>NC_065445.1:0-2670000 GCF_917563875.1 Diabrotica virgifera virgifera | reverse complement strand
GATTAGATGTAGAGTATAATGGCAAAACTCTCAGTTCTAAAAAAATTATCCAGCTCGTTAATATATGTGTGAATGGCTGTAGATCCAGAGTACGGATAGGTAACAAGCTCTCTGAATCGTGTGAAATAAGCAGTGATCTGAAACAAGGAGACGCGCTGTCACCTCTCCTTTTTAATAAAATCCTGTAAAAGTGGTAAGAACAGCACAAATTAGAAGAGAACTACTGACAATAAATCGAGCAAAATTACTACTAGCACACTCGGTTGACATTGACATTGTGGAAAATACAATTTATATTGTGCAGAAGACTCTTAATAAATTAAGGGTATAAGTGTCAACGAAAAGAAAACCAAATATATAGTTTAACGCATTAACAGACAAAAGAGAGGTGAAAGAATAGGGCAAAATATTACAATAGACCCAACTTTGAAAGAGAGCGATAATCACCGCAGATAATATCACGGAAGAGATAAAAGCAATAATTTAGGCAGCAATAACTATTAAATCTAAGAGCCTGACATGAACATAAAAAATCAGGATATATATATATATATATATATATATATATATATATATATATATATATATATATATATAACAGTGCTCATGTACGGGTGTGAAACATGGACCTTGATAAAAGCAATGGAAAGAAAACTCAGATGTTTTGAGAGAAAAGTCCTCATTCCTAAGGAATGCAATTAGCCAAGATCTACCCCGTGTTGTAGGGCTAACGAGAAGAAGTGTATCTTATTGTTACTTACCTGGAAGGAGTGTTTTTTGAGCATATGTTTGATTAGAATTAAAGTATCTAACTTCGGTATCGAAGTTATGACTTTAGCTACTTCTTCTTCGGTAACTTCTACTAAATGGCAATTCTCCTCTTCCGATGGAAGTGGGCATTGTCCGTTGCGAGTCACCCACGGATGAACCTACAAGATATATAATTGAAGAAGAATTCCATTCAATGCAAAAAATATGTCTTATAATAATAGAATAAATAAGAAATAAACACCGAGCCTTAGTGCAATTTTATTTTGACATGAAATTTATCAGTCTCTCGGCCACTTATCCTAATACTAGAACACTAGTTGTTACTCTCTCATACATACCTCTCACAATCTTTACATATTCACCGGGGACTACTTTCTTATTGAGAGTACACCACAGAATTTCATGAGGAACGCTATTATATACTTTGTCAAGATCAATGAATATAATATGAGCGTCTGTTTCATTATTTCGGTTTCTTCACGTATCCGTCTATCAATTATTCCCTCCCATATTTTCATAGTGTGATTAAAAGTAGTTTTATGGCCCTGCAGTTTGTACATTGTTGTATATTTCCCTTGATTTTGTAAACAGGTAGGTACTAATATACTGCTTTTAAACTCGTCTGACATTTGTCCAACTTCCATAATTCTATTAAATAAACCTGTTAGCCAACTTGCTCCTGACTGTACTAATGCTCTCCTCACTTCCCTCAGAATAACATCTGGTCCAACTGCTTTTCCTTTCTTCTGTATTTTTTGGAGTACTTGAACCACTTCCTCATTTGTTATTTTATTGACCATTGCTGTTTCTGTCGCCGTTAACTAACTAATATTAGTAACACCCTGTATATGTAGTAAATAGTAAATATAAAAATACAATACCTTAATCTCCGGTAAAGTGATCCTCTGAGTCGGTTCTTTTACAAGCATCTTCCTGATGAGATCTTTAAGACCCTCGCTGATGGCAGGCTTTTCTGGAAAGACGACCGGCTGGCTCTTAATTTTCGAGTAGAGTCCCACGATGTTTCCTTCGTAGAAGGGGACTTGGCCGTATACGAAGGCGTATAGTGTCACTCCCATCGACCAGATATCTGTACCCTAAAAATCAGACGACAATATTATTTAGACTTAAGAGACTCAAACTTAGGTCATAAATTTATACAGGGTGTCCAGAAACTCTACAAACGAATACAGGAGATTCCTTAGATAATTTTAAGACATTTTAATCCAATTCGCGTAGTCCGAAAACGCTTCCTAAGGGATCTAGAGCTATTTGAAGATGGCGTCTGACTTTTTCTTAAATAGTTCCGGAACGATTCTATTTAGAAAAACAAAAATTGGTATGCGTATTTATCTTCCAGAGATAAATCGATTCCATCCATTGCAAATGTCTAGTACCGGTCAGAGGCGTCCGTTTTGGGTAGGGCAACGGTTACTTTATCGCATAACTTTTTAGCATTTTTAACTCTGTATTATTAAATTGTGAGGTATTCTTGTACAAAAAGGTACTCCTCTTTTAAGTCGAGAGAATACACCGTTTTCTGGAAAAATCGATTTAAAAATTTTTCGTTTTTTAAATTTCAAAAAATGTTTCAAAAAAAAAACTATTTAAAAAACGAAAACTTGTACGTTTATTTATTATATTCCAGAGATAAATCGATTTTATTAATTGCGAATTTCTACTATCAGTGTATAAGCGTCGGTTTTGGGTAGGTCAACGGTTATTATTATCGTATAACTTTTTTGTGTTTAATTTCTAAGCATTTTTGACACTAGATTATTAAATTATGAGGTATTATAGTGGTAAAAGTTACTCTTGCTTTAAGTTGGTAAAATACACCGTTTTTTAAACACTTTTAAATTTCTTTTTCAAATTAACGAGATGAAAAATTTTCAAATCGATTTTTTCTAGAAAACGGTGCGTCCTACCGACTTAAATCAAGAGTACCTTTTAGTACTAGCATTCCTCACAATTTAATAATCCAAAGTGAAAAATGCTTTAAATTTAAAGACAAAAAAGGTATGCAATAAAATAACCGTTACCCTACCTAAAACGTACGCCTATGACCGGTACTATAAATTCGCAATGGATGGAGTCGATTTGTCTCTGGAAGATAAATATGCGTACCAATTTTTGTTTTTCTAAAAGCGTTCTGGAGGTATTTAAGAAAAACGAATTACACGACACCATTTTCAAAGAGCTCTAGCTCCCTTAGGAAGCATTTTCGGACTAGGTGAATTTGGTTAAACTGTCTTAAAATTACCTGAGGAATCTCCTGTCCTGTCTTAGTTTGTTGGTAGAGTTTCTGGACACCCTGGATACAGGGTGGGCCAAAGAAAACAGTCCACCTCGATATTTGGCAGTATTTATTAGATTTTAGGGAAATGGCTAATGGGATCTAAGGGTGACACATTTTTACGGTACATCCGTCATTTGTCAACGCCCTCCCTTCCACTTTCCCCACCTCTTATTTTTAAATAGGGAGTAAGGGTCGTGTGCTAGCTCATTTAAAAGGTTATTCAATTCTCTATTCAGTAATATAAACATTAACATATTTATTTATACAGCGTGTCCAAGAACAATGTACGTAATTTATTTAACTCAAAATACATTCTACTGCTAACAGAAAACAGAAACATAGTTATTTGTATAACAAGGGAGGAAAGTACTACTTTTACTTCCGAGAATGAAGTTCGCAGTAATCATTCGAGGGAGAAAAGGCACTTTACTCCCATGTTATACATATCCACCTTCCTCAAATATCAAGTAATTTTTTCATTTTTAAATAATTTATTTATGTAACTAACTGACAAAATTTATTAGAGCACTAAAACTAACAAGTAGGTACAGTATAACTGTCAACTGTCAAATAAACCTCAAATTATGAATGTAAACATTGTTAAATAAAAATAACAATTTACTGTTTTTACCATTTTGCAAAATACAGGGTGCTTTATAAATAAACTTTAAAATGTAGAGATACTTACGTAATAGATAATAGAATATTGTATAGGGCGTCAATAAGTTTTTTTTTATCAATGACATACCATGACGTCACTTTTAATTTTCATCCCTAGGGAGGAAAAGTACTTTCCCTCCCTAGGGAGGAAAAGTACGACTTTGCGCCCTACAATCAGGTCAGGAAAAGTATACTTTCGGTAGCGGTAGGTAGAAAAATGTTTATTTGATAAATAAACATTATTTGTTGCTTAAATTCAATATTCAACCTACCAAGAGGCAGATGGGTGGCAGCTTGAACATTGAAATTAAGCGAAAAGCAATGTTTATTTATCAAAAAACATTGTTTTCTGTTTTGTGACAGCAGTAGACTGTATTTTGAATTAAATAAATTACATACATTCTTCTTTTTGTGTCAATTAATTTAATAAATTGCATATAATATGTGACGAACTAGAGTATTTAATTATTGTCCAAAGTTAGAAGTAAAATTTGGATCCAAATTTCAGAATAAATCGGAATAAATTATCGTTATGCTTTACCTATAAATATTACCGTAACCCCTCAAAATCATTACTTATCGACCACTAATGTCTAACTTGTAACCCGCCGGCGAGCCTTTCAGAACTAGTCACAAACTCAATTAATAATTCAGTAGCTACTGCCAATTTGGACTACGGTTTTATGATAATGCAAACAAAAAGATGTACACTATTCGATATAATATTATGTATTCGATATTAACAAACATTGGAAGAGTTTAGGTTTAGACGTTCAAGATTAATACCTACCGAAATTCATTCGAGTATTCGAAACTGCACAGAAGGTAGTAAAATTCTAACAATAAATCACTGAAAAACTTCTGTTTTCAATTCTTCCACAACATTTATTACAAATTAATGGTACTACAGCTATTTTAGCAGAGTGAAATTCTCAAGTGATGTATTTTTACTATGTGTCTACACTTTATAATTTTTAACTGAATAAGTTGAGGAGGGGAGAGCTTTTTGTCTTATTGGTCATTAAGAATTAAATTTGTATTTTTTCATTTATTAACTTCCATAGATTCTAATAAAGATAGTTTAAAGCCTTTATTTTGAATATAGAGAATTTTAAATTGGTAATTAAAAGAATAATTAGGATCTAAAAGGTAAATGCGTACGTAGAATCTGTTTTTCTATTATTGAAAGCCCTTTTGTGTTCTACTATACGTTTGTTAAAGATTCTACCAATTTAACCGATGTAAGTTTTTGGGCAGTAACCACATGGAAGTTTGTATTGTAACGTTTCAATCAACCGATTGAACGTTACACCATGAACCTTTACACCAAGCTCCGCTTGGTATTTGTCCCTCGTACTATATATTTCTACAAGCGACCCTACTATCGTCAAATTAATTTTTGTTCAATTCTTCTAAGGTATTTAAGCCGATAAAAATTTGTACTCGCTCTATTTCCATTACCACATAAATGAACAATAATATCTGCATAAATTATTGTGTTTGTGTTTAGGCCGTTAGACATACGGGTATTTCTTTTGCACAGCAGATACCTACTTTCTTCCTTGAAATAAAGCTTTAAAAACTTTTCTAATTTTATTTTTTTTCTTTGGTATATAATATATTACTTTATTTCTTGTACATAGTTATAATATTTTATTGATAGGATTCTTTCTGTTTCTTTTTATTTTTAATAATGCCACGCTGTGATCAGAGATTTTGTTGAAATCGTTTTTCTTTCGATACTCGGCTTTATTTCTGATCAGGCTTTTCTTTTAGGAGAAAACTGATCCTTGTATGAATTTTTCTAGCCCCTACCTCGGGAAGAAAGCTATAGGTAGTGAAATACTACCTGGGAAAGAAAACTGGGAAAGAAAACTGTAGCCACACTACCTTGATGAGCAGAACTGGCTCGCAACCGCCCTCAGTATCCTGATGCATCAGAAGCATGAGTTATACAAGATAGCCCTAGACTTCCCAATAGCGCTAGACTTCCCATAACTACCGGCAACAAGTTCTGCAGAGATTGGGGACCTCCCTTGAGAACTGTGTGACAGAAAGATTTTAAGCTGAGTACCTTTTTTTATCTTTTTAACTTTTATACCGGTAACCAGCAGGGTCTCGGTAACAGAAAATAATATCTAGAATGATTTTTATTTTTTTTTATTTTAATAAATATAGTGTATATGATATGATTTGGTGAACTTTTTATTTCCTGTACCTTTCTGGGATGGGTGTGAAGGAAAAATGAACAGGGAACGAACCCAGGGCTGAGCAGTCGGGCAGAGCACCATTCTGATGGATGGAGCGGTGGACGTTTTTCTTTTGAATATCCTAAGGGATGTTCAAGGAATTCCTCCCCTCGTTTCTCCCAGCAGTGTGGTGTTGCTTAATGCCCTGGTCTTGCTATGATCAGAACGTTACAGTATGCACCACTGTTTAAGTGGTTTGTATTTTGGCTCTTGTTGTTCTTAATATATTTGCTTAAAACAAGTAAAATCCTTTATAAAAGGTATATTTATTAAAATTCCCTACAAAGTGCTACATCACAAGCAGAACTAGTTTTCAATCTGATAACAGATCATCATCAATGCTGACATGCTAACCACCAAAATACAGAAATATTAGGGTAAAAACCCTTTAAACTTAATTAATCATGGAAACATTGACTAGAGTTGTGAAATTAAACATTAATGCACAAAATATCACATGTATTATGCCCAGGGTACTATTTGACCCCAAATTGAGTTGTTGACATGTTGAAAGGTTGGTGGCAACTGTATATTATGTGGCAACATATGTTACCATATTGAAAATAGTTCTGCTTGTGATGTAGCCATTTTTAAGGGAATTTTAATACATATACCTTTTATAAAAGATTTGACTTGTTTTTTGTAATATGTGGGTATACAGCCAACTACAGGAAAATTTTTTCCTCGTGGGTATTTGCTTAAATTATTTGTTCTGCAAGTTGGTGTTATTCCTTTTTTCATGTATTTGGCTATTTTAGTTGATATCTTGCCTGTATAAGTAATCGAACAGATTTTTGTGGTTTTTCTCTTGTGGTGGAAAGACAAATTTCAGGGTTTTTATGCAGTTTTTGGTTTAAAATTTTGTTTCCACTTCGTTCGTTGTACCCATTGTTTGTACCCATTAAAGGCACTCTGCCGAAACAGCTGTGGTGAAATTAATTTCAAATAAATTTTGTGTACTTGTAGAAAACAAAAGTTTGTAGTGCTTTATCGTTAGATAACGGTAGGGGTCGAATCCATCACTTCTTGTAGTAAAATTCGATAAAAAAGTTGCGGGATTTTAGATAGTTGCGCGGGAAATTGATTTGGGGCTATTATTCACACTTCTTCAACACACAAGCAATTCATATTCAGTAAAATGGTGATAAGAGTTTTCCGTCAAGTCGTCGGGAAAAAAGACGAGGACGAGAAAAGAATAAGGACTTTGTTTGCGGATGTAAATTTTTGACCGGAACCGCAAAAGTAGAATTATTCATTTGACGGCTTCCGAAGGACTTTTGTGTATGTAGGATTATTATACGGCTAAGAGGATTCGTTTGTTGACTGTAGAAAACTCACTATAAATCCGAGAATAAGTTAATTTTATAATACGGGACTTGCGACGTTGATTATGTGTATATAAAGTCGGATAAAATAGGATAGTTTTAGACAAAAATAAATTTTAAATTTAACAATAAAACACTGAAAACGTTTGTTTTCTATACCTCCACAAAATTTATTATAACTAAGTGACTACAGCTGTTTCGGCAAAGTGCCTTTCTCAAGTGATATAGTTTACAATGTGTTTGCCTTTTTAAGTCTTCAACTGAAGAGGTTGAGGAGTGGGGAGCTGTTTGTCTCGAGTTGGTCATTCAGAATTATATCTGTATTTTTCAGTTTATTAATTTCCATAGATTCTAAAAAAGATAGCTTAAGGCCTTTATTTTGAATATGCAGAATTTGAAACTCTTCATTGAAAGAATGATTATGATCTAGAAGGTGAAGTGCGTATGTAGAAGTGTCTGTTTTTCTATTGTTGAATGCCCTTTTGTGTTCTGCATACTTCTACATACGCACTTCACCTTCTAGATCATAATCATTCTTTCAATGAAGAGTTTCAAATTCTGCATATTCAAAATAAAGGCCTTAAGCTATCTTTTTTAGAATCTATGGAAATTAATAAACTGAAAAATACAGATATAATTCTGAATGACCAACTCGAGACAAACAGCTCCCCACTCCTCAACCTCTTCAGTTGAATACTTAAAAAGGCAAACACATTGTAAACTATATCACTTGAGAAAGGCACTCTGCCGAAACAGCTGTAGTCACTTAGTTATAATAAATTTTGTGGAGGTATAGAAAACCAACGTTTTCAGTGTTTTATTGTTAGATAAAATGAACTTCCATCAAGTAACGGTCGAATCCATCAAATTTTAAATTCTTTTTCTAAAGGTGTCTACCTTCTAGGAATGTTAGTTATCACAATAACCCATGTCACTATATTCACTTCTTCTTCTTCAGTGTTAAGTAATACAAGTTTGAACATAGGCCTCCCCCAATTCATTCCAGTGTTTTCTATTTTGCGCTACTTGCTTCCAGTTGTACTCTATTCACAACAGCTTGCAATAGATCATTTGACGTTAGACCAGTCCACTTCCTAAGATTAGCCAGCCAGGATATACGTTTATGGATAGATATAAAGTTTCCTTCTTTAACAACACTTCTTGCATTTTTGTATATATTTGCGATAGCATCCACATACTCTCTACTGAAACCTACTTGTGTCAACGTTTGAAACAGCTTTTTTTAAAGGTACCGTATCGTATGCCTTCTCTAAGTCTACAAACAATAGGTGAGTAAATGGATTCCTTGTCTTCCGTTTTTCTATTACCTGCTGCAGAAAGTATATACAGTGCGTCCATAAAGTAACGCATAAATTCATTATTTCGTAAACCGGAGACTTTAAGGAAAAATCCCGAAACAGGTCGATTTTTATTTTTAAATTACGATTTTTTGGCATACATATCATACTAGTGACGTCATCCATCTGGGCGCGATGACGTAATCCAGGATTTTTTTAAATGAGAATAGGGGTCATGTAATAGCTCATTTGAAAGGGTATTTAATTCTCTATTTAATAATATAAACATTCATATAATTATTTATACAGGGTGTCCAAAAAATGTTTTTTTTAATTAAATTAATTGGTACAAAAAGATGAATGTAATTTGTTTAATTCTAAATATATTTTATTGGTGCCAGAAAACATAAAAATGTTTTATTTAAAAAATAAACACTGATTTTCGCTTAAGCGTAATGTTAAACTTTCAAGAGGCAGGTGGGTGACAGCTCTAACATTGAATTTAAGCGAAAAGCAATATTTATTATTTATCAAATAAACATGTATTTCTGTTTTCTGACAAAATTAAAACGAATTTTGAATTAAATAAGTTACATACATTATTTTTTTTTGTCTCAATTAATTTAATTAAAAAATTATTTTTGGACACCCTGTATAAATAATTATGTTATTGTTTGTATTAGTAAATAGAGAATTAAATACCCTTTCAAATGAGATATCACATGACCCCTATTCTCATTTAAAAAAATCATCGATTACGTTATCAAGCCCAGATGGATGACGTCACTAGTATGATATATCAAAAAATTGTAATTTGAAAATAAAAATCGACCTGTTTCGGAATTTTTCCTTAAAGTCGCCGGTTTACGAAATAATGAATATATGCGTTACTTTATGGACGCACTGTATTATCAGTGCACGATCTTCCTGCACGAAATTTACTACCGAATTATACTATTATAAGCCCTAATAATAAATTAAATGCTGTCATAATATAGCCAACCACTTATTTTAAAATGAAATTCCCTTTTCAACTCATTTTCTACCCCAAGCGGCCTAGATAAAATTCCGCATTCGGATTTTTATCTTTTTCTATCCAACAAGGCATTTTCTCGTTGTAAATTCTATCCACTAACGATGCGAATTATCCACATAAGTAGATTTTGCGAAATAATGTCGAGTTTACATCGACTATCGTTAAGAATTGATCTTTCCTTCCGCCTTATCTACTCCACGGCCATTCAAACTTAAAGAGCGGGAAGCTGGAATAGTTGGCTAAGGGTAGTGCTAGTGCATGCGATTAGTTAAATCAATATTGCAGACAACGTTCGGGATTAAGTTTAACCAAGTGTTGGAAGCTGCTACAGGAAACTTGCATGATGGAAGTGCCAGTGGAGTTGACTTTAATATACAGGTTTATACGAAAAATGTAGTAACAAAATAATAAAGTTATTTTAAGGTGATGGCGTGAAGATGATGATAAAACTCGAATATTTGGGACACCTGATGAGAGGATATAAATACGCATTACTTCAAAATATAATGTAAGGAAAAAAGAATCCAGGCCGAAGGAGAATGTCATGGTTGCGGAATTTGAGAGAGTGGTTTGGCTGCACCACTAATGAACTCTTTAAGTCAGCTGTAAACAAGGTCAGGATAGCCTTGATGATTTACAATCTCCGATAGGAGTGGCACAAGAAGTAAAAGAAGAAGAAAGTGATGGCTTCGACCGTTATCTACTTGATGGAAGTTTATTTTATACAACAATACAACACTATGTATTGGGATTCACAGCATCCATTATTAAGCATCCAATTAAGAGCAAGACACATTCTTTAAAAATTTAAATGTCCTTGGTAAACAAACACACGTTTGTTTATTATACATATTATTATTACGTGCCCAGATTACTCCACACAAGTGTACCAGTTGTCAATCCTGCGGTGTAAGCGATTCAATATTACATATTCCTAATTCATGGCCAAAGCCGACTCAGCATAAATAATATCAACACTTTCTCTTTTATATATATACACAGAAAACATCGGGAGGCATTCTAATTTCATTGCGTGATCAATCGTCATTGATAATTGAGATACACCAGCGGGTGAACGTATGTACATTAGCACACCAACTCTTTACAGTCGTACTGCGAGTTGATATTAAATGAATATACTGTGAGTAGTGTTTACTTCATCAACCCCTATCGTAGGGGGTAACTACCCCCAACCACTCTGAGATGGTCCAGATGATGTAGAACTAATATAACTAAAACGTTTTGGTTTTCAAAACTCCCACAATTTATTGTCACTATAGCTATTTCGGCTAAATGCCCACAATTTATTGTCACTATAGCTATTTCGGCTGAATGCCTTGCCCAAGTGATGAATTTTTATTATACGTCTACACTTTATAGTCTTTAACTAAATAGTTTTATGAAGTGACAGCGTTGTCTCAAGTTGGTCATTCAGAGATATACCTGTGTCTATCTTTATCACAGTTGGTTCTCTTTTGTTGGTTCTATCATTCTTTATAAATCTCCAGGTCTGTAGATTTTCGCCCTCCGATGTATGTGTCCAGCTCCTGATATTTGTGTTTCCATTTTTGATTTTTGGAGTTTATTATTTCGGTTCGAAATTTAGCACGTACTTGCTGATATTTTTTTTTCTTGCTTTTCCTCTTATTTCCGATTTATTACCTCTTATTTCCTCTTATTACCGATTTTTGGTAAATTTCCTGTTTATGTTTTTTCATTATTTCTTCTGACTGATCATTCTACCAGTAATTTCTAACTTACCGTTTTTTCGTTGTAATACCTAAAGTTTCTTGTGCTGCTTTGTGTATTCTATTTACTATTGTTTTGTAAAAACTTTCCGTTATATTTTGTTCGTATTCTCCAGAGAGAGCTTGGCTTGATCCAATCTTCTCGTCTACAATATTGTGTGGTATAAATGAAAACGGAGTATAAACTCACGAGTTTGTTCTCATGAGTATGAGCATAAGTGATTCCGAGTGAGTTTTGTTGGCATACTTTTATCAGTCTGTTACCACTTTCGTTTAACACATTTTCACCGAAAGGTCCTGGAACTTTAATGTTTTGTTTGATGCCCGTTCTGGCGTCCTTCTTCTTCTTGTGCCACTCCTATCAGAGATTGGAAATCATCAAGGCTATCCTGACCTTGTTTACAGCTGACCTAAAAACTTCATTAGTCGTGCAGCCAAACCACTCTCTCAAATTCCGCAACCATGACATTTTTCTACGACCTGGATTCCATGACACAATACTCTGGGTATTGTGATTTAGAGGGAGTAAGAATTAAAATTGAGGTAGAAGTAGAAGAGAGAAGTTATTGAAGATATTTATTCTGGCGTTAAGGTATCCCAAATCACAATCTCTCTTGTGATACTTATTTGTGATATTGTTTCATCTAAAGACCTCGTAGTACTTTTCTTTTTCGCCTATTCTAGCACTTTCGTTGGGTTTGAACGTACCAATAACTGAGATTATATGTGATTTTAATTTTATATCCATTTTTATTATTCATTCCCTAAGATTTCCTCAGCTAGTGATGTTGTTCTTATATTTCTTTTTAACTAGTATTGACATTCCTTCTCTTTCACATGTTCTTCCTTTTTCACTCCACCATATTTGGGTATAAATGTATCTATCTTTCGGGTACCCTATCTTTTTCTTTGTTTTTATTGGTACTATCAGATCTATTGTCTCATTGCTTTTGCGAATTATTTGTTCCACCTTACTTCTAACATCTAACTTCCAACTTACTTCTTAACTACGTGCAGGAGAGAGAGAGAGAGAGAATTGGACAGAAATAGTTAAACGACTTACATGATGTCACTACATCCCTACGAGGGAGAAAAGATATAGAAGGACTTCTAACATCTTTCACATTCCCCGAACCAAAAGTCATTGCCATTTTTCATTGCTATAGTCGTCTTGAGTTTCAAGTCTTGTTCCGAGGCTGATGTAAGATTTTTTGCGGCATAAGAATACAGATAATCTGTTGCAGGCCCATTGCTCCGTTTGATTGTCTGTATAAGTCTTTCCTTAGTCTACGTGTCCTATTTCCCAAATCATTAGCAAAATATGAAAATAAGCTATATAGATTTGTCATAAATCAAGTAATAGGATGAAATGTTGTTGTGGAGCTATTTTCTTGTAGCATTTTTATAATCATTAACTAGTTTTTATGGGAAATAAGCCACAATTTTACTAAAAAATGATTTTATTAACGTTTCGACGTCCAAATCGGATGCCGTTGTCAAAATACAAAATATTACTAAATTAAACAGAAATGTTGTTGCTTAGTAAAAAATTTTTCTAATAATTTAATTAA
The DNA here is from genome assembly GCF_917563875.1 of Diabrotica virgifera virgifera. Lineage (NCBI taxonomy): Eukaryota > Metazoa > Arthropoda > Insecta > Coleoptera > Chrysomelidae > Diabrotica > Diabrotica virgifera. The sequence continues at coordinate 2,657,043 of NC_065445.1, read as the reverse complement.
TCTGACTCATTTATATCGGCAATTCAGACATGTATTATACATTTTAAAGTAGAAGACTTTAAAAAGATATTGCCAATATTTATGAGTTGCGTTCCTGGGACGACTTTACTGAAAGATAAATCATTCGATTACATGAAATCAACCCCAACTCAAGAATATCAGTCACAAAAAAATCATAACATGTGATCTGTCTTTAAAAAGACAACCACATGCAACGGTGACAGTAAAATTCTCGCGTTAGAGATTCCACAGTAAATTTATAATTTAAAATAACATAGTATATACTAAGGTCAGAATTTGGTATTAGTTTTGAGAGTAAACAAAAGTAAGACCTAATACTCACGATGTCGGGATAGTATTACGAAGTTTTTTCCTGGTTTTCCCTCGTGATTTATTGGCTTATTTCCCAAACTAGTTAATAATAAGATGAAAAAAGAATGTGTGTACTTTTGTACGCACGTAAGAAGTTATACTTCTATTATATGATTTCAACGAAATCAATATACTTTAAACAGTTTCTCTACTACTTTCCAAAATTTTTTATTAAAACAATACCAAAAATTAAAAAAATAAAAGAATAAAACACACACAAACACATTGAAAAACGCCACAAATGATTTCTGAACAATAATTGTTGCCAAAAATTTTAATTAAATACGTATTTTCTGAAAAAAATTATATAATAATATACTACAATCATAAAATCTATATAAAAAAATAAAAAAATAACAACTTGCTTGGGGCTTGAACCCACTTCACGTCTATAGCGCCGTACGAGAGTCGATCGATTTCCCACTAGACCACCTTAGCGTATACGTCATGTGGGAATATACACAAACTAAACGTTTACACCATAAACTTTTTGACATTTTGTTTATAATCAAATTATTAGTTTGATTTTTGTCGAATTAAAATACAATAAAATAGTAAGAAAACGATATATTAGATGAAGATTTGTAGAAAGTTTGTTCGTAATCAGATTATGTAAATTAAAGCATTGCCTACGAATAGGTAACTATATTATTCTTTTTTTACATTTTTCAAATAGATAGGTATGAAGATAATTTTTTATTGGAATACAACTGAACCATTTAGAATTACGTACCTGCGGCTTTTCAAAACTATTTAAAAAGTCACTATAATTATAAATTTGATTTTATTTCTGTCCTCACAACAATAAAAACTAATATATAGGTACAATATTTTTGTTTTCCGATAACCTCCATATTGAACAATTATTGACAGATCATTTCAACACCCAATCAGAGCCCGTATAACGACGAATACCATACTGTCGGTGTGCGCATGCGCGCGGATCAATATAAATTCACCCTCAATCTCAATCGCGCCTAAAGAAGTATAACTTCAAAAATTATCATATTATACAGATGTAGTAATATTAGGACACGCTGTATAAAATATGCTTAAACATCACTCAAAGTCAATAATCGAAGTAAATATAAACTCCAATTAACGGAAAACTAATCTCAGATATGTACACCACATCAGTACTATGATAAGTATGGACTGGCTCTGAATACAAACAAAAAAACAAAAATCGTGATTGTCAGTAAGAAGAAGATTGAAGACGAAACGTTAAAGAAAAAGCTGTAGAGAAAGTACCCAGTCTCAAAACTGGGAATCGAAATTAGAACTAGAGTAATAAGATGCTACAATCAATCAATACACGCCATGAAACTGCGTTTAGGCTTTCCTGCCCTTCATAGAAAGGGGACTATAAGACATTTTGGAGCTGGGATGCTACGTATTTTTTCTCCTTTTATATGGAGCTGATTCCTGGAAAATTACGGACACAATTGATAAAATAATTGCTAGCTTTGAGATGTGATGTTATCGAAGAATGTGGAAAATATCATGAACACAACATGGCGCCAAAAAATGGGTGACTTTGGTTACGTATGTCCTGGTTGAAAATTTGAAAGCAGTGGAGTGGAAAAACAATAATACAACTCTTCGAAACTGTTGCAGACAGAGTAAACTAAATAACATTTGTTTGTTTTATTTACTTGTTAAAGGGATATTTTAAGTAAAGAGATTAACCACAACAAAAGTTTTAGGTGGCGAAGAAATAATTTTTAGATAGTCCTTTTAATTCAACCTTAATGAATCCGAGAATAGATGATCTTGTAATCAGCGTATAATTTCAAATAGGTTAGGATATTTCTGTTTATTATCAATAATTACATACCTGTAAGTATTCTCATATTTATTTTCTGGCTTTACCTCCCTCCATTCCTACTCTCCCCATACTTATCTACGCCCAGCTCTCCTCAAACAACGCGAGCAGCCGTACGCATTGGAGAAATTGTTTGCTTACTTTTTTTTAACTCCCATATTAACCCCCTATCTGATTGTTTCAATTAGCCCCCAACCCCCATCTGAGTAAGCATTTCAATTGTTATAATTGTACAAACCTGATATAAAAAACTTTTAACTTTTATTACGATTCAATGCTTTATTCTTGTATAAAAGAGATGAGATGTATATAAAAAGCAGTAATATGCAAGTAAGTATTGCAGTATAGCCTGCAGCTCGAATAAAAGCCCTTATTCCAACAGTTTCTATATTAAATTCTCCCCGCAAATTCGCAGCGAGCACAATATCTTACCTTGCCACTAAATCCCGCCTGTTTCTGATCGTTGAGAGCTTCTGGTGCTGAGAACGCTGGAGTGCCTGCGGTATTGGAAAGAAAAGCATCGCTGCCGTGGAACTCGTTGCATACCCCCAGGTCCGCGATCTGAACTCGGCCCGCATCACTGAGAAGCAGGTTCGCCGGTTTTATGTCTCTGTGGATTATCCTTTGGTAGTGAACTGGAAAAAGAGAATCTAATAGGAAGACGTTCGTACAATGAAATAGATATTCTTTGCGGGAATTTATTTCACGGAGGTATTTTTAGAGATCTTTACCACGAAAACACCGAGACTCGATAAAAAATCCGAATTTATATACGAGTATAACATAAAAAAGATTTATTTTATAAAATCAATGGGAAAATCCTAATAGTTGGCTGTATAGTATATACCATAGTTTAAAAAAACTCATACAGAAGTAAAAACTTCAAATTGTATTCTGGTATAAAATTGTTTATTAAAACTATCTAAAAAGTCATCAAAATGGATTGCAAAACGTTTTCGTTCTAATTCAGAACATCTTTTCAGTGCATTCTGCAGATAGTTTGAAACTAGCACACTATTTAAAGTGGTGACCCCATAATATATGGTTTACATATTATATATTAATAAAATGTTGTTGACTTGTAGTCATATATTATTACATTATTATATTATTACTACATATTTTATTAATATATAATATGTAAACCATATATTATGGGGTTACCACTTTAAATAGTGTGCTAGTTTCAAACTACTCTGCAGAATGCTCTGAAAAGATGTTCTGAATTAGAACGAAAACGTTTTGCAATCCATTTGGATGACTTTTTAGATAGTTATAATAAACAATTTTATACCAGAATACAATTTGAAGTTTTTACTTCTGTATGAGTTTTTTATTTACTTTATTGTTATTGTTGAAATATTAACATATTTCTTTGTTAATTTTGTTTCCCCGCGTATACTTAAATTCTACAAAGGTATACAAAATTTTACTAACCTACAACTAACGAATTATCGAACAACAGTCTATTATTTAATAAAATGAACAATCAGTTTCGTTCTTTGAAAATGCAATTTTTGTACTCCTTCTTCTAAAGTCACCTGATATAAGAAAATATAAAATTTATTCTTTAATCAGCCGGCGTGCAGATAATACATAAAGAAGCACCATGCACTTTTGCTTTTTCACTAGTCTCCAAATATATATTTTTTCTTTTACCCAAAAACAATTCATACATAATTTGTTTTCTGACTGCCCTCGTATAACTAAAACCTATCTCACAAATTCGTATCACGTCAAGTTTTTGCGATATTCCCCCATGAAGTTTTTCAGCCATTTTTCCTTGCGTCCAGTTTGACCTTCGCTATTGTTGTGTTAAAGTGATTACCGACATTTAATTAATTTCAAAATGTCATCAAAGGAGTGTAAATTAAGCCCAAACAACTTTTGCCATGTTTGTGGTAAAACAATCCTAACAAAAAAGAAAAGACCGATCTCAGAAGCAGTAAAACAGGACTATTTTCAATACTTCCAAATATCGATAAAAAATTTTGATAAAAAATGGGTTCCTGGTGTAGTATGTGAAAATTGTAGAAGTATTTTAACGAACTGGGCTGAAGGTAATAAAAAATACTTGGAATTCGGAGTCCCAGTGTTGTGGAGAGAACCAACAAATCACGCCACGGACTGTTACTTTTGCCTTAAAAAAACAAGAGGCTTTAACAACAAAAACAAAAAGCTTATACAATACCCTGATGTTGCATCGGTGACACAGCCTATATTGATTCATTTTTTACACTCGCACCTAGATTTTTTTCTGAAAATCTGGGAAGCGTAAGTGACGAACACAGCGAACGTTTTCATCAAGACTTGAAGACTTTTGAAGAGAGATACCAAGGCTTTTGGGACAAAAATATGCTAGCCGACTACTGCTGGTCTACATTAAGAGAAACTGATACAAATCAGTATAAAAGAAAAAGTAATATGTATCATTTTTAGATTTTTTTATTTAACATATATGAATAATTATGAAAAACTTAAAAAATAAACATAAAAAAACTTGACGTTCTGATTTTTTTTCACTACCTAACCTTATTTATAATTGATTATACTACTTATACACGTTGGTTCCATGGCTGGGTAAAAAACGTTCTATACTAGTGAATTAAAGATAAAGTCTCTATTTTCGTGCCAAAAATACTTCAACCCATCCTATGTGTGTCAGATTATTGCAAGATCCGCACACTTATTATTATTTATTTGACATGTGGCATTTCGACAAAATATAGGCAAACATCGAAATTGTTTAAGTAGTTAATTGACTCGGGCGTCCCAAACAAGAAATCTTGTGAATTGCCCTCCTAGGATGGCTGGTGGCACTCCTCCGTTATGTGCTTGATAGACTTGACCTCGCTGCAGCTGCATGACGGTGATGGTAGCTACCTGTGCAACATATACGCAGATCGACCATGTTGAGTTCTGATGCGGTTAAGTGTGCACCAAGTCTTACGTGGAAGGTCAAATCTAGAAGGTCCCTCTGTGACGCAAGATATGCTCGTATTTGATTGAGCTTCCAACCAATCATGGGTCTATTTGGTGATCATGTTGAACCTGGCGGATGCGGCCGATTCTGAGTGTTATGTGGGAGATTTTCTGGAACGCAGCCGACTTTTGGTTGCGATTTCTAAATAATTATGTAATTATGAATGAAGTGCTGTGTTGTTAAGGGTCTTTTTATATTATTTGGTTAGCAGATTGAGTCGACGGAGGTGTGGTGGTGGAATGTCACTCAGCATAGGTAACCACTGAGTTGGTGTGGATTTGATTATACTCCAGTGATCATGGTATTATTATCTGGACATTAATCTTTTGAATGTGAGCAATGTTGATTCATATTGATGAGCAATATTCTGCAATAGAATAATTAAGAGCTAAGCCTGAATACCCGAGTGTGGAATGTTATGCCACAGAGTTTCTGAATGATGTTCTTTCTGGTTTTTAGCTTCTCGGCAACTATACTATACTTAAATGTTCTTCTCTAGAGGCGACAATGAGTCTCGGACGACGTATTCACCTCCAAACGTATTTAGAAGTATAGGTACTATTCTGCGTTCCGCAGTCACTTTGCAGTGTGGACAGCATATCTCAATATAAAACTTATGGAACCTTGCAACTCAGTGTTGCCGGTTTTAAGCAGACGAACTTAAAGTCCGTCTAAATAGAATATTCCAAATAGAAGTCCAAAACATCTTGATTTGAAAATCTGTGGGTTTTATTATTTTTAAATAATTCCTAGATAGGTACTATGAAAGATATTTATACGATATTAAAGATATATCATTTGAATATTAATATTAATTATAATTAGCCTGTGATTAATATTATATATAGTATATATAGTAATATTAATATACAGTAAAATTTAAAGGCACGCGTGTGAAAGTTTGCAGAATGAGCGAAGCGAATTTGGCAATTCACATGAGTGCCTTAAAAATGTACTTTTTGACACGTGTACTTTGTACGCACGTAAGAAGTTATACTTCTATTATGTATATGATTTCAACGAAATAAATATATTTCAACAGGTTATTTGTATTTAAAGATTAAACTTTTACTTACTACTTTCCAAAAATTTTTATTAAAACAATACTAAAAATAAAAAAAAGTTAGATAACACACGGATTCGAACCAGGGACCTCTCGATCTCCGGTCGAACGCGCTACCACCGAGCTAAACTCCCTTTGCTTTGACAGCTTACAAGATTTCTCATACATACTGAGTAATTTTATAGACCAAGTGAGGAATAAAAATACTTTAAAATTTATTTAATATAAATATTAATATCTCTTGGCAACACTGTTTTTCATAAGAGTCTGTACTGAAAGGTGACCGTGGAACGCAGTATAGCGAAGAGTTTATTTATTTAGCGTAAAACATGTATATATAAGAAAAATAGCTTCTTCTTCTTCAAAAACTGAAACTGAAAAACTAAAATATAAGCGTTTAATATTTTTCAAAAATCTATCGAATTATACTAAACACGACCCCCACGGAAGGGGTGGGGGTAACTTTAAAATTTTAAATTCGAACCCCCATTTTTTATTGCAGATTTGGATTCCTTATGTAAAAATAAATATCAGATAAAAAACATTAGATCGAAAAACTGAAAAATACGTGTTCAATATTTTTCAAAAATCTATCGAATGACATTAAACACGACCACCCACGGAGGTGGGGTGGGGGGCTACTTTAAAATCTTAAATAGGAACCCCATTTTTTATTGCAGTTTTGGATTCCTTACGTAAAAGTAAGTAACTTTTATTCGAGACACTTTTTTCGAATTATGGGTAGATGGCGCTATAATCGGAAAAACAATTTTTGGAAATGGAAAATTAAACTAAAAAATGGAAAACCTCCACTAAAATGAAAAACTTAACTTAACTTTTTTGGTTTTAAGACCTAATTTTCACAATGGTCCTCATGACGCCTTAGTAACTACAAATTTAGCATCCAAGCCTCCCCTACTATTACCAACATCATGTGCTTATGTGCTATTAAAAAAAGTAGAAAAATATCAAAGTGATAATAAAAATAGTCTTTAAAAAGTTACTTAGAGATTGCAATTTCTTGTAAATCTTGTGTGTACCATCTTCATAACACATCACGAACTTCTCGTTAAAACCACACTCTGCTTTGTATCCACTTTATGATTATTTCGCTTTAAGAGGCTTATTTCAAAGAAAAATGATCCGTTTCCCCTAGGCTTTTAAATCGTAAACGTTCCACGGTTTTTAAATGCTTTTTACAAAGTTTATTGTTCGGAAATATTTCCGTTGTTTAAAATTAGGTACGCCTTTAAAAAGCGGTTTATTACAAAAACACAGTAAAATTAAAACGCTGCTTTAATGGTTTATCTCAAAACAAATTATTCCCAGGTAGCAGTAGAGCGGAAAAATTGCCTTTAGGTACGTGGTGGAAGTTGGAGAAAACGACAATTTAGCGGTGCTTTGGAGAGTAGAAAAATGTGCACTGAAATGATGACAGAAGTGTCTTTTTCTTTGCCTACACGTTATTGTATTATGTATATTAAATAATGGTAGACCAGAAAAATGATAAAAGTAAAAGCTTTTTTCGTGACGACACTCTTTGATAGAGGCATTTACCAACTGCTTTTGATCAATTTGGTTATAACAATATGTAATAATTATGCGTCAAAATTTTGCATTTTGCTCCGTTTCTCTTAATTGGAATATTCTATTCAACATGTGTTAGTTTTTGAAGTCTTTGGTTAGTGAAAAAGTTAGTGAGAAGTTTTACTCAGTAGGATATGCACATTGAAGTTACTGCTATTGCATTTTTATATGAACATTAATTTACTTTATTATTTATCAATTTTAATGACCTTGTTATATATAATTTGCCTTAGTTAATCTTTTGTCTATTAAAGAACAAGATTTGTCGACCAACCCTCCTGATGGCATGTACCAAGGAGAACACATGTCATTAAAAGAAAACATTGCATTTTTTTGAAAATGAGAAATAAAAAGACATTATAGATTGATTGATTGATTAATAATATTTTATTTAAAAGTATACTTACGATACTCTATACCCAAAACAACATCCCTAAAGTACGTCCATGCTTTATCCTCATCCAATGGCGTATCGGTTGGAATCTCTAACACTTGCCCACCTTCGAGTAACTCAAAAACGAGATATAAATGATCTTCGACTGGATCGTCTAGTACTTCCACCAATTTAACAACGTTGGGATGGTCCAATTTTTTCAAAATGGCGATTTCTCGATAGACTTTTTGAAATGGGTGGTTGATTGGTGACGAATTCGAGCGTCCGTCTTTGCGTACTGGTGGCAAACGGCCGAACATACCAGCTTTTTTAAGTAGTTTTTTCTTGGAAAGTATCTTCATGGCCTGTAATTAAGACAAGAATTTAGTTTTGTAACATTTGCATAGTAAATTATAAATCATTACATTATTATCTAATAAATGGGACGTGAATTACAAATTTTAAAATTCCCTCATCTTCTGATCGTCTTGGCACTCGCATGGCTTATATTTTTTAAAGGCCTCGGAGGTTGTTACCAGAGAAGTTTCAAGGGCGGATCCAGGGAGGAGGCCCCCTCCGAGAATTTAGAATAATATAAATTTAAATATTTGCAGTTCAAATGTTTTTAATTTCAAACACAGATATATGTACAAAATAGGGGATAAATACGTTTTCTGGACTAGAATTGAAAAAAAGAAGTAACGGAGAAGCTTCAAGAATGACTTTTGGGTTTTTTATAAATCAAAATGTTGATAATTTTCCAGAGTGCCAATTATTAGAACGGTCTTGATAGCCATCAAAATCGTATAAATTTCCATATTCTATACACACAAAGAATAAAAAAGAAGTGAAGCGTTACTTGGGTCACTATCACTTAGAACAAAGGAGTTGGTTGGTATTTTCGCACAGTCAAAAGGAATTGTTTTACAAATATTGCGTTTCATTTTTCTAATGAAAAATGTGGTCACAATAACGGGACGATAGCCCAAAGCCTTGTCACGAAACATCTTTCGCCAAACTCATGAGCAAAGACGGAGTCATATAAATCCATGAAAAAACATCATACCACAAGGAGTGCGTTCAGGTTGAGCTGGATTTTCTAAAAAATTATCGCAACCCTCAAAAGTCAGTCATTAACCAGATAGACTCTCAGAGGTCTAAACAGAAACAAAAAATAAAGAAAGACTACGACCAATAGTAGGGTCTATCTATAGTGTTCTTAGATCGACAAAATATGCCTCTAAGAGACCATCGTGATGATGGCCTTATGCTTCTGGACGAAGATGCTGGACCTAGGAATGAGGGGAATTGCTGTGTTTTCTAAGGTAAAACCCGATATGTCAAAAATTATCGATTTTTCGTTTTTAATGCCAATATGTACATTGAGCGATGAAGAATGTGATGACAAAACCCTACATGGCTAAACGCATCCATGTAACCAGAAGATAATAAAATTGTTTCCGATATGTCCACTATTACAACAACACCGCGAACTTTTAAACTCATCTGCTGCAAAATCACGTTTTTTGACATATAGGGTTTTACCTTAGCACCACAGTGTTAAGGTTTAAAATCGCATCAGGAGATAAGACTCTTAAATAACACCTATCCACAGCATCTTCCTGGGCAACATGCATTAGTAACAGCAGTCAAAATCAATTAATAACATGTTGTGGTGAAGAAATAATTGAACAAATAATATTTGACGAAACGACTGACGTATCCCACGTGGAACAGCTTGCTCTAAATTTGGGATACATACACAATAACAACATTCGTGAAGACTTTGTCAAATTCATTGGCGCTTATGAGAACCTAAAAATAATTAGTGAAATTCAAGAAAGAGGGAAAGAACAAGGCCTCGCAGGAGAAGCATTGGAAAAAATAGTATTAAACTTGTTGAAAGAACTGCATTTGGATTCGAAGAAATGTGAAGGAATCGGTACTATGACAGGAATGGTGAGTTTTAAGGCACTTCTGAAAGTGTGTGAAAAGTGACTTAAAACTCACCATTGTAACCCTAATTTTTAAAAATTACGGTCCTGGATCCGCCCTTCAAAAGTTTCCCATTGTTTTTAGTCAGGTGGTATGTAGAATGATATTTATTGTCGTTTTATGTATTATTAGATTAAGAATTTAGTTTGAATGAAAACTGAAACTGAAAAAACAAAAACTGAAAAATTTCAATACTCGCTATGTCCGTGCAACAAGAAAAATCTATGTGTTCATGTAAACAGTTTGGAGTGAAATTGATTTTCTCAAATTTATGGCAGACTGAGGTTTATGGTGCATATAATTGCTGTTGCACAACATCCTACGATAATAAAAGCTATTTATTTTCAATCCAAAAGTTATTATATTGCAGTAAGGAGGAAAATTGGTCATAAAAATGATTAAACTCGACGTTGTAGGATAGCATGGAGAGGCAATTTATTTTTGTATAGATATTCCCAAGCTCTTTATTATTTGTAGCGTACTGTGTTACAGTTTATAACAAAATAGAGCACTTCTATTGAAGAGCAACTATTATAAACTTATATAAACTAAAAAGGGTAGTTCCCTAGGTTGGCTGTATACCATATAGTTAAAAAAACTAAAACATGAATTAAAAACCACTTCTATGTAATTGGTATATTTATTAAAAATTTTAAAAATCCCAATGGATTGAAAAAATGTGTCCAATTCAGAACGTTTTCGGACCTATCAGTCCATTATCAGTGAATTCGAATACTTGCTAATAGCCCCAGAACCAAACAATGGTTGAAATTATAATTCAATCTTTATTATGTTGTAGTGATATTGCACAGGCTAAACGCCGATGTTAAAAGATATAACCTCCGGGAACATGGTGAAACTCTACCAGGAAACTTAATCAACCATCTTAGGCCAACGTTGACTACCAAGTGTCAAAAGTTTGTAAGGAACTGTTTGGAGTGACATTGACAGTAGAGAAGAGGGTAGTCGATTTTCAAAGGTTTTAACAAAGATTTTAATATCTGAAAATGTCTAACATTTAAATCTATTGTTTTTTGAAAAGAAAATTGTGTTTTACAATTTTTTTTAGAATATAAAATTATTTTAAAAAGACTAAGTTTTCACTCTAATGGCATATAACATATCCCACCAGAATGAAAACAATGGGAACCTTCTCTGGTTACACCTCCGAGGCTTCTACAATTTGCAAGCCATACGGATGCTGAGACTAAGGAAGATGAGGGAATTCTACAATTTACAATTCACGTCACATCTGCTCAGCGCGGTAAAGTTCCAACGAGACTGGTTCCCTTCATACTCCACACAGAGTAAATGTAAATCAAAAATGAATAACCATTTTCAATTTCGTTGCAAAACGAAAATACAGCCGAACCATATTCCAGTCCAATCAGAGAGTGCTGCAAGCACCTCTACCGGTTTCGAAACTTATTAGTCTCTCATCAGGAGGCACATATGCTGCTCTCCCTGATCCAACCAAAACAAACCCCAGCGTGCAGTCCCGAATTGCAACGAACGAAATGGCATAGATGCCCTAGCGGCAACTGCTAGCAAAAGACTAAGTTTTCACTCTAATGGCATATAACATATCCCACCAGAATGAAAACAATGGGAACCTTCTCTGGTTACACCTCCGAGGCTTCTACAATTTGCAAGCCATACGGATGCTGAGACTAAGGAAGATGAGGGAATTCTACAATTTACAATTCACGTCACATCTGCTCAGCGCGGTAAAGTTCCAACGAGACTGGTTCCCTTCATACTCCACACAGAGTAAATGTAAATCAAAAATGAATAACCATTTTCAATTTCGTTGCAAAACGAAAATACAGCCGAACCATATTCCAGTCCAATCAGAGAGTGCTGCAAGCACCTCTACCGGTTTCGAAACTTATTAGTCTCTCATCAGGAGGCACATATGCTGCTCTCCCTGATCCAACCAAAACAAACCCCAGCGTGCAGTCCCGAATTGCAACGAACGAAATGGCATAGATGCCCTAGCGGCAACTGCTAGCAAAAGACTAAGTTTTCACTCTAATGGCATATAACATATCCCACCAGAATGAAAACAATGGGAACCTTCTCTGGTTACACCTCCGAGGCTTCTACAATTTGCAAGCCATACGGATGCTGAGACTAAGGAAGATGAGGGAATTCTACAATTTACAATTCACGTCACATCTGCTCAGCGCGGTAAAGTTCCAACGAGACTGGTTCCCTTCATACTCCACACAGAGTAAATGTAAATCAAAAATGAATAACCATTTTCAATTTCGTTGCAAAACGAAAATACAGCCGAACCATATTCCAGTCCAATCAGAGAGTGCTGCAAGCACCTCTACCGGTTTCGAAACTTATTAGTCTCTCATCAGGAGGCACATATGCTGCTCTCCCTGATCCAACCAAAACAAACCCCAGCGTGCAGTCCCGAATTGCAACGAACGAAATGGCATAGATGCCCTAGCGGCAACTGCTAGCAAAAGACTAAGTTTTCACTCTAATGGCATATAACATATCCCACCAGAATGAAAACAATGGGAACCTTCTCTGGTTACACCTCCGAGGCTTCTACAATTTGCAAGCCATACGGATGCTGAGACTAAGGAAGATGAGGGAATTCTACAATTTACAATTCACGTCACATCTGCTCAGCGCGGTAAAGTTCCAACGAGACTGGTTCCCTTCATACTCCACACAGAGTAAATGTAAATCAAAAATGAATAACCATTTTCAATTTCGTTGCAAAACGAAAATACAGCCGAACCATATTCCAGTCCAATCAGAGAGTGCTGCAAGCACCTCTACCGGTTTCGAAACTTATTAGTCTCTCATCAGGAGGCACATATGCTGCTCTCCCTGATCCAACCAAAACAAACCCCAGCGTGCAGTCCCGAATTGCAACGAACGAAATGGCATAGATGCCCTAGCGGCAACTGCTAGCAAAAGACTAAGTTTTCACTCTAATGGCATATAACATATCCCACCAGAATGAAAACAATGGGAACCTTCTCTGGTTACACCTCCGAGGCTTCTACAATTTGCAAGCCATACGGATGCTGAGACTAAGGAAGATGAGGGAATTCTACAATTTACAATTCACGTCACATCTGCTCAGCGCGGTAAAGTTCCAACGAGACTGGTTCCCTTCATACTCCACACAGAGTAAATGTAAATCAAAAATGAATAACCATTTTCAATTTCGTTGCAAAACGAAAATACAGCCGAACCATATTCCAGTCCAATCAGAGAGTGCTGCAAGCACCTCTACCGGTTTCGAAACTTATTAGTCTCTCATCAGGAGGCACATATGCTGCTCTCCCTGATCCAACCAAAACAAACCCCAGCGTGCAGTCCCGAATTGCAACGAACGAAATGGCATAGATGCCCTAGCGGCAACTGCTAGCAAAAGACTAAGTTTTCACTCTAATGGCATATAACATATCCCACCAGAATGAAAACAATGGGAACCTTCTCTGGTTACACCTCCGAGGCTTCTACAATTTGCAAGCCATACGGATGCTGAGACTAAGGAAGATGAGGGAATTCTACAATTTACAATTCACGTCACATCTGCTCAGCGCGGTAAAGTTCCAACGAGACTGGTTCCCTTCATACTCCACACAGAGTAAATGTAAATCAAAAATGAATAACCATTTTCAATTTCGTTGCAAAACGAAAATACAGCCGAACCATATTCCAGTCCAATCAGAGAGTGCTGCAAGCACCTCTACCGGTTTCGAAACTTATTAGTCTCTCATCAGGAGGCACATATGCTGCTCTCCCTGATCCAACCAAAACAAACCCCAGCGTGCAGTCCCGAATTGCAACGAACGAAATGGCATAGATGCCCTAGCGGCAACTGCTAGCAAAAGACTAAGTTTTCACTCTAATGGCATATAACATATCCCACCAGAATGAAAACAATGGGAACCTTCTCTGGTTACACCTCCGAGGCTTCTACAATTTGCAAGCCATACGGATGCTGAGACTAAGGAAGATGAGGGAATTCTACAATTTACAATTCACGTCACATCTGCTCAGCGCGGTAAAGTTCCAACGAGACTGGTTCCCTTCATACTCCACACAGAGTAAATGTAAATCAAAAATGAATAACCATTTTCAATTTCGTTGCAAAACGAAAATACAGCCGAACCATATTCCAGTCCAATCAGAGAGTGCTGCAAGCACCTCTACCGGTTTCGAAACTTATTAGTCTCTCATCAGGAGGCACATATGCTGCTCTCCCTGATCCAACCAAAACAAACCCCAGCGTGCAGTCCCGAATTGCAACGAACGAAATGGCATAGATGCCCTAGCGGCAACTGCTAGCAAAAGACTAAGTTTTCACTCTAATGGCATATAACATATCCCACCAGAATGAAAACAATGGGAACCTTCTCTGGTTACACCTCCGAGGCTTCTACAATTTGCAAGCCATACGGATGCTGAGACTAAGGAAGATGAGGGAATTCTACAATTTACAATTCACGTCACATCTGCTCAGCGCGGTAAAGTTCCAACGAGACTGGTTCCCTTCATACTCCACACAGAGTAAATGTAAATCAAAAATGAATAACCATTTTCAATTTCGTTGCAAAACGAAAATACAGCCGAACCATATTCCAGTCCAATCAGAGAGTGCTGCAAGCACCTCTACCGGTTTCGAAACTTATTAGTCTCTCATCAGGAGGCACATATGCTGCTCTCCCTGATCCAACCAAAACAAACCCCAGCGTGCAGTCCCGAATTGCAACGAACGAAATGGCATAGATGCCCTAGCGGCAACTGCTAGCAAAAGACTAAGTTTTCACTCTAATGGCATATAACATATCCCACCAGAATGAAAACAATGGGAACCTTCTCTGGTTACACCTCCGAGGCTTCTACAATTTGCAAGCCATACGGATGCTGAGACTAAGGAAGATGAGGGAATTCTACAATTTACAATTCACGTCACATCTGCTCAGCGCGGTAAAGTTCCAACGAGACTGGTTCCCTTCATACTCCACACAGAGTAAATGTAAATCAAAAATGAATAACCATTTTCAATTTCGTTGCAAAACGAAAATACAGCCGAACCATATTCCAGTCCAATCAGAGAGTGCTGCAAGCACCTCTACCGGTTTCGAAACTTATTAGTCTCTCATCAGGAGGCACATATGCTGCTCTCCCTGATCCAACCAAAACAAACCCCAGCGTGCAGTCCCGAATTGCAACGAACGAAATGGCATAGATGCCCTAGCGGCAACTGCTAGCAAAAGACTAAGTTTTCACTCTAATGGCATATAACATATCCCACCAGAATGAAAACAATGGGAACCTTCTCTGGTTACACCTCCGAGGCTTCTACAATTTGCAAGCCATACGGATGCTGAGACTAAGGAAGACATACTTGTTTACATACTTGTTTTCATTCTGGTGGGATATGTTATATGCCATTAGAGTGAAAACTTAGTCTTTTGCTAGCAGTTGCCGCTAGGGCATCTATGCCATTTCGTTCGTTGCAATTCGGGACTGCACGCTGGGGTTTGTTTTGGTTGGATCAGGGAGAGCAGCATATGTGCCTCCTGATGAGAGACTAATAAGTTTCGAAACCGGTAGAGGTGCTTGCAGCACTCTCTGATTGGACTGGAATATGGTTCGGCTGTATTTTCGTTTTGCAACGAAATTGAAAATGGTTATTCATTTTTGATTTACATTTACTCTGTGTGGAGTATGAAGGGAACCAGTCTCGTTGGAACTTTACCGCGCTGAGCAGATGTGACGTGAATTGTAAATTGTAGAATTCCCTCATCTTCCTTAGTCTCAGCATCCGTATGGCTTGCAAATTGTAGAAGCCTCGGAGGTGTAACCAGAGAAGGTTCCCATTGTTTTCATTCTGGTGGGATATGTTATATGCCATTAGAGTGAAAACTTAGTCTTTTGCTAGCAGTTGCCGCTAGGGCATCTATGCCATTTCGTTCGTTGCAATTCGGGACTGCACGCTGGGGTTTGTTTTGGTTGGATCAGGGAGAGCAGCATATGTGCCTCCTGATGAGAGACTAATAAGTTTCGAAACCGGTAGAGGTGCTTGCAGCACTCTCTGATTGGACTGGAATATGGTTCGGCTGTATTTTCGTTTTGCAACGAAATTGAAAATGGTTATTCATTTTTGATTTACATTTACTCTGTGTGGAGTATGAAGGGAACCAGTCTCGTTGGAACTTTACCGCGCTGAGCAGATGTGACGTGAATTGTAAATTGTAGAATTCCCTCATCTTCCTTAGTCTCAGCATCCGTATGGCTTGCAAATTGTAGAAGCCTCGGAGGTGTAACCAGAGAAGGTTCCCATTGTTTTCATTCTGGTGGGATATGTTATATGCCATTAGAGTGAAAACTTAGTCTTTTGCTAGCAGTTGCCGCTAGGGCATCTATGCCATTTCGTTCGTTGCAATTCGGGACTGCACGCTGGGGTTTGTTTTGGTTGGATCAGGGAGAGCAGCATATGTGCCTCCTGATGAGAGACTAATAAGTTTCGAAACCGGTAGAGGTGCTTGCAGCACTCTCTGATTGGACTGGAATATGGTTCGGCTGTATTTTCGTTTTGCAACGAAATTGAAAATGGTTATTCATTTTTGATTTACATTTACTCTGTGTGGAGTATGAAGGGAACCAGTCTCGTTGGAACTTTACCGCGCTGAGCAGATGTGACGTGAATTGTAAATTGTAGAATTCCCTCATCTTCCTTAGTCTCAGCATCCGTATGGCTTGCAAATTGTAGAAGCCTCGGAGGTGTAACCAGAGAAGGTTCCCATTGTTTTCATTCTGGTGGGATATGTTATATGCCATTAGAGTGAAAACTTAGTCTTTTGCTAGCAGTTGCCGCTAGGGCATCTATGCCATTTCGTTCGTTGCAATTCGGGACTGCACGCTGGGGTTTGTTTTGGTTGGATCAGGGAGAGCAGCATATGTGCCTCCTGATGAGAGACTAATAAGTTTCGAAACCGGTAGAGGTGCTTGCAGCACTCTCTGATTGGACTGGAATATGGTTCGGCTGTATTTTCGTTTTGCAACGAAATTGAAAATGGTTATTCATTTTTGATTTACATTTACTCTGTGTGGAGTATGAAGGGAACCAGTCTCGTTGGAACTTTACCGCGCTGAGCAGATGTGACGTGAATTGTAAATTGTAGAATTCCCTCATCTTCCTTAGTCTCAGCATCCGTATGGCTTGCAAATTGTAGAAGCCTCGGAGGTGTAACCAGAGAAGGTTCCCATTGTTTTCATTCTGGTGGGATATGTTATATGCCATTAGAGTGAAAACTTAGTCTTTTGCTAGCAGTTGCCGCTAGGGCATCTATGCCATTTCGTTCGTTGCAATTCGGGACTGCACGCTGGGGTTTGTTTTGGTTGGATCAGGGAGAGCAGCATATGTGCCTCCTGATGAGAGACTAATAAGTTTCGAAACCGGTAGAGGTGCTTGCAGCACTCTCTGATTGGACTGGAATATGGTTCGGCTGTATTTTCGTTTTGCAACGAAATTGAAAATGGTTATTCATTTTTGATTTACATTTACTCTGTGTGGAGTATGAAGGGAACCAGTCTCGTTGGAACTTTACCGCGCTGAGCAGATGTGACGTGAATTGTAAATTGTAGAATTCCCTCATCTTCCTTAGTCTCAGCATCCGTATGGCTTGCAAATTGTAGAAGCCTCGGAGGTGTAACCAGAGAAGGTTCCCATTGTTTTCATTCTGGTGGGATATGTTATATGCCATTAGAGTGAAAACTTAGTCTTTTGCTAGCAGTTGCCGCTAGGGCATCTATGCCATTTCGTTCGTTGCAATTCGGGACTGCACGCTGGGGTTTGTTTTGGTTAGATCAGGGAGAGCAGCATATGTGCCTCCTGATGAGAGACTAATAAGTTTCGAAACCGGTAGAGGTGCTTGCAGCACTCTCTGATTGGACTGGAATATGGTTCGGCTGTATTTTCGTTTTGCAACGAAATTGAAAATGGTTATTCATTTTTGATTTACATTTACTCTGTGTGGAGTATGAAGGGAACCAGTCTCGTTGGAACTTTACCGCGCTGAGCAGATGTGACGTGAATTGTAAATTGTAGAATTCCCTCATCTTCCTTAGTCTCAGCATCCGTATGGCTTGCAAATTGTAGAAGCCTCGGAGGTGTAACCAGAGAAGGTTCCCATTGTTTTCATTCTGGTGGGATATGTTATATGCCATTAGAGTGAAAACTTAGTCTTTTGCTAGCAGTTGCCGCTAGGGCATCTATGCCATTTCGTTCGTTGCAATTCGGGACTGCACGCTGGGGTTTGTTTTGGTTGGATCAGGGAGAGCAGCATATGTGCCTCCTGATGAGAGACTAATAAGTTTCGAAACCGGTAGAGGTGCTTGCAGCACTCTCTGATTGGACTGGAATATGGTTCGGCTGTATTTTCGTTTTGCAACGAAATTGAAAATGGTTATTCATTTTTGATTTACATTTACTCTGTGTGGAGTATGAAGGGAACCAGTCTCGTTGGAACTTTACCGCGCTGAGCAGATGTGACGTGAATTGTAAATTGTAGAATTCCCTCATCTTCCTTAGTCTCAGCATCCGTATGGCTTGCAAATTGTAGAAGCCTCGGAGGTGTAACCAGAGAAGGTTCCCATTGTTTTCATTCTGGTGGGATATGTTATATGCCATTAGAGTGAAAACTTAGTCTTTTGCTAGCAGTTGCCGCTAGGGCATCTATGCCATTTCGTTCGTTGCAATTCGGGACTGCACGCTGGGGTTTGTTTTGGTTGGATCAGGGAGAGCAGCATATGTGCCTCCTGATGAGAGACTAATAAGTTTCGAAACCGGTAGAGGTGCTTGCAGCACTCTCTGATTGGACTGGAATATGGTTCGGCTGTATTTTCGTTTTGCAACGAAATTGAAAATGGTTATTCATTTTTGATTTACATTTACTCTGTGTGGAGTATGAAGGGAACCAGTCTCGTTGGAACTTTACCGCGCTGAGCAGATGTGACGTGAATTGTAAATTGTAGAATTCCCTCATCTTCCTTAGTCTCAGCATCCGTATGGCTTGCAAATTGTAGAAGCCTCGGAGGTGTAACCAGAGAAGGTTCCCATTGTTTTCATTCTGGTGGGATATGTTATATGCCATTAGAGTGAAAACTTAGTCTTTTGCTAGCAGTTGCCGCTAGGGCATCTATGCCATTTCGTTCGTTGCAATTCGGGACTGCACGCTGGGGTTTGTTTTGGTTGGATCAGGGAGAGCAGCATATGTGCCTCCTGATGAGAGACTAATAAGTTTCGAAACCGGTAGAGGTGCTTGCAGCACTCTCTGATTGGACTGGAATATGGTTCGGCTGTATTTTCGTTTTGCAACGAAATTGAAAATGGTTATTCATTTTTAAAATTATTTTACTTTATTATTTTAATTATTTTAAAATTTATTCTTTCTCCTCTCTCACCTTCATTGGTTTTATCTTTTTTATCATTATTAATAGCAGCTCATACTTCCTTTTTAATCAATTTGATCAGTTTAATTTTATAGTAAACAGTCAAAGTAAAATAATATATTCTAAAAACATTTTGTAAAATACAATTTTCTTTTCAAAAAACAATAGATTTAAATGTTAGACATTTTCAGATATTAAAATCATTATCATAATATTATCATTGTTTTGGATCATGACCTTTTATTAAAACCTTTGAAAATCGACTACCTTCTTCTCTACTGTCAATGTCACTCCAAACAGTTCCTTACAAACTTTTGACACTTGGTAGTCAACGTTGGCCTAAGATGGTTGATTAAGTTTCCTGGTAGAGTTTCACCATGTTCCTGGAGGTTATATCTTTTAATATCGGCGTTTAGCCTGTTCAATATCACTATAATATAATAAAGATTGAATTATAATTTCAACCATTGTTTGGTTTTGGAGCTATTTAGCAAGTATTCGAATTCACTGATGATGGACTGATAGGTCCGAAAACGGTCTGAATTGGACACAAAATTTTTAATAAATATACCAATTACTGAGAAGTGGTTTTTACTTCATGTTTGGGTTTTTTTATTATAAACTTACACGATACTCCAGAAAGCATTTAAAAATCAAAAAATTACTGGCCGCTAAATATTCTACAAGCAGTTTAAGTTCCAGATGACCGATACTCGGTACGGATTTCGAAACGGATTGGGAACACAGAAGCTCTTTTTGTTTTAAATGTGTTAACACAACGACGCAGAGACATGAAAGTAGATGTGTATGCATGTTTTATTGATTATAGAAAAGCATTTGACTGCGTTAACCATCAAAAGATGTTCGGAGCAAGACCTGCAAATTATCTCAGAACTATATTGGCGCCAAACAGCAACAATTGAAATAGAGCACACAACATCCGAAGATATACAAATCCGAAGAGGAGTACGACAGGGTTGCGTCTTATCACCGCTATTATTTAATCTGTATTCTGAGTCTATATTCAGAGAAGCATCAGACGAAGTCCAAGGTGGAATCAAGATTAACGGATGTAACCAGTATAGACAACATCAGGTACGCCGATGATACCGTCCTAATAGGAAGCAACGCACTACAAAATATAATAAATGCGGTAGTTCGTCATAGCGAAATGTTTAGTTTACACCTAAACTTTTCCAAAACTAAAATTAAAAAAAAACAAGTTTTCAATCTAATAGCACATAAAACAACATCCAAAAATATTACTCTACATCCTACCAAATTGAAAACAATGAGAACCTTCTCTGGTAAGACCTCCGAGGCTTCTACAATTTGGAAACCATAACGGATGCTGAGGGAATTTTACAATTTATAATTCACGTCCCATCTGCTCAGCGCGGTAAAGTTCCAACGAGAATGGTTCCCTTCTAGTCTAGTAAAATAAAATTACACTACATGTAAATCAAAATGTAAATTCGTACAGGTTGAAACAAATTTTATATCAAAGTTTAGGTGGGTACAAAAGATATTTTCAAAAAAGTATCCAAATCATACAAGGGGATCATTGTTTAAATAATTAAAAAGGGGTCATTTTTGCAAAAAAAATACTTTTTTAACTGCTGAGGTCATTCAATTACTAATGAAGGTCTATAGTAATATTTTCTGCAAAGTTGAAGGGTAAATCTGTCACATAAGACTTACTAAATTAAATTTGACCCCCTATTTATTTAAATAATTATACAAAAAACTTTAAAAACAAATTTGCAAAAAAATATTTTTAGCGTTTTAATAAGCACTATAAAATATCTTATTTTACAGGAGAAGTTGCGCTATATTATCAGTATTAATAAAAAAAAAATTGGTCCAAAAATATTTAATATTTTTTAAGATATGGAATTTGATTATCAAATGTTACTCTATTTTCAATCGCAAAAACGCGGTTGTTGCCAAATAAATATTCACCTGTATTAAATCTTATTATTTTTATTCTTATGTATATTTTCGATAAATGTATTGATAAATTCAAATTTTAATTAAACTTCCCCCTAAAATGGCATTTGAAAATCATTTAAATTTGTTTATAATTTGTTTTTTTAATAACGTCACGGGTATTAAATATTTTGAAATGCCGTTTCGATAATTGGGTTCCTAATAATTTTTCACTAATTAACAAATATTTTTGTCTTTTTTTCCTCTTCTTTTTTTTTCTTGGAGTTATATTACTAAAGGCCCTTTTAGGGTTAAGTTTCATTAAAAATGTCGAATTTCTAAGTTGTAGATTCTATACCTAAAAATATTAAGATTGGTCTAAAATCACTTAAATAAAATGTGACTACTTACTGAGTTACAGGGTGTTTTATTTAAAAATTTAAAAATTATTTTTACCAAGTACTTTCAAACTATTTGACGTATCCTTATCATACTTGGCAGAAAGTGTGGGTACTATACAGTCTACTAAATTGTGATAAATAAAAGTTTCTAGCTACTAGCAGAGGCGTACGACATGGGATAGTTAATGGTTAACCCTTCCCAAATTCTACGCCACTGAGGTAATTACTATTTTAGCGAAATTTTTCGATTCTCCAATACTTTCTAAGTAAATAATATACTCTTTACTGGTAACGCTTAAGTCATTAGTTTTCGAGATATTGGACGTTAAAAATGAAACGGCATAGTTATTTTGATTCATTCATTCATTCATTTTAAACTTCCAATATCTCTCAAACTGATGACTTTATCGATACCAATAAAGCTACTTATATACAAAGTATTGGAGAATCGAAAATTTCGCTAAGATAGTAATTCACTCAGTGGCGTAGAATTTGGGAAGGGTCAATCATTCACCATCCCCTGTCGTACGCCTCTGGAACTAGCTAGAAACGTTTATTAATCACAATTTATTAGAGTGTATAATAGCCACACTTTCTGCCAAGTATGATAAGGATACGTCAAACAGTTTTAAAGTACTTGGCAACAATAATTTTTAAATTTTTAAATAAAACACCCTGTAACTCACTAAGTAGCCACATTTTATTTAAGAGATTTTAGTTAAATCTTAATATTTTTAGGTCTACAATCTACAACTTAGAGATTCGATATTCTTAATAAAATTTAGCCCTAAAAGAGCCCGTAGTAATATAACTCCAAGAAAAAAAAGAAGAAGAAAAAACGACAAAAAAATTTTGTTAATTAGTAAAAAATTCCCAGGAACCCAACTATCGAAACGGAATTTCAAAATACTTAATCCCCGCGACGTTATTAAAAAAACAAATTATAAACAAATTTGAATAATTTTCAAATGTCACTTTAGGGGGGACTTTAACTGAAATTTAAATTTATCAATACATTTATCGAAAATATACATAAAAATAAAAATAACGAGATTTTAAGCAGGTGGATATTTCTTTGGCAACAACCGCGTTTTTGCAATTGAAAATATAATAACATTTAATAAACAAATTCAATATCTCAAAAAATATTATATATTTTCCGACCAATTTTTTTTTCTTAATACTGGTAACATAGCGCAATTTAATCTGTAAAACAAGATATTTTATAGTGCTTATCTAAAACGCTAAAAATAATTTTTTGCAAATTTACTTTTAAAGTTTTATATACAATTATTTAAATAAATAGGGGGTCAAATTTAATATAGTAAGTCTTATGTGAAAGATTTACCCTTCAACTTTGCAGAAAAGAATCCCATAGACCTTCATTAATAAGTGAATTACCTCAGCAGTTAAAAAAGTATTTTTTTGCAAAAATGACCCCTTTTTAATTATTTAAACAATGATCCCCTTGTATGATTTGGATACTTTCTTGAAAATATCTTTTGTACCCACCTAAACTTTGATATAAAATTTGTTTTAACCTGTACGAATTTACATTTTGACTTTTTTTTATTTTATTAGGCTATTCGTATTCCAATCAGAGTAAACATGTAAATTAAAAATGAACATCCATTTTCAATTTCGTGCTTTAGTTTCGTGTTGCAACGAAATTGAAAATGGATATTCATTTTTGATTTACATGTTTACTTTGATTGGAATACGAAGGGAACCATTCTCGTTGGAACTTTACCGCGTTGACCAGATGGGACGTTAATTATAAATTGTAAAATTTCCTCATCTTCCTTAGTCTCAGCATCCGTTATGGCTTGCAAATTGTAGAAGCCTCGGAGGTATTACCAGAGAAGGTTCCCATTGTTTTCAATCTGGTAGGATGTATAGTAACATTTTTGGATGCTGTTTTATGTGCTATTAGATTGAAAATTTAGTCTTTTGCTAGCAGTTGCCGCTAGGGCATCCCTGCCATTTCGTTCGTTGCAATCCTTGACTGCACGCATGGGTTTGTCCTAGTTAGGTCAGAGAGAGCAGCATATGTGCCTCCTGATGAGAGACTAATAAGTTTCGAAACCGGTAGAGGTGCTTGCTGCACTCTCTGATTGAACTGGAATAATGATGCGGCTGTAGCTTTGTATTGCAACGAAATTGAAAATGGTTATGCATTTTTCATTTTTGATATAAAAGTAAAGTAAATTGTTTGTAAAGCGTTAACGATTTATTTCGTTTGGGGAGCTAAACACGGGGAGATTTTCATGATTTTTTACCAAAAAAGGGAGGCAACTTTATTCTGAGCGTAACTCGTTTATTTTTAATGCTAGAAAGTTGTATAAACAATTAAAATAAAGCTTTTTGTTAACGCTTTAAAAAAATTTAAATGGATTTTTCCCGAAAGGTGCAATTTTTCGGTGAATTCACGTTGGAATATTATTCGATTTGGAACTAGACGACTAACAACGTATTTTTCATGAGCTACAACTTTACTTTTACTCGTTTTATAAATAAGATTATTTTCGATAAAATATTTACTTTTTCAGTTATTTGGGGAAAATCGTTCGAAAACGTAGTTTTTTGTCGAAAAATAAACATTTTCAATCTCAAATATCTCGAAAAGTATTGACTTACATAAAAAACTCGATAGAACGAAAGTTGCTTTTAATCAGTCAATTTATACATTTACGGGCTTATCATGAACGTTTGTTTTTTCACCCACGAGAAGGGGTGACTATTACCCCCCAAGTAAAAGCAACCAATGTCACAAATTCAACTTCGAAGTGGAGGGTAAGTAGTACTTAAATCCACATTTTCATGCAATTCGGAGTTGGCCCTGAAAATTACACGGTATCGCCGTATTTCCTGTTCATTTAACGCATTGGAAATGAAAACATTAAACAGACGACTTTCTTTAAAATACTTGCTCTTTTTTATTAAAAGTTTTTAGATTTATCAAGTCATTTCCCGTAAAATGATACTGTTTTAAAAGCGTTTATAGCTACTCATTCGAGTATACCTAATTATTAAATTATTGATTACTTATTTCGTCAGATTGCATGATCATGTAAAGAGGTCAGAACAGCTTCGTATGCAGAGAATTGCAAATGGTCCTCCGAGGCAATCAATCTTCGTCCAAACTCTAGTTCAATTAAATGTATAACGTATTTAGAGATTTTCCTTTAGAGTTTTCCAATCCAATTTATACGTAGATTCACAGACTTACTAAAGAATTGGATAGAAGTTGTTAGGTATTGCGCATTTAAATTAAATTGAGAACAAATATACAGAGAGCGGCTAAATTATGGAATAAATACATTTTCTATAAAATAGAGGATTTTGGAGAAAAATCCCGACACAGGTCGATTTTTATTTTTAAATTACAATTTTTTGGCATATATTTTATACTAGTGACGTCATCCATCCGGGCGTGATGACGTAATCAATGATTTTTTTAAATGGGAATAGGAGTCGTGTGATAGTTCAATTAAAAGGGTGTTCAGTTCTCTATTCAGCAATATAAACATTAATATCATTATTTATTCAGGGTGGCCAAAAAAATAATTTTTGAATTAAAATAATTGACGCAAAAAGAAGAATGTATGTAATTTATTTAACTCAAAATATATTATATTGCTGTCAGAAAATAGAAAAAACTATTTATTTGGCAAATAAACATTGATTTTCGCTTAAATTAAATGGTCAAACTGCAAAGAGGTAGGTGGGAGGTTGTTTGTGATTTAATTTAAGCGAAAAGAAACGTTTATTTGTGAAATAAACATTTTTTTTCTTTAGTCTGACCATAGTAAAATGTATCTCGAGTTAAATAAATTACATACATTCTTCTTTTTGCGTCAATTAATTTAATTCAAAAATTATTCTTTTGGTCACCCTGTATAAATAATGATATTAATGTTAATATTACAACGATACTACTGAACAAATAATTCAACACTCTTCCCAATCAGCTACCACAGGACCCCTATTTTATTCCTATTTAAAAAAATCATCGATTACTTCATCATGCTCAGATGGATGACGTCACTAGTATGAAAGTAATGCCAAAAAATTGTAATTTAAAAATAAAAATCGACCTATTTCAGGATTTTTTTCCGAAATCGTTCATTTTAGAGAAAATGAATTTAGCCCCTCTCTGTATATTTGACGTACTTGTTAAAGTTTATTTAATATTTTTAATTATGTACACTCTAGCATGTGCTCTTTGTTATTTCCATGTAGTTAAACAGTATAATAGACCTGGATCCCGCGTACAAAAAAAGTTGATTATTAGCAAGCTGAAAATTTGTTAATAGCTTAACGGTGTCTAGTCGGACAAACTTTGATGTATGGGAACACTGGAATAGGGGAAGTTTTAATTGTGGAACACGTTAAAAATTTGGAACATCAGACTACGAAAACGTTCCATGTATATTGTCGGACAGAACTTCCAATTGATTTGTTACCATTTCATTAAACTCTCATGCAAAAATCAGATTGGTGTTTATCACCAACTGGGCATTTTAATCAGTGGAACACGAAGATGTCAAGTGACAGGAATTATATTGGTGATAAATAGCAGTTTGATTTTTGAATGAGAGTTTAATGAAACGGTAACAAATGAATTGGAAGTTCTGTCCGACAAAATACATACACGTTTTCGTAATCTGGCGTTCCAAATTTTTAATCTGTTCCACAATTAAAACTTCCCGTGTTCCCGTACATCAAAGTTTGTCCGACTAGACACCGTTAAGCTATTAACACATATTCAGCTTGCTATTAATCAACTTTTTTTGGTACACGGGTTCCAGGCCTATAAGAATATACTAAGGGAAATAAAAAGAGCAAAAGATATATGGTTGAGGGAGAAATGTACGGAAATTGAAACATTACAACGAAAACATGATGATTTACATATGCACAAAAAATTAAAGAGGTTCAGAATACTAGAAAACAACGAAATACAGATATTGTTGTTGACATCAAGGGAAAATTTTGACTACAATTGGAAACATATTAAAAAGATGGAAATAATACATACAAGAATTATTCGAAGATACAGCAAGAATGCCAACTGAAATGGACAATCCCTAAGGCCCAGAAATAACAATAGAAGAAGTAACTATGGCCATTAAGCGGATTAAAGATGGGAAATCACCAGGACTGGATAAAGTGTATTGTGAAATTTTAAAGCTATTAAAGGTACACCAAATCACATCTCTTACGAAGCTATTCAACAATATATGAGACTGGATACTTACCAAAAGACTGGGTGCTTCATTCCCCTTCCCAAAAAAGCCAATACTAGGTAATGTGAAGAATATTGTTTAATTAGTTTGATGAGCCATGTACTTAATGTACTCCTCAGTATCGTTCTCTGTCCTATCCTATACCAAATTAGAAGATCATTCAAGTGAAGTTCAATCTAGATTCAGAACAGGGCTTGGAACAAGTGAAGTACTTTTCAGTTTCAAATTATAATAGGTTTGTTCTAGCAAACAGTCAAACTAGTCAGAAACCGTCAGCAAACAGCTGGTCAGTGAGAAAACATAATACAGTCATCAGTGCTATCCCCTCTAGTCGCGCTGGTCCACTATTCGTTGATGGTTTCAAACCGTTTGAAACTGATGCTAGAACAAACCTAATATAGCGAGCCAGGGATGTCAACTGCGATGTGTAGACATGTTTCATTGATTTTGAGAAGGCACCATGTACACCAATAAAGTACCACATGGGAAATTAATCAATATCCTAAAAACATCAGGAGTCGATGTTAATGATATACGAGTGATCTCAAAACTTATATCTCCAAGAAAAAGCAACTGCCAGATCTTCACTGTCGAAAAAGGAGTTAGACAGAGTTGCATACTGCCTCCAGCATTATACTGACAGATATATATGACTTTGCTGGCTGGCAGATAGTGCGGAGGGGCTCCAAAGGATGCTTAGTAATGTTGTAGAAACATGTAACAAATACAGGCTAAAACTAAATTGCAACAAGATAAAAAGAATGATCATAAGTAAGAAGACTAACATAAACGGCCAAATTACAATTAGCAGTATACTGTTAGAAAGAGTGAAGAAAATATGCTATTTGGGCTGCAATATCTTGGATCATTGCTACGAAATAAAAACTCGTATTAAGAAAAACAGAAGCTTTTTTAACGGTAATAGGAATATTCTTTGCAACTTATCTTTAGGTATCAATATACGGATAAGGATTCTTAGATGTTACGTCTTTAGTGTAACGTGTTTACATGTTTAGTGGATCTCATATATACAGCACACAACTAAAATACAGTTGAGTCCGTGAATCTCTACTCGTGCGTCAACATTTAAAGCATGCGAATTAAGTCGATGATAAGTCGGAAATTGAAATTTACTAAACGCAACAGCAAGTGACTTACTATCACTTGCTGTTGCGTTTAGTAAATTTCAATTTCCGACTTATCATCGACTTATTTCGTATGGTTTAAATGATGACACACGGGTAAAGATTCACGGACTTAACTGTAACTATTCTCTAAAGGCTAAGAAAAGACAAAGAAATTATTAATACCATAAAGAACAGCAAATTGGCTTACTTCGGCCACATTATGCGTAATAGTAAATACCGATTCCTACAGTTGGTTCTATAAGACTGGCTTCATATATCTTGGTTGGCCAATCTTATGAAATGGACTGGTCTAACGTCAACTGATCTATTTCGAGCTGTTATGAATAGAACAAGATGGGCCAATGTGGTCGCCAACATCACTAGAAGATAGGCACCTTTAGAAGAAGAAGAATTTAAACAGTATATTTTGTCATAATGTTAATATTTTGAATTTGTTCAGCAAAAATAGCTTACAGCATCTCAAAATGGCAACCGGAGTCAAGCGATTGAAAACATTCCTACCTGTATTTTAAAATAGACACTATTAAAAAAAGTAATTTTCCACCACTACAGCT
The DNA here is from genome assembly GCF_917563875.1 of Diabrotica virgifera virgifera. Classification (NCBI taxonomy): domain Eukaryota; kingdom Metazoa; phylum Arthropoda; class Insecta; order Coleoptera; family Chrysomelidae; genus Diabrotica; species Diabrotica virgifera. The sequence continues at coordinate 2,628,126 of NC_065445.1, read as the reverse complement.
CTTCTGTATTCATAATCAAAAGAGAAATATGCACGCTCTGTTTGTACTCAGTTTTCATTTGTTTACAGTTGACCCGGAGTGATATGGGAGATAGAAAAGCAGAACCACAATATGTTCGGTTTATTAACTTTTTGTTCTAAACAGTGTCGTCCTTGTTAATTGTTTTCCCAGACTAGAGAATAAAAACAATCATGAAATCCTTTTTTAGGAGCAAAATTGGCACTTTTAGTTATTTTGGCGAAGTAAAAATTTGACATTTCAATACTTTTGTAACTATTTGCATGACGTGATATATATACAGGGTGTCCCGAAAATATTGGTCATAAATTATATCACAGGTTCTGGAGTAAAAAATAGGTTGATTGAACCTCACTTACTTATATACAATAGTGCACACAAAAAAGTTAGAGCCCTTTGAAGTTACAAAATGAAAATCGATTTTTTTTTCATATATCGGAAACTCTTAAGAGATTTTTTATTGAAAATGGACATGTGGCATTCTTATGGCAGCAACATCTTAAAAAAAATTAAAGAGAAATTTGTGCACGCTATAAAAATTTTATGGGGGTTTTGTTCCCTTAAACCCCCCAAACTTTTATGTACGTTCCAATTAAATTATTATTGTGGAACCATTAGTTAAACACAGTGTTTTTAAAACTTTTTTGCCTCTTATTACTTTTTCGATAAGCCATTGTTTATCGAGATATTTTGAATATTTGTCGAATCCACCACATATTTGTATATGGTTAAGTACGATTATAGAGACCTGTTATAATCTGAAAATTTATTTATAATGTACACTTTTAGGGATATTTTAAAAAAGAAGCCACATCTCGATAAAAGGTGACTTATTAAAAAAAGATTAAGAGTCAAAAAAGTTTTAAAGACACTGTGTTTAACTAATGGTGCCACAATAATAGTTTAATTGGAACGTACACAAACATTTGGGGGGTCTAAAGGAACCCCCATAAAATTTGTATTTAAATATATTAAAAAAGAAGCCGCATCTCGATAAAAAGTCGCTTATAGAAAAAATACTAAGAGGCAAAAAGTTTTAAAAGTGTTGTATTTAACTAATGGTACCACAATAATGAATTAATTGGAACGTACAAAAAAGTTTGGGGGGGTTTAAGGGAACAAAACCCACATAAAATTTTTATGGGGTGCACAAATTTCTCTTTATTTTTTTTACGATGCTCCTCCCATGAGAAAGATACATATCCATTTTTAATTAAAATTCTCTGATAGTTCTCGATATATTGAAAAAATCGATTTTTCTTTTGTAACTTATAAGGGCTGTAACTTTTTTTGAGCACATTTGTACTAAGGTAAGTTAGGTTCAATTGAACTATTTTTGACTCCAGAATGTGTGGTATAATTTATGACCAATCTTTTCGGGACACCCTGTATATCAGATCTTATACAAAATGCCTTAATGTATTCGATGGAATAAACAGAGTGGCTGATTGATTGAGAGCCGGTACTTTCTGCAACTTGCTGTCCCGATTAAACCTCGGTTAGAGGAATTTTGTCATGTAAAATTCCGCTAACCGGGGTTTAATCGGGACAGAAAGTTGAAGAAAGTACCGGCCCTTAATACATTAAATCATATATCATATCTAACATATACGTCAAAATTATTTGTATTTTGGAGATATGTATTTTATTTTTTCTTTCCAGTTGACAAATTTATTGTTTAAATTTTATTTTTTTTTTCTGTCATTTTTACTAGATAATTTATATAAATTCTACACACAATATTTTCTGATATTTTCTGTTATTTTTACGAAATACCACCTGTCGTAGATGATCATTTTTGTAAACACGACCAGACCTATTGGAAAAACATGGCCATTCATTTTTTATCTCTATGACCTCACATATTTCTACAAATCAACGCTCACTGTGTGCATTCTTCTTTTAATTGCACTCGTTTGTTTTTACAAATCGTTGGCCTGTGTTGTTGAGGTAAAAAATCAATATCATCAACACACGTCCCGAATAGATTTATAAATGGAAGGGTATCAAAACTTTTTGAACGTTTTTTTAAATCGGAAAAAATCATTTGTAAAAATTATTCAAAGTTACAACAAGTTTTTTAAACTACAGTCCCTGGCCATATTATTATGACCACCTACGATTTTTTACAAAAATCAACTATTACACTATAGGGACATTTTGTTTAAAAATTATTTTTAAATGTAAATTTGTTATGTAATTTTAATACTATGCATTAACTATAATACAGGGTGTTTCAAGCAGGTATGTCATAAATTAAATTACGCATTCCGGGGACAAAAATAAATTTATTGAATCCAACTTACCTTAGTACAAAAGTGTACACAAAAAAAATTACAGCCCTTTGAAGTTACAAAATGAAAATCGATTTTTTTTCATATATCGAAATCTCTTAGAGATTTTTCATTGAAAATGGACATGTGGCATTCTTATGGCAGCAAAATCTTTAAAAAAATTAAAGTGAAATTTGTGCACCCCATATAAATTTTATGGGGGTTTTGCTCCCTTAAACCCGACCCCCCCAAACTTTTGCGTACGTTCCAATTAAATTATTATTGTGGCACCATTAGTTAAACACAATGTTTTTAAAACTTTCTTGACACTTAGTACTTTTTCAATAAGCCAGTGTTTATCGAGATATTTTGAATATTTGTCGAATCCACCACATATTTGTATATGGTTAAGTACCTATGATATACCTCTTATGCCCGGTTGCACCAACAGATCTTAAGCTTACGTCGAGAATATCATAAGAATTAATATAATATAATTATAATATATTACAAATGAATACCATAATATAATAATAGATATAATTGATAATAAGGTAAGAATCTAAAATTATAGTGCAACGTAAGTGATACTCAAGGAGGCCCTATCAATAAGTAGAGCTTAGCTAAGCTGGAGCTTAAGATCTGTTGGTGCAACCAGGCATTAATAATCTGAAAATTTATTTATAATTTAAATTTTTAGGTATATTTTGAAGAAGAAGCCACATCTCGATAAAGGTGACTTATCAAAAAAATATTAAGAGGCAAAAATGTTTTAAAAACACTGTGTTTACCTACATATGTGTTTACATATTAAAAAAGAAGCCGCAATAAAAATTGGCTTATCGAAAAAATACTAAGAGGCAAAAAAGTTTTAAAAACGTTGTGTTTAACTAATGGTACTAATAATGAATTAATTGGAACGTACACAAAAGTTTGGGGGGTTTAAGTGCGCAAAACCAGGATAAAATGTTTACGGGGTGCACAAATTTCACTTTAATTTTTTTTAAGATGTTGCTGCCATAAGAATGCCTCATGTCCCTTTTCAATGAAAAATCTCTAAGAGATTTCAATATATGAAAAAAAATCGATTTTCATTTTGTAACTTCAAAGGGCTGTAACTTTTTTTGTGTACACTTTTGTACTAAGGTAAGTTGGATTCAATCAATTTATTTTTGTCCCCGAAATACGTGATTTAATTTATGACATACCTTTTTGAAACACCCTGCATATTTAATAATAAACGGCAATAAAATATTTGAAAATACATATTTCATATTTATATATTTTTAAATATTTTGTTGAGCTCCTAACCTTAATCCCATAGGAAATGTTTGAAGGCTTTTGAAACGAGAAATTTCCAATGAAAAGGTCACCCACAAAATTGTTTTGACTGACAAACTAATATATCATTGGAAACACAACGTATTGAAGCAACGTGAATTTAACTGCATTCAAAGTAGGCCAAAAGCGGTAATCAAAGCTAAAGGGGGCCCAACAAAATATTAAAAAAATATAAATACGTGATATTTCCAAATGTTTTATTCCTATTTATTATTAAATATAATATATTAAAATAAAAAACAGCAATAAAAATATCACATATTTATATTTTTTAATATTTTGTGGGGCCCCCTTTAAATTTGATGATCGCCCTTACCCATCTTGGCATATTTTGAATGCAGTTAAATTCACTTTGCTCCAATTTGTCATTGTGGTTATAATGATATATTATATTAGTTGTTCAATCAAAAAAATTTTGTGGGTGACGTGACCTTTTCATTAGAAATTTCTTGTTTTAAAAGCCCCCAAACATTTCCTATGGAATTAAGGTTAGGACCTCAACAAAGTATTAAAAGATATATAAATATGTAGTACTTTCAAATGTTTTACTGCTGTTTATTATTAAATACATTATAGATAATGTATAACATTAACATTACATAACAAAATTACATTTAAAAATAATTTTTAAACAAAATGTACCTATAGTGGAATAGTTGATTTTTGTAAAAATTTATAGGTGGTCATAATAATATGGCCAGGGACTGTATATACATTCCGGCAAGTGAGTGCTGGCGGGTTGCGCGTAGAAAAATTGAAAAGTGGAAGAGATTGCCCATTTCTATTGCTGTCGGCCAGGAGTTCATATCGTAGTGAATAATATCTACTAACGTAATTTTCAGACCCCAACTAAATTTTTGATAGAGCAACCACGCATTTGTGACACTCGCGATTAAGGCCACCCGCCAGCTCTCGCTTGTCGGATTGTACAAGTACAAATAAATATTTCGTTGTATGGTACGTGTTTGTATGTTCTTAAGTGTTAAAATGTTTCAGCATGTAAAGGACGGAATAGAATCTTATTTACATAATCAATAAATAGCAATTTTCTGTTTAACTTAATGTTATACGACGGAAAATAATTTCACTACATAACATATTTTTCATGTTTCGTGGACCTTAACCAGGCATTTGACAGGGTCAAATTAAAGGACGTTATCTATTTATTGTACGCTAGAGAGGTACCCTCTAAGAATAATTAATTAAAACAATCGAAAAGTAAAAGTAGAAGAAGAATTGACTGACCTAATTGAAGCTGGTCATAGGATAAGACAGGGGGATTCCCTGAGTCCTTTGTTCCTCAGCCGGATCATGGATGAAATAATAAAATAACGACGGTTAAACTGCCAAACCTCGTAAGTCAGTGTTATGTAACTTGATAGGAGAGACGAAAAACATTTTGACTTCTTTATGTAAGATTCAATTTATTCGTTTTTTGTGTATAGGGTTCTTTTTAGGTAACGATTACATTACCATTAAGTAAAATTCAGTAATATTGTTTTTTTTTGTAGGTTTTGTAACACCAAATCTTAAACTTAAGCTTACGAGGTTTTGTCTCAGAAAAATGCGACTTACCAGGTTTTGTAACTTAAAATCTTACTTACGACGTTTTTGTAGATGTCGCTAGTACCAAAATATTGAGTAACAAGCCTTCGTAGTTTAAAAGATATGTAAAAATATAAACCAACAAAGTATAAAAGTCATAATGGACCCAAAATCGACTTACGAGGTTTTGCAGTTTAACCGTCGATAAGTAAAAACTAAAAACGATATCAAATGGGAGAAAAACAACTTAAAATAATCTGCTATACAAACGATGCAAAAATCTCTTAAAGTGTAAATGATTTACAACGTATGTCAGAAAATTTAACATGTTAACCCTAGAATACGGGTCATTCGTAAATTTTACGACGCTCATAATACATTGGGCATTTTTGTCCACTCTCGTTTATTTTAACAATTTCTTCAATTGAGTACCTTCCACATTAGTATTGAGCTTGATAATGTAGCAAACGGTTGTTATAATTTCCAATTCTAAGACCATTTTTCGTCACTTGGTTCGTAAATTTTACGAAAGTCCCGTGTTTATATCATATAATAAATCAACTGGCTATTATTGTTTGTATTTTGATTTTAAGTGTTTTAGTAACAAAAAATTAAGGTAAATTGTTTTTTCATTCTCATTGCATAATACACTATTTAATATTTGAGCTTTTGTTATTAGAATGTCAAATACAAAGTTTTTGTCCGCAAAACAACTGGAGGGGGAAGCGTCACGTATTATGAACGGGGAAGAGTTCCAGATCCGTTTGAAGATAGTGATAGTGACTGGGAAGAGGACAATTTGGAAACTGAATCATATGGCTCCGATAGCAGTCTTAGTCATGGCGATAAACAGATACAACCCCGCAAGTTTACGTCGAAATATTCTCCAAGACATAGCTGAAATCCTCAACATAACTAAAGGAGATGATGCGAATATGACCCAGAAAAAGATGAGGAAGACTTGTTTCTACTGTCCAGACAAAAAAAGGCGCATGACCATCAACTATTGCAAGGAGTGCAAGAAGTCAATTTGCGGAGAACACCGAGGAGATATTTGTACTCTATGTTCCTAAAAATACCCAAATTATGTTTGTTTCATAATTTTATGCTTTTATTTTTATTCTAAGAATCTTAATTGTTTTCTATACACTGAATAAAAAATTCAAAGTAAAAAATATAGGCTTTTTCTATGGAGTAGTAAAATTTACGATAGTCCCGTATTCACGTGTGGCAAAAACGGTCCCGTATTCTAGGGTTAATATCCCCAAAAAAGACAAAGTGCATATCACAGCAAATCCAATAAGATGTAAATTGGAGCTAGCGGGTCAAATAATAGAACAAGTGATAAAGTTTAAATATCTAGGCATCACATTATCTAGCGACAGAAAGCTCAAAACAGAAGTGAAAGATCAAGTGAATAGAGCAAACAGAGCCGCAGGTTGCCTGAATGAAACGCTGGAGAAAGTAAAATATGTATATGGAAAGAAATGAAAGGCACAATTTACAAAAGAGTCACCAGACCTTTCATTCAAGAAACGCGTTTCTTGAATTAGTACTTTAAAATTTGGCGGAGGTGCCCTAAACTCACCGCATACTCCATTGATGAATATTTGGTGGATGAGCTGCATTTTCTATGTGGATAGGTATGTCGAGTGTCGAGTTATCTAATAGATATATTTTTTAACGAACGTTTTTCTTCACTGAATACCTATGTAACTTCAGGACCTAAGTTATTCTACTAGTCAAATCTGGGTTCTAAAAATGTTTTTTCATACACATCTGCCATATGGGCCGATAATTTTTGAGACCAAAAAGAGTTTTCACTTTTTTCCAATTTTAAAGGCTTCGACACTGGCCTAAGAGAATATTTTAATAAATCTACATAATGAAATTACTTACGTAATGCGTATCATCCTCTTCATTGTATGCAAGCTTCACAATTCCATACGATCCCTGTAAATAATAGAATTTATAAAATAGAAACGTTGTTTCATATTACGTTATTAAATGTAACGTAAGATATCAAAGGAGCATGCATTCAAAAAGCAGAATTTTGTTGTAAAAAGAAACGTTGTAATAACTTTTGAAGTAAAAATTCCTAGTCAGGCTTTAGCCCAGTGAAGTAACGATTTTCACAAGACTCTTTGATACAGGTATCATGTAGCTTTTATTTTTCTTGAAATTAAAATTTTGGTTAGAACTGTACACAGCCGCAGTATTCATTGAGCTTTATATAGTTAAGTTGCGTATGTTTAGTTTTAAGAATGTTTTACTTCTGCCTAAACTACCCACTATTTCCAAATCTCCTCTATCATTAAAAACGTATAGATGTAATTATGATCTTTCTTTTTAGTACCCCTTTGCATTACTACGAATACTAGCTACAGCTATAAATAGTCAAACACCCCACGATTTTATTTCATTTCTAGTTTGTTGTCGAAATGGCTGCTAATGTCAATTTATAATTTTTTTTAATAGTGAAAAAAAATCCACGCTATTTTAGGTTCCAATTATTTTCACATATTCGGTGTGTTCACCTTTAACTCTTAGGTGTGCAGCCTGATTCCGGTAAAGATTTGTAATTATTTTCAAATCTTGGTTGTTAATTCCTACTTCTTTCAGTATTTGCATCATCTTGGTAATGTACTCGATCAAACGATTTCTCGTAATCAACCAGACATGCATATACGTCGTAACTGACTTCCCTGCATCTCTGACCTCTCTCGTAATACCAACAGCATTTTTGAACCCGAACTGGTTGGGGGAAATTTGACTTTCACATAGCTTGTAAATTCTCTTATGGATTATCTTTAAGTGACTCATCATCAGGTTTATCGTAAGGTATTCTTTGCATTTTTTGCTTCCTGTTTTCTTTGGAAATGCAATAAACTCAGACTTCAGCTATGCTGTTTGTATTTTTCAGAGTTGTATATGTTATTGACCATCTTTGTGATTATTGCTATTGATTAGTTGTTCATTAATTTGAGTAGTTCAGCTTGTTTATTATCGGGGCCTGAGCTATGCCTTCCTTTGTTTGTGTTATTGCAACGTAAACGTCCTGGTGCAATATTATTAGTCCATCATTTACCTCTTATTCTAGCTCAAAGGTGTTTTGTCTTTGGTATTCCAATAGTTTCTATAAGTAAGTATAAACAAAAACTGTATTTCCTCCTTTTTCATATTTACTCAGGTTTTTGAGTACTTGAAACTGTCTTTCGGCCCTTTTCCTAGACGAAAAGAAAGTAGATACGTTACCGTTGTCCTTTCTGCTTTCTTCTGTAGTCGTCGTCTCGGTGCTTATAAATTGTTAACAGCCGGAGATTCAGGATGTAACCAGAAAGCAGTTTCCTTTGACGAAAAGTCTTCGATTTAAAATATTGCTTATTATTTTATTTTAATTATTTTAATTGTTTTATAGCAGTAAACTTTGTCTCCGAGACTCGTCTCTAAGTGTTCTTTCCACGTTCTTATTTTACTCTGTTTATCGAAGATGATGTTTCCATCAGAATTAGTTAGATTCCCTTTCATCCGGCCACGATGTATTATATGTATGTTACCGTTCAAATTGATTCTCAGTTAGAGTTGACTTTTCCTAGTTTGAGTCAACTTCAACTGAAACGAGCAGTAAAAGTTGACTTGAAAAATTTTTACTAGTTGAAGTTGACTCTTCCTAACTGTTGTTAGTAAAAGTAGATTATACAATTTATACGAGTATAATCTCACGTGCATTTTTAATGAGTGTGCGTCTCTTTGTTTTGACCGCTTCAACTACTTATTAGTCCAGACTGTAACGTCGCCCCCGTTAGGTAAATTATTCTGATTCGATTTTTTTGCACAAACTTACTCAAACAAATACATCTTTATAACAAATACACAGTGTCAGGCGGTACCGCGGTCGAAAAATTGTTTAATCAATTTTTGTTAACCAAATTCACAAAAATAATTTTTATCTACTCTACCTCATATTATGTATAAGTTTTTATCGTGTGAAAATTGTAAATATAGATAGCAGTACATGAAGAGGAAACAGTAGCGATCAACAGGTAGCGAAAACGCGTTCCAAGATTGCGGCTGTAATTTTGAATATTTTTTCGAGATATTTGGCACACGTATTCGTAATATAATAGAGAATGGCGGTACAGAGCCCAATTTGAAAAACATATTAATATGTTGAAATTACTCTGTAATTAAATACAATATTAAAAAAACGAGCTTGTACCGCCATTAAGAAGAACAAAAAATACACTTTCCTCAAATAATTTTTTTTATCCGATGCCTAGATTTTGTGTCATTTTGGAACTACTAAAATTTTGTATTTCATTAGTAGTTCCAAAATTACACAAAATCTAGGCATCGGATAAAAAAGTTTATTTGAAGAAAGTGTATTTTTTTGTTCTTCTTAATGGCGGTACAGGCTCGTTTTTTTAATATTGTATTTAATTACGGAGTAATTTCCACATATTAATATATTTTTCAAATTGGGCTCTGTACCGCCATTCTTTATTATATTACGAATACGTGTGCCAAATATCTCGAAAAAATATTTAAAATTACAGCCGCAATCTTGGAACGCATTTTGGCTACCTGTTGATCGCTACTGTATCACCTTAAGGGTTTAAAGTGTGCCTGAAGTAATAATGTATTTTAAATGGGATTTACTTTTTCGCACTGTTTTTTAGCACACTTTCATATAATGAAATATCCTTAACTTTAGCCTTGTCATGGTGATGACATGTGAGCAATAAATTACAAAAAAAGTTTTGACAGTTTTGTGGTTTGACAGAAGTGACAAAGACAGGACAGGAGTGACAAAGAAGGATAAAATTAGAAATGAGTATATTAGGGGAAGTCTAGGTGTGGCACCAATTGATGCCAAAATAAGAGAGCATAGGTTAAGATGGTTTGGTCATGTTCAACGTCGAGAAGTTAACCACCCAATACGAAGAATAGCTGAAGTGCAGATTCCTGGAAGGAGTAGGAGAGGAAGACCAAAGAAGACCTGGGGGGAGAGGATAAGGCAGGACATGTTGGTAAAGGGGATTAACATTGATATGACCCAAGATAGAATTGTGTGGAGAAATGCAATTAGGGAAGCCGACCCCGCATAGGGATAAGGCAGAGAGAATGATGATGTGGTTTGACAGAAGTTTGAATTTTTAAATGTCAAAGTTCTAAAAAATTGTAAAATAGGAATGTATTCCAGTGACGAAGAGTTGCAGTTTTTTTATTTGTTTTTTGGTAGATAAAATATTGTATGAAACTGTGCGTGAAGTACTTTCTGCGGCCCGCTCGTGCTCTAAACATCGCGTGAGTGCGCAAAAAGCACACTTCACGAACTGTTTTATAAATAACTAAGTATTTCACTCCGGACAAATTTTTTTAGATTATTTTGGTCATTCGGGGCAAAAAAGGTCTCTTGTGATTTTTCTCTAAAATTGATAGTTTTCGAGTTATACGCGATTTAAAATTTGAAAAATGCGAAATGACCATTTTTAAGGCTTAATAACTCAATTAAAAACTATTATTATGAAAGTCAGAAAGTCACCTAATCAAAGTTTAAAGCTCCCCCTACAAGATCCTGAAGAAAACCCTGAAGAGGACAAAATCCTAAACGGGGACAATCATTGATCGCATTTCCACATAGCATTATATCTATACACGCAAATCAAACAATGATAGTAGTATCCTGAAGAAATTTTTGTCAATATTTTATTACTAAGCTGTTATTTTTAGTTATCAACAGTGAGCGCTAAAAGCGTATTGAGGCGGCCGTCAATGTGAGTGCGAGTAAGATTCTTATTCCGACCGTCCAATGGTGCATCTCAGTCGCACTCACATTGACAGCCGCCTCAATACGCTCCTAACCATCATTGTTAATAATTAAAAATAACAGCTTAGTAATACAATAATGACAAATATTTCTTCAGTACCTTGTAGGGGGGTCGTTAAAATTTGATTTGGTGACTTTCTGACTTTTATAAAAATAATTTTTAACTCAGTTATTAAGCCTTGAAAATGGTAATTTTCGCATTTTTCAAATTTTAAATCGCGTATAACTCGAGAACAATAAATTTTACAGAAAAATCACAAAAGACCTCTTTTGCTCCAATGACCCAAATTAATGATGTAAAAAATGTCCGAAGTGAATTTTTTTTGTGAATTTGTGTAAAAAAAATTGTTTAAACAATTTTTCGACTACGGTACCACCTGACACCCTGTGGATTCGTTATAAGGACCTCTTTTTGAGTAAGTTTGTGCAAAAAAATCGAACTGGAATAATTTACCTAACGGGGGCGACGATACAGCCTGGACTATAAATATCACGATTTGAACATAATATACAGTAACATTTAATTTCTAGAATCGGTTGTTTGTGTGAATCAACTTTTACTAAATGGCATTGGCAAGAGTATACTTTAACTAGTTGGAGTCTACTTTTACTAGTAAATGTTGAATAAAAATCTTCATTTTATATTTATAATCAACTTTTACTAAAACCAGCCGTTTGAGTCGACTCGAACTAGGAAAAGTCAACTAACTCCAACTGGATAATCAACTTGAACTGTAACATGTATATTATTTAATCTACCACGAGCCGTATTTTATCATACAGAAAAACTATAACAAACATTTAATGTTGAATGTTGCCATTAGTTGTTTGAAAACATTGTACACAGTTGTTTTTGACGTAGATATAATAATTGCTATTTTACGTGCTGATAAACATTTTTACAGTTCTAACAACGTAAATATTGTTCTTATTTCGTAATTTTATAAAAACATATTTTTTAACATCTGGCAAGGGGTCAAGGAATTGTTATTATTTTATTTTATTCATTATATAAAAGTTATTTTTAAAAAGTTCAAAATCCGAATAATGGGTGGGAAACATTTTAAAAATATTTATATTTATTTTGTCAAAGGTTATACAACGCATTGAAGAGAAATGATTATAGGAATAGATATCGTTAGTTGTATGAAAATACAAATACGATAGTCCTGTGGCCAGGGGGGGTACAAGGGCCTCCTTAATTCAGACGGACTTACCCAAATTGTTTTTATGTATTTTGACCCGTAGAACACGAATTTTTTGGGTAACAGTTGATCCGAATGTCGATAAGATTGTTATAAACAAAGAACTTGAGGAATTACATAACAGCGATTTTTCGCAAAACAAAACATTTGTTTGTATTTTTTGGGTGATTTTCAGCAAAAAATGGTCTTACAAGTTTTTCGTAGGATGCATAATTTTCGAGATAAACGCGGTTAAACTTTAAAAAAATCGAAAAAGTGCAACTTTTGAACCCGAATAACTTTCGACTAAAAAATAAAATAGCAGTTCTGCTTACTGCATTTGAAAATTCAAGTCAAATTCTATCGGTTCTGATTATTTGCATTGATAAAAATTAAGTTTTTATTAGTTAAACAAAGCCATAAACACATAGTGTTTCCCGTGCACAATGCTTGCGTTTTAAGAGGCTACCCTTAAGAGGCTACTCTTAACAGGTTTTAAACGCGTTCCAAGATTGCGGCTCTAATTTTGAATATTTTGTCGAGATATTTGGCTCACATATTGGTAATATCATAAAGAATGGCGGTACACAGCCCGATTTCAGAAATATGTTAGTAGGTGGAAATTACTCTATAACTAAATAAAATATTGAAAAAAGGAGCGTGTACCGCCATTAAGAAGAAAAAAAACTTTGTTCAAATGAACTTTTTTATCCCATCCCTAGATTTTGTGTAATCTTGGAACTACTAAAATTTTTTATTTCTAACAAGAAATCGAACATATTATAACTAAATAACTAATTAGGCAACATAGAGAAATTATCACTGTCATTTTGACAAACCTGCGTCAGATTTTCTCTAATCTGTTCTGTCATCTTTATCGATATCTGTTCAGTGCAGTAGTGTGTTAATTTAAGAATTCGTTTTTGTTGTTTCATAGGAAAGTAGTGTTTATTGATAGTTAATTTATTATATATTTGTTGTTGTTGTATAAGTTGTTGGCCTCTTTGAAAGAATAGATTGTTGTTAATTGTGAGTTTTAGTTATATGTAGGTAGGTATTGTCCTTTTCATGATCATATTTCAGTGCGTAACAAATGATAGGAAAAAGGGTAAGTCCGTGATAATACACATTTATGACATTTATTCTAACATGACATTTTAGTTACATCTGACAGTTGTCACATTTTACTTTCAATTTGGAATAAAAACAAATCAAATGTGTTTCTTGCGTTTATAAAATGGTATTTTCTTTGATTTGTATAGTCTTATAAATTATACAGATTATATTTGTAATATTATTATCTAATTAAAAAAAAAATATTTTTTTATTATGGCGCCATCTATCGACAACTAGAATAACTAGAATAAATGTTATAAAAATGTCACCGCTAGTTTTCGCTATATTGGAAAAAATCGATTTTCATTTTGTAATTTCAAAGGGCTGTAACTTTTTTTATGTGTACATTTGTACTAAGGTAAGTTAGGTTCAATCGAACTATTTTTGGTCCCAGAATATGTGATTAAATTTATGACCTGTATTTTTGTTACACCCTGTATAAAGTTTTAGGAGGATTTTTTATTCTAAAAATATTATCAATAGTTTAACAAAATGGAAAAAGTAAATCAAACGAAAAATAAAGTGAAACCTTCCAAGAAAAAGTCCATTAAAAACCGTGCCAAAATTATGAGAAAATCAAAATTTGTTTCGCTTCACAACAAAAAATGATTGTTTATTATTGTTTTATTATTATTATTATATATTTCATGCAAATACCTTTCTAAATACCTATCTTAACATAAAATTTTCACCCATTTTGGTTTATTTTTATAAATATCTATTTATTAATAATAAAATCGTTTTCTATTACTTCCATTTAGCGCGACTATGATATTGTCAAAATATTAATCTTAGATAATGTCAAAGATTACCACTGTTGCCAAAGTTAATGATACTATCTCCCGAAGTTATATTTTGTTGCTACCTGTTGATCGCTACTGTTTACTCTTAATGTACGTAATCTACGTAGAAATTGTCTGTATGCGCGCCTACTCGTTCGATTTCAAATGAGAAATGCATTGAAAACATCATTCAATCACTATGTGTTTATAGCTTTGTTTAACAAAAAAAAAAAATTCAACCTAGAAAATGATTTGAAATCTATTGGAATTAGAGCATGGAGAAGAGTTGCCAGAGACAGGGGCGAACGGAGGATTGTTCTGAAGAAGGCTTTGGCTCATAAAGAGCTGTAACGCCACTGATGATGATAACAATAAAAAAATTAATTTTTAGCAATAAAAGTAATCAAAACCGATAGAATTTGACTTGAACTTTCAAATGCGGTAAGCAGAATTGCTATTTTATTTTTAAATCAAAAGTTATTCGGGTTCAAAAATTGCAATTTTTCGACTTTTTGAAAGTTCAACAGCGTTTATGTCGAAAACTATGCATCCTACGAAAACACTTGTAAAAACATTTTTGCTTAGAATGACCCAAAAAATACAAAAAATGTTATATGATTCCACAAGTTCTTTGTTTATAACAATCTTATTGACATCCGGATCGACTGTTACCCAAAGAATTCGTGTTCTACGGTTCAAAATACATAAAAAACTTGGGTAAGTCCATCTGGATTAAGGAGACCGTTGTACCCCCACTGGCGACAGGACTACAATTTAGATGCAATGATTATTTAACAAAGATAAAACACAAAGATACAAAAAGTAATGTTAAAGTAGGTACAGAAAATTATATATTGATGGCTAAAAAAAAGGCAACACTTAGGACAAACATTTTTTTTAAATATTTATTTATAGAAGTGTATGTTATAGTATTCTTAATTCTTATTCGTCGCAGATACGCACATCAAGAAGAAGAAGACTCTTTGTATAATGTCGCATGTGATCAATAAATTTGACTTGACTTGAAGGCCGGACGAAAACGAAACAGAGACATTATCAAGAACTACGGAAATACGTTTAAAAAACCGCTACAAGTCAATTTTTTATTAATTGGACATATTTTTCAGGTATTTTCTTATTAATGCTTATCTACGCCACCTTGAAACCATTTTTAGTTTATTACATAATAAAGAGAATATGGATATCTATGACTTACCTGACCGATGCTGTCCATGAGTCTGTACTGATTGAGTTGCAGGTACATTCCTGATTTTTCTATACTAACTCTTCGCGACTCTCTTAAAGGTTGCCTTTTTCTACTACTTCTAGGACTATTTGTTGGGCTACAATATGGAGACAATTGACAATTCGAAAATAAATGCCTACTGTCTGCACCCACTGTAACAAAATAGAAAATAGGTTAGTATATCAGCCATAGAATAAGGTATTAATGGTCAAAAATATTGAAATATGCAGTAAGCTAGGTTAAAAATCTTAATAAAGATATAAAAGTATTTATAGCGATACGCTTTATTTATTATTTTCTTAATTGCTAATTTTAAATATTAAATTTCTTTTCTAAATGAAAATAATATGGGTCATTTAAAATTCACATATATGTTTCGCTCCTAAAATACAAAACCAGATTGTATAAAATTAATGTTTTTTTCTGGGAAACACATTCCTCATTAAATAATTACCTTATCAGACCTTAATAAATCACTTTAGAAATGCATTCGAAGACACTTCTAAAGGGCCAGCGTCTTTATGTCAATAAATTAGCCTTAACTTAAAACCACAGACATGTGTTTTCAGTTCAGTCGATTCACAACCTCCCGTCGGAGTCACACCCCAGCGGGCGTAGGGATAGGTCAACAACACACCCTTACGAGATATAAACGAAGCACGCTTGTTTACCCAAAATAAATAAATATATTACTGTTCGTTGTGTTACACTTATTTTAATTTAAGTTAATTGTTTCCGTTAACCACCAACGGAACATATTTTCTGTCAATATTTATCAGATTAAAAGGTGATTCTTCCGTATCATCATCATCATCATCTAGCCTTCTGCATCCAAAGTTGACCATAGGCCACCCTTAATTTCTTCCAGTTCTCTCGGTATTGGGCTTGCTGCAACCAATTCCCAGCAACCCTTTGGAGGCCGTTTGTCCATCGTGTAGGTGGTCTACCTCTACTTTTTCTATCTGCTCGTGGTCTCCGTACTGTATTTTTTTGGTCCACCTCTCGTCCTTCATTCTGACTACATGGCCCGCCATATTCCACTTCAGCCATGCTATTCGCTCTATGACATCTGTGACGCCTGTCCGTCTTCTGATTTCCTCGTTTCTAACTATGTCTCTGAAAGTTAGTCCAAGTAGTGACCGTTCCATTCTTCTTTGGGCCACTCTAAGTTTTCTTTTAGGAACAATATCCTATTCTATTTTTCTTAAACATATACACATCAAGCAATACTACTTGCATTTGATGCAATTCTGGGCCATAAATCTGCACATTCTTTTGCAACTGGACCAGTGATGGCTGATCCTTTCATTTCACCTTTGTTATTGACTATAACCCCAGCATTATCTTCAAAGTAAATGAAGACACCATCCTTCCTTCTGAATGGTTTCCGCTGCCTGATGATTCTGATTTACCCTTTTTGACTGTGGCTACAATCATGTCCCCAGATCCTGCAGCTGGCAGACGGTTAAGTCGTCCACCAATACCTTGTACAGCGATAATATATAAGTTCTTTGCTCCTGTGTTATCTGCACAATTAATTACTGCTCCTACAGGAAGAGCAAGGGAGATTCTAAACTTCGCTCCCGCGGAACCACCACGTCCTCTCTTGGACATTTTGTATTATTCTATTAAGTTTTGTTGCTGTGGCCTGGGTTAACGATGGTATTTCAGCACCGTAAGTCAGGCTACAAGCACACATTGGTCGAACGTCTTCTTTTTCAAATAATTTGGCATGTTCTCTTGAAGATGTATGATAGAGCTCCATATGCAGCGCATGCTACGGTAATTCTTCTTTGTAGTTCGGCAGTTTGATTGTCCCTGACAATTCGGATATTTATGGACCAATGCTATTTCGTTGAAATCGACTTTTGAATTTTAGCTTGGTACCAGGTTTGTCATGTATTGTGTCATTCCAAAATTTATGTTTAAAGCAACTTTCTTACAGGCGGCATCTAACTCAGTAAGCATAGTTCTAATTAGTTGTCTGTTATAAGAACTATGTCATCTGCGAATCGTAGGTGGACTTTCGGCGTCGCCATTTATTCCTTTGGCGTCCCACTCCAATTGTTTGAAAGCATGTTCCAGTACTGCCGTAAAGAGTTTGGGAGATAACGTGTCTCTCTGTCTAATTCCTCTTTTGATTTTTATAGTGTGTGTTTTTGTGTTTTATTGGCACTGGTTTTCACAACCAACTGACCAGTCAATTTCATAATGATTTTTTGGACTATAACTTATCACTAACTCAGGGGAGTAATGTGTAGTGTGTGTGTTGAGTAAGTGTCATGTTACTTTGCAAAGTCGACGTCATTGTCTTTGCAAAGAGACGCTAATTGTATCCTGTACAGTAAGGGAAAAACCCTTACTGTATAATATAATATGTATCTAAAAAATGTATATAATTTAAATAATTAGGTTGTTACAAAAATGTTGTTTCTACATACGCAAAAAAAACGAAGGTTGATTGACGGAGTTTGTTTTGTGTAACCTCGCAGAGACTCACGTATCGTTTACTTTTCAAAGTCCGACTTATAAGAAGATATAAATAGCCCACAGAGGGATTATTATTGGCATTATGGTATTGTTATTATTCATATTAAGATTAAAAGCGTTACTATGCTAGTTAGCAGTTATGCGAGAAGGGTCTCCTGAAGGACTACCCCGCGAAGCAACATCTTAGTAACCTTATGTTGATGGATGTTGTAAATCATAAATAAAGTTTTAAGTTAGAGTCAGCGTTTTAACTCGACATACCAACCCTGCAACGTATCATGGCAATCTACCAACTTATCAATCCGAACGTCTGCGGTCCCTCCGGTGAGTACCGATCCCACAAGGGCAGAAAATATTTTCATTTATTAATTCATAATAAACGAAAAATTTCTGACCCTGGTGAGATTCGAACTCACGACCATTCGGACTTTTTGATCCAAAGGTAGGCGCTCTTATTACTGAGCCACAGAGGGGGTGATTTTTATAGATTTGATATATATCTTTGTATGTACGTTTGTCAAATCCTTCTTTTCTATCGTAGAGAACTCATTTTCAAAGACCGTAACAAAAATCCACAGTGTCCATTTTTAGTTGTTATTAATTTCTTTTTGATTACCGCTTAATAAAAGATGTTATGAGGCTATCCGTTATGTTATAAAGTAACGTGGTGGAATCAAGCAAGAAAAAGTGTACACCGAAATTAAATAGGGCATTGACGGCATATTTACGATAGCAATAAAACACGAACGTGACGTTGAGAAAGAGGCTACATCTCGCGAAAAGGCAGAGTTATAGGCCATTTCGAGTAAATGTATGATATAATAACTAAAGAGTATTAAAGAGCTGAATATAAATTTCGTACAATGGAAAAGTGCTTTTCATTTAAAAGAAGAACGAGGAATCCGACTATAAAACAAGTGGTTCAATTTAACACTTACCGCCAAGAAGGATTTGCATAGAGATGGAAATATTACTAGAGACTGGATTACACATACACAGTGCACTGGAATAAGTGTTACCCCACCCACTAATTAACTTATTTATATTTTTAACACATAAACAAAACGCTCTGACAGGGCGATTTTTTAAAATAATCATAGTATATTATGGCATCAACGTTTCGAACTTTACGCGATCCCTCTTCAGGTGACAGGCATAACTTTGATTTTTGTAGTGGAAAAGTACATCATGTGACACCTCATTTAAAAGCTTTTGAAATACTGATTACAAAAATGTATAATATTTTAATGGTTTTTAAGAGCGTAGGCGCAAAATTTCGGTATAATGCTTTTTTAAATGCATTCATTTTGTTTTCGAATTCTGAGAAAATGTATTTTTGAATAATTTAAACGCAGAATAAAATATAACATTATTACCGAAGGCCAAAAGTCAGTTAAACAGCTAAATTGATAATAACAAAGCAACAAACACAAATGACAACAAAATAGACCGAGAAGTTGAAACGCGAATAATGGCAGGAAACAGATCTTTCTTTGTAATGCAACATCTAATGAAGTCAAAACTTCTTTCACGAGGTACAAAAATCCAGATATATAAGACCATAATACGACCAGCAGTCGCTTATGGGAGCGAAACATGGACGCTAACAAAAAGAGAAGTAAATAAATTGCTGGTGTGGGAACGTAAAATACTTCGAATGATATATGGCCCTTGCAGAGACAGCGTGACAAAGAAATGGAGGCGCAGATACAATAACGAGCTACAGTCACAGATACAGGTAAAGGCCAGACAGATGGAAAAAGGTCTGTAGGACGGCCTAGAAAAAGGTGTAAAGATGCAGTCAAAGAAGATCTGGAGAAAATGGGAGTGAGACAATGGGAATTGGTGACATACGACCGACAAACACGGAAGGCAATAGTAAAGGCGGAAAAGACTCACGAAGAGTTGTAACGCCATTGATGATAATGATGATGAATTCAGCGAGTCAAAATATATTTTCTTCTTCTTTACGTGCCATCTCAGTGACGAGGTTATCAATCATCGTGGCTATTCTGATCTTAGATGCCGCTGCTCTGAATAGTTCGGTTGATGTGCATCCGTACCATTCCCTTAAGTTACGCAACCATGAGATTCTTCTTCTTCTTACACTTCTCTCGCCCTGGATTTTCCCCTGTAGAATTAATTGAAGTATGTTGTATCTCTCATTATGCATAACATGCCCTAGGTATTGCAGCTTTCGTGTCTTGATGGTTTCCAATATTTCCAGTCTTTTGTTGACTCTTCTCATGACTTCGTTTTTTGTTACATGCTCGGTCCATGATATCTTCTGGATTTTTCTATACACCTACAGTTCAAATGCTTGCAACTTTTTAGTAGTCGACGCGTTAAGTGTCCATGCTTTTATCCTGTAAAGTAGAGTCGAGAAAATATAACACCTTGCCAGCCTAACTCTCAAGTCTAAATTCAGTTCTCTTGCACAAAGTACCTTTCTCATTTTATTGAAGTTTGTTCTTGCTTTCTCTATTCGAACTTTGATTTCTTTGGAGTAATCTTTTATGTGATTAATTATTGTGCAAAGATAATTGTAGTTTTCTACTTGTTCTAAAGTTTTACCTTTAATTGTCAGGCTTTCATCATTATTTTGGGTTTTTTTATCCTCGTAAATTTAGTTTTCTTGATGTTTATTGATAATCCATATTCTTTTCCATACTCAACTATCTTGTTCATTAGCTTTTGGAGGTATTTAAGGTTATCTGCTATTATGATATTATCGTCCGCATATCTAATGTTGTTAATTGGCGTTCCATTTACCTTTATTCCTGCTGTTTCTTCCTCAAGACCTCTTTTCATAAAATCTTCCGAGTATGCATTGAATAGTAGTAGTGACAATACACAACCCTGTCGCACTCCTCTTTGAATTTCGAACTCTTCTGATGTGTGTTCGTTAATGCGTATGTGTGCCTACTGTTTATAATATATATTTGTTATAGTTCGAAGGTTATTGTATTGTAATTATTTTGCTTTGAGGACGTTCATTAGCTGTTTGTTGCGGACTTTATCGAAAGCCTTGTAATGTATGAAACAGACGTACATATCCTGGTTCACACCCAAGCATCTCTGGATTAGTACGTTGACGTTGAATGCAAAGAGAGCTTCACGGGTACCTACGCCTCTACCTTAAATATTTCAAGTTTCATTGAAGTTCGTGGAAAGTACTCATCTATATAATATCTTTTACTACTGAGCTGTTATAAAGTACTTACATAATTTATACTATTTAAAATTGAATTTTTTGTGATATACTTGTATGTGAAATTATTATTTGTATATTTTAGGTATTTTTTATGTATTTTAGGTATATTCTAATATTTTATGTACTATTGTGTATCATTTTGTCAATCAAAGATATAATAAAAATTTAATTATTTTAATATAACGCGGGCACATAAATTTGATACATCCTGTATATTGATTTGTAACTATTTATTAGAAGTTAGCTTTTACGCAGTGGGTTTATCCTTAATGAGTTTTTTCCTGAAGAATTAAAGACATTTGTAAATAAGTGAAGTGAAAAGACAATTTTTTTCGGATTATAATTTTAAAAAGATTGTTTTGTTACGGGAAAGGCAAAATCCACAGGTAATTGTAATTATTAGTTTTTAGAAAAATAAGGTAGAGAAATTCGGAATTTTAAGTCCTTTTGTTTAAGCCCAAGAATATTTGTAGAATTCCCGAAAAGTAATTAGGATGAGTAGAAGTATTTGTTGCAAGAGTGCATGGGTTTTTTCGAATGAAAAGAGAGGAATGTGGAGAGAGAAATGTTTCTGAATATCTTGGCAAGTTGGAATGGGGAGAAAGAAGTTTTGAATGTTCAGACAGTTTGGAAAAGGAGATTATTATGTGACCGGCATCCGAGAAGAGCAGTCAAAAGTTTCCGTGAGTAGTTCAGAAGCAAGTACTTGTGGTTGTTTGATAGTGAAGGGTAGCTGAAAAGTGGAACGAGAGACAAATCAAATGGAGAAGAAATACCTCTTTGATTCTGTAAAGTCCAAGAGAGTAAGTAACAAGAACTATAGTTATTAAAATTATTTGTGACACCAAGTAAAAAAAGATACTTGGGTCTCAGGAGATTATCATTGTGAGAAAGAGAGGAGAGAGTTTTGGAGTTTATTGAACGAGTACTGGTCAAAAGAGGCCTGGCTCGTGTTTTGGAGAAATATTTGCTGGTATGCTGCTGGATTGATGCTGAGAACGGAGAGGGCTTTGATTGGTAGCCTAACATAATCAACAAGGAAGAGCTGTTTGGGTCAAGAGGAGACATCATTGTGTGTGAATCAAAAAGGTCAGTCAATAACTTATGTGATAGATTTTCTTTATAATCAGAAGTTAAATTTTTTTGCGTAAAAGCATATGAATTAAGATTACAACATTTCAAAAATATAATAGGAAGTATAAGTAGTTTTGCGAATACCTAAATTGGTTTGTTTAGCTTGTTTTATTAATGGTATCAAGAACAAAGCGATAAATATTTGTTTGAATTATATTAATTTATATGAAAAAAGTTTCATTTGGACAGTTATGCCCACAGGATTTAATTGATAAATTTTCAGAACATTGTTTTTGACAATAAAGGTATTTGTATGTGCTTATTTATGGTACATATTTCTATTTATTTCCTTTTCCTATTTTATCCCGATAAGGATCAACTAAGAGATACTGAAGCCACGAGAAAGGATAAGTATAACCTAAGATAATTTAGTTGATTTTTTTATAAAAAAAGGCACCCTGAGATTTTTCTTAATTTTTTTATGTATGATTTGCGACAATTGAATAATTAATTAAATAAATACTAATTAATATAAAAGTAAGAGAAAGCAGATCATAACAGTATAGATAGGTTTTTACTTGTTTATTTTAAATCATTGAAGTCTGACTTGCTACAAACCTTGTAATTGTGTAATGTAGTTAAATAAATTCATTCATTCATTCTACGGAATCCAAATTGGGTTTCTTCGATATCCATATCAAGTGTCACGTGAAGTCAAAAATATGTTAGAGACAATACATTCGGAAATTCCGTGGACTTTGATCGCCCACGAAACAGCCCTGGTCCCTAGACTATACCAGATGATCCACTACCCCAATATTTCCAGTATTTTTGTTAAACTAGTCTGTACGTGGAACATATTCGTCTCAAAGTATTGATGACCAGGCGAATTCCACAATACAAGCTTATTAAATATAAAGCTTTTTTTGCGCAAACACAAGCATTAGGGCACGTTCCCAAATCCTATCTTATATAAAGGATAAAATAACAATCACTCAAATAAGCAACATAGCATTGTAGCTTCCTTGGCAGCTCTCCAACACCATTAATCATATGTAGATTACAAAGTCGTAAAACTGCTGCTTTATTGACAACGCCCGTAAAGCACACTACAATTTTAATTTAACTGGCGTGTAAAAGGACCATGAAAGTTCTAACAAGCTTTTAATAATAGCTTCTTTTAACGGTTTACCACTACTAGGACAGTCGATGAACGTGATATACGGCGATTTGAAGTATTTCATCGAAGAAACATATTCTTAGCAAAAATGTAACTCATAAAATAACGAAAATGTTGTATGTATGAAGCCTGTAAATCCAGTAGAAGCAGAGTTGTAGCTCACGAAAAGTAGGTTCTTATTCTTCGAATTCGAAATCGAATATTTCAACGTGAAATAACAGAAAAATTCAACTTTTCGGGGAAAAATCGTCCAAACGTTTCTAAAGTACTTAAAAAAAGCTTTATTTTTGTTTTTTTTTTTTAATTTGTAGCATCAAAGCAAGTTACGCTCAAAATATATATGGTACTTTTTTTTGCTAAAAAATTTTTGAAAATCACCCCCAATTTACCATCTTAATAATCGCCTATGCAGACGATATTGTTATTATTACAAAGAATAGACACATATAGAAAGAAATGCTAGAAGGAATAAAAGAGAAAGGGAAGACAATGGGACTCAGATTAAATCAAGCAAAGACAAAAATATTAAGACTAGGGAAAACACCAATAAAAGGTACAACCAAAATAGGGAATTCAGAGTTTGAAGATGTAGAACATTTCAAATACCCGGGAGTGACAATAAGCAAAACCGGTGAAGGAATGTCAGAAATAAAAGAAAAAATATTGGCAGCGAATAAAGCTTATTTTGCAAATAAACACCACTTAAAGAAAAAAAAAAAAAAAAAGAAAGTGTGTGTACGTTGTACGCACGTAAGAAGTTATACTTCTATTATAATATAATCTAACTTCATATTATGATTTCAACGAAATCAATATATCTACTTTAAATAGTTTTTTTTGTATTGCATTTAAATATTAAACTAATTTTAGAAAGAACAAAAAGAATACCAAAAATTAAAAAAAAAAAGATATGACTTTGTCCGGATTCTAACAGGGGACCTCTCGATCCCTAGGCGAATGCTCTATCGATCAGCTACCACCGCTTTTGTATTCAGTCGATCATTTCTAGGACATAATTACAATCACGGTGACAGAAACATTAATTGGAAATAAACATTTTCAATAATACTTATTATATTAGGAGGAAGACAAATCCACAGACATAAAAATTATAATAAATATATTTACTAAAAACACTAATAATATATTCTTTTCACGCACACCTTATTTGCGCTACATAACTTAAAAAATGTAGCAACTAATACCATACTGTCGGTGTGCGCATGCGCCAATGAATGTAAAAATTCACCCTCGTGCCTAAAGAAGTATAACTTCATAAAACTTAAGAATTGTGGAAAGAAAGATCATGAGTACCAAACTGGGATCAATCAGAACAGAGCAAAATGAATATAGAAGTCGAACAAATGCAGATATTATGAAAATACTGAAAGAAGATATCGTGACCAAAATAAAGCAATGTACAGTTAGATGCTTAGGTCACATCTGGCGGACAGGAGATGAAGCAGTGGAATCCGGGAGGAACAAAGAAAAGAGGAAGACCAAGATCAAAGTGGCGGCAAGAAGTTGAAGAAGACTTAAAAACGCAGGAGTCAGAATGACAGTAAAGGACGGAAAGGAGACAGGAAATAAAAGAATATGAAAAAAAGAATGTGTGTGTACTTTGTACGCACGTAAGAAGATATTCTTCTATTATATAGGTAATTTAAACGAAGTAAATATACTTAACAGGTTATTTGTATTTTATTTAAAAATTAAACTAACTTTCTTATCTACCACTTTCAAAAATTTTTTATTAAAATAACGAAAAATAAAAAAAAGTATGAATCGTCCAGGATTAGAACCCGCGACCTTCCGTGTGCTTCCATTCTCTGCCCCACCGCTCTGCCAACTACGCCATCGAGCCACTTGAATTGACACGTAAGTTTCGGATATAATTACACAACACGGCGACAAACTGTAAAAATGTTATGCCTACATATTTTATTATTTTACTACAGGGAAACACAAATCCAAAAACACAAGAATTAAAATAAATAATACATTTCCTAAAACCACTAATATATTCTTTTAATAACTTATTTGCACGGTTACAGATACATACATACCTATCTTGAAAGATTAGCAATGAACTACATACTGTCAGTGTGCGCAGGCGCGTGGTTCATGTACAATTTTACCCCCAATCGATTCGCCGCTAAAGAAGAATATCTTCAAAAAAATTTTTTTAAGAAACGCTTTTCTTTAGTTACGAGTGACTAAAATTAAAAACATTATACAAAATCAACGAAAAAACAAAAATAAAAAAGATTGAAAAAATCTAACACATTCGTCAAAGAACAGCGTGGCGCATCTTCATCGAATAAACGGTTTTCACACCACGCTTTTCTTTATCGAATGTGTTAGATTTTTTCAATTTTTTTTATTTTTGTTTTTTCGTTGATTTTGTATAATGTTTTTAATTTTAGTCACTCGTAACTAAAGAAAAGCGTGTCTTAAAAAATTTTTTTTCATATTCTTTTATTTTTTAATTTTTAGTCTTACACTTTAGTCTTACACTCATGTACTAACATGAAAAGTAGTCGGAATCGGCAAAAAATTTGAAACTTTATTGTTTATTTATGAAGCATAACGTAAACAATTAACGTAAAAAGTGAAATTATGTATTGTTCATATCATTAGCTACAATTCGTAAAAGTTTCAAGTTTTCACATTGTAAAAAACAAGAGAATTTAAGCATTTTCCATTAAAATCGTTTTTTTATTTAAACAATTAATAAACATAAAAAAATTTTTATTGACTATTCGTGAATTGTTCCCGCGAATGTAAATGTCTGCAAATTTTCATTCATTTGCATTGAAGAAAAGGCAGTCAAATTAACGTCTAAAGATTTGATGCAAACTATTGAACTAAATAAAAGCGTTTAAAAATGGAGAGAAATCTCCGCGTATGAAAAAAAATGTTGATTAATAGCAAGCTGAAATTTTGTTAATAGCTTAAGGGTGTCTAGTCGGATAAACTTTGATATATGGGAACACTGGAACAGGGGCAGTTTTAATTGTGGAACAGGTTAAAAATTTGGAACGGTCAGACCACGAAAACGGCACATTTATTTTGTCCGACAGAATAGACTTAAACTCTCCGAACAGAGTTAAACTCTTATGCAAAAATCAGACTGCTATTTATCACCTATCATAAGTCCTGTCATTTGACATATTCTACGTGTTCCACTCATTATAATTCCCATTTGGTGATAAATAGCAGCCTGATTTTTGCATGAGAGTTTAATGAAAGGGTAACAAATTAATTGGAAGTTCTGTCGGACAAAATGCATGTGACGTTTTCGTGGTCTGACCGTTTCAAATTTTTAACCTGTTCCACAATTAAAACTTCCCCTGTTCCAGTGTTCCTATATATTAAAGTTTGTCCGACTAAACACCCTTAAGCTATTAACAAATTTTCAGCTTGATATTAATCAACTTCTTTTTCATGCGCGGGATCCAGACCTATAAGGTACTGATCCTCCCAAGAAATAGTATTCCAAATGAAATTAATGGCCCCTGCTTTACAATTTACTTTACTTATGTATTTTTTTATATGATCTGTAAGTTTCATCGGTTCAAAGTGCTTATTTACAGAAAAACAAAAAAATCCAAAATATTCTGGAAAATATGTTTTTTTTTTGTTGAAAAATAAACATTTTCACTCGCAAATAATAACTTCAAAAAGTATTGAATTAGTGAAAATCTCTGTAGAACAAAAGTTGCTTAGAATTAGTCAGTTTATCCATTTCCGAGCTTGTTTTGAACATACCTGCATATTTTCACTCCCTAGAAGGTGTGACTTCCACCCCTCAAGTAAAAGCCACCCTGGACTCAAGTCCAAAAGTGAAGTAGAGGATAAGGGAAACCCTTTGTGACGAAGTAAAATTACACTCCAAACCCGTCATTTACTGGCCTATAACCGTTAAAAGGCAATTAGCAGGAGCTGCAGGAATATTAATTCAATTTATTGTATTGTAAATTATAAAGATCCATCGTTAGTTTTATTTATGATCGTATCAGTAGAGACAGTTAATGGTTTTTAGCATTCAAAGAAAGATGTCACAAATTACTATTAATTACCATCATAAATTAATATTTTAAATGTCGAGAAAAGGGGACAAAATATATTAGATATTCAAAACCTGGAATAAAGATGTTCGACTGATTACAAAACTGTTCAAACTGATGATGTACAAAAATTAATATATTCGAACATATAAAACTATTAAAAAATAAAAAAATTGTAGAGAAATGTTCTGTGTAAAAGGTATATTTATTTAAAAACCCCAATAAAGGACTACATTAAAAAACAGAACGTTTTCGCTCTAAAGAGAGCATCATCAGTGTTCTTTGCAAGTTCTACATGCTAATAACTGATAATAGCTGATAATTAGCTATGCTAATAGCTGATAAATTTAAATTTTTTAATGTGTACTTAATAACTATACAATTGTATTAAGTAGTATAACTCACGCCATTTATTTGGTGTCTGTTTCTGTTTTTGTTTTGTTTGTAGTTTTTTATTATTTTTTGTTTTTTATTGTATTTTTTTATTTTGTGTAAGCTTTGTCCACAAATTGGAAAAGTTTTTGACAATAAAGCATACCTTACTAAGCCACCAAAAATACATGGGCTAAAACCCTTAAAATGTCGACTAAAAGTCGTACATTGAAATGTTCTATATTCTATACTAAGTCGTTACGATGGATAAAATTAATATAGATACCCTAAGGCCCTAAGGCATTATATGACTATTCCACGAAGCACGCGGGTGTCATATAGTGCCTGTAATTGTGGGTATTCGTGGAATAGTCATATAATGCCTTAGGGTATCTATATTAATTTCATCCATATCGTCAGGACTTAGTATATAACATTTCAATGTAAGACTGTTAGTCTACATTTTAAGGGTTTTAACCCATGTATTTTTGGTGGCTTAGCATGTAGAGCTTGCAAAGAACACTGATGATGCTCTCTTTAGAGCGAAAACGTTCTGTTTTGTAATTGTATCCATTTATTGGGGTTTTTAAAATAAATATACCTTTTACACAGAAGATTTCTCTTCAATTTTTTGTAATTAATGGCATACAGCCAGCTAGAGGAAATTTTTCCTTGTGGATATTAAAAAATACTTTTAATTTATCAGCAACAACATTGTAAATATACAAAAGACAACCAGTGCTTAGTGCTAATATGTGACCATGTTTAAAAAAAGACTACTCAAGTACCGAGGCACCCAGCCTACCCTCAGTGTAATTCAAGATGAGTGCTACGCAACATCTCTGTTAGCAAAATCATTATCATCACGTAGCGCTACAACCCTGGTTGGGTCCTGGCTGACTGTACAACTTTCTTCCAATTTGTTCGGTCTTCTATCAACCTAGGGTCAAATGGGATGTTCATTTTTCGGAGATATGCTTGGATGTTATCTCTCCAACGCATTCTGGGACGTCCGAGTGGTCTTTTACCTGTAGGAATCTTCTCCCATACCAGTCTTACAAGTCTCTCGTTATGAAGTCTGTGCACGTGGCCTGCCCATCTTAGTCGCTGTGATTTAATTTCGTGGATAATATCGGTGTCATTGTAAAGTTCTTTTAATTCGAGGTTGGTTCTGATCCTATACTGGTTTTTGTTAATGCCGTGGTGAGGTCCGAAAATGTTTCTAAGTATTTTTCGTTCAAAACGTCTGAGCTTTTCTTCGTTTGATTTGGTCATGGTCCACGTTTCGCAACCATATGTTAGTACAGGTCTGACGATGGATTTATAGATTTTGATCTTGGAAATTCTTGTAAGATTTTTTGATTTTATAAGATTATCCAGTGCGAATAGACAGCGATTTGCTGATTGGATTCAGCCCTCAAAAGCCCTCAAAAAATCCTTACGGAGATGTTTTAAAGATATTTCTACGAATTTTACATTCTAGGATGTACCAAAAAATAGAAGAACTTGGTATTACACAGTTTGGGTTCCGCAATGGCCATGGAACCAGAGAAGCACTAAGTATTCAGGTTATAGTACACAGATGCAGATATGTCGGACATCCAGTTTATATGTGTTTTATTGGCTCTGAGAAGGCCTTTGATCGACTAAACTATACTGAAATGATTGCCATCCATGTACCAAAAAACAGAAAACTTGGTGTTACACAGTTTGGGTTCCGCAATAGCCTTTGACGATAATATAATTTTATCGTCTAGAGTACGCCAATGAATTAAGTAAAGCGTGTTTTTGTACCGTCTTGGACGATATAAAAGTCGGATCGAAAAGCCTAGTTGATGATTATTCTCGGAGCGTTGATCGAAGAATAATAAAAAACAGCGAGGTATAAGAGGTGAGTTTATGTGGGTAGCATTTACCGACCATTTTCCGCTGTCGTTTTGGCGAGCTGAGCGAATCCGACAGTTTTCCTCTTACCTATCCTTTTACCTATCCTTATACGAGCGGTGATCGTATATCCCTAATATGTCTTTCATCTGGCGAGCTGAGCGAGATTCCCTTTCTTCCCTTTCCTTATACATTCATGTCGTATTAATAAAAGCAATTCCTATTTCACGCGATCGTCAAAATCATTCATTCATGTACAAAATATCGTCACATCGGCCCGAACAGAAAGCTCGATGCGTAGATTATAAATATATTTTATTAACGAGTAATTAAGGCTAATTATCTTATCTTTTGTATGTTTTGATTCCAAATAAAAATGTCTTGAAAAGCGAACTCTTTTCTTCGACTGACTTAGTTACCTGGAGCAACAACGCAACGACCTCGTTACATAGTTTTCCCTTACATGTTAGCATAACTATGTTATCTTGTAACAACATTGTAAATATACAAAATACAACCAGTGTTTAGTGCTAATATGTGACCATATTTAAAAAACGCTGGACGGAAGGGCCGCCCGAGAACTTTATCGTACCGATCTATTATCGTTATGGTACTAGATACTGGAATTCTATAAAAATAACAAAGTTACTCTAGTGTAGGAAACAGAGGTTGAACCTTGTAAAATGGACACAAGTCCGGTTTTATTTTTTTTCTGGCATATCAAGGGGTGCTTATTATAAGACTAACTTTTTCTGAAAAAATTTCGCCCCGGAACCCCCCTTCTCACCCCTTTAAAGGGGGTAATTTATGGTTTTTGCAGAACGTAGCCCTTCCTGTACCTTTTACAAAAAATTTCTTTTATAGAAATATGAAGAGGACTATATTTTCTACGATCTATTTCCGACAGCATCTCTCTATCATCCACCGTTTAGCAAGGGTGGCGCCCCAAAGTTGACAAGTTTTTAAAAAAGATGTTTTTAAAAAAAATATATTTTTCCCTAACTGTAACGGAAATTAAAAAGAAATGCTGCGGAGATTATTCACAAATAGATGATTGTTTTTTTGGTATAGGCTTCACTTAAGGGTAATTGCCCTTTTTTTAATTACAGGGTGTTACATTTTAAAAAACCCCTTTTTATACCATCTGAACCGTTTATGCTAGAGTAAAAAGACTTTCAGCGATTACCCATGTACTGGTGTTATTTACAAATTTGTATAATGCACCCCCATTTTTCCCCGGAGCCACCCAAAAAAAAAGAAGAATTAATAAATAAAGTGATTTTCTTGGAATCCTTCACACACAATGCCCTTCATTAATATGCTTCATATATCATTTTGTGCAAGTTATTATTACCCATGCATGGACACTAAAAGCGATTTCCTTGTGCAACCCCTGTAGCCAAAAACAATAAATAAAATGGGGGGTTGAAATTTTTTTTTTGTTTTTTGCTTTTTCTCTGCGCAAACCACCCCTATCCTTGAAAATATACTGCAGAAACTACCCCTATACCTTATCCAGCATGTTTTTACGATTTTCTCATTACCTATTCATTTTTTTTTAAACAAAACTTATACAAGGTTAGAGACCACTATTTACTCTAAAAATTAGGTCCTATTCATTTTTTTCGTTTAAGCAACCGTTACGGCACAGTGGCGCCGTAAACCTCATATATGCTTTGACGGGCTCCAGTTTTTGTTTATTTTTTCGTCATCTGTTTGTTTTATT
Source organism: Diabrotica virgifera virgifera (assembly GCF_917563875.1). Lineage (NCBI taxonomy): Eukaryota > Metazoa > Arthropoda > Insecta > Coleoptera > Chrysomelidae > Diabrotica > Diabrotica virgifera. The sequence goes on along the minus strand of NC_065445.1, from coordinate 2,596,781 downwards.
GATAAAGTACTTATGTAAAATAAAACAACACAGTGTAACCTACAAATCATGACCTATGCACATTTTACATTCTTTGCTCCCCAAAGCTACAGTGGTGGCCCAAAATAAATTTTTTCATATTTTCGCCACCTACACGCATTTTATTGCGTTAATGCTACCTTAATAGCACAATATTCACCCCTAAGTGGTCACTAAGCAGTGGCGGATCCAGGGAGGGGTGATGGGGGCGATCACCCCCACCCCTCTCAAACCAAGTGATATTATATTTGAAGATTATAAAAATATTCATTTATTTTTATAGAAATACTTATATTATATTAATATTATTTTTATAAGAATGACTTTTTATGCTTTAAGCGACAGTGGCGGATCCAGCATCGTTAAGAGGGGGGTGCCAATTGGTTAAATTTCTATAAAATAAATGAATATTTTTATAATCTTTGAATATAATATCACTTGGTTTGAGAGGGGGGGAGGTGATCACCCCCATCACCCCTCCCTGGATCCGCCACTGCGTAGCGACCACCTAAGGGTAAATATTATGCTGTTAAGGTAGCATTAATGCAATAAAATGCATGTAGGTGGCGAAAATATGCAAAAATTTATTTTGGGCCACCACTGTGGCTTTGGGGAGCAAAGAATGTAAAATGTGCATAAGTCATAATTTGTAGGTTACACTGTGTTGTTTTATTTTGCATAAGTACTTTATCAATAAAACGAACAGATGACGAAAAAAAAACAAAAACCCCCCATTTTATTTATTTTTTTTTGCTTCAGGGGTTGCACTAGGAAATTGCTTTTGATGTCCATGCATGGGTAATAATAACGTCCACAAAATGATGTATGAAGCATATTAATAAAGGGCATTGTGTGTGAAGGATTCCAAGAAAATCAATTTATTTATTAATTCTTTTTTTTGGGGTGGTTCCGGGGAAAAATTGGGGTGCATTATACAAATTTGTAAATAGCACCAGTACATGGGTAATTGCTGAAAGTCTTTTTACTCTAGCATAAACGGTTCAGATGGTATAAAAAGAGGTTTTTTAAAATGTAACACCCTGTAATTAAAAAAAGGGCAATTACCCTTAAGTAAAACCTATACCAAAAAATCAGTCAATTATTTGTGAATAATTTCCGCAGGATTTCTTCTTAATTTCCGTTACAGTTAGGGAAAAATATATTTTTTTTAAAACATCTTTTTTAAAAACTTGTCAACTTTAGGGCACCACCCCCGCTAAACGGTGGATGATAGAGAGATGGTGTTGGAAATAAATCGTAGAAAATATAGTCCTCTTCATATTTCTATAAAAGAAATTTTTTGTAAAAGTTACAGGAAGGGCTACGTTCCGCAAAAACCACAAATTACCCCCTTTAAAGGGGTGAAAAGGGAGGTTCCGCGGCGAAATTTTTTCAGAAAAAGTTAGTCTTATAATAAGCACCCCTTGATATACCAGAAAAAAAAATAAAACCGGACTTGTGTCCATTTTGCAAGGTTCAACCTTTGTTTCCTACACTACTCGTTATTTTGATATTTTAGAAACACCTACTGTACTTAAAAGTATTTTATGGTTCTACGCATCATTAATTCCTGCATTTGAGAAAATGGTCGATGCCATATTTCGGGGACACACTATAGATGTGTAGGTTATTGCATAAATCAATAGAATATTATAGTCATACTTTCATTTCAAATTAGTTCATTTTTCTGAGAAATTAATAGTTTACAATTATTGCATTTCATTCTATTTCGATTACGCCAGTCAATGCGCGAGATTAAGAACAAGATATTACCTCCAAATTCTATCCTACTGCATGGATTTTAATGAAATTTTGGGAGTAGCCCAATCTCCTAATTCAAAATCTATCCTATATACTATGGCGCTTTTATCATGGGGGAAGTTCCCACCACTTCTCAGGGGTGAAATATTTTTATTTTCGAATTACATGGAGAAAAAGGAAGATTTTTAAGAAAATTTAAAAATTAATTCTATAATTTAATCACATTTTTTACAAAAACCATTCATTTTAAACCCATTCAACTTTTTGAAAGAAGAAATAACACTATATATATTAAAAGGTATTGTAGAAGGAAAAGAATGCATTTAAATTATGGTGGATGGGGAGTTAAATGTATATACTTTTCATTTTTCCTTAAAATACATTAGTCATATATTTTTTTGCACCATATCTCGCTTAGTTTGTAAGTAATCGACATTTAACGGTGCTCGTTTTAAAGGCCTTTTCAAAAACTACAAAAGGTGTTGGTAGCATTATACACCTAAAACCTACCGTTCCTCTGTTATTTCAAGTTGAATACACCAATTTGAGCATGCACCAAAAAACAAATTATTTTCACCTACCATATCTCTTTTTGTATTATAAATAGAACATTTACGAAGGAACAAATCTCTTTATTACTTATAATCTAAAAAATGTTTTATATAGTGTTTTTAGTTCGATGCATAGTTTTTAAGGTATTCACAAAAAATCCGTCCGAAAAGGTGTCATTTTTCAATGAAAATGCCCAATTTGCAACTACGCATAACTCAAAAAGTATTGAGTTCTCAAAAAAAAGTATACACCCGTTTTTGCTTAGAAATAGGTTCTTTAGCCACTTCCGTGCTTATTTTGACCAACAAATTTTCCACCCCCTTGAAGAAGTGGGAACCGCCCCAAGATAAAAGCGCCATAGTATATAGGGTAGATTTTGTTTCTGTGAAAATATCAAGTACATCAATGTAGTAGGATGGAATTCGGAGCCAAATACCCTCATTGACTGCCCTACAATAATGCTCTGCTATGAACGCGTGAGAGAGGACACACATAAGTTTATAGCAAAATTTCTATTTACCGTAACTTTTCGAGTTTTTGAGCTACAGCAATGAATTTTATGTCATTGGAAAGGTAATTTTGCATTCTTTCAAAATATGTTAACATATATAGGGAGTATCTAAAAAATTAAGATCTTTTATTCATTTCAAGTTCAACCGGAAGCCATATTTTTGGTAAAATTTATTGTGATAATAGATAATAAAGTACCATATATGTCTGCAAAATTTCAAATTTTAGTTTCTATTAAGAAGGAAGTTACGGGCACTCGAATATTTTTTTATAAAAAATTCATAACTCCCCTCCTATGGGGAGTTAAGATATATGACTAATGTTATTCAATTTAACGATAGGATATCAAAAATATGTCAAAAAATAAAAAAATTCCTTGGAGCCATTTTTCAGAAAATCTAGTTCAAATTTATGTCAAAATTTGACCCCTTAAATATAGGCAACCCGTAACTTTTTCTGAAAAACGATAACATCCTTGTTATAGCCCTATCGTTAGGCTATATAACGACTTTTTCAAATTAAACTTATCTTAAACAAGTTTTTAGATAGATAGGGAAATGTGTCGGGTGGGCGGTCGGCCATGTTGGCCGCCATTTTGAATTTGGAAATGTCAAATTAAGTATTTTTATTTACCTATCGATGAGCTTACTTTGAGTTGAATTTCATTCATTTCGGTCAAAATTTGCAAAAATGGGCCCTAAATAACCCCCCTATTTCGGCCCCCCTTTGAGAGGTTTTTTTTTAAAAGCTTAGTTTCTCGACAAAATTTTTTTAAACTTACTCATACCGAATTTCATCAAAATCGGCCCAGTAGTTTTTGCTGGGCGGTGGCGACATAGTACGTACATACGTACATACTTCCGACATGTTTTTTTTATTTGCTTTTTAGACTCAGGGGGACTCAAAACGTCGAAAAAAAGTGAAATCTGAAAAAAATTTTTTTGCACGATCCTATAACTTTATCTATTATACTCATACTACGTATGTAGTACGATAAAGTAAAAAGACTACCCAAGTACCGAGGCACCCAGCCTACCCCCCAGTGTAAATCAAGATGAGGGCTACGCAACATCTCTGTTAGCAAAAGCCCTCAAAAAAAATTCTTACGGAGGTGTTTTAAAGATATTTCTAAAAATTTTGCACTCTAGGATGTACCACAAAATAGAAAAACTTGGTGTTACACAGTTTGGGTTCCGCAATGGCCTTAGAACCAGAGAAGCACTAAGTATTCAGGTTATGGTACAGAGATGCAGATATGTCGGACAACCAGTTTATATGTGTTTTATTGACTTTGAGAAGGCCTTTGATCGACTAAAACATACTGAAAAGATTGCCATTCTTCAGCAGGTTGGTATTGATGATAAGGACCTGCGCATTATTAAAAATCTTTACTGGCATCAACGTGCAAACATCAAGATTGGCCGGGACACTTTTAAAGAGCTTCAAATACGAAGAGCAGTAAGGCAGGACTGCATTTTGACTAATCATCATCATCATCATCCTACAGCACTTTGCGTCCACTGTTGGACATAGGTTTCCCTCATTTTTGTCTATTGTGCTCTATTTTGAACACTTTGCATCCAATTTCTCGACATTTTCTTGAGATCGTCAGTCCAACGAGTAGGTAGTCTCCTCTACTTCTTTTTGACTAATAGTTAACATCTATTCTGAGTTTGTTCTCAATAAAGCAGTAGAGAAAGTTCAATGTGGTGTCACAATGAATGGCATCAATATTAATAATTTGAGATAAACGGATGATACGGTGTTAATTGCAAGAAATTACGAAGAACTTCAACATCTGATTAATAGGATTACCACAACATGAGATGAATATGGACTCAAGCTAAACACCGCAAAGACAAAGGTGATGATTGCCAGTAAAACGCCAGTATAACCGGAAGTGGTAACAGCTTATGGTGAACAACTAGAGAGAAATAACAGTATCACCTACTTTGGTTGTAATCTAAATGAGAACTGGAACATGGGCAAAGAAATTAGAATACGTATAGAGAAGGCCAGAGCTGCATTCTTTAAGATGAGAAACTTTTATGTGGAAACAATATTACTTTTAGTCTGAAAATTATATTGGTGAGTTGTTATGTGATCTCTACTCCATTTAATAATACAAGACAAGATAGACGGAAGAAGAGGGCTTGACTCAAGATGAATAACTGAATAAATATAGTCTCATGAGGAAGGTAATAATTTTTTTAACGGTGGGCCTTAGACCTATAATACATTCAAATCATGCACCTCATTTCATTGTTTTTGCATTAAAAAAACACGTGTTGGATAGAACTCTTTTTGAAATGCATAAAACTGATATGTTATAGTAGTGTGCAATAACTGTCGCATATTTGTATAAAAAAAGCTTGTTTATTTTTGCCTTTGTGTCATTTCTGTTTTAAATTTTCGAGTATGGTAATTTTCACGGTATTAAACCATGAAAAATGCTCTATATTTACTGAATATTTGCTATTGACAAAATGTTTATGTTTTATTTGGATTCTACGTTAGTATAATTAATAGGCAAGGGTCTTCTTCTTCAGGTGCCATCTCCGCTACGGAGGTTGGCAATCATCATAGCTATTTTAATTTTTGAGGCAGTAGCTCTAAATAGTTGTTTTGAGCTGCATCCAAACCATTCTCTCAGGTTCTTCAGCCATGAAATTCGTCTTCTGCCGATGCTTCTTCTGCCATCTATCTTTCCCTGCATTATGAGTCGCAGGATGCCATACTTCTCGCCCCGCATCACATGTCCGAGGTACTGTAGTTTTCTTTCTTTAATTGTCAGTTCAACTTCCTTCTCTTTACCTATTCTTCTCAGTACTTCATTCTTCGTAACTCTATCTACCCAGGAAACCCTCATAATTCTTCTATACGTCCACATTTCAAAGGCGTTAAGTCGTCTCATTGTCTCTACATTTAACGTCCATGATTCCAGTCCATAGTATAGTACACTATATACGTAGCATTTTGTTAGGCGTACTTTAAGAGCTAATGTTAAATCTTTACTACATAGGACCTTTTTCATTTTCATAAAACCAGAACGTGCTTTCTCGATTCTGACTTTGATTTCTGCAGTGTAGTCATTATTTTCGGTTATAAGTGTCCCTAGGTAAGTGTACTTTTTTACTCTTTCGATCTGCTGGCCCTCTACTATCAAGATTTCGTTAGTATTATGGTTGTTTTTACTAATTTTCATAAACTTTGTCTTTTTGATATTGAGAGAGAGTCCGTACTCCCTACTACACCTTACTATTTTACTCATGAGTATTTGCAGGTCTTGTAAATTATCGGCTATTATTACTGTATCATCTGCATATCTGATGTTGTTAACTAAGACTCCATTTACTCTTATGCCGACTGTTTCATCTTCCAGAGTTTCTCGCATTACCTCTTCAGAATAAGCGTTAAATAATAGAGGTGATAGTATGCAGCCTTGCCTGACTCCTCTTTTTATTTCCATTTCTTCAGATGTTTCTGTTTCAATTCTTACTATTGCTCGCTGATTGTAATAGAGATGTGTTATTAGTCTTAAATCTCTTTCATCTAGGTTTTTAGTTTTTAGAATTTCCATGAGTCGGTCATGTTTTATTTTATCAAACGCTTTATTGTAGTCTATAAAACAGACGTAAAGAGAACGGTTAACATCCAAACATCTCTGTGTCAGCACGTTGAAGGAGAATAATGCCTCTCTGGTGCCCATTCCATTGCGGAACCCATATTGAGTGTCACTAATATCCAGCTCCAGTTTAGAGTGTACTCTGGCGTGGATAATTTTCAGCAGAATTTTCAAGGTATGTGACATTAAGCTTATGGTTCGGTAGTCACTGCATTCTTTGGCATTCACTTTTTTTGGCAAACACACAAATGCTGATGTCAACATTTCTCTAGGGACGATTCCCGTAGTATAGATAGCGTTGAACAGTTCTACTATTATGTCCAGGTTTTTCTCGTTGACCAACTTTATCAGCTCGCTAGGTAATTCATCTGGACCAGCAGATTTATTGGTTTTCATAGAGTTTATTGCCTGACTAACCTCTGATTTGGATATCTCTGGGCCTACATCTCCGGTTTGGCTATCTACGGATGTACTAGCTTCTCTCTGGTCATGAAATAGTTCCTCGATGTACTCTTTCCATCGTCGTAGTTTTCGTTCTGTCTCTATTATAGTATTTCCGTTTTTGTCGAGCAATATATTTGAGGTTCTTCTATTTCCTATTCCGGCTAGTTCTTTGACTTTTTTATGTAGGTTGAAGTTGTCATATATGTTTTGAAGTTCTTCTATTTCTTTACATTTTTCAGAGAAGTAGGTTTCTTTAGCCTCCCTAATTTTTCTTCTTATTTGGTTTTGAAGCTGTTTATAGCGAGTCTTATTAATTGTTTTGTTTTTTCTTCTTTCATTCATCAACTCTAGAATTTCCTCCGTCATCCATTCTTCTTTCTTACATTTGGTTGTTGTAAGTACTTTCTTACTTGGATCTAATATAGAGGTTTTGAAGAATTGCCACTGTTGTTCTACGTTGCAATTATTTCTTGGGTTTCTATCTAGATTTGTGTTGATTTCATGTTTCAAATTTTCTTTTGTTTCTTCTGACTTAAGTTTCTGTATGTTAAGTTTATTGTTGTTGCGGCTTTTTTGCGTCTTTTTTAGTTGAAGTTGAAACCTAGCAATAAGAAGACTGTGATCAGAAGATACGTCCGCTCCTGGATATGCCTTTACTGCCTGAATTGAGTTTCGATATCTGTGCTTTATTAGGATGTAGTCAATTTGATTTCTGACGATTTTGTTGTCTTTGTCAGCTGGCGATTTCCATGTATAAAGGCGTCGCTTAGGTAATTTAAAGAATGTATTTGCGACTACAACATTATGTTCCTGGCAAAATTCTATTAGGCGATCCCCTCTGTCATTTCGTTCGCCAAGTCCATATGGCCCTACATTAGGGTAGCATTTTCCTTCGCCAATTTTTGCATTGAAATCACCCATGATCACTGTTATGTCTCTAGATGCTGTGAGCTGTAATGTTTTTTGAAGTTCGCTATAAAAGTTCTCTATTTCTTCTTCATTTTTGTCAGCAGTTGGCGCATAAATCTGAATTAGGTTCATTTTTCCATGAGCTGTCAATAATTGCAACATTATAATTCTTTCGGACACCGGAACGAAGCCTGTTACTGATCTCGTTACTTTTTCACTGAGGATCATAGCAACTCCATATCTGTGTTGGGTGTCGCTGCTTCCAGAGTAATAGATTCGCCCATTGTCTGTATTGAGTTCGCCAGAACTGACCCATCTTGTATCGCTTATTCCTAATATATCGATATCTAGTCGCATCATCTCTTGCTGTATATTCCTCAGTTTTCCAGGTTCATACATACTTCTTACATTCCATGTAGCGATTTTGTAGGTGTATTTGTATATATTTAGGGAACAGGGATTTCGCTGACTAACGGCCTGGGAAGCCCTGTCGTTGCTGTTGTTTCTTCCCCTGCCGAATCTTGGCATCCGAGAACCATGATTAGTAGGTCGTTGATTGTCATTTCTGTAAGCCATGACGATTTCTAGGGATACTCCATGAGTCTTTAATGCAGTGGTTTCCCGTTGCCTTCTGCATTCTTATACCGTTGACCATTCTGTAGGGTTCATCCGCCTTCGAGACCGATTTCTCAGTCTCAGGACAAAAGAGTGCCCTGCCACTTACCAACTCATCCGCCCGAAGCCGTTGGTCAGTAAGTGGGGGATTGCTTATACCGGCAATCATTCGGTGAAGAGCAGGTAGGTTGTAGAAAGAAATATAGTGACCCGTCTGCCCTCGGAAACCTAATAGCCATTCGGGGTCGGAAGAAGAAGAGGTAGCCAAGAGAGGCCGATAGGAAAGATTAAAGACATTTCACACAAGACTAGTTGAAAAAGAGTAAAATGTGAAGGCCCTTATGATCCGCCAGGTGCGTTTCATAAGCGTATGAGTATTAATACACTTTTTGTTCCCGCTCATACTTCGGGGTGTTGGACTACAGGCTGTATGGCTCGTCCAGCATGCCATAGCACGGAGGGTAGGGTGCATGCCATTTTACAATGTAAACACCCCAACTCCATGGCCTGACATGGACATGGACAAGGCAAGGGTAATAAGACAAAAATATACCCTGTTCGTGACACTTCAGCAACCAGGGAACTGAAGCGTTTTTTGACAAATAATACCATTGGGACCGTGCAAGTTCGGAAAAGCGACACCTGGTTTCTTCGCTCTGCACTTTTATTCGCACTTTTAATTATATTGGCCAATCATATGGTCCTGGTTACTGGATAATTGTCAAGGCCATAGTCCAAAAACAAATAATAAGAAGAAAAAATAAGATTTAGGTTATGTTTTTAAAACGTGAAAAATTGTATGTAGTAAATAAAATTAGTTATTAAAATGCAGTACTGCAAGCAAAATACAATTAATTAAATTTACCTTTACTTATATAATAATTGCATATCATATAAATATTGTGAAGCAATATATAATTTTTCTTCTTAAATAACAATAGGTATGAAATGTACGTCAATTTGACAATTTGAATTGACAATATGAATTATTTAAGAAAGTTGCAATTTTTCTCCGCTATTCGCGCACGGTCGTTTCGCGTATCCCTTCCAAGTACTTGCACACCGCGAATAGGAACAAATTGTAACTATTTCCTGCGTAGGATCTGGCGGCCATTTTTATTTATAAACAATTAACTGTCAAAAAATGGCATTTTCCCCTTTTTTCAAATCAACGGAAAACAGCGAAACTTATGGTTTTTTTTTAGTACAAATATCTTCGAGATTATGGAAAAAGCTTTAAAATGACGTATTACAAAGTTTGATATACTCATTTATTGTTAATATAATTGCGAAAAAAGGTCGGAATTTAAAAAAAATATTTTCGCAAGAACTATTGTAAAAATTAGTGTACAGCTTTGAAATTTTTGTCAAATGAGGGTTCTTTGGTGCTTAAATGTGATAAAAATGTCAAAGCGATTCATTCAATTGTTTAAATTTTATTCAAATTGTTTATCCCAGAGAGCATTTTTTTGCAATAACATGTCAGAAAAAAATGATGTTAGAACCATTCCACAGGTGTCAAATGAAAGAGCATGAGATACATTTTCAACATGGTTTAAAAAAGTGAATGAAAATGCATTTATTAGTAATAAATAATTATGCAAAAGTATCGTCAATTTTTCTTTATAAACTTTTTGAATAACTTTTTCCAAAAAAATTAACATTTTTACCCTGTTTTAAGTGTACAACTACCAAGTATGTAATGTTATTTTTATCATAATTGATAAAAAATTGTAATAAATATATATAATTTCTTATATAACAAAATAAAAAGTTTGTAAGGAAAGATTTACGATAATTTTGCATAATTATTTATTACTAATAAATGCATTTTTTATTTACTTTTTTTAAACCAAGTTGAAAAATATAGCTCATGCTCTTTCATTTGACACCTGTGGAATGGTTCTAACGTCATTTTTTTCTGACTTATGTTATTGCAAAAAAATGCTCTCTGGGATAAACAATTTGAATAAAATTTAAACAATTGAATGAATCGCTTTGAAATTTTTATCACATATTAAGCACCAAAGAACCCTTATTTGACAAAAATTTCAAAGCGGTACACTAATTTTTACAACAGTTATTCCGACCTTTCGCAATTATATTAACAATAAATGAGTCTATCAAATCGACCTTTTTTCGCAATTATATTAACAATAAATGAGTCTATCAAACTTTGTAATACGTCATTTTAAAGCTTTTTCCATAATGTCGAAGATATTTGTACTAAAAAAACCATAAGTTCCCCTGTTTTCCATTGATTTGAAAAAAAAAGTGAAAAATGTCATTTTTTGACACTAAATTGTTTATAAATAAAAATAGCCGCCAGATCCTACGCAGGAAATAGTTACAATTTGCTCTTATAGGTATTACTTGTCGAAAAAACGCTTCAGTACCCTGAAGCGTTTTACATGTCTGCTCATATGGGAACAAGGAAAGAACTAACTATAAAAATACTGGGGGGTAGAAGTGGGGCTAGTAGAAGGAACAGACACGCAAGACCTTCATGCGAGACCGCAGCTCATTTGTTGTGCGGGAGCTAGGTCGTAGATTCGTTATACATAACACAAATCACAAAGGGGGCTTCTGGGAAACTGGAAACAAAACATCACGGGACAGGAACGACATTTCTTCGATGAAATCAGGGCTTGACCATCATACATAACACAGGAAACAAAAGACAACAATGCCGGTTTGTAGAACTGCGTATTTGACTCTCAAGAGGCTTCGATTTTCCATACAAATCCATCACTATGTGGAAAAAAATCCTCTCAGAGCACTCACCACACATTCAGATCTTCATAGCGACCATTCTACATTTTACCGGCAGCTGTTCAAGTGTCATGGAAAAAACCTTATTACCCTGGACTATAATATAAAAATGGTTATTCTACACAAATAGGTTTAGAGAGAAATAAATAAGAAGTCCCTGATCTAAAGAATAAGGCTGAAAATTCTCGTGGAACCACTTTCTGGTAACATCCTTAATCTCTACGTTTTACAATTTATAAGGCAAGGAGATGACGAATAAAGGAGACGAAAGGGACCCTACAATATGCAGTCACATTCCATCTATTTGTCTAGGAAAAAATTCCAACGAAAGTTGATTCCGTGTATTGTCGGGAGTGCTAAACTTATATCCGTCTTACTGTCGGGAGATACATGTAGTATATAAATCATATTTTGATGTAAATAGTTTAGTATATCTATCTAATCAGCCCTAAACATCCATCCTTGGATATAGGCCTCCTCTTCCTTCTTCCATGCCTCTCTATCTTGGGCAATTTGCATCCATTTTGACCCAGTGTGTTTCTTCAGGTCATCCGACCATCGCATCTGTGGGCTTCCCCTTTTTCGTTTGTGGTTCAACGATCTCCAATGTATAATCATCTTAGTCCATCCTTCATCCTTCTGCCGTAGGGTGTGTCAGGCGAACTTTCATTTAAGCTTTGCTACTTGGGTAGAGACATCTTTCACTTTTGTTTTGTTATGGATCCATTCGTTTCTTTTCCTGTATGATAGTTTAATGTTCAGGATTCAGATAATAGGATACCAAAGATTACAGCCAATAAAAATAGAAGCCCTATTGTATGCGGATGACATAGTCCTTATAGCAGATTCCGTGACAAAAATGCAAAAACTCATAAATATATGGACAGAAGAAATAGAGAAATTAAAAATGGAAATAAACATCGAGAAAAGTAAAATAATGGTCATCGGCGAAAAGGAAGAAAATGAAGTAATTATAAAATGCAAAAATACTCAACTGGAAATAGTTACAGCATATGATTATCTTGGAAGTATTAGTACCAATGATGGGAAAATAGACCTCGAAATAACAAACAGAACTAAAAAATCAAATAAACTGTACTACGCACTAGCGCCAATTCTGAGGAAAAAAGAACTGTCCCACGAAACAAAAATTAAAATATATAATACGATTGTGATACCGACGATACTGTATACAAGCGAAAATTGGACTTTACAGAAAAAGCATAATAGTAGGATAAATGCAATTGAGATGAGACATTTACGTGCTATAGCCGGAAAGACCAAATGGGATAGAATAAGAAATGAGACAATAAGAGGGATAACTAAACAGGAACCAATAATGAATAAAATAATAAAGAGGCAATTAAACTGGTATGGACATCTGATGAGAATGAAACCTAGTAGACTAGCAAGGAAAATTCACGAAACAAGGAATATTACAAAAAAGAAAAAAGGCAGGCCGAAGAAAAAATGGTATAGAATGGCGAAGAAATACAGCAAATAGTAGAAGCAGGAAAAATCAAACAGAAAACGCTAGAAGAAATGAAACTAATAGCACAGGACCGAAAAGAATGGAAGAGATGGGTGAATATGTAGCTAAATTAAACCCAAATCCGACACCTGAAAGGGTATAAGGAAGGGGAGAAAGAAAGAAAGAAAGTGTTTCTTCAGGCCATCCGACCATCGCACTGTGGCCTTCGCCTTTTTCGTTTGTGGTTCCATGGTCTCCAATGTATAATCATCTTAGTCCATCTTTCATCCTTCTGCTGTAGGGTGTGTCAGGCGAACTTTCATTTAAGCTTTGCTACTTGGGTAGAGACATCTTTCACTTTTGTTTTGTTATGAATCCATTCGTTTCTTTTCCTGTATGATAGTTTAATGTTCAGCATTTGTCTGAAAGACAAATGCTGAACAGTTTAGTAATATGGGTCATTCCATTTCAAATCACTCAATTTTGGAGCAAAAAAAAATTTGGACCTCCGATTTGTCTGAAAATTGGTATATAGCTTCTGCGGGACGTAAAAATAAGATATTTAAGGTCAAAAAATCTTCTTCTTCTTTTTTTCTCAAAATGTTATTTTATGCGATTTTACAGTGATATGGTGTTTATTTAAACAAATTTGCATTTTCTGTCGTAAAGTATCAATGAAAAACATAATATTTTAATAGAAAGGACTCAAAAATGTCACTATATGGCATTATAACAAGTTACTTTGATTCAAAACAAGCTTTTGATCAAATTTTATAGTGTAGAAAACGTTAAAATACCGTTTTTTACATTTTTCTCCATTCCCAAAATACATCATAATCGATTTGGCTGAAAATTTGCCCACAGATAGACAAAACATAGGACTTTAAGTGGTGAGAAGGATTTGAATTATATTACAATATCAAAAAAGTTACATGCAATATTATAGTCAAAAATATAGGCGTCTACTGTAAGTACAATTAACTCGAAAATATCGACCTCACGACAAAAATTGGTAAAAAGAACTTGTAATAATTGTAAATACGATTTATTTGGAACAATTTCAGTTCGTACCATTTTTGTCGAAAAGTTAAAAATGGCGGAGATATTAAGCAAAACAGGTTCTCCTCTAAAACAAGATGGCGGCTAACGTAACGGAGGAATTCATTCGTGATTTTAAATTTAGGCTACTATTGACTCCCCTAAAGATCAGAAAAATAAAATTTTGGGCAGCTCGGCACTCAAGGTCAAATGCTATCCTGACTGGACTAATATATACTTTTATGTCTGATATTACTGAATGTAACTTTTTTGGTATTGTAATATAACTCAAATCCTTCTAACCACTTAAAGTCCTATCTTTTGGCTATCTTTGGGCAAATTTTCAGCCAAATCGATGATGATGTATTTTGGGAATGGAGGAAAATGTAAAAACGGTATTTTAACGTTTTTTACACTATAAAATTTGATCAAAAACTTGTTTTGATTCAAAATAACTTGTTATAATGCCATATAATGACATTTTTGAGTCCTTTCTATTAAAATATTATGTTTTTCATTGATGCTTTACGACAGAAAATGCAAATTTGTTTAGATAAACACCAAATTACTGGAAAATCGCATAAAATAACATTTTGAGAAAAAAAGAAGAAGAAGATTTTTTGACCTTAAATATCTTATTTTTACGTCCCGCAGAAGCTATATACCAATTTTCAGACAAATCGGAGATCCAAAATTTTTTGCCTGAGTGATTTGACATGGAATGTACCATAATATTATAAATGAAAAATAAACGTAAATACGTTAAAGATAAAAACTAAATAAATTAAGTGTTAAAATCATTGCAATATTAATAAAAACACTTACCAAAGGTTTTCGATTGGACCGACATGTTAGCATTGTGCCCGGTAGCATGCTCACTGGAGACATTCTCAGACAAAAGTTGAGAGGAAGGCACTGAGTTATTAGTTATCACAGGTTTCGTAAGGTTAGGCTCGGTTAGACTACTATCTCTAGGAAAATGTGCGCTAGCTCCAAGTCCTCGTGTTTTTCGGTTGTTCGAGATGACATCGACTTGCCCTTTGACTTTATCATCCGTTTGACAGCTGTCAACTTTTCCTAGAACAACTTCTCGCGCGACTTGTTCTCGGAGTACTTCGACTGCAGTTCGGCTGAATTCGATTTCTCGGGGCATCGAGACATCTTTCTGAGCATTTGGAGATTTTTCTTCTGTGTGCGTGTGTAGTACATCCTTTCCAGCTTTGATCTTTTCTGATATCATCCGCTTGTCATCCCTCGAAGAGAGTTCAGCTAACGAACGAGTATACTCGTCTTGAGCTCTAAGCACATCTTGAGGGGAGTAGATTTTTTTGAAGGTTGTTTTAAAGGGAATACTCTTTTCTACTTCGTTGGTTTTTAGTTCGACATCTACGGCACTGTGTCTGTAACAAAAAAAATGAATTACTTCCTTATTACAAGAAAGAGGCAGAGGAAAAATTTAATGAGACAAAAAAATGTAAAAATTATACTCTGAAATACAATGTGAGCAGTAACCTATCACTCGTGGGTTAGCTTGCGTTTGGCAACACATCTCCGCGAAATAAGACGATAATCCGTTTATCCGTTAACAACAATTAAAACTCGTCAACCAGTTAATCCGAGAGTGAAACCGGCACATGCGTTTAATCAAAACGCGAACAGTCAAAAGTGACCAAACAGGACTTGGTAAGATTTTTATAAAGTTATAAAATTGTCTGTTTATCATAACCCTCTCTTAATTCCACTTGAACCAGCGAGCTCATACAGTCCACAACTCTGAAGTTATATTAATAATTTTATATATGTACAAGCTGCATTAAACATCGGTCTAAAAATAAATAGAGACAAAACAAAATACATGGTCGTCTCAAAACAAGAACGGGAGCGAATAAGGCAAATCATTACTATAAACGATCATAACTTCGAAGTGGGTAAAGAATTTAAATATCTAGAGGCAACAATCACAAATGACAACAAAATAGAGCGAGAAGTTGAAACGCGAATAATGACAGGAAATAAATATTTCTTTGCAATGCAACATCTAATGAAGTCAAAACTTCTTTCAAGAGGTGCAATAATCCAGATATATGTATGGGACCATAATACGACTACGACCAGCAGCAGCGTATGGAAGCGAAACATGGACGCTAACAAAAAGAGAAGCAAATAAATTGCTGGTGTGAGCACAAAAAGAGGCGCAGATACAATAACGAGCTAGAGTCTCTATTCGGAAAGGAAAATCTAGTCAGAAATATAAGGGCCAATAGACTCAATAATCAGATGGGCAGGGCATGTGATACGTAACGAAAATCGCCTTAAATAAACAATGTATGCCCTTGCAGAGACAGCGTAAGTTAATAAAATTGGAAAATAATATGAATATTCATTTTCCATTTCGTGTTGTACCTAACTTAAAAAGACGTATTATTTAAAAAAAAATTTTAAACTTTTCCAATGAAACAGACGAAACCACGCCTCTTTTATTTTTCTCGTTACTAAAACATTGATTACTGACTATATTGTATACAAAAAATAGAAAAATAATAAATAATGTCGATTTAAATACCCATTGAAACCATCAAAATGTGTTGAAAAAGCAACAGCAAAGTAAAATAATTGATATAAAAACCAAACGACTATTTTTTGCTTTCAGAAATCGTGAATATTTAATTTGAATTTATCGATCTGTAGGCCCAAATTTAGTAATTATAGTCCAGGGTAATAAGGTTTTTCCCATGACACTCGAGCAGCCAGGGTACTGAAGCGTTTTTTCGACAGGTGATACCTATAAGAGCAAATTGTAACTATTTCCTGCGTAGGATCTGGCGGCCATTTTTATTTATAAACAATTAAGTGTCAAAAAATGGCATTTTTCCCGTTTTTTTCAAATCAATGGAAAACAGCGAAAGTTATGGTTTTTTCAGTACAAATATCTTTGAGATTATGGAAAAAGCTTTAAAATGACGTATTACAAAGTTTGATATACTCATTTATTGTTAATGTAATTGCGAAAAATGGTCGGAATTGCAAAAAAAATTAATTTCGCAATATCTATTGTAAAAATTAGTGTACAGCTTTGAAATTTTTGTCACATAATGGTTCTTTAGTGCTTAATATGTGATAAAAATTTCAAAGCGATTCATTCAATTGTTTAAATTTTATTCAAATTGTTTATCCCAGAGAGCAGTTTTTTTGCAATAACATAAGTCAGAAAAAATGACGCTAGAACCATCCCACAGGTGTCAAGTGAAAGAGCATGAACTATATTTTTAACTTGGTTTAAAAAAAGTGAATAAAAAATGCATTTATTATTAATAAATAATTATGCAAAAGTACCGTAAAGCTTTCCTTATAAACTGTTTATTTTGCTATATAAGAAATTATATATATTTATTACAATTTTTTATCAATTATGATATAAATAACATTACTTGGTAGTTGTGCACTTAAAACAGGGTAAACAAGTTAATTTTTTTGGAAAAAGTTATCCAAAAAGTTTATAAGGAAAGATTTACGATACTTTTGCATAATTATTTATTACTAATAAATGCATTTTTATTCGGTTTTTTAAACCAAGTTAAAAATATAGTTCATGCTCTTTCACTTGACATCTGTGGAATGGTTCTAACGTCATTTTTTTCTGACTTATGTTATTGCAAAAAAAACTGCTCTCTGGGATAAACAATTTGAATAAAATTTAAACAATTGAATGAATCGCTTTGAAATTTTTATCACATATTAAGCACTGAAGATCCCTTATGTGACAAAAATTTCAAAGCTGTACAATAATTTTTACAATAGATATTGCGAAATTAATTTTTTTTGCAATTCCGACCTTTTTTCGCAATTATATTAACAATAAATGAGTATATCAAACTTTGTAATACGTCATTTTAAAGCTTTTTCCATAATCTCAAAGATATTTGTACTGAAAAAACCATAACTTTCACTGTTTTCCATTGATTTGAAAAAATTGAAGAAATGCCATTTTTTGACAGTTATTTGTTTATAAATAAAAATGGCCGCCAGATCCTACGCAGGAAATAGTTACAATTTGTTCCTGTAGGTATTACTTGTCGAAAAAACGCTTCAGTACGCTGGCTGCTCGAGTGTCACGAACAGGGTATATTTTTGTCTAATTACCCTGGCCTATTACTTGCTTAGGTACATTTGCAGTAGTTCGGGAGCTTATTCAGACTTTAATACACAACTGTCCTGTCTGATATAGCTCGACTGAATGCATGTGGAGGGCTAGAACGTTATCGTGCAACAAATTTACATCTACTGATGGACATAGGTCTTCCCCAATTGTTTCCACACTTCAACGTTTTGTGCTGATTGTTACCAGTTTTTAGCCGTGTAGACGGCCTTCCTCTACTGCGTTTTTCTTCTCTTGGTATCCATTCCATTAGCTTTCGTGTCCATCTTGAGTCATTTAGCCTGGCGACGTGTCCTGCCCAGCTCCATTTGTGCTTGGTGACACGTTCTATAATATCTGTGACACCCGTTCTTTGTCTCAGATCTTCATTTCTTATTTTATCCCGTAGGGTTACGCCCAGCATGGATCTTTCCATGCGCCTTAGAGCAACGCTCATTTTCGATGCTGTTGTCTTAGTTAGAGTCAGTGTCTCTGCTTCATATGACATTATCGGTAGCACACATTGATTAAACACTTGTCATTTTAAACTGATTGGTATACTGCTCCTAAATATGTCTCTCAACGGTCCGTAGGCTGCCCAAGCAAGAGTTAATCTTCTTTTTATTTCGCATATTTGGTTATCTCTGCCAATTCTAATTTCATGACCTCAGTAAATGTATTTTATCCTGCAACTTTTTAATATTACTTTGGCAGTTTGATCTGTTGAAATAGATCACTCGGTTCATTCAGACAACCATTTTCTTCTATTTCTCTAAATATGTAGATGTCTATTGCCTTTGTGGTATTGCCTTCTTAATTCTTTAAACCACGCTCTGTATTCACAGTTTGTTCCAAATATAGTTTTATGTTTTTTTCTGCGTTGGAATATCATCAGTTACCCGTGGCTTACGGTTTGTGGAAACTGGTGCCGAAACAGACCTTTTCAGTCTCGATTATTTTATCATTTAGATAAATATATCCATACCTTTTACTTCTTTGTATTTTGTTAACAATTTTTAACTAATAAATCCAATGTATGTTATTATTTATTGATTTAATCTAAGTATAACAAGACGCAGAATCTCTAGTTTCTTAAGTACACAAAGAAAACAAATCGTTCTAAGATCTAAAGACACTTTATACCTACCCTTCCAAATCGGTGTTTGAACACTTAAACTTCGGTTTAAGTTAGGAAGAAACTTTAGGGATGAATCATTTATTTTCAATGTTTGGAAGGTTTTTTGACAGGACCGAAACAAGGAAAAAAATAATTTAATCGTGATGTGTCTTTACAGTTGCATTTAATTTCTTAATTAACCCTTTCATTGCTGACGAAATATACCTAATGCTACCTGGGTGCTGATTCTATTTTTCGTTACATTTCCATTGTAATGTTTTAGCTGTGATAGCCCTGAAATACAAATTGAAAAGCAACCAAGCAGGTTTTCATGCCAAACGCTCCACCATTGACCACATTTTGCATCCTTAGAATTATCTTGGAAGAAACAAATGAATGAAATAAAGATATATGTGAGTAGTAGAAAAACAGGGTTATGTACTATTTTCTACCTTATTTCTTATTATGATAGATTTAATAATGAGGATTTACTTTTGAAACGGTTCAAAAGAACTCAATTATTTTGCCTCACCCAGAAACCAAAAATCGTAAATGTTACATATTTTTGTTACAAAAGCTGTTACATATTTTTGTCTCACCCTGTAGACAAGAATAAATTCAAGAAATTTATTTCTGTCCCGAAAAAACATGAGAATAGTTCAATATGGAAATGTAGTTTATCCGTTTTGTTAAAAATACGTTATTATATTTTGCAGTCATATCTACATTCGGTTTCCTGTGTTTACATTAGCGCTCGAAAATTGTACTCGTGACGTACAGTTTTTGAGGTGGAAAAGAATACAAAGTATTTTTAATGGTTATTGGCGCCACGAATTTAGGAAGTTAGATACACAAAACGTGTTACTTTGATATCAGAAAGCACAAGTGTAGGATCGTGGACTCAGCAGTATTTTTCTTGAGAATGTTAGAACGGAAAGAGATTTGCTGATTTTGCGAAATGATTTTTGATGGTTACCTACCAAGTAGGTTGGGCTTAGAATATATTTTTATTTTCCCTATTGGTCGATAATAAGTGTAGAAAGCTTAGTTATTTTTTTATTAGTTAATGATGAAAGATGGAAGGATTAAACTTTTTTCTTATTGGTTGATTGTATGAGTAGGGTAGAATGAGAGAAATGGAGTGGGTTTTGGAAGGAAGCGTTTTGGTTTGAGGAGATTCATTCAAGTTTTGAGATCTTAAATTCGGGTTTGGGCATTCAAGCAGAGGTCAGTTCAAATAGTTGTGGCCTCAGAGGGCCGTTTGTGTGGTACCTGAGGAGTTTAGTTTTCTGGGGAGTTGAGTTGCAATTTTAGTTTGAGTTTTAAGTGGAAGTTTTGGTTGAGAACTCAAGTGAGAATGTAGCGGATTTTGAGTTTTTATGAAGAAATTATGGCGTTGCCGCGTTCACGCAAGAATCTGGTTAGTTTTGGTGTGTAATACACTATCTAAGTTTTTTTTGGAAGCAGTCATGGATAAACTCATTAATTAAGTGTCAATAATAACAATAAATACTTCAAAAAGTTGCTTAGAAGTTATTTAAATATTTTAAAAGTCAATATGAGCAGAATCATGCGGAAGTTTATTTATTTTTGCTGAAACTTTTCATGGAAACAACCTTTTTTGTACTTTTTATGTAAATTTAGTGAACAGTGAGTGTTTTGGACATTAACAACGTGAAGAATAAGGACAGGACTATATAACAAGGTATTGTTTGTTAACTTTATTATCGTTTTTGTAAACAGGATCTTTAATATTGTACATCTACAAAAGATCCATCATTTTTCTTTTTTATTTTAATTTTAATAAAAATTTGATCCATTTTGCAATAATGTTTTTGACTATTAATTATTATCTGATCCCTTTTCTCTTGGCCCTAAATGATATTCAGCTAAGAACACTAAGGTAAGGCTATTTATAGTTATATTTATGTACATAAATGTGTTTGTATCTTATGATAACTATATATTTTTATTAAGTTTTTATTTTAATTATTTTATTTTGAAGTTTTAAGTAAGTTTCGTTTTTCATTTGCTTTTAATTATGGATCTCCCCAAGCATTTGAGTTTCCATTATATTTAAAATCTATTAAGAATCCACCCCCTAGGTATCTGAAGACTTAGAGCTAACGAGGCACTCCGTAAAGTTACGTAGCACCAAGTATATTTTTATGTTTGTTTAATTTGTCGAGTTACATATTATTTTTTTTTGCCTTTGTTATATATAGGCGTGCTACACTTTTACTGACTTTTTATGACACATTTTTAATGGGAAAAAAGGTAAGTAAGGTAAATAACAAAAATTAAAATCTTTAATAGTCATATCGAAAGCATACTATTTATTTTACGGAGAAGAAACAAGGAAACAGGACGAAACTACAACTAAAAAACCGCAAACATTTGTAAACAAATGTTTAAGAAAAATCCTGAAAATATACTGGCGTAACAGGATAACTAATACAAAGCTACGGAAACGAATAAAATAAATTAACACATCTACTACAATCAAGGAAAAAATGTAAATACATTGAAGAAAGATCAAACAGCGAGACAAGCACTTAAGTAACATCTAAGGAGGAAAAGAAGGAGAAGAAGACCAGACAATAGCTGGAAAAGAACTACAACGAAAAGCTTGGACTGGGCGAGGTCAAAAACAGAGCAGGAAATAGAAGAGAATGGAAGGAACTAGTACACAGTTTATCCTGACAATAAACAAGAAAGTAGATGCGCTAACTCGGCCAGACAGCAATATTACACTTTCGGCCAAGAAATGCATAAAAATGCAATCAATGCATCCATGACAAAGCTGTTGAATATTGCATTGTCATCGAGCTCTGAGCTATTCTGAAAATTTCAGACCTCTAGCTAGTCGTGAAGTATGTTTAAAATCAATTACAAGATTTTTCTCGGACAAAGAGACAGACAAAAGACAATCGAAGTATATAAAAACGTTTTAAAAAATAAAAATAAACCACTCAGGAAATTACTCAAATTACTATCAACTTAATACATACAAATACTATTTTATTAAATAAACGCCTCTCAAGTCACTTTGCAGATCCTGGCCTCATAATACCCCAGCTCCAAAGTTCCAAATAAGACCAAGCAAATCTCCTTCCACCTTCCCATTTCGATTTAATTTACAATTTTGCTGTAAACAAAGTTTAGTCCCTACGCTAATTCCGCCAAACTTTAGCTATTAAAGCACTTCGTAAATTTGTAATGCAGTCGGTATTACACAGTCTACAACCGATGTAGAAAGACGGTAGAAATTTGAGACACTTCTTGGTTGAGTAAATAGGCAAAACTTCAAGATCTGACATTCAGTTAATTCAAAAGAGACATTACAGTCAGGTTTTTATAACGAATATTGTTTAAAAATATTATTTGTAGAATTCTAAATATTTTATCTTATTTTTTTTAAGTCTCTTGTATATAATTGTTCTTAATTACCAGAGAACGGCAGTTCTCGTCCGTGGTGCACACACACACACCCCCCTACACGCGACACTATAATATACAGGGTGTTAGTAAATAAGTATGAACAATTTTAAGGGCTAATTCTACATGAAAAATTAATACCAGTTTGCTCTATAAACATATGTCCGCAAATGCTTAGTTTCGGAGATACGGGGTGTTGAAATTTTTATTTCAAACTGCCAATTTATTTATTTCTCTAAGACCAGTTGAGCTATGAAAATGAAATTTGGTGAGTTTTAGGAGGTAGTTATTAGGAATTGTTTGACATACAATTTAGAATTTTGTATTCATCATTGGCGCGTCTACGGGCAATGGTCTGAATTTTTTAAAGAAAAAAATAGTACGCCACTGAGATATTTCGAATTGAAAATTATTTTTAAATTCCACGTCTAATTTATGATAAAAAACCTTTCTTGCCTTTTTTTCATATGATGCACCGTTTTTATGCACAAAAATAAAACATCTTGGCGCGTATTTTTCATTTCTTAATACATCATCAAGAACTATTCAATATAATAATACTAAACTAGAACAATAACAGAAAATATTACTAATAAGATTCCAACTAGGTGCAAAGCTGCAAGAAATGTTTAAAATGATCTCCTTTACAGATAACAGAAGAATTTTATATTCATCATTGGCGCGCGTACGGGTAATGGTCTGAATTTTTTGAAGAAAAAAATAGTACGCCACTGAGATATGTCAAACTAAAAATCATTTTTGAATTCCTTGTTCAATTTACGACAAAAAATCTTTCTTTCCTTTTTTTCATGCGAGGCGCCGTTTTTATACAAAAAAATAAAACATCTTAACGCTTACCAAGTATTTGAGGTAGTTTCCATATGCATAGAAAGTTAGTTCAAATACGTTGTAAACGTTAAGATGTTTAATTTTTTTGCATAAAAACGGCGCCGCATATGAAAAAAAGGCAAGAAAGATTTTTTGTCGTCAATTGCACGAGGAATTCAAAAATGATTTTTAGTTTGACATATCTCAGTGGCGTACTATTTTTTTCTTCAAAAAATTCAGACCATTACCCGTACGCGCGCCAATGATGAATATAAAATTCTTCTGTTATCTGTAAAGGAGATCATTTTAAAAATTTCTTGCAGCTTTGCACCTAGTTGAAATGGTATTAGTAATATTTTCTGTTATTGTTCTAGTTTAGTATTACTATATTGGATAGTTCTTGATGATGTATTAAGAAATGAAAAATATGCGCCAAGATGTTTTATTTTTCTGCATAAAAACGGTGCATCATATGAAAAAAGGTAAGAAAGGTTTTTTATCATAAATTAGACGTGGAATTTAAAAATAACTTCTAATTCGAAATATCTCAGTGGCGTATTTTTTTTTTCTTTAAAATAATTCAGACCATTGCCCTTAGGCGCGCCAATGATGAATACAAAATTCTTAATTGTATGTCATAAAATTCGTAATAACTACCTCCTAAAACTCACCAAATTTCATTTTCATAGCTCAACTGGTCTTAGAGAAATAAATAAATTGGCAGTTTGAAATAAAAATTTCAACACCCCGTATCTCCGAAACTAATCATTTGCGGACATATGTTTATAGAGCAAACTGGCATTAATTTTTCATGTAGAATTAGCCCTTAAAATTTTTCATACTTATTTACTAACACCCTGTATACACGAAATTTTCAATTTTCTAAATCTGACGTAAATTGAAAACTGGGCCAACTCCCATCTTAAAGTTCAGGAAAATACTCACCCATTCATATGTCAACCATCCATTTTGGTCCAAGGGTGTGCGTTTTACGGCCCTTCCTATTTAGAGTCTGTTTTAGTTCCCAAAACTCCCAAAAACTTCGAAAATTTAAGTCCGACCTTTGCGGCTTCTAATAGTAATAATCATTACCTTTCAAACGCATGTCTAATTTTGAAAATCGGTTATACCATTCAAAAGTTACCGAGCTCAAAAATATGACTCAATTTCTATTTAAAAAATGGAAAATGTTTCGACATTAAAGAAGAAGAAATCAATCATGATATTAAAGTTACGTACATTTTTTTCTTCACAGAGACAACCAAAACTAACAATATACTAACCTTCCTACTTCCAAAACCATATTTTTACAGATTTTAATAAATTTTACACAATTTTTTCAATTTTCACAATTGTTATACGTGAGTTATTACGTATTTCCAAAAGTGGACTCGCGTATATTCACTCCGTAGCTACTAAAACCAAACTACTGGCACACGTTCTCACAGTTTATCAGTTCAACAAATAACACTGGAATATTGTTTTTACCGTCTTAATGACCATTATCTCTTCACTAGAAATTAATTGCTTCTGGTGACGTTATTGGCCAATAATCTTTCTAATTTCGTAATAATATTAATAATAAATTTGGTGTTTACGACAAAAAAAAAACGATTATCTATGTAATCTGGGACGTTAATATGGACCGTCTCTCCTACGCTATTTAATCATAGGCGTGCAGCAAAGGGTGCAGGGGTGCTGTAGAACTTACACTAATTTTTGAGGGGCGGAAAAATTGAGATTGTTCACTTTTTCTTTTTTCTTTCTTTCAAATTGTTTAGCCAGGATATTCAGTGCCTTTCCCTGTATAATGATCTGCAGCAACGTTTATCTCTCATGACAGGACCCAGATACTGAAATGTTCTTATTTTTAAAAAATAAAGTTTTTCAATCCTAATAGCAACATTAATAATATTGAAAAATATTAAAAATATTACTAAAAGATTTTTAAATTGAAAACTTATTGGTACATTTCTCTGGTGACATCTCCAAGGCTTCTACAATTTGCAAGCCAAATGGATGCAGCAGTGAAGACAAAAGGGAAGGAATTCTATACTATCAACGATACTATGCAATTCACAACCCCCGTCTGCAGCTTGGTAAATTTCCAAAGGAAAATGCACCTAGTTACTCCACGGAGTAATACTACTATAAAATGAAACTGTATACCATTTTTATTCAGTTGCAATGCGAGGCCAAAAATGTCTTAATTTTTACTTAGATTAGAGAGCGCAACCAGTACTCTTATCGACGATTTCACCTTTTGTTAGAGGCTCTTCAGAGAATGCATAGGTTGCTTTCTCTAATCCAGTAAATTTTTCGTAGTCCTACACTGCAACTGACGTAAATAAACGCTAGTCACCTAATCCATTCACGTCAGTTGCAGTGTGGGACTAATATGTTCGAAAAATTTACTGGATTAGAGAAAGCAACCAATGCATTCTCTGAAGAGCCTCTAACAAGAGGTGAAATCGTCGATAAGAGTGCTGGTTGCGCTCTCTAATCTAAGTAAAAATTAAGACATTTTTGGCCTCGCATTGCAACTGAATAAAAATGGTATACATTTTTATGTTCTTATTTTTATTGTATTTAATATCTCATTTTCGTTATTCTCTTTTTAAAACGTCGTTGTTCCTAACATTATCGACCCAAATTATGTCTAACCCGGGAGCAGTCGCGCGGTTAGAAAAAATCTAAGATTTTATCCTTTTCCGTGTTAACTTGATGAAAAATTTTGCAACATAACTTTCCACTCGTAAGTGCCTCGAGAAAGACTGTAGTAATGCGTGGGCATTTTTTTTATTTTTTTAATTTTTGTGTGGAATTTATGGATTTGGTTAGAACTAGCTTTAAAATTGTTAGAAATAGATATTTTTAACATAACAAGTAAATAAAAATATTATAAAATAGAAATTTGTTTTAAATTCTTATTGTGATATTTTTTCTCTACGCGCGACTGTTTACGTGACAGAAATGAGCGCGACTGTTCCCGGGTTAAAATTCTTCTATAAGCTCACATCTCAAACGCTTCTATTCTGTGACTTATATCTTTTTTAACGTCCAAGCTTCCTTTCCATATAATAACACAGAAAATACATAACACCTCCGTATTCGTACATTGAGTTGCAGATTCAGATCATTGCTGCAAAATACTGTTTTCATAATATTGAATCTTGATCGGGCGTTTCCTAAACGTGATTTGATCTCATGTGTAAAATCGTTGTTTTCGGTTACCATTGTTCACAAGTATCTACGTATATACGTCCACCTTTTGAACGAGCTGGTCCCTAATCCATAACGTCTCTTTCTCTTTGTTGTTGTGTCTTTACAATTGTCATGAATTTCGTCTTTTTGATATTTAAAGTAAATCCGGCCTCTTTGCTACTATCCACAATCTACAATTACCAAAGTATCATCGGCGTATTTGATGTTACTTCTAGGTTCTCCGTTGACTTGACTGTAATTCCATTTGATGTTTCCTTTAGTACTTTTTGAAATATCTCATCTGAACCTAGGTTAAAGACAGCGGGCAAAGTATGCATCCCTGCTTTACCCCTCGTTGTATTTCTATTTATTCTGATACTTCGTTACCAACCTTTACAGATGCATCATGATTAAAGTAAAAGCTTGATATTATTTCAATATCTCTCATATCCAGATATTTATCTTGAAGTAGTTGTAGAAGGCGATTATGTAGGAACTTGTCAAATGCCTTGTTGTAATCAAGGAAAAAGATATAAAGAGGTTGGTTCGCATCCATATATCTTTCCGCCAATACATTAAGGGCAAACAATGCCTATCCTGTACCCATTACGCTTCTGAAGCCAAACTGAATGTCACTAAAATCTTTCTCCAGTTTTCTGAAAATTCTTTGATGTAGACTTTTCAAGAATATCTTAAGAGTGTGTCTTATTACGCTGATGGTTCGGTGGTCACATAATTCTTTAGCGTTAGCTTTTTTCTTTTACCATTCTTTTGAAATGACGCCTGTATGATATATGACGTTGTGCAAGTCTGTTAGTATATCTATTTGATCTCCTACTATTAATTTAATAATTTCTGCTGGTATCTCTATTAATTTCTGCTGGACCTATAGTTTTATTATCTTTTGTCATTTTACTGCACCCATGGCTTCTTTCACTGTTATACTGGGCCCACTTTCTCTACTGTATCATAAATAGTTCTGTTTCCTGTTTGACTCTCATCTTTAAACAATTTCTTTATGTATTTTTTCATCTTTCTATTTTGTTGTTGTTGTCAAGGATAATTTGACCTTTTTCATCTAATATGTCTGTTAAGTCTTTTACCTTCCTATGCAGATTTACCTGTTTCTTCACACTTGTTTGAGTACTATTTTTCCTTGGCTTCTCTTATTTTCCTAAGTAGAAATAATATTCTTATTTTCCTTTTAATTACACTAAGTATATAAGGTCAAACCGTCAAACAGGTGTATGTTCTCAAAGAAATTGAAAGTGTGTAAAATTTTTTTTAATAATCAGCTAAGTACTTTCAACACATAACGTACCATCATCAGAGCTTCCTAAAAGGACATTTAAGATAAGAGATTTTTTATAAAAAGATTGAAAAAACTTACGTCCTCTTATAAATCCTTCATAGAAGAGTAATTGTTAAAATTCACATGATAAATCATGGATACTGGGCAAAAGCCACAGATATCGGGTATAAAACCCTTAAAATTAAAAGTTTATCACATCTAAATTCTTTTTTAGTTTAAAAATTACAACATGGCTGCGTCAAACCATTGTGAGTTCACGTGAACAGCTGAGCGCTGTCATTCATTCAAATGATAAAGAAGGAACCACTAATTTATGCGCCCTCTATATTGGTATATAAATAAAAATTAAAAATTAATTAAATTGAAAATGGCTAAAAGGCATGTGTTGGTTAAATTAATTCTAAGTAAAGATACTAAATTTTTAACGTTAAATTTTCAAAATTACAAATATTAATATTGAAGTGAAATGATAACGTGTATGTAAGTTATCAAAATTCTTTTTAAAAAACAAACCGTTATGGTTTGACCAAGTGTGGAAGAAGTTAGATGAAAACAAACCAAGGAGAAGTCTCATTTGTCAAGTTCAGAGTTCGAAAGCTGTAATTTTATAAAATTAACAAATTTACCAATAGATTAAGTCAAATCTCAAACATTCTACTTATATGTAATCAATGAAAGAAAACTCAAGAATACCGAAAAAGTAATGTTCAAAATACCTACAGCAATTGTTGGGTATACTGTATACTAAATCAAAATTATTAAAGACATTTCTTAAAGATAGGATCAAATTTACAATTTAATTGAATCTGAGTGTTAACACAGTTTTGAGGATTTCTTTTCATTTCTCTACTTATTTCTAGATCTTCTAGTAGATTCATTTTAGTATAGTTATTATTTGGTATGCTATGTAGGATCCTACTATCTCTTTGGGGACTAAAGCTGTGTTTCGATGCATGCAAATGATGACCAAAACTAGATTTATCGATCTTTGAAAGATGTTCTTTAATACGTGTATAATACATTTGAAAAAACATCTTTCAATCTTTTAATCTTGTAATTTTTAAACTAAAAAAGAATTTAGATGTGATAAACTTTTAATTTTAAGGGTTTTATACCCGATATCTGTGGCTTTTGCCCAGTATCCATGATTTATCATGTGAATTTTAACAATTACTCTTCTATGAAGGATTTATAAGAGGACGTAAGTTTTTTCAATCTTTTGTTTATAAAAAATCTCTTATCTTAAATGTCCTTTTAGAAAGCTCTGATGATGGCACGTTATGTGTTGAAAGTACTTAGATGATTATTAAAAATTTTTTTACACACTTTCAATTTCTTTGAGAACATACACCTGTTTGCCGGTTTGACCTTTTTAGAAGTGTGTACAAGTCATACAGTCTGTTTCAATTCAATTTACTAAGTATATAAGCCTTTATACATTTTGATTTCTACGTTCTTATACAATCTTATCTTTTCCAATTAATTGCAATATTTTATATTCATCCACGACTTTGTTGTACTTATTACTATTTTCCTTTCCCTTTAGGGATTCAAAATTATGTTTTTAAATGATTCTCATTTTTTGCTCGAATCTTGTTAAATAAATATTTCAAAAATAACAGAGGGGTGGGTTGGCGATTTTTAGCATTGGAACCTACATTAAAAAAGCTGGCCACGTCTATGTATTTAATCGTGTGATGTAAGGTTATTGTTCGGTATTTATAGGCATTGCAGAATGCTGTAATGGGCCAAACAATAACTTACAATGAAATTAACAATAGGAGTACAATAAAATGATTACTTATTCTCTAAGAAGTTTAAAATGGTTAATGATGTTACTTAATTGGATCCGTCACAGTTTAAATTGATAATGCAATAAAAAAGTAGGTATATACAAACAAATAAACGTTTAATATCAATATATCAATATTAATGAGGTCGATATCATAATAATTAACAATAACAATAGTTTAGTTCTATACACAGTGAGCACGTACATAAAGGTTGGAATAAATTCATTTTCTCGAGAATGGACGATTTTGAAAAAAAATCCCGAAACAGGCCGAAACAATTTTTATTTTTAAATTAGGACTTTTTGACATATATATCATACTAGTGACGTCATCCATCTGGGCGTGATGGTCTCATGATTTGAGCCTGATGATTTCTTGAAATGGGAAAAGGGGCCGTGCGATAGCTCATTTGAAAGGTAATTCTCTATTCAGTAATATAAACGTTAATATAATTATCTTTACAGGGTGTCCAAGAAAAAATTTTTGAATTAAATTTATTGGCATAAAAAGAAGAATGCATGTAATTTATTTAATTCAAAATACATTTTACTGCTTTCAGAAAACAAAAAAAGGTTTAGTTGAAAAATAATCATTGCATTTCGCTTAAATTAAATGTTCAAACTGTCAAGGGGAAGGTGGGTGGCTGCTTTAATATTGAATTTAAGCAAAAAACAATATTTATTTGTCAAATAAACATTATTTACTGTTTTCTGATAGCAGTAAAATATATTTTGAGTTAAATAAATCACACATATTCTTCTTTTTAAGTCAATAAATGTAATTAAAAAAAATTTTTTGGACTTCCTGTATAAATAATTATGTTAATGTTTATATTACTGAATAGAGAATTGAAGTGCCTTTCAAATGAACTATAGCACGACCCCTATTCTCATTTAAAAAAATCATAGATGACGTCATCACGCCCAGATGGCTGTCATCACTAGTATGACATATACCAAAAAGTCGCAATTTAAGAATACAAATCGACCTGTTTCGGAATTTTTTTCCAAAATGGTACATTCTCGAGAAAATGAATTTATTTCAACCTTTAAGTGCTCACTGTATATTAAAATTATTTATGTAGTTTTGATGATTTTGTAATTTCTATATAATTTAGCTAATTACAAAAATTATAATATCGATAAAACATTATAATACTTGGTCGAATTAGTAGTTATCAATTAGTTTTTTTTTTAAATTGTGTTTCTTTGTCTTCATGGGCTTCTTTAGAAGTCATTAAAAATCTTCACTTTATTAACTATCTTTTTCTCTT
The DNA here is from genome assembly GCF_917563875.1 of Diabrotica virgifera virgifera. Lineage (NCBI taxonomy): Eukaryota > Metazoa > Arthropoda > Insecta > Coleoptera > Chrysomelidae > Diabrotica > Diabrotica virgifera. The sequence goes on along the minus strand of NC_065445.1, from coordinate 2,565,966 downwards.
TTCCTACTAGATACCTCTTTTAAGTTGTCATTAATTGTTCTTTCGCTTATTAGCTTTTTGAAGTTATACTTCTTTAGGCGTGATTGCGAGTGAATCTTTATTATTCTTCGCGCATGCGCACACAGGCAGTATGGACTTAATTGCTAAATCTTTCAATTTATGTAGATATGTATCAGCGCAAATATATTAGTGTTTTTAGTAAATATATTTATTATAATTTTTGTGTCATTGGATTTGTCTTCCTCGGGAGTAAGATAATAAGTATTATTAAAACATTTTTAATTTATAGTTCACTTGATCTATTTGTCACCATGGTTGTAATTATGTTCGAGAAGCGATGTACACAGAGCCGTGGTAGGTCATTGGTAGAGCATTCGACTAGAGATCGAAAGGTCCCGCGTTCAAATCCGGACAATTCATATTACTTTTTTTGGTATTGTTTTATTAATAAATTTAGTTTAATATTTAAATAAAATACAAATAGACTGTTTAAAGTGTATTTATTTCGTTAAAATCTTATAATAGAAGTTTAACTTCTTACGTGCGTACAAAGTACACACACATTCTTTTTTTTTTAATTTGGAATACGTAGGTACCGTAGGGAAAGCAAAGGCTATCTCGACTCCTCGTGGTGTATCTTGGGTAAACTAAATGAGCAGCAACATCGAACTGCAAGGCCGTCTTCCAGATTTCCTGGCGAATACATTGTAAACAACCATGCAACAAACAAAAAACGGTTCATCTCAGAACCATCTGACAATTGGACCAACAATTTGAGAAACGCTTCCTTAATATCAGCATGCATCAATAGATACAGGAGATTTCAATAGTCATCGCAATGAATGGAGCTATAGCCAATGTAACCTCCAAGACAAAAAGTAATTGAATGTGCGGAGTTCAGGTGTTCAAGCATCTTAGACTTTAACATGATGCAAAATAAAAGTTAACCTTCTTTTCCGCTAGATGGCTAAAATACTACAACCAAGACTAACATGCGACCAGAGAAGTTCTTGATAATTTCCCAAAATGGCAGCATAGGCCAGCAATAATAACTATGGCATTAATATTCCCATTATAAACTCAATTCCTCTGCCACGATGGAACTTTCAAGGCAAACTGGTACCAGTAGCAATCCCAATTGGAGGACGATATCAGACATATTGTGCCTAAGGTACAAAACTACGAAAGATTTGCCAAACTTAATGTATATATAATGGATTTCTACGGCTGTCGCCGCCTCTCCATACCCAGCTTCCAATTTTTTCTATCGTAACACATATCTTCATCTAATTGCCTCGAATCCATTGCCTCCTGAATATTATCCCTCCAGCTTCTCCGTGGTCGTCCTCTTCTTCTTCTCTCCGGTGGGACCCACTCTAATATTTTTCTCGGCCAGCGGTCTCATTCATTCTTTTAACGTGACCGAACCATGTCAGCTGTCTCTTTTCAATATCGTCTATTATAGTTTTTTCTACCTTCATACGTTCTCTTATTGTTTCATTTCTTACATGTTCTAATCTCGAAACCTGACAACTTCTCCTCAAAAAGTCCATTTCTGTACTAAGTAGCTTCTTTTTATTTCTTGCACTTATGTCGCAAACTTCTGCACCGTAGATTGTAGCGCTCTTCATTATACTTTCATATATTCTTCTCTTTGTTTCCTTCCTGATATCTTCGTCCCATAAAATTGAATTGAGGGATCTAGTGATGCTTCTACCTTTATTGATCCTGTATTGTATTTCATCTTCACTATTTCCTCGTTTGTTAAATATAGCTCCCAAATATTTGCATTGTTTCACACCAACAATATGTCCTTGTTCCAATGGTAGGTTTTCAATGTCTTCGTTTCCCACTATGAAGTATTCTGACTTATCCATATTTATTACTAATCCTGCCTGTTGGTAATGCTCATTTAGCTTCCGTATCATATAGCTTAAGTCATCTTGATCTTGGGCTATTACAACTTGGTCGTCCGCAAAGTATAATGTAAATAGGGAGTCATCTCCCACTTTCAGTCCCATCGGTTTTACTGCTTTTGTCCACCTCTGTAAGGATTGGTCAAGGTATATTTTAAAGAGAGTGGGAGATAGACAACATCCTTGTCGGAGGCCTTTTGAAGTATTAAATGCCTCAGTGAAATTTTTGCCGTTTTTGATTCTGGTGTTAGTGGTCTCATACAACATTCTAGTTGCTTGTATGAGTTTTCCATCGATACCGATGTCTTTTATTGAATTCCATAGTTCTATTATGGGGATACTATCATAGGCTTTTTCTAGGTCGATAAGAGCGATGTGGGTTTCCTGATTCCTTTGTATTCTTTTTTCTAGTGCTATTTTTAAAGTGAAGAGATTATCTACCGTTGAACGTCCCGCACGAAAACCAGCTTGTTCTTCAGCTTGCTTTTCTTGAATTTCTTCAAGAAAAGCAATCATCAAAGAATTTAACTACCGAGACATGTGAATGAAGTGGAAAGATATACCTAGCAACTAAACGTTTTAAAATTTTTTTGACAGTTGCTTATTCTGTTAGTTTAATCAAATAAGAGGATCGGTACGTATTTTCGGCTGCAATGCTATTCAAATGGGGATTCATTTTTTTCGAATCCTGAGAAAACTAATTAGTATTTTTGAAAAATTTAAACGCAGAATGAAAGATTACGTTATTAGCGAGGGCCGAAAGTCCCTGAGAACTTCTATAATGTTTATTTTAATAAGTTACAGGGGTGAAAATCTAAGAGAAAATGTAGTGTGATTTTTAATTTCAAATATCTCATTCGAAAGAATCTTCTTATATATTCTAAGGGACTTTCGGCCCTTGATACTAATTTAGTCTTTCATTTTGTGTTTAAATTTTTTAAAAATATTTATTAGTTTCTTCAGGATTCGAAAAAAATGGACACCATGTCCGTGGAAATCGAACATTCGCTATCTTTGTCATACAACGCACTCATTCGAATATAATGTTATGACAAGACTCAAGACAGTGACAAGTAGAGATGTGTCCGACCCGCTATTTTGATATAGCAGTTCATTCTGCTACTGCTTTTTAACGCTTTTACGATGATAATAAAATCAATCAGAGTTGTTTATTAAATAGTATTGATAGTGTATTTGAAAAATAATAATTTATTTAAGGCGTACAATTAATAAAAAGTTATTTATTGTTTATATATTATTTATGGAAAATCCAAGTATTTCAAGTCATTAAAGTTCAAATAAAAGTATTACCTTATAAGAGTTTGTTCCGATAACCGTAAATAGGTATGAGTTTAGTTATAAAGTAAAGTGCCCATGGTGGCATAAAATGTAGTAAATGCTAATGCTTCAAGTACGTACTACATTTTTGAAGATTTCACTACACTTAAAAAGAATTTGCTTTTCTCCGTAGTATTTGCTACTATTTACCAGCCTACATAGAAGAATGTACTAAACTTTTGAAGTATGTGCTTGTTTAGTAGTATTTTGCTTCAGTTTAAGTGAAGTTGGTGGGTGGACGTCTTCGGCGTAGGTATTTTTTTGTTACAATATGGCAGCATTTATGAATGTGTGTCATAGAAAAATTTACAAACTAAGAAGAAGATACTTAATTTCTTGTTCTATTTCATTTCTTAATAGCCTGGAGTATAATCTTTTAATGGTGCTGATGACTGCGATTCCCCTATAGTTTTTGGGGTTATTTTTAGGTCCCTTTTTATGTATGGGAGTAATATGTGATGTTAGCCATTTATAGCCAAACTTAATGTGCCAAACAGATTGCACGCAGCCTAACCAAATTCTACATTCCATGCTGGACCAAAGAATGTAAAGACCTGTATGATCAATACTAGCAATCTAGAGAACCAGACGTAGATGAACAACTTTTAGAGTCTCTGAATTCCGCAACAACCATCAAGTGGAGGTGGTTACCTCTCAAAAACGTTAACTGCATAGCTTCATGCATAGCAGTCGCACTGCCTGGAAACTGGTCAGAAAACTGGACACAGGCTCGAACATTTTGACCACCATTTTCATCACCAAACCCAGAAGATATAGCGACAAGTACTGCCCACCTCTCCAAACGAGTCAGTCAGTGAAGATTCGATAGGTTGTTGGAAATTTGGATATTACATTTTTAAAAGCTTGCTGAGTAAGGAAAAGATGTATGGAAAGTTTAAGGAGCTCTTTTAGATATGTATCTATTTTTGGATGTTTGATTGTCCGGGAAGGTAAATTTACATGAACAAGCATAGTAACACTTCTTCTTCTTCTTCTTCTTCGTCTAGCCATTCACGTCCATATCTGAACATAAGCCTCTTCAAGTCTTCATTTCCATAGTAGTAAGACTAACCATTCTAAATTAAGACTAGTATGTTCTTTCGATCAGGAAATGGTAGCATGTATCTTTCAATACTTCTGTAATGATCGGAAGATACATTTATTCTGCAAAATATTGTTGAGTAGACTACGTTACATTTGTTTTCTGAAATTCTGGCAAAATAATTTAACGACAGGAGTTGGGTTCGTTAGCTTAAGAGGAATTAATTAGCCAGATCTTGCAAGCTACTTACTGGACTGGTTCTTGTGGCACCTAAAACTAATCTCAAGCATGTATTTTGATGCACTTCCTCTGATGCTTATTACGTTATTGTTTTCGAGATGCCATTTAAGATGATAATTAAGGGGGTGTAAAGCTTTTAAAGGGAAGATTTCGCAAGAAAAGAGGGTGAATATCATCAGGTCCTGGTGTCGAATTTTTTTCAATTAAACAAAATTCTAATTCCTGAAGACTTACAGGTGTGTTTATTGGATTGTCTTGCTCGATGATTTGTATTTTTAAAGACTCCATTAGTTTTTGGTGTTCTTAAAAAGATATGCTGTAATTAGAGGTTTATATATTTAATTTACATAATATATGCTAAACAGAAATATTCAAATTTTCTCGTATATGTAGAATAAAACCCTCTCTCGATTTTGCTATTTTACTCCCTAAAAATGATCCAAAGAATTTAACCATTGTAATTTGTTTTTTGTGTCTCTGGCATAATTTTTTTGTCTTTTAGAAATTCATGAATCTCCCTTTACATTATTCATCTGCCGTTTGTCTATGTATACGTAATTTTCTCTATATAAATGCCTAAGTTTTTTCTCCCTCACGGGTCTTGTGCTTCGCTCGTTACATGAAAAATTAAACGGAATATCGTCGTTTAATCAGGATCTCTAGAGATTCATATGAATCTTGATTAAATTTATTACATTCCGCAATGAGGATTTAAAGCCATAATTCTTATTGAAACATGCTACGTTGCTGAAAGTATCATGTAGCTTATAGGTCCTCTAGGATAGCGGTTATTCCATTGAGACCTATTTATAGTCATAATTAAAGCACATTTAAGGTAAGTCTAAATTATTTCATACTAGTTCAATATTGTGTTTTTATTACTTAGTTAGCAACTACATAATAGTATACTTCCGCCACTAAAAATTTTTGATTAAGTTTGACAATTTATAACTTTATTATTTTTACTCCGATTTTCAAGATTCTTATATCAGTTTGTAGGTACATGTCATGATACAATAACCCAAGATACGACACGCAGCATTCCTAATTTCGTTCAGTTCGCGCATGACGTCACGTTGTGAGTAGATCCTTTACATTTCGAATGCATTGCCATTAGATTTGGGGATTTTAGCTTTTAGTATCAGTTGTGAAATTTTCGAGAAGTGCTGTTTTGTTAAGTATGATTGAATATAGTTATTGAGAACATAATTTAATAAGAGAAATCAATTACAAACATGATTTTTTATTATTAGGCAAGATACGTCTCATTAGGTATATATTATACTGTATAATACACAGCGTTGCTCTCTACTGTTGTTCTGAAGCTATTTTCTTGTGGAATTTTTGTAATTAACTATTTTTAATGGGAAATAAGCCACAATTTTACCAAAAAAAAAATGGATTTTATTAACGTTTCTACGTCCAAATCGGATGCCGTTCTCAAAATACAAAAAATATTAATGAATTAAACAAAAATGTTGTTACTTAGTAAAAAATTCTTCTAATAATTTATTTAATCTGACTCATTTATATCGGCAATTCAGACATAATATATTATACATTATGATATTGCCAATTGTTCATTCGATTACATGAAATCAACCCCTACTTAAGAATATCCGTCACAAAAAAATCGTAACATGTGATCTGTCTTTAAAAATACAACCACATGACCATATGCAACAGTGACAGTAAAATTTTCGCATTAGAGATTCCATAGTAAATCACGAGTGAAAACCTCGTAATACTATCATGACATCGTAAGTATTAGGTCTTACTATTATTATCGTAAGTATTATATGAGAATCTGGTATTAGTTTTGAGACTAAACTAAAGTAAGACCTAATACTGACGATGTCGGGATGGTATCACGAGGTTTTTTCCTGGTTTTCCCTCGTGATTTACTATGGAATTTCTAACGCGAGAATTTTACTGTCACCGTTGCATGTGGTTGTATTTTTAAAGACAGATCACATGCTATGATTTTTGAATTATTAGAAGTATTTTTTACTAAGCAACAACATTTTTGTTGAATTCATTAATATTTTTTGTATTTTGACAACGGCATCCGATTTGGACGTCGAAACGTTAATAAGATTGCTTAAAGCATGTAAACCTGTGATAATACTGTAATCGTCGCTGTTACAATGTGTTAAACAGATACGAGCGTTGTTAACGTTAAAATTGTCTGCACGTTTACGTTTACATAATTGTTTTCACACACATCGCAGTTTTTTGTCTTTTGGGAAACTAAAACTTGATATTCGTATCGAAATCTTGTGATTGATTGTCCACATTGCAACCAAACACGGCACACCTCATTTTTAATAAAAGTTTAACAAATTATAAGTAAAATTCACCTTAAACAAAAAAATAAACACCGTTTACTATACGACAACACTGAATTTAATGCTGTTCTACTCACAGAGTGACTTAGCTACGTGAGCCCAGCCCACCGACTACATGGCATATCTTCAGTTATTGTATCATGGGTACATGTATTGATATCGTTTTTTATTATTCCGGCAACAAAAAATTTTTGCTTAGATTGCACGGGGGTGAATGAAAACGTCGTATTTTTTCCAAACTTTACAAAAGTCCGTGGAAAAATTGGAGGGCTGATTTTGTTTCATGCTCCTTTCGTATTATCTCGGATGCATCCCTAAGATTTAGTTTTTTGAATTATCTGATTATCTCTTTTCTTATCAAAGCTATACCTAAAAACAATGCTTTGAAGGTTTATTTAATAAAAAATATCAAACGCACTAAAATTAACAAAAAAAAAACAAAATTAACAACAAAACAATTCAATAGCGGGCATGTCCACCTCTCGCAGCAACTGCTCACAATCTGTTTGGCATCGAATAAAGATGCGTTATACTTGCCAGGGAAATAGCCCGATATTCCTTTACCAGGGCCATAACTGTACCCAATTTTCTGGAGGCCTAATAGCTATTTTCAATTCATCTCTTAAATGCTCGATAGTACTTAAGTGAGCCAGTATTTCTAAAATTATTAGACCGTTTCTATAATTTACTTCTGGTATCACGATAAATCGTTTTTTCCGATTATAGCGCTATCTATCCACAATTCGAAAAAATGCCTCGAATAAAATATGCTTACTTTTACGGAAAGAATCTAAATCTGCAATAAAAACTGCGGGTTTCTTTATCCCGCCTCCAGGGGTGGAGTGGGGGGTCGTGATTGGTGACATTCGATAGATTTTTGAAAATTATTGAATAAGTATTTTTCAGTTTTTCGATCCGATGTTCATTTCGCGAAATATTCGACCGTTTCGGTACTTTTGAGACACCCTTTATAATCTTACATCATTTTGCAATCAAATGCAACTAAATATTTTAAAACACTTAAAAATATCTATTTTATATTCATATTTTCAGTGAAAGATTGACATATCTTGTTAGGTATAAAGTTAGTGAACACGTTTAATGTTTTATACACGTGATAAAAGTGTTACAGCACTTTAAATTGACCGTAAAATAAATGAAATACACGTGTTATAGGCACTTTACGTTTTAATTGTTAAAGCAAATGCGTTTCATTCACTATTGTTTAAAAATGAAATAGTAATTACATTTTATTATGTTGTAATTTTATATACGGAAAAACTCGAATAAAAAATATAATAACACAAGCAATGGTTTTCTACATTGTTTTCATTTACGTCAGTCAATGGGCGCAAGAATAGGATATTACCTCCGAATTCTATCCTACTGCATGGATTTTAATGACATTTTGGGCCTAGCCTCTACTTATCTCCTAATTCAAAGTCTACCCTATGCCGATGTGTGCTTTTATCTTGGGGGTGGTTCCCACCCCTTCTTAGGAGTGGAAAATTTTTTGGTTAAAATTACCACGGAATTCACTAGAGAACCTAATTCTAAGCAAAAACTGTTCTATAATTTTTTTTGAAAACTCAATAGTCTTTGAGATATTCTTGGTTGAAAATTGGCCACTTTCATTGAAACATAATACCTTTTCGAACGGTTTTTTGCGAATATCTTAAAAACTATGCATCTACCTAAAAAACTATATTAAACATTTTTGTAGGTTTTAAAGAAACAAAGAGACACTGGCCTTCATAAATCTTCTAGTTATAACACAAATGGTATATGGTAGGTGAAAATAGTTAAAAAAAAATAGTTGAAAGACTGATTAAGTTTGTACACACTTGAATGAATAGAGGAAATAAAAAATGTAGTATATCAAAGTGTGTAAATAATTTATTTCTTTAGCTGAGCGCTTTCGACATAAATGTCATCATCGGAGCTAATGCTAAAATAAAAAAAGAGGTCTTGTAAGAAAAAGAAGTACAAAACTCTTTTTTTACTTACGTCAATTGTTAAAAAACTTGTTGTTTTTTTTAACAATTGACGTAAGTAAAAAAAGAGTTTTGTACTTCTTTTTCTTACAAGACCTCCTTTTTTATTTTAGCATTAGCTCCGATGATGACATTTATGTCGAAAGCGCTCAGCTAAAGAAATAAATTATTTACACACTTTGATATGCTACATTTTTTATTTCCTCGAAAATAGTTTATTTTTTGGTACCTTCTCAAATTGGTGTATTCAACTTGAAATAACAGAAAACCGGTCGATTTTAGGTGTATAATGCTACTAATACCTTTTGTAGTTATTGAAAAGACCTTGAAAATGAGCTATATTTAAGGCTCATTACATTAAAACTAAGTGAGATATGCTGCAAATAAAATTGATAACTAATGTAAAACCATCCACCAAAAAGTAAATGCATCGTTTTCCTTCCACAATACAGTTTACTATAGTGTTATTTATATGTTCAAAAAGTTAGACTGGTTTAAAATGAATGGTTTTTGATAAAAAAAGATCAAATTATAGAGCGCATTTTTAAATTTTCTTAAAAATCATCCTTTTTCTCCATGTAACTTGAAAATTATATGAGATACAGTAATGAAAAATAAAAAGAAAATTTTTATCTGAAAAAGCCCTACATTTTTGTGTGGTATCTTTGTTTCGTATCTCTTATCTTTTTCGAGTTACATGGAGGAAAAGGAAGATTTTTAAAAAAATTTAAAAATGCGCTCTATAATTTGATCTTATTTTTTTCAAAAACGATTCATTTTAATCCAGTCCAACTTTTTGAACATAGAAATAACATATAATAAAAAGTATTGTAGAAGGAAAACGATGTATTTAAATTCTGATGGATGAGGGGTTAAATAAACTTCTCATTTCTTCTTAAAATACGTTAGTCGTCAAATTTTTGCAGAATATCTCGCTTAGTTTGAATGTAATACACATTTAATATTGCTCATTTTAAAGGTCTTTTCAAGCACTACAAAAGATATTAGTGTCATTATACACCTAAAATCGACAGTTTCTCTGTTATTTCATGTTGAATACACCGATTTGAGTATGCAGCAAAAAACAAACTCTTCTTACCTACCATATCCCTCTTTGTATTTTAACTAAAAGATTTATGAAGGAACGAATCTCTTTGTTTTTTTATAACCTACAGAAATATTTTATATAGTTTTTTTGTTAGTTGCATAGTTTTTAAGGTATTCGCAAAAATCCGTCCGAAAAGGCGGATTTATTAGGCTAGGGCCGAACGCTCTATGTCCCGCGTGGATCGGCGCGAAGTCTCCAATCGTTTGTCGGTAAATGGGACTGGTACGGTCAGTGCCGTTGTAATTTTACTATGGATTGGACTAACGACGTTATCTCCAACACTGGTGGCGTATCTAACGACGATTTTTATACCTACAACACTGGTGGTGTACCCTCGATACTGGAGTGGACACGTTCCATCGAAATGGTCCGATCGAATTTATCAAAAAGTAAATATTTATTAATTTCAGAGTAAAATACCGTGTGACGTCAAACCTTGGGCCAGCTTGTAGCATGGGCCACCCCATTTTTCTTTTATTTTGCGCGCGAACTGTCAATGTTTCTTATCTAAATTTCTTCTACAATCGTCGTCTTTCTGTGGATAGTTGTTGAACCACAAGGTGTGTATGCCCCTAATAATAGGTAGTTAAACAACATAAACAGAAATGTAACAAAACCGTTTTATTAGGTTAAACTCACATTTGTTTTCTTTTCGGCCGAGTCTTGTACCTTGGACCGCTATCACGTCTTGTACGTTGGACCGTACAAAATTAATGGAAAAAAAAGAAGACACAGTTTTAGGTTGCACAAATAACTTATGTAAGTCCCTATTTACCGGTCCAGTATCTGAAGACAATTCTGAACAGCAACAAATATTCTTGCCCAAGTGGTGAAGAATTTGACATTGACATTGAAGATGTTTTGCTCAAACTTAAAGAACCAAGTCTGGCTGGTTTGTCTGAAAGGCAAAAAGGAGTACATGTGTTTGACTTATAGCCCGGGAGGTAGTGTCAAATTTGACCGGAGCATTTTAGCATGGCTGGTTTCTTTTTATTTAGGTAGGTGTTCCAAAGCTTATTAACAAATGATTTGTCAGCTGGCCCAAAACCGGGGATTTTAGACAAGAAAAGGTAAAATATGAAAGTTGATGGACAAACGCTACAACTTAAATGTCAAATATTTATACACGTTATGCAGAACATTTGATAGCCTTGCTTACTTGGCTCCTACCTTTCACTCAGGAGATCCAGGTTCAAATCCTGGCGCGGAAAATTCTTTTTGTTTTTTAAATTGGCATTTTATTTTGAAAAATAATTATTTTTATAATACCACGTTTTTATTATTTATACAAGACAATATAAAAAAATCTGTTTGTCTTTTATAGAATCGCAAACTGTGCATTCTTGGTCATAATATTATGATTGATCTTAATAAGCAAATTTGTTGTACATGAACCTCTGAAGGTTCCTGAGTTGTTAAGACCAACAATCTAAGTGGAAAGGGAGATATTATTTGTTATTTTTTTGGACACACTGTTTTTTCTTAATTTTATATGTTGTAGAACCGAAAGATACAACCCTAAATTTTCACTTTTCTCTCACCAACCCCCATTTTTTAATAACAATCTAAATATTTCCCTATTCTCTATAATACATAAAAATGAATGTTTGTCTGTACCTACGTCCCTTATATAATCGTAAACTATGCATTTGGTAGAAAAAAGTATAGGTACGCAATATTTTTTAGTATTTTTTGGCTTTCTGGTAATTTTTAGGTATTAAACTTTCAAACATTATTTAGTTTTAAGGCGGGACGAAGTTTGCCGGGTCAGCTAGTTAATAATAAAAAAATATTCTTGTACTAGTGTGGCAAAGATTAAAAAGTATAAATCAATAATTTATGAATTTTAGATTGTAATAAAAAAGCGTCAGCTGCATCATGTACCTACGTTGCAAAAAATGTTAGCTGCCCAAGTGGACATGCCGTGGTATTATAAAAATAACTATTTTTCAAAATAAAATGTCAATTTAAAAAACAAAAAGAATTTTTGAACGCGCCAGGATTTGAACCCGGATCTCCTGAGTGAAAGGTAGGAGCCAAGTAAGCACCTCCATCAAATGTTCTGAGTAACGTATATAAATATTTGACATTTAAGTTGTAGCGTTTGTCCATCAACTTTCATATTTTACCTTTTCTTGTCTAAAATCCCCGGTTTTGGGCCAGCTGACACATCATTTCTTAATAAGCTTTGGAACACCTACCTAAATAAAAAGAAAACAGCCATGCTAAAATGCTCCGGTCAAATTTGACACTACCTCCCTGGCTATTAGATTTTGAGAGGTTCAATGTTGAATAACACATTTTTTTATATATATTTTTAAAAGTTTACGGATGGTTCAACGTACAGTACTGGTTTGTACCTTAAACCAAATTAGCTCTAATAAATAAAGTTCTAAAAAATGTGCACTAAGAACGATAGAAGTCAAAAGAAAAAGCAATTACAGAGTGGGGTATATAAACTTAGATGTGGTGACTGTCCAAAAACTTAGTGTTGTTCTGAAGCTATTTTCTTGTGGCATTTTTATAATCAAGTATATTCAAATGGGAAATAAGCCACAATTTTACCTAAAAATGATTTTATTAACGTTTCGACGCCCAAGTCGGGTGTCGTTGTCAAAATACAAAATAATACTAAATAAACAAAAATGTTGTTGCTTAGTAAAAAATTCTTCTAATAATTTATTTAATCTGACTCATTTATATCGGCAATTCAGACACGTATTATACATTTTAAAGTAGACGACTTTAAAATGATATTGCCAATATTGATGAGTTGCGTTCCTGGGACGACTTTATTAAAAGATAGTTCATTCGATTACATGAAATCAATCCCAACTCAAGAATATCCGCCACAAAAAATCATGGCATGTGATCTGTCTTTAAAAAGACAACCGAATGCAACGGTGGCACTGAAATTCTCGCGTTAGAGATTCCATAGTAAATCACGAGGGAAAACCACGAAAAACCTCGCGATACTATTCCGACATCGTAAGTATTTGGGTTTACATTTAGTTTACTCTCAAAACTAATACCAAATTCTGACTTGATATTTTAAATTTTAAATAATACTAAAATACTAAATATGTACTATCTCGATATGTTACTGATTTACTAATTGTGGTATTTTCTTTCTATTGAATTCCTCCTTTAATATGGGTAACCACATCCTACTGCATGCTACCGAGGAATTTGCGACACAATTGGTTTCATTTAGCATAATTAGAGCCGCTTCTTTGATTTTTCTCTTTTTACTATCTGCTTCTTTTAGGACTATACTTGAATCTCTCCACTGAACTCTATGTCCATTATCCCATGCGTGTTGACATATTTGAGATCTATCAAATTCTCTATTCTCTAACGTCTAATGGTCTTGACGTTTCACCTTTATAAAATTGTTCGTATTCACAAGGTATTTTATAAATACAATTCTTTGTTTTTTCTTGTTCACTGTTAGGTTTAGTTTTAGATAGAATAGATCTCAATGTGTTTGTTGTTTTGAATGTTATTGATATGTTGAATTTATTTCCTATGGTTTTAAGTTTCTCGGATAGTCCTTTTACATATGGTATTGATATTTTCCTCGTATTATTTCTTGTGAATGTTGTAGGATCCCGTTCTAAGTTGTTCTGTTCCATTCGATCCAATCTTGACAATTCTTTGTTTATAAACGATATGGGATAATCATTTTTTAATAAAACAGATGTTAACAATTGTTTTTCTTCTAAAAATGAATTTTCGTTAGAACAAGTAATTTTGGCTCTATCATATAAGGATTTAATGATTCCCTTTTTAACGTTGATGTTATGATTTGATTTGTAATTGAGATATCTGTTGGTGTGTGTTGGTTTTCTATACACTTGAGTCTCATATCCAGTATCCTTCTTTGAGACCAAAACATCGAGGAAAGGTAGAGTGTTATTGTATTCCTTTTCCATTGTAAACTTTATTGTCTCTTCTTGATCGTTTATAATATTCAGGAACGTATCCAACAATTCCGATCTATCAGGCCATATGGAAAACACATCATCTACATATCTCCACCATACTGTGGGTTTTAAATTTTGTTTAGAAATGATATTAGTTTCGAAATCCTCCATAAATATATTAGCCAATAATGGAGATAAAGAAGAGCCCATTGCGAGACCAAAATTTTGTTTATAGAATTCATTATTTAGTTGAAAATAGGTATTATTAGTACATAATGTCAATAACTCCATTATAGCTGATACATTTAGTCTTGTCCTAGTTGTTAATGTATTATCATTTTCTAATTTCGTTTTGCTTATGTTTAAAGTTTTATCTAATGGCACATTTGTAAATAAACTGTTTATGTCAAAACTTACTAAAATATTATTTGGATTAAATTCAATATTTGATAATTTGTTTAAAAAATGTTGTGTATTTTTTATAAATGTGTCATTATTATTTGCAAATGGTTTTATAATATTTAATAAAAATTTTGATAGTTCACTACAAGGAGAATTGATGGTACTACAAATAGGTCTAAGTGGAATATTTGCTTTGTGAATTTTCGGTACTCCATAAAAATGTGGTGTCTTACTGTAATGAGGTGTCATTAATTTTCTTTGATAGTACGTTAGGTCATTTTTAAATTTGAATAAAGTTCTATAGATTTTGTTCTCCAGTGTCTTCGTTGGATCCTTCGTTAATTTGGTATAAGGTCCATTTGTAATTAGATCTGTAATTTTGTCCTCATATTGTACTTTATCCATTATTACAGTTGCATTTCCTTTATCCGCTGGTAGGATTGTTATGGAGTCATCATTTTTTTTTTTTTATTAGATCGGTCAAACTGGCAGAACCTTTGACAAACGCAAAAACAATGACAAACTCATAGCAGAACACAAAAGGACTTTCAACAATATAAAAACAGATTGTAAGGGCTGAAGCTACCTTTATTTGAATCTATGGAAATTAATAACCTAGAAAATACAGATATATGTAATTCTGAATGACAACTTGAGACAAACAGCTCCCCACTTCTCAACCTATTCAGTTAGAAACTTTAAAAGTGCAGACACATAGTAAAATAAATCACTTGAGAAAGACACTCTGTCGAAACAGCTGTAGTTACATTAACTTATAATAAATTTCGTCGAAATATTGAAAACAAAAATTTTTCAGTGTTGTTAGATAATGTGAGTTAAGTTTGCACAAAATTCAGTCTCAAATTATTGAGAGCGATATAAAATCTATTTTTCAATCCCTGTCAATTTCCCGTAACCCAATTTGAAAATTTCTGTTCATCTTTCAACAAATTTAAAACGCTTTTCTTAAAACCCGCCGTAGATTTTACATTTGAATAAACCGTATTGAAGAAAATCAAATTGATAGAAAAATAGCGGGGAATATTTTTGATTTTCTCGACAAAGAAGCAAATAAATTTAGTACATTTCGTTCGAGAAAAGAAAACAGGAATAAATTGGCCGTCACTCCGGGAATTTTCCGGTATTTTCATTGAAAACTAAACAGTTTTTGTTTGTTTCCCGTAATGATGTTAGACTTTAGAAAACTTTATTTGATTTAAACTGAAAAATTATAAATGAGCTTGTAATGTTATAAACTTCACATCTTTATTAATTTATATTTAAATAATTATTTATAATTTCTATTGAATTTATTAATTTCTTAACCATCTGTCTTGGATTTACTATTTTTTTCTTTAACACATAGTTGTCGCCCTCTCTCTTTCTTTTCTGTAAGCTAAATATTCTGTTCTCTTCAAAAGACAACGAATTTAACCACATACATTTTTTATTGCTTTTTTTTTCCATTCGAATTGTTGAATAAATGCCTCTCCCATTTCTCGCCATTCATCTCTGTTGTGTGTGAGGCGTTTCCACATTGGTCCTGCGACTCTTTTAATGTCATCGCTCCAGCGTATTTGAGGTCTTCCTCTTGGTCTCTTCGTTTCGTACGGTCGCCAGTTTCCAACTTCTTTGTTCCATCTACCATTTTCGAGTCGTTCGTTGTGTCTAGCCCATTTCCATTTTAATTTAGCTGCTTGTTCCACGGCATCCCTTACTTTTTTTTTTGTTTTGACCTACCACAGACATAGATATAATACATACATATAATACATAGTATATTCTATACTTCTGCACTATACTTCATTTCTCAGTTAGCAACTCCCCTTTCAATTATTATTTTTATATAATTTTTGTGCCCATTTAAGTCCACGTTTACCCTGAAAAATGTATTTTATATCGACAACTATCTTTTGGTGTGAGTAACATACATTTTTGAAGTTTTACTTCTATACGATCGAGAGCAAGATTGTATAATACCGGGCGCATGCGCACACATACAGTATGTAGTTCGTTGCTAATCTTTTAAAGATATGTATGTATCAGCGCAAATAAGTCATTAAAAGGATATATTAGTGTTTTTAATAAATGTATTATTTATTATAATTATTGTGTCTTTGGATTTGTCTTCCTCGGGAATAAGATATTTTATAATAATAGTAAGTATATTTAAAGTATTTTTGTATACTTCACTTGGTCTATTAAATTTGTCAGTATGTATAAGAAATCTTGTAACCTGTCAAAGCGAAGGGAATATAGCTCAGTGGGAGAGCGTGTGACCGGAGATCGATAGGTCCCGGGTTCAAATCCCGGACGATTCATATTCTTTTTTTTTTTAATTTTTGGTATCGTTTTAATAAAAAAATTTTAAAAGTGGTAGGTAAGAAAGTGAGTTTAATATTTAAATAAAATACAAATAACCTATTAAGTATATTTATTTCTGGTTCGTCCACATAAGTAGGAATAACAATTTTTAATTTTCTTGTTTTTGTAAAGAATATTTTAATTCATTTTCTTTTCAATATTATGTGACACCCCGTATATACGAGTAGGCCAATACCTAATTCAGTGAGTATGTATTAATTTTTAACATTATTTTCAAGTAAAAACCTTAAAGTTTTTTGTATGTAATTACCTGCCTACTCGCCTCATTTTAAAAAGACAATTCGCCAACCAACTCTCTTGGTTAACAGTCACTTACAATCATTCCGAAAAGTGTATAGAAACTCAATATAGTCCTCGCGAGTGATTTATACTTTATACTACTCAGCAATAGCAGTACGAAAAATAGCAGGCCTGCTCCAGCTTGTGCAACGAGAAATGACAAGGTAGGAAATATTTTTATTACAATTTACTTTAAGGTCTGGTTTTTTTACTGTTATTTTTTTTATTCTATTTTAAATTCACCCTATGCTAAACAGTCCACTAATAAAGCTCACTGAGTTAGTAATCTCCTCCAAGATGATTTATTGATCCGTTACGAGCCTGATAGATCCATTTTCTATATTTTTTTCTTGCATTTTTCATTTTTCTAAGAGGGTAATATAGTCGGGGAAAGTTTCTTTTAAACCTGAATTGTTTGATTTTATTGTCATACTTTGCTAATTTACAAAGATCAGAATCAAATTCAGGTTATTTAACCGCATTTCCTTTGACTTTATTTTTTGTTATTCTTTAACATAAGGCGATAAAATATTCTTTACAAAATTAAAATCACGTATCAATTAGTAAATTGGTTTTTTGTTTGTGCCGATCGTTAGTGGTACCTATACCTCAGTTAATGTTGTTTTTTAAGTAAAAAAGGAACACATTAATGTAAAAGTAATTATTATTAAATTGTCAACGTCGGCCAATAGACAAATTTTGTTATAATAATTATTATACAGGTTGACTCTATTATAGATGAAACTGTGTGTTTATTTTACACAGTAATTTTTATTTAAAGGGTTTATGTTTTATAATTATTTTTTGTCTATAAATATTCAAATAGCAGAGGACATAGTTTTCTATTTTATTAGCACAAAGTTCGGTTGTATTTTATTAATTTTCGTGTGGTGAACCTATTTTATTTCCTAACGCTAATTTCATATTTTTCTAAATTTATTAATTCTACATTTAAATTTACAAAATGGCAGATAAAATTAAAAAATATCAATCTTTAAGACAAGTTGAAGTGCAACAAATGACTGAAATTCATGCTGTTGCTTTAAAGGTAGCTGCTGACGATAAGAATTTTTACCCGGTTTTGGAAGTTATGTATGAAGGATTGGAAAAAATTCGTGACAATTTTTATGATCTTCATAATAAAATAATTATGTTAGTTTCTGAGCAAGATAATGAGGACGCGCTATTTAAAGTCGAAGATGATTGCCGTAGTAATTTTGACAAATTATATTATAAAATTAAATTAACATACGTGCAAGCCTTTAGAAAATCTTCATCAAGTCAGCAAACTACATCAACTTCACAGTCTCAAAATCCTTTACCTATAAATTATTTTAATTTACCGAAACCGGAATTGCCATCTTTCAGTGGAAAAATAACTGAATTTAGAAGTTTTATAGATCAGTTTGATGCTCGCGTTCATACTCTTACTTACTTACAACCAATTGACAAATTTAATTTGTTACTATCGTGTTTAAAGGGTGCAGCGCGCGATGCTGTGGATCATATTGACATCACAGCAAACAATTATCCAATTGCCTATGATCTGCTTTGTGAAAGGTTTAATAATGTTAGGGTAATCGCTGCCAATTTATGGAATAACCTTGAAAGTTCACCACAACTGACTTCAGAAGATCCAAAAGAACTACGCAAGTTGTTAGATACATTTTCGAAAAATGTGGCATCTCTAAATAAGCTAGGACTACCCACAGTACATTGGGATTTTATACTTGTTCAAATGATTTTAAAACGATTAACTGTTTCTTTAGTAACACGTTTTGAGCTTTTTCATAATAATTCAACCATCCCAAGCTATAAAAAACTGATTGATTTTTTAAATCAAAGTTGTCTCGCTTTAGATAATATTGATTTTCACACTAAACCAAAATCTAACTTTTCTAAAAAACCTAATTCTTCCAAATCTACATCATTGCTTGCTCAAACAGAACCTGAACCAAAATGTTCTATCTGTAAAACTAATGATACCCATGCCATTTATAAATGCTCCGTTTTTTTGGCAAAATCTCCTGTAGATCGATTTCAATTAATAAAAAAGAACAAGATGTGTATTAACTGTCTTGGATCACATCGTTCTAGCCTATGCAAATCTACATGGACTTGTCACTCGTGCCATAAAAAACATCATACACTCCTTTGCTTCTCCTCTTCTAAGAAAGAAGAGAATGTTCAAGATTCGGCGGCATCCACTTTAAATTCAACGACTGGATCATCCGTTTCTGTGTGTTTTTCTTCCGCTGATAAAAGTACTTTGCTTTCCACTGCATGTATTGAGGTGCTTGATTGTCACGGTAACTACCAACCTGTTAGGTGTCTGTTAGATTCGGGAAGCATGACGTCCTTCATCTGTCAAAAGACCCTTAGGCGTTTAGGTTTACGTCCCATGAAAACTTCAGCTAACATCCAAGGATTAGGTTCTATGCAGTCGACCACTAATTTAGGTGGGGTTACCATTTCTTTTAAACCAGTACGTAAATCTTCTCCTATTTTGACAACCGATGCGTTAGTCTTGACAAAAATATGTGAGGATCAGCCTTTATGTAATTTAGAAGTTAATACTTGGCCCCATATTGCTAATTTAAAGTTAGCAGATGATAACTTCTTTCGTAGAGGATCCATCGACATTCTTTTAGGAGCTGATGTATTCTCTACAATTCTTTTGGATGGACGTATCTACGGCAATCAAGATGAACCTGATGCAATTAATACTATATTTGGCTATGTGCTTATGGGAAAAGTAAATATTTCAAAGGCACCTACTCTTACGTCTTTATTTTGCCAAGTTGAAGATACGGTTTCTTTGGATCAGCAAATAAAGAAATTCTGGGAATTAGAAGCAGTCCCTGAAGTTTTTTGCTTAGCTCCTGATGACGCTAAAGTGGAAAATATGTTTATGAATACTTATACGCGTGAACATTCAGGACGCTTTGTAGTAGATCTACCTTTTAAGGAAGAAAATCCTGTCTTTCCTAATATTAGATCACTTGCTTTTAGTAGGTTTTATTCATTAGAAAGAAGGCTTCAAAAATCTCCTGAACTTTATGACCAATACCGCACCTTTATGAAGGAATTTGTTGAGCTCGGTCACATGGAACCTGTCCCATTGAATAACTTCGATTCACCTTATGTTTACTATTTATCGCATCATTGTGTTTTAAGACCTGAAAGTCTAACAAGTAAATTAAGGGTCGTTTTTAATGGTTCCGGGCATCTTCCAAATCAACCCTCACTCAATGACAAATTATTCACTGGTCCTAAGCTTCAGACTGACATCTGTACAATTTTGATTAATTTTCGATTGCATGGTTATGTAATTACGGCCGATATTTCTAAAATGTATAGGCAAATTTTAATTAATCCTACTCAAACAGATTATCAAAGAGTACTTTGGCGTTCTAATAATTCTGAACCTGTTCGAGATCTTCGTATCAACAGAGTTGTTTATGGTCTCTCTTGTTCTCCTTATCTTGCTATTAGATGTCTACATCAGTTGGCTAATGATGACGGTGATTCGTTTCCTCTAGCAGCCGAGGCACTTAAAACTGGAACCTACGTTGATGATATCGTTTCTTCCTGTCCTAGTTTCGAAAATGCCTTAGCACTAAGAGACGAACTTATTGCCTTACTTGCCAAAGGAGGTTTTGAGTTGAAAAAATGGTCCAGTAATGTACCCGATTTATTGAAAGGATTAGCTGTATCAGATTTAGCAATAAAACCTCTTACATTTAATGATGATATTTCGTCCAAAACACTTAAAGTATTAGGGTTGGAATGGGACGCTTCTTCGGATACATTTGCTTTTAAAGTTCAAGTTTTAGACTCTTCTTGTACAAAACGTCATCTTTTGTCCAATTTAGCAAAAATATTTGATCCTCTTGGATTTTTATCTCCAATAACATTTCTAATTAAACACCTTATTCAAAGAATATGGACTCAAAAGATTGGTTGGGATGATGCTCCATCAAAAGAAATTATCCGTTTGTGGAAAAAATACATTGATGATGTAGCATATTTGAGTAAATTAAATTTACCTCGTCGTTTATTAATTGACGATATTTTACGCTTAGAAGTTCACTGTTTTGGTGACGCTAGCGAGAAAGGTTACTGCGCTGTTTTGTACTTTCGATGCTTATCACCTTCAGGCCAACCTTTTGTTTCTTTTGTTATAGCTAAATCTAAGGTCGCACCCATTAATAAGGGACTTACTATTCCCAGATTAGAATTGTCTGCTGCGGTTTTAGTGGCTCGACTAGTCTCCTTTGTTTCTTCTGTTATTAAAGATAAAGTAGAAATCAAGGAAATATACTGTTATTCTGATTCTGCTGTTACATTACGTTGGTTACAATCTTCCCCTCATCAGTGGAAAACTTTTGTGAGCAATAGAGTAGCTTTTGTGCAGGATCGAGTAACTTCTTCATGTTGGCAGTATGTTCCTTCTGAAGAAAATCCTGCTGACATTGGTTCAAGGGGTTGCTTACCCTCTGAGTTAATTAACTGTTCCAAATGGTGGGTGGGGCCAACCTTCTTACAATCTGATCCGCTAACGTTCTTTGAACTTAATTCAAAGGAGTCTACTAATGTAAATTTGGAAGTGCGGACTGTCGCATTGATTGCTGAAATTCCCAATAATTTTTTAGATATTTTATTGGATCGTCATTCGTCTTTAAATAGGTGTGTTCGATGTTTGTGTTACATTATTCGTTTTTTCCATTATGTAACCAAAAACCGATATGGTAATCTGGAAATAGGTTGTTTAAGTTTATTGGAGCAACATAACTCCTTACTGGTTTTTGTTAAACGAACACAGCAGATCTTTTTTAATACTTTAATAAATTTTATCCAAGATAAACAGCTGCTTCCAAAAAATTTAAGAAAGCTTTCACCTTTTATCGATGCAAAGGGAATTCTACGTGTAGGTAGTCGCCTAGCTAATGCGCCCATTTCGTATGATCGCAAATTTCCGGCATTACTTCCTAACAGTTGTAAATTAACTGATATGATTATTGAATCTACTCATCTGCAATATCTACACGCCGGGCTTCAAACTGTTCAATACCTAATTTCTCAGCGTTTTTGGATTATATCTTCCAAACGAGCCATTCGTAGAGTACTGTCTAAATGTGTTAAATGTTTTAAGGTGAATCCTTTGTCTCCAGTTCCGTTAATGGGAAATCTACCGCTAGCTCGAATATCTCAACTAAAACCTTTCAGTAATGTTGGAGTTGATTTTGCGGGCCCTTTTCCTATAAGAGCTTCCAAACTTCGAAAGTCTCAAACTCTTAAAGCGTATTTGTCGCTTTTTATTTGTTTCTCAACAAAAGCTCTTCATTTAGAGCTCGTATCTGATTTATCCACTGACGCGTTTTTAGCTGCGTTTAAGCGATTTGTCAGTCGTAGAGGCCGATGTCAACATGTTTATAGTGACAATGGCACTAACTTTGTTGGAGCCAGAGCAGAACTTAACAGATTGGCATCACAAGCTGCTTCTCATGAATCTATTCAATGGCATCTCATTCCCCCTTCTTCTCCACACTTTGGAGGTTTATGGGAATCTAATATTAAGACGGTAAAGGGTCATTTAATTCGCACAATTGGAGAACAAGTACTAACTTTTGAAGAGTTATATACTATTTTTTCTCAAATTGAGGCCATCATGAATTCGAGGCCAATATGCCCGTTAAGTTCAGACCCAAACGATCTTAGTGCGTTAACTCCAGGACATTTTTTGACCATGGAGCCTTTGAGTGCTCCGCCCGAAGAAACGTTGCTCGATGTTCCGCACAATCGGTTGAATCGTTGGCAATTATTAAATAAGTTGCACCAACAGATTTGGGAACGGTGGTCTAAGGAGTACCTCCAAACTCTTCATCAAAGGGCTAAAGGGAATTCTCCGTCTCCAAACGTCCAACTAGGTACCTTAGTGGTAATCCGCCAAAATAATATTCCCCCGCTACAATGGCCTTTGGGCCGTATAATTGAGGTTCATCCTGGATCTGATGGTATAGTTAGAGTGGCCACAGTGAAAACTAATAGTGGTATATATAAACGCTCTATAGTAAAATTATGTCCTTTGCCTTTTGAGCCGTAACAATACTGCGTATTGTGGTGGGCGGTTGTGGTTCGTCCACATAAGTAGGAATAACAATTTTTAATTTTCTTGTTTTTGTAAAGAATATTTTAATTCATTTTCTTTTCAATATTATGTGACACCCCGTATATACGAGTAGGCCAATACCTAATTCAGTGAGTATGTATTAATTTTTATCATTATTTTCAAGTAAAAACCTTAAAGTTTTTTGTATGTAATTACCTGCCTACTCGCCTCATTTTAAAAAGACAATTCGCCAACCAACTCTCTTGGTTAACAGTCACTTACAATCATTCCGAAAAGTGTATAGAAACTCAATATAGTCCTCGCGAGTGATTTATACTTTATACTACTCAGCAATAGCAGTACGAAAAATAGCAGGCCTGCTCCAGCTTGTGCAACGAGAAATGACAAGGTAGGAAATATTTTTATTACAATTTACTTTAAGGTCTGGTTTTTTTACTGTTATTTTTTTTATTCTATTTTAAATTCACCCTATGCTAAACAGTCCACTAATAAAGCTCACTGAGTTAGTAATCTCCTCCAAGATGATTTAATTTCTTTGAAATTATACAGAGAGAGTCTGTAAAGTGGAATAAATTCAATATCTCAAATACTAATTGTTTTTTTTGGAAAATGCTCAGACCCGTCGATTAGTATTTCAAATTGTCCTTTTTGACATTCAATAAAAATGTATACAGGGTGTCCCAATTTAGAGATATGACGTCATCGTCGATTTTCTTAAATGGCAACACTGTCATTTTGATAGCTAATTTGATAGGGTTTGTAAAGTTATACATAACTGCAAAATATCAAATTTTTATTCTCTACCATTTACAAGATAATAGAAAATAACAAAGTTATATCTGTAATTTGGAATATATTCAATAATTAAAATACTAACTGTTTTTTTGAAAAATGCTCAGACCCGTCGATTAGTATATCAAATTGTCATTTTTGACATATAATAATAATGTATACAGGGTGTCCCAATTTAGAGATATGACGTCATCGTTGATTTTCTTAAATGGCAACACTATCATTTTGATAGCTATTTTGATAGCGTGTGTAAAGTTATACACATCTGAAAAATTTCAAAAATTTATTCCCTACCATTTACAAGATAATAAAAAATAACAAAGTTATGAAGAACAAGAAGTAATCAAATAATAATTGAATTTATTTATTTCAATTAAGCAAATGCTCATAACGTTGCCCATTGACAATTTGACAATAATTGAGGGCAACATTATGAGTTTTTGCTTAATTTATTGAAATAATTAAATTCAATTATTAGTTGATTACTTCTTTTTCATAACTTTGTTATTTTTTATTATCATCTAAATGGTAGAGAATATAAATTTGAAATTTTGCAGTTGTGTATAACTTTACACACCCTATCAAAATAGCTATCAAAATGACAGTGTTGCCATTTAAGAAAATCAACGATGACGTCATATCTCTAAATTGGGACACCCTGTATACATTATTATTATATGTCAAAAAGGACAATTTGATATACTAATCGACGGGTCTGAGCATTTTTCAAAAAAACAGTTAGTATTTTAATTATTGAATATATTCCAAATTACAGATATAACTTTGTTATTTTCTATTATCTTGTAAATGGTAGAGAATAAAAATTTGATATTTTGCAGTTATGTATAACTTTACAAACCCTATCAAATTAGCTATCAAAATGACAGTGTTGCCATTTAAGAAAATCGACGATGACGTCATATCTCTAAATTGGGACACCCTGTATACATTATTATTGAATGTCAAAAAGGACAATTTGAAATACTAATCGACGGGTCTGAGCATTTTCCAAAAAAACAATTAGTATTTGAGATATTGAATTTATTCCACTTTACAGAGTCTCTCTGTATAATAAAAGTATAACTTCTTTTTTGTTTTTGTTTTATTTAATATAGTTTTTATAATCATTTTTCCTTCATAACCTCACTCCTCTCCAAAGCCACGTTTTGAATTTTATAAGTTCTAGGTATGGATGTAGGATCTGTTACAAACTTAACTTCTTCTTCTTCTCTTCTTCATGTGCTCGATTATCGAGCGTATTAAATTGGCTATAGTAATTTTGTTGACGGCAGCTCGGAAAACGAATGCAGCGGATCTGTTAAACCATTCTCTCAGGTTTCTATGACATGACGTTTTTCTTCGGCCTGGTCCACTTCTTCCGTCTACATTGCCTTGTATTATTAGGTGGAGTATATATATTATATCTCTCTGGGTGTCGCATAACATGGCCAAGATATATTCAAGTTCTTGATTTTTAACTGTTCTGACTACTTCCGTGACTTTTCCTATCCGATGCTAAACAACTTCGTTACGAACTTTATCCACCCAACTTATTCGTAGGATTCTTCGATACAACCAGATTTCAAAGACTTCCAGTTTCTTCTTACAGTTTCAGCGTACAAAATAGTAGAGAACACATAACATCTCACTAATCTAATTTTCGGATTCAAAGTAATGTTGTTTCCACATAAAAGTTTCTTTATCTTAAATAATGAATATTTTTTACTCATGTCCCAGTTCTCATTTAGATTACAACCAAGGTAGGTGATACTGTTAGTTCTCTCCAGTTGTTCACCATAAGCTGTTACTACTTCCGGCTGTATAGGCGTCTTACTGACAACCATCACCTTATACCTTGGTACTGGGGGTTGTTACCCCCGATGATGGGGTTGATTTAGTTGAAACACTATTTACCAGAATATATTTATTTAGAACACTAAATACGACAGTAACTAGTTGGTGGACAACGTACCTGATCTAACCACGTCCATATCTGAGTAATGAATAATCTCCTCTTTACTTTCTCCTTATCTATAAAAAAATCGTAATTGATTTGTTATGATTGACTACACCTGAATGTGACCATGAAAATATTGATAGTAACATAATTGCTGACTCCGTTGTTTACAAAACGAGTGGCCTACATTGCAGAAGCAATGTCACCCATTTACGTAATGTAAACAGTACATGTAAATAATATTTGTTTAAGACTTTAAAAATTAAATCGATATGGATTACTCTTATTTTTTGGATGCTAATATAAATCCTGTACAACCTTGGTTTTTGTGGTGTTTAGCTTGATCCCATATTCATCGCACATTGTGGTAATCCTATTAATCAGATGTTGAAGTTCACCATAATTGCTTGCAATTAACATTAACATCGTGTCATCCGCGAATCTCAAATTATTAATATTGACGTCATTCATTTTAATACCACATTAATCATTATCCACTGATTTATTGAAAATAAACTCAGAATAAATGTAAAATATTAGTGGGGACAAAATGCAGCCCTGCCTTACTCCTCTTCGTATTTGAAGTTCTTCCGAAATGTCTCGGCTAATCATGATGTTTGCACGTTGATGCCAGTACAGATTTTTAAAAATGCGTAGGTCTTTATCATCAATACCCACCTGCTGAAGAATAGCAACCATTTCAGTATGTTTTACTCCATCAAAGGCATTCTCAAAGTCAATGAAACACATATAAACCGGATTTCCGACATCTCTGCATCTCTGCAGAAAAGCAATAATAATTCTACTCGCTTTATCTTTGCCCTTGTACGATTACTTTCAGAAAATCATGTGCTATTATCAAGGTCTGTTTGTTAAAATTAAACTAATAACCGAATAACTCTTTTTATTATAATAATGACGAAATATTCTAAATAAAAAATACAATAACGTAGAAAGAGGCCATATACTAGTTTGAAAATAAACTTTGCCATATAACGCAGCTGTTAGCTATCAAGATCTTTGAATAGAAATCTGTTTTTTGTTCACGCTATTACAACTTTTCTATATCGTTTCCATCTCCATCGCATGGAACTACAACTAAACTGAAGGTATTTTTATTTTTACTTCATATTTTCTTTTGTTAAAAAATCCCAGGGTTGGCTTGAGAACATACTAAAATTCGATACAAAGACTATTTAAAATTAAGGGTAGATCTAATGAGAAAAGCTACAATTTCTTTCTACATAAGAATTTCAAATACCGAGTATGTATGTGAAAATTGTAATAGATTATATCTGACAATAAGGAAGATCAGAGAAGCGAAAGAAAAAGAAGCAATGAAAAGATACAAAGAAATTGAAACTCTACAGTCAAAGTATGATAGTCACAACCTATGTACAATAGGAAAATTAAAGAATTCACAGGTGGACTAAGACTGAGACAGAAAGAAAATCTAGCTGATTCTGACTGAAACATCATCTTGAACAGAGTAAAAGAGGAACGTGGAAAATACCTAGGGAAACTATTTGAACACCTAAGACATAACATCTTTGAGCTAGAAGAAATGGTAAATGATGGACCAAGAATATTAGAGCAGGAAGTTTATTCTGCAATAACACAGTTAAAAGATGGCCAAGCAGCAGGACGCGACAATATACAAGCAAAATTATTCAAATTAATGGACAACGAATCAATAGCTATAGTCACAAAGATACTCAACAATATATACAACTCTGGAGAAACACCAACAGAATGGCTGAATTCTGAGTTTGTTGTACTTCCAAAAAACTAGGCGCCAAAAATGCAAAGAATACCGTACGATAAGCCTCATGAGTCATCTCCTAAAATTGTTCCTAAAGATAATCCACAAGAGAATTTACAAGCTGTGTGAGTGTCAAATTCCATCAACCAGTTCGGGTTCATAAATGCTGTTGGTACGAGAGAGGCTTTGTTTTCAATACAAGTTTTATTCCAGAGATGCAGAGACATCAATTGCGACGTATATGCATATTTGATTGATTAAGAGAAAGTGTTTGATCGAGTACAGCAGGCCAAAATGATGCAAATACTGAAAGAAGCAGGAATTAACTACCAAGATCTGAAAATAACTAGAAACCTTTACTGGAATCAGATCGCAAATCTCAGAGTTGAAGGTGAACATGAAAATACCGAATATGTGAAAATTAGGCGTGGAGTGAGGCAAGGTTGTATTTTGTCTCCTCGTTCAATCTCTACTCTGAAAGAATATTTATCAAATGTTTGCACGAAATTGAAAAAGATAGTCTACTAAACAACATCAGATATGCAGATGACACATAATATTTGCGAACAACCTAGAAAAACTACAACTCCTTATGAACAAAATCACGAATTAGAGTCAACAATATGGACTCAATATAAACGTAAAGAAGACCAAGCTTATGGACATTAGTAAGAAAAATAGAAATTCAACTCTACATCAACCAAACACCTGTTACCTGTAGAAAGAGTGACTCACTACAACTACCTCGGCACCATAATAAATGAAGAATGGACCAATAACCAAGAGATAAGGGCGCGGATCGGAAAAGCCAGATTCACCTTCAACCAAATGGGGACATTCTTCTAGAGCAACAACCTCTCTCTTGGTATAAAAGTAAGAATGCTGCGATGTTAGGTCTTCTCTGCCCTTTTTTATTGTGTTGAATCGTGGAACTTGAAATATATGCAGACAATTGAAAGCATTTCCGACATAGCTATTTCGGAGAACACCCCGTGGACTGACCAAGTAACAAATCAGAGATCCTCAGAGGAACGAAAAAGAACTGAGAGGGAATGACCACCATCAAATCCAAGTATAAACGATATCTCTGCTTTTATTAAAAAATATTAATCTTTTAAAAATAGAAAATAGACGGTTTCGTTTTTGTTTTAAATCTGTCTCCTGCCACCTGCCATGCCCCGATAGCTGCTATTTCTAGGTCTACCTGTTGTCAAGGAGGCTATGCAAGAAGACAAATTTACATCAAAACTTCCGTAGTTCTTGGTACAGAATAAAACTATTTATACCGTAGTAAGGTTAAAACGCCCTCTATTTTTTTATTTGTTTTTAAATACAATCCCCAACATACAATCCCCATACAGACCCCAACATTTATGTTGTGAATTTCAGACACACGTTCTTCGTATCTTGTGTAAAATAGCCTTTCTTCGAGATATGATTTTAGTATTGTATATAGCGGCTGAGAGATTTCTTTCTTCAGTTTGAATAACAATCCTGGATGCCAGACCTTGTCAAATGTTTGACTTACATCCAGGAAAATGGCATTGCAATAGCTCTTTTCCTGGAAGGCTGATTGTATCTTTAGGCCCTAGTAGATAAGATCGCCCTCTAACGGGGAATAAGTGAAATGAATGTCGACACGATTCAAGTTCTCTGTTAACCCAGATATGAAAATATCAAAAGCCACCGCTAGGAAAATATTCCAACATGCGATTCAGAGAACCTATATGAAACGAGTCTTTGTACTCGTACTAGCAAAAATTTTTACTAATGCCATACTCTTTATTAGAGTACAAAGACTCGTTTCATATATGTTCTCTGAATCGCATATTGGAATATTTTCCTAGCGGTGCCTTTTGATATTTTCATATCTGGGTTAACAGAGAACTTAAATCGTGTCGACATTAATTTCATTAATCTTTTACTTTTTCCTTTAATAAAAAATGTCGAATACAGTCCTGATATTCCCGGGAAGATCACTGTCACCATTGAAAGGATAACACGCGTCTACAACACGTCTTGAAAATTTATATCTTGTATATTAAAAGGGTGTAGGAGTAGTTGATATGATAAGTGAAGAGTCGAATAACTTTCTGCGTATGTTAGCCCTAGAATGCAAAGAAGTATATACGTGGGAAACTGGCATCCCTTCAGCAAATATTAATAAGTATGTGCCTTTCACTTGACTTGAATGTTGACGTTTTTCATTCGAAAAATAAACCCAAATCTTAGTATTAAAATTTAGTTGGTTGCTCTTAACTTTCCGTTGGTACGTCGGAGTATATTAGACCCCATCTCACAACAAAATTATAGTTTAAATACAGGGTGATTGATTAGTGTGGTAAAGCTCAATAGCTCCGCTATAGTAATAGGTAGCAACAAAGGTTAATAAAAAAAATTTTAGCCACCTTTGAGCTTGACATTACAAAATTAGTTAGAATGTTACAGGGTGTTCGATAACACAGTGGCAAACCAAACTTATGTTTTTTTTAAATAGAATACCCTATATTTTATTTTATATTCGAAATCCTGTTAACCTCTCCATCACAAAAATAAAGAGGTTTGAAATGTTATACAGGGTATTTACAAAGTTATAACCAATTTTGTATGAAAATCGTAACAAGTTCAACTCCCTGTATAAATAAAACTAAGCACAACAGCAATGGTTTATTATTGCCATATTTTTTATTTATTGTCAAAATTTTCAAGAATTATTGACATTGCTAATTTTCTTTATATCAAATATAGGGTGAGTCAAAACGCAAGTACATTATTTTCTCAGTAATGTTAAATGGAACACCCTGTATTTTATATCATTATTGAAAAGTAACATTACCGTACTTTAATTTTTATATAGCATTTATTAATTTTTATATAACATTCCTTATGTCCAAATTTATTAGTTTTCGAGACATTTTCATTTGTCAGAGCAAATTATTTTAGGTGTCTAAATTTATCTAAATGTCAAGTAAGCCATGACTGAATTAACAATTGACGATTACTGATTATCAATCCGGTAATCAATGTAACACTGTAGCAAATAAAGAAATAAAAATAATTTATTAGTAATACATTTTACAAACAAAAACACAACCACAACATGCAACATTTTTGAAACAATTAAAAACTATCTTTTTGAAGTTATACTTCTTTACCGGCGATATGAGGGTGAATTTTTATATGTTAATGATCCCGGCGCATGCGCGTTATAACTCTGTTCTGATTGGATGTTCAAATGACATGTCAAAAATTATTCAATATGGCGGCTGTGGCACAGCTGTACGTAGTTTGATTATTTATGGTTGTTGCGTTTTGAAATTTGTGGGAAAAGAAACAAAGTTAGTTAATAGTTATACTGCCTTTTTAAATAGTTTTCATATACCTATATTTTTGGACTTTTGGACTATTTTGGACAAGGAAAACTCATTCTAATCTGGTAAGTAGTTTTTATTATAATCATATTGTAATTATACATTTGCATTAGGTTGGAATACATACATTTATTTTCTCAAGAATGGGGATTTTAGAGAGAAATCCCAAATTAGGTCCGATTTTTATTTTTAAATTATGATTTTTTGGCGTAGATTTATTTATCTAGTAGGTATGTAATGCTTTGATTTACATACTTAATTTGATTACCAACAAAAGTTCTACCAATCTTCATCTAATATATTGTTTTCTTACTGTTTTGTTATATTTTAATATTTTCTTCCACAAAATTTAAACTACATAATTTAATTATATTCAAAACAACTGTCAAACAGTAAAACGTTCAGTTACCCTATTTTTCCACATGACAAATAATGTGGAATTGGACGAGTGAGTCTAGGCTTCGATTACGAAGCAAAGCGCCTCGAAATTCACGGGTTCGATTCTCGATGCAAGTTTTTATTTTTTAAATTTTTTTATGCATTTTATGATTGTAAGTATATTTTTCCCCACAATTATTATTGTTCAGAAATAATTTTTTCTTTGTGGCATTTTTCAATGTGTTTGTGTGCGTTTTATTCTTTTATTTTTTTAAAATTTTTGGTATTGTCTTAAAAATCACATAATATGTAGTAGAAGTATAACTTCTTACGTGCGTACAAAGTACACACACACATTATTTTTTATGTAAATGCAACAAATAAACAAAGAAAATTAGTAATAAATTTTACAAAAAAACACACAAACCCAAAATACAACATTTTGTGAAGACAATTAAACATTACTTTTGTATGTAAATGTAACAATGTACCTAACAAATAAACAACGAAACATAATTTTTCAGTAATACATTTTGCAAAAAAACATGTTTGAAAAAATTAGAAGCTACATTTAATAAAATATTTTTAATATTTAATTACATAAGGTGTTCAAAATTATCTCCTAACACATTTATGCACGCCTAAAAACGATCATTGAAAAGTGAAAATATCTCGAAAACTAATAAATTTAGACATAGGGAATGTTATCTAAAAATTAAAGCACGGTAATGGTACTTTTCAATAGTGATATAAAATAGAGGGTGTTCCATTTAAAATTACTGAGAAAATAATGTACTTGCGTTTTAACTCACCCTGTATTTGATATAAAGAAAATTAGCAATATCGACAATTCTTGAAAATTTTGACAATAGGTTAAAAAATTTGGCATTAATAAACCATTGCTGTTTTACTTATTTTTATTTATACAGGGAGTTGAACTTGTTAGGATTTTCGTAAAAAATTGGTTATAACTTTGTAAATACCCTGTATAACATAACAAACCTTTATATTTTTGTGATGGAGAAGTTAACAGGATTTCGAATTTAAAATAAAATATAGGGTGTTCCATTTAAAAAACATAAGTTTGGTCTGCCACTGTGTTATCGAACACCCTGTAACATTCTAACTAATTTTGTAATGTGAAGCTCAAAGTTGGCTACAATTTTTATTATTAACTTTTATTGCTATCTATTACTATAGCGGAGCTATTGAGCTTTACTCCACTAATCAATCACCCTGTAATTACGCACATTGCAGGAATCTGGTCTTCCTAATAGGGAGTGCAATTAGAACGAAAAGATACAATGTTTCGGAAAAAATCAAACAAGGTTATATTTTTCTAAAACTTTTTTTGTTAGTTTATAAATATGTTAAAGTAAAAAGTTCTACTCACAAATTTCGCCGCTAATTGTTTATTAATTGTTTAAACAATAACAATTGTTTTGTATAAATAATGTTAAGAATATGGGTGAATTCAACATTTTATTTTGATAAAAAATGTCTTTATTTTAGTTTTGATTATGCTGAACCCGAATCTGACATTACAATTTGCAAATTAAAAATGGCGGATTCAAAATGGATATTTTCCTAAAAATCCTTAAAAAGTATTTGTAAAATCCGAATTTTTTTTATAAAACGTGTTTGTTTGCATATATGTGGATATTTTTGAGAGGTTGCTGAACCTGAATAAAATTTTGATAATTTAAATTATAAAATGGCAAATCCAAAATGGCGGATAACTTAAAAAATAGTTGTAAAATCATAATTACTTTACAAAATGTATTTATTTCTACATATATTTATTTTTGAGTGCTTTGATAAACCTAACTTAAATGTTAACATTATAAACTATAAAATGGCGGATCCAAAATGCGGATTTTCTAAAAAGAACATAAAAAAGAACATTTTTGTAAAACATTTATTGTCTTTATTTTTAACAGGTTGTTGAATCTGAATTAAAGATTAAAAATTTAAATTTCAAAATGGCGGATCCAAAATGGCGGATATTTAAATGAAAAACAAGTAGAATCCAATCAAACAAATATGAAATTTCATTCTTAAAAAAAAAAGATAAACAAATAATTTTCACAATAATTAGAAAGAATATTTAAAAAAAAACAAATTTTCGATTAGAAGGATATAATTACATATTGGAACATAGTTTTTAATTAACAAACAACTTTCCTTTATAAAAATTTTCGATATTGTGAAATATAAAGGTACTTTACACATGAGTGAAATTCATATTTTTTGACATACCTCATACAAAATTAACAAAATTTTATATTTGATGTTGCATCTTATGTTATATACGATGCAGAGTATTTTATAAAAAATAACTTTTTTTCGTAAAACTGATATTAAAAAAGTTATCAATAGGTTCGAAGTTACGCAGACATACTGTATAAGAGCTAAAAAAAAATTTTTTTGTTGAACATTTATTATTGTTGAAGCTTATTATTAAATGTATTTTAGGTAAGTTTTACAGAAAAAGTTTTGATCACTCTGTATATACATTTTTTCAGCTGGTAATTTTCGGTTTTTGTATTACATTTTTATTACATATTTTGACAACGAAACCCGATTTGGGCTTCGAAACGTTAATAAATTCATTTTTTAGTAAAATTGTGGCTTATTTCCCATAAAAAATACGTTACTACATTTTTGTTATCTTTCTTAGTTTTCTCAAAAATAAATTGTTTATTTCAATTTTAAACTAAAATAATTCAGTGTTTTTTAAAGATTACATCCCAAGCTTTAAAAAAATAGCAAAAAAATTGTATTAGATTTATTCAAACTTGAGTAATACCGTCTTAAAATGGTGGAAATTCTGTAAAACTACGAAGTTTTCAAAAATTACATTTTTTGAGACATCGTATTATTTGAATTAAATTTTTGAGATTTTTTTTTAATAAAACATCGTTTAGTAAGATGATTGAGAGTTAAGTTGTGCAAATTTGAGAGTTTTATAAGTAAAATTGTATTAATAACACATTTTTAAATCATTTTTAAACAACATGTAAGGCTCATTTTCCGCCCACACCGTACTTATGTCCATATATTTTATTTCTTTTTATTACAACCATAAGATAGCTTATTTCATCTTCTTTCATGTCCAATCGTAAAATTTCTTTTGATCCATTAGTTAAAGAATTACATTAAAAAAACTCAAGCGTGCACTTCTTCCAACGCTAGTTTACAGTGCGCCAATGTGTGTGAGAAGGGTGACTTTAGCGTTATAAATAAAATATTACAGAAGCTAGAGATCTAATTTTAGAAAAATCTTTATATAAGGTTTTTTTTGTAAAATTTTCTGAATTTTTCAATGGTCAAGTCAGTTTTTTTCTAAAAATTATATTTTCGGAGTTATTTAAAAAAACATCTAACTTCGCTGTTCATTTGTTTAATAAAAAATGAAGCACCCACTTCTCGAGTAGAACTTTTTGATATGTTGTTTATTAAACATTTCTTAATGAAATTACAAAAAGTTTTATCTTGTTTGATTTTTTCCAAAGTGAAAATCTAAATGCACTCCCCTATAATAGCTTTTTAGAATTTGACGGAGAAAAAGCAGATCACGATGAAAATGAGCAGGAGTATACAGTATAAGTGCCAAAAACAAAAAAAAAAGGAATAAAAAAACACCTTCTTCTTCTTCTTGTCTTTTTTCTTTATGCCTATTACGGCGTCGGATTATAGTCCGTTGTTTCTTTCACACATTTTCCACGCTTTTCTGTTTTTGGCTAGGCGTTTCATCTCTTTTTTCGTTTTCCCTCGTGAATTTCCAATGTCCTCTATTTGATCCCTACAAATCTTTCTGGGACGCCCTCTTCTTCTTTTTGTCGTGTTTCCCATTTCCAGAATTTTCCTGGGTATCCTTTCTGATTTAATTCTTATCACATGTTTATACCATTCTAGTTGTGTATTTTGGATGTAATATATAATATTGGCTCTATTTCCGTTCTTCTTCTTATTTCTTTATTTCTTATTCTATCCCATTATGATTTTCCTGCGATCTTTCTTAAGTGTTTCATCTCGATGGCTTCTATTTTTGACTCATGTTGAAACAGTCCCGAAATTACCGTCTAAATATTTGAAATTCCGACCCAGTTTACAGTTGTAACACTTTCGCTACGCCCTGTATATTGATCTTCCGAATAGTGTAAGTTTTGTCAATTCGACGTTCCCACAATGATGAATATTACGAATTTTATTTATCGTTCCGTTTCTTTGAAATGTGACGTAATTGTTTTTGCTTGTACAAGTAATGCTTGCCTGGAAACTCACCGCCAAGAAGCTAAAGCTATAAATCTCTCAACGGAATATTTTTTTCAATAGATCTCACGAAAAGTGAAGACTTGAATCCTTTTTCCTAGATAGTCAAATATCTAGAGGAAGTACCCCTGCAGTGTTGTACTTTACAAGATAAAAGGTTTTTATGATATTTACAGACAAGAAACCTATTGTATGTGTATTGGAACAAGAAGGCTCAAGCTAGATAAGCCGATGTTTTTAGTAGAACCATTAAATATTGAGTTCGCAAAAACTAACGGGATAGTATGAGTCAGGCATTCCGTGAGAACTTAGGAATCTTGTTATTGAAAAGATAACTAGTCCGTATTGGTAGAAAGCAAAAATCATGACATTTATAGGATGCCCTGAGTAAGTTTTCTTGCCACCTGATTGGTAGAGAAATGTTTTGTATGGTCACTATTGGTCAAAGTAGGTGATACTGTCAAAGTAGGAGGTAACTTCTTTTTTTTTGGGAGAAGGAACCCAAGTTTAGGAGGATCAAGGTAGAGCTTAGAGAAAACAGTTCCACCAGAGCCATCATGAAGTGAAGTTGTGTTGAACCCGTCACCAAGTACAGTTCCGAGTCAGTGTTTCAAAATGTAGCTAAATACCAGTTTCCTGGCCGGCTGAGAACTCAGCGCGGCGATGCAGTGTGGTGGATAAATGGGACTCCGACAATTTTCGTTGCTATCAGGCGAATTGTCGTTAATTTGTAGATACCATTTTTGGTATTTTGTTTTTTCGTGCAATCAGAAGCAGGAATGATGTATAGTTTTCTTTTTTTGTTACTAGTTTCAACCCCTTAGTTACTAAGCTGGCTAGTAAATTTTGGTCCAGTTTAATGAACTTTTGATAATCTTTTTCGAGTAAAAGTAAATTTTGTTCCAGTTTATTGAACTTTAAATGATTTTGTTCGAGTTTAACTAAATAATTTTGTTCGAGTTGAATGCTGAATTTTTCTATAATTTTTTTATAAACAATGGATAACCTTATGTAGAACTTTCCGTTTCATTTTCTTTTATTTTGATAATCTAGATCTCTAATTATAACAAAGAGAGATCAGAGATTAATTTTGTTTTGTTTTAAATAAATAATGTTTGATTTTCAACATATGAATTTATTATTTCTTTCCTTCTCTCTTGAATCGTAAGAACAATAAAAAATTGACTGAGTATATAATTTTGAGTATAAAGTAAAGGAGGTAAGTCACATTATAATATTTTGTATATTATGTATATCATTTTATTTGACTATGTTTCTTTGTTTTATTTTGATATATCTTTCTTTGTTTTATTTATATTTTTTTTTGTATAAAGTTAGGTTTCCCTTAGGTAACTAATGGCGCCCAATATTTTATTTTTTGTATTTTTTTATCTTTTTATTCTACATCCTTATTCAAATTTTTCTATCTTTTTAATTTTTCTAAGCTAATAAGAGTATATATCATAACACCTTATATGAATCCACTTCCTTAAATCTCTGAGACTAGAGCTTCCGAGGTAATAAAAAATTATGTAGCACGAATTTTGTCAAATCTAAGTATATCTTTATGTTTATCTAATTAGTCGTGTATCATAAAAATGGCTTCCATTCGTGGGACTGTTTCAATGTTTCTTCTGTATTGTCCAATTTTCACTTGCATTGGTTATTACTGGTCCCGTTATTGTATTATGAATCTTCAAAAAACACTTAAAATGTAAAATTGGAAATTTGCGGTCTATTAGACCGCACGTATTAATGTCGCAACAAGAATCACCTGAACTACTGCAAAGTTCTTCTTCTTTTAGTGCCTATTCGTTTCCAATATTGGCGATCATTCTGGCTATAATTATTTTATTACCTGATGCTTTAAATAGATTAGTTGTTGTTGTGGAGAATCATTTCCTCAGGTTCTTTAACCATGATATTCTTCTCCTCCCAATTTCTCGCTTTCCGAATATTTTGCCTTGAAGGATTACCTTCAGTAATCTGCATTTAGTGCCGTTTCTCATTATGTGTCCGAGATATTCTAACTTTCTCCTTTTAATGGTATACATCACCTCTCTTTCTTTGCCCACTCCTCGTAATACGGTCTCGTTGGTTATCTTGTCCGTCCATGATATCCTTAGGATTCGCCTGTATAGCCACATTTCGAAGGCTTCAAGTTTTTTCTCCATTGCTTCAATGAGTGTCCAGGATTCAACTCCTTAATACAATATTGAGAAGATATAACATCGTAGGAGCCTTATTTTTATATCCAGATTAAGGTTGCTTTCTCCATTTAGAAGAATTCCATGTTCGCAATTTTCTAAGGCTTCACTAAATATTTCCTCTGAATATAGATTAAATAATATAGGTGAAAGTATACAACCTTGTCTAACGCCTCGTAGAATCTGGATGGCTTCCGTTGGTTCACCTCCAAGATTCGTTCTTATTGTGGCTGATTGGTTCCAGTATAAGTTTTGTATTATACGTCGGTCTTTATCATCCATTTGGGCTTTTGTTAGAACATCCATCATTTTTCGGTGTTGAACTGTATCAAATGCTTTTTGGTAGTCCACAAAGCACGTGTAAATATCGCAAGTCATATCTCTGCATCTTTGAAATAAAACCTGTAGACTAAACAGTGCATCTCTTGTGCCTACACCTTTCATGAATCCAAACTGTGTGTCTTGTATTCTCTCTTCGCATAGCTTGTATATTCCACTGTAGGATTCGTTAAAAACAAACGTAATAAAAGTCCGTGTGATGTTTAACAGTTTTAATTAATAAAATAGATAACTAAATTATTGATACTATTAAATTGACGAAATGTAAAAGTGTTTGTTTAATTGCGACTAAAATTTTACGAGTTCTTGTTCTTACAAAAAGAAATGTATTTAGAGATAAGTAATTGCGTCTAAACAATATTATAACCGGCTTGTCATAATATAAGTACGTCTTAAAGCGTTTTTTACGTCTTATCCCCAAGAACACGACTGTCGCGGTTCTCATCTTAAAATCGACTGACCCTCGCATCCCTACGCTAAAACAAATTCTCTTAATACCTCTAATCTCCTTTTTTCCGTTTTAACCTATTAAGATTGGATCAAAGTATGTACCGACTTTTTCCCAATAAACGAAAACTATTAAAATTAGTCAAGGCGGCTGCTTGCCCATCTTGCGTCTTTGATAACTCCGATTTCAAATCCCCAAGCCAATCCACACATGTGTTCGGATGCGTGAGACTCTTATTTCGTTTTCGTAATAATAATTAAGAGAAAAAATATATACAGGGGTCTTAAAAATTAAGGTAAAATATTTACAATTCTACACTACGATGTATAATTTTAAGAAAAAAATTTAAGGCTCATTAGACTTATTAGTCTATATTCTCCGCACTGTTTTGCTCCCTGTTTCTTTGGTAAGGTAATAAATTCTGAAACTAGCCAATCTTTTGGGATATTGCCTGTGACATAGATATTATTGAAGATTTTACATAGTATTCGTAAAGATTCATCATCAAGAAGTTTAAGAAATTCAGATTGTACTCCGTCTGGTCCTGGAGCTCTACCTTCTTTTAGTGATATTATGGTTGCTCTTATTTCTGCCACTAGTATAGATGGTCCTGTTTCCGTAGGTATTGTGGACTGGTTCTCCCTCTCATCAAAAAATAAATTTCGTATGTAATTTTTCCAGGTATTATTGATACTCTCTTTGTCCACGATTACCTCTCCATTGTCATTAACAAGTTTTACTTATTCTTCTGTTTTTACATTTGCCTGTAATTTCTCTTACCTTCTTATGCACGTTGAAGTCGTCGTATTTATTTTGCAGAGTTTGATTTACTGCAAAGTTAAATAGCAAATATTATGATGCAGTTTTTTCTAACTAAAAAGTAATATGTACATGGTAAAGATAAAGTAAACTAAAAACAAATAACTTATAGTGCATTGCAGGCTAATGAAAATAAACCTAATGCGGAACATTGGCGAGTGCTGGGAAAATTGAATCTACGCAGCTACTCCAGGGACAGAGGCAAACACATGCTCTAACAAATAATATAATTGCATATATGTAATGTATATGTTTAACAAATTAGTATACGGCTTTGAAACGTTGCCCAGTCAGACTGAAAATATAAAAATGCAAAAGCAACAAATATCAGTTCAAAGAGCATAAGATGGGGCTTTAATAATATCATTTTTATAGAATTAAAAGAATGTTTATTAAAAATCCTTCAAAAAACATATTATTATGCCCTGTATTTTCTCCTTGTTATGAGATTGACAAGCATCTTATTAACTTGATTAATTAATTAATTATTTTAATTGCTACCCATGAAACAAAACCAAAACTTAATAAATTTTTTTAATAAAAAATATTCTCAGGGCTAATTGATCGGATGTATTATTACTAGGGAGCGGATTTTATGCTAAATGCATATTGCATGCATATTTCGCATTTTTGAGAACTTTACTAAATTTTGCATATTTTTAAAGAAACATGCATATTTTGTGCATATTTAAAAGATTTAAGTCCAAAAAAAAAAGAATGTGTGTGTACTTTGTACGCACGTAAGAAGTTATACTTCTATTATATGATTTCAACGAAATAAATATACTTTCGAAACGTTAATAAAATCATTTTTAGGTAAAATTGTGGCTTATTTCCTATTTGAATATACTTAAATATACTTTCAACAGGTTATTTGTATTTAAAGATTAAACTAATTTTTACTTACTACTTTCCAAAAATTTTTACTAAAACAATACTAAAAATAAAAAAAAAGTTAGATAACACACGGAATTGAACCAGGGACCTCTCGATCTCCGGTCGAACGCGCTACCACCGAGCAAAACCCCTTTGCTTTGACAGCTTACAAGATTTCTCATACATACTGACAAATTCAATAGACCAAGTGAGGTATAAAAATACTTTAATATTTAAAGTAAATATTATACTTACTATTATTATAAAATATTTTATTCCCGAGGAAGAAAAATCCAAAGACACAAAAATTATAATAAATAATACATTTACTAAAAACACTAATATATTCTTTTAATGACTATTTGCGCTGATACATACATAATTTGAAAGATTAGCAACGAACTACATACTGTCTGTTTGCGCATGCGCCAGGCAAGTATAAAATTTCACCCTCGATCGTAAAGAAGTATAACTTCAAAAATTTTAAATTTTTTAATTCGACACAAAATATTTCCCCGCACAAGCTGTCGTATCTATTAATTCGGGAACTACCTGAAGAGATGCCTTTTCATTTTTTCTTAGAAAATACCCGATCTTTACACAAAGTACTTATAATGCTTATAGTACGCCGTTATAAAATGATTGTAGGATGTTAAAATGATGAAGGATGGTTTACCGGGAAATCCGAATTTTATTCACTTTTATTATATTTAGTACCTACGTACCTATAATCCTGGTGATTCTTTTAAATCCCCTATTGTTAAGAGAATTTACACCTTCAACCATAGTTTTACGATTTTCTAACGGAAATTGAAATATTCAAGCTTTAGGTCAGATCCCGTAAATCAGTAAAATTAGTAAAATTACATGGTTAAAGCTGGTCAACAAATTAAATTAATTTATGCAAATTTAGTTCACGTAACTTGTTTAGGGCATGGATGTAACAGAGTAGCTGAACATATTAGGGGTGAATTCCCTGATGTAAATGTACTAATAAGTAGCGTAAAAAAAGTATTCGTCAAAAGTCCTTTACGGGTCTAGTTGTACAGGAACAAATTACCTAATGTACCTTTAGCTCCCGAATCAGTACTGAATAGGTGGAGAACTTGGTTGGAAGCTGCAATTTTTTCTGCTGAACATTTTGTGGCAATTACGGAATTACTTTTAGAATTTAACGCCGAAGACAGTGCTGCTATTATAAAGACACAACATATTGTTAAAACGACTTCTTCATTGGCAAACCAGCTAACTTTTTTCAAGACACATTATAGTTTTATAGTAAAAACCATAAATAATTTAGAAAATCGGAAAATGTCTTTAACAGAGTCCGTCGAAATAGTTAGAAATTTTAAAGCACACATTTCGAAAGTTCCCGGTAAAATCGGTAATTCAGTTAAAAAGAAATTAGAATTGGTCCTAGAAAAAAATAACGGCTTTAAAATTGTGGAGGACATACGCGAAATTTTTAGTGGAAATTTTGAAATTGATTTTGGTGCAGAATTTTGGGCTTTAACAAGTTATTTTAAATAAGCCCCAATTACTTCCGTTGATGTTGAAAGGAGTTTTTCAAGTTATAAAAATATTTTATTTGATCAAAGAAAATGTCTCGTAAAAAATTTGGAAAAACACATTGTAGTGAATTATAACCGAAGATATATGTATATAGTGATATT
This sequence comes from Diabrotica virgifera virgifera, assembly GCF_917563875.1. Taxonomy (NCBI): domain Eukaryota; kingdom Metazoa; phylum Arthropoda; class Insecta; order Coleoptera; family Chrysomelidae; genus Diabrotica; species Diabrotica virgifera. Next base: position 2,523,958 of record NC_065445.1, on the reverse strand, counting down.
GTTGTTTTATTTTAAATAGGTAACTATTGGCATCAGTTTTTGTAAAAAATGTGAATAATTTGCATATATGAAAAATAACGATTTTATTTGAAAGATAATAAATAAGATTGCCGCCCCCCATATAAAAGAACCCCCTAGAATATAATAAAACAGAAAATTTGCGGTTTTTCGAAATGAGCATTTTTTGAATTTTTGTGCATATCTTGCGCATATTTCGTAATTTTATACTGCATATATATGCGCATATTTCATCAAAATTGATTGCATATAAATCCGCTCCCTAATTATTACCTTTATTTTGTGGCTTCTAGTATTTCTCGTTGCTTTATTTATCCAGGACAAAACAGGGAAAATAAATATACTCAAACTCATATAAATTTTATAACCACTATTTATTTATATACTATACCATGAATTTCAAAAAAAAATCAAATTTATGCTAAACTTTATTCTGTTGTAAACTCTCTTATCCAATCAAAAAAAACTTTAATTCGATTATCTACTATTGTGAACCAAAATTCATTCAATTGAATCGGTAGACTGTTCTTATTATAAAAAAAAAACAAAATTAATTTCCACTTTTTAAATAGATTACTTATGTCTTCTATGAATTTATGAATGAATAATTTATGATGTAATACTATTAAGTTGACAAAAACAATTATGGTATGTAACACAAAACAACTCTCTCTTTTCACAAATAATCTGACTAACCTTTGCTAACGTCTTTATTTCTCGGCTGGATTGTGTTGTTCCTAGTTGTCCCACAACGGGTTCCTCGGATTCTGCAAACTGTCCTTCTCCTTCAAACTGTCTCAAATAACGGCACTCGTTCGAATTCTCTCCTCAAATGACTCAATAAAACAATATCAATTTTTAGAATTATAAGATTTTTTTCTCAGCTCGGTATCTCGTGCAAACTTTATATAATACGGCTACTCGTTCCAGACAGAAACTGGAATCTATTCGGACAAGAGGAGTTTGTGCTTCTCGACTTGATCACGATTTCGTCTCACACGTATCTGCTTCCACGGCCACCAAATTAACACTTTACACAAAAATACTACTTTCAAACTGGACTGATTGCTTTCGATGTTAATTACACAATGTATCCTTTTTTTCTCATCAATTTGAAACTCACCACTCTATTCTCCTTCCATCAGTCTCCTAGCGAATCACAAGCATTCTCCACACATCACATCCATACTTTTTTTTCTTAAGAACAAATAGATACAAAAATTCTTTCTTGTCAATTTCCAGGAGATAATAAAATTAATTTTATTTACAATCTAGAAAAACCCTCTATTCTAAACTAAACAAAATTGTTTACGATCGTTTCTTTCTAGGAAACCATTTAGGAAGCACTGTCTATTGTTCAATCAACGCGGTATCCATTAACTTTCTAAGCAAGCGTTTGTAGTCCGTTCTGTTGAGATCTATAAATTGTTCGTAGAAACTTTACCACTAAAATTTTTTTCCGCGAAACAATTCTTACGGCTAAATTATTTTATTTACAAAAGTTGAAAATATACAGGGTCATGAAAATTTACGGTCTTGTGGTCTTTGACGTAAAATTAATTTTTTAAATTCTCCCCATAAAAATTATTTGACAATATATTTACTTAAAAGAACCCTTTCGGGCTAAATTACAGAATGTTCAATCACAAATTAGTCCCTTAATTTGTAATCGGACATTAATCTTTACTTCATAATTGTTCCTATTAGTTCACTGTGTATGCTTAATTGTAATAAATATCGATACATATAGTTTTTCTACGACCGTTTAATAACATGCTCATTATTCGCTATTTTTTCATAGATAATAGCACCCATTACTGTACCCGTGAGTAATAATTCATTACTCACGGGCTGAAGTTACTCACGGGTCATTACTCACGGGCTGAAGTTAGATTCAAGTGACGCATGCCACTTTTAATATTAATCGTATATAAACTGCAAATAAAATTACTTAAATTTGTTTATTTAATACAATAATTATTGTAATTTATATCAATAATTAACTTCGAAAAATTTTTAAAGGAATTTTAACTGTAACAATGGTAGGGGAGCCCAAGCGGGGATTTTTGCAGTCACTCGAGCGCGTCAGATTAGCATATGGTGAGAAACCTGGTACTCTGCAGATGCACCTCTACTATATATTGGCTCTTAACACAGGGGAGTTCGTTAAGGGGGGCCCGAAAAAAAAAATCTACCCTTAAAAAAACTCGAAATTGTCAGATTAAGATAAGGTAGGTTAAGTACATGCAAAAGAGTGTATATTTCAAAAATCTGACGATTTGAGCCGGGCGTAAGGAAATGGGTGAGTCCCAAAGTTTCACAAGAAAAAAGCGAATATTTCGTGAAATGAATGGCAGATCGAAAAACTAAAAAATGTATGCTCAATATTTTTTAAAAATCTATCCAACTATACCAAACACGACTTCTCACGGAGAGGGGTGGGGGGTAAATTGAATATTTTAAATACGAATCCCGCGATATTTCGCGAAATGAACATCAGATCGAAAAACTGTAAAATACACTTATTCAATATTTTTGAAAAATATGTCGAAAGGCACCAAACACGACTCCCCATGGATGTGGGGTGGGGGGTTACTTTAAAATCTTAAATAGGAACCCTCATTTTTTATTGCAGATTTGGATTCCTTACGTAAAAATAAGTAACTTTTATTCGAAACATTTTTTCGAATTATGGATAGATGTCGCAATAATCGGAAAAAACGATTGTTGGAAATGGAAAATTAAATTAAAAAATGGCAAGCGCCCACTAAAATGGAAAACTTTACTTAACTTTTTTTGGTTTTAGGACCTACTCTTTACAACCCAATAGGTCCCCAAAGCGCTCGAGTGACTGCACATTTAGCATACTTTGCTCCCCTACCACAATGTCAGTATATTTTTTACGTTTATATCTTGTTTACTAAAAATTTTGACGTTTATCATTTATTTTAGTGACAGTGACATTAGCTCATTTTGTTTATGTTAATTGGAATTTATAACTAATATTGTGTTTATTTTTCAAGTTATATTGTGTTAAATATGTTATAACATACTATGAATAGTTATATTATTATATTATAATATATAGTTAAATGTAAATACACATTATAACTATTGAAATACGTCCACCGACAACATCCATTAATTTCCTGTTTATTAAATTAATTGACAGTAGGTACAAATTTAAGCATATAATTTTTCGGAAACGAATAGAACTTATATTGACTATTTCTAGTTGTATTCTTATAATAAATAATAATTTAGTAATAGTAGGCAACCAATTATTCAGCCACGTACTAGGGGTAAATAGCGTTTAGGTATTCTTGTAAATTATTATAATTTAAATCTCGAGTAGTTGATAATTAAATTTTTCCCTAATTAAAATAAAAAAAAGGTCGTAGAAAAAGTATAGTATTCTACTCGCATGTAATGGCTATTACATGCTCGTTGAATAATATACTATTAATTACGAGTTTGTTATACTTCCTGTAGAATTGAATCAATTACATACTACATTTTGTTGCAATAACTTCCTCGTTCAAATTATAGCATCGTGTAAGCATTAAAGCACAAAGGTGTTTGTTACTATGCAAAGCCAATAACCTTTTTGATGAATTGTAGTTTATTTGTGAGCATTATAAATTAGATGTCGTATTCTTCTGAGTCGCACTCTATTATTTAGAATATTTACCTTATCAACAACTATAGTACTAAGTTAGTGTTAGGTCGAGTGTAATTATCAGTAGCTGTCAATAATTCATTTTTTACTACACGACTTAGAATGATTCCACATCGTCGTTCGAGAAGTTAGAACACAGGACATTTGAATTATATTCGAAATTACATTATATTCAAATATTACACGGAACGTTTTCGGAATATCAATCCATCTTCAGTGCTGTTAGTAGTTACATATATTTAAAGCTACTAAATGATTGTGTGAAAATTCTTTATATATACACCGTTCTTAGGCGTCAACGCCCTTCGGTAGGGATCTATGGGGAGTATCACCAAGCCGCAAGCCCTTATCCCTTGCCGTATTGCTTTTGACCCTTCATAGAGCGTTTCCAGCACCAGTATAATACAACCGTTTATCGTACCAATATACAAGGTCCATGAAATATGAAGTCAATTTTTTAGATTTGTATAGTTTTTACAACCCCTGCCTAGGAAGTCCAAATTTTTTTATTCAGTTTTTTACTTAAATTCAAATTACATGGAATTTCCTAAAACCGCCCCTGTGTACAAGTTACAAAGTATTGCACAATGTTAAACAATTTTAAAAAATGCTGAGAAGTACAAAATTCTGATGCGTAGATTTTCTATTAGAACTTTCTAGAAGAAATGTTGAAAATCAATTTGATTGGTTTGTTTGAATTTGGTACGAAGATCGAAGCTCTTAATTGGCTCTGAAGAACGGAAGTCGGAAATTGCGTATGACAAGATCAGGGAATCTTGTCAGGAGGCGAAGAAAGGAGCGTCATTCTTACTTTGGTATTGAATCAGTAAACATCGAAAAGTCAGTAACCGGCTTTTTTGCGACGCAAAACGAATTTCCAAGTAAATGGGATCTATCAAAGTTCTTTTGTGTTGTTGTTAAGTAGGTGTACCATCAGTTTGTTTGTGTAGCAGTTCTTTTTTGATGGTATAAGTGAAATATACGCTTTGTAAGGTACTGCGTATTTTTGAAAGCCGGCATGGTATGAACCATGGTACGAATATCGTGGTGATGAATTAAACCCAAGCCTCCTGTCTCCTGGATTAGAAAACCTATTTCCCGAGGTAAATAAGCAAATTTCCTTTGTTTTATGGTATTTTCATGGTATAATGGTATGGTGCAATCTGTAATTTTCCATCGACATCCTTCCCCTTCGAGTGACGTATGAACTACGTACGTGCTGTCAAGTGTCATGTCAAGTTTCACAATGGTGAATGTTTTGAATTTTAAGGTATAGTGACTTTTAATAATTATAAAATTCTCAAACTATTAACGTTAATTTCTTTCATCAACATAAAAAATAAATCTTTTTGGAACTTAAAATACAAAAATGACAAAGTAAATTGTTGAACAGCACAAAGAATAATTTTGCTTCCATCATTAAAAAATATTATTGTAAAGACATAATTGTGAGTTAATGTTAAAATCCTTTTGAAACCTTTTGAAATAGTTAAAAATAAAAGATTTATGGAATGATATTTGACAGGTGACATAGTTAAGTTGTTATTTCCAATAATTAAGTACTACGAGGAGTAGTCAGAAATTCTTTATGTAAACATTGTTCCCTGAATGAATATAAATTTTTGTTTTAATGCAAATGCTATAATATATGTCATAATTAGGTCAGTCAGTCAGTTATACAAGTTATAATTAAGTCCGATATCAAATCCTCAATGCAATAAATTTATTGTTTATCTTTTGGTGCACCATAACCTATGTTCAGAAAAGTAGATGTATTTTTTTTACAGGTGATTAGAATCTTTTATGTAATTTGAAAGTTTTGTTGTCTAAAGGAATGATTTTTCAATAAATGCCATAACTGTATTTTGTCCTGTTTATTTACCGCTAACCTGTTAGCAAAATTTTAACCACAAACTTTAAAAGCTTTTTAGAGTCGATAAAGAGAAATATTTTCGACCCAGTTGTTAAGATGTTGGATCATAGAAAGTAAAACTCCTGGTAAGGCGCCCTAAGAAAATATAGCCAGGATTTATATTTAACTCCCTAACTTCTTCTTAAACGAACTCACAACCTCAGCTCTCCAACCAAAACACGAGCAGCCGTAGCAAAGTAGTTTTTAGAAATATCCCCTAGTTTTCTCCAGACCCCCTTGTATTTAAGTATTCTCAACCTCATACCTAAACTAGAAGCAGTATCTAAACTTTCCAAGCTTTTATCTTCCCCCTAATTTCTAAACTCTACAATCTCAACAGAGAAAACTAAATCGATAGTGATATTATCACTGGTCGATCGATGTAAACTGGTCGTAAATAACAAAATAATAGAACAAGCGATGGAAACGGAATACCTGGAAATAAAACTGTCAAGCTACGAAAAAGTGGAAGAGGAAGTACAAAAACAAGTGAACATGGCAAATACAGCAGCAGGATGTCCCAACAACACAATCTGGAGAAACAAATGCCTCACAACGGAAACAAAAACCAGGATATATAAATCAACAATAAGACCGATAATGACGTACACAACTGAAACAAGAGCAGATACGGCAAAAACACAAAGACTGCTGGAAACAGCAGAAATGAAAGTCTTACGAAAGATAACAAACCATACTCTAAAAGACAGAGTAAGAAGTGAAGAAATGCGAGCGAGATGTGGTATAGAAGAAATAAACATGTGGATCAAAAGAAGAAACATACAATGGGATCAACACATAGAAAGAATGACAGAAAATAGAATAGTACGAAGAGCAAGAGACAAATCGCTAAATGGAATGGAAGATCATTGGGACGACCGAGGAAAAGATGGTCAGACAATGTCAACTGAGACTAAGAACAGAAGTAAAACAGGCATTGAGCCTATTTATAAAGTAGGAAGAAGAGGAAGAATCTTTTTTTTTCTTCTTTACGTTCTATCTCCGCGACATTTGCATCATTGCTATTCTAACTTTTAACACTATAGCCCGAAAGAGTTCAGCTGAGCTACATCCAAACCATTCTCTGACGTTCTCAGGACATTTTTCTTCTATCCATGCTGCGCCTTCCTTGAACCTTTCCCTGCATAATTAATTTTAGGAATTCACATCTGCCACCACGTGTTATATGACCCAGACATTGTAGCTTTCTTATTTTGATGGAATCCAGTATCTCCCTGCTGTATCTTCCTAGTAACAATTAATAAATTAAATGTAACAGTTCAAATTTCAAATCACAATTAAATCGTACAAATTCCAATCAAGAAATAAAAAATTGTATGCATTGATGTCAAAATCTAATTAAATGGAACACAGTAATTATCTAATTAACACACTTGTCTCATGAACTAATACCAATTTAATTAATGAAAATTTGTTAACATTAATTAACTTTTGAGAAATAAATTATCAGCGACATCAAAACAATATGTTCGTTATCCATAAATACTGCTAATTGCAAATATGTGAATAAGATAACCAATAATTAGTGCATCCCACTAATGAAAATGGGAGCTGAATAGGTCAGTCGAATGAAAAAGTTGTCTATTTAGCACGAAATCCACATTTGAGCTACTCTATCACAAATTCTCTATCACAGGAAGCGTATATAAACAGAGTAGTGTATACAAACTGACATATAGTGACCGTCGAAAAACTTACATTGGTCAAACCTTACCTTACTAAACCTTACCTTACTTGGTCAAACTGGCAGAAACTTTTTTACAAACGTATATCAAAACACAAAAGGGCTTTCAATAATAGAAATACAGGATTCTACGTAGCACTTCACCTTCTTAGATCATAATCATTCTTTTAATGACCAATTTCAAATTCTCCTTGTTCAAAATAATGACCTTAAACTATCTTTACTACAATCTATGACAAACACGTCAGATAGCAACAGAAATGGGTAGATACAACATAAGCATACTAGGGATCAGTGAAACTAGATGGAATGGGTCAGGACGAATCCAATTACAGTGTGGAACTACTGTCATCTATTCTGGCAAAGATATAAACTCAAAGAAAAAGGGGTGGCATTAATGTTAAATAAAGCATCGGCCCAAGCATTGGTGGAGTGGGAGAATGTCTCTGAGATAATTATATGGGGAAGATTTCAAAGCAAATTTAGAAACTTAATAATAATTAATGTGTATGCTCCAACAAATCAACAAGAAGATGAAACAAAGGAAGAGTTCTACGACCAGATGTATATGTTGCTAGCAAAAATACAAAAAAACATATAAACGGGATATAAAAATCGTTTTGGGGGATTGGAACGCCAAAGTAGGATCTAATAATAATGGAAAGGAACATGTAATGGGGATTCATGGCATGGGAGAAAGGAATGACAATGGCACGAGATTAATAGAACTTTGCTCGACAAACGATATGATGATTGGGGGAACATTATTCCAACATAAAGATATCCATAAAACAACATGGACGTCACCAGGAGGAAAATTTAAAAACCAAATTGACCACATTCTCATTGAAAAGAAGTGGAAAAATTCCTTACAAGATGTGAGAGCAATGAGAGGAGCCGACTGTGCATCAGACCACGAATTAGTGAGAGCAAAAATAAAAATTAGCCTCAAGGCAAATTATAAATCAAACAAAAAACATAGAAAATTCAATACAAATAAATTAAGAGACTCTAGCATAACAAACAAATACCAACAAACGTTGGAGAGGCATGTGGGGGGGAACTTGGAACAAGTAGGAAAATCTAGCATAGAAGGTATATGGGAAATATATAAAAACGCGTACATGGAAGCAGGGAAAGAGATATTAGGGTGCAAGGAGAAAGCTGATCGACCATGGATAACGCTGGACACTAAAACAAAAATCAAGGAAAGAAGAGCAATCAAAACTGAATTGATCAAAACAACAAACCCGATAAAACAAAAAGAAATGCAGGAAAAATACACAGAAAAAAATAAAGAAGTTAAAAAACAAGCCAGAACAGATAAAAGGCTGTATATGGAACAAATGGCAGAAAAAGCAGAGGAAGCAGCGATAATGCATGACACAAAGACACTTTACGCAATAACCAAAGAAATTAAAGGGGGCAAGAGCCAGCAAAGAACGAAACTAATGGGGAAAGAAGGAGAAACACTCACAAGTCACAAAAGAAATTGCCCAAAGATGGACACAATTCTTCGCAGAACTCTATGAAGAAGGAATTGAATCACAAATAGAGATGGAAGAAACTGAGAGAAACGAAACATTAATCATAAGAAACGACGAATTTACGAAGGACGAAATAAAGTATGCTATAAACCTTTTAAAAAACGACAAAGCGGCTGGTGTTGATGGAATTCCCGCAGAACTGATAAAATCACACTTAAACTTCTCAGTGGATATGTACTACTTACTATTTAAAAAAATTTGGATCGAGGAAAAGATACCAAAAGATTGGGGTGAAGGAGTTATAATAAAGCTACCAAAGAAAGGAAATCTCACACTAAGCGAAAACTGGAGAACAATCACTCTTCTCACTGTAGCTACCAAAATAATGGCCAGAATAATATTGGAGAGAATTAAAGATCCCATAAATGAAAAATTAAGAATTAACCAAATAGGATTCAGACCGAATAGTTCCTGTATTGACCATATAAATACCCTAAGAATCATCCTGGAACAATCAGCAGAAATGAATCAGGAAGTTTATATCAACTTTGTAGACTTCGAAAAAGCGTTTGATTCAATAAATCGTAATATGATGTGGAGGATATTAAAACTCTATGGAATACCAGACAAATATATAAGAGTAATAAGGCTTTTCTACGACGAATGTTTTGCCGGAGTTGAACATGCAGGGGAACTATCCCAACAAATAAGCATCAAAAAAGGAGTAAGACAGGGCTGTGTCTTGTCACCGACATTGTTTATAATAGTCATAGATTGGATAATGAAACAAACTGAAGATAAAAAAATAGGTATACAATGGTCACCATTTACAAAACTAGAGGATCTAGAGTTCGCTGACGACATATGTCTCATAACATCAAACAGACAACACATGCAAAACAAAATCACCAGATTGAACAACATAGCAAAAACAACCGGCTTAAAATAAATCCGAAAAAAACGAAAATACTATCAAATGGGGAAACGAATGGAAACAATATATATTTGGAAGGCAAACAAATAGAAGAAGTAAAAGATTTCTGTTATTTGGGCAGTCTGCTAAACACAACAGGAGGCACAGAAAAGGACATAACACAAAGAATAAGCTTCGCACAAAACGATTTCAACTCTTTGCGCAAGATATGGGCCTCGACAAACATCAGCAGAAGAACAGAGTTACGATTATTTGAAACTAATGTAAAGTCTGTCCTGTTATATGGAGCAGAAACATGGAAACACCATAAAAAATTCTTTCAGAAAATACAATCCTTCATTAACAGGTGCCTACGTATTATACTGAGAATATTTTGGCCAAACAAAATTACTAATGACGAATTGTGGAGAATAACAAATGAAGAAAGGATAGAACATACAATAAAAAAACGGAAATGGAAGTGGATAGGACACACCTTACGAAAACCAGCAACAAATATTGCTAGACAAGCTCTACATTACAATGCTCAAGGCAAAAGAAGAATGAGTAGACCATCTTATACGTGGAAAAGAACAATAGAGAAAGAACTCAAAGAAAATAATTTAACATGGAACGATGCAAAAAAGATAGCAAAAAACAGAAGAGAATGGAGAAAACTAGTAAACAAAATTGGACGGAACTCAACAGATGATGCGTGGGACTAGCAACCTCACCATCATTCCTCATGCTACTTGAAACACCGCAAGGTGCCCTTTGCTCCACTTGGAGATATATGATATATGATGATGATGACAAACACGAAACCTATTTAATGAAAGACTTTAAAATACAGACGCAAAGTAAAAGACTTCACTTGAGAAAGGTACTTTGCCGAAACAGCTGTAGTGACATTTTTAGCAAGTTTTTCAGTGTTTTATTGTTAGAGAAAATAAACTTTCATCAAGTAACGATCGAATCCATCACATTATTATAGAAACATAGGAAGCATTAGATAAATTTTATTAACATTACATAGAGACATACTTAATGACTACATTCTACAGATGAAATCAGGGCAGATTGTTTACAGAAAAATAGCACAAACAAGACGACTACTCAGAAATAAAAAGAAGAGCAAATATAGCGAAGTAGAAAAGAACTAGGTAAGAAAATTCTATAGGGAAGTAAACTAGTACTACCTAAACAGTATTCCACTATTTCTATGGATCTATGGATTTCTGTTTATTTGGCAAGAGAGAATAAATGGCAGCGGAAGCAATGAAATATCATCTGGCCTGCTTAAAGTAGTACCATTGTTTATATAGGGATAGTTAGTCAGCCCAATAGGAAAATTTGTTTGATTCAAATTGAGACAGGGTCGCAACTCAAAATGCATAGACACCAAGTTGGATACGATCCTATTCATAACACCCCAACTCGCATACATACTAAGAAAAATAAATATATTGTTATGCTCTGTATTTCTCTTTTATGAGATTGATTAGCAAATTCTTAATTTAATTAATTACCCAATTATTTTAATTCCTGCTTATGTAAGACAAAAACCAAATTTAAATTAAATTTTCTAATAAACTTTATTCTCAGGGCTATTTTATTTTTGATGCTTTACCTTTGGTTTGTGGCCTCTGGTATCTCTAGTTGCTTACTCCATCCAGGACAAAACAAGGAAATTAAACACACTCAATGTCATATAAATGTTAAAAAATATTATTTATTTATCCAATATACCATAAACACAGGATTTTAAAAATATGCTAAAATCTAAATTTGTTGCAACTATTTCTCTTCTAATAAATTAAGCTTTAATTCTGATATCTCCTCTGTTTTAACAAAAAAATTATTTAAATAATTCGTTATTTATTCTTACAAAATTTAATAAATTTTACTTTTCTCCTTTTGAATTAATTACTTATTTCTTCTTTAAAATTTGGCATGACAAATTATGTTATAGAACTGTTCAATACAAAAAATAAGCAAATATGGTGTGGATATAAACAAACTCTCTCCGTTTCACAAATGAGTTGACTAACCTTTTTGTTTCTTCTTTACTTCTTTTCCCGGATTGCGTCGTCCTCGATTCTCCCACACGTACTCTTAGGTTGTTGCGAACGGTCCCTCTCGTCCAAACTGCTTCACAAACAAACAAACAGGACTCGCTCGAATTCTCGACTCAGTTTTCTCTCTGCTCGATATCTTGTGCAAATAGATACCAATCGGCTACTCGTGTTATGAATAGGATCGTATCCAACTTGGTGTCTATGCATTTTGACGTTGCGATCCTGGCAGAAATTGTGGGGACATCTGGTGACTGTCTCAATTTGAATCAAACAAAGGGCCTAGCCGGGTAAGATGATGAAAAGTGCCCCCAACTCGATTCGAATTCCATATAGGTCACCGTTTAGCATATATAGTGAAACTAACTTTCTGAAATTTTTAGCCCCCTAGGTGGTCATGTGACCCACCTAGAGTCTAATTAGGCTTTTTAAGTTTTTATTTTTTATCTCAGCCGCATCGAGAACTAGCGAAAAACGTTAAATAAAAAAGTTGTAAGCTTTAAAAAGTTCTGTCCGAAAAAAATTTTATTTTTAATTTTTGGCGGGAAATTTAAATTTTAGAACGATTTTAAAGTTTTTAATGAGTATAAAAAAATAACTAAGACATTCGTTTTCACGAAAAAAATATATAACTTATATTTTTGCATAATATTTCACCCTGAATTTTTTCAAATTTTTAAAATTGGTGAAACGCACCTTTAAAAATAAAAAACCGCATATTTTCGGTTTTTTTTTCGTTTTTTGATACAATTGTATACATATTAAAAAAAAAGAGGTAATACCGTTACTAAAATAGGTAAAAAACTGAAAAATAATTGGGGTTTGCTTAATAAAAAATTTTTGTAATCCCATTCATTTTCAATATACAGGGCGTTGAAGAAAACAAAATTTTACACATTTTTTACGATTTTGCCGAAACTACTGGCAACATTGTAATAAAATTTGGCAAGTTTTAAGAGGTAGTTGTTGTGCATTTTCTGACATACAATTAAGAATTTTATATTTATCATTGGCGCGTATACGGGTAATAGTCTGAACTTTTTAAAGAAAAAAGATAGTACGCCACTGACATATTTCAAATTAACAATCCTTTTTGAATTCCTCGTTTAATTTGTGACAAAAAATCTATCTTCCTAGTTTTTCATACGACGCGCCATTTTTATTCAAAAAATAAAACATCTTAACCCTTACAAAGTATTCGAACTTCTATTAGTAGTTTCTACATCACATCTACATACGTAAACTCCATTATCAAAACTAATTCGAATACTTTGGAAGCGTTAAGATATTTTATTTTTCTGCAGCAAAACGGCGCCTCGTATGAAAAAATGATAAGATAGTTTTTTTATCGCAAATTTAATGAGGAATTTAAAAATGATTGTTAATTTGAAATATGTCAGTGGCGTACTCTCTTTTTTTCTTTGAAAAGTTCAGACCAGTACCCCTAAGCGCGCCAATGATGAATATCAAATCCTTAATTCAGTGTTTCTCAACCTTGTACCATTTGCGACCCAATTTTCCATAATTATTTTCACCGCGCCCCCCCTGGTACAATAACAATCTATTTGTGCAATAATAATGTACCTTGAGTATTTTGACCAAAAACAGTATGATGTTTTCTGCACTGAAAACCAAAGCGTTTCGTATACTATTACCGTTTTCAACATCCTGCCTTTGCGAAACAGGATTTTCCGCGATAGCTGCTTTCAAGACCAAATATAGCTCACAGATAAATATAGAAAAAGAACGTATATTTCTTATATTTCACCCTGTTTCGATTAACTTTGCTCTGCAAAACAGGCCCAAGGAAGTCTATAATTTACATTAAACTTGTTGATAATTAATTTAGTATCTCTTTATAACTATAGCTCCTTATCAGTGTTCATGTGTATTTTATTTTTCATTTTGTCAGAATTTTGTTTTGATTTGATTTTAGTAAATTAGTTAATATTGTTGGCGTTTTTTCTTTGATATGCTCACGGCCCCCCATTACTAAAAGCGCGCCCCCCTAGGGGGGCGCGCCCCACAGGTTGAGAATCACTGCCTTAATTGTATGTCACAACATGCACAATAACTACCTCTTAAAACCCGCCGTTTTATTACAATGTTGCCAGTAGTTTCGGCAAAATCGTAAAAAATGTGTAAAATTTTGTTTTCTTCAACGCCCTGTATCTTGAAAATGGATGGTGTTACAAAAAATTTTTATTAAGCAAACCCCAATTCTTTTTAAATTTTTTACCTGCTCCAGTGACGGTGTTACCTTTTTTGAAAAATATGTATAAAATTATATCAAAAAACGAAAAAAATACCGAAAAAATGCGGTTTTTTATTTTTGAAGGTGCGTTTCACCAATTTTAAAAATTTGAAAAAATTCAGGGTGAAATATTATGCAAAAATACACGTTATATATTTTTTTCGTGAAAACGAATGTCTTAGTTATTTTTTTATACTCATTTAAAATTTTAAAATCGTTCTAAAATTTAAATTTCCCACCAAAAATTAAAGAAAAAATTTTTTTCGCACAGAACTTTTTAAATCTTACAAATTTTTTATTTAAAGTTTTTCGCTAGTTCTCGATGCGGCTGAGATAAAAAATAAAAACATAAAAAGCCTAATTAGGCTCTAGGTGGGTCACATGACCACCTAGGGGGCTAAAAATGTCAGAAAGATAGTTTCACTATATATGCTAAACGGTGACCTATATGGAATTCGAATCGAGTTGGGGGCACTTTTCATCATCTTACCCGGCTAGGCCCTTTTCCTGTTGGGCTGACGAACTATATCCCTATAACAATGGAGCTCGAAAGGAGCTCTGTTTATCGAACCATTTAATTAAACCAATAGAAAAAAGTATCAGACGCAATCAAAAAACAAATCAGAATGATTGGAGAAGCTTGCTGAAGGAGGCCAAGGCCCACTTTGTGCTGTAGGTAGAGCCATTGGATGGATGGACGTGTATAAACACGTCAAATGCTGGCAAGAAAAAATATTTTTAGTAAAAAATGTTGTACATGTTGTTAATAATAAATCTTTGTTGATTTATAATTATTGTATCAACCACGTAGTGTTTCGCGATACTTTTCTAATGGATTTTTCAATAGCTATTACCTACTGTAACACGCTACATAAAACGTCTTGAAGCACACATTTGCTTGTCATCGTAAAACACGCGAAACCTGGCCTTGTTAGAAAGCATAATCCAGCTCAATTAATTATTAAAATTGACTTTTTAAGCAAGCTGTAATGGGCATTTAGATAAGCCCATAATGTAACACCATTTTTTGTAGAAAAATATGTTTTGAAAAATAAGACTCAAGTTAAATAATAGATGTAGATAAGAATAATTAAGTCATGCCTTATTGGCCCATGACTTGATGATTACTCTCCTCTATCCCTTCATGTCTATTGCTTTCATCCTCCAGTTTGTGATGTTGAGTCTTTTTAGATCATGTTCTACATCCATTTTTCGCCTTGTTCTGGGTCAACCTATTCTCTTGTAACGGGTGCGAAAGTCATTAGTATTTTCTAATCACTGACTTTCGCTCCACCCTGTATGTTAGAATCGTTGGATTCATGTGTTTCATCTTTCTTTTAATATTTATATTTTTTGTATATTTTTGGTTCCCATAAGGTAACCAGTGGCGCCCAATATTTTATTTCTTTTTATCAGACATTCTTATTTTGATTTTTCTATTTTTTTATTTCTAAGCTAATACGAGTATACTACTAACATCCCTTAAAAATCCACCCCACATCTCTTCCGATTCTGAGCTAATGTGGCCATGTCCTCCAAAGTGCATAACACGTCACATCTTCTTATGACATATCAACATCTTGTCAAATTTTATTTTCCATTAACGTTTCACTGGCATTTGACGTGTTAATGTTATACTCTGACGTCCTCTTATTGTACTTGACGGTGGCATTTTTTCTGGCATCCACAGTATTTGTCCTAGCCATCTTAGTCGTTGGAGTCTTATTATTCCTAGTATGCTGGGCTCCCCATATATACAGGGTGAGTCATGAGGAAACTGTACATACTCCTACCTCGTATAGAGGCCCTTATGGGGAATAACAAATGACCATTAAAAAGTGTCTGTTCCCTTTGTTTAATAATATACAGGGCGAGTTTCGCATTTTGCCAGAAATTTTTATTCGTCATGATTTTTGAACGGTCAAATCGATGTGTCTCTTATTTTGGTCAATCGTTACACTATTACCACCTAATCAACTGATTTATTCAAACTAGAAAAAAATCAGGTCCGGCTTTAAAAAATTAGTTCTTTTTGGTCTTAGAAAAAATTTCACCCTGTATATGCTTTTTGAAAACTCTAATATGAATTTTACAAATTAGACAAATAGGCAATTAAAATGGTATATTTATTTTTTCCCCACAAAATTACTTAATTTTTTATAAAAAAATCAAATTTGAATATGAATTAAAAGTTTGGTAAAATGAACCATAGATTTAAAAAAATTAACTTTTATTACAAAAATTAATTTTTTTTACAAATATTTAATTTATGTTACCACCCAATCAACTGATTTATTCAAACTAGAAAAAAATCAGGTCCGTCCTTAAAAAATTAGTTCGTTTGGGTCTTAGAAAAAATTTCACCCTGTATACGCTTTTTGAAAACTCTAATATGAATTTTACAAATTAGACAAATAGGCAATTAAAATGGCATATTTATTTTTTCCCCACAGGATTACTTAATTTTTTATTAAAAAATCAAATTTGTCAAAATCGCAATTTTACCATAAAAATAAAAAAAATTAAACTAGGTTTTCCTTAAAATTAAAAGTTTCATCATTTTTTTTTCTATAACACGTCTAGATCTAAAACTCCCCATAACACTTCTCTTTGGACTCTATAGTTTAACATAGACGTGATCAAATAGATAAATTTTAAATTTTTTCACTTAATTTTTGCGATTTATCTTTGCAATTATTCACGAATCTGCACCTTTTATTTTTAAAAATTCATAACTTCTACGAGAAGAAGACTGAAAGTCTATAACAATTTTCATAGTCTTCACAATGGTAAGAGATATGTGCTGTAAAAATTTCAGAAAAAAAATATTAAAATGGAACAGAGTTGTAGCGAGTTAAACCGTCATTTCATTTTTTTCTTATTTTTAGGTTAAAATTCAGATTTTGACAAATTTGATTTTTTAATAAAAAATTAAGTAATCGTGTGGGGAAAAAATAAATAGGCCATTTTAATTGTCTATTTGTCTAATTTGTAAAATTCATATTAGAGTTTTCAAAAAGCGTATACAGTTTGAAATTTTTCCTAAGACCAAAAAGAACTAATTTTTTAAATGCAGGCCTGATTTTTTTCTAGTTAGAATAAATCAGTTGATTGGGTGGTAACATAAATTAAATATTTGTTCAAAAAAAATAATTTTTGTAATAAAATTTAATTTTTTTAAATCTATGGTTCACTTTACCAAACTTTTAATTATTCATAGTCAAATTTGATTTTTTTAATAAAAAATTAAGCAATCGTGTGGGGAAAAAATAAATATGCCATTTTAATTGCCTATTTGTCTAATTTGTAAAATTCATATTAGAGTTTTCAAAAAACGTATACAGGGTGAAATTTTTTCTAAGACCAAAAAGAACTAATTTTTTCTAGTTTGAATAAATCAGTTGATTAGGTGGTAATAGTGTAACGATTGACCAAAATAAGAGACACATCGATCTGACCGTTCAAAAATTATGACGAATACAAATTTCTGTCAAAATCCGAAACTCGCCCTGTATATTATTAAATAATGGGAGTAGACAGTTTTTAATGGTCATTTGTTATTCCCCATAGGAGCCTCTATACGAGGTAGGAGTATGTACAGTTCCTCATGACTCACCCTGTATATATCTCCCAGATTTTCATTTTTTGTCCTGATCCAAACGCCGGGCGGCGCCGTTTTCCACTTTTCCTCCAAATATTATCTTTACTACTTTTCGTTCCCATATCTGTACCATTTCTTATCGTTTTTCATTTAATGTGTATGTTTTCGATGTATACATAAGTTACTATAGACCGAACAATTGTTGTGTACAATCACAGTTTTAGAGCAAAATAGAGCAATTTTAGAGCAATATAGTTCAAAAAATACATGAAACTAGAAGACAAGGAACAGAAAAGAAATCAGAAAAAGGGAATCAAGCTGATCGATGTTGGAATGGTTGTATTTGTTGTTATATATCTTTATTATTCATCCCCTGGCCTATTTCCTTTTTATTGATTTACTATATTTGTGGGTCATTTTAAAATGATGAATTTGAAAACGAGTCCGTCAGATATATCGGCTATTTGTCTCTGCAACAGGATTTACCCCTTCGATCACATAAATATCTCATAATTTTATATTTTTGGGCCTTTTTCGTCTAGTCTCATTCAAAATGATGACACTCAGACAGGAGTGCTAGTGGCGGCGTAGAAGTTGAATTATGGTATATTTGTTATATTATTTGTAATTTGGTTAAGGTTGTTGATTAATTATTAAAGAAAAAAAAGTACAAGTTTTTTGGTTCAGTAGTTTGCGACATAAAGGTACATAATTGACGATCAAATTGGCTTTCGGTATTTTTAATTATTTATTTGCGCTTTTTACACTTAAAATATGCATTTCATGAAAAAATTACAAGAATAATTTCGGCGGGTGTAATTTTCTCACCAAAATAATCTTTTGCCTGCGTTTGGAAAGGTATGTCATAATCCCACAGGTATTTTCCTCACCAAAATCGAAGTGGTTATTTCAGGTAGATTTTACTAAAAGGCATGCAAGGGAATTATTTATCTACCTACTATAAAATTACAGTACAATTAGAGTAGGTACCTATAATAATTAATTCATTAATTATAGTATTTTATTTTTAGTCACAATTGGAATTTTGACAAAATGACATGTTTAATAGAAAGTAATCGCGATAAACCTTTACTGGTATTTGGAAATTTTATTTTTTATAAAGTGAAAGTTTTAAAAAGTGAAGTGTTCTGGAGGTGTAATAAAACAAGTTGTAGTGCGAAATTGTTTACTATTGGTGCAAATTTTACAATGTCTAAAAGTAGCCTACAACAGAATCATAAACAAGATCGTCAGAAGACAGATCGGGAAATTGTTTCTAACTCTTGTAAACGTAAAGCCGAAGAGAATATTACTGAAAAACCAGCAAAAATTATAAGCCAAAAGCTTGCAGCTAATTTGCCTGAAACAATTCTACGATTGATGTCAGTTACATAAGAAAAAATATAATATAAATTATCGACGAAAAATGATGCCTGGTCGACTTCCTTCCAATATTGATAATGTTCAAGAATTTGTGAAGAGGTGTGCTTAAAAAACAACCAAGGGGAAAAATTGTCTCTATAAACTGTGTCAAAAGTAAGATAATTGTGAAACAAAAAATATAAGACTTTTAGCCACATTTAGTTTTATACAGTGCATTCATAAAGTGTGGAAACGGTCTATTATTGCATAACTAAATTATTTTCAGAGTTAAAGCTCTGACAGGTCGATTTTTATTTTTAAATTATGATTTTTTTGACGTATATATCATAATAGTGTCGTCATCGATTTGGGCGTGATGACGTCAACCATGATTTTTTTAAATGGGCAAAGTTATTTGCGTTAAAGTTATTTGCGAAAAACGGTCTGAAAACGTAGTTTTTTTGTCGAAAAATCAACATTTTCAATTGCGAATAACTCGAAAAGTATTGACTTACGTAAAAAACTTTATAGAACTGAAGTTGCTTATAATCGGTCAGTTTATCCATTTCCGGGCTTATTTTAAACACGCGTTTTTCACCCCCCGAGAAGGGGTGACTGTCACCCCCAAGTAAAAGCAACCTACGGGATAAATTCGACTTTGAAGCGGAGGGTAAGTAGAACCTAAATCCAAATTTTCATGCAATTCGGAGTTGCCCCTGAAAATTACACTCCAAAACGGTCATTTATTGGGCTAATAGGACATAGGCGATACGATTTGATATACCTTTGATAGCTTGAACATGCTTACTTATGGCTTTATTTATTATGAATCCTACTCCAAAATTACCATTCTATTTATTTCCTGTACCCAAGATGGTACACCTTTCCTATTAATTTCTCTCAGATAATTCAGTTGTAAAAGAGCCGTCAGTAACTTTTAGATTTTTAAATGTTTCCTGGGTTATAATGAGAAACATTTTTAAATGTATCTAAGAGCTTTAGGTAAAATCGTCCTATTTTTAACCAAGGATTTCCTAATTAAATTATTTACATTTACTAATGAAACACTTTGTATGTACCATTCATCAATTGTGCTTTACTCAAAAAATAAATACTCTACTCTGTTGTTTACACCAAGTCACTTTCTATTTTTATTTTGTTTACGTCACGTTTTTTTCTGTCAACAAAAAAATTGGTTTTGGTAGTTGATCGTATACAAAACGGATTTATGTAAAACCAAAGTGCTAAAATGTTGTAGTAGTACATAAATATCTCATTTTACGACCAAAAAAACTGGATGTAGACTTTAGACTTTTATGGGCTTTAAAAATAAAACCGAAGCATTTTTATGACGACCTATAAAATAGGGATAACAAGCTGCAGTAGTAAACTTATTTAAATATGGGTTACTGTGGCACTTTAACGAAATTGGAGATAACTTATATTTATTTCAAGAAATGATAGAGCAAGAGGCCAGGGCCGCCTGACGTTACTTATTTACTCACAAATAAAATGTGTAGAATAAAGTAGTGTTAGATGGTGTTAGGTGTTAGTATGTACAGGGTGTAACAAAAATGCAGGTCATAAATTCAATCACTTGAAGTATTCGGGGACCAAAAGTAGTTCGATTGAACCTAACTTACTTTAGTATAATTAATGTTATGTGCACATAAAAAAAGTTATAGCCCTTTGAAGATACAAAATAAAAATCGATTTTTTCAAATGTATCGAAAACTTTTAGAGATTTTTTATTGAAAATAGACATGTGGTATTCCTATGGTAGGGACATCTCAAAAAAATAATAACAGTGACATTTGTACCCCAATAAAAATTTTATGGAGGTTTTGTTCCCTTAAAACCCCGTCAAACTTTTGTGTACGTTACAATTAAATTATTGCTGCAGTACCATTAGTTAAACACAATGTTTTTATCGAGATGCGGCTCCTTTTTTAATATGTCAACTAAAAATTTTATGGGGTTTTTGTTCCCTTAAACGCCCCAAATGTTTGTGTACGTTCCAAATAAATTATTAAAAATAAAACGGGATAATACCCGAAGGTTGGCTGTATACCATCTAGTTAAATAAAATTAACATGAAGTAAAACTCCCTAGTGTAGTTGGTATATTTAATAAAAATTCTAAAAATTTTTTTATTTTTTAATTTTTTTTAGAATTTTTATTTTTATTAAATATACCAACTACACTAGGGAGTTTTACTTCATGTTAATTTTATTTAAATAAATTATTATTGTGGTCCATTAGTTAAACACAATGTTTTTAAAACTTTTTTGCCTCTTAGTATTTTTTAGATAAACGATTTTTTATAGAGATATTAATATGTTTCAAAATATACCTAAAAAAATGTAAATTCACAATAAATGTTCATATTGTCTCTATACTGTAATAATCTTACTTACCATGTAAAAATCTGTGTTGGATTTTAAAAATGTTCAACATATCTCAATAGAAACTCACTTATCGAAAAATTATAAAGAGATTAAAAAGTTTTAAAAACATTTTGTTTACCTAATGGTACCACAATAATAATTTAATTGGAACGTACAATAATATTTGGGGCGGTTTAAGGGAACCAAACCACCATAAAATTTTTATGAAGTGCACAATTTTCACTTTTATTTTTTTTTTTAGATGTTCCTGCCATAAGAATGCCACATGTCCATTTTCAATAAAAAATCTCTAATAGTTATCAATATATTGGAAAAAATCTATTGTCATTTTGTAACTTCAAGGGATGGTGAGCCGTCTCACCGTGCCTCGGAGAGCACATAAAGCCGTCGGTCCCCCTGGGCTAGTGTACATCGGCACTAGTTACTTAAAACAGGGTTAAAGATGTAAATGGCGCCGGAACTATCCGAAAGGATCTCCCCGGCAAAAATGCCATACGATATTATTATTATTACTTCAAGGGGCTATAACTTTTTTTATGTGCACATTTGTATTAAGGTAAGTTAGGTTCAATCGAACTATTTTTGGTCCCGAAACATGTGATTTAATTTATGACCTGTATTTTTGTTACACCCTGTATAGTACGAGTATATAGCTTGTAGTAGCTTAGGCCAACGGTCTGTTTATACCAGGTTCACATAGGAAGGTCTAGGTCGCAGGACATTCATGGTTCAGAGACTTATGAAAATGGGAGGACATACCTGATATCAATACAACAATAAGAAGATCAAAAGAAGAATCCTTACGCATAATCCAAATGAACGTCTACCTACACACACGCTGCATAGCGTACGGTATTAGAAGTGTTTTCATTCGGATTTTGTACAATGCTAGCTTATGATCGCTTCCTATCTCTGCCGATGTTATGTATTGTAACAAAAAAGAAGAACTTCTGTTGGAGTGTAAGTAAAGAGAATGATGTACTCCAACAGAAGTAAGAAAAAACAGATAACTAGTTGAACAAGAATGAAGAGAGAGTGACGTAATAAAAATACTACTTGTGCCGTAGTATTATGTAGGGGGAAATAATGATAAGATGATGAAGTTGAGGAAAGGGGAATTAAAAGGGATAGAAGTAGAAGTATGAAGAGACAGAGTCAAACTGAATGGAGTGGCTAGCAAGAGATGCAAGAGAACAACTTGACACTCAAGGATGGATACGGCTCGTTTGCATGCCTGTCGAAGAACAGTAGCTCAAAGTAGATGCTGATGACTAGAAAAGGTATATACTAAGATAAGAATAATGTACTGAAAATGTGTAAAGATGAATAAGTGCTAAAGAAGAACCAATTAAATAAAACTAACAAATCATGGGCGCCAGGAAAATGATCTTCGATCACTTTCCCAGGTATCTTACACTGCTGTCAAATATTAAATATATTAAATCAGTAAACATGAACATAAAGGAATAATAAAAATAAATGATATACAAAATAAGTAAATATTTATTAAAAATAACTACCTAGATTTTTGACAATCTTTGAGTTAAACAATGCATGTAATGGGACTCTAAGATGACAAAAGTTATCGTTAAATATGATATACAATATAACAACAGTCCTGTTATATGTATGTACAAAAAGATATACCTCTTACTTATAATATATTATAGGGTACAACTGACATGAGACTTCTACCAAATGGTTATTGTACGCTTGCTACGTACCACTAAATTGAAACCGGCAAATATGAAAAATATATAATATAAATAAATAGACACAAGCCTGACGAAGAGAAAATACAATGATGAATTAAGCAAAATTAATGAATAAAAGTTATAGAAATGAAGTTAAGATAAATACCGAAACGATGACCTGAATTAACCGAACAAATCGAATAAAGCGAATAAACAATAAAATATTTGGGAATCAAGCAAGTAATATTACAAAATAAATATCAAACCAATAATAAAGTATAAAACCCTAATTTTCTAGGCCTGATTACCTTGTGCACAATGTAATTTACCATAAATACAATAGTTTGGGAACATAATACTCTAAAACATCAATATGTTTTATAACAAAACAAAGGTAAGCTAAATCTGAAAAAAAAAAAAATTAATCACATAGTACATCAACCAAATGTCTGAAATATAAACACAATAGTTACTCAAATCACCAAACTAAAATGTTCCCAAACCAATCCCTTCATCGAACGACCTCAAGATAAAGTCCGATGCTGCAATCCATAAAATGAGCACCAGAGGAGGTGCCGAACCATGTTTCCTGTAGGTACAGGTGTACAGACAACTGAAAATGGGACTGGAACGTCCCATAGCTTGTTCCCCAAATTGACATATTCCCTGATCCTACTTATGGTTGGAGATTGGCCTCTTGGTGGTTAGAGGTGTTTTTAGTTTTCACATGGGTGGCTACAAAAACATAATTCCCGTTTATTTCAATTTCCCTCTGTACGACAAATTAAGGAAGGAAAGAAGAAAAACTCGGAAAGTGTTTTTATGATAGAGAGTAATGTAAAAAGGCCATTAGTTAAACACAAAAAATTACTGAATACATGAAGTCTTGACAAAACTTGATCTTCAAGAATTTATGTGATAAGTTCTCATTATAGACATGTGGATTTAGGATTTAAATACAGAATAGATATGATTTCTTTAAAATAATTATTATAGGATACTTATAAGTGATATTGGAAGTGACTTTAGTATAACCAAAATAATTAAAACTATTAGAATTTTCTCTGAATGAATATTATATATAGATATGTGAATAATTAAAATATATTATTTATAGATATTAGCATAATTAAAAGAACAATTCACTGAATAAATTTACACATCACACACATCAGAAAGATTATATATTATGTCACCTTGAAACAGAGTGACAGAAGGTTGTTATAAAAACTATTAATATAAAAAACAGATATTGCTATTTACCGTGTGATACGATGATGTTATGCAGAAAACCCCATTGGATTAATTCCTTCTTTCTTCCTAAATACTCCTAAATAAGTTTGGTGATCCATACTTCAAAATTCACATATTGGAACTATAAAACGAGATCTAACCTCTAAATTTGACCTTCACACGCCAGCCATACTAGTCGAATCTCCAGCCAAAAGTGAAAGCTCCCGTTCTTTTCGTCTGTCACAAGGATTACCTCAGAACACGAAGTAATATCCACCGCTACCAACCCACGAAACTAACAGGTAGTTTTTTAGTGTGTTGAGGTATGGCGTCATAAAATAAATATTTTTAAGATATAAAAGAAAATAATAGTTATAAATGGGAATTACGAGCAAATTAGAGAAATTTAATTAAGCGATCAAAAGAAAATAATTATAAAAATAATTAAGGAGTTCCAAAATGATTTAGTAACGTATCAGACCGTTGCAGTATGTTACAATAAAATATGAAAACCTTTGAAAAAATAGACGGTAAGACATTATGGGACAGAGCTAGAAGTACAGACACAAGACTGAGATACAAGGTGGAGAACATTAACAGTTGGGTAAGAAACAGAAGAGTAAATGGAACGACACGTAAGTCGGATGATAACAAATTAATATAGTAGTAAGGACTAAAACGATGGAACGACAACTTACTGGAGCCACATTGAAAAACATGCAGATTCATATCTATACAAAAAGAAGAAGCAACGGTTAAGGAATAAATATTTTGCTTTACCAAAAATGCAAAAAGCAGAATTAAAATTCAAAGCTCCGGCTAAGAAAGAGTAAATTTTATTGAGAACCCTTGGCCTCCAAGGGGAGTATACTCTTAGGGAAATTGCATTTTCCTTCAGAGGTTCAAAAATGAATCCACCCACCAATAAATATTCTGTAAGGGCGCCCACACCGGAACTAGTCCATAAAATCCATATTTTATCCCAAAACCCAAATCCTACGGAACGTCCTCCTCGAAATAGGAACGCCGGAAATAAACCATACAAAAAAATTTCTTCAGATAGGGATCTTATCCTCATATAAAATTTCGTTAATGTTCTACAAATCTTATATTCGCTCGATTTTGGATTATGGGAGTACTCTCTATGGTTCTACCTCCAATACGAACCAACTTACTCTTGATCGAATACAATCTAGAGCTCTGAAAATCTCGCCATTCTGGCAGAGTCTCAAGAACTTCCTCTTAGTTTTCGAAGACAGTTTTTAGCAAATAAAAGTCTATTAAAATCTAGATGTTACAACAGTGATTTGATCGCAAAAATTAACTTTCTTGTAATTGAGAATTTGATAAATCATTATTGGAAAAAGAAAAACTCTCCTCCTTTGGCAGATGCATTTATTGATACAAACTTATTTCAAAATCATATTGTTAAACTTAATAAAATACCATTGTATGCACACAGGTACACAAAATGGTGTGCAACTCAAACATGCACGAATGTGGCAATAATTTCAGACTTAAAATCAGCATTACAAGCTATTAGCGGTCACCCAGTAAACCAATTGCGAAATGCCTTAATTTTAAACATTAAAAAATTAATTATGGATCTTAAACAAAATAATGTAAGGTATGTTTAACAGTAAATGGTTGAGTTCAATTAGTTACCACTATAAACATCCTGGATTAACCGATAATAGTATAAAAGGCCCGGTTTCAGGTAAAATTTATTTCAGGCTTTATTATGGGAGTACCGTCTAGTCAGTGTTAATTGCAAAAGACCAACATACATTTTAAAGTAGAAGACTTTAAGATGATATTGCCAATATTTATGATTTGCGTTCCTGGGACGACTTTACTGAAAGATAGTTCATTCGATTACATGAAATCAACCCCAACTCAAGAATATCCGTCACAAAAAAAATAACATGTGATCTGTCTTTAAAAAGACAACCAAATGCAACGGTGACTGTAATATTCTCGTGTTAGAGATTCCATAGTAAACCACGAGGGAAAACCAGGAAAAAACCTCGTGATACTATCCCGACATCGTAAGTATTTGGTTTTACATTTAGTTTACTCTCAAAACTAATACCAAATTCTGACTTTAATATATATACATATATGTTATTTTAAATTATAAATAATATTAATAATATATAGATAAATATATTACATGCATAAAAACATAAAATATGCACTAACTCGATATGCTATTGACTTACTACTCGTGGTATTTTCTTTCTATTGACTTCCTCTTTTAGTATGGGTAACCACATCCTACTGCATTCTACCGAGGAATTTGCGGCACAATTAGTTTCATTTAGCTATTTAGGATAATTAAAAGCGCTTCTTTGATTTTTCTCTTTTTACTATCTGATTTCACCTAAATAAAATTGTTCGCATTCACAAGGTATTTTATAAATACATTTTTTTCT
Source organism: Diabrotica virgifera virgifera (assembly GCF_917563875.1). Taxonomy (NCBI): domain Eukaryota; kingdom Metazoa; phylum Arthropoda; class Insecta; order Coleoptera; family Chrysomelidae; genus Diabrotica; species Diabrotica virgifera. Next base: position 2,497,182 of record NC_065445.1, on the reverse strand, counting down.
TCTTTCTTGTTCATTGTTAAGTTTAGTTTTAAATAGAATAGATCTCAATGTGTTTGTTGTTTTGAATGTTGTTATACCAATGATATGAGTCAGATTAAATAAATTATTAGAAGAATTTTTTACTAAGCAACAATATTTTTGTTTAATTTAGTAATATTTTGTATTTTGACAACGACATCCGATTTGGGCGTCGAACGTTAATAAAATAAAAAAAAATGTATAAATATTTTCAATTTCTTTGTAACACGAAAATGCTCTGGTTAAATCAGAGAGTACAGGAAGAGTCTATATCGGTTTCGGAGGTCTTTTCCCCTTCATCAGTAGTCCCATATCCTCTTCTCTCCGATTTTTCCAGGCATCACACTATGGGCCTTTCCGAATTGCAAAGAAAGAAATCTCACGGATGAACTAGAACCATCTACCGAAAAACAAAGTAAGTTATCAATCGAAGTAGCACAGACAACGACAATAAATATTGTCTCTATAACACCAGATTGACAACAGGTGGAATACTTTCTTTGGTTACACCTCCTGAGATTTTCAAAATTTATAAATCATACAGGATGCCGAGGAAATTAAGATGAGAGAATTTTAAATAATTCACAACTCATCTGCTCAGCGTGGTAAAAGTTCCAACAAAAAAGATTCCTTAATACTCAAACAAAAGAGTAAATGAATTAAAAATGTATAAACATTTTCAATTTCTTTGCAACACGAAAATGCAGTAGCTGCATAATGCTCTGGTTAAATGGGTCTTCGGAAAGGCCCAAAGTGTGATGCCTGGAAAAATCGGAGAGAAGAGGATATGGGAGTACTGATGAGGGGGAAAGACCTCCGAAACCGGTATAGACTCTTCCTGCACTCTCCGATTTAACCAGAATTAGCAAAATTCATGGAAAAGTTATTTACCAGCAATTTTATTGCTGGAATCGAATTATAAGATCCTATATATTAATAATATCGGTATGCAAAGTCCGCAGATAGTGTGCTACTTGTTTTATAAACAAAATGGCGCCGACAAATCGTATCTTTTTCAATTATTGCTCTATAACTCCGAATATTTTAACTTTACAACAAAAACACCCAAATAAAAATTCACCGCAATTAAATTCTGCATAGAGATATGTTTTTCCCGATTTGCTCCGACGAAAATTTTCCTCGGAAAATGCGGGTTTTCCCAACAAAATCTCTAATTTTCAAATAAAGTTTTAGGTAAGTAATTATTAATCAATAAATAAATAACTTAGTGACATCAAAGCTTTCTTGGTATAGATTGTAATTTCAGAAGCCGGTGAAAATTAAACGAATATTTTAGCAACAATTCAATTGTTAATTAACAATTTACGATCGCAATAATAACCAAAATAAACAAGATACATTGATCAAACTTATAATGATTATAAAGATGAGATGCTTATTTAATATTTTATCGACAAAATAAAAATTTTTCGTTTTTTTGCATATTCTTTAAATTTTGAAAAAAAATAGTTATAATACGCTGGTCTAATTAGTAACGTACAAAGAAAGGTTATTCACCAGCAATTTTATTACTGGAGTCGAATATTATGATCGTATATACTCGTATTATTAACAAAGGTATGCAAAGTCCGCAGATAGTGTGCTACTTTTTTTATTAACAAATCGTGTTTTTTTCAATTATTGGTCTATAAATCCGAAGATTTTAACTTTACATCAAAAACACTCAAATAAAAATTCATCTCAATTTAATTTTACATAGAGGCATGTTTTTCCCGATTTGCTCCGATGAAAATTTTTCTCGGAAAATGCGGGTTTTCCCAACAAAATCTCTCATTTTCAAATACATTTTTTGGGCAAGTAATTATTTATCAATAATTAAATAACTTAATGAAATAAAAGCTTTCTTGTTATAGATTATAACTGCAGAAGCCAGTGAAAATTAAACGAATATTTTAGCAACAATTCAATTGTTAATTAAAAATGTACAGTCGCAATAACAACCAAAATAATCTTGAGACATTGATCAAACTTAGAAAGTCTATAAAGGTGTGATGCCTATTTAATATTTTGTTGACAAAATATAAATTTTTCATTTTTTTGCATAATCTTTAAATGTTAAAAAAAATAGTTAGAAACAAATTAACATTTCTCAGAAATTGTTTAATATATTATAATTATAAAAATACTTAAAATGCGTATTTCAAAGGTCTTGAAAATGAATGCTTTAAATTTTTTTTCCAACCATTTTTAAAAAAGTTATGAAACATCAAAGTAAACATAGGATTACTCCGTTGTTTATAATTTGCTTTAATTGTTTCAAAGCTTAAAAGTGAGTTTATGGTACAAACTAATTACTCTCAAAAAATATCAAACATTAGTTCAATGGTTATATTTTAATCATAGATTAAAAATGTTTTTTTTTTGTAATCTTTAGCGCGAAAGTAGGCTTGATAAAGAGCCGGAGATAAAATGTTCACTCGAAGCGACTGACAAGCTTTAAACTCGCGCGAGTTGTGTATGTGGACGGGTAGCTACGGTACTGTATTAGTCTACTTTCGCGCGTGTAAATTACAAAAAAATATATTTATAATCTTTAATTAAAATATAACCATTAAACTAATGATCGATATTTTTTGTAAGTAATTAGCTTGTACTTTAAACTCACTTTTACGCTTTGAAAGAATTAAAAAAAAATTATACACAACGTAGTAATCATATGTTTATTTTGCTGTTTCATAACTTTTTTCAAATGGTTGCAAAAAAGTTTTAAAGCAATCATTTTCAAGATCTTTGAAATACGCATTTTACCTATTTTTTAAAATTAGAATATAATAAAAACTTTCTGAGAAACGTTAATTTGTTTATAACTATTTTTTTAACATTTAAAGATTATTCAAAAAAATTCAAAATTTATATTTTGTCGACAAAATATTAAATAGGCATCTCATCTTTATAAGATTTTAAAGTTTGATCAGTGTATCATAATTATTTTGGTTATTATTGCGACCGTAAATTATTAATTAACAATTGAATTGCTGCTAAAATATTCGTTTAATTTTCACCGGCTTCTGGAACTATAATCTAAACCAAGAAAGCTTTTATGTCACCGAGTTATTTAATTATTGGTAGATAATTACTTATCTAAAACTTTATTTGAAATTTAAAGATTTTGTTGGGAAAACCCCCATTTTCCAAAGAAAATTTTCGTCGGAGCAGATCGGGAAAAACATGTCTTTATGCAGAATTCAATTTCGGTGAATTTTTATTAGGGTGTTTTTGGTGTAAAGTTAAAATGCTCGGAGTTATGGAGCAAAAATTGAAAAAACACGATTTGGGGGCGCCATTTTGTTAATAAAAAAAGTAGCACACTATCTGCGGACTTTGCATACCTATATTGTTAATATATACGATCATAAGCTTCGATTCCAGGAATAAAATTGCTGGTATATAACTTTTCCCAAAAATGGCCTATTCTCCGATAATCAGCCCAGACTAATATGCAGCTGCTGAATTTTCGTGTTGCAAATAAATTGAAAATGTTTATACATTTTTAATTCATTTACTCTTTTGTAGGAGTATTAAGGAATCTTTCTTGTTGGAACTTTTACCACGCTGAGCAGATGAGTTGTGAATTATTTAAAATTCTCTCATCGTAATTTCCTCGGCATCCTGTATGATTTATAATTTTTGAAAATCTCGGGAGGTTGTAACCAAAGAAAGTATTCCACCTGTTGTAGATCTGGTGGTATGGAAACGATCTTTATTGTCGTTTTCTGTGCTACTTCGATTGATAACTTACTTTGTTAATAAAATAATTGTTTTAGTTAAATTGTGGCTTATTTCCCATTTAGAATAGTTTGATACTATAGATAGACGGATAGAAATTAATATGAAAATATTCGAAATATTTTAAAGAAATAAAAATTAAATTTTGAAAATAATTAAACAGGTTACATAAATAATTAAAATTTGGGAAGGAAATAGCTCTCTATTTGAAAGAATAGAGTCGATCGTAGATTTTTGTCCTCCTTTGAAAATCGAAATAAAGCAAAAGACATGTAGTTTTTACTGCCATTGTAATTTATTTCTAAAATATAAAATATTCAGTGTAATTTAGTCTTTATTATATGATATTATATCCCTTTTGCGTTTATATACATACCAGTAATTATTTCGGTTCGACTGTACATCATTTATAAAAGTTCCTTTGTTGTTTACCGTCCTTTGACATCAATTTAATAGCATATTCGTTTGAAAACAGTTTATTAATAATAGATAAAGTATAAAAAATTGTTTTGCAGTATAAATAACATTAATATCCTATATACGTGAAATATGAGCTTTGTGTCTGTCATATCGAATAAATAGACGCAGATATTGAAATTCCAGGATTAGTTTGTCACAATCAAAATTAAATAAAATCCGGGGATGAATTATTATCGCACCACTTTGGTACATTAATGGAAAATTATAAATCAATAACATTCGTTTTGTTTCTAAATAGTAAGGCCGTAGAATTGATTATGACCCAATACAACAAAAACAATATATACAATGGATTGAAAATATTTGTGTGGAACTTTTTTACTGCATATTAGTGCTGTCGCCAGGGGGGGGGTACAACGGCCTTTATTTAGATGGACTTACCCAAGTTTTTTTATGTATCCAGTTGATCCGAATGTCGATAAGATTGTTATAAACCAAGAACTTGCAGAATTTCATAACAGCGGTTTTTAGCAAAGCAAATTTTTTTTTGTATTTTTTGGATCATTTTAAGCAAAAAACGTTCTTACAAGTTTTTTCGCAAGATGCATAGTTTTCGAGATAAACGCGGTTAAACTTAAAAAAAATCGAAATGTTGCAATTTTTGAATCCGAATACAGTCGGAAAAATGAAAGATTACCCATGAGCGATCTTATTAAACACGTCTTTTCTATGTTTCAGAAAGTAATGGACCAGTACCATTATTAAAAGAACAGTTTATATAATTATTACATCTTCTTGCACTGGCCAATTTTTTTGTGACATGGTGACAGGAAAACACAGCGTGTTTATATATTGGTTCATGGGTAATCTTTCATTTTTCCTACTGCAACTTTTGATTAAAAAATAAAATAGCAATTCTGCTTACCACATTTGAAAGTTCAAGTCAAAATACCCAATGCATGTGTTTTAAGGCATACCACGTAGAAAAAGCCTACTTGCAGGCGCTTGGAAATACTTATAGTCTAAGAGCTAGTGACTAACGGTCGTCCTGTAAGGCTAGAAATTTTTCTAGTGATAATTCATAGCACATCAAGGCTAAAAACCATGGCCTGGCAGGCCTCAGCGATGCACGTGTATCTACCAGGTGAATCGAAAAGTGCAAATTTAGGGGGTAAAATAAACTTTCTCCTGTGAGGTTTAAATTTAAGTATGTGTTTGAGTAAGTCGTTTAGAAGAAATGTGTACAATGACAGGCGATTCTGAAGAGCATAAGACCTTGCCAGGCGAGGGGAAAGATTAGGGGTTTTTCCTAAAATTATTCTTTTTGCATCGAACAATTTTTTTTTAGGTTTCTTGAATAATTCCAAACAGAAAAGGTCTTTAGTGATTTTTCTCGTAAGTTAATAGTTTTTGTTATATAAGCGATTGAAAATTTTGAAAATTGCGAAATCGGCCATTTTTAACCCTAAATCGGACATTTATCTAAAAATTTCAAAGTTGCCAAGGTAGGTAGATATTCTTTAAACATTGATTGATGGAATCCCAAAGAGTTTTTTTTAATACAATATCGGAAACGCCTTTGTTTTTTAATTGCTAATCAAGCGGGCGCGACACTGTGGTATAAGTGAGGACGTTTGAGTTGGCATAAATTCATTATCTCGGGAATGGGCAAATTTCAAGAGAAATCCTCAGACAGGTCTATTTTTATTTTTAAATTAGGACTTTTTGGCATATATGTAATATTAGTGACGTCATCCATCCAAGCGTGATGACGTAATCGATGATTTTTTTAAATGAGAGTAGGGGTTGTGTGATAGCTCATTTGAAAGGTTATTTAAGTCTATAGTCACTAATATAAACATTAACATAATTATTTATACAGGGTGTACAAAAAATTTTTTTTATTAAATTAACTTTGATTAAATTTGACAAATAGAAGAAAAATTTTTTTTGTACACCCTGTATAAATAATTATGTTAATGTTTATATTACTGAATAGAGAATTAAATAACCTTTCAAATGAGCTGTCACACAACCCCTACTCTTATTTAAAAAAAATCATCGATTACGTCATCACGCCCAGATGGATGACGTCACTAGTATTATATATATGCCAAAAAGTCCTAATTCAAAAATAAAAATCGAGCTGTCTGAGGATTTCTCTTGATATTTGCCCATTCTCGAGATAATCAATTTATGCAAACTCAAACGTCCTCACTTATACTACAGTGACGCGCCCGCTTGATTAGCAATTAAAAAAACAAAGGAGTTTTCGATATTTTATTGCACATAACTCTTCGGTATTTCATCAATCAATGTTTAAAGAATATCTACGTACCTTGGCAACATTGAAATTTTTAGATAAATGTCCGATTTAGGGTTAAAAATGGCCGATTTCGCAATTTTCAAAATTTTCAATCGCTTATATAACAAAAACTATTAACTTAAGAGAAAAATCACCATAGACGTTTTCTGTTTGGAATGTATCAAAAAATCTAAAAAAAAATTTGTTCGATGTAAAAAGAATAATTTTAGGAAACACCCCTAATCTTTCCCCTCGCCTGGCAAGGTCTTATGCTCTTCAGAATCGCCTGTCATTGTACACATTTCTTCTAAATGACTTACTCAAACACATACTTAAATTTAAACCTTACAGGAGAAAGTTTATTTTACCCCCTAAATTTGCACTTTTCGATTCACCTGGTAGATACACGTGCATCGCTGAGGCCTGCCAGGTCATGGTTTCTAGCCTTGGTGTGCTATGAATTATCACTAGAAAAATTTCTAGCCTTACAGGACGACCGTTAGTCGGAGGGTTCACTAGCTCTTAGACTACTACTCGTTCGATTTTAATTGAGAGATGCATTGAAAACATCACTCAAGCACTATATGCTTATAGCCTTGTTTAACAATAAAAAAAAATAATTTTTAGCAATACAAATAATCAAAATCGGTATAATTTGACTTGAACTTTCACATCCTGCAAGCAGAATTGCAATTTTATTTTTTAATCAAAAGTTATTTGGGTTCAAAAACTGCAATTTTTCGATTCTTTAAAAGTTCAACCTGGTTTATCTCGAAAACTATGCATCCTACGTAAAAACTGGTAAGAACATTTTTTGCTTAGAATGACCCAAATAATACAAAAAAGTTTTGTTTTGCGAAAAATCGCTGTTAAATAAAACACACGCAGAATGAAACTGACGAACTTGTTAAACAAATTAAAAACGAGCACTGGGAACGTTTCTCTAAACAACTGAAGTATGGTTTTATGGTTTACAAAAATAAATATATAAATATGTTATATACTGACGAACAACCAATGACGTTAGAACCACAAACCCCAGAAATTATCATATTTACTATTTTTGATGGGAATAAGCCACAATTTTACTTTAAAATAAGCTTATTTGACGTCGTTCTCAAAATACAAAACGTTAATAAATTAAACAAATTGTGTGTTTGTTGCTTGGTAAAAAAATTTTCTAATAATTTAATTTCATCTGACTCATTCATATTGACAACTAGACAGATATTTTACATTTTAAAATAGATGACTTTAAAATGATATTTCCAATATATATGATTTGCGTTCCTGGGATGACTTTATTGGAAGACAGTTCACTCGATTACTTGAAATCATCTTTACCTTAAAAATATCCGTCAGAAAAATCATAGCAAGTGATTTGTCTTTAAAAATACAACCACATACAATGACAACAGTAAAATTCTCCTGTTGGCGATCTCATAGTAAATCACGGGAAAAACTATTAAGATGCCACAAGAAAATAGCCTCACAAAAATGTTAACCGTTAAACCGGTAAGAACATTAAAATTCGTACACGGAACAGTTGTGAAACGGCATAATTGTTTGACTAAAACGCGAGCAGTGACCAGTGACTTACAGGACTTGGTAAGATTTTTATAAGCTTATAATATTATCTATTTATCATAAACCTTCCTTAACTCCACTTGAAGCAGAAACCTCATACAGTCCACAAAAGCTGAAATTATACTAATTTCATGTATGTATATGCCTTTATTGTAGAGACGGATCAACTGACAACATTAATTAACAAAATCATAAAACACAATAAAATGTCAGAAGAATGAAGGACAACGGAGCTAATCTGATTTTTCAAAAAGAGCGATAAGAAGAAACTATTTGCTAAATATTACCCAGAAACAACTAAAATTTTGCAACGAACGAATAAATCAACTCATAAACTTCAGCAGATAAACAAGTTTTACCATTTTCCACATTATTGCAGAAAAGTCGTGTACAGATGAAATATTCGCCAAGAATAAGATCACAGAGACAGCATCATTAAAGTTTATTTTGTAGGGAAGTTTGAGAGTTACAAGATCTGAGAAGTTGAACTTTTTTGAAATCTTTATTATTTCTAAAGCATGCAATTTAAAGGGTTTAAAAAAGGAACTTCTCACACTTATGTGCAAACATCTCAATTAATTTTTATCGTATAAAAATGAAAAAAATGGAACATTTTCAGCAAAAAATCCTACATTTTCATATTCATGCATATTTTCCATATCTCTGTTAGTTTTGGAGTAATTTTGAAAAATGGGAAAATTTTATTACATTTCAAAAATTAATTTAATAGTAAATTGAATTTGTTTTTCAAATCCAGGCATTTTAAACTGGTTCAAATTTTAAGGCATTTTTAATAAAGTTATTAATTGAGTTTCTTCTTCTGTTTTTTAAGAGATAATAATTTTTTTAATAACTCGGGTATTTTCCATGTAAATTACTTTCTCATGAAATACTTTTAAAAATATTCTACGCATTTTTTAAAACCTCTTCTTTTTACGATGTTTGATTATAAAAGATTCGATTGCAAGTCAATTCAATAAACCTTCATCAGGTTGTAACTCGGGTTGTACAGCTGTGAAAAAAAAATTAAAAACAAAATCATTTAATTTCTTTTTTTGAAAAGATTCTTTTTGATTGTTATGACTATGACTTTTTCGTTAAAATTTACAATTTTTGAGTTATTTTTTAAAAACCACCAATGCACGCGTGCACTTTTAGGTAGCAAATCAACAATTTCAAATATGAAAAATTTGGAAAATATTAAACTTACCGAGAAAAGTCTGTACAACATTTTGTGCTATGAGTTGAATTATTTATGGATTTCGTGAGTTATTTAAAGTAAAATATTTGCACTCCCGAGACGGGGTGGTACTCACCTCTAAAGCAAAAGCACACATTGTCACTATATAACTTTTTGACATGTTTTCTATATTATGTATTTCAAATTTCATAATTAACTATTTAGATGGAAAATAAGCCACAATTAAATTGAAAAAAATAATTTTATTAATGTTTCGACGCTTAAATTGGGTATCGTTGTCAAAATACAAAATAGTACTAAATTAAACAAAAATGTTGTTGCTTAGTAAAAAATTCTTCTAATAATTTATTTAATCTGACTCATTTATATCGGTGATTCGTAAATAAATAATAATAACTCATAAATATGGGCAATATCATATTAAAGTCTTCTACTTTAAAATGTATAATATATGTCTGAATTGCCGATATAAATGAGTCAGATTAAATAAATTATTAGAAGAATTTTTTACTAACCAACAACATTTTTGTTTAATTTAGTAGTAATTTGTATTTTGACAACGACACCCGATTTGGGAGTCGAAACGTTAATAAAATTATTTTTTTTTCAATTTAATTGTGGCTTATTTCCCTTCTAATTCTAAATAGTTAATTATAAAAATGCCACAAGGAAATAGCTTCAGAACAACATTCAAATTTCATGTCAATCGAAGCGGTTCTTTAAAATTCTGGATTGGAATGGACTATAAGCAGCAAGAACATTAAACTAACTAGTTGGTAATAATTGCTCAAATACAAAAAGGTTGAGCTAATACCTCAAAATCATAATTATCTCTAAGCAACTGTCTACAACATAAAGTTATCTCTTTAATTAAACAAAAAATATCATTACCCTGTGATAAATAGTCCTGATCATTAATATTAACCTCTTCTATCTCTATAAATCCTCGCAGGAATGTCGTGAGCAGAGCTGAACAACACGCAAAAGAGCGGGAAACACAAAGACCACGTGATAGAGCGTTCCGACGCGAACGGGACGTCCAAATCGGCCGTCGACAGTTACGCTACTGAAAAGTGAAGCACCGCCAAACTTACAACCAGCGGCACCGTCCGCAGGAAGCGAAAGACGGCGCAGAACGGAGTGTCCGAAGAGCGAGCAAGTCGCTCAGGAAGTGGTAAAAGCTCAGGATGACAGGTAAAGCTTATAGTTGTAATTGTAGGTATGTCGTGTTTGTCAGCGGGGATTTCCTGTTTCGGATTTTGTTTTGATGGGTGGAAATGTAAAGAGTTTAAGTATTTTTTTGATGGAAACATAAGTCGTTCTGTGTCTCTGACAACATTGGCTATAAATATACAATACAAAATTTGCTTAAAATAAGAATAGTCAAAGAAGAAAAACTATACAGGGTGTTTAATAAAGGCTATTGTTAGCTTTGTATTGGACAAAGGGCCCTCAAATTTACTAATCAACAATTGATTGAATACAGGAAACAGAGTTTTTAAGCGCTTTTTGCGCTTTAAGCTAATATTAAATATGTCAATTTAAGAATCAATAGAAAATATCGTGGCTCTTACGAAACATATTATGATCCTGTGCTATTTCATTTTCTCATTAAACTTTAATTAAAAACAAGCGATATATAGGAATGTGGTGGGTTTTCTAGTTTATGCTTGACCTTTCATGGCAAATCTGATTTTATAAACGTTGTGTGAAAGGATAGGATCATTGGACGGTATTTAATTACGAGGTACTTGAAAATTTCATTTAATTTTCTATAAATTTTAATTAAAACGATAAAGTAGCGCTGTAAATTAAACTCTGCACCAATGAGATTTTTTGTAGTGGTAATAACTTCAATTTTCTCACGTTATGGCCAACTTTCCAAGATATATGAATTTGTTCTTTTTAAATGTTCGATTAAACTACTAAACTTTACATTACTACTAAAAAGGACACAAAAAGGAGTCCTATACTGTTTTCTAAATTCAATAATGGTAGTTTTAGGTGCAGCAATTCGATTGTGGATACTAAAAATGTTACCGGCGCATTCATCAAAAGTTAAAATTAATTGACATATTGGCAATTGCCATACTTTTGCCAATTGACATACAATTGCCTATTGATTATGTACCGGGTGTCCCAATAAGAATGGCTCTCGGCCATATCTCAGGAACCGTTTATAGTAGAGCTTTGAAATAAAAAATTTTTTAACAATAGTTGCCTCAGGAAAAGCCTGGAAATTATTTTCATAATTGTGGGACCACCGCTAGAGGGCGTAATTGAATATCAAAGGTTAAAAAATCTAAATTTTACAAAATTTTCCTAATGAAGGGGCACTGGAAATCCGATGGTCGTATTTTTTATAAAATTCTACGCATATTTGATTTGACAAGTTTAGGTCTACCTTTGGAAATAAGAGGTGGGGGTGAGTGGGAAACTTGTTATGAAAAACTGGCTGTGAGTCCGGTTCTGCTTAATCAAATTTTGCAAACTTGGTCTTGTTGAAGACAGATCTTTTTCGTCAATGTAAAAGTTATGATCTCGAACCAACTTACTGAGTAATATGCCAGCTAGAAGACGTTATTTAATTTTCTTCAGAAATCTAGTGTTCCTTGGAAAATATTAAATACAAATATGCATTTTTAATACCATATTACAAAATTAGACAAAATTAGCAACAGAATAGCGAAAACCGCATGTTAATACCTTTTTTCTATCTCGAGATATCTTACAAAACGTGTAAATTTAAAAACATAACTGTTACTGTCACCGGTAAACCAAATTCATTAAAAGTAGTGTGCTATGGAAACAACAAAGAAACATTTTCCAGCTGTCAACGTATATTAGGTCTTTTCAACGCTTCTCATTTGTTTCGAGCCTCGTTCATATCTCGTATATTAATATTATATACCGATTATACGGCATATGACAGAGGCTCGAAACAAATGAGAAGCGTTGAAAAGCCCTATTACAAAGAAATAAAAACAACTCTTTAGTGATGACATAAACGTTCAAATTTTTGCCCATCATTTTCGTTGCAAACATTTACTCTTTCAAGAGTAGATTGAACAGCAGTCTCAATTTCTGCTTTCGATATGCTTTGAATGGCGTTTAGTATTCTCTGGATAATGTATTTTAGAGTAGTGTATGATGGGCAACAATTTGAATATTTGGGTCGTCACTAAGTAGTTCTTTTTGTTCTGTGTTATATTTAATTTTAATAGTATTGTTTCTCTTTATATTGTTGTTTTAATTAATTATATTTTTATACGTTGACATCTGGAAAATGTTATTTGGTTTTTTTTTTCACAGCACACTACTTTTCATTAACTTAGTTTACCGGTGATAGTAACAGTTATGTATAAAATTTACACGTTTCTCGAGATATCTTGAGATAGAAAAAAGGTATCGACATGCGGTTTTCGCTATTCTATTGCTAATTTAATCTAATTTTATAAAATATGATTAAAAATGCATACTTGTATTTAATATTTTCCAAAGAAAACTAGATTTCTGAAAAAAATTAAATAACGCCTCCCAGCTGGCTTATTACTTATTGGGATGGTTCAAAATTATCACGCTTACATTGAAGAAAAAGATCTGTCTTCAACAAGACCCAGTTTTCAAAATTTGATTTAGCAGAACTGGACTTACAGCAATTTTTTCATAACAAGGTTCCCACTCACCCCCACCTCTTATTTGCAAAGGTAGAGTTAAACTTGTTAAATCAAATATGCGCAGAATTTGATGAAGAATACAATAATCGGATTTCCAGTGCCCCTTCATTAGGAAAATTTTGTAAAATTTAGATTTTTTAATATTTGATATTCAATTACGCCCTCTAGCGGTGGACCCATAATTATGAAAATAATTTCCAGGCTTTTCCTGAGGCAACTTTTGTTATAAAATTTTTTATTTCAAAGCTCTACTATAAACGGTTCCTGAGATATGGCCGAGAGCCATTCTTATTGGGACACCCGGTACTATAGAAAGGAACTACAACGTCAACGGGGTTTTATTATTTGATATGGTCAATGAATCTCTATATATGAAAAAACCGCGGAGTGCTACCATTTAAAGGGGTGCGTTTTTGAGAAATGGGTGAATTAGTCCCTGGGCACAGGTTACATTAGGGTGAGTTCTATACACTTTTGGTACAAATACGTCTACATAAAAATTGTTCCTGGTTAAATTTCCTATCTAAATATAACTTTTTAAAGTCAAAGATACTTTTTTTTACAAAAATATATTTAAAAGAAAAAGCACAAAGAAACCCAAAAGAAAGAAATTTTGTTTTTTGTCCCATAACTTTTGTCCACGGGGATATAGGTATAGGCATTGCTTCACAGAAAAAAAACTTACATATTTTATCTTTAAAATGATGTTTGGTAGAGGTCATTAGGATTTACAGTTTTCGAAATATGATTTTTCAAAGTTCGCCACTCACAGCAATTTTGGGCAATTTTCCTTGTTATTTCGCAAATATTGTTCTGTAACTTTTTTCTACGTAACTTTAGGTATATGCAATGGTACATGTAAGAGAAATATAAATCAATTACCTTTAAAATGGTCTACTGTATAATGTTGTACGACTTCTTTTAAAGAGGTGATCTTTTTCAAGACTTTATACTTTTAACGAATTTTTATATTTTTTACGATTATTTTTTAAATTTCCCATTATATATTTTTTTCTATATGGTATATATTATATAATAAAAAAGAAAGCTTATTCTGTTTACTTTAAAATGGTGTATTACAAAAAATTCTAGGGTTATTTTTGAATAAGATATGCTGTTTCAAATTGTAATAAGTACTTGCAACGATTTTTGATTTTAGGATTATTTTTTAAATTCCTCATTATAACTTTTTTATGTGATTGTGTGTTATGATTGAATTTTATGTTTTATAGGTAATACTTTGGATCCACTTGACTCGGCCGGGCAAACTTCAAAATATGGATTAATTTCAATATTTACTGTCAAAGCTCCTGCACCACAAGCTTTGCTTGAAAAAATAGCATGTAAATGTACAAAAGGATGTACAAAAAACTGCGGTTGTAGGAAGATAGGAATAAGTTGTTCAATATTCTGCAAAGGATGCATGTGCATGGGTACTAATTGTGCGAACTCTAAGATAACTGAGGTGTCAGAGGAAGATATTCAAGCTAATGTTAACGAAGAGATGGACTTTGATTTTGAAATTGTTTTAAATGTCAACGTTTAAATAATTTTAACTAAAGTGATGTTTTTAAGACTAATGTTTATGTAATTTTTGTAAAAGAAATAATTTTAAATAATACAGGTAAAAAAATATCAAAGAATCACTCGGTTTCCATTATGTATTTATATATACTTTAAATAATACAGGTAAAAAAATATCAAAGAATCACTCGGTTTCCATTATGTATTTAAATATAGATGATACACCATTTTAAAGAACAGAAAGTAAGCAATTTGTTGCGCAATATATAGATAGTATATTCATGTACAAGAAAAAAAAAAGTTATACTTAATGAGAAATTTAAAAAAAAAATCGTAAAAAATGAAAAAAAAATATTTAGTATAGCAGCCGTCTCTGTTTACGGGTATACGTACAGTGGAACCCCGATAAGTCGGCCTCCGATAACCCGGAAGTCCGGCTAACCCGAACCGATTTTCATCAGACAAAACAAACATTTTTTCACTTTGACCAAGTTTTTTACCAAGAAATAAACAATACTGTATACAACTGTACGTAAAAGATGTATTGTGCATATTTTATGTATTTCATGTTTTTGCAATTATAATGGAGTTTATCTGTAAGTATTTTATTAATTTTTACCATATTCTCCGGCTAACTCGGATTTTCGATAACTCGGATCGGCCGCAGTCTCGATTAATCCGACTTCTCGAGGTTCCACTTTATTCAAATATATGGCCGGAGCAAATTTACCTATGCCCGTTTTCTGTAAGGTATTAAAATCTGGCCGCCGGAGCGAACTATTATATGCCCATGGGTAACCATCTTAAAAAATTTAAATACAATAATTTAGGATTTTGTTTGTTTTTTGTTGAATTAAAGATACTGGTTTATAATACTGACTATTTAAAACATCCTTATAAATAAAATGAAAATGAGTCACGCTTGACCCATCATCGTAATCTAAGTAAGTCAAATAATCTCCGTACTCCGAAGGTTAAACAATGCAGCTCTGGCTTTCTCTATACGTATTCTAATTTCTTTGCTCATGTCCCAGTTCTCATTTAGATTACAACCAGGTAGGTGATATTGTTAGATATATTCAGTTGTTTACCATAAGCTGTTACTACTTCCGGTTGTATTGGCGTTTGTATCACCAAGTTGTTTTGGTACGTCCTAGAGTGCAAAAACCTGTTTCTGTGAATCATTTTGGGCGTACCTGCTATCGTAATAAAGTGTTTTAGGTAAACTGGTAGACAATTACTGCAAGTCAAGAAGATCTGCAAACACTACTTGATAGTGTCGTTGAGAGATGTAGGGAGGCAGGTCTGGATCTGAACATAAGGAAAACCAAAATACTCGTAATAAGTAAACAACAGCATACAAAACCGTCTATATATGTAAATAATACAAAACTTGAGCAAGTTGGTAAAATCGTTTACCTTGGACATCAATTAAATTGTAACGCAGAAAGTCACGGCGAAATTAGATCTAGGATAGAGCAGGCTAGAGCCGCTTTTAGAAGGATGTCCAAGGTGTTATGTAACAGAGACCTAAAATTGGCATTGGGGATCCGCCTACTTCGCTGCTACGTGTTCTCGATTTTACTTTATGGTGTCGAGTCCTGGACTGTGAATAAAATCGATCTAAATCGCCTTGAGGCTTTCGAAATGTGGCACTATAGAAGAATTTTAAAAGTTTCCTGGGTGGAGAAGATTCGAAACTCCACAATACTAGAACGTCTCAGCAAGACTACTGAGATCATAAAAAGCATCAGGCAGAGAAAGCTGGAGTACTTCGGACATGTAATGAGAGGTCCCAAATATAGGTTGCTACAAAATATTATGCAAGGAAAAATAGCAGGCAAACGCAGTCCAGGACGAAGAAGAACCTCATGGTTGAAGAACTTGCGAGATTGGTATGGTGTTGATACAAGCATGCTATTTATGGTGGCAGTGAATAAAATTAAGATAGCTATGATGGTAACCAACGTTCTGAAAGGACATGGTACATGAAAAAGAAGAAGTAGACAATTAACAACCCTAATATACAAACAAAATGAAACGTACATAAACACTTCTATTGGGACGGATTTTTCTGAAATCCAAAAGGGGAAGAAGTGACGGTAAAGCTTTTAGGAATGAGTAGCTGTATGAAGTTTCACAGCCCTATTCTGAATTAAATCTGGATGGAGGAAAACTACTTCGTCGAGCTTGCTCTAAAATTGTTAAGTGAAAATTTTCAGTTTGGGATAAGTGCAAACCAGTTGAGTGCCAACGCATATTTCGGTAAAAAACTTGTGAATAAGCTTTGGCTTTTTGTTTCAGATTTCTTCTGATACAAACAAGACTATTATTAACGTCTGCATATTTGCATCTTCTTCTTCACGTGCCATCTCCGCTACGGAGGTATCCGTATGAGGGAATGGTACTCCGTATCATTCCCTCAAGTTACACAACCATGAGATTCTTCTCCTTTCTACACTTCTGTTGCCCTGGATTTTCCCCTGTATAATCAATTGAAGTATGTTGTATCTCTCATTACGCATAATATGCCCCAGGTATTGCAGTTTTCGTGTCTTGATGGTTTCCAATATTTCCAGGATTCTTCTATACACCCACAGTTCAAATGCTTCCACCTTTTTAGTAGTCGACGCGTTAAGTGTCCATGCTTGTATCCCGTAAAGCAGGGTCGAGAAAATATAACACCTTGCCAACATAACTCTCAAGTCAAATTTCAGTTCTCTTGTACAAAGTACCTTGCTCATTTTATTGAAGTTTGTTCTTGCTTTCTCTATTCGAACTTTGATTTCTTTGGAGTAATCGTTTGTGTGATTAATTATTGTGCCAAGATAGTTGTAGTTTTCAACTTGTTCTAAAGTTTTACCTTTAATTGTCAGGCTTTCATCATTATTTTAAGTTTTTGATATCCTCATAAATTTAGTTTTCTTGGTGTTTATTGATAAATCCATATTTTTCTCCATACTAAACTATGTTGTTCATTAGCTTTTGGAGGTCTTTAAGGTTGTCTGCTGTTATGATAATATCGTCCGCATATCTAATGTTGTTAATTGGCGTTCCATTTACCTTTATCCCTGCTGTTTCTCCCTCAAGACCTCTTTTCATAATTTCTTCAGAGTATGCATTGAATAGTAGTGGTGACAATACACACTCCTGTCGCACTCATCTTTTAATTTCGAACTCTTCTGATGTGTGTTCATTAATGCGTATGTGTGCTTGCTGTTTATAATATATATTTGCATATATTGTACCTATTGTTTACATATTTGCATATATTAAAATTTTTTGAATATTGACCCTGTTTTCTCTTGTGTATACCCAGGCGCGGATCTAGAAATTCATAATAGGGGTGGCTACACTTACCTCAAATTCAAATATTATATTTTCCAGCTTTAGCCATACGACTCACACTTACTCTAATGATAAAATACACTATATAATCCCAGATACCTACGGTATCAAAAGGAATGATAGACAATTCACGACTATTAATCTCACTGGTCGTTCTTTACCATAAAGATTAACCTTTCTACCATCAATGGGTAGGTAAGCATGGGATTATCTTGTAAAATACAAATTTTTATATCTTTAATGGGTCTATTAAATAAAAATTATTTGCTTTTACTTCCTCGTATTTAAGTATTTACTTAATAGTAATTGAATAAAGCATTAAAGAAATCACTTTATTCAATTAGTATTAAGTAAATACTTAAATACTTGTAAGTAAAAGCAAATACTTCTTTTAGCAAGCGTGACTTTAGCCTCCTATAGCAAATTTGAAACGTGACTTTTCATGAGATAAAGTTTATACCCAGTGTAAAATGTATTTGGTGTAAAATGTATTTGCATTTTAAAATATCATTTTTGTTATACTTTGAATTGAGAAAAATATTTCCGTTGTTTATGGTTCCACCGGTACCCAAACAAATGCGCCTCCCGAATATTTTTCAGAGAAGGGTGTTTTATTAGATTTTATGGCTTTATTCAATTCTTTGGAAGCGGTTTTCGTGTAATTTAGTGTTGTACTGATGGCTTAAAGTTTAGAGTTAACAGAAAAAAATAGTAAATAATAAAAAAATACTTATAGACTAAATACAATAGGGGGGTCCATGCACCCGCTGACCCCCCTTCCCCCTCCCCGTGTCCTCGCCTGTGTATACCTATATTTCGGTCTTTAGTTATTAGTTCCTGCACGAAACAATAAAATAAGGTTGTTCGCATTAAATTTTGACTTTAATATTAAATTAATTTCACAATTTGTGAAACACAGTTGGAACAATTACTTTTAAATTTATAATATTTTTCATACTCTACATTATAGAGAAAAATTAAAAAATTTCAAATTCCATCACGGAAGGGCTTTCTTTCATTCCACATATTTTTCCTAGTGTAATAAAAGATATTCTCTCGGGACTTAAAAGCCCTTACTCCGCCAAACAGTGCATTCGCAATTAAGCTTTGCATTTTTAGTTTGACATTTCGACAGGATGAAAAAGAAAATTACAGTATGTTAATATTTAAATGGATTTTTTGTGCTAAGATATTTAGAATGTTTCAACAACGAGTTTGCTTTTAAATGAAACAATAAAGACGGAAAAATAATTCAAGATTGCAGGGATATTGCGAAATAATTTAAAAGATAGATACATGTACGCCAGTCAATGGGAAGAAGAATAGGATATTACCTCCGAATTTTATCCTACTGCATGGATTTTAATGAAATTTTGGGCCTAGCCTCTACGTATCTCCTTATTCAAAGTCTACCCTATGCCGATGTGTGCTTTTATCTTGGGGGGTGGTTCCCACCCTTTCACAAATTGGTTAAACTTGGTTCACTTGGTTAAAATTGTCACGGAATTTGCTAGACAACTTCTACACAAAAACTGTTCTATAATTTTTTTTGAAAACTCAATACTTTTTGAGTTATTCGTGGTTGAAAATTGGCCATTTTCCATTGAAACATACCTTTTCGAAAGGTTTTTTGCGAATACCCTAAAAACTACGCATCTAACTAAAAAAAACTATATTCAACATTTATGTACGTTATAAGAAAACAAAGAGATACTTGCCTCCATAACTCTTCTAGTTATAATACAAAAAGAGATAAGGTAGACGAAAATAGTTTGTTTTTTGGTACATTCTCAAGTTGGTGTATTCAACTTGAAATAACAGAGAAACGGTCGATTTTAGGTGGATAATGCTAAAAATAAATACCTATACCCTAAATACTTTTTGTAGTGCTTGAAAAGACCTTTAAAATGAGCTATAGTAAAGGTCAATTACATTATAACTAAGCGAGATATGCTGCAAACAAAATTGATAACTAATGTGTTTTAAGAAAAAGTGAGAAGTAATTTTAACCCCTATCCACCAAAATGTAAATACATCATTTTTCTTCTACAATACCTTTTACTATAGTGTTATTTCTATGTTCAGAAAGTTGGATGGGTTTAGAATGAATGGTTTGTGAAAAAAAAGATCAAATTATAGAGAGCATTTTTAAATTTTCTTAAAAATCTTTCTTTTTCTCCATGTAATTGGAAAATAATAAGAGATACAGGAATGAAAAATTAAAAGGAAATTTTCATCTGAAAAAACCGTACATTTTCGTATGGTATCTTTTTTCATATCTCTTATCATTTTCGAGTTACATGGAGAAAAAGGAAGATTTTTAAGAAAATTTAAAAATGCGCTCTATAATTTGATCTTATTTTTTTTAAAACCCATACACTTTAAACCAGTCCAACTTTTTAAACCCATAAATAACACTATAATAAAAAGTATTGTAGAAGGAAAACGATGTATTTAAATTGTGATGGATGAGGGGTTAAATATACTTCTCATTTCTTCTTAAAATACATTAGTCATCAAATATTTTGCAGAATATTTCGCTGAGTTTGAATGTCATTGACATTTAGTATTGCTTATTTTAAAGGTCTTTTCTATCACTATAAAAGTTGTAAGTAGCATTATACATCTAAAATCGACCGTTTCTCTGTTATTTCAAGTTGAATACACCGATTTAAGCATGCAGCAAAAAAAACAAACTCTTTTTACCTACCATATCCCTCTTTATATTTTAACTAGAAGATTTATGAAGGAACGAATCTCTTTGTTTTTTTATAATCTACAGAAATATTTTATAGTTTTTTTGTTAGATGCATAGTTTTTAAGGTATTCACAAAAATCCGTCCGAAAAGGTGTCATTTTTCAATGAAAATAGCTAATTTTCAACAAGAATAACTCAAAAAGTATTGAGTTGTCAAAAAATAATTATAGAAGAGTTTTTGCTTAAAATTAGGTTCTCTAGCGTCTTCTGTGGCTATTTTAACCAAAACATCTTTCACTCCCGAGAAGGAGTGGGAACCACCCCCAATATAAAAGCGCACATCGGCATAGTGTAGACTTTGTTTCATGAGCTATTCCTTACTCACTGTAAAAATATCAAGTAAATCGATGTAGTAGGATGGAATTCGGAGCCAAATACCCTCATTGACTGCCCTATGAGAAATCCCAGATCTAAACAATAAATCTGAAAATTCTCTTGGAACCACTTTCTGGTAACATCCTTAATCTCTGCCTTTTACAACTTATAGGACAAGGAGACGACGAATAAAGAAGACAAAAGGGACTCTATAATATGCAGTCACATTCCATCTATTCGTCTAGGAAAAAATTCCAATGAATGTTGATTCCGTGTACCTACTCAAAATATGAGTAAAAATGAAAAATTAAAAAACAGCTTATGTTTAATTTCGGTCCAGAGGTGATCCACCATCCCCATACGTACGTTTTTGTCTCTTCAGGCGTCTTCAGTGGGGCTACATGAACATCTCTAAATCGAAACGAAACCAAGCTGCATATTTAAGCAGAATCAAAAAAATAATTCTGGGTATACGAGTAGAACGCTCTAGCGATAGCTGCATCTATTACAGAGAAATGAGAAGTTCCAAATCTAAACAATAAATCTGAAAAGTTTCTTGGAACCACTTTTGTTTAATTTATCAATATTTTGTATTTTGATAACGATTTCCGAAGTGCAAGTCGAAACGTCACCAAAATTTTATCTTTTTCTTCTTCACGTGCCATATCAGAATTATCCGACGTTGGCGGTCACCATTGCGAAGTCTTCTCGATCTTCTGCAATATGGAATAATTGTCCAGCATTTGGTATCTGAGTCCATTCTCGAATGTTTTTTAACCAAGAAACTTGTTTTTTTGCTACACCTCTACGCCCCTCTATTTTGCCTTTAAGGATCAGTTGTAAAATTTTATATCGACTTCCCCTCTTTATATGTCCCAGATAAGACATTTTTCGATGTTTAACAGTCTTTAGCAGTTCTCTATCTTTGTTGACCTTCCTTAGTACTTCTTCATTAGTTTTCCTTGCTGTCCAAGGTATCTTCAGCATTCGTCTATAAATCCACATTTCCAATACATACTTCAATTTTGTTCATGATCGATACTTTTAGCGTCCAAACTTCTACGCAATACAAAAGTACGGACCAAACATAGCACTTAACCATTCTTTGTCTTAGTTCTAAACTGAGATGATTATTGCAAATAAATGACTTCATTTTCATAAAAGTAGTTTTAGTCATTGCTATTCTACGTTTTATTTCTATGTCTGTATCTAGTTGGTCCGTTATCACAGTTCCCAAATATGTCATTTTGTGAACTTTCTCAACTTGGACTCCGTTTAATTGAAGCTTTGCATCGGGATGTGAGTCACGACTAAACACTAAAAATTTGGTTTTGTTTGAGTTTATTTTAATGCCCATTTCCTCTCCTACCTCGTGAATACGATCAAGCAGAATTTGGAGACCTTCAATATTATCTGACAGAATTACTGTATCGTCTGCATATCTAATCACATTAAGTAGTTCCCCGTTGATTTTTATTCCATATGGCTATCTGTCAAATGCCTTTTTAAATAACTGGTCCGAGTAAACATTAAACAATGTTGGCGACAAAATGCACCCCTGTCTGACTCCTCGTTGTATGGAGATTTCATCGGTGTAGTTATCTCCAATTTTTACGATAGCAGTTTGATTCCAGTATAAATTTTTAATGACACGAATATCCTTGTCATTTATTCAGATATTTTTCAGTATTTGCATTAATTTCACATGCTGTACTTTATCGAATGCCTTTTCGAAGTCCACGAAACATGCAAATACATCTTTTCTTCGGTCACGGCACTTTTGTAATAGGATGTTAAGCGCAAAAAGTGCCTCCCTGGTTCCCATAGCATTTCTAAAACCAAATTGGGTATCTTCGAGATCTTCTTCGTATTTCCGTCTAATTCTGTTAAATTTTATGTCCAACTTAAATTGTAGCTTATTTCCCAAGATGCCAAATTGCATAAGATGCCACAAAGAAATAGCTTCAGAAGGATAATTAATTAGTATTTTAGCTGACCGTTAAATCTTTAGCTTGTTTCGTTAAAAAAAAAAGTTAATAGTGCTCTAATGTTGTCCAAAATTATACTACATAAAGCATTCTTTGTGTTGTGGTTACACCCCAAATGTATTGATTTAAATAATGACGTCAACACTAAATATTTATTATTTATTATTGCATTGTAGTCAGTTTTATTACAAGATTACGTGAATGGACTTTCCTACGTCCATTTAATGTCTTTTTTTTTTATAAACGACATGTTGTGTGGGTGATTACACTTAAGTACCTAGTTAATATTGTATGGGGATATAAATTTAAATTATATTGTGTTTCAGTTAATGATTTAGTCCAGGAACCCAAGCTTTTCACCTCGCAATTTTTACAGAATAGAATAATTTGCTTGAAAATTTGAGACTAAGTAGTGGATAGTCCTTGGATCAAAATCTATATGATGCCGACAGGCGCTTTTACCATGGGGGTGGTTGCCACCCCATCTCGAGGGTGGAAATTTTTATTATATTTTGACCGCAAAAGTTAATAAAAACATTCATTCTAAGCAAAAAATGTTCTATATATTTTTTTTTTAAATTAATAGTTTTTGATTTATTCGCTATCGAAAGTGTTATTTTTATATCTACAAAATCAATGTTTTTCGATGGTATACTCATTTACGATTCACTCAATTTTTGCCGTAGAACAAATTTTATCAAACCAAGTTGTTGGGAACAATTTTATCAAACCAAATTACCTACAATTTCATATTTAAACATTTTTTTTTGTATCTCTGACGCTAATCTTTCTATTCTGAAGAAAATGGCATTTTTTACCAAATTGCAAACATTCGTTATTCGCTTTAAACTTCAGTTTTTTTAAAACTAATCATTCTAAGCCAGTCAAACTTCT
Organism: Diabrotica virgifera virgifera; assembly: GCF_917563875.1. NCBI lineage: Eukaryota > Metazoa > Arthropoda > Insecta > Coleoptera > Chrysomelidae > Diabrotica > Diabrotica virgifera. Next base: position 2,473,400 of record NC_065445.1, on the reverse strand, counting down.
AGAATCTATTATTAATACATAAATAAAGAAGAATAAATAAGGCTAATGACTAAAAACACCGCTAACTTACAATACTATTCTTTCAATTGGATTTCTCCTTTTTTTTTTTCAAAAAATATATTGATTTTTTAACCGCAACTTTTTAATTTTTTATCTTAGAAAGTTCTTTAGAAAAAAATTTTGTAGGTTTTTAAAAGATCTATAAGGCTATTAATATTAAATCCTTTCACTCAGTCACAAAAAGAGGTAGCATTGAAATGGTTGGTAAAGGTGGTTTTTGCATGATACAAGATTTAATTGCCAATAGCTCACTCAATTTTTGCCGCAAAAAAAATTTTTGCAAACCATTTTCTTGGGAATTAAATTTCTACAGCTACAATTTCATGTTGTTCTGAAGCTATTTTCTTGTGGCATTTTTATAATCAAGTATATTCAAATGGGAAATAAGCCACAATTTTACCTAAAAATGATTTTATTAACGTTTCGACGCCCAAGTCGGGTGTCGTTGTCAAAATACAAAATAATACTGAAACGTTAATAAAATCATTTTTAGGTAAAATTGTGGCTTATTTCCCATTTGAATATACGTGATTACAATTTCATATTTAAATATTTTTTCGTATCTCTGATGCTAATCTTTCTATTCTGAAGAAAAGGGCATTTTTTACCAAACTACAAAAACTCGTTATTCGCTTTTAACTACATTTTTTTAAAAACTAATCATTCCAAGCCGATCAAACTTCTAGAACCTATTAACAATACATAAATCAAGAAAATCGAATCAGGTCAATGACCAATTTTAAGTAAGGTGGTGATTAGGCGGTTGTTTACGATCACTTTTTTGCTGAAAAAAATAGGGACTGACATTCTTTTCATTATAAGTCACTTAATTTGTTTAGCTAGAAATTTTTTTTATTTCTGGAGATACATATTTTTAAATACTTTAAATAAGTTTCAACAAGTTATCCTCGAAAAATGCATAGTTTTCCCGTCCTTTGAATTTGAAACTACAATATTTAGCATTTGACGAAGAAGATCATATATTATAAAGTATAGCTCGTTTACTATTGGTCTTAAAGAAAATAAAAGTAAAACGGTTTTGTTTATTTTTTCAAAAGGTACATTTTTGTTAAGTAAAGTTGTTTTGATAAAACGAAAACTTTTTGAGTTATTAGCAAAAAACTGATTAACAACATTGATTTTTGAAGTTATACTTCTTTACCGGCGATAGAGGGTGATTTTTTTATATGTTAAAACCTATCAGCCCGGCGCATGCGCATTATAACTTTGTTCTGATTGGATGTTCAAATGACATGTCAAAAATTATCCGATATGGCAGCTGTGGTTTGGAGGTAAAGGTAAAGGTAAACAAATGTATAATATATTAGTTTTATTGTTGTGAGGACAGAAACAAAAAAGCTTATAATATTGTAGTGACTTTTAAATAGTTTTTAAAAGCAACAGGTACGTAATAATTGTTAATGTATCATGGGTATAAACCTACCTATTTGATCTGCCAAAATACATAGTATGTAATACTTTTATTTATATAATTTGATTACCATCAAAATTTCTATCAATATTCACCTAATATATTGTTTTTTTACTCTATGTTTTGTTGTATTTTTTCAATTCTAAATCATTTCAATTCAAAATTAAAATAATTTGATCAATTTTCAAAATATCAAAATATCACAAGTTTAATCCATTTAGTTAGTCGATCTTCGTAAATAATGACACATAGTGTCTGTGGCTAAGCGGAGAAGGCGAATGAATTCCAATACCAACCGCTCTTATCAGCGCTGGTTCGAGTCCCAATAGAAACTTTCTTTTTTGTTTTTTTTTTTAATACATTTTATGATTGTAAGTATATTTATTATATAATTGTATTTTCAGAAAATACGTATTTAGTTAAAAAAATTTTCGACAATTAATGTTCAGACATCATTTGTGGCTTGTTTAATGTGTTTGTGTGTGTTTTATTCTTTTATTATTTTAATTTTTGGCACTGTTCTAATAAAAATGTTTGAGAAGTAGTAAGTATAAATTAGTTTAATATTTAAACAAAATAGAAATAAAAAGTATATTAATTTCGTTTAAATCATATAATAGAAGTATAACTTCTTACGTGCGTACAAAGTACACACACATTCTTTTTTCGATATAAAACTAACACTTTCGATAGCGAATAAATCGAAAACTATTAATTTTATCAAAAAAAATGTATAGAACGTTTTTTGCTTATAATGAATGTTTTTACCAACTCTTACGGTCAAAATATAATAAAAATTGCCACCCCCGAGATGGGGTGGCAACCACCCCTTGGTAAAAGCGCCTTTTGGCATGATATAGATTTTGATCCTTGGACTATCTATTACTTATTCCCAATTTTTCAAGCAAATTCATCCATTCTTTAAAAATTGCGAGGTTTTGTCCTATTTTAGCTTCATTACTTGGACTAATTATGAAGTCATTCTACATAAATTCATTGAAATATATCTTGTTGTCCAAGCTATGTGGAAACTTAGTAATGGCACATTATAACAGAATTAACTGAAACCCTCAAGGTCATTTGCACCGAATCAATGAACGTCTGTCGTCTCTTCTCCTCACGGTTCCAGATAAATCAGTTTTATTGTAACAGACAAAAATAAAACCCCTGACAATTCTAAACATAAGAGAAAGAGAATTCTAAACGTACAACAGATAGTTTTATTAACCACTTCTGCTCAACTGCTGAGAGTAATAAATGAAGCGTCTATAAGCCAAGGGGTATAAGTGCAATTTTGTTTAAGTTGGAGATAAGTACAGTAATAGATAGTTAATACCCATTTTAATGTTGTGGCCAAAGGACACAAGTGAATTTAAAACCAATAGTGACATACATGGGTATTTCACTAAACTCCTGAAAATAGTGTGTTTATCATTTGGCAGCCATTGGATATAAGTTTGTTTATATCCCTTGGCCTCCAAACAAGTGTTAGTTATATCGTTTGGCAGCCAACTTGTTAATACTTGTTAGATTAGTGATACAATGTGTTAAAGTTCATACCAAACCCTTCTTTCAGTGCATCATTAATTTTGACGTCATATAGAATTTTAAGAATGTCGCGAATCATTGCATCATATTTTAGTTAATGCGAGTTGACACGATTCAAGTGTACTTGGAAAAAGAAAGAAAAACTGAAAGAGAAATGTTTGTACCAGAACACTGGGTAAAGATGAAGACCCGTTCAAAATTTATGGTTGTTAGGATGAAAGACCAGATTTTGTTAATGTAGATACACTTCGGCAGATTCGGCATACACGTACTGTACCGGGAATATGAACCATGCAGTGGCTTAACTTCTACAGAAATTGGTCTTATCAACAACGGGAAGGACAACAAATCACATATCAAGGCACTATGGATAATATTTAGGACGATCCCGACGAACCAGACAAATGCTTCGATAGCGAAGATGACTATTAATGTAAATAGCCTATGATAGATATTAATAGTCTATAACTATAAAGCACATCAAAGAAACATGAAACGTAAATCACGTTTCATGGAAATAAAACACTGCTAAACAAATAGACGTCCGGCCATTTATGAAACTCTCCGAAAATAAAAATGTTTTATGAGCATGAATCACACTCGTTTCATTAGTAGGCGGACTTCAAGATTTGTTTACCTGTGTTTTATTTTCATGAAACGTGTTTTACGTTTCATGTTTTACGTTTCATGTTTCTGTGGTGTGCGGCTTGCCTTATAGTTAAGTTTACTTCTAGTGTTGTTTCCTACTTTTTGCATTTTTATGCCAATTTTTAATTTTTTTACAAAAATTATTTGTTTTATTGATCAAATTGTATTTAGAAGAATAAAGATACAAGTACAGAGTTACAGAGTACAATACAAGTATTTAGTTGGAAGACAGTGGGTATAAGTGCTGTTTTTTTATTCTAAACTATCTTATAAAATGCTAAGTTTTTTAAATGTGATATAATTGTACTATTACATAAAAGTTTTTGAAGTTAACAAGACCAGCCAACGACCAACTATTTTGAAAAACAAGCGGTAGAATTTAGGAAAGGTGTTACACTTTAAACTTGATTTTCTCAAAACTAATAAAAATGCACTTGTATCCCTTGGCTTCTACTTGCCTTAAATGAACTTGAGGTTTCTCAGCTAACTTTTGATGATTTCTTGAAGTGCTCAGAAAAACATTCCGTGATTTAGTTTTCAGCCATTAAACTTTCGTGACATTGGCTTAGCTATTTCAGAAATAAAAAATTATTATGCCTTTAACATGAAAAAAAGCAACGGCGAAGACTATAAAGAGTTGTCTGTACCTCTACCGAAAGTACATTTTTCTGGACCTGATTGTAGGGAGCAAAGTTGTACTTTTCCTCCCTAGGGAGGAAAAGTAAAAGTGACGTCATGGTATTTAATTCATGAAATATAACTTATTGACGCCCTGTACAATATCTATTTTCTATTACGTAAGTATCTATACATCCTGTATTTTGCAGAATGGTAAAAAACAGTAAATTGTTATTTTGATTTAACAATGTTTACATTAATAATTCGACTTATATTTGACAGTTGACAGTTATATTGCCCCTACTTGTTAGTTTTAGTTCTAATAAATTTTGTTGGTTAGTTACATAAATAAATTAAGTAAAAATGAAAAAGTGGCTTGTTATTTGAGGAAGATGGAAAAACCATATGTATAACATGGGAGTAAAGTGCCGTTGCCTCCCTTGAATGATTACTGCCCTCCGCTACGTGTCGGGCAGTAAACTTCATTCTCAGGAGGAAAAATAGCACTTTCCTCCCTTGTTATACAAATAGCTATACGGAGTACGGCATAAAAATTGACCCTTTCACAGATATATCTTTCAAATGTGCAAGTTTGGCCAGAGATACCAAGCAGAGGCAGCTTCAAAGCGTTAAAAAAAAAAGAAAACTCAGTTCAAAAGCATTATCCACCGAAGAACTATTAAAAATCATCCAAAGCTACGACGACGAAACCCTCGATGGAGAACAAAAAAAGTTTTTTCCCCTTTGCTCATTTGAACTTGCTTGGAGGGGCAAAGAGGCCGTAAACTGCAAGATTCACTTTTTCCAGAAGGAATTTGATGTTACGGGCCGAATTGAATACAACAGCATTTTTTTACAAAACAAGGAGGTTCGAAAAGTTTGGCAAGTTTTTCTTACCAGCAAATGGCTGGTAAGAAATTCATCAAACGAAAATTTATGCCCAGTTAATTTATTTTTGAAATTAATGGAAAAAGGGGAACCAAATATTTTATTAGACAGGCTCTTTCTTAGCGTTCACCGCAACTGGAAGGATGGATCTTGGTTCAAAAACTGTCCACTTCGAATCAACACCGTATCTAAGTGGACAAAATGTCAGCTGGATAAATTGGAATAGACACAAAAAAACAGAACATACCAAACCATTCTCATCGATTTTCAGCTGTGTCAGCCTTGATCAAGGAAGGTGTTTCTGAACAGGAGTTAATTAAATTAACGGGCCACTCAAATGCAAGCTCTCTAAAACGATATCTGCAGCTGGATTCCAGTCACCACCAGAAGTTGATCGAAAATCTCAGAACAACAAATAAAACTGGACCTTCGAGTTCCCAAATGCTACAGGTCAATAATACACAAAATCATGCTTTGGTAGAAAAGAATGGCAAACTAAACTACTATAACTTATAATAATTGTACATTTAATATTGTTAACAAATAAATAAAGATTATGTTTCGTTGATATGGTGCATTAATTGTCTCGTGAAATAGTCTTGTCGAATATCATTCGAGAGAAAATTATTTTTCCACCTACCTCTACCTAAAGTATACTTTTACGGACCTGATTGTAAGGAGCAAAGTTGTACTTTTCCTCCCTAGGGAGGAAAATATTTTTCCTCCCGAGGGAGGAAAAGTAAAAGTGACGTCATGGTATTTCATTCATAAAATATAACTTATTGACGCCCTGTACAATATCTATTTTCTATTACGTAAGTATCTATACATTTTAACGTTTATTTAAAAACACTCTGTATTTTGCAGAATGGTAAAAAACCGTAAATTTTTATTCTGATTTACCAATGTTTACATTAATATTTTGACTTATATTTGACAGTTGACAGTTATATTGTACCTACTTGTTAGTTTTAGTTCTAATAAATTTTGTTGGTTAGTTACATAAATAAATTAAGTAAAAATGAAAAATGACTTGTTATTAATTTGAGGAAGGTGGAAAAACCATATGTATAACATGGGAGTAAAGTGCCTTTTCCTCCCTTGAATGATTACTGCCCTCCGCTACGCGTCGGGCAGTAAACTTCATTCTCGGGAGAAAAAGTAGCACTTTCCTCCCTTGTTATACAAATAGCTATTTCCACCTACCTCTACCGAAAGTATACTTTTCCGGACCTGATTGTAGGGAGCAAAGTTGTACTTTTCCTCCCTAGGGAGGAAAAGTAAAAGTGACGTCATGGTATTTCATTCATGAAATATAACTTATTGACGCCCTGTACAATATCTATTTTCTATTACGTAAGTATCTATACATTTTAACGTTTATTTATAAAACACCCTGTATTTTGCAGAATGGTAAAAAACAGTAAATTGTTATTTTGATTTAACAATGTTTACATTAATAATTTGACATCTGACAGTTATATTGTACCTACTTGTTAGTTTTAGTTTTAATAAATTTTGTTGGTTAGTTACATAAATAAATTAAGTAAAAATGAAAAATGACTTGTTATTAATTTGAGGAAGGTGGAAAAACCATATGTATAACATGGGAGTAAAGTGCCTTTTCCTCCCTTGAATGATTACTACCCTCCGCTACGCGTCGGGTAGTAAACTTCATTCTCGGGAGGAAAAGAAGCACTTTCCTCCTTTGTTATACAAATAGCTATACCGGCAAACTTTTCTTCAGGTTTTATTCAAGTTTATTGCCTTTTGGCAATTTTCGCTTATGAAATTTTGACAAAATCTAACTGTCAAAATTTAAATCGCGGAAATTGCCAGGCAACAAACTTTCATACCAGTCGAAAATATTGCCGGCAAAATTTTCTCTCTTATATTATTATATTACATACGAAAATTACCCTGTATAAGAACTTACCTACTGAATAATTTAAATCGTTTTATATCACAGTAACTTTATGTCCGTATATGCTTTCTAAAAGACTTCCTCAACATCCGTTGGCAAATATCTTTTTACTAGTTCGCTTAAGTTTGTTTAAGCTCTTTATTTACTCGTTAGATTTACATTGCATACTAGGAATAGGAGAAGATGTTCCGCAATGCAGATGCTGCCGTTGCAGTTACCTGAGAATAACATGGTCTATTGAAACTTATTAAGCAATAAAAATAAATGTTGATATAAAACTCGGAGGTTCAAATATTAATACAAATATTTGATAGCCGCACTAGAACCAAGAACTATTCATTTTATATACAGAGAATACTTATTTTGAGTTCAACAATGAAATATATCTAGGTGGATTTTGAAACAAAGCTATTATAAATATCTTAGAATATTATCCTCATTTTCTTCTTCTTCATGTACCATGTCCTTTCAGAACGTTGGTTACTATCATAGCTACCTTAAATTAATTCACTGCCACCCTAAATACCATGCTTGTATTAATACCATACCAATCTCACAAGTTTATTTATTTATTTATTAACGGGATAAACCCAATACATACAAAATACAATAAAGCAGAGCTTTCGTCATAACAATGAAAATAGAAAAATTAGATACACGTAAAACTACAACTATACAACACAAACATAAAAAATAAAAAGAATATAAATTATTTTCAAATGATGAAAACAACTGATTCAATTACAACAATTAAATCTATTTAATTTTTTTTTCAAATTCAAAATTCAAGACGCCCGAGTTCTTGTTTAATAGAGGAAAATGAAGAACCAAACAGATCTATTAGATGAGAAGTTGTTCAACCATGAAGTCCTTTTTCCTCCTGGACTGGGGGGGGGTGAAAACTATTTTATTTAAGTAAAATTTGTTATATCATGTTCTTAAAATAAATCAATACTTTTTGAGTTATTAAAGATCAAAGATTTGTCTGTTTAAGAGCACATGCGTGAAGTTACGGATCATAAAAAGAATATATTAATTAATTGTATGTTACTAAAATATTATTTTTATATTATTTTGACATTAAAAATTTAGCAAAAGTGTATTCGAATATGTCAAATGTACCTATTATTGGACACCCCCAGTTTCTGGGCATATTCATTTTATATTGATAGAAAAAATTCAATTAAATATCGAAATAATATAAAAATAATATTTACTGACAAACAATTAATTAATATGTTGTTTTTATCATCAGTAACTTCACGCATATGCTATTAAATAGAACAATCTTTGATCTTTAATATGTAACTCAAAAAGTATTGATTTATTTTAATAACATGATATAACAAATTTTACTTAAAATTTGTCCCTCTAACGATTTGTGGGCTTATTTTTAATAAAATTGTTTTCACCCGCGGGAAGGGGTGGTATTCACCACCAGGGTAAAAGTGCAAGTTGGCACCAAATCAGTTTTATTTCTTGAGGTAACTAGTCACCAATTTTCATGCAAATCGATAGAGGTTTAACAAAATAGGAGGTGAAAACCTTTAAAGACTACACTAACTTTCCCCTTTCATCCGTTATTGCTACTTCCTGTATCCACTGAGGTGTCAGCCTGAAAGTGGTCATAATTGTCAATATACAATGGACACATTTCACAGGAAAAACTCGATATTACTTATGACGATGATTTTTCGGCTCTAGCTCTCCGTCTATAACTTGCATCTCTTAATAAAAATTGTAGGTCTTTGTTAATACTTTGGACACCCTTCTAAAAGCGGCTCTAGTCTGCTCTATTCTGGATCTAATATATTTTATATTTCCTAAGCTACTCCAAGAGTAACTGGAAATTGAACAAATGTACAGATGGATTTAAAGATTTATTGTAATTTGATATAAAAGCATTAAAGACATCTCTGATTGTGGCAAAGTTAATACTGCATTTCCTTTCTTCTGTTGTTACAAAATTGTCGAATCTTAGGAAACACATAATCTGTTGAGATCTGTTGTGAGACATGGTACTAGAGGACGACATAAATTTGGATCTTAGCTCAATAATACAAATGTAGGCTCTTTGGCAACGTGCCAGGATCCTAAAATAATATGGAAACCAATAAATACTTTCAGTTCTTCTTGCACAAAAGGAAAAAAGGCCTTTCTTTAGCATATTAAGTTTATCTATTCGTCTCCAATAAGATCACATTCATAATATCTTGACCAGCGAAAAAAATAATTCAGCAACTTCTTTTATGGTGAAAAATTAAAAAATATCTAGTCTAGTGTATTAGGCCATGTTAACATTTTTTGTTTCGACCATGGTGGATCCTTGCTCATAGAGTTTATAGAACTTACAGTCGGAAAAATGAAAGAATACCCATGAACGATCACATCACTCACTTATTTTGTATTTGCTGTCTTTTTCTATAAATAACAAACGTTTGTTATAGAAAAAGATAGCAAATACAAATTAAGTGATTGATGTGATCGTTCATGGGTATTCTTTCATTTTTCCGACTGTAAAAAGCATATCCAAACAAACCAAATGAAAATATATTGTATAATGAAAAAAGCAAGAAAATTTACAACAAAAGAAATGGAGGATATTTGAAAATCCACCCTATAGCACCGATTTACTTCTTGCAATTTTCACAAATTTGGGTGACTGCAAAAGGCGTTTTAGTCGGACGAAAAAGTAGAAAATGCCGTAAAAGAAGTCTTCGAGAAACAGTCACAAGAGCTCCATAAGCAAGGTACACATATATGTTGGTGAAACAATAGGATATACAGTGTGTCTGCGTAACTTGGAACCATATGGGAAACTTTTTTAATATCAATTTTACGAAAAAAAGTTATTCTTTATAAAGTGCTCTGCATAGTCTAAAACCTAAGACGCAATGATCAGATATCAAATTTTATCAACAGTATACGAGGTATGTCAAAAAATATGAATTTCGCTCAAGAGTAAAGTGCCTTTATATTTCACAATATCGAAAATTGTCATTAAGAAAAGTTGTTTGTAATTAAAAATTATGTTACAATCTGAATTTACACTTTTCTAATTGAAAAAGAATTTTTTGAAAATTTTCATCAAATCACGGACACCTAACATCAGTTTTATTTATGGTAGCTCCGTTATTATTAACTTTACGAAAAAAAATTATTCTTTATAAAACGTTATGCATAGTCTAACAACTAAGATATAATTATAAGATATTAAATTTTGTCAATTTTATACGAGGAAAGGTTAAAAAATATGAATCTAGCTGAAGAGTAAAGTACCTCAATATTGAAATTTGTTATTACAAAATGTTCAGAATTAAAAACTATGTTTCAATATGCAATTGAATCCTTCTAGTTGAAATATTTTGAACTATAAAGGTATTTTACTCTTGAACGAAATTCATATTTTTTGACATACCTTGTATAAAATTGAAAAAAATTGATATCTTATGATTGCATCTTAGTTTTGTGACTATTCAGACATTTTTATAAAGAATAACTTTTTTCGCAAAATTAATAATAACGGAGCTATCATAAATAAAAATGATGTTAGGTGTCCGTGATTTGAGGAAAATTTTCAAAAAATTCTTTTTCAATTAGAAAAGTGTAAATGCAGATTATACCATAATTTTTAATTACAAACAAATTGTATTAATAACAATTTTTGATATTGTGAAATATAAAGGCACTTTACTCTTGAGCGAAATTCATATTTTTGGACATACCTCGTATATTATTGATAAAATTTGATATCTAATGATTGCATCTTAGGTTTTAGACTATACAGAGCACTTTATGAAGATTAACTTTTTTTCGTAAAATTGATATTAAAAAAGTTTCCCATATGGTTCCTAGCTACGCAGAGACACTGTATAATATATTTGCCAATCAATATTTTATGAGCTAAAGATCGGTTTCAATTGAACAAGCCTCGTAATTTTAGGTAAAAATAAAGTAATATACGGTATAGTTGTTCTACAAGTGTTAAAGTGATAATGGTAACTGCAAACGAGATCTTTTTAAATGAAATTTATGAATGCAGGTACTTTATCTAAATGGTTTCCACCGTAGCCGTAGCTCCGTTAAGTCGGTGATAATGGCTGAACTGCATTACAGAAACTAATCGAAAAGTTAGAAGGGAGAATAATATTATCTGTTTGGATTTTAATTTGCACTAAAATATAAGTATGATACGCGTGGTTGGCTGTAAAAGCGATAACAGTTGTTTACAGTTTCAAATTAATATGTTATTGGAAAGGGAAGAAATTATATTATACAAGCAAACCGTTTGCCGATCATATAAGTTATTATATCTATCGCGAAACTCGTTCTTGACAATCAACTAAGGAAAGTAAATGAAAAATTGAATAGTAAACTAGAATTTCAGTAGAAAAAAAAAACATTAACTCCCAACTTTCACTTCAACAGCCAGGGTACCGAAGCATTTTTTTAACAGATAATACCTATAAGAACAAATTGTAACTATTTCCTGCGTAGGATCTTCGAGAGCATGAAAAAAAGCTTTTAAATGGCGTATTACACAGTTTGATATACTCAATTATGGTTAGTATAATCGCGAAATAAGGTCGAAATGGCAAAAAAATTAATTTCGCAATAACTATTATAAAAATTAGTGTACAGCTTTGAAATTTTTGTCAAATGAGGGTTCTTTGGTTTATCTATTAATAGAAACATTTTCCATCCTAAAATTGATTCTCCTCCAGTGAACTTTATTTCAAGATCCATTGATTACATCAAGACTAAGGATGACGTAGAAGCTGTCTTATACCAAAGACAATATGAATTGTTAATCGTTCTACGTCACTGTTTCGGCATTGTCGTACACGGTATTGGCAATCTACCAATTGCTTGTAATACTGACCCCAGAGAACAATATGATTACCCCGAGCGATCGATTGCCATCTAAATTATTAAGTAGATATCTTCTTTTGTCATAGAAGTTTAAGATACAACTACAGGGTGTTTGGGGTAAAGAATGGGCCATAGCTTAACCGTATATTCCTGAGCTTAAAATAGGTCGATTTAAGCTAACTTACCTTAGTATGAAAGTTGATAATAACCGAAATACACGGTCTCAAAATTAAACTTTTATTTTATTTATTCTTGAATATATATCCTAACGAAATTTGGTAAACGAAGGTTTTTTGGCACGAGAAATCTAAATTCGCCACCAAAAATGATGTATTGCCCAGAGGGCGCCACATACGCCTTTCAGCGCTCATTTAAGATGTTCAATTTTTTTTATTACCCACGCTATATACTTTTTAAATCAAAACTTTTATTCTCTTAACATTTTTACTTAAAAAAGGTATACTATATTTATCTCGCTAAATTTAACTGTTTTCGAGATAAACGCATTTTAAATCTGCGTGCAACATAATTTCTTGCATAATATCATTGTAATTACACCCGAAAAATAACTTAAAACCATAATGGTAGGGGAGCCCAAGCGGGAATTTTGCAGTAAATCGAGCGCGTCAGATTATCATATGGGGAGAACCCTGGTATCCTGTAGATGTACCTCTACCATATATTGGCTCTAAACACAGGAGAGTTCGTTAAGGGGGGGCCGAAAAAAATATATCCTTAGAAAAACTCGAAATCGTCAGATTAAGATAAAGTAAGTTAAGTACATGCAAAACAGTGTATATTTAAAAAATCTGACGATTTGGGCGGGGCGTTAGGAGATGGGTGAGTCACAAAGTTTCACAAGAAAAAAAGCGATTATCTCGCGAAATGAACGACAGATCTAAAAACTAAAAAATACGTGCTCAATATTTGTCAAAAATCTATCGAATGATACCAAACACGACTGCCCACGGAGAGGAATGGGGGGTAAATTTAAAATTTTAAATACGAATCCCGCGATATTTCGCGAAATGAACATCAGATCGAAAAACTGAAAAATACACTTATTCAATATGTTTGAAAAATCTATCGAATGGCACCAAGCCAAACACGACCCCCCACGGATGTGGGGTAGGGGTTACTTTAAAATTTTTAATAGAAGCCCCCATTCTTTATTGCATATTCGGATTCCTTACGTAAAAATAAGTAACTTTTATTTGAAACATTTTTTCGAATTATGGATAGATGGCGCTATAATCGGAAAAAACGATTGTTGGAAATGGAAAATTAAATTAAAAATGGAAAGTTCCCACTAAAATGGAAAATTTTACTTGACTTTTTTTTGTTTTAGGACCTAATAATCACAACCCAATAGGTCTCCAAAGCGCTGGAGTGACTGCACATTTAGCATACTTTCCCCCACTACCTACTATAATAGTTGTGCCAGTTCTCATATTATTTATGTCATGGCATCGCAAATTCCATTTGAAGAAATTTGCGATACATTTTTGGAAATTTTTATGGTTTGATTTTTTAAAATTAAGTTTTATTTTTACTAAAGTGTTGCTGATATTATACCTCGCCTTTTAGTAATTTGTAACAGAACTTAAGAACAAATGAATTAAATTTAATTATAAATATTTTCAATTAGAACATATTTACGACGTATCAAAGGATATAACATCCACAATTTGTATATTGCAACGATTTCCTGCGACAACGAGACAAACTAATTCATATTAAAATCAATACGAACCACATTGTTCTCTGGAACAGTGATACTGCAACTGTTTATACGCAAATACATGTAACTATGTATATAATCAGGACGGAAACATGTAATAGGTATGTGAAATATAACAGATTTATATCGTTATTAATATGTAAAAGCTGTAAAATTAATAATCCAAATAGGTAAATAATAAGAATCAATAAATAATAATTAAAAAAGAATGTGTGTGTACTTTGTACGCACGTAAGAAGTTATACTTCTATTATATGATTTCAACGAAATTAATATACCTAAAACAGTTTATTTTAATTTTATTTAAATACTAAACTAATTTTAATGCTTACCACTTTCCAAAAATAAAAAAAGGATATGAATGGTCCGGGATTTGAACTCAAGACCTCTCAATCTCTAGCTGAATGCTATATCAATCATGCTACGAGGTCTGTGTTTGTATCGTCTCGGACATAATGACAATTCACGGTAACAAACAGACGAAGCGAAGTATAATACATAAATATAAATGTTTAATAATACTTATCTTACTCCTGGGGAAGACAAATCCAAAGACAAAAACTATAATAAATATATTTACTAAAAACACTAATATATTCTTTTCACACCTTTTTTGCACTGATATATTTATACATAACTTGAAAGATTTAGCAACTAAACGCCATACTGTCTGTGTGAGCATGCGCGCGAAATAATGAAAATTCACTCCCAATCGCACCTAAAGAAGTATAACTTCAAAAACTAACATCGAATCAATAAATAATAATTAAAAAACTAACATCGACGTAAAAACTCCTTAGTAGTAGGTATAACTTAATTAAAAAATTTAAAAATCCAAATGGATGACATAAATGTGTTCAGATCGAACGTTTTCGGACCTATCAGTACATCATCAGTGAACTCATGTACTTGCAAAATAGCCCCAAAACCAAACAGTGGTTATATCTAGAATTCAATTTACATTATTAAATTGTAAAATTGTAAAGGCTTACAACCGATGTTAGTGGAAACCTTCCGAGAACATGAAGAATCCCTACCCGAAACCTTAAACAACCATCTTGGTCAACTGACGTCTGCCAAGTTTGGCTTTGCAAATTATCTAGCTTTTCATCCTAATCTTGGATGAAGTCATAAAGAGCGTCAATAAATGAAGAAGATACAGAATAGGGAACAATGCGATTAAAATTCTCTGCTACTAGGCCAGGAACCGAAGCTTTTCACCTCGCAATTTTTACAGAATGGATCGATTTGCTTGAAAATTTGAGAATAAGTAGAAGATAGTCCAAGGATCAAAATTTATATGATGTCGAAAGGCGTTTTTACCATGGGGGTGGTTGCCATCCCATCTCGAGATGTTACTAATAGTTAATAAAAACATTCATTCTAAGCAAAAAACGTTCTATACATTTTTTTGATAAAATTAATAGTTTTCGATTTATTCGTTATTGGAAGTGTTAGTTTTGTATAGAAAAATCAATGTTTTTCGATATTACGATTCACTCAATTTTTGCCGTAGAAAAATTGTTTTCAAACCATGTTGTTGGGAATTAAATAACCGACAATTTTATATCCAAACATTTTTTCGTATCTCTGATGCTAATCTTTCTATTTTGAAGAAAATGGCATTTTTTACCAAACTACAAAAATTCGTTATTTGCTTTTAACTCCAATTTTCCACATACAACTCCATATTAATAATACATAAATGAATAAGAATTAATAAGGCCAATGACGAAAAACACCGTCAACTTACATTATTATGCTTCCAATTGAATTTCTCTTTTTTTTTTCAAAAAAATATATTGATTTTTTAACCGTAACTTTCTATTTTTTTATCTTAGAAAGTTTGCTAAAAAAGAATTTTGTAGGTTTTTACAAGGTCTATAAGCCTATTAATATTAAATCTTTTTAAAATCCCCAGTCGCAAAAAGAGGTGACTTTGAAAGGGTCATGTTATTACAAGTTTTAATTCTCAATAGCTCACTCAATTTTTGCCTTAGAAAAAATTTCTTTGCCTTAGAAAACCAGGTTCTTGGGAATTAAATAAGCTACAATTTCATATTTAAACATTTTTTCTTATCTCTGATACTATCTTTGCTATTTTGAGGAAGAGGCCATTTTTTTCTAAAAAAATTCATTATTCGCTTTTAACTCCATTTTTTTAAAAACTAATCTATTAATAATACATAAGTAAAAATGACAAAATAAGGTTAATGACTAATTTTAATTAGAGTGGTGATTAAGGGGTTGTTTGCGATCAATTTGTCGCTGAAAAAAATGGGGACTGACATTCTTTATATTATAAGTTACTTAATTTTTGAGATAGAGACTTTTTTATTTCTGGTAATAGACATTTTGTCTGGTAATAGACACCTGTCTTTTGACTTTGAAACTACAATATTTAGCATTTGACGAAGAAGAGCCAACATAAATAAAGTATAGCTCGATTACTATTGATCCAAAAGGAAATTAAAAAAAAAACGGTTTTGTTTATTTTTTCAAAAGGTACATTTTTGTTAAGAAAAGTTGTTTTGATAAGACGAAAACTTTTGGAGTTATTAGCAGACAACTTATTAAAAACATTGATTTTTTCGATATAAAACTAACACTTTCGATAGCGACTAAATCGAAAACTATCAATTTTATCAAAAAAATGTATAGAACGTTTTTTGATTAGAATGAACGTTTTTACCAACTTTTGCGATTAAAGTATAATAAATAATTTCCACCCCCGAGATGGGGTGGAAACCACCCCCATGGTAAAAGCGCCTTTCGGCATGATATAGGTTTTGATCCTTGGAGTATCCATTACTTATTCTCAAATTTTCAGGAAAATCGATCCATTCTGTAACAATTGCGAGGTTTTGTCCTATTTTAAGCTTCATTACTTCGACTATACAGATACGATGCAATATTGATAGCCCAAAATGAAGGTAGTCTTCAAAGACTAGTTAACAGATTTAATACAAGAGCAAAAGAATTTAACATGACGACTTAAAACTAGAACAAACAGGTGTCTGTTCAATGCCCCATGTCTTCTAGAAGATAAGAGTGAACTCAATTGTTTGAGTTCATTTTTTATAAAATAAAACGTTTATAAAATATAGAACGTTTATAAAATATATAAACGAAACGATTTTAGATTTAGGATCAGCGTGAATATAAACTCGTATTGTTTATTTCGTATTGTAAAACATAAATAAATGTATATTATACAAATGTTTTAGTGTTAGTGTAAATAAATTAAAATAATTGTACATAAATTAGAGACTAAATAAAATAATGTCAAATAAAACCATTTCAATATCTTGTTCACTATGCTCTGAATTATTATCAATTATCATTAATCTGTTAAAAGGTGATTCTATCTAAAGGTGAACTTGAAAGAAGACTTATCCGGGTTGGCAGCATCTCTGTCTTTGTCCACATAGCTAGAGGGCATCTCTCGAAAATGTTGAATTATCCAAGTGAATTCGAAGCTTTATTGGAAATAAATTCAATTATTTCTGCTACGTATTTTTCTACTAGCACCGTTGTCATAGAACAACTTTGCTTTATACAATGATGAGTGCGCTAATAAACTGCAAAATCACGGAAAAGACAAAAAACATAATACGTTGTGAAATAAAAGGAGACGAAACAAATAGGTGGGAAATTATCAATACAAACGTATAAATTTACATTATATTGATAGTTTCCTACTTTTAGACGTATTGGAGTTAAAGTGTCACATGAAAATTTGAGTCACTGCCACAAGAAGAACAGTTGTTAATCAAAGATAACTTGGAATGGGACTGAAAGCTTACCGTCCGCTTTTGGTGTTACTTTTGACACCACAGAATAAGGCTCGACACTTAGAATGGTGCAGAGCTCAGCCAAACTGGAATGGCAAATGAAATTCTGTCTGAAATGAATTTCAACTCGATTTAAGTTCTCTGTTTAACCCAGGTATGACAATACCAAAAGGCACCGTTAGGAAAATATTCCAATTTACAGTTCTGAGAATCTGTATGAAACGAGTCTGTGTACTCTAATACAGAGTATGGCATTAGTAAAATAAGAAAATCTAAGGTTTCGTTTTGATTTAAATCTGTCTCCCTCCATTCTCCGATAGTACTATTTCTAGGTCTTCCTGTTGTCAAGGAGGCTCTGAGGAAGGCAAATTTACACAAACACGACCGTAGTTTCTCGATATAAATTAAAACTATTTATATCGCAGTATGGTTAGAACGCCCTCTAACGGGGAATAAGTGAAATGAATTTCGACTCGATTTTACTAATGCCATACTCTGTATTAGAGTACAGACTCGTTTCATACGGGTTCTCTGAACCGTAAATTGGAATATTTTCCTACCGGTGCCTTTTGGTATTGTCATACCTAGATTAAACAGAGAACTTGAATCACGTCGAAATTCATTTCACTTATTCCCCGTTAGAGTGCGTTCTAACCATACTGCGATATAAATTGTTTTAATTTATATCGAGAAACTACGGTCCTCTTCTTCTTCTTTAAGTACCGTGCCCAAAGTTTTAGGCGTGGGTAGCTTCCATAACAATTTGCCGATATCGTTCTCGATCTTGTGCGGCATGTAACAATTGATCTGCTGATAAGCCAGTCCATTGACGAAGGTTTCGGAGCCATGAATATTTCTTTCGACCAATTCATCTTTTTCAGTCGATCTTTCCATTGAGTATTAACTGCAGCATCCTATATCATCTTCATTAAGTCAACTTCGCCTTGACCTACTCTGTTTAAGACTTCTCTGTTAGAAATGCGTTGAACCCAAGATATTCTGAGCATTCTACGATACGACCACATCTCAAAGGCTTCTAATTTGTTCATCATGTTAACCTTCATGATCCAGGTTTCACATCCATATAGTAATACACGATACACATAGCATTTTAGGAACTTGATTCTTAGTTGTAAGTTCAGCTGAGAGTTGCTCAGAATAGATTTAAGTTTCATAAATGCTCCTCTTGCAATTTCTATACGGTCGTGTTCATGTAAATTTGTCTTCCTCAGCGCCTCCTTGACAACAGGTAGACCTAGAAATAGTACTATCGGAGGATGGAGGGAGACAGATTTAAATCACAACGAAACCGTAGATTTTCTTATTTTACTAAGGAATTCTGTCTGCTTTAATGATGAATCTAGGTTTTGTCTGGGTGGCTCTAATGAGCGCATAGTGGTAAAACGTTTTCGAGGTAATAGACGTTGGCTGTTGAACGTCATACATCAAGACAACCAAGCGTTATGATATGAGGTGCTATATGTTTAGGAAGCAGATCACCTCCAGTTCTTATTAACGGCACTCTTACAGCTTGACATTATACCTATTGGTGAAGAACTGCAACCTGTTTTACATCTCTAGCTACAAACCATTCCAAATGCAATTTTTCAACAGGATAACGCAGGGCCTCATATTCCCCGTGAAACCATGGAGTTCATACAAGAACCTGGTATACAGACTTTGGAGTGACCACCAAGATCAGCTGATTTGTCACCCATCGAACATGTGTGGGATCTCTGGTAGGTCGAAACTTAAATCGATCGCCACGTTTTCCTGCAAACTTAGAAAACCTGTAGCATGTCATAAGGAAAATCTGGATGAGTATTCCGTAATATGATGTAGACCACTTAATTCAATCAATGATCCACAGAAAATCAAGGTAGAGCCATTCATTATTCATTTTTTTACGAAAATGACGTTGCAAATTTGTTTATAATGTATAACATGAAAAGGGAATAGAATTTTGACAAGATGTTGTTATGTCATATAAGGGGACGTTACACAATGACGAACATGGGCTCAGTAGCTCAGAATCGGAAGAGATGGGTGGTGGATTTTTAAGGGATGTTATTAGTATACTCTTATTAGCTTAGAAATAAAAAAAAAATAGAAAAATCGAAATAAGGATGTCAAATTAAAAAAATTAAATATTTGGCGCCACTGGTTACCTCAAGGGAACCAAAAATTATACAAAAAATTGAAATATTAAAAGAAAAATAGTAGATCAAAATAAAACAAAAACATAGTCAAATAAAAAAATATACCATATATAATATACAAAATACTTATAACGTAACTTACCTTATCTTACTCTATACTATACTCAGCCAATTCTTTATTGTTCTTACGATACAAGAGAGAAGGAAAAGAGAAATAATAAGATTGTATTTAGCAAATTAATCATTATTTAGTAAGACAAAAAAAATGAATCTAAAGGACATCGCACACATCTTATGGAAAATATAATGTCACTCAAATTCAATAAAATTTATACGAACAGATTCGTTTTAAATTAACGGTAAAATCTTATCATTGCGCCAACTCTTAATTATGATTAATTACGGCGCAAATTGCAATTAAAGTTTATCGAAATCACATTTTTGGAGTCAGTAAAACTGTCAGTTACAATCACTATTGCTCTGGGTGCTATTCAAAAGAGCTTAAACCCCGCTGGGCCTAAGCGGATTAGTGAAACTAATCCGCTGATTTATGGAGTACCGACAATTTGGGTATTATAAAATATTTTTTCTCTCTCTAACTTATGTACGTATCCATTTGATTTCAGATTTATTTATATCCATTTCTGCTCTTATTATTGAAAATATGGAATTGGCGCAATGATAAGATTTGACCGTTAATTTAAAACGAATCTATTCGTATAAATTTTATTGAATTTGAGTGACATTATATTTTCCATAAGATGTGTGCGATGTCCTTTGTTATCTCTTACGGTCTACAAAATAGAGATCGTGATTACCAAAAGAAATAAAATAGAAAGTTTACAAAATATACCTTGTTTATAAGTCCTTTTCTTCTTGGTGGTTGTTAAGTCCAAGACGCGATTTCACTTCACTAAATTGATACAACAAAAGTACATCAGGTTACCCATAGTTCATAAAAAAAAACTCCATAGTTCATCAAAAAAACTTTTATAGAAAAATTCAGCATTGTCAAAATCAATTAGCACTTACTCGAATAAAAATATTTAAAAAAATTTTTGTTATCTAGTTCATTAACGGAAACAAAAAAAATACTAGCAAGCTTTAGGCTTTAACTGGGATGTTGAACTAGTAACATTAAAAGAAAACTTCTTAACGTCTGCTTGTATATAAAGAAACATGGTACCAATAGTGGTACAAAAATATCGCGTTCGCTTAAAAACGGAGAAAACGCGGTGGTCCTCGACTTGCTTAGACCATGATGGGACCAACACTAACTAAACACAAAAACTTCTGCAATAAAATTGCAAAAAAACTTAACTGGAACTACACTACTAATTTTTCCGGTAACCGCATATTGGCGGCCCGAGGCACCTGCAAGATCTTCTTGTCGATAGCTCTCACCCCTTAACTCGATGACAGCCTTACTGGAACTGACTTGACCGATCTTCTCAAAGTCTAATCTTCAAAATTCAACGCCCTCTCCAGAAATCATCTAATTATCTTTTTTGACAAAAAAAATATCTAAGCCTCCTACACTTATTTATTAACCAATAGGAAAATCAAAACACATTCTAAATTCAACCTCTTTGGTAGGGAATTATACTCTTTGAGCAATAGGGTCATTTAGCCATGTCAGCGATCCTTACTTAGCTTCAACATTTTGAAGAAAGGTATTGCTGAGTCCTCAATTAATACCCGCGCTTTTTAATACTCAAAGCAGCACGTTTTGTGTATCTAAATTCGTAGATCCATGGAGCCAAAACGATCATTAGCTACAATGTAACACTTTTTTACATCGCAAACTGACTGTTTTAAGCTCAATTTTCGAGCGATAATATAAACACTGAAATCCGAATGTAGATATGTCTACAAAATAATATCTTTCTTTTAACAAAACGGATAAACTTCAAATTATCACGTTTAAATAATTCACTTGGCATATGACGCTATATTTTTATGTCTACAGGATGGGACAAAAATATGTTACGATAAATTTACAATTTTTGGTTTCTGCATAAGGCAAAATAATTGCGTTCTTTTGAACCGTTTCAAATGTTATCAAATAATGAGCACATTATAATGTATACTTCCATAAATAACTATTTAAAAAAATATTTGTCCTTCTACATAGACGTGCATTTTATTTGACCATGAGTATATACTTTTTAAAGTAAACGCATATAAGAGTAAACATGTTGATTAATACCATGCACCAGTTATTTTGTTACTAATTTCAAAACAAACTTCACTATCGACCGTGCTACGGAAAATTAAATAAAACTTTGGTATCGAATCCAGCTTTTTCCTTTCAAAACTTCGTTTGTAAAACTTTATTAATTAGTTGCAAATATCAGCTTCAATATTCTTTTTTGTGTTGTGAATATAGACTGGTTTTATGTTAAAATAAACTAATGCGAAATATTATCAACACGCGCTAAACTTTGTGAATTAATACCGGAAAATGCAGAGATGCGGAAAATGGTAATGCGGCTATAAATGCTTTATGAGTTTTTCGTTTGATTAATTCTAAAACAAGTTTTTAAAGAAATTTTTTTGTTAGATTTGATTAAGAAATTACTATACTACATAAATACTGTTATGTATTTTAATATAGTATGTTAATAACATCTTCTTCTTCTGCACGTGCCATCTCCGCGACGGAGGTCGGCAATCATCATAGCTATTCGGACTTTGGAGACGGCTACTCTGAGAAGTTCATTTGATGTACATCCGTATCATTCTCTCAGGTTGCGCAGCCACGATATTCTGCGTCTCCCTATGCTCCCTTTTCCTTGGATCTATCCCTGTATAATGAGTTGGAGCAAGTTGTACCTCTCTCCACGTGTAATATGTCCGAGATATTGTAACAGTCCCACGAAAGGGAATATAATTTTGACAAGATGTTGTTATGTCATATTAGGAATGTTACACAATGAAGGACATGGCCAGGGTCATTTAAGTCTCAGAGGTCTAAGGGATGTGGATTCTTAAGGGATGTTATAGTATACTCTTATTAGCTTAGAGAAAAAGAAATAAAAGAAAAATCGAAATAGGGATGTCAAATAAAAACATAAAATATTGGGCGCCACTGGTTACCTCAAGGGAACCAAAAATTTTACAAAATAGAAATATTAAAAGAAAGATAGTATTAAATCAAAATAAAACAAAAAACATAGTCAAATAAAAAATATATAAAATACTTTAAATTTACAGCAAATATGGTGTGACTTACCCTGTCTACTCTATACTATACTCAGCAAATTTTTTATTATTCTTACGATTCAAGAGAGAAGGAAAAGAAAAAAATAAGATGGTAATTAGCAAATAAAACATTATTTATTAAGACAAAAAATAAATTTTCGAATCTGTGATCTCACGGTACGGTCACGGTGTTACAAATTGAGATCGAGATTACCAAATAAATAAATGAAAGAAAAGTTCTACATAAAAAAATACCTTGTAATCATTGTCCTTGAGTCTTCTCGTGGGTTGTTAAGTCCAAGACGCGATTCCACTGCACAAAAGTCACTCCACAATGTTAATAGATACAGCAACAGTACATATTTGATGAAACCAATAGTTCATAAAAAAAATTTATATAGAAAAATTCAGCATTGTTTAAATAAATTAGCACTTAGGTACTCGAACAAAAATATATAAAATGATTTGTTTTCTAGTTCATTAAACTGGATCAAAAATACTAAAATGAAAACAACTCCGTGCTTTAAAAGA
Organism: Diabrotica virgifera virgifera; assembly: GCF_917563875.1. Taxonomy (NCBI): domain Eukaryota; kingdom Metazoa; phylum Arthropoda; class Insecta; order Coleoptera; family Chrysomelidae; genus Diabrotica; species Diabrotica virgifera. Next base: position 2,449,981 of record NC_065445.1, on the reverse strand, counting down.
AAACCTCTACTTGCTTGTAAAGAACGATGGTACCAACAGTGGTACAAAATATTGCGTTCGCTTAAAAACGGCGAAAACGCGGTGGTCCACGACTTGCTTAGACCATGATGGGACCAACACTAACTAAACACAAAAAACTTCTGCAATACACTTGCAAAACTTAGCTGGAACTACACTACTAACTTTGCCGGGATATAAATATAACTACTAAACCGCATATTGGCGGCCCGAGGCCCGGCAAGATAGCTCTCTCCTGAACTCTACTCGATGACCTCTACAACAGAACTCCCTAACAGAACTGACTAACTCGATCTCCTCAAACTCCAATCTCTAAAAATCAACGCCCTCTCAAAACCAGAAGTCTTCACTCCCATCAAGAACTCAATAACCACTTACAGATTCAAAACACTCAATAAATTTAATCTTTGCCAATAAGAAGTTGCTTGACATACTTTTAGCCACACCCTCTGAACTCATAAATCTTCTTCTTGGCGAATCCAAATTATAAAACGACATCAGGCAAAGCTTCGCGTTTCCCACAGAAAATTGCTAAATTAACAATTCCACACGTGTGCTCTCTGAGCTGTTATCGCTAAACACTTATGAGATAACACAAACACTTCCCACAGCTTGAAAGTCGGTACGACAGTAATCCAAGTCTAATGGGTACTATCTATCAACAAAACTTCAGACTTCAGTCTGGAAAGACCATTAAAATTCTTTGATGGCAAAAGATATCGTATACAAAACAATATCGGATGATCCAATTCATCGCTAAAAATTCTAAGAATCGTACGATCAACAAAAACACACATCATGCGAGGAAATAAGAATTTATCGACTCGATCACTGTGAGAAAACGAACTACGCAATACTCTAAAACACAGCACATGATTAACGGACTTAGTATACAATGTGGAGCAAAAATAATAATGAATTTCGGACCGTTATATTTCAATTATATGGTTCTTTTATTGTATTCAAGACTTCCATTTCATTATTCATCTTTCTCAGAACCTCTTTATTTGTTACGTGTTCTATCCATGATATTTTCAGAATTCTTCTATGCACCCACAACTCAAATGATTCCAGTTATTTAATTGATGCAACACTCAAGGTCCAAGCTTCCATTCCGTAAAACAAAGTCGAGAAAACGTAGCACCTAGCCAACCTTACTCTAAGCTCTAACTTCAGATCGCGTGTGCAGAGCACTTTCCTCATTTTTTTTTTAAATTCGCTTTAGCCTTTTCTATTCTAATTTTAACCTCCAGGAAGTAACCATTTGTGGAGTTGATCATTGGTCCAAGATATGCATGTTGGTCTACTCGTTCGACATTGGTTCTGTATACGAGGAGGTTCTCGTTATTTCTTTGCGTTTTAGATATTTTCATAAATTTTGTCTTCTTGATGTTCATTGTTAGACCGTATTCTTGGCTATACATCGCTATTCTGTTCACCAGTCTCTGAAGATCTTCAATATGTTAATAACATACCTATCCACAAAAGAGGAAATAACGGATACCAATTAAAGCACTAAAGAATAATAAAGTCACAGGTATTGACAAAATACCAGCTGAAATTCTCAAAAGTGGAGGACACCCAAGCATAGATATATTTTATAAACTAATAACAGACCACTTGTGGAAAACAGAAGAAACTCCAGGAGGCTGGAAACAAAGCAATCATATGCCCAATCCACCCTACTGTAAATATTCAAATATTTACATCAACTTCTCGGTGAGTTTTGATTCAGATCAGTCTTCTTGCGAAGCCTCTTTGATAACGGGTAGACCCAGAAACACGGATAGAGGATAGCAAGAGACTCGATTTGAATCAAAACGAAACCGCTTATTTTACAATACTTTTTTGATTTCTAAATTATCTTACTGATAATATCGAGGAACCGGGAATTTCTATTTTAATGTCCCTGCAAATGATTGAAAGTCTTTATATTTTCCAACATACCTCACAGCCTCAATTTAGCTGAAATCCCGTTAATAATTTTTTCACGTTTTCCAAGATTGACGTTTGTAGCATTTGCCCGAATAAAAAAGAAACGATTTTACAAGTTAATCCGATGTTCATTTCCAGTTAGTCATTTGTCTCCCGTAGGGATGTCATCTACCTTAATATACTTGGGTGTGCTGATAAACCCGTACAAAAGAAAACGAAGGAAACGAACGAGTTATATGAAATTTAGCACGCGTCCTTACAACAAAAAACCCGTTTCATTCTTTTTGCACGTTTTAGGTAGTAGGGAATACAATGGCATTTATAGAAAATTGGAGAGCAGATCAATTCATATACGAACCTTTGTTAAGGAAAAAGTTTTTGTTGTTTCATTTTGTAAAGAAATATAAGAGATTTGTTCTGAGATTTTTTTATTTCAGTTAGTAATTGGTTTTAAAGCTTACAAATTAGACGATATTGTTTCAAAGTAATTGTTTCGTGCAATTCCAAGAAACCTATTTCTTTGTCCGGTGATAGTGAACACATTTTTGAGTAAATCTAATGTTTTCTTTTAATTTTGCCAGTACATATATGATACGGAGAAATTTTATGGTGGGTAGTACAAAATTAGCGGGAGATACTACAGAGCTATCGTTAATACGAGAGTACGACACAAAAACAAACAAAAGTTTGAGCCACCCTGTAGCGAGGAAAAGGTACAATGGTGGGTGTACGTCGATATTATGTTGTAGTCTCATATTTTGTGAACATTTAATTTTTTTAATTTCTCTGATATCTTTAGTAATAAAGAAACTTGACGGTTTTATTCTTTAATACACTTTAACACACTTTAATAAATGTTTTAACCGACGCCGACGACACGTGATATATGCGATACGTGAGGAGGTCATGTCTTATCGTACCTCTAAGATGAAATTATTTCCTATATATGGTACAAAAGGAACAGAGTGTTCAACGAAAAAAAATTTGTGTAATGTACTTCTCGAAAAGAGACTCCATGCACACACCAAATCAGTACTTACTCTCAAGAAAATTCCACCCCAAAACATCGCAGAGCCTCCATTAAACAATCTCGTCTGTCTTATGTTGCGCTGTGCATACCGCTCACTTGGTGGATAAATAACTCTTATAGGTGTCGATAAGAACTGCTTACGTTATGCGCCTTTCAGTTTTTAAAGTTTTGTTAACCGTTATTTTTTATTGTTAATTTAGTTTTGTTTCAGCTAAAACATATATGTTAAAGAGTAAAACCACCTATTTTCTTTTTTTTTTCTAAAGATATCGGGGACAATTAAAAAGCAAAATGTTCCCAAAACGTAAGACTATAATACGATTCCGATGCATACTCACATTTATACTCGTTCTTTCTAGAGGGTGTCTTAAACTTAACATCAAAAAAAACATTTCTTCTTCCACCCGGTATAAGTACAAAAAAGAAGTTTGAGTAAACCTTTGCCCAAATTTGTATATATTAAAAGAATCCAAAATAATAAAAAAAATTAGCGGAATCCGTTAATTTGTTCACGAAAAAATCAACTATGAAAATGAGCATAAATTTCTATAAGTATCCCCAACTTATGCCTCTAGTGCCCTAGTGCCCTAGTGTATATTATTACTTTCTAATTCTAATAGAACCTTATTAGGCCAGGGTGCATCTGTAAAAATATTAGTGCATTTGGATGTTGAGAGGTGACTCATATTTTTTTGCAGAAATCGCTTGAAAATAACTCATATAATAAATAATATTTGAGTTATCCTCCCACTCAAAATGGTCCGGAACATTGTTTAAATATTCAAAATGTCAAAAAATGAAGGAAAAATTCGATTTTTTTCTTCCTTTTTTGATTATAACTTTAAAAGTATTCATTTCCGAGAAAAATTGCACTGACATAAAAGTTGCGTAATTAATTTTCCTACAATATAGGATCAGCTAAAAATTTTAAAAGTTGTCACTCTTGTTGCAAAATAGCAATAATTGCGAAAAAAAACCATAAAAAAAACAAGTATTCGCATTTTACGTTTTTCAACCATTTATGCTACACTTAGGACCTTCATATTTCACCCAGAAAAACTGTATGATATAATAAAACAATACTGTAAATTTCATTAAGATCGGTTTAATAGATTTTGCAAAATAAATTTTGCAATTCAGTTTTCGCAAAAAAAAAATTTCAAAATGTTGCACAACTGAAAATAAAGTAGACAGCAAGTTGATTTTTTTTACATATACAAGAATACCGTACCTCTCATTTGCAATTTGCAAAATTAAACGGCGTCAGGAATTTTTTAAATAAACATTATTTTTTGGTGCTCGCGCAGGACAGCGGGTATGTTTGCTCTGATTGGGCATTCCAATGACCTTTGATAATGATTGATAAATTTTAATTTTTAGTACATTTAGATATAAATAAATAAATTTGTTAATTGCAAAATAAACACATAATCTGTCCTTTTAAATAACACTTTTTATAGCAAAAACTTTCTTTGTTCATATATTTTAACTTAGAGAATAAAAGTTTATTTTTTTTGAAACATATGCAATTGTTTAAACAATATTTCACAAACAATAATCAAATTGGTGAACAGGGAAAAGTGTACTTCTTAAGTGTGTAAAACAAATAATTCCTAGCTAAGCGCTTTCGGCTTATAAAGCCATCTTCGGAGCTATGGTCAAAAGGTTCAAAACACCCCTATGAAGAGAGATAGATCCCATGTAAGATATACCAAAAATTTTTCTATTACTTGTGCAGTTTTTTTAATGATGGAAAAAATATAGAAAGAAACCTTGTCTGTTTGTTGAAAAAAGTTGGTAGTATGCAGTATGCACAAAAAAACTGCACAAGTAATAGAAGTATTTTTTGTATATCGTACATGGGATCCATCTCTCCTCATAGTGGTATTTTGAACCTTTTGACCATAGCTCCGAAGATGGCTTTATAAGCCGAAAGCGCTCAGCTAGGAATTATTTGTTTTACACACTTTAAAAGTACACTTTTCCCTGTTCACCTGTTGTCATAAGTGTGTACAAAACTATTTCAGTCTTTACATTAATAATCAAATTAGTTTGATTTTTGTGGAATTAAAATATTAAAATACAACAAAATATAGAGTAAGAAAATAATATATTAGATAAAGATTGGAAGAAATTTTGGTGGGTATCAACTTGTGTGAATCGAACACCGCTGTCCTGCGCGTAGCACCAAAAATTAATGTTTATTTAAAAAAATTCCTGACGCCGTGATAGTTAACCGATCTTAATTTTGCAAAATGCAGATGAAAGGTACAGTATTCTTCTATACGCAAAAAAAATTTTAACTTGCAATTTGTTTTATTTTAAGTCATGCAACATTTTGAAAAAATTAATTTTTTTTCGAAAGCTGGATTGCAAAATTTATTTTGCAAAATCTATTGATCAGATCTTAATGAAATTTACAGTATTGTTTTATTATATCATAAAGTTTTTCTGGGTAAAATATGAAAGTCCTAAGTGTAACAAAAATGGTTGAAAAACGTAAAATGCAAATACTAGTTTTTTTATGTTTTTTTTCGCAATTATTGCTATTTTGCAACCAGGGTGACTATTTTTTAAATTTTTAACCATTTCTATATTGTAGGAAATTTAATTACGCAACTTTTATCGTAGTGCAACTTTTCTCGGAAGTGAATACTTTTAAAGTTGTAATCAAAAAACGAAGAAAAAAATCGAATTTTTCCTTCATTTTTGGACATTTTGATTTATTTAAACAATGTTCCGGACCTTTTTGAGTGGGAGGATAACTCAAATATTATTATTATTTGAGTTATTTTCAAGCAATTTCTGCGAAAAAATATGAGTCACCTCTCAACGTCCATCTCAAAACAGATGGGCCCTGGACTATATATTGATCAAAATTGTCTGCTAAGTTCCTTTTTCTTAAAAAGTTACCTATAAATGAAAAATTTCCGATCGTAGCGAACCGTTTCCAAGAAAATTTAATGCATTTATGGAAATTTCGAGGAAGAGCAACTTTTATACGGAGATAATAATAATAATCGTCTTTCCGATTTGATTTAAAATCCTTCCAGGAATAGAGAACCGGTCAGATTAGCAATTTTAATGTACCTGATCGCAGAATATTATTGGATTAATTCAACGGATTATAAATTATTCACTTTAAGTTCAAGTAATGCATTTTCTGCATTTTAGTCAGTTTTCTACCAGTATTCTGCAAAATACAAATCGATATTACTTCGAGATAAGAAATGGGGGTATCGCATATTAATGGAAGAAAAAAAATTAAGGAAAAAATTTGTTTTTCCTTTATTTTCCTTTTGACATTGTAGACCAGGACTAATCTGTAAAAAAACGTGTATTTTTGGATGTGAGAGGTGGCATTCGGATTTTTGCAGATAAAGTTAGGTGACACCTTCAGTAATAATAATTGACTTATGCTCCTTCTCAAAAATGCCTGGAACATTAATAAAAAAATTAAAATATTTAAAATTTTGGAAAAACATCGATTTTTTTCTGCTTTCTTTGCTTACAACTTTAAAACGGTTCCTTTTGGCACAAAGTCGTAGAATTAAACAAAGATAATTGAATTTTGTATGATATACGACTGGTCAAAAATGTCTTAAGGTATTACCTTTTCTGCAATATAGCAATAAATACAAAATAAGGGAGCAAAATACGCCTGTTGATATTCAATGTTTCTTAACCACTTTGGTGGCACTTAAACCTTATAATCTAAGAGCTAGAGCCGAAAAATCATCGTCATAAGTAATATGGAGTTTGGCATGTGAAATGTGTCTATTGTATATTGATAATTATGACCCCTTTTAGGCTGACACCTCAGTGGATACAGGAAGTAGCAATAAGGGATGAAAGGGGAAAGTTAGTGTAGTCATTAAAGGTTTTCACCTCCTATTTTGTTAAACCTTCATCGATTTGCATGAAAATTGGTGACTAGTTAGAACATACCTCAGGAAATAAAAATTATTTGGTGCCAACTTGCACTTTTACCCTGGGGTTGATACCACCCCTTCTCGGGGGTGAAAACGATTTTATTAAAAATAACCCCACAAATCGATAGAGGGACAAAATAATAAATAAAATTTGTTATATAATGTTATTAAAATAAATCAATACTTTTTGAGTTATTAAAGATCAAAGATTTGTCTGTTTAAGAGCACATGTAACAAAAAAAAGTTACGGATGATAAAAAGAAAATATTAATTAATTGTATGTTACTAAAATATTATTTTTATATTATTTCGATATTATAAATTTAGCAAAACTGTATTTGAATATGTCAAATGTACCCATTATTGGACACCCCCAGTTTCTGGACATATTCAGTTTGTACTAAAAAAAAATCAATTAAATATCGAAATAATATAAAAGTAATATTTTACTAACATACAATTAATTAACATGTTCTTTTTATCATCCGTAACTTCAAGCATATGCTCTTAAATAGACAAATCTTTGATCTTTAATAACTCAAAAAGTGTTGATTTATTTTAATAACATGATATTTTAAGACAAGACAACAGCTATAACAGAACTATGACGAGAGATCACGAAAAAATTCTACTAAGATGGGGTGAAGTTAAAAACAGAGCTAGAAATAGAAGGGAATAGGGGAAGTTAAAAACAGAGCTAGAAATAGAAGGGAATGGAGGAACCAAGTACACAGTTTATCCAGAGAATAAGCAAGAAAGAAGATACGTTGACTCGGCCAGTCAGTAATCTTAAAATTTTGGACAAAAAACCCTTAAGCGCCCAATACTCCACAAGGAGGGATGGAACTAGAGAGAGATTACGTATTTTTTTATTTTCTCAAAATTTTTGACAATAGAGAAAACGGGCAATATCTAAAATTTATTAAAAAATCACTCCTATCTTTGGCATAAAGGTTTAGTTCACGAGGCATATTTTATGAACAATTTAGGAACTTCCTGGATTTACATTATATGTAACTCAGTAATATTCATATCTATTCACCCCTTGTAAACATTCACCGCCGTACTTGAGATTAAAATAAGCCAGTAAAAACCACTTTTACTAAAAGATAATTAACCTTTACGCTGCTGTAATGGAGAACATAGCAAAAACAGCAAGCAATCCTTTTCCCAGCTTTCGTTTGTGCTTTGCGAACCATATTCCAGAAGTGGCAAGTCGTTTTTGCTCCTCGTTTTCAAACGCAGAATTTCAATGTAACGCTGGCTTCCCACGATCCGCAATATCGCGGACGGACGCGGACCAGCTCGCACCGACACACCGTGGGTAGTGTCTCGTCCGTGGTAGCACAGACACGTCTGTGCTGGTGCGTGCTATCTGTCGAGAGTAGCGTTACCAGGTGTCCCGATTTGCGCGGGACGTCCCGATTTTCAGGGGTCTGGGGACGTGTACCGATTTGTACCTGATCGGGACACTAAATGTCCCGATTTTCACCCACGAAAACCAATTTCAGGAGGACATGCAGTGAATTTTTTAACTATGTTATAAAAACAAGGCACTCCATAAAGCGGCAAAATCGAATGAAAAATATAATTTTGATAAAAAATAAATAATTTACTTAATCTACGATTTTTTTTGTAATTTCGTCTGATTATTATTATTATGTAGGATTAAATACAGATTATAGAAACACCTTGTAGTCCAGTAAATGAACTGGAAATACGGCGATACCGTGTAATTTTCAGGATCAACTCCGAATTGCATAAAAATTTGGACGGCTTGTGCCGTTGGTAGCTTTTTCTCGGGAGGTGACAGTCACCACTTCTTGGGGGTGAAAAACCGCGCGTTTAAAATAAGTCCGGGGATGGATAAATTGATTAATTCTAAGTAATTACATAGTTCTATAGAATTTTAACTTAGTTAATACTTTTCGAGTTTTTTACGATTGAAAATGTTTATTTTTCGACAAAAAAATCACGTTTTCAGGCGATTTTCACAAATAACTCAAAAAGTAAGTATTTTATCGAAAAAAATATTCTTAGCAAAAATGTAGCACAATATAGAAAAATGACAAAATTTTTGAACTCGTAAAGTCTAGACCCAGCAAATGCAAAGTTGTTGTTCTGAAGCTATTTTCTTGTGGCATTTTTACAATTTTAACTATTTATAATGGGAAATAAGCCACAATATTATTAAAAAAATGATTTTTATAAACATTTCGACGCCCAAATCAGGTGCCGTTGTCAAAATACAAAATACTACCTTGTATTTCGACGCCCAAATCAGGTGCCGTTGTCAAAATACAAAATACTACCTTGTATTTTGTATTTTGACAACGGCACCTGATTTGGGCGTCGAAATGTTTATAAAAATCATTTTTTAATAATAGTGTGGCTTATTTCCCATTATAAATAGTTAAAATTGCAACGTTGTAGCTCATGAAAAATACGTTTTTATTCGTCAAATTCCAAATCAAATATTTCAACGTGAAATAACCAAGAAATGAAGAATTTTTCGGGAAGAACCAATTAAAACTTTTTTACTTAATAAAGCTTTAGTTTTATGTTTTAAAAAAGTTTCTAGCATCAAAACTAAGAGGGTTATGCTCAAAATCAATTTGACTCCTTTTTTTGGTAAAAAATCGTGAAAATCTCCCCCTACTTAGCACCCCAAATGAAATTAATCGTTACCGCTTTACAAATAATTTAATTTACTTATGTATTTTTTACATAACTGAAAGGGCCTGAACGAGTCACTAATCACGAGTGTATGCAAAATTGAACAGCCATATTTGAACCAATTTTTGTCTAACAGAAAAACAAAATGAATCTATCATATTTATAATAGCAAAAGCTACCTACTTTTTACTTCTTGAGATTTTTAGTATTCCTAATACTTTTTAAGTTATTTTGAAAAAATGGCATTTTCCAATATTTTAGGAAATTTTTTTTACTATAAAACCAATTTTTTTTAAACTAAGCACTCCCAACCGGTAAACCTTACAGATCGTATAAACAATACACATATAAAGTAAATGGTAAAGCGGTAACGATTAATTTTATTTACGGTGCTAAATAGGTGGAGATTTTCACGATTTTTTTACCAAAAAAGGAGCCAACTTAATTTTGAGCCTAACTCGCTTAGTTTTAATGATAGAAACTTTTATATAAAACAAAGTTAAAGATTTTTTTAAACACTTTTTAGTTAGTCAGTTGATCCATTTTGGGACTTACTTTAAACGCGCGTTTTTTTTACCCCCGAGAAGGGGTAACTGTAACTGTCACCCACCAAGTAAAAGCAACCAACGGTACAAGTTGAACTTTAAAGTGGAGGGTAAGTAGAACCTAGAGACAAATAAATTTTCATGCAATTCGGAGTTGCCTCTGAAAATTACACTCCAAAACGGTCATTTACTGGGCTACTGTTGTTTATTTGTCCCGATCTACAACCCTAAATCCCGATTTGTTTTTGCCTATGTACCGATTAAAAACAAATCGGACCTGGCAACACTAGTCGAGAGTCGGTAAGAGCAAAGGTGCGGTATCCTAGTGTGACCAACTCCAATTCAGTCGAATTCGGGACAAGGCTAAAAAAATACCTGAAATCCGGGACTTTTTAATGAAAATCGGGCAATTTTTTTTTAAATACAAAACTTTAATATCATTTTATTGATTATTTAACATTTTTATGTTGACCATGATATTTTTTATGGAATTAAGCCACAGTTGGTTGCAATGATAATTATTACATTTTTGTTAGGTTTTGACGTTTCGACTTATAATCCGCAAATCGTTCTCAAAAAAGGAAAAATTATAAAATCAACTGATGTTGGGTTTCCATGTAAATATAACCGATACAATACAGATTTGACTTCAGAAGTTGCCTGGGAACACGGGAAGCTTTGTTTGATATGAGTGTGTTAATGCCGAGATGTTTGGATGTAAACCACGACCTCTATGTAGGTTTCATAGATTTTGAGAAGGCCTTCGATAAAGTCAGACACACAAAACTTTATGGTATCCTAAGAAGCAAAAACATCGACAGTCGCGACATTAACATCATATCCAGGTTTTACTGGGGGCAAGCAGCAAAAATCAAGGTTGATAATGAGTTAACCGAAGAAATTGAGATTCGTTGAGGTGTGCGTAAGGGTTGTGTGCTTTCTCCACTACCATTCAATATATTATATAGCGAAAAAATATGTCAGGAAGCGCTCCTAAAGCAAAACATTGGTATTAATGGAGAATTAATTAACAATATACGATACGCTGATGACACGCTAATAGTAACAGATAACCAAGCAAATTTACAGTATTTGCTGGAAACATAAACACTCATACCAACAAGTATGGTCTAGAACTGAACATCAAAAAGACTAAATTCATGATTGTAACAAAGAAGCTATACACAAATGTGAATTTAACCATAAATAATAAGCAAGTTGAAGTGGCTACGTCCTACAAATATTTAGGGGCTTGGTTCACTGATACTAATGACCAGACAAGAGAAATTAAGAGCGAATAGAAATAGCGAGAAAATAATTTATCAAAATGAAAAAATTCCTATGCTGCCGACTCATAAATCTGAAATTGAGAACGAGAATGTTAAGGCGCTATGTTTTCTCCATTCTGATGTACGACATGGAAGCTTGGACACTAAAAAAGATAAACATCAAAAACATTGAAGATGTGGGGCTACAGGAGAATGTGGAAAATACCATGGACAGAGAGAGTAACAAATCAAGATGTTTCGCTGAAGATGGGGAAGGAATGCGAGGACATAAAAACGATACAAACCAGAAAACTGGAATATCTACGCCACATAATGAGAGAGACAAAAATACTCCCTGCTAAAGTTCATACAAGGAAAAACCTCGAGAAAGAGAAATGCGGGACGTAGGAGGATTTCCTGGTTGCGAAATTTAAGAGTGGTATGGCCGGTATGGGTGCAGTTCAGAGCTACAGCCACAAAGTTAAGATTGCTGTGATGGTAGCCAACCTCCGATAGGAGACGGTACTGCAAGAAGAAGATAACCTATATATACGTAGAATTATATTAACAAGATATAAAATGCATGCCTTTTGGATGTAGTATTAGTATTACACTCTAGAAATTGCCGACTTTTTTTCGCCCCACCAATTCAATTTGATGTGAATTCTTAAAAGAATAACGTATCCAAAATATAATTTTACCAAAACGTTGAAAATTCGGATGGCCCGGAAGCATTGTACGGGACGCCGGGACACGACTTCGTTCTGGCCATGTCCCGGATTTTTCGGACTAGTTGGTCACACTAGGTATCCCAAAAACCTCAAGCAACAAGTTGTTCATTCGCTGATACCAGTAGTTGTCTGTGGTGTTGCTAAAGTTTGTTGCAGTTATTTTTAGGAGTTTTTTGCTAAAACCATGGAATGGACGAACGAACTAATTTTTGATTTTTTAAATCTGTATCAAAATGAACCTACTTTATGGAATTCTATAGCGCCAGAGCAAAAGAACAGGAACGATATATACGAAGCATGGAATCGTATAAAGAATCAATTAAAGGATAGTACAGTTTAGATTAAAGAGTGTAAAAAAGAAGCAAGTTGTGACGATAATATAATTTTATCGTCTAGAGTACACCAATGAATTAAGTAAAACGTGTTTTGTACCGTCTCGGGTCTCGGACGATATAAAAGTCGGAACGAAAAGCCTAGTTGATTATTCTTGGAGCGTTGATCGAAGAATAATAAATATCAACGAGGTATAAGAGGTGAGTTATCCCGACAATTTTCCGCCGGCGTTTTGGTGCGTTGAACGAATCCGACGGTTTTTCCTTTTACCTATCCTTATACGAGCGGTGATCGTATTTCCCAACATGTCTTTTCCCCTGGCGAGTTGAGCGAGATTTCCTCTCCTTATACAGGGTGTCCCAGACTAATTTAGCCACGCTATATCTCTTAAACGAATAGAGATTTTCGAATGGGACAAAAACTGATATATTCTACTTGTAATACACTTTAATATGGCGTAGAAAAAAATCATCCCCTAATATTCATCCCTTAGTTACAACCCCTAATTTTAATTTTTTTAATAGCACCCTGTATATTTTTTAATAATTTTGAGTGTGGTCTTTTATCGTCTATTCAACACATTTTTTTAAAATAAAATCGGTTCGTAAATAACGAAGAAACTATCAGTTTATTTTTGTTAATTGTGTGTCCCAGACTAATTTATCCAGGCTATATTTCTTAAACGAATAGAGATTTTCGAATGAGACAAAAACTGATCTATTCCATTTGTAATATACTTTCATATGGCGTAGAAAAAATTCATCTAATAAATATTCATCCCTAACTTACAGGGTGCTATTAAAAAAAAATAAAGTTAGGGGTTGTAACTAAGGGATGAATATTTAGGGGATAATTTTTTTTCTAAGCCATATTAAAGTGTATTACAAACGTAATAGATCAGTTTTTGTCCATTCAAAAATCTCTATTCGTTTAAGAAATATAGCCTGGATAAATTAGTCTGGGACACATAATTAACAAAACTAAACTGATATTTTCTTGGTTATTTACGAACAGATTTTATTTTCAAAAAATGTGTTGAATAGACGATAGAAGACCACATCCAAAACTATAAAAAAATATACAGGGTGCTATTAAAAAAATTAAAGTTAGGGGTTGTAACTAAGGGATGAATATTTGGGGGATGATTTTTTTCTACGCCATATTAAAGTGCATTACAAGTAGAATAGACCACTTTTTGTCCCATTCGAAAATTTCTATTCGTTTAAGAGATATAGCGTGGCTAAATTAGTCTGGGACACCCTGTATGTATATTTCATTTTAATAAAAGTAATCCTTCATCCACGCGATCGTCAATATTATCCATACATGTACAAAACTACGACACATCGACCCGAACCGAAAGCTCGATGCGTAGATTGTAAAAATATATTTTCTTAACGAAATTAATGAGTAATTATCTTATCTTATCTGAGCTAATTATCTTATCTTTTATATGTTTTGATTCTAAATAAAAATGTCTTAAAAAGTGAACCTTTTTTCTTCGACTGACTTTTGTTACCCGGAGCATCAAATACAACGACTACGTTACAAAGTTAAATGGTTAAATCAAGCACTACACAGACGGACCTACACAGACTTTCCCGGACCATGGGAAGAGGTCTGTCTGCGGTGCGTTGCCGTCCGTGGTCGTTGGCTAAATAAACGAAGAATCGCAGACCGTGGGAAGGAGCTATTAGACTTCTGAAAGTTCAAAAGCTCGACGGAACTCAATGTTAATAGCTTAATGTAGGAATAATGTTGAAGCTTAACGAGAATTTAGAGAGTTCGAGTTATCATTTGATTGAATAGGGGGACTTCTTAGAAATAATTTTACCTGAGTTTTAAAGTTTAATTCAAGAGAGTTTTCCGTTTCTTGAAGTAGGTTAGAACATTTTCTCGAAGTCCATTCGTCCGCCATTTTTGGATATAAGTCTATTCTTGTATTTATATGGGTACCATTCTTCTTGTTTCAGTGTGTTAAAATGGTCACTCCGTCTCATTATTATAATTCCTATTGTCAGACTAAAGAGAGAGAGATACATATATAGATAGTTTATTGATAATATTAATATAGAAAGATTTTTTGGCATAGGTATATATTATATCATACTAGTGATGTTATCCATCTTTGCGTAATAACGTAATGCATGGTTGTTTTAATGAGAATATAGTGGTCGTGTGCTAGCTCATTTGAAAGGATAGTCAATTTTCTGTTCAGTAAAATAAAAATAAATAAAATTATTTATTCAGCGTAGCCAAAAAATATTTATTTTTTGAATGAGATATGTAATTTGTTTTACAGCTGATATAAAACAAAAAAGTGTTTATTTCGCAAATAAACATTGCTTTTCGCTGAAATTCAATGTTCAAACTGCCACCCACCTGCCTCTTGGCAGTAATTGAAACGATGACGACAATCTTGCTGAATATTAAAGAAATGAGAAGTCCCAGATGAAAACAATAAATCTGAAACCTCTCGTAGAACCACATTCTGGTAACATCCCCAATCTCTGTCCTTTACAATTTATAAAGCAAGGAGACGACGAATAAAGAAGATGAAAGGGACCCTACAATATGCAGTCACATTCAGTACATTCCTCCAGGAAAAAATTCTAACGAAAATTGGTTCCGTGTACTCAAAATATGAGTAAAATGAAAAATAAAAGACAACTTATGTTTCATTTCGCTTCAAAGAGCCCTCATGTACGTCATGTAGCCCCAATGAGGAGGTATGGAGCGATCGAAACGTACGTATGGGGATGTCAGTTCAGAGAAATAAGGGAAAAAAATATCCTGTTGGTGACACAACCCTTTCCAGGCCGAAACCAAATTTTTTGAGTAGTATGGACATCTATAATAATAACTTACATGTTTCCTGCAGCCGATTTTGATGATATACAGGGTGTCCCGAAAAGATTGGTCATAAATTATACCACAGATTCTGGGGTCAAAATAGGTTGATTGAACCTCACTTACCTATATACAATAGTGCACACAAAAAAAGTTACAGCCCTTTGAAGTTACAAAATGAAAATCGATTTTTTTTCATATATCGAAAACTCTCAGAGATTTTTTATTGAAAATTGACATGTGGCATTTTTACGACAGCAGTATCTTAAAAAAAAATTAAGTAAAATTTGTGCACCCCATACAAATTTTATGGGGGTTTTGTTCCCTTAAACCCCCCCCCAAACTTTTGTGTACGTTCGAATTAAATTATTATTGTGGCACTACTAGTTAAACATTATTTTTAAAACTTTTTTGCCTCTTAGTACTTTTTCGATAAGCCAGTGTTTATCGAGATATTTTGAATATTTGTCGAATCCACCACATATTTGTATATGGTTAAGTACGGTTATAGAGACCTGTTAATAATCTGAAAATTTATTTATAATTTACATTTTTAGGTATATTTTGAAAAAGAAGCTACATCTCGATAAAAGGTGACTTATGAACAAAAGACTAAGAGACAAAAGTTTTAAAAACACTGTGTTTAACTAATGGTACCACAATAATAGTTTAATTGGAACGTACACAAACATTAGGGGGGTTTAAAGGAACAAAACCCCCAAAAAATTTTTACGTAAATATATTGAAAAAGAAGCCGCATCTCAATAAAAACTGGCTTATCGAAAAAATACTAAGAGGCAAAAAAGTTTTAAAAACGTTGTGTTTAACTAATGGTACCACAATAATGAATTAATTGGAACGTACACAAAAGTTTGGGGGGGTTTAAGGGAACAAAACCCCATAAATTTTTTATGGGGTGGACAAATTTCACTATAATTTTGTTTTAAGATGTTCCTGACATAAGAATTATACATGTCCATTTTCAATAAAAAATCTCTAATAGTTTTCGATATATTGAAAAAAATCGATTTTCATTTTGTAACTTCAAAGGGCTGTAACTTTTTTTGTGAGCACATTTGTACTAAGGTAAGTTAGGTTCAATCGAACTATTTTTGACCCCAGAATGTGTGGTATAATTTATGACCATTCTTTTCGGGACACCCTGTATATAGTTATAAACAAATGGAAATCAAAAAACGGTAAATATTCGCTTTTTTCGTCTTTTACCAAAAGTTAAGCATTTTAAACAAATTTGAGAGTAATAAACTCATAAATCGTATAAAAAACTTCAATATGGTGTTCGCTGAATATGTCTATCCTTATTGGTTGCTTAGAAAATTACAAAATAAATCATAAATTTTGAGTTTTTATAAATATTCATAACTTATGTAAAAATTAACTTACAACCTTCTTATTGCACGGAATGCTGAGACTTCTGGTGCTTAAATCATACCCTAAATTTCAAAGCAATCGGTCAAATAGTTTAAAAGTTATTTAACTTGTTTATCCCAAATTAATTTTTTTGCAACACTATAAGTCAGAAAATGATGAAGTTACAGTAATACTTTGGACAGTTTATGAAAGAAGAAGATTTACATTATTAATTTAATTTAAAAAAAATGGCAAAAATTAATTCTAAATATTTCAAAATTATTTTGCAAGAACATGTGAATTAAAAAGGGGGGGACTAACTTCGTCCTTAATCGTTCTAGAACAATAATTGTTTTTCTTTCAAAATGTGTATAAAAATTCAGTCTTTCTTAAATATGAAAAAATAATTTTTCTATGGGTAACGGTTAAAAAGTTATTCTAATTGTTTATAAGTAAGCAAAAAATCGACATGTTTTTGCAAAATAATTTTACACTGTTTAAAATTACTTTTTGTCATTTTTTTTTAATTAACTTTATAGTATAAATGTTCTTCTTTCATAAACTGTCCGAAATATTAATATAATCTCATAATTTTCTGACTTAGAGTGTTGCAAAAAAAAATGAATTTTGGATAAACAAATTAAATAACTTTTAAACTATTTGACCAACTGCTTTGAAATTTAAAATTTAATTTAAGCACAAGAAGTCTCAGCAATTCGCGTAATAAGAAGGTTCTAACTTAATTTTTACATAAGTTATGAAAATTTATAAAATCTCAAAATTTATTACTTATTTTGCAATTTTCTAAGCAACAAATAAGGATAGACATTCACCGAACGCCATATTGTTGAAGTTTTTTATACGATTTATGAGTTTATTACTCTCAAATTTGTTTAAAATGCCTAACTTTTTGGTAATAGACGAAAAAAGCGAAAATTTACCGTTTTTGATCTTCATTTGTTTGCAAATATGTATATCATCAAAATCGGCTGCAGGAAACATATAGGTTATTAATATAGATGTCCACACTACTCAAAAAATTTGGTTTCGGCCTGGAGGGGGATGTGTCATGAGAAAAAACTTAGTTCTCTGGAATATGATGAATCACCTCTGAACCGTTAAGGCGGAGATACATATGCGCTCTGCTCGGTGTGCGAGCCGCTCGCGCGCAGCGTATTCGTCAGATTAGTACGTGTTTTCAAGTGACGCACAAACGGCACGCACACGGCGCACCACGATCTAAATTCTGTCGGTTTTTCAACAAACGCTTTGATGGTTCGCAATACGTATTTGGACG
Organism: Diabrotica virgifera virgifera; assembly: GCF_917563875.1. NCBI lineage: Eukaryota > Metazoa > Arthropoda > Insecta > Coleoptera > Chrysomelidae > Diabrotica > Diabrotica virgifera. The sequence goes on along the minus strand of NC_065445.1, from coordinate 2,431,995 downwards.
GGTTTGTGAGTGGTTTGTTGGTTTTGGCGCGCATGAGTTGAATATTTGTTAGTAATGGAATGGTCGGAATTGTCGGAAGGAAATATCTAACTTATTGATGTTTACCGTGGAAAATCATTATTGTGGGATCCTTAATAAAGAACCATTTAATTTAAAGAAACAACTTAAATCCGATCTGAACGGAAATAGAAGCTGAAATAAAAAAATGTACATGCGGACCTTTTTAAAAAATGTTAGTTCATTGTTGTACTAAAAATAACATGTCTGTATTAAAAATAAGATTTACTATTTTATTTGGGCATAAGCCACAATTGGAGTTTGAAATCAAGTTTACTTGACCTTTCGACTTTCACTTCGGAAATAGTTATCAATATCAAAAAAACATTCATAAGCAGATATATATTATGTGTCACCGGAAAGCGAAATAGGTAACGCACGACTTGGAGAACCTATAGTTTTCTAACTTCGTATCTGGTGAAGCAACGCAGTTGAAACAAGCGGAATATTATAATTGTGTCACCGGAAAGCGAAAAAGGTAAGGCACAACTTGGAAGACCCAATAGTTTTCTAACTTCGCTTCTGGTGAAGCAACTGAGTTGGAACAAGGAACAAGTAGATATGTTATAATTGTGTCGTCGGAAAGCGAAAAAGGTAACGCACATCTTGGAAGAGCCTATAGTTTCCTAACTTCGCTTCTGGTGAAGCAACTGAGTTGGAACAAGCAGATATATTATAATTGGGTCACCGGAAAGCCAAAAAGGTAACGCAAAACTTGGAAGAGCCTATAGTTTCCTAACTTCGCTGCTGGTGAAGCAACGGAGTTGGAACAAGTAGATATGTTATAATTGTGTCGCCGGAAAGCGAAAAAGGTAACGCACATCTTGGAAGAGCCTATAGTTTCCTAACTTCGCTTCTGGTGAAGCAACTGAGTTTGAACAAGCAGATATATTATAATTGGGTCACCGGAAAGCCAAAAAGGTAACGCACAACTTGGAAGACCCAATAGTTTTCTAACTTCGCTTCTGTTGAAGCAACGGAGTTGGAACAAGTAGATATATTATAATTGGGTCACCGGAAAACGAAAAAGATAACGCACAACTTGGAAGAGCCTATAGTTTCCTAACTTTGCTTCTGGTGAAGCAACGGAGTTGGAACAAGTAGATATGTTATAATTGTGTCTTCGGAAAGCGAAAAAGGTAACGCACATCTTGGAAGAGCCTATAGTTTCCTAACTTCGCTTCTGGTGAAGCAACTGAGTTGGAACAAGCAGATATATTATAATTGGGTCACCGGAAAGCCAAAAAGGTAACGGACAACTTGGAAGACCCAATAGTTTTCTAACTTCGCTTCTGGTGAAGCAACGGAGTTGGAACAAGTAGATATGTTATAACTGTGTCGTCGGAAAGCGAAAAAGGTAACGCACATCTTGGAAGAGCCTATAGTTTCCTAACTTCGCTTCTGGTGAAGCAACTGAGTTGGAACAAGCAGATATATTATAATTGGGTCACCGGAAAGCGAAAAAGTTAATACAAGGCTTGGAAGAACCTATAGTTCTCTAATTTCGTTTCTAGTGAAGCTACGCAGTTGAAACAAGCAGATACATTACAATTGTGTTACCGGAAAACGAAAAAGGTAACGCATGACTTGGAAGTACCTATAGTTCTCTAATTTTGTTTCTGGTTGTAGGAACAAGCAGATATATTATGGTAGGGGAGCAAAGTATGCTAAATGTGCTGTCACTCGAGCGCTTTGGGGACCTATTGGGTTGTGATTATTAGGTCCTAAAACCAAAAAAGTTAAGTAAAATTTTCCATTTTAGTGGGGACTTCCCATATTTTTAATTTAATTTTCCATTTCCAACAATGTTTTTTCCGATTATAGCGCCATCTATCCATAATTCAAAAAAATGTTTCGAATAAAAGTTGGTTTATTTTTATACAAACAGTCCAAATCTGCAATAAGAAACGGGGGCTACCATTTAAGATTTTAAAGTAACCCCCCACCTCACCTCCGTGGGGGGTCGTGTTTGGAACCATTCGATAGATTTTTCAAAAATTTTGATAAAGTGTATTTTGCAGTTTTTCGATATGATGTTTATTTTGCGAAATATCGCGGGATTTGCATTTAAAATTTTAAATTTACCCCCCACCCCTCTCCGTGGGGGGTCAAGTTTGGTATTTTTCGATAGATTTTTGAAAAATATTGAACACGTAGTTTTTAGTTTTTCAATCTGACGTTCATTTCGCGAAATATTCGCTTTTTTTGTGAAACTTTTTGACTCGCCCATTTCCGTACGCCCCGCTCAAATCGTCATATTTTTGAAATATAGACTCTTTTTCATGTACTTAACTTACCTTATCTTAATCTGACAATTTCGAGTATTTTTAAGGATAGATTTTTTTTCGGGCCCCCCTGAACGAACTCCCCTGTGTTAAGAGCCAATATATGGTGGAGGTACATCTGCAGGGTACCACGTTTCTCCCCATATGATAATCTGACGCGCTCGAGTAACGGCAAAAATCCCCGCTTGGGCTCCCCTACCATTATATTTGTGTTGCCGGGAAGCGAAAAAGGTAGTTCCCGAAATGTTCCCAAACTGTGGCTTATTCCACATAAAATAGTAAATTGCATAAGATGACACAAGAAAATAGTTTCAGAACAATACCAAAATAAAATGTAGTAGAAGTACAGGACAGAGACATGATTATCTACAATTACTAAATGTTCGTAAGTTTCCTCTGGATCGTCAAAATGAAAAATTTTAACGAACATTAACCGCGCCACGAACGCGCGGCGCACACACGGCGCGGAGTTCGTGGCGCGGATATGTGTCTCCGCCTTAATGAAACATAAGTTGTTTTTCACTTTTCATTTTACTCATATTTTGACTACACGGAACCAACTTTCGTTGGAACTTTTCCTAGACGAGTAGACGGAATATGGCAGCATATTGTAGAGTTCCTTTATTTGTCTATGTTTTAAAACTTGACTTTGATATGTAGATCTTGTATTAAATACAACTTATTAAGTAATGTTTTTTAAGGATGCGGATGTAGATTGCCATCCCAATAATGTTGAATTTCTGATGAAATATCCTGTAATAACAATACAGTAAAGATATAAGATCAAAGATAATATTGAAATGTAAATAACCAGCGAGAATAACAAGAGGAAATTCCATTATAAATACATGGCTGGAGTCTGACTAATTTGTAATTATAATGAATGGGTACTAAAATATATTATAATGTTCTCTTTGACGTATTTACAAAAACTAATAAGGTTTAAGCTATAAAATATATCCGTACTCCAGAAGAAACGTTATAAACAGAGAATACTGTGAAAGATGTTTTCCGAAAAAGAACTTATATCATTTTCCTTGAGTAAATCCATTAAACGTCAGTAGTCTAGTGCTTGTTTTCCTTTGAAGGTTCTTGAATGTGAATTTAATATTGTCGTTTCTACTGATGTAAAATAAAGTTTTATAAATCTTCTTAATATTTTTTTCTACATACGCTGAGAAAGAGAGCGACGTGCTGGGAGAAAGCTGGCAACACTGCCTTACACATCAACTCTCCCTATAGCAGCAGCCTCTAGCAGCCTTCGAATATGGAAGTCCCGGTTGCTGTTACCGCCCATGAGAAATTCATGTTGTGATACGTTTTTGGTATAAATAGGTAAAATGGATTTCACCTATTGACATTAATCATTAGTTAATCGAAGATTATGGGTAAAAGTGCATATCTATTTAACTTGGTGCGGCGTTAAGCTCCCACACTGTGTACAGGCCCTTAATGAATGAATGAATAATATATTATATTTTACAATCTCTGCATGTCCCCCCGCAAATAACCCTTAATGGTTGGTGCGGGTATATGTTTATAAATAAATAAAAAAAAAACTAATTTTTTCATTGTTATCTGTCTATTTAAAGCTACACATAAAAAATATACGCTACGTATAAAAAACAATGAAAAAACACTTGTAAAATCATCCGGTTAAATTTACTGAAGTTGTAATTTTGCCCAATCCAAAACAAATATTGATTTATCCTTTCATTCGGTCAACAAATGGATTATTTCAGAATTATTGTTTGAAATATTAAACTTTGTTTTGGATAGCCACAACTCGAAAAACATTTGTAAAATCGAACAAAGTTACTGTCTATGACAGAAAAAATTAAAATGTGATTTAAAAAGTAAAAAAAAATGATTGAATATGAAGTACTTTTAATTAGACTGGGTGATACTGGTCTAGAAAAAAAAATTGTTTTTAAGACTCACCTTGGAATGTCTCCAATTTTCGGTGGTCTCGCCTTGCGACGTCCACATCCATCCTGCCATAAGTTCGCTGAAATTAAAAAAACTGTTAGAATAGCTCGTATTTCATTAATATAAGGAACTGTGCTTAATTTATTGAATGTAACATATACAGGGTGTTTTATTAATAATTGTCCATATAGTAACTGGAGAAACCTTAGCACAAAATACGAAGATTTAACCTAAAACACTTAAATAAAATGTGGTTGCTTACTGAGTTACAGGGTGTTTTATTTAAAAATTTAAAAACTATTTTTGCTCAGCATTTTAAAACTATTCAACATATCCTTTTCATACTTGGCAGAAAGTGCGACTACTATACACCCTACTAAATTATGATACACAAACGCTTCTAGCTACTACCAGAGGCGTACAACAGGGGATAGTGAATGGTTGACCCTTCTCAAATTCTACGTCACTGGAGGAATTACTATTTTAGTGCCATTTTTAGAGTCACCAATACTTTCTACGTAAATAATATACTCTTCATTCGTAACGATAAAATGATTAGTTTTCGAGATATTTGAAATCAAAAATGGAGGGATAGCGCTGTTTCACATTATAAGAATTTCGACCGTGCGATGGTTAAAATCTACATAGTGGCTCGAGAATCTTTCTCCCTTCACCGCTTGAAACATTCGGTGAAGGGAGAAATATTCCATATGATTGCTCGAGCCACTATGTAGATTTTAACCATCGCACGGTCGAAATTCTTATAATGTGAAAAAACTAACTAAATATTGCGTTATATCAGAGAAAACAATTGGTTGTAATGGCAATTGCATTTTTACCTAAAAAAGTCGGTTCAATTTCCACTCCGAAAATCGTTATCAAAAAAAATTATTAAGAAAATTGTGTTTAAAGATTTTTTAACCGCCAAGTTGTTGGGCCCCCCAACAACAAGTTTTTCAACAATATTAGTAATTTATTTAGTTTATTATGGCGACCTAATAATTTTAATATAATAAATTTAAACATGCATCCATTTTTGGTCCATTAGATAAACCAGTAACTCAGGTCACTTCAGATAACCATCTTAATTTGAACAAAACGCTGCCTACATTAAGATTTGAGATCGTTACAAAGATACATCCCATATAAGTCATAACACTTAAAATGTCTCACCTAAAATGCCGTTAATTATTAGGTACCACAGCAATGGAGGGCCAAAAAAGTCCGATTGAGATTTGTGTCAATTAAAAAGCTAGATAAGGAGTGTCCATCGAATATGGTTTGATACGCATCTGGGAAGAATAAAAAATAAAAATTCTTCGCCGATTATGTACAGGGTGAGTTTTTAGTGTGACATTAGTCAATAATTACATTATGGACAGAATGCCCAATAAAGTTATTTATAATATTATTCTCTAGGCTTGAAAAATATGCCGAATTCTACAGGATAAGTGGTAAATACATGGTAAAGCAAACATACAATTTTTAAATAGGACACCCTGTATATTTTCGCATAAATATTTAGATTCCTCTAATAATCTTACAATATGGGGTTTGACACTACTGTAAAGGGTATTTAATGAGTTATGACCATTTTTATTATAAAATCGCTATGAAAAATACAGGGTGTCCAGAAACTCTACCTACAAACGAAGACAGGATATTTCTCAGATAATTTTAAGACAATTTAACCAGATTCACCTAGTCCGAAAATGCTTCCTAAGGGAGCTAGAGCTCTTTGAAAATGGCGTTTTGTAATTAGTTTTTCTTAAAGACCTCCAGAACCTTTTCTTAAATATTTTATCTTCCAGAGATAAATCGACTCGATTCTTTGTGAATTTCTAGTACCATTCATAGGCGTCCGTTTTGGGTGGAGCAAAGATTATTTTATCGCATAACTTTTTGTCTGTAACTTTTAAGCATTTTTGATACTGGATTATTAAATTGTGAAGTATTCTAGTACTAAAAGGAACTCTTGCTTTAAGTCGGTAAAATACACCGTTTTCTAGAAAAATCCATTTAAAAATTTTTTAATTCCTGAGTTAAAAAAAAAAAGATTTTTCTCGTGTCACATCCCCCTCCAGGCCGAAACTAAATTTTTTGAGTAGTATGGACATCTATATTAATAATAACCTATATGTTTCCTGCAGCCGATTTTGATGATATACATAGTTAAAACCAAATGAAGATCAAAAAACGGTAAATTTTCGCTTTTTTCGTCTGTTACTAGAAAGTGAAAATTTTTGAGATTTTATAAATGTTCAGAACTTATGTAAAAATTAAGTTAGAACCTTCTTTTTAAATGGAATGCTGAGACTTCTTGTGCTTAAATGATATTTTAAATTTCAAAGCAATTGGTCAAATAGTTTAAAAGTTATTTAATTTGTTTATCCCAAATTCATTTTTTTGCAACACTATAAGTCAGAAAATTATGAGGTTACAGTAATACTTTGGACAGTTTATAAAAGAAGAACATTTATTATACCCTTAACTTAATTAAAAAAATGACAAAAAGTAATTTTAAACAGTGTAAAATTATTTTGCAAAAACATTTCGATTTTTTGCTTACTTATAAACAATTTGAATAACTTTTTAACCGTTACCCGTAGAAAAATTATTTTTTCATATTTAGAAAGACTGAATTTTTATACATATTTAGAAAGAAAAACAAATGTCGTAGGACAATTAGGGACGAAGTTAGGCCCCCCCTTTTTTTTTAATTCACATGTTCTTGCAAAATAATTTTGCAATATTTAGAATTATTTTTTGTCATTTTTTTTACTAAATTAATAGTGCAAATCTTCTTCTTTCATAAACTATCCAAAGTATTACTGTAACTTCATCATTTTCTGACTTATAGTGTTGCAAAAAAAAATAATTTGGGATAAACAAATTAAATAACTTTTAAACTATTTGACCGATTGCTTTGATTTAGGGTATGATTTAAGCACCAGAAGTCTCAGCATTCCGTGTAATAAGAAGGTTGTAAGTTAATTTTTACATAAATTATGAATATTTATAAAAACTCAAAATTTATGAATTATTTTACAATTTTCAGCAACAAATAAGCATAGACATATTCAGCGAACGCCATATTGAAGTTTTTTATACGATTTATGAGTTTCTTGTTTAAAATGCTTAACTTTTTGGTAATTGACGAAAAAAAGCGAAAATTTACCGTTTTTTTATTTTCATTTGTTTATAACTATGTATATCATCAAAATTGGCTGCAGGAAACATATAGGTTATTATTATAGATGTCCATAACACTCAAAAAATTTGGTTTTGGCCTGAAGGGGGTTGTGTCACCAACATAATATTTTTCCCTTATTTCTCTGAACTAACGGGGTTTGAAATTATTTCGGAAATTGTTTATGTATTTTAACTTAGAAACACATAGAGCAAAGAAATTTTTAAGATCTACAAATATTATTTAAAGCATTTTTCTCCAAAATGAATAAGAAACGTTTTATATGCCAAAATGATTTTTCCAATTTTCAGCCAATTTTCATGATTGTTTACAAAAACAAAGCCAAATCAACTGTACTTCTTCAAGAATTTGTCATCAACTATCCCTCATATACATTTTAGCTTCAAAATATCATTCAAAAACCTGTATAAGATTTTTTCAGCTGTTTTATTCTTTACTGGACTAAAACATAAACTAAACATTCGCTACGGGATCCAAATTAGCTCCATACAATTTTCTCAACTTTACATGAGTCTTAGAAAGTTTTTATTAAATCTTAAATTATACACTTTGGACTTCATTTATACAGCATGTCATCATTTGATTACGTAGTTGTATTAAAGAACTTGTAATAATAGATCCGCTCCTTATTTGGACATGTTTTTAAAATGTACAATTAAGCCTGTGATTATTTTTATAATTAGTTTTATAAGTGCCTTGTGAAATGGCGTTATGTGCACAATAAATGTAGGGTGAATTAGAAAAGTTCTACAAGCTCAGGTCTACAAGTTCAATACTACTTCTTCTTCTTCAACCTACGTTCGTCCACTGCTGGACATAGGCCTCTTCAATTGCTTCTATCGATTTCTACTCCTGGCAATTCTCATCCATTGCTTGCCCGCGACTTGTTTGATATCATCTGTCCACCTCTTTTGGGATCTGCCTACTCCTCGCTTGTTCTGTCTTTGTCTACAGTTTGTTAATCTCTGGTCTAAAAAATTTCACCTTTAATATTTTAACTCTTAGTCTTGGATCCGTAACAATAATTTGTATATTTTAAGGAAAAAAATGATGTAAAAAACATTTCCCATCTACTAAATTCAAAACTGACCAAAACTATTCCAGATTGTTAAAAATTCCTTTGTTAAAAATCACAAAAGTTTTATTAAAATGTTTGATAAATTTATGAATCAATAAAACCAACAATAGTAAACTTAATACCAAAAGTTAATCGATGTGTGTGGGGTTTATATTTAGGTCGTATGCTTATTATTATAAATATACTGTTTAACGTTTCGTGTCAAGGCTTTTGCTGTATTATTATTTATCAAATACAGAGTTTACTGCACCATATCTACTACTAAAGGTTAAAAGGAATGCTATAAATAAAACAAAAAATTTTAAATAAAATTAACATGAAGTAAAACTCTCTAGTGTAGTTGGTATATTTAATAAAAATTCTAAAAAAATTTTTTTTTAAATCCAAACGGATTACGTTCAAAACGTTTTCGGACTTATCAGTCCATCATCAGTGAACCTAAAAGTAAGTAATCTCACTTAGTAAAATTGAAAAAGGGTGAAATTTTGAATGTTAAAAAATTTAAAAGTGTGGTTACGATTACTTACTCTCTGTCCTTGCTAAATAGCCACAAAGCCAAACACTGGTCAAGATGTATGTTCTAACTACATGGTGAAATTTGTTAAACAATTTGGCTTACATTGGATGCCAACTAGTCCAGAAAGCCACTGCGCATCCGCTAGGAAAAATATTTTAATTCGAATTTTTTGCACAATCTTACTCAAAAAGGACCCCTTTTAACAAATTTGCATGTTGCCAGGACCAAAAGGTAATCAAAAATTTTTTAAACGTTTTTTTTTTTGTTTTTTCCTAACACTATTTTTTTTGCATGGAAAAAAGTTTTTTTAGGTTTTTTGGATCATTCCAAACAGAAAAGGTCTTTAGTGACTTTTTTCTAAAAATGATAGTTTTTGACATATAAGCGATTAAAAATTGAAAAATTGCGAAATCGGCCATTTTTAACCCTAAAAACTATGTGAAAAACTGAAAATTTGAATGTTGCCAAGGTAGGTAGATATTCTTTAAACATCGATTGATGAAATCCCGAAGAATTTTTTGCAATACAATATTCAAAACTACTTTGTTTTTTAATTGCTAATCAAGCCTGCGCGACACTATTTTCCACCGACAGTATGGTGCAAATGAAAGGAATAAATTCGTTAATTCGTAAACCGGCCACTTAAGGGAAAAATCCCGAAACAGGTCGATTTTTATTTTTAAGTTATGATATTGTGGCATATATGATATACTAGTGACGTCATCCGTCTGGGCGTGATGACGTAATCGATGATTTTTTTAAATAAGAATAGGGGTCGTGTGGTAGCTCATTTGAAAGGTACTTCAATTTTCTATTCAGTAATGTAAACATTTACATAATTATTTATACAAGGTGTCCTTCTACTTCTTTTTTTGTCAAATAATTTAATTTAATAAAAATTTTTTGGACACCCTGTATAAATAATTATATAAATGTTTATATTACTGAATAGAGAATTGAAGAACCTTTCAAATGAGGTAGCACACGACCTGTATTCTCATTTAAAAAAATCATCGATTACGTCATCACGTCCAGATGGATGACGTCACTAGTATACCATATATGACACAATATCATAACTTAAAAATAAAAATCGACCTGTTTCGGGATTTTTCCTTAAAGTCGCCGGTTTACGAAATAACGAATTTATTCCTTTCATTTGCACCATACTGTGGGTGGAAAATAGTGTCGCGCACGCTTGATTAGCAATTAAAAAACAAAGTAGTTTTGAATATTGTATTGCAAAAAATTCTTCGGGATTTCATCGATCCATGTTTAAAGAATGTCTATTATCTTGGGAACATTCAAATTTTCAGTTTTTCACATAGTTTTTGAGGGTTAAAAACGGCCGATTTGGCAAAATTTCAATGTTTAATCGCTTATATGTCAAAAACTATCAACTTTAGAGAAAAGTCACTAAATAGCTTTTCTGTTTGGAATGATCCAAAAAACCTAAAAAAACTTTGTTCCATGCAAAAAAAATAATTTTAGGAAAAAAACAAAAAAAAACGTTTAAAAAATTTTTGACCACCTTTTGGTCCTGGCAACATGCAAATTTGTTAAGAGGAGTCCTTTTTGAGTAAGATTGTGCAAACAATCCGAATTAGAATATTTTTCCTAGCGGATGCGCAGTGGCTTTCTGGACTAAACGGATTAGTACTAGGTACAAAAAATTTTAACTTTTATTTGAACCATTTTTTTTTCAACAAAAACATAAACAAAATATGTAGGTACTTATAAGAAACATTTTACAGGCAAAAAATGATTTTTCACTTTTTTTCTTCAAGTAGGTATTTGTCATTAACTATCCCTTATATACCTTTTAAAAGTTTTAGAACCCTTTAAAAAAATTTTTTACTAGCGCTAAATCCGGATTTTTGAAGTTATACTTCTTTAGGCACGAGGGTGAATTTTTACATTTCCTGGCGCATGCGCACACCGACAGTATGGTATTAGTCGCTACATCTTTATGTACCGCAAATAAGGTGTGCGTGAAAAGAATTTATTATTAGTGTTTTTAGTAAGTATATTTATTATAATTTTTGTGTCTTGAGATCAAGAGGTCCCCGGTTCGAATCCGTGTGTTTTCTATTTTTTTTTTATTTTTGGTATTGTTTTAATAAAATTTTTTGGAAAGTAGTAATTAAAAATTAGTTTAATCTTTAAATAAAATACAAATAACCTGTTGAAAGTATATTTATTTCGTTGAAATCATATAATAGAAGTATAACTTCTTACATCCGTACAAAGTACACACACATTCTTTTTTCTTTCAGTCTTCTTCGTTAAATGTTTGCCTTTAGTTGATCAGGATATACGGTATCTTCTTTTCCGTAATTTGTAGGCACATTTGCAGGTTTTGTTTAATATATTGTTCCCAAATATTATTTTTACTAACTTTGGATGAATTTCTAACTTTAATAACTAAGTATAAAAATAAACATTTTCCTCCATCCATCAAACCAACTTCGCCTAGATCGCCATTTCCTTCTTTTCGGTATTGGGTCCCGTTTTAGGATCAACTTTGGCATCCTCTTCCTTTCCATTCTCATCACATGCCCCATTCATCTCACTCTTTGTTCCTTTATGAAGCGACTGATCCTTAGTTCGTTATAAAAATTCTCTAGTTCCATTACTGTTCATCGCACCCAACTTTCCACCGTGCTTTTGCCTCCATAGCTTTGAGCATTTTCATACTTCACCACCGTACGTCACTGTGTGCCTTATTACCGTTTCATATATCCTTAACTTTATGCCCAAGGAGCTCGGCGCTTCCTACATTTTATTCTTTCTTATCCATCAGACGCTTGTTTAAAATCTATGAACAACGCATGAAGAGTTACCTTTTGTTCATAGCAGGTAGTCTGGATTTCTTTTAGTGTAAAAACCTGATCTATTAACTCTAAAACCGGTCTGGCATTCACCTAGTTTATCTTCAACAAAGCTGTTGAGTCTCTCTCTAGCATCCTGGCCAATACCTTGCAACAAATATCTAACAGAGCTTCATCTCTGTAATTTTCGCATGCCAATCTAACCCTCTTTTTGTACATGGGGCATAATAAAGCTTTGGTTCAATCTTTGGGCATATTTTATTCCCATATCCTCTTGATAAGGCTAAACATCATTTTTTGTAGAGTTCTTCCCCTCCATTCTTTAGCATTTCCGTAGCTATTTAGTTTTCTCCTGGTTTCTTGTTATTTTTGAGCTCATTGTTTTCCTATACTTTTAATCTCTCCCTCACTAGGCTATTCTATTATTACGCCATCATCCTCCATAAGTAAATCTTCATTCTCACCTGTATTTTACCATTCAGTAGTTCACTAAAATGTCTGTCCCATATACCCAATACTGATTTTTTTCACTCGTAAGTATTCTATCTTCTTTGGTCATGTATCATGTCATCATCATCATTCTCTTTGCCTTATCCCTATGCGAGGTCGGCTTCCCTAATTGCATTTCTCCATACAATTCTATCTTGGATCATATCAATGTTAATCCCCTTTACCAACATGTCCTGCCTTATCGTCTCCCCCCAGGTCTTCTTTGATCTTCCTCTCCTACTCCTTCCAGGAATCTGCACTTCAGCTATTCTTCGTATTGGGTGATCAACGTCTCGACGTTGAACATGACCAAACCAATTTAATCTATGCTCTCTCATTTTAGCATCAATTGGTGCCACACCTAGGCTTCTCCTAATATACTCATTTCTAATTTTATACTTCTTTGTCACTCCACTCATCCATCTAAGCATTCTCATTTCCGCCATATGCATTCGTTATTCCTCTTTCTTTTCCACTGCCCAACATTCAGTTCCGTACATTGAAGCGTTTTACATGTCTGCTCATATGGGGACAAGGAAAGACTATCTACTAAGATACTGGGGGGTCGAAATGGGGCTAGTAGAAGGAACAGACACGCAAACCTTCATGCGAACGACAGCTCATTTTTTGTGCGGTGGCGGGTCGTAGATTCGTTGGGAGGGGTAGGAGGGTTTAAAGAAGACTAACTACATAACCAAATAAGCAAAGGATACTTACACAGACTTGAGGACTTTCCTATTATTTAAACAAATTGGGACGCCGTTTGAAAAAATCCTCAAATTCTCATATCGAGTACTTACTGGAAACCAACTGGGGGACATTCATCGTAGATTCCTCGTTGGGGTTATACTGGGCTATCATTTACCTTTATTGGCTTCTATGCCATTACATTATCATACCTTAAAACAAAAATCCATGTCACACGTCGAAAACTTATCCAAAATTTTCCATTCTAAGCGGGGCTGGGAGGGAAGACATTCAATTTTGAACCAAACAGGATACAGGATAAAATTGATACCAAATCAAATATAATCGGGTTACTTCAATACAGGAATGTTACCATAACATCATAAAAACAGGAAACCAGGAAACCACGCACTTTCTCTTTTTACCGCCGGCAAACCAAACTGCGTAACAATAATAGTGTTTCACAAGAATATATCCATGTAAAATGTTGTGAAACTATTGTAATAATATTCCTTGACAAGTTATAAATCCATCAGTTCTTTTACCATAAGAAGAAAACCATTTTGCCGGCAAAGTGCGACTTTCTACGAGTCTGTTATTTGAGTTCCACCAAAAAGATGTTTAATCTTCAAAAATGTTTTTGGAACTGATCTTTACATCGTCACGTCTCTCTCGCGTCCAAACGATGCATTTCTTCTCGATCGTTCGACCAAAACTATTGACCAATCGTCAACTACAACTCAAGGATCTTTCAAAATTCTGACCAATAATATCATAGGGTTTTTAGCGCTCAAAACTTAAGGGAAATATACTGGGATTTTTCAACGGATCCTTCCAGAACAATAAATGTTTATACAAGTAAACAGGAAATTTCCTATGATTTTACTATTTTGCGAAACAAACAGTATTACTCATAAGCAGGGACGGCTTAGAATTTTTAATGATATATTAACTCACCAAATACAGTAGAACCCCTCTAATCCGCCCTCGGATGGTCCGACGCTCCGGGTAATCCGACCTGCCCGCATGCCCCGGCAAATTCCTTCAGTGCCTGCTCGCAATTCTTTCAGTGTTATTTCGAACCTTGCGTGTGTACATATGTTTTCAAAATGTCCGCGAAACGTAAACACATTACTCTTTCGTTAAGTGAAAAATTTGCAGTGCTTCAAAGGCTGGATAAAGGTGAATCACTACAAAAAATTGCCAAGGAACTGAACGTAGGCGTGACAACAATTAAGGATTGGAGAAAAAATCGGAAAGACATTGAATCACATACAATGACGATAGATGGAGAAAACGCTCTTAAGACTTTTTTTCCAAGTAGACTACTAATTTTTTCAGTACATATGTACATTTTTTTTGCAATTAATTTAATAAATACATAACAAAGAATTCTGGCATTTTAATGCAATATAATTATGTACATATGTATGGTTATTATATCACTGAAGAGAATAATACAGGCTTTTTTTCTTGTACAGACGTATTTAATGACTTTTTCTGATAATCCGACCTTTTTTGCGTTCCGCCCATACTCCTAGTCCCGAGGGTGACGGATTAGAGGGGTTCTACTGTATTTTAGAAAAATAGATATTATTCTTGGGATAGGATTAAAATTAATGGATATTTTTTATAAAACATTGTAGTAGAAATCCATCTGCTACAACATCATAGCCGGTCTTATGGCTGATTTATAGAAGTTTTCCTTCAGCTTCATTGGAATTTTTCTGTCACACAACACACCACTCGCTTTCCACTTCATCCATCCAGTCCTAATTCTACTGCATGCATCTCCATCTATTTCTCCATTACTCTGTAATACCGATCCTAGGAACTTAAAACTATTGCTTTTCAAAATCAGTTTATCATCCAAAGATACCATTTTATTTGTAGTAACTCCATCTTTAAATGAACATTCCAAATACTCTGTTTTTGTCCTACTAAGTTTTAAACCTTTTTCCTCCAGAGCTTGCATCCACTGTTCCAGTTTTGGTTCTAAGTCTCTTTCACTATTTCCTACTAACACGACATCATCAGCATACATTAAGCACCGTGGAATGTTACCCTGTAGTTTCGCTGTTATCTAGTCCAAAACTAATGAGAATAAATAAGTACTAAGCACAAAGCCTTGGTGCAATCCTACTTTCACATGAAATTTATCAGTCTATCCCACACCTGTCCTAACACTAGTCGTTACTCCCACATACATATCCCTCACAATCTTTACATATTCACCAGGGACTCCTTTCTTATTGAGTGCCCACCACAGAATCTCTCGAGGAACTCTATCATATGCTTTCTCAAGATCAATGAATACCATATGAGCGTTTGTTTCTTTACTCCTGTTCTTTTTTTCATCAACTGCCTCATAACGAAAATTGCATCTGTTGTTGATCTGCCCTGCATAAAGCCAAATTGATTCTCGGATATTTCGGTCTCTTCACGTATCCGTCTATCAATTACTCTTTCCCATATTTTGATGGTGTGGCTAAGCAGTTTTCTAGCCCTGTAGTTTGTACATTGTTGTATATCTCCCTTGTTTTTGTATCATGTATGTATCAAGTATGAACTGTAATTCTAGCATCCCCTTTCAGTTTTTTAAGTTTTTGATAGAACGATCGGATTTGTTTTTTCTGAAAATTTTCCTCTATTTCTTGTATTATTTTCTCGTTATATAATTTCGTGCCAACAAAACGTAATCAATGACAGTGTCGTTTATCAGTTCCGTGAAGAAGTTTAAATCATGCTCGGATGGTCTCGCGGTATTATCTGTCCTTACCCTTTTATTCTCCACCATTTCCGTCTACTTTAAACTTTGCTAAATCCTTATTCTATAACTGTAAAAACATTCAATTACAAACTTCGGAGATGCGAGTTTAAAAAGTTTTTCTTTGGTTTCTAATGCAGTTTCTTTTCAACTGCAAAGTTGAAAAATTTCTTTTAAAGTGGACTTTATACCTCCCAACTTTAGTAATGGGATACGACTTCGGAATATATTAGGAGTGTATAATGCCAGATTTATGTAAGATTCCATGAATCATCTGTTTACCGGGACTTCGGGAGACACAGGAAGTAGCTGGAGGTTTTTAAATTTTAAATTAACTTGACCTCTGGCTTCCCTGTCAGTGCAATTTTGTATACAGGATGTTAGTAAATGCGATAATTCTGCATAAAAAATAGTTTGCTAGATAAATATACGGTAACTTTATAACCGTCACATGTTTATTAATTTATATTAAGGGGATGGGTACGTATTTTCGGCTGCAATGCTATTCAAATGGGATTAATTGTTTTTCGAATCCTGAGAAAACTAATAAGTATTTTTGAAAAATTTAAACGCAGAATGATTACCTTCTTACCGAGGGCCAAGAGTCCCTGAAAAGTTCTATGTTTATTTTAATAAATTACAAGGGTACAAACTAAGAGAAAATGTAGTGTGATTTTTAATTTCAAAAATCTCATTCAAAAGAAACTTTTTATTTATTCTAAAGGACTTTCGGCCCTCGATAATAATTTAGTCTTTCATTCTGCGTTTAAATTTTTTAATAGTTATTTATGATATAAGTGTTAAAAGTACAATTTTAAGGCGCGCATGTGAAGGTTTGCAGAATGAGCGAAGCGATTCGTTAATTCCAAACTTTATGCTTAACACCTGAGTGGCACTTTCCCTCTATAGGCTTGGACTACAATTTCACTGATTTTTGAAGTGAAAATTTCTTTAGGGACGTTGTGCACTTTTTAGATGGGGAAAAAGTATTAATTTAGCGACCGTCATCGCTTCGGCGAAATAAATTTTTGAAGTGAAAACTTCTTTAGGGATGTGGTGCATTTTTGGATAGGGAAAACATTGAATTTGCGACCGTCATTACTTCGCCGAAATAAATTTTGTACGTATATTATATAATATTGTATATTATGTGTATATATACATAAATAGCATAGGCCGTACGCAACGCGTATAATATAGGTATATCACTTCTTTTTGGATGGGGAAAAAGCATTGAGCGTGCGACCGGTGAGATATTCTATAAATTGGATTGCGTATAAGTTAGACCGAAGTTACAAAGGTTGGAGTAACGATAGAGTGTATACACGAAGGTCCTTGGTTCGCCAGAAGTTTTCACTTCTGTCGGCACCCCCATGAGTGCCTTAATTTTTTTAGATAAGCTTGTCTGTATCCTCAATAAAGCATTTCCTTTAATTGCAATTAAGCCAAAACATCGCAAACCCTGGACTACCAAAGGTATCAGCATATCATGATTAAAATCAGGTATTACAGGATCAAAAATATCGTGAAAAATTAAGCCTCTTATCAAACTGTGATCTATTAGTTATACGTGTCTTCGTCGTTTTAAAGCATTTTCAATATTTTCTTCCATTATGGCAAATAATTCAAATAAAATAGGTTATATCACACAACTGCCGTTTTATAGGTGACTTTTGCAAAATTTCAATTATTAACGTAGTTTCTGAAAGGATTCAAAAATGATTTTAACCCCCTCTGTGGCTCAGTGGTAAAAGCGCATACCTTTGGATCGAAAGATCCGAATGGTCGTGAGTTCGTCGTGACGTCGACTTTGCAGAGTAACAAGACACTTACTCAACACACACACTACACATTACTCCCCTGAGTTAGTGATAAGTTATAGTCTAAAAAATCATTATGAAATTGACTGGCCAGTTGGTTGTGAAAACCAGTGCCAGTGCCAATAAAACAAAAACACATGCACACACAAAAAAAATGATTTTAAGTAAAACCGTTATCCCTTATTTATTACTCAATACGCTTTTTACATCAAAAAGTAGTAGAGGACCTAAAACTCTCTATTTAGTAATAGGTAACCAACAAAGTTATCTGTTCTATCTCGTTGCATAACAAATTTATGTCCATCTACTGTTTTAATTAAAATAAAACCAATTCCAGGTACTTTCTGTTCAGAAACAAGTGCTACAAAGTCTCAAACGGGTAAAACAAATTCATTACGGAGAGTCTCAAATTAAATCGTTGACAATATAAGGGAATTGGGGTGCTCTCACGGACGGTTCAGGGGATAGCTTGTTCAGTGTTATTTGTTCCCTTTTTGGAGACCCAGCTTGATTAAACTAATTTTTATTTTTAAAAGAGTAGACGCTGGGGAACAAGACTGCTCTGAAATAGTGAAGTTGTAGGACTTGGTTTAATATTAGATTTACCGTAGTTTTAAGGTATTTATTTGTAACAACAGATGCTATTTTCATTACAAGGTAAACCAAACGTAAAGGCAAATAATGGCTAATCAAATAGGAATAGAAAACAAATTTCAATAAGGTATTGATCTTTAAGACCATATTAATAAAGTTTGCTAGAACTAAGATTTGATATCAGTGCATAATTGGTGCAGAATTGGCATATTTATGTTTCGTGGACCTTAAGAAATTTGACAGGACCAATTTAAAGGACGTTATCCAATTTCTGTACGCGAGCTACCTCTAGCAATAATCAAAACAATCGAAATTATCTACCCGGAAAAACACAAAAAAAAAGTAAAAGTAGAAGAAGAACCAACTGACTCAACTCAACTCAACTCAATTAAAGCTGGCAATGGGATAAATATAGCTGGTAATACTCAAAAATTAAAATAGTTATGATGATGATGATAGCCAACCTTCGTAGCGGAGATTGCACATGAAGAAGAATAATGGGGTAAGACAAGGGGATATTCTGAGTCCTCTATTGTTCAACCTAATCATGGATGAAATAATGAAAAAATTAAGAACTAAAATAGGAAACCAAATGAGAGAGAAACAACGTAAAATAATCTTCTATGCAGACGGTGGAATACTAATCTCTCAAAGTGAAGATGATTTACAACGTATGCTGCAACAATTTAATATAACTGACAGAAAATTGTTAATTTAGATGAAACATGTTAATTTTCCCAAAAAAGACAAAATGCGAGGTTATAACGGCAAACCTACTAAGATGTAAATTAGAGCTAGAGGGACAGATAATAGGACAAGTGAAGAAGTTTAAATACTAAAGGCATCACGTTATCTAGCTACGGAAAGCTCGAAACAGAAGTGAAAGATCAAGTGAATACGGCAAACAGAACCGCAGGTTTCTTGCATAAAACAACATGGAAAAATAAAAATATCGAAAAACAAATAAAAGACAAAATTTACAAAACAGGCATCAAACCAATAATGACATATACGGCAGAAACAAGACCAGACACAGAAGGACAAAAAAAATAGTAGAAAGAGCAAAGATCTTTGGAAAAATTGACGGTAAGGCATTATGAGATAGAGCTAGAAGTGCAGATCTGCAGATGTATAAAGGAGATGCAAAATGGAGAAAACCAAGGACTGTGTAAGAAATAGAAAAGTAAAATGGAACGATCGTATAAGCCGAATGACAACAATAAATACAAAACCCTAAAGACGACGAGAGACAGTTCCTTAATAGGAAGACGATCAGTGGAAAGACCATGAAAACGATGGAATGACAACTTACTGAAGTCACATTGAAAAACAAAAAGTCATGTCTATACAGAAAGGAAAAGAAAAAGGAGAACCCTCAAATGTTTGGAGAACAAGGAGAACAATAACTTTACAAATAGCTATAACGTGGAAAAGGGAATGGAAGAAAAGTTTTCAAAAAACTTCCAATCCACATAAACATCAAATCAAAATAAGACTTACATAATGCATCTGTCTCGCTGTTCATCTTCACTACGCCCAATTTGACCTTTCCCACAAATAACTTGACAATACTGCGACAAAACACAAGCAAAGACCACGAAATTGTCCGCCAAAAGCCAAAACACAATCGTTCATGATTTGTATATTCGAGGATTAAAATTTGTCGAACAAACAACTATTTGTCTTCTTATTATTAAGACCTGAGTGTGAATTATTATCTTTCCAAAGGCCGGACGAATTAGGCCAGATGAAGCAACGTATTAAGTCACAGAAAGAAGACTATTCTAT
The DNA here is from genome assembly GCF_917563875.1 of Diabrotica virgifera virgifera. Taxonomy (NCBI): domain Eukaryota; kingdom Metazoa; phylum Arthropoda; class Insecta; order Coleoptera; family Chrysomelidae; genus Diabrotica; species Diabrotica virgifera. The sequence continues at coordinate 2,411,942 of NC_065445.1, read as the reverse complement.
TCGTTCACAAACAGAAACATACTGATGATAATAATAGGCATTTTTAACACAGCCTTCGGCTGTTTGTGTAAATAAAATTATTTATTAACAAATATAAATGATATTATTATGGTAATTTTAATTGCGGATTATCAAAATCGCGTTTTTTGTTGGTAAATTTATTAATTTTAATTTTGGGACGTTGTAATTTATTGCTGATAGAAGTTGTTCGAATTTTAAGCACGTTTAAATCGTTGAATTGGCTAAACTTTTAACAACACTACTACAAGCCAGGTAAAGAAATATATAAATAAACCAATTCGATTAGCAACAAAGAAAGAGCAAGAAACGTATGGGGAAACAATGGAAAGAGAACTAAAAAAAGATACAAATAGACGAACGAACAGAAAATAACTGGGACATCATAAAGCAAGTAATGAACAAAGCAGCAAAATAGTGTAATAAACAGGAGAATAAAAAGAGAAAGGAGTGGTTCGACATAGAATGCCAAAACGAAATAGAACTAAGAAAATCATTAAGGATGGAAATGATAATGAAAGAAACGACAGAGATGAAGAATAAATATATAGAGCAAAGAAATAAAGTAAAGAGATTGCTGAGAAAAAAGAAGAGAAAACACGTAGAAAATAAGCTAAAAGAAATAGAAGAGAACTACAGAAATAAAGAAATAAAAAACCTGTATCAAGGTGCCAGAAATGAGAAAAGAGGATACCAACAAAAACCAATATTCGTTAAAAACAACGCGGGGAATAATATAAGCGGTGAAGCAGAAATAGTAGAGAGATGGAAAGAGTATTTTGACGAGTTACTAAATGGCAAGAATAAGTCAAACCAAAGAGAATACATGGAAACAGAAGAAGGAAATGAAAACTTAGAAGACATAGAAGATAATTCACCCAGCAAAGAACAAATCGAGGAAATCATAAAAGATTTGAAGAATAACAAATGTCCTGGAAGCGATAATATAACAGCAGAGATGATGAAATATGGTGGAAAATTGCTACATGAGTGGATATACAAGATCATAGAAGAGTTATGGAGAATATAACGGATACCAAAAGATTGGAAGGAAGCAATTATTTGCCCATTACACAAAAAAGGAGACAAAACAGAATATAGTAATTGCAGAGGAGTAGCATTACTAAATACCATATATAAAATCTTATCAAAATCCATAAAAGATAAACTTAAAAAAGAAGCTGAAAATATAATAGGTGAATATCAGTGCGGATTTAGACGAGGAAGAAGCACAACGGACCAAATATTCGTAATCAGAGAATTACAAGCAGAAAGCTATGAACACAACCTACCAACGATAGCGCTATTCATCGATTTCCAGCAAGCGTACGATAGAATAAAGAGGAAGAATTTAAAAGAAGCGCTTGAGGAATTGGGAGTTAGCAGAAAGTTACGCAACATGATATATATTACGTTAGAAAATACAGAAAATAGAGTCAAAATAAACAACCAATCATCAGACAAACGAAGGAGTAAGGCAGGGCGATCCTTTGTCATCATTACTCTTTAACTTATGCCTAGAAAAAATAATGCGAGAAGCAAAAATCAATAGAGAAGCACTCCTATACCAAAAACGACACCAAGTTTTGGCATTTGCGGATGATGTGGTGTTGCTTGCAAGAGGAACAAAAGAGCTACAGGAAATAGTACAGAGAATAGTAAAAGCAGCGAAGAAAATGGGACTCCACATAAATGAAACTAAAACAAAATGTATGGAATGGACAGATGGTCAGTTCAGGAATGGACAAAAACTTAAAGTAGAAATAGAAGAAGGAACATCATACGAATTCGAAATGGTAGAAAGATTTACATACCTAGGAGCAATAATATCACGTAAACCGAATATTAAAGAAGAAATACAAGCTCGAATAATGGCAGGCAACAAAAGTGTACATGCGCTTAATGGAATGTTGAAAAGCAAGTTTTCATCAAGAAAGGCAAAAATACAGTTATACAAAACAACTATCCAACCAATAGTAACATACTGCAGTGAGACATGGACAATGACAAAAAATGAACAAAGTTTACTGGAGATCTGGGAACGGAAAATCCTAAGGAAGATATATGGAGGAATAATAAGGGACGGTTTATGGTTAAGAAGATCAAATAATGAGTTAAAGGAATTATACAATCAACCTAATATGATAGGAGTGATAAAGGCACTGAGACTTAGATGGCGAGGTCACATAGAAAGGATGCCGAACGCGAGGACTCCAAAAAGGGTATTAAACTACAACATAGCCTCAAAAAGAGAAAAGGAAGACCGAAAAATAGATGGAAGCAAGAGGTCGAAAAAGAAGTGGAAAAAATGGGGTTAGAAGGTCAGAGAAGAAAAATGAATAACAGGAAGAAATGGAGAAAAATCACATACCAAGCCAGAGAAGATCTAGGTACCTAAAGAAAAGTAAAAATGAAGAACGAACAAACTTTTCAAGCCATGGGCCTCTAAGGCCTTTAGTGCTATTATATATATACATGCCGGTTTATAACGTTCTCCGACTTCCAATCGCTACTTCGTCTGGGTGTTCCATATGTCCTCTTCTATGTTTCTTTCTCCCAGCTCTTTGTCTATTCCTTCGCTCCAACTTATTCTCGGTGTACCTCGTTTTCTCTTTTCTTCTAGTTACCAGTTAAGTATCCCCTTTGATATGCTGCTCTTCTCAAAAAATCCATTTCCCTTGCTCTCAGCATTACCAGTATTCTTTTTTTCAGTGACCATATAGACCAGTAAGGATCTGCGAAAAAACGTCTATTTTTGGATGTGAGAGGTGGCATTCGGATTTTTGCAGATAAAGGTAGGTGACACCTTCAGTAATAATAATTGACTTATGCTCCTTCTCAAATATGCCCGGAACATATACAAAATAAGGGGGCAAAATAAGTCTGCTGTTATTCAATATTTTTTAACCACTTTGGTGGCACTTAGAACCTTAGTAATTCGCTTAGGAAATTATTTGTAACATACTTAAATCGTGTACCAAATTTCATTAAAATCGACCTAATAAATTTTGCATAATAAATTTGCAATCTAAATGTTTTTAAAAAAGTTCAAATTTTTTAAAATCTTTCTGAACAGAAAGTAGACCATTTAGAAGTTGGCTAATTTTTTTACATATAAAGAGGTGCTCTACCTATCTAATACACTTTACAGAATTAAAATCGGATTATTTAAGGGGCCCCAGCAATGTTTTAAATTTATAAATAATTTTTTGGCTTATAAACAAATAGCTTTGTTTAATAATAAAAAAATTAATTTTTAGCAATGCAAATAATTAAACTGGTATAATTTGACTTAAACTTTCAAATGCTGTCAGCAGAATTGCTATTTTATTTTTTAATCAAACGTTATTCGCGTTCAAAAATTGCAATTTCTCGATTTTTTGTAAGCATCGCGTTTATCTCGAAAACGATGCATCCTACGAAAAAAACTTGTAAGAACATTTTTTGCTTAGAATTAGCCAAGAAATACAAAAAAAAATGTTTTATTTTGCGAAAAATCGATTCTATGTAATTCCTCAAGTTCTTTGTTTATAACAATCTTATCGACATCCGGATCAACTGTTACCCAAAAAATTCTACGGGTCAAAATACATAAAAAACTTGGGTAAGTCCATCTAAATAAAGGAGCCCGTAGCACCCCCTCCTGGCCACAGCACTAATTTGTTTATAAGCCAAAAAATTGTTTATAACTTTAAAACATTGTTGAGGCTGCTTAAATAATCCCATTTCAATTCTGTAAAGTGCATTAGATAGGTGGAGTACCTACTTCTTTATATGTAAAAAAATTGACAAATCTTTGTATGTTCTAGTTTTTGTTGTGAAAGATTTTAAAAAAATTTAATTTTTTAAAAAAAGTTTAGATTGCAAAATTATTATGCAAAATCTAGTAAGTCAATTTTAATGAAATTTGGTGTACGGTTTTAGCACATTACAAAAATTTTTTAAGCGAATTAGGAAGGTTCCAAGTGTAACCTAAGTGATGGAAAATCATTGAATAAGGACAGGCTTGTTTTGCCCCCTTATTTTATATTTATCGCTATTTTGAAGCAAGGTTGATAAATTAAGACATTTTTAACCAATCGCATCTGATAGAAAATTTAATTATCTTTGTTTTATTCCTATACGACTTTGTTCTAAAATGAATAGTTTTTAAGTTATAAGCAAAAAAATTAGAAAAAAAACGAAATTTTTTTAAATTTTTAAATATTTTATTTTTTTATTAATGTTCCGGGCATATTGGAGAAGGAGCATAAATCAATTATTATTAACGAAGTTATCACCTAACTTTATCCGCAAAAATCTGAATGCCACCTCTCACATCCACCTGAAAACAGATCCTTACTAGTCTAATACCTCATAGTTGTACACAGCGATACTTTTGACTGTAGTCTCCTATATCCTCTTTTTATTTTCTTTCCTAATGGATTGATCCCATAAAATACTAATTAATATTGTGATGGCTTTTCTACTTGCCGTATTTATTTCTCTTATGGCTTTCTCTAATGTTCCATCGTGCGAAGTATTGATGCCTAGATATGTGTAGTCTCAGCAGTGCTTTACTGTGGTTATTTCGTCTAATATGATATCTTTTTGTTGTCCTCCAATTAAGTGTTCGGTTTTCTTTTTGAAGTTATACTTCTTTATGCGCGTTATGAGGGTGAATTCTTATATGTTAAAACCTACGATCCGGGCGCATGCGCATTATAACTTTGTTCTGATTGGATGTTCAAATGACATGTCAAAAATTATCCAATATGGCAGCTGTAGCGCAGCTGTGGTTTGGACGGTTGACGGTTTGGTTATGTATGGTTGTTGCGTTTTAAAATTTGTGGGAAGAGAAACAACAAAGGTTAGTTAATAGTTATACTGCCTTTTTAAATAGTTTTCATATTATATTTTTGAAGTTATACTTCAAAATGTTTTAATTTATGTATGTATCAGTCCAGAAAAGGTGTGGAAAGAATGTATTAGTGTTTTTAAATATATTTTTCTACAAACGTGTTAAAAATGAAATTTTTAGGACTCCATAGGAGCGTTAAAAATGCACTTTAAGGCACTAGTGCTTTAAAAATTTTAAGGCACTGCAGTTAAAAGTGAATTATTGTCAAATTGTGAAACGTCAAAATATTTATATTTCATTTATTAACATTAATATTAATAATACAACTTGCGCAATTTGAAAAAGGTGGTTTAAAAGGTTTTTTATTATAATTTGTGTGTCTTTGGATTTGTCTTCCTTGGGCGTAAAATAATAAAACATCTATTTTTATATTTCACTTGTCACCGTGATGTATAATTATGTGTATCTGAAAGGTAACTAGCATGCGGCTTGATGGCCTTGTTGGTAGAGCATTGGACCAGAGATAAAAAAATCGCGAGATTGCGGGTTCAAATCCCGGACGATTCATACTTTTTTCTTTTTTTTTTTAATATTTGGCATTGTTAAGTTTTGGTTCATTTTTGGTAATTATTATTGTTAATTTTTTGTATTGTAACTGTTAAGTAGGTATATTTATTTCGTTGAAATTATATTATAATAGAAGTATAACTTCTTACGTGCGTACAGAGTACACACACATTCTTTTTTTTTTCTAGACCCTATTTATCATACTCTTCAATTAACTTTCGGGTTATATAGTTATAATGGTCATCCCCTTGAGCCACTATTACTTGATCGTCTGCAAAGTTGAGCGTGTATACCATAGTGTTGGTGATTGGTATTCCCATTGTTCTACATTTTTTTCCATCTTTTTAAAGCGCTTTCGAGGTATATTTTAAATGAAAAGGGAGACAGGCAACATCCTTATTTCAATTCCTTTGATGATAAAAATTCTGTTGTGTGCATCACTGCTTTTATTTTTGTTATGGGTTGATTGTATAATTATAGTGAAGAAATAAAAAATATTAGAGGAATTTTCCTCTTTATGTTGATTGTATATTACTTTGACGGCATTTATTAATTTTATATTAACATTCTTACTTTCCATTGATTGCCGCAGCTTTTTCCGTGGAACACTATCGTAGGCTTTCCGTATGTTTATGAACAACATATGAATTTCTTGATTCCGTCCCATCTTTTTTCTATGGGTTAAGGAGGAAATGTTGTCAATTAGTGGATAACATATATTTTATCTTAGTTCGATTCTTCAAAACTTTCCATATATTCTACTCCTATATCCGGTTATAGCTATATAAACTATCAGCTAAACCGTTAATATCTTCAGAATTTCTAATAAAAAAACTAAGGTCGGAAAATTCGCAAAAAAATAAAACACACTATATGCATATGTAGCGGAAAATTTTCATTATTTAGCCCATAGTCCTAATACAGAACAACATATTCCACTATAAAGGCGAAACAGAATCGACAACTGGAGGAATAGATCTAGTAATAAATAACCTTAAAACTACAGAGAAACATACAAAGTATTGACTGTATTTCCACAAAGGTTCTGTAAACAAATCTAAAAAGAAGAAATTACAAGAAGATACATAAGATGACAAAAGACATGATATCGCCAAATAGGCAGTTATCACTACCTACTGGAAACTACATTTAACAACAAAGGAATAGAAATAAAAAGCACAGTAGAAAAGAAGAAATTATGGAAAGGATACCTACAAGACAAAAAGCAACCAAAGTATGAAAGATACAAAATACATTGAATAAAACTTAAAGAAATAGTCAAAGAAAAGAAAGGAAGAAAAGCTGTGATACGTTCGGAGAAAAGATGTACGAAAATAGTAAAAATAATTTAAAATTGTTTTATAAAACACTGAAAAACCTGCTAAGCAATAAAGAAAAATAAAACTAAAACAAATAATGACCAAAAACGAAACAATATTAATAGATCACAAGGGTATAATGGAAAGATGGAGAGAACATTTCGAACTACTGTCAAAGGGAAAGCAAGGAAAAGCAAAGGAAAATTAGAACAACGTAATTGGCGAATCAGTGGAAAATACGCAGGAAACATAATATAAAGTAGAAGGAAACACGAAAAAGAACTAGAGGAAGCAATAGGAAAGATAAAGACTGGGAAAGAAGGCAATATAGAGATAGATGGAGAAGGATGAACTACAGCTAAGGTAATTTTTCTTGTCACTCATCAGATTAAAAAAACAAAAATAATCTTAATTTTCTATACACGTACTGACCGGACTAATATCGATAAACAGTTTAACAACTTTTATAAATAGTATCAAAAATGTGTTGTTCTAATTAATGAAGATTAAATATGTTCAAAGTGCATATGCAAATATTAAATAAACTGGATAAAGCTTACTTTTCGGTGATTCAATTGAAATATTAAGTTATTTATATACAAATATAAATAAAACGATTTGACATAATCCTTTGCATAAATTTCGAGATATTTTGAGGAGTGAGAATTGGAAAAAAAAACTTGAAAAGAACCACTTGATGATTCTGGTTCATGTGTATGTAGTATATTTTTAATTAGTTTTTTGGTTATTTTTTGCGGAACTTTTAATATTGTCTCCTGTTTATTTTATATGTAGGGATCTTAGATAATATTATCTACGATATACAGAGCGATGTATCGAAATTTTAAAATCTGAAGTTCTGGAAATCAACTGGACCAGACAATAATATTATGTATCTTACTTCCTGTACATGTTCCCACGTTAATAACCCTTTTTAATCGTTAAATGATTTAATGCAATAATATAAACCTTTTTCTTCAATTTGGTGCTTTCAGAATCCATGTAGATCCAATAATTTACACATAAATAACGTTGTAGAAAAAAGCTAAATTATTTACTAAAATATACCACGACGGTCAAATCTATGATGAATGGTTAAAATATATCTTTTTAGCCTTAGCCAAGAAAAATAATCCTAAATCTTGGAATGAATACCGATTAATATAATTAGCCTTATGAGCCACACTTTAAAAATACTACTCAAAGTTATTCAACAGCGTATATTATATAAAAAAGAATGTGTGTGTACTTTGTACGCACGTAAGAAGATATTCTTCTATTATATAGGTAATTTAAACGAAGTAAATATACTTAACAGGTTATTTGTATTTTATTTAAAAATTAAACTAACTTTCTTATCTACCACTTTCAAAATTTTTTTATTAAAATAACGAAAAATAAAAAAAGTATGAATCGTCCAGGATTAGAACCTGCGACCTTCCGTGTGCTTCCGTTCTCTGTCCCACCGCTCTGACAACTACGCCATCGAGCCACTTGAATTGACACGTAAGTTTCGGATATAATTACACAACACGGCGACAAACTGTAAAAATGTTATGCCTACATATTTTATTATTTTACTACATGGAAACACAAATCCAAAAACACAAGAATTATAATAAATAATACATTTCCTAAAACCACTAATATATTCTTTTAATGACTTATTTGCACGGTTACAGATACATACATACCTATCTTGAAAGATTAGCAATTAACTACATACTGTCAATGTGCGCAGGCGCGTGGTTCATGTACAATTTTACCCTCAATCGATTCGCCGCTAAAGAAGAATATCTTCAAAAAATGTGAAGAATAATTAGACAACGCACAGTTTGGATTTAGAGGTAGAATGGGAACAAGAGAGGCATTGTGCACAATGACGGTACTATTACTATTACAAAAATGCAGGGAATATAATAAAAACGTATTCATTATAGATTTCCAAAAAGCGTTTGACAGAGATCAACATGGTAAACTCATGCATGCATTGAAACAGATACACCTAGATCCCAAGGACAATAATTCAATCAAAAATATATACTACAATCAAACAGCGGTAGTACGGGTGGAAGATAGTGAAACAAACCAAGTTGAAATTCAAAGAGGAGTCAGACAGGGATGCGTGCTGTCGCCACAATTATTTAATGTATACTCCCAACTAATATTTCAGGGGGTACTATGGGAGAGAACTGAAGGTGTAGGGATTGAAGGGAGCATCATTAATAACATAATAATTGCAGACGATACCGCAATCATGGCAGATAGTCCAGGGCGCATCTGTTTTGAGATGGACGTTGAGAGGTGACTCATATTTTTTTGCAGAAATTGCTTGGAATTAACTCATGTAATAATAATTGAGTTATCCTCCCACTCAAAAAGGTCCGGAACATTGTTTAAATAATCAAGATGTCAAAAAATGAAGGAAAATTTCGATTTTTTTCTTCGTTTTTTGATTATAACTTTAAAAGTATCTATTCATTTTCAAGAAAAAATGCACTGACATAAAAGTTGCGTAATTAAATTTCCTACAATATCAGATTAGCTAGAAATTTTAAAAATTGTCATCCTTGTTGCAAAATAGCAATAATTGCGAAAAAAAAACATAAAAAAATCAAATATTAGCATTTTACGTTTTTCAACCATTTATGCTACACTAAGCTACACTTCATATTTTACCCAGAAAAACTTTGTGATATAATAAAACAATACCGAAAATTTCATTAAAATCGGTTCAATAAATTTTGCAAAATAAATTTTGCAATCGAGCTTTCGCAAAAAAAATCATTTTTTCAATATGTTGCTGGGCTGAAAATAAAGCAGATAGCAAGTTGAAATGTTTTTTACATATAATAATTATGTAACTTTCATTTGCAATTTGCAAAATTAAAATCGGTTAACTACCACGGCGTCAGAAATTTTTTTAAATAAACGTTAATTTTTGGTGCTACGCGCAGGACAGCGGTGTTCGATTCACACAAGTTGATTTCCACCAAAATTTCTTCCAATCTTTATCTAATATATTGTTTCTTTACTCCATATTTTGTTGCATTTTAATATTTTAATTCCACAAAAATCAAACTAATTTGATTATTGCATGTGAAATATTGTTAAACAATTGCATAATATGTTTAAAAATAATAAACTTGTATTCTCTAAATTAAAATATATGAACAAAAAAAGTTTTTGCTAAAAAAATGTTATTTCAAAGGACAGAGTATGTGTTTTTATTTTGCAATAAGCAAATTTATTTATTTATATCGAAATGTACTAAAAATTAAAATTTATCAATTATTATCAAAGGTCATTGGAATGCCCAATCAAAGCAAACGTATCCGTTGTCCTGCGCGTAGCACCAAAAACTAATGTTTATTTAAAAAAATTCCTGACGTCGTGGTAGTTAACCGATTTTAATTTTGCAAATTGCAAAGGATAGGTACAGTATTCTTCTATATGTAAACAAAATTTCAACTTGCTACCTGCTTTATTTTCAGTCCTGCAACATATTGAAAAAATGAATTTTTTTTGCAAATGCTTTATTGCAATATTTATTTTGCAAAATTTATTAAACCGATCTTAATGAAATTTTTAGTATTGTTTTACTATATAATAAAGTTTTCCTGGGTAATGTATGAAGGTCCTAAGTTTAGCATAAATGGTTGAAAAACGTAAAATGCCAATACTTATTTTTTTATAGTTTTTTCGCAATTATGGCTATTTTGCAAAAACGGTGACAATTTTAAAAATTTTTAACTAATCCTATATTGTAGGAAATTTAATTACGCAACTTTTATGTAAGTGCAACTTTTCTCGAAAATGAATACTTTTAAAGTTATAATCAAAAAACCAAAAAAAAATCAAATTTTTCCTTAATTTTTTGACATTTTAATTATTTAAACAATTTTCCGGATCTTTTTGAGTGGGAGGATAACTCAAATATTCTCAGAATAACTCAGTGTTGAACGGATATTTCACGTTGCAAAAGATATAGTCCAAGGCACTTCTGTAAAAATATTAGTACATTTGGACGTTGAGAGGTGACTCAAATTTTTTTGCAGAAATTGCTTAAAAATAACTCAAATAATAATATTTGAGTTATCCTCCCTCTCAAAACGGTCCGGAACATTGTTTAAATAATCAAAATGTCAAAAAATGAACGAAAAATTCGATTTTTTTCTTCGTATTTGATCGTTTAACTTTAAAAGTATTCATTTTCGAGAAAAGTTGTACTGACATAAAAGTTGCGTAATTAAATTTCCTACAATATAGAAATAGTTAAAAATTAAAAAAATAGTCATTCTTGTTGCAAAATAGCAATAATTGCGAAAAAACCATACAAAAACAAGTATTCGCATTTTACATTTTTCAACCATTTATGCTACACTTAGGACCTTCATATTTCACCCAGAAAAACTTTATGATAAAGTAAAACAACACTGTAAATGTCATTAAGATCGGTTCAATAAATTTTTCAACCCAGCTTTCGCAAAAAAAAATTCATTTTTTCAAAATGTTACAGGACTGAAAATAAAGCAGATAGTAAGTTGAAATTTTTTTTGCTTACAGAAGTGTATTGTACCTTTCATGTGCAATTTGCAAAACTAAAATCGATTAACTACCACGGCGTCAGAAATTTTTTTAAATAAACATTAATTATTGGTTAATGATTAATTATTTCAATGACCTTTGATAATGATTGATACATTTTAATTTTTATTACATTTCGATATAAATAAATAAATTTGTTTATTGCAAAATAAAAACACATACTCTATCCTTAGAAATAACATTTTATTTAGCAAAAACTTTCTTTGTTCATATATTTTAACTTAGAGAATAAAAGTTTATTATTTTTAAACATACGCAATTGTTTAAACAATATTTCACAAACAATAATAAAATTAGTTTGATTTTTGTGGAATTAAAATATTAAAATACAACAAAATATAGAGTATGAAAATAATATATTAGATAAAGATTGGAAGAAATTTTGGTGGAAACCAACTTTTGTGAATCGAACACCGCTGTCCTGCGCGTAGCACCAAAAATTAATGTTTATTTAAAAAATTTCCTTACGCCGCCGTGGTAATTAATCGATTTTAATTTTGCAAATTGCAAATGAAAGGTACAGTACACTACTATAAGCAAAAAAAAATCAACTTGCTATCTGCTTTATTTTCAGTCCTGCAACATTTTAAAAAAATTAAATTTTTTTGCGAAAGCTGGATCGCAAAATTTATTTTGCAAAATCTATTAAACCGATCTTAATGAAATTTACAGTGTTGTTTTACTATATCATAAAGTTTTTCTGGGTAAAATATGAAGGTCCTAAGTGTAATAAATGGTTGAAAAACGTAAAATGCGAATACTTGTTTTTGTATGGTTTTATTCGCAATTATTGCTATTTTGCAACAAGGGTGACTATTTTTTAAATTTTTAACCAATTCTATATTGTAGGAAATTTAATTACGTAACTTTTATGTCAGTACAACTTTTCTCAGAAATGAATAGTTTTAAAGTTATAATCAAAAAACCAATAAAAAATCGAATTTTTCCTTCATATTTTGACATTTTGATTAGGTATTTAAACAATGTTCCGGATCATTTTGAGTGGGAGGATAACTCAAATATTATTATTTAAGTTATTTTCAAGCAATTTCTGCAAAAAAATTTGAGTCACCTCTCAACGTCCACCTCAAAACAGATGCGCCCTGGACTAATAGGGAATCGTTTAAAGAAGTGGTCGTCAACCTTCGTTAGAAGACAGCACAAGAAGAAGATAAAAGCTATCCGAGATAAACAATTTCAATTGTGAAAAGCAGTTATCAGATACCTGTATCAGAGTGTATTGGGAAAATCATTACTTCTCTGGTATAAAAACAAGTAACGACCTAAAGATTTTCATTCATCATTCAACCCGGATCTATCCACTGCTGAATGTAGGTCTCCCTCAGTATTTTCCATGTACATATTTCTGTTTGGTGCTGTTTGCATCCAATTTTTGTCGATCCGTTTTATGTCATCAAACCATCTTGTTGGCGGACGACTTCTACTTCAATATGCTTCTTGTCTTGGTCTCCAGTGTATTATTCGCTGTGTCCATCTGTTATCCGACATTCTCGCTATATGCTCTGCCCAGTTCTCCTTTAGGGTCATAATTCTTTCTATGGCATCTGTTACTTCTGTTATTCGTCTTAATTCCTTGTTCGTAATTCGATCCCCACGAGAAATGGCCAGCATTGAGCGTTCCATGGCTCTTTGTGTAACACAAATTTTATTTCTTACTTTCTTGGTTACTATTAAATAGTTAAAGATTTTCATTATAAATTAGTCTAACTGCTCTAATACTTTAAAATATATTTCTTTCGCATTTTAAAGCTAACGTTCTTTATTTTTCTAACATCAATAACGTCAAACACATCTTAACGTTTACAGAAAAACATTCATCTTCTTAAATATTTGCTTAGGGTATAAAAAGCCAGACTGTATCTGAAAAGCCATGTCGATGCTCCTTCCTTGTCTATTTAATATCATCTCAAAGTACATATTATCCCTTCTGGTTTTTTTGTTAAAATATCACTTGAGAAGACCTTTTTACAGTAAAGGTAATCGAATAATAAAGAAATTCTTATATTTTATATTAAAGTTATATTACTTAGTTAATAAAAAAAAATAATTTTTAAAGTAATTTTAGCTCTTTGACTTTTGCGCTAAGAAAATAATTGTTTTCTATAGTTTCCATGCCAAAGTTTTTGTTGAATTATGTTATTTAAATTAAACTTTGACGTTTCAAAATTTATTTTGTAACTTTTCTCTATAACCTTCTTTCGAATATTTTCTTCTGAAAGTTACAAAATTATTTTTATTTAATTTTTATATATACCTAATGTTGGAAATCTTTTCAAACTTTACTTTTACTTGACTTTTTACTTGACGTAAGTTTAATAAGATACATTTAAATTTAGCTTTTTTTATCGCGGTTATTGCCGTTATTTAATGTTTTTCTTAAGAGCGTAGGCGCAAATATTTTACGGCTATCCCTACTTTTTCTTTCTTTACACGGCAAATTACGTGCAGTAAAATTCTCACTAGTGTGGAGATCTAAACATTATTTGACAATGACATTGTCATCATTAACTCTATAGATGGCTTTTGAATGTTCTTGGATAACCGTTACTTGTATAATTGCTTAAACTATTAATTCAGTTAATTAATATGGTTATTTTGTCACTAACTATGTATTCAGTGATTACAATAATTTATATACTATACAATAAAAACTAATACTTAATCGAGAAAAGAGGAAAAGCGATTTTTTTAATGATATATTGTTACTATGGAAACACTTAGTTACATTTTGAAAATCTTAACAACAAAATACTTAGATCACAGAATATATCCTGGTGTATTCTTTGCTTGCATTTTCTATAAATAATAATAGACCAGGACTAATCTGTAAAAAAGCATGTATTTTTGGATGTGAGAGGTGGCATTCGGATTTTTGCAGATAAAGTTAGGTGACACCATCAGTAAAAATAATTGACTTATGCTCCTTCTCAAATATGCCCAGAACATTAATAAAAAAATTAAAATATTTAAGAATTTCGAAAAACATCGATTTTTTCCGCTTTCTTTGCTTATAACTTTAAAATGGAACGTTTTGGAACAAATTCCTAGATAAATAAAATAAAGATAATTGAATTTTGTATGATATACGACTGATCAAAAATGTCTTACAGTATTACCTTTTCTGCAATATAGCAATAAATACAAAATAAGGGGGCAAAATACGCCTGTTGTTATTCAATGTTTCTTAACCACTTTGGTGGTTAAGAAAGTTAGAACCTTAGTAATTCGCTTAGAAAATTCTTATAACTTACTTAAATGGTCTACTAAATTTCATTAAAATCGACCTAATAGATTTTAACCCTAGAACAGCACAGCTCATTCATCTAACGTAGACTGCACAATGGGGTCTCGAAAACCCTAATTGTTTTTTTTTAGTAATAAATGTTATCTTTTATTTTTTCTGCGGTATGTAGTACAAAGCAATAAACAACAATATCTTATTTTCAAAATATGTTTATTGCAAAAAAAACATTTCTCATTAGATGTGATAAACGTGAAAAAACATAATCTAGTGCTTTTATTACACTTTTTTTAAAATATGGAGATAGCACCAAAAAAATTAAACAAAATTCCAGTGAAATAAAACTGGTCTCTTAAAAACCCTTTAAACTAAAATAAAACATATATGTTGTTACAAGATAACTATTTCTTGTTCTTAGCCAGGCACTTCAACTTTGGTTCTGACACACATAACATAATTGAGCTCGATGTTCTAAACAGTACGATATTCTAAAAAAATTTTCCCAGTATACTGGCGATATTTCTTTGCGAGGTATTGAGTTCTGTTTGTTCTTCTTCATTATCGTCGTCACTTTGTTCGTTATCAGTGTCAGACTGATGTTCAGGAACATAATCATCGTCTTCATCTGATGAGTCTCCAAAATCATCTTCGATGGTCTCAGGTTCATCTTCATTCGCCCACAGGTTTTCAACATCCCACTCTAATTCTTTTGTTGTCAGTGGACGCTAATATTTTCTCTTAGAATCTGCCATACTAGCAAATAACAAAAAATCACCTCAAAATTTTAACACCCTTTAACTGCACACTGGGGTCCGAAGTACCCACAGCTCCACTAAAAGCGTCTCAGCAAATTTTACAACAAACTTACGCGGCGCAGCGATTGTCTCTCAACGTAGTCGGCCCTTAATTGAATTTTCGTGCAAGGGATCGCCAAAAGAAGCAGACATGAGCAAGATATATTGAACGATTCATGTGCCTGGGTTTTTCAGACCCCAGTGCAGTTCCAGGGTTAAAAAAGTTCAAATTTTTTAAAATCTTTCTGAACAAAAAGTAGACCATTTGGAAGTTGGCTAATTTTTTTATATATAAAGAGGTGCTCTACCTATCTAATACACTTTACCGAATTAAAATCGTATTATTTAAGGGGCCTCAGCAATGTTTTAAAATTATAAACAATTTTTGGCTTATAAACAAATACCTTTGTTTAATAATAAAAAAATTAATTTTTAGCAATGCAAATAATTAAAACCGGTATAATTTGATTAAACTTTCAAATGCTGTCAGCAGAATTGCTATTTTATTTTTTAATCAAAATTTATTCTCGTTCAAAAATTGCAATTTTTCGATTTTTTGAATGTTCCACCGCGTTTATCTCGAAAACTATGCATCTTACGAAAAAACGTGTAAGAACATTTTTTGCTTAGAATTGACCAAGAAATACAAAAAAATGTTTTATTTTGCGAAAAATCAATGTTATATAATTCCTCAAGTTCTTTGTTTATAACAATCTTATCGACATCCGGATCAACTGTTACCCAAAAAATTCGTGTTCTACGGGTCAAAATACATAAAAAACTTGGGTAAGTCCATCTAAATAAAGGAGCCCGTAGCACCCCCTCCTGGACACAGGACTAATTTGTTTATAAGCCAAAAAACTGTTTATAACTTTAAAACATTGCTGAGGCTGCTTAAATATTTCGATTTCAATTCTGTAAAGTGCATTAGATAGGTGGAGTGCTTCTTTATATGTAAAAAAATTTGACAAATCTTTGTATGTTCTGGTTTTTGTTGTTCAAGATTTTAAAAAATTTTAATTTTTTAAAAAAGTTTAGAGTGCAAAATTATTATGCAAAATCTAGTAAGTCAATTTTAATGAAATTTGGTGGACAGTTTTAGCACATTACAAAAATTTTCTAATCGAATTAGGCCGATGTCAGATTATGCGTTTTGACCGGATGCGTTTCCGCCGCATCCGGTGAAAACGCATAGTGTGACAGATTGGTCCGGTTGCGTTGGAAACGGATGCGTTTTGAGTCATCGGTACGCGCTTACAAACTGCACCAGACTAAACGCATAGTGTGACAGGTCGGTCCGTTTGCGTTGGAAACGGATGCGTTTTCACCGCATCCGGTCAAAACGCATAATGTGGCATCGGCCTTAGGAGGGTTCCCAGTGTAACCAAAGTGATGGAAAAACATTGAATAAGGACTTGTTTTGCCCACTTATTTTATATTTATTGCTATTTTGCAGCAAGGGTGTTAAATTAAGACATTTTTAAGGCCGATGCCACATTATGCGTTTTGACCGGATGCGGTGAAAACGCATCCGTTTCCAACGCAACCGGACCAACCTGTCACACTATGCGTTTAGTCTGGTGCAGTTTGTAAGCGCGTACCGATGACTCAAAACGCATCCGTTTCCAACGCAACCGGACCGATCTGTCACACTATGCGTTTTCACCGGATGCGGCGAAAACGGATCAGGTCAAAACGCATAATGTGGCATCGGCCTAACCAATCGTATCTGATAAAAAATTTAATTATCTTTGTTTTATTCCAAAATAAATCGTTTTAAAGTTATAAGCAAAGAAAGTATAAAAAAAAACGAAATTTTTTGAAATTTTTAAATATTTTATTTTTTTTTTTTTATTAATGTTCCGGGCATATTTGAGAAGGAGCATAAGTCAATTATTATTAACGAAGCTATCACCTAACTTTATCACCTCTCACATCCACCTAGAAACAGATCCTTCCTGGTCTATAAACAATAAATAACTTTTTATTAATTTCACGTCTTAAGAGGAAACAGTAGCGATCAACAGGTAGCAAAAACGCGGTCCAAGATTGCGGCTGTAATTTTGAATATTTTTTCGAGATATTAGGCACACGTATTCGTAATATAATAAAGAATGGCGGTACAGAGCCCAATTTGAAAAATATATTAATATGTGGAAATTACTCTCTAATTAAATACAATATTAAAAAAACGAGCCTGTACCGCCATTAAGAAGAACAAAAAAATACACTTTTTTCAAATAAACTTTTTTATCCGATGCCTAGATTTTGTGTCATTTTGGAACTACTAAAATTTTTTATTTCATTAGTAGTTCCAAAATGACACAAAATCTAGGCATCGAATAAAAAAGTTTATTTGAAGAAAGTGTATTTTTTTGTTCTTCTTAATGGCGGTACAGGCTCGTTTTTTTAATATTGTATTTAATTACAGAGTAATTTCCACATATTAATATATTTTTCAGATTGGGCTCTGTACCGCCATTCTTTATTTTATTACGAATACGTGTGCCAAATATCTCGAAAAAATATTCAAAATTACAGCCGCAATCTTGGAACGCGTTTTCGCTACCTGTTGATCGCTACTGTTTCACCTTAAAGCAATTATTATTTATCAAATACACTATCAATATTATTTAATAAACGACTCAAAATATTCCTGAAGCCGTGTCAAATATTTAATAGCCTTGTTTGTCACTGTCTTATCACCATATTCTGTTCGACTGAGTGCATTGTATGACAATGATAGCGAATGTTCGATTTGGAAGATATCACCACGGACATAGTGTTCATTTTATTCGAATCCTGGAAAAACTAATAAATATTTTTGAAACATTACACCATTACAGAGGGTAGAAAGTCCCTTAGAATAAACAAAAAGTTTCTTTTGAACGAGATATTTGAAATTAAAAATCACATTCAAACTGCTCTTATTTTTCACCCTTGTAAGTTATTAAAATAAAAATTATAGAAGTTTTCAGTGACTTTCTACCCTTAGTCCAGGAACCGAAGCTTTTCACCTCGCAATTTTTACAGAATGGATCGATTTGCTTGAAAATTTGAGAATAAGTAGTGGATAGTCCAAGGATCAAAATCTATATCATGCCGAAAGGCGCTTTTACCATGGGGGTGGTTGCCACCCCATCTCGGGGGTGGAAATTTTTTATTATAATTTTGACTGCAAAAGTTGATAAAAACATTCATTTTAAGCAAAAAATGCTATATACATTTTTTTGATAAAATTAATAGTGTTCGATTTATTCGCTATCGAAAGTGTTAGTTTTATATCGAAAAAATCAATGTTTTTCGGTATTATACTCATTTATTATTCACTCAGTTTTTGCCGTAGAAAAAAGTTTTGCAATCCAATTTCTTGGGAATTAAATAAGCTACAATTTTATATTTAAATATTTTTTCGTATCTTTAATGCTACTCTTTCTATTCTGAAGCAAAAGGCATTTTTTACCAAACTACAAAAATTCGTTATTCGCTTTTAACTACATTTTTTTTAAAACTAATTATTCTAAGCCAGTCAAACTTCTGGAATCTATTAATAGTACATAAATAAAGAAGAATGAATAAGGCCGATGACTAAGAACACCGCTAACTTACATTATTATGCTTCTAATTGAATATCTACTTTTTTTTTCAAAAAAATATATTGATTTTTTAACCGTAACTTTTTTATTTTTTATCCTAGAAAGTTTGTTAAAAAATAATTTTGTAGGTTTTTACAGGACCTATAGGGCTATTAATATTATATAATTTTAAAATCCTCATTCGCAAAAAGAGGTGACTTTGAAACGGTTGGTAAAGGTGGTTTTTGCATGTTCTTACAAGATTTAATTTTTAATAGCTCACTCAATTTTTGCCGTAGAAAAAATTTTTGCAAACCAAGTTCTTGGGAATCAAATAAGCTACAATTTTATATTTAAATATTTTTTCGTACCTCTGATGATAATCTTTCTATTCTGAAGAAATGGGCATTTTTTACCAAACTACAAAAATTCGTTATTTGCTTTTAACTCATTTTTTTTAAACTAATCATTCTAAGCAGGTTCTAGAAGCTATTAACAATACATAAATTAAGAAGACCAAATAAGGTTAATTACTAATTTTAATTAGGGTGGAGAGTAGGGGAAAGTTTACGATCACTTTTTCGCTGAAAAAAATAGGCACTGGCATTCTTTTTACTATAAGTCACTTAATTTTTGAGCTAGGGACTATTTTTTTTTATTTCTGGAGATAGATATTTTTAAATATTTTAAATTAGCTTGAACAAGTTATACTCGAAAAATGCATAGTTTTCCCGTCTTTTGACTTTGAAACTACAATATTTAGCATTTTACGAAGAAGAGCTAACATTTAATAAAGTATAGCTCGATTACTATTGGTTTTAAAGCAAATTATAAAAAACGGTTTTGTTTATTTTTTCAAAAGGTACATTTTTGTTAAGCAAACTTGTTTTGATAGAATAAAAACTTTTTGAGTTATTAGCAGAAAACTGATTAAAAACAATGATTTTTTCGATTTAAACCAACACTTTCGATAGCGAATAAATCGAAAACTATTACTTTTATCAAAAAAATGTATAGAAAGTTTTTTGCTTAGAATGAATGTGTTTAAATTAAAAATAAAAAGTTTCCACCCCCGAGATGGGGTGGCAACCACCCCCATGGTAAAAGCGTTTTTCGGCATCATATAGATTTTGATCCTTGGACTATCCATTACTTATTCTCAAATTTTCAAGCAAATCGATTCATTTTGTAAAAATTGCGAGGTTTTGTCCTATTTTAAGCTTCATTACTTGGACTACCTCGGTAATTTATCGTCTTATTTTTCTTTATTTTTCGTATACTCCACTGACTTTACAATTATCGTTGGTTTTACATTTTTTTTTTCTTGAATTTCGTACGGTTTTTGGCTGCTTTTTTTAAACGATAATATCAAAACACTCCTTAAGTTTTATTATTACTTAAAGCAAAAAATCTACTGATAATCTTGTGTTCCAAAAGAAAAAGCAAAGTGTTGTAGCGACTGACGTGAAAAGATTGATGTTCTTTTCGCTTTCGTGTCTAAAACGAAAAAATGCTTTTCCTGTAAACCAATTAATACAGGTTGAGTTTGTACAAAAAGCTAAAAGATTTTAAGTGTCTATATAGCTTAATGGTCTATATTATACAATATTTTTTCTACAAACGTCTTATATATCAACAATTATAATTTATTCATTCTCAATTACAGGACAATATCTACAAAAACTTTTACTTGAACTTGACTGAGACTCCATTTTTATATTTTTCTTGACATTACATCAAAACTGCCTATACTGTCAATACGTAAATCATAACAAGTATAGAATAACATCTTACTTTTATTGTTGTATATTCTAACAAATTTTAATAGTTTTTTTCTACAAACGTTGAAAAATGCGATAATACAGTTTAAATTCAATTTTAAAAAACCTTTTTTCTACAACCGTGTTAAAATGCAATTTTTAGCACTCCATACGAGCGTTAAAAATGCTACTTTAAGGCACTAGTGCTGTAAAATTTTTATGGCACTGCAGTTCGTATTGACCGTATAGGCAATTTTGATGTAATGTCAAAAAAATATAAAAATGGAATGTCAGTCAGGTTCAAGTAAAAATTTTTTTAGATATTGTCCTGTAATTACGTTTGTAGAAAAAATACTGTATGATATGCGTGTTAAAAAGTACATTTTTAAGGCACTCATGTGAATTGCAGAACTTGCTTCGCTCATTCTGCAAACTTTCACATGCGTACCTTAAACGTGTACTTTTAACACTTATATCATAAATAACTATTAAACCACCTTTTTCAAATTGCGCAAGTTGTACTATTAATATAAATGTTAATAAATGAAATATAAATATTTTGAAAGGTTTCACAATTTGACAATTCAATTTTAACTGCAGTGCCTTAAAAGTTTTAAAGCACTAGTGCTTTAAAGTAGCATTTTTAACGCTCCTATGGAGTGCTAAAAATTGCATTTTTAACACGGTTGTAGAAAATAGTTACAGTCGGAAAAATGAAAGAATACCCATGAACGAACATATAAAACACGCTGTATTTTCTTGTCATCATGTCGCAAAGAAAATTGCCCAGCGCAAGTACATGTAATAATAATTATTACATGTACCTGTGCTGGCCAATTTTTTGTGTGACACGGTGACAGGAAAATACAGCGTGTTTTTTATGTTCGTTCATGGGTATTCTTTCATTTTTTCTACTGTATTTATAATATAAGTGTTAAAAGTACACGTTTAAGGCACGCATGTGAACGTTTGCAGAATGAGCGATAGCGAGTTCTGCAATTCACATAAGTGCCTTAAAAATGTACTTTTTAACACGCATATCATACAATATTTTTTCTACAAACGTAATTACAGGACAATATCTACAAAAACTTTTACTTGAACTTGACTGACATTCCATTTTTATATTTTTTTGACATTACATCAAAATTACCTATACGGTCAATACGAACTGCAGTGCCTTAAACATATTTTAAAGCACTAGTGCCTTAAAGTAGCATTTTTAACGCTCGTATGGAGTGCTAAAAATTGCATTTTTAACACGGTTGTAGAAAAAATAAATTAAATATATTTTAATTGCTAAGATTATAGAACAACAAACATACAAACATATTTAAATTTTACTTGAAACCGCGCCTTTTATACTATTATCGGTTAACCCAGGATGTTTATAGTCAGTACTATTTGAAGTCAACCATTTACTGCTAAACAAACTTTAACAAAAACGGAAATACATAACATTTTTGAGAGGTAGGGTGCAGCTGTTAGAGGTAAAAATTTGCTTCACGCTAGTGAACGACGCGCGACGCTCTTGCTTTTTCTATTTTTATACGTATCTCCGTTTGATCTAAACTTGAAATAACTGTTGTTTCTAAGTAAGTGTACGAATCCTTTGTATTTTAAAATATTCTTCCAGAAAAAGGTAAAATCGATATATCGGCAAATATTATTCCTTGTATAATATTAGAGCACGCTTGTGACATTCGAACTATAGACGTTCCTACTATGAAAGTAAAATTAGACCCAAATGAAAACTTGTCTTTTGATCTCCAGTTCTCAGTGGTAGTGTGAAACAGAATGTTCAAAAGAGGATTTTCCTTTCAAAGGTCTGCTTATATTTTATTAACTTCGAAAGGAGAACTATGCTCGACAAAGGCAAATCTTTGAAGGACTGTAAGCCCCTTGAACAGACATGATTAAAACTATGGAGTTAAAATCGTTAAAAATTTTAGTCGTTTTTTCAAGACTCTTTTCAGATTTTGCTCAAAATTTTTTTACTTGTGGAGACTGAAATACATGGCGCCCTAAAGAAAATTTGTACCCCCATGAAATTAGGAAAAATAAAGGTTTTATCAAAAATCCGAAAACGGATTTTGAAATCAAGCGGTACCAATTTTTCTGTAAAAATAATTTTCTTGTATTTTATTGTGTCTCAGTAATTCTTCTCTATTAAATCATATTAATCCAAGTAATGAAGCTGAAAATAGGACAAAACCTCGCAATTTTTACAGAATGGATCGATTTGCTTGAAAATTTGAGAATAAGTAGTGGATAGTCCAAGGATCAAAATCTATATCATGCCAAAAGGCGCTTTTACCATGGGGGTGGTTGCCACCCCATCTCGGGGGTGGAAATTTTTTATTATATTTTGACCACAAAAGTTCGTAAAAACATTCATTCTAAGCAAAAAACGTTCTATACATTTTTTTAATAAAATTAATAGTTTTCGATTTAGTCGCTATATAAAGTGTTAGTTTTATATCGAAAAAATCAATGTTTTTAATAAGTTTTCTGCTAATAACTCCAAAAGTTTTCGTTTTATCAAAACAACTTTACTTATTTAACAAAAATGTACCTTCTAAGTATTCCTCAAAGTTCTTCACTACAGAATCTCCACAAAATGCGATAAGGTTATTGGTTGCTCACAATTTGGATTTCGAAAAGGCCTGGGTACCAGGGAAGCACTAGTTGCAACCCAAGTGCTAGCTCAGAACTGCTACGATCAAAGGAAAGATGTAATGATGTGCTTTATAGATTATGAAAAAGCCTTCGATCGAGTACAACATCATAAACTCGTACATATACTGAAACAACTCGACATAGATCAAAAAGACATTCGTTGCATAGAGGCTCTTTACTGGAATCAAACAGCTGTCGTCAAGGTGGACAATGAAACAACGCAAGCTCAAAAAATTCTCAGAGGTGTAAGACAGGGATGCATTCTCTCCCCACTACTGTTCAATCTATATTCAGAAAGTATCTTCCAGGAAGCTCTTGAGGAATGCGAAAGCGGCATCAAAGTGAATGGTACCTGGGTCAATAATATACGATATCCGGATGATTCGGTCTTAATAGCAGACAATATAGAAGACCTCCAAAACCTTCTTAATAAAATTGGAGAGCATAGCGAGAACATGGGACTTAGCATCAACATAAAAAAGACAAAGTTCCTTATAATCAGCCGTCAATTATGTCAACATCAAAATGCAAGACTAGCATATAACAACCAAGATGTAGAGCGCGTAAGAAAGTTTAAGTACCTGGGAACCTGGCTATGTGAAGACTGGATGTCGGATATGGAAATTAAATGTCGGATAGAAAGAGCCAGAAGTGCATTCATGAAATTCAGAAACGTCTTTACGAACTCTGACTTTGACCTAAACCTAAGATTAAGATTCACAAAATGCTATATATGGTCGGTGCTCCTATATGGCATGGAAGGATGGACTTTAAAAATAAACACAATGAATAAGCTAGAGGCATTTGAGATGTGGATCTATCGACGAATCCTTAAAGTTCCCTGGACCGCAAGAATAACAAATGAAGAAATCCTGAGAAGAATTGGTACAGAACGACAACTGATGTGCACAATTAAACACAGAATAACGGCATACCTGGGACACATAATTAGAAATGAAAGATATCAGTTTCTGCAAATCTTAATTGAAGGAAAGATCGAAGGAAGAAGGGGAGTGGGCAGGAAGAAAATGTCATGGCTCCGTAATGTCAAACAATGGACAGGACTAAAAAACATAGGAGACCTAATACATACTGCAAGGGATAGAGAAAAATGGTCAAACGTGATCGCGAACATCCATTAGTGGATTGCATAAGAAGAAGAAGAAGTACCTTCTAAAAAAATAAACAAAATCGTTTTTTTTTTTTAATTTTCTTTAAGACCAATAGTAATCGAGCTACACTTTATTATATGTTAGCTCTTCTTCGTCAAATGCTAAATATTTTAGTTTCAAAGTCAAAAGACGAGAAAACTATACATTTTTCGAAAGTAAGTAACTTGTTCAAACTAATTTAAAGTATTTAAAAATATCTATCACTAAAAATAAAAAATAGTCTCTAGCTCCAAAATTAAGTGAATTGTAATGAAAAGAATGTCAGTACCTATTTCTTTCAGCGAAAAAGTGATCGGAAGCAACCTCCTAATTACCACCCTAATTTAAATTTGGTGATTGACATTATGTGGTCTTCTTTATTTATGTATTATTAATAGGTTCTAGAAGTTTGACCGGCTTAGAATGATTAGTTAAAAAAAACGGAGTTAAATGCGAATAAAGAGTTTTTGTAGTTTGGTAAAAAATACCATTTTCTTCAGAATAGAAAGATTAGCATCAGAGATAGGAAAAAATGTTTAAATATGAAATTGTAGGTTATTCAATTCTCAAGAACTTGGTTTGAAAAATTTTTTTTCTACGGCAAAAATTGAGTGAATCGTAAATATGTATTATCGAAAAACATTGATTTGATAGCGAATAAATCGAAAACTATTAATTTTCTGAAAAAAATGTATAGAATATTTTTTGCTTAGAATGATCATTTTTATCAACTTTAGTGGTCAAAATATAATAAAAAATTTCCACCCACGAGATGAGGTGGCAACCACCCCCATGGTAAAAGCGCCTTTCGGCATCATATAGATTTTGATCCTTGGACTATCCACAACTTATTCTCAAATTTTCAAGCAAATCGATCCATGCTCCAAAAATTGAGAGGTGAAAAGCTTCGGTTCCAGGACTATATTTTTATGCTCTGTATTGACTATTCTTTTATTTTCTCAAATTTGTTATCAATTTACAGCTTTCTGTGCTTCAGGTTTCTCCTAGATAAGTAGTTGTTCGTTGACAGTTTCTCTCTCAAGACTCATTCTTCTTCCGAGAAATTTTTCTTCGTACGTCTGTTTGTTTTCCTTCATACTCTATTTACTATTTTATCTTATAATTTGAAACTTTAATATTGTTAGTATAGTTGTCTTTAATGCTAAAAGTGATTAAATCAGAAAAAGGCGACGAAACAAAAGGTTTGATACGCCTCTGCTTTCTTCTTTGATATATACAGTGCCAATGACAATGAAAATAACTCGACCGAGGTTAAGCACGAAGGTTGATGTCAAAGATATATTTTAGTTTGGTGGTGCGAGCCTTTTTTCGTG
This sequence comes from Diabrotica virgifera virgifera, assembly GCF_917563875.1. NCBI lineage: Eukaryota > Metazoa > Arthropoda > Insecta > Coleoptera > Chrysomelidae > Diabrotica > Diabrotica virgifera. The sequence goes on along the minus strand of NC_065445.1, from coordinate 2,386,035 downwards.
CACAATAACTAACGCAAAGCTATTCAAAACATGAACACATTTTCATAAAATAAATATAACATATAGCTATATTAAATAACGGTTCGCATGTTTGATTATTATATTATTAGCTTAATAAACTGACGTATTTATAAATAACGAATAATTTATACACTCGTATCGTGAATGGTTTGCTAAAACAAATAGTAGGGAAGTTTAGATCATCAATTGTGTTGCTATCATCACTCACTAGGGCTTGAGGAAGATGTGTAGCCTGAAATGGGTTGGGCAGTTTGTTACAAGGCAAAAATAGGACAAACGAACTGAATCGACAAGTGAAGCAGGCACTAATCGAACATACACACTACACGGAGAAAACGGAGTCGTCCAATATGTTCCCTGAGGGTCCATTTCGAAAACCTATGACACTTCCGGTGTCCGGACTTAATGCTACCTGTGTCCGGTTATTCTGATTCGGAAATCAGAAGGGGGACGGGCAAAATTTTTATACACAAATTGTTTAATACTTTTTTTAGCAAGTTCAAAACATCATGTTTTTGCTTCCCAAAAACACGTTTTCCCCCAAAAACAAGTTTTTAGCATTTTTGGGTCATCTTAAACAAAAAAGATCTTTTTTCTCAAAAGTTTTAAACGATTCAAAATCTGAAAAATGCGAAAATAAGCATTTTCGAAGCTTGAAAACTAATGTGTAAATTAGTATTTGTGAGGTTGTCAAGTGCCTTAATTGAAGTTTAAACATTCAAATTCAAGATTTGGATGAGTAATCGGGGCATAATTCAATTTAGACCGTTGTTTTTAATTGCTAATTATGAGCGCCCTCTCGACCATTAATCCGCCGCGGCGGCGCGTAGCACTATATGATTGGCGTATTTAATTAGCACATTGGCAATAATGAATTGAATAAATAAATTATTTAAAAAAACTATGTTAATAATATACCAGGTGTCCACTTATATTTTCCCCCATTTTAACTGCCTATAACTTCTAAACGGCTCAAGATATAAATATGCGGTTTTCGCTGAAATGTTTTATTTTAGTAAAAGTTTTGTCTGAATGGACTGAATTTTTTATATCGCTTTCCAATACGAAAAGAAAAATGGCGGATTTTTGAAAAAAACGTTGTTGACTTTTTTTTAATGGAACGCCCAGTATATTTTTTTGTAAATATATAAGAAATGTCATTCACCTTTCAACCAAAGTTTTTCAAAATCGGTTGTCAAATCACTGAGTAATTAATTTTAAAATGAGCGGTGCAACGTGGATATCACATACCTAAATAACATAACTAAGCAAATTGATATTATGTTATGTGATTTCCACATTGCATCTCTCATTTTAAAAATTAATTGCTCAGTCATTTGACCATCGATTTTAAAAAAATTTATATCGTTGGATAGGGAAATGACCGTTTTTTCAAGATTTTAGGTAAATGACCATTTTTTATGTCGCTTTTAAATAAAAAATGGCGGATTTTTGAAAAAAAACGTTGTTGACTTTTTTATTGAAACACCCAGTATATTTTTTGTAGCTTGAAAAAACGGTCATTTACCTATCCAGCAATATTAAATTTTTTAAAATCGGTTGTCAAATGACTGAGCAAATAATTTTTAAAATGAAAGATGCAATGTGGAAATCACATAACATAATATCATTTTGATTAGTTATGTTATTTAGGTATGCGATATCCACGTTGCGCCGCTCATTTTAAAAATTAATTACTCAGTGATTTGACAACCGATTTTGAAAAACTTTATATCGCTGGATAGGTGAATGACCTTTCTTTCAATTTACAAAAAAATATGCTGGGTGTTCCATTTAAAAAAAAAATCAACAACGTTTTTTTCAAAAATCCGCCATTTTTCTTTTCGTATTTGAAAGCGATATAAAAAATTCAATCCATTCAGACAAAACTTTTACTAAAATAAAACTTTTCATCGAAAACCGCATATTTCTATCTTAAGCCGTTTAGAAGTTATAGGCAGTTAAAATGGGGGAAAATATAAGTGGACACCCGGTATTATAAAATTTTAATAAATGTCAAGTATTTGTTGGGAATTTTTCGCATAAGTAGGTACGTATAATATGTCCTATACATCCGACAGACGCATCATAAAGTGCGACGCCCGACGATTAACAATTAAAAGCAACGGTCTATATTGAAATAAGCCCCGATTAGAATTAGACTCGTTAGAATCTTGAAATTGAATGTATAAGCTTCAATTTAGGCACTTGTCAACCAGAACACTTATAATTTACACATGAGTTTTCGAGCTTTGGGAATGTATAATATGCGTATTTTCGCATTTTTCAAAATTTAAATCGCTTATAACTCGAAATCAACGTTTGAGAAAAATGACAAGAGATCTTTTTTGTTTAAAATCACCCAAAAAACTAAAAATACATTTTTCGGAGCAAAAAAATTATTTTGAATTTATTTAACAAAATTGTCTCCTATGCAAAAAAATGTACAGCCTGTCTAAAGTCTGGGCCCAGAGCACGCCAAATAGAATTCTATTTTGCTGACGTCACAAAATAGAATTTCATAATGGGAGAATCGACGGTTGCTATGCAACGTGACGTCACTAAAATAGAATTATATTTGGCGTGCTCCCGCACCTGGAATGGGTTTAGTGCCACTGATTTTCATTAGGGAGTTGATATTCATTTGTTAGCTGGGATCTGTATCGATTTTTAATAAAGTTCTCTCTTGAAAAAGCAGCTTCGCACGTATAAGTTGAGCCAAAAATTTCATGGCCAAACATTTTCAAAATTGCAAAACACTATATTCTGAATTTAATCACGGTCCGCACAAAACTGGCATACGGTCCGGATGCGGACCACGGTCCGCTAATTGGTGATGTCGCTGATTTGCGATTGCGGTGAATCAGATGTCGCTGATTTGCGCCTTTGAGACGCAAATCAGCGACATCTCTCGTAAAACGAGGAAGACAAAAAGTCCCAGATACAAAGTTTACTACAATTAAACAATTAAAATAACTTAAATCAGGCAAGGAGATTCACTAAGCCCTCTAAGCAAGGAGAAACAAACACAGGAATCAGGCAAGGAGATTCACTAAGCCCTCTACTGTTTAACATAATCTTGGAGGCAATAATAAAACAAGTGAAGAAAAAAAGAGGGTACAAAATGGGCAATAGAGAGATAAAAATACTCTGTTACGCTGATGACACCGTGTTAGTAGCAGAGTGCGAAGACGACTTACAAAGATTATTGCACGAGTTCAACATTAACGCAAAAAAAAATGAATATGAAAATATCAGTCCAAAAAAGAAAAAGCTTAGTAACTTCCAAAGAACCAATAAGATGCAAATTGGAGTTAGACAATCAAATTATACAACAAATAATGACTTTCAAATATCTGGGAATTATTCTATCAGCCGACAACAATATCGAAGAAGAGGTAAAAGACCAAATAATTAAAGCCAGTAGAACGGCCGGATGCCTAAACGACACAATTTGGAAAAACAAACACCTAAAATTGGAAACAAAGGCCCGAATATATAAGTCAGTTATTAGGCCAATTATGACTTACACGGCCGAAACAAGACCAGATACAAGCAAAACACGAAGACATCTGGAAACCAACGAAATGAAGATCTTAAGAAGGATTGCTGGAAAAGGACCACAGGACAGGGTAAAAAGTGAGGAATCAGACGCATATGTGAGGTAGACAATATAAATACCTGGGTAAAGAACAGAAAAGGAGAGTGGAATCAACACATAAGCAGGATGTCTGCAAGCATAGCCAGGGACAAGTCACCGTTAGGCAGAAGAAATATAGGACGCCCAATGAAAAGATGGAATGACAATTAAGGGACAGAAAAATATGCAGTACTGCGTGTATAAAATTAAAATTAGAAGAAGAAGATCACTAGCTACAAGAATAGTTATATTATATTTAGAAATAAACAAGAATTATATATCTTAATGCAAACTGATATATCTTTTAAGATAAACAAAGTTCCTTCGCATTCCAAAATTTACACTCACTTGAGCCTATTTCCGAAGACGCTCCAGGCCAGTCTCCCTCATATCGAGGTTAAACGTAAACACAGTAAACACAGGTATCGTTTCATTTGTATTTCACATAGAGCTGGAGCTGGAGCCGAAAGTAGGCTCTAATACGGTTGATGAGCAACGACACGTTTCCAACCTCAAAGCCACAGTTTAATTTGCAAACTTGCCGCTTTGAGGGCCTAACTCATGCACCTCGAGCATATTAATTTTCTAGTAATTTCCACTGTTATAATTAAGGCACTCTCTGCAATTATGGATGACTCTCGTCACGATGAAGTTTGCACACGATGACACTAAAATTAACTCAAAAACGGGGTAAATGAATTCTATTAAATTAGATGACATTTTAAACAGATGTGTATCACAAAAAATATACAGGGTGTCCAGAAACTCTACCGACAAACGAAGATAGGAGATTCCTCAGATAATTTTAAGACAATTTAACCCAATTCACCTAGTCCGAAAATGCTTCCTAAAGGAGCTAGAGCTATTTGAAGATGGTGTCTGGTAATTAGTTTTTCTTAAATATCTCCAGAACGCTTCTATTTAGAAAAACGAAAATTGTTACACTTATTTATCTTTCAGAGATAAATCGATTTCATCCATTACAAATTTCTAGTACCGGTCATAGGCGTCCGTTTTGGGTAGGGCAACAGATATATTATAGCATAACTTTTTTGTTTTTAATTTTTAAGCATTTTTGAACCTGGATTTTTAAACCGTAAGGTATTATAGTACTAAAAGGTACTCTTACTTTAAGTCGATAGGATACACTGTTTTCTAGATAAAACGATTTGAAAATTTTGAATATAAAAAAAAAATCAAAAAAATACTATTTAGAAAAACAAAAACTGGTACGTTTATTTATATTCCAGAGATGAATCGATTTCATTAACTGCGAATTTCTACTACCGTTCATTTGAATGATACCGGCAAGAATTGTTTGCACCAGATTATTAAATTATGAGGTATTCTAGTACTAAAAGTTACTCTTGCTTTAAGTTGGTAAAATACACCGATTTTTTTGAAAATTTTTTTCAATTTTTTTTCAATTTCAGGGAACGAAAAATTTTCAAATTGATTCAATTGATTGAATTTTCAAATTCTGGAAAACGGTGTGTCCTACCGACTTACGGGGCTATCCTAGTATAAACTTACGAAATTCATATACTTTTTTGGGAATTTCTAAAATAAAAACTACTTGTTTTGAAAATTTGCATGAGCATTTATTGTGAAAAGAAGTATATGTAAAACAATTTTCATAAAAAAAATATTGAAAATTAAACGATTTATGCGCCGTCTATTGGCAATGTGAAAATAAAAACATAGCTCCACTGCTACAGTGATTGGGACTAATTGAGTTCCTGAAACATAAAATTTCGAAGATATTATTGAAATATTTATTGAAGTTATTTTCTATACCATCAATTAGGGGTTTTTTGATCGGATAAAAAATGTCAATTTGGCGGTTTTTGAAACTGAAAATGTGTTAGCTATTTTTAAAAAAAAATTCAACACTTCGTCATTTTTTCAAATTTTAATATTTTTCAAAAACCCTAGTTGATGGTATAGGAAATAACTTATATTTCAATAATCACTTTGAAATTTTATGTTTTAGGATCTCTATTAGTCCCAATCACTGCAGCAGTGGGGCCATGTTTTTATTTGCACAGTGCCAGTAGATGGAGCATAAATCGTTTAGTTTTCAATATTTTTTTATGAAAATTGTTTTACATGTACTTCTTTTTATAATAAATGCTCATGCAAATTTTCAAAATAATTGGTACAGTTCTTTTTATTTTAGAAATTCCCAAAAAAAGTATATGCATTTCGTACTTCTACACTAGGATAGCCCCTTAAAGCAAGAGTACCTTTTAGTTATAAAATACGTCCCAATTTAATAATCCAGTATCAGAAATGCTTAAAAGTTAAAGACAAAAAAGTTATGCATAAAATAACCGTTGTCCCACCCAAAACGGACACCTATGACTGGTACTAGAAATTCATACTGGATGGAATCGATTTATCTCTGGAAGATAAATACGTGTAAATACCAATTTTCGTTCTTCTAACTAGAAGCGTTCTGGAGGTATTTAAGAAAAACTAATTCCAAGACTCCATCTTCAAAGAGCTCTAGCTCCCTTAGAAAGCATTTTCGGACTAGGTGAATTGGGTTAAATTGTCTTACAATTATCTGAGGAATCTCCTGTCTTCGTTTGTCAGTAGAGTTTCTGGACGCCCTGTAGTATGTTTCACAAATTTGCCTGTTTTGGATTGTCACTAGCCTCTCTCTTCAATCCTGGCCCCACTCCCAGGGAGAGTGTAGTAATCGACGTGATGTCTTGTATTGCCCGTCTCCAAAGATCTCTGTCTCTAGTCATTTCTTTTAACTCGTGCATAGGTCTTTTGCATATTTATGTAATTTGATTGATCCATCTTGTTGGGGATCTTCCTCGTGATCTTCGGCCTTCCACCTTTTCTTGTATAATGAGTCTTTCCATGTTTTCTGTGTTGGCTCTCATAACATGTCCAAAGTATTTGAATTGGAATCCAACAGAACATTTAAGTGGCGTCTACCTTCCATCTTTCTGATTGTCTCAGGGTCCAAAATGCACATATAGCCCGATCAAAAAACAATCTGACCCCAAAAAAATAAAGGAAGGATGAAAATTTGGGAATAGGTAGTTGAAATTCTCTATTATTATATAAGAAAAAGTTTACAATTCTACATCCCCTCCATTTTACAAAAATGGAGGGGAATACCCCCTCTCGAAATTAAAAAAAATACATTCAAAATAAGACCGGAATTGGATAAGATGACTAATTCTAAACAACTTTTTCTCTATAGAGTCTTTTCGCGAAGTCAATACTTTTCGAGTTATTTGCGAGTGAATATATTCATGTTTAACAAAATAAAACAAGTTTTTGGACGGTTTTTCGGAGATAACTCAAAAAGTAAGTATTTTAGCGAAAAAAATATTCTTAGCAAAAATATAGCCCATAAAAAATTGAAAAAAATGGTGTATACATGAGGTCTGTAGACCCAGTAGAAGCAGAGTTGCAGCTAATGAAAAGTAGGTTCTTCTTCGTCAAATTCCAAATCGAGTATTTCAATGTGAAATATCCCAAAAACGGAGCACTTTTAGGGGAAAATTCATTTTAACTTTTTTAAAATGTTTAAAATAAGATTCATTTTTGTTTTTTAAAAAAACTTGTAATATTAAAAGTAAGTGAATTACGCTCAAAATATTGTTGGTCCCTTTTATTTTTTGGTAAAAAAATCGCGAAAATCACCCCCTAATTAGCATCACATATAAATTTTAACATTACCACTTCACAAGTTACTTTGTCTATGTATTATTTATATGATCTGTGAGTTTCATCGGTTCAAAGTGCTTCGTTTTGAAAAAGCTGTAGTTAAAATGGCTTGAACGAGTAACTAATCACGAGTTTAGGCAAATTTTGAATAGCCATAGCATAACCAATTTTTGCCTAACAAGAAAACAAAAAATCAAAAATATTCAGAAAAGCAAAACGTACATTTTATTACTCTTTGAGATTTTTGCTATTCCTAATTGTTTTTAAGTTAATTACATAAACAATTACGATTTTTTTCAACATTAAAAATTTTTGTTTATTTTAAACCCAATTTTTTTCAAAACTGAGCACTTTGAACCAAGGAAACTTATAGATAATATAAACAATACATAAGTAAAGTAACTTGTAATGCGGTAACGATTAATTTTATTTGAGCAGCTAATTAAGGGGTGATTTTCGCCATTTTTTTACCAAAAAATAAAAGGGACCAACAACATTTTGAGCGTAACTCACTTACTTTTAATGTTAGAAGTTTTTTTAAAGAAACAAAAATAAACCTTTTTTTAAATACTTTAAAAAAGTTGTGCTCCGTTTTTTGGTTATTTCACATTGAAATATTCGATTTGGAATTTGACGAAGAAGAACCTGCATTTCATTAGCTGCAACTCTGCTTTTACTGGGTCTGCAGACCTCACGCATACACCATTTTTTTAAATTTGCTATAAGCTATATTTTCACTAAGAATATTTTTTTCGCTATGATACTTACTTTTTGAGTTATCTCCGAAAAACCGTCCAAAAACATTTTTTTTTTGGTTAAAAATGAACAGATATTTACTCGCAAATAACTCGAAAAGTATTGACTTAGTAAAAAAACTCTATAGAATAAAAGTTACTTAGAATGGGTCATTTTATCCAATTCCGGACCTATTTTAAACGCATATTTTTTCACCCCCGAGAAAAAAATTTTTCACCCCGTACTTTCCAATTTTTGTAAAATGAAGGGGATGTAGAATTGTAAACTTTTTCTTATATCATAATAGACACTTTAAACAACCTATTCCCAAATTTTCATCATTCCTTTATTTTTTTGGAGGTTTTCGTAAAATTTTGCGTTCCCTGATCGGGCTAATACGTAAGTCTGTACCTGTTGGGAATATTAAGCAGTTAATCAATCTCATCTTTAACGTTCTTGAAATTTGACAGTTCTTCCATATTGCGGTCAGTTTTGGTGTGACAACTTTTGCTAGATCACATCTACGTTTTATTTTAGTTTTAAATTCAGTTATAAACGAAATAAGGGGTTGTGATAGGCCTACTTCTTTTAGTATTCGCCATGTGTCTTCACTTGACACTGTTGAAAGCTTTACAATGAACTATAAAGCATATTATATACAGTGGAATATTGAATTCCCTAGATTTTTCGATTATCCCTCTAATATTCAACAGGTGTTCTCGAGTATCTCTACCTTTGGTAAATCCAGTTTGCTTTTGTGGAATTTATCTTTGAAAGAATGTTTTCAGTCTCTCATTGATTATATTATCAGTGGCGGCTCGTCAGAGGAGGCAACGAAGGCTTAGCCTCCCCATAAATTTTTTACACATTTTATGTCATCTATGGGGCATAATATTTCTATAATTATTGATGAAATGTCACTGATTTGTTTATTTTGAATCGCGAGAAACAACAAGCGCTCGTACTAATACAAAGTGTTAAATTATTGCACACTTGTAACTAACGCATCTGGAACGCATCTATATGCCCACCTGCCACCTACGCTGTGAGCAGCTCCATGTCACTACCAAGGGAGGCAGAAACCAGATTCGACTCCGTTGTGTTATAAGTTTCGACAAACTTCTCGAAACCAGCAATATAGTTTCCTATGCGTACAATAATACTCGATAGATAAACGTAATATTATATCGCTTCACGTCATACTAACCAGAAATATAAGGCAAGGGAGGCTAAACCAGAATTAAGCTCACTTGTGTTTTTCTTATATTCTATAAGGAAGTTAACAGTCAGGGTATTTCTTGATGTAATTTTATCATTTTATTTTTTTTTTAATTAATGTTTGGTGAATTTTTGTATTTCATATATTTTTATTTGTGTTGTTATTGGCTTGGTAAGGTTATTTTTACAATTTATGTACCGTTGTTTGTTTATATAAAATGGATAACGAAATCAAAATATCTGAAGATATAACTGACTGGCTGCTCAGCAATAATTTTAATACTTTAAGTATATATAATAAAGCTTATATTATTAAAACCTTATGAACACCACAGCCAAATTTAACTATTATTAAATCCTCAGGTAATCGTCAAAATCGTGCATTTAATATTAATTGGTATAATAAATGGGACTGGAAAATGGTCAAAAACAAATGGAGCCTTAAATTACATTTTTTGGTGCATTTTTTTGCTAGTGCAAATTTGTCTAGATTTTTTATAGTTATAGCTTCCCCTATTGTAAAACTCACGAGCCGCCACTGTATATTATGTAGCATTTCCTTGCTGGCATGTGATATAAGAGAAACCACCCGACACTAAACAGGTTTATAATAATTCTTATAACTTTGATACAAATAATATTTCGGTTATAATTTAGTTAGGATAAAAGATAGGATTGAAGTTTAATTTTAAAGCTGGTAGCTTTGCCTTTAATTTGAGCTATGCTTGAGCTAGCTAAGTTATTTTGCAATGTTTTTGCACCAATTTTGCAATATTTCCAATTCTAATCGTTGGATCAAGGTTTACCAGACATCATTTTGTAGGTTTTTTGTAAAGGAACAAATTGCATTTCGTAGAAATGATTTATATTTGTTAGTTTACGAATTATATTTTAAACAATTAATTTATTTATAACAAATTCCCGTAACTTCTGACGTAAAAGCCAGTTTGAAATTCGAATTAAGCGGGTCAAAATACTTTATTCAATGTTAATCATTCAAAACTTGCAGCTAAAGACACTTTTTAGCAACCACATCTGAATCTTCAACAATTTTTGCATTAAAATAAATTTTTATTAACAGTAACAATATACAAGCCCGTGGAAAAAGTAAATAATTAAGAAGAGTAAAAATTGAATCCATCAAATTGTGTGTATTTTATACGTACATCAACGAGCTCGATAAAATGTTTATTTCCCTATAAACCTATTTAGGTTCTTTGATGGTAAACAGTCTCCTTGACCTAAATATTCTAAACCCTTAAGGAATATTCTCTTCTTTGTTTGCCACAGCCAAAAAACAAATCTCAAAGGAAACATTTCCGGAACACTAGAAAACTTTTGACACAAATACTTTTTTATTTCGAAACTTTTTTTATTTGGTGGTTTATAGAAGTTTATGTATGTCTCCAAAAACGGATATTTTCCTGTTTCATGTAACAACTACTTTTTGAAAGAGTGTTTTGTGCAAAATATTTCATAAATTAGTAAAATTCATTGGTGACAATGAAACAGAAGTACGTAATTTAATAATTATACAGTGAGGGGCATAATTATTATGGAATAAATGAATTTTATCGAGAGTGGAATATACAGAGTTGGGATAAGGTATGGAACCAAGCAAATATCTTTGAAACGAAAAGAACAATATTTATGAAACTTTGCATGCAAGTACAGTGACGCAAAAGGCATCTGATGCCCTATTTTTTGTTACTACTCCACTTCCGATTTCACCGAAAATACCCTTAACTTATTTACTTTAAATGGGACACCCTGTATATTTTTGGAGATTTTAAAAGAACTTGTTATTTTTAATTCATACATACCAAGTTTGGAAGAAAAAACTAAGAAATAAATCTCTTTACAGTTAAAAAATAGGTTAATTTCTTTACGTTAGGTTAGACCAATGATATTAAAAATAAAAAAAAATAATTTCAAATGTTGAAAACGCTTGCCGTTCACCTCCTGACAACGTGTAAGCCTATAAATAAATTCGTGAGTTACTCTTTGCAAGATTTCTCCACGTATTAGTTCACATTCATCACTTATTCTGTGTCTCAAATCCTGCAATCATGTTGGTCGCCTAACGTAAACACGTGATTTTAGATAATCACAAAGAAAAACTAACGAATTGAGGTCCGGAGAACGAGTGGGCCGCTCTATGAATCCTCTACGTCCAATCAATCGATTTGGAAAATTCACCTCCAAAAAATGAAAATTCACCATAACCGATTTATTATTAATATTTCAATACGATATTTTTCACTTAAATAAACTATTTTTAATACAACTTATTTCTATCAATTAGTTCAGTACCTAACGGTTTTGCCTATTATACTAAATTCAAATAAGTCATGCAGTGCATGTAAACAACAATTATAGTCTACAGTCTACAGTATAGATAGTACTCGTTTATTTCATCTACAGACACTTTTTAACAAATTTATTTCTTGTTTTAATAGTTTTTTCTTCCAAATTTGGTATGTATGAATTAAAAATAACAAGTTCTTTTAAAATCTGCACAAATATAGAGGGTGTCCCATTTAAATTAAATAAGTTAAGGGTATTTCCGGTAAAACCGGAAGTGGAGTAGTAACAAAAAATACGGCATCAGATGCCTTTTGCGTCACTGTACTTGCATGCAAAGTTTCATAAATATCGTTGTTTTCATTTCAAAGATATTTGCTTGGTTCCATACTTTATCCCAACCCAGGTCATGCTTTTGACGTCATACGTCTGAGCATGATAATTTTTTTAAATGAGAATAGGGATCGTCTGCTAGCTCATTTGAAAGGTTATTTAATTATCTATTCAGTGAGTAATATAAACATTAACAGAATTATTTATACAGGGTGGCCAAAAAAATTAAATTTTTGCATTATGTATATAATTTGTTTAATACAAAATATAATTTACTGCTGATAGAAAACAGAAAAATTTGTTTTTGGCCTATATTAAATGTTCAAATTTACTCTCACCATCCTCACCGATGATGACAGGACTAATTTGCTTCCCATTTAATTCAATACATTTTAAGAAATTAATGAAGATGATCTGGGTCGCCGATCGACAACCAAATTTACAAGATTCAAAAAATAGAATTGAATTGGAAAATCGTAATATACCTCCAGAAATGTTCCACAAATTAATTCAAAAATTATTTTTTTGGTCAACCTGTATAAATAATTCTGTTAATGTTTATATTACTAAATAGAGAATTAAATACCTTTTCAAATAAGCTAGCACTCGACCCCTATTAAGTTAAAAAGTCATCACGCCCGGATAATGTCTTAAGTAATATAATATATGCCAAAAAATCGTAATTAAATAAAAATCGACCTGTTTCGGCATTTGTCCCAAAAATCGCCGATTTAAATATAAATAAAAATCTTTAAAACCATCACATATTAAAAATTGTATATATGACATTCACTTAAGTCTACTTCACAAACAAAATAGCAGGCACAGATTTATTGGTAGTCTTTCACCAATTATCTTACCACCCTCAAGAATTTCCAAAAACTTGTTAACCTTTACAACATTCTCCGTCTATTCCACCATATCCCGTTAGCATAATTTAAGCATGATATCATGTTAATGAATACTCAGGAAGTAGCTCCTTGTAGCCGAATGTAAGTACGACACGTTATCATTGCATGCTTACAGACGGCATGCATCTGCATGTGTATGCTAGCTTGGGGACGTTTGTTGCCGCCCCCGAGTGTGCATACATATGTATTTGTCTGCTGTCTGAAAACATTTTATGTATGTTGTTCAATATTGGCTTGATCTTATGGATCTTCAGCATCTTTTATAACTAGACATTGTTCTAACTCTGGTTTTTATTTGTAGCATTTAGTGACTTGTAACCGTTGACCTGAAGATGCTCTGCATACTTTAGAGAGCGAAACCGGTCGTCCGAAGTTACAATAAATGATTGAGAGTACGTCTGTTTTTTACTTCATTTAAAATGAACTCTAACATGCAACCCATTCAACATTTTCAAAGCTTTGCACTCCACGATTCTTTACAAAGCATTTTGAGGAGAGATTGCAATTGCTGGATCCGGCATCCAGCAATTCAGCTGGATCCAGCGTTTTTTTTACATGCTGGATCTGGATCCAACAAACCGTGCTGGATCCAGCAGCACAGATCCGCAAACATGTCAAGTTTGAAAAATTTATTTCATGTCATCATTAGCCTCTTTATACAAAGCCTGAAGAAGGTGAATGAAGAACTGGCAGTAGCAATCGAACCAACATCGGCGAGTTCTGTTGAATTGATACCTGTTACAGCGATTTGCTCATGAAAATACAAAAAGTTGTTAAAACGTTCAAAAAATCACCTAACAAAGACGACATGTTGCAAAAATATGTCAAGGAAGAGTGTAACTCGTTGCGCGAATGTAAGTCATTTTTATGATACACGACAAATTAGATAAACATGAAGATATACTTAGATTTGACAAAATTCGTGCTACATAATTTTTTTAGTACCTCGGTAGCTCAAGTCATCAAGAGATTTAAGAGAGTGGATTCTTATAAGGTGTTATGATATTATACTCTTATTGGCTTAGAAAAATTATAAAGATAGAAAAATCGGAATATGAATGTGAAATAAAAAATAAAGAAAAAAAATAAAATATTGGGCGCCACTGGTTACCTAAGGAACCAGAATTTATACAAAAAAAAAACAAATATTAAAAGAAAAATGGTATTAAATCAAAATAAAACAGAAAACAGTCACATAAAAAAAATATACATAATATACAGAACATTATAACGTAACTTACCTTATTTACTCTACTCAATATATTATACTCAGAATTCTATACTCAGTCAATTTTTTAATGTTCTTACGATTCAAGAGAGAAGGGAAGAAAATAAATTATATGTTGAAAATCAATCATTATTTATTAGAAACAAAAAAATTAATCTCTGATCTCTCTGTGTTACAATTAGAGACCAGATTACCAAATAAACAAAGATGAAACGAAAAAGTTTTACAAACATAAAAATTATAGCTTTACAATGAATGTCCTGTTTTCTTCTGTCTGCCGGTTGGTCCGCAAGTTCAAAACGCTATTTCACTAACGCGAAAAACACTTCACATTGTTCATAGCTACAGCAAACAGTACATGAGGTTATCCATTGTTTATAAAAAAAAGTTATAGAAAAATTCAGCATTCAACTCGAACATAAATAGTTTAAAAGTTAAACTGGATCAAATTTTACTTTTACTCGAACAAAATTATTTAAAAAAAATTCATTAAACTGGAAAAAAATTTACTAGCAAGCTTAGTATTCAACAAGGAGGTTGAAACTAGTAACAAACAAAGAAGGAAAACTTATACGACATCATTCCTGATTCTGACTGCACGAAAAAACGAAATACCAAAAATGGTATCTACTAATTAACGACAATTCGCTTAAAAATAGCGAGAAAATTGTCGGAGTTCCGTTCCATCCACCATACTGCATTGCCGTGCTAATTTCTTAGCCAGCCGAAGACTTGGTAATTAACTACATTTTGAAACACTGATGGAACTCTTCACAGAACTTTGCTGGAACTCAACTCAACATCATGATGGCCCTCATGGAACTTAACTGCCATGATGATGGCCCTCTAAGACTCAAAACTAAACTTAACTCGGTGACTGCACTTCATGATGGCCCTGGTGGAACTTAACTGCCATGATGATGGCCCTCTAAGACTCAAAACTAAACTTAACTCGGTGACTGCACTTCATGATGGCCCTGGTGGAACTGACTTCTCTCAGCTCTACCTTGTTCCTTCTAAACTTGGGTTCCTTCTCCCAAAAAAAAAGAAGTTACCTCCTACCTTGACCAATAACGGCCATACCAAACATTTCTCTACCAATCAGGTGGCAAGAAAACTTATTCAGGGCATCCCATAAATGTCATGATTTTCGCTTTCTACCAATACGTACTCGTTATCTTCTCAACAACAAGATTCCTAAGTTTTCACGAAATACTATGACTCACACTATTACAGTTAGTTTTTGCGAACTCAATATTTAATAGTTCTACTAAAAACATCGGCTTATCTAGCTTGAGTCTTCTTGTTCCAATACACATACAATAGGTTTCTTGTCTGTAAATATCATAAACCTTTATACTCTAGTCTGCAACTCTGCAGGGGTACTTTCTCTAGCTATTTGGATATACCGACGAAAATAACTCAAGACTGTAAATGTCATAAAAACCTTTTATCTTGCAAGCTACATCAACGCTGGTGTTTATTGAAAAATATTCCGTTTACTATTTTGTAGGATATAAACAATTTGGGGTACTTTCGTACACCAAATTTCAGAGAATTGTACGAACAACGAAACAAGCATCCAAACCCGTGAGAAGTGAATAACGCCATACTCTGCACTATGCGGAAGATCGATATACAGGGCGTAGCGAAAGTTAAACTGGGTCGGAATTTCAAATATTTAGACGGGGGGACTTTGAGCGTGTTTCAAGAGAAAGGCAAGGAAGTTTGATTATTGACTGCCGCACCAGGTAGAACAGTTTGCTCAGTATGCTGGAATGTTTCTACAGCATCTACAGCAGTTGCAAAGTTTACATCAATAAAGCGTTGATAGACATTGATTCTGCGATAAAATTCTCTGCTGGCGAGTGGTCAATAAATCAATGAGTACAACCGGTTCAACTCTTTAACCGGTGAAACTGGCTATATGTGTAGTTCTGTGTGAAGTATGTTAGGCTATAAGACGATAGATAAAATGTTTTTTAAGGTCCCACTTCCAAAAAACTAAATACTTGACGTAGAATGATACAGACTGATTTTTATCATGAGATGCAAATAAAACTCGTCATCAGTAAGCCATAGAAGAAAAACATATTGTGTCAGCTCAAAATTGCCATCAATGAAATTAGCTTCAAATGAACTACTTATACAACAGATAGGTTTATTTGGATAAAATTTCATTCACTACAATTTTCAGCCGACACAAGCAAAGCCCTACGTTTCACTTCCATGGCTTACTCTTGAAATGGCTTTTTTTGAAATCTCATGATAATTGGACGGCGTTATGTATAACTCGACCAAGCGCCATTTCTTGAAAATCGAGATTACAACGAATTCTGGTGGCAAATAGCTAAAACTATCTTGGAAAAAATCCGTTATTGTCACGTTAACGGTCGGTAATAAAAACAAATTTAAACCAAGCGACATTCTGTCTATGAAGGATTTTTTGTTTTGCATAACAAGACTATATGCTTAACTGCCATTCTTAGTTTTGCAAGAGCTCTTACAAGTATCTTTCTTAAGTTTTTTTCTGCGAAGATTGAATTTTGTCCAAAAAATGTGTTTATATAAAGAAACACTCATTGGATTTTTCACTTCTTACCAAACAGCTTCGTTTAGCATAACTAGACCAAAGACCAATAATAATGGCGCTTAGTCTACTAGTAAAAAATCCAATGAGTGTTTCTTTATATAAACACATTTTTTGGACAAAATTCAATTTTCGCAGAAAAAAACTTAAGAAAGATACTTTTAATGTATGTGATCATTTAGAAAGTAAAACAAAACATTGTGTGGATAATGATAAACTACTGACTTTGAGAAAAGAAAAAGATTTGCACTTGGAAACAGCAGAAAAAGCACAAAATAAAACAAAATAAGATATGCTTGCAGCCAATTTATACCATTGGATGCAAAACCAGTAGGTATATAGGGTGAGGCAGATAACTGGCCTATTAGAAATATCTCGAGAACTAAAGGCAACAGAATCGTGAAAATTGGAATAAAGGGGTTTTGAAGGATGATCTATTCTATTAAATGAAAATATTTTCATCTCTTTGCAACTTCCGGTTTATAACTTCGTTTTTTAAATGGGACACCCTGTATATTTTTACATTTTTGGATTCTCTTCGATGTCTTCTTTCTTAAAATATGAGGTTTTGTAATATTATACAGGGTATTTTAAAAGATAATTACGTTTTATTATTAATTTCGTAGCAATATTCACACCCTGTAGAATTGTAGTAGTTTGACATCTAAAACTCTACTTGCGTTCAAATGATTTTTAATATACTCTACTATTATTAAGAATCATTAGTATACTTAAATTTTTAATTTTAGTATACAGGGTTGGTCGAAACTCGGATTGAGTATTTTCTGAGTTTTCTTAAATGGAACACCCTGTATTTTTGTATTGTAGTGAAATGATATTTTATAGTACTTTTTTATTTCTTAAGCATTCCCTATACCTAACTGCTTTAATTTGTGAGTTATTGGTGATTCAAGCTAAACATTAATTGCAACAAAAAATACGTAAAATTTTATTAGGTTGGCCGTGAAAATACTCAATCCCAAATAATTTTTCAGAAATAAATACATATTAATCCAGACTGGTCCTTAAAATTACCAATAATGGTTTAGCTATCAAAATACCTACGTAGTTAGGATTGTTGGTGCGATTAACAATTAAGCACAAATTAAAGCAGTTAGGTATAGGGAATGCTTAAGAAATAAAAAAGTATCATAAAATATCATTTCATTACAATACAAAAATACAGGGTGTTCCATTTAAGAAAACTCAGAAAATACTCATTCCGAGTTTCGACCAACCCTGTATACTAAAATTAAAAATTTAGCTATACTAATGATTCTTAACAATAGTAGAGAATATTAAAAATCATTTGAATGTAAGTAGAGTTTTAGATGTCAAACTACTACAATTCTACAGGGTGTTCATTTTGCTACGAAATTAATAAAAAAACGTAATTATCTTTTAAAATACCCTGTATAATATTACAAAACCTCATATTTTAAGAAAAAAGACATCGAGCAGAATCCAAAAATGTAAAAATATACATTTAAAAAAACGAAGTTATAAGCAACTTCCGGTATAACCGGAATTTGCAAAGAGATGAAAATATTTTCATTTAATAGATCATCCTTCAAAACCTATTTATTCCAATTGTCATGATTCTGTTGCCTTTAGTTCTCGAGATATTTCTAATAGGCCCTTTATTTGCCTAACTCTGTATAGATCTAGTAGTATATTGTTGATTAAAAAATAATGTTGAAGTCATTGGAGGATTTAGTGGTAAACTTGATTTTCCAATAGATAACCAATAAAGAGAAATCTGGACATTTTTCTTAGTATTTTTTGTGATGATTCTTTCCAATGTGTAGATTAAAAATAATTTTTTTTTATTTAAACTGGTTTTCTTTAGTTTTTCTCTGTTTAAAATTTCTGTCTGCTTCAATTTTTTTATTGATACAATTTTAACTGCATTAGAATTAACGCTACTGAATGGTGTCGTCATTCAATGATTTTTGAATTATGTTGCCGCAATATGTTTAACATAAGAAATTAAAAAAATACTAGTTTAATATTAGTGATTACAATAGGCCTATCGCAGTTTTTTGTTTTGCATTAATAGACCAAACGACATAAATGGTAGTTGGTCTAGTAATGTATAACAACTAAACTTCCCAACATATATTTAAAGCATAAGTAGACCAAGTGCCATTTTATTGTTTTTCTAAAATATGGTAGGTGCGATTATATTGAAATTTTGCAATCAAAAAGAGTTGTAGGTGATCATTCTTTTGTTACAATTTTATGAAAATTTATTAATAAATGTATTTTTAAGAAACGAAAAACTTTGAAGCCATTCAGCCATTTATCTCAAAACTATGATTTGGCTCTTGGTCGAGTTATGCATAACGCCGTCCAATTGTAGTCTCTGCTCTAGCCACTAAGTCAAAGAAAAGCAATATTGATTGCAAATTGCGACTGATTTATACGTTCTTATTTGATTATATACACCTAACATAATTTTTATTTTAAGTTTTTATTTTATTAGTTTGTACTACAAAGCTTAAATAATAAATGAACAAAAAGGCAAACATTAAAACCGTGTTTTTATTTTGGTTTCACATTTTGCTGGATCCGCGCTGGATTCAGCTGGATTCAGGCCAATCTTGCAAAAATCCAGCTGGACTGAAACTGCAGTTGGATTGCAATCGCCAATTTTAAGTAAATTATTTCTTTTTTGGTAGCGACTAATTGTGTAGTTAATATGTTGAGACCAAAGCAGTTTTCTGTCAAAGTGTAACACCAAACTATTTCAATTCCAAAACAATTGGAATGTTATTGCACTGCAAACAGCAGTTCAAAATGTAATTTTCATTACAATCAAGTGTAGCTTCAATCCCGTACAAATATAATATTTAATCCGGAGGGTCTATAAACTTTATTTGCCAAATATTAGATTTCTTAATTTACTCTAAATGAGTGTGATAGTGGAGAGGTTCATAAAAGTATTTTCACTATCTTATAACACCTAATTTTTATCTTCATTAGTTAAAATAAGTTTTTTTTTTGTAAAGTTACCAAATCCTACTGACACACATCGAGCGCCAACTTCCTACACTGATCGCTCGCCCTTTATTTCAATTAACTTTTTGTCCTAGTTCGAAACAAAACAAAACAAGAGAGAGGGAAGAAAGTAAAATTGAGTTACATACCATGCTGAAGGGCGGCCATCGGATTGATTACACTCGTTTGTCATTTATCGATTGTCCCGCAGAATTGATAAGACGTCTGTTTGCTTGCGGTGAGGAGATTTTCTAAGAATGTCTTCTGTTAAGCTATGTTGTTAGAATATTCCGGAGAAGTTGACTGGAACAGTTTGCCTGGAAATAAAATGCCGGGTTATTAGTTCTTGTCGGATGGATTCCTGGGTCAAGCGTGGTTTTGAAACAATAAATTTGTAACAGACATCACTTATTTTAAAAATGCATTAAGTACGGCGATTTTTACGAGGAATAACAAAAAAATTATAGAGAAATCTTAAGCCATTTTTAAGTATAAAAATATACTGCGCCGCAAAAAAATAGGGATATTGTCAATAAACTATAAATAACATAAATTAGCATTTAATGATGGTCATTATGATGCGAGTATGACGGATACGAAACTGATACGAGCTTCATAATGATAATTAAATGCAAGTTGTATACATGATTTTTTTTTCTATGATCATTCACAATAAAAAATATATTCAGTTTTATTTATTTTTTAACACAGACAAATTAAGTAGTTATAAGAATAAATTAATTTTTTTGTTGATAGATTTATATTTTCAATATTACAAAATTATTTGAGGATAAATTTTTAATATCCCTATCATCTACAGACATTTTCTTTAAAGATTTAATTTTTAAAATAGTCAGTTTGTTTACATATTGAGAAATGTCAAAGGGTATGCATCTGACTTGACATTGGTCACTGCGCATGTGCCACCTTGATCGCGAATGTCATCTCGCGATTCTATTGGTTAAAATTCGGTATCATAATGAAAATCTGTATCATAATGAAGTTCATTACGATACAGGATTAAAGTAAGGGAGTAGAAAATAGTATATTGTGCAACAAGTGCAGAAAGGTACTACTTTCTCACGAGTTTGAAAAGTTGCGTTACGAGCGCAAGCGAGTGCCGCAATTCAAACGAGTGAAAAATTACCTTTCTGCACGTGTTACACACTATACTTTTCTACAACCACAATTTTTGCTAAAAATAAAAATCACAATTTCCAAACGAAGATTGATTATAATAATAAATTATAAATTTTAAACTGTATTTAATTAATACCTACTAATCAATTTAAATTCCTTATACCTAAACAAATTACACAGAAATCATTTAAAAAATTAATGCACTGCCTTAATTTGTTTGAATTTAAACTATTTTAAATAAATTATTACAAAATAATAACATTTGACGTTATATTTATGCAGTCACGGATTTCCACCAGACCTACTTCATTCGCCGTATCTTACTGAGGTTGCTAAATCCTTATTGGTTAATTGATAATTATAAAATGTTTATTAAGAATAAAATTGTAAAATAAAACAGTTGTAATATCAATAATTTATTTTCTATTCGACATTTAAGTATAATAATTGTCTTACAGGTTGTATATTATTTGTCTACATTTTAACCACAGCTGTAAACAGAATATATAACCATACAGAAGTAAAAACTTCTTTTGTATATTGGTATAAAAAGTTTTATTAAAAAACATAAAAGTCCTCCAAAAGGATTTGCAAAACGTTTTCAATCTGAATCAGATCATCCTCAGTGCCTAGAACGAAGTATTTCCACGTTAAAATGAATGCAAAAGGTTAAAATTGTGACTAGGCTAAAGAAAAATGTGGCAATACTTACGTTCTGCTTCGTAAAAGAAACTAGCAACTTTTTGAAAAAGGTTACATCGATATTTATGGTTTACATAATAATTAAGTGGTATTTGTAGCGACTCCAAGTCGATGTTACAAGATGAAATGTGTTAGGAGTGCTCAAAGGGCAACAAGGTTCCCTGCTCGTTAGGAACTCGTGGTTCTTGCCAGTTCAATGGACACAGACCAACAAAAGTGAAGGAGATGACAATCCAATTATCAGACCGAAGTGACATGACAAGATAGGTAGTCAATTTTTGGTTATGAATTTCAAATTATTATTGTTGTTTAAAAAATTTGGATTATATATTAGTAACTGTATAAAATTGAAATTTAAATTATAATAATTAGATTTTATTGTAAAAGTATATAAGGCAACTCTCTACTCTCTGTTACAGAAAGAAATGTTGTTAGTGTTAGGTAGATAAAATGCTAGTCAGTGACGTCATCGGTGATTAAATTTGGGAAAGAATATATAACGTTACTCAGAATGAGGTAGTCATTTCTATAATACCAAATCTAAAGTTCAAAAATAATGTGTTAAAGTAGCGAATTTTGCAGATTTCTCGGACATGAGTTAAATCGGTCCTTTGTCAAAGGCACTATCAAATCTAATATCTTAAATAAAACCATTTCATCTAAACATGTTATAATAATATTTATGATTTTATTGTGGAATGTAATGGTACTGTGCAGAAAAGAACTTTCCGGCACAGAAACGTCACTTTTCTGCACACTAAGTCATTATACAGTGCGTCCATAAAGTAACGCATAAATTCATTATTTCGTAAACCGGCGACTTTAAGGAAAAATCCCGAAACAGGTCGATTTTTATTATTAAATTACGATTTTTTAGCATATATATCATACCAGTGACGTCATCCATCTGGACGTGAGGACGTAATTGATGATCTTTTAAATACGAATAGGGGCCATGTGATAGCTTACTTGAAAGGGTATTTAATTCTCTATTCACTAATATAAACACTAACATAATTATTTATACAGGGTGTCCAAAAAAATTGTTTAAATTAAATTAATCGACACAAAAAGATAAATGTACCTATGTAATTTGTTTAATTCTAAATACATTTTACTGCTGTCAGAAAACATAAAAATGCTTTATTTAAAAAATAAACATAGATTTTCGCTTAAGCGTAATGTTCAAATTTCCAAGACGCAGGTGGGTGGCAGCTTTAACATTGAATTTAAGCGAAAAGCAATATTTATTTGTCAAATAAACATGTTTTTCCTGTTTTCTGACAACCGTAAAATGTATTCTGAATTAAATAAATTACATACATTCTTCTTTTTGTCTCAAATAATTTAATTAAAAAAACATTGTTTGCACACCCTGTATAAATAATTATGTTAATGTTTATACTAGTGAATAGAGAATTGAATAGCCTTTCAAATTAACTATCACATGACCCTTATTTTTATTTAAAAAAAAATCATCGATTACGTCATCAAGCCCAGATGGATGACGTCACTAGTATGATAAATATGCCAAAATATTGTATTTTAAAAATAAAAAGCGACCTAATAATAATAATAATAGGATTTATTTAGCTTTTTAGCTATTACATTACAAATAAACATTTACATATATTTAAATAAAACTTAAAAACGAAAAATCAACTAATTCTTAAAATACAATTTTTTTAACCTATTTTTGAAGACTTTAACATTTGGTGAATCTTTTATGCTAGATGGTAGACTGTTATATATTCTTAGTCCTTCAACAAAAAGAGTTTTTTCCATGGCACTTGTATTGAACCTTGCAATATGATAATTATAAAATCTTAAATTATACTGACCTAACAAAAGTGATCTTTTAATGACATAATTATTGAAGTATTGAGGAGCTTGCTTGTTAATAATTTTAAATATTAACACCAAACATGACTCAGTAATAAGCTGATTAACATCTAAAAAATTTAATGTTTCCAGCATAAAGTTTATAGAGGTATACTTGCTACATCCAAGGACAATTCTCATAGCTTTATTTTGAAGCAACTGCAAACGATATACCTGTTCATTTGAACATGAAATAAACAGTGACATACAATAATTAAAATGCGGAAATATTATTGTATTATACACAACCTTCCTAGACTATCGGAAAAGCCCTTTAGATATTCTAGAGAAGTAACCGATTTTTTTACCAATTTTTTTACACAGAAAATTTATATGTTTGGTAAAATTAACTGTGGATCAAATAAAATTCCAAGATATTTAATTTCATCTTCATAGCTTATTATATCTTCACCTATTTCAATACTAAAATTTCCTTGATTAAATTTAGAACAATTTATCTTAGTACCCAAAATCATACACTTAGTTTTTTGAGCATTTAGTTTCAATTTATTTGCCATCAACCAATTATTAAGAATATCTAATTCATCATTTATTGTTTGAACTAAGTTATTAAAATCTTGTCCAGAGACAGAAATTAATGTATCATCTGCAAACAGATTTACAAATGAATTTTTAAGATAGAGATGTAGATCATTTATATATAAAACAAATAATAATGGTCCAAGAACGCTTCCTTGGGGAACTCCATATATAGTATCTATTTCGTCTGAAATATTATTATTTACTTTAGTTTTTTGACATCTACCGTTTAGATAATTTTCTATCCATTTGAACACAACTCCAGTTATTCCATAATTTTTGCATTTCGTTAATAACATCTGCCTGTCTATTGTTTCAAAAGCGATTTTTAAATCTACAAAGACACTAATTACTATTTTACCGTCATCTATATCTTTCTTCCATGTGTTACATACTAACTTTCATGCAGTTTCAGTAGAGTGCCTACATCTAAAACCAGATTGATTTACAAACAGCAAATTATATTCATTTAAATATTTAAATAAGTGATCATAAACTAATAATTCAACGATTTTTTCGATTATCGGAAGTAAATTAATCGGCCTAAAATCTTCAAACGCCTGTGGTTTACTTATTTTTGGTACAGGTATTATGGTACTACATTTTAATACTGACGGCAGAACTCCTGCTTGCAGGCAGGTATTAACTATGTTTAACAATGGGTAACCAACCACTGAAAATATCCCTTTCAACAGTGACACTGTCAGAATATCGTCACCAGTTGCTTTATTTTTTAAACTACTTACCACTTTATGCAATTTACCAAGTGAAATGATGGGAAAAGGATCAATCTTAGAAACAATATCAAGCTGTATTTCAGAAAAATTTGAGGATCTAGGAATATTTTGAGCAGTCCCCTCAATACTATCAAAGTCAAACTTATTTAAGTCTTTAGTAACATTTAACCTACTATCTAATATGCTAAAATTCGATGTATTATTACTACTATTTACAATTTCTTTTAAAGTACTCCACATTCTTTTACTGTCATAGCGACATTGATCAATTTTTTGCTCGTAAAATATTTTTTCCTTTCTTCTAATTAAAGTAACAACTTCATTCCTCTTCCGTTTGTACCGTTGAAAATCTAATGGATTATTCGTATACCGAAATGTTGAAAAACAGATGTCTCTCTTTGTAAATTTCGTACTTCTTCATCAATCCAATAACTACTATCAGAACGGAATTTATGTTGGGTTGGTGCTATCTTATCCAAACTGCTTCTGATATTATTTAAAAAGTATTCATACAAAACGTCAACATTGGTAGACGAATAATTCCAATCTTTTCCAATTAAATCAATGTTAATTGCTTCAATTTTCTCAGGCGTAATATATCTTGAAGATACCATTTTTAAATTCTCTTTTGCACAAATATTAATGGACGTACCAATAATGTCGTGATCAGTAAATTTCGGAAAAGTTCGGTCAGTTTCTTGAAGTTGACCTGTTTCGAGATTTTTCCTTAAAGTGGCCGGTTTACGAAATAATGAATTTATGCGTTACTTTATGGACGCACTGTATCTTATACATACTGTGAGAAAATATCAACTTTGCTAACATAAAACTGTGCAGAAAAGTTCACTTTGAATAGTGGTTGTAGAAAAAAATCGTACCTACCTATATATATTTCCCTAGCTCGCGCTAATTCTATGTTATATCATGTAGTTGTGAAACAATTCGCTTATTTAATGACAGAAAACAATTATTTCTGGTATCAGTCTACGTCTACAAGGTTCTACACGATAAACGCTTTAATTGGGTATGCATAGATGTTATACAAAACTGATTAGGCACTAGACTTACTACTAAATACGGTCCCACTGTTGATATTATTGTGCTACCAAAGAGGAGAGCAAGAACAATTCTCCCGTCTCAGATTGTTACTACGTAGGGTAATTCTCCACGTGTTGAGTGTTGCGTTTGAATTCCATTTCCATTGTAGAAAGTTTAGACGACAGTGTAAGCTTTGTGCTTTGTCTAAAGCTTATTTTGATTTGGGAATTATAGTTTAAAGTCGTAATTATTATAAAATAAGCAAAGAGGCTTAGCAAATTAGAGATTTAGAGGTTTAAAATAAGGAAATTACTAGCGGAAAATAAAGAGGTAAAAGAAAAATTTATAATCGGTGAAGGCAAAATAAGGCAACTTGAAAAAGAACAGAAAGCAAAAAAATAGCGTAATCAAGAGCTAAAAATTATTTCAAATTACCAAAAGGTTTCGAAGTACCGCGGTTTCGAGCCAGCACGCTTGACATGTCATTGGAATGCCCAATCAGAGCGAACGTATAACGTATCTGCGCGTAGCACTAACAATTTTTGATGAATTCGCGCACATTTATTTACATCCAATCGCGCCTAAAGAATAGGCTAGGAACCGAAGCTTTTCACCTCGCAATTTTTACAGAATGGATCGATTTGCTTGAAAATTTGAGAATAAATAGTGAATAGTCCAAGGATCAAAATCTATATGATTCCGAAAGGCGCTTTTACCATGGGGGTGGTTGCTATCCCATCTCGGGGGTGGAAATTTTGTATTATATTTTGACCGCAAAAGTTGATAAAAACATTCATTCTAAGCAAAAAACGTTCTATACATTTTTTTGATACAATTCATAGTTTTCGATTTATTCGCTATCGAAAGTGTTAGTTTTGTATAGAAAAAATCAATGTTTTTCGATATACTCATTTACGATTCATTCAATGTTTGCCGTTGAAAAAATTTTTTCAAACCACCAAGTTCTTGGGAATTAAATAACCTACTATTTTATATTGAAACATTTTTTTCGTATCTCTGATGCTAATCTTTCTATTCTGAAGAAAATGGCATTTTTTACCAAACTACAAAAATTCGTTATTCGCTTTTAACTCCAGTGTTTTTAAAACTTATCATTCTAAGCCAGTCAAACTTCTACAATCTATTATTAATACATAAATAAATAAAAATGAATAAGGCCAATGACTAAAAACACCGCTAACTTACATTATTATCCTTCCAATTGGATTTCTCCTTTTTTTTCAAAAAAATATATTGATTTTTTAACCGTAACTTTCTTATTTTTCATTTTAGAAAGTTTGGTAAAAAATAATTTTATAGGTTTTTATAAGATCTACTAGCTGACCCGGCAGACTTCGTACTGCCTCAATAGATAAAAACAAACTGTTGTATACAATAAACTTAAAATTAACAAAAGGAATTCGTAATTAATAAACAAAAATGCTCGATGTGAATGAGGTTTTATTATTATTTTTAATTAATTACACATGATGTTTGAAATAATAAAGTTTAGTTAGAAGTAACAAAATAAAGTTTGTAGTGCAACAGTTACAATCTTAAATTTGTTTATCTTATAATGAATATAACAGCTTTATTATATCTACATTCAAAACAACCATCTATTTATTATTAGGTTCGGGGAGATTCCAAGTCTATAGGTGTTGATTAAATAAAATTAAATTCAATTAAAATTAAATAAAAAGTAAATGAAGTAAATTAAAATTAAATGAAATTGAATAAACGTAAATAAAAATAAAAAAAATTGAATAAAATTAAATACAAATAAATAAAATCATATTAACTTAAATACAATTAAATAAAGTTAAAAAAGAATTAAATAAAAATAATAAATAAATTAAAAAATAATAATAAAATTAAATAAAAGAAAATATAGTCTAATAAAAATAAATAAAATTTAATAAAATGAAATAAAATAAAATAAACAAAAATAAATAAAATACTTAAACTAAATAAAATTAAACAAAATGAATTAAAATTAAATAAAATTTTATAAAATAAACAAAAATAAATAAAATACTTAAACTAAATAAAATTAAACAAAATGAATTAAAATTAAATAAAATTTTATAATTTGCTGCTTGTTCTTTTCGTGTGCTCAGAATTTTTCTCCTGCTTACGGTTCCGTTTAGAGATATTTTTTGAAAATTTCGCAAAATTAAAAAATTCATATTTTGCCCAATTTGAGTCCCAAAGTTAAACTGTGCCACTTCTCTTCTATGAAATTTGTCGCTCGTTCTTCTTCTGTCCTCAGAATATTCCTACGGCTTGAGATATTGTATTTCGGACACCGATTGTGCTAGACAAAAAATTTTAGTACGGTTCTGCTCGGAATTCAGCAAGGAGTCTACCTACTTAATTTCATATTTTTCACGTCATTATTGTGAGAGTTACGGCGTCATGGGCAACCCCCTAATGACATACGGGTATGAAATATAGACAGCAACCTACTCCCAGTACAGTCCAATATACCTGCAAAATTTCATAAAAATCGGTTAAGTCGTTTCGGAGGAGTATGGTAACAAACACTGCGACCGGCGAATTTTTATATAGATGTAAAATATTTAAATGGCTATTAAAAAATAACGGTCTGAGATAAAAAATTGAAAATTTAGGATTGTATGTATCTTTTGCTTCTACATCTCATAAAAATAGTAAAAAACGGTTTTTCCAAAAATTAAAAAAATATATCAGGGGGGGCAACACCCCTTATGACGTACGGGTATGAAACTCCATATTATCCTATTCCCAGACCGCTAGAATATACATGTAAAATTTCATAAAAATCTGTTCAGTCGTTCTCGAGTTATAAATGGTGTAACTAACACAACCTCGACTTTCTTTTATATATATAGATGTAAAATATTTAAATGGCTATTAAAAAATAACGGTCTGAGATAAAAAATTGAAAATTTAGGATTGTATGTATCTTTTGCTTCTACATCTCATAAAAATAGTAAAAAACGGTTTTTCCAAAAATTAAAAAAATATATCAGGGGGGGCAACACCCCTTATGACGTACGGGTATGAAACTCCATATTATCCTATTCCCAGACCGCTAGAATATACATGTACAATTTCATAAAAATCTGTTCAGTCGTTCTCGAGTTATAAATGGTGTAACTAACACAACCTCGACTTTCTTTTATATATATAGATGTAAAATATTTAAATGGCTATTAAAAAATAACGGTCTGAGATAAAAAATTGAAAATTTAGGATTGTATGTATCTTTTGCTTCTACATCTCATAAAAATAGTAAAAAACGGTTTTTCCAAAAATTAAAAAAATATATCAGGGGGGGCAACACCCCTTATGACGTACGGGTATGAAACTCCATATTATCCTATTCCCAGACCGCTAGAATATACATGTAAAATTTCATAAAAATCTGTTCAGTCGTTCTCGAGTTATAAATGGTGTAACTAACACAACCTCGACTTTCTTTTATATATATAGATGTAAAATATTTAAATGGCTATTAAAAAATAACGGTCTGAGATAAAAAATTGAAAATTTAGGATTGTATGTATCTTTTGCTTCTACATCTCATAAAAATAGTAAAAAACGGTTTTTCCAAAAATTAAAAAAATATATCAGGGGGGGCAACACCCCTTATGACGTACGGGTATGAAACTCCATATTATCCTATTCCCAGACCGCTAGAATATACATGTAAAATTTCATAAAAATCTGTTCAGTCGTTCTCGAGTTATAAATGGTGTAACTAACACAACCTCGACTTTCTTTTATATATATAGATGTAAAATATTTAAATGGCTATTAAAAAATAACGGTCTGAGATAAAAAATTGAAAATTTAGGATTGTATGTATCTTTTGCTTCTACATCTCATAAAAATAGTAAAAAACGGTTTTTCCAAAAATTAAAAAAATATATCAGGTGGGGCAACACCCCTTATGACGTACGGGTATGAAACTCCATATTATCCTATTCCCAGACCGCTAGAATATACATGTAAAATTTCATAAAAATCTGTTCAGTCGTTCTCGAGTTATAAATGGTGTAACTAACACAACCTCGACTTTCTTTTATATATATAGATGTAAAATATTTAAATGTATTAAAAAATAACGGTCTGAGATAAAAAATTGAAAATTTAGGATTGTATGTATCTTTTGCTTCTACATCTCATAAAAATAGTAAAAAACGGTTTTTCCAAAAATTAAAAAAATATATCAAGGGGGCAACACCCCTTATGACGTACGGGTATGAAACTCCATATTATCCTATTCCCAGACCGCTAGAATATACATGTAAAATTTCATAAAAATCTGTTCAGTCGTTCTCGAGTTATAAATGGTGTAACTAACACAACCTCGACTTTCTTTTATATATATAGATGTAAAATATTTAAATGGCTATTAAAAAATAACGGTCTGAGATAAAAAATTGAAAATTTAGGATTGTATGTATCTTTTGCTTCTACATCTCATAAAAATAGTAAAAAACGGTTTTTCCAAAAATTAAAAAAATATATCAGGGGGGGCAACACCCCTTATGACGTACGGGTATGAAACTCCATATTATCCTATTCCCAGACCGCTAGAATATACATGTAAAATTTCATAAAAATCTGTTCAGTCGTTCTCGAGTTATAAATGGTGTAACTAACACAACCTCGACTTTCTTTTATATATATAGATGTAAAATATTTAAATGGCTATTAAAAAATAACGGTCTGAGATAAAAAATTGAAAATTTAGGATTGTATGTATCTTTTGCTTCTACATCTCATAAAAATAGTAAAAAACGGTTTTTCCAAAAATTAAAAAAATATATCAGGGGGGGCAACACCCCTTATGACGTACGGGTATGAAACTCCATATTATCCTATTCCCAGACCGCTAGAATATACATGTAAAATTTCATAAAAATCTGTTCAGTCGTTCTCGAGTTATAAATGGTGTAACTAACACAACCTCGACTTTCTTTTATATATATAGATGTAAAATATTTAAATGGCTATTAAAAAATAACGGTCTGAGATAAAAAATTGAAAATTTAGGATTGTATGTATCTTTTGCTTCTACATCTCATAAAAATAGTAAAAAACGGTTTTTCCAAAAATTAAAAAAATATATCAGGGGGGGCAACACCCCTTATGACGTACGGGTATGAAACTCCATATTATCCTATTCCCAGACCGCTAGAATATACATGTAAAATTTCATAAAAATCTGTTCAGTCGTTCTCGAGTTATAAATGGTGTAACTAACACAACCTCGACTTTCTTTTATATATATAGATGTAAAATATTTAAATGGCTATTAAAAAATAACGGTCTGAGATAAAAAATTGAAAATTTAGGATTGTATGTATCTTTTGCTTCTACATCTCATAAAAATAGTAAAAAACGGTTTTTCCAAAAATTAAAAAAATATATCAGGGGGGGCAACACCCCTTATGACGTACGGGTATGAAACTCCATATTATCCTATTCCCAGACCGCTAGAATATACATGTAAAATTTCATAAAAATCTGTTCAGTCGTTCTCGAGTTATAAATGGTGTAACTAACACAACCTCGACTTTCTTTTATATATATAGATGTAAAATATTTAAATGTATTAAAAAATAACGGTCTGAGATAAAAAATTGAAAATTTAGGATTGTATGTATCTTTTGCTTCTACATCTCATAAAAATAGTAAAAAACGGTTTTTCCAAAAATTAAAAAAATATATCAAGGGGGCAACACCCCTTATGACGTACGGGTATGAAACTCCATATTATCCTATTCCCAGACCGCTAGAATATACATGTACAATTTCATAAAAATCTGTTCAGTCGTTCTCGAGTTATAAATGGTGTAACTAACACAACCTCGACTTTCTTTTATATATATAGATGTAAAATATTTAAATGGCTATTAAAAAATAACGGTCTGAGATAAAAAATTGAAAATTTAGGATTGTATGTATCTTTTGCTTCTACATCTCATAAAAATAGTAAAAAACGGTTTTTCCAAAAATTAAAAAAATATATCAGGGGGGGCAACACCCCTTATGACGTACGGGTATGAAACTCCATATTATCCTATTCCCAGACCGCTAGAATATACATGTAAAATTTCATAAAAATCTGTTCAGTCGTTCTCGAGTTATAAATGGTGTAACTAACACAACCTCGACTTTCTTTTATATATATAGATGTAAAATATTTAAATGGCTATTAAAAAATAACGGTCTGAGATAAAAAATTGAAAATTTAGGATTGTATGTATCTTTTGCTTCTACATCTCATAAAAATAGTAAAAAACGGTTTTTCCAAAAATTAAAAAAATATATCAGGGGGGGCAACACCCCTTATGACGTACGGGTATGAAACTCCATATTATCCTATTCCCAGACCGCTAGAATATACATGTAAAATTTCATAAAAATCTGTTCAGTCGTTCTCGAGTTATAAATGGTGTAACTAACACAACCTCGACTTTCTTTTATATATATAGATGTAAAATATTTAAATGGCTATTAAAAAATAACGGTCTGAGATAAAAAATTGAAAATTTAGGATTGTATGTATCTTTTGCTTCTACATCTCATAAAAATAGTAAAAAACGGTTTTTCCAAAAATTAAAAAAATATATCAGGGGGGGCAACACCCCTTATGACGTACGGGTATGAAACTCCATATTATCCTATTCCCAGACCGCTAGAATATACATGTAAAATTTCATAAAAATCTGTTCAGTCGTTCTCGAGTTATAAATGGTGTAACTAACACAACCTCGACTTTCTTTTATATATATAGATGTAAAATATTTAAATGGCTATTAAAAAATAACGGTCTGAGATAAAAAATTGAAAATTTAGGATTGTATGTATCTTTTGCTTCTACATCTCATAAAAATAGTAAAAAACGGTTTTTCCAAAAATTAAAAAAATATATCAGGGGGGGCAACACCCCTTATGACGTACGGGTATGAAACTCCATATTATCCTATTCCCAGACCGCTAGAATATACATGTAAAATTTCATAAAAATCTGTTCAGTCGTTCTCGAGTTATAAATGGTGTAACTAACACAACCTCGACTTTCTTTTATATATATAGATGTAAAATATTTAAATGGCTATTAAAAAATAACGGTCTGAGATAAAAAATTGAAAATTTAGGATTGTATGTATCTTTTGCTTCTACATCTCATAAAAATAGTAAAAAACGGTTTTTCCAAAAATTAAAAAAATATATCAGGGGGGGCAACACCCCTTATGACGTACGGGTATGAAACTCCATATTATCCTATTCCCAGACCGCTAGAATATACATGTAAAATTTCATAAAAATCTGTTCAGTCGTTCTCGAGTTATAAATGGTGTAACTAACACAACCTCGACTTTCTTTTATATATATAGATGTAAAATATTTAAATGTATTAAAAAATAACGGTCTGAGATAAAAAATTGAAAATTTAGGATTGTATGTATCTTTTGCTTCTACATCTCATAAAAATAGTAAAAAACGGTTTTTCCAAAAATTAAAAAAATATATCAGGGGGGGCAACACCCCTTATGACGTACGGGTATGAAACTCCATATTATCCTATTCCCAGACCGCTAGAATATACATGTAAAATTTCATAAAAATCTGTTCAGTCGTTCTCGAGTTATAAATGGTGTAACTAACACAACCTCGACTTTCTTTTATATATATAGATGTAAAATATTTAAATGGCTATTAAAAAATAACGGTCTGAGATAAAAAATTGAAAATTTAGGATTGTATGTATCTTTTGCTTCTACATCTCATAAAAATAGTAAAAAACGGTTTTTCCAAAAATTAAAAAAATATATCAGGGGGGGCAACACCCCTTATGACGTACGGGTATGAAACTCCATATTATCCTATTCCCAGACCGCTAGAATATACATGTAAAATTTCATAAAAATCTGTTCAGTCGTTCTCGAGTTATAAATGGTGTAACTAACACAACCTCGACTTTCTTTTATATATATAGATGTAAAATATTTAAATGGCTATTAAAAAATAACGGTCTGAGATAAAAAATTGAAAATTTAGGATTGTATGTATCTTTTGCTTCTACATCTCATAAAAATAGTAAAAAACGGTTTTTCCAAAAATTAAAAAAATATATCAGGGGGGGCAACACCCCTTATGACGTACGGGTATGAAACTCCATATTATCCTATTCCCAGACCGCTAGAATATACATGTAAAATTTCATAAAAATCTGTTCAGTCGTTCTCGAGTTATAAATGGTGTAACTAACACAACCTCGACTTTCTTTTATATATATAGATGTAAAATATTTAAATGTATTAAAAAATAACGGTCTGAGATAAAAAATTGAAAATTTAGGATTGTATGTATCTTTTGCTTCTACATCTCATAAAAATAGTAAAAAACGGTTTTTCCAAAAATTAAAAAAATATATCAAGGGGGCAACACCCCTTATGACGTACGGGTATGAAACTCCATATTATCCTATTCCCAGACCGCTAGAATATACATGTAAAATTTCATAAAAATCTGTTCAGTCGTTCTCGAGTTATAAATGGTGTAACTAACACAACCTCGACTTTCTTTTATATATATAGATGTAAAATATTTAAATGGCTATTAAAAAATAACGGTCTGAGATAAAAAATTGAAAATTTAGGATTGTATGTATCTTTTGCTTCTACATCTCATAAAAATAGTAAAAAACGGTTTTTCCAAAAATTAAAAAAATATATCAGGGGGGGCAACACCCCTTATGACGTACGGGTATGAAACTCCATATTATCCTATTCCCAGACCGCTAGAATATACATGTAAAATTTCATAAAAATCTGTTCAGTCGTTCTCGAGTTATAAATGGTGTAACTAACACAACCTCGACTTTCTTTTATATATATAGATGTAAAATATTTAAATGGCTATTAAAAAATAACGGTCTGAGATAAAAAATTGAAAATTTAGGATTGTATGTATCTTTTGCTTCTACATCTCATAAAAATAGTAAAAAACGGTTTTTCCAAAAATTAAAAAAATATATCAGGGGGGGCAACACCCCTTATGACGTACGGGTATGAAACTCCATATTATCCTATTCCCAGACCGCTAGAATATACATGTAAAATTTCATAAAAATCTGTTCAGTCGTTCTCGAGTTATAAATGGTGTAACTAACACAACCTCGACTTTCTTTTATATATATAGATGTAAAATATTTAAATGGCTATTAAAAAATAACGGTCTGAGATAAAAAATTGAAAATTTAGGATTGTATGTATCTTTTGCTTCTACATCTCATAAAAATAGTAAAAAACGGTTTTTCCAAAAATTAAAAAAATATATCAGGGGGGGCAACACCCCTTATGACGTACGGGTATGAAACTCCATATTATCCTATTCCCAGACCGCTAGAATATACATGTAAAATTTCATAAAAATCTGTTCAGTCGTTCCCGAGTTATAAATGGTGTAACTAACACAACCTCGACTTTCTTTTATATATATAGATGTAAAATATTTAAATGGCTATTAAAAAATAACGGTCTGAGATAAAAAATTGAAAATTTAGGATTGTATGTATCTTTTGCTTCTACATCTCATAAAAATAGTAAAAAACGGTTTTTCCAAAAATTAAAAAAATATATCAGGGGGGGCAACACCCCTTATGACGTACGGGTATGAAACTCCATATTATCCTATTCCCAGACCGCTAGAATATACATGTAAAATTTCATAAAAATCTGTTCAGTCGTTCTCGAGTTATAAATGGTGTAACTAACACAACCTCGACTTTCTTTTATATATATAGATGTAAAATATTTAAATGGCTATTAAAAAATAACGGTCTGAGATAAAAAATTGAAAATTTAGGATTGTATGTATCTTTTGCTTCTACATCTCATAAAAATAGTAAAAAACGGTTTTTCCAAAAATTAAAAAAATATATCAGGGGGGGCAACACCCCTTATGACGTACGGGTATGAAACTCCATATTATCCTATTCCCAGACCGCTAGAATATACATGTAAAATTTCATAAAAATCTGTTCAGTCGTTCTCGAGTTATAAATGGTGTAACTAACACAACCTCGACTTTCTTTTATATATATAGATGTAAAATATTTAAATGGCTATTAAAAAATAACGGTCTGAGATAAAAAATTGAAAATTTAGGATTGTATGTATCTTTTGCTTCTACATCTCATAAAAATAGTAAAAAACGGTTTTTCCAAAAATTAAAAAAATATATCAGGGGGGGCAACACCCCTTATGACGTACGGGTATGAAACTCCATATTATCCTATTCCCAGACCGCTAGAATATACATGTACAATTTCATAAAAATCTGTTCAGTCGTTCTCGAGTTATAAATGGTGTAACTAACACAACCTCGACTTTCTTTTATATATATAGATGTAAAATATTTAAATGGCTATTAAAAAATAACGGTCTGAGATAAAAAATTGAAAATTTAGGATTGTATGTATCTTTTGCTTCTACATCTCATAAAAATAGTAAAAAACGGTTTTTCCAAAAATTAAAAAAATATATCAGGGGGGGCAACACCCCTTATGACGTACGGGTATGAAACTCCATATTATCCTATTCCCAGACCGCTAGAATATACATGTAAAATTTCATAAAAATCTGTTCAGTCGTTCTCGAGTTATAAATGGTGTAACTAACACAACCTCGACTTTCTTTTATATATATAGATGTAAAATATTTAAATGGCTATTAAAAAATAACGGTCTGAGATAAAAAATTGAAAATTTAGGATTGTATGTATCTTTTGCTTCTACATCTCATAAAAATAGTAAAAAACGGTTTTTCCAAAAATTAAAAAAATATATCAGGGGGGGCAACACCCCTTATGACGTACGGGTATGAAACTCCATATTATCCTATTCCCAGACCGCTAGAATATACATGTAAAATTTCATAAAAATCTGTTCAGTCGTTCTCGAGTTATAAATGGTGTAACTAACACAACCTCGACTTTCTTTTATATATATAGATGTAAAATATTTAAATGGCTATTAAAAAATAACGGTCTGAGATAAAAAATTGAAAATTTAGGATTGTATGTATCTTTTGCTTCTACATCTCATAAAAATAGTAAAAAACGGTTTTTCCAAAAATTAAAAAAATATATCAGGGGGGGCAACACCCCTTATGACGTACGGGTATGAAACTCCATATTATCCTATTCCCAGACCGCTAGAATATACATGTAAAATTTCATAAAAATCTGTTCAGTCGTTCTCGAGTTATAAATGGTGTAACTAACACAACCTCGACTTTCTTTTATATATATAGATGTAAAATATTTAAATGGCTATTAAAAAATAACGGTCTGAGATAAAAAATTGAAAATTTAGGATTGTATGTATCTTTTGCTTCTACATCTCATAAAAATAGTAAAAAACGGTTTTTCCAAAAATTAAAAAAATATATCAGGGGGGGCAACACCCCTTATGACGTACGGGTATGAAACTCCATATTATCCTATTCCCAGACCGCTAGAATATACATGTAAAATTTCATAAAAATCTGTTCAGTCGTTCTCGAGTTATAAATGGTGTAACTAACACAACCTCGACTTTCTTTTATATATATAGATGTAAAATATTTAAATGGCTATTAAAAAATAACGGTCTGAGATAAAAAATTGAAAATTTAGGATTGTATGTATCTTTTGCTTCTACATCTCATAAAAATAGTAAAAAACGGTTTTTCCAAAAATTAAAAAAATATATCAGGGGGGGCAACACCCCTTATGACGTACGGGTATGAAACTCCATATTATCCTATTCCCAGACCGCTAGAATATACATGTAAAATTTCATAAAAATCTGTTCAGTCGTTCTCGAGTTATAAATGGTGTAACTAACACAACCTCGACTTTCTTTTATATATATAGATGTAAAATATTTAAATGGCTATTAAAAAATAACGGTCTGAGATAAAAAATTGAAAATTTAGGATTGTATGTATCTTTTGCTTCTACATCTCATAAAAATAGTAAAAAACGGTTTTTCCAAAAATTAAAAAAATATATCAGGGGGGGCAACACCCCTTATGACGTACGGGTATGAAACTCCATATTATCCTATTCCCAGACCGCTAGAATATACATGTAAAATTTCATAAAAATCTGTTCAGTCGTTCTCGAGTTATAAATGGTGTAACTAACACAACCTCGACTTTCTTTTATATATATAGATAAGCCTATTAATGCTTAATCTTTTTAAAATCATCATTCGCAAAAAGACTTGACTTTGAAAGGGGTGGTACAGGTGATTTTTGCATGTTATTACAAGTTTTGTCAATAGCTCACTGAATTTTTGCCGTAGAAAAAATTTTTGCAAACCGAGTTCTTGGGAATTAAATAAGCTACAATTTGATATTAAAACATTTTTTCGTATCTCTGATGCTAATCTTGCTATTCTGAAGAAAAGGCTATTTTTTTCCAGACTACAAAAATTCGTTATTCGCTTTTAACTCCATTTTTTTTTAACTAATCATTCTAAGTCGGTCAAACTTGTAGAATCTATTAATGATACATAAGTAAAACAGACCAAATAAGGTCAATGACGAATTTTAATTAGGGTGGTGATTAGGGGGTTGCTTGTGATCACTTTTTCTCTGAAAAAAATAGGGACTGACATTCTTTTCATTATGTCACTTAATTTATGAGCTAGAGACTTTTTTTTTATTTCTGGAGATAGATATTTTTAAATACTTTAAAATAGTTTAAGCAAGTTGTCCTCGAAAAATGCATAGTTTTCCCGTCTTTTGACTTTGACACTACAATATTTAGCATTTGACGAAGAAGAGCCAACATATAATAAAATATAGCTCAATTACTATTGGTCTTAAATAAAATTTAAAACAACGGTTTTGTTTATTTTTTCAAAAGTACATTTCTGTTAAGTAAAGTTGTTTTGATAAAACGAAAACTTTTGGAGTTATTAGCAGAAAACTTATTAAAAACATTGATTTTTTCGATATAAAACTAACATTTTCGATAGCGATTAAATCGAAAACTATTAATTTTATCAAAAAAATGTATAGAACGTTTTTGGCTTAGAATGAACGTTTTTACCAACTTTTGTGATCAAAATATAAGAAATTTCCACCTCCGAGATGGGGTGGCAACCATCTCCATGGTAAAAGCGCCTTTTGGCATGATATAGATTTTGATCCTTGGACTATCCACTACTTATTCTCAAATTTTCAAGCAAACCGATCCATTCTGTAAAAATTACGAGGTTTTGTCCTATTTTAAGCTTCATTACTTGGACTAGAAGTGTAACTTCAAAAAACAAATTATGCTATATAAGCAACTCTTAGCTGAACTTACAACTAAGAATCAAGTTCCTAAAATGTTATGTGTACAGTCGGAAAAATGAAAGAATACCCATGAACGATCACATCAATCACTTATTTTGTATTTACTGTCTTTTTCTATAAATAACAAACGTTTGTAATAAAAAAAGACAGCAAATACAAAATAAGTGATTGATGGGATCGTTCATGGTTATTCTTTCATTTTTCCGACTGTATTCTATCCTGTATTACTATATGGATGTGAAACCTGAATCATGAAGGATAAAATGACGAACAAATTAGAAGCCTTCGAGATGTGGTCATACCGTAGAATGCTCAGAACATCTTGGGTTCAACGCATTTCAATCAGAGAAGTTTAAAACAGAGTAGGTCAAGGCGAAGGTGGCCTAATCAAGATGATAAAAAAGAGAAAACTTGAATATCTGGGGCATATAATGAGAGGTAGCAGATACAGGACGCTGCAGTTAATACTCAATGGAAAGATCGACGGAAAATGAGGAATTGGTCGGAAGAAATAATCATGGCTCCGAAACGTTCGTCAGTGGACTGGCTTTTCAGCAGATGAATTATTACATGCCGCGCAAGATCTAGAACGATATCGGCAAATTGTTATGGAATCTACCTACGCCTAAAATTTGGGCATGGTACTTAAAGAAGAAGAAGCTAGAATTGTTAAAGAATTTCTAAAAAAAATTTAACCTAATCAAGTACTATTTGAAAAAATATTATTAACGCTTGGTGACTTTTTACAGTCACTCCACTCATTTTTTTTAATTTCAGGATCAACAAACTTTCAAAAGAACTAAAAATCCACTGTCCCAATTATAGCTGTTAAGATAATAAGATGTACCAAAGAAGATATTGGCACATACTTCTCTCCAATTAAATAATTGATGGATTCGACCGTTACTTGATGGAAGTTCATTTTATCTCACAATAAAACACTGAAAAACGTTTGTGTTAAGGCAATACGTAAAGTATTCTCAACAATGATAACCTATACTTATTGTACGGTTATAGAGTATATTCCCATAGGTAAGCTGGTTAAGAGTAGATAACGATTTTTCATATGTAATTTAAAGTATTATCTGCATAAATGGCACAAAGAATATTTGCTACGAGAGGTATATGGTTCAAAATGCATACAGTATCACGACTAATAAGTTATGTTCACATACATGTAGAGTACTTACAGTTTTATTCCTTGATGACGTGTCACATCAGAGCTCTGATTGAATTCCATAATCCATTTGGTTCATTTGTAAGGCACTCACTAATACGCTAAATAAATCATCGTCGATAATACTGAGCAGATTGAATTATCTGAGCGGTATAAAACGATAGCAAAAAAAGCCGGTAAAATGCGGCCTTTTTACGAATAGCGGGAGCGTCGATAGATTAGAGATGATTCTCGTTAGGAAGCTTTTGACGATCTGCCCCGGCGAGGGGTTCAAATGCGAGTCTCAACAATAACCTGGAGTTTCCAGAAAGGTTACATAAATACTACTTGAATTTTAAGTAATCAGTAGTACAGGGGCGTAACTAATTATTTTAGTGAGCCGTGTATAATATATTTATTGTACATATTGCCGGGGGCGACAGGCGAGAGAGATGGCCTATATCACCTCGAAGAGAGGGGATTGGCAAAGATGTGCACAACGATAAGAAATGTTTGAAGAAATTAGAGTTTATATACACAAGGGGTAACAACGATAAAATGGAGGAAAACGATAAGTTTTCCCCCTAGGGATAGATTTTAATCTTCCAGGGGAATCACAGCGATTTTCGTAATACCACGAAGAAAATCACCGTGAGTAGTGTGAATCTTGACAGTACGAACTAGACCATCCTTACCAGGCAATACATCTATTACCCTGGCAGTTGGCCATAAGAGTGGAGGAGTACCATCCTCCTTCAACAGAACCAAATCCCCGATCTTGACAGGGTCAGTAGGGTCGGTCCATTTATTTCTTTGCTGCAGGAGGCAAAGATAGTCTTTTTTCCACAATTTCCAAAATTGCTGTTGAATTTTACTAATACGCTGAAAAAGATTCAACCTATTTTCAGGTATCTCTGAAACACTTGGTTCAGGGGGCGCGGTTAAACTTCTTTGAACTAAGAAGTGAGCTGGAGATAGGAAAGCGAAGTCATTGGCGTCAGACGACATCCTAGTGATGGGTCTCGAATTTAGAATAGCCTCGATTTGGCATAATACTGTGTTAAACACTTCAAAGGTGAAGTGGGAATTTCCTATAATTCGATAGAGGTGATACTTCACACTCTTTATTCCTACCTCATGGAGGCCGAATTGATGGGGGTTGCGGGGAACACCCATCTTGAAAGTTATGGAGTTTTGAGTACAGAATTCCTTAATCTGTTCCGAATTATTTTGATTTAAGAAAAAATCATAGAATTCGCGCATTTCATTTTTTGCCCCATGGAAATTTGTGGCATTGTCGCTCCAAATAATACTGGGCGTGGATCTTCTGGCAATAAACCTTTTCAGAGTAAGAATATAGGCTTCTGCGCTTAATCCTGTGACGAGTTCGATATGAACACATTTAGTGCTCATGCAAATGAAATAGGCTACGTATGCTTTGTAAAGCGGTGCCTTCCTCAAATGTGAGGACTTAATTAAGAAGAACCCCCCATAGTCCACTGAGACGACTTGGAAGGGTCTAGTGGGGAGTACACGATCGGGATGCATATCTGCCATCTGTTGAACAGAATTGGGTGTCATGAATCGGAAACAGTTTACACACTTACGAATTAAGCGTTTAATCTGTCTTAATCCGTCAATTGGCCAGTACTTCATTTTGACATACGAAAGTACTGTTTGCGCGCCTGAATGTAATAACTTATGATGAGCTTGAGTCAAGATTAGTTCTACAACTCGACATTTAGAAGGAAGTAGAATGGGGTGTTTTTGATTATACGATATGGGGGCGTGTCGGAGACGTCCTCCCACACGAATCAGCCCATCATTATGTTGTAGGAAGGGGTTGAGTTTACGAATGGCTTTATTGGTCACGAGTTTAGCATTTTTCAATTCAAGAATCTCTTTTTTAAAGTAGATACTTTGGATATACCTGATGATCGCGTGATCAGCGATCTCCATTTCGGGTGGCGTCAATATATCCGTATCTCGTGGAGAGTTATTTATTTTCTTTTTAATATTACTGATGAATCTAAAAAGATAAGCGACAATTCTTTGAATTTTACGAAAAGAAGAAGATTTAGCGAATAGATTTTCAAAGGTGTCGTTGAGTTCGTGATTTGTTGCTATGTTTGAGACAACTAACTTCCTTAATTCAGGAAGATCATCCTGAAAATGAGGAATTTGATGAAGAGAAAAATCGATGGGATTGTCTCTAATAAAGCTAGGTCCGCATAACCAGTCTTCGGTGGTCTGGGGATTATCAAAGACATTTATCCCTCTGGAAGCGGGGTCAGCGATGTTTTCGTGACTTCTGACGAAATGGAAATCACAAGGAAAAGTTTCCAACAAGGAATTGACCTTTTGAATTCTGTTTTGTACAAAAATGTTCCAAATGTGTTTTTTAGAAAGTATCCAAGACAAGGCAATTGTAGAGTCAGCAAAGAGATGAGATGAAGATATACTCAAATTTTTCTTGAAGATGTGAAAAAGTCTATGAGCCAGAGTGACTCCCAACACTATTCCACAAAGTTCCAATTTGGGGATGGTGAGTTTATTTTTTAGCGGAGAAATTTTGTTT
Organism: Diabrotica virgifera virgifera; assembly: GCF_917563875.1. Classification (NCBI taxonomy): domain Eukaryota; kingdom Metazoa; phylum Arthropoda; class Insecta; order Coleoptera; family Chrysomelidae; genus Diabrotica; species Diabrotica virgifera. The sequence continues at coordinate 2,343,235 of NC_065445.1, read as the reverse complement.
TTAGAAGCGATAAGCCGCGACGATACAGAAAAGTCTGAGTATGTCGCTTTGAGATACACACAAGTGCTGTATATTTTTTCCGATGCGTCGGTGAAAATAATTAATTGAACATCAACAACTTTCTTTTGTAAAAGTAAGCATCGAGGTACCTTGACCTCTTCTATAGTTTTGAATGTCGATAAGAGGTTTTGCCAATTTTTCATAATGATGGGTGAGTCAATGGGTTGATCCCAGTCCAATTTCTGGGACCATATTTCCTGTATCAAGAGCTTAGCGTTCACAAGGACAGGGGATAACCATCCTAGCGGGTCATACAAAGTAGCAATGTAGGAGAGAATAGTACGTTTAGTAACAACATTAGCCAATTTGAAGATAGGAGTTTTAAACGAAAAGTGGTCGCGTTCTGAATCCCAGAATATGCCTAAGACTTTATCAGATCCCGTGAAGTTAAGACTGACTTCAGAGACGGGATTTAAATTGTGTTGAGACAGAAATTCTGAAGAACTGCAGTTCCACTTGTGGAGGAGGAAACCATGGGTTTCTAGCAAAGAAGTTAATTGTTCGAAAAGACAACTTAATTCATGAAGACTGTCAGCACCGCTGATCAGGTCATCCATATAGATAGATTCTTGCAGAACACTAGTAGCAAGTTCGTGGGTATGTTTGTTGTTGTCAGCGATGTGCTTGATAACTCTTTGAGCGATAAACGGGCTACTTGGGAGCCCGAAGGGTAATCTTTGAAATTGATAGCACCGTAAAGGCTGCTGAATATTGTCCCTAAAGAGAAAATTTAACAGAAATGTTTCAGTGGGACAAATGGCGATTTGTAGGAACATAGCCTTGATGTCGCCTACTAGTGCGAATTTAAACTGACGAAACTTAGCGAGAATGTCAAAAAGTTCATGTTGGACGACATAACCTTTGTCTATGACGTCACTGAGGGAGATTCCCGTAGACGATTTATTGTTTGGATCGAAAACTATACGAGTGGAAGTAGTAGAGTTGGATTTGAAAACGGGAAAGTGAGGGAGAAAGTAATTAGGTTTACCTGAGTCATTTAGCATTTTTAACGGCACTTGAATTATTTGTCCGTTATTGAGATATTCCGATATAATGTCCTGATATTTTTCCAATAAATCAGGGTTGAGTTGAAAACGTTTCTCGAGACTGAGAAAACGTCTTTTTGCCGAGAGAAACGAATTTCCCATGTCTATATCTTCGATAGGGAGTTTGAGATTGAGTGTGGACTCATATCGTCCATTGGGGAGAACATTAACATGTTTTACAAAATTAATTTCAGCGGGGTGATCATTAATGAGATCGGTGTTCTGAGGAGCGGCTTCTTCCAGCTCCCAGAATTTTTGTAAATGATCGGATAGTTCCTCGTTGGACACTACCGGCTCATTTACGGCGGAAGGAGTGTTATGAGAACAACAAGTAACGAGAGAGTTTGAATAAAATTCCAAAGCCTTTTTAGTATTTTTCGACTTAAGAGCAAAGTCTGGAACTGACCCTGATATCGTGTACCCGAGTAGAGTGCGTTGAAGAACGGGAAGACCTTTTCCCAAACGAATTATTTCAGGTTGAATGATATCGTTATACAGGTCTGCACCGAGCAGGATACCAATTGGGGATGTTACATGGAACATCGGATCACCTAATGGTATCTCTGAGGGTATGTTTAGTTTGCTCGCCGAAATAGAAATTTGAGGAAGCGGATTTGTTATCTTTGGGAGTACAGAGCACGAGATGTCAAAAGGAACGTCGTTAGCGACAGCGAAAATTGTTGTATCTACAATAGATTGAGACGAGGATGAGGTGGAGTTAATTCCATTGATCCGTAATTTTCCATCTCTAGTGGTGAGTGACAGTTCCTTTACGAGGTCAGCACTAATAAATGAAACCTGTGAGGCCGAGTCTAAAAGTGCCTTTGCGAAGACCCTCTTGCCGCTAGGAGCGACAAGATAGACCTGGAGTGTGCTTAATAACACCAAATGATTATCAAGCGAGGCTGCAGATAGAGCCATTGAATGTGGAGTCGAATTTTGAAGATTAACTTCCGTTTCAGGAGCTCTAACATGTGAGGGCCCCTGTTGTGAATTACCCTGTGTATGGGAGTTATTTGAGATAGCGGTTTTATTATGATTATTTGAGTTGTGTTGGCCAACAGCCGCGGAAGGGTTACTATGACCCGTTTTGTCGAAATGGAGCAACGTGTGATGACGAGATTTACAAACTATGCAAGAGAATTTGGATTTACACTGATCGAGCATGTGAGACCCAAGACAATTAATACAAAATTTATTTTGTTTGACAAAACTAAAACGTTCTTTAGAATTCAACTGCTTGAACTGAGGACAAGAGTAGATCGAGTGAGAGTCGTTGCAATAGGAACATTTCTTAGGACCTAAGCGAGGCGAAAGGTTACTGGTAGAAGTGTCTGAGGCTAGGTGTAAAGAGTGTCTGGAAGTAGTAGTCGATTTTGGTTTTGATTGAGATTGAATATTCTCAAGATGAACAACGCGTGTCTCGATTTCCCCTAGAAAATGGACAAAATCAGGGGTAGCTTGGCTACCACCGGATTGGAACTCAAGAGCCCTAATGGTAGGTGCGTCGAGTTTCTGAGTAGCGATATGTATGAGAAGTAAATGCAAGAGATCTGAAGGGGGCCTATTCAAGTTCAATAGGGCCTTGAAATTATTTGACATGACCGTATGAAAATTTCTTAATTGTGAGTGATTTGCGTTTCCAGAAATAGGAGGCGCATCAAGAATTTGAGAGATGAGAGTTTTGATAAGCGATTTAGAGTTGGCGTACCTTTGTGTCAGGTTATCCCGGGCTATTTTGTAATTGTCACCTGTGAGTGGGATATGCTCGAGAAGCGTCAAAGGCTCGGAAGTTAGAAAACTTTTGAGGTAAATGAGTTTTTCCAGATCACTTAATGTAGTATCAGATCCTATTATTGTATCAAAGGTCTCAATGAATGAATTGTATTCAGTAACTAAGCCACTAAATGGTTTTAACTGAATACGAGGGAGGTTTACTGTTCGTTGCCTAGCCATAGACTGTGAGGTTAGAGAAGAATTAGGGTCAAATTGGAGGGAGGGGGTAGCAGTCACATTAGAACTTTCAATGACCTCTAACCTTTCTTCCAATAGAGAAATTGTATCCAAATATTTATCAAAAACCACAGAGGAATCAGTAGAGGGGGTAGGTTCCTCGGGGATCGTCTCCAGCACATTTTGAGCATCGCGGAAAAGTCCGTAAGAATGTTTGAGTTGTGAAATTATTTCACGAATTTTATATTTGTTTAGAGAATTAAGAGTTGTGGGAACCGAATCAGCCAACTTGGTTATATCAAGTTTTGCGGTGAGCCTCTGTCGGTTATATTTTGATCGGTCAGCCATGTTGCGAGAATGTGAGATTAGATAGATTATTTGCAAATGTCTAAACCTATAAATCGATGCGAAAATGAGAGAATATGTACAATATATTATATATTACACGTTTAATAGTGTGAGATTGGCTTAATAGTATCACCCTGTATGAGCGCAGATTAGTATATGAAATGCAAAACTATAAAATTTCAAAATATATGCAATTTTCCAAAATGGGTATTTTTCAGCAAGTGTGAGACACCCTTAACAAGTATTTAAATTAATTAAATTGAAGGAAAAAACAATTATTTATTTTCTATAGTTTTCTAGAAGTGTAAAATGAGCTTAAGCGAAGCTAAATGTAGCAAAAACTTACAATTTATGCAAGAAAACAAAATTATTTTTAATAATTTTTGTAACCTGTGAACCAGGCTTAATCGGATTCAAAATTATAAATTTAATTTAAATCAAAAGGTTGAACAAACAATGTTAAAATTATAACACCCGTACTATCAGCCAAGAAATGAGTACACTTTTTGTATACTATAAACAGAAAAATATATTTACGAAAATAAAATAATGTAATATATGCAAATATTTTTTCATACAAACAAAACGACTCCTTTATTTGAACAAAGCAAGTAGTTTCTGAAATTGCACGTGTAGACCGGGCTTAACAACCTACCAGCTATTGTAGAGACGTGCTGGGTTAAATACTGAGAATTTGAGTGCAGAAAGAGAGGAATATTTTATTTTTGTGCCGGGGCGGCGTGGCTTGGAAATTTCCAAATGCAACAGAAAGACACTATAAATGAAAAACCGTTATTCTCAGAATAGAGATTATCAAAATATGCAAATACGAAGGACCTTGAGGATTTAATTAATAAATAATTAATATGATACGGCTCGATGGAACAGAAATGTTTAGGCAATACGTAAAGTATCCTTAACAATAGTAACCTATACTTATTGTACGGTTATAGAGTATATTCCCATAGGTAAGCTGGTTAAGAGTAGATAACGATTTTTCATATGTAATTTAAAGTATTATCTGCATAAATGGCACAAAGAATATTTGCTACGAGAGGTATATGGTTCAAAATGCATACAGTATCACGACTAATAAGTTATGTTCACATACATGTAGAGTACTTACAGTTTTATTCCTTGATGACGTGTCACATCAGAGCTCTGATTGAATTCCATAATCCATTTGGTTCATTTGTAAGGCACTCACTAATACGCTAAATAAATCATCGTCGATAATACTGAGCAGATTGAATTATCTGAGCGGTATAAAACGATAGCAAAAAAAGCCGGTAAAATGCGGCCTTTTTACGAATAGCGGGAGCGTCGATAGATTAGAGATGATTCTCGTTAGGAAGCTTTTGACGATCTGCCCCGGCGAGGGGTTCAAATGCGAGTCTCAACAATAACCTGGAGTTTCCAGAAAGGTTACATAAATACTACTTGAATTTTAAGTAATCAGTAGTACAGGGGCGTAACTAATTATTTTAGTGAGCCGTGTATAATATATTTATTGTACAGTTTGTTTTTCTATACTTCCACAAAATTTTGTGGAAGTATAGAAAAACAAACGTTTTTCAGTGTTCTCTCCAATTATTTAAAAAAAGCCAATTTTTCAGACCGTCATTTAGTTCTCTACACTTCGCCTTTTTTATGCGGTTTTGTATCGTATACAAACTTTTAAAAGTTTTCTAAAAACGTCAGCTTTTAAAAGAATATCGACATATTCCCGATCGAATGAATATCTACCTACGAATGGGCCGAAGGGTCCTGCGCTTAGAATCAGTTTTATTCAATCATAAGGGCTTCTAAAGGTCCTTTTTGGTCCTTTTGAAGCGCCTTTACCTACGTCTTCCTTTGGATGCGAAAATACCGTTGACACGACGGCCTAGTGGTGAATAATACGAAATTATGAAAGCAGAAATATCGTGATTAAATGAGCGGAATTAGGAATATACATCAGTGTGGGAAGAAAGTGATATCAAAAGGAGAGCTCGGTAATTTTTTACGGCATTTAAAATTATTTTTCTACAAACGTGTTAAAAATGCAATTTTCAGCACTCCACAGGAGCCTTAAAAATGTCACTTTAAAGCACTGGGTGCTTTAAAATTTTTAAGGCACTGCAGTTAAGAGTAAACAGTAGCGATCAACAGGTAGCAATAAAATATAACTTCGGGAGATAGTATCATAAACTTTGGCAACATTGGTAATCTTTGACATTATGTAAGATTAATATTATTGACAATTTAACTCATAGGCGCGCTAAATGGAAGTAACCGAAAACAATTTTGTTATTAGTAAATAAATATTTATAAAAATAAACCCAAATGGGTGAAAATTTTATGTTAACATAGGTATTTGTACGAAAAAATAATAATAAATAATAATTTCATTGTGAAGCGAAACGAGAGCAGTTTTATTTTATTTAGTTCATAGAGCGCCAAAGGCACTCTAGAACACCCTTTAACCCTTCTTAGGGTCCCATCAGAGGTGCATATTTCATTCTCTTTGAACTACTAAAATTCGGGCTACCGTTATCGGTTCACAACTAAATGATGGCATGAATGCCGTGGCGGTATCTGCTAAAGACGAACGAAAGTTTTACTTCTAATATTAACAATATCAAAAATAAAATAAAACTTAGAACTAGTCTTCTGGTTAAACCAATCGTGGCTTGTGGCTTCTAAAATTTGCAAGCCAACGAATTGCCGGAGCTAAGAAGGCCGAGGGAAATCTACCAGGTTAAGTCGTACTTCATGGAATGATTATTTATTATTTTGATTAGTTCTACTCGTAATCTGAGTATTCGGAACTAAGCTTTGTTGGAATTTTACCGTGCTGGACAGGCGGGAAGTGAGATGCAGCCTGATAGATCTTCCTCGGCATTGTTAGCTCCTGCACTTTTTATAAAAATACACTTTCTTCAATTTTTTTATCCGATGCCTAGATTTTGTGTCATTTTGGAACTACTAATGAAATAAAAAAATTTAGTAGTTCCAAAATTACACAAAATCTAGGCATCGGATAAAAAAGTTTATTTGAAGAAATTGTATTTTTTTGTTCTTCTTAATGGCGGTACAGGCTCGTTTTTTTAATATTGTATTTAATTACAGAGTAATTTCCACATATTAATATATTTTTCAAATTGGGCCCTGTACCGCCATTCTTTATTTTATTACGAATACGTGTCCCAAATATCTCGAAAAAATATTCAAAATTACAGCCGCAATCTTGGAACGCGTTTTTGCTACCTGTTGATCGCTACTGTATCACCTTTAGCAAAAATAAATTTTTTCGGGTTCAAAAATTGCAATTTTTCGATTTTAAGTTCAACCGCGTTTATCTCGAAAACTATGCATCCTACAAAAAAACTTGTCAGAACAGTTTTTGCTTAGAATGACCCAAAAAATACAAAAAAAAGTTTTGTTTTGCGAGAAATCGCTGTTATGTAATTCCTCAAGTTCTTTGTTTATAACAATCTTATCGACATCCGGATCAACTGTTAGCCAACAAATTTGTGTTCTACGGGTCAAGATACATAAAAAAATCTTGGGTAAGACCATCTGAATAAAGGAGGCCTTTGTACCCCCTTGGCGACAGGACTATGAATATCTACCTAAAAAAAAATTGGCATTTGTACTGTAGTCAGGATTTCTGTACCTAAACATAGATTTATTACGAATTTCATTTTCATGCGAAACAACTTTTCACACTTTTTTTATGTATGACAACAGTAGCTCATAGGTACTTACTACATTGTTAAAATTTGTAGTGGCTCCAATTTCGATGTTCTCATAATTTTGGCACGGCTTTTAATGGACTTTTTCTTGGAATTATTCGCTTTATTTGTCGTTTGATTAACTTTTCCCATTTCGTTTAACTATTGATAATATGTTAAAAATAAAATATCCTCCTAAATCTTTATACTCGCATTAGAATTCGAAATGTTTTTACGTAAAATATACTTACCTACCTACATAGAACTGAACTAAAACACAATTAACAACAATCTCTTATTTCAAACAGGCCAACAACTTATACAACAACAAAAATATAATAAATAACTATCAATAAACACTATTTTCCTATGAAACAACTATAACGAATTCTTAAATTAACACACTACTGCACTGGACTGATATCAATAAAGATGACAGAACAAATTAGAGAAAATCTGACGCAGGTTTGTCAAAATGACACTGATAATTTCTCTATGTTGCCTAATTAGTTATTTAGTTATAATATGTTCGATTTCTTGTTAGAAATAAAAAATTTTAGTAGTTCCAAGATTACACAAAATCTAGGCATGAGATAAAAAAGTTTATTTGAAGAAAGTTTATTATTTTGTTCTTCTTAATGGCGGTACAGGCTCCTTTTTTCAATATTTTATTTAGTTATAGAGTAATTTCCACGTACTAACATATTTCTAAAATTGGGCTCTGTACCGCCATTCTTTATTATATTACGAATATGTGTGCCAAATATCTCGACAAAGTATTCAAAATTAGAGCCGCAATATTGGAACGCGTTTGCTGCTACCTGTTGCTCGTTACTGTAGCCTCTTAAAAGTGAAATGTCAAATTTTAAAATTAAACGTCAAAATATTTATATTTCATTTATTAACATTAATATTAATAGTACAATTTGCGCAATTTGAAAAATGAATTTCTTGCACTGCAGATTTACCATTTTCCATGGTTAAGGCGGAATGAGTAGAAATAACTGAATTTCCATTCGAAGTTGAGGCCACAATATCTTACGTATAAATATTAACCTACATAAAAAATTATTCTTGCATTTTAACGAAAAATCCACAACCGCTTTTTAAAAAACTAACAGACGTCTGACAGATGCTTCAAAACTTGAGTAAACAATTAAGTCAACAATGGTTGCTAAGGTCCGTAATATACGATGCAATTTAAAACTATTATCTCCTTTAAATGTATTAAAGGTTTTTTAAAACTTAATTTAAACTGTATTATTGCATTTTTAACACGTTTGTAGAAAAAATATTGTATGATATACGTGTTAAAAGTACATTTTTAAGGCACTCATGTGAATTGCAGAATTCGCTTCGCTCTTTCTGCAAACCTTCACATGCGTGCCTTAAAATTGTACTTTTAACACTTATATCATAAATAACTATTTTGTGTAAAAAGTAGAGTTATATTTATTATTAGTAAAATATACAAAAACATGTACATATTGATGTGATCTTGACTATTGATATGAGATAATATTCTTATATGTCATTTAATTTAATCGATGCATTTATAATAATCTAATTAATTTACCAGATCACATATCAATATGTTTTCAATCTCAGGGCTTTTTATAAAATTGATTACTTACTTACGTGGCTTCTAAGTATTTCTCAATGGTTCCTAATCGGGATAGGAAAGAAAAGAGTAAAATAATACACACATATGGGTTACAATTATAATCAAAATATTGTTTATTTTATTTAAATGGCAATCACTGCTTAATATTTGCTATATCTTATTATTCTTAAACATAACATTTACACATGGGAATCTTATTTCCTTTTGGTTTCCAATTGAAAGTTTTTATTAACATTTAACTATTAGGATTTATTAGCAACAATTCTATTTAAGTTTGATGAAGCTTTTCTGATATTATTGATTTTGTTCTTCAATTTTAAATGTGGTATTTAATACGAAAAACCCATACATTCATGTCCAAACAAATGAGACTGACCTTTTTCTGGTGAACTGAGAATGTCTTCACACAAGACCCGTTTCCTGCTATCCTTGGCTGCAATCAAAACCTCGTCCTGGCTTTCAGTAATGTTCTCCTTTGAAAACTAGCTCGTATAGCTCTCGTTCCTGCTTCTGTCGTGATGCTGTATTCTACCTTTTTCGAAACTGCAATCAGCTACCGGGACACTCTTGGCTCAAGGAGGTTCTTTACTCTCAACCTGGCCTACCTCTCGTTCCACGATAGATCTCCACACTCACGGAACTACACCGGCTTTCTCACTCTCCGTACACTACCGTCTACTACTGGACTTCACTTCTCGACAGCTCAAAACATTCTGATCTATCTTTTTCATCCATCTCCTACTTTCTAAATATCCCTTCCAAATTCACAAATCAACCTTCCACCACCAACTCTCATTCGCAGTCTTCCTCAAAACCAATTTTTAATCTTTCTAAATATGCTTAATGGATTTCAAAAAAAAATAGTTAATTCCCATTCTAAAATTACTTTCTACTATTTACAAAATTTAATGACCTATTATCTACTTCAACTGAGTCTTATTTAGCATAGGCTAATGATCGAACCTTCCGCGAACAACGATAATGGTACGCGCCATTCACTTTGTTTATTCTCGGCGCATTGTCCCGAGTTCCGTAAGCTTTTTCTAATCACTTCTTAAAATTAAATATAACAATTTGTTGTATACAGGTTGTTCTAAATTTATATGCCCGTGGTTGAGAAAATTGAAAATATTTTATATTAAATTGAATTCTGTTTATAATTATCAAAATTTAATTTTCATATCAAATAGAAATATAACAATATTTTTACAAGTTAGAAATAAGTAATTATAAATTATCTAAAACAAAAATTTGAGACTGTAATGCCTATCGCTAAAAATTAAAAAAAATTAAATATATTTTCTCTAGAACTATAAGGCAAGAAAGGTTTTTTCCCAAATTAAATGAGAAATTTAAAAATGAGTTTAAATTTGAAATAGTTCAGTGGCTTACTATATTTTCTTTTAAAAAATTCAGACCATTACAGTGTGCGCGCAAATGATGAATATAAAATTTTTAGTTGTACATATGTCAAAAAACCCACCAAATTTTATTTGCATATCTCATTCGGCTTCGAAGAAATAAAGAAATTGTCAGTGTGTAAATAAAATTTTAACACCCTGTATCTCGAAAGCGAAGAATTTGCGGACATAAATTTAGATAACAAACTCACATTATTTTCTCATGCAGAATCACCTCCTGAAGCTTTTCGCACTTATTTACCAACGTCCTGTATAAACTGACTTATAAAAATATATTTCTACCAATCTTCTCCTTATTGTTTAGGTACAGCTCAAAAGAAAATTGGAAATAAATACTACTTAAGGTTATTGTTTTCTTCGTCTTACTCATTGAAGGAACGGGCCCACGCGTCCAAACAAATGCTCCAACAATAAATGCATATTCGAAAGATGGGACTTATATTTAGGCGAGGCAATGAAGCAATAAACCTACAAAATTTTTGAAGTTGAATACATCTCAATGATAGAGATGTTGAAAAAGTATGTATTCGTTACAAAGTACTCGTTACTTACGAATACCGAAAGTAACGATTACTATACAGAGAGGCAAATCGTTACTTTGATTACTTTGATTACTCTGATTACTTCGTACTAATCGTATCAGAGCGAGTAACGATTATTGTATCTACTTTGATCACTTCGTACCAATCGTATCGGACGTAAACGGACGGGACCGGTATTTTACGAGTGTTATCGAATATCGTTATCGGTATGAAGTGTTTTAAGGGTGTGAGGGTGAGGACTGAGAAATACGATTCTCGATATGATTACCGGTACTCAAATACAAAAGTAATCATAGCACTAAAATCATTTTTATCCCTTAAACAGATCGGTGAAGGTCGTTGTTATATCGGAATACCTCTACACAAAATACCTACCTACTGAGAAATACGATTCTCGATATGATTATTCGCTCCGAGCGTTAACAAAGTGTCAAATCAAAATCGACCGACCTGCTCATGGTGGCGGTTGTTTAAAATTTTATCAGGACGCTTTGTGTATGTTTAAATGAGACATTTAAAAAAATTACGTGTCACGCTAGTGATATTATGTATTAATATAAACAGAAAATAAAAACGCACTTAATCTGATATAAATTCTTCACTTTCCAATATTGATTATTAGTTTGATTTTGTATACATAACCTCACTATCTCAGTTTATGTCAATAAATCTTTATTAACGAAAAAGAAAATATTTTTGTTGCACTATAAATTATAGTATAAATTAATAACTAGTGAATTCTAACAATTGTATTCGGTTATTATCACTACAAAATAAAATATTCAAGTTTAACAAAATAATCCCATAAGACTCAATGTTAAAACGTCCTTACAAAATATGACAGCGTGTCACGTGACTGTAGGTAGAGGGGAGACGCACGGAGCCAATAGGTACTCGAATACAAAAGTAACAAAGGTAATCAATCAGTAATCAAAGTAACGAATACTGTAAATGATTACTTTATACAAAAGTAACGGTTTGTAACGAATACTCGAAAGTAACTATAATCAACATCACTACTCAATGAAACTTGTTGCATTTGATTCGTAAGAGCCTTAGGAAAATTGTAATCTTCGAGAGATTTTTTAATAATTTCTTCCGAGTGTAGATTGAACAATAAGGGGGAGAGTATGAAACCTTGCCTTACGCCTCTTTTTATCTCCACTTCCTCCAAAAGTTCTTTACCTACTCTGACTTTTGCTGTTTGGTAAATGTAGAGATGAGTTATTATTCATAAGTCTTTTTTGTCAATGTGTTTATCTTTCAGCCAAACTGTATAAGACGGTTGTGTCGGACCCTATCGAACGCCTTATTGTAGTCAATAAAATAAACATAGAGTGGTTGGTTTACATCCATACATCTTTGCATGAGGACGTTAAATCCAAATAATGCCTCTCGTGTACCCATGACATTTCTAAATCCAAATTGGGTTTCATTGATGTTTTGTTCACTTGTGAACAAGCTAGAAGCTTGTGTGGATTGTAAACAAGCCTAGTACATGCTTTAATTATCCAGCATCCAACTGCAAAAATTCATTCCACTTCTTCTACGGCACTACAGTCCAAATTGAGCCTTGGCCTCCTTTATTTTTTGCCTCCACCCTTGCTTGTCTGTGGCTGCTCTTCTCCATACACGTACTCCTAAAAGAACGTGGGTGTCGCTGTTTACTGTGTCTTCCCAGCGTTTTCTTGGCTATCCAACCGGTCTCTTTCCCTGCATTCTAGCATTCAGTGCTCTTTTTGGTAGCCTATCCTCTCCCATTCTTATCACATGTCCGGCCCATTGCAATCTTTGTATTCTAATGAAGTCTGACAGGTGTGTTTCCTAATAAAGTTGATAAAGTTCGTTGTTGGATCGAGTTCGGAAGATTCCGTTTTCCCTCACAGGTCCTAGTATTCTCCTCAGTACTTTCCTTTCGAATGTGTCGAGTTTGTTTTTGGATGTTTCTTTCAGGACCCAGGCTTCACTGCCATAGCATGTTATTGGTCGAATTAAAGTTTTATAGATTCTCATCTTTGTATTTCGGTGGACACTTTTAGACCGAAATATATGGGAGAGGGCAAAATAAGCTCTGTTTGCCTGCGTTATTCTTTTCCGTATTTCTCCGTCTTCTGATCCGTCGGCATATATTTCTACTCCCAGGTATGTAAACTTTCCAACCATTTCAATGTCATCTTCATGTATAATGTTTTGTGGGACGATATATTTTTTCTCGTCTGAGTCAATTTTTTTTTCTGTGTTAATTTCCAGACCTAGCATTTTTGTTTGTGTTTTTGACTCTACGTAAGTTTCCTGTGCTCCTGTTAATGTTCTACTCATAATATTAATATCATCGGCATAAGCGGCCAGTTGAACCGTTCGGTTGGTCAGTAGGTTTCCTCGTCCAGTTTGCATTTGCCTAACCGCATACTCCAGTGCCAGGTTAAACAATGGTGGGGCCAGCCCATCTCCCTGCTTTAGTCCCTGCGAAATTTTAAAAAAGTCTGTCCGGTGGTTTTGTATTCATACACATGCCTGAGTTTCATCCATTGTGGCTTTAATGATTCTTATTAGCTTGTGTGGTATTGCCAATTCAGCCAATATATAGTATAGTTTGTTCCTTTTGACTGAGTCGTATACCTGTCTGGAAGTCTACAAACACGTTGTGAACATCAATATCTTGTACCCATGATTTTCTCAAGATCTGTTTGACTGTAAATATTTGATCCCGTGTCGATCTTCCCCGTCTGATACTCTCCAATAATACTTTCTGCTAGTGGTTGGAGCCGCTGCGCTGGTTTATAATATACGTGAGGACTTATATGCTGTACATATTAGAGAGATTCCACGGTAGTTTTTGCACTGGAGTTTGTCTCCTTTTTTATAGATCGGGCATACTATACTTTTCTCTTTCTTTTATCACCTCATTGCCTCGCCTATAAAAGGCATATTATTCGAAAGATGAGACTTATATTGCCGTCTTGAATAAATCAAGTGTATTTCCATTAATTGTACAACACAACCTAAATTCCTCTAATTAGTTCTCTTCCAGAAGAAAATCCATCGAATGAATACACTTCGTAGAATTTAAGAGCAATCCACTTAGACAGCGCCATTTGTAATTCGTGTACAGGTAAAGGTGCTATTCTTGCCAAATTGATTTTCGTTTAGAAGAGAGAAGGTGAGTTTTGCAAGTCAGGCAATATTAAGGTGGAGTGACAGACAAAGAACAGGTTAAGAAGCACCGTACGTTGGATCGTCAAATTATTTGGGGCAACTAGTAAAACTTTAACGATTTGTTTTGTAATATGTAGTCTCATAAAAGTCACCCCTAAAGAAGAGTGTTAATCGAAACTTGAATAGAAAATAATATGTAGGTATGCCTCGTTCAAATTTTTTCTTTTTGCTTTTGTGATGACATGACTCTGTCTGTTTTTTCAATGTGTCTCCAGTAAGTTGTCGTTCCTTCGTTTTCGTGGTCTTCCTATTGGGAAACTAGCTCTCGCCGTATTTACTACTGCACTTATTCTCATTCGACTTTCTACTCTTCTTTCTTATCGAAATACAATAGTTTGATGAAAAATACAATAAAGATACTATTGTGTTTTCAATTTATCAATCAAAGGCAAAATAAAAATTGAATTAAATTTTTTTTAAAATAACGAGGGCACATAAATTTGATACACCCTGTATATTGATCTGTAAATATTTATTAGAATTTAGTTTGGATGTAAGTGGATTTCTTTTTAATGAGCTTTCCGATGAACCATCTAAGACTTTTGTGAATAATTAAAGTAAAAAGGACGATGTATTTAGATTTAAAATGGAAAAAGATTGTTTATTACGGGAACTATAGAATCCACAGGTAGAAGTAATTATCATTTTCTAGAAAAATGGTTTAAAAGAAAGTTTGGAATTTTAATATCTTTGTTTCACCCCGAGTAAATGTTGTAGAGTTTCTCCGAAAGCAATTAGGATAGTTGGAATAATTTTGTAAATGACTGTTTGTTTGTCGAATGGAAAAGAGAAATGTTTCTGAGTCTTGGCAATTTGGAAGGGGAAAAGTGGTTTGAATGTTGAGTGAATTTGAAAAAGAAGACATTATGTTATTGAAGGCATTATGTTATTGGCATCGCTGAAGAGCAGTTCGACGTTTTCGTGGATAGATAGTTAGCAAGTACCAGTGGTTGTTTGATAGTGGAGAATAGTGCTGAAAAGTGGAACGAGAGACAGATCAAATTGAGACGAAATACCTCTTTGATTCTGTATTATTGTGAGAAGGAGAGCAGAGAATTTTTGGAGTTTTGTTTGAATCGAGTACTGGTCAAAAGAGGCCCGGCTTGTTGGATAATTGGTGCTGGTATGCTGATAGTTTTGAAGCTGGAGAACAGAGAGGGCTTTAATGAGTAGCTTTTAACATAGTCAACGAGGGAGAGCTGTTTTGGGTCACGAGAAGACATCAGAGTGAGTGAAGCAAAAGGTTAGTCAACTTATGTGAAAGATATTTTTATGTTCGGAAACTAAAATTTTGAGTAAAAAGCGTAGGAATTAAAATTCCAATATTTCCGAAAGTAGATAGGGAGTATAGCTAATCTTGCGAATACATAATTTGGTTTTGTTTATTTTGTTGTACCAAAGTCATCGGGAACAAACCGATAAATTGTTTTTTTTACCTCGAATAAATTTAAATGGTAGAAATTTCATTCGGACATCTGTGTCCACAGGTTTTAGATTTTATAGATTTTTAGAGTATCGATTTTGATAAATAAAAGACAATTCTGTATGTTTATTTTATATTTTGCTTTATTTTCTTTCCCTATTTTATCCCGATTAGGATCAACTAAGACAGGGGTTCCCAAACTTTTTTGTACCACGCCCCCTTTTTTGAAAGAAAGCTTCTCGCGCCCCCCTTACAATAAATTGTATGCGCCTAAATAGGAACAAAACAAAAACAAATAAGTATTAGCTTGAAAACAAAACATTTATTTATTCTGCCATAAGATACAACAATATCAGTTTCCATAAAATACAAAAATTATTAATAAAAGAAAAATAGATTCTGTTGCTTAGTGAGATGAATGTGCTTGCATTTTATTTACTAGGATTCCTAGGCTGAGTTTTAGTAAGTGCACAGCACAAGTCACTAGCAACATCAAGTTTATTCCGATACTTTGTTTTAATTGCCACAAGTGTTGAAAATCGCACAAATAGTTACTTGAAAAAGGCAAATATAAATGAAGAGCTTCCCGTGATACACTAAGATACACTTTGAAATATTTTAACCAAAATGAAGGTTTGGCCATTATAACAAAGTATTTGGCAGAGGAATCGTGCAAAAAATCATTTGGATTTATTGGCAAAGCATCTTCTTGAAGTGATTCATGCATGGAGTCTATGTTGACATGGAATGGATCAGTTGACATTCTGTAAATAAAATTGTCACAGGTGTTTGGGAAGTATTTCTGGAACTCTTCAATTAGGCTCTCCAAATGGTTTGATATTTGGATTTTCAAACTTGATCCTTCATAAATGTCCTTTCCTCTGCGTGTTTCTTCTGAGATTGGCTCTACTTTAGAGAAATTTGAATAATTTCAGGGGTTTGCTGATATTTTACGCCTCCAAAGTGGAAAGCCTCCATCACAATGAGTAACTACTATATTTGAGTCTCCACCCTGCAGTTTTAGGTTGAGGATGTTCAACGAGTCAAAGATGTCTGACAAATAAGCCAATATTACTTGGGTACAATGTTTTTTGAAGGCCATGTTTAGCTCATTTTGCTTTTGATGTTTCAAGGTGATTACTTCATCTCAAAGGTCAAATAATATTGCCAACATGTTTCCTTTTGAGAGCCATCGTACTTCTGTATGAAGTAGCAGTGTTTTGTGATCACTTTCTAAATCTTCACAAAGCGTTTTAAACAGTCGAGTATTCAACGAACTCTTTTTTTATGTACTTCACTACTTTAATACACAACTTTAAGACAGCCATACGTTCATTTGGAAGGGGTTTTGCTGCCAAGGCTTGTCGATGTATAAAACAATGTATCCCAATCACACCAGCATTTTTCTCTATTACTAATTGCAAATAGCCTGAGCGAAAACCTAGCATTGAAGGTGCGCCATCTGTACATAAACTGATCAGTTTTTGTCAAGAAAGTTCATGTTTGTCAAAAAACTCTCAAACTGCTTTCATAACATTAATAGCTTTTGTCGTGGTCTCCAGTCTCCAACTCTGTAGAAAAGAGTAGCTTGTCTTTCATTCTTTCGTTTTGAATATACCGAACATAAACAATTAACTGATAACATTGTGCTATGTCAGTACACTCGTCTAGCTGAATAGCAAAAAATGGCGATTATTTTACTGCATCAACTACCTGGTTTTGTACGTCTTCGGTCATATCATTAATGTGGCGTTTCATGCACAGTGTTGTCAAAAAGAGGTATTTGAGATAACTTTTGCTTACTCTGCGCTACCAGACACAGTTTGACAAGCGGTTAATATTGAATTTTAGAAAAATATAACTAAATTTAATTTAATGTTCAACTTGTCTCGCGCCCCCCCCCCCTGATATGTTCTCACGCCCACCAGGGGGGGCGCGCCCCCCAGTTTGGGAACCGCTGAACTAAGAGATACTGAACCCACGAGAGAAGATAAGTATAACGTAAGATAATTTAGACATTTTCTTGATATTATAAAAAGGCACCCTGAGATTTTTTATTCATTTTTATGTATGATTTGCGACAATTAAATAATTAATCAAATAAATAATAATTAATATAAAATTAATAAGAAGCAGATCATAACAATACATAACAGAAAGAAAGAGTAATGTATAGAGACTAACTACAACAAGGACAGAAGACATGGCAAGCAGAGGAAGAATATAATATACTGCTAAAGAAGTCACAAAAGAGAATATATCGAAGGAGAAAATGAGAGAATATAGAAAAATAACTCAGATACTAGTAGATAGAAGAACCGAACACTTAATTAAAGGAGACAAAAATTTAAAGGACTTTAATTTGATTGGAAAAGAGAAGATACTCCGTTAACTGTTTTATAAGTGTTCTATTGAATAGTTTTTATATGGAGATCAACACAGATTAGCCACAATACTAAAATAAGGCTATTTAATAGTAACGTGAAAACTGTGCTATTTTATGGGAGTGAAACATGGGCAATAACTGACGGAAATGTAAATAAAATCCAAGTTTTTGTAAATAGATGTCTACGTAAAATTCTGAAGGTATATTGGCCCAATACCATAACAAATGTAGCACTATGGAGGAAAACTAAACAAGAATCCATTCCATTAGAACAACAATAAAGAGGAAAAGATGGAACTGGGGACACACCATGAGGAAAGAAAATGCAGACATCGCCAAACAAGCATTCAAATGGAGTGTAGTAGGACTAAGAAGCAGAGGACGCCCGACCAAAACACGGAGGAGTACCATTCAAGAAGACTGCAAAAGTATGAAGAAAACCTGGGGAGAGATAGTAACCATGGCCAGAAATAGAGGGGAATGGTGAAGCTTCGTGGATGCCCTATGCTCCTTCACGGAGTAACAGGATCGTATATTGTTCTTTTCATGAGCATTTTTCAGTGCGTAACAAATGATAGGAAAAAGGGTAAGTCCGTGATAATACACATTTATGACATTTATTCTAACATGACATTTTAGTTAAATCTGACAGTTGTCACATCTTATTTTCAGTTTGGAATAGAAACAAATCAAATGTGTTTCTTGCATTTATAAAATGGTATTTTCTTTGATTTGTATAGAGTCTTAAAAATTGTACAGATTATATTTGTAATATTATTATCTAATTAAAAAAAATTATTTTTTTTATTATGGGGCCATCTATCGACAACTAGAATAACTAGAATAAATGTTGTGAATGTCTGTAATCACGGACGTGCCTTTTTTTCTGTCACATACAATTTAATGCGTTAGAAAGAAGTCGAAAAACTGTGACGCACTGAAAGATGATCATGAGAAAAAGAATATATTGAATAGCTTCATATTATTATAACCACTGTAACGTTGCAAACGTCACATCTTTGATATTTTATTTTTAAATAATTATTTTACTTTATTTTCTTTAATATTTCATTAATAATTAGCTTCTGTATTTGTTTTACCAGTTTTCTTCTATATTTTCTTCTTTTTATTTAAATCATTAACTGAACATACTGAACGTACCCCGTGTATCCTTACTCTGTAGATATCTGTCTTTTAATACGGACCATGCCTGCCACCTCCTACGTCCCACTGCCATGACAGTGACACTTCGTCTCTCAATTTTCAGTATGGTGGTGGAAAATTAATTTTGGTATAAAACCCGAAGAAGCTTCAAAATTAAAACATTTCTATTTCAACAATCATCTCTCTTGGGGTAAGAATATTACCATATTTTAATTACATTTCTACATCTAGCAGTCTTTCTAATATTTTTTATACCTAATCTCCAATGTGTTCTGATATTTCAGTTTTAAATATATATTTTTAACTTACATATATGCATGTGAGTAATCAAATATTTTAACTATTCCCCTCATCTTAATTCCATTTAATTTATCCTTGCCATCTACTAGTTTTTGAATACTATTTGGCAAAGGTACAATTTGGTTTTTTAACTTCTTGATTGTCACTTATACGCATTATTCTTCTAGTTTTTGGGATAAAAGATCACCGTCCTCCCTCCGGGAGCTTCAACAATCCGAAATCGCCGGCGATGCAAGAAAGAGGAACATGAAATCTAGACTGCAACCACATCACCTAGACTGCAACGACCAACATATGTAGGTCTGGTGGAATACCGCCTTTATAGTCGAGGCATTGAAGCACAAAAAAAGGCCTTACTGTCGATTTTTGGCGCAGTAAGACGGATTTTAATGCAGTTTGGTGCGTTGGATTCGTGAGAATGTCAGGAAATTTTGTGAACCAATGTAATGAATAAGAAATATGAGAATATGAGGTCGGCGAGAGTGTAGAGACTACCTGGTGCCTGCAGTGGGTGTAATAAACGTCTTCCTCTGGAGTATTGTGGTAATTTATCATATAATTGGCTTAAACTCATTACTCGGGGGTTTTTGGGGTCGCTGAAAATGAATATGAGGTCGGCGAGAGTGTGCAAACTACCTGGTGCCTGCAGCAGGTGTAATAAACGTCTTCCTCTGGACTATTATGTTAATTTGTTAAATAATTATCCCAAACTTGTTACTCGGGGGGTCTTTGGGTTCACTGAAAATAAATCTCGCAACGACTAAATTCTAATTTCATATCATTTAAAGCAGTTTGAATTAAGGCGCAAGTGGATGAAGTGGTTTTGCCTTGAGAGAAAATTACTAGATACAGAATGTACTTAATGGCTATTACCAAAAATAAAAAGATTGTCATTGGAAAAATTGTCAAGGGTATATTTACAAACACAAATTTGGCTGCATGGAGAGGACAGTAACATGAACCCAACCGATTGGGGATGGAAATTACAAAATAATGTATTAATTCCAGTTAGAATGACTCAGCCACCAGGTCCTCCAAACATTTTAAATTTAATATTCTGTAGTTGTAAGTCAGACTGCGGCAACTCATGCGGGTGCAGGAAACATGGGTTAGTTTGTAATTTAGCCTGCAAAAATTGTGCAGGCTCTGATTGCACAAATATTGCATTGGACTCGAGAGAGGAAGGCAATAATGAAGAAGATGATAATGATGAATAAAATGAATTTTAAAGATAAATTACGATAAATTTTGTATAATGAACTTTTTTAACCATAAATATATTATAATAATAAAAATTTATGTTTATTTATAATAAAAATACCACCCTTTTCGATCACTATAGTTAGATCGTAGAAAATAGATTACCCCAAAAACCCCCCGAGTAACGAGTTTAAACTAATTATATGATAAATTACCATAATACTCCAGAGGAAGACGTTTATTACACCCGCTGCAGGCACCAGGTAGTTTGCACACTCTCGCCGACCTCATATTCGTTTTCAGCGACCCCAAAAACCCCCGAGTAAGAAAATCGATTCAATTTTTCCCACTATTTACCGAAATGCATTTTTGAAATGCATTTTTCTTATGCACAAATGGAATTTGAGATTTCTTATTCATTACATTAGTTCACAAAATTTCCTGACATTCTCACGAATCCAACGCACCAATCCGCATTAAAATCCGTCTTACTGCAAAAAAATCGACACTTCAATCCTTCAATGCCTCGACTATTAGAACCCCAGAGCCAGTTGCAGAACCAACAGCAGTACCATTCGGCATCAATAAGTTACCAGCGAACCAGATACCAAAAGCCATAAGTATAATCCAGAATTGTTAGTTTTTGGCAAGAATTTTAATATATTTGTTAATGCATTTAATAAATCACATTTTTATTATATCTTTATTGAACAATAAACATGATTGGTTAAAAAGTCTATTTTTTTTTGTTTCACCACGTCAAACTCCTTAATTTGTTTCAGTGTTGTTTTACAAACTTATGTACATTCTTAACCATCAAGTCTACTATGGTTTCGAATGAAAATAATGCCCGAATAGCCCGAACTATAACTAATTACAGAACCTAATAATGACTAAGTGGTGAATTTAATGCCACAAATCACCACCCTGAGTGAGGTGCGAGTAGCAGCCATTCTAAAAAATTAGTAGTTCGATCACGTAAGACCTAGATCGACCTTGTCCACATTCCAAGGTGAACAATATAAAAATTCTGCTTCTGCAGCGTTAACGATCTTTATAATAAAATAAACCTCTGCCTATTTCCTAAGAGACAGTGACGTCCGCTAATGAATAACCGATATTTTAATTAAGAAATTTATATTAATGTACAAAGTGGCTTTGGTGATAAATGGTAAAACAAATATATACGTATAATCAATATAGTCCAGTCATCAGAGACAAAAATGCCACTGAATCTTTAAAGGTCATCATCATCTTCTTTGACCTTTCAACAACTCTTTGTTAGTCTTTGCCGCGTTTACTCTTGTCAGTCTTGTCTTCCATCGGTTCCGATCCTGTGCTACTATTTCTTATGGTCTCACTTTCATCTTTTCCAGGTTTTCTCTGACTGCATCTTTCCACCGTTTTCTAGGCCGTCCTGTCGGTCTTCTACCATCTGGTCTTTCCCAAAACACACTGCTAATCAGTCTGGTGTCATCACTCCGTACCACGTGGCCTGCCCATCTTAGTATATTGGCTTTTATGTATCTCACGATATTTCCCTGTCCGAAAAGAGTCTCTAATTCATTGTTGTATCTGCTCCTCCATTCATTTGTCACACTGCCCCTGCAAGGACCATAATATATATAATTCGCAAGATTTTGCATGCCCATACTAAGAGTTTATTGATTTCTTTCTTTCTCAATGTCTAAGTTTCACTTCCGTATGTCACTGCTGGTCGTATTGTGGTTTTGTACATTTGGATTTTGGCACGTCTTGAGAGAAGCCTGACCTCAAGTGATGTTGATTATAGTTAATTTCGAATATTCGTTACAAATCGTTACTTTTGTATAAAGTAATCATTTACAGTATTCGTTACTTTGATTACTATGATTACTTTTGTTACTTTTGTATTTGAGTAGGCACCGGTAATCATATCGACAATCGTATTTCTCTGTAGGTAGGTATTTTGTATAAAGTAGTCATTTACAGTATTCGTTACTTTGATTACTATGATTACTTATGTTACTTTTGTATTTGAGTACCGGTAATCATATCTAGAATCGTATTTCTCAGTAGGTGCTATTTTGTACAGGTATTCCGATATAACAACGACCTTCACCGATTTGTTTAAAGGATAAAAATGATTTGATTATTATGATTACTTTTATTACTTTTGTATTTGAGTGCCGGTAATCATATCAAGAATCGTATTTCTCAGTAGGTAGGTTTGTATAGGTATTCCGATATAACAACGACCTTCACCAATCTGTTTAAGTTTAAGGGATAAAAATGATTTGATTACTATGATTACTTTTGTTACTTTTGTATTTGAGTACCGGTAATCATAACTAAAAGTCCGACTCACGACGTATAATGGCCTTTGAAATGTGGGTATATCGTAGAATGGTGCGCATACCCTGGACAGCACATCGCACAAATATCTCAATATTATCAGAACTCGACATCAACACTAGGCTTACCACCATCATCAACCAAAATATATTGAGGTACTTTGGACACATTACCAGACGAAGAGAAGGCATGAACAGGTTGGTGGTTGAAGGCAAGGTAGAGGGTAAAAGAACTCGAGGAAGATCGCCACTCCGATGGTCAGACCAAATAAAATGCGCCACCGGTTACTCTCTGTCTGAGGCAGCACACCGCGCCCAGGAGAGAGAAGAATGGATAGCAACCATTCGTCAAATACCATAACGTCACCACATCCTTACGAAGGATAAAGGATAGAGGAGGAGGAGGAATTATATCTAGAATCGTATTTCTCAGTAGGTGCTATTTTGTTGCTATTTTGTATAGGTATTCCGATATAACAACGACCTTCACCGATCTGTTTAAAGGATAAAAATGATTTGATTACTATGATTACTTTTGTTACTTTTGTATTTGAGTACCGGTAATCATATCAAGAATCGTATTTCTCAGTACCTAGGTAGGTTTGTATAGGTATTCCGATATAACAACGACCTTCACCAATCTGTTTAAGTTTAAGGGATAAAAATGATTTGATTACTGATTTGATTTGATATAACAACGACCTTCACCAATCTGTTTAAGTTTAAGGGATAAAAATGATTTGATTACTATGATTACTTTTGAAGAAAAAGATCTTCTGTGTAAAAGGTATATTAGTTTGAAAACCCCAATGAAGGGCTACATTAAAATACAGAACGTTTTCGCTCTAAAGAGAGCATCATCAGTATTCTAAGCAAGCTCTACATGCTAAGTATTCTGTATTTTAATGTAGCCCTTTATTGGGGTTTTCAAACTAATATACCTTTTACACAGAAGATCTTTTTCTTCAATTTTTGTAATTAATGGTATACAGCCAGCTACAGGAAAATTTTTCCTTATGATTTTATGATTACTTTTGTTACTTTTGCATTTGAGTACCGGTAATCATATCGAGAATCGTATTTCTCAGTAGGTAGGTATTTTGTATAGGTATTCCGATATAATAACGACCTTCACGAAGTACGAAGTAATCAGAGTAATCAAAGTAGATACAATAGTCGTTACTCGCTCTGTTACGATTGGTACGAAGTAATCAGAGTAATCCAAGTAATTAAAGTAGATATAATAATATAGTCGTTACTCGCTCTGTTACGATTGGTACGAAATAATCAGAGTAATCCAAGTAATTAAAGTAGATATAATAATATAGTCGTTACTCGCTCTAATACGATTGGTACGAAGTAATCAGAGTAATCAAAGTAGATACAATAGTCATTACTAGCTGTGATACGATTAGTACGAAGTAACGAAGTAATCAGAGGAATCAAAGTAACGATTTGCCTCTCTATATAGTAATCGTTACTTTCGGTATTCGTAAGTAACGATTACTTTGTAATGACTAGTTACTTTTTCAACATCACTACTGACCTCATTAGATGTTGAACGGCAAAGAAAGATTCGTTCTCGCCCAGTATTCGTATTTCAACCTCCCGTTCTCCTGTGTTGTCACCGGTAAATTGTTGTTCCTGGGTACTTGACTTCTTTGACCACCTCAAAATTGTGATCGTTTATGGTAATGTTTTGTCTTATCCGCTGTCGTTCATTTCTTGACACAACCATGTATTTAGTTTTGTCTTCGTTTATTTTCAGGCCGACGTTTAGTGTTAATTCATCAAAGTTCGAAACTATGTCCCTTAACTTCCAGTGTTGTCTGTGCTACTGCATCTACGACATCTGCAAATGCGAGAGCACTCTTTGCTCCTCTGGCAGTTATGTCTGGTTTGACTGTGGTATAGATTTTTTGCATTGCATATTACAATGCTAGATTAAATAGCAATGGGGACAGCGGGTCTCCCTGTCTGAGTCCGCTGTTTACGCCGAACACCTTTGAAGTTTTGCCTCCTATTCTAATTTGTGCAAAGGAATTGTTTACACACATTCACGTAACCATGGTCAGCTTCTTTGGGACGCTTAGTTCCACCATTGCACTCCACAGTTTTAAGCTATCTATGGAATCATATGCTTGCTTGAAGTCTATGAAGATCTGGTGTACGTCTTTATTATATTCCCAATACTTTTCTAGCATTTGTCTGATGCGGTCTGGTGGAGTCGGCACTAGAAGACATACAGACGGACAGAGTTAGCAGTACATATATACGACGGAGATGCAAGATGGAGAATATCAAGGAGTGGGTAAGAAATAGAAGACTAGAATGAAACAACCACATAAGCCGAATGACGATAAATAGAGTAGTAAAGACGTCGAGAGACGGTTCCCCAATAGGAAGACGATCAGTGGGAAGACCACGGAAACGATGGAACGACAACTGGAGGCACATTGAAAAAAACAGACACAGTCGTCTATACAAACGAAAGAAGAGGAAGAAAATTATCACGTATTTGAAAAACAAAAAATATTTTTTCTTTGTAATCAGCTGCATTTATACGAAAAACATTTCAACAACCAATAATCGGATAAAACCATTACGAAAATTTTCAGTAACAATTTTCCAGGCCGGCGAAACTATTTTCCTGATTCCAACAATCGGGATCCCAATAACTGTTCCCCTAATTGTAAATTTCAAATATGTGACTAGCTACATTCCAGGAAAGTGTATATTAAATCAATGGAACAAACTGAAATCTATATCGTTTGGATAACAGTTTATTATTAGATTGCGCTTGTATAAAACGAGTCATGGCATGGATCCAATTAAAATTTTGAGTCTGATGTGCTGTGTTACTGTTGAACAGATATGTCATGCATTGACACTTTCGCTAGTCCGGAAGAAAAGTGACATAACTCAAAAAAAGAATGTGTGTGTACTTTGTACGCACGTAAGAAGTTATACCTCTATTATATGATTTCAAAGAAATTAATATACTTTAAACAGTTTATTTATATTTTATTTAAATATTAAACTAATTTTAATACCTACTTACTACTTCTCAAAAATTTTTATTAAAACAGTGCCAAAAATTAAAAGAATAAAACACACACAAACAAACACATTTAAAAATGCCACAAATGATTTCTGAACAATGTAGGAAAAATTTTAACTAAATACGTATTTTCTGAAAAAAAAAATTATATAATAAATAAACTCACAATCATAAAATGTATAAAAAAAATAAAAAAAGTTTCCATTGGGGTTCGAACCCGCTTATCAGCGCAGTTAGTATTGAAATTCATTCACCTTAAACTTTTACCGACGGAGACCATGTGTCATCACGTGCGAAGATCAACTAACTAAACGGATTAAACTTTTGACGGTTCTGAATTTAACCAAATTATTTTGATTTTGAATTGAAATTATTTAGAATTGAATGAAATTGAAAAAAAATACAACAAAACATGAGTAAGAAAACAATGTATTAGGTGAATATTGATAGAAATTTTGATAGTAATCAAATTATGTAAATCAAAGCATTACATACTATTTTGGTAGGTTCTTTTTAAATTTTCCCAATAGGTAGGTACCTATGAAATTTTTTATTATGATACTGAAACATTTACAATTATTACGTACCTGTCGCTTTTAAAAACTATTTAAAAAGTCACTACAATATTACTCGACTCTCTGATTCTTTAGTTTTGTATGAGATCGTCCCGCTTGATTTATGTTATCCGCAGATCTCTACGCCTTCGAAATAATAAGTTTTTATCAGTAATTTTGTGATTGAAAACCGCAGTAACAGAATAAAACTCCACTTCTCTGTTTGATGGGCTTCCACACCTGGCATCTTTTCTATGTTAATAAGTGCAAAAATTTATACAAAAACTATTTAAAAAGGCAGTATAACTATTAACTAACTTTTGTCTGTTGTTTCTCTTCTCACAAATTTTATAACACAATAGCCATAACCACAAAAATAGACCACATCAAACCACAGGTGTGCTACATCCGCCATATTGGATAATTTTTGACATGTCATTTGAACACCCAATCAGAGCAAACGTAAAACGCGCGTGCGTCCGGCACTAAGGATTTTGACGTAAAATTCACTCCCATCGCGCCTAAAGAAGTATAACTTCAAAAACACAGTTCATGAAGAAAAGTGTCACATAGACGTTTACTTCCAACTTCGTAAGATAGCGGTAGTGTCATTATTCATTTGGTGATAAAATGAATATTTTTATTCCGGCCAATGACACTTTTGAGGTTATGTTCTGACGTTAGATGTGAACGTATCGTTTTTTATCACAAAAACCGTTGTATTTTGAGAAGTGTCCTATGCATTTTTCGTTAATGTTTAAAAAAGTGGCCAATATTTTAAAATAAAAGTGACATAACTCAAAATTTTGATCTTTTTTCTTTGTTAAATCAAATAACATAGTTTTTTTGATTTTGCTTCTTACACAATTAGAAACATTCACTTATCCACATTCTTCGTTTTTAATTTATAAATTTTAGCAGTTACCGTTTAAAACTTACAGTTAAATTAAGATCTAAAAAATCCGTTTTTGTCTCTCCTGAAAAAAGGTATTTTTTGGGTTGTGACACTTTTCTTCCGGATGAGCGATTAGATTGTGCTTGTATGAAACGAGTCAAGGCATGGATCCAATTAAAATTTTTAGTGTTACTGCTGAGCAGATATGCCATGCATGGATACTTTCACTTGTTCGGAAGAAAAGTGACACAACTCAAAAACCACATAGTTCATCAAGAAAAGTGTCACATAGACGTTCACTTCCAACTTCGTAAGATAGCGGTAGTGTCATTATTCGTTTGGCGATAAAATGAATATTTTTATTCCATAACAATGACACTTTTGAGGTTATGTTCTGACGTTCGATGTGAACGTATCGTTTTGTATCACAAAAACCGTTGTATTCTGAGAAGTGTCCTAGGTATTTTTCATTAATGTTTAAAAAAGTGGCCAAAATTTTAAAATAAAAGTGACATAACTCAAAATATTGATCTTTTTTCTTTGTTAAACTTTTTTCAATTAGAAACATTCACTTATCCACATTCTTCGTTTTTAATTTATTCATTGTAGCAGTTCCTGTTTAAAACTTACTCTTAAATTAAGATCTAAAAAATCCGTTTTTGTCTCTCCTGAAAAAAGGTATTTTTTGGGTTGTGACACTTTTCTTCCGGATGAGCGATTAGATTGTGCTTGTATGAAACGAGCCATGGCATGGATCCAATTAAAATTCTGAGTGTGATGTACTGTGTTATACTGGCCGTATATTGCTGAGCAAATATTTCGTTCATGGACCCTTTCGCTAGTCCGGAAAAAAGTGGCATAACTCAAAAAATGCATAGTTCATCAAGAAAAGTGTCACGTAGACGTCACATGCATAAATTATTCTTTAAAAAAGCTTATTTAATATTTTTACATAATGTGGGATATACATATTTTCCAGAGATAAAGAGAAACCACGTAAACCACGTACTAAAATAACTTCAACATTTTAAACAGATTGTGTTATCTTGGGTTTATTTTGGTGCTTCAAGTATTTCAATTAATTTAATTGTTTCTGTAATATATGTACAAAAAAATGTTTCTGCTGATTCAGAAAGCGTTTTGAATGTATAAGGTGCGAAATATAGAAATAGATAAAAAAACTTTTGTTCCCCAAATTTTTGTATATATTCGTACAACAAACTATAACACACAACCACAACCTCCGCTGCGCTGTAGCCATGGCCAAATTGGTCGAATTAGGATTAGAACTGCTGTTCCATCCGCTGTATTCTCCAGATTTCGCCCTGTACAACTTCTTTTTGTTTCCAAACTTGAAAAACTCACTCGCCGGGCAGAAATTAAGTCGAATGAAGAGTTCATCAGCGCCACGGAAGCCTATTTTGCAGACTTCGAGAAAACGTATTTTTCAGATGAGTTAAAAAAAGTGGAATATCGATAGGTCAATAATATATTCTATAATACGTTCTTTACTAACGGTAAAACATTGGAAAACCTCTAGATTTGAACCGGACAGCTTTGATTGGCATGAAATTTGGCATACACATAGCTAACAAATCCAAAAAAAGCTGTCTTTTTTTACTCTTTGAGATTTTTGGAACCTAATAATTTTTTTGTTATTTTGATAACATAAAAAATTTCAAAATTATAAATTATAAAAATATTAATTTAAAACCAATAATTATTTTTTTCAAAAATAAGTACTTTGAATCGATGAAACTTACAGATCACATAAACACAACGTTAAAGTAAAACAACTTGTGAAGCGGTAACGAATAATTTCATTTTTAGTTATTAATTAGGAGGCGATTTTCCCGATTTTTTTTTGACAAAACAAAAGGGACCAACTTTATTTTGAGCATAACTTGCTTACATGTGTGATGCTAGATTAGTTATTTATGAAACAGTTCGTGAAGTATGCTTTTTGCGAACGCACGCGATGTTTAGAGCACGAGCGACAGCGAACGAGTGCTATACATCGCGTAAGTTCGCAAAAAGTACTTCACGCACAGTTTCATAAAATATTTTATCTACGATAAACAAATAAAAAAAACTATAACTCTTCGTCACTTGAATTCATTGTTATTCTACAATTTTTAGAACTTTGACATTTAAAAATTCTAACTTCTTTCAAACCACAAAACTGTCAAAACTGTTGTTGTGATTTATTGCTCACATGTCATCGCCATGACAACGTGACAGTTAAGGATACTTATTTGATTATATGAAAGTGTGTCAAAAAACAATGCGAAAAAGTAAATCCCATTTAAAATACATTGTTGCTTCACGCACACTTTAAATCCTTCACGCACTGCTATCTATAATGACAGTATTCGCAAACTATAGTAGATAAATGTTTCTATAAATACAGAAATTAAGCTTTTTTAAAACACTTTAAAAAATTTGCACTTAGTTTTACCCAGAAAGTGCTTCACTTTTTGGTTATTTCACGTTGAAATATTATATTTGGAATTTGGCGGATATGAACCTAGCTAACCATTTTTCATTAGCTATAACTCTGCTTCTACTAGGTCTAAAGACCTTATGCATACACCATTTTTTTACTTTTTACAGGCTACATTTTTGCTAAAAACGTTTATTTTTCGATAAAATACATACTTTTTGAATTATTTGCGAAAAACCGTCTAAAAACGTGTTTTTTTTTTTGGTGAAAAATGAACATATTCAGAATGTTAATCCAAACGGTTCTTTAAAATTTACAGCAAAAGAAAATGTACTAAAAGTGTATCGAGCTGAAAGGATACTACATTCAGAAATAAATCAACACTTTTCCAAAATTTTCGTTTTTCTTTTGAATGGTTTGTGTGTGTGGTTGAAAAAAATGACTGCGGATTACTGGATTCATTCTCCTAACCAATTTTTATATTTTGAGCTCATGAATTACTGCACTTTGTAATTCCTGTTACATTTTTTTTAATTTTAGTCTGGTTAACAAAATTTGTTTGGTTTTTGTATTAAATATATATTTTCTTTTTTATATATATATTCTTTAATCAATTGGCGCCAAAATATCCCAAGTCAACCTTTCAGATGGATAACTTCTACCTATTGATATAATTCTTTTTTCTTTTTTTTTCTTTTTTTATTTTATTCAATTTTTTTGGGTTTTTTTTGTTTTTTATTCTTTTGAAGTAAGTAAGTACTCATCGGACCGCCTTAGTATAATACATTTAGTACATTATTAAAAGTTATCATTATCTCTGAACGTTTATAAAAATTGTTCGTGTTTTGTCCATATCAATTTATTTGTCTGTATTTTTTTTACTAAGAAAACATCGTTCTATTAATAATTTCTCCCCTCGTGTTGTTTTAATTTAAAATAGAAACAAGACAGTCATAATTGCGGACCTATTCTAAAAATAATCAACTCATCCATGCAGTCACGAACATACACCACCAAAACTTTGCTCTAATTTGAAAAGAGATATCTTCAATTCGGAGTTACCCAAAGAAAGATATTCTAAAAATCAGATTGCGTGCCATGATATACCGAGTATTTCGTGTGTTCAGCTGCAATCGAAATAATTTAAAACTAAATTTTTAATTCAATAATTGCTTCTACAATTTTTGGTATAGCACGATATGGTAATCTGATAAATCCATTTTGTGGAACGCAATTGAAATTTTCAACGAAAAATTTGTTTTCGTTTATAAATTCGCAAAGTCTGTTCGTCCGTTTGTGCGTTGTCGCCCCTGCAATACTAGGGGCCGATCTACCGGTGGGTTCGCATCAGGGTTGTTTTGTTTTAAACATTTTGTTTTAATCAACTGTTTTAAACGTGTTTTAAACGTTTGCTTATGTTTAAAACAGTTTTTGTTTAAAACACTTAAATTAAACAAGTGCTTTTTTTTCATTTTCTTTACTAATATAACATCAAAAAAATTCTCAAATACATTATATAAACTTTTTAACATATATATTATTTATTTATTAATAATCTGAACACAAAAAAAATTGGAAAACTGAAAATATTTTGCAAAGAAGAGTTAATCAATTTCTCAAAACTGTTTCAGACTCATAGTAATCTTGTAATTTAAATCAGTCACGTCATCACTGATGGAATTAAGCTCTTTAAAAATTGAAACCAACTTAGCAGCTTTGACATTGCCTAGCCGATTACGTAGTTTGGAATGGTAAACCTTATGATCAGAAGAGTCTTCTATGTTGGCTGACGATGCAACAGCTGTGTGAAGCTGTTGAGCAAGTTTCAATGCTGTAGTATACCTATTTATATTTTTCTTAGAACGCCACCATGCCAATGGTTTTACATTCTCAATATAGGTGTTTAGAAAACATATGGAGTAAAGGGTACACACTTTGCCTGGTAATAATAATAATCTAAAATGCTTCTGGATGATAATTTATAATGGATGGATGATAAGTTTATTTTCAATAAAGCGATGATCAAGCAAATTTGCCAAAAAATGAGCTGGGGTCACCAAATCATTTGCATGTTTAAAAAAAACACTAAGCACCACCAGAAACAGCACAAAATAACTGACAATAGACGTTATTGCAATAGCCAACTTGTAATGCGGATTTATAAATAGTAAATAGTCTGGGGTTCCCCAGGCAATAGCTCCTAATTTTGCAATTGGTTTTCTTATCTATTATTTAGTAGAATAATAATAATAGATCAAACACTTTCAATTAATATTATGTTTAGGAAAATATGATTTAAACAATGTTTTCTTCTAAGTTTTATTTGTTTAAAATATAAAATTTAAAAACAAAAACATTTTTAAAGCAAAAAAAAACGTTCTTTTTAAACGTTCTAGATCATAATCATTCTTTCAATGAAGAGTTTCAAATTCTACATATTCAAAATAAAGGCCTTAAGCTATCACTTTTAGAATCAATGGAAATTAATAAATTGAAAAATACAGATATAATTCTGAATGACCAACTCGAGACAAACAGCTCCCCACTCCTCAACCTCTTCAGTTAAAGACTTAAAAAGGCAAACACATTGTAAAATATATCACTTGAGAAAGGCACTTTGCCGAAACAGCTGTAGTAATAACATAGTTGTAATAAATTTTGTGGAAGTATAGAAAAACAAACGTTTTTCAGTGTTTTATTGTGAGACAAAAAAAAACGTTTAAAACAAAAAACATGTGTTTTAAACAAGTTTTATTTGTTTAAAACATGCAATTTAAAAACAAAAAAAACAGGTTTAAAACAAAAAAAAACGTTTAAAACAAAAAAAAAACGTTTGTTTTGTTTAAAATTAAAAAACATGTTTTTTTGCAACCGTGGTTCGCATGTAGTTTTGTCTCCTGAATCCAAATCTGAAAACGGCATTTCGATATCTCGAACCAAATTTGATATAACCGATCTCAAAGTCGAAAAATCAAATTTTCGACTTTATTATTATTTTTCTTCTTAAAGTTCCCTCTCCTATCGGAGGTTGGATATCATAATGGCTATGGTCACTTTGTTGGCTGCTGCTCTGAACAGTTGTAATGAACTACAGTTAAACCATTCTCTAAGGTTCCTCAGCCAGGAGATGCGTATTCTTCCTATGCTTCTTCTTCCTTGCCTTGGATCCTTCCTTGCATGATAATTTTCAGCAACTCATATTTTTCTCCTCTGGTAATGTGACCCAAATATTCCAGTGTTCCAGTGGCGTGCGGTGACATTTTCGGAAGAGGAAGCGATTCAATAAGGGTTTAACAAATATTTTCTTACGAGGGTCGCGATCAAAATATATACCTACTTAATAGGTGTATACCTAATGTATTACCTGTTAACTTATATCGACTAAAAACAAGAACTACAAAAAATTAGGTATAGTGTTTAACCCAGTCTGAGAGACATGCACACGCCTTGAGAATGAGATTCAGGTGATACAAATTCATTGAGGCAAGGAGGATTTACTCTTATAAGCGAGCGTCACTCCATCCCGCCCCAATGCTTCATACTATCCACTTCCCCTCCGATAGCACTCTGATGCGCTATATGGGCTCTCTATCAGCAAAGTGCTTATTATGTAGGAGTCCTGGATACAAGGACTCACAAACGAAATCCTACCCCGATCAATACAGGTTAGTGACTTAGTATATCGTATATATCTAGTGACTTATCATCGATCTGTACTGCTTGCTCAGGGTCGAGTCCCTGCTCCAGGCTTGGTTTCTTTAAACTTAAAAAGAAGAGTTCTATTCAAAATTGTTTTTATATTCCGATTTCGAATCACCTTCCATAACACACAACTTTCAACAATATGACACTTATTTACTTATACATACTTAAGTCCTATTCTCTTATCAACCAATGCAAATTTTTTGTCGATAACATCGTCGTAAAATTTTGGATTTTCTGATAATTGTTTAATAAATGCACTCTTTTCAATGGATAATAAGGCTAACTTGGAAAGTCTGTCTTCACTTGTAAAATTTATTGTAAAACTTTTGATTCGTTTTAATACTGAAAAACTTCGTTCAACTGATGCATTTGTAGCTGGGATAGTTAGTACTTACTACTTAATTCACACAACTTGCCCACTTCACACAGAGACTGATTTAAACCAGTAGTATTCAAAAAATTCAACCGATTCCTAAGTATTCCTTTATCACTAATTTCAGGTGTTTTATAAATGACATTTAACTGAGAATGCAGAGCTAGATTATCAAAGAAATCATAATTTAATCGTACTGAATTAAATAGGTACATACCTCTGTGGGAGATTTTAATGAATTATAATTAGACATATTAAAATTACATAATTCTACATATTTTATTTCTTTAAAATTTTCAAAGTGATAATTCATTTCTTGTAGAATATTATCAAAAATTTCGATGTATAATCGTCGATAGGTCTCTCTTTCGCCGACAATATCAATCATCATTATTTTTCTTTTAGGTTTGAAGCCCATATTTTCAGCTTTATCTCAAATATTTTTAAACAGCTCATTTTTTTAATCATCATAAGTCATCAAATTGTCTTATACAAAATGCAATGTCACTTGACTTCGTCTGTAAAATGTCGTAGGTACTATAAAATATCAGTAAAAGGAAAAATCTCAAAATGTCAAATAAAATATTAGTAAAAATATTAAGCAAAAAATTGAAATCGAGCCATTTGTACCTAAATACCTACCCCTTATAGCAGCAGTAACAGACTCCGCATCTCGCTTTCGGAATCGGAAGCGGTCGGACGAGCGCTTCTAGTCGTATCAAAATTCGCGTGAAAGGAACATGACTAGCGGGTGAGGTTATTAAACCCTGACCAACTTTTGAACGGGACAAATGCATGACAAGCAGCGATTTTGAGATGCGCTTCCGTCAGGACCGGACTGAATCGTTGAATTGTGTGCTTATTTGAGACCGTTCGTATGCGATCAATTTTTAATAATGTTTCAATGCCTATTAGTTACATAATAGATTACTTAGATTAGGGAAACCTTGTTGATAATTAAATACTAATTAATAATATATGTATTTTCTTATATGGAAGTATAGGGAAGCGGTGCTTCCACCGCTTCCATGGACCGCACGCCTCTGCAGTGTTCTAGTTTTTATACTTTTCATGATTTCTTACTCCTTATTTAAACGTCGTAGCACTTCAACATTGGTAATCTTTTGAACCCACTGAATTTTCAATATTCTTGTGTAACACCACATTTCGAACGCTTCTATTCTTCTTATGTGTTGTCTCTTCAATGTCCAAGCTTCCATTCCGTATAGCAATATAGAAAATATGTAGCATCTTAGAGCCCTTAATCTGAGAGGCAACTGAAGGTCTTTGTTTGTAAGCAATGTCTTCATTTTTATAAATGCTTGCCTTGTAGTTTCAATTCGGACTTTAATTTCTTTGCTTTGGTAATTTTTGTCATCAAACCAGGTTCAAAGATATTTGTATGTCTTAACTTTTTCTATTTGGGTTTGCTCTATCAAAGTTTGCTAGTATTTCGCAATATTGGTCTAAGAGAGCAACGTTTTCGGGAAAGTATTTAAGACAGCTGATTCTTTAATATATTATTCCCTATGCTTTCTCGAACACCGTATCGGCCATCTGACTGCTGATACAGGTTACGTTCATTACTGCGCAGCACACTTGTACAGGTAAATACAAAATCAGGGTGATTGATTAGTGTGATAAAGCTTAGTAGATCCGCTATAGTAATAGATAGCAATAAAAGTTAATAACAAAAATTGTAGCCAACTTTGAGCTTACAAAATTAGTTAGAATATTACAGGGTGTTATAACCAATGTTTTATGAAAATCGTAATAACTTCAGCTCCCTGTATAAATAAAAATAAGCACAACAGCGTTAGTTTATTGGTGCCATATTTTTTTGTTGATTGTCAAAATTTAAAAAAATGGTTGATATTGCTAATTTTCTTTATATCGAATACAGGGTGAGTCAAAACGCAAGTACATTATTTTCTCAGTAATTTGAAATAGAACAAACACCCTAATTAATAACTTGCTCTGAAAAATTATATCTTTAAAACTAACTTTACACATAGGGAATGTTAAACAAAAATTAAAGTACGGTAATGGTACTTTTCGACAGTGATATAAAATACAGGGTGTCTCATTTAAAATTTCTGAGAAAAGAATGTACTTGCGCTTTGACTCACCCTGTATTCGACATAACGAAAATTAGCAAAATCAACAGTTCTTAAAAATGTTCACAATCAACAAAAAAATATGGCACCAATAAACCATTGCTGTTGTGCTTATTTTTATTTATACAGGGAGCTGGACTTGTTGCGACTTTCATAGAAATTTGGTTATAACTTTGTGAAAGCCCTATATAACATAACAAACCTTTATATTTTTGTGATGGTGAAGTTAAGAGGATTTCGAACATAAAATAAATTAAAGGGTGTTCCATTAAAAAAAAACATAAGTTTGGTCTACCACTATGTTATCGAACACCCTGTAAAATTCCAACTAATTTTGTTACGTGAAGCTCAAAGTTGGCTACAATTTTTGTTATTAACTTTTATTGCTATCTATTACTATAGCGGATCTACTGAGCTTTATCGCACGAATGAATCACCCGGTATATTGAATTTAAAATTATTTTAAGACGAAAAATTTGTTTGTCATTACTTTTTAAACCACAGAAATGTCTTTCAATTATAATTCATATTTCTAATAATGTTTAAAAAGTAATGACAAAAAAATTTATCGTCTTAAAATAATTTTAAATTCGATATATTTACCAGTACAGGTGTGCTGCGCAGTAATGAACGCAACCTGTATAGTAGTCAGATGGCCGGTACGGTGTTCGAGGAAGTATAGGGAATAATATATTAAAGAATTATAAGAAAGTCTTAAAATACTTTTTTTTCCGGAGGTTGCTAGCTTGGTCCATATTGTTTCCACACCAATGCGATACCTTCTGGGTGTGCTATGGTATTCCCACTGCTATATTTTGATAATAATGTGTCTGCGATTTGAATTCTCTCGCTAGATATTTGGCTTTTGAGAATAGTTCTATAGATTTTTGGTGGTCAGCATGTTCCTCTAGTTGGACACATAATATGTTGTTAATATAATTATTTTTGTTCCTTCTGCACAAGTATTTTATAGTTCTATTTATGATGCATATCTCTATTTTTTGTATTGAATTTGATATGCCATTTCTAAGTTTTCGTCTTTCTTCTACGAGGTTGAGAATCTCTTCAATTTTGACTTTATTTGCAATTTTTTTACTGTGCAGTTTACTACTAATGTTAAGGTACTGAATACTAAAAAATCGTTATTAGTGCAGTCACTGAAGGTTTTCACCTACGATTTCGTTGAAACTCCATCGATTTTCGTGAAAATTGGTGAGCAGTTAGAGGATACCTCAAGGAATAAAGGTGACATAATGCTAATTTGCGCTTTTACCCTGGGGGTGGATGCCACCCCTTTTCTGGGGTGAAAATTATTTTATTCAAAATAATACCAAAAATCGATAGAGGGACAAATTCTAAGCAAAATTTGTTATATTAAGTTATTAACATAAATCAATACTTTTTGAGTTATTAAAGATCAAAAATTTTATTTTTTCGTAAAAAAAATGCATGCTTTAAAGCTGTTTTTCACCTATAACCCAAAAACTATTAACTTTTATCAAATTGAAGAGTCTCAGATGCAGAATCCACCAATTTAATAAAATTAAAATGGTAAATACTAATTTAAATCTGAGACTTTTCATGTTGAAAGTTCTTTCTGGTACATCCTTAATCAGCGACTTTAACAATAATTGTCTTCTATTAGCTTTTACAAAAAAGTTATTCCTACCAAAATTGAAAACAATAAAAAATTGAATATACTATTCACTTAAAGTACTAAACTAATGTTAATTCAAAGTGAGTTACAGGTAATTAAATGAATATTTTTTTCGATGAGTACTCAAATCTAATTATTCAAGCTTAAAAAATGGGAAAACGATGCATTTTATAAAATATACCTGTTAAACACGTATCAAAGTACTTCAGAATACCTAACAAATGAGCTCCAGAAGTTAATAGCATCAAAATTAAGCAAGTTATGATGAAACTAAGAGAACCCTTTCGTAGCTAAACAATGTTAGCTTGTAACAGTTATATTACTGTATATGACCTGTCCTATACATTTGTAAAAATGTCTTAAAAGGATGAATAAATATTTCTATTTCTATTTCTATTTCTATTTAATCTTTGATTTTTAAAAAAAATATAAGAGGTTTTAAAGATTAAATTCAACGCGCTTTAATATCCCTTGGAATTACCTTTCAAACCTTTTTTAGGTCAACCTGATATTTTAACAATTAACGGAGTTATTAAAAAACAATAACAGTTTTTGGAAAAATTAAAAAAGTTTGAAAAATTTTTGGAGCATAAATTTTAATGCTATTAACTTGTTCGGTATCTCATTTGATAGATATTTTTAAGTACTTTCCCACATGTTTAATAAGTTTATGTTATAAGATACATCATTTTCCCGTAATTCAAGCTTGAATATTTAGATTTGGGTACTCGCCGAAAAAAATATGCATTCAATTATCTATAACTCACTTTTAGTTAATACTAAAAGGTTTTTTTAATAAGGAGTTTATTCAGTTTTTTATTAGCTTCAATTTTGGTAATTATAACTTTTTTGTAAAAACTTGTAGTTTCTGAGTTATCTATGAAAAATCGGTTAAAAACATGCATTTTTCTTACGAAAAATTAAAAATTTTGATCTTTAATAACTCAAAAAGTTTTGATTTATTTTAATAACTTTTTATAACAAATTTTGCTTAGAATTGTCCCCCTATGTAATTATGGGGTTATTTTTAATAAAATAATTTTCACCCCGAGAAGGGGTGGCATTCACCCCCAGGGTAAAAGCGCAAGTTGGCACCATGTCACCTTCGTTTCTTGAGATATCCTCTAACACTCTAACCATTCACCAATTTTCATACAAATCGATGGAGGTTGAACGGAATCAGAGGTAATAGCTCATATACACCTTCAGTGACTCAATTATATGAAGAATCGTCACAAACACTAAACTACTATAGAAATTGTACCTACTAGAAAACTCAAAATAGGTTCATTAACCACACAAAAAAGATTTACAAGTAAAAAACCAAGCTTCCTTTATCAATTTTTGAGGTAGTTCAGCCAACTGGAAAAATCCAACATCAATAAAAAGTTTGATAAAATTTTTAACTAAATACGTCTTATAAAATTAATGAACATTCAAAAGAAAAACGAAAGAATGTAGAAGTTTTTATACTCCTTTGGGGCACAAATGCACCAGATTGTGTAATTTGTAAGAATAATTAAATTAAAATCAACAAAAGATTGGAAATTACCATGTTAATTGGGTTATCAAAATGTCTTATATCAACGAAAGTAAATTTTAAGTAAAAAAGGCCGCAGGCAAGAAAATTTATAATTATGTTGGCTGTGTTTTACTTGACGTAAAACAAAATTCGAAAAATCGTTCACGTATGCGGAAAGTTTGAAGATAAGAACAAAGGACGGCGAAATTATCAATTAATTAATTAAGCGACGTGAAAAAATACGCTAATTGTGTTAAATGCGTAGTCAGCAAGATGTTAATGAGAATTGTTCGATATCTGGGTGGCCTAATCAAGAAAACGCAAGCATTTTCGACCAAAAAAATCACAAATTTTCATTTTTCTTCTTGAGGTCTTCTTCTGTTGAAGATTTGGACGGCCTCTGTGCAAAAGGTAACAAGTCAAATTTTCTGGTTTTGAGGAAACGAAAAAAACGGTTCTTGTTTCGAATAAATTTTTAAATTTTTTCAGAAAACAATACAAAATAGTGGTTTTTATTGAACTTTAAAAATTTTTATAGCTGCGACTTTTGATTTAATTAAATTTTTCGACTTGTTACAAAATGCACAATATTTTCCTTACTTGTTACCATGGACACAGACTTACTCAGGCTTCTTCTTCTTCTTCAAGTGCCATATCAGAATTATCCGACGTTGGCGATCATCATTGCGGAGGCTTCTCGATCTTCTGCAATATGGAATAATTGTCCAGCATTTGGTATCTGAGTCCATTCTCGAATGTTTTTTAACCAAGAAACTTGTTTTCTTCCTACACCTCTACGGCCCTCTATTTTGCCTTTAAGCATCAGTTGTAATAATTTATATCGACTTCCCCTCACTATATGTCCCAGATAAGACATTTTTCGATGTTTAAAGTCTTAAGCTATATCTACATACCAGAGAAAACCAAATAGATCACATCGCCATATCAAAAAGATGGAGATCATCTCTTCTTGATGTACGAAATAAAAGAGGAGCAGACATCGCAAGTGACCACCATCTGTTAATTGGTACCATTAAAATTAAGATGGCAAAAAACAAAATCACAAGAAACACCAACAGACCCACATATAACCTGAACAAATTAAAAACTCTTCCAGGAAAACACATGTTTAGGGAGGAGCTTCAAGTAAAAACAAGAGAACGTGAAGTAAATAGCTGGGAAGATTTGGCAAATGTTCTGACAGAAATAGCTGAAGACAAACTGGGTAAAAAAGAGAAAGATAGAAAGGAATGGATATCAGATGAAACTTGGAATCTTATCGAGGAAAGAAAACAACGAAAAAAAGATATCTTGCAAGCAAGAACTGTAGAAGGAAGAACGAACCGACAACAAGAATATGAAACACTAAATAAAGCAGTTAAAAGGAATGCAAGAAGAGACAAAAGAAGGTGGGCTGAAGAACTGGCAAAACAAGCAGAAACAGCTGCACAACACAACAGGACTAGAGAGCTGTACCAAATTACCAGACGATTAACAAAAAATGGGCCCAACTGTTCGAACATTGTAAGATCCAAGACAGGTGAATTACTTACTACAACGGATGATCAAGTAGAGAGATGGAAAGAGCACTTTCAGGAGATGCTAGGCACGCCCAGGGATAACGCGGATGAAATTGTCGAAAACCCGCAGAATGTAGACTTGCATATATCTTGCGAGTCCCCTTCCAAAATGGAGATAATAACAGCTATCAAATCTCTGAGAAATAACAGGTCCCCGGGAATCGATAACATTGCTGCCGAACTACTTAAAACTGACCCGCATCTAACCGCTGAACTTTTGCTCCCCATAATCCGAGAGGTGTGGGAAACAAACCGCATTCCAGCGGGCTAAAAAAAAGGTAATATTATTAAGCTTCCAAAAAAGGGCAACCTCACTGTGCAAAAATTGGAGAGGAATAACCTTGCTTACCGTCATAAATAAAATTTTTACGATCATCATACATAAAAGATTAACAAACAAGGTTGAATTTCGAGCGAATCAAGCAGGTTTTAGACCAGAATCTTCCTGCATAGATCACATTAATACAGTGAGGGTAATAATGGAACAATCGGTTGAATGGAACACACCTCTATACATGGTCTTTGTCGATTTCGAACGTGCCTTTGACGTGTCTCATGCTGCTCTATGGAAAATTTTAGAGCTAAGAAACATTCCTCATAAAATAATTTCCATTATAAAGTCACTGTACACTGAGGCGACGTGCAGCGTGACACACAATGGGGTCAACAGTGACGAATTTGACGTACTTACTGGAGTCAGACAGGGATGTGTGCTTTCTCCGTTTCTGTTTAACATAGCTCTGAACTATGTTCTCTCCAAACTAGACTTCGACACAAAAGGGATACAATGGACGTTAACCACACGCCTAAGTGATCTGGAATACGCCGACGATATCTGCCTGTTAGGACAAAGGTTCCAGGATGTGGCCGACCAATTGGAAACACTATCCACTGAGGCCAATAAAATAGGTTTAAAAATCAATATTGGTAAAACCAAGTCGATGAGAATAAATGCAAGGAACAACACGCTATTTAATATCGACAACAAGCAGATTGCAAATGTGGAGAACTTCACGTACCTTGGAAGTGTCATAACAGAAAGCGGAGGTACAGAAGACGATATTCGTATGAGGATACGAAAAGCTCAACAAGCTTTCAGCATGCTTAACCCTGTTTGAAGGTCTGGAGAATATACTACAAGGACAAAGATCCGAATATTCCAGTCAAATGTTATGTCTGTTCTACTCTATGGATGTGAAACCTGGAAAGTGACAAAATACCTTACAGACAAATTGCAGGTCTTTGTTAACAAATGTCTACGAAGAATTGTTCGTATTTTCTGGCCAAACACCATCAGAAACGAAGATCTGCTACACCTGACCCAACAAAAGAGGGTAGAAAATGAAATCAAATACAGAAAGTGGGGGTGGATAGGTCACACACTCCGAAAAGATAGTTCCAGTATTGCAAAAAATGCCCTAGAGTGGAATCCCCAAGGAAAGAGAAAAAGAGGTCGCCCAGCACAAACTTGGAGAAGATCCATCATGGACGAGATAAGAAGTCAAGGAAAGTCTTGGAATGAGGTGAAGGCCCTAGCGCAAAATAGAACCCGATGGCGCGTTTTCACTGAAGCTCTATGCTCCACTTAGGAGTTCAAGAACATTATATATATATATATATATATATATATATATATATATATATATATATATATATATAAAGTCTTAAGCAGTTCTCTATCTTTGTTAACCATCCTTAGTGCTTCTTCATTAGTTTTCCTTGCTGTCCAAGGTATCTTCAGCATTCGTCTATGAATCCACATTTCCAATGCTTCAATTCTGTTCATAATCGATACTTCTTTTAGTGTCCACACTTCTGCACTATACAAAAGTACGGACCAAACATAGCACTTGACCATTCTTTGTCTTAGTTCTAAACTGAGATGATTATTGCAAACAAATGACTTCATTTTCATAAAAGTAGTTTTAGTCATTGCTATTCTACGTTTTATTTCTATGTCTAATTAGATCTAGTTGGTCCGTTATCACAGTTCCCAAATATGTCTTTTTGTGAACTTTCTCAACTTGGACTCCGTTTAATTGAAGCTTTGCATCGGGATGTGAGTCACGACTAATTATGAGTTTATTTTCACGAGTTTTATCACGAGTTTCCTCTCCTACCTCGTGAATACGATCAAGCAGAATTTGGAGACCTTCAATATTATCTGACAGAATTACTGTATCGTCTGCATATCTAATCACATTAAGTAGTTCGCCGTTGATTTTTATCCGATATAGCTGTCTCTCAAGTGCCTTTTTAAATAACTGGTCCGAATAAATATTGAACAATGTTGGCGACAAAATGCACCCTTGTCTGACTCCTCGTTGTATGGAGATTTCATCGGTGTAGTTATCTCCAATTTTTACGATAGCAGTTTGATTCCAGTACAAATTTTTAATGACACGAATATCCTTGTCATCTATTCCGATATTTTTCAGTATTTGCATTAATTTTACATGCTGTACTTTATCGAATGCCTTTTCGAAGTCCATGAAACATGCAAATACATCTTTTCTTTGGTCACGGCATTTTTGTAATAGGATGTTAAGCGCAAAAAGTGCCTCCCTGGTTCCCATAGCATTTCTAAAACCAAATTGGGTATCTTCGAGATCTTCTTCGCATTTGTGTCTAATTATTTTGTGAAGTATTCTTACTCAGGCACTATTTCTTTTTTTCAGCAACTTTAAGGCACAAAAATACTAAATTTATTATAAAATGACTTTATGTACTTTTACTGATTGGAAACAAGTCAACCAGGCAGTGATTATGGTGATAAATTCAAATACTGCCCTGAAGGTAACAAGTCCACTTATTTCCTTTTGCACAAATTAAATTTTTCATATTTAACTTGTTACATTCCACACGTAAAAAAAATATAGCCTTTCAGTGGTAGTGGACTTGTTTATTTTTGCACAGAGATAGACATTGATAAAACAATGAATATCACATGATAAAAAAATCCAAAAAATGACTTGTTACCTTTTGCACAGAGGCCGTCCGATTGACGATCATCATGTAAGCACATGCATATTGTCTTCAGTTAAAAACTTTAAATTCAGGATTTATACTCAGCCTTTGCCACTGCTAATGCCGCTGTCGGAAATATTGCCCGAAATACGATATCGACGCGAGTTAAGTGGTCACACCAGTCCTCACCAGTGTCGGCAATTTCCTCATGACTAATACTCACTCACATTCGCGCTGCCTCTCCTTTGACTT
This sequence comes from Diabrotica virgifera virgifera, assembly GCF_917563875.1. Lineage (NCBI taxonomy): Eukaryota > Metazoa > Arthropoda > Insecta > Coleoptera > Chrysomelidae > Diabrotica > Diabrotica virgifera. The sequence continues at coordinate 2,299,377 of NC_065445.1, read as the reverse complement.
CCGTCCCAAAAACTTACTTTTTGGGGAGCGCCGTGCAATGGCAGTAGCATGAGCAGCGGCAGCTCGAGTGAGCTATTTACACATTCACGCTGCCCAATTCCCTGTCCAACAGGGCTGAGTGTATATGCGATATAATACCTCAACAGACATTTCATACGGACCAGGAGCCTCTTTACTTTTTATATTCTTGAGTGCATATACAATATACATAGTAGGTATCCCTTCATTTATTATCATTGGACCAAATCGTTTATCTTGAATGAGGCTTTCCATATATTTTTGCAGGTTAGTATTTTTTGCGTTGTCTGCTGCTTCCATTACTTTATTTTCGTGTCTGCCTCTGTAGGTTCCGGTGTTTTCCCTAATCTTCTTTTTCTTCACGTGCCGTGCTCGATTATCGAGAGTTGGTTATCAAATTGGCTATAGTAATTTTCGACGTTCTTCTTCGACCTGGCCCACTTCTTTCATCTACCATGCCTTGTATTATTAAATGGAGTATATTCTATCTCTCTGAGTGGCGCATAACATGGAAAAAATATTCAGTTTGCAATTATTAACTGTTCTGACGACGTCCGTAACTTTTGCCTGTTAAAAAACCTTGGTAACGAACCCTACTCATCCAACTTATTCGTAGGATTCTCCGATATACCCAGATTTCAAAGGCTTCCAGTTTCTTGAGAAGTGTATCCATTAAAGTCCAACCTTCGACACTTTACATTACAAAAGAATAGAGAACACATATAACATCTCAATAATCTAATTTTCAGACTCAAAGTACCTAATATTGTTCCCACATAACAGCTTCTTCATCTTAAAGAATGTAGCTCTGGCCTGCTCTATACGTTTCCTTTGCTTCTGTTAATTTATTTTGTATTTCTCTGTGTGTCTTGGCATATATTGTTTTGTCTACAGTTTGAATGATGCTTCTGTTCTCCATTAACTTAAGTAGTTCGTCGGTCGTCCAATCTTTTTCAATATAGCGCCTTTTAAGTTCTTCCATTAAATGTTTGCATTCTGAACTTTTCCGTTATCAATTCCTGGAACTAGTTCTTGATTTATCCTTTTTTCAATAATTTCAAAATAATGATAATGAATTTCTGGCTGGGTCTCTGAGGTCGATAAGTTTGATGTTATTTGTAATGAAGACTCAGGAAGCGAAACACAACATAACTATAAAGTTTTCTGGGTAATGTTATCTAGAGGAACGACTATAGAGCAGATTTAACGGTTATCCTAGTGAGAAAAGGAATACGTCATACTCTTTAACATACTCTACCACTAAACGCTATGGAAACAACCACAATTAAAGTCCATATGAGACAAAGAGAAATAAGGATCACTTCAGCATATGTAAAGCCCACAGATCCTCTAAACGACAACCTGGATGCGTTCCGGTATATAGAAAAATCGACCAGAATAATGGGAGACTAATCTCCAGATCACCTAACTGGAACGATAGAGCTACAAACAGAAGCGGACGAATACGAAGTAATTATCTAGTGAATACAGAAGACACCAGAGCAACTGGGTCCGTCCAACCAACTCATTCTTCAGGAAGAGACCTAGAAATTCTGATCCCACATCCTGAGAACAAGATTGACAACAATTATTATATCCATCATGTATATCTACCTAGCTTAACTACAACAAAATATTTATTTTTTATTTACATCTTTTCATCTTTTAACATCTAAAAGTGGAGTTAAAACAGATATTTTGTGTTGGGTGACACAATTCTTATTTTATTTCCTTTTTGGATCAGAACTGTACATTCTAACAGAGAGCTGCAAGGAAAACGTGACCTGAAATTCGAGCAACTTCCTTTATCTTTGTGATATGTCTACTCAAAAGAATACGTTTCAGAATAAAAAGGATTGAAATGAATAATTACAGTATAAATTATGGAAATATCATGTTGGTTCAACCTTTGTTCTTAGAAAAAAAAAAATTTCTGAAATATACAGGAAAAATATTGGTTAATCATATCTCTTGAGATGATCGGCACGTGAAAATTACAGAGGTGTTGCTCTGTTGAATAGTTGTTGACAAGGTATTCCTATTATGTCAAAAACAATAATAGAATTAAGAAATGTTATTTGGTTTAGAAATAAACCAGGAAAAATCAAAGTACCTACATGATACTCGGAAATACAAGGCAAAAAGAAGAGGGGCAGTTTACTTTCATATAATATAATGAATCAAGGAAATATAATTTCGAGAGAGTGGCCAATTTTACATATCATAAGAATGGGAACTGAATGCCAGATTGGCAAAGGGAAATAAAAAGATGGGAAGCCGAAGACCACTGATAATTCCAAATATGTATCGAGAAAAACAAAGTTAAAGATATATAAAATGGTCATAAGGCCTACAGTGATGTATGGTGGTGAAGTATGGACAATGAAAATGCAAATACGGAGAAATTGGAAAGATGGGAAAGAAAAATGCTCAGAGCTATTATGGAGGCAAAAACACGGTGGAAGGTTGAGTGCGGCGAATAAACTGGGAGCTAGAGGAATATTGTATAACGAACCAAGCATCAGTCGCTTATACACAGTGAGATGGATGGGCCACGTGATAAGAATGGCAAGGAAGAGGATGACAAAGATGATCCTAAAACGGAACCCAATCACGAACAGAAGGATGGGATGACCCAGACAAAGATCGTTTGATAGCGTATAGGAAGATCTCATAAAAAAAGGAATTTGATGGATGGTAAGAAAGAGCATAAAAACAAGTATAAAAACAAGAAAACTAGAATATTTGGGTCACATTACCAGAGGAGAGAAATATGAGCTGCTGAGAGTTATGCAAGGAAGGATCCAAGGAAGAAGAAGCATAGGAAGAAGACGCATCTCCTGGCTGAGGAACCTTAGAGAATGGTTTAACTGTAGTTCATTACAACTGTTCAGAGCAGCAGCCAACAAAGTGACCATAGCCATTATGATATCCAACCTCCGCTAGGAGATGGAACTTTAAGAAGAAGAAGAAGAAAGAGCAACAAACAGGGATGCATGGAGGAGGCAAGGGATGCATGGAGGAGGCATCAATATAGTAGGCAAGGAGCACAATTGAACAAGAAGGCACCCTACTTGATACAAGTTTTGTAATATATAACTATAAATATTGTATTAATTGGAAATGGAGAGAAAGGAAATGGAGTTGGATGGGGCACACACTAAGGAGACCTGACACAGGCTCAGAGCTATTATGGAGGCAAAAACACGGAGGAAGGTTGAGTGCGGCGAATAAACTGAGAGCTAGAGGAATTGTATAGCGAACCAAGCATCAATCGCTTATAAACAGTGAGATGGATGGGCCACGTGATAAGAATGGCAAGGATGAGGGTGACAAAGATGATCCTAAAACGGAACCCAATCACGGATAGAAGGATATGATGACTCAGACAAAGATCGTTTGATAGCGTATAGCAAGATCTCAGGAAAAAGGGAATTTGATGGATGGGAAGAAAGAGCCACAAACAGGGATGCATCGAGGAGGCAAGGGATGCATGGAGGAGGCATCAATATAGTAGGCAAGGAGCACAATTGAACAAGAAGGCACCCTACTTGATACAAGTTTTGTAATATATAACTATAATATATTATATTAATTGGAAATGGAGAGAGAGGAAATGGAGTTGGATGGGGCACACACTAAGGAGACCTGACACAGACATAGCAAGGTAAGCTCTAGAATACACACCACATGAAAAGAAAAGACCAGGTAGACCCGTAGAAACGTGGAAAAGAAGGGTCGAGAAAGAAATTAATGCTATTGGGAAAAACTGGGCAGAAATAAAGATCAGTGCAAAGGATAGGACAGAATGGAGGCAGGCAGTTGATGCCTTATGCTCCGCATGGAGTGAAGAGGAATGAATAAGTTATATCTATTAATTGTATTTTAGCTCTCTAGGCCTTCAAGCCTTTCTGAGTTTTGTAAATAAATAAATATCTTGAGATATACAGGGTGTTTCATTAATAATTGTCCATATAGTACCTGGAGAAACCTTAGCACAAAATACGAAGATTTAACCTGAAACACTTAAATAAAATGTGGTTCCTTACTGAGTTACAGGGTGTTTTATCTAAAAATTCAAAAACTATTTTTGCTCAGCATTTTAAAACTCTTCGACGTATCCTTTTCATACTTGGCAGAAAGTGCGAATACTATACACTCTACTAAATTATGATAAACAAATGTTTCTAGCTACTACCAGAGGCATACGACAGGGGATAGTGAATGGTTGACCCTTCTCAAATTCTACGCTACTGGAGGAATTACTATTTTAGTGCCATTTTTAGATTCTCCAATACTTTCTACGTAAATAATATACTCCTCATGGTAACGATAAAGTCATTAGTTTTCGAGATATTTGAAGTTAAATATGAAACGGCACAGTTATTTTGATTAATTTATGCTATGATTCATATGATTAAAATTTAAAAATTATTTGTACTCAGTACTTTAAAACTATTTTTCGTATCCTTATCATAATTGGCAGAAAGTGTAGGTACTGTGCACCCTACTAAATTAAGATAAATAAACGTTTCTAGCTACTACCAGAGGCGTACGACAGGGGATAGTGGCTGGTTGACCCTTCCCAAATTCTACACCACTGACGAATTTGCTATTTTAGTGTAATTTTTTGTAAATTTTTTATGTAAATAATATACTCTTCATTCGTAACGATAAAATTATTAGTTTTCGAGATATTTGAAAATAAAAATGAAGCGACACACTACATTAATCAAAATAACCGTGTCGTTTCATTTTTAACTTCAAAGATCTCGAAAACGAATGACTTTATCGTTACGAATGAAGAGTATATTATTTTCATAGAAAGTATTGGAGAATCCAAAAAATTGAACTAAAATAGAAATTCCGCCAGTGGCGTAGAATTTGGAAAGGTCAACCATTCACTTTCCCCCGTCGTACGCCTCTGGTAATAGACAGAAAGGTTTGTTTAACATAATTTAGTAGTTTGTATAGTACCTATACTTCCTGCCAAGTATGAAAAGGATAAGTCGAATAGTTTTAAAATGCTGAGCAAAAATAGTTTTTAAATTTTTAGGTAAAACACCCTGTAACTCAGTAAGGAACCACATTTTATTTAAGTGTTTTAGGTTAAATCTTCGTATTTTGTACTAAGGTTTCTCCAGTTACTATATGGACAATTATTAATGAAACACCCTGTATACGTTTCCTAGACATTAAGTATTAATCCCAGAAAATAAACTTGCAACCGATTATGGTAAATTCAATAAGAAAATAAAACACAAAAGTAAAAATTATTTTTTCTACGAGCGTGCAAAAATGTCTACTTTCGCGCACGCATTTTAGTTTAGAAAGTTTCACTTTTCCGCACGCGGTTTTTACTTTTCCGCACGCGTGTTAATTTAGATATGTTAATATGGCCTTAAAGTAATTATAATACATGCAATAAACTAATATTTAGATATTATTTACTAATTTATTTCAAATATATCTTATTGTGTTCCTGTTTTAATGAAATTAACGCGACAATTCGATGAAATAAAATTATATTGACATATTATTCGAAAGTCAAATCGGTAGACAATAACAGTCGTTTTGAATCATCGTCATGGAAACCAAGATCGTCGTCATGCTAACTAATTATATTGAAAGTTTGGTTTTGACAACCTTGTCAAAGAATTAATTTGTGTATGTATTTTCATATTAATTAAATTAATTGATTAAGATTTGGTAATTTTTTAAAGACTCTTAGAAAAAATATTGTTCCTAACTCTTACAGAAAGTCTCTTTCCCGCACTCGACTGCTTGCCGAACTCCCGCTTCGCGTCGTTCGGCAAACTGCAGTCGCGTGCGGAAAAGAATGACTTTCTGCACTTGTTAGGAAAATAACTATTGATTTAAAATTTAAAAACAATGTAATACCAAATCAATCCTTATATAAGTCTGGAAAGCTATGTAATTGGAGTGAACTTTGATCTTACAATTTGCTGAATTATTTACCTACACGTGGGACATTAACCTTTGTAATATGTCAGCGTCTAACGTATTATTCAGTGAATCGATTGAAAACATCAAATGAGGAAAATAATGACACAATTGTTATTTAAAAATAGTTCTCCTATAAGAGAAATCAGTATACAGTGCGAGCAAGTCCAATTACTCATTTTTCAAGGGATTTCAAGAAATACGAAAAAAATTGTTAAGAGTGTAGACGCAAAATTTCAACTTCAATGTTTTTTAAATGCATTAATTTTTGGTAGAGGAAGAAAGTCTCTGAAAACTTCTATAATGTTTATTTCAATCAGTTACAGAGGTGAAAAAAGAAAAGAGAAAATTTAGTGTGATTTTTAATTTCAAATATCTATCTATTTATAAGTGAGGTTCCTACAGCCTCTGTTGCTTCTCGCATTTCGACCGCCATCTTTTTCTGTCCATCCATTCGTCTTCTTTGATGGCTCTATCTCTCATTATGTGTCGTATTTTCTTCCCAGGCAACTGAAGGTCTTCCCGTTCTTCTTCTTTGTCGTGGTATGTAATTTAAAGCTTTCTTTGGCCATAATATATCTTCATTCATTAGTTTCTAAATTTCTGAATCATTTTCTGATTCATTCGTTATGTTGGACCACAAAAAAATAAGGTACTTTAACAACTAGCCATGTTTTTCATCAATACAGGGCATCCTAAAAATCAAACTTTAAGGGTCAATTCAGCATGAAGAAATAATGACCGTTTCGTTTGCTTTATAAACGTATAGTATGTCCGCAAATGCTTCGTTTCCGAGAAAGGGGTATTGAAATGTTTCTTACAAACTGACGATATTTATTGCTCTAAAACTGGTTGAGATATTCAAATGAAATAATTTTGTGGGTTTTAAGACGTAGTTATTGCGCATTTTTTGATATACAAATAAGAATTTTATATTAACCATTGGCGCGCATACGGGTGATATTACTACGTTAACTACGTCTTAAAACCCACCAAATTTCACTTGCATATCTCAACCGGTTTTAGGGCTATAAATAAATCGTCAGTTTATAAGAAAAATTTCAATACAACCTATCTCGGAAACGAAACATTCGCGGAAATACTTTTATCAAGCAAACTCTCATTACCTTTTCATGCAGAATTACCCCTTAAAGTTTGCATTACTTATTTAAAAACAGCCTGTATTGATGAAAAACGGCTAGTTGTTAAAGTACCTAACTTTTCTATGGTCAACATAAGCGAATGAATAAAAAAAGAGAATGTTAAGAAAATATGAGGCTATAGTTGGGTTTTAATTTCAGTATTTTATAAATGATAGATTCCACAGGGTAATGTGAACTTTGAGAAAAAAACAATTTTATTGTGTACTTACATCCGGTATACAACGAAAATTAACCTGTTTAGCAACAATACTATTACATCGATATTGATAAAGAATAAGGCTATACTACTATCATTGTTTGATTTGCGTGTATAGATATAATGCTATGTGGAAATGCGATCAATGATTGTCCCCGTTTAGGATTTTGTCCTCTTCAGGGTTTGTAGTGAATGTAAAATGTTGGCAGCAAAAGCAAACAGTCCGAAAAACACACTGGGGCAAGCGCCGTGTCCTGGTGTTTTTTGGATCCTGGGTTATGCCGGACGATGGTGTCCAGAAGGCTAAGAAGTCAACAGAGAAGAAAGTTTGATGGATTGTTGTTGGTTCCATAGACATTTACGTGTACTGTCCGTGCTTTGCTCTAGACCAATCTCCCTAGAAACCATTGTACAACGACAGGCGAGCCTGCGTCCCTCGTCGGCGGTCAGGAGGTGGCTTTGAGCGCAGCGTGGACAGTGAGCGTTCGAGTGGAGAAAATAGTTGCGGCTATTTTCTTGGGGCGAACAGGTATAATTGTGCAATGAAGTTGGGAAACCGCAAAAAACCAACTTCTCCCTGTTCGGGGTAGGGAAGAGGATGTGTTAAAGGTGGGTACGGAAGGCTAACGGGGTAGCCTCGAGGATGTTTTCGTACTCCACCGGGAGTTCGTCAATGCATGTTTGCATTAGAGCGGACGGTAAATGAATCTTTTTGCGTTTGGGCTTTCGGTGGAGTACGTGGCCGGAAGATGAACAGGAACATTTGAGAGATTCTTGTGTGTCGGAGGGGGGGCCGTTGATTACTTTGATTGTGAAGTTCCTGTTCAGAGAGTTTATTCTCTCGGTGATTTTGGGGATGTTCGAGATGTTATGGATTTCGTTTGAGGGATATCGCCAGTGCTCATAGTTACATCTACGCAAGATTCTACGTTCAGCGCTCAACAACCACTCTTGTTTTGATCTAGCGCAAAGAGAGTAGAGGCAAGATTTGTACTCCATGACGGGTCGAATAAAGGTATTGTAAGTGTGAATGAGAGTCTTTTTGTGTGTCTTGCCAATTCGTCCAGAGAGAGAGTTGAGAAGTCTGGCCCTGTTCCTTACCCTATCTAAAGTTGCCTTTAGATCTGCGTTCCAGTTAAGAGTCCTGGTGAACAGAACTCCCAAATAGTTCGCAGTCGGACTAACAACAAGCCTTTCTCCCAGCAGTCTAAGAGGATATTGGTCGTCTTCATTAATTATGATTCTATGTGACACAGAAGGGGCGCGAAACACAATTGTTGTTGTTTTGTTCGCGTTCAGCGTGACTCTCCACTTACAACACCATTCACCAACCCCGTCCAACAGAGCCTGGGCTCTTCTGAAGAGGAGTCTTGGGTTGTATCGAGAGGTTGTTGTGAGCAGAGCCGTGTCGTCTGCATAGAGAAACAGCCGAGTGCCTGGGATATTTTGGTTAGTGATATCGCTGTTGTAGATGATGTATAACAGCGGTGCTAGGACTGAACCCTGGGGGACTCCAGCTTGTGGAGTGAAGGGGGTGGACTTTTGATCACTTATTTTCACTCTGACAGTTCGGTTGTGGAGGTAGAGTGTACAATTTTGATAAATTGTATTGGTAGCCCGATGTCCAGAAGTTTCCGAACAAGTCCGTCATGCCAGACCTGATCGAAAGCCTTCTGCACATCCAGGAATGTGGCTATGGCGAATAACATATAACTTAAATCCGAAACAGGTAGTGGCGGATCCAGATGGGTGGTCACTCAGTCATGACCCCTCCCCCAAACGAAAATAAATATCAATTCAATAATCCTAAAAAAAAAGAAAAACTTTGAGCTGTCAAAAAAAATTTAGGCCCATCCAAGAAATAATTGAAAACCTATCTATTCTAGGGTTGGTAAGACTAAGTGACCTTATCAGAGAAAAGTAATTAAATCACCCTTAAGATCCATGACCCGCTCCAAAAAAATTTCTGGATCCGCCACTGACAACAGGTTTAGGAAGTTCGAGACATCAAAAATTACCCATTTTTAAAATGGGTGGTTGATTTTGCCGGTGAGAGTACTTTGTAAATCATGATTTGAGATTGTAAATCCCATCATGATTTACAAAGTTTATAGATTGTAAATCATGATTCGGGATTGCTCCTATTTAGTAACATTTAGCGTGTCTTGGTTTGTTTATTTCTAGTGCATCTTTATTGTGATTTTAGTATAGTTTTCAATTAAGAGCTAGATAATAAAACACCCAATACTGTCTCATTATTACCTACATGTAATGAATGATAATACTAGCAAAGAAAACCTGAAACATTTTAAAAATAAAAAAGTGGGTGTCAATTCAAGATAACTAGTAGGTAGGTCCTGTAAACTACCAAAAAACAAGTAAACTAGTTTTTACAGGGCTTGACGATATGTATCATTTCCTGATTGTTTGCTTAATGGAATATTGGAGGTAATTAGACATATTATTATTCATAGCAAATAATTATTGTGTTGTTCTATAAAGGGCCGCCTTGATTATTAATGACATTTGACAAATAGTAAACAAACAAAAACCGGTATTGTCTGACGCCAATACAATCAAATATAACAACAACAACGTACATACCAATGACGTGGCCTCTTTCCGCCTAAAAGATTTCAATGTTTTTTGAGTTTATCCACAAAAAACACTCTAAATTTTCAAACGGGCGTCACAAATCGCGAATTTTAAAATTTGACCGACTGCACTCTTGCCTCGGTGCAAAAATACTAAGGATATTAAAACATCCGCGCCAAACGCTGGACGCGAGCAACGTTGCCAATACTATCCGGTCATAGGTTTTTTTGTTGCAACAAAGTGAAGCTTGTACATAATCTGAGTAGGGTCATTCCAAAGTGAGTCTTATCCATTTTTTATAAAAATTAAGTTGGCACTGAATATCGCTGTACCATTGATTTGGACATACTATTATAACAAAATACTGTTGCAAATCGCTTCTTGTTCTACATAAAACAAGTCTAAATATTGTGCATCTTTCCAAAATGCGCGTTATCCACGAGCAGTGTCATCTCAAAGCGAGCCTTATCCTTTCAGGAAAACAATCCCGAGTGTTCGTTTTTAAAAACTTTATGAAAGAAGTTAATGTTGCTCCAAATAACATCACTGAGCCTAACACCGAGGAAGAAATAGAGAGAGATTACTGCGATTATTTCATTCATAGGATATTCTGACCAATAGAAAGCTACAGAGATGCAAATTAAGGTGATAATTTTTGATAATCTCCCGTGGTTAAGCATATTACGTCAGATGCCCTTCGTTGCTATGAAAAAATACATTCAGTGACATTTATGACAATTAATGTTTTAAAAATTATAAAAGTGATGGCTTTCAATCGTCAAATATTTATAAAAACTGTGCGTTTAATGGTACTTACATAAATAAGTTACAATAAAATTTTGGTTTTGAACAGTTTTATTCATGAAATAATCGCAACAAATTGCACTCGACCTTTGAAATTAATATAGAATTTTTGCTCTCGTGACACTTTGACATAATTTCACTCGCCTTCGGCTCGTGAAATTAAAACTGTCAAAGTGTCACTCGGGAAAAATTCAATAATTTCAGAGCTCTTGTGCAATTACTACTGAAAGTTATTTTCCAGAACCTGCTGAATTAAGAGTTTAATAACTAAAAAATGTGTTTAGTGTTTTTGTTTTTTAGCTTATGTGACCATAACATTATTGTTATTTTAGCCAAAATCTGTTTTAGGTATAAGATTATTGTTTCGAATAAAAATATTCGTTCACACTACTTCCTTTGTCTACATTATTGTTATTCCAAAAAGCGTCTTATCCACTTCGTTGTTTCAAAGTGCGTCTTATCCAAATTATAATTAGGGTTTTTGAGCTAATGACGCAAAAACGATTTGAAAAACCTTAACGTATACTAATGTTATGAATTATTAATGAACACTAAAAAGTTTCATACAAAAAGAACCATCTGATAATAAAAAAATGGTTTTTTCTAATTCTTCAATATTTTTCTCGAAGGGATAAGATTTACTTTGGAATGACCTTTATTCTATATCTTCCAGTTTTTAAAATGATTCTTGACTCAGATATTCAGAATAATATACTACAAGCAGTCCAATAGAGAGAGTCCTTCTCTATAGTAGAGTGTCTCCATCAATATTTCTCATGGTTTTTATCTCTGCTGTATCTAGCAATATTTTTTGTACCCTGTTTTATAAATTATACCTTTGATTTCTTTCCCTATATTTGTATTTCTCCAAATTGTTACATTCAGGTATCCTGCGGCTCTGTTTGCTCTATTCACTTAATCTTCCACTTCCTGCTTTCCTTAGCTAGATAGTGTGATGCCTAGATATTTAAACTCCATTACTTTTCCTATTATCTGACCTTCCAGTTCTATTTTATGTATAACTTAGTAGATTTGCTGCTATAACCATCAGAGTCTATTTTACTTCAAATCAGGCCCGAGGCACTACACAATTTTCGGTCCCCTAAATATGATTTAATAATAATACTAATAACTTTTTTAAATGAATTAATTATTTAGTAGAAATATATAGTTGCACCAGAAATTTAAATGTGTATTAACAATAAATAAAATTTATATTCAAACAATTAAACATTGTTTAAATACAGTTTGTCGTATTTAAGATGAAGACAGTTCTATAATATTTCGGCTATCAAAATAAATACAGATTTGAAGTTTTGCACAGTCATACTTGCAAAAGGTTTACATTTTTTAAGATACTCAACTGAAATTTAAATTTTAATCGCGGCCTACTGCGAATCCAAAACAGGGTAAATTTTCTATATTTTAACATGACATGACAAAATTCGCACTTTTAGTTTTTTCAGTATTTGCAGTCAGGACCCTAATCTCCGGACCAGCCAATTTTAAGTTTTAGGGTCCTGACTACAAATAATGAAAAAACTAAAAGTGCGAATTTTATCATACAAGTTGGTATGTGGGGTTAGAATTGGAAGATTTGGAAGTTTTTTTAAATAACTTTTTCCGGTACCTCTACAAATTCCAGTCTCTCTCAAAATTTAATGGTTGCTATTATTCCTTGAAGAACATTTATCTAATGTTCTTTTTCAGGAGATCGCTCATGTTGAGTAACTGTCCTAGTGATATTTTTCCAGTCATTATACCCATCGATAGTTAGAAGAACAATAATTTTGGTGGAAATCACTTTACAAACGTAACAATAAAAACGGCTACATTTAGGACTGTACACTATCCACTCGCGCGAAGAATTTTTCCCCATTAGCTTTCATTTTATAAAAAAAAAAATAAACCGCACTTTACAATTGTCTGGTTCTATTATTATCCAATTGTGTAACACATTCACTAATTTTATCAATATATTGAATCGGTCGATTATTTATAAAATATTGTTGAAATTCCAGATTTAAATGTTTTGGCCTATATCGCTAGGAAAAGGGTTATTGACATTGTCGTTTTCTATAGGAGATGACGGAGATAGATGTATTTGTGACAGTTGAAGTCGCTTGAAAATCAACAGTGGAGTCATCATTTATCATTTCCTGTTCGTAAAATGAAAGAATTTTTAAAATTTGTCTGTTTATTGCAATAAAAAAATTTCGGGCCCCATTAAAATGGGGACTCATCAATGCCTCACGGACCTAGTAGTAAAATAGGCCCTGATAACCATGCATTTTGTCTTTTTTTTTTGGGGGGGAAATTAGCATGTTAAATTTTCGTTACATTAAATTGGTGCAGAATTGTAAATCATCTTCTTTTAGTCCTTACATTTTTCTATTATTTCATCCATGATCAGGTTGAACAATAGAGGACTCAGGACAGGGAATCCCCTTGTCTTATCCCATTGCCAGCTTCAATTGTACCAATTAGTTCTTCTTCTAATTTTACTTTTATTGTGTTTTTATGGTAGATATTTTCGATCGTTTTAATTATTCCTAGAGATATCTCTCTTGATTAAGTGGACAACGTCCTTTAATTTGATCCTGTTAAATGCCTTTCTAAGGTACTCGAAACATAACTATGTCGGTTTGTTGAAGAAATATTGGTTGAAATATAATATAACATTCTTTTTCTTCCCTTGCCGTCTCCGTCTGGAAGTTTGGATATTTGGATATTAGATATAGATGCACAGAACAGTTGATTGGAGACATATTTCTTATTCTTATAGTTCTTCTCTACAATTTTCCCCTGGATTATATTTCGTAGACGTTGATATTTATCTTCCCTCATAACATGTCCAAGATATTGAAGTTTTTGGCTTTTGGTGGTCAACAGTAATTCTTTTCGTGTTCACGGTATTCTGAGTACGTCTGCATTTTTTATTTTATCAATCCAGGGTAATTTCAGTATTCCTCTATAAGTCCATAATATAACACCTTCTTCTTCTAGTGCTCGTTTGGATGTTGGCGAGCATTATGGCAATCTGTCTTATGTACACTGCTGCTCTGAAAATATTTGTGGTTGTTCCACCTTCCTTCACTTTTCTGGTCCTCATTTACCTTCTACTTTTCCTTGCAAGATTAGTTGCACAGTTGCAGCAGTCCATATATTTCACTGTTTCTCATGATGTGACCGAGGTATTCGATTTTGGCTGTTTTTATTGTGATTGACAGCTCGTTTTCTTTTTGTATTCTCAGCAAAACACCCTGATTAGTAATGTGGTCGGTATAAGATATCTTCAGGATTCGACGATATAGCCACATTTCAAAAGCCTCAATCTTCTTGCAGGTGGCGTATGTGAGAGTCCACGACTCAACTCCGTACAACAGTATAGGAAAGATATACATAACTGTATATAACTGTAGTAAGCTGATTTTTATGGGTATCGACAAATCATGCCATTTGCATAACTTAGCCATTTTTTGAAATGCAGATCTTGCCCTCTCTATCCTACATTTGATTTCTATGCAATGGTCCCAATTTTCATTGACGTTCGTACCAAGGTAGGTGTATGTTTTTACTCTTTCTATTTGTTGACCGTTCACACTGATTCTTCCAAATTGCTGTTCCTTCTTAGAGATCATCATACATTTTGTTTTCTTAGTGTTTAGTGAAAGTCCGTATCTCTGACTGACTTCTGCGATTGTGTTCATTAACTCCTGTAGGGCTTCAGAACTGTCAGCGAATACCACAGTGTCGTCTGCGTATCTTATGTTATTGATACATTCTCCGTTACTTCGAATTCCGGCTTCAACATCATCCACTGCTTCTTGAAAGATTTCCTCAGAGTATATGTTAAACAGCAGTGGTGATAGTATACATCCCTGACGGACCCCACGTTTGATTTTGATATCGTCGGATTCTCCTGCCTCTGTCCGGATAGATGATGTTTGATTCCAGTACAGATTGCTGATAATCCTTAAATCACAGTTGTTTATTCCAATATTATTGGTTAATATCTCCATCAGCTTGTCGTGCTTTACTGTATCAAATGCTTTATGGTAATCAACGAAACATGCATAAATATCGCAATTTACGTCTCTATATCGTTGAAATAGCACTTGTATACTAAATAGAGCATATCTTGTACCATCTGCATTCAGAAAACCAAAATTATACATCCTTTGATGTATAATTTTTCGAAATAATTTGAATGTTACGAGGAGCAATCCGAAATCATGATTTACAAAGTTTATAAATTATAAATCATGATCCGGGAATGCTCCTAGTAATATTCAAAGTGTCATAGTTTATTAATTTCTAGTGCATCTTTATTGTTATTTTAGTATCTACCTATAGATAGCAAAGTACATATAGGCCTGGATCCCGCGTACCAAAAAAAAGTTTATTAATACCCATACAGCACATGTCATCTTTAAGATATCTTATTTACAACCAAATATGGTCTTAATGTCTTAGGTCTCAATTAAGGCTTTTAAAAGATATCTTTAAAACGCCAAATTTAAGATATCTTTAAAACGCCAAATTTAAGATATCTTTTAAACATCATATTTAAGACATTTTTTCTTAAAAATAGGTTATGTTATATTTACGAATTTAAAAGTTAGGTTAGATTAGTAAAACATTTAAGACAAGTGCTGGTAGCAAAAAGACAAACTCCAAACAAAAGCTTTTTCACATCAGTGACTTCAGGGGTATTTCCCATATGGTTTTATTTGAGGGATATTTAGAAGATTACAGATTTTAATAATGCAGTAAGTTTAGACTTAGATTGTTATATTATTAAAGTAAAAAGTTAACTTTGTTATCAAGAGTAAATGCATGTCTCCTAATTCAACAGCTTACCTTAACAATATGCTCTTAAAAATATATATTTTTTAGGTAGTTATCGGAGGAGGATCAAAAGCCTATGGTTTTGTATAAAGAGTTGGAAAATTAATTATTAGCAATGAGCAAGCTTTAATTAAGTACAGTTGGCTGGGACAAAAAGGCAAACAAAAGTTTTGTGATACCAGAATTGCAAATGTGATAATTGGTAAAGCTTATTCTACATGTACAGCTGCGATCAGTGAACAGTTTACACCTTCATTTTTACATTTATTTTGATTTATTTTTTGATGTATTTATTTACCTTTTATTTTGATTTTTTTAATTTTAATCAATCTATTCTGGGTCCGCCACTGGTAATTAACGTCACTTTGACGTAAAATGTGCGTTTAAACGAGGTAAAAATTTAAAAAGTTGCTACTAGATATGTAAGGGTTTAAACTATTCAATGTCCGCAGCTGTACATGTAAAATTTTAATAGCAATAAACGTATTTTTAGAACCTAATTATTTTTATTAAAAGTTCATTTAAAATATTTCATAAAAAATTAAAAAGAAAGCTATCGTAAACACCTTAATAATATACAAAAAAGACATCTTTAAGATGTAAGGATTTGTAACATCCGTACATTTTTAAGACGTGGTAGATAAAGATATCTTTCCGGAAATACCAGACATCTTTAAGACGTCTAAAACATATTTAGTGAGTTATCTTTTAGATTTCTTTAAGATGTCTTTGTGTTATCTGGGTAGCAAGCTGAAAATTTGTTAATGGCTTAACAGTGTCTAGTCGGACAAACTTTGATGTACGGGAACACTGGAACAAGGGAAGTTTTAATTGTGGAACCTGATTTTAATTGTGGAACTTGTGATCCTGACAAGTTTATGATTGTGAAAACTAGCAGGTTGTTTTTAGGTTTATTCAACAGCAAACTTTATATAAGTAATATATGAAAAAATGTTTATCCGACAAATATGTTGGTAATTTTAATAAGGCCGACACGTAGAACATTTCAAATGAAAGGAATTATGTTGGTGATAAATAGCAGCCTGATTTTTGTATGACAGTTTAATGAAAGGGTAACAACTCAATTAAAAGTTCTGTCCGACAAAATAAATGGGACGTTTTCGTAGTCTGTCATTCGAAACCTGTAACTTGTTCCACAATTAAAACTTCCCCTGTTCCCATACATGAAAGTTTGTCCGACTAGACACCATTAGCTATTAACAAATTTTCAGCTTGCTATTAATAAACTTTTTCTTGGTACACGGGATCCAGACCTAATACTCGCAGCAGTTGGATTGGAAATTCCGATTATTCTCATAGTATCGGCAACGTCGCTCTGAAACCGTAGGATTCATGGGAGTGCGCGGCGATTCTTCAAGGCGTTTCCATGGCTACCGCGACCTGTATGTTGTTGTCTGTCAAGAGGAGAGACCTTGCTTAATTACCGATTTGATGTTTTGTTCTTGACTCTTCATTAGAATGGGAAAAAATCCTTGCTATGTATTAATGAAATTCCTGTTTCTTCTAAGTATAATGTTATCCTCATTCCGTTGAATTGGTGCTTTAAATACAAGGATAAAATCATAAACTGAGCGGAAATCATATATGGGGAAGCGATTTAACTTGGAAATAATATAATAATTAAAAAGTAATATTTCGTCCTATTAGAGGTAAAACTCACTTAGTGCACTTTTTTGAGAATATGACATTTTCATCAATTTGAACTAAATACGGTACTGCCCAGCCCTGGAGAAGTCACCTGGGGCTCTAACCCTTCTAATTGCTAAGATAATTTATGGTACAATTCACTGCGTGCATTACTGTGAATTTCGATTTCAGAGCAAAACTCATCAAAACGTATTATTGCCGAATCGGTACTTAGTGATCTTTTAAACAATACATTAGATAACATAATCTATTTTACGATTAAGCAGGCGACTTGTGTTTAAAACGGGCACCACACTCTCGGCGAAGTTACTTCGCCAAAGTTGACCGAAGTCCGAAGTGCCTCTCTACACACTCGTTCTACTTCGCGAGGAACACATTCAAGCGGTGCGATACCGACAAAGATCCCTTTGACTCGGTCGCACCAGACCGACAGATTTTGGAAGTAGAACGAAGTTAGACAAAGTTACACAAGGTGGCCGTCTACACTCTCGTCTCTCGTACTTGCTGAACCTCGATCGACTTCGGCGAGAGTGTGGGCGGCGTTTTACATTGTATTGTTGAAACTGTACATTATATTTGTGTGAATTATCTGTTCAGCGATTGATTAAAAAAATATGAGCTTAAATGTCTTTGTAACAGTGATAGCTATAAATATGGTACATACCTAATATAATCTATTTTGCGATTACGCAGGCGACTTTTGTGGCTGTCATAAATGCCGAAAGAATTGCATTTATTTTCGAAGAACGAAACTTATTGTTCATTTTTTAAATAATAGACTGTTATTTCTGATAGTTTGTTTGTTGTAAGTCAGCGAAATTTTATGGAGACAAATTCATTAACTTCTCAATATCCAATAGTTGTGTTCAAGGAAAAACTCATCAAGTACAAAGTGTAGTTAGTGAGTTTTACCTCTACTAGGATATCAATATCTAATAATTGTGTTCATGGAAAAACTCATCAAGTACAAAAATTTATCTAATATTGATTGTATCATAGTTCCTGTGACGAAATAAGGCTTAAAATATCAGTTTTTATTTATTCTTTAAAGTTGCATTACAAAAATTCCAACATTCGAGTCAGGTGAATTTAAAAAACAATTTGTACCTTTAAATCGATTTTCTCAACTTTTTGAAAAGTGTAGTTAGTGAGTTTTACCTCTAATAGGACGATTTATAGAAGATAAATAATTAATTTTTTGATGATAATTAAAATTTATGAAGAAATTTCGAAGCAAAAGAAAATTATATTAAATTTAAATAGGTATATTATAATCGTATAATTTTATACATGGATAATTCGAATTTCCTTCTTCTTCTCCTTTTAATGGGATTATGTCCTGTTTCTTGTGTTATAGTCTCTGCTGCGATCCGGTGTTCCAGTCTCATACCATCGTTTTTTGGGTCTTCCTATGGATCGCTTGGTGTTGGGCTTCTGTGTCTTCGCCCATTTCGCCATACGTTCAGGGTCCATCCGATCTACGTGTTCTCTCCACATGCGTCGTCGTGCTCTTGTCCATCTCACTACGTCTTGAAGCCTAGCTCTCCCAATGTTTCTTCGTTTCGTATTCTATCTCTGAGTGTGATTTCTCTTATAGATCTTAAGGTTTACATCTCTGTTGTTTTCATTATCTGTTTTGTCTTTGTTGTCTCGGCCCTTGTCTCAGCTGCGTATGTCATTACCGGTCTAACACATGTTTTATAAATGCGGACTTTGCTTTCCGTGCTCATATATTTATTCCACCAGATTATATCCCTCAGGAAACCAGATAATCTTGCTGCTTTCGTTGCCTGCTGTTTTGTTTCTTGCTACAGGTGCCTGCCGCTAGATATTTCCACACCAAGGTAGGTATCTACAATCCATTACGTGTTCAATTATATGATTGTCCACTACTAATTTACATCTAATATCTAATTGAAAAAAAGAATGTGTGTGTACTTTGTACGCACGTAAGAAGATATTCTTCTATTATATAATAGGTGATTTAAACGAAGTAAATATACTTAAAAGGTTATTTGTATTTTATTTAAAAATCGAACTAACTGTCAAAAAAATTTTATTAAAACAACCAAAAATAATAAAAAAATATGAATCGCCCAGGAATTGAACCCGCAACCTTCCAATCTCAGTGCTAACGCATTTCCCACTACTCCAGCGAGGCCCTAGAAATAGACATGTAAGTTTCGGATATAATTACACAACACGGCGACATATAGTGTAAAAATGTTATGCTTACATAATATTTTATTATTTTACTACAGGGAAACACAAATCCAAAAACACAACAATTATAATAAATAATACATTTCCTAAAACCACTAATATATTCTTTTAATGACTTATTTGCACGGTTACAGATACATACATACCTATCTTGAAAGATTAGCAATGAACTACATACTGTCAGAACTACATACTGTCAGTGTGCGCAGGCGCGCGGATCATGTATAATTTTACCCTCAATCGATTCGCCGCTAAAGAAGAATATCTTCAATAATACTAAATAGAGGAATTCAAACCGAAGAAATAAAAAGAAGAAAGGTAGCATGGGCAGCATTCGGCAAACTGAACTATATACTCAGAAATCAACAAATTCAGCTACATCTTAGATCTAAAGTTTTTGATGCATGGTTCATGATTTATCCCGATATTAACATATTGGGCACAAACATGGACAATCACAAAAAAGAATATGAATATACTCAGAGTCACTCAACACTCAACACGCGATGGAAAGAGCAATGCTTGGCATATCATTTAAGGACAGAAAAACAAACACATGGATAAGACAGAAAACCAAAGTCACCGATGTGGTACAAAAATCACTAAAATTGAAATGGGAATACGCTGGACATGTAGTTAGGAGCGATATAAATAAATGGCACAGAACAATTGAGCCCATGAGAGCCAGAGTGGCCTAACTGCTTTCCACATTACTTTACATAATCAAAGAAAATGATCAGAAGCTATCAATGTCCGATTGTTTTAGTAATTATATGTTGATCAATAATGATTTTTGTCATCATTAGATTTATGGTTGTTGTGCTGAACCACGTACGTAGATTTTTGAGTAAGGAAATCCTTCGCCTTCCTGGTTCTCGCTTTCTTTCTACTTTTCCTTGTAAGATTAGTTGCAGTAGTCCCTACCTTTCACTGTTTCTCATGATGTGTTTCTCAACAGCAAAACACCCTGATTAGTAATGTGGTCGCTATAAGATATCTTCAGGATTCGACGATAAAGCCACATTTCAAAAGCCTCCATTTTCTTGCAGGTGGCGTCTGTGAGAGTCCACCACTCAACTCCGTACAACAGTATAGGAAAGATATAACATCGTAGTAAGCTGATTTTTATGGGTATCGACAAACCATGACATTTGAATAACTTTTTTGAAATGGAGATCTTTCTTTCTCCATCCTACATTTGATTTCTATGGAATGGTTCCAATTTTCATTGACGTTCGTACCAAGGTAGGTGTATGTTTTTACTCTTTCTATTTGTTGACTGTTCACACTGATTCCTCCAAATTGCTGTTCCTTCTTAGAGATCATCATCATTATCATCATCGTGCATTTTTAGAAGAGTTATTAATAATTTTCAAAAAATCGACTTTTGAAGCTATTTTTTCGATCATTAAACAACAGATTAACAGAAAAATCATTTCAAATTCTCATTTTAAAAGAATTTCTATACTTTTTCAGTAAAATTGTGCCACGTTTCCATGTAATTTACCGATCTTCACCTTTATTATTTAATTAAATAGCAATGTTATATTAGACAAGTAAGGATCTGTTTTTAGGTGGATGTGAGAGGTGGCATTCAGATTTTTGCGGATAAAGTTAGATGATAATTTCGTTAATAATAATTGATTTATGCTCCTTCTCAAATATGCCCGGAACATTAATAAAAAAAATTAAGTTTTTAAAAATTTCAAAAAATTTCGTTTTTTTTTTCTACTTTTTTGCTTATAACTTAAAAACTATTCATTTTAGAACAAAGTCCTATAGGAATAAAACAAAGATAATTAAATTTTATATCAGATACAATCAGTTAAAAATGTCTTAGTTTATCACCCTTGCTTCAAAATAGGAATAAATATAAAATAAGGGGGCAAAACAAGCCTGACTTTATTCAATGATTTTCCATCACTTAGGTTACACTTGGAACCTTCCTAATTCGCTTAGAAAATTTTTGTAATGTGCTAAAACCGTACACCAAATTTCATTAAAATTGACTTACTAGATTTTGCATAATAATTTTGCAATCTAAACCTTTTTAAAAAAATTAAAATTGTTTAAAATCTTGCACAACAAAAACTAGAACATACAAAGATTTGTCAATTTTTTTACATATAAAGAAGTACTTCACCTATCTAATGCACTTTACAGAATTGAAATCGGATTATTTACGCAGCCTCAGCAATGTTTTAAATTTATAAACAATTTTTTGGCTTATAAACAAATTAGTGCTGTGGCCAGGAGGGGGTGCTACGGGCTCCTTTATTTAGATGGACTTAACCAAGTTTTTTTATGTAGTTTGACCCGTAGAACACGAATTTTTTGGGTAACAGTTGATCCGGATGTCGATAAGATTGTTATAAACAAAGAACTTGAGGAATTACATAAAATCGATTTTTCGCAAAATAAAATTTTTTTTTGTATTTCTTGGGTAATTCTAAGCAAAAAATGTTCTTACAAGTTTTTTCGTAGGCATAGTTTTCGAGATAAACGCGGTGGAACTTTCAAAATATCGAGAAATTGCAATTTTTGAACGCGAATAACGTTTGATTAAAAAATAAAATAGCAATTCTGCTGACAGCATTTGAAATTTTAAGTCAAATTATACCGGTTTTAATTATTTGCATTGCTAAAAATTAATTTTTTTTTATTAAACAAAGCTATTTGTTTATAAGCCAAAAAATTGTTTATAAATTTAAAAGATTGCTGGGGCCCCTTAAATAATCCGATTTTAATTCTGTGAAGTGTATTAGATAGGTAAAGCACCTCTTTATATGTAAAAAAATTAGCCAACTTCTAAATGGTCAACTTTTTGTTCAGAAAGATTTTAAAAAAATTGAACTTTTTTAAAAACATTTAGATTGCAAATTTATTATGCAAAATTTATTAGGTCGATTTTAATGAAATTTGGTACACAATTTAAGTATGTTACAAAGAATTTCCTAAGCGAATTACTAAGGTTCTAAGTGCCACCAAAGTGGTTAAAAAATATTGAATAACAACAGACTTATTTTGCCCCTTTATTTTGTATTTATTGCTATATTGCAGAAAAGGTACTACCTTAAGACATTTTTTACCAGTCGTATATCATACAAAATTCAATTATCTTTATTTTATTTCTCTACGACATTGTTCCAAAACGAATCGTTTTAAAGTTATAAGCAAAGAAATCAGAAAAAATCGATGTTTTTCGAAATTTTTAAATATTTTAATTTTTTTATTAATGTTCCGGGCATATTTGAGAAGGAGCATAAGTCAATTATTATTACTGAAGGTATCACCTAACTTTATCTGCAAAAATCCGAATGCCACCTCTCACATCCAAAAATAGACGTTTATTCGCAGATCCTTACTGGTCTATATTGTTTATAAATAAAAGTAAAGAATGACTAGGTTCCGGTTCTTCTGGTATGTCTAATTCTAGTTTACATATGTAATATCATTTAGATAATATTTAAAAAATTATGTTTAATATTTTGCATGCCTTCTTTATTCCATTATCACAAAATTTATCACAAAACCAGTGGTTAGATACCTCGATACCTGTATCAAAGAGTATCACCACAAAGGCTTTTTTGCTAATTTCTCTGTATATTACACATACCTATGATCGGAATAAGTATAAATAGTATGACTCAGTATACAATATAATTACTAAGAAATAGACCCCGCATATGGATAAAATCAAAGAAAATGATGGCTGGTTCAAAATTAGAAACATCCTGTACAATTTAATTGATAGATTTATTTATTAATAATTACGTGCCAAGTTCGTTGTGAACTTGAAACGTTTTTGAAATTAAAAACAAACAATATTTGCTTATTAATAAATACCAAACCAACAATAATAATTAACTTACAAACAGTTCTCTGTGTTGGTTTTTGTCGAAATTAATAAGATATTAATAATATGATCTACAAAATATATTTTTGCTTGATATTGCATTTTGTGTATCAGATTGAACCTGCGGTGATAGGTCCTCCAAAGTTACGTAAGTAGATTTTTATTTGCATTTATTTCGGTTTATAACAAAAAACTTTATTTTTCTCTAGTTTTCTTTATTTCCATTAATTATTATTGTTCAATGCTAACTGCATCAACTTACAATTTACATCTTATTGGTTCTTTACTGGTTACTATTGTTCTAGTTTTCTGAAATGAAATCGTCATGTTAAATTCTTTTCATCATCGTCATCATGCAACCTCTTCTATCCACTGCTGGACATAGGTCTCTCCCATTTTTCGCCAATATCCACGGCTCTGTGCGTCTTCTTGCCATTTCTTGGATATTCGTCTAATTCGTTTATTCGTCTATCCAGCGTGTTGGTGCTGCGTTTGGGTTCTCTTGGGTGTCAGTCAATTAATTTTCTAGTCCATCTTGAGTCTTTCAGTCGCGCTATGTGACCTGCCCAATTCCATTTCAGCTTGGTTATAGGTTCGACATCAGTGACAACGTGATACCTGTTGTTTTGCTTAGGTCTTGGTTCCTTATTTTGTCTTTTTTGTTACTCCGAGAATCGATCTTTCCATGCGCCTTTGTGCCACTCGCATTTTTAGTGCTGTTGTTTTTTTGAGCGTGAGAGCATAGAATATTTATAGCAAGTTAGAAGAAACTTTTATATGAAACAGATGGTCACGTTTATAAGCAAAATTCGTTGGTGAGAGTTTCTGCTCCGTACTCCGTATGTCATAATAGGAAGAACGCATTGGTCAAATGTCTTCCGTTTCATAGATATGGGGATGTTGCTCTTAAAGATATCTCTTAGTGAACCATACGCCGCCCAAGCAAGTGTTACCTATTCGTCGTTGAAATTCACTGGTCAGCTTATCCTTGTTTATTCTGATTTCATGACCGAGATATATGCACTTTTCTCTCAATTCTACCACTCGATTTTGGATGATTAGGTGTTCGCTGGGAACTAAATTTGTCATAAATTTGGTCTTACTGATGTTCATTTTTAGACCTATTCTTGAAGATACTTTTTCTAATTCTTGTAGCATTGTTTGTGCTTCACCCAGATCTTCGGTAATAAGTACTATATATCGTCGGCAAAACGCAGATGATTGAGTATTTCCCCACCTATGTTTATTCCTCTATTTTCCCACTTTAGCATTTTAAAGGCGTATTCGATATTTGATAACCGTTAGATATAAATAATTTAGGTGAGAGAGTATCGCCGTCTCACACCTCGCTTGATATGAATTTCTCTGGTGGTACCATGTAGTTTTACACGCATTGTGGCATTTTGGTACAATGTTTCACTAATTTTTTAACCGGTAGTCTATTATACTATTGCTCAGAGCAGTTATAACGCTGTCTAATTCCACAGTGTTGAAGGCTTTGTGAAAGTCTACGAAGATAAGTACCAGTGATCTGCTATATTTTATCGATTTTTCTATTAAGGTTTTTACCGTTTGTAGGTGATCGTTTGTTCCGAATTTTGAGCGGAATCCAGCTTATTATCGGGGCTGGTAGAAATCCAACTTTTTTTCTAGTCTTGTCAAAATTTTTCGGCTAAACATTTTACAGATGCGGTTCAACAAGCTGATTGGTATTGGTCTATAGTTTTCTAGGTGCACCTTGTCCCCTTTCTTGTGTAGTAAAATTGTTACTGCATTGTTAAATTCTTTTGCCTTTGTATTAAATCTGTGAACTAGTCTTAGAATCGTCTGCAGCGTATCTAATATTATGTTAAGAAGATAAAAGAAGAAGATATATAACACACAGACACATGTCAGCCAGACAAAACATGCATAACAGAGAATTTTAATCTCATTGTTCCCTATTCTGTGTCCTCTTCCTTTATTGATGCTCTTTACGACTTCATCATCACCCACTATTGGACATTTTAAGCCTCTGTGTTTTCTATCTTGCTATACCTATTGCTATATTACCTTGCTATATGCTACCTTGCTATATTAGGTTCTCGTTCCATTTTTTGATATCAAATTTTAGTTCTTTTCTAATTGTTTTATTTAGTTATACGTATTCTTGAGCGTGGCATCTGCTTTGCGCTAGTAATTGTCTTTTTTCCTTCATTAGTTGTTTAGTTTCGTTGCTAGTTTTGTCTTCTCTTTAGTTCTTGTTTTCTTTGCGTTGTCTAGTTGGCAGTTTTTTTTATTGTTGTGACGTCTTTATTATATTCTTTTGTTGTTTGAGAGAAAATAGTCTATTTCATTTTTGATAATCCCGTTAGATCCATGTCTACTTTCTGTTAGGTTTCTTTTATTTATGTGAAGAAACATATTTCATAATTTTAATATTACAAATCTTCTTCTTCCAGTGGCGCTACAACCCTTTGTGAGTCTTGGCCTGCTTAACAATGTTCTTCCATTATGCCCTGTCGGATACTTTCCTTCGCCACGCCTGATGTCCATGATTTTAAGATCTCCCTCTACGTTGTTTATCCATCTTTTACGGGACCTTCTTCTTATTTTATTTCCTTGCAGCTTCCATCTCTAGACTACTTTTACAGCTCAATTATCTGGCATTCTTTCTAAGTGACCAAGCCAGTTTAGTCTTTGTGACTTTACAAATCTAACAATATTTGCGCTCAGCATTAGTTCATCCAACTCGTAGTTTATTTTAATTCTCCACGAACCATCGCTGCAGTGGGTTGGACCAAATATCTTCCTTAGTATTTTGCGCTCAAATATTCTCAGCTAATTTTCATCAGTGGTTGTGAGGGTCCACGTTTCACATCCATATGTGACCACTGGTCTAATTACTATTTTGTAGATTCTAAGCTTAGACTCACGATTTAGTAACTTACTTTTCATAAAGTCTTTGTATGCATAAAAGCACTTATTACCGCTAAGAATCCGTGCTTGTATTCAGAACCGTGCGGTATATCTTTTCAATATGATGCAAGTCTTCGAAATGCCGCCCCCTAAATACTATTGAAATTTAAATTTTATTTTTATTAAATGAAATTACACAAAATGAACGTAAAATTTTATGTTAAAAACAAAACATAGGTACTTTAAATTAAATGAAATATGTAGGTATTGACTTTAATTAACATTTACAAAAATTAGAATTTTACCCGTCTGACTTTAATTTTGGCAAATTCGTCAATCAGATTGGTTTAGTTTAAAGTAGTGCTAGTGAGGACTCTATTGAAATAGAAATGAGTGCTAATTTTTTAGTATTGTTTGTCTTATGCAGCTTCGTAAATAGTATTTAATCATTTTAATTTTGAAAAACTCCGTTCCACACTAACTACCGAGACAAAGAGTAATAATAAAATTCTTAGTGATATAACTACATTTAGGTATAAAGAAATTAGGTTATTTTGGCACAAATTGTTCAAAACATCTAAAGGTTTCATGGAGTATGGTATCATTTGGGACCTACCATGCAGTTCTAAAAGATAATTTGCCTCTATATCCGATTCTCTTTCTATAGGGCTTTTCATCGACTGTCATTTGTTTCGAGCTTCTGTCATGTGTCACATATGTAATATTAATATATCTACGCCATACGTCTTTGGTTTGTATCATTGGTATATATCAATAACGTATGACGTAGATATATTAATATTATGTGACACATGACAGAACCTCGAAACAAATACCTGTGAATGAAAAGTCCTACTGAAAATATTGAATGAAGATTTATACAATATTTTTCTAGTATTTTGTCATCTATTTCCCTCAATTTGAAAATATATAAAAATTTAAAAGTTTTATTATGAGTTTCTAGAAGCGAAGATCGATCAATCAAATAATTAATGGCAATGTGTAAAATACCTATAGATGAAAAAAATTATTTTAAATTTATCTTCCTCTGTTGAGAGCTGATACACAGATTTTTCATACTCAAATTTACCCTTTTTTCTCCTGACTCAAATTTAATTTTCAGCTGGAAATTCGGAATTTACAGGTATCAAGATTTTCTGCAATTTCATTAGCAGTAATTTTCATTTGGTCATAGCCAGAATGTCTGTAACTTTTCATTCTTTTCTAGAGTTTCTGACAATATTTGTACACAATCTGACAAATTTATAGTTGCAACATCTTTGAGACTGAATTTATATGAAATAAAATATCATGCCAAAGAACTACCCACACGGCAAATCGGGCAAATACATTATAATTTTTAATACTTTTTACTAATTCTCATCGATTTTCGTTTCTGAATCTTTCGACGGTTTTAGAGTTAGTTGTGAAACATATTTTTTCAGAACTTCCCAACGCTTTGTAGAACCAGAAAAAAAGTGAACAGTTCTTGTATAATACAAAATGTTGTTTCTGTAAAAGCAGACGCTGCGTCATTTATGACTAAGCTTAAAGAGTGACATGCACATGGCACGTAAAACGCTCTCGGATATTTTTCAAGTATTCTGTTTTGCACACCCTTTCTTGTTCCTCTCATATTGACCCTGTTATCATTGTCCTCTGCGCAGTCTTAAATCAAAATTTTCCAAATTTGTAAAAATAAGGTCAGTTAAACCTTCACCGGTTGAATATTTTCGGCTGTCACTTCCAATATGTATTTTTAATTATTGAATGGCTCAATTTGTATTTTGATTTTACTGATTATGCCGCCCCCCTTGTGATGCCGCCTGATGCGACTGCCTCACCGCATCATAGCACGGCACGGCCCTGTTTGTATTTCTTGACTGGTATACATAGTTGTTGTCACTTATTTATTATTGAGCCTAGGTTAGGGAAAAGTGGAGGCATATTCGTAGGTATGGTTGTCTACCTTCAGATTCTCATTTTGATTCTATTTTGTGCACTCCATATATTTTGTTTTAATTTCATTAGACCAAACGTCACAACTTATTATTCCCGTTTCAGCTCTATACCTTTTTCGCTTAATACCCTTTTGTTGCGGCTTATTATGGCAACATCATCCGCATATATCGTGTATTAATACAGCCGTTCATATCCAATTTTGGTGATAAGGCATCACCTTGCCTAACTCCATTTTCAATATCAAATCCTTGTCATATAAGTATTCTCACCATGGCTTTGGAACCCTCCAAAGTCATTCGTATAAGTTTAACTAACTTATTGGGTATCCCTAACATAGATATTTGCTTTAACGTCTTTTGTCTATCTACTCCATCAAACGCCTGTTTGAAATCGATATACAAGTTATAAATTGGTATGTTATATTCAACACATTTTTCACTTTTCTCTAAATTTCTGTATAGTACAAATATCCTTTAAGAGGAAACAATAGCGATCAACAGGTAGCGAAAACGCGTTCCAAGATTGCGGCTATAATTTTGAATATTTTTTCGAGATATTTGGCACACGTATTGGTAATATAATAAAGAATGGGGGTACAGAGCCCAATTTGAAAAATATATTAATGTGTGGAAATTACCCTGTAATTAAATACAATATTAAAAAAACGAGCCTGTACCGCCATTAAGAAGAACAAAAAAATACACTTTCTTCAAATAAACTTTTTTATCCCATGCCTAGATTTTGTGTCATTTTGGAACTACTAAAATTTTTTATTTCATTAGTAGTTCCAAAATTTTGTGTCATTTTGGAACTACTAATGAAATTAAAAATTTTAGTAGTTCCAAAATGACACAAAATCTAGGCATCGGATAAAAAAGTTTATTTGAAGAAAGTGTATTTTTTTGTTCTTCTTAATGGCGGTACAGGCTCGTTTTTTTTAATATTGTATTTAATTACAGAGTAATTTCCACATATTAATATATTTTTCAAATTGGGCTCTGTACCGCCATTCTTTATTATATTACGAATACGTGTGCCAAATATCTCGAAAAAATATTCAAAATTACAGCCGAAATCTTTTTTTTTTTTTGCTACGCGTTTTTGCTACCTGTTGATCGCTACTGAATCACCTTAAATATATGCACCGTCTCATTTTATATACCTATAAATGTTATTGATTCCAGCATCGTATTTTAAAATATGTCCTCAGTCTACACCGAACTTAGGAAAGTGCATACAAAAATCAGTGGAGGAACTCAAACCACTGCTAATTAAAGGAATACCTGATCTAGACATACCTAGCGTTGAGCCCCTACACATACCGGAGGTAATTATTGAGCAAGGATCTGGACCTGTTGCTCTCAAATCTGTCTATAAAGACATTGAAGTGTATGGACCTTCTAAATTTATCATTAAGGATATTAAGTAAGTAAGGTCATTTAACTTTATATTATACAAATACTCTGAATCAATACAATAACTCTGAATCAAATATAAACAAAACCTGCCTTGATCTTTTTTATCTTTTTCATTTTTACTCAGTTTGAGTATTTAGAAACTGTCTTTCGGTCCTTTTCCTTGACGAAGGGAAGGTAAATGCGTGGCCTAAGCGTTCTCTATTTGCTTTCTCCTACTTTCGTCGTCTCTTGTGATTATATATTGTAAAATCCGGAGATATGGGATGCAGCCAGAAAGCAGTTTATTAACGAAAAGTCTTGGATTTAAAATATTGTTTATTATATTTTTATTTCAATTATTCTAATTGTTTAAAAGGTAGTAAACTTTGCCTCTGGGGCTTTTCGTTGTTTTCCTCGTAATACGAGAGATGTCGCTGAATTGCGTCTCAGAGGTGGGTTCATTGCATTGCGATGGTTTGCCTTAAATTGGCAGAATTGTTTGTATTTCCTTCAGAGTTGAGACTTCTGAGCTTCACCGATGAGGCATAAGGATGGTGAAATAGCTATATGGAGATGGTGGTCCAACTCTGAATCAAATATAAACAAAACCTACATTGATCTTTTTTATCTATTTTATATTATACAGTTTATTTCAGCATTCTTAATATGTACACCATATCACATCATATTAAATGGTTATCATCAGTAGAGAACGTATTCAATTCTTTGATTATCTAATATCAGTTGTCTTGCTCGTTGTTGGGTTTTGTTTACTAGCATATCCATTTGGTTTTTGTGCTGTTTAGTTTGAGCCCGTATTGAGCACTTGTTTTTTGTATTTTACTCATCAGGGAAGAGGAGGGAAAATACTATCGTGGCTCAGAAACATCCGACAATGGGCAGGGCTAAATTTTGAACAGCTGAAGACAGAGAAGAGTTTGCAATAATCGGCATAACTTATGTTATTAATTATCTCTCCATTTATCTTTACGCCTTCGTGCTTTTCTATAGCGCTGTCTTAAATAATTCTTCCGAGTATAGAGGGTGTTTGGTAAAGAATGGGCCATAGCTTAACCTTAGATTCCTGAGGTTAAAATAGGTCGATTTAAGCTAACTTACCTTAGTACAAAAGTTGATAATAAGCGAAATACAGGGTGTCAAAGTTAAAACTTTTATTGAAGTTATACTTCTTTAGGCACGAGGGTGAATTTTTACATTCCCTGGCGCATGCGCACACCGACAGTATGGTATTAGTCGCTACATATTTTAAGTTATGTAGCGTAAATAAGTTGTGCGTGAAAAGAATACATTATTAGTGTTTTTAGTATATATATTTATTATAATTTTTATGTCTGTGGATTTGTCTTCCTCCTAATAAGTATTATTGAAATTGTTTATTTTCAATTAATGTATCTGTCACCGTGATTGTAATTATGTCCGAGAAATGATCGACTGAATACAAAAACGGTGGTAGCTGATCGGTAGAGCATTCGTCTAGGGATCGAGAGGTCCCCTGTTCGAATCCAGACAAAGTCATATCCTTTTTTTATTTTTGGTATTCTTTTTGTTCTTTCTAAAATTAGTTTAATATTTAAAAACAATACAAAAAAACTGTTTAAAGTAGATAGGTACATTGATTTCGTTGAAAATCATAATATGAAGTTAGATTATATTATAATAGAAGTATAACTTCTTACGTGCGTACAAAGTACACACACATTTTTTTGAAGTTATACTTCTTTACCGGCGATAGAGGGTGATTATTTTATATGTTAAAACCTATCAGCCCGGCGCATGCGCATTTTAACTTTGTTCTGATTGGATGTTCAATTGACATGTCAAAAATTATCCGATATGGCAGCTGTGGTTTGGAGGTAAAGGTAAAGGTAAACAAATGTATAATATATTAGTTTTATTGTTGTGAGGACAGAAACAAAAAAGTTTATAATATTGTAGTGACTTTTAAATAGTTTTTAAAAGCAACAGGTACGTAATAATTGTTAATGTATCATGGGTATAAACCTACCTATTTGATCTGCCAAAATACATAGTATGTAATACTTTTATTTATATAATTTGATTACCATCAAAATTTCTATCAATATTCACCTAATATATTATTTTTTTACTCTATGTTTTGTTGTATTTTTTCAATTCTAAATCATTTCAATTCAAAATTAAAATATGTAATTTGATCAATTTTCAAAATATCAAAATATCACAA
Source organism: Diabrotica virgifera virgifera (assembly GCF_917563875.1). Taxonomy (NCBI): domain Eukaryota; kingdom Metazoa; phylum Arthropoda; class Insecta; order Coleoptera; family Chrysomelidae; genus Diabrotica; species Diabrotica virgifera. The sequence continues at coordinate 2,267,558 of NC_065445.1, read as the reverse complement.
GTTTAATCCGTTTAGTTAGTCGATCTTCGTAAATAATGACACATAGTGTCCGTGGCTAAGCGGAGAAGGCGAATGAATTCCAATACCAACCGCTCTTATCAGCGCTGGTTCGAGTCCCAATAGAAACTTTCTTTTTTGTTTTTTTTAAATACATTTTATGATTGTAAGTATATTTATTATATAATTGTATTTTCAGAAAATACGTATTTAGTTAAAAAATTTTTCGACAATTAATGTTCAGACATCATTTGTGGCTTGTTTAATGTGTTTGTGTGTGTTTTATTCTTTTATTATTTTAATTTTTGGCACTGTTCTAATAAAAATGTTTGAGAAGTAGTAAGTATAAATTAGTTTAATATTTAAACAAAATATAAATAAAAGGTATATTAATTTCGTTTAAATCATATAATAGAAGTATAACTTCTTACGTGCGTACAAAGTACACATACATTCTTTTTTTTAGATTTTCCAATAGTTTCTATGCAAATAATATACTCTTCACTCGTAACGATAAAATCATTAGTTTTCGAGATATTTGAAGTTAAAAATAAAAAGGCACACTTATTTTGATTAATGTATTATGTTCCCTCGTTTTTAGCTGCAAATATCTCGAAAACTAATGGCTTTATCGTTACTAATGAAGAGTATATTTTTTACATAGAAAGTATTGGAGAATGAAAAAATTGCACTAAAATAGCAATTCCGCCTGTGGCGTAGAATTTGGGAAGGGTCAACCATTCACGTTCCCCCGTCGTACGCCTCTGGTAGTAGGTTATTATGTTATTATCAACTATATAGGTTACTATCAATATATTTCGGTTATTATCAACTTTTGTGCTAAGGTAAGTTAGCTTAAATCGACCTATTTTAACCTCAGGAATCTAAGGTGAAGCTATGGCCCATTCTTTACCAAACACCCTGTATATTAAAAGAGAATAAGAGACAAGATACAGCCCTGTCGTACCCTTTTCTTGATCTTAATTTTATTGTTCAATGTAGATCCTACTTTCACTTTAATTGCTTGACCCCAATAGAGTCTCGCTATTGTTCGAATGTCTCTGTAGTTTCTATGGTCGATGCAACAGACAACAGAACAAATATGCAAAAGTTTTATCAGTGACAAAAATATCATGTTTCATCAGTTACAAAATCAAATTGTTTTTAGAGTGGACTTAGAGAAGGACAAAATGAGAGTCAGATTATTCATACCACGTCTTAGAGTAGTCTGCAACTACAACATGGAAGGAAAAATTTTGATGATGCCGATCGCTGGCTCAGGAAAAAGCTCTTCGAATTATAGTAAGTGTTTTTATGTATTATTATTTCCACACACCTGTTATAACATTAGTTGTTATACATATAGGTACATATTTAAAATATAAAACGTTTGGAAAAAGGGCTGACTCAAAGTTTCTCCCTTGGTCGGAGTGGATCTACAAGGGAACACCAAATCGGCTGAAGAAAGCTTTAACAAGTACCTCTTCCACGGTAGCAGCTTCTTGATTTGGTAACGCATACGCCTCGGTCCATTTCGTAAAATAATCCATGGCTACCAGGATTTGTTACAATACAACAGCAATCACGTTACACGGAATCAACATATCTACATAATTACATACACAGACTCATAGCCCATCACACTTCATTCCAGCGTAATCTCAATCAAACATCGACAAAAAGCTACCAATTCATCAGCTCAGGATCGGAGATGGTAACTACTGCTCACGGCGGAGGTTACACCCAGATAACACAAAGACATCTTAAAGAAATCTAAAAGATAGCTCACTAAAGATGTTTTAGACGTCTTAAAGATGTCTGGTATTTCCGGAAAGATATCTTTACGACGTCTTAAAGATGTACGGATGTTACAAATCCTTACATCTTAAAGATGTCTTTTTTTGTATATTATTAAGGTGTTTAGGATAGCTTTCTTTTTAATTTTTTATGAAATATTTTAAACGAACTTTTAATAAAAATAATTAGGTTCTAAAAATACGTTTATTGCTATTAAAATTTTACATGTACATGTAGAATAAGCTTTACCAATTATCAGATTTGCAATTCTGGTATCACAAAACTTTTGTTTGCCTTTTTGTCCCAGCCAACTGTACTTAAAGCTTGCTCATTGCTAATAATTAATTTTCCAACTCTTTATACAAAATCATAGGCTTTTGATCCTCCTACTTTAACAAGCTCCGATACCTACCTAAAAAATATATTTTTAAGAGCATATTGTTAAGGTAAGCTGTTGAATTAGGAGACATGCATTTACTCTTGATAACAAAGTTAACTTTTTACTTTAATAATATAACAATCTAAATCTAAACTTACTGCATTATTAAAATCTGTAGTCTTCTAAATATCACTCAAATAAAACCATACCTATGGGAAATACTACTGAAGTCACTGATGTGAAAAAGCTTTTGTTTGGAGTTTGTCTTTTTGCTACCAGCTCTTGTCTTAAATGTTTTACTAACCTAACCTAACTTTTAAATTCGTAATTATAACATAACCTATTTTTAAGAAAAAATGTCTTAAATATGATGTTTAAAAGATATCTTAAATTTGGCGTTTTAAAGATATCTTAAATTTGGCGTTTTAAAGATATCTTTTAAAAGTCTTAATTGAGACCTAAGACATTAAGACCATATTTGGTTGTAAATAAGATATCTTAAAGATGACCTGTGCTGTATGGGCAGTTCCGGCAAAGCATCTGTTCAGTCCAAAGTACCTTTACCACGGCAGAGTTCCAACTCACTCCATTGCATAACTGTCGTTTGAGTTCCTTCCCAGTTCAGTACACTGAGTGGAACTGATTTAATGATTCAGATTCTTCTTTCTCTTCTTACGTACTCTCTCGGTAGCCATCACTCCTTGGTTCCGTCGGTCGGAGAGGTGGCACGTGGGGTTGCGCTGTTATTGGAACGCGTGCGGTTGTCTTCTGACGAGCTGTTAAATGCCGAACCGAAGGATATCTTTACACACTATTTTGTTGTATTTTTATTAAACGCTTTTCTTTGGTTCAATAGTTTGCGTCAAATCTTTAGACGTTAATTTGACTGCCTTTATGTCAATGCAAATGGATGAAACTTTGCAGACATATGCATTCGCGGGAACAATACACGAATAGTTAATATTTTTTTTATTTTTATTAATTGTTTAAATAAAAAAACAATTTTAATGGAAAATGTTTAAATTCTCTTGTTTTTTACAATGTAAAAACTTGAAACTTTTACGGATTGTAGCTAATGATATGAACTATACATAATTTCACTTTTTACGTTATGCTTCATAAATAAACAATAAAGTTTCAAATTATGAACGCTCATATATTTATTTATATAAAAATCGGCGCTTATTCGTGTCAAATTTCAATACGATACCAAATAAAAGTTCAACCAAAACTTGAATTCAAAAAATTCGTGTTTTTATCGTAGTCTTAGAAAAACCACCGGTAGAGACGTTTTGTGCTACATTAGAATTCGTTTTGGCGTATTAATTAAACGCTTTTCTTTAGCTCAATTGTTTGGGTCAAATCTTTATTAATTTGACTGCCTTTTCTTCAATGGAAATGACTGAAAATTTGCAGACATGTATTCGCGGAAACAATACACGAATAGTCAATAAAAACATTTTTTAATGTTTATTAATAATTGTTTAAATAAAAAACGATTTTAACAGAAAATGCTTAAATTCTCTTGTTGTTTACAATGAAGAAACTTGAAACTTTTACAGATTGTAGCTAATTATATGAACTATACCTACATCATTTCACTGTTTACGTTAATTGTTTACGTTATGCTTCATAAATAAACAGTAAAGTTTCAAATTGTTTGCCGATTCTGACTACTTTTCATGTTAGTACATCATATGTTTTATACATACAGTAGAACCCCGCAAATCCGAACTAATTGGGGGGACAGTCTGTTCGGATTCTGGAAAGTTCGGATTATTCGAAAGTTAGCCTAAGAAGCTAACGAAGATGATTTTTAAAAGATTTGGACTGCCACCGATCCCTTTATGAAACTTTATCCGCACGTTTATGCCTCCAATATTCTAAAGCTTAAAAATATTTAGATTTATGAAATAGATCACTGAAATATTAAATCGCTAACGCTAGTAGTTTTGTTTCGTCACCGGACATGGGAATTCGGCCATGTAAATGATTCATTTAATTTGTAATCTGGATATTGATTACACTATGTTTCTGATGTTTCTTATCTTTTTCAATGTTTTCGTTCATAGTACCTATACCATGGGAAATGTGTATTATGCACATTCCTTTATTGATTGTGTTTAAGTTTTTATAAGTATGTACTACGTATAAAGTATATAAAGTAAAGTATATAAAGTACGTATTTATTTTTAATAAATTTCACATGTCCAAATTCCTATTAATTTTACATTGTTAAATTTTCTGGTTCTCTTTACATATAATAAGCATGTTTTTAAATTTTTATTTTGAATTTTTAAAAATTTTTTCACTTTCTGTTGGTTCGGATTTGCCGAAAGTTCGGATTTGCGGGGTTCTACTGTATTTTAATAAACATGACGATGTATTTTAATGTTTGAAAAGTGTAAGACTAAAAAGTAAAAAATAAAAAAATATAAATTTTTTTTAAGAAACGCTTTTCTTTATATAGTTACCAATGACTAAAATTAAAAATATAAAAAAATCAATTAAAAAGCAAAAAAAAAATAAAAGAAAATTGAAAAAATCTAACACATTCGTTAAAGAAAAGCGTGGAGCGAAAACCGTTTATTCGATGTAGACGCGCCACGCTTTTCTTTGACGTGTTAGATTTTTTCAATTTTTTTTATTTTTTGTTTTTTGGTTTGATTTTTTTATATTTTTAATTTTAGTCACTCGTAACTAAAAAAAGGGTTTCTTAAAAAAAATTTTCTTCATATTTTTTTATTAATAGGTACCTATATTAAACATGAATTTTCACAAATAAATTAATGTCTCGTTTGTTTTTATTAATACACAACATTTTATAGCAAATATCGACGCCAGTATTACGATTCGTGCTGAGAAAATCGAAAAAAATAACAATGTGTACTATAATGTCAAGGATTTTGACATCAACTTTGATATTGGAGAGGCGGAAATTCATTTCGACGACTTATTTAATGGAGATAAAGATTTAGGTAAGTATTTTGACCATTTATATATTATGTTTTCAGGTTAAATAGTGTCAGAGAGTTAGAGTCACCTGGTTTCACGTCTTTCGTCTTTGTTTACATTGATCTCCTTAGAAGTTGATCCGTTGAAACTGATCTTTGCTGTGGTGTTCTAGGCTCACTGTTAGCATATAAAGGGTCAGAGGGAAAAACGATGAATGTCAATTTTTACACGGTACCCATCAATAGACTATGGGGAGTAGGTACTAGAAAAACCAGCATTAGTGTATCTATCTTAGAGGAGTTGAAAAAATTATATAGAAACTCGACATCCAAAATTAAAATTGGAAAAAGAATGTCAAAAGGTTTTCTGGCCACAAAAGGAGTAAGCAAGGATACTGTGTATCGCTAGTAAGTAGTATTCAATATATATCGATGAAGCCATGAAACAGTGGAAGAAGTGCAATGAAATAGGACTACTGATAAGAGATACAATATTCTACACGTTATATTATGTGCAGATGACCAAATTGTAATTGCACAAGACAAGGAAGATCTTGAATATATGGCAAGGAAACTAATAGAGGAATATATAAAATGGAGTCTGGATATAAATACCAAAAGAGCACAAATATCTATGCGTAGAAAAGGAAAAAACGGAGAACCTGAATTTAGAATAGGAGAAAATTGCAAGCAGCAAATGGATATGTGTATGTATTTGGGAATAAAACTAACGAGTACGGGACGAAACGAAGAAAATATTAAAGAAAGAATAGCAAAGGAAAGACAGGTGATATGAGTCCTGAATTCGGCACTGTGACAAAAAAAAGATAAGAACAGAGAATAAAAAACGAATTTACAACACAATATTAAAACCACTATTAACCTATGGAGATAACGTCTGTCAATTAACCCAGAAGTATTATTATTAATTATGGCCAGTAAATTACTAGCCACTGAGAGGATGGATGGGGGCAAGATCTAGACTAGAACACATAAGAAAACAAAAGGGAGTAGAAAGATCATAGATGACATCGAAAAAAAAAACAGCTAGTATATGGTACAGGTACGTAGGACGAATGGAGAAAAAAAGAATCCCCAAAAAGTGTTAGAATGGACCCCTACAGAAAATCAAAAACGAGGCAGATCAGCAACCACATGGATAAAGGGCATCTCCAAGGCGATGTGGGAAAGAAATTTACGAGAATAAGACTGCCACAATAGAAAGGAGTGGCGATTAGGAGTGAATTTTCTGGAAAAGTCATTGTAAGTTGTCAAAGTCAAAGAAATTTCTGAAAAAGGGATGCATTTTGTAATTGATTTTTCAAAAAAAAAACCTCTTGTTTAATTCTTTTATTTCATTTAGTAACTACATTATTTTTTATCGTTTTAGGTGAAGCAATGAACATGTTTCTTAATGACAACTGGAAGAAAATCGCAAATGAAATCAAGCCTGTACTCGAAGATAACATAGCGATGATCTTCAAGAAATTCGCCAACAAAATATTTCATAAATATCCTAAAAACGTTTTGTTGCCAAAATAATTTCACTAGAAAGACAGAAAGAAATGTGGTAAAGGAAGTGTGAAATATTTGAGAATGGAAAGGGACGTATTTTTTGTAAACACACAATATTGATCAACGCGACAGTTTATGAAGGAATACTCTAATCATAATATGTAATAGGTATTACTTCTTATTCTGTACTTGTTTGTATTTATATTTCTTCATATCCAAAAATCCGTGGCTTCCCAATGTCAGTCTATTTATGTTTAATATCTGGTCAATAACCAGTTCAACCAGGATATTAACAGGCGCAAAATCTTGGTCCAATGCTATCTAAATGCATTCATTATTTTTCGAATCCTGAGAAAACTAATAAATATTTTTGAAAATTTTAAACCCAGGCTGAAAGATTACATTATTACCGAGGGCCGAAAGTCCCTTAGAATAAACAAAAAGTTTCTTTTGAATGAAATATTTGAAATTAAAAATCACATGAAATTTTCTTTTTTTTTTCACCCCTGTAACTTATTAAAATAAACATTATAGAAGTTTTCAGGGACTTTCGGCCCTCGGTAATAATGTAGTATTTCATTCTGCGTTTCCATTTTTCAAAAATACTCATTAGTTTTCTCCGGATTATAAAAAAATGAATGCAGTTATATAGCATTGGACCAAGATTTTGCGCCTACCCTCTTAAGAAATTATTTATTATAAATTATTTGTATTATATTATAAGGTTTCTAGTTAATACTTAAGGATGAAATGTCTCAATATAAAACTGCAAACATATTTTTATACAATATTTGTAAAAAATTTTAATAAAAATAATTTAAAAAAAAATTAAAATTGTTCAATAAATTGATTTCAAAATATGTTCGTTGAGTTGACTTAATATGGTTCACTGATGGATCTAAAGCTGCCCATGGTACTGGCCGTACTGGATCAAGAATCTTTGGACAAACATGTAATTATAATAAATCTTACAACCTAGGCTCAATTTAAAACTGTGTTCCAGGCTGAAGTTTTTGTTTTGGTGGCCTGCATTAATGAAATCACAGATGGAAACCCGAAAGCAAAGAGAATAAACATTTACACAGATAGCCAAGCAGCTATTCTGGCAGTAAAGAACCCACTCATCAACATCAAAGCAAAACTGGTGAGGAACTGCACATATCTCCTCAGCAACCTGGCAAAAGATAACAAAGTATTTTTAATATGGGTGGCAGGTCGTAAAGGTGTGCATAATAATTAACGAACAGATCTTTTGGCAAAACAAGGCTGGAGAGAAACATTTGTAGGCCCAAAACTTTTTTGTGCCATCACTAAAGATGCTACGAAAAACGAGGTTCAGAAATGGCTAATAATGATCATCAAAAGAAATCGAGAGCCACTCAAGGTAAATCCAGATTAAACAAGCTGAAAATGCGAGCATTATCACAACGAAAACTTTGTTTATTTGCGTATTTTAATTCATAATATGGAAAATTGCTATTATAAAAAGTTGTTTAGAATTAAAAATTATGTTTATGTGCAATTATATCATTCTAATTTAAATATTTCGAACTATAAAGATACTTTACTCTTGATCGAAATTCATATTTTATATATACCTCGTATAAAATTAATAAAATTTGATATATGATGGTTGCATCATAAATCTTAGACCATGAAGAGCTTTTTACGAAGAATAACTTTTCTTCGTCAAATTAAAAATCAAAGAGTTATAAATGAAAATGTTGTTGGTATCCATAATTTGAGAAAAATTTTCAAATATTTTTTTTCCATTAGAAGGATGCACATATCAGACCATAATTTTTTTATTCCAAACAACATTTCATATAGTCGGTTCGCTAAACTCAGACACAACTGGCTAGTGATTTTAGTCAGCAATTTTGCCAATTTTGCAAAAAAAATAATTACTAAACTGTTAATAATTACTAAATAATTAGTAATTTTGCCAATTTTGGCAAAAAACTATAAAATTACCTACTAAAATCACTAGCCAGTTGTGTCTGAGTTTAGCGAACCGACTATAATAACAATTTTCATTTCATAACAAATGGAACAGTCCATTTATCATTAGGTACTCCCAAGGGTAGGCCGTATACTCGTATAAACCTTTTTAAAGTTTTTATTAAATTATTGCTTTCAAAATATACTCAAATTGTATTTTCGAACATCTTATTTATTTTATATAATAATTAAATTCACTATTAAATGTCGTTGATATTTTATTAATACTTCATTTAAAATTTAGTTTGACATTCACGAAGTGTCAAACTCAAATGTAAATAACCTATGCTTTGCTTGATAAATTCAGATTAAAAAACTAGCCTACTTACTCGGCAGAAAACATGATGTTGTCGGCACAAAATGATTGTGACGTCACATTTTAGACTTTGAGGTCGATTATCTCGAAGAGGGTTAGAGATATCGAAATGCCGTTTTCAGATTTGGATTCAGAAGACAAAACTACATAAGAAACCATCGATAAATCTGCTCTATGTATTGCAGGAGCGGCAACGCAATATCACACAGACTTTGCGAATTTATAAACGAAGAGTTTTCGTTGAAAATAATCAAGAATATTGATAAAAAACTCTCGAACAATTTCACGAACCTCAATAAATGAGATTAAAATGGTCACTGAAATAGTGATGACACTGACATTTAAGAAACCACCTATACAAACTAGGTAAGGTGAATGAACCATGGTGCTGAAACTGAGAAATGGACGAAGAGACTGCAATACATATAGTTACTATCCGTTGCAAGATAATTCGGATGGAATTCACCAGATTTTGTGCTTGATATCGGCCCAGTCTCTTGATTTGGGTAATTCCATCCGAATTATCTTGCAACGGGTACTACTATGCAATTGCAATGTGCTAAGTGATGTAAAGTAGGAATTCACTGGTCAACTGATCAACATCTCTACAGATGGGCCAGTAAAATCAACATGAGGTAATACAGAGGATTCAGAATAGGGTACTAAGGAGCAGTGTTGATGCTCTATAGTACATAAAAATTGGCTGCCTCAATGAGGGTCTGAAGATGAAGACAGTAGAACAAAGAGGCCATCCAACTCCTCAAAAACACGGATGGCTCAAGAGGACAAAACCCCTAGAGTTAGTCACATGAAAATGGTGTAAAAGAAGAGCATTCTGAAGAAACTATAGTTCTTAAAATGACCACTCTAACAACTTAAGTTAGAATAGAACTACTCCTTGGACTCATTGTAGTACAAAGTTAGCACTCAGCTTGTTCGTTTAACAGAAAAAAAAAGAATGTGTGTAGTTTGTACGCATGTAAGAAGTTATACTTCTATATATAATTTCAAAGAAATAAATATACTTAACAGTTACAATACAAAAAATTAACAATTAATTACCAAAAATTAACCAAAACCAATGCCAAAAATTAAAAAAAAATATGAATCGTCCGGGATTTGAACCCGCGATCTCTCGATATCTGGTCCAATGCTCTACCAACCAGGCTATCAAGGCGTCTGTTATTGACGTTTCGGATATACATAATTACACATCACGGCCACAAGTGAAATATAAAAATAGATTTTATTATTTTACGCCCAAGGAAGACAAATCCAAAGACACAAAAATTATAATAAATAATACATTTACTAAAAAACACTAATATATTATTTTAATGGCTTATATGTTATAATGGAGACGAGATGTCTGCTTTTAAAATTGTTTAAATCACTCAAAAACTTGTCATTTCTATACAAATTTGCCAACATTCTTCATTATTTATTTTTTGATTGTTATATCCACTTGAAAAAGCATAAGATAACTATTTTTAAAACACTTACCAGCAATAAAATATACTCGACTCTCTAATTCTTTAGTTTTTGTATGAGATCGTCCCGCTTGATTGATATTATTACTCCTTCGAGATAATCGGTTTTTATCAGTAATTTTGTGAATGAAAACGACAGTCACAGAATAAAACTCCACTTCTCTGTTTTTCCACACCTGGCATCTTTTCTATGTTAATAAGTCCAAAAATTTATACGAAAACTATTTAAAAAGGCAGTATAACTATTAACTAACTTTTGTCTGTTGTTTCTCTTGTCACAAAAAATTTTATAACACAACAGCCATAACCACAAATATAGACCACATCAAACCACAGCTGTGCTACATCCGCCATATTGGATCATTTTTGACATGTTATTTGAACACCCAATCAGAGCAAAGGTATAACGCGCGTGCGCCCGGCACTAAGGATTTTGATGTAAAATTCACTCCCATCGCGCCTAAAGAAGTATAACTTCAAACATTAATATTTTTAGACAATATTCCTAATTTTTTTATTTAATTTTACTTTTTATATATCAAGCACAACACATTTTTTATGTATAATCAAAATTTATTTAGGAAACAAAGATATTTGAAACATTGTAAGAAAGAATAATATAAATACATTTTTAAAGCATAAAACTGTTTACATAATATATTTGCATTGCTTTGAAAAGCAGTTAACCAGAAAATTAAATTACTATCCACTTAACATCGACAGTTAAATCCAAAACCTCTACAACTTAAAGTTAAAATCTACAACTTTTCAGAAGAGAGAAAAAATTTAGGTACTTAGTACACACGGTTCTTAAACATTACTACGGTTGCCTAAATCGACTAACCAATGAACATTAAGGGTGAGATTACGTCACGAGAGTTTACTGTCATTTGAATCGTAAAATGATTTTTTTCGAATCCTGAGAAAACCGAGTATTTTAGAAAAATTTAAACGCAGGATGCAAGATTACATTATTACCGAGGGCGGAAAGCCCCTTAGAATAAACAAGCAGATTCTATTGAATGAAATATTTGAAATTAAATATCACACTTCTCTTTTATTTTCAGCCCTGTAACTTATTAAAATAAACATTATAGAAGTTTTCATGGACTTTCAGCCCTCGGTAATAATGTAGTCTTTCATTCTGAGTTTAAATTTTTCAAAAATATTTATTAGTTTTCTCAGGATTCGAAAAAAAATGAATACAATTAAAACACATTGAGAATTTTGACATGCGTCAAAATTTTATATTAACTCGGTAAAATTCTTAACTGTTGAATTCCAGCTTCCCTAATAATTATTGTACATCAAAAGACATTAGAAACTATTTGTAGAGGATTGGAATCTGTATTGGAAATAACTGTTAAAAATTTTGTAAAAATGTAATACATTTTAGTTTTCAGCCCAAACTTAGGCCACACACAATGCAATAATGTTCACATTTTTGAACTGTCAATATTTTTATTTTATCATCTATTGCATCTATTGTTTAAAAACAATATAGTTGATAAGATACCCTCAGTTGCGGAGAAAGGATTAATAATAAAGATTTTTTTATTCAGTCAATGGTGTGAGCACTGTCAGTTAAATAGTAACGTGTGGCCTTACTTTTACACGCATACCTATTGTGGCAAATTTATCATATTTTTCAAAATTTTGGAATGCATTTAAATCGTAGAACAAACTTTTGATTTTAATACAGATTTTAATTCTCTACAAGTATTCTCTCATGACTTTTGATGTAAAATAATTAGGGAAGCAGGAATTCAACAATTCAGAATTTTACATTGAGTTTCCTATGGCCATTTTTACGATTCACCACCCAGTATAAGATAAAATGTGTACTATTTGTCTAATTATTTCATAATAACACAAATAATACACATATACACACAATAACACACATTCAATGATCGAAAATAATTTAAAAATATGGGAATGTAAACTCTTGTGACGTAAAGTCAAAAATATAAGTCTCCCCACCACCGTCGGACAAGACAACCGTAATAAAGTCTAATAACCGTGCTTAGTACATGTTTTTTTTTCTCTTCTTTCTTTTCTGTTGAAAAGCATGTTTTGTCATGATTTTTTCAAAACAATAAATTATTAAATACCAAGAAAGAAAAAGCATGTACTAAGCAGATAAGTTTTTTGCTCTCCTGAAAAGCTGTAGATTTTGACTTATAGGTTTTGGAATTTAGCTGTCAATTATGTTCTAAGTATTTATTGGCCTGGTCCAGACAGTGACTTGTCCATAAACTTCTTTTTGGCAAAGCACAGCCACCACTTGCTTGGTTTCTTATCTTCTCCAAAAACCTTATCACAAACTCTCATTCCCACTTCCTGTCTGAGTTGCGTCAAATACGCCTTCAAGACATCACCATCATTTTGATTTGCTGGTTTACTAAAATAAAATAAATTTTTATTCTGTTTCCCAAATTACCAAATATCAAACCACTAAATAATAAATGATGATAATAGAGTATTTTCTTGATTTTAATTTCTGTTATAAGTAAAGTAATTCTCTTGACCAAGTAGAAATTATGTCAACATTGTAAGATTGACATGTAAAAGATTTCAGTAAAGAAAACAAAGCATATACAGGGTGTTAGTAAATAAGTATGAAAAACTTTAAGGGGTAATTCTACATGAAAAAATAATGACAATTTGCTTTACAATCGTATGTCCGCAAATGCTTCGTTTCCAAGATACGGGGTGTTGAAATTTTTTTTTCAAACTGCGAATTTTTTTATTGCTCTAAGACCTTTTAAGCTATGAAAATTAAATTTGGTGGGTTTCAAGAGATAGTTATTATTTTTTGGCAAACAAATAACAATTTTATATCTATACAGGGCTACATCAAAGACAGAACTAGTTTTCGATCGGTTGACCGATCATCATCAGTGCAATCTTAGAATCTACATGCAAGCCACCAAAGTAAAAATACCAGGGTAAAAACCCTTTACATTGATCCGTCATCGGAACATATGACAAAGATGTGAATTATAACATGGATGATTAAGATATCCAATAAGGATGATTAAGATATCTTTCTGTCTTTGATGTAGCCCTGTATAGGGATTTTAACAAATATACCTTTTATAAAGGATTTTATGTTTTTGTAATGGTATACAGCCAACTACAGGAAATTTTTCCTCGTGAATTTTATATCCATTATTGGCGCGCCTACAGGTAATGGTCTGAATTTTTTTAAAGACAAAAAAAATAGTACGCCACTGAGATATTTCAAATTAAAAATTATTTTTGTATTCCACGTTTAATTTATGATGAAGAACCTTTCTTGTCTTTTTATGCAAAAAAAAATAAAACATCTTCGCGCGTATTTTTCATTTCGTAATACATTATCAAAAACTCTCCAATATATTAATGCCAAACTAGAACAATAACAGAAAATAGTTCTAAAAAGATTTTAACTATGTGCAAGGCTACAACAAATGTTCAAAATTACCTCCTTTAAAGGTGACAAGAGTAATTTTATATTCACCATTGGCGCGCATACGGGTAATGGCCCGAATTTTTTAAAGAAAAAAATAGTATGCCACTGAGATATGTCAAATTAAAAATCATTTTTAAATTCCTCGTTCAATTTACGACAAAAAATCGTTTTTGTCTTTTTTCATATGAGGCGCCGTTTTTATGCATTTACGTTTGCATACGTTTACAAAGCATTTGAAATAAGTTGAATATGGAATCTATCTCGAATAATTTGTAAGCGTTAAGATGTTTTATTTTCTTTTGTATAAAAACGGCGCTGCATATGAAAAAAAAAGACAAGAATGATTTTTTGTCGTAAATTGAACGAGGAATTCAAAAATGATTTTTAATTGAAGTTTCTCAGTGGCGTACTATTTTTTTCTTTAAAAAATTCAGACCATTACCTGTACGGACGCCAATGGTGAATATAAAATTATTCTGTCACCTTTAAAGGAGGTAATTTTGAACATTTGTTGTAGCTTTGCACCTACTTAAAATCTTTTTAGTAATATTTTCTGTTATTGTTCTACTTTGGTATTATTATATTGGAGAGTTCTTGATAATGTATTAAGAAATGAAAAATATGCTCGAAGATGTTTTATTTTTTCGCATAAAAACGGTGCACCATAGGAAAAAATAGAAGAAAGGTTCTTTTCATAAATTAAACGTGGAATACAAAAATAATTTTTAATTTGAAATATCTCAGTGGCGTACCATTTTTTTCTTTAAAAAATATAAAATTGTTATGTGTTTGACAAAAAATGCGCAATAACTACCTCTTGAAACCCACCAAATGTAATTTTCATATCTCAACCGGTGTTAGAGCAATAAAAAAATTGGCAGTTTGAAATAAAAATTTCAACACCCTGTATCTCGGAAATAAAGCATTTGCTGACATATGTTTATAGAGTAAACTGCCATTATTTTTTCATGTAGAATTATCCCTTAAAGTTTTTAATACTTATTTACTAACACCCTGTATACTGATTCAGTCGTCTCCTTTGCTGATTGGGGCACTGCAATATCACAAAAAACATTAGTTCTATTCTCCATCCTACCTTGACTTTATAGTATAAGGAACATAGGCAAGGCATTCCTTATGAGACTTTTTAGAGCGGTGATGCCGATTTTATCAAAAATAATTTGTGATCAAACATTAGCGAGATTAAATTAGATGTTTTAGAAAGATAATCTACAATTTTAGGATTCGTATACGGTTAAGTTTATTTGATATACTATAGTTATTACGCATATAAATCCTAAAATTGTAGATCGCCATTCTAAAACAGTTTTAATTTAATCTCTCTAATATTTGATTACAAATTCTTTTTGATAAAATCAGCATCACCGCACTAAAAACTCTCATAAGGACTTTTCGCATTGCTTATGTTCCCTATTCTGTAAAGTCAAGGTGACACGGAGTATAAAAAGTGTTTTTTAGGTTTACATGACAAATTTTAGCATCATGCTGCCATTAGTGTATTTTTGACAGCTGCATAAAGTTGAAGTATTTGTAAAAATGATGCATATGGACAAAAAAATGATTTTTGATCTTTCTTTAAACACTATTATTTGAGAAATAAAACAGCGAAGGAAACCAAAGGAAAGCTGGATAAATGTTATGGGACATGGGACTAATGCTCCTTCAGAATACACTGTCAAATTTTGGTTGGTGAATTTCGTAATGGCCATGTATCTACATACATTGATTGTATGACATATGGATCAAAAACTCCTTATTCCAGAAATAGATTTTTGGCACAGATCAGCAGGTATATCTAGAATGATGCACTTAACAAATGAAAGAATAAGACAAATAATGCACAGAACAACCACCATCATAAAAGAAATATAGCAAAAACAGCTTTTTTGGTACAAACATGTACAGAGAATGACAGACCATTACCTACCAAAATTAATATTGGATTGGCAGTCACTTGAGCAAAAAAACAAGGAAGACCAAAAAAATGGTTTGAAAAAGCCATGCCAGAAAGATATCTATGACTAGGAATCTAATCCGATAAACGTGAACACCAACTGGGAACTAGAAGGCGCATGACGCTATGAACTGGACATTATAATATACATACATACATAATCGTTGATCCTCTTATACCGTAAGGTGTCGAGGTCATTATAATATTTAGAATTTACATTTACAAACCTGTAAACTGAATTGAGTGGAAAACCTGGATCCCCTGGTATATCAAACCTAGATATGGCAAGTGATCGCATCTCGTTCTGGGCTTGAACTTTAGTACTACATTTCTGCAGCTTCTTCAAGCATTCTGTTATGTAGAGAGTAATGTATATCAACAATCTATCAGCCTCGGACTAAAAAATATTTTTCGTTTAAATAAAGATAGATTTATTCAGTTCTTGTGAGTGTACAGACAAATAATCCCAGATACAAAATCCCCATAAACAGTTCCTGAACAAAAAATCCCCGGACAAAACATCCCCACAAAAAATTCCAGTCAAATAATCTCAACAAAAATTTTTTGGACCAAGTATCCCCACAAAAAATTCGGGATAACAAATTCACAAGAAATATTTGCTGCTTAATAGTTCTCAAAGTTTTCCGGTGGGCGCAATTGACGCAAATGTTTTTCAGCCTTAGTACATGAGAGTATGGCAATGCAAGTGAATAATTACATGATTCCCACAGCCCTAGCTCATTTACCATATTTTTCATGATTTTTGAAAAAACTCACTCTCTTTTGTCATGTCAAATTTGAAGTTTTTTATTTATTTACAGTGGAACCCCGATAAGTCGGCCCCCGATAACCCGGAAGTCCGGATAACCCGGACCGATTTTCATCAGATAAACATTTTGATTTTCAATATTTTGTATTTTTCAATTTAATTGTGGCTTATTTCCAATCAAAATAGTTAATTATCAGACAAACCTTTCAACAATAAAAATGTATGTAATATAATATTTGAGAGATAATGTGTACGTGCGTAATTTGAACTATACGATATTAAAAATGACTCATAGCACACGCCGCAGAAACAACAGCCACCTGTCTGTAGTATCTATTCCTTTTTATTTCAAACTGTCAGCATTGTTTAGGAAAGACTATTTAAAAAATTCTTTTATAAACAATGGTCTTAAGTATTGTGTGTCTTGTATTGTTCGCTTCCATTTGCTTACGTTTGGGTTTGGTGTTTTTTAGTAATTTTAATGAGTAGGTATTACTGTGAATACTGTGCATATTTATAAATATATTTCATGTTATTTCAATTCTAACGGAGTTTATCTGTAAGTATACCGTATTTTATTAATTTTTACCATATTCTCCGGCTATCTCGGATTTTCGATAACCCGGATCGGTCGCGGTCCCGATTAATCCGAGTGATCGAGGTTCCACTGTATTTATTTGTTTACGGGCAAGCTCAATTCAGAAAAGATTATTACAAAAAAAAATATTACAAAGCCAAAAGCAAAAACATAACAGTGTCAATACAAAGAACAAATATTACAATATGTATTGGATAACAAAGCTAATAAGTTTAAAAGAAAAAAAAGAACATTACAATATAAAAAACAAACAAAGTTTAAGCTTAAAAATTGCTGATAGAAATTATATCATCAACATCTACATAGTTATATTTGTATGTTCAACAAATGGTTTTTAAATCTATCCAAGGAATTGCAGAATATAATTAAGTCATTTAGAGAATTCGCAAGTCTAAGTGTTCGTGGTAAAAAATTGTTGTAAGTATAGTTATATCTATGGAAGCTTATGTGAAAAGTTTGGGTTTGTTTTGTTGACCGAATAGCTACAAAAAGACTAATTTTTGACAGAAGATCGGGACAGCTACTATTACCATTAATAATGTTCAATAAGATTGTCAGATCTTTTCTTTTTCTACAGGTTTCTACTGAAGTAATATTCAATAATAATTCACTATCTGTGTGGATGGTGTAGATGAGGATGGGAGAAAAATAGACACAGGGCGCAGCAAACTGGCAACGGTTGGTAATGGATAGGACTGACTGGCGTAATAGACTTGGAAAGGTTGAGGCTCTTTCATAGGGCCGTAGCACCATTGATGATGATGAATTCAATATCTGTGTAGCTACGATATATGTTTTTTTTTAAAATATATGTGATATCTTTTGTTTGTAATTGTACTGACCTAATGTTATCTTATTCTTTTTTTTTTCTTTTTTGTAACTGTATTACTCATACGAGTTATTTTTTCTCAAACCACTTGGTTATATGTTATATTACGATAGTTTATGTTATATAATTGGTTAACATTAATGTTATATAATTGTATAATTATGTTATATAATTTAGAACACTGTAAAATTTATATCGGAATAGGGCTTGCCCGTGAATAAATAAATAAAAGATATGTATCTGAGAAGGGTATGCTGAACTCTATCAAGTTTATTTTTATGAACTAGATAATATGGAGACCACACAGAGAAACAAAAATCAAGATGAGATCTAACAAGTGAGCAATATAAAATTTTCATTGAATTTACATCTATGACATCACGAGATGTTCTTTTAATGAAACCAAGCATTTTCATAGACTTTTGAGCAACGGTACTGTTGTGGTGTTTAAAGCTGAGTGAAGAGTCTAATATTATTAGAGTTTAATGCTAGATTTCGTTTTTCTTTTCAAGATTGTAAACGGAATGATAGATTCGCCTCAAATTTTGCAGAGAATAGGTCTTAGGGTTCCTCAAAGGTGCACAAGATCTAAGGACGTTTTTCACTTAGAATTCCAACAAACAAACTATTGTCGAAATAGACCTACCAGACAAATGTGTCAATCTGGAAATGGTTTAGATGTAGACTTTTTTTCTAGCTCTCTGAATAGTTTTCGAAAAAAGCTGAAAAAATCTTTTTAAAATACAATGTAGGCTGTCACTGTAAACTGTCATTTACATATTATTTTTTCTATTTATTTGTCTTGTGTACATTGTATGTAAATATTATCGAGTTCTAAAACTGTTAATATGATATGAATTATTTAATGATTGTAATTATTGTAATTGGTACAACCATAAATAAACTATTTATTTATTATGCCTAGGTCTCTGATTTGTGTGCATGATTGCAATGCTTGATCGTTAATAGTATAGTCATGTGTTAGTAAATGGTGATTCCTACAGAAACGCGTAATATAACACTTACCAACATTTAATTCCATGCCATTAAGAGAGCACAACTGGGATAATTTATTAATATCTGATTGTAGTCCAAGAGTATCATCATGAGATCTTATTATCGCAAAGCACTTAAGGTCATCAGCGAAAAGGAGAGCTTTTGTATGGGAAAAACAAGTGGTAATATCGTTAATGAATAGATTAAATAGTAGTGGTCCCAGATGTGAACCTTGGGGAACACCTGAAGTTCATTTTAAAAATTTGGTATTTACACACTTACCGTTTTTCGGCATGAATCCATACTGGGAAAAGCCAGTTGGAATTCGAAATTACAATAATAATTCATGCTTAATCTTAATTGCTAATTATTATTTTCGTGCCGAAAAGAGGTATCATGAAGATTGCTCTACTCTCATGCCCTGAGACTGAAAAGCATTTGAGTTGATTGCGTTCATGGGAAAACTTCTGAGAACTATTCCGCAGCAAATATTTCTTGGGGATTTTTGTTGGTTGAAATTTTGTCTGGAATTTTTTGTACAGCGATTATTTGTCCTAGGTTCCTTTTGTGATAAAATGTAAAGTAATAATAAACTTACCTTAATTTCGTAGGTTCTGAAGAAAACATTGGCTTTGAAATAGAAGAGTGATTCATCAATGATATCCTGTTCTTGCTCATTACTTTGTACTGGACCAGGCCCTTTGAATCGAGTCTTTATTGGCAGAATTGCTATGTTGCCTACAATTGAGGAGGGCTCCAAAAAACTGGAATGATAAGCCTAAAAACAGAATAATCCAACATTAGAGAGGATTAAAAGACACGCCCAATTTTTGTAACTCAACAATTTCTCAATAATTATTTTACATTTCTTACCGGCATTTTTATAGTTCTGCGTTGAGTTATTTACATACGAAATATTTTTATAAAACAATTCAGGAAATAAATAACTAAAAGCTACAATTTTGACGCTATTTTTAAGGTTAATGTTTAGTCTGGTTGACGTTGACACTTCTCTACACCTATTTGTCAAATTCAAATCATACACTACTGATTATGCAACCCACTTCTTAATCTTACTTAAAAATTGCTTGTCTTGTAGTAGTTGGAATTGTTCAGTTCAGCAGAGCTTGCCATAATCAGAGGTGTAACCAGGATGATTCTAAGGGGGGTTACATCTACTTATAGGTCTCTGGGGGTATGGAATAATAATGGTGTTAAGCGTATAGAGCTCAAAGTACAGCTGGCTCCAAAAAAAACTGATACGATTCTTAAACATAGAGTTATATATTAGCATAGAGAGAGTGTCTTTCAGAGCGAAGTGACGACACCATCTTTTTTATTTGGATTAGTGCTGTTTCACTCTTACGCATAGTAAAGCTGCTACAGTTGTCCTCCTCTTCCGTGCCTATATTCACACTGAATGTCATCATAGATTTCCGATACAATGTGTTAGAAAGAGATGCAGCAAACCAGTCCATGAGATCTTGTCGTCAGGAAGCGCGGAAGGTAGGCTCCCTCTATGTTAATATATACCTCTATGTTCTTAAAGCGTATTTTGTAGAAAATTGAGCAGTATACTTTCTTCTTCTTTTTGTTTTGTTCTCGCTGCAAGGCCATTACCAGCACGATTTATAGGCGATCTTGATGACATCCAAACTAGAGCCAGACTACAATGTAGTCTGGCTCTAAGCCATATCAAAATCGCTGACTATGTTCTTGTAAAGCTTTTGATGAGGTGTGATAATATAATGAATAGGGCTTTTCATCGATTGTCATTTGTTTCGAGCTTCTGTCATGTGTCACATAATTTTAATATATCTACGCCATACGTCTTTTGTTTGTATCAGTTATATACCAATAACGTATGACGTAGATATATTAATATTATGTGACACATGACAGAAGCTCGAAACAAATGACTGTGAATGAAAAGCCCTATATGAGTTTAATTAGGTATATTTAATTTATTATATTTTGAAGGATAAAAACTTTTTATTTACGTACTGTCACTGTCAAATCTTA
Organism: Diabrotica virgifera virgifera; assembly: GCF_917563875.1. Lineage (NCBI taxonomy): Eukaryota > Metazoa > Arthropoda > Insecta > Coleoptera > Chrysomelidae > Diabrotica > Diabrotica virgifera. Next base: position 2,246,463 of record NC_065445.1, on the reverse strand, counting down.
AAATTTGTCATATAACTTCAACCACAAAAAATAGCTGTTTGTTTGTTTATTTTATTATTTGTCTGTCATAATAAATATAATATGTCAGACCAATCATACACTGCTCAAAATAATCAAATCTTACTAAGAGTCGTATCAGTTTTTTTAGGAACCAGCTGTACATCCAAAAGGGGGGGTTATAACCCCCAAAGCCACCCCCTGGTTCCGCCTATGGCCATAATCACGGTATCATCTGCACATCTTATATGCAGATGTTGTTAATAGTTCTTCCATTAATTATATTCCTTCACTTTCAGATAATAATTCTTCTTCAAAAATGGATTCACTATATACATTGAATAGTAATTGAAACACAATACATCCCTGCCTAACTCCCTCCCTTAATTTAAATTTCTATAATGGGTTCGTGATATATTACAAATTGTACTCTTTGATTCCATTAAAGTTTTGTTATTATTCTTAAACCCATTTGTCTGTTTTTTGTCCTTAGAATTTGGACTAATTTTTCAAGTATTCTCCTCTCTGCTTCCTGCTCCGTTTCTAAACCCAAACTGAGTAATCTATTTCTTCTTCCAGTTTTTTACTTATACGACCGTGTATTATTTTCAAGAATAACTTAAGAACATGACTTAGATGATATTGTTCTGTATACCTTACAGTCTTTAGCGTTTGTAAGGAATAGCGCAAAAGGTGAAGAGTGTAACCACTCTTTCGGTATATCTCTTGTTTTGTATATTGTGTCTACTATAGTCTATTATATTGTCTAAGGTTTCATCATTTATGCATTTTAAGCTTTTTACTGGAATTTGGTCTGGACCTACAGCTTTGCCATTTTTGCTGTTTTTAATGCCACTTTAATTTCCTCTTGTAAAATTTTTAAATCCACACCATCTTCTACTTCTACTTCCATCTGTTCTGTTATATTGTCTTTGAACAACCTATTAATGTATTATATCCATCTCTTCAATTTTTCATTAGTATTCAACACTAGTTTCTCATTTGTTTGTATATTTCAGTATTCCCTTTTTTTGTTGTGAGTTTTTTTTTCTCACATAAAAATTCAATTTCAGGATTATTTGAAAGTGTTTACTAATTGTCTTACTTATTTAGATCTCTTGTTTTTTGCATAACATTCATTTTGAACATATTCTTTCCACATTTTTCTTATGTTAAAATCTAGTAGAAATATTGAGTCTTTTTGAGTTGAAAAGATTATCTAAACATTCACTCATGATTTTGGGTGCATTTGGTTGGGATATTGACTGCCAAACATGTTTAGGGTTCCTTAAGCCTAAATATATTTGACTTTGATTTTTAAAAAGAATTATTAATTGTAATAACAATATAAATAAATTTAAAAAATCTACATAATACAATTTATAAAATATCTTCTTACCAATCACATATCTATGTGTTAGTATTTCGTTTCATGATTTTGGTATAGAGTTTTTATTTATAAAACATTAAGTATATAAAATATATATCATAAATTCAATTTGTGCTTTAAGTAGATGCCCGTTGTTTAATGTCAGTAACTGCCTTTAACCACATCGTCATATGAAGGAGGAGGTCCTTCTGCTGTACCTTAAAAAGAACAAGAAATTCAGTTTTCATTTTAAAAATTTGGTATTTACACACTTACCATTATTGTCATCAATGAAGGCTAATCTATCATTGGCCAAAGGTGCAGAAGGTGGAACAGGAGGATAAACGACTAAAAATGACAAAAATTTAAAATATAACAATATTTTTACAAACATAGAGAACAAGTAGTTCATTACATTAAAGAGAAGCTAGGTATCAAGGAATATATAAGATGTTACGCCCTCCTTAAAGATGCCGACTCAGAAACTGGCTCCTCATTCAAAATAGGTATTAGGTCTAAAGCATCTATTGACTTATTATTTAATAAAGAAATTTGGCCACCGGGTGTAAACGTTAAGTGGTCTACAGAATCCTTATTCTCCAAACCAACGACTTCATCTGAGACAAATATAAATCCGAAGAACATCAGAAGCACGGTTAACTTGGAAAATCCAATTACCATTCCAAGTAACAACAAGAATGAAGTTGATACCACAAATATACTGACAGACAAGCAGGCCATTGCAATTTGCAAATCTAAAGATCCTTTCCGTTCTCATATTAATTTCATTAAGAAGGATACCTTAGAACCATCGATAAATCTGGATCCTTTGGCCCCACCAAGAGTTAGATTAACCAATAACTCGAATAGTCGATATCTTTTAGCCAGATTAAGGGAACCCGGATATCTTTAAGGCCATTAAATTTCATCTTGCTTTTCTACACGACCAACCTGCATTAGTATTTTATGATGGGTATACTAACACAAGTGTTAAACTGTTTCTGACTTCCGAAGGACTTCCGACTAAGAGTGAAGATCTAAGAAAAATTCTTCTAGAATTCAACGATGCTTATGGAATTGGTGCAGATAAGGTAGACGCTGATCTTGCTGCTTTTAGGTCTTTTCTCACGTCGGAAAGAGTTATTCACCTGCAAAAATCAAGGGAATGTCACCGAAATTATTATTCCACTAGCTCTCCAAGATGAAATTTTTAAATAACACGACGTGTTCTGAGTAACTAGAAACCTCGAATAAATTTAGTGATGACAACTTTAGTATGGTTCTGATTAATATTCGTTCTATAAGAAATAAAACTAACGAATTATTTTTGTTTCTAGAGGAATTAGGATTTCCCCAGATAGTTACTGTTACAGAACACTGGCTTGAAGTCAACGAGCCTTTTTTTGTAGAGAAATATACCACAATTGCTAGGTATGATCGTCCAAACTCAGCTCATGGAGACACCCTAATTCTTTCTGCAAACAATGATTTTACTCTGATAACAAAATATGACTTTCTGTTGAATGAAGCCTTCTTTGAGTTTTCCTTAGTTTTTAATAAAAATCTTAATCTTTACATTATTTGCATCTATAGATCACCTGACTCTTCCGTGGAACTATTTTTTCAGAACCTGCTAAATTTGTTAAATGACTTGCCTCACAACAGCAGAAAAATTCTATGCGGAGACTTCAACAGAAATTATGCTGCTGCTTGTGCTACCCAAATGTTCTTGGTCAACATATTTGAATCATATGGTCTCTCAATGCACGTTAATTCTCCTAAAAGGATTACAAAAACTACATCTACCATAATCGATTATATTGTCTCCGATTTCTCACCCCTTGATGTCTGCTCTACAGTTATTAATGCGGAACTATCGGATCATGAAGCAGTATATACGAAATTTAACATCTTCAGCAAACCCTCCTCTAAAACCCGACGTTTAGGTAGGATTTTTTCCGCTCGGAATTTTCATAAATTCCAAAATTTATGTTTAACTTCTGACTGGCATTTTCCTTCTACGGACGTGGACTATAATTTCAGTGATTTTTTAGAGAAGCTTGTCTGTATCTTCAATAAGGCATTTCTTTAATTACGATTAAGCCAAAACATCGCAAACCCTGGGCTACCAAAGGTATCCCGCATATCAGCAAAAAATATGCGTTCACTACTTTATATCAAGAAATTTACTACCAACGTCTCTGTCACTCAATATATCACCAATTACAGAGTCACATACCTAAAACTCATCAAATCAGCTAAAAAAGCCTACTATTAAAATCGTCTGGGAAGCTCCAAAAGTGTTGCAAAAGAAACTTGGTCCATAATAAACGATCATCGAAATAAAACCCACGCAGCTCAAACATTTGCCCTTCCAAACCCTGAAAATCTAAACGAATACTTCATTAACGTGAGTAAAAATATAACATCAAATATTCAGTCTCAACAAGATCCCATTTCCTATCTCCCTAATTCAGAAATTGTCTCGAATTCATTCTTTATAAGACCAATCTATAAATCTGAATTGTTCCAAACGATCAATAGTATCAAAAGCATATCATCTTGTAGTACTGATGGATTATCCATAAAAATCTTCTCAAATCTCACAGATAATGTGTTAGAACTCCTCGTGTCACTAATAATTAATGATTCCTTTAAAAATGGTAAATTTCCAGAGTGCCTAAAGACAGCCATTATTATTCCTCTTCATAAAGGTGGCGAAAAATCTAATGCCTGCAACTATAGACCTATTGCCCTACTACCGGTACTCTCCAAAATTATTGAGAGGCTCATAAAAACCCGACTTATGTCCTTTCTCTTTGATAACAATATTTTATCACAAAATCAGTTCGGCTTCTTAACTAATAAATGTACAACTGATGCCATGTTTTCTGTACTTCACGAGGTTTACCAAGCACTAAACAATAATCTTTATACTGCCACTGTTTTCTGTGACTATGCCAAAGCTTTTGCTTGTGTAAATCACGACATTTTGATTAAAAAATTAAATTTCTATGGAATTCGAGGTATTTCTTTGAATTGGTTCAAATCTTACTTAGATAATAGGAAACAACTGGTTAGAGCAAATGATACTGACTCTAGTCTCAAAAACATTGTATGTGGAGTACCACAAGGTTCAGTATTGGGTCCTCTACTTTTCCTTATCTTTATAAATGACATCACTAATTTAAAAATCGTTGGAAACTTTTTTATTTTTGGTGATGATACCAGTATCACTTGGAGCAACTCAACTATTGCAACTCTTCATGCAACTATAACTTCTGATCTTCTTACGATAAAAACCTGGTCTGACTCTAATTTACTCTCCTTTAACGTGGATAAAACGATAGCATTATCATATAAAGGTGCTATTCAACCCCTGCTTGTGAATAGCAGCCAGATCTCTACCGTTGATTCTGTAAAATTTCTTGGTATTCTTTTAGACAGCAACCTTAAATGGTCCCTTCATATCGATTTGTTAAGTAAGAAACTCGCCTCAGCCTGCTATGCCATAAGATCTGTTTCGAAGGAACTCAATTTAGCATCTTACATATTTTTCTTTGTTCGAGTCTCATCTTCGATATGGTCTTCCTTTTTGGGGGTCTAGTACAGCTGCCCAATTTGATGTTATTTTCAAATTACAAAAAAGAGCAATAAGATATCTGTTTGGCCTCAGAAGAACAACCCATTGCAGAAGTTACTTTAAAGATAACGAAATTTTAACCCTTCCATCTTTGTATATTTTAGAAACTGTTAGCTTAATTCGTAAACACATGCATGTTTTTCCAGCAAGGCCTCATCATGACTACTCCACCAGAAATTCAACTTTTGATGTCTATTTACCGATCCCGTCTTCTGAGTTAGTAAAGAAATCTATACTATATTCCGCAAAAAAACTATACAACCATCTCCTTTTACAACTTAAATCTGCAACATCGTTTCTCAAGTTTCGTAAAATGACAAAAGCTCATTTATCTAAAAGACCATATTATTCAGTAGAAGAGTTTCTTAATGACTAACTAAGAAATCACAGTAATGTACAAGTAACTAAAGTGTATTTATCTATATTTGGGTGTCACATACAGCAGTTTAAACTTATTAGTTCCTTTGTTTGTGTTTTATTATATGTTGTATGTTCAATTTTGCAACTTATAGTAATTTTGCAATATATTGGTTTTGTTTTTTACTTCACTTTTTTAACTTGTTTATATTTTATTTTTATTGACGATTTATCTAATTTCATAAAATTGTATTTGGTATTGTTATGTATATCTTTTTCGTGACTCTATGTTAAGCTTTGTCCATAAAATTGTATAATTTTCAGTGACAATAAAGCATATTTCTAATAATTCAGCAATTTTTATATAATTCTTTGAATGAGCAATGCTTTTAATTTCGATTCGATAATCTTCTTTGAGTGCCGTCTCTCAATCGGAGCGAGTTGGATAATGATCATCACTATCTTTACTCTATCTATCGCTGCTCTGGAGAGTTCTATTGAACTGCATTTAAAGCAGTCCCTTAAATTGTTCAACCATGACAGTCTCCTTCATCATATTGGGACCGTGCAAGTTCGGCAAAGCGACACCTGGTTTCTACGCTCTGCAACTTTATTCGCACTTTTAATTATATTGGCCAATTATATCAGTCCCGGTTACTGGATAATTGTTAAGGCCATAGTCCAAAAAAATAATAAGAAGAAAAAATAAGATTCAGGTTATGTTATTAAAACGTAACCAATTGTATGTAGTAAATAAAATTAGTTATTAAAATGCAGTACTGCAAGCCAAATACAATTAATTAAATTTACCTTTATATAATAATTGCATATCATATCAATATTGTGGAGCAATATATAATTTTTCTTCTTCAACGACAGTAGGTATGAAATGTACGTCAATTTGACAATTTAATTGACAATATGAATTATTTAAGAAAGTTGCAATATTTCTCCGCTATTCGCGCACGATCGTTTCTCGTATGCCTTCCAAGTACTTGCACTCCTTCCTCCACTTATCTTTCCCTGTATTATCAATCCTAGTATACCATATCGCTAACTCCTCATTACGTGTCCCTGATATTGTAACTTTCACATTTTTATTGCCTACTCTGTCTTGTTTAGCAGAAGTTAGAGTTATTCAGCAGCGCTTGTCATAATCACGGTATCATCTACATATCTTATGTTGTTGATATTTCTTCCGTTAATTATTATTCCTTCACTTTAAGATAATAATGCTTCTTCAAAAATGGATTCACTATACTTATACATTATACATTGAATAGTACTGGAGACATAATACCACACACCTGTCACACTCTTCTCCTGATTTAAATTTCTGAACTGGATTTGACACATATTACAATTTGTGCTCTTTCATTGTAGTAAAGGTTTGTTATTATTCTTAAGTCCATTTTGCCTTTGCCTTTAGAATTTGGACTACTTTCTCATGACTTACTTTGTCAAATGCATTTTTAAAATCAACGTAACAAACATGCATATCAATAAGTGCATTAATCTTACCTGGAGGTGCTTCAGCTACAGGAACAAAACTATTTGAAGGGCTATTAACAGCATGTTCAATTTGTTCAGTCCTGACTATAGTATCTCCTAATTTAATAGTAACTTCAGCAACCATATTACTGTGAAATAATGGATAGAGTGCTTGTACCTAAAACGAGAAGATTTATTTGTATCTGTATGATTGGTAATGGATGATAATATGCTACCAAGATTAGATTGCGAAAGCCAGGATTGTGGGAAGCAGATGTTTTAATCACAAGAATGTCCATAAAGCAACTTGGATATCACCAAATGTAAACACCACAAATTGACCACGTCAAAATTGACAGAAGTGCACTTGCTACCACTTTCCTGTTGTTTACACATGGCAATTAGTAGTAACCGCAAGTACTTTCAGCCAGTAAACTTGCCAAGTGTAAATGAAGCTAACTGAATACATGACATAACATGAGCACTTGGCAAGTTTACTGGCTGAAAGTACTTGTGGCTACTAAATTTGCCATGTGTAAACAACAGGAAAGTGCTAGCAAGTGGACTTGCTACTTTCGTGTTGTTTCCACTAGTTTATAGCTAGTAAACTTGCCAAGTGTAAATGAAGCTTTTGACACTTTCGAGAGTTGCTGGAAGGGTAACATAGTAACAACATAGGAACTCCCCTGGAACTCTCCTTGGTAGAGGAGTGAAAATATCTACAAAGGGCATATTCAGGCTGTAGTACCATGATGATGATGATGATGAAAATCGTCACAAAATCTTATTTAGCAGTTTTTAAAAGCAGAAATACTTTTTTAAAAAATAATTATGCAGGATAAATGTTGTAACTTACCCGTAATGAACACCATTGTTTAAATAATGTGCATCTAGTAAAATTAGTTATTATAGCAGTTTCAGGAATTTTTAAACTAAATTTATGAATTTTTGTGCTTCCTGGTGCAACACCAGATCCTTCTGCTACAGCTAAAAGAATTCTCTCTGTTTTATGTCTTGTTGATGGGGAGTAAGCCGTAAGTTGGACAGTCTACAAATAATAATACACAGTAAGTATACGCGGTAATACAAAACTCCTGTATATCATTTTTCTTCCTGTGATTTAGATAGAACAAAGAATACATCAGCCTAAGAAAGTACGTTTAAGAAAGCATCCTAACAAAATGCAGAGTAGATCGCCACGATACGAAGTAGTTGAAAGAGTCAATTTACTCGGCAATGGGAGTTCCTTATACAACATGTCAACATTTAATTTAAGTACCGACACGAAATAGTTGGAAGAGTCCATTTTTACGACGAAGTAAGTCCGTTATAGAACATAAAAATATTTCATTTTGTAAATAACATTATATTATAATAATATAGTCTGGAATAACACTCACAATAACGAACGTAATTCTTAGTCCAATCAACAGCCATTTTCTTGTGGAATTTTGAGAACCAAGGTCGATTTCCTTGAAAATTTGGATTTAGGTAGTAATTATAACATTTGTCAAAATCTACCCTATGCCGAACTGAGCATTTGCCCTGGGGGTGAAAATAATCCCATCTAGGGGATGAAAAATTTTTAATCAAAATAACTATGGAAATCGAGAGTGACAAATTCTGAGTAAATTTTGTTCTATAACATTTTTTTGCAAAATTGACACTTTCCAAGTTATTTGCGGTTGAAACTATGCATTTTTCATTGAAAAAAGTCACGTTTTATAAAGGTTTTTAATGAATAACTTAAAAAATTTAATTTTATAGAAAAATCATTAAAAACAAAATTGTAGCTAATAAAAAAACAAAGAGATTCTTGTCTGAAAGACCTATGTAAACCCAATAACGACTGAGTTATTGCTCTTTAAAGGATGGTTATTTTTGAAGAACATCGAAATGAAGAACCTTTAATCTCAAATAACTCGAATGTGGTGCAATTTTTTGGGAAAACTTACCGAGACATCTTTTAAATCTCATAAAATACCTTTCAAATAAGCTCTGACAAAAGTTTTTTTCATAAGAACTGACTGACTTATGACGAAAATAAAGTCGATCTCTGCTTTTTTCTGCTTGAAATGTAAAAATCAAACCCTCGTCGTCACAATACTAATAGAAACGAATAGCTTCCCACTTGAAATTAACTTTATTTAGGTATAATTGGTACGATCCATGTGATTTGACCGGTTTGGAATGAATAATTTAGAAAAAATAGTTGATTAAATCGAAGATGACCTTTTTAAAATTAAAAAAATGTGCATTTTTCTTAAATAAATCTAAAAGTATTCATAATATTAAAAAATGTTTTAAATATTAATTGTAGAATTTCTATTACTGAAAATTTTGATTTTTTTTGTTTTTGTATCATGAATACTTTTGGGTTTATTTAAAAAAATGCACTTTTTTTAATGGTATTAATGTCATTTTCGAATTAATCAACTATTTGTTTTTTCTAAAATAAGCATTCCAAACCGGTCGAATCACATGGATCGTATCAACTATACCTAAATAAAGTTAATTTCAAGTGGAAAGCCATTCATTTCTATTAGGATTGTAACGACGAGGGTTTAATTTTTACATTTCAAACGGAAAAAAGTAGAGCGCGACTTTATTTTCGTCATAAGTCAGTCAGTTATTATGCAAAAAACTTTTGTCAAAGCTTATTTGAAAGGTATTTTAGTGGACTTAAAAAGATATTTCTAAAGTTTTCCCAAAAAATTGCACCATATTCGAGTTATTTGAGATTAAAAGTTGACTTATTTCAGTTTACTTAGATTTGAGTATTACGAAGCAGATATTCTGTTGGATATTTATCTAGCTAAACGGACAGGTGATGATAGTCTAGTCGCAACATAGGGGGTCCCGTGGGCAGTTCTAGCTCGCCGTGATTTGATGGTGGTATTATAGGTTATTTGGGTCACTGAATCAAATGGAAGTGGTCTAGAAGCCCAAATGTGGTGCGTTTAATTGTTATTAATAAATTATAGTAAAATTAGGCACTTTTCAGGAATTAATAGAAGCCCTGTATATAAATTGATAGTGTTAAGGTCTTCTCTGGTCGCTGAATGGAATACGACTAATCGCGATTACTCAAAATATGTTCTTATTTTGTTAATAACAAAATAACTGTTTATTTGCCTAAAATCTCGAAATAATGCGCTATCTACAGCAAGTTTGTAGTCTTTTCATAGCATTTTTATATGCTAAATCGATTGCCACTACTCGTGATAGCTTAAACCACGTTCGGACTTTGTTATTAATAAATTATTGCAAAAATACCGGTTTATAGTACGTTTACTCACGGTTTTTGCTCTAAATTTAAAAAAACCACTTGTGTTGACATTAAATTTGTCATACACGTAGCTAACATGTCAAACAAAACAAGTGATATTGTGCCAATGTGTGGTTTTACCCTGGGGGTGAGTTTCACCCCTTTTCGAGGGTAAAAAAAGAAACCTTTAAAATAAGTCCGGAAGTGGATACACTGATTAATTCTAAGCAACTTTTGTTCTATACAGTTTTTTGACTAAGTCAATACTTTTCGAGTTATTTGCGAGGGAATAAATATGTTCATTTTTGAACAAAAAACCCACGTTTTTAGAAGGTTTTTCGCAAATAACTCAAAAAGTAAGTATGTATGTTTTAAAAAAAAATTTCCTAGCAAAAATATAGAATATAAAAAAGTGAAAAAATGGTGAAAGTGTGAGGTCCGTAGACCCAGTAGAAGCGGAGTTGTAGCTAATGAAAAACAGGTTCATATTTGTCAAATTCCCAATCGAATATTTCAACATAAAATAACCAAAAAAGAAGCATTTTTTGAGGAAAACTCGTAATAACTTTTTTAAAGCTTGTAAAAAAAAATACTCTTGTTTTTTGAAAAAGTATTTAGTATCAAAACTAAGCAAATTACGCTCAAAACAAAGTTGGTTTTGGTAAAAAAAAACGGGAAGTTGGAAAGTGCTTATAAAACCATCAAAGACGTGGTTTTTTTGTTGAAAAATGAACATATTCACTCGCAAATAACTCGAAAAGTATTGACTTAGTGAAAAAACTGTATAGAACAAAAGTTGCTTAGAATCAATCAGTTTATCCACTTCCGGACCTATTTTAAAGGTTTCTTTTTTCACCCCCGAAAAGGGGTGAAACTCACCCCCAGGGTAAAAGCACACATCGGCACAATATCACTTGTTTTGTTTGACATGTTACCTACGTGTATGCCACATTTAAGGTCAATCCAAGTGATTTTTTAAAATTTAGAGCAAAAATGGTGAGTAGACGTACTATAAACCGTTATTTTTGCAATAATTTATTAATAACAAAATCGGAACGTGGTTTAAGCTATCACGACTAGCGGCAATCGATTTAGCGTATAAAAATACTATGAAAAAGATTACAAACTTGCTGTAGATAGGGCATTATTTCGAGCTTTTCGGCAAATAAACAGTTATTTTGTTATTAACAAAATAATTACATATTTTGAGTAATCGCGACTAATTGTATTCGATTCAGCGCCCAAAAATACACCAGAGAAGACCTTAACACTATCAATGTATTTACAGGGCTTCTAATAAATCCTGAAAAATACCTAATTTTACTATAATTTGTTAATAATAAATAAACGCACCATATTTGGGCTTCTAGACCACTTCCATTGGATTCAGCGACCCAAAAAACTTATAATACCACCATCAAATCACGGCGAGCTAGAATTGCCTAATGTGCGAAGTGCTTATTGTAGAGTCTCCCAGGTGCGCTATTTATCGGTCTGTTTGCTTTATACATTTTAAAAAGCTCTAATTATAGACTGTCACCAAGAACTCTGCATTCCGACCTAAAAGAGAATTTTCTCTTTTCTATTTGGTTTAAATTTTTTTTATTATTTACCGTTGATAGTTGTACCGCTATGCTGTTAATTTCTGAATCGGACGTGTTACGTATGATCGCTTTAAAGTAGATCACATCTCCTAATACATAGTTGTCTCTTTCTAGTCGCAACTCCATAGTCGAGGGTTCTTTGGGCCAGCAACATGTCCCCACTTCTTTGTTGACTTCCAGTGATACTGCTCTCTAAAACAGAAATATAACACAATTTACAGTATGGATGAAATAATAGAAGATATGGAATCGCCACAACTAGGATGCAGACTCGGTCACAGTAGAATCAGTATAGTGTGCTATGCGGATGATGCAGCCCTGATTGCAGATGATGAGGATGACCTACAAAGATAACTTTATCGATTCTACCAAGCATGTCGACAACTCAACATGAACATATCCACGCAGAAAACAAAATGCATTACCATTGCGAAAGACCCAATTAGATGCAAGCTCGTGGTAGAGGAAAAACCCATAGAACAGCTAAATTAGTTGAAATATCTAGGTATAGACTTATCAAGTTATCATGACCCAGCCAGAAACCTAAGAGGACAAATTAACAAGGCCGCAGCCATGTCCGGATGTTTGAGAGATGTGGTCTGGAATAACCCATATATGAGAATGGACACCAAAGTTAGAATTTATAAAACTTGCATCAGACCTGTTATGACCTATGGCAGTGGTTCCCAACCTTTTATGTCTGGCGACCCACCTTCTGATGTTTTTTCATATTCGCGACCCATCACTCACCCATGATGATATATATGTACGTGATTCAGCTACTGTACGAGCCACGCCGCGACCCACCGGTTGGGAAACGCTGACCTATGGTATTGAATCGAGAGAAGATACCAATAAAACTAAAAGCATGCTACGAACGAAGACAAGAAGAGATATAATACGAAACAACATCATCAGGGAACAATGTGGCGTGCAAGATGTAGTCAGATGGGGCAGGCAAAGACGAAGAGAATGGTTCAGTCATGTAAAAAGAATGGAGGAGCACAGACTACCAAGAATTGCTCTAGAAGGAAAACCAGCAGGCAAGCGTCCACCAAAAAGATGGAGATATAGCTGGCAGTCTACCTCTCAAGAAATACTTCAACGTCGGAACTAATAGCTCGACAGATCTACAACAAGTATAAGAAGAAGAAGACAATATGTATACTATTAGTAGGTACATACACTATGGACGACGACAGAGTTTTAATAGTATTTTATGTAAAAAGTTACAAAAATGTTATTTTTTCTACGACCGTTTAATAACAAGCTCATTATTCGCTATTTTTTCATAGATAATAGCACCTATTACTGTACCCGTGAGTAATAATTCATTACTCACGGGCTGAAGTTACTCACGGGTCATTACTCACGGGCTGAAGTTAGATTCAAGTGGCGCATGCCTCTTTTAATATTAATCGTATATAAACTGCAAATAAAATTACATAAACTTGTTTATTTAATACAATAATTATTTCACAATAAAACACTGAAAAACGTTTGTTTTCTATACTTCCACAAAATTTATTACAACTATGTTATTACTACAGCTGTTTCGGCAAAGTGCCTTTCTCAAGTGATATATTTTACAACGTGTTTGCCTTTTTAAGTCTTTAACTCAAGAGGTTGAGGAGTGGGGAGCAGTTTGTCTCGAGATGGTCATTCAGAATTATATCTGTATTTTTCAATTTATTAATTTCCATTGATTCTAAAAGTGATAGCTTAAGGCCTTTATTTTGAATATGTAGAATTTGAAACTCTTCATTGAAAGAATGATTATGATCTAGAAGGTGAAGTGCGTATGTAGAAGTGTAGAAGATCATAATCATTCTTTCAATGAAGAGTTTCAAATTCTACATATTCAAAATAAAGGCCTTAAGCTATCACTTTTAGAATCAATGGAAATTAATAAATTGAAAAATACAGATATAATTCTGAATGACCAACTCGAGACAAACAGCTCCCCACTCCTCAACCTCTTCAGTTAAAGATTTAAAAAGGCAAACACATTGTAAAATATATCACTTGAGAAAGGCACTTTGCCGAAACAGCTGTAGTAATAACATAGTTGTAATAAATTTTGTGGAAGTATAGAAAACAAACGTTTTTCAGTGTTTTATTGTGAGATAAAATGAACTTCCATCAAGTAACGGTCGAATCCATCAATTATTACAATAATTATTGTAATTTATACCAATAATTAACTTCGCAAATTTTTTAAAGGAATTTTAACTGTAACAATGTCAATATATTTTGTACGTTTATATCTTGTTTACTAAAAATTTTGACGTTTATCATTTAATTTAGTGACAGTGACATTAGCGCATTTTGTTTATGTTAATTGGAATTTATAACTAATATTGTGTTTGTTTTTCAAGTTATATTGTGTTAAATTTGTTATAACATATCATGTATAGTTATATATTATTATATTATATATAGTTAAATGTAAATATACATTATAACTATATATTATGAAATACGTCCACCGACAACAACCATTTCCTATTTATTAGATTCACTGACAGTAAGTACAAATTTAAGCTTATATTTTTCGGAAACGAATGGAACTTATATTGACTATTTCTATTAGTTGTATTTTTACAATAAATGGGAATTTAGTAATAGTAGGCAACCAATTATTCAGCCACGTACTAGGGGTAAATAGCATTTAGGTATTTTTGTAAATTATAATAATTTAAATCTCGAGTAGTTGATAATTAAATTTTTTACTAAGTAAAATAAAAAAAGTCGTAGAAAAAGTATAGTATTCTACTCGCATGTAATGGCTATTACTCACTCTGATGAATTACGACATTCGCCTACGGCTCTTGTCGCAAACTTTATCATCGTGAGTAATAGCCATCATTACATGCTCGTTGAATAATATACTATTATGGGATGCTTACCAATTTAATATTACATCTATATGTATGTGTGTTTCCACTTAATATTATACCTTTAATTTTTAGAAAATAATATTTCTCAGTATTACAAAAAGAAGACTAATAAAACTATATGCCCCATTACCATGAGAATATTACCATCGGCTGTTAGCCTAGTACTGAATGGAAGCACTTTAAGAAAAATTAGTCTGACTTTCTTGAGAATATGCATCGACAAATTTCTGAAAACTGGATTCCAGGTCATAAAAACCTCATCTGATATTTCGATTCTGGTTATTACTTCTTCATCATAGTCATAATTTACTTTTAACCGGCTCCTAAAGGCACGTATCCATACGTTGGTGCTCTGTGCTCGATGTAGCAGCTCCACATAGTAGTGATGTTGAAAAAGTATCTATTCGCTACAAAGTACTCGTTACTTACGAAAACCGAAAGTAACGATTACTATACAGAGAGGCAAGTCGTTACTTTGATTACTCTGATTACTTCGTACCAATCGTATCAGAGCGAGTACCTATTTGAGTATTGTATCTACAATCGGTTGATATCGGAATCGGACCGGTATTCCACGAGTGTTCGGTATCAGTACAGTTAAAGTATGTTAAACAGTAAATGGTTAAGATCAACTAGTTACCACTATAAACATCCTGGATTAGCCGATAATAGTATAAAAGGCCCGGTTTCAGGTAAAATTTAAATATGTTTTCTGGTAAAATTTGTCAATCTTCATTTCTTAATGTTGATTTAATTGCGTACAATCCAAACTCATTATAATTTCATTAATACAGATTAGGCTTATATTGACGAAACTGTACCGCTAAAAGGGTTTTTCGAATTCGATTGTAGTGCGCGACGGGGTTGCTATTTAATCACCTTTTAAGTGGTTTTCAGGTATTTATATAATAAGTTTATGGAACTGAAAACCAACCAGTATTAAAATACGATTTCTTGATAAAATTTGTTAGTCTTTATGTATCACGGGAAGTGTTAAGTAGTATTACTCATTTTATTCATTACGTTTTCTATCATTATGTGGCGTCCGTGGGATAGTAATAATGGGGCTTCTTCTAGTGTTCCGGTAAAGAAGAAACATTTATCTGTAGATGCAAAGCAAATTGTAAAAACTATATACAGTACCTTACTTAAAAGAGGACTTGACACAACTTCCGCTACGAGTGAAATATGCGATTTGACGAAAATACCTCTGACCACAGTAAAAAGAATTACATCAAACCCCATAGAAACAAGAAAAAAACGTAAAGATTTCAGTTCCACCAAATGTATGGACGAAGCCGATAAGGACTTGATACGTCGAAAAGTCTATACCATGTACGAAGAGCAACGCATACCTACATTGAGAGCTCTGAAGCAACGGCTCAATGTTGACGAAACCCAAATAAGCTGTAGCCTCACCAGCTTATGAACAATTTTGAAAAGTATGGGCTTTCGATATGGTATAATTGACAAAAGACAAGTAATTATCGAATCTCATAGATTACAAAAATGGCGTTATGAGTATATAACTTCGAGAAGAAAATTCCGTTCTGAAAATCGTACGATAATTTACCTCGACGACACATGGTTTGACACACATTCAACGCGACCTAAAGGATTTGCCGATCCGTCCGGTAAATGTAAGACAAAAGCTCCGTCAAATAAAGGGAAAGATAACTATTTTACACGCTGGATCAGAATTGGTTGGGTTCCAAATGCCCTGTGGCTTTCTGCAAAGAACATTAAAGACTCCTGCGTCGACTACCATGAAGATACAACGGCAGAACTTTTTGAAGAATGGTTCAAAAATAATCTTATGCCAAACATTCCTCAGAATAGCGTGATAGTAATGGACAATGCAAGCTATCACAGTCTCCAACTAAGGGCCAATTTCTCATATCGAGTTCAACTCCAGTTTAACCTGAACTTTTAGTAAACGTCAGTTTAAAGTCAAAATCGTCTTTCTCAATTCCCGTTCAACCGATGGCAGTTTAAACTTGAACGATGCTTGAACGGTGGAATTCGGCCGTTCAAAGATTTCAGAACTCAGTTCAGATGATTTCATGGACTACGCATGCGTTGTATTAACACGAAACGCTGTCATAATATAAATATATCCTATTTTATTATATTGAGCCTAACGATAAACGATAACATTATTTGTGTTTTTATAATATTTATTTATAATTATTAAAATGACTATTTGACTATAAATACTTAAATTTAACTTTATTCAAAAACAGCATAAAAAAGGTAGTTTAAAATGGCGACAGTTTTTTGCCTTTTGTCATCTATTGGCATTTCTCGAAAGCTGTAGAACGAGCACTGACATGAACGCGCAATGAGAAATGCATTCCAAACAGAACCGGAGATCACCCGTGAACCCGGTTCAACTGAACCATAGATTAACGCAGGTATGAGAAGTCGACCCTAAGTAAGGCTCCAAACTCGAATAACACTAAATTGGAAATTCAAAATTACATGGAGACTAATGATATGTATTTTGAAGAATGTTATACCAAACAAGAGCTTTTAGAAGTTTTAAAGGCATTTTCTATAAAAAAAAGTATATGTTTGTGATACATTGGCAGAGGAAATGGGACATACAGTGCTGCGGCTTCCACCCTATTATTGTATGTTTAATCCCATAGAACATATGTGGCACGAATTGAAGTCTAACGTGAGGTCACAAAATGTTTCTCCAACGTTAAGTAGTACTGTTGTAGAGTTAATAAGAAAATGTGTCAATGGTATTCTTCCCAATAGTTGGAGAAATTCAGTCCGACACGTAATAGGTAAAGAAAATTCATATGTTCGTGTACATCATAATATAATTGGACCGATCATAATTAATTTAGATGAGGATAGCGATAGCGAAACCGAACTATGTGTGGAGTGATACTTTCATCAAATCTACAAATGTTACTATTAAAAAAACGGTTCTTTTCAGAACCACAAATTATTATTAATGTTTGAATGTTTGTTTTTCTATAATCTTAGCAATTAAAATAGATTTAATTTATTTTAAAACTCATTTGAAAACATTAATTTCTATTCGGGTATATAAGGCAAAGCAAAATATTTTACATCAAATTTTTTTTGGTTTTTGTAGTCGTAATTATTGTAATTGTCAAAAGACCAACTCTGTCTACCTCGGTTGCTTATCGCTCCGGGTAGGTCTTAACAATGGGCCAGGTCAGATAAATTTAATAATATTTACGACCGCAGTAATTATATTTAACCATTTACTGTTGAACAAACCATAACTAAAATTTTATCTATGAAAGGCGAAGGCTATGCAGAGTTTTACAAGATTTTTACAGGGCGCTGAGAAGTAGCTGAAACAGAGAGAGGTATATCATTTAACAAGCATACACCCAGAAATAGATGTCTATACGATTTGTCGAGGTAGATAATTCACAGGCTTTCACAGATGTTCGTTCCTTTGAAAATAAAAATGCAACACATTAGATTTTAATAATAAATACACACTATTCTTATCAGGTGTAGAAAAAAATAGCTTAGATTGACCGGAAAAAATGTAGAAATTATAATATTTCTAGACTATGATCATCAACGTAGGTATGGCATTGTTTTTATTAGACCAGGATATTTAACACTAAAAAAACAGGAATAAATATATTTTTAAATATAATAGGTACATAGAGCAACTTTTTGCATTGTATTTAGGATTACGATGACGTCTGGAAAAAGTCTACAATAGGAAAATGGGTGGAAAAGCATTATTACATTTGAAAGTGTATAAAACGCATCGAAAAATGCATAAACATGTTAAAATCAGTATATTAAGGCAGATATATCAGCCAGTTTTTTTTATTTCGGGGTATTTGACTCTCGAAACTATAGATGACGTACCTTAGCAGTAACCCTGGGCACGAGGTGCTTCGAAGCTTGGTTCTGATTGCTCAGTCGTGTTAAGTGATCCCAAAAACCCCCGAATAACAAAATCTTACCCTTAATATACTGATTTTGACATGTTTATGTACTTTTTGATGCATTTTACACTGCAATTATGTATTTCCCCCATTTTTCTATTGAAAACTTTTTCCCGTTTTACTATTTCCCAAAAAATCATTTATTTTTTCCTAAATGCCTTGGTCTATGTGTATTTTATTGTTATGATCCAAAAATCTAAAATAATATCTGCCCGGGCCAAAAAAATTAGTAGAATTTATAAAAAAATCATTTTTAATTATTAATTAGTCTGGACAAAATTATGTCGGGCACCCCTTGTTTTTAATAATTTTTAACATAAAATATTACATCTCATTATTAATTACTATCCATTAAATATATCGGTGAAGGTCGTTGTTATATCGGATCTTAACTTATACAACGCTTATACGAAATACTGAGAAATGCGATTCTCGATATGAGTACGGGTACCCAAATACAAAAGTAATCATAGTAATCAAAGTATCCTACTAACACTAATACAAAATATATGTACCTACTGCGAAATGCGATTCTCGATATGATCACCGGTACTCAAATACAAAAGTAACAAAAGTAATCAAAGTAACGAATACTGTAAATGATTACTTTATACAAAAGTAACGATTTGTAACGACTACACGAAAGTAACTATAATCAACATGACTACCACATAGTGGATACGTTGGTGCTCGCGGCTCATCCTCTTCGATTCAGCCGGTTTGCGGTTTATATGTAGGGAAGCGCATGCCGTATCCATTTGGAGCACCAAAGTATGGATACGTACCTTTAGGTATTTAAAATGGTTTACAGGTTCTATCTCCTCTCCATCTAGAGAAAGCAGACCTTGATCTATGGTACATTCCATGTCAAATCACTCAGGTAAAAAATTTTGGATCTCCGATTTGTCTGAAAATTGGTGTATAGCTTCTGCGGGACGTAATAATAAGATATTTAAGGTCAAACGATCTTCTTCTTCTTCTTTTCTCAAAATGTTATTTTATGCGATTTTACAGTGATTTGCTGTTTATTTAAACAAATTTGCATTTTCTGTCGTAAAGTATCAATAAACAGCATAATATTTTAATAGAAAGGACTCAAAAATGTCATTATAACAAGTTATTTTGAATCAAAACAAGTTTTTGATAAACTTTTATAGTGTAAAAAACGTTAAAATACCGTTTTTTACATTTTCCTCCATTCCCAAAATACATCATCATCGATTTGGCTGAAAATTTGCCCACAGATAGCCAAAAGATAGGACTTTGAGTGGTTAGAAGGATTTGAATTATATTACAATACCAAAAAAGTTACATGCAGTAATATCAGACTCAAAAGTATATATTAGTCCAGTCAGGATAGCATTTGACCTTGAATGCCGAGCTGCCCAAAATTTTATTTTTCTGATCTTTAGGGGAGTCAATAGTAGCCTAAATTTAAAATCACGAATGAGTTTCTCCGTTACGTTAGCCGCCCTTTTGATTTTAAAGGAGAACCTCTTTTTCTCAATATCTTCGCCATTTTTAACTTTTCGACAAAAATGGTAGGAACTGAAGTTGTTCCAAATAAATCGTATTTATAATTATTACAATTTCTTTTTAACAATTTTTGTCGTGAGGTCGATATTTTCTAGTTAATTGTACTTACAGTAGACGCCTATATTTTTAACTATAATATTGCATGTAACTTTTTTGGTATTGTAATATAATTCAAATCCTTTTCACCACTTAAAGTCCAATGTTTTGTCTATTAGTGAGCAAATTTTCAGCCAAATCGATTATGATGTATTTTGGGAATGGAGAAAAATGTAAAAACGGTATTTTAACGTTTTCTACACTATAAAATTTGACCAAAAGCTTGTTTTGAATCAAAGTAACTTGTTATAATGCCATATAATGACATTTTTGAGTCCATTCTATTAAAATATTATGTTTTCCATTGATACTTTACGATAGAAAATGCAAATTTGTATAAATAAACACCAAATCACTGTAAAATCGCATAAAATAACATTTCGGGAAAAAAAGAAGAAGAAGATTTTTTGACCTTAAATATCTTATTTTTACGTCCCGCAGAAGCTATATACCAATTTTCAGACAAATCGGATGTCCAAATTTTTTTTTGCTCCAAAATTGAGTGTTTTACCCCTATATTAACTTTTTTAACTGCTATCCACTTTGTCGTTGAAATGTTAATTTTAAAGCCTCTCCTGTCTGTTTCTCTGACTAGATTTACTAATGTCTGCAAATCTTGTAAATTTTCTGCAAGAGCGGCTGTATATTGTGGGCGTCATCTGAAAATTACTCCTTTCTCTTCTTCTTTTTTGTAGTTCATTCTTCTATCGGAGGTTGGCTATCATCACAGCTATCCGTACCTTATTGACGGAGGCTCTGAAAAGATCTAGTGAGCTGCAACTATGCCACTCATATACCACTCTCTTAAGTTTCTCAGACAGGAAATTCTTCTTATTATGCATTATGAGCCTTAATATCTCATATTTCGCACCTCTAGTAATGCGGCCCAAATATTCCAGCTTCCTTGTTTTGACGTTCTTTATCACCTCGCAATCCTTTTGCAGCCTTCTTAATACTTCTGCATTTATAACTCGTTGGATCCATGGTATTTTCAAAATCCTTCTATAACACCACACCTAAAATGCTTCCAACTTCGTTATGCTGTCTACTTTCAGTGTCCAGCTTTCCATTCCACACAACAAAGTCGAGAACACGTAGCATCTTAAAGCTCTTATTCTCAGCTCCAGAGGAAGGTCTCGATTAACAAACATTTTTTTCATTTTCAGCAGTGGGATTACGAACACTCGATACGAATAGTATCCGCCATGTTTTACTGTAAGGCGCTATGGTAAAACATGGAGGATACGACTCGTATCGAGTGTTTGTAATCCAACTGCTGATTTCTCTACCTTGGTCGTTGTTTTCTGTTTCTCAGGTTCCCAGATATTTGTAGTTATTCACTCTTTCTACTTGTTTTCCCTCGATATCTAGCCTTCCTGTGTGTTGCTTAGAAATAATCATGAACTTGGTTTTCTTAACGTTCATTTGTAGTCCATATTTTATACTGACTTGATGTAATCCATTTACTAATCGTTGCAGTGCTTCTAGACAGTCTGCAAAAATAGCGGTGTTGTCTGCGAATCTTATGTTGTTCAAGATTTTTCCGTTTATTAATATACCCTGTTCTTCCTCTAATATTGCTTCCTTAAAAATAGCTTCTCTGTACAGATTGAATAACAACGGACACAACACGCAATCCTGTCTAACACCTCTTTTGATTTCTATGGTTTCCGTTTCGACATTTTCGATTTTAACCTTTGCTTTTTGGTTCCAATACAGATTGGCAATAACCCGTACATCTCGACTGTCCACTATCCAAATTCTCCTTCATACCCTCCCCTAAATAATATTTTAACAAAGGCATACCATTTGGTGTGTTGGATGATTTATTATAGGTGATACAACGTGTAATGCCACGTCATCTTTGTAATCGAACGCAAACGGTCTATCCACGTAGGCGTGCAAAAAATATCTGATACTACCAAACTGATGTTGGTAAGAACTTGGAATATCTGATGGAGGTAGTACATACGAGAAGTTATATTCATATTTTCCAGGCCTCATTGTACCTAAAACAATAATTAGGTAAATAGAATTTTTGTTTTGCTTAAATTATAGCAATGTTGATGAAAAGAAAAAATATCGGAGCTGTAAATATTATTTTAATTAAGTTTATACAGACTGTTTACTATTTGATTCGATATAAGACACTGAAGGAAGTCATACAATCGGCAACATTGCTGTATCTATACTATAATATTGTATTTCATATATATATAAGTAGTGGGGTTCCTACGGTCTCCTCCGCATCCCACATTTCGCTCGCCATCGTTTTCTATCCACCCATTCGTTTTCGTCAATAGCTCTATCTGCCATAGACTGTTCTATGCCTTTCTTCCATGTTTCTGTAGGCTTTCCTCTTCTTCTTCTATTGTATTTCAACTTGTTAAAAATGTTCAAAACTTATCTATTCGTTCCGATAGTAACAGTACGTTATTAAAATTATTTTATCAATTTTTCTCTTTTATTGATTATTAGTTCTTATTGCATAGTATATAAATTATTGTAATCAGCGAGTACATAGTTAGTGAAAAAATAATCCTATTAAGTAAATTAATGAATAATTTTGGCAATTATGCAAGTAAAGATTAAAAACTAAACGAAATAGCCATCTCTATTTTGGTGGTGAAATTCATACTCGATTAGTATAGGGCAGGGGTCGGCAACCTTTTGAGCCGGAAGAACAAAAAATTACAATTTACAAAATTTCAAAGCTTTTATAGAGCCACAATTTTTTTTGTCAACAATAAAATAGTACTCGCATAAATAAAGTTCATTATTAAAAAAAAATTAATCTATTTATTCAAAATATGTATATAGTGTTTTTCACATATGTATATATTTTCTTACATTTCATTTATGCAAGTAAAAAATTAAAACAAATATTCACTTACCACACTAACTTGTACTTCAATGACAAACAATTGAGCAAATAATCTCAATGGGATCGTTGGCTTGGCATGGTTTTAGAAAGTTTGGATAAATCTGGCTCATAATTTGTTGTTTTAAGTTTCAAGCACGACTCTAAATGTTCATTTGTTAGTTGGCTTTTTAGTTTACTTTTAATTATATTCATGCAAGAGAACGCTTTCTCGCAAGAATATGTCGATCCAAAGATAGTTAGCACTCCAAATACCAACTTATTTACCTCACTGTAGCACTAGCAATCTGGAAGACTATTCCATGCGTCGAATATAAGTCCCTCAATTCGCGACATTTCTTTCAAAGCAGCCCACTTTTGTTGCGTTACGTACATACATTTCTGGACCTCCAACTCTTTCAACTTGCTTTTCAATTCTGTAAATTTTCCACTCCACAAAGCTTTACTTTTTTAATCGATCAATTGCATTTCTAAAGATCCAGTATCAATTATTCCAAATGGCTCAACGTGAATTTCGTTACTATTTGTGCTGAGAGGATTTACTATGAATGCTAGAGTGGTTTTGTTGGTTTTGAATTGTTCAAATCTGCCAGCAAATTCATCTTTAATTTTTTTTGCAACTGTGCTGAAGTAAGTCGTGACAACAGTTGCACTGGCTTTATCGCAATATTTTGGTATTTATTTATTTTGCTAAAATAAATAATATTTGCGTGTGGAACTAAAGAGCCGCAGCTTCACATCTAAAGAGCCGCAGGTTGCCGACCCCTGGTATAGGGTGAAGCGCGCAGTGTTGCCATTTATAGGATGTATATTATTATCATGTATATAATTCAAATCTAAACAGTCTGTATATATATAAAACAATGTACCTTCGTCCATAAAATCGGTATTAGCCACCACAAAATCGGTTTGTCCATGATAATGTGTTGTATGTTTCCCTCTTCGCTCGTTCCAGTGAACTTTTTCTCTTCCACGAAATTGACATTTAATACCTATAATACAAAATATAGCAAAATAATAGAAAAATTATATTAAATTGACATTTTTGAGAACATTAACACGTTGACTGCCATCTACCAGATAACTCGTAGATTGCGATATTCTGTAGGTCGCCAACAATTAAATAAATTTGTCATTTTGGGCCAGATTTCTTAAAATTGCCATGGCGGTCAACGTATTAAAAAAGGAAATTGAATTTTTAAATATAAAAACGAATTACATATTGGATAGAATAATTGGATTTTTAAACAAAAAAAAAATGAAAGAGGAGTACCGAAAATGTGGTTTGGAAATGAGCATGGATAAAACTGAATACATACCTTGTAGTCGGAGGTGATATTGAAGACTTAGAATTAGAAGGGGAATACATAAAAGGATGTGATGAATTTAAATATCTAGGTTCTATTTTTGACAAAAACTCCACGTGCGATCAAGATATAGAATATCGAATAAGTCAAGGAAGAAAAGCTATAAAACACCTGAATAGCATTTGGTGGAGTTAAGGACTGCAAAATCAGACAAAGAAAAGAATCTACCAAACTATCGTGGAAGGAATTGTCCTGTACAACTCGGAAGTGTGGGAAGTAAAAGACCGACAAAATAACAGACTTCAAGCTTTAGAGATAGACGCGCTTAGAAGAAGCTGCAGAATATCTAAACTACAGCATATCCCAAACAATGAAATAAAAGAAAGAATGCAAGTAGAAAAGGATATTATAGACAGAATAGAACAAAAAAGATTAATATGGTACGGACATATCCAGAGAACGGGACCAACAAGATGGCCCAAGAAAATGATCCAGTGTGCAACCACCCGAGAGAAGAAAAAGAGGCAGACCGAAGCGAACATGGATACAAGATGTAGAGAAAACAATGAACAGTAGACAACTCAACGAGAAAGATATTCGTGCTATTAAAATGTAGGAATATTTCCCAATTATATTCTACATAATATGTCTTACCTCTTATTCGTTCTTCCCTTTCGAATATACATATTATTTTTCCTGTTATCGCATCACCTGGACGAAAAATACCTGGATTGATTATAACAATTTTACAGGTCATAATGTAAACCTAAAAAATTCAAGATGGTAATTAATATAATTAGAGTACCAGTAAAAGGTCATCGAGCACAATAAACCAGTATATCAATGTTTTATAGACCTGACAAAGGCTTTCGATTGCATCCAAGTCGAAGACGTCTTACACTTACTGTATAGCAGAAACATACCAGTTATTATACAAACCATCGAAAACATCTACTTCCATAATCGAATACAGGCAAAGATAAATGGAAAACTAGCACAGCTTATACTAGTAGAAAGCGGAGTCAGACTAGGTGACTCGTTAAGTCACTGCAAGGGACGTCATCTTCTGGAGTTTAGAGGTTTTCAGCATTAAATTGATACAAACGGATTACTCATGGGTTTTTTGGGATCGCTAAACACGAATATGCCATCAGAATTGACCTCCGGAGTACCTGGTGACCACGGTTATTACTACGGCACGTCATCTTCTGGAGTTTCGAGGGGTTTCAGCATTAAATTGATGCAAATGGATTACTCGTAAGTTTTTGGGGTTGCTGAAGATAAATACGCCATCAAAACAAATACCGGAGCACCTCGTGCCTTAGACACGTTATCTTCTGGAGTTTCGAACGTTTTCGGTACCAAATTGGAGCAAATAGATTACTCTTGGGTTTTTGGCGTATCTGATCTGATAGCGTATTCACGTTCAGCAACCCCAAAAACCTATGGGCAATCCGTTTGTATTAATTTAATACCGAAAACTCTCGAAACTCCAGAAGATGACGTGCCTTCGGCACCAGGTACTACGGGGTCTGTTCTGATGGGGTATTCGTGTTCAGCAACTCCAAAAACCTATGAGTAATCTCCGTTTGCATTAATGTAGTACTGAAGTCCCTCGAAACGAAATTCCAGAAGATGACTCTCCTTGCAGCGACTTTTGGCACCAGGTGCATCGGATATTGGTTCTGTTGAGCGACCTCAAAAATGTTGCAATAATCCATTTGCATCCATTAAATGCCGGAAACCTTCGAAACTCCAGAAGATGACGTCCCTTGCAGTGACCCTGGGCTCCAGGTGATCTGGAGGTCGGTTCTGATTGTGTATTCGTGTTTAGCGACCTCACAACCCTCGAGTAATCCATTTGCGTCAATTTAATGCCAAAACCCCTCAAAACTCCAGAAGATGACCTGCCGTAGTATTGACCCTGGACACCAGGTACTCCGGAGGTCAATTCTGATGGCATATTCGTGTTTAGCGACCCCAAAAACCCACGAGTAATCCATTTGCAACAATGTAGTAGGAAATAGTGAAAGAGACTTAGAACAAAAACTAGAACAGTGGAGGCAAGCTCTATAGGAAAAAGGTTTAAAACTTATTAGGACAAAAACAGAGTATTTGGAATGTTCATTTAAAGATGGAGTTACTACAAATAAAATGGTATCTTTGGATGGTGAACTGATTGTAAAAAGCAATAGTTTTAAGTACCTGGGATCGGTATTACAGAGTAATGGAGAAATAGATGGAGATGCATGCAGTAGAATTAGGGCTGGATGGATGAAGTGGAAAGAAGCGAGTGGTGTGTTGTGTGACAGAAAAATTCCAATGAAGCTGAAAAAAATTTCTATAAAACAGCCATAAGACCGGCTATGATGTACGGAACTGAATGTTGGGCAGTGAAGAAGAAAGAGGAACAACGAATGCATGTGGCGGAAATGAGAATGCTTAGATGGATGAGTGGAGTGACAAAGAAGGATAAAATTAGAAATGAGTATATTTGGGGAAGTCTAGGTGTGGCACCAATTGATGCCAAAATGAGAGAGTTATGTAAGATGGTTTGGTCATGTTCAACGTCGAGACGTTAATCACCCAATACGAAGAATAGCTGAAGTGCAGATTCCTGGAAGAATCAGGACATGTTGATAAAGGGGATTGACATTGATATGACCCAAGATAGAATTGTGTGGAGAAATACAATTAGGGAAGCCGACCCCGCATAGGGATAAGGCAGAGAATGATGAAAAACCCATGAGTAATCCGTTTGCAACAATGTTATGTCGAATACCCTCGAAAGTCCAGAAGATGACGTCCCTTGCAGTGACCTAGGTGATCCGGAGGTCGGTTCTGATGGCGTATTCGTGTTCAATTACCCCAGAAACCCCGAAAATAACAAAATTTGATCCTTAGTATACTGATTTTGACATTTTATGCACTTTAAAGTGCAATTATTCATTTCCACCCATTTTTGAATAGTAGACTTTTTTCCTGATGTCATTCTGAATATAATGCAAAAAACTGCAAGTCTCTAGGTGTTGTATTTAAAAATCGATTTATTTTGTGCTAAATGCCCCCGTCTATTAATACGTTGACACTAATGTAAATTTCAGATATTCATACAGCTACTTATTCCTAAAAGCTTTACCGACACTTCCGCCCCTTTTAGATTTCGGAAAAACCCGAAATTTGTATTTTTTCAGACCTGCCTGTATTTCAGTCATTAATTTTAGCAAATTATATGTTTTCCTTGATAGTTTTAGAATGTAAGAGATAGCAATAAGGTCTGCAATACTGACATAAATTTGATTAACTATTTATATGGGAAATAAGCCACAATTAAATTGAAAAAATAATTTTATTAACGTTTCGACGCCCAAATCGGGTGTCGTTGTCAAAATACAAAATGCTACTAAATTAAACAAAAATGTTGTTACTAAGTAACAAATCCTTCTAATAATTTATTTAATCTGACTCATTTATATTGGCAATTCCATAGCCACCTTTACTTAACAAGCCATGAAGTTGAAATTTGGCAACATCTATTGGTAGACCGATTAATTCTGACAGTTCTCATTTGTTTTTAAATAATTTTCACTGTATTTACAGAGAAACTGAAATATTTTACAATATTTCGTGCTCCAAATTATAAAGAACATTAAAAGGTATGTTATTAAGATGATTTTAGTTCAATATAATATATTTTTATATAAACTTGCGTGCATATAGAAATCCGTCCACTTAAAAATTTTGTCATTTTTAATGTCTTATATTTCCTAAACCTGTTGGCAGATTTAAGTGATTTTTTAATATGTTATAGCCTAATTCTTTAACAATACCGCTGTAATAATATTGTTGCTAACCAGTTAAATTTTTATGGTGTACCGGGCATTTATAAAATACTGAAATTAAAACCCAACTATAGACTCCGGTTTTCTTAACATTCTGTTTTTTTGATTAATTCGCTTATGTTTAACTAGATTTGTTCTTTATCAATTCAGGGTGTTTCTAAATAAGTGCGACAAACTTTAAGTGGAAAGGAACAAAATGAAAAATTTTGACGCCTGTATTTTAAATATAATCATTTTTTTCGAATCCCGAGAAAACTAATAAGTATTTTTGAAAAATTTAAACGCAGAATGAAAGATTACTTTATTACCGAGGGCCGAAAGTATCTTAAGAATATTATCTTAAGAAAGAAAGATATTTAGAATGAATAAAAAGTTTTTTTAATACCATATTTGAAACTAAAAATCACACTAAATATTCTGAGTTTTTCACGCCTGTAACTTATTAAAATAAACAGAAGTTTTCAGGGACTTTCTGCCCTCGGTGCTAACGTAATCTTTCATTCTGCGTTTAAATTTTTGAAAAATACTTATTAGTTTTCTTAGGATTCGAAAAAACTGAATCCCGGTTATATTCTTGTTATTGTTTTTTTTTTTTTGGTATAATAAACGTTACTTACAAGGAATTGCTTTTAATATTATTTTGTACAAACTTGTAATTAATAATATTTTCTTGTTCGACTCAAAAAATACTATACATTTTACCAGAATTTGTACTTTAAAATCGTAGTTTCGAAAGCGGTAGTCCGAAAGTCAAACTACCGACATCATCAATTGCGATGTTGCCTTTTTCTCTTCATGGCTTGTAAAGTAAAGGTGGCTATTGCAATTCAGACATATATTATACATTTTAAAGTAGAAGACTTTAAAATGATATTGCCAATATTTATGAGTTGCAAAATTTATCAAAAATATCAATATATTATTTATTTCTTTAGACAGAAAAATGTAGGTAGTCCGTTCCTGCATCACATTTACACAAATGGCTACAATAAAGTTAAAAATACATTTTTCTAGTTACTACGTAAAATTAATCTACCATCGATTTATTGATCTCTGACTTAATTTCTAAATTTATTACCCCTGGATTACTTGATACTGCATTGGGGTTGGTTTAGACAGGTTTTGACTTTTGACAGGTATCATGTCATGTCATATGTAAACAATTTGCAAACGTTTTTATGAATAAGAATTTAAGAATATTACCTATGTAGGATGTAGGTCAACTATTTTGTTGGTTTTTGATTCATTGAATTAGTTTGTAAGATACTGTACCATTTTATTATACTAGGAGCACAAAATATAATCTATTAGAAGCTCGTATGTTGATATCTAATAAATTGATACTTATGGATTAAATACAATCCAAATGAATTCCAATAATAAGCAAGGTAATAAACTTTACCTGAGTGTCAGCTTGTAATAAACAGAAAATAAAAGCAACAATTCTATCCACGGTTGAAAATGGAAACAAGAAACTACAGTAAACTAGTAAACAACTCAAAATGGGCTGGCAGCTGGCGCTACGGTACAAAATGATGATGGTCCGCGGCCCGCCTTAATTATCTCTAATAGAATATCCAACTAGCAGGACCGGACCCATTACAAAATGTGTGAGTAAAATTAAAATACAAGTAGGTGCTCGTATTTTCTTTCCATATTTTTCTCTGTAAACAAAAAGCAGTGGGAACTATAAACTCCTACCTAAGTATACTTTGTTCACTGAACTCAGTCCCAAATGTCTGGTAAAGGACATCGCACACATCTTATGGAAAATATAATGTCACTCAAATAAAATAAAATTTACATGAATAGATTGGTCCTGAAATTAAAATCATTTCATATCGTTGCGCCAACTCTGAATTTGAATTAATAACGGCATAAATTGTCATTCATAAAAATACTATTAGTCTAGAGTCTAGCATCTATTGAAAAGAGCTTGCCCAGCTTGAGCTAAGCCAATTAGAAGAACTATATACTTTTGTATACCTGGCCAAATTATACCTACCTACTTTATTACCTATAAGCCTCTGCCTTAAAGATTTATGAAGTGGCAATTCCGAATTTTTTTCTCTCTAAAAAAAAAGACTAAAAAGTTTTCACTCTAATGGCATATAAAACAACATAATGCTATTCTACATCACCATAATGCTATCCTGCCCACCAGAATGAAAACAATGGGAACCTTCTCTGGTTACACCTCCGAGGCTTCTACAATTTGCAAGCCATACGGATGCTGAGACTAAGGAAGATGAGGGAATTCTACAATTTACAATTCACGTCCCATCTGCTCAGCGCGGTAAAGTTCCAACGAGAATGGTTCCCTTCATACTCCAATCAGAGTAAATGTAAATCAAAAATGAATAACCATTTTCAATTGCGTTGCAAAACGAAAATAAAGCCGAACCATATTCTAGTCCAATCAGAGTGCAGCAAGCACCTCTACCGGTTTCGAAACTTATTAGTCTCTCATCAGGAGGCACATATGCTGCTCTCCCTGATTCAACCAAAACAAACCCCAGCGTGCAGTCCCGGATCGCAACGAACGAAATGGCATAGATGCCCTAGCGGCAACTGCTAGCAAAAAAAAGACTAAGTTTTCACTATAATGGCATAATGGCGTAAGAGCAGCATATGTGCCTCCTGATGAAAGACTAATAAGTTTCGAAACCGGTAGAGGTGCTTGCTGCACTCTCTGATTGGACTAGAATATGGTTCGGCTGTATTTTCGTTTTGCAACGAAATTGAAAATGGTTATTCATTTTTGATTTACATTTACTCTGATTGGAGTATGAAGGGAACCATTCTCGTTGAAACTTTACCGCGCTGAGCAGATGGGACGTGAATTGTAAATTATAAAATTCCCTCATCTTCCTTAGTCTCAGCATCCGTATGGCTTGCAAATTGTAGAAGCCTCGGAGGTGTAACCAGAGAAGGTTCCCATTGTTTTCATTCTGTTGGGATGTAGAATAGCATTATGTTGTTTTATATGCCATTAGAGTGAAAACTTAGTCTTTTTTTGCTAGCAGTTGCCGCTAGGGCATCTATGCCATTTCGTTCGTTGCGATCCGGGACTGCACTCTGGGGTTTGTTTTGGTTGAATCAGGGAGAGCAGCATATGTGCCTCCTGATGAGAGACTAATAAGTTTCGAAACCGGTAGAGGTGCTTGCTGCACTCTCTGATTGGGCTAGAATATGGTTCGGCTGTATTTTCGTTTTGCAACGAAATTGAAAATGGTTATTCATTTTTTTCTCTCTCTTTGTCTCACGTATATTTGATTTTAGATTTATTTATATCAATTTACACCGTTATTATTCAAAATTCAGAGTTGGCACAATGATATGAAATTATTGTAATTTCGAGACCAATCTATTCATTTGAGTGACATATTTTCCATAAGATGTATGCGGTGTCCTTTAGTAATTAATCTTTTCATACGTCAATTAAATTTTGATTTCGATTGGAGGTGGTTGGAAGTTACTATACAACCAAAGCAAACCTAAGTTCTTCTTTTCTCAATTTAAGACGTCAGCGAAAGGAAGCAAAAGTAGCAATTTATTCTCACTCTCTTGTGATATTATACCCGAAAATTTAATTTGAATTTGGTTTTGTTTTACATTGGCAGAAATTAAATTAATTGAGCAATTAATTAAATTAAGAATTTGCTAATCAATTTAATAAAAGAGATAAAGTAGAGCATAACAATATAAAACAGCCAAACATAATCAAAGAAAGCAAAAGGTTTAAATCAGATTAGATATGTCCGAGATGAATATAATAAAATACTAATTCATAAGAAGAATGTCCAAAAGAGATCGAAAAAGTAGGTACTTTGACAGTTTATTAAATAAAGAAGTTGGCAGAAACCAGTTGAGTTAACGGAGACAATAACAGCAATGGTCACCAAAATAGCAGACGAGGAAGTGGTTCAAGCAGTTTAACAAACAGATAGAGGTAAAACAGTTGGACCAGATGATATTCCTGAGGAAGTGGGAACAGCATTAAGAGAGATAGTAACAAGTTGGCTAAGAGGTTTATAAATTTAAGAGAGTTATGGAAGTGGAACAAATACCAGACGAATGGAGAAGCAGTATATTAGTATCTTTTTACAACAAAAAGGGACGTATACAACCATGTACAAAGTACAGGGCCGTAAAACTACTTCGTCATGCCATTAAAATATGGGAGAGAGTAATTAATAAACCGACACGTGAGGAGACCGAAATATCCGATAATCAATTTGGTTTTATGCAGGGCAGATCAATAACAGATGCAATTTTCATTATTAGGCAGATAATGGAAAAATATAGGAATAAAGAAACAAATGATCATATGGTATTTATTGATCTTGAGAAAGTATATTATAATAGAGTTCCTCGAGATAATCTGTATGGGCGCTCAAGAGGAAAGGAGTTCCCGGTGAATATGTAGAATTAGGGTTGGATAGATGAAGTGGAAGGAAGCGAGTGGTGTGTTGTGTGATAGAAAAATTCCAATAAAGCTGAAGGGAAAATTCTATAAAACAGCTATAAGACCGGCTATGATGTACTGAACTGAACGTTGTGCTGATAAAAGGGAATAGAAACAATACCTACCTGTGGCGGAAATGAGAATTCTTCGAAGGATGAATGGAGTGACAAAAAAGGATAAAATTAAGAATGGGTATAATGGAAAGTATAGGGAGACACCAATTGATTGTTTGGTCATGTTCCTGTGGGTTCCTGGAAGAAGTAGAAAAAGACCAAAGAAAAGTTTGAGGGAGGGGGGAGACTTTTAGGCAAGCTTGGCAAAGTGAATAGATATTGATATGTACCAATATAGAAGCTACTAGAGAAATATT
Source organism: Diabrotica virgifera virgifera (assembly GCF_917563875.1). NCBI lineage: Eukaryota > Metazoa > Arthropoda > Insecta > Coleoptera > Chrysomelidae > Diabrotica > Diabrotica virgifera. The sequence goes on along the minus strand of NC_065445.1, from coordinate 2,213,378 downwards.
CTTTGAGTTGGCTTTTTTGCAATTATTATTATATTCACAGCTATTCACAAATTAAGGCAAAGGGAACGATGATGAGTGAATTAGTAGGAATACTGTTAAAACATATACCAGATCAATATTTTGAAGTACATAATAATATATCTTTATTTCATAAAAATAATACTTATTAAAAAATATATTTTATATTATTAAAAAACAATTTTTTATACAAAAATAAATAGGTACATCTGCTAGAAATGTAGCTAGCGCCAAAAAATACATAAAAGTGATTAAAAAGGAAAATATATACGCAATTAATCTTCTATCCTAGATTATTTTTATTTTTAATATACACGTCTACGAAAATGTCATTAGTAAAAAAATTTTATATCTAATTTTTTCTTCTTGCTATCTATATTATGATTTGATTGTTGAAGCTATTGTTGTTGTTGAAGTTTTTGCTGCGTGAAACATATTTATCAGATATTCACTCTTCATTTCAAAGGAATTTATTATCACATTTACTGCCATGATGACAATATTTACCACCATTATGATATTGTTTGTTTTATTTGCATTGTCTTGATGATGTTCTTTATTTATATCGTATGATCCTCCCAAAATTACACACAGGGCAGCTTGAATAACCTAGAACAGTTTAGATAATATTATATTAAAAATGGAAATGAAAAGAAAAAAGACAGGAATAAGAAATACAAGAAAATTATTAAAATACATAAACTAAGGGAAGAAAACGCAAAATCAGATATAAGGAGGAGTTAGAGACGGAAATGGGCAAAGAAGGAGAAATGACAGAAATAATAAAAGAAGAATGGGGAAAATTTAGAAATGCTATGATAAATACAGCAAAACTAGTATGTGGGACCATAATAAATAATAGGGAAAAAAATGGACATTATAAGGAGGTAAAAATCGAAATAAAAAAAGAAGAAATGGTGGAAAGAATATATTCCAGAGAATAAAAGTTAAAGGAATAGTCAAAAATGAGAAAAAGAAAAAGTTTGAAGAAACAATGGAAGAAACAGTAAAAAAATATAAAACTGTTTTATAGAATACTGAAAAGCCTACAAAGCAGCAAAGAAATAAAGCTAGCCAAACAAAACTTGAACAATATTAACCAATGACAAAGATATAATGGAAAGATGAAAGAAACATTTCAAACAATGATTAAGGGCCGGTTGTTCGAACGGTAATCAAAAATGGAATCAACTGATCATTATCAAATATTTAATTACTGTCACCAACTGTCAATGTCAGCTTTGATTGTGTTGCTGAAAACATAATTGATTACAATAATTATGAGATTAATTGATTAGTTAATCAATTATGTTAATCATTGTTATGTTAATTAATAATTAATTAATCAATTAATTATGTTAATTATCGTAATGATAATTAATATAATTGATTACAATCAACTGATTGGCGTACGAACAACGGATTTTTTTATTTGATGGTTGTTAAGGGGACTTGATTATAATCAACTTATTGATTAGCGTTCGAACAAGCGCCCTAAGTGAAATAAGAAATGATTAAATATAACAATTCAGAAATGATTATGTATGTACCTGAAGTTATAGGACAGCAAAACAAATAGAATAAGGATAGGCTTAGAATGAAAAGTTGGAAAATTTTAAATAGTAAAAGAAACAAAAAGTTATGAGATTATTTAATAATACAAAAGAATCTAATATTAATAACATCCTTTACTCACTTGTAATATTATGCTGGTTGATATCAATATCAACATTAAAAGATAAAATTGATGTTCTTCTCCAACTTGTAAGATAAACTTCAATTGAGATGCATTTGCAGTCAATAGAGCAATGTCCAAAAGTCCTTGAGCAATTGTCTTTTTAGTTGCGTATTTATTGACGTCTAGTGTACTCTGAAAAATAAAAAATAATCAACAAACTGTCAAAAAATAATCTGAAAAAAAATTTTTTCAGGTCGAGTCTTTTATGGACTGTAATAAAATATTTGTCATGAAACAAGTGAAAGAGAAGTCGATAGAATATAACAAACCCGCATATATTTGCTTCGTAGACCAAAGCATTTAACAGAGTCAGACTTAGCGACATATTACAGAAAATGAAGCAAACAAGGATACTGGTAAACATTATTGAAGTCATAAAACAAATGAACAATAACAACACGACAAAAATTAAAACAAACGACACCACTACGGCCAACATACCATCACCAGGGGGAATCAGGCAGGGAGACAGCCTCGGTCCATGTCTATTCAATATGCTAATGGATGAAATAATAGAAAATGTGGAATCGCTACAATTAGGATACAGACTCGATCACAGTAGAATCAGTATAGTGGGCTAGGCGAATGATGCAGCCCTGATTGCAGAGGAAGAGGATGACCTACAAAGACAACTATATCGATTCTTCCAAGTATGTCGACGACATCAACATGAACATTTCCACGCAGAAAACCAAATGCATTACCATTGCGAAAGATCCAATTAGATGCAAGCTCGTGGTAGAGGGGAAACCCATAGAACAGCTAAACTAGTTCAAATCTCTAGGTGTAGACTTATCAAGTTATCATGACCCAGCCAGAGACCTAAGAGGACAAATTAACAATGCCGCTATCTTGACTGGATGTTTAAGAGATGTGGTCTGGAATAACCCATATATGAGAATGGACAGCAAAGTTAGAATTTATAAAACTTGCATCAGACCTGTTATGACCTACTGCATTGAATCGAGAGAAGACACCAATAAAGCCAAAAGCATGCTACGAACAGCCGAAATGAAGACGTTAAGAGCAATAGCAGGGAAGACAAGAAGAGATAGAATACGAAACAACATCATCAGGGAACAATGTAGCGTGCAAGATGCAGTCGATGGGGTAGGCAAAGACGAATAGAATAGTTTAGTCATCTAAAAAGAGTGAAGGAGCACATACTACCAAGAATTGCGCTAGAAGGAAAACCAGCAGGCAAGCGTCCACCGGGAAGACCACCAAAAAGATCGAGAGATAGCTGGCAGTCTACCTCTCAAGAAATACTTCAACCACGGAGTTAACAAATCGACAGATCTGCAACAAGCATAAGAAGAAGAATAAAATATTAACCTCTCGGGGAGTCGGTAACACCTAGAGGGCGTGTCTCCCGGTTGGCAGATAGGGAAATCCTCTCACCGCAATCCGTTTAGGAGAAGAAGATTCTGAACCAAAACCCCTGGTCCTCCAGGTTGGTGTTTAAGGCGAACTCCCCAGTACTTATTAAAAATAAAAAAATGTTAAAAGAGCCAATAAAACGCATCGGAATAGGATGGAACAACAAAGCGACATAAGCTTCGAAAAAGACTTCGGAAAGATTTCTTGGTAGGTACATGAAACTTTTAAGGTATATCAAAAAAACTTAATGAAGTCTTACGTGAATTAACAGAGCTTAAAAGAGGCTCAAAATAGATATACGAAAAAGAAGTGGACCGGCTCTGAAAATCAAGGAAAATATAATTATTTCTACAGTGGAGTACCAAAAGAATGCAGAGTACAACAGGAAATTTCTTTGATGAGTTACAGAAGACTAAGAAAGTTCATAAAAGCTTTAGAAGCTATGCGTGAAAGATTAATTAAAGTAAATATGTGTCTTCACGGATATAAACTAACAGTTATGGGTGTAAACGCAAATAATAACGACACACTAGCCAACGTAAAAGAGGCATTTTTTGAACGGCTTTACGAAGAAATATCAAAAATAAGTCAATCGCGGGAAATAATATTAATGGGGGATAACAGTAGAGTCGGAAGGAAAGTTGAGGATGAAATACTAGGAAAATACGGAGAAGACGCCAGTAGTAAAGCGGATGCATGCAGAAGAGCGACAGGAAGATCTAGAAGAGAAAGGATTACCAACGAACTCATTAGAGAAATAATGGGAATCAATCAAACAATCACATATGACTTATCAGGAAGAAAACAACTTATCTGGTTCGGACATATATAAAGAATGGATGGATGAATAACGAATACCAAAGAAAATACTATAATGGCAACTAGAAAAAAAAGAGAAAAGGAGGTAGGCTGAGAACAAGCTGAAGCGAAGGAATAAACAAAGAGCTGAGAGAAAAGCATAGATGACCTATGGAACAATCGGACGGGTTTACTGTAAAGATACCGAAATCATTAGACCGAAAAGCACTTTACCGAGACCTCAGTAGACCGAACAGTAGGAGACCGAAAAGCAGAAGACCAAATGTAATTACAACTAAATGTTATTTGGATGGTTATTAGAAACAGTTAAAATGGTGTTAACGTCACTCTACTCTTAATTTATTTTTACCTTCACTAATCTGTTTAATGGACGAAAATTATTTCATATTAGACTTAGTCCAGGGTAATAAGGTTTTTTCCATGACACTCGAGCAGCCAGGGAACTAAAGCGTTTTTTCGACAGGTAATACCTATAAGAGCAAATTGTAAACTATTGTAAGCAAATTGTACCTATAAACAATAGGTGTCAAAAAATAGCATTTTTCCCTTTTTTTTCAAATCAATGGAAGACAGTGAAATTTATGGTTTTTTAGTACAAATATCTTTGAGATTATGGAAAAAGCTTTAAAATGACGTATTACAAAGTTTGATATACTCATTTATTGTTAATATAATTGCGAAAAAAGGTCGGAATTGCAAAAAAAATTATTTAGCAATATCTATTGTAAAAATTAGTGCACAGCTTTAAAATTTTTGTCATATAAGGGTTCTGTGGTGTTTAATATGTGATAAAAATTTCAAAGCGATTCATTGAATTGTTTAAATTTCATTCAAATTGTTTATCCCAGAGAGCATTTTTGAAGTTATACTTCTTTACCGGCGATAGAGGGTGATTTTTTTATATGTTAAAACCTATCAGCCCGGCGCATGCGCATTATAACTTTGTTCTGATTGGATGTTAAAATGACATGTCAAAAATTATCCGATATGGCAGCTGTGGTTTGGAGGTAAAGGTAAAGGTAAACAAATGTATAATATATTAGTTTTATTGTTGTGAGGACAGAAACAAAAAAGTTTATAATATTGTAGTGACTTTTAAATAGTTTTTAAAAGCAACAGGTACGTAATAATTGTTAATGTATCATGGGTATTAACCTACCTATTTGATCTGCCAAAATACATAGTATGTAATACTTTTATTTATATAATTTGATTACCATCAAAATTTCTATCAATATTCACCTAATATATTGATTTTTTACTCTATGTTTTGTTGTATTTTTTCAATTCTAAATCATTTCAATTCAAAATTAAAATAATTTGATCAATTTTCAAAATATCAAAATATTACAAGTTTAATCCGTTTTGTTAGTCGATCTTCGTAAATAATGACACATAGTGTCCGTGGCTAAGCGGAGAAGGCGAATGAATTCCAATACCAACCGCTCTTATCAGCGCTGGTTCGAGTCCCAATAGAAACTTTCTTTTTTGTTTTTTTTTTTTTAATACATTTTATGATTGTAAGTATATTTATTATATAATTGTATTTTCAGAAAATACGTATTTAGTTAAAAAAATTTTCGACAATTAATGTTCAGACATCATTTGTGGCTTGTTTAATGTGATTGTGTGTGTTTTATTCTTTTATTATTTTAATTTTTGGCACTGTTCTAATAAAAATGTTTGAGAAGTAGTAAGTATAAATTAGTTTAATATTTAAACAAAATATAAATAAAAAGTATATTAATTTCGTTTAAATCATATAATAGAAGTATAACTTCTTACGTGCGTACAAAGTACACACACATTCTTTTTTTTTTGCAATAACATAAGTCAGAAAGAAATGACGTTAGAACCATTCCACAGGTGTCAAATGAAAGAGCATGAGCTATATTTTCAACTTGGTTTAAAAAAAGCAAATAAAAATGCATTTATTAGTAATAAATAATTATGCAAAAGTATCGTAAATCTTTCCTTATAAACTTTTTATTTTGTTATATACGAAATTATACAGTGCGTCCATAAAGTAACGCATAAATTCGTTATTTCGTAAACCAGCGACTTTAAGGAAAAATCCCGAAACAGGTCGATTTTTGTTTTTAAATTAAGATTTTTTGGCATATATATTATACTAGTGACGTCATCCATCTGGGCGTGATGACGTAATCGATGATTTTTTTAAATGAGAATAGGGGTCATATGATAGCTCATTTGAAAGGGTATTCAATTCTCTATCCAATAATATAAACATTAAAATAATTATTTATACAGGGTGTTCATTTTTTAATTAAAATAAGTGAGACAAAAAGAAGAATATACGTAATTTATTTAATTTAAAATACATTTTACTACTATCAGAAAACAGAAAAAAAATTATTTGACAAATAAACATTGATTTTCGCTTAGACGAAATGTTTAAACTGCCAAGAGACAGGTGGGTGGCAGCTTTCACATTGAATTTAAGCGAAAAACAATATTTATTTGTCAAATAAATATTTTTTCTGTCTTCTGACAACCGTAAAACGTATTTTGAATTAAGTAAATTACATACATTCTTCTTTTTGTCTCAATTATTTTAATGAAAAAAATGTTTTTTTGAACACCTTGTATAAATAATTATGTTTATATTTATATTAGTGAATAGAGAATTGAATACCCTTTCAAATGAGCTATCACATGACCCCTATTCTCATTTAAAAAAATCATCGATTACGTCATCACGCCCAGATGGATGACGTCACTGGTATGATATATATGCCAAAAAATCGGAATTTAAAAATAAAAATCGACCTGTTTCGGGATTTTTCCTTAGTGTCGCCGGTTTATGAAATAATGAATTTATTCGTTACTTTATGGACGTACTGTATATATTTATTACAATTTTTTATCAATTATGGTATAAATAACATTACTTGGTAGTGGTGCACTTAAAACAGGGTAAAAAAGTTATTTTTTTGGAAAAAGTTATTCAAAAAGTTTATAAGGAAATATTTACGATACTTTTGCATAATTATTTGTTACTAATAAATGCATTTTTTATTCGCTTTTTGAAGTTATACTTCTTTACCGGCGATAGAGGGTGATTTTTTATATGTTAAAACCTATCAGCCCGGCGCATGCGCATTATAACTTTGTTCTGATTGGATGTTCAAATGACATGTCAAAAATTATCCGATATGGCAGCTGTGGTTTGGAGGTAAAGGTAAACAAATGTATAATATATTAGTTTTATTGTTGTGAGGACAGAAACAAAAAAGTTTATAATATTGTAGTGACTTTTAAATAGTTTTTAAAAGCAACAGGTACGTAATAATTGTTAATGTATCATGAGTATAAACCTACCTATTTGATCTGCCAAAATACATAGTATGTAATACTTTTATTTATATAATTTGATTACCATCAAAATTTCTATCAGTAGTCACCTAATATATTGTTTTTTTTTACTCTATGTTTTGTTGTATTTTTTCAATTCTAAATCATTTCAATTCAAAATTAAAATAATTTGATCAATTTTCAAAATATCAAAATATCACAAGTTTAATCCGTTTAGTTAGTCGATCTTCGTAAATAATGACACATAGTGTCCGTGGCTAAGCGGAGAAGGCGAATGAATTCCAATACCAACCGCTGTTATCAGCGCTGGTTCGAGTCCCAATAGAAACTTTCTTTTTTGTTTTTTTTAATACATTTTATGATTGTAAGTATATTTATTATAATATAATTGTATTTTCAGAAAATACGTATTTAGTTAAAAAAATTTTCGACAATTAATGTTCAGACATCATTTGTGGCTTGTTTAATGTGTTTGTGTGTGTTTTATTCTTTTATTATTTTAATTTTTGGCACTGTTCTAATAAAAATGTTTGAGAAGTAGTAAGTATAAATTAGTTTAATATTTAAACAAAATATAAATAAAAAGTATATTAATTTCGTTTAAATCATATAATAGAAGTATAACTTCTTACGTGCGTACAAAGTACACACACATTCTTTTTTTTAAACCAAGTTGAAAATATAGCCATATATAAATATATCCATTTGACACCTGTGGAATGGTTCTAACGTTATTTTTTTCTGACTTATGTTATTGCAAAAAAATGCTCTCTGAGATAAACAATTCGAATAAAATTTAAACAATTGAATGAATCGCTTTGAAATTTTTATCACATATTAAGCACCAAAGAACCCTCATTTGACAAAAATTTCAAACCTGTACACTAATATTTACAACAGTTATTGCGAAAATATTTTTTTTTTTGCAATTCAGACCTTTTTTCGCAATTGTATTAACAATAAATGAGTACCTATATCAAACTTTGTAATATGTCATTTTACAGCTTTTTCCATAATCTCAAAGATATTTGTACTAAAAAAATCATAAGTTTCACTGTTCTCCATTAATTTGGAAAAAAAAAAGGAGAAATGCCATTTTTTGACAGTTAATTTTACAGTTTATAAATAAAAATGGCCGCCAGATCCTACGCAGGAAATAGTTACAATCTGTTCCTATGAGTATTACTTGTCGAAAAAACGCTTCAGTACCCTGGCTGCTGAAGTGTCACGAACAGGGTATATTTTTGTCTTATTACCCTGGCCTAACTGTACATTGTGTACATGTACAGAGTAACAATTTACACAGTCTTTATATAAAATAATACAAAAAAATACAATAAACAAAAAGACAGATATACAAAATATTAGCATAATTTACTGCAATATTTTTTAATTATTTATGTTGATACCATTTCGGTCTAATGCTGTTCGGTCTAGTGAGGTTTCGGTAAAGTGCTTTTCGGTCTAATGAGTTCGGTCTACTGCTTTCGGTCTAATTGTCGTGTACCAATCGGAAGAAGTGGCGATTGGAAGTCATGTAACAGGAAACGACATGTGACATGTAGTAGTAGTAATACAATATTAACAAAAAAAAATAGAATAAACATTTTCTAATACATATCGTTGATTGATGTATTAATAATATTTCAATCAACGTACATATCTAATACCCTTTTCGAGTACCACTATATGTATACAACCTATTGTCATGAACAAAGAAACAGATAGTATCCCGTTTTACGGAAAGAATCAAGATATTACTACAATATTTGGAGCTTAAATAACTTACTGTTTTGAGATGAGACATATTTGTTGAATAAAAACAAATATCAAGTCTATTTACCAACTACATAGAAGACCAACATGGATGTGTTTTCACTTACCGTCATGGGCGCATTCACACTAATTGTATTCAGACCTTGAGGCATTATTTTATTATTATATTGAGGTATTTGTTATTGGAACAAAAAGTACTGATTTAAGTTTATTTTTACTAAGTGATCTTCACATTTTTTGAACCCAATTTGATAACGAAACTGATAATCTCTGATAAAGTTGTTGTTTTTATAGACAGTATTTTTCTCTTTGTTTGGGTTATTTGCATTTGAAGGAAAACGCGAAGAGTAGTGGGAAAGTGGGAGATATATAATAGGCCGATGGCCAATGAAAAGTACCACTGCGCTGTATGATTGTGACAACTAAGGTTGGATGAGAGTACATGTTGTTCATGGACAATGTAATTAAGAAACGTATTCACTTCACTTGTAATATAAAGAAAACCAATCATAGTGCATCAACGATCTCGTATAGTAAAAATACATCATCTTAAACATAAATCCTTTTGGATTTATTGCAATCTATCTATAGACATTCTTATAATCTATCTAGATACAATCTCAACCTAAATATTTAAGTAGATAATAGACAATAAGTAATAGTACTGAAAATTCAAGTGTTATAACATACAAAGAGACATCCAGTGATGCACCCCTTTTTTACACCTTGCCTTCAATATAGGGCTTTTCAACGACTCTTGTTTGTTTCGAGCCTCTATCATATGTTGTATAATCTGCGTAGGTATATACACCTTCTCAGATGTATCTTTCAGTGCGTCACAGTTTTTCGATTTCTTTCTAACGCATTAAGTTGGAAGTGACAGAAAAAAAGATACGTCCGTGATTAAAATAATTTATAACATTTATTCTAGTTTTTGATAGATGGCGCTTTAATCGAACAAAAAATGATTTATTTATTATCTATGCGACTATAATCTGTACAATTTATAAGACTATACAAATCAAAGAACATACCTTTTTATAAATGAAATAAACACAATTGATTTGTTTTTATACCAAATTACGATTATACGATTCTGATAACTGTCAGATTTAACTAAAATGTCATGCTATGATTCTCTACATTCTTAAAATCATATATTACGTCATTAACACGTTGACGGACATGACGTCTATAGACGTCTAATTTCCATTGATGTAATGTGACACAACGTCTACAGACGTTGCATTTTTCCCTATTCTACTTTGCAAAATACATAATAGTGTCACAACACTTGCTTATATATTTGACGTATTGTCCGTCAACGTGTTAATGACACATGACACACTGAAAGACTAAGAAGAACTTTAAATTATACTCGTGTATGTAATAGGTAAATAATGGGTAACTACCTAATTCTTTTTTTTTCGATTACATATAGCGCCATCTATCAACTACTGGAACAAATATTATAAATGGTATGTATCACGGACGTACCTTTTTTCTTCACGTCACTTGTAGACGGAGAGGCAGCGCTGAAAAATCTCTTTGAATTTACTAAAGCTAGATTTTTCACAGTTGATTACTGTGAGTGTGTAGAGAAACATACTGCGGTCGGTCAAGCGAAACGTAGAACAGGGGTTACTGAGAGGGTATCAAAGTTGCTTTCCTACGAAGGTAATTAAATCCATTTACTAAGGCTGAAAATCAGTACACACATTCTAAATTAAATATAAATAAAAGTTATTATAGTCGGTCAGCTGTATGACGGGACAGAGCCGGTCGGTCGGCCTTAATAGTCGATTGAGGAAATGAAGCATTTTGGCTCGCAATTTTTTCGTCCAGCATGGATTTACTTGAAATTTTCACAGAAGGTAGGGAATAGTCCAAGGATCATTTTATATATCATGCTGTTATCATACGCTAAAACCTTGGGGTGGTTGCCACCCCATCTCGGGATGGCAATTTTTTATTACATTTTAACCATGTAATGCGATGGAAAAAGTGATTCCAAGAAAAAAATGTTTTTTACATTTTCTTCGTAAAACTAATATTTTTCGAGTTATTTGCGCTTGAAAATAACACTTTTTCGACGAAAAAATCGACTTTTTTAGAGTGTTTTTTGAGAATACCTCAAAAAATATTCTATACATTTTTGGCGATAAAAAGTTTCTTCAAAAATGATTTTGTCGGATTTTTAAAGAGCTATAAGACTGTGTAAATTAAATTCCGTAAGATCCCTTAGTTTTTAATTGGGGCGGGTTTAAAAGGCTCGAATAAGGGGGTGTTTGCTGGTAAATGGAGGTTTTAAACAGCTATATCTGGCAAACTATTCACTGTAATGAAAATCTATGCACAGGGTAATTTCAGTCATTAAAAAAGCTACAAATTAGTTGTTTATAATTTTTTTCGTATCTTCAGTATTTTCGGAGATATTTTGAAGTAAAAGGTGAAAAATACCAATTTGCAAAAAACGAATTATTCTTTAAACTCCAATTTTTCCAAAATTAGGCATTTTAAATAGGTCAAACTCCTTAAGTGTATTGATATTATGAATATAAAAGGAACTACAGAAATAGTCCAGGGCGCATCTGTTTTGAGATGGACGTTGAGAGGTGACTCAAATTTTTTTGCAGAAATTGCTTGAAAATAAATCAAATAATAATATTTGAGTTATCCTCCCTCTCAAAAAGGTCCGGAACATTGTTTAAATAATCAAAATGTCAAAAAATTAAGGAAAAATTCGATTTTTTTCTTCGTTTTTTGATTATAACTTTAAAAGTATTCATTTTCGAGAAAAGTTGTACTGACATAAAAGTTGCGTAATTAAATTTTCTATAACATGGAATTGGTTAAAAATTTAAAAAATAGTCACCCTAGTTGCAAAATAGCAATAATTGCGAAAAAACCATACAAAAACAAGTATTCGCATTTTACGTTTTTCAACCATTTATGCTACACTTAGGACCTTCATATTTCACCCACAAAAACTTTATGATACGATAAAATATTGCTGTAAGTTTCATTAAGATCAGTTCAATAGATTTTGCAAAATAAATTTTGCAATCCAGCTTTCGCAAAAAAAATTAATTTTTTCAAAATGTTACAGGACTGAAAATAAAGCAGATAGAAAGTTGAAATTATTTTTGCTTATAGAAGTGTACTGTACCTTTCATTTCCAATTTGCAAAATTAAAATCGATTAATTAACACGGCGTCAGGACATTTTTTAAATAAACAATAATTTTTGGTGCTACGCGCAGGACAGCGGTGTTCGATTCACACAAGTTGATTTCCACCAAAATTTCTTCCCATCTTTATCTAATATATTATTTTCTTACTCTATATTTTGTTGTATTTTAATATTTTAATTCCACAAAAATCAAACTAATGTTATTATTGTTTGTTAAAAATTATTTAAACAATTGCATATGTTTAAAAATAATAAACTTTTATTTTTTAAGTTAAAATATATGAACAAAGAAAGTATTTGCTAATAAAAGTGTTATTTTCAAGGATAGAGTATGTGTTTTTATTTTGCAATAAACAAATTTATTTATTTATATCGAAATTTAATAAAAATTAAAATGTATCAATCATTATCAAAGGTCACTGGAATGCCCAATCAGAGGAAACTATCCGCTGTCCTGCGCGTAGCAGTAATAATTAATGTTTATTTAAAAAATTTCCTGACGCCGTGGTGTTAATCGATTTTAATTTTGCAAAATTGCAAATGAAAGGTACAGTAGACTTCTATATGCAAAAAAAAAATTCAACTTGCTATCTGCTTTACTTTCAGTCCTGTAACATTTTCAAAAAATGAATTTTTTTTACGAAAGCTGGATTGCAAATTTTATTTTGCAAAATCTATTGAACTGATCTTAATGAAACTTACAGCAATATTTTATCGTATCATAAAGTTTTTGTGGGTGAAATATGAAGGTCCTAAGTGTAGCATAAATGGTTGAAAAACGTAAAATGCAAATACTTGTTTTTGTATGGGTTTTTCGCAATTATTGCTATTTTGCAACAAGGGTGACTATTTTTTAAATTTTTAACTAATTCTATATTGTAGGAAATTTGATTACGCAACTTTTACGTCAGTACAACTTTTCTCGGAAATGAATACTTTTAAAGTTATAATCAAAAAACGAAGAAAAAAATCGAATTTTTCCTTAATTTTTTGACATTTTGATTATTTAAACAATGTTCCGGACCTTTTTGAGAGGGAGGATAACTCAAATATTATTATTTGATTTATTTTCAAGCAATTTCTGCAAAAAAATTTGAGTCACCTCTCAACGTCCAAATGTACTAATATTTTTACAGATGCGCCCTGGTCTAAAAGGTGAAGACCAATTTTGAATTAGGAAGATAGTTAGGGGGTTGTTTTCACACTGATTTTTTCGTAGAGAAAAGCAGGTACCGATATTTTTTTGATTATAAGTCGCTTAATTTTCATGCTAGAAACTTTTTATTACTTTTTTTTAAGGGCCAATTGTATACTTAAAAAAAGGTTATGTAAGTTTTCCTCGAAAAATGCAAATTTTTCCCATTATTTGGCTTTGAATATTTCAAATTATGCATTTGTCGAAAAAAGCTAACCTTTAACATGCCGTATCTCAGTTTGTATTGGTCTTAAAGAATTTGGTTTGTGTTGCTAAAAGCTACAATTTTGATATCTACAGTTTTTTTATTAATGTATATTTTTCGAGGTATTCTCAAAAAACCCTCTAAAAAATTCGATTTTTTCGTCGATAAACTGTTATTTTCAAGCGCGAAGAACTCGAAAAATATTAGTTTTACGAAGAAAATGTAAAAAACAGTTTTGTCTTATAATCACTTTTTCCATCGAATTACATGGTTAAAATGTAATAAAAAATTCCCACCCCCGAGATAGGGAGGCAACTACCCCCAAGGTTTTAGCGTATAATAGCAACATGATATAGAAAATGATCCTTGGACTATTCCCTACCTTCTGCGAAAATTTCAAGTAAATCCATGACTATTGGGGCCGACCGACCGGCTCTGTCCCGTCATACAGCTGACCGACTATAATAACTTTTATTTATATTTAATTTAAAATGTGTGTACTGATTTTCAGCCTTAGTAAATGGTTTTAATTACCTTCGTACTAAAGCAACTTTGATACCCTCTCAGTAACCCCTGTTCTACGTTTCGCTTGACCGAACGCAGTATGTTTCTCTACCCACTCACAGTAATCAACTGTGAAAAATCTAGCTTTAGTAAATTCAAAGAGATTTTTCAGCGCTGACTCTTGGTCTATTATGTCGCCCGGAAAAAGACCTCTGAGAAGCTCCATATACTATTCATATATACATATACAGATTATACAACATATGGCAGAAGAGCAAAACAAATGAGAGTCTATGAAAAGCCCTATTCACTATATTTGACACATATTTATACACATTTAGTATTAATCAATTAACTCTAACGAAACTTTTCGTTTTAACTTTCGAACTGTATGCAGTTTATTCACTAAAATTTTCACTAAACTAAGAAGGCATTCGACAGGGCCAAATTAAATTATTCATTGTTTGTATGTACGAGAGACACCTGTAGAAATAATTAAAACGATCGAAAATATCTACCAGAACAACACAATAAAAGCAAAAGGAGAAAAGGAACTAACTGATCCAACTGAAGCTGGTATTGGGATAAAACAGGTGGGTTCCCAAAGTATTCTATTGTTCAACCTGATCATGAATGAAATAATAAAATAGATAAGAACTTAAAAAGTATACCAAATGGGAGAAAAATAACTTAAAATAATCTGTTATGCAGGTGATGATGACTAATCTCTCAAAGTGAAAATTATACAACGTATGCCGAACCAATTTAATATAACCTCCAGAGAATTTACTGTTAATTTCCCCAAAAAAGACAATAAGCATGGTTATAATAGCAAATCCACTAAGATGTAAATTAGAGCTGGAGGGTCAGCCGGTCAAATGGTAGAACAAGTTAAGGAGTTTAAATATCTAGGCATCACACTATCTAGCTACGGAAAGCTCGAAACAGAAGTGGAAGATCAAGTTAATGAAACAAACAGAGCTGCAGGTTGCCTGAATGAAACAATATGAAGAAACAAAAAACATTGGGAAAGAAATGAAAGGAAGAATTTACAATTCACCAGACCAATAATGACATACGCGGCAGAAACACGACCTGACACAGACTCAACAAATCGATGATATGATAACACAATATCGTACAGAGCTGGAAGTACAAATATACGATGGATGTGCAAGGTGGAGAACATAAGAACAGGGTAAGAAACAGAAGAGTAAAATGGAACGACCAATAAACTGAATGTCAACAGAGTAAATTTACTGAAAAAAAGGCAGATATCAAGCACCTAATTTATTAAATATTGCCCAAGTATACTTTCGCTCCTAGAGCATTATCAGGGGAGGTTCGTCAAATCAGGAAGATATCCTATTAGAATGTGACATTTATTGTTTGATGGGAGTGATGGCAAATTTAACAAATAACATTTAACACACACTGGACAAAGGAAAAAACAGATTAAACAAATTATAAATGGCAGTACTACTTCATTTGGATGTCAAATTTGGAGTAACAATATATGTTCCTCCATATTGATTGTTCCAGCATCCATATTTGACAACCAAATGAAGTAGTACCGGCATTTACAATTTCAGTCCACACAAAAAGAAGAAGAAGAAAAACAGCAACTACAAAAATGTACTAAACTTTTTAACAAACACAAAGTTATACAATTTAAAAAATTGTTTTGCCAATAAATATACACAGATGTAAAATTATTAAAAATATAAATATGTAAAAAATGTAAATTGTACCTGTGTCAATGACCATTAGCAGTCGAGACACATTGTCGAAATAAAAAAAAATCTAAACAAGGCAGAGCGAAAGTTCTAACAAAATCGAACATAAAATTTATCTCATTCGTTTTTTTATTAAACAAACACATTAAAAAACACACAATAGAATAAAATTATAATTTCTATGTATATTTTAATCCTGCTTACCCTTAAAATTTCCGAAATAACATTACCATCCCTATGGGTATGGTGAGTTTGGTGATTTTGCCCTGCCACATTCACTTTAGAATCTTTTTGCGACATGTTTCCCATATGCTTTACAAAATATTACTACCAACAATAATCCACTTGTTTTGTTTATTATCTTTAAAGACGTATCAGGCTAGATTATTATTTAAAGTATTATAAAGATTTTATTTTTGCATAGATTATACTTTTGGCATTAAAAGAAAAAAATTATATATTTGATTGATTGAAGACACTTGAAGAGGTTAACATTGGGTAAATGGTTTTTAAATTATTTGTTGTTATTTGAGGGGTAAACAAAGGAAACACACTCTTTAGTAGACGTATGTAGGGAAAATGTTTTTGTGCACTTGACTACCAGAGGGTTGAAATATTGTCATGGAAACACAAATGTACATGGTTATACAAACAAACGAGATTTGAAATGAAACAAAGAAATAATTTTGGTATGAATCAGCAACTTGATTTTTACGGCAAATTTCAGATAGTCAATTAATTCAATCAAGAGATTTGTATACGTTTTTTTGCCTTAGGTTCAAGACCTGTTTAAACTTAGGCCAGCCAATTGTCTTAATACTTTTGTATAACTTTTATACTTCCTTTAAATTTATATCTAACAATTTCCTATTTGGTGCACTTACTTAATTTTCTAACCTTCCTATTGAAAACACTATTGGTGACGGTGCAAAAAGATTTACGCTAAGGTGCCCTTTATAATGACTTTTTTAAAACAAACAATACAGGCAATGATTAAAGGCAAATAATATAAAAGGAATGGGAAGACTGTAGGAAATACTACAACTATGTTTTACCATTTCGCATTCGCATTCACACAACCACTGTTTGGACAAATCAGTTTGAATTTTCCGTTTGGTACGCCTGAAGAATTCCCATGAAATCGATCTAATAATTGGGTTTGAATTACTTAAATGGAGGAGAGAAACAATGTTCTGCGACAATATGATTTTTTGATGGGGGTTGGCTTGAAATAAAAATTTTATGGCTTCTTGATCATACCAACACTGAAACATCCTGTGGTTAAGGTCATCAAAACTGTAGTCACATACACATGTATCTGTTTCTGAAAGTTTAATTTTTTTCAAAAAGGCATCTAGCGTACGTAGTATAAACTTTCCGAAAGATGGAGCTTCTCTAGGGAGCAGGGGGGCTTAAGGGAGTTTGGGGGAGTTTGGGGAGTAAGGGGAGTTTAGGTGAGTAGGTGGAACAGTGGGATATACATATACAGGGTGAGGCAAATAAAGGGCCTATTAGAAATATCTCGAGAACTAAAGGTAAGAGCATCCTGAAAATTGGAATACAGAGGTTTTGAGGTACCTATGAACTATTTAATGAAAATATTTTGGTCTCTTTGCTACTTCCGGTTATACCGGAAGTTGATTGTCCCTTCGTTTTTTTTTTAAATGGGATACCCTGTATATTTTTACATTTTTGGATTCTGTTCGATGTGTTCTTTCTTAAAATGTGAGGTTTTGTAATATTATACAGGGTAGTTTAAAAGATAATTACGATTTTTTATAAATTTTGTAGCAAACTTCACACCCTGTAGAATTATACTGATTTGATATCAAAAACTCCATTTATGTTCAAGTAATTTTTAATATAGTCTATTATTTTTTAAAATTAATAATATAGCGAAATGTTTAATTTTAGTATACAGGGTTGGTCGAAACTCGGAATGATATTTTATAGTACTTTTTTATTCCTTAAGCATTCTCTATACCTAACTGCTTTATTTTGTAAGTTATTCGTAGTTCTTTAAGCTAAACATTAATTGCAACAAAAATTACGTGGAATTTTTAAAAATCCTTCTATAGCACCACATTTCGAAAGCCTCATGCCCGAAACTTATTATTGGTCTCCTAAAATTATTTTACGAATAAAAACTACAATTTACAATGTCGATTGTAGAACCAATTTTTACGTATGGATAAGAATGTTGGTAAATGACAATGAAAGAGAAGAAACAACTGGAAGTGATAGAAATGGACACCCTAAGAAGAGCATATCGGATATTAAGACTTGATCACATCTCAATATCTCAAATGAAGTAATAAGAAGAACAGGAAGGACTTACAATACCGTAGATATGGTACCACGTCAAAATAGCCCCGTCGTAAAAGCTCATACAAAATAGCCATGACATAATATTCCACACACAAAATAACTCTGACAAAGACAAAATAGCCGCGGAATAATAGCTCGCTTAAAAATACATTTTTTTGGAAATGGTAATTATCCTCTATTCAGATGTTTATCTTAACCACATCAAATAAAAATGGTCTTTTCAGAGAACTCGAAATTCAATGTTCAAGCCAGCTCCCGCCAGCCACCTGCCTCTTGGAAGTTTGAACATTTAATTTAAGCGAAAATCAATGTTTATTTAGGATATAAACATTTTTGTCTGATTTCTGACAGCAGTAAAATGTATTTTGAATTAAATAAATTACATACATTCTTCTTTTATTGTCAAATAATTTAAATTAAAAAAAATTTTTGGGCACCCTGTTATGTAATTATGTTAATGTTTATAGTAGTGAATAGAGAATTGAAACGCTTCCAAATGAGCTATCACACGACCCCTATTCTTATTTAAAAAAGTCATCGATTACGTCATCAATCCCAAATGGATGACGTCACTAGTACGACATATATACCAAAATATCGTAATTTAAAAATAAAACTCGAACTGTTTCAGGATTTTTCCTTAACGTCGTGGGTTTACGAAATAACGAATTTATTCCTTTCATTTGCACCATACTGTACGTCTGAATTGCCGATATGAATGAGTCAGATTAAATTAAATTATTAGAAGAATTTTTTTCCTATAAGCAACAACATTTTTGTTTAATTTATTAATATTTTGTATTTTGACAACGACCTCCGAAATGGAACTCGAAACATTAATAAAATAGTTTTTTTTAAGTTAAATTGTAGCTCATTTCCCAAATAAAATAGTAATTTAAAATAAATCGTACGCCGTTAAAAAGTAAAACTTTTTATTGGAGGTGTTTTCGCCGGGGCTGTTTTAGCCGGGGTTGTTTTAACCGGGGTTGTCTTGACCGGGGCTATTTTGTGTGCGATCTATTTTTCGGGGCTATTTTGTTTACGGGCTATTTTGTCGAGGCTATTTTGTATCCGAGCTATTTTGATGGGGCTTTTTTGACGGGGCTGTTTTGGTTGGGCCATTTTGATGGATCACGCGTAGATACAATAGAGTCCAAACAACTTTTATGTTCTTCTTCTTGTTGTGTCACTACTATCGGAGATTGGAAATCATCAAGCCTATCCTGACTTTGTTTACAGCTGACCTAAAGAGTTTATTAGTGGTGCAGCCAAACCACTCTCTCAAATTCCGCAACTATGACATTTATGTTACAGGTATGTAATGCGAATGAAAAATGAACAATGGCCAAAACAGCTTTAAACTATGTTCCGTGGAATAGAAGAAGGAGAGGAAGGCCAGATAGATGTAGAGCCATAAATGAGGAGGAATGGGCGGACCGAAAAGGTGGAAATCGAAATGTGGAATGTGGCAGAGGATGTAGTACCCCCGTAGAAATATTGATACCAACTAGAACAGTGATACTCAACCTGCAACCCGCGGGCCGCATGCGGCCCTCTTGCGTTTTTTATGTGGCCCGAAGGCTAACTTAAGGGCTCTGTAAACGATCAAATTATTTTGAACTTGAGTAAGATAGTTGGTGGTGGCTTTTAGCATTTATTTACGACATACCAGGAAAACTTAACGACCTTAATCGTCGTGTCGTTTACAAATTAAAAGGTAAACATAAAATTATTTCGCAGTTAGAGAATAAATTATTTGCTTTCGAGGACAAGCTAAAGATGTAGGTACATCGAGGAAATTAATATAAAAAAATCTCTGTATAACTTTTCGACATTGGTAAAAGATCAACAAGATGGAATTGATGTATCTCCAGAAAACTTTGCTACTATTTCTAATTACTTAGTTTTCTTGAGCGATGAACTTCAGGAAAGATTGAATGATTTTCGAAAAATTAGGAAATATCTTCTATTAGTGGAAAATCCCTGACACTTAGAAGTAGCCGCTACTACACAATTTGCGGCATTGGGATTTAATAGCGCAAAGTTGTCAGATGAACTAATTGATTTTCAAGATGATACAAATCTGGAGACAGTTTTTAAAGAAAAAAGAGACGCAAATCAATATTGAGAATTCTGGGAATTAACACCGAATAACTATAAGGGCCGGTTGTTCGAACGCTAATCAAAAATGGAATTAACTGATCATTATCAAATATTTAATTACTGTCACCAACTGTCAATGTCAACTTTGTTTGGGTTGCTGAAAACATAATTGATTACAATTATGAGATTTATTAATCAATTATGTTAATAATTGTTATGTTAATTACTAATTAATAATTAATTAATCAATCAATTATGTTAATTATCATAATGATAATTAACATAATTGATTACAATCAACTGATTGACGTTCGAATTAGGGGTGTTTTTATTTGATGGCTGTTAAGGGGACTTAATTATAATCAACTTCTTGATTAGCGTTTGAACAACCGGGCCTTAAACTCTCAAAAGTTGCGTTTACTTGCTCTTCACGTTGTTTGCTTGATCATGCCTGTGCGAATCTTCGTATTCAAAAATGAAATATGCAAAAAATGTTTAAATTGCTGACCTTTCAAATGAGCTTTTTTCACGAACTTTATTCTTATTTAAAAAATCATCGATTACGTCATCACACTCAGATGGATGACGTCACTAGTATAACATATGTCAAACAATCATAATTTAAAAATAAAAAATCGACCTTTTTCAGGATTTTTCCTTATAGTCGCCAATTTACGAAATAACGAATTTATTCCTTTCATTTGTATCATACTGTATATTACTTCACCTATATTGCGGCCCGCAAGCTGTGGCAATAGCTACTATGTGGCCCAGGGAAAAAAAGGTTAAGTATCGCTGAACTAGAATAAGACAGTGAGATTCAATGAGTTATGCTCAATTTCATCATGGATGAAATCATCAGAAGCTTAAAAAAAGAAACAGGATATAGAATAGGAAACAAAGAAGGAAAAATACTCTGTTACGCAGACAACGCAATATTGATAGCCCTAGATGAAGATAGTCTGCGAAGATTAGTCCACAGATTTAACATAAGAATCAGATGTAAAATAGAAATTGATGGTATCAGTATTGAATAACTAACGGAAATAAAATACCTTGAAATTACATTGTCAAGCTTCGCTACGGAGACTTGGACAAAGAAGTGAGAAATCAAGTACAAAAAGCAAATAGACTGACAGGATGTCTTAATAACACGAGGTATATGGCGAAACCGACATATTAACACTGAGATGAAGCATACTGAGTATTTATAAAGCCAGTGTAAGACCAATAATGGCATCTCTTTACTTTGTTCGGGATACAAAATATTCACAAACATCCTTAATCGAAGACTTCAACCTCTCACGGAAAAAATCATCGGGGAATATCAAGCAGGGTTTAGGCAAAATAGATCTACCATTGACCAACTATTTACAGTTAAACAAATACTAGCCAAAGCATGGGAATATGACATGGACGTTTATAATCTCTTTGTAGATTTTAAACAAGCCTATGATTCAATAGATAGAACAATTCTATCTAATATATTGGAAGAATTTGGCATACCATCAAAATTAATACGACTAGTGCAAATGACAATGACAGAAACAGAAGCACAAGTATGTATTCAAGGACAGATCACTGATGCGTTTACGATAACGCAAGGACTGAAACAAGGCGACGGACTGACTCCAACGCTTTTTAATCTTGTTCTTGAATATGTAATTAGACGGTTGACGGTAAGCGGAAATAACATACTTACAAACAAATCTACCCAATTAGCAGCATACACGGATGATATAAACATAATGAGCAGAACAATGAATGCAGCGGAAGAAACCTACGTTGAGTTGAAACAGAGTGCAGAAGCAGTAGGGCTAGCAATAAACACAAATAAAACAAAACTACTCATACAAACCAGATCAAATAGACCGGCGCAACAACACTTTATTGACGATATAGAACATATGAATAGATTCACGTACCTAGGAATGGATCTGGTTGCAAGCAATGAAGAAGAACCGGAAATAAATAGAAGGCTTGTGCTGGCAAATAAAGCCTATTTCGCGATGGGCCACATATTCAAATCGCGAGACGTACACCGGAAAACAAAACTCCGGGTATATAAAACAATAATCAGGCCCATAGTAAGTTATGGCTGCGAAACATGGGTGGTGACACAGAAATCTGCCAATGCATTAGATGTGTTTGAAAGAAAAGTATTACGTAGGTAGGATACTGGGCCCACTAAGTGAAAATAACAACTGGCGAATTAGGTATAATAGAGAAATATACAAGCAATATAGAGAACCAACTCTAGCACAACACACTAAACTGCAGAGATTACGGTGGGCAGGGCACGTGGTCTGCATGCATGAAAATAGAATCCCCAGAAAATTGCTGAATGCAAGAATGCAGGGAAGAAGACCTGTTGGAAGACCTGAAAAGAGATGGGAAGACGAAGTCGATGAGGATGCCAGGAACTTTCTGGGAACGCGTTCATGGAAAAGAACAGCGGTAAATCGAAATGATTGGAGAAGTTTATTGAAGGAGGCCAAGGCTCGATTTGGGCTGTAGTGCCATTGGATGGATGGATGGAAGACCAATAATGACATATGCATCAGAAGCAAGACCCGATACAGCCACAATACAAGGACTACTGAAAACTTCAGAGACAAGATTATCAATCCGCCACCGCCAATGAACAAGCAGAATTGCTTATTGCTTATAAAGAGGAAGAAGAATAAGAAGAAACTAGATAAGGGGAACTCATCGACGTGAAAGTCAAAAAGAAGAAAAGAAATAAGTAACATGGATGATGGAAAATGAAAAAAGGATTTTTTACAACATTTTAAAAGCAAGATATTTCTTTATTGTTAAACAATTTTTTTTAGTGTACCTACCTGCTAAAATTCGTTCGTATAATCGCGAGACTGCAATCTGGAGTCTGGTGGTTATAAATTGTAATATATCGTCTACCAGGGGTATTGTACTGTTAGTTGACCAAGCACAAGGACAAGCTGAAACTGCATTTAAGATGGAGCGGTGGTCAGGGCAAATTGCTGTTGTCACAGGTGCAAGTGCAGGAATCGGTGCTGCCATTGCAGAAAAGTTGGTTGAACATGGCTTGAAGGTAATCAACAACAACACTTATACTTATTTCAATTGTATTAAAAATAACACAAGTAATATTAGAATAAGTAAAACCATTGGGTGCCACTATAGTATGCGGTTTACCGTAGTGTTTCTGCTATAGCTTGCGGTCTACCGAGGGATGCGGTGTATAATTTGTATTACCTATATTACAGTGCCGGCAAAAATATTGACAAAGTGAATAAAACGCATACATCAAAGAATTGTTCTTTTAATTTTACAAATTAATACTTTGTCAAATCAATTTACTATTTTAGTTGGGAATAAGCCACAAAATTAGCTTAATCTGCACACTATAATTATATTAGATGTGCATAGGTAGACTGCATCATCGGGGTAGACCGCTTACTATAGTAGCACTAACCATTGATTTATCTAATATATTCGTGTACATATATGCAGGGCCGCGTTTAGGTCAATTGACGCCCTAGGCAATTCTCTAGTAGCCGCCCTTCAACCTTGTACCCTACCATTTTTGCGAAAAAATATTGCAGAAATTTGCAAAAACACTAAAAATGGATTTAAACTACGATGTGTACATCGACAAATTGCATGTTCTTGCGTCACACTTGATGAGAAATTATTTTTAATTTTTGACATTTTCGAAAATGACCTTTCAGCGGACACATTGGCACCTGGGATGCACAAGTAAATGTGCAAAGCAATGTCAAAATTAGGGAAAATATCTTTCAATTCACTTAGTGCAGTCACTGAAGGTTTTCACCTCCGATATCGTTGAACCTCCATCAATTTTCATGAAAATTGGTGAGTAGTTAGAGAATACGTCAAGGAACAAATGTGATATGATGCCAACTTGCGCTTTTACCCTGGGGGTGGATGCCACCCCCTTCTCGAAGATGAAAATTATATTTTTAATTATTCCATAAATCGATAGAGAGACAAATTCTAAGCAAAATTTATAATATAAAGTTATTAATATAAATCAATACTTTTGAGTTATTAAAGATCAAAGATTTTATTTTTTTGGTAAAAAATGCATATTTTAAAGCTGTTTTTCACGTAGAACTCAATAACTATAAGCTTTTACAGTTATTATTATTAAAATTGAAGATAATAAAAAGTTGAATACACTCCTTGCTTAAAGAACTAAAGTAATGTTAATTCAAAGTGAGTTATGGTTAATTGAATGTATATTCTTTTCGACGAGTACTCAAATCTAAGTATTCAAGCTTAAATAACGGGAAAAAGATGCATTTTATAAAATATACCTACTAAACACTTGTCAAAGTACTTCGGAGTACCTATCAAATGAGCTCCAGTAGAAGTCAATGCCATCATAATTAAGCAAGTTATTAAAAAAAACTTTTAAAAAAAAAAGTGAAAAATAAAACATACGCCATTTCCACAAAAATTAAGATTTATAGTAATCCTTAGAAGAATTTCTTTATATTAACATAAATAATGATTTCAACAATTTTGACTGGTCTAGAATGCATATTAAAAAAAAAGATATAATTTAAAAAATCGGAATTTTTAAAATTATCGTAATTTTATTTTTCTTTTGATAATAACTCCAAAAATATTCAATATACGTAAAAAGTGATATATGTATAACCAAATTTTAGTTTTATCTGTATCAAATATTTTAACTTTACATAACTATATAAAACTATAGATAAAAAATTAAAATCTTTGATATTTAATAACTCAAAAAGTTCCACTTCTGTTTAGAGCTTTCCGTAACTAGATAGTGTGATGCCTAGATATTTATACTTCATCACTTTTCTGTTATCTGACAGTCCAGCTCTAATTTACATCGTAGTAGATTTGCAGTTACAACCATGCATTTCGTCTTTTTTGGGAAAATTAACATGTTAAATTTTCTGGTGGTTATATTAAATTGTTGCAGCATACGTTGTAAATCATCTTCATTTTGAGAGATTACTATTGCGTCGTTTGCATAGAAGAATATTTTAATTTGTTTTTCTCCCATTTGGTATCCTTTTTTTAGTTGTTACTCTAGTATAGACCTGCTAATATTCGAAACGAGTAGGCACCAAAAGAAGAAGTTCTTACTTGTTTTATTACTTCGTGCATGATCAGGTTGAACAATAAAGGACTAAGGAAATATCTCTGTCTTACTTTATTGCTAGCTTCAACTGGGTCAGTGAGTTCTTCTTCTACTTTTACTTTTATTGTGTTGTTCTGGTAGATATTTTCGATCGTTTTAATGATTTCCAGAGGTATCTATCTTGCTTACAATAAATGGATTTAATTTGACCCTGTCAAATGCTTTCTTAAGGTTCACAAAACATAAATAAGCCGATTTGTTGTATTCTAATGATTTATCTTGAGTTTGCCTCATTATAATATAGCGTCGGTGCATGATCTTTCGACCTAAAACCCCCTTGTTCTGCTATTATAGTTTTATAATTTCATAATAAATGATGGTTTTGCTTGTTTTGCTTGTTTTCGATTCAGAGGGTTGCACACCAGCTAGACAGGCTGTTTCTACCATTTCAGGCGTCTTCAGTAGCTTTTGTTAGCGTGCACACCTCTGAATCGAAAAACCTCCACCATAATTTTAAAGGGAATCTGAAAAATAATTTAAATTTCCCATTAGACGCGATACAGTGACATCTCATAACAATTTGAAGAGTCTCAGATGCAGAATCCACCAATTTAATAAAAATTAAAATGGTAAATAGTAGTTTAAACCTGAGACTTTTCGCATTGAAAGTTCTTACTGGTACATCCTTAATCTGCGACTTTTTCAATTAATAAGACAGCAGACGACGAATATAGAAAACGAAAGGGAAACGATCACATTCCGCCTTCATTCGTCTAGGAAAAGGACAGCAGAGGAACTTTCAGTACTCAAACCGAGTAAAGGAAATAAAATAATAAATGATGATGTCTTATTAATTGAAAAAGTCGCAGATTAAGGATGTACCAGTAAGAACTTTCAACGCGAAAAGTCTCAGGTTTAAACTACTATTTACCATTTTAATTTTTATTAAATTGGTGGATTCTGCATCTGAGACTCTTTAATTTATTATAATTTCATTCAGTTTGTTTGTTATCCCTTTGTTAATTTTAGTGTTGTGTTTAATAAATTAATTCCTCTATAATTCTCCGGGTCCTATTATCTCTCTTTTAAAGAAAATAGGATGCTTCTAATAGGATGCTTGATCTCCATTCTTGTGGTATTGTTATTTGGATTAGTTTTAATAGTTGTTTAGTCAAATCTGCTCCTTGGTACTTTAGAGATTCATTCGGTATTCTGTCCTCTCCTGTTGATGTTATATTTTTTAATTTCCTTAATGCTTTTCTTACCTCTCCCTCCTCAATGTTTACCTATATCTTCGTTTTTCGTCACTTCTAGTGTTGACGGTTCATTATTGTCTATTTTAGCATATAGGGATCGAAAGTAGTCTGCCCAAGTTTCCTTCTAAATTTGTTTTGTTTTTATTAGTTCGTTCATCTCATTTTTTTGTCCTCTTATCATTTTCCTTATTTCTTTTTGTGTTCGGTAGAAGTCGTGATCCATCTGTTTTAAAAAGCTCTGCCAGTGTTCCCTTTTTATTTGTCTGCTCGTTTATTTGTTTCTTTTATTAGGTATATTTTATTTATTTTGCTCGCTGCTTATAAATATAAATTCGATAAATTCGCTAATAATTCAATAAATATAAATTCGCTAATATATATTCGATATGAATCTTGAGGTCATCAGTGTAAAAATGCAGGTATATAAATTCTCAAAACACTTAAACTAAATAAAAAGTGATTTAGCAAACATTTACATTTAACAGAAAAAACATTGATAAGATAACATTTTAGTCTACCGTTTGATCCTATTAATTTTTTCGTATATTATTTGATTACAAACAATTCATTTTTAAAATTATTTCATTTAAATTAATGTCTGCTAAGGATTAGGTGCATTGTTAATTTAATAAATAATAATAAAAAAATATTACCGCGATAGGTAATTCTATGAAACAACAGATAGAATATTGGGATTATTTGCTACTTAAAAACAAATGGCCTGTCTACCTGTTTTTTTATTACTTTTGTGTAAATTTTGAACGCAAATTTTATGGTACCGACTATTTCGATATATTTTTACACAAATTCTTCTTTTTCTAATGACGCTACAGCACAAAATGTGTCTATTACATATTATGCATACATAGGTTGAGTCGAGTTCTGGGTGTTCTTGGAACGTCAGTTGTGTATATGCTGTACAGTAGGGGTAATAATAGTGCTCCCTGTGGTATTTCGGCATCCATGGCTCCGTATTCTGTACCCATATTCTCTCATTTTATATACTAACCCTAGATGCTATATTCTGTCAAAGGCTTTGCTTACATCCAGAAAGCAGCCCCTATACAGGGTGAGGCAAATAAAGGGCCTATTAGAAATATCTCGAGAACTAAAGGCAACAGAATCATGAAAATTGGAATAAAGGGGTTTTAAAGGATGATCTATTAAATGAAAATATTTTCATCTCTTTGCAACTTCCGGTTATACCGGAAGTTGCTTATAACTTCGTTTTTTTAAATAGGACACCCTGTATATTTTTACATTTTTGGATTCTCTTCGATGTCTTCTTTCTTAAAATATGAGGTTTTGTAATATTATACAGGGTATTTTAAAAGATAATTACGTTTTTTTTATTAATTTCGTAGCAAAATTAACACCCTGTAGAATTGTAGTAGTTTGACATCTAAAACTCTACTTACATTCAAATGATTTTTAATATACTCTACTATTGTTAAGAATCATTAGTATAGCTAAATTTTTAATTTTAGTATACAGGGTTGGTCGAAACTCGGAATGAGTATTTTCTGAGTTTTCTTAAATGGAACACCCTGTATTTTAGTATTGTAATGGAATGATATTTTATGGTACTTTTTTATTTCCTAAGCATTCCCTATACCTAACTGCTTTAATTTGTGCTTAATTGTTAATCGCACCAACAATCTTAACTACGTAGGTATTTTGATAGCTAAACCATTATCGGTCATTTTATGGACCAGTCTGGATTAATATGTATTTATTTCTGAAAAATTATTTGGGATTGAGTATTTTCACAGCCAACCTAATAAAATTTTACGTATTTTTTGTTGCAATTAATGTTTAGCTTGAATCACCAATAATACACAAATTAAAGCAGTTAGGTATAGGGAATGCTTAAGAAATAAAAAAGTACTATAAAATATCATTTCACTACAATACCAAAAAACAGGGTGTTCCATTTAAGAAAACTCAGAAAATACTCATTCCGAGTTTCGACCAACCCTGTATACTAAAATTAAAAATTTAGCTATACTAATGATTCTTAACAATAGTAGAGTATATTAAAAATCATTTGAATGTAAGTAGAGTTTTAGATGTCAAACTACTACAATTCTACAGGGTGTAAATGTTACTACGAAATTAATAAAAAAGCGTAATTATCTTTTAAAATACCCTGTATAATATTAAAAAACGTCATATTTTAAGAAAGAAGACATCGAAGATAATCCAAAAATGTAAAAATATACAGGGTGCCCCATTTAAAAAAAACGAAGTTATAAGCAACTTCCGGTATAACCGGAAGTTGCAAAGAGATGAAAATATTTTCATTTAATAGATCATCCTTCAAAACCTCTTTATTCCAATTTTCATGATTCTGTTGCCTTTAGTTCTCGAGATATTTCTAATAGGCCAGTTATCTGCCTCACCCTATATATTGTTTATCGTTGAATCCGGCTGCAATACATTTAGTTAGTCGGAGTACTTGGTGTTCATTTTTCCTAACCTAATCTATGAAATGAATAAATCATTTTTCTGTATCTATTTCACTATCTGCTTAGAAATATGAAGTACAAAAATATAGGAATTTTTCTGCAAACACCCAAAAATATTTTATCAGGAGTGTATTTATAGATTTTTTAAACAATGAGATTAATTTCTAAATGTTAATAAAGATTTCTTATTAATTTGTTGAATAAAAAATAGCCTACATACAGTATGAGTATGAAACATCGGAACAACTTGGTAGAGATATTTTTGCGAACTAGGTACTCATATCTATATTATTTCAAAAAGTTTCCACATTAAACAAAAATAAAAAATAAACAATGTTATACAAAAATAGATAAATTTATTCATCGTGTCGATAGAGATACAGAGTACCAACATAAGAGAATCACAATTGATTGTTCAATTAGGGTTAACAATGGTCAATTCTGTTAAAATTTGATCGTTTGTTACTAAATCAAAGTAAAACACCGCTTGGTCTGTATTTTGAATAAAAAGATGATTGTAAGGCTTGTTATTTAATAAATTATCTCCAACAACAAAAGCTTTCTTTGTGTGACTATTTATATTGATCTAAAGTTAGATTTAAACTTAATACATATCATTGTTTATTTCATATTAAGAAGGACCATCTTAAATCTCAAGAACTTTGAGTCATTTCTGCTAAATTTCCGGTTATAACTTTTTAACCGGAAATGGCATCAAACTCTGAACTAAATATTCGAGCTCAACTTTTCAATACGTGGTGATTGATATCACATGTACTATTTATCGAGTATAGCGAGGTACTTCCGATTACAGCTTTTTAACCGAAAGTGATATAAAACAACCGGAAGTATATATTTATTCTCGTCTTGCTAAGGCACGTCGAATAATATATCGCTATTTTGGCGACTTTAAAACAGTACTTCTGGTTCCAATTCCAAAACCGGAAATCATAGGTAAAATTTCTCACCTTTAATACCATCCTTGGGTTATAAGCTTTAATTCAATATCTCATTTATCATTCGAAATGGTCTAATGACGGAGGAGTCTCTGGAACAGAGAGACATGATAATTTAAGATTTTCACATGTTTATATAAATGGGTGAAAACAACTCCATAAACGAAGTATTTAAAAATCTTTTCTACGGCCGTGCCTAAACAGCCACTTTCCCGCACGCATTTTGATGCCGAAAGTTGCACTAGTGCGGGAAAGTAGAATACCTTGTAATATGGCATTATAATATATTTTAATATATGCAATAAACTAATATTCAGATATTATTTACTAATTTATTTCAAATTTATCTTATTGTGTTCATGTTTTAATGAAATTAACGCGATTATTTCATTCATAGGAGATTCTGACCAATATAAAGCTACAGAAATCTGAATTAAATCGATAATTTTTGATAATTGCCCGTCGTTAAGTATATTACGTCAGATGCCCTTCGTTGCTACGAAAAAATACATTCAGTGACATTAATGACAATTAATGTTTTAAAAATTATAAAAGTGATGACTTTCAATCGTCAAATATTTATAAAAACTTTGTGTTTAATTGTACTAATTTGTACTTATGTTAAGAATCGTTCCTAAAAAATGTTGACTTTACTAACAGAGAAAATAGTGCGTAATTATTAAACTGCGTAGAACGTCAAGATCATAGTTATTGTATTCATTCTGTTTTAGAACGTCGCGAAGAACAGTCAATTATAAAACAGGTCGCTGGGACTTTTCTGTTGGTTTATGTTGTAATTGTTAGTTTTATTACAACAATAAAAATTGAAAAGTATATTGGCTTTAATTACATTCATTGTGCAATCAATAGCGGGACCAAGTCCCCAACATAAGTGGTTCTTCGAAGCCGAATGGTAATAAGTGGTCCAAACGAAGTCGGATGGTAATAAAATTTTAATGGTTTATGGTTTTATGGATTTCAAATGCTGATGAAGTTATCGATTTTTTACAACTGTTTTGTGCAAAGCTGGTTAAAATTGGAGATTGGTGAGTCGTTAACATTTCCTTATATTTTTATTATTTCCTGTTACATAAACATATTCCCAATATATTTGAACTAGTTGGTTTTGATTTAATAATTATAATACTACAGGGTTTACTCTTTTTAAAGTTTAATAATTATAATAGTACAGGGTTTACTCTTTTTAAAGTTTAAACTATAATTCTATTATTAATAAGATGACGGAAGGTTTAGTAAGAAAGAGAGGGACTATTAAGGGAAAATTAACTATTTTTACAAAATTTGTAGATAGTAGTAATATTGTTGAGGGGAAAATTAATGACGAACAATTTCTTATTGAATTTGAAAGTAGATTATCTAGAGCGGAGAGACTGTTGGATGAATTTGAAGAAATTGAACAAGAAATGTTGGTTTTAGATGACAAATATAATGGAGAGTCTGAATTAATAAATTTTGAAAACTTATTTTATAAAATTATTTCGAAAGCTAGAAAGATTGTGAATGACAGTAGATATCCTGGTAATGCTAATGATAATCAAAGTTTGGTCAGTGACGTATATGGTGGGGGGACTAAGATTAAGTTACCTCCAATTCCGATAGCAAATTTTGACGGTTCTGTAGAAAATTGGTTAGAGTTCAAAGATTGCTTTGAAAGTCTTATCCACAATGATAAAAGTATTCCTGATATTCAAAAATTTCATTTTTTAAAGCGAGCGTTACAGGGTGATGCCGCTAAAGTTCTGCAGAAGCGCCAAACGTCAGCAGTTAGTTATAATATTGTCTGGAAACTTTTGTGTGACAGGTATGACGATACTCCCATGTTGGTTGATTATCATTTAGATGCGTTGTTGTTGTTTCCAAATATGGTAAAGGAGTCAGCTGATCATTTGAGAAATATGTTGGATACTATGACAGAAACCCTGTTAACGTTGGAAAAGCTTGACATTTCAGTGGAAAATTGGGATCCAATAGTTATACACTGCCTAACAAAAAAATTTGACGACATTACATTTAGATGTTGGGAGGAAAAGCGGCCAAAGGGAAAAGTGGCTACTTTGGATGAATTCAAAACGTTTTTAAATGAAAGGGTAGATACTTTAAAGAATATTGAGAGGAATTCAAAAAAGGTTAAGGAAAATAAGGAACATAGCGCTGGTAGCCACAATAACAGAGGACATAATAAATGGCAACGACATAAATCATTTGTGAACACAGAGTCAAACTTAACAGAGACTAATATATTCAGTGTAACAAGTCAAGATCCGTTTTGTCATTATTGCAAAAATAAACATTACATTAATAACTGCGTGGAATTTGGGAAATTAAGAACTTTTGTGAGGTACGAACAAGCAAAAAAGTTGGGCCTTTGTCTAAATTGTTTAAAAAAGGCAAATCATACAAGTAAATACTGTAAAGCAGGTAACTGTAGGAAATGTGGACAAAAACACAACACGATGTTACATTATGATGTAAGACTAAATACAGCTACGGAAGTTGGTCGACCTGGTGGTAACAAAGAATATGATGGAGCGAAAGCTGGAGAAGCTGGTAATAGTGGTGGTTTGCAAGTTGGAACGTCTTCTTCACAGGCGTTAGAGGTTACACAGCATGTTGGGTCGGTTGTTTTGGATAATGGGATAGAGGTACCAGGAGAAATACTATTAGCAACCGCATTAGTACAGGTGATGGCAAAGGATGGCTCATGGCAAACATGTCGTGTTTTATTGGATTCTGGGAGTCAGCCAAACCTGATTACTTCTGAGTTAGCTGGTAAGTTGGAACTTCAACAAGATACAGTCACAATCAGAATTTTTGGTATCAATCAAAAGTCTTCTGGTGTTAGTGGCAGATGTATGGTTTCATTTAAGTCATTGCATAATAATTTTCAGAAAACAATTTCATGTTTGGTTGTGGCAAAGATCTGTGGTTTGATACCTAGTCAAAATCTAAATATATCTCAATTAGATATACCCCCTCATTTACCGCTAGCTGATGCTGGATTTGGATTTTCTGGTAAAGTGGACATGTTACTAGGTGCCGAGATGTTTTATAGTCTTCTTTGTGTGGGACAGATTAAATTATCTGAGTTTCAACCCGTGTTGCAGAAGACATTGCTGGGGTGGATACTGGCTGGACCGATGCAGAATCCACAGACGTATAACTCAACTATGTGTAATTTAAATGTAGTTGACATTCAAAATCAGTTGGAGAAATTTTGGGCCGTGGAAGAAATTCCTCAAGAGAGGCAGTCATTGTCTGTTGGTGAATTAGAGTGTGAGAGTATATTTGTGGAAAATACCAAGAGAGAAAAAGATGGTAAATTTATCGTTAGAATTCCATTTAAAGGAGAGTTGGAGCATTTGGGGGATTCTAAACTTGAAGCTAAGAACAGATTTTTAGCGTTGGAAAGAAGGTTAGAGAAAAATGTCGTTCTGAAGGATATGTATGGCTCCTTTATGAATGAATATATATCACTGGGTCACATGTCAGTGTCAGAACCTTCAGAAAGTGAAATAGCTTATTACCTTCCTCATCATGGAGTGTTGAATGAAAATTCAAGCACTACTAAGTTGCGAGTTGTCTTCAATGGTTCAATGAAAACAAATACGGGCGTGTCTCTTAATGATATTCAGCATGTTGGACCAAAGCTTCAGGAAGATCTTTTGTTGATTTTGTTGAGATTTAGGCAACATCCTAAGGTGGTGTGTGCAGACGTAGCAAAAATGTACCGAATGATTTGGGTATCACATAATCAACGGTGTTTGCAGAAGATATTTTGGAGAACTTCACCTAGTCAACAGCTGGAAGAATATACCTTGAACACGGTAACGTATGGAACGAGGTCAGCTCCATATCTTGCAATCAGGTGTTTGCGACAGTTAGGTATGGATGGTCAAAGGGAGTATCCTAAGGCAGCGGAAGTAATTTTAAGAGACTTTTATGTTGATGACGTGTTAACAGGAGCAGAGACAACAGAGGAATTATTGGAATTATGTACCCAGATGGTCTCAATACTAAAAGCTGGAGGTATGGAATTACGGAAGTGGGTATCAAATGATGAAGAAGTGCAACGGAAGTTAGACAGTTCAGTCTTGGTTGATCAGGTACATTTTGGAGAGAAAGAACAAAACAAAACGTTGGGACTCTATTGGAAATTTAAGCAAGATGAATTGTTGTTTGAAATTAAGTTTTCAGTTGAAGATGGAAGGCACACAAAAAGAAATATTCTGTCGGATGTATCGAAAATATTTGACCCGTTGGGGCTGGTCGCACCTAGTGTGGTTCTAGCCAAAATTATTTTGCAAAAACTGTGGAAGTTGGATTTGAAGTGGGATGAGTCATTACCTTGTGAGTTGGATGGTGAATGGTCTAGATTAAAATCGGATTTCATTGTATTAAATAAGTTAGCAATTTCTAGGCAGGTAGTATGTTCTGGTGTATCAGTGGTTGATATTCATGGCTTTTGTGACGCTTCTATAAATGCTTATGGTTGTTGTGTTTATTTGAGAAGTGTAAATAAATGTGGAGATACTTCAGTACATTTGTTGTGTGCAAAGGTAAGGGTGGCACCATTAAAAAGATTAACTATTCCTAGACTGGAACTATGTGGAGCCCTGTTATTAGGTAAGCTGGTAGCTAAGGCAAAACAAGCAATGACTATAAACTTTAGAAAAACAGTCTTTTGGTGTGATTCTACTGTGGTGTTGAGTTGGTTGAAAATGTCACCTAGTGATGTTCAGGTATTTGTGGGAAATCGTGTAAGCCAAATTCAGGAATTAACGGACCCAAAAGAGTGGAGACATGTTAGGACGGATCAAAACCCTGCAGATATCATATCTCGAGGTATTTTTCCATCAAAACTGATGGAGTGTCAAAGATGGTGGTATGGCCCAGATTGGTTAATGTTGGATGAGCAAAAATGGCCTATGTCCGTTCCTGAACCAATTAGTGATATGCCCGAGACTAGAGTGCATGTTGGAACCTGTCAAGATGCTAAGGACATATATAAGTTTCCATTTCATATATTCGGTCACATAATTAGATTAAAAAGGTCTTTGGCTTATTGTTTAAGATATTTTACAAAACTTTCACATAAAGAGACAGTATTGGGTGTTTTAACCCCTGCAGAGTTAACACATGCTATGAATATTTTGGTTAAGTTGGCGCAAAAGGAATCATTTTCGCAAGAGATTAAAGAATTGTCTAGTAAAGGGCAATTGTTGTCTAATAATACCCTACACAAGTTAAGTCCATTTCTTGATGCGAATGGTATCCTCAGGGTGGGGGGTCGACTACAGTTGTCGAGTTTGGAGTATGCGAAGAAGCATCCAGCTCTATTAAGCTCTAAGCATACATTAACAAAGTTGTTGGTTGAATGGGAACATGAACGTCTGTTACATGCTGGTCCTCAGGCAGTTTTGAGTTCAATCCGTGAACAGTTCTGGATAATTGGTGGTAGGAATCTGGTACGATATGCCATTCATAGGTGTGTGCAGTGCTTCAAGGCCCGGCCAGTTCCACTGTCTCAGATAATGGCTCCTTTACCTAAATATCGGGTAACGCCATCACCTCCATTTTATGTAACGGGGATGGACTATGCTGGTCCATTCCAAATTAAAAATAAGTATGGGAGAAAGTCTATACTTTCAAAATGTTATGTATGTCTGTTTGTATGCTGCTCTACTAAAGCAGTTCATATTGAGTTGGTGTCGGACTTGACAAAAGAGGCGTTTATCGCGTGCTTTCGTAGATTTGTTGCACGTAGGGGTAAACCATTAAAGGTCTTGTCCGACAATGGTACCCAGTTCGTTGGGGCAAATAACGAATTAAAACTATTGGGAGATTTTTTATTGTCTTATTCACAGTCTTTAACAAATTCAGTCAGTAGTGAAGGTATTTACTGGAACTTCATTCCAGCCAAGTCTCCAAACTTTGGTGGTCTATGGGAGGCGGGGGTAAAGTCCTGTAAAAAACACTTAAAAAGAATTTTGGGCAATGGTAATCTTACATTTGAGGAGTTTTATACCATTCTAGTTCAAATAGAAGCTGTCCTAAACTCAAGACCTTTATGTCCTTTGTCCTCAAGTCCTGATGATTTTGAGTCCCTTACCCCCTCTCATTTCCTTATTGGACGACGACTCACCTCATTACCGGATCCTGATGTACGAGAAATACCTATAAATCGATTATCTAGGTATCAACATATGCAAATGCTTCAACAGCACTTCTGGACGAGGTGGTCTTTGGACTATATTACCGAAATGCAGCAGAAGGTTAAGTGGTTTACTGAAAAACCAAATTTAGAAGTTGGACAATTGGTGGTGCTGAAGGAAGACAATCTTCCTCCTCGTCAATGGAAGATGGGACGTGTACAGGAAGTGTATGTCGGCCCTGATAACAAAGTGCGGGTTGCGCGTATTCAAACTGTAAATGGCGAATATAAGCGATCAATTTCAAAGTTATGTCCCTTACCAATTGACAATGTTTAAGAAAATATACTCTTTTTTTTATGTATTCTTTTTTATGTATTAATTTTTATGTATTCATTTTTATGTACTCATTTATATGTAATCATTGTTATGTATTCATTTTTGTTTGTCCAATTGGGGATTTACTTGTCTTATAAATTGTTTAACTTTATGTTTATTGAAATAATATTTCAAGGTGGGGGAATATGTTAAGAATCGTTCCTAAAAAATGTTGACTTTACTAACAGAGAAAATAGTGCGTAATTATTAAACTGCGTAGAACGTCAAGATCATAGTTATTGTATTCATTCTGTTTTAGAACGTCGCGAAGAACAGTCAATTATAAAACAGGTCGCTGGGACTTTTCTGTTGGTTTATGTTGTAATTGTTAGTTTTATTACAACAATAAAAATTGAAAAGTATATTGGCTTTAATTACATTCATTGTGCAATCAATAGCGGGACCAAGTCCCCAACAACTTACTTACATAAATAAATTACAATAAAATTTTGGTTTTGAACAGTTTTATTCATGAAATAATCGCAACAAATTGCACTCGAACTCTAAAATTAATATAGAATTTTAGAGCTCTTGTGCAATTACTACTGATTATTTCATTCATAGGAGATTCTGACCAATAGAAAGCTACAGAAATCTGAATTAAATCGATAATTTTTGATAATCTCCCGTCGTTAAGTATATTACGTCAGATGCCCTTCGTTGCTACGAAAAAATACATTCAGTGACATTAATGACAATTAATTTTTTAAAATTATAAAAGTGATGACTTTCAATCGTCAAATATTTATAAAAACTGTGTGTTTAATGGTACTTACATAAATAAATTACAATAAAATTTTGGTTTTGAACAGTTTTATTCATGAAATAATCGCAACAAATTGCACTCGACCTCTGAAATTAATATAGAATTTTTGCCCTCGTGACACTTTGACATAATTTCACTCGCCTTCGGCTCGTGAAATTAAAACTGTCAAAGTGTCACTCGGGAAAAATTCAATAATTTCAGAGCTCTTGTGCAATTACTACTGAAAATTCTTTGAAATAGAATTATTTTGGCATAATATTCATAAGTCAAATCAGTGGACAATCACAATGGTTTTGAATATCGTCGTCATTGAAACCATTATCGTCGTCATAGTAACCAATTTTATTTAAAGTTTGATTTTGACAACCTTGTCAAACAACGTATGCGTTTGTGTGTTTTCAGTAGTAATTGCACAAGAGCTCTGAAATTATTGAATTTTTCCCGAGTGACACTTTGACAGTTTTAATTTCACGAGCCGAAGGCGCGTGAAATTATGTCAAAGTGTCACGAGAGCAAAAATTCTATATTAATTTCCGAGGTCGAGTGCAATTTTTTGCGATTATTTCATGAATAAAACTGTTGAAAACCAAAATTTTATTGTAATTTATTTATGTAAGTACCATTAAACACACAGTTTTTATAAATATTTGACGATTGAAAGTCATCACTTTTATAATTTTTAAAACATTAATTGTCATTAATGTCACTGAATGTATTTTATCGTAGCAACGAAGGGCATCTTACGTAATATACTTAACGACGGGAGATTATCAAAAATTATCGATTTAATTCAGATTTCTGTAGCTTTCTATTGGTCAGAATCTCCTATGAATGAAATAATCAACG
Source organism: Diabrotica virgifera virgifera (assembly GCF_917563875.1). NCBI lineage: Eukaryota > Metazoa > Arthropoda > Insecta > Coleoptera > Chrysomelidae > Diabrotica > Diabrotica virgifera. The sequence goes on along the minus strand of NC_065445.1, from coordinate 2,175,083 downwards.
CAATTTTTAAAAAATTACATGGATTCATCGGACGAAGAGATCCTGGAAGCTGTCTTGATAGCCGCCGCGGAAGCAAATTTAAATTTGTTGCCTGCCAAATCCAAAGAGAGGTATCAAAAACAATTTGTCAATTTTGTGAACTGGTGCGAATCTATGAAAGTAAGGAGCTATAAAGAGGAAGTATTTTTGGCATACTTTTTAGAATTGAGCAAAGTGCTTAAATCAAACACACTTCGGTCACGCTATTCCATGATTAAAAGTTTAATGAAAATAAAGCACAATATTGATATAAGTAAGTTTTATAAACTAACAACTTTTTTGAAAAAACAAAAAAAATTTTAGTAAAAAAAATATAGCCAAATTGATGTTAGACGCACCAAACGAGATATAACTTATGATAAAAGTAGTTACCATTTTTGGTTTAGCTGGGGCTTGTCGTAGAGCCGAACTTCACTCTCGACGATATTGAAGACAAAGGGAATCTAATAATCGTCAAAATTACGTACTCGAAAAACAACTCTGCGAGATCATTTGTTGTCTCAGAAGAAATAAACAATGGAATGTGTTTGAAGCTATACAGAGAATACGTCAGTTTACGACCTTCAACCACAACTCATCGGCGTTTGTTTATAAAATACCAGAAAAGAAAATGTACAGTGCAATGTGTAGCAATTAATACATTTGGAAAAATCCCCTCCGATATTGCAGCCTTTTTGCATCTACCAATCCTGAACGTTACACAGGACACAGCTACAGACGCTCATCAGCAACCTTCCTAGCCGATTCTGGAGAAACGATTACAAATATAAAACGTCTAGGAGGTTGGAAAACAACATCTGTAGCCGAAGGTTACCTAGAAGACTCTGAAAAGCAAAAAAGAGATGTGTGTAACAAAATTTTAAGTATCTATTCTCTAGAACCATCTACATCTAAGTCGAGTGATCACAGCGAGTACAGGTCGAGGGAGAATACACAGTGCCAATTCAAGGATCAGCTTGCATCCGTTATAAATTTGCAGAATGCTGCGAATTGCTCATTTATCTTTAATATTACGAAGCAATAAATAGACGTTCTTCTTTTTCCACTAAATATTTTGTTGTATTTACTAGTAAATAAAAATTGATATAACTCTATTTGTTTTGACTTTTTTCCAAACATACGGCCGTAGAAAAAATATTGTTCCTAACTCATGCGGAAAGTGTCTTTCCCGCACTCGACTGCTTGCCCAAACTCCGCTATCGCGTCGTTCGGGTCAACGGCAGTCACGTGCGGGAAAGTATCACTTTCCGCACTAGTTAGGAAAATAACTATATCTCGTGTCTAACAGTAAAATTCTTTTGCATTCATTTTAATATTCTGGAAAAACTACACATTGTAGATGAAAACGTTGAACAAACGATTTTCTTGAAAATAAATTCTCTTTAAAATGAGGTTTTCAAAATTAAAAAATGTTTGTAAATAAAGTAGTTATTGCAAATAAACCCGAAATTAAGCATATTTTGGAATTGTTTATAATTTTATTAATATAAACAATAAAAAATTTTAAAACACATTTCACAATGTGAGTTTCTATGTAGTTGCTATATGTACAAAAGATGGGTCCAATCGGTCAAGTAGGTTTTAAACAAATTCTATTTGTTTATCTCGTTTGAGAGAAACAAGTCATTTTCAAATATCTGTAGATACCTACAGGTGTTTTGTTAATATTTGGAAGGGCTTATTGTTTCATTCTCTTCAAATTTTCATGTTTTTAAAAAGTATATTAATGTTTAATTATTGTTTACCTACTTACAAACAAATAATTGATGCAAAATGAAGTACCATTTTCTTTTAAAAATCACTTTAATTATTTGCGAAGTTTTTACCTTTACAAAAAAGAAACAAAATACACCATTTTGTATATTTATTATTGATTTTTATTTTAGGTTGTTGGGATAGCAAGAAGGAAAGAACGTATCGAGGAATTGGCAGATAAGCTGAAAGATAAACAGGGCTCTCTGCATGCCGTAAAAGCTGATGTTATGCAACAAGAAGAAATCATTGAGGCATTCGATTGGATCAATAAAAATGTTGGGCCAATAAGTATACTCATTAATAACGCTGGTGTTGGAAGAAGAACAACCATAATAGATGGTGAGTGAAGCGTTATATATTTTTTAAGTTATTGAGTTTTCTAACTTCATTATGGGCATCCAGTACTTACATTATTACATGTCGGTTTATAAAGGCGCATTTAAATCAAAGCGAATTTGTATGTGTTCGCTTGGTCATTCGTTCGCTACAAAGTAGGACCATTTACATTGAAGCGAACGTTCGTATTCATTGATGATCGGGAGTGCATATTGCCCGCAGATGTATTTAAGATGGGCCAGTCACACATTGTGTTTAAGTTTATTGTCGTGTTTCTTGGGTAAATTTTAATACAATAATAGCTTATAAAATGAAATGTGTGCTCTGTAAGGAAAAAATATGTCATATTCATAAATATAAGTATAAATTTTGATACGACTTCAATAATTTCATTTTGTCCTGTCTCTATTCTATAATTGAGGGATCTAAATTCAAAACCGGACATTTTCACTTTATGTCATTATGAGTAAACTTAAAAAACAATTTACAACTTTACTGTTCCCTATCTCAAATTGGAGGAAAAGTCCACTTTTGCATCTGAACCAATTCTTTCACACTGAATTACTACTAGGAACTGTCCAATTTTGCTCTTTATCAAATTGTTAATATATGGACTCTATTTTAACTATTTAGAATGGGAAATAAGCCACAATATTATTAAAAAATGATTTTTATTAACGTTTCGACGCCCAAATATAAACATTTTTTTTTATATTAATAGTATTTTGTATTTTAACAACGGCACCCGATTTGGGCGTCGAAACGTTAATAAAAATCATTTTTTAATAATATTGTGGCTTATTTCCCATTCTAAATAGTTAAAATTGTAAAAATGCCACAAGAAAATAGCTTCAGAACAACATATGGACTCTAATCACAGATTACAGAGGTGTATTCAACTAATTTTGACTAAAAAGTGGAAATGTCCGGTTTTGCATCTAGACCCCTCAATTATTTAATTTAAAAAATTTGATTTTAATAATTAAAATAAAATAAAAATTATTTCCAGATTCAAAAATTATTTATCCAGGTATTTTTTATTATTTTGTATGTATATAAGGGGGTGAAAGAAAATGACGTATGACGCAGAAGATATAATTTTGAACTATACGCAGCATATAACGAACCCGACGTCATAACATCCATAAAGATCGGACGTCTGCGCTGGATGGGCCATGTTGAACGAATGTTGGAGACCGAAACACCAAAACATATAATGAGGCAGAGTCAAAGGGAACACCCAAACTTAGATATATGGAACAAGTGGAACAAGATCTGAAAACAATTGAGATTACCAACTGGAAAAACAAAGCAAGGAACAGAACAGAATGGCGGAAAATCCTAGAACAAGCCAGGACCCAAAAAGGGTTGTCGAGCTACTGATGATGATGACAATACGACCCATTGCCGCAAGTTTTGGAGCCACGAGTATCTTCTCCTCCCTGGACCCCTTGATTATGTAGTATCTTTTGATGTATCTTCGTTCCTTTAGAAGTTATTAAGTAACTTAACGATTTTAGGAGACATTGAAGAATGGAAAAAGGTGCTGGATACCAATTTTCTAGGTACAGCAATAGCTTCGAGGGAAGCTATAAAAAGTATGCAGGCAAACAAAATAGATGGCCACATTGTGAATATTAACAGCACAGCAGGTCATCAAGTGCCCTCCTTGCCTTATAATAACGTGTATCCGGCAACCAAATTCGCAGTTACAGCTCTTTCTGAAACCTTAAGAAAAGACCTTATTACACTTGGAAGCAAAATCAAAGTTACGGTAAGTTAAGGAGTGTTATTTTTTTAATACCTATCAATTCATTCTAATCTAATGGCAATTTTTTCAATATTTACATTATTTTTTTAACTTGATCTCTAATTATCTTATCATTTAAACTTTGGACGTGCCCTGACCATCTTAATATTGTTCCTTTATTTATTTATTGATCAATCATAAGATTGACTAATTACAATAATTATTTTAAACAAAACACAAACTTATATAAAATTACTTTGAAGGACCTGATAAACAATATTTCTCGACTCATTTCTGTTTTGTGCTTTTCTTTACCAATCCCTCTCCTTTACATGTTTAAGGTTTTCATCCAATTTATTTAATCCATCTCATCCACCTCTACCTCTTTTTGTTGAACGGATTAGGTTTCTGGTCATAAGTAGTTTAGGTACTCTGTTGATCGTTGGCTGCCGAACCTAGTGATGGTAGGTTCTTTGTATAAAGCCATTAATTCGTTGGTGGTTCTTCTCTCCCACTCGTCTTTTGTCTTTTTTTCCTCCGAATACGCTTCTCTATATTTTTCTTTCATGAGTATATTTCCAGAGTATCTTCTTCCTTCTTATTTAATATTCATGCCTCGCATACATATGTTTCTGTTGGGAGTCTAATTACTGTTTTTATATATTCGGAGTTTGCCTTGTCTAGAAGCGTATTTGGAGGTCATTAGGGCACATTTTATTCCCTTTTGATATTTTGGCATGGAGCTCCCATTTCTCTTTTCCATTTTCATCGAATACTACACCCAGGTATTCAAAATTGTCCACTCTTTTACAACTACATATAACTTTTACCACTTACCTACAGACCTCACACTAAAATCTTCTTTTTTCTTCTGTCCCTTACATGATCATATTATATTTGGATTTGTCTTCATTTAGCTCCAATCCGAATTTCTGTGCTTCTTCAATAATTCTCTTCACAACTCTTCTTAATTATTTCGCGGTTCTTGCTAAGAAGATCGTTAGATCATCAGCAAATGCCATGCACTGGTGCTCATTTTTCAGGACTGTTTCTTCCACCCAAGTTGATTAACGTAGTGGATAAAGGATCTTCCTGTTTAAAACCTTTTGCAACCGTAAATTGATCTGAAATGTATACTCAAATGTTCCATTGCTGCAAATGATGCATTCTTACTCTATCATATGCTCCTCTAAGGAAAAGGTTTGGTCTATATAGTAGATCTGTTCTTTCCAAAGCCGGCCTGTTACTCGTGTAGGATTCTTTTTGTAGAGCAATCTTTGTTTCTACTCCTTTTGAAGTCGCCTTTAACTATTTTCTCGTTAACTTCTTCTTTGCCGTAATTCCCAGAGACAAAAAATTTTATATCTATGTAAAATGATTAATGAATCATTTTCTCCAGTCACCTACACTAGTGGTCACAACATTTACTCATTGTAACTTGTTTTACAGATTGTAAATAAATTGGGAGGTTAAATAAAAAAAACTTCTACAGCAGATTTAATTTGCTCCCAGGCTTGGTCTATTGGTAAATTTTGGGTACATTGTTGGGGCTCTTCATTTTATACATATACAAACGTTGAAATTACATTTCTTCTTTATTGTTTAACTTATGTATATATTTTTTAGAGCGTCAGTCCTGGATGTACCATGACCGAAATCTTCGAAGCAAATGGATACACTGACGATGAGCAATGCCGAGAATTATTGAAAGTTGTACCATCGTTAAAATCTGAAGATGTTGCCAATGCTGTAGTATACGTGCTAGGAACACCTCCTGGTGTACAGGTTAGTAAAATAAATTTAGGTACTCTGTATACTCTACATACTTAGGGGCAAGTTTGCCAAATATATAAAAATATACCTATCAAACAATAATATAAATAAAAAACTGAAACAAGGAATAAATGATAATCAGTTTGGGTTCAGAAACAGACTAGGAAACAGAGAGGCGTTATTTGCTTGTGATAGAAAAGATCTACCTATAGGGCTTTTCATCGATTGTCATTTGTTTCGAGCTTCTGTCATATGTTGTATAATCTGTGTATAATATTAATATTCACGGATTATACGACATATGACAGAAGATCGAAACAAATGACTGTGAATGAAAAGCCCTATTGGGTAATGTGATAGCTCAAAGATGCGTGAATATGAATATATATTTGCATGTTTCTTGCGTTGAGTCTGAAAAAGAATTTGACAAAGTAAGACATGAAAAATTAGTCCAATTTGCCAATTTCCAAAGTCGAAGAACACAGACAATAGGGACTTAAGAATAATAACAAACCTTTACCGGAATCAAAAAGCACAAATTGTAATAGATAACGAACCTAGTTCAGAAATTGAAATCAAGAGCAGGGATGTATTCTCTCTCCTCTACTACTCAATGTATATAGTGAGCCAATTTTTGAAGAGGCATTACTATATGAAAGTGAAGGAATAATAAATTAACGGAAGAACTATCAACACCATAAGATATACAGGTGACATTGTGGTTATGACAAGCTCTACTGAACAACTTCAACTAATATTAAACAAGACCAAGACGAGCATTTTCTGTGAAAATATAGATTCAAAGTGAATATCAAAGAGACAAAGGTAATAACAAAGAAAACAAATACATATACAGACATATACATTAGGTATATGTACCGATAGAAATGATTGAAAAATACAAATAGCTGGGAGTAAAGATTTCAGAATATAATGATTAACCAACAGAAAATAGGGGCTAGAAGAGAAATAGCATGAAACGGGTTTGTAAAAAGGAAAACAATTCTCTGTAATAAAGATTTTACATTAGAACTGAGAGTAAGTAAGAGTTCTGAGATGTTACGTATTTTCTATATTATAAATATGGACTTGAAAGCTCAGCACAGAAGTAAGAACATAAATAAACTACAGTCATTTGAAATATGCTGTTACTGGAGAATGCTTAGAATAGCAGGGACACAGAAAAACCAAACACGGAAGTATTGCTAGAAATGGACAAAGAATACGAAATAATAAACACAATAAAAATAAGAAATTTACAATATCTGGGACACGTAATGAAGGAACAGCTATATGAAATTCTAAGACTGATAATGTAGGGAAAGACAAGGAGAGAAAGGACTATAGGAAAAAGGAGAGTGTTATGGTTGAAAAATGTAAGCGACTGGTTTAAGGAATAAAAATTTCAATAGAACTCTTCTAGCAGTGGTTTTTTTCTTATAATATTGTTAACTATACACTTTTAACATCTTTTCTGTTCCAGGTTACTGAACTTACCGTAAAACCATTGGGAGAGTTTGTTTGATAACTGGTATAACTTTCGGCATTTGAATAATATATGTGTATTTTATACATGTCAAGGAAATAAAGATTGAATTAAAAAATAGTTTTATTATATATGTAGGGATTTTTGTTCTACAATTCTTTTAGTGAACTTTTTGAACTTTTCACAAAGAGTTAACTTGCGTTAACCATTGAATTAGCAAAGTGTCCAAATATCAAAAATATCTTGGATTAGAGATGTACAAACATAGGTCCAGGATCGTAAATACAAAACTCTTGCTTTAACATCTAAATATCAGGGTTGCGCGTCAAAGGAAAACTGTAGATATAGTCGGTTCGCTAAACTCAGACACAACTGACTAGTGATTTTAGTGGGTAATTTTTTTGTTTTTGGCCAATTTTGCCAAAATTAAATTGACAAAATTACTAACTATTTAATAATTATTGACTATTTAGTAATTATTTTTTTTGGCAATTTTACCAAATTGGCAAAATTACTTACTAAAATCACTAGCCAATTTTGTCTGAGTTTAGCGAACCGACTATAGCAAACGTACTAATGAGAAAAAATGAGATGATCTGTAATTTCGCTATAGCTCGAGATAATTTCTAAAAGAACGTAGAGTCAGGACAATACCTAATTGTACATAATATACCTATTGTAAACGAGAATTGGTGGTGGTCAAACGAAGTACAAGGAAAAATAAAAGAGAAGGGGGCAAATTATATAAAAAGTGGCAAGAAACCAGATCCGACACAGATCTTCAAAACTATACGGTGGCGAAAAAGGAAGCGAAAGTAGCAGTAGCAAAAGCTAAAGCAGAAGCGTATTCAAACCTATACGACCAACTTGATACCAGGAAAGGCGAAACAGAGATAATATAAAATAGCCAAACAGAGAGCTAAGAAAGCAAAAGATTTTATTCAGATTAGATGTATCCGAGATGAAAATAATAAAATACTAATTCACGAAAAGGATGTCAAAAAGAGATGGAGAAAGTACTTTGACCGTTTATTAAATGAAGAATTTGACAGACAGCCTGTGGAGTTCACGGAGACAGTAGCAGCAATGGTCACCAAAATAACAAACGAGGAAGCGGCTCAAGCGCTTCAAAAAATAAAGAAAGGAAAATCAGTCGGACCAGATGATATTCATGGGGAAGTATGGGGAGCATTGGGAGGGACAGGAACAAGTTGGCTAGCAGGTCTATTTAATAGAATTATGGAAATTGGACAAATACCAGACGAATGGAGAAGCAGTATATTATAGTACTTGTTTACAAAAACAAGGGAGACATACAACAATGTACAAACTACAGAGCTATAAAACTACTTAGCCACACCTTAAAAATATGGGAGAGAGTAATTGATACACGGATACGTGAAGAAACCGAAATATCCGATAATCAATTTGGCTTTATGCATGGCAGATCAACAACAGATGCAATTTTCATTATAAGGCAACTTATGGAAACATACAGGAATAAAGAAACCAACGCTCATATGGTATTCATTGATCTCGAGAAAGCATATGATAGAATTCTTCTAGAGATTCTGTGGTGGGCACTCAATAAAAAAGGAGTCCCTGGTGAATATGTAAAGATTGTGAGAGATATGTATGAGGAAATAAGGACTAGTGTTAGGACAGGTGTGGGAGAGACTGATAAAGTTCATGTGAAAGTAGGATTGCACCAAGGTTCGGTGCTTAGTCCTTATTTATTCTCATTTCCTTTGGACCAGATAACAGCGAAACTACAGGGTAACATTCCATGGTGCTTAATGTATGCTGATGATCTAGTGTTAATAGGAAATAGTGAAAGAGACTTAGAACAAAAACTGGAACAGTGGAGACAAGCTCTGGAGGAAAAAGATTTAGATCTTAGTAAGACAAAAACAGAGTACGTGGAATGTTCATTTAAAGATGGAGTTACTACAAATAAAATGGTAGCTATCTTTGGATGGTGAAATGATTGTGAAAAGCAATAGTTTTAAGTACCTCGGATATCGGTATTGCAGAGTAATGGAGAAATAGATGGAGATGCATGCAGTAGAATTAGGACTGGATGCGAATACCTTAATAAATGGAGACTACAACTACAACCAAGTACTATAAAAACTGAAGTATCAGCTTTTCATCTCAACAACATGCTGGCAAACAGATAATTGCGAGTGTATTTTAATAACAAACTGTTGAAACAAAATAAACACCCTAAATACCTTGGGGTTACTCTAGAGACAGAACGCTCACATTCAGAGAACACCTGACGAAAACAGCAGCAAAATTGAAAACACGCAACAATATAATACACAAACTCTGCGGCACTGATATATCCGGTGGCAGAATACTGTGCTAAGTGTGGCCAAATAGCAGGCAAACCCACCTGGTCGACACTCAACTAAACCGTGCTATGCGTATGATAACAGGCACAATTAAGTCCACCCCTACAATGTGGCTACCTATCCTTAGTAATATAGAACCACCCAACATACGCCGCGAACATGCATTGGTTAAAGAATATTACAAAATAATGGACAGTCGCCAGCTTCTAGTCCACAACGACATCCCTGATATTCTTGGAAACCGTCTCCGATCCAGGTTGCCCCCTCTAAAATCTGCTCAAGCGCTGCAGCAATCCAACTTTGTAAATACCCGATGGAGAGAAGATTGGGAAAATAAGACAGATCCGCATTACCATAGTCTACCTGGCATCACAGAAAAACCTGGCGAATTTGAACGTTTCCATAAGATTTGGGCAGCCCTTAATAGAATTAGAACAAACTGTGGAAGATGCACCGACTCCCTCTACAGATAGGGTAAACTTCCCTCGCCGTCTTGTGACTGCGGCGCTGCAAGACAGACGATCAGACACATAGTTCAGGACTGCCCACGCAGAGCATAGACAGGCGACCCTATAGACTTTGTAATGGCAACCGAAGGGTCAATCGAATATATAAAAAAACTAGACATTTCTTTGTGATGCATTGTAAATGCATAAATCTAATTGATTACCTATTCGCTAAATACACTACATAATACGCTAAATAAAATAAAAATAAAGGGCTGGATGGATGAAGTGGAAGGAATCGAGCGGTGTGTTGTGTGACAGAAAAATTTTAATAAAGCTGAAGGGAATGAAACAACCATAAGACCGGCTATGTCTGGCCGGATGTCTGCCAATGTACTGAACTGAATGTTGGCAGTGAAAAAGAAAGAGGAACAACGAATGCATGTGTCGGAAATGAGAATGCTTAGATGGATGAGTGACAAAAAAGGATAAAATTTGAAATGAGTAGGTATATTAGGGGAAGTCTAGGTGTGGCACCAATTGATGCCAAAATGAGAGACCATCGGTTAAGATGATTTGGTCATGTTCAACGTCGAGATGTTAACCACCCAATACAAAGAATAGCTGAAGTGCAGATTCCTGGAAGGAGTAGGAGAGGAAGGCCAAAGAAGACCTGGGGGGAAACGATAAGGCAGGACATGTTGGTAAAGGGGATTAACATTGATATGACCCATGATAGAATTGTGTGGAGAAATGCAATTAGGGAAGCCGACCCCGCATAGAGATAAGGCAAAGAGAGAGAATGATGATAATGATATTAGATATTATGGTAAATGGTAATAATGAGAAAGAAATAAAATCGCAATTAACAGTACAAAAACCAAAGTAAAATGTAAAATCCTGAATTAGGACAAAATTAAAGATGCTTTAGACTTTGGAATAATTCTGAATTTGATAGTTTGGACAATGAAATGGGATCATGGGAACCGAGATTGCAAGAATAATAGATAACTGCTCTACGATATTGGCAACCAGCTATACAGTAGAATGAAATAATGAATGCCTAATAATCTTCATCATCATCATAATCACCTATCCCACCCAAGAACCATCAATACAAAAATAAATTGCGCCTTTGTTTTGTTATAATGAATCACGATAATCAAAGATAATATAGATAATTTTTTTTTATATTTTGTGCAACCTCACAAGTTTAGAGATAACTTTCAGGATAGAGAGACAGTAGGAAACTGTATAGAGCAGCGTTTCTCAACCTGTGGGGCGCGCCCCCCTAGGGGGGCGCGCTTTTAGTAATGGAGGGGGCGTGAGCATATAAAAAAATACACTAACATCATTAACTAATTTACTAAAATCGAAGCAAAACAAAACTCTGACAAAATAAAAAATAAAATACACATGAACACTGAATAGGAGTTATAATCATAAGAGCACTCAATACTAAAAAGTAAGATTTTACTGATTTTTGTCAAAATTATTGAACGAGGGGGGGCGCGGCGAAAATAATTATGGAAGTTTGGGTCGCAAAGGGTAAAAGGTTGAGAAACGCTGGTATAGAGTGGTGAAGGATTCATTCTAAATTTTATTAAATTTCAATTTAATGAATTGAAAAAAAAAACAGTGTTGTTCTGTTTATAACTTGTGCTTTACACTGTATGTATCGTTTCCTGAATTTCAGAACAATTACATAATGTGTATAATTTTAAATCTTTGATAAGAGGTAGGTGACGCGTTGGTGCCAAGTGTATTATAAAATCTTATTTATTTTTAAATTCCTACGACTACCAGCGGCGTTCAAAAATTTTAATGCAGTAAAATTATTTAAATTTGCAAACGATTAAACTTCGGTATTTACATTTTTTTTTTCAGTTAAGTACGTTACATAATATTTATCAACGTTCCTCATCCTTTAAGCATTGATTATAAACCACCACAATGGGGTGTGTTTATAATCAATGCTTTAACCCTTAAACGCCCAACCTTTTTTAGGTTCCATGTACGCCCAAGGGTGGGTAAAAAATGTCCACCTCGAAAATAGCTAATATATTTATTGAGAGTTATTGAAAATGGATTAAACTTAAGAATCTTATGCTTAATAAACACAGCATCTTCTAAAATATTAATATAAACAATTTACAAACCTTACAACAAAATTACAATGTACATCAAAATTAACATACCAGTAAAAGCCAGCAATTCAGATTTGTCGATTTTCACCACATTCTTCCTTTCAACCTCCTCATTGGCGGATAATTATGTAGATTATGTAATTATATGTCGATAATTATATGAATTATCTTCCTGCCAACGAGAAATTATAGAGAAACCTTTAGTAACAAGTTTTACCAAGGGTGTACTTTTTATGCCCACCCATATTTAACTCAAGATACTACTTTTATTTTCAAAAATATCGGTAGAACCAAATTAACATTCGATAAAGGGCTGTCTTTTTAACAATAAATAATTTTTTTAAATTTTTTTAACACGTAATAAATATGTTACAAGGGAATACGCATTAGGTGGACATTTTTTACCCACCCTTGGGCGTTTAAGGGTTAAGGACATTGGCGATAATTATGGGCCTGTCTGCAGCCGATCTGAAAAGTTCTATTGTTGTTTTTTCACTCCACTGGCTTAAATTTTTCAACCAGGATGTGCGTAGTCCCTCTGGTTCTCTTTTTTCAATTTTCCCTTGAATAACCAATCGCATGTCATTTTTTTCTTTTTCCATCCTTCTTAGCGTTTCCTCTTTGTTACGTGTTATATCTATGATCTTTTCCATATTCTTCGAATAACGTCACATTATTATCTTAAAGCTGGCAAGTCTTTTTTTCAGTTGCAGCCGTATAGTTTTGATAAATGTATTTAGGAACATAAATATTTAAATTTTGTATTTTAGTAAGAAAAGATGTCTTGTAACATTATTTTAAACAAACCCAGAGTATTTCATCCACGTGATAATATAAATGGAAGAGTAGTGGTATCATTTGATCATGAAGAACATATAGAAGGTAAGCAACCTAAGCATCCTATTTAGTTTTTAGTTCATATATAAGGCGCTCAGAGCAACAGTGACCTATCACAAATTGAGCATTTTTAGATTAATACATCAATTAAAGCAGCAACATTAAATCTTCAGATTAACAAGGATCTACACAAACTATCTCTATATTTGATTAAATGACGCTACATAATGTATAGCGCCGTCCCATAAGCATCCCAGGCAACCAAATGACGTCAATAACGTCGAGGAAACGTCAGTTTTTGGTTGAATATATACACATGTTTGAACATTACGTCATATAGACGTCTTTTGATTAATGACGTTAAAATACGTTTAAAAACACGTTTTCATTTATTCAGACAGCCCAAGTCTGACGTCACAAAATTGGGAGGAGCTTCAAGAGTTAATGCTTATAATGTTAAGAGGGAACAGTAGCGATCAACAGGTAGCGAAAACGGGTTCCAAGATTGCGGCTGTAATTTTGAATATTTTTTTGAGATATTTGGCACACGTATTCGTAATATAATAAAGAATGGCGGTACAGAGCCCAATTTGAAAAATATATTAATATGTGGAAATTACTCTCTAATTAAATACAATATTAAAAAAACGAGCCTCTACCGCCATTAAGAAAAACAAAAAAATACACATTCTTCAAATAAACTTTTTTATCCGATGCCTAGATTTTGTGTCATTTTGGAACTACATACTAATGAAATAAAAAAATTTAGTAATTCCAAAATGACACAAAATCTAGGCATCGGATAAAAAAGTTTATTTGAAGAAAGTGTATTTTTTGTTCTTCTTAATGCCGATACAGGCTCGTTTTTTTAATATTGTATTTAATTACAGAGTAATTTCCACATATTAATATATTTTTCAAATTGGGCTCTGTACCGCCATTCTTTATTATGTATATTACGAATACGTGTGCCAAATATCTCGAAAAAATATTCAAAATTAGAGCCGCAATCTTGGAACGCGTTTTTGCTACCTGTTGATCGCTACTGTATCACCTTAATGTTGTATATTGACTCCAAACATAAACAATTTCGTTTATAGTTTATAAGATTAAATGGTCATAAGAAATTTTTCATTTATTATTTACGTGCTTTGTGTGGTAAAATAAGACTTTTCATTTAGATATTTAGTTGAAGAAACGTGTTAATTAAGATATTTTTATTCGTTTTTCTCAAGTGAGTTAATCTAATGCAATAATTCTTCTTGAAAACTGTTTGAGGTTATGTTTTGTTATTTATTTTCTGTTAATTACCTAATTATAATGGAAATACGAATGCAAAGATTGCATTTATAGGGATTGCATTTATCAACAATCGGGATAACAAATTGGAGACGTGCGGTCATGGACAGAAGAAAATCGAAGAACACTGTGGAACAATTCCTAGCCATGGGCCACTTGTTTCTTCCATTTTCTTCCTGCCTGTTAAGCTGTATATAATATATTTCAAGGCCCATGGCTAGGAATTTTTCCACTGTTTTCTTCCATTGCTGTTTATGGCCGCAGTTCTCCAATTTGTTATCCCGATTGTTTCAATATCTTCCTTACACGCTTGTAGCCACTTTCTCTGTGGTCATCCGCTTCTGTTCTCTTCGACTTCTTGCCCTCTCAACAGTCAGCAGCGAGCCCTTTGTCCACCTTCCGTCTGCCATTTTCGCAAGATGACCTAACCATCTAAGTCTCTTTGTTCTAACGATCTAGCTAATTTCTAGTTTCCGGTACAGCTGTCTGATCTCTGCAGTTGATCGTTTCCTCCAAACGTCTTTTATTCCCCCGAATATCTTCCTTAAAACACTCCGCTCCCAGATGTTCAGCATATTTTCTTGATTTTAGTTCATAACCCATGTTTCGATTCCATAAACGACTATGGGCTGGATCACTGTTCGGTATAGTCTCAATTTTGTTTCTCTTGAGATGTTTTTTGCTCTTAGTAGTTTGTGTAAGGCTCCGACAGTCTTCCTTCTTCTCGAAATTCGCTTCTCAATTTCTTGGCTTTCTTCCCCTTAACTTGTTAGGGTTACTCCTAGATGCTCATACTCCTTCACCTTTTTTCAGCAATACTCTTTGCTCTCGTTGTTTGTGGTGGTCTTCAGTTCATATGTGGTCTGGCCCATTTCCATATACTTTATTTTTCGTCATTAATAATCAGTCCATTTTGCTCAGCCTTCGCTTCAAAAAGAGTTTTGAGTTTAAATAAATAATTTTTAAATAGATTTATGTTTTTTTAGGAATCAGGTGTAGCTTTCGTGGACGTGAACAAGTCCATTGGACTGAACAAAAAGATAAAGAAATCGTACACGTTGGAGCACAAAGTGACTTTTTGGTGCAGAATATTGTGTTAGTCGGAGAAGAAGGTATGATAAATATATCAATAATACAACTAATACTTTGGATCATCAGTTTTTTGTTCGGAAAACTTATTTTTTGATGAAAATTATCATTATCATCATCAATTCTGCGTGAGGTTTGCCGCGTTTACTATTGCCTTCCATGTTTGTCGGTCGTATGCCACTATTTCCCATTGTCTCACTCCTATTTTCTCCAGGTCCTCTCTTACTGCATCTTTCCACCTTTCTCTATGCCGTCCTACAGACCGTCTCTCTTCTGGTTCTTTCCAAAAACACATTATTTTATAAGGCGATTATCGTTACTGCATATCAAATTTTCTGCCAATCTTAGTCTATTGGTCTTTATATATCAAAAACACATTATTTTTTAAGGCGATTATCGTTACTGCATATCAAATTTTCTGCCAATCTTAGTCTATTGCTCTTTATATATCTCACGAGATTTTTCTTTCCGTAGATATACTCTGAAACTAAACTGATTGTTGTGTCTGCGCCTCCATTCTTTTGTAACTCTATCTCTGCAAGGACCATATATCACTCGAAGAATTTTATGTTTCCATGCCAGCAATTTATTTACTTCTCTTTTTGTTAAAGTCCATGTTTCGCTTCCATATGCAACTGCTGGTCGTACTATGGTCTTATATACTTATCCGGATTTTTACCCCTCCTGGGAGAAGTTTTGATCTTATTAGGTATTGCATTGCAAAGAGAGACTTGTGTCCCGCCATTATTGGCGTTTAAACTTCTCGTTTTGTTCTATTGTGCTGTCATTTGGTGATAGGATAGGTGTAAGTGTTTTTATGCCATGGCATGCCTAGGCTTGGTGGGGTATTTCTAATTCGTTCATTTGATACTCAATGAAAATTATGTAGATTTATATTGAATTTTTAGGATATATGAAACCGGGCACCTATGAGTACCAATTTTCATTTACGTTACCTTCTGGAAACATACCATCACCATTTGTAGAAGAGTTTGGCTCTATTCGTTATCTCGTGCAGGCGAAGGTAGACCGAGCATCTAAGGTAGATTACAAAGATGAATATGAGATAAAGTTTGAAGTACCGACAACTCAATATGTTGAACTTTCACAAAACGTAATTATTTTGATTTATATAACCTTTTTATTTATTAAAAAGATCCTTTATAGGAACAACTTACGTATCAAGTAGGAAAGGAAATAAACAAAAATGAATATGCTGCGCTGTTTTTAATACTAGAAAGTGACACCTATGTATTGGGTAATGAAATGAGTTTTACTGTGGAACTCAAAAATAGATCTAAATTAAAAATTCGAAGACTACAAGCAGAATTGTCGTTGGTAAGTTTTTTCTTTGAAGATACTTAAACATTCTTTGTAGGCGAGGCAGTGAAGTAATTAACATTCCGAATTTTTGCAGTTGGATACATCTCAATGAAACTGATTGCATTCGATTCGTAAGAACCTTGGGAGACTTTGTGAACTAAAGTAATGATGACGAAATGAAAATTGCATTATTAAAGAAGGAAAATGCATTTCAAACTAATGAAAAATGATAATTTGTAATTCGGAAATAAATGACGGAAATGAGTTCAGTATTAATACTCGGGGGTTTTTGGGCTCACTGAATACGACTATCATGATGCCGATGGTCTCCAAAGCACCTTCTGCCCTGATGAATGGGCCTCGTCTCCTAGAGTTTTGTGGAAATTTGATACAAAATCAGTGCAAACTCGTTATTGGGAGGGATTTGGGATAGCTAAACACGAATATCATGTCGGCGATGGTCTCCGCGGCACCTGGTGTCCATAACGCGTCTAATCTCTTGAATTTTCGTAAATGTTCGATATAAATCCAGTGCAAAGTCGTTACTCGGGGATTTTTGGGGTCGCTGAATACGAATATGATGTCGTTGGTTATCTCCGAGACACCTGGTGCCCAGTAAAAACTGATTTTATATAGAATTTCCATAGAAACCGATTTTTTAGCTGTTTTTTTTTACTAGCCTACTTTGTTTTGTTTGTTTGTAGAATATTCAATTTATATCCCCTGGTCCACCAACTAAATGCAAAATTCACAAAATTTCTATTACTATGGTAGAAGATGAAGGTGAACAAAAAGGATATACAAGATTATATAATTTCAAATTAAAAATACCTTCAGACGTTTTGCTCCCTAACTTTGGCAGTTGTGATTTACTGAAATATTGGTGTACTCTAAAGGTAAGCTGCGGTTATAATAAACAAGACTTATTTTGAGGAAGACAGTAAAATATTGGAGATAATTTTGAAATTATACTGATAAACACTTCTAAAATTATCAGAAATATATGTTTTAGATAGAAGCCCTTCTACCATCACCTCACACAAATTTGATTCTAGAAAAAAATATAAAACTGGGGCATGTTGCTATTGATAGTAAAAAGAAATATGTCCCATCAGCACCTCCAATTACAGGTAAAATTTAACATGATTTTTCATAAGATTTCATATAGAATATCATACATAAATAACCTAGTGATAAAAAGGCCTTATTAAAAGACTTTAAATTTACACTTCTTATTGTCAACTGAACCTATGCAGCAAATAGGCAACGGATTATGCCATAGATATCTACAAGGTAGTGTATAATTGGTTGCCTATGTGGGATTATTCTTCTTGCAAACTCCAATTGCAAACTCTTCTTTGTCTTCAGCTGTTCTTATTAGCTGTTCAAAATTTAGCCCTGTCCATTGGCGGATGTTTCTGAGCCACGATAGTCTTTTTCTTCCTATTCCTCTCTTTGCCTCGATCTTTCCTTTCACTATAAATTGAGCATATTGGTACTTATTATTTCTCAGTATGTGGCCTAGGTATGATGTTTTTCTAACTTTCACTGTAGTCAATATTCTATGCAGTACTTATTCGTTTTAGGTATGCGATGTTGTCCATGAAATTTTGAGGATTCTCAGGTAGATCCACATTTCAAAGGCCTCCAAATTATTTACGGTTGATGTTTTAAGGGTCCATGTCTCAACTGCATAGAGAAGAGTCGACCAGTTTTTTTATTTTTTCGAAAGATTTTCTGGCCTGTTCTATTCTCGATCTTATGTGTAATTGTTATATAACAATGTGCGCAAAATTTCGAGCCAATGCTTTTTAAAGGCATTCATTTTCGAATGCTTAGAAAAGTAATAGGTGTTTTTGAAAAATTTAAAAGCAGAATGAAAGATTACATTATTACCTAGGCCTGAAAGTCCCTGAAAACCTCTATAATGTTTATTTTAATAAGTTGCAGGGGTGAAAAAAAAAGAGAAAATTGAGTGTGATTGTTTATTTCAAATATCTTATTCAAAAGAAATTTTTTGTTTATTCTAAAGGGACTTTCGTCCCCTGGTATTAATGTAATCTTTCATTCTGAGTTTAAATTTTTTTAAAATATTAATTAGTTTTTACAGGATTCCAAAAAATTAATGCATTTAAAAAGCATTAACTCGAAATTTTGCGTCTACACTCTTAAAAAAATTTTATTTTTTTTTTCAGATGTACACTTATTTGCTTCTGGACATATTGAATGCGTTTCTGAAATTAATCCAAATCCAATTTTCTACAGTAACGAGGAAGTTGGACCAAATAATACAGATAAAGGTAAATATTATAAACATTTTCATATTAAAATTCACCTTCGTGCTTATCTTTTAGATGTTTTTGCTTTATATTAAAAAACAACTTGAGTTTTTATAGCATTTAAGATTTAATTTAGGTATAATTTGAATTTTTTAAACAATTTTTATTTAAATATTTTATTTTTAGATGCACCACCGCCTTCCTATAATGAAGTCATTAAACAGTGAAGATTTTCATAGACAAGTAATTATACTATACCGTTGTCAAAAAGAGAACCGGAAAAAAATAATTTCTTTCAAAACTAAAGTGTATAAATTATTTGTAAAGTGTAATATATTTTTTATTAATTACTGAGTAGGTATATTTGTACCAGAATCCCGTGATGCGACACTGGTGGTAACAGAAATATGAATAAAAATTATTATAGGTATCTTCAGCACATGTCTAATATCGATTATTACAAAATATCACTCTATATAGATATCTGGGACTCCTATAAAGTTTTATAAGGTCAATTATCCACCATTATTACTACATGTCGGATTATAAAGTTCTCCACCGTTTTCGAACTTACAATAGCCACTTCGTCCGGTTGTTCCATAGGTCGTCTTCTGTTTTTTTCTTTCAGCTCTTCGTCTATATACTCCGTCTAATATACTTACCGTTGCACGTCATCCGCGTTATAGCCCGTGACGTCACATGATACCAACACGAAATATTTAGGCGGTAGGTGTGTTCTTTTTTAGAATCATTTTACCGAGTACACTGGAATTACAGCCACTAGACATATTTTATTATACAATACGCGTAGAAATAATATTTGAAGATTTCTATTAATGTTAACCTAAAGAAATACACAATATGTTTCATTTAATTTGTATAAATGTTCATTTGTTCGGAAGCACATTTGTTCGGAACACACTGTAACTGTAATCGAACGAAGGTGATATTTTAGCATAAATTGGTAACATTTATTTAACAGTTGCGGTATTGACACTTCAGATTTTTTTTTATTCTGTACTGTAAATATTTGTTTTATTATATTTATTGTTTTTATTATTACCAGAGAACGGCAGTCCCCAAAACTCCCAAAAACTTCGAAAATTTAACTCCTACCTTTGCGGCTTCTAATAGAAGCGATTATTACCTTTTCAACGCATGTCTAATTTTGAAAATCGGTTATACCGTTCAAAAGTTACCGAGCTCAGAAATATGAGTCAATTTTTATTTAAAAAAGGGTAAATGTTTGTGGATATGTATGTATATTGTATATGTATGTATGTATGTATGTGTGTGTAAAAGTTAAACCGATCTGAATTTCTTTTTCTGTGTTTGAAGAGGGGGTGAGGGCAGATTCAGAACCGGTGTAGTTTGTGAGTTTTGACTACCCATAAGCCAGCTATAGTACTTGGTAGGTACAAAACGGCATATTTTTTGGCGGTATATATCTTCGGTTCAAAAAGAGACAGGAGAACAGTAAATACACCAAATCAATAGCGTTGAGTTAAGCTTGCAAAAATGGTGTCTAAGCTGTCAGGATCAGACATACACACGGCTCAGTATAGCCGAAAAACTGAAAAGCTAAACTTTGAAAATTTTGGTTTTTCGACAATTACTCAAAATTTCAACCTACGAATTACGCCAATAACTGAGCGTTTGTAGAAGGACTCTAGACGAATCTAACGGTGTATACATTATATCCGGTAAAATTCGAATTTTTAAGTTATAGGCTTCATAAGTATGATCAAATCTATTTCTTAGGGGAAAAACGGTTTTTCAAGCTCAATAATTCCTTATATGGGAAATAAGCCACAATTAAAATGAAAAAAATAATTTTATTAACGTTTCGACGCCCAAATCGGGTGCCGTTGTCAAAATACAAAATACTACTAATGGAAACAAAAATGTTGTTGCTTAGTAAAAAAAATTCTTCTAATAATTTATTTAATTTGACTCATTTATATCGGCAATTCAGATACATATGATACATTTTAAAGTAGAAGACTTTAAAATGATATTGCCAATATTTATGAGTTGCGTTCCTGGGACGACTTTACTGAAAGATAGTTCATTCGATTACATGAAATCAACCCCAACTCAAGAATATCCGTCACAAAAAAATCATAGCATGTGATCTGTCTTTAAAAAGACAACCACATGCAACGGTGACATTAAAATTCTAGTGTTAGAGATCTCATAGTAAATCACGAGGGAAAACCAGGAAAAACCTCGTGATACTATCCCGACATCGTAAGTATTTGGTCTTACATTTAAATTACTCTCAAAATTAATACCAAATTCTGACTTTGCTATAATTTTGTTTAAATTATAAATAATATCAATAATATATGGATATATAAGTAATACTAAAATATAAAATATGTACTAACTCGACTATTGACTTATTAATTGTGGTATTTTCTTTCTATTGACTTCCTCTTTCAGTATGGGTATCCACATCCTACTGCATTCCACCGAGGAATTTGCGACACAATTGGTTTCGTTTAGCATAATTAGAGCCGCTTCTTTGATTTTTCTCTTTTTACTATCTGTTTCTTTTTAGCTTCAGAACAACATCAATAATTCCTGTAATAGCTTCAGTTATCATACTTGACCTTAAATCCATCAGATACTACTGGTAAATACGTTTCAAACTCATGTTTATTGATCAAAATCGGTTAAGCCTCTTAGAAGTTATTCAGCTACAAAAGTAGGTATAATCCAATTAACGATTATTCCCGAAATGGTTTATGTAGTTGTAGTGATTACGACGCTAAATTTGATCTCGCAACGGGCAATCCGACGTCATTTACCGGTCATCTCAATATTTTTTTTCAATCTATTTCGAATATAAAAAAATCTAGTGTACATTCGATGGACACTAGATCATTTTGGAGATAATGCAACAAAGGTGACCATTTATAAAGCTTAACGAGTAATAGTAATAGGAACATTGCATTCAACTTCATACATTTAGTTTATAAATAACTTTGAAAAACTCCTGATACAAGAATAAAAAACCGTTAAACGCCTTAAAAATGAGTGGCTCATACAATATTCCAGCTACAAAAGATCTGATATGAATATTACGTGGCGCGAAAATGTATTTTCATTTTTATGTAAAACAAAATTCTAGTTTTATTTTAAAAGATTTTTCCATAATATTTGCTAAATTTGAAGTAAACGCGCCACAAAAGAGTTTTAAAATTCGAACTGTATCAAAGTTACTCTTTTGTGGAGCGTTTACTTCAAACTTAGCAAATATTATGGAAAAATCTTTTAAAATAAAACTAGAATTTTGTTTTACATCAAAATGAAAATACATTTTCGCGCCACGTAATATTCATATCAGATCACAGTATATAGAGGTTCCACAGTAAAATCACTCTTCTGTCGGCGCTTTGATCACAGGAAGTAATACCGGCAGTACGCAATTGGTAATTCGCCAGTGGTGGATGCGGGTTTTCCCTGTTAAAACTCGTACGTTTCTACGCGACTAGCAATGTAAGAGTGGTGGTCTAGCGACTGGGAACATTGCGCGGTCGCCATGCGCGACTAAAGATTTTACTTCCAATTTTTCGGAGAGTGGTTCTACTGTCCCTCTTTATACTGTGCCACAGTATTAGTTGGTGAGTGGTATGTATCCCCATTGTTTTACAATTTTCCATGAAAATGTTCTAACTGCAGGTCAGATAAATAGGACGAATATTTATCTTTTTTCTATTTTATTTAAAAATTAAAGCATGAATAAGGACAGATGAAACTGTATTGCTGTAGGAAACATGTAAAAGTATAAAAGATTTTCCCAAAAGTCCAGGTTGGAAAACATTTACAATTATTTTATGCGACGCCACTGGCGAACGCGAATTAGCAAAACTAAACACGCAGAATGGACATACACTCTCAAAAAAGTTTCAACTAATGAGTCAGATGTCAAGGTCAGTAGAAATTTTAATTGCATTTGGAGAAGACTGTTTTATCAGATCTCTTGGTGATTTGGAAGTTTCAATGTCCAACAATTTATTATTCTAATATTCTAAGTTGTCAAAATAATTAAGTGGTTGAATATAATTATACTTGAACTGGTAATGTATCTTAATTTTGAGTAGTGTTAAAAATATGGGTAAAACGGTTTCTAAATTGTATGAAGGTTTTTGATTATTGGTTCTTTGTATTTTGTCTCAATGTAATATATTATACAAATACATAGGTACTCGATAATTTGGAATTTATATATTTAACAAAAGTTGCGGAATTTATCTAGATTTGTAAGTAAAGTTATATTATCATATTTTTATATTACATTATATAGAATTACAGCACAATAATTATTATTGTGTTCTCCATGTAATATCATTATGTTTACATTTAAAGGTTAACTAAATAAAATTTGATAAAATGTAAACACCAGATTTGTCAAATGTCAAATTCATTCAGTGGCGGGACCTTCAGAGGTATTTGTCTAGATGTGAGGCTACTTGTAAGAAATTATAAAGAAAAATTTACTGTTTTTTCTACTTTCAGAGTTTCTACTCACTTTATAATTCTCTAAAAAATACGGATTCTGTATTTCAATGCATACTTTTTCTAAATACAATCCTCATTTAAAAATTCTCTTGTTTTGACATACCTAATTTCCAAAAATATCACACAAGGCCAAAAAGCCAAAAAAAATTCAATATTTTTGACATTACCAAAAAATAATAAGGTGCTACATCAGCGCGTCATGAATTTTTTTTTTCGAAAGTTCTGCGAACTTTCAACATTGCGCCGGCAGTATGACAGTGACACTATACCAAACTATACTATGTATCAAAAAGGAAGGCACAATATTGTCATAACAATAATTATTATACTCATAGGCGCGCTAAATGTTGCCAAGCCAGTCAAGTTTGATTTCTTGTTATAGAATCGATTTTTGCAATTCCAATGGAATGGGACACAAAATCTTAGCATGGGATAAAAAAGTTTATTTAAAGAAAGTGTATTTTTTTGTTTTTCTTAATGGCGGTACAGGCTCATTTTTGTAATGTGTTACTTAATTTTAGAGAAATTTCCACATACTAACATATTTCTCAAATTGGGCTCTGTACCGCCATTCTTTACTATATTACAAATATGTGTGACAAATATCTCTGTGTGTAGAATTTGATTTTCAACTAGGTACATATTAATAATTTTTTTATAATTATTTTAGAAGGCCAAAAAGTGGAAATGAATATTGATATTATATTAACTGATCCAGATGGTACCTACAAACCAGATGATATAATAAGAGGAACAGTAACCCTTGATCTCACATCCACTCAAAATATCCAAAGTAAGTCTATATTTTGTATTTAGGTATGTAGGTTTACCCTGCAGGCAGGATGTTCTAACAATGTCAGATGTCATATAATATTTATAATTTGTACTGATCATCTAATAGTATCGAGAACTTTTCACATGCAAATAGGACTTTGACAGGGAGATAGCCTATTGTACCTTCTACTCAACATTCCAACAAGAGGAACAATTATTGAGCAGCAGATAGAATGGGGCTATTGTCCTTTTCATGATCATTTTTCAGTGCGTAACAAATGATAGGAAAAAGGGTAAGTCCGTGATAATACCATAGAGGTATATATTAACATAGAGGGAGCCTACTTTCCGCGCTTCCTGACGACAAGATCTCATGGACTGGTTTGCTGCATCTCTTTCTAACACATTGTATTGAAAATCTATGATGACATTCAGTGTGAATATAGGCACGGAAGAGGAGGAAAACTGTAGCAGCTTTACTATGCGTAAGAGTGAAACAGCACTAATCCAAATAAAAAAGATGGTGTCGTCACTTCGCTCTGAATGACACTCTCTCTATGCTAATATATAACTCTATGGATAATACACATTTATGACATTTATTCTAACATGACATTTTAGTTAAATCTGACAGTTGTCACATTTTATTTTCAATTTGGAATAAAAACAAATCAAATGTGTTTCTTGCATTTATAAAATGGTATTTTCTTTGATTTGTATAGTCTTATAAATTATACATATTATATTTGTAATATTATTATCTAATTAAAAAAAATATTTTTTTATTATGGCGCCATCTATCGACAACTAGAATAACTAGAATAAATGTTATAAAAATGTTACCGACGAAATGTAATCACCGACGTGCCTTTTTTTCTGTCACATACAATTTAATGCGTTAGAAAGTAATCAAAAAACTGTGACGCACTGAAAGATGATCATGAGAAATACTGTATAAATTAATACATACTAGTTGATTTTTTAACCAAGAGGAGTAAACTAAAAAGACACATTCACACCCAAGAAAGGTACTAGAAAAGTCACCAAATACATCTTCTTTTTTGGTTAATCATATCGGCCTTCGATGGTAATCCATACATATTATATTATACTAACACATCGCTAAAGAGTTCTAAAAACAACTGTTTTTATATAAAAGTAGACTAAAAATAGACTAACAATATGCCATTGAAATATGTTTCTTCTATTCGGGATTTGGGTGTTATTTTCGATGAGAAACTTACTTTCTTTGACCACATAAACACTATTTCAATAAAGGCATCTAAACTTCTTGGTTTTGTTACTAGGAATTGCAAGTACTTCTCCATTAATTCAACAAGGTTAGTGTATTGTTGTTTAGTTAGATCTATTTTAGAATACTGCTCAGTTGTTTGGTCACCCTATTTTCAGAATAATATTGATACATTGGAAAGAGTCCAGCATAGATTTTTGAGATATTGTGCTTACCATGTTCACACTGCCATTAGAAATCATGATTATTCCTATATTGAACAACAATTATCTTTACCCCCACTTAAGAACCGTCGTGATATATTTATATATAAGATCATACATGGATTTATTGATTGTCCAAACTTGTTAAATCACATTAACTTTAATGTTCCAAACCAAGCTCTACGTTACCACAATGTTTTCAACATTCCTTTCCACAGAACAACATAATATGGCATTCATAACCCATAGGGCTTTTCATCGATTGTCATTTGTTTCGAGCTCCTGTCAGATGTTGTATAATCTGTCTATAATATTAATATACACAGATTATACTAAATATGACAAAAGCTCGAAACAAATGACTGTGAATGAAAAGCCCTATTGGATAGATACATGGGGCTATTAAATGAATTTGATTACGATATTTTCAATTTAACTTTATCTCGGTTCAAAAGATCTCTTGGTTTGTGATATATATGTATGGTATTGTTGAATTTTGTTCTTAGTATATTTCGTATATTTTTAGTATGTAGTGAACTTTTTAAATGTAACTTTTGTTATTGTTTTTACACTATATGTAATTTATGTTTTGAAACCTAACTGATATTGTATTGTAATTTAACTGTTAATGGGGTTATCCCGCGTTTTAAATAAATAAAAAAAAATAAAAAAAATCTAAAAATTAAAGGAATAATGCAGAAAACACAAAAAATCGCTGATATACTTAATTAACGTATAAAATGACAGAAGTGCCAAAATTTCATAAATGTCATTAGTGTCAAAATTTAATAACAGTGGAGTAAACTTGCCTGCGATTGGACCAATTAGAAACAAGCATTATGGCGCGGTAAATTTGAATCACTCCTCTTGGTTAAAAAACAAACAATAGTAAAACAAATTATATGAAGGTGACAAGCAATAAGCAAGTAGCAAAACCAGGAGATTTGACTGTTGGAATATATACATTCAAAGGAGTAAGGGAGATCATATATTTAGGCTCACAAATCAACCAAAGTAACACAATAAGTGCAGAAATCAATAGACGGATATAGTACCTATATTTGGCAGGCTATTAGCACTCCGGACCAATCGTGTAGTCGGTTCATTGATACCACATTGTTAATGTGCTGAAATGACACTGAAAAGATTTCTGATTGTCTGTTGCTTCTATTAGGAACCTAATGACTAACAAGTGATAACAGTTGAGGACAATCAACAATGTTATAGCAATGACTTTGTGTAGGAAACATAAATCTAACAATGTCCTCCTTGACTCAAGTGTTGGTAAATTAAGACTATCTCTTACCCACTGATAGTCATATTCCTCTCTCTGGTATCCGCTCATATAAGATGCTATCCTTTATTATACATTTATCCACTATACTATACTATTATCCGCATACATTTTTTATACATTATACATTTTTTTATTATTTATACATTTATACATTTTTTTATTATTTTAGATATACTTTGCAAATTTGTTGGTAATGAAGAAACTAGTTGGGCTACTTCAGAAAGTTTATATGATGAAAGAACGAACACCATGAGATCAGGAATAGTACACTATAAAGGAGAACACAATATAATATCATGTGAAGAACAATTAGCTAAAGGTGAATAAAAAAATTTGCTTTCCACATTATCAAACAAGCTGAAAATGAAAGCATTATCATAACGAAAACTTTGTTTATTTACGTATATAAAGTCATCAAAATGGTGTTAATTATCTCGCATTCTTTCCTTGTCCATTCTACGTAGGACCTCAACATTAGTCACACGATCCACCCATGCAGTTCTTAAAATGCGTCTGTAACACCACATTTTGAATGCCTCGAGTTTTATTCAAGAAGCTTCAGAAAGTGTCCAGGGATCTACCCTGTATAAAAATATATAAACATTTTCAATTTCTTTGCAACACAAAAATGCAGTAGCTGCATAATACTCTGATTAAATCCGAGAGTGCAGGAAGAGTCTATACCGGTTTCGGAGGTTTTTTCCTCCTCGTCAGTAGTCCCGTATCCTCTTCTCTCCGATTTTATTAGGTATCACACTTTGGGCCTTTCCGAATTGCAAAGAACGAAATGCCGCGGATGAACTAGAGCCATCTACAGAAAAACAAAATAAGTTATCAATCGAAGTAGAACAGAAAACTTCGTGTGCTATTGGACAGCGAATAGAGCCTCTCGGGTGCGTAATGAATCGCTGAATCCAAACTGTGTCCATGATGCTTGTTCTTCGCATTTCTTTTATATTCTGCTATGTATCACCAAATAATTGTGATATTCTTCTTCTTCTTTAGGTACCGTCTCCTCTAAGGAGGTTGGTAATCATCACAGATATTTACACTTTTGAGATCGCAGCTCTGAACAAGTCGACGGAACTGCAATTATACCACTTTCTCAGATTGTTGAGCCAGCAGATGCGTCTTCTTCCAATACTTCGTTTTCCCTGCCTTATGGTTTTTAGCAACACATATTTATCACAGACATATTATGACTTTTTATCTTATAGACCGGGCAGTATCGTCGCCCCCGCTAGCGCAATTATTCCGATTCGATTTTTTTGCACAAACTTACTCAAAAAGAGGTCCTTATAACATATCCACAGGTGCCGTGGTCGAAAAATTAAAAAAAAATTTTTTTTTTAACAAATTCACAAAAATAATTTTTTTATTTCCAACAATTTTTTTTTTAGATAATTTGGGTCATTCCGTGCAAAAAAAGTCTCCTGTCATTTTTCTCTAAAATTGACTGTTGTCGAGTTATACGCGATTAAAAATTTGAAAAATGCGAAAATAGCCATTTTCAAGGCTTCATAACTCGATTAAAAATGATTATTATGAAATTCAAAAAGTGACAAAATCAAGATTCAAATACCTACCTTCTTCAACGTCCTGAAGAGATTTTTGTCACTATTTTATTACAAAGCTGTTATTTTTAGTTATTAACAATTAGCGGTATAGTCCAACTGTATCGTCGCCCTCGTTAGCGAAACTATTTCGATTCGCTTTTTTTTGCACAAACTTACTCAAAAGGAGGTCTTATAACATATCCACAAGGTGCCGGGCGGTGCCGTGGTCGAAAAATTTTTTAAACAATTTTTTTAAACAAATTCACAAAAATAATTTTTTCATTTCCGACAATTTTTTTTAGATAATTTGGATCATTGTGAGTAAAAAAGGTCTTTGGTCATTTTTCTCTAAACTTGAGTGTTGTCGAGTTATACGCGATTAAAAATTTGAAAAATGCGAAAATAGCGATTTTCAAGGCTTCATAACTCGATTAAAAATTATTATTATGAAATTCAAAAAGTGACAAAATCAAGATTCAAATATCTTCCTCAACGTCTTGAAGAGATTTTTGGCATTATTTTATTACAAAACTGTTACTTTTAGTTATTAACAATTAGCGCTATAGTCCAACTGTATCGTCACCCCCGTTAGCGGAACTATTTCGATTAGATTTTTTTGCACAAACTTACTCAAAAAGAGGTCCTTATAACATATCCACAGAGTGCCGGCCGGTGCCGTGCTCTAAAAATTGTTTAAACAATTTTTCGACCACCGGCTGGCACTCTGTGGATATGTTATGTTATAAGGACCTATTTTTGAGTAAGTTTGTGCAAAAAAATCTAATCGAAATAGTTCCGCTAACGGGGATGACGATACAGTTGGACTATACCGCTAATTGTTAATAACTAAAAATAACAGCTTTGTAATAAAATAATGACAAAAATCTCTTCAGGACGCTGAAGAAGGTATTTCAATCTTGATTTTGTCACTTTTTGAATTTAATAATAATCATTTTTATCGAGTTATGAAACCTTGAAATGGCCATTTTCGCATTTTTCAAATTTTTAATCGCATATAACTCGACAACAATCAATTTTAGAGAAAAATTACAAGAAACCTTTTTTGTTCAGAATGACCCAACTTATCTAAAAAAATTGTTGGAAATGAAAAAATTATTTTTGTGAATTTGTTAAAAAAAATTGTTTAAAAAATTTTTCGACTACGGCACCGCAAGGCACCCTGTGGGTATGTTATGAGGACCCCTTTTTGAGTAAGTTTGTGCAAAAAAATTTGATAGAAATTGTTCCGCTAACGGGGGCGGCGATACAGTTAGACTATAGCACTAATTGTTAATAACTAAAAATAACAGCTTTGTAATAAATTAATGACAAAAATCTCTTCAGAACGCTAAAGAAGGTATTTGAATCTTGATTTTGTCACTTTTTGAATTTCATAATAATCATTTTTGATCGAGTTATGAAGCCTTGAAAATGGTCATTTTCGCATTTTTCAAATTTTTAATCGCCTATAACTCGACAACAGTAAATTTTAGAGAAAAATGACAAGAGACCTTTTTTGCTCAGAATGACCCAAATTATCTAAAAAAAATTGTTGGAAATAAAAAAATTATTTTTGTGAATTTGTTTAAAAAAAATTGTTTAAAAAATTTTTCGACCACGGCACCGCCCGGCACCCTGTGAATATGTTATAAGGACCTCTTTTTGAGTAAGTTTGTGCAAAAAAATCGAATCGGAATAATTGCGCTAGCGGGGGCGACGATACTGCCCGGTCTATTAATCGTATTCTTGATTTCTTTTTTGCTTTTTCATCTTTCTGAGGACCTCAACATTTGTTATTCTATCTACTAAATTTTTTTTTAATACTCTTCGGTAGGTCCACATTTAGAATGCTTCAAGTCGGTCGCTTATTTCTTTCTTTAAGCCAATTATCAATTATCATAATAGTGATATATATTTTATACTATTTTTTTAGATCTAATTTTGCCTATCGGACGTCACGACTTTCCTTTTGCCATCACAGTGCCTAAGAGAATTCCCAGCTCCTATTCATCAAACAATGGATGGATCAAATTTGGTCTTGCAGTTACTATACAGAATGACCTTGTCTTGTATGAAAAAGAGATACCAATCCATGTAAAAGCACCCATAAATTTTAATGATATACGAGGAGAAATTCAACTGGTAAGTTGCAAAAAATAATCTTATGTATATTTTTTACTGTATGAGACCCATAATTGCAATCCTTAGTTAAATAATTCTTAAGCCGACCCTGTTTAATAGTACCTATTCATCCCTACCCAATACAGACAATTTATTATGCTTGGGCATTGCTTTGCAAGAGAGGTAACTTCCTGTATTTTATCGGCACCGGTTGAAGGGCTTTTGGGCTAAATCCCAGTACGAAAATGAACATTGTGATTAATAATCTCTCTCTCTCTCTCTCTGATTCAGTCAATTTGTACTCTACGAGCTCCCTAGTGGGAAAGTTTTGGGGTAGTTCTGATTTCTTTCATTATACAGGGTGTCCAGAAACTCTACCGACAAACGAAGACAGAAGATTCCTCAGATAATTTTAAGACAATTTAACCCAATTCACCTTGTCCGAAAATGCTTCCTAAGGGAGCTAGAGCTCTTTGAAGATGGCGTCATGTAATTAGTTTTTCTTAAATACCTCCAGAACGCGTCTATTTAGAAAAACGAAAATTGGTATGCGTATTTACTTTCCCGAAATGAATCGACTCCACCCATTTCGTATTTCTAGTACCGGTCATAGGCGTCCGTTTTGGGTAGGGCAATGGTTATTTTATCGCCTAACTTTTTTGTATTTAATTTTTTAGCATTTTTTACTCTGAATTATTAAATTGTGAGGTATTCTAGTACTAAAAGGTACTCTTAATTTAAGTCGATAGGATACACTATTTTCTAGAAAAATCGATTTGAAAATTTTTCGTTCTTTCATTTTCAACAAAAAAAGATTCAAAAAAACTATTTAGAAAGATGAAAACTGGTACATTTATTTATATTCCAGAGATAAATCGATTTCATTAATGGCGAATTTCTAGAAACGGTCATAGGCGTCCGTTTTGGGTAGGTCAACAGTTATTTTATAGCATAACTTTATTATCTTTAATTTTTAAGTATTTTTGACACTAGATTATTCAATTATGAGATTTTCGAGTACTAAAAGTTACTCTTGCTTTAAATTGGTAAAATACATCGTTTTTTTTTTCAATTTTTTTCAATTTTTTTTTCAAATTCCCAAAACTAAAAACTTTCAAATCGATTTTTCTAGAAAACGGTGTGTCCTACCGACTTAAAGTAAGAGTACCTTTTAGTACTAGAATACCTCACAATTTAATAATCCAGTAACAAAAATGCTTAAAAGTTGAAGACAAAATGTTATGCGATAACATAACCGTTGCCCTACCCAAAACGGACGCCTATGACCGCTACTAGAAATTCGCAATGAATGGAATCGATTCATTTCTGGAAAGTAAATATGTATACCAATTTTCGTTTTTCTAGATAGAAGCGTTCTGGAGGTATTTAAGAAAAACTAATTACATGGCGCCATCTTCAAAGAGCTCTAGCTCCCTTAGGAAGCATTTTCGGACTAGGTGAATTGGGTTAAATTGTCTTAAAATTATCTGAGGAATCTCCTGTCTTCGTTTGTCGGTAGAGTTTCTGGACACCCTGTATATGGATTTTGGGCTGCTGAATCCGAATATGAGGTTTGCGGACAAAATTTCTAGCCGGAACATTGAAAAATCGCAAAAAAAGCGAAAAATTTCAGTTTTTTTTCCGCTTTTTTGCTCAAATCTCGAAAACTATTAACTCTTAGTAAATGTTCTGTTAACAGAAATTAAAGTACTTAAAATTATCTACAAATATCACTATTTACTTTTTTTTCAGACGAACCGTTCGGTCTAAAGTGCAAGTTGAAAATTGCCAATTTTTAACGCTCTCGGCAAAACCCACTTTTTACATTCCAAAACTTTAGTTTTTATTAGAATGCTGTCATTTGATAAATTTCTCCTAGTTTTCTGTAAAAATAATAAATGTTAGTTCATAATATGAATATGGTATGTCTCTTCTCACAGCTTCCATGAATCCATTCCATCCTAAAATACCGAGAATGTCTCTGCTTTTCCCTAGAGCCACAGAAGATCAGGCACAGATGGAGTCACAGTTTCAGTTGGTGTGAACATTCCCTTCGGATCTTGATTTCTGATAAACCTTGAGGTTTTGTCCTTTCAAAATGTATTAGTTGAACAGCTCTCTGACTGCCATAAACCTCAGGTGCGGTGCGGGTTTAGTTGTTAGCCGAGGAATGGATTGATTAGGAGCTATTGCATGTTTTGTTGCAATATCCGTCGATTGTATGTACGTTTACCCTTTCTATCTCAACGTTGCATATATATGTTTTTGAAAAAGTGGGTCTGTATTCCCAGCCGCCGTATATATACGTTCAAGGTGTTATGGTCTCACTTTACCAAAGTCGAAAATATGCGTTGCTTATAAAATTTTAGACTCATTGGTATCCCAATGCCATAGAAATATGTCCGAAAATGTTAGATTATTGTTACCAAAGCCTCAAAATGTTGGCACCTAAGACAGGTCATGCGTACCCATTGCCGTATATATTTGTTCACATATTTTAGATATATGCTATATTATAGCACTGGTGGCAACGCTCATAGGTAACTGCTAGAAGGTAAAGCGTCTGTAGCCACAGAAAAGACCAGAAAAAAAGAAGCGAATCGAGATACATGTGTACAAGATGCGGAGTCGGCCTTTGCGTAGTGTCATGTTTTGAGGAGTACCACACAAAAGAAAACTTTTAATGTTAGTTACATTAAAAGTTACACACATTACATTTTTTTTTTAAGTTAGTTACATTTTTTCAAGTTGGTTTTGCTCTCTGATGAGTACTTTTGAAAAGAAAACGTTTAAGTTGGTTAAAAAAACTCATTAAAAACATGTTTTGGTCATTTATTTGTTTATTTATATGCGACGTATATATAAGGCAATGGGACTCTAAGCATGAAAAACCTTTGGGATTGAGGGACGAACATGCAAAGTAAGGCCTGGCATAGAAAGGGTTAAAATCAGCGTTTTCGTACACCTGTTGTGTAAAGCACGGATGGTCAATTTTCAGCGGATCGCCTGCGATTGCTGACACTTCCAGATAAGCAACGCGCTTGCTCAAAGTCTTGTAGCGGCAGTAAGGCCCAGGTAGTTGGTCTCACCATTCCTTTCAGGGTTGGCCGTTTTCTCTACAAAAAGTACGGCTCAAGAAAATAGGTTGATGTAGTTTCCTCTTTGGGATTTTGCTCATCCTATACAGAAGCTGTTCGCCTGGAAGTGTCAGTATTCGCAGGCGATCCGCAGAAAATTGACCTGCCGTGCTTTAGACAGCAGGTATACGATAACGCTGATTTTAACGTACATACAATCGACGAATACCAAACTTTTCACGTCATGTGCCATTTCTTGTATTGCACCAAAACATGCAGTAGCTCCTAGGCAATCCATTCCTCGGATAAAAAGAAACCCGCACCTGAGGTTTATGGAAGTCAGGGAGCTGTTCAACCAATTCATTTTAAAAGGACAAAACCTCAAGGTTTATCAGACATCAAGATAACAGATCCGAAGGAAATGTTCACACCAACTGAAACCAGAGCCGGCCCGAGGGCCGTGCGAGCCGTGCGCCTGCACAGGGCGCCAAGGGTTTAAGGCGAATTTCCCCCCTACCCCAAAAAAAATTAAAAAGCGATCAATTATTTAAATTATGTCAATTTTTAAGCCAATTATTCATTCATTTATGATGAATTAGTAATATTTCACAAAGCCTTAGTCAGTTTTAATTTTATTATAGACAAAAAGACATAATTGTATGTGTGGTGGAATACTGCGCACACCGCGCCATTTCTTCTACTGAGCGACGGGGGACTGGTGTGTCGCCTTGCTCTCTGCATTGTGTGCAACGTGCTTTTTGAATTTAGTCAAGACCAAAAAAGGCTAGACGCATATGCAAGAAATATAGTTACAAGTTTGGCCAAAAAGTTGAAAGACTTCCGATTCATCTGCTGCTTAGTAACGTGGCATATGAGTTTGTTTAATATAAACCTCATAAGCAAGAAACTTCAAGAGGTTGACATGGACATAGCAAACTCTCTTGCTTTGATTTCTTCAACGGAGCAATTTTTTCAAGAAACAAGGAGTGATGAAGGATTCAACAGAATATTAGTCGATTGCAGGGAAATGGCCGAATGATTGAAGTTGGCCCAGCATTCCCTAAAGAAAGTGAACTGTGGCCGAGAAAAAAGAAGAAAATGCTTTCTTATGAATCAAGTGATAAAACAGTTCTTGATCCTGAGATCGTGTTCAAAACTAAATTCTTCTATGTGGTCTTGGATCAATGTATCTCTTCTCTGGGAGACAGATTTGAGCAGCTTCAATACTATCACCAACTGTTTAGGTTTCTACATTCAAAGACCACAAGTGATGAGAAAACCTTATTAAGATGCTGCTAGGACCTACACATTGCTCTTACTTATGGCCAGCATAGTGACATTGATGGTCACAATGTCGAAAAATAAGACAAAGGCAAAATCAAAGGCCCAGTTGACATATTGAGCTACTTAGCAGACAGCGGATTTGTAGGGAACTTTCCTAACCTGTGTGTAGCACTGCGAATCCTTCTTACTCTCCCAGTGTCTGTCGCGAGTCGAGAAAGGAGTTTCTCCAAGTTGAAAATAATAAAAAATTATCTGAGGTCTTCATTGTCGCAAGACAGATTGGTGCGACTAGCTTTGATGTCAATTGAGTTTGCAGTGCTCGAGGATATTGATGTTAATGCAATTGTAAATGAGTTTGCCCAGAGAAAATCTAGGAAAGTTAACTGCGTTCAACTTAGCCTATAACATAATAACACAATGTCATGTCTCATTGCCTTACAAGGCCTAACTAACACTTTATGTCCAAAGCTCAACATTGTTATTTTTAAGTTTAATTCATTTTCAAGTTCAATTGTTATTAATTTAATAGTTATTTATGATATAAGTGTTAAAAGTACACGTTTAAGGCACGCGTGTGAAAGTTTGCAGAATGAGCGAAGCGAGTGGGGGGCGCCACAATAGTAATTCGCACGGGTGAAATATTACCCACGGGCCGGCTCTGACTGAAACTGTGACTCCATCTGTGTCTAATCTTCTGTGGCTCTAAGATAAAAGCAGAGATATTCCCGGCCTCTTAGGACGGAATGGACTCATGGAAGCTGTCACAAGAGACATGCCATACCTATGAACTAACATTTATTATTTGTACAGAAAACTAGGAGAAATTTATCAAATGACAGCATTCTAATAAAAAATAAAGTTTTGGAATGTAAAAAGTGGGTTTTGCCGAGACCGTTAAAAATTGGCAATTTTCAACTTGTACTTTAGACCGAACGGTTCGTCTGAAAAAAAAAGTAAATAGTGATATTTGTAGATAATTTTAAGTACTTTAATTTCTGTTAACAGTTTATTTACTACAAGTTAACAGTTTTCGAGTTTTGAGCAAAAAAGCGGAAAAAAGATGAAATTTTTCGCTTTTTTCATGATTTTTTCAATGTTTCGGCAAGAAATTTTGTCCGTAAACCTTATATTCGGATTCAGCAGCCCAAAACACATATATAATGGAAGAAATCAGAACTACCCCAAAACTTTCCTAGTCAAAACACAATTTTATTGAATCACTCGTATGTTAGCTTTCGTTTGACAACACATCTCCGCAAAATAAGACAGTAATCCGATGTAAAATAACCGTAAAACCGTTAAGAACAGTTAACATTCATTAACCAGTGTAATCCGCGAGTGAAACGGAATATGTGTTAATCAGGACGCGATCAGTAATCAGTGACATAGGATATCGGTAAGACTTTTAATATAAACTTATAATATTGTCTGTTTATCACAACCTCTCTATAAATTCCCGCTTAAACCAGCTAATCTCATACAGTCCACAAACTAAAACAAATTGTCTACGATGTTGTTGAATTGTGGAATTAAATTTTTAGGAACCAATTGTTTATCAAAACGAAGAAATCATATGGCATTGTTGTTACGCTGGTGACCCAGTTACGATGGATCTGATATTGGAAAGAGAAGCCTACACAGTTAATGAACCTATTACATTTAAATTGGAGGTGAACAATAAATCAGATCGAGAAATATCCGAAATAGATGTAACTCTGACATTGGTAAGTCATTCATCATTATTTTTGACTGTATCGCTAAGCGAAATTGGCTTTTCTAATTACATTTTTCCATATGATTCTATCTTGGGTTATATCGAAATCATTTCCCTTTATCGATATGTCCTGCCTAAGCGTCTTGTCCATGTCTTCTTTGGTCTTATTCTCCTACACCTACCAGGAACCTGCAGGTCAGCAGTTCTTTGTGTTGGGTGATTACCGTCTCAATTTCCCACAGACTTCCCCTAATATGCTCTTTCTTAATTTTATCCTTTCTTCACTCCGCTCATACATTATACAGCCTCAGTGTAATAGCTTCTGCCCTATATCATGCTTCATAGCTTCTGCCCTATATCATGCTCTTATTTGATCATCGGGTACTTATTTGGTTGAACCTCATTCGTAACTGCCCTGCCTATCCACAGGAATGTTCTCTATCTTATCAGCCTTGAGACGACGTGTCTGGGTTGACGACTTCCCCGGCCCAATAAACGTGTTATTCACAACTTACATGCTGTTGATCTGCATGGATGTCAAAAAAAGTGTAATTTATATCATAAAATCCTTTATAAAAGGTATATTTGTTAAAATCCCTATACAGGGCTACATCAAAGACAAAACTAGTTTTCGATCGGTTGACCGATCATCATCAGTGCAATCCTAAAATGTGTACAACCAGATAAAATGATGCAAAGTATTTAAAATGTTGACTAAGGTTATAAAAAGTTATAGGTTATACTCACTTAGAATCTACATGCAAGCCACCAAAGTAAAATAACAGGGTAAAAACCCTTTACAATTGATCCGTCATCGGAACATATGACAAAGATGTGAATTATAACATGGATGATTAAGATATCCCATGTTTTTCGCCCGAGGTACCAATGAGCTCTATCTGACAAGTTCACATCATGACTGTATGGAAGCAAGTGATTTTGATAACGGAAATTCTGAATGGTGACATGACAAGAATGACAGTTCCACAGGAAGTTATAATTTCCCTGTTGTTTTGAACCTTTTATAAAGGATTTTATGTTTTTGTAATGGTATACAGTCAACTACAGGAAATTTTTCCTCGTGGATTTGTAATTTATATATGTTTTAGGTAGTTGAAACTACTGCTGCAGCTCCTAGAAGAAGTCGGAAGTATTATGAAAAACTCTTAACGGGAGCTAAAGCCAGGGGATTGGCTCATGGGCAGCAGGAATTATACTCATTCAGATTCCAAGTACCAGATGTTATAGACATTCCAAATTTTATTGGAAGTACCTTATTTCGACAGAAGTGTGTGTTGAAGGTAGGTGAACCATGAACAGTCAGTCAGACTTGACCATTAACATTTCAATTCGTTTTAGGCTGAATGTAAAATACAAGATTCTGATACAAAGTTAGATGTTCAGACTGAACTTAAACTTGGTCACATTCCAGTTGAAAGATCTAGAAGAATAACACATCCTCATGGACCTGTTAGACGTAAGTTTAATAAATACAAAGATAAGAAAACAATAAGAGTCAACACTGTCATCTTTAATATATTATGTTCTCTTCTCCTTGCTTTATAATTTTGTATTTAGAAACAAACTACATTCGATTAGAAAATTAATATTATTTTAGTTAAGTAAACTTACAAAAAGCATATGACAGTGTGCTCCTCAGCAAACTATGGTCAATCCTACAGTAACCAACATTAAACATAGTTTTATTAAAGCAGTCCAAAGTCTGTACAATGGAACGACTGCAAAAATTAAAACTGTATCAAAGATGTCTGAGCTTTTTACGGTTACGAAAGGATTGAAGGAGGGTTGCTGTATTTCGCCTACCCTTTTCAAAATTTGTCTGGAACAAGCACTCAAGCTGTGGAAAAGAAAATGTAATGGTATGAGAATCCCTCTCAATGACGAGACAACACTATACACTTTATGTTTCGCTGATGACCACATTCTGATTGCTCAGGATCATGACGACTTAAGTTACATGATGCGGAAACTAATAGAAGAATATAACAAATGGGACCTCGAAGTCAATATTAAGAAAACTGAAGCCATTTGTATTGGAGGGACAAAACAGTCAATTACATTAGATATTAGACGATGGGGTAGAAATTAAACACCGTGATGAATACAAGTACCTGGGCATGAATATAACTCAAGATGGAACACTCGATGCTATTATAAAAGATAGAAACATGCAGGGTAGAAAAGCTGTCCCAGGCAACCAAATAACGTTTACACAACGTTGAAAGGACGTCATAATTATCACCAAACCACGCCAGTTTATTAATTTTTTTCGACGTCGAAAGTCGCGTGAATTTGTTACACCACAATTGATGTCATTTTTATCACGTTTTAACATACGTGATATCAATAACGTAGTTTTTATGTCGTTTTTTAGATTATTTTTCATTTTATGGTTTTAAAAATACACAACAATTATTCGCATGGGCATTGTTGATATTGCAATTTTTCATTTAACATTTAATGTATAGAATTAAAATACCCTCAATGCAACAAATATAGAATTTTCACTTTTTATATATACTTACTGTGTCAAAACTGAAACAACATAAACTAATAAATAATTTATTAACAAATTAATTTAATTAAACTCGATAACACATAATTAGTTCATAAACAGATAATAAACACCAAAACAAAACAAATAACATAACCTCAAACAGTTTTCAAGAAGAACTATTGCATTGAACTAACTCGCTTAAGAAAAACGTACAAAAATCTCTTAACTCGTTTATTCAACTAAATATCTAAATGAAAAGTCTTATTTTACCACACAAAGCATGTAAACAATAGATGAAAAATTTCTTATGGAAATTGTTTGAAGTCATAAGCATTACCTAAGCCTTTAAGCTTCTCCCAATTTTGTGACGTCAGACTTAGGCTATCAAGTAAAAACGTGTTTTTAAACGTATTTTAACGTCATTAATCTTACGTATTTAAAATCACCTACAAAAGACGTTTCTACGACGTAATGTTCAAACACGTGTATATATTCAACCAAAAACTGACGTTTCCTCGACGTTATTGACGTCACTTGGTTGCCTGGGGTATCCATGATGAACGGCATTCTGTGGGACCAAACAATATCTAAAGCGAACAAACAGTTCATATACAATACCATACTTGTGTAAGTGTAATCACATATAGCAGTGAAGTTTGACCACTGAAAACTGAAACAAAGAACAGAGAAAATGTTACTATAGTTTATTTTTTAACCAGGAGGAGTAAACTAAAAAGACAGATTCACACCCAGGAAAGTCACTAGAATAATAACCAAGTACATCTTCTTTTTTGGTTGATCTAGTCGGCCCTTAACGGTAATCCATAAATATATTAAATTAATATGTCCCTAAAAAGTTCCAAAAACAACTGCTTTTTATATAAAAGCAGATTAACAATCTAAAAATTAAAGGAATAACACAGAAAACACAAAAATCGCCGATATAACTTAATTAACCTATGAAATGTCACTAGTGTCAAAATTTGATAAATGTCATTAGTGTCAAAATTTTATAACAGTGGAGTAAACTTGTCTGCGGTTGGACCAATTACAAACAAGCAATACAGCGCGGTAAATTGGAATCACTCCTCTTGGTTAAAAAACAAACCATAGTAACAGAAATGGACTTCTGAAGAAGAGCAGCAGGCAAATAAAGAAGAGATCGGATAGTAAATGAGAGGAGAATACGAGAAATGTTGGGAGTCACACATACAATAATTGATGACATAAAAACAAAACAACTAATATGATACGGCCATGTACAGAGAAAGCCAGATGGCAGAATCAATAATCAGATTTTGACGTGGACACCACAAGGGAGAAGGAAATGAGAAAGGCCGAGAAGAAGCTGGAGGGAACGAATTGATAAAGCACTAGAGGAGAGAGATATCCCTCCAGGTATACGGTTAAACAGAGAACGCTGTAAACCGACAGTAGTAGTAGTTAAGTAAACATTAATTACATTTTTGGCCTGTTTATGCGTGTCCACCTAGCGGACAATACTCGCACTAAACTTTAAAAAATCGATATCACTTATTTTCGCCGAGTTCTATATCTAGTTTATTTTACTACATCCATGAAGATACAAAAGATAAGAGCTGGATAACAATTTTTATTAGGGCAAAGTCTTTTTTAAATACTTTATGACGCTATGTTATTTATATGTTAATATATATTTTTTTCCTATTTGTAGGGGTCCATAGTTCTGGAGCCATAAATAGACCTTTAGGTTTTAATTTCTTTAACACGTCCGATAATGCTAGTGCACCTCCGGCAGATTATCAGCCAACTGCCCCTAGAACGACAGGTAAGCAGAATAGACAACGAATATAGACGCATATAGAAGGACACTTCTTTGTCATTTTTAGTAAAAGTTGTTTGGGAACCCTTCCCCACCGCAACATCCCTCGTTGACAACCTATTTATTCATTCATTAGGCATTACAATCCCTAGGGATTACAGCTAACTCTCATCTCTGCCGTTTCTAGTAGTCTTTGTGTTGTGACTTGTGACTGTATCGAGTCTTGTTTCTGATGTATAGGGCTTTTCATTCACAGTCATTTGTTTCGAGCTTCTGTCATGTGTCACATAATATTAATATATCTACGTCTTACGTTATTGGTAATACCAATGATACAAACCAAAGACGTATGACGTAGATATATTAATATTATGTGACACATGACAGAAGCTCGAAACAAATGACAATCGATGAAAATCCCTATATGTCAATATTGGTCGTACAGCGGCTTTATAAATTATTGACTTAATCTCAGTTTTAATATGTCGCTTTCGCCATATATAGTGTCATCCTGCCAGTATATTTGCTTTTTGTACTTGATTTCTCACTTCTTCTTCCAAGTCTTCGTAGCTTAACAATCAAATTCAAAGGTATTTTATTTCCATTAGTTGTGCAATACTGATATACTATCAATTTCTATTTTACGTTTGATTGGTTCTTTACTTATTACTAGGGAGCGGATTTATATGCGATAAATTTTGATGAAATATGCGCATATATATGCGGTAAAAAATTACGAAATATGCGCAAGATATGCACAAAAATTCAAAAAATGCGCATTTCGAGAAACCACAAATTTTCTGTTCTATTCTATTCTAAGGGGTCCTTTTATAGGGGGGGCGGCAATCGTATTTATTATCTTTCAAATAAAATCATTTTTTTTTAATAATATGCCATTTATTCACAGTTTTTACAAAAACTGCTACCAATAGTTACCTATTTAAAATAAAACAACAATATCATTATAAATATATTATTATCTTCGATTATAATTCACTACAATGTGTTTTTCCAAATTCTTTACGAGGAAACATATTCTTTGATTAGATAAAATATTTTTATAACTTGAAAAACTCCTTTCAACATCAATAGAATTAATTGAAAGGTATTTAAAATAACTTGTTAATTTCCGTTAGAAAATCGTAAAACTATGGTTAAAGGTGAAAATTCTCTTAACAATAGAGGATTTAAAAGATTCACCGGAATCATAGGTATGTACCTACTAAATATAATAAAAGTAAATAAAATTCGGGTTTCCGGGTAAACTATCCTTCATCACTTTAACATCCTACAATCATTTTATAACGGGTTACTATACGCACCATAAGTACTTTGTGTAAAGATCGGGTATTTCCTAAGAAAAAATGAAAGCCGGTGAATGAGCCGTCCTCTTCAGGTAGTTCTCGAATTAATAGATACGACAGCCTGCGCGGGGAAATATTTTGTGTCAAATTAAAAAATTTAAAATTTGTTTTTGGACTTAAATGTTTTTTAATAGGCACAAAATATGCATGTTTCTTTAAAAATTTGCAAAATTTAGTAAAGTTCTCAAATATGCGAAATATGCAGCATTT
The DNA here is from genome assembly GCF_917563875.1 of Diabrotica virgifera virgifera. Taxonomy (NCBI): domain Eukaryota; kingdom Metazoa; phylum Arthropoda; class Insecta; order Coleoptera; family Chrysomelidae; genus Diabrotica; species Diabrotica virgifera. The sequence continues at coordinate 2,132,469 of NC_065445.1, read as the reverse complement.
AGCATAAAATCCGCTCCCTACTTATTACTATTGTTTTAGTTTTCTGAGATGAAATTGCCATATTGAATTCGTTTGCTTTTATGTTAAATCTGTGCTGTAATCTTGGCAGTTTATCTTCATCTTCGACTATGAATATTGCACCGTCTGCATAACAGAGTATTTTTACTCCTTTGTGTCCCATTATGTATCCTCTTCCTTTGTTGACGTTTTTGATGATTTCATCCATGATTAAATTGAAGAGCATAGGACTCGATGAGTCTCACTGTCTTATTCCGCTGCCTATGCCTGTAGGTTCTGTAAGTTGTCCATCTATTCTGACTTCCAGTTTGTTGTTTTGGTAGATGTCTTCAACGATTTGTATGATATCTAGGCGGACTTCTCTATTACACAGAAGATGGATTACATCTTTGAGTCTGACTATGTCAAATGCTTTCTTCAAGTCAATCAGACGTAAAAATGCTAGTCTATTATACTCTAGTGATTTCTCAGTAAGTAAATAGTAGATAGTATAAATAATATAGTAAATGGTAGAAATCTACAACTAATAGAATGCCATATATAAGAGTATTTTGAAGTATACTAACCGTGACCATTTCTTCCATTTGAAGTATGCTTCTATATGCGTCTATATTCATTGGTCTGCTATTATATTGTATCATAGCGAATGCTTACTTAAAATTCTTAATTTTTAGATGACATCGATAATCTTCCTCCATCTTATGAAGAAGCTATAAGAGCGACTTTTGATGCCCGAAAAACAAAAAAGGATTAATCTGGAACAATGCATTATTGAATTGACATGATGACATTTATTGTGTTCAGTAGTTTTTTACAGGTCTCTATCAACAAATACTCGAAAATACGTCCTTCAAGTTTGAAGGATGTCATTTATTAATTGCAGCTAAAATCTCACTTGAAGACATTCCAATAGTTCCCTCCAAAAAGTGTATTGAAGAATTTTATATTTTCTATATACGTTTTAATGATATACAAACTTTTAAAGTTTAAAATCGTTGTTTGCTTTTTTTATTATCTTTGTAGCATTTATATCTGTTATTTAAAATAACACATTTTTTAATATTTTTATGTAAGATCACGTTGATTATATTTTTAGAATAAAAAACAACTCTACTTATTTATTATATGGTTAACAATCGTTTGATCAAGTCAATAAAAAGTGACAGAAAAATAAAAAAGACTGGATGACCGACGAAATAATAAGTTAATGAAGGATTATTAAAACTAGATAAAACAAGATATTCCAAAATGCACAGAGAAATACAAAAGCAAATATGATGGAAAGCAAAGGAAAATTATTTGTATGAAAAATCTTCTTCATTTTGTAAAGACATGACTTGATGACTTTGTCTGATTTTCAATGTGTCTCCAGTAAGTTGTCATCCCATCGGTTTTGTGGTCTTCCCGCTGATCGTCTTCCTATAGGGCTTTTCATTCACAGTCATTTGTTTCGAGCTTGTGTCATTTCTCGTATAATCCGTGTATATTAATATTATACACAGATTATACAACATTTGACAGAAGCTCGCATCAAATGACAATCGATGAAAAGTCCTATTGGGGAAACGTTTCTCGCCGTCCTTACTATAGTGCAGCCGATATGTGAAACAGTTGTGCATTTAATGATAGAAGTATATAATTTGGACCACATATACTACACATATAAAGGTTCAAATTTAGATAGGAGGCCATCTCAGTTTTTGTTCCTTTTACAAAAATGGCGGACATTCAAAATGGCGACTATACATATGACTAATAGCACGATAACTTTTGAACGAGACGTCAGATTTCATTAAAATTTAGTATATCGGTTCCTTTTTTGATGTAAAAGGTCGAGGTTTTGAACCGGAAGAATCGGTTAACCAGAAGTTGTGTTTTTCCTGGTTTTAATGTAAAAATATGTTGTTTTTTTTTCAATTCTTTCACCCTATATGTTTTAATTTTTCAAAAAGTTAATACCGCCTTTGAAAAGAGCGTAAAAATATTTTTTAGGAAATATTTTGAACTTTTTAGTTCTGTTAATTACCATTTAATAAACACATAACGTATCTTTACATGTTTACATGTACCTATGTGCGGCAGATTCGTGCAAATATAAGAATTATTGTGCATTTAATGGTAGAAGCATATAATTTTGACCACATATACTACACAGATAAAGGTTCAAATCTAGATATGGGGCCATCTCAGTTTTTGTTTCTTTTACAAAAATGGCGGGCATTCAAAATGGCGACTATACATATGTGACTAATAACACCATAACTTTTGATCGAGACGTCAGATTTCAACCAAATTTGGTATATAAGTTCTTTTTTTGATGAGTAAGATCGAGGTCTTGAATCGGAAGAATCAGTTAACCAGAAGTTGTGTTTTTTTTATATAAAAATATGTTGTTTCCTTTTCAAAACTTTCACCCTGTATATATAAATTTTTCAAAAAGATAATACCGCCATTGAAAAGAGTGTAAAAAATTTTTTAGGAAATATTTTGCTCTTTTTATTTATGTTAATTACCATTTAATAAATGCATAACGTATATTCACACATGTACCTATGGGAGAGAGATTCATTTTGAATGCCCGCCATTTTTATAAAAGACAAAATCTGAGATGGACTCATATCTAAATTTGAATTTTTGTATCTGTAGTATGTGTAGTCAAAATTGTATGCTTCTACCATTAAGTGCACAGTAATTCTTATATTATTATTTGCACGAATCTGCCCCACATAGGTACCTACAGCCGGTTCCTAAAAAAACTGATACGACTCTTAGTAAGATTTCATCATGTTGAGCAGTGTATTTGATTGATCTGACATTATATTTATTATGACAGACAAATAATAAAATAAACAAAAACAAACAACTGATTCATGAAAAAACTAATAAGTATTTTAGAAAAATTTAAACGCAGGATGAAAGATTACATTATTACCGAGGGCGGAAAGCCCCTTAGAATAAACAAGCAGTTTCTATTGAATGAAATATTTGAAATTAAATATCACACTTTTTTTATTTTCAGCCCTGTAACTTATCAAAATAAATATTATAGAAGTTTTCAGGGACTTTCAGCCCTCGGTAATAATGTAGTCTTTCATTCTGAGTTTAAATTTTTCAAAAATATTTATTAGCTTTCTCAGGATTCGAAAAAAAAAATGAATACAATTAAAATACATTGAGAATTTTGACATGCGTCACAATTTTGCATTAACTCAATGTAAAATTCTAAACTGTTGAATTCCAGCTTCCCTAATTATTTGACATCAAAAGACATTAGAAACTATTTGTAGATGATTCAAATCTGTATTTAAAACAACTGTTAAAATTGGTCTACGTAATTAAACATATTCCAAAATTTTGTAAAAATGTAATACATTTCAGTTTTCAGCCCAAACTTAGGCCACACACAATGCAATAATGTTCACATTTTTGAACTGTCAATATTTTTATTTTATCATCTATTGTTTAAAAACAATACAGTTGATAAGATACCCTCAGTTGCGGAGAAAGTATTAATAATAAAGATTAATAATAAAGTCTAATAACCGTGGAACAGAATAAGCTATCTGACAAATTTTAAGATTTGGCAGTGACATTGACAGTATGTAAATATTAAGTATTTATCCTTCAAAATACACTGCTCAATTTTCTACAAAATACGCGTCAAGAGTCGTATCAGTTTTTTTTGGAACCAGGTGTACATGTGAAGATACGTTATGCATTTTTATTAAATGGTAATTAATATAACTAAAGAGTTTAAAACATTTCCTAAAAGATATTTTTACGCTCTTTTTAACGCCGGTATTACCTTTTTGAAAAGTTAATATAACAGGGTGAAAGAATTGAAAAGATAAACAACATATTTTTACAAAAAAATCAGGAAAAACACAACTTCTGCTAAACCGACTTTTCTGTATCAAGAGATCGATCTTATACATCAAAAAAAGAACCTATATCCCAAATTTGGTTGAAATCGGACTTTTCGTTCAAAAGTTATCGTGCTATTAGTCACATATGTATAGACGTCTTTTTGAATGCCCGCCATTTTTGTAAAAGGCAAAATTTGAGATGGCCTCGTATCTAAGTTTGAACGTTTATATGTGTAGTATATGTGGTCCAAATTATACGCTTTTACCATTAAATGCACAATAATTCTTATAATATTTGCACGAATCTGCCGCACATAGGTACAGCTGGTTCCAAAAAAAAACTGATACGACTCTTAAAGCGTATTTTGTAGAAAATTGAGCAGTGTATTTTCTTCTTCTTCTTTTTGTTTTTGGTCTCGCTGCAAGGTAATTACCAGCACGATTTATAGGCGATCTTGATGTAGTCTGGCTCTAAGCCATATCAAAATCTCTGACTATGTTCTTGTAAAAAGCTTTTGATGAGGTGTGATATAATGAATATGAGTTTAATTATATTTAATTTATTATATTTTGAAGGATAAACTTATTATTTACATACTGTCACTGTCACTGCCAAATCTTAAAATTTGTCAGATAACTTCAACCTCTAAAAAATGGCTGTTTGTTTATTTATTTTATTATTTGTCTGTCATAATAAATATAATATAATGTCAGACCAATCATACACTGCTCAAAATGATCAAATCTTACTAAGAGTCGTATCAGTTTTTTTAGGAACCAGCTGTACATGTGAATATAAGTTATGCATTTATTACATGGTAATTAACATAATAGTCTAAGAGCTAGTGAACCCTCCGACTAACGGTCGTCCTGTAAGGCTAGAAATTTTTCTAGTGATAATTCATAGCACACCAAAGCTAAAAACCATGACCTGGCAGGCCTCAGCGGTGCACGTGTATCTACCAGGTGAATCGAAAAGTGCAAATTTAGGGGGTAAAATAAACTTTCTCCTGTAAAGTTTACATTTAAGTATGTGTTTGAGTAATTCATTTAGAAGAAATGTGTACAATGACAGGCGATTCTGAAGAGCATAAGACCTTGCCAGGCGAGGGGAAAGATTAGGGGTGTTTCCTAAAATTATTCTTTTTGCATCGAACAAATTTTTTTTAGGTTTTTTGATACATTCCAAACAGAAAACGTCTTTAGTGATTTTTCTCGTTAATAGTTTTTGTTATATAAGCGATTGAAAATTGCGAAATCGGCCATTTTTAACCCTAAATCGGACATTTATCTAAAAATTTCAATGTTGCCAAGGTACGTAGATATTCTTTGATTGATGAAACATTGATTGATGAAATCCCGAAGAGTTATTTGCAATAAAATATCGAAAACCCCTTTGTTTTTTTAATTGCTAATCAAGCGGGCGCGTCACTGTAGTATAAGTGAGGACGTTTGAGTTTGCATAAATTCATTATCTCAAGAATGGGCAAATTTCAAGAGAAATCCACAGATAGGTCGATTTTTATTTTTGAATTAGGACTTTTTGGCATATATATAATACTAGTGACGTCATCCATCTGGGCGTGATGACGTAATCGATGATTTTTTTAAATAAGAGTAGGGGTTGTGTGATAGCTCATTTGAAAGGTTATTTAATTCTCTATTCAGTAATATAAACATTAACATAATTATTTATACAGGGTGTACAAAAAAATTTTTTCTTCTATTTGTCAAATTTAATCAAAGTTAATTTAATAAAAAAAAATTTTTTGTACACCCTGTATACATAATTATGTTAATGTTTATATTAGTGAATAGAGAATTAAATAACCTTTCAAATGAGCCATCACACAACCCCTACTCTCATTTAAAAAAATCGATTACGTCATCACGATCAGATGGATGACGTCACTAGGATTACATATATGCCAAAAAGTCCTAATTTAAAAATAAAAATCGACTTGTCTGAGGATTTCTCTTGAAATTTGCCCATTCTCGAGATAATGAATTTATGCCAACTCAAACGTCCTCACTTATACCACAGTGTCGCGCCCGCTTGATTAGCAATTAAAAAACAAAGGCGTTTCCGATATTGTATTAAAAAACTCTTTGGGATTTCATCAATCAATGTTTAAAGAATATCTACCTACCTTGGTAACTTTGAAATTTTTAGATAAATGTCCGATTTAGGGTTGAAAATGGCCGATTTCGCAATTTTCAAAATTTTCAATCGCTTATATAACAAAAACTATTGACTTAAGAGAAAAATCACTAAAGACCTTTTCTGTTTGGAATTATTCAAAAAACCTAAAAAAAAATTGTTCGATGCAAAAAGAATAATTTTAGGAAAAACCCCTAATCTTTTCCCTCGCCTGGCAAGGTCTTATGCTCTTCAGAATCGCCTGTCATTGTACACATTTCTTCTAAATGACTTACTCAAACACATACTTAAATTTAAACCTTACAGGAGAAAGTTTATTTTACCCCCTAAATTTGCACTTTTCGATTCACCTGGTAGATACACGTGCGCCGCTGAGGCCTGCCAGGTCATGGGTTTTAGCCTTGATGTGCTATGAATTATCACTAGAAAAATTTCTAGCCTTACATGACGACCGTTAGTCGGAGGGTTCACTAGCTCTTAGAGTATAACTAAAAAGTTCAAAATATTTCATAAAAAATATTTTTACGCTCTTTTCAATGCCGGTATTATCTTTTTGAAAAATTTATATATACAGGGTGAAGGATTTAAAAAAAAACAACATATTTTTACATAAAAAATCGGGAAAACACAACTTTTGGTAAACCGATTCTTCCGGTTCAAGAGCTCGATCTTGTACATCAAAAAAAGAACCCATATACCAAATTTGGTGGAAGTCGGACTTGTCGTTTAAAAGTTATCGTGCTATTAGTCACATATATATCGTCGCCATTTTCGTCGTTTTCTATCAGTTTTATGATATCCGTGGTAAATTTTTGTCCTGATCTTCCACTCCTAAATCCTTGTTGTTCATCCAATATGTTTATGCACACCATTATTTTTTGTCCATCAGTATTTTTGTCCCGAGTTTCAGTAAAATCCCTCTATAATTACTGAGGTCTGCCCTATTACCTTTCTTAAATAACGCTAAAATCATTTGAGTGGTTTTCTATTCTTCTAGAATTTTTCCTGTATTTATTATTTTACTATCAGGATATTCATACAGTGTATTTTTCAGACTACCTATAATGAAAATTGCATCTGTTGTTGATTTTCTTTGCATAAAGCCAAACTTAGAATTTCCTTTGTTTTTGTAAACATGTAATAATATCATGGAACTCTCACAGGTCGAGTAACTTTGTACCATACTCAGATATATAAAGAAATATACTGGATAGGTTTCATGAAATAAATTCAATTTCGAACAAGTTTTTTATTTATTAAAATTTTTTATACAGAAAATAAAAAAATTCTATAATAAATGAACAATTATCGGATTCATAGAGAGAGCTCATAAACACTAATACTTTTATTTTGTTTGATATAAAGTCTCGTTATCATTTATTCAAAATGGATCCAAACATACCTACGTCCAAAAAAAAGCTAAGTTATAAAAAATCATAGTTACTCACGCCTTTTACCCGCGCTTACGGGTAAAATATGTTGCTGTCCATTTTCAAATGTTTTTGTAACCTAGATGACCATCTCTAATCCCCAATCATAGCGCACGTCTCTTCTTAACCATCATTTTTTGCAGAAATGGATTCAATATGTCGCGATCAGGGCTGAAAAATTACCAACAAAATGAATTTCAAAACTGAATTATAAAATATTTTATATAAAGCTTTTATATAGATCAAACAATTTTTTGAGTAGCCATTTTGGCTACTGAAAATGGACCTTAAATTAAAATTAAATACAAAGGAAGAGGATGCTCTGGAAAGATGGGAAAAGGAAATATGTATTGAGACGCGTGTTCGGAGGACGGAAAAGAGCAGATGGGTGAGAGAAAAGGACCCACAATGAATTAATGGAAAAGAGAAATTGGAGCTCGATGCCAGAATAGCAAAAAGGAATAAAAAATTATACAGCTTTAGATCCTTAGTGACTTCAAAATACGTTTCTAGATAAGGCAAACTCTGAATATATAAAACAATAATTAGACTCACAGTAACATATGAATGCGAGGCATGGACATTAAATAAAAAGGAAGAGGATACTCTACAAAGATGGGAAAGGAAAAATACGCATATTTGGAGGAAAGAAGACAGAAGACGGGTGGGAGAGAAGAACCCACAACTAATTAATGGCTTTGTACAAAGAACCTATCATCACCAGGTTCGTCAAGTCACAAATAATTCACAGCCCCAACCCAGATGGTTGGGACATGTAGAAAGAATGACAGTGAGCAAAATGCCTAAACTAGTTATGACCAGAAAACTAATCGGTCCCAAAAGAAGAAGTATACCCATAATGAGGTGGATTAATAAAGTGGAGGAAGAGCTTAAACAAGTGAAGGTGAGGTAAGAGACCTAATACATACTGCAAGATAAAGAAAAATGGTCAAACGTGATCGCGAACATCCATTATTGGATTGCATAAGAAAAAGAAGAACGTTTGTGGGCAGTTTTTTTCATGTTTTTTCTGTTTGGGGTTGCATAGGAGACATCTGGAGCATGCAAAAATGTTACAAACACATTAAAACTTTGTTCATGGCGTGGGCATTTTACCCAACCATCATGGTTGAAGAGTAATAGCTGAATAGTATGTACTATATTGGAAAATTCATCAATCTTACCTTGAAGGGGTTAGTGTTGACGTACGTTATACTGAAAAGTATTAATTTGAAAACCATCTTGTGTTGGGATTGTGTTACCTACATTAACAGATTCTCTAGCGACCATATTACAACGAAATGATGGATAGACTGCTTCCACCTAAAACGAAAGGATTTGTTTTTATATGTATTTGTACCTATAGGCTATTGATTATGTTCAAATAAGATAGCTAAAAGCAACTACAACGTTAACGGGATTTTATTGTCTCATATGGTCAATGAACCAATAAATTGGAAAAAACCGCGGAGTGCTACCATTCAAATGGGTGCGTTTTTGAGAAAAGGGTGAATTAGTCCCCAGGCACAGGGTGAATTAGGGTGAGTTCTATTCACTTTTGGTACAAACACGTCTACAGGAAAATTGTTCCAGGTTAAATTTGCTATCGAAATATTCAAAAGAAAAGCAAGAAAAAAACACGGAAGAAAGCAATTTTGTTTTTTGCCCCATAACTTTTTTCCACAGGGATATAGGTATAGGCATTGCTTCAGAGAAAAATAACTTCCATCCTTCCTCTTCAAAATGACGTTTGGTAGAAGCAAATACTATAGGTAGAAGTGTCTAGGAATTACAGTTTCCAAAATAGGATTTTTCAAAGTTCGCCGCTCGCAGCATTTTTAACCCATCTTCCCCATTATTTCGCAAACATTGTTCTGTAACTTTTTCTACGCTTTTTTCACATTCGTGAAACATCCCAGAATATATAATAAATATAGCTTCAGAACAACATCCCAGAATAAGGTTTAAGAAGTCGCCCACGTGAAAAGTGGTCCAAATTTTTGTTAACAATTTTTTTTTAATCAAATTGCAAAAATCAGTATTTTTGGCCCGGAAAATTTTTTTGTAGGTTGTTTTACCATTCTGGATAAAAAAGGTCTCATAATTTTTCTCCAAAGTTGATCGTTTTCGAGTTATAAGCAATTTAAAATTGAAAAAAACGAAAAATGGCGATCTTCAAGGCTTAATAACTCGGTTAAGTTATTATTATGAAAGTCAGAAAGTGACTAAATCAAAGTTTAATGCTCCCCCTACAAGATCCTGAAGCTGTTATTTTTAAGTAATAATAATGAGCGCCATGCACGTGTTAGGCGGCCGTAAATGATGAGTGCGAGAGAGATGCCATTGCGGCAGTCCAATTGTGCATCTTACTTGCACTCACATTTCACAGCCGCGTCAATACGATCTAAACACCCATTGTTACTAATTAAAAATAACAGCTCAGTAATAAATTTATAACACATATTTCTTCAGGATCATGTAGCGGAGGCTTTATATTTTGATTTAGTCACTTTCTAACTTTCATAATAATAATTTTTAACCGAGTTATTAAGTCTTAAAAAGGGTCATTTTCGCGTTTTTCAAATTTTAAATTACTTATAACTCGAAAAAGATCAACTTTAGAGAAAAATTATAAGAGACCATTTTTGTCCAGAATGATCCAAAAAACCTAACAAAAATTTGTTCGAGCCAAAAATATTTATTTTTGCAATTTGATTAAAAAAAATGTTAAAAAAAATTGAACCACTTTTCACGTGGGCGACTTCTTGAACCTTATTCTGGGATGTCTCACGAATGTGATTATGCAAAAAAATCTCATGGGAATATTTTTCCCAACGGACCCTTGTTTTCGCCTTGTCTATTTATGTTTCATTTTGTGTTATAATATAAGGGATACGAACTATTTAATTAGTTTTTTTTTCTAAACCTGATATCTTAAAAAAGAAAATTATTGTCAGAGCGCTAAAAATATCAGAAATCTATCATACTCAATAATTAACTCCTATAACTATAATATCAATAAACACTGCACAAAATAAATGAAATAAACTAATATGAATCTTAAAACCTTTCTACTGAAAAAGTGAAAATTCTTAGTTATAACCCTCTTCTTCCAAATGAACGACATGTTGATTATATGCAGTTTTACCCATAAACTTCGACTAACTGACGATGAATGGCAATAGCTAAAATAAATTTTGCATTTAAAAAACGCATCACAGCATAAATTTCACATTGGTGGTAGCAGCGACCGTGATCTCCATCTTCGTAGGCTACTAGGACGACACTGAGCAATGCAGCGAGCCTAAACTGGTGGGCTAAGAGAGAGGGAGAGTTGATGTGTAAGGCAGTGTTGCCAGATTTCTCCCAGCAGGTCGCATTCTTTCTCAGTGGCAGGAAATCTTATTTTACGAATTACTGAGATCAATGAGTTTTGATCAGCCACAAAACAACCCTGGCTCCTTGACTAATAATTATGAAGTATCCTAAACAAGAGAACTAAGATTCATTAATATTTAGTTCAACGGGATGCTATAAAACAGGCAGATCCCTTGTTTATGGAGTTTCACGTCTTGTACAATAGTACTCCGATCAGATGAATATTAATGAGCCTCTTAGTTCTCTGGTTCTACTATATAAACTCACCTTTAATGAACACCATTCTTTGAATAATAGACAGCCAGTAAAATTTGGAATTACGGTAGTTTGAGGTACTGCTAAACTAAATGTATACAATTGACTGCATCCTGGTTGAACACCTGTACGCCCCGTTTGAGCTAAAATGACTTTCTCTTTTTTATGGTTACGTCTAGTATCTGAGAATTTCATTTTCTACAAAAAAAAACAAATGCTATGTAAGTGTTCCATTTTTCACATGCAAAAAATAATATTATATTTTCATTGTATCAAATTTCACAACCTCAATGTTAAAAAAACTATTTCTTAAGGGGATGGGTACGTATTTTCGGTTGCAATGCTATTCAAATGGGGATTCATTTTTTTCGAATCCTGAGAAAACTAATAAGTATTTTTGAAAAAATTAAACTCATAATGAAAGATTACGTTCTTACCGAGGGCCGAAAGTCCCTGAAAACTTCTATAATGTTTATTTTAATAAGCTACAGTTACAGACACTATACAGGGTGAGGCAGATAACTGGCCTATTAGAAATATCTCGAGAACTAAAGGCAACAGAATCATGAAAATTGGAATACAGGGGTTTTGACGGATGATCTATTAAATGAAAATATTGTCATCTCTTTGCAACTTCCGGTTATACCGGAAGTTGCTTATAACTTCGTTTTTTTAAATGGGACACCCTGTATATTTTTATATTTTTGGATTCTCTTCGATCTCTTCTTTCTTAAAATATGAGGTTTTGTAATATTATACAGGGTATTTTAAAAGATAATTACGTTTTTTTATTAATTTCCTAGCAAAATTAACACCCTGTAGAATTGTAGTAGTTTGACATCTAAAACTCTACTTACGTTCAAATGATTTTTAATATACTCTACTATTGTGGAGAATCATTAGTATAGCTAAATTTTGAATTTTAGTATACAGGGTTGGTCGAAACTCGGAATGAGTATTTTCTGAGTTTTATTAAATGGAACACCCTGTATTTTAGTATTGTAATGAAATGATATTTTATGGTACTTTTTTATTTCTTAAGCATTCCCTATACCTAACTGCTTTAATTTGTGCTTAATTGTTAATCGCACCAACAATCTTAACTAAGTAGGTATTTCGATAGCTAAACCATTATTGGTGATTTTAAGGACCAGTCTGGATTAATATGTATTTATTTCTGAAAAATTATTTGGGATTGAGTATTTTCACGGCCAACCTAATAAAATTTTACGTATTTTTTGGTGCAATTAATGTTTAGCTTGAATCACCAATAACTCACAAATTAAAGCAGTTAGGTATAGGGAATGCTTAAGAAATAAAAAAGTACTATAAAATATCATTTCACTACAATACAAAAATACAGGGTGTTCCATTTAAGAAAACTCAGAAAATACTCATTCCGAGTTTCGACGAACCCTGTATACTAAAATTAAAAATTTAGCTATACTAATGATTCTTAACAATAGTAGAGTATATTAAAAATCATTTGAACGTAAGTAGAGTTTTAGATGTCAAACTACTACAATTCTACAAGGTTGTGAATGTTGCTACGAAATTAATAAAAAAACGTAATTATCTTTTAAAATACCCTGTATAATATTACAAAACCTTATATTTTAAGAAAGAAGACATCGAAGAGAATCCAAAAATGTAAAAATATACAGGGTGTGCCATTTAAAAAAACGAAGTTATAAGCAAACTTTGCAACTTCCGGTATAACCGGAAATTGCAAAGAGATGAAAATATTTTCATTTACTAGATCAGTAACAAATAGACTTCCGAACGGTAAGGTTGTATCCGAGACGTTCTTATCAACGAGTAGTTAAATTAGTATATTATTAAGGATATTATTTATCGTGAGTGATGTCCGACGATCCAATTAAATGGTCGTTATGTTATCACGAAACCAGAAACCAAAAGTCGATTAATAAGTAAGTTTTTACTTTTATTTTTATTAAAAATAAAGGAACAATTATTATTTTAAAATGTTTCCTAATCAGACGCCAACTGAGGCAATATTAGTCCAGGAAAAGAACGTTTTATTTTCAGAAAATGCACAACGTTCGCAAAATGAACAAGCATTGTATAATGCATGGGTTCAATCAGAAAATAATGTTCAAAAACTTAATATAGATAATCAGCGCCTAAATCAAATAATTATCACAATGGAGCAAAGATTAGCAAAGCTTGAGAATACCCAACAAGATATAGGGTCAACAGCAAGCGCCGATAAAACAAAAACCAAAACAGACAAATCTGAATATTTTACCGATGAAGAAGATTTAGCCAACGAAACGGAGTGGATAAGACAAGAGAACAGGAGGACTAAAAAACGCAAAATGGATACTTCATTATCTCCTCCCTCTCCAGAGAAAGCAACAGCTGTAAAGCAAATTCAAAAGCCAAAACTGCCACCTCCGGTTGTAGTTGAAGGTTTCGAAAATGCTGCCAACTTAAGTAAGACTCTAGTCGATGCTAGTATTAAATTCACCATGAAAATAATAAACAGTGAAGTCATAAAAATCAATACACCCGACAGTAATGAGTATAGAAAACTAATAAACAGTTTAAACACGAGTAAACTTTCCTATCACACATATGAAAATAAACAAGAAAGACCAATCAGAGTAATGGTTAAGAAACTACATCATTCCTATCAGCCTAATGACATAGTAAAGGAGCTACAAAGAAGAGGATACAAAGCTATACAAGCTGATAAAAAATTAAAGTGGAGAACTAAAAAACCTCTTGATATGTTCATCCTGACGTTCAGACAAGATGAAGATATAAACAAAATCTTTGGAATAACTGACATTTTGAGCATGAGAGTAGAAATTGAACCACTAAGGAGCTTGAAGCTGGTACCACAGTGCAAAAGATGCCAGGCCTATGGTCATACCTGGAAATATTGTAATAAGGAACCAAGATGTGTTAAATGCATCGGTAAGCACCTTACCAAAGATTGTCAGAAACCACTAAAAGAGGAACCAAAGTGTATCCATTGTGGTGAAAATCATCCTGCAAGCTACCGAGGATGTTATGTAGCCAAAAAAATACAAAAGCTGAGAAATCAGAGAACAAATAAGGCCAGTCTACCAAAACCACCACAAAGGGTCAATGAGAAGGAAAAGCCAAAAGCACAAAACGTCACTGCAAATAGAAAATACAGTGATGTAGTTAATAATGTAAAACAAACGGACCAAGAATTGGAAACCGAGAATACATTGAAAATAATATTATAAAAACTCATCAAGATAGATGACAAAATAACACAAATAGATATACGCGTTACTAGATTGGAACATAGCGCTAAAGGAGCTATACCGAAAATTCGAAATGGCTAAGCAACTACGAATCATGGAATGGAATGCCAATGGGCTTCTACAACATAAAAATGAACTGCAAACTATCCTAGATACAGAAGAAGTTGATTTATGTCTCATAGCTGAAACACATTTCACGAAACAATCTTTTATAAAGCTTAGAGGATACAGGGTATACCACACTATACATCCTGACAATGCAGCCAAAGGAGGCAGCGCACTAATAATAAAAGATAACATTGAACATTATGAGGAGCTAAAATATGAAACAGAACACATACAAGCAACTACGGTATGTGTCAAACTAAAAACTAATTGCGAAGTTAATGTAAGCTCAATTTATAGCCCCCGTAGGCATTCCATTAAAAAAGAACAGTATGTAGAATACTTGAAAAGTTTGCGAAAAAGATATATCATTGGAGGTGACTTTAATGCAAAGCACACCCAATGGGGATCAAGATTAACAACAACTAAAGGAAAAGAGTTACTGGCAGCCATAAAAGAACAGAAATGTGAAGTAATATCAACAGGTAGACCGACTTATTGGCCAACAGATACAAACAAAATACCGGACTTAATTGATTTCTTTGTTATTAAAAATATTTCATCCAACTATGTAGATATTAATGAAGGATGGGATATGAATTCAGATCATTCACCCATAATACTCACTGTGAGTGACACGATTATCAGAAAGGATTGCAACCCAATACTAACAAATAAACTAACAGACTGGGAAAGTTTTAGATCAATCCTTGAAGATAGAATTGAACTAGCAGTACCATTAAAAAAACCTGAACAACTAGATGAGGAAGTTGAGTTGCTTGTACAAAATATACAAAAATCAGCATGGGAAAGTACTCCTACTATAAGATCAAACGTCAAAGGAAACAACTATCCGAAAGAAATTAAAAAGTTAATTAAAGAGAAAAGAAAACTTAGAAGGAAGTGGCAACAAACCAGAGCACCCCAAGATAAAACAAATTTAAACAATGCTAGTCAAAAACTTAAAAGAGAGATTCAAAATATAAAAAATGAGTCAATCAGTTATTACCTGAGAGAGTTGACGGATAATAGTAGCACAGAGTACTCTCTATGGAAAGCTACAAAAAGGCTAAAAAGACCAGTAACCCATTCTCCACCCATTAAACTAGAAGATGGTAGCTGGGCTAGAAGTAATGAGCAAAAGGCAGAGAGATTTGCCACATATTTAGAAAATACATTTAAACCGCATGATGACCAAAATAATGATCAAATATCGATAGAGCCTAATCAGACAGAGGAGAGAATCAGACCAACATCCCCGAAGGAAGTAGCTGATGAAATAAAAGACAATATAAATCCTAAGAAGGCACCAGGATATGATCTAATTACTGGAGAATTACTAAAAAACCTGCCTCGTAAAGCCATAGTCAAATTGACCAACATCATCAATGCTGCATTAGATTGAGATATGTTCCAAATTTATGGAAAATAGCTGAGGTTATAATGATACCAAAACCAGGAAAATCACCAAATGAAGTGTCTTCATATAGACCATTATCACTTTTACCAGTGATGTCGAAGATTTTTGAGAAACTTCTGCTAAAAAGAATAAAACCAATAATAGAAGAGAAAAAAATGATTCCAAACCACCAATTTGGCTTCAGAAATAAACATTCTACGATTGATCAGGTACACAGAATGACTAACATAATTGAGAAATCATTAGAAGAAAAGAAAGTCTGTTCTACAATCTTTTTAGACGTAGCTAAGGCCTTCGACAAAGTTTGGCATGAAGGTTTAGTCTACAAACTCAAAATTCTTATGCCTAAACAATATTCAGAAATTTTACAATCATATATATCTGACAGATATTTCAGAATTAAGCAAGAAGACGTGTACACTGATCTAAAAGAAATCAGAGCAGGAGTCCCTCAAGGAAGCGTATTAGGTCCTGTTCTCTACCTGTTATACACATACGATATACCTGAAATGGAAAATGATACTATAGCCACATTTGCAGATGACACCGCTATCTTAGCAGTAGGTGATACCAGCGAAGAAGCAGCAGAAAAATTACAGTCGGCAATCAATAAAATACACAACTGGACTAAAAAATGGAAAATCAAATTAAATGAATCTAAATCTATTCATGTCAATTTTACAAATAAAAAAATCGAAAACATTCCAATTAGAATAAATGATGCCCAAATACCATATGCATCTTCTGCAAAATATTTAGGTATCACACTTGATGCAAGGCTTCGCTGGAAAGTCCACATTAAAAAGAAAAGGGAAGAATTAGGTATCCGTTACAAAAAAATGTATTGGCTGATGGGAAGAAACTCTGCATTGTCCACATATAACAAAATACTTTTATACAAACAAATACTTAGACCAGTATGGATGTATGGTTGCCAACTCTGGGGCTGTGCCAATTCAAGTAATATTCAGATTATCCAGAGATTCCAGAATAAAGTATTACGGAACATCGTTGATGCTCCTTGGTATATCCGAAATGTCGATCTCCACAAGGATCTTGAGATGGAAGATGTAGACAAAGTTATCAAGAAGATGGCAGGTAGTCACGAACAACGGCTCCATAGTCATGTAAACATCGAGGCCATCCAGCTCCTCGATAATACTGGGCTAGAAAGAAGACTCAAACGAAGAAAACCATTTGAGTTAGTGTAAAGTGTTAGTGTAAAAGCAGAGCATAGTGTTGTATTGTGTGTTAGTTTTAGTTTTAAAATTTCATACTTGTTAAAAAAAATAAGAGGACACCATAGGGTTAAGATCTTAGATTATGTATCATGTAGTAATATAAGTTAAAGAAGAACTGATAATTGGTCAACTGATGACCAGATTTCAGTAGTCTAAACACAGCTTGTGTTTAATAAAAAAAAAAAAAAAATTTACTAGATCATCCCTCAAAACCCCTTTATTCCAATTTTCATGATTCTGTTGCCTTTAGTTCTCGAGATATTTCTAATAGGCCAGTTATCTGCCTCACCCTATATATACACTATATTTTCGATATTCTAAATCTGACTGAATTGAAAATTGGGCCAACTTCCATCTTAAAGTTCAGGAAAAGACTCACCCATTCATATGTCAACCATCTATTTTGGTCCAAGGGTGTGGATTTTACGGCCCTTCCTATTTAGGGTCTGTTTTTCGTTCTCGTCCCCAAAACTCCCAAACACTTCTAATAAACTCCGACCGACTCCGACTCCGAAAATTTAACTCCGACCTTTGCGGCTTCTAATAGAAGCGATCATTACCTTTCCAACGCATGTCTAATTTTGAAAATCGGTTATACCGTTCAAAAGTTACCGAGCTCAGAAATATGAGTCAATTTTTATTTAAAAAATTGAAAATGTTTGTGGATATGTATGTATGTATGTGTGTGGAAAAGTTAAACCGATCTGAATTTTTTTTCTGTGTTTGAAGAGGGTGTGAGGGCCGATTCAGAACCGGTGAAGTTTGTGAGTTTTGACTACCCATAAGCCAGCTATAGGACTTGGTAGGTACAAAACCAAAACGGCATATTTTTTGGCGGGATATATCTTCTGTTCAAGAAGAGACAGGAGAACAGTAAATACACTAGATCAATAGCGTTGAGTTAAGCTTTCAAATGGTGTCTAAGCTGTCAGGATCAGACATACACACGGCTCAGTATAGCCGAAAAACTGAAAAACTAAACTTTGAAAATTTTGGTTTTTCGACAATTACTCAAAATTTCAACCTACGAATTACGCCAATAACTGAGCGTTTGTAGAAAGACTCTAGACGAATCTAACGGTGGATACCTTATATCCGGGAAAATTCGAATTTTTAAGTTATAGTCTTCATAAGTATGATCAAATCTATTTCTTATGGAAAAACGGTTTTTCAAGCTCAATAATTCCTGTAATAGCTTCAGTTATCATACTTGACCTTAGATGCATAAGATACTACTTGTCAATACGTTTGAAACTCATGTTTAGTGAACAAAATCGGTTAAGCCGTTTGGAAGTTATTAAGCTACAAAAGTATAATCCAGTTAACGATTATTCCCTAAATGGTTTATGTAGTTGTAGTGGTTACGACGCTAATTTGATCTGGCAACGGGCAATCCGAGTTCATTTACTGGCCATCCCAATACAATCTATTTCGAATAGAAAAAAAATCTAGTGTACATTCGATGGACACTAGATCATTTGGGAGATAATGCGACAAAGGCGACCATTTATAAAGCTAAACGTGTAATCGAGAAACATTGCATTCAACTTTATACATTTAATTTATAAATAATTTTGAAAAACTCCTGATACAAGAATAAAAACCGATAAACGCCGTAAAAATGAGTGGCGCATACAATATTCCAGCTACAAAAGATCTGATATGAATATTACGTGGCGCGAAAATGTATTTTGATTTTGATGCAAAACAAAATTCTAGGTTTATTTTAAAAGATTTTTTCATAATATTTGCTAAATTTGTAGTAAACGCGCCACAAAAGAGTTTCAAAATTCAAACTCTATCAAAGTTACTCTTTTGTGGCGCGTTTTACTTCAAATTTGGCAAATATTATGAAAAAATCTTTTAAAATAAAACTAGAATTTTGTTTTGCATCAAAATGAAAATACATTTTCGCGCCACGTAATATTCATATCAGATCTTGTGTAGCTGGAATATTGTATGCGCCACTCATTTTTACGGCGTTTAGCGGTATTTTTATTCTTGTTTTTGTCTTACAACGCACTCAGTCGAATAGAATATTGTCAGCATATTGTCAGTCAGACAGTGACAATCAGTGACAATTTTAAATATTTGACATGGCATCGGGAATATTTTGAGTTGTTGATTAAATAATATTGATATAATATAGTGTATTTGATAAATAATTGATTTAAGACGTGAACTTAATAAAAAGTTATTTATTGTGTATTATTTGTGGAAGATCCAAGCAGAGAATACATCAGGATAATATATTCTGTGAACCAAGTATTTTGTTGTTAAAGATGTTCAAAATTGTAAGCGTTCCATAGTAACAATATATTATTAAAAAATCACTTTAACACTTTTCCTCTTTTCTCGATTGAGTATTAGTTTTTGTTGTACATATAAATTATTACAATCACGGAATGCATAGTTAATGAAAAAATTATCACATTTATTAGTTGAATTAATAATTTGCAATTATACAAATAACAGTTATCCAAGAACATTCAAAAGCCACCTCTTTAAGTTAATGATGACATTTTCAAGTAGAATGACATTCTAGTAATGTTTACATATCCATACCAGTGTGAATTTTACTACACATAATTTGCCGTCTAAAAACAGAAATACCGATGGCCTTAATCTAACCCTGAATAATAATTCCTAGTATCTAGTTTGATCCCTACCCAAGTACAGACATTTTTGAACTGAAAACGGAAGATTGTCTCTCTTGACTTGACTGTTGACAGCCACATCCAACAGAAAGGTAAAAAATCTCTGTAAGTGATATCCACTAGTTACCGCGTGGTGAAAAGTACCGCAAATATCTTCAATAAATAATAAACAAAGTTATTATTGCCAATATGATCGCCAGCGTTCGATAATCGGACAGGGTACTGTAAGAAGAAGATATATAAAAAGAATGTGTGTGTAATGTGTACGCACGTAAGAAGTTATACTTCTATTATAAGATTTCAGCGAAATAAAATACTTTTAACAGTTTATTTTATTTTATTAAATATTAAACTGATTTTAATAGTTACTACTTTCCAAAAATCCAAAAATTAAAAAAAAAAAGACAGCAATTATCCGTATTTGAACCCGGGACCTCTCGATCCGTAGTCGAATGCTGTACCAATGAGGCTACGAAGGCATTGTTTTGACGGTTTCTCGGACATTATGACAAACCACGGTAACAAATAGACGAAGTGAAGTGTTAAATAAAAATGTTTTAATAATACGTATTACCTTACTTCTGAGGAAGACAAATCCAAAGACACAAAAAACACTAATATATTTTTTCCACACCCTTTTTGGACCGATACATGTATACACTTACAAGATGTATACATGGACACTTACATGGACACTTACATGGATACACTTAAAATATTTAGCAACGAACAACATGCTGTCTCTGTGCGTATGCGCGCAGAATAGGGCTTTTCATCGATTGTCATTTGTTTCGAGCTTCTGTCATGTGTCACATAATATTAATATATCTACGCCATACGTTTTTGGTTTGTATTATTGTATATGTTACAGTTCAAGTTGATTCTCAGTTAGAGTTGACTCCAACTAGTTGGAGTCAACTCCAACTGAAACGAGCAGTAAAAGTTGATTTTAAAAATTTAAATCAACTTTTACTAGTTGGAGTTGACTCTTCCTGGATCGATTCAGGAAATGTTGATTATACGAGAATCTCAAGTGCATTTTTGATGAGTGTGCGTTTCTTTGTTTTGACCGTTTCAACTACTTATTAGTATAGTCTGTAACGTCGCCCCCGTTAGGTAAATTATTCTGATTCGATTTTTTGCACAAACTTACTCAAAAAATACATCCGTATAACAATCCTTATAACAAATACACAGGGTGTCACGCGGTACCGCGGTCGAAAAATTGTTTAACCAATTTCAGTAAAGTCAATCAGTAAAGTGACTCTTTATCGAACGATTCTGATATTACGAGCAGAGGAACAGACGCGTTCGATAACGAGTTTTGAGGTGGTGCGTACAAAATTGTATCGTTAATCATAAAAAACATTAAGACTTACTTACAACTTTGAGGAATTTTTTTTTAATTTTAGACGAAGTAAAAAATTCGTATGACAGTAATGACAGATGACTTTTGCATGATAGCCGGTTTTGATGTTTAATCGATAGTTATCAATATTGTATACCTACCTAATTACTAAATCTGTAGAGTTTTGATTTATTTTGTATGAATATAATTGCGAAACACTACAGAATTTTACTTTTTGACATAAATTTTATTAATAATAAGATAAATTTTGTACAATATTTTTAATAATTAAAGTAAATAAATTTTAATTTCACTCAAATAAATAATCGATTGCTGCCATTGACCACTTACATTCAATCACGGTTAATTTGATTAATTATCGCGGCAGGTAAAGTAACATTCTTCTTTCAATACAACAAATGGGTACAATAATGAATGATTTTAGTGAAGTTTGGCGATAAACAATGATTTTAAACAAATTCGCAAAATACATAGTGTTTTCATTTCGTACAATTTTTTTAGATCCGTTGGGCCTTTTTTTCTCTATAATTGACTGTTGTCGAGTTATTAGCGACTTAAAATTTGAAAAACGCCAAAATAACCATTTTCAAGGTTTAATAACTCGGTTAAAGATAATTATTGTGAAAGTCGAGCGAGCGGCCGTGGAGTAACGGCATAATCGCTGGCCTCATACGCCAGTGCAAGTGGGTTCGAGCCCTGCTAAAGACAAACCATTTTCATTTTCAATAATGACACGAGCCGTCTCACCGTGCCTCGGAGAGCACGTTAAGCAGTCGGTCCCCCTGGGCTAGTGTACATCGACGCTAGTTACTTGAAACAGGGTTAAAGATGTAATTGGCGCCGGAACTGTCCGAAAGGCAAAAATGCCATACGATATTATATATTATGAAAGTCAGAAACTAAAAAAATCAAAGATTAAAGCTACCTCTATAAGATCCTGAAGAATTTTTTGTCATTATTTCATTAATAAGATATTATTTTTAATTATCAACAATGAGCGCTAACCGTGTATTGAGGCGCCGTCAATGTGAGTGCGAGTGAGATTCACCATTGGATGGCTGGAATGGTGCATCTCTTTAGCACTCACCATTGACGGCCGCCTAATACGCACTTAGCGCTCATTGTTAATAATTAAAGATAAAGCTTAGTAATAAAATAGTGACAAAAATTTCTGCTGGATCTTGTAGAGGGGGTTATAAACTTTTGGTCACTTTCTGACTTTCATAATAATGGATTTTAACCGAGTTATTAAGCCTTGAAAATGGCTATTTTCGCATTTTTCAAATTTTAAATCGCGTATAACTCGACAACAATTAATTTTAGAGAAAAATCACAAAATACCTTTTTTGCTCAGAATAACCCAAGTGATCTAAAAAAAATTGTTCGAAGTGAAAAAATTATTTTTGTGAATTTGTCTAAAAAAATTGTTTAAAAAACAATTTATCGATCAAGGTACTGCCTGGCACCCAGTAGATTTGTTATAAGGACCTTTTTGAGTAAGTTTGTGCAAAAAATTCGAATCGGAGTAATTTACCTAACGGGGGCGACGATACAGTCTAGACTAATTTGAACACATTCAGTAACATTTAATTTCTAGAATCGGCTGTTTGTGTGAATCAGAATCAACTTTTACTAAATGGCATTGGGAAGAGTATACTTTTCCTAGTTGGAGTCTACTTTTACTAGTAAATGTTGAATATAAATCTTCATTTTATATTTATAATCAACTTTTACTGAAACCAGCCGTTAGAGTTGACTCCAACTAGTTGGAGTCAACTCCAACTGGATAATCAACTTGAACTGTAACATATATACCAATAACGTACGACGTAGATATATTAATATTATGTGACACATGACAGAAGCTCGAAACAAATGACTGTGAATGAAAAGCCCTATAATAAAAATTCACTCCCTATCGCGCCTAAAGAAGTATAACTTCAAAACATATTACCCTTGATAGTTGCACCAATACGTTGCTAATTGCTGAACTGGACATATTATTAATGAGCACCCTAAAGTTTATTGGTTCTCCTAATGCATAGTGGTTTTTTTCTAATTGTATCTCCATAGTTGAAGGTTTACTGGGCCAGCAACATAGCCGTGATTTGTTGTTGACTTCAACTGGTATTGGTCTCTAAAACAGAAGTGTAAGGCAATGCAAAATATTGTTACGTAACTACAACAAAGATGCCACCACAAGAGAAAATTTTTATGAACACCTTCACACTAATAAACGAGATCCAAATGATGAATACAGTGTGGGCCAAAGAAAAGAGTCCAAAAGAGCCAGAGTTATAAGATTTTAAGGAAATGTCGAAACAGGTCGATTTTTGTTCTAAGGGGGGACACATTTTTACGATACATACATCTGTCATTTGTCAACCCCCTCCCTTCCACGCCACCAAAACCTTATTTTTAAATAGGGAATAGGGGTCGTGTGGTAGCTCATTTGAAAGGGTATTCAATTATCTATTTAGTAATATAAACATTATCATAATTATTTATACTGTGTCCAAAAATTTTTTTAATTAAATTAATTGACAAAAAAAAGAAGAATGTATGTGATTTATTTAATTTAAAATACGTCTTTTGCAACGTTGCTAGCAACGTCGGAAAAACAAGTATTTTAAGACAACTGGCTCTTTAATATATTATTCCCTATGCTTCCTCGAACACCGTACCGGCCACCTGGCTGCTGATACAGGTTGCGTTCATTACTGCGCAGCACATTTATACAGGTAATGTTTACCTGTATGTTTATCAACTTTAAAAATGATTTGAAAAATTTTTTTGTCATTACTTTTTAAACATTATTAGAAATATGAATCTGTATGTTTATCAACTTTAAAAATGATTTGAAAAATTTTTTTGTCATTACTTTTTAAACATTATTAGAAATATGAATTAAAATTGCCAGACATTTCTGTGGTTTAAAAAGTAATGACAAAAAAATTTCGTTTTAAAATAATTTTAAATTCAATATACAGGGTGATTAATTAGTGCGATAAAGCCCAGTAGATCCGCTATAGTAATAGATAGCAATAAAAGTTAATAAAAAAAATTGTAGCCAACTTTGAGCTTCACATTGCAAAATTAGTTAGAATCTTACAGGGTGTTCGGTAACATAGTGGCAGACCAAACTTTTGATTTTTTTTTAATGGAACGCCCTATATTTTATTTTATATTCGAAATCTTCTTAACTTCCCCATCACAAAAATATAAAGGTTTGTTATGTAATACAGGGTATTTACAAAATTATAACCAATTTTCTATGAAAATCGTACAAGCTCAGCTCCCTGTATAAATAAAAATAAGCACAACAGCAATGGTTATTATTGATGCCATATTTTTTTGTTGATTGTGAAAATTTTTAAGAACTGTTGATATTGCTAATTTTCTTTATATCGAATACAGGGTGAGTCAAAACGCAAGAACATTCTTTTCTCCGAAACGTTAAATTGAACACCCTGTATTTTAGATCACTATCGAAAAGTACCATTACTGTACTTTAATTTTTGTATAATTGTTTTCTATTTAAAATTACTGATAAAATAATGTACTTGATATAAAGAAAGTTGGCAATATCAACCATTTTTATAAATTTTGACAATCAACAAAAAAATATGGCACCAATAAACCATTGGTGTTGTACTTATTTTTATTTATACAGGGAGCTGAACTTATTACGATTTTAATAGAACATTGGTTATAATTTTGTAAATAACCTGGTATAAACATATAACCTTGTATAACATAGCAAACCTTTATATTTCTGTGATGGGGAAGTTAAGAAGATTTCGAATATAAAATAAAATATAGGGCGTTACATTAAAAAAAAACAAAAGTTTGGTCTGCCACTATGTTATCGAACACCCTGTAACATTCTAACTAATTTTGTAATGTGAAGCTCAAAGTTGGCTACAATTTTTGTTATTAAATTTTATTGCTATATATTACTATAACGGATCTACTAAACTTTATCACACTAATCCATCCCCCTGATTTTGTATTTACCTGTACAGGTGTGCTGCGCAGTAATGAACGCAACCTGTATCAGCAGCCAGATGGCCGGTACGGTGTTCGAGGAAGCATAGGGAACAATATATGACAGAATCAGCTGTCTTAAAATACTTTCTCGAAAACGTTGCTAGCTCTTAGACCAGAGGAAATCCGAAGACGAATGCACGCATAAGACACTGCAGTGGACAGAATAGAGCGGAGGAGCCTGTAGTGGTTTGCAAAAGAAATATTAAAGTGGAAACCCCCAGGTAAGAGGAAGAGGGGAAGACCAAGGCTATTCTGGAATGAAAATATAATAAAAGTCATGGAACGTCAAGATTTGGAGGAAGAGGACGTCCAGGATAGGAATAGATTTCATAGGCGTAACCAGGGGGGGGATTTGGGGGTTATAACCCCCTTTGGGATTTACTTTGAGCTCCATACGCTTAACACCATTATGTGATGTTGACAAATCAGGCCAGTTTGAAATTGTGACCCACCCCCTTAGGATCATCCTGGTTACGCCGTTAATAGACGGCGGTTAGGTGTGAGGATGCGGCATAGGCCGTTTTAAACCCCGGATATATACATACCGTTTGGTTAGGGGGATGTAATATAGGTGCTATAACCTGTACTTCAACTTCATGTTCGTAGTCGAATGCCCACGGTCTATCCACAAAAGCGTATAAAAAATATCTGATAGAACCAAATTCATGATCGAAAGAAGATGGGATATCTGATGGAGGTAGTATATACTCGAAGTTATATTCGTATCTTCCAGGCATCATAGTACCTAAAACAATAATTAAGTAAATAGAAATTAGCTCAAAGACTATTTATATGTCATTTTTGAGACTTATTTGATTTTGACATTACAAATCTTGTTATTTTTTGAGGTATACAGGGTGTTTCAAAAAAGGTAACGCCGTCTCTAAGATAGGTAACAAATTGAAAAATAATTAAGGTTTGATTAGTAAAAAAAATTTGTACCGCCATCCGTTTTTAAGATAAAGGGCGTCGAAAAAAAACTTTACACATTTTTAACGATTTTGACGATACTACTTTCAATATTGTAATGAAATTGTATATCAATGTGTTTTTGAAGCTCATACATCCCATGAATTCATAATTTCAAATCAAAATATTCCGAAAACAGTACACAGTATCGAGTTTTACCAAGAGTACCTTTTTGATGTAAAATTGTATGATCTTTAATAGACCAGGGCTCATCTGTAAAAATATTAGCACATTTGGACGTTGAGAGGTGACTCAAATTTTTTTGCAGAAATTGCTTGAAAATTAATCAAATAATAATATTTTATCCTCCCTCTCAAAAAGGTGTAGCATAAATGGTTGAAAAACGTAATATGCGAATACTTGTTTTTGTATGTTTTTTTCGGAACTATTGCTATTTTGCAACAAGGGTGACTATTTTTTAAATTCTTACCCAATTCTATATTGTAGTAAATTTAATTACGCAACTTTTATGTCAATACAACTTTTCTCGGAAATGAATACTTTATAAGTTATAAGCAAAAAACGAAGAAAAAATCGAATTTTTCCTTCATTTTTTGACATTTTGATTATTTAAACAATGTTCCGGAACTTTTTGAGAGGGAGGATAACTCAAATAATATTATTTGATTTGTTTTCAAGCAATTTCTGCAAAAAAATTTGAGTCACCTCTCAACGTCCATCTCAAAACAGATGCGCCCTGGACTATAAGTTCACCTTCACTCGGAATTTTGATTGAATTCTACCAGTAAAAAGTTATTTTGAATAATACTTGCTACGAACCTTGTAACTAGTGCTAGTGGTCCTCTTCAGATATAAAAGCAAATTTATGGGATGTATCAGCTTCCAAAACACATTCATAAAAAATTTCATTACAATGTTGCCAGTGGTTTCGGCAAAATCGTAAAAAATGTTTAAATTTTTTTAACGGATGGCGTTACAAAAATTTTTACTAAACAAATTCCAATTATTTTTCAGTTTTTTACCTATCCTGAAGACAGTGTTACTTTTTTTTGAAACAGCCAGTATGGGAATAGCGTACCTTTATCAACAAATTCGGTGTCAGCCTTTATAAAATTTCTGATTTTGTTAATATATTGTTTATGTCTTCCACTGCCCACCGTCCATTCAACATGTTCCTGTCCACGAAACCTACACTTTATACCTACAACGATTAATAATTATTGATTCATAGTTTTGTACAATGCTAAAAAAAAATCATAATTTAAAAACAAGCTGAAAATGCGAGCATTATCATAACGAAAACTTTGTTTATATACGTATTTAAATTCATAATATGGAACATTGCTGTTACGAAAAGTTGTTTAGAATTAAAAATTATGTTTTAATGTGCAAATATATCATTCTAATTTAAATGTTGTGAAATACACTGCGCGTCATAGAAAACGGGCACCCCAAAAAATCGGTCATTTTTCATGTCTCGTATCTCGTAAACCTGTGGTCCGCTTTAAGTAATTTTTTCAATATCTTATAGCTTTATTCTTTAACAATATCGCTGTATATAGTAATAATGTTGTTGCTAAACAGGTAAATGTTCATTGTAAACCTACCGGGTGTACCAATCAAACTGTGTTTTTTCCTTAAAGTTTGCAACACCCTGTGGAATATTCTAGTATTTATAAAACACTGAAATTAAAGCCCTACAATAGCCTCAGGTTTTCTTAACATTCTGTTTCATGATTCATTCGCTTATGTTGGATAGTACAAAAGTTATTAGGTACTTTAATAATTAGACATGGTCTTTATCAGTACAGGGTGTTTCTAAATGCGAGAACCAGTGCGACAAACTTTAAGGGGTAATTCTGCATTAAAAAATAATGACAGTTTGCTCTACAATCTTATGCCCGCAAATGCTTCGTTGCCGAGATACGGAATGTTGAATTTTTTCTTACAAACTGACGATTTATTTATTGCTTAAAAATTGGTTGAGATATGCAAATGAAATTTGGTGGGTTTCATGACGTAGTTATTTCACGTTTTTTGACATACAATTAAAAATTTTATATTCACCATTGGCGTGAATACGTGATTATAAAATTCTTAATTGCATGTCAAAAAATGCGCAATAAATATTTCTTAAAATCCACCAAATTTCATTTGCATATCTCAACCGGTTTTAATGCAATAAATAAATAGTCGGTTTGTAAGAAAAAATTCAACATCCTGTATCTCAGAGACGAAGCACTTGCGGACATATGTTTATAAAGCAAATGGTTATTATTTTTTCATGCAGAATTACCCCTTAAAGTTTGTCGTACTTATTTAGAAACACCCTGTACTGATGAATAACATGGCTTGTTTTTAAAGTACCTAACTTTTGTATTATCCAATAAAAGCGAATGTATCAATAAACAGAATGTTAAGAGAACCTGAGGCTATAGTTGTATTTTAATTTCAGTATTTTATAAATGCTAGAATATGCCACAGGGTGTTGCAAACTTTGAGGAAAAAACACAGTTTGATTCGTACACCCGGTACACAATCAAAATTTACGTGTTTAGCAACAATATTATTACAGCGATATTGTTAAAGAATAAAGCTATAAGATATTGAAAAAAATACTTAAATCGGACGACAGGTTTAGGAGACACTTGACATCAAACATGACCCATTTTTTGGGGTGCCCGTTTTCTATGACGCGCAGTGTATAAAGATACTTTACTCGAAATTCATATTTTTTATACACCTCGTATAAAATTAATAAAATTTGATTCGTGATAGTTGCATCATAAATCTTATACCAAGAAGAGCTTTTTATGAAGAATAACTTTTCTTCGTCAAATTAAAAATACAAGATTGATAAATGAAAAGGATGTTGATATCCATAATTTGAGAAAATTCGTCAAATATTATAATTTTTTATTCCAAACAACATTTTAAGAACAATCTTCAAATATTGTGAAATACATAATACATAAAGATACTTTTTACTGAGGAACAACTGTAGTAGTACTTATGGAACAGTCTATTTATCATTAAAGGGGAGGCCGTATATACTTACTCCTACAAACCTTTTGAAAGTTATTAATACATTATTGCTTTCAAAATATACTCAAATTGTATTTTTATACATTTATTACACATATTTTTTTATATAATAATTAAATTCACTATAAAATGTCATTTATATTTTATTAATAGCTAAATAATTTAAAATTTAGTTTGACATTCACGAAGTGTCAAACTCAAATGTAAATAATAACATTTTTGCTTTGCTTAACAAATTCAGATTAAAAAAGTAGCCTAATGTTTAGTGCGTGGTAGGAAATAACCGGATTGTGACGTCACATTTTAGATTTTGAGGTCGATTATCTCGAAGACGGTTTGAGATATCGAAATGCCGTTTTCAGATTTGGATTCAGAAGACAAAACTACATAAGAATCCATCGATACATCTGCTCTAAGTATTGCAGGAGCGGCAACGCAATAACACACAGACTTTTGCAAATTTATAAACGAAAAGTTTTCGTTGATAACAAGCTAAAACTGCGAGCTTTATCATAAATAAAAACTTTGTTTATTTACGTTGTCAAATTCATAATAGTATTAGGAGAGTGCATATAGATTTTCATTTCGGAAAAAATCAAACAAGACAGAACTTTTTGTAATTTCATTAAGAAATGTTTAATAAACAACATATCAAAAAGTTCTACTCGAGAAGTGGGTTCTTCATTTTTTATTAAACAAATAAACTACGAAATTAGATGTTTTTTTAATAACTCCGAAAATATAAATTTTAGGAAAAAACTGACTTGACCATTGAAAAATTCACAAAAAAAACCTTATATAAAGAATTTTCTAAAATTAAATCTGTATCTTCTATATTTTTTTATTTATAACGCTAAAGTAACCCTTCTCACAAACATTAGCGCACTGTAAACTAGAGTACGGCGAAGTGCACGGTTGAGTTATTTTAATGTAATTCTTTAACTAATGGATCAAATGAAATTTTACAAACATGAAAGAAGAATAATTAAGCTATCTTATGGTTATAATAGAAAGAAATAAAATATATGGGCATAAGTACGGTGTGAGCGGAAAGTGAGCCTTACATGAATTTTGTTTAAAAATGATTTAAAAATGTTTAACTAATACAATTGTTCTTATAAAACTCTTACTTTTGCACAACTTACCTTTTAAGCGTCTTACTAAATGATGTTTTATTCAAAAAAAATCTCAAAAATTTAATTCAAATGATATGACGTCTCAAAAAATGTAATTTTTGAAATCTTTGTAGTTTTATAGAATTGCCACCACTTTAAGACGGTATTACTAAAGTTTGAACAGATCTATTACAGTTTTGTAAGCGATTTTTTAAAGCTTAGGATGTAATCTTTAAAATGCACTAAATTATTTTACTTTAGAAATGAAATAAACTATTTCTTTTTGAGAAAATTAAGAAAGATGACAAAAATGTAATACAAAAACCGAAAATTACCAGCTAAAAAAATGTTTATACAAAGTGATCAAAACTTTTTTCTGTAAAACTGACCTAAAATACATTTAATAATAAGCTTCAACAATAATAAATGTTCAGCAAAAAAATTTTTTTTAGTTCTTATACAGTATGTCTGCGTAACTTGGAACCTATTGATAACTTTTTTAAAAAAGTTATTCTTTATAAAATACTCTGCATCGTATATAATCTAAAAGGCAATCATCAAATATCAAATTTTAATTAACTTTATATGAGGTATGTCAAAAAATATGAATTTCTCTCAAGAGTAAAGTACCTTTAAATTTCACAATATCGAAGATTGTTAATAAGAAAAGTTGTTTGGAATTAAAAAAATGTTTTAGTGTTCAATTACATCCTTCTAATTAAAATATTGTGAATAATAAAGGCACTTAACTCTTAAGAAAAATTCATATTTTTTACATACCTCGTATAAAATTAAACAAGTTTGATATCTGATAATTGTATTTTAGACCTGGGAGAGCATTTTATGAAGAATAACTTTTTTTCGTAAAAGTGATAATAAAATAGTTATCATAATTGTAATAAAATGATGATGAGTATCCGTAATTTGAGAAAAAATTGAATTTTTTTTTTCGATTAGAATGATGTAATTGTATATTTAAACATAGTTTTTAAGTTCAAACAACTTATCATTTTTTGATATTCTGGAATATAAAGGTACTTTACTCTCTAACGAAATTCATATTTTTGACATAACTCGTATAAAATTGATAAAATTTGATATCTGATGGTTGACTTTTAGATTTTTGATTATCCAGAGTATTTTATGAAGAATAACATTTTTTCGTAAAATTGATAATAAAAAAGTTTTCCATGTGGTTCCTAGCTGCGCAAACATACTGCGCATAAGAGCTTCTGTATAAGAATTTTCAAATTGCAATGCCATATTCGGATTCAGCATAATCAAAAACAAAATAGAAACATATTTGATCAAAGTAAAATGATGAATTTAACGATATTTTTAAAATTATTTATACAAAACAATTGTTATTGTTTAAACAATTAATAAACAATTAGCGGCCAAATCTGCGAGTAGAACTTTTTACTTTAACATGTATATATAAAAAAAGTTTTAGAAAAATATAAGCTTGTTTGAATTTTTCCGAAACAATGTATATTTTCGTTATAATTAGAAAAATGATATATATGTAAAATAGGAAAAAAATTTCTATTTTACTTTATCGACAAATACAGTTGAGTCCGCGAATCTTTACCCGTGCGTCATCATTTAAAGCGTACGTAATAAGTCGATGATAAGTCGGAAATTTAAATATACTAAACGCAACAGCAAGGGACAGTACGTGACTTATTGTTGCGTTTAGTAAATTTCAATTTCCGACTTATCATCGACTTATTTCTTATTCTTTAAGTGATGACGCACGGGTAAAGATTCCCGGACTCAACTGTAACTATGTACAGCAATACATTGACGAAGAAAATCTACTTTTATCTTTTTTGTTTTATTAAGTTCCCAACTTATTGCAGGATGCATTAAAAAAAGATGACATGAGTAGTTGTGATACATAAAAAAGAAAAACGAAAAATATGAAAAACGAAAAAAAAACAGTTGAGATGTTTTGGAGTTTATGTATCGATATGAACTTTTCATTTGGATTTTTACGTACATTAGGTTTAATGCGTTTTGCTAAAAAAACCCTAAATTGCTGTCCCGAAATGAAAGTGTGCTTTAAGGTCGGTTATCTCGAAGATGGTTTGAGATATCGAAATGCCGTTTTCAGATTTGGATTCAGGACACCCAACTACATAGGAGTCCAGCTGTATATCGGCTCCAAGTATTTCACGGACGGTAACGCACGCACGAACAAATATAACTTTGGCGAATTTATAAACGAGAACAAAGTTTTCGTTGGAAATCGATCTGTTTCAGAATTTGTCTCCAAAATCGACCATTCTTGAAAAAATGAATTTATTCCATGATTTTGCCCCTCACTAGATATAGGTATTATATAAATATCTTGGTATATCGTATATTATTATTTACCTCTTATTTTTTCTTCCTTTTCGAATATGCATATTATTGTTCCTTTTATTGCATCACCTGGAGCACAAATAGGTGGACTGGATAAAATAATTCTACAGGCCATTATGTAAACCTAAAAAATCAAGATGGCTATTATTATACTTAGGGTATGTTATGCTCTTCATTTTAAGTAAATGGGTTTTAATTGTTTATATATTTTAGAGACGATTTTTACAAAAAATTCAGAAGGACCTATTTTACATTCTAATTATTTATCGTAATCGAAGAATTGCTGTCTAAAAACAAAGCATCTTTAGCTTTAATCGACCTGGAAAAGACATGCGACAGTATGAAACAACAAACTGTGTGGGACAGCTTTAGGTATAAGAGTATTTGTATTGAGTATTGAGTATTTTCCTCAACATGTATTGAGGGAAAAACTAATTGAAATCATGGAAATAGGAACTACATAATAAATAAAACATAAAATCAACAGAACACGAAACAACTGAAGGGCTAAGGCAAGGATGTGTCATGAGCCCAAGCCTCTTCAACATCTTTATGGATGAAATCATTAAAGATTGTACACCAAAACTCAAGCAATTGCATATAGGGTACAGAAATGTCCAAAGTGTAAGATTTCGGAATGTGCATTTGCAAATGATGTAGTTGTAATATCAGAAAAAGAAGAAGACTTACAAAATAAGTTGCAGACGTGGAATAAGATATTGTGTAAACATGGTATGAAGATCAATACATATAATACAAAGAATAAAGAAAAAAAATCCTTAAATATACTTGCCTGATAAAAGAACTAATACAGAACAAAAAAAAATATAGAGAAGAATAAAACAAGAGAATATAACATTCATGATTAAAAGAGGGAAATGGAAATGGATTGGACGTAAACTAAGGAAAGACCAAAATAACATAACCAGTCGAATACCAACCAAATGGAAGAAAAGAAGAAGAAGACGGAATAATAGCCGTGGAAGAAGTGTAACAAAAGCATGAAAGAATTGGCCTGAGATGAAGAGAGGTCAAACAGAGAGCGAGCGAGAAATAGAGAAAAATGGAAAAGTTGTAGAGGAAATTTCGAAGGAATAAAACACAAGAGGATGAGCTGGTCCAGCCCATCAGCTATCTCTCACTTTTGGATAAGAAATGCAAGAGCGCCTAATATTCCTTAAGGAAGGAAAGCGTCCATTTAAGACGACAAAGGGACTACTACAGAACTGCTCTACATCTCGTACCCTATTCGAAATATTTCTGGAAAAACCAAAAACCCTGAAACCACGGAAAAGAAAGACCGAAGGAATTGGCATACCAGTAAGAAACGAATACCTATTGTTGTATAATTTTTTTTTGGGAAAAATTTAGAAAATAGATTTCTATCAGAGACCACGAAATTATAGATTTTCATCGCCCAGTATATGAAAAAAAATTGTAATAGGATAATTTAGTTAGTAAGCAGTGTTTTCGCGAAAGGTGAAATCGTTAGGTGTTTTGTCAATGGGTTTTGAACGGAATTAAAACAATGGTGCGGTCAGATTATAAAGTACATTTTATTTCACTTTGCAATGGACAATAAGACATTTTATTAAGTTTTTCTTAGAAGGATAGCTGGTAAACAAATTTATTGAGTTTAGAATGTAAGGCTTTTTGTTTAGCATTTTGAAACAACGAAAAGTAATTTGGTACCTCTGAGATTTTAACAAATTGGAAAGTTGTATACAAATTAAATTGGTTCTTGAGAAATGATAATATGGGTAGTGGGTAGAAAGGATGTTTTGTGATTGGTGGAAAATGTTGGATGGAAGGAATGAGAGTGTTGAGTCTGATATTGACGAGAGAAAAAATAGGCACCGTGTAAAAAATATCTGGAGACAGCAGTCCAGTTTTTGAAAAGTGAGAAGTCAGTGTAAAGTGGTGAAATTGACCTTTGCGAGCAGAATCTAGTTGAAACGAAATTGTTGACCGAGTTGAGAAGTTAATTTTCCTGGGACCGAGGAAGATTCCTCTTTCTGTCTAGAACGAGTAGCCGATTGGTATCTATTTGCACAAGATATCGAGCAGAGAGAAAACTGAGTCGAGAATTCGAGCGAGTCCTGTTTGTTTGTTTGTGAAGCAGTATGGACGAGAGGGACCTTTCGCAACATCCTAAGAGTACGTGTGGGTGAATCGAGGAAGACGCAATCCGGGAAAAGAAGTAGAGAAGAAACAAAAAGGTTAGTCAAATAATTTGTGAAACAGAGAGAGTTTGTTTATATCCACACCATATTTGCTTAATTTTTTGTATTGAACAGTTCTATAACATAATTAGTCATTTCAAATTTTAAAGAAGAAATAAGTAATCAATTCAAAAGGAGAAAAGTAAATTTTATTAAATTTTGTAAGAATAAATAACGAATTATTTAAATATTTTTTTTTTGTTAAGACAGAGGATATATCAGAATTAAAGCTTAATTTATTAGATGAGAAATGGTTGCAACAAATCTAAGTTGTTGCATATTTTAAAATCTTACGTTTATGGTATATTGGATAAAAAAATAATATTTTAACATTTATACGATATTGAGTGTGTTTAATTTCCCTGTTTTGTCCTGGATGGAGTAAGCAACTAGAGATACTAGAAGCCACAAACCAAAGGTAAAGCATCAAAAATAAATTAGCCCTGAGAATAAAGTTTATTAGAAAATTTAATTTAAATTTGGTTTTGTTTTACATAAGCAGTAATTAAAATAATTGAGTAATTAATTAAATTAAGAATTTGCTCATCAATCTCATAAAAGAGAGAAATACAGAGCATAACACTATATACCCCAAGTTTTGCTGACGACCAATTTTTTATGACAAAACTTAAACAGGAATATAGAAAGAATGGAATGTAAATAAATCTAAAGAAAACTGAATACCTAACAACGAAGAATAAAGAAAAACAGCTGGAAATAAACAAATCAAAGGAACAGACACGTATAAGTATTTAGGTTTCCTAATATCAAACAAAGAAACAGCTGAAGAAGATATAAAAAATAGATTAGAACAAACAGATAAGGATATCAGTATAAAAACAAAAATAATAATATATTAACAGCATGACAAAAAGTAGCCTGACTTATGAGTGTGAAAATTGGATAATAAATATGAAATCCAAAAACAAAATAAGAACGACAGAGATGGAATTCCTAAGGAGAAGCTGCAGAGCAACAAGAGAGATAGAATAAATTAATAGCATAGAGATTAAGAAAGAATGGGAATGAACTCAGATATAATAGACTACATAGAACAGAGGAGATTAACCTGGCAAAAAAAGTTGGATAAACAGAATAACAGAGTGGAGAAAGAAGGAAGAGAGGCAGACCCTGAAGATCTTTCAGAAATGAAGTGGACGAAGCAATGGAAAGAAGAAATATACAGGAACAGAATCAACAAAACAGAAAGAGCTGGAGAAAACGGTTGAGTGAAGACTATGGAAATCATTATGAACAGTTTTATGTAGATTTTCGTATTGCATGATCATGATGTTTCATTTAAAGTTAAACAAACCACCTTGTACTTACCTAAATGTGTTAGAAATCGAACTTAAAAATAAAATACTTAACAATCCAACGGTTTTAAGCACAATTAAAAGTGACAACGTAGCGTACACTTATTTGGACGGATTAGTGATACCCTTTTCGTTGGTGATACCCTTTTGATAATCCGTGATATGATACTAGGATATTCCGCCTAATTCCGCGCAACTGGAAAAACCAACTAGCAGGACCGGGCCCAGTAAAAATTAATAACACAAGTTTTTTTAATCTTTTTCTTCTTATGGTACCGTGTTATCTTAAGGTCAGACGTCTATCTTTCGCGGCATGCAAAAGTTCGCCAGTGTTAGTTATGCCTGTCCACTGCAGCCACGACATTTGTTTGCGACCTACTCCTCTCTTGCCCTCAATTTTTCCTTGGATGATTAGTTGAGGTATTGCGTATTTTTCTCCCCTCAGGATATGGCCCAGGTATCTATTTTTTATTACTACATTTTATTTAAAAATCTGTACCGTTAGGAACAATTGGTTCAACCTGTAAGTAAGATTTACGATAAAAACTTTGCTTTATAAATTACCAACTAATGTATAGATAGTGCATAATAAAATAAATTAACATTTACAATAGCTTTAATTTTTCTGACCTATCTGCTTGATAGGTCAGTGGGTTTATAACGCTTCAGTCTGCGAATTTCACCCTCTTTATTTATAATTTTTACTGTATTTGATCTATTTTTTGATATTTCTTCTTCTTAAAGTGCCACCTCCTCAATGGAGGTTGTCTACTACAATTGCAAACTCGTCTCTGTCTTCAGCTGTTCTTATTAGCTGTCCAAAATTGAGCCCTGTCCATTGTCGGATATTTCTGAGCCACGATAGTCTTTTCCTTCTTAGTCCTCTCTTTCCCTCGATATTTCCTTTCACTATAAGTTGAGCATATTGGTACTTATTATTTCTCAGTATGTGGCCTAGGTATGATGTTTTTCTAACTTTCACTGTGTTGAAAAGTTCTCTTTCCTTGCCTATTATATGCAGCACTTCTTCGTTTAAGGTATGCGATGTCCATGAAATTTTGAGGATTATCCGGTAGATCCACATTTCAAAGGTCTTCAATTTATTTACGGAGTCCACCAAACGTAGCGTTTTGATAAACGTAGTCGAATTTTGAGTTTTATTCGAGAATCACATTGCAGTTTTTTGATTTTTTCGAAAGATTTTCTGGCCTGTTCTATTCTCGATCTTATTTCTAGATTTTTGTTTTTAATGTTTATTTTCATACCAAATTGCTCACAGGTCGAGTTGGTTGTTTTTGATACTGGAAACTTTCAAGTCTCTCTCTACTATTGAGTTGGGGACATGCCATGGAGAGTTCCTATAGTTCTGAATGCCTTATTTTGAAAATCTTCTATGATTTCCAAGTTACAGTTGCTGGCTGTGCCCTATAACCATAGACCATAGGTCCATATCGGTTCAATAATGGCTTTATATACCACTAATTTATTTTATTTCTTTATTTTCCTTCTATTTGAAGGTCTACCCAGGATCCAGTACATTTGTTGAAGTTTGAGTCCAAGGTGCTTTGTTTTGGTGAAGATGCGTTTCTTCCATCTTAACCTTTTATCTAAATGTATGCCCAGGTATTTGATTGTATCTACTTGGGGATCTGTGTGAAATGCGATAATACCTGTGTCATCTGCGAATGTTGCGACTGTTGTTAAAATGTAAGGTAAGTTGATTTTTCCAGTGATGAAGTTGTATCCAGGAGTCTTTTTTGGATTGATTTAAGGAAATCTCAATGTATCTCTTTTTTTTTTTATTTTTTAACAGGTTCTCTAAAGACACTTTTTCTTTCTTTTCACGCATTTTATATATCTATAATATCTCGAGTTTCAATCTTACAACCCTCAGGATAATTTTTAGTCTCTTGGTGTGGTCTAGGTTTATACTGTGCGATCTCTTTTTGAAGTTATACTTCTTTAGGCACGAGGGTGAATTTTTACAGTTTGAATTTGTCAGTATGTATGAGAAATCTTGTAACCTGTCAAAGCAAAGGGAATATAGCTCAGTGGTAGAGCGTGTGATCGGAGATCGAGAGGCCCCCGGTTCGAATCCGTGTGTTTTCTATTTTTTTATTTTTAGTATTGTTTTAATAAAAATTTTGGAAAGTAGTGAGTAAAAATTAATTTAATCTTTAAATAAAATACAAATAATAGAAGTATAACTTCTTACGTGCGTACAAAGTACACACACATTCTTTTGTTTACTATTTACACTTTTTCTATCTTTCAAAACTGACTTGAGTTTTGTCTCACTAATACACAATGGCATCCCATACACGTTTATGTACGGCTTGAATTAAATAGTCATAAAGGGCCTCCATTGGCTTTTTCAGCAATAAAATATTGCAGTAATCTTTGTTCGCTAAGTGAGAATGGATTGTTAGTAATAAAAATTGGATAAAAAGGAAAATTTAAAATGATTAATAGTTTATTTTTATATTTTTATTATCATTTTTATATAAAAATAAATTAATTAAAAAAACAATCATACGTCAAATTCGAATTGATCTTAAAAAAATAAAATATGAGCATTAGTTTTGAAAATATTTCATTTAATGTAGAACACATAGATATTACAGTATTTGTGCATTTCACTTTATATGTGAAAATTTTTTAGAAAAGTGTTAACGCCGGTTTATCATTGATCTAGCTCTTTCGTGTCTAATTTCCTGCATTACGTCATCATAGGAGGGGGGAGGTAGTTCGTGGTTGATATTTCCTAGAAAAAAAACAAAATATTGGTAAATCAATAAAAATATATTTATATTTTTAAACATTTTTTGAATCGAAATAGTTTTAAGCTAAATAATCAATTGCTATACAAGATACAACAAGCACGAAATGATCAGGATTTGGTATCAGTCCGAGAGTAACACACTTATCAGAATTTTCAGCTTCAATAGTGTAAACATGGCTGATACCTAAAATAAGAACTGTCAAATTTGCAATATATTGCAAATATCTGCAATATATTGCAGCCACAAATGGCTGCTATCCACATTCAGTCAAATACCAAAAAACAGCTAATGCAAAAGAACGTTCCGATCATCACTTGCTTAAGGTGATGATTGCTGAGACATTTGCTTAAGATGTTTCTAAAAATAGTTTATAACCTGTTTGCAGAAAGTCGGAGCAAAATATAAGCTAGATGCAGTTGGGATTCAGAAAAGGACTGGCACTAGAAAAGCTCTGTTTGCTCTAAATGTTCTCACACAGCCATGTTTGGATGTCAATCAAGATATACATGCCTCTTTTATATAGATCGGAATGGCTTTTGGCAGGGTACATCATCATTTACTTATGCCTGGTTACACCAACAAATCTTAAGCTCCAGCTTAGCCCAGTGTGGTATTATAATATCACCCTGTACAAAAGATGTGTTATTCAAAGAAAAACATATATCATTCATCGTTCGCCCTTGACCAAGGCCGAGCGTGAGGTTGCGAGAGTTCATCATGTATATAAGTGAACGCCCGATGATATGGATCGTTATCGTTATAATTATTTATAGTAGTTAGTAATTGAGCAATGTTTAGGTAGGTCGCTACTGTGATATGTAAACCCATTGTTATGGTTAATCGTAGACGGAGTTAAATGTAAATAATATAATGTATTTGAACTAAGAAGAGAGTTTTAATTAATTACGACCTAGAAGGCAGTAACAACACACTATTTAATACATGGCGATCCTGCAGACTAGAGGAGGTCTTCTGAAAGGAGCAGAGATGGTGGCGCCAGCGTGGAAATACCGACGACGAAAATGGGAGTTGGACCAGGACACAGGAAGACGATCAACCCAGTAGCGACAGTGTAAAGACAAAGTGGAAATAAAATGTAAGTAAGAATGTCTATCTTTATTAGAAATGCTTCCCTCGTTTTATATTATTATTGAACATTGAATATTATTTTTGAATAATTTATGAAGTATCGATTTTTTTTTAAGAATATCTATAAATTTTGAAATATGAAGTGATTTTTGAATTGAATATTTTTATAGAAGTTTATTATATATGCTATTCTTGAATTTTTATTGAATTTTGAATTGTTATTAAATTTATTTGAAAAATCTCTATCCGATTTCGATTTTTAGTACGGTTATTTTTAAATATTGTATGGAATATCGAATTTTTTTTCAAAAATGTCTATCGAATTTTGAGATATGAACTGATTTTGAATATTTTATCTAACTTTTGCATATGCTATTTTTGAATTTTTATTGAATTTTATTAGCAGTTGTTTTTTTTTATTGATCTTTTAGATACATTTTTATCGATTTTGTGTTACATTTTGTATGATATGAACCTGAATTAATAATTTTTTGTGTGATAAATGATATATAAATGATTTTTTTAATAACTAATGATTAGTGATGACATACGATAAACATTGCTATAAGCAAGAGATATATTTTTAACGAACTGACCTGATGAGTCGAGATAAGAAATTTGAAGACGAACTATATAAATAAGAAGAAGAACTATTTATTATAGGTACATTAGGAAAGAGGGGCATCACATTTTATAGATAGGGCGTATCTATCTTAGCGCGTCTTAAGATGCAATCCACGTGGAAATCCATTGTGGCAAGCTGAAAATTGATCTAGAATTAATCTAAGATATTTGTACGTCTTAAGCCTAAGATCTGTTGGTGTAACCAGGCATTAAATATGTTCCTGAGAGCAAATGCATAGATGATAAAGATCTGAGAATAATCCTGAATTTATACTGGAATCAGCCAGCAGATAGCTATAAGAGAGGAAGATTAAGTTTTTTAAACGAAATAAGAGTAACACGTGGAGTGAGACAGGGATGTATATTATCGCCACTAGTGTTTAATATATATAGTATTGATGATATCCACTCTCCCACAGAAATGGAACGGAAAGAAGAAGACTATAACATTGAGTATTAACATATTTGTGTGTACATTGTTTAATAAAATGGAAATTAAATGAAATAAAATGCTTATACTAAATTACCAACTTACCATCAGCCAATGAAAAATTTTCTTCGGACGCCAATGGTGCGGAAGGTGCAGTTCTAGCTCTATAATTCGACGGTAATGTCATAGATCTAACAAACTGGTGATCCTCTACTTGAAGTGGAGTCTCTGGTGGTAGTTGCGATGTTGTTCTTGGAGGTGGTTCAGGAGGGTAACTTCTATGTTCAGGATATTCGATTCTCCGATCTAAAGGTGTCTCAGGAAAAGGCATTGATATTGGTCCAGGAGGATATCTAATAGGTGAGTTACGATTGGTAGAAACACTGGAATTGGAGTGTGGTCTCCCTGGCCTGCGTTCTAAAGCTGTCTCAGGAAAAGGCATTGATATTGGTGCCGGATTATATCTTCTATGTGAGTTATACTCCGAAGAAACATTGGAATTGGAGTTTGGTCTTCCTGGCCTTCTTCTATCGTAAGACAATACATGAGATGCAGAATTGTTTCTACATAATTCTGGATTAGACCTAGCTTTGTTGTGGTCGTGATCTAGTCGGGTTCTTAACAACGGCAAAGGTGGCATTGCAGGATGTCCACTTGGAGGTCCGATGGGATAGGGACAATTGTTTTGTGCAGGAGCATATACAACTGAAATACATAAACAAACGGTTAATAACATATCTAGTCAAAAATAGACCAGGTCCTTATGTTGCGCCAAATTTTAGAAAAGAGTTGGAAATACAACAAAGATGTGGGTATATCAAATTTTTGTAAAGTTTAAACAAGCGTAATACTCTGTAAACAGGTATGCACTGTGGAAGGTAATGGTGTAAATGGGAGTACCCAGAATGCTTTGAGGATGAGCCCAGATGTGTGTGCAAACTTTATGTGCATGTATAAGAATTGGTAGCAGTATATCAGATGAGTTTAAAATCGAAACGGGTCTAAGACAAGGCGACCCACTCTTCCCCTTGTTATTCAACTTCACTTTAGAGCACACAGTTTTAAAGTTTAGAGCACCTCTAGCCGTTTCGACACTTATTAGTCTCTTATTAGGTGCTTGTTACGTTCTCTGATTGAACTAGAACTAGAATATAATGCGGCTGTAGTTTCGTGTTGCAACGAAATTGAAAATGGTTATGTTATTCATGTTTTATCTACATGTTTACTCCGATTGGAGTATGAAGGGAACCATTCTCGTTGGAACTTTACCGCGCTGAGCAGATGTGACGTGAATAATAAATTGTAAAATTCTCTCATATTCTTTAGTCTCAGCATCCGTTATGGCTTGCAAATTTTAGAAGCCTCGGAGGTGTAACCAGAGAATGTTTCCATTGTTTTCAATCTGGTGGGATGTAGAGTTATATTTTTGATGTTATTTTATGTGCTATTAGATTGAAAACTTCGTCTTTTTTTTTAAATAAGAAGAGTTTCAACTATTAATGAAAACTTACCTTGAGGCGGTGCTTGAGCAACAGGAATAATATGTGGTCTATCCATTTCCAGAATAGTGATTTCCTAAAATTAAGTTACATAAGTAATACAAACTTATCGTAGTAAAGTATAAGTAAGAAATATAGTAGAAACACTTTAAGAGTACACCCTTTGATCTCTTTTTTATTTACATCAACCGGTTCGCACAGACCGATAACATTGCGAGACTACAGGGTTAACAGCAAAACTACAGAGGGTAACATTCTCTGGTGTTTAATGTATAATGAGACAAGCTCTTGAGGAAAAAGGTTTAAAACTTAGTAGGACAAAGATCAGGTAGTATCTGGAATGATATCTCTGGATGGTGAAATGATCGCGAAAAGTGAGGGTTTTAAATATCTAGGATCGATATTACAGAATAATGGAGAAATAGATGGACATGCATGCAATAGAATTAGGATTGAATGGATGAAATTGAAGGAAGCGAGTGGTGTGTTGTGTGAAAGAAAAATTCCAATGGAGCTGAAGGGAAAATCTATAAAACAACCATACGATCGGCTATAATGTACGGAACTGAATGCTGGGCAGTTAAAAA
Source organism: Diabrotica virgifera virgifera (assembly GCF_917563875.1). NCBI lineage: Eukaryota > Metazoa > Arthropoda > Insecta > Coleoptera > Chrysomelidae > Diabrotica > Diabrotica virgifera. Next base: position 2,089,249 of record NC_065445.1, on the reverse strand, counting down.
GAAAGAGAAACAGCGAATGCATGTGCCAGAAATGAGAATGCTTAAATGGATGAGTGGAGTAAAAAAAGGATAAAACTAAGAATGAGTATATTAGGGGAAGTTTAGGGGTGGCACCAATTGATGCCAAAATGAGGGAGAATAGGTTGAGTTGGTTTGGTCATGTTCAACGTCGAGACGGAAATGCAGATTCCTGGAAAGAGTAGGAGAGGAAGACCAAGAAATTTATGGACAAATGCAATTAGGGAAGCCGACCCCGCATTGGGATAACGGCAAAGAGAATGATGATTTGATGAGACTTTGTACAGACTAAAATCAGTCTGTACAAAGCATTTTAGGTTTTAGTAGGGGAGCAGTTCCTTACTAGTGTGTAGGTGTGTTAATTGATATTTAAAATTGTTTTAAATGTAATTTAGCAGTTTGTTGGTAGAGTATAAAGGAATTTTAGATTTAATTATGACTTATAAAGATGTTTTAGTATCAATAATTCTAACGATAACAACAGTAATTACAAAATCTTTTCTACGTCAGTTATATATGCAAGCATGCGGTAAGAGGGAACATTAAATAATGTCCTAATAGTCCTGTCGCCAGGAGGGGTACAACGGCCTCCTTAATTCAGATGGACTTACCCAAGTTTTTTATGTATTTTGACCCGTAGAACACGAATTTTTTGGGTAACAGTTGATCTGGATGTCGATAAGATTGTTATAAACACAGAACTTGAGGAATCACATAACAGCGATTTTGTACTTATGTTTTGGGTCATTCAAGCATAAAAAGTTTTTACAAGTTTTTTCGTAGGATGCATAGTTTTCGACATAAACGCGGTTGAACTTTCAAAAAATCGAAAAACTGCTTTTTTTGAACCCGAATAACTTTTGATTAAAAAATAAAATAGCAATTCTGCTTACCGCATTTGAAAGTTAAAGTCAAATTCTATCGGTTTGATTATTTTCATTGCTCAAAATTATTTTTTTAATTGTTAAAGAAAGCTATAAACACATAGTGCTTAAATGGTGTTTTCAATTCATTTCTCGTTTAAAATCGAACGAGTAGGCGTGCATACAGACAATTTCTACGTAGATTACGTACATTAAAACGCATGCATTGGGCACGGGAAACACTATGTTTTTATAACTTTATTTAACAATAAAAAAATTAATTTTTAGCAATGCAAATAATCAAAACCGATAGAATTTGACTTGTACTTTCAAATGCAGTAAGCAGAATTGCTATTTTTATTTTTTAATCAAAAGTTACTGTGGTTCAAAAATTGCAATTTTTCGATTTTTTGAAAGTTCAACCGCGTTTATCTCGAAAACTATGCATCCTACGAAAAAACTTGTAAGAACATTTTTTGCTTAGAATCACCCAAATAATACAAAAATATATTTTTTTTTGCGAAATCTCGATGTTATGTAATTCCTCAAGTTCTTTGTTTATAAAAATCTTATCGACATCCGGATCAACTGTTACCCAAAAAATTCGTGTTCTACGGGTCAAAATACATAAAAAAACTTGGGTAAGCCCATCTGAATTAAGGAGGCTGTTGTACCCCTCTGGCGACAGGACTATAAATAAAAAATGGCCAAAATTAATTTTACTACATAGGTACATGTTCTGCTTTTAACCTTTTTTACCTACTAATTATCAAAAATCCAGCTGCCGCAATATAGCCTAAAGCAGAACCTACAAATCTGGCCGTTTTATTATATTTCTTAATTTTTTATAAAAATTAATTATTATTTATAATGCATATATTAATACAAGAACTGTGATATAGACATATGCTAAATAAATAAATAAAATTATATTTCTTACAATTAAGTCTTGGTACTTCAGTATAAATTGCAAAATTCTTAATCAAAGCTCAATTTTCGGGCTTAATTAAAATCCTAATTTTCGGACGCCAAAAATTATGACCCTTAGGTACATGCCTAGGCTGTCTAAGGCTTAGTCCGCCCCTGACATAAATTGTAAATGTATACAATAACAATGTTTAAATATAAATTGAAACACCATCGCATACATTAAATTCCAGATTAAGCAGATAAGCGAAAGACATTTTAAAAAAGATAAAAATTTTAGTTCGATGTTTAAAAAAAAATCCAAAATTTCATTGGAATCGGTTCAGTGATTTTGGATATGAGAAAATGGAAAACACAGTCAATACGAAGAACAGATTTAATAAGCATATACCAATAAAATCACGATTAAAACCTCAAAATACTTAAAGTTAAAATTAAAATATATTAAAAAATTTTGTAAAAAAGTCTTGTTTATCTCTTACTTAGGCCTACATAAATTTTTTATTATGAGTCTACTTACCCAAATTTATAATGTACACAAACAACAAGTAATTTTGCCCTGCCACTTACTAATCAATCAACGTCAATCGAAAGAAAATTGTGAACAAATTGTTTTACAGAAAATAGACAAAATACTTGCAGCTGATTTTTTTGAAAATACTTCACTAAATACTCCGTATCTATATCTATAAATACAATAACTAAAAATAAATTAGACAATGTACACATCAACCAGAACTGATCGCACTGCTTAGCTGTTTAAAAAAAATTAGCGGGTTCCATCAATTTGATGTTAGGAAGTCAAGGATCCACTCAAGGTCAGCATTAGATTAATTGGGAATATTTAAGCAACTATAAAAAATAGAAAAAATCCACAAGGAAAAAGTTTTTCTGTAGTTGGCTGTATACCATGTGATACAAAAAACAATAAATCCTGTATAAAAGGTATATTTAAAAAACCCTCAAAAGGGCCACATCAAATTCACATAACTAGTTTTCGACTGGTTTACCAGTCATCATCAGTGCTTACGTGCAATATACATGCTTAACCACCATCTGTGTAATACTATCTTGGTGGTTAAGCATGTACATTGCACGTAAGCACTGATGATGACTGGTAAACCAGTCGAAAACTAGTTATGTGAATTTGATGTGGCCCTTTTGAGGGTTTTTTAAATATACCTTTTATACAGGATTTATTGTTTTTTGTTTTTTATAAAAAATAGAATACTGGAGACTCGACCAAATATACAGGGTGTTTCATTAATAATTGTCCATATAGTAACTGGAGAAACCTTAGCATAAAATACAAAGATTTAACCTAAAACACCTAAATAAAATGTGGTTCCTTACTGAGTTACAGGTTGTTTTATCTAAAAATTTAAAAATTATTTTTGCTCGGTATTTTAAAACTATTCCACGTGTCTTTTTCATACTTGGCAGGAAGTATAGGTACTGTACAAACTACTAAATTATGTTAAACAAACGTTTTTGGCTATTACCAGAGGCGTACGACGGGGGAAAGTGAATGGCTGGCCCTTTCCAAATTCTACGCCAATGGCGGAATTGCTATTTTAGTTAAATTTTTGGATTTTCCAATACTTTCTATGAAAATAATATACTCTCCATTCGTAACGATAAAGTCATTAGTTTTCGAGATCTTTGAAGTTCAAAATGAAACGACACGGTTATTTTGATTAATTTATTGTGTCGCTTCATTTTTAATTTCTAATATCTCGAAAACTAATCATTTTATCGTTACGAATGAAGAGTATATTATTTACAGAAAAAGTATTGGAAAATCAAAAAATTACACTAAAATACCAATTTCGTCAATGGCGTAGAATTTGAGAAGGGTCAACCAGCCACTATCCCCTATCGTACGCCTCTGGTAGTAGCTAGAAACGTTTATTTATCTTAGTTTAGTAGGGTGTACAGTACCTACACTTTCTGCCAAGTATGATAAGGATACGCCAAATAGTTTTAAATTACTGGGTACAAATAATTTTTAAATTTTAATCGTATGAATTATATCATAAATTAATCAAAATAACTGTGCCGTTTCATATTAACTTCAAATATCTCGAAAACTAATGACTTTATCGTTACCAATGAAAAGTGTATTATTTACGTAAAAAGTATTGGACAATCTAAAAATGACACTAAAATAGTAATTCCTCCAGTGGCGTAGAATTTGAGAAGGGTCAACCATACACTATCCCCTGTCGTACGCCTCTGGTAGTAGCTAGAGACGTTTGCTTATCATAATTTAGTAGGGTGTATAGTAGTCGCACTTTCTGCCAAGTATGAAAAGGATACGTCAAATAGTTTCCAAATGCTGAGCAAAAATAGTTTTTAAATTTTTAGATAAAACACCCTGTAACTCAGTAACGAACCACATTTTATATAAATGTTTTAAGTTAAATCTTCGTATTTTGTGCTAAGGTTTCTCCAGTTACTATATGCACAATTATTAATGAAACACCCTGTATAGCTTTGCGCATAATCACAATAATACTTAAATAAATTAAATAAAACTAAGATTTCTCTCTTCAATCTTGACCCCTCGGAGGGAGTTTAGTGGTGGTCATTTCTTTTAACTCATGGATAGCTCTTTTGCATATTCCTGTTATTTGATCGATCCATCTTGTTGGGGATCTTCCTCGTAACCTTCGGCCTTTTTCTCGTGACCTTCGGTCTTTCATCTTTTCTTGTATAATAAGTTTTTCCATGCTTTCTGTGTTTGCTCTCATCATAACATGTCTTCTTCTTCAAGTGCCATCTTCGTTCCGAAGGTTGGTGATCATCAGGGCTATACGTATTTTCGAAACTGCTGACCGAAACAATTCGTTGTTGCTACAGCTATAGCATTCCCGTAGATTCTTTAGCCAGGAGTTTCGTCTTCTTCCTATTGACCTTTTCCTGCTATCTTCCCCTGTATAATTATTTGAAATAGTTTATATCTTTCGCCTCTTGTAATGTGTCCCAAGTATTGCAGTTTTCGTTTTTTGATCGTAAATATGACTTTATTTTCTTTATTCATTCTTTTCAAGACCTCGACGTTTGTGACTCTCTCCGTCCATGATATTCTCAAGATTCTGCGATACATCCACACTTCAAATGCCTCTAATATTTGGTATCAATCTTTTTCAGCATCCATGACTCCATTCCGTAGAACAGCACAGAAAGTACGTAACATCTCATTTGAAGGCTCAAATCTCTTCCACAGAACACTCTCTTCATTTTAGTGAATATGGATCTGGCTTTTTCTATTCTTATTTTGATTTCTGCTGAGCTATCTTTGTCTTCATTTATAAAAGTGCCTAAATATTTATATTTGCTTACTCGATCGATAATTTCATTGTGTAAATATAAATTTTGGACATTTAGTGTTGATTTCGATATTACCATAAATTTATTTTTCTTTATGTTCAAAGATAGTCCATATTCTTCGCTGCAGTCTGCTATCTTATTCACCAATGTCTGTAGCTCTTCAAGTGTTTCTGCGATCAGAACGGTGTCGTCAGCAAATCTCAGATTGTTTAATCTAACACCATTTATTTTAATACCTATGGATTGCTCAGAGAGTGTTCTATTCATTACGTCTTCGGAATAGAGATTAAACAGGGTTGGTGACAGTATACACCCTTGTACACACCTCGCTTTATTTCAATTTCTTCAGTGGTATTATTCTCTACTCTCACTACTGCTTTCTCATTGTAGTATATATTTGCTTTTAGTCGGATGTCTCGTTTATCTAAATTCTTTTCTGCTAGGAGTCTGATTAGATGATCATGCCGCACTTTATCAAAGGCCTTGTTATAATCTATGAAACAAATACATCTTGATTTATGTCAAGACATCTTTGAGACATAACGTTCAGTGCAAACAACGCCTCTCTTGTTCCGAGTCCATTTCGGAATCCAAACTAAGTATCATTGATGTCCTTTTCTAGTTTTCTGTGTACTTTAGTGTGTATAATTTTCAGGAATATTTTCAGTACATGACTCATCAAACTGATTCTACGGTAATCACTACATTGTTTGGCATTCATCTTTTTTGGTATAATAACAAAGGTGGATAAAAACCATTCTTGTGGTATTTTTCCTGATGTATAAATGCTATTGAAAAGTTCAACTAAAATGTGGATCGAGTCTTCTTTTATTAGTTTAAGGATTTCCGTTGGTATTTCATCTGGAGCTGGGGCTTTACCGTTTTTTATTCTTTTTAGTGCGTACATTACTTCCTCTTCCGTTATTTCTGGACCTTCGTCTCCTTGTATGTTACTTAGTTCAGATTGTTGTCTGTCATCTGCAAAGAGTTCTTCAACATAGTTTTTCCATGTCTTCAACTGTTCTTCTAGTTCTGTTATTATGTTTCCGTTGACATTATACAGGGTATTTGGCTGCTTACGTTTTTGTGTACCTGCAAGTTCTTTCACTTTTTTATGTACATTAAAAATATCATGTTTTGCCTGCAATTGCTCTATTCCTTCACATTTTCTTTTATAAAAATCTTCCTTTGCTATTCTGATTTCTTTTTTGATTTCTTTCTGTATTTGTTTATACCTTTGTTCGTTTTTTCCTTTCATTATTCTCCGATTCTCCATGAGAAGAAGGATTTTATCAGTCATCCATCTTTGCTTTATTTTTGGTTTTTCTTTAGTCAGAATTTTCTTCGCAGGACTTGTTATCGCCATTTTTACGTTTTGCCATTTTTTATCTATGTTGTTCGTTTGCTGAGATGTTTCTTTTTCATAGAGTATTTACAAATTATTATTAATACATCTTTGCAGTTCCTCCTGTACCTCCAGGTTACATAAATGACTGACGTCTATCTGGTTTGCTCTTCTTTTCTGCTCCAATCTTTTTAGTCTAATACTCATTTGCGCTATTAGAGGGTTATGGTCTGAATAGACATCTGCGCCTGGGTAAACCTTAACTGATTTTAAGGAGTTTCTATATCGTTCGTTTATCAGTAAAAAATCAATCTGGTTTCGAATTATTGTTTGGCCATTGTCCTGGGGTGATCTCCACGTATAAAGTCTTCTCTTTGGTAAGTTGAAGAATGTATTAGATACAATCATGTTATTCTCCTGACAGAATTGAAGCAGTCTCTCACCTCGTTCATTTCTTTTACCGAATCCATATTCTCCTACATGTTTTCCACTTTTTCCTTTAACAACTTTTGAGTTAAAATCACCTAGAATTACGGTGATGTCTCGTGGTTTCGTCGATTTTAATACTTGATTGATTTCTTCGTAGAATTGTTCAATTTCGTCCTCGGATTTATCTGCAGTAGGTGCATAGATCTGTATGATATTTAGTTTACTTGTGTTTGTTTGTGGTTTGAGAAATAAGTAATAAATAAATAACATGTCTAAAGTATTTTAATTGTTGAAAATGGACTTTGCTGGAGAGTCGTTGGCTAACTTTTAGCTCTCTTAAAATTGAATTATTTGTTCTATGGTCGGTCCAAGGAATTCGTAGCATTCGTCTCCAACAGAACATTTCAGTGGCGTCTAACTTTCTTCTTTCCGAATTTCTCAGGGTCCAAGATTCACATCCGTAGGTCAGTATTGGGAATATTAAGCAGTTGATCAACCTCATCTTTAACGCTCTTGAAATTTGACAGTCCTTCCATATTGTGGTCATTTTTGCTGTGGCAACTTTGGCTAGATCACATCTACGTTTTATTTCTTCCTGTAGTGACCCTGTGTTTGTGATCAATGATCGCAGATATAAATATGAGCTCACAACCTCAAACCGGTCCATTATGGTTATGTGTATGGATGATTGTTATAGACCAAATATTTGACTTTCGTTTTCGATTAGTCGTATAGGATCAATCAGCCCTGCTTGACTATTTGCAAGAAAGGCTGTGTCATCTGCGAAACGTAGGTTGTTTATTTTATAACCATTTATTGAGATGCCCTTTTCCCGTTCTTCCAGTGCTCTTCTCATAATATGCTCCCTATATTATTATTATGGGGCTCCTCCATAATAATTGTGGAGATAGTTGTATACATCCTTGTCTTACACCATGTCTGTTCTGGATGAAATTCGTTTGAAAGTGTGTCAAACACATTCTGACCTAAGTCGTACTATATCCGCCATTGATATTTATTATTGCTTAGCATCTACCTAGTATACTATCTACTAAATTATCAAGAGATTCTTGACCAATTTCTCCCCACAACCATGGTAACAGTTCTCAAAATTCCTGAAGGGTCTGCGGACGGGATAGGTGATATGTAAGCCTTTTGTGTAGCATGTCCCAAGCATGTTCAATTGGATTTAGGTCTGGAGAGTACGGCGGTAATGTCAAATGAGGAATTGCCTGCAAATATTTACTTTCTTCGACAACTGCAGTTTTTAGTGGTGGAGAATTATCGTCAAGAAAACGAAACTGATCCCCAATGGCTGCATGGAAATTAACAATAATATGCTCAATAATGTCCCGTCTGTACATTTCATCATTCGTAGTGTCTTGGCAAAGGTAGAGATCTGTTCTTTCTATATGGAACAGAATGGGGGATATTATGCGTCCCTGTCTAACTCCAGATTTCAATTTGTTAGAGTATAGTAGTTCGTAATCCAGGGGCAGTGAAAAAGAAAGAGGAACAGCAAATGCATGTGGCGAAAATGAGAATGCTTAGATGGATGAGTGGAGTGACAAAAAAGGATAAAATTAAAAATGAGTATATTAGGGGAAGTCTAGGTGCGGCACCAATTGATGCCAAAATGAGAGAGCATAGGTTGAGATGGTTTGGTCATGTTCAACGTCGAGACGCTAATCACCCAATACGAAGAATTGCTGAAGTGCAGATTCCTGGAAGGAGTAGGAGAGGAAGACCAAAGAAGACGTGGGGGAGGCGATTAGGCAGGACATGTTGGTAAAGAGGATTAATATTGATATGACCCAAGATAGAATTGTATGGAGTATGGATGATGATAGTATTTCACAATATTGTTTCCATACCATTGAGATACCTTCTGGGTTTTTATGGTGCCTATTTCCACTATTATCATTGATGATCTGTGTCTGCTGTTTTAATTTTCTCGCTAGATATTTGACTTTTGATAAAAGTTCTCTAGATTCTTGGCGCTCAGCATGTTTATCTAATGTTTTATACCTTTATCACAAGAGGTTTTTAGTTTTGCAAGTGAAAACTTTCAAATTTTTATACTTTTAATTTTATTTCAAATTTTGTGTCGTTTTCTGATGATAAGAAAAATAAAGTAAACTATTTTTATATTTCCGCTTGCGTATATCAATTTTGGTATTTAAATATACAATCAAAAATGATGTCCCTGTTGATAAATTTGTAGCTTATCTGTTTGTGGTATATTTTTTGTTACATTACAATGCAAAAGAACCAAGTTATGATTAAGTATATTTTGGTTAATTTTTTTATAAGGTCTCTAATATAAAATATATGAATATGGTTTAATATGAAAAAAGTGCTTTTTAAGAGATCATCTGCACATATATTGTAATTAGCCCAGTAAATGAACGGGAAATTCGGCGATACCGTGTAATTTTCAGGGGCAACTCCGAATGGCATGAAAATTTGGATTTAGGTTCTACTTACCCTCCACTTCAAAGTTGAAATTGTGCCGTTGGTTGCTTTTACTTGGGGGTGACAGTCACCCCTTCTCGGGGGCGAAAACACATACGTTCAAGATAAGACCGGAAATGGATAAATTGACTGATTTTAAGCAACTTTTGTTCTATAGAGTTTTTTACTTAAGTCAATACTTTTCGAGTTATTTGCCATTGAAGATGTTGATTTTTCGACAAAAAAAAACTACGTTTTCATACTGTTTTTCGCAAATAACTCAAAAAGTAAATATTTTATCGAAAAAAATATCCTTAGCAAAAGTGTAGCTTATAAAAAACCCAAAAAATGGTGTATCAGTAAAGTCTATCAATCAAATAAAAACAAAGTTGTAGCTCATGAAAAATACGTTCTTATTCGTCTAATTCCAAATCGAATATTTCAAGGTGAAATCACCGAAAAATTAAGCACTTTTCGGGAAAAACCCATTTAAACTTTTTTAAAGTGTTTATAAAAAGCTTTGTTTTAATTGTTAACAAAAGTTTTAGCATTAAAAATAAGCGAATTACGCTCAAAATAAAGTTGGCCCTCTTTTTTTTTGTAAAAAATCATGAAAATCTCGCCGTGTTTAGCTCCCCAATTGAAATTAATCGCTACCGCTTTACAAACAATTTACTTAGCTATCTATTTTTTATATGATCTGTCAGTCTCACCGGTTTAAAGTCTTTATTTTTGAAAGGGTTATAATTGAGAAAGCTTGAATGGGCCACTAATCACGTGTATGCAAATTTTGAACAGCCATATCTTAACCAATTTTTGTCTTACGGAGAAACAAAATGAAACTAGCATATTTATAATAGCAAAACCTGCTATTTTTTTACTCTTTAAGATTTTTCTTATCACTAATACTTTTTAAGTTATTTTGAAAAAAATGAAATTTTTCAAAAATTATTAGAAAATTTTTTTTACTTTAAAACCGAATGTTTTTAAAAATAAGCACTTCAAACCAATCAAACTTACAGATCATATAAACAATACACATACAGTTAAAATAGATGGTAAAGCCAAACGATTAATTTCATTTAGGGTGCTAAATAGAGGGAGGTTTTCACGATTTTTTTACCAAAAAAAAGGCGCCAACTTTTTTTTTTCAGTGTAACTCGTTTATTTTTGATGCTGTAAACTTTTGTAAAAAATAAATAATAAGCTTTTTTCGATACTTTAAAAATGTTAATAAGGTTTTCCCGAAAAACGCTTCTTTCTTCGGTGATTTCGCGTTGAATTATTCAAGTATATTCAAATGGGAAATAAACCACAATTTTACCTAAAAATGATTTTATTTCCCATTTGAATATACTTGATTATAAAAATGCCACAAGAAAATAGCTTCAGAACAACATTGAATTATTCAATTTGCAACTAGACGAATAAGAACGTATTTTTCATGAGCTGCAACTTTGCTTCTACTCAGTTTTTAGACTTTACTGGTACACCATTTTTTCGTTTTTTTTATAGGCTACACTTTTGCTAAAATATTTTTTTCGATAAAATATTCACTTTTTGAGTTATTTGGAAAAAACGATCTGAAAACGTAGTTTTTTTGTCGAAAAATCAACATTTAAATCGCGAATAACTCGAAAAGTATTGACTTACATAAAAAACATACGTTCAAGACCGGAAATGAATAAATTGACTGATTTTAAGCAACTTTTGTTCTATAGAGTTTTTTACTTAAGTCAATAATTTTCGAGTTATTTGCCATTGAAAATGTTGATTTTTCGACAAAAAATTACGTTTTCAGACGGTTTTTCGCAAATAACTCAAAAAGTAAATATTTTATCGAAAAAAATATTCTTAGCAAAAGTGTAGTTTATAAAAATGGTGTATCAGTAAAGTCTATCAATCAAATAAAAACAAAGTTGTAGCTCATGAAAAATACGTTCTTATTCGTCTAATTCCAAATCGAATATTTCAAGGGGAAATCACCGAAAAATTAAGCACTTTTCGGGAAAAACCCATTTAAACTTTTTTTAAAGTGTTTATAAAAAGCTTTGTTTTAATTGTTAACAAAAGTTTTAGCATTAAAAATAAACGAGTTACGCTCAAAATAAAGTTGGCCCTCTTTTTTTTGTAAAAAATCATGAAAATCTCGCCGTGTTTAGCTCCCCAAATGAAATTAATCGCTACCGCTTTACAAACAATTTACTTACTTATCTATTTTTTGTATGATCTGTCAATCTCACCGGTTTAAAGTGTTTATTTTTGAAAGGGTTATAATTGAGAAAACTTGAATGGGTCACTAATCACGAGTGTATGCAAATTTTGAACAGCCATATCTTAACCAATTTTTGTCTTACGGAGAAACAAAATGAAACTAGCGTATTTATAATAGCGAAACCTACATTTTTTTACTCTTTAAGATTTTTCTTATCACTAATACTTTTTAAGTTATTTTGAGAAAATAAAATTTTTCAAAAATTTTTAGAAAACCTTTTTTTACTATAAAACCAAATGTTTTCAAAAATAAACACTTTAAACCAATCAAACTTACAGATCATATAAACAATACACATACAGTTAAAATAGATGGTAAAGCCAAACGATTAATTTTATTTAGGGTGCTAAATAGAGGGAGGTTTTCACGATTTTTTTTACCAAAGAAAAAGGGGCCAAATTTTTTTTTTCAGTGTAACTCGTTTATTTTTGATGCTGTAAACTTTTGTAAAAAACAAATGATAAGTTTTTTTCGATACTTTAAAAATTTTAATAAGGTTTTCCCGAAAAACGCTTCTGTCTTCGGTGATTTCGCGTTGAATTATTCGATCTGGAATTAGACGAATAAGAACGTATTTTTCATGAGCTACAACTTTGCTTCTATTCAATTGGTAGACTTTACTGGTACACCATTTTTTTCGTTTTTTTTTATATGCTACACTTTTGCTAAAAATATTTTTTTCGATGAAATATTTACTTTTTGAGTTATTTGGGAAAAAGGTCTGAAAACGTAGTTTTTTTGTCGAAAAATCAAAATTTTAAATCGCGAATAACTCGAAAAGTATTGACTTACTTAAAAAACTTAATGGAACAAAAGGTGCTTAAAATAAGTCAATTTATCCATTTCCGGCCTTACTTTAAACACGCGTTTTTCACCCCCCGAGAAGGGGTAAATGTCACCCTCCAAGTAAAAGCAACCAACGGCACAAATTCAACTTTGAAGTGGAGGGCAAGTAGAACTTAAATCCAAATTTTCATGCAATTCGGAGTTGCCCCTGGAAATTACACTCTAAAACGGTCATTTATTGGGCTAACTGGTAATTTTTGGCTACTTAGTAGATTATTTCTGGCTAGTACTTTGATTTTAATTTTTAATAATTAACAAATTATTGTTCTTAATTTTTACTTTTGACAACGATTTCCGAAATGGAAATAGAAACGTTAAGTATTTTCAGGTAAAATATTTAATTGTCATTACAACCTAACTGTAGCTAATCCCCTATAAACATAACATTTAATTTGTGTAACAAATTAATTCCTTTGTAATTCTCCGGGTCCGATTTGTCCCCCTTTTTGACGAGAGTTATTAGGATGCTTGATTTTCTTGTAATATCTTGTTTTGTTCTATTATATTTTGGATTAGCTTTAATAGTTATTTGGTCAGATGTGGTCCTTCCTACTTTATGAGTTCATTCTGTATTCTGTCCTCTCCTCTTGATGTTCTCTTGTTAATTTACTTAATGCTTCCTTTACCTCTCTCTCCTCATGTTTATTTCTTTGTTTGTCTTCAGCCCTGGTAGTTCATTATCATCACCTTTAGCAAGTAGGGAATGAAAGTAGTCTGGCCATGTTTTCTCTGTTCCTATATTCGATTTTACATTATAACAAAAACGATATACAATTTTAATTCTGTTTATTAGAAATAAATTTTAAAGACTTTATAAAAGTAACTTTTGCTGATACAATCAGCCTAATAAATTTATAAATATATTAAAAAATCTACAAACATAAAAAATCTTACAAAAAAAATCACTGTAGAGTCTTCTAATGTTGCAAGACCTTCAAGAAGTGTGCTCTTACTTTAAGTTAAAAATGAAAATATCTAAGACAAAGCTAATAACAAACCTAGTCCCCAGTGAAAACATTGTCATTAACGACTACGAAATGGAGTTTGCGGAAAATACACATATTTTGGTCATGAAATACGAATCACGAGAGACAATCAAACATGCGAATTGAAACGAAGCATGACTCATTAGTCGAGGAAATGAAGCATTTTGGCTTGCAATTTTTTCGTCCAGCATGTATTTACTTGAAATTTTTACAGAAGATAGGAAATAGTCCAAGGATCATTTTCTATATCATGCTGTTGTACGCTAAAACCTTGGGGGTAGTTGCCACACCATCTCGGGGGTGGGAATTTTTTATTACATTTTAACCATGCAAATCGATGTAAAAAGTATTTTTAAGAAAAAAATGTGTTTTACATTTTCTTCGTAAAACTAATATTTTTCGAGTTATTCGTGGTTGAAAGTAACAGTTTTTCGACGAAAAAATCGACTTTTTTAGAGGGTTTTTTTGAGAATAACTCGAAAAATATGCATTTAATCAAAAAAACTGTAGATATCAAAATTGTATCTTTTAGTAACACAAACGAAACTATTTTTCTATAATATTTTTACGACCAATACAAACCGAGATACGGCATGTTAAAGGTTAGCTTTTTTCGTCAAATGCATAATTTGAAATAATCAAAGCCAAATAACAGGAAAACTTTGCATTTTTTGAGGAAAACTTACATAATTTTTTTTCAAGAATACAATAAGATCTTTAAAAAAATAATAGAAAGTTTCTAGCATTAAAATTGAGCAACTTATGATCAAAAAAATGTCGGTACCTGTTTTTCCCTACGAAAAAAATAGTGAAAAAACCCCCTTACTACCCTTGTAACTAAAAATTGGTCTTCACCTTTATGTAATTCCTTTTATATTTATATTATCAATACACCCAAGAAGTTTGATCTATTTCAAAGGCCTAATTTTAAAAAAAATGGAGTTTAAAGAAAAATAGATTTTTTGCAATTTTGCATTTTTTATCATTTTCTTCAAAATATCTCCAAAACTACTGGAGATACGAAAAAAATGATAGATTACTAAATTGTAGCTTTTTTAATAGCTAAAATTTTCTTATGCATAGATTTTCATTACAGCGAACAGTTAGCAAGACATAGCTGTTTAAAACATCTATTTACGAGCAAACATCCCCTTATTCGAGCCCTTTAAACCCACCTCAATTAAAAATTAAGGGATCTTACGAAATTCAATTTACACAATCTTATTACTCTTCAAAAATTCTACAAAACTATTATTGAAAAAACTTTTTATCGCCAAAAATGAAGGAGCTATGTTTATAAAACTATTTTTTTTTTTTTGAAAAATTCGAATAGTCCCCTTATAGAGCATTTTCAATGTACCTATATAATACCACAGAGCCGGTTCGTATACTGGATGACTAAAAAACTATTTGTATGTGTATTTTTATATATTTGTAAATTCGTATTTTTGTGTAAATAAATGTTTTTGTAATTCTTTAATTCTACTTTTTTTTCTGTATAGATCTATTAAATTGTCTACTTATAAAAATTGCAATGGTATTATGGGGGGTTTTTAAGGGTTGAAATATTATGATATTATATCCTAAAGCATACATAAAACAATCATTATTTAACCAGTCAAAACCAAATTTTACCTATATTAAAGTTTACAATGTTTTTATATATCTTTTAACAATAAGGGTAGTTTACACCCCTAAAAATAATCAACGCCCTTGAGCATGATATAGAATATGAAGTACAGGGTAAGATGATCCTAACCCCAAATTTTTATGTAAATTGATGCAAGTCGAAATTATTCTTTTAGGATAAGTATACTTTTCATATATAGCTCCAACAAGGGTGGTTTTAAGGGTTGAAATATTGTGATATTATATCTTAAAGCACAAAATAATCATTATGTAACTAATAAGAAGCAAATGTTAACAATATTAAAGTTTAAAATGTTATTTTATAATTTTTTACAATTAGGGGTGGTTTTCACCCTTAAAAAACCAAAAGCGTACAACGGCTCAATATAGAAAATGAACTAGAGGGTGAAATCAGCCTAATCCCAAATTTTTGTACAAATCGATGCTGGACGAAAAAATTGCGAGGTTTTGCCATTTTTCCAGCTTTATTTCCTCGACTACATGACCTATGAGCTATGGTGCAGAAACTCGAAGCTAGGACAAATAATCCCCGGACAAATAATCCCGGACAAAAAATCCCCACAAATTATCCATGGACAAAAAATCCCCGGACAAAAAATCCCCGGACAAATAATCCCCGGACAAAAAATCCCGGACAAAAAATCCCCAAGAAATATTTGCTGCCGAATAGCTCTCTAAAAGTTTTCCCGAAATTTTACCAAATTTCGAATTCCAATTCCTTGCTGAAAACTTCAAATTTTACATGACAAAAGAGTGTCAGTTTTTTCAAAAATCGTGGAAAATATGGGGAATGAGCTAAGGCCCCGTTCTGATGACAGGCGATTAACACGCGTTTTGATAACGCGCAATTACAACTAGGTAACATACATTTTACTGAAGACCGTTCACATGCTAACGTGCGTTTTAGGTTATCAGAATGGGGTCTTAGCTCATTCCCCATATCTTCCACGATTTTTGAAAAAACTCACAGTCGTTTGTCATGTAAAATTTGAAGTTTTCAGTATGGAATTGGAATTCAAAACTTTTAGAGAGCTATTCGGCAGCAAATATTTTTTGGGGATTTTTTGAGGGGATATTTTGCCCAAAAAAATTTGTGGGGATTATTTGTCCGGGATTTTTTGTGGGGATTTTTTTGTCCGGGGATGTTTTGTCCGGGAATTTTTTTGTCAAGGGATAATTTGTGGGGATTTTTTGTCCGGGATTATTTGTCCGGACTCCGCTGGGTCATTGCGGGACCATATAACAAACGAAGAACTACGATTGAGAACAGGAGTCACAGATGTTGTATGTCAGGTGGCTAAACTTAAATGGAACTGGGCCGGTCATATGGCCCGTCTGACAGATGGGAGATGGACAAAGAGGTTGCTCGGGTGGAGACCAAGAGCCCATAAAAGAAGTAGAGGAAGGCCATCCACGCGATGGACGGACGATAGAAAAATAATGAGCACTAATTGGATTCTAAGTGCTCAGGACAGAAGACAGTAGACGGAAATAGGGGAGGCCTATATACAGCAGTGGATGCAAAGGGCTGATTGATGATGATGATGATGAGAGTCTTCGACTATTCTTTTACACATACGACCTTAGTAATTAGATCGATAAAATAACATATACAGTCGGAAAATGAAAGAATGAACGAACATATAAAACACGCTGTATTTTTCTGTCACCGTGTTACACAAAAAATTGGCCAGCGCAAGTACATGTAATTATTATTATTACATGTACTTGAGCTGGGCAATTTTCTTTGTGACACGGTGACAGGAAAATACAGCGTGTTTTATATGTTCGTTCATGGGGATTCTTTCATTTTTCCCACTGTACGTCATATCACTTATTCCAAGAGTGATTTAAGTGACAAGAGAGCGCATTGTCTAATGAAGATTTGTGCGGGAAACTGTTTGATTCCGACAGTTTGATTCCGAAAATCCCGACAGAAAAAATCCCGACAGCCACAATCCCGACGGCCAAAATCCTGACAGGCCAGAATTCCGACAGGTTTGATAAGTTTCTTTTTTACCATATAATTACATTTATTTCTTGTTTTTTGTTTATGGCCATTTTTTTTATTTTTTGTTACTAAACAAAAGTATTTACCATTTAATATGAACTAATTTTCTAAATAAAATTTCTAACATGGGTATATGAATTAAATTATTTTTATTTTGCCAATATATAGTCCAATAATATATGTATAATCAAATCCTGAATTTAAGTTTACTCTCACATAATAGATATTATCATGTCACTTACAACCTTATATTTCAGTAAGTATAGCTTTTATATTATAGATATAAAATTAATAATAAAAATGAAGTGTTTAAATAATTTTTTCTTTTAAAATACATAATAATTAGTACCCGTACTTATTAGTAAGTAATAATTTTTCAATTTCAATACTCTATACTCTATAATATGATTTGGTATTTCATTTGAAAAGGAAACAATAAATATTCAAAATGTAGTGGTCGGAATTTTTACTTTTGCGAGGATTGTTGCATGTCAGGATTTTGGTCTGTCGGGATTCTGGTATATGTTTTGTGCATATAACTCGTTACGAAGAATATCCTGGTTTAAGAACTTGAGGGAATGGTTTGAATACAGTAGTGCAGAGCTAAATAGAGCGGTAATCAACAGGGTCCGCATTGCCATGATGATTTCCAACCTTCGATAGAAGATGGAACTTGAAGAAGAGGAAGCTCGTGACTGATGTCCGTTTCTCATTTATTCTTTTATGATTTAATAAAATTGTTTTTTGCTAAATTTCTAAGATTTAATGTCAAGAATGTTGTTCTTTCATAACTTCATCATAAGATGGAAGTCCCGATGAGTTATCTGAAAAAACAAATAAGATTTCATTACAACCGTATTCAAAATTTAATTTACCAATTTTATTGGGAATTAATCACAATATTAGTTTAAAATCTTCTTCTTCTTAAGGTCCAGTGCATTATCACCCTACATTATTGTCTTGTCATTTGAGATTGTGAGATGTTAGATAGGTAGTCAGTATTATTAGTTCATCTTGGTGATTATGTATATATGTGACCTTAAAATCAAAATACAGAAAAAGACTTCCGAAGTGAAAAGCGAAGCGTCAAAATAAACGTTTTTAAATTAAAATTGTGGTAAATTCCCAATAAAAATGGTAAATTATATTAAAATGCCAAAAGAAAAAGTATTCATGTAGTGGTTTGATGAATTATGGAATAAAATGCTTATAGTAAGTTACCGTGCGTCGTACCATTAGTCGCTGTAAAATTTTCTTGAACAGCCAAAGGTGCAGTGATCGTTCTTCTTTCAGTCGGATAACTTGAAGAATATGGACGGTGTCCAGAGTTTCTGTTCATCGATCCATTTCTGTTGATACTTAAAAATGGTGGAGGAGGTAGTACTGGAAGTGGCATATTGATTGTATTTGTGTGCCTTGGATAGAGAGGATGTGAAGAGAATCCCAAAGGATAAGGCGCATTCACGGTAGTAGGAGGGTACGCACCTAAAAAGAAAAAAATATGACACAAACAATGCAAGTAACGTACTATTCAAATGTATCATTTTTTGTAGTACCATTTACAATATTGCAATGCATATACATTACGAATAGGAAACTTAAAATTACTTATTTGTACGTTATTATATTTTATTACAGTCGAAAAAATGAAAGAATACCCATAAACGAACATATAAAACACGCTGTATTTTCCTGTCACCGTGTCTTCTTCTTGTAGTGCCTATCCGTTTCGGATGTTGGCGACCATCATGGCAATCTGCACTTTGCACACTGCTGCTCTGAAAAGATTTGTAGTGGTTGTGTTGAACCACGTTCGAAGATTTTTCAGCCAGGAAATCCTTCGCCTTCCTGGTCCTCGCTTTCCCTCTACTTTTCCCTGCAAGACCAGTTGCAGCAGTCCATATCTCTCACTGTTCCTCATGATGTGACCGAGGTATTCGATTTTGGCTGTTTTTATTTTGATTAACAGCTCTTTTTCTTTTTTCATTCTCAGCAAAACACCCTCATTAGTAATGTGGTCGGTATAAGATATCTTCAGGATTCGACGATAAAGCCACATCTCAAAAGCCTCAATTTTCTTGCAGGTGGCGTCTGTGAGAGTCCACGACTTAACTCCGTACAACAGTATAGGAAATATATAACATCGTAGTAATCTGACTTTTATGGGTATCGACAAATCATGACATTTGAACAACTTTGCCATTTTTTGAAATGCAGATCTTGCTTTCTCTATCCTACATTTGATTTCTATAGAATGGTCCCAATTTTCATTGACGTTCGTACCAAGGTAGGTGTATGTTTTTACTCTTTCTATTTGTTAACCATTCACACTGATTCGTCCAAATTGCTGTTCATTCTTAGAGATCAGTGGCGGCGCCTGGTGTAAAATATTGGGGGTGCACACATAATGTTAACATATAAAAACACCTTGAGACCCTATTTCCGTAGGTAAAGGTTTTTGAGTGTCTTCAAATTGTAAAAATCAAAGGACCTTATTAAAAATTACAATAAATAATGTATTTTATTGACTTAAAATTATAATTTAGTGTTTAAATGTTACAAGCAAGTTTTGTAACGAAAGTCAGTCGCCTGTTATTTTTTAGATAAATTATTCACAAACAAATTCAGTAAAATTTGGAATTTCTTGAATCATTTTTTTTTATTGAAAACATTGCAAGTGCAGTTAATCGATCCTGGCCCATAGCTATTCTAAGGAAAGTTTTGATACGTTTCAATGCAGAGAGACATCGTTCTGTTTCTGCAGTTGTCACTGGCATCGTAACAAGTACATAATTGGAGAATTCCAATCTGGAATTCCAACTGGATAGTTAAAATCGTATCTTCTATTTTATTCATTATGCTTCCTCTTCTCCAAATATGTGCTTCACACCTACACAATTTGTAAGTTTTTACACAAATTTCCTTTTAAATAATCATTTATAATCCCGACGTTAGCACTTTGGTACATTCTTAATTAACAAATTTGGTTTCGGCATTTTTAATTTTTCTTCTAAATATAATGAAGAAAATTTAATTGATTTTAAATATTCCACGCTAACATTTACGTCCACAAATCCTTCCATTCTTAATATAGTTCCGAAATTCGAACTTCATGAAAGCAAAATTTAAACATACGTGTGCCGTGCACATTGAAAACACCAAAGATCATGCCATAAGATCACATCCTACTTGTGATCCTGTGGCAATCTAAACTTGAGGGCTAGAGCGGGTAGCGGGGTGGGTGATGAGTTGTATTTTGTAGTATGAAAAGTCATTGGTATAGGAACCACTGTGAGAGCCGTGAACGCGAGGTTCTGTCTAAGGCCTCGCAGCCGTGAACTTTCTCCTTTGAAATAGAATAAAAATAATTAAATGTTACCTATTAGATATAGTCCTGTCGCCAGGGGGGGTACAACGGCCTCGTTAATTCAGATGGACTTACCCAAATTTTTTTTATGTATTTTGACCCGTAGAACACGAATTTTTTGGGTAACAGTTGATCCGGATGTCGATAAGATTGTTATAGACCAAGAACTTGAGGAATCAAATAACAGCGATTTTTGGCAAAACAAAACAATATTTTGTATTTTTTGGGTCATTTTAAGCAAAAAATATTTCTACAAGTTTTTTAGTAGGATGCACAGTTTTCGAGATAAACGCGGTTGAACTTTCAAAAAATCGAAAAACTGCAATTTTTAAACCCGAATAACTTTTGATTAAAAAATAAAATAGCAATTCTGCTTAGCGCCTTTGAAAGTTCAAGTCAAATTATGTCGGTTTTGATTATTTGCATTGCTAAAAATTTATTGTGTTATTGCTAAACAAAGCTACAAACAACTAGTGCGTGAGTGATGTTTCTATGATTTCTCATTTAAAATCGAACGAGTAGGTAGAATAGGTACTAGTGCAATCAAGACTATTTCTACGTTACATGCGTTAAAACGCATGTAAAAGCACGGGAAACCCTACGTGTTTATAGCTTTGTTAAACAATAAAAAAATAAATTTTTACCAATGCAAATAATCAAAACCGATATAATTTGACTTAAACTTTCAAATGCGGTAAGCAGACTTGCTATTTTATTTTTTAATCAAAAGTTATTCGGGTTCAAAAATTGCAATTTTTCGATTTTTTTAAAGTTCAACCGCGTTTATCTCGAAAACTGTGCATCCTACGAAAAAACTTGTAGAAATATTTTTTACTTAAAATGGCCCAAAAAATACAAAAT
Source organism: Diabrotica virgifera virgifera (assembly GCF_917563875.1). Lineage (NCBI taxonomy): Eukaryota > Metazoa > Arthropoda > Insecta > Coleoptera > Chrysomelidae > Diabrotica > Diabrotica virgifera. The sequence continues at coordinate 2,067,884 of NC_065445.1, read as the reverse complement.
ATTGTTTTGTTTTGCCAAAAATCGCTGTTATTTGATTCCTCAAGTTCTTGGTCTATAACAATCTTATCGACATCCGGATCAACTGTTACCCAAAAAATTCGTGTTCTACGGGTCAAAATACATAAAAAAAACTTGAGTAAGTCCATCTGAATTAACGAGGCCGTTGTACCCCCCCTGGCGACAGGACTAATACTTATAAACTCCTTGGATCTGTTATTTCGAATTTCAATTACTGTATAGTTAGATTAAAATGTTATTTATAGAATGATAAATATTACATATATGAATGTTAGTGTGAAAATAATTTTGGGGGTTCACGTGCACATGTGCACTTATGGAGAAACCGCCACTGTTAGAGATCATCATACATTTGGTTTTCTTAGTGTTTAGTGAAAGTCCGTATCTCTGACTGACTTCTGCGATTCTGCTCATTAACTCCTGTAGGGCTTCAGAACTGTCAGCGAATACCACAGTGTCGTCTGCGTATCTTATGTTATTGATACATTCTCCGTTAATTCTAATTCCGGCTTCAACATCATCCAATGCTTCTTGAAAGATTTCCTCAGAGTAGATGTTAAACAGCAGTGGGGATAGTATACATCCCTGACGGACCCCACGTTTGATTTTGATATCGTCGGATTCTCCTGCCTCTGTCCGGATAGATGATGTTTGATTCCAGTACAGATTGCTGATAATCCTTAAATCACAGGTGTTTATTCCAATATTGGTTAATATCTCCATCAGCTTGTCGTGCTTTACTGTATCGAACGCTTTATGGTAATCAATGAAACATGCATAAATATGGCAATTCACGTCTCTACATCGTTGAAATAGCACTTGTATACTAAATAGAGCCTCTCTTGTACCCACTGCATTTCGAAAACCAAACTGTGTTCGGCTGATTTTTTCTTCGCACAGTCTATATATCATTTGATGTATAATTTTTAGAAATAGCTTTAAGCTGATGGTTCGGAAATCACTGCAGGATGCGGACTTTGTTTTCTTTGGTAAAGCAACAAACGTCGACTTCAACCATGCTTTTGGTATTACTCCGCTTAAATATATGTCGTTAAATATTTTGGTTAGGCGTTGAGTACCGTCGGTGTTAAATAGTTTTATGAGTTCAGCATATGCATTGTCAGGTCCAGGAGCTTTGCCATCTTTTAGTTGTGATATTGCTCTTTCCACTTCACCTGATGTGATTGGTAAGTGGTCATCACATATGTAGGATGGAGGTTGTTCGGATCTAGTATCATCAAAAAGAATGTCACCGTGTCAGAAAGCAAATTGCCCAGCGCAAGTACATGTAATAATAATTATTACATATACTTGCGCTGGCCAATTTTTTGTACGACACGGTGACAGGAAAATACAGCGTGTTTTATATGTTCGTTCTTGGGTATTCTTTCATTTTTCCGACTGTATGTTTTGCTTTGCCACATCAAATTTACTGCATTACAGTACTGAAGTACCAGCTCAAGGCTTAGAGGGAATGATCCTGGTCTAACAATTAGATCTTTGGGTTTTCTTCTTCTTCTTGTGTCACTCCTATCGGAGATTGGAAATCATCAAGGCTACCCTGACTTTGTTTACAGCTGACCTAAAAAGTTCATTAGTGGTGCAGCCAAACCACTCTCTCAAATTCCGCATCCACGACATTCTTCTACGGCCTGGATTCCGTTTGGGTTTTGCTACTTGCTTGTTATTTTTTGTGACCTTCATATAGGTACTTAATTTTATTATTGAATTAGTGTTAACCTGTAGCCCCATTCCTTTTGCTGCTGCTTCCAATACCATAAACGATTAGACCAGGTACGCCTTTCTTCTTGTTGTGATATCGATGTCATCTGCATACGCTAGTATTTGTACTCTCCTATTAATAATAGTTCCTCTTGTTGTTATTCCAGATTTTCTAGGGCAATTTTACACAGAAGGCACGATAGGCTATCTAGTCCCGTCGCCAGAGGATGTGCAACGGCCTTCTTAATTCAGATGGACTTACCCAAGTTGTTTTTTATGTATTTTGACCCGTAGAACACGAATTTTTTGGGCAACAGTTGATCCCAATGTCGATAAGATTGTTATAAACAAAGAACTTGAGGAATCATATAATAGCGATTTTTCGAAAAACAAAACATTTTTTTGTATCTTATGGGTTATTCTAAGCAAAAAATTATTTCACTCTAAGTTTTTTCGTAGGATGCATAGTTTTCGACATAAACGCGGTTGAACTTTCAAAAAATCGAAAAATTGCAATTTTTGAACCCGAATAACTTTTGATTGAAAAATAAAATAGCAATAATTCTGCTTACCGCATTTGAAAGTTCAATTCAAATTCTATCGGTTTTGATTACTTTCATTGCTAAAAATTAATTTTTTTAATGTTAAACAAAGCTATAAACACATAGTGATTAAATGATGTTTTCAATGCATTTCTCATTTGAAATCGAACGAGTAGGCGCGCATACAGACAATTTCTACGTAGATTACGTACATTAAAACGCATGCATTGGGCACGGAAAACACTATGTGTTTATATCTTTGTTTAACAAATAAAAACTTAATTTTGAGCAATGCAAATAATTAAAAACGATAGAATTTGACTTGAACTTTCAAATGCAGTAAGCAGAATTGCTATTTTATTTTTTAATCAAAAGTTATTTGGGTTCAAAAATTGCACGTTTTCGATTTTTTGAAAGTTCAACCGCGTTTATCTCGAAAACTATGCATCCTACGAAAAAACTTGTAAGACCATTTTTTGCTGAGAATCACCCAAACAATACAAAAAAAATGTTCTGTTTTGCTAAAAATCGCTGTTATGTAATTCCTCAAGTTCTTTGTTTATAACAATTTTATCGACATCCGGATCAACTGTTGCCCAAAAAATTCGTGTTCTACGGGTCAAAATACATAAAAAAAAACTTGGGTAAGTCCATCTAAATTAAGGAGGCCGTTGTACCCCCCCTGGCGACAGGACTAATCTCCCTTTCGAAGTCCTATTCGTGTCTGGAAAATTCTTGATACTCCGTTCTCACTCTAACATTACACTTTTGGGTTTTTGATAGTGCGATTCTGTAGGTATGTGTATATTATATAATATCGTAGGAATATCTGAAATCTACAAACAAATGGTGAGTATCAATTCCATAGTCATATGTTTTTTTCCAAAGCTTGTCTTAGAAGGAGTATTTGAGGGATAGTTGATTTTTCTTTTGCAAAACCCATAATAGTATTTGTCTATCATGTTTTCACAATATTCCGATAGTCGATCATACAGAATGTAGGGCAATATTTTGTCACATTTTGGAGGGTAAGTCCTCTATAATTATCACAAATTGTTTGATCTCCCTTTTTATGAATAATTAAAGTAAAGTAATCGTAAAATATACAGGGTGTTTGGTAAAGAATGGGCCATAGCTTAACTTTAGATTCCTGAGCTTAAAATGGGTCTATTTAAGCTAACTTACCTTAGTACGAAAGTTGATAATAACCGAAATACAGGGTGTCAAATTTAATTGGGAAGAATAAATAAAATAAAAGTTTAACTTTGACACCCTGTATTTCGGTTATTATCAGCTTTAATACTAAGGTAAGTTAGTTTAAATCGACCTATTTTAACCTTAGGAATCTAAGGTTAAGCTGTAGCCCATTCTTTACCAAACACCCTGTATATGTAATTATAAGTACCTGACGGAGCTTGTGCGACAGGAACCAAAGGAAAGCCTAAATCCAGTTCAGGAGCAATGTACGAAGGAACGACATCTTGTGCAAAGCCTATCTCATTTGAAATAATTCTTCTATGGCATACATGAATATCTTCAATATTTAGAACTATGTTTCTTCTATTTCCAAGCACAGCTTGCACCTACAAACACAAATTAGAGATATTATTTCATTTATTTATTCGTGTCAATTTAACCCCAAGAATAATAATTTAAAAAATACTTCATCATTTAAAATGTTTAAATAAATGTAAATGTTTTAATTTTAATCATTTATATGGATGAATGAATTTTCAGAAAACGAAAATAATGAGTAATTTACAACCTAATCTTGTTATTGAAAACATCAGTCTTGAAAATGTAGGCCACTATATATTATCTTGCATATACCATTAAAATTGGCAAGGAAAACCAAATAGCCGAAATAAAAAAACTCATACAATTATTGTCTTGGGTAACTTTCGGCAAGTTAAGCTTTATTTTGAAAAATAAAGATACCAATGTGTCTAAAACGTCGAGTTCATGACAAATGTATCTTACCTGTAGCTACATATGGACTGGAGACTGGAAAGGGAGGGGGGTTACAACTACTGGAAGGTCTCCGAGGGGTATGGTGTTAAGTGCATAGAGCTCAAAGTACATCCCAATGGGGGAGTTATAACCCCAAAACCCCCCCTAGTTACGCCTATGCTGGAGAACATGGTCATTACCAAGAAAACCTTAGAGCAGCTCAGTACAATCCAAAGAGCGATGGAGAGGTCCATGCTAGGGATTAGTTTGAGAGACAGGATTCGAAATATCGACATTCGGGAAAGAACAAAGATTACTGATGTCGCAGAACGTATAGCAAGATTCAAGTGGCAATGAGTCGGGCATGTTGCCCGAGATAATCCCGAAAAATTGGCACAAAGATTAACAAACTGGAGACCAAGAGAGAACAGGCGAGGAGTAGGCAGACCGCAGAAGAGGTGGACAGATGCTATCAAACAAGACGCGGGCAAGCAATGGATGAGAATTGCCAAGAGTAGGAATCGATGAAAGCAAATAGGAAAGGCCTATGTGCAGCAGTGGATGAACATATATTGAAGAAGGAGATATGGACGCATATAAAATATTCTGAGGTATTCTGATAGTGGTGATGAGGAAACTGAAACAGGTTAAAATATATCTACAACATAATATCTTCTTACCTGCAGATAATAAAAATGATAAAATAATTTACATCCCCAAAAGTTTGGAATCTTCATTTGTGCTGGAATTTGTAATTGCAAATAAATAGTTTTTTGAGCTCTCGAACTTATGCCCTTTGCACTAGCTTTAGGCACTAGTTTATCTTCATAGTTGTACTTGACTTTAGGCTGTAGGGCTGTAAAGCGAGTACGCTAAAAAAGAAGAATAAATATTAAGAAATATTTGAGATCGGATAAAGAATAAGATTTTAACACTATTCTGTTAGAGAATTTTTATATTAACTGATCCTCCTCTTGGTTAGCCATCTTCCTCCTCTTTCCTTGAGCCATTATCAGGGCGCGGTGAAATATTAATTATTGTTAGTTTGCTGTCTACATTTTCTGCGATTTGTATATCAGATGGACGACTTCATGTAGAGATTTTCCCACCAGAGTTTTCATTTGGTCTGCCCATCGTGTTGAAGATCTTCCTCTTAGTTTCCGGTCTACTACCTTTCCTTCTACTAATAATATTTCTATGGTCCCCATTTTTCTGATTATCTGGCCGAAGTCAGTTGAGTATGCTCGGTTTACTGTTTTTAATATGCCTGTTTTTTATGTGACGCTCTTCCACAGTTGATAGGTTGATTCTGTGCTCTCTCCAAAACACGAGTATATTTTTCGATAGGCCCACATTTCGAAGCTTTCCTCTTATTTCTACCAATCTTTTTGAGAGTCCATGTTTCAGCTTCGTATGTAACAATGGGAAAAATAAGAGCATTGACTAACCTGAGCTTATTATTCCTTATTATCGTTCGATCTTCCCATATTTTAATTAATTTTATTGTTGTGGTTCGGGCCATTGCCAATCTACGCTTGATTTCTGAGAAGCAATCGCCATTCTTGGTTATCAGGCAGCCCAAGTATATAAATTTGTACTACATCGAAACTCGCATATAATATACGGTGTATGTGCTTCAAAAATACAAATAAAAAATATTATTTTTAAAACTACGAAGTGTCTAAATTCAAGTACAAACCTTATTTTATCAGCTAATGATATAGACCAGTAAGGATCTGTTTTTAGGTGGATGTGAGAGGTGGCATTAAGATTTTTGCGGATAAAGTTAGGTGATAACTTCGTTAATAATAATTGATTTATGCTCCTTCTCAAATATGCCCGGAACATTAATAAAAAAAAATAAAATATTTAAAAATTTCAAAAAATTTCGTTTTTTTTTTTCTACTTTTCCTGCTTATAACTTTAAAACGATTCATTTTGGAACAAAGTCGTATAGGAATAAAACAAAGATAATTAAATTTTCTATCAGATGCGATTGGTTAAAATGTCTTAATTTATCACCCTTGCTGCAAAATAGCAATAAATATAAAATAAGGTAGCAAAACAAGCCTGTCCTTATTCAATTCAATGATTTTCCATCACTTAGGTTACACTTGGAACCTTCTTAATTCGCTTAGAAAATTTTTGTAATGTGCTAAAACCGTACACCAAATTTCATTAAAATTGACTTACTAGATTTTGAATAATAATTTTGCAATCTAAACTTTTTTTAAAAAATTAAAATTTTTTAAATCTTGCACAACAAAAACTAGAACATACAAAGATTTGTCAATTTTTTTACATATAAAGAAGCACTCCACCTATCTAATGCACTTTACAAAATTGAAATCGGATTGTTTAAGCAGCCTCAGCAATGTTTTAAAATTATAAACAATTTTTTGGCTTATAAACAAATTAGTCCTGTGGCCAGGAGGGGGTGCTACGGTCTCCTTTATTTAGATGGACTTACCCAAGATTTTTATGTATTTTTTGACCCGTAGAACACCATTTTTTTGGGTAACAGTTGATCCGGATGTCGATAAGATTGTTATAAACAAAGAACTTGAGGAACTACATAAAATCGATTTTTCGCAAAATAAAACATTTTTTTGTATTTCTTGGGTATAAGCAAAAAATGTTCTTACAAGTTTTTTCGTAGGATGCGCAGTTTTCGAGATAAACGCAGTGAAAATTTCAAAAATTCGAAAAATTGCAATTTTTGAACGCGAATAACGTTTGATTAAAAAATAAAATAGCAATTCTGCTGACAGCATTTGAAAGTTTAAGTCAAATTATACCGGTTTTAATTATTTGCATTGCTAAAAATTAATTTTTTTATTATTAAACAAAACTATTTGTTTATAAGCCAAAAAATTGTTTATAAGTTTAAAACATTGCTGAGGCCCCTTAAATAATCCGATTTTAATTCTGTAAAGTGTATTAGATAGATAGAGCACCTCTTTATATGTAAAAAAAATTAGACAACTTCTAAATGGTCTACTTTTTGTTCAGAAAGATTTTAAAAAATTTTAACTTTTTTAAAAACATTTAGATTGCAAATTTATTATGCAAAATTTATTAGGTCGATTTTAATGAAATTTGGTACACGGTTTAAGTATGTTACAAAGAATTTCCTAAGCGAATTACTAAGGTTCTAAGTGCCACCAAAGTGGTTAAAAACATTGAATAACAACAGGCGTATTTTGCCCCCTTATTTTGTATTTATTGCTATATTGCAGAAAAGGTAATACGTTAAGACATTTTTGACCAGTCGTATATCATACAAAATTCAATTATCTTTATTTTATTTCTCTACGACTTTGTTCCAAAACGAATCGTTTTAAAGTTATAAGCAAAGAAAGCAGAAAAAAATCGACGTTTTTCGAAATTTTTAAATATTTTAATTTTTTTATTAATGTTCCGGGCATATTTGAGAAGGAGTATAATGCCTGGTTGCACCAACATATCTTAAGCTCCAGCTTAGCTAGGATCTACTTATAAATAGGGCCTCCTTGAGTATCACTTACGTTGTACCATAATTTTAGATTCTTACCTTATTATCAATTATATCTATTATTATATTATGGTATTCTTATTGTAATATATTATAATTATATTATATTAATTCTTATGATATTCTCGACTTAAGCTTAAGATCTGTTGGTGCAACCGGGCATAAGTCAATTATTATTACTGAAGGTGTCATCTAACTTTATCTGCAAAAATCCGAATGCCACCTTTCACATCCAAAAATAGACGTTTTTTCACAGATCCTTACTGGTCTAATAAGCAATTTGGTGTTATTTTATTTTAAAATATTGTTTTTTAGTTGTTAATGCAGCCCGATCGCTCGTCCTTTCATATGCGCTTCATTAATAATTAAAAAACAATGTTTTAGAATAGAACGTACCAAAAAACTTACCGTATAGAAAGTTTCAGCTTGAATTTAAGTATTTCGTATTTGAAAAATGATTTTTTTACTTTTGTTTTTAAACCTTGAAAATTGTCAATTTTCGTTTTTTTTTCAGTTTTAAATTGTAGCACGAATACTAACTTTAGAAAAAAATTACAAAAGACCTTTTTTATTCCCAATGATTCAAAGAACCTTAAAAATTTATTTATATTTGGAACTGGTTGTTTCTGTTTTACTGCATTATTATTATTATTATTTTTATTAATTATATTGACGATTTATGTAATTTTAGTAAATTGAATTGTTTTTGTTTTGTTTTCTTGACTTTTTATAAGCTTTGTCCATAAAATTGTACAATTTTCCACGACAGTAAAGCATATTTCTAAAGAATGTCTACACGGGCGGAAAAAATTGATTTTTATAATTTTTTTTTTTTTTTTGATAAATGTAGCAATAGCTCCGAAATTATGGCATTTAGGTATAGGGAATATAACATAAAAAATAATCAGTATTTCTCAAGGACTTCAAAAAGCAGAAAATGTACTGGGTGTTTTATCTGAAATAAGAAAGTTCATTCGATTTCCAGAACAACGGAAGATTTAACAACAATGTAATTACCACTATAATATCAGCCGCATTAGAAGACCTTTATTCACCAAAATCTATAAAAATCGTTCCAGCTGTTTCCGAGAAATTACCGTGTTGCCAGATTTTCTCGCTACCCTGTATATTATTATACATTTATAATAATTACAGACAGGGCAAATATTTGCCCTGTCTACGACAAAAAAACCAACAAAAAACTTACCAAAAATAATTGTGCAGTTATTTCGACATTTTCGCTGGGACCTTCATCACCAATATCAACCCTTATGATCATTGTTTCACCTAAGAAAAACGTATCATCTTCCAGACTTGCTGTTAAATTCATGTCATCGTGGAAAGTATAACAAAAACAAAACTCGGATTCTTGTTCAGCATGAGCGTAAAGAGGAACCTAAATTTAAAAAAAAATAAAGAGAATTAAACCAATTTTTGAAGCAAAAATCTGATTCCGACACATCAAGGCATATTACAGTAGCCTTATATTTCGTTTACAACCAGCACCTACAGTAACACAGTCTTTCTCTTTGTTAGACAGCTCTTTATGTGCGTCCTATTCACATATTATCAGAATTCTTTTGATAATTTGTGCTATTATCTCAACTATTATCTCAACAGTCATTTACGACCAGATTGTAATACCTATAATACATAAAAAGATTAATCTTGCTTACCTTTGGTCGCTGAACAATATCAATAGTAGCATTGACTTGTAGTTGTTCCATTGCAGTCAGCTCGGAAAAAACAGGACCCCGAATCAGAACTGATACAAAGTACTTTACGGTTCCATTCTTGTGTGTGTAAGATGAGGGAATACCGGAACTTGGTAAATTAAATTTAAAAGGAAAGATGAGGTCTCCAACGTTAAATCGTAATACTAAAAAATGTAGTGAAAAATTGATTAATATCTTATTAATTTTTGCTCATTACAATCCGACAAGCGAAAGCTGTCGGGTGACCTTGCGCGAAAATACACAACGAAAGATACACAACACGAGAAGTTCACCAGCTCTCGCTTGCCGGATTGTAATTTTTATTGATTTTCAACGAAAACTTTTCGTTTATAAATTCGCAAAGTGTGTGTGTTATTGCGTTGCCGCTCCTGCAATACTTAGAGCATATTTATCGATAAATTCTTATGTAGTTTTGTCTTCTGAATCCAAATCTGAAAACGGCATTTCAATATCTCTAACCGTCTTCGAGATAATCGACCTCAAAGTCTAAAATGTGACGTCACAATCCTTTTATTTTCTGCCCATACACTAAACGTCAGCTGAAATCGTTGCTAGTAAGTAGGCTAGTTTTTTTTAATCTAAATTTGTTAAGCAACACATAGGTTATTTATATTATTTGAGTTTAACACTTCGTGAATGTCAAACTAAATTTTAAATAAAGTATTAATAAAATATCAATGACATTTGATAGTGAATTTAATTATTATATATGAAATATATAATAATTACGATGTAAATAAAATAAATACGATAAAATAAATACGATGTTCAAAAATACAATTTGAGTATATTTTGAAAGCAATAATTTATTAACAATTTTAAAAAGGTTTATACGAGTATACGGCCTCCCCTAATGAGAGTACCTAATGATACATGGACTGTTCCATTTGTTATGAAATGAAAACTGTTATCATAGTCGGTTCGCTAAACTCAGACACAACTGGCTAGTGATTTTAGTAGGTAATTTTTTTGTTTTTTGCCAATTTTGCCAAAATTGGCCATATTACTAATTGTTTAGTAATTATTAACGATTTAGTAATTATTTTTTTGCCAAATTGGTAAAATTACTGACTAAAATCACTAGTCAGTTGTGTCTGAGTTTAGCGAACCGACAATATGAAATGTTGTTTGGAATAAAAAATTATGGTCTGATATGTGCAATTACATCCTTCTAATGGAAAAAATATTTGAACATTTTTCTCAAATTATGGATACCAACAACATTTTCATTTATAACTCTTTTATTTTTAATTTGACGAAGAAAAGTTATTCTTCATAAAAGCTCTTCATGGTCTAAGATTTATGATGCAACCATCATATATCAAATTTTATTAATTTTATACGAGGTATATAAAAAATATGAATTTCGATCAAGAGTAAAGTACCTTTATAGTTCACAACATTTAAATTAGAATGATATAATTGCACATTAAAACATAATTTTTAATTCTAAACAACTTTTCATAATAGCAATTTTCTATCTTATGAATTAAAATACGTAAATAAACAAAGTTTTCGTTATGATAATGCTCGCATTTTCAGCTTGTTCAAAATTGTTTTTAGTTGCATTGACATGTAAAGTGCCTTGCATACTAAACTAAAATGTATTACATACTTAAGTTATCAAATGAACACTTTTGATATAAACATTAAAAATTTATAAACAACTTCAATTTCGTTGCAACCCGGACGCGTGCAGTAGCGACATCTACTAAGAAAAAGACTAAGCTTTCAATCTAATAACACATAGAACAATATTAAAATATTATTATACATCTCATCAGATTGAAAACAGTGGGACCCTTCTCTGGTAACAACCTCCGAGGCTTCTAAAAATACAGGCCATACGGATGCCAAGACTATAGGAAGATGAGGAAATAAATTGTAAAATTCCCTCATCTTCCTATAGTCTTAGCATCCGTATGGCTTGTATTTTTAGAAGCCTCGGAGGTTGTTACCAGAGAAGGGTCCCACTGTTTTCAATCTGATGGGATATAGAATATTATTTTAATATTGTTTTATGTGATATTAGATTAAAAACTTAGTCTTTTTCTTAGCAAATGTCGCTACGGCATCCCAGCCATTTCGTTCGTTGCAATCCGTAACTGCACGCGTCGGAGTATCCTGGTTCAGTCAGAGAGAAGAGGATATGTGTCTACTGACGAGGAGCAAAAAATTCCCGAAACCGGTATAGACAGTTGCTGTACTCTCTGATTGGATTAGAATATAATGCTACTGCGTTTTCGAGTTGCAACGAAATTGAAAATGTTTATACATTTTTAATGTTTAATTTATTTACTCTATTTGGATTACGTAGGAAACCTTCTAGTTGGAGCTTTTACCACGCTGAGCAGATGGAATGTGAATTATAAATTATAAAATTCCCTCATCTGCCTTTAGTCTTGGCATACGTATGGCTTGGATTTTTTTAGAAGCCTCTAGGATTTTAGAGGTTATTACTAGAGAAAGTTTCAACTGTTTTCAATCTGATCAATGTAGAACAATATTGTAATATCGTTTAATGTGTTATTTTATTAGATTGAAAACTTAGTCTTTGACTTTTGATATATATGTACTTTACCTTTTGTAAGTTTTATTTCTTTAAGAACAAATTTGTGCACACCATGATTAACGCCCCAGTGAGTCTCTTCAATCCGAAGCAGTCGGCAAGTAATATCTAGAAATAATGAACGTTTTACATTACTTACTGCAATGAATTTTACACTTAATTTATTTGGTTTTTAATTTATTTACACTTATTTTTAATTTATTTATTCTAAACTATTTACACGAAAATATAATTTATATAATATCTATATTTATTAAATTCCCTACTTAAGCTTAAATTCAAGTAACAAGAAAGAAAATTTGCAATTTGCAATTTCGTTGCAACACGAAACTATAGCCTCATCATATTCTAGTTCAATCAGACAGTGCAGCAAGCACCTCTACTTGTTTCGAAACTTATTAGTCCCTCATCAGGAGGTACATATGCTGCTCTCTCTGACCCAACCAGGACAAACCCGGCGTGCAGTTACGGATTGCAACGAACAAAATGGCAGGGATGCCCTAGCGACAACTGCTAGCAAAAGATTTCAATCTAATAGCACATAAAATAACACCAAAAATATTGAAAGAAATCCCGCCAGATTGAAAACAATGGTAACCTTCTCCTTCCCCAATTGCCGCTAGGGCATCTCTGCCATTTCGCTCGTTGCAATGCGTAACTGCACGCCGGGGTTTGTCCTGGTTGGGTCAGAGAGCATATGTGCCTCCTGATGAGAGACTAATAAGTTTCGAAACCGGTAGAGGTGCTTGCTGCACTCTCTGATTGAACTAGAATATGATGCGGCTGTAGTTTCGTGTTGCAACGAAATTGAAAATAGTTATTCATTTTTTATTTACATGTTTGCTCTGATTGGAGTACGAAGGGAACCATTCTCGTTGGAACTTTACCGCGCTGAGCAGATGGGACGTGAATTATAAATTGTAAAATTCCTCATCTTCTTTAGTCTCAGCATCCGTTATGGCTTGCAAAATTTAGAAGCTTCGGAGGTGTAACCAGAGAAGGTTCCCATTGTTTTCAATCTGGTGGGATATAAAATATTTTTGGTGTTATTTTATGTGCTATTAAATTGTGTCTTTTTTTATTTGTTTAATTTATTAATGTTTTGTATTTTGAGAACGATTTCGAAGTGGAAATCGAAACGTCAAAATAAGCTTATTTTAAGTAAAATTTGGGGTTAATCCCAATAAAAGTAGTAAATTTATTTCTCCTATTTACTACTAACTACTAACACATTATTTGATTTTTACCTTCCACATTCCCGGCAGATTGCACTATTACATTACCAAGAATCGGGCTTCCGGAACTAAATACTCCACCACGAATAAATACTACTCTACAAGACATGTCTGAAACAGAATAAAAGTAAATAATACATCCTCACCACACACATGTACATAAGTACATACATACATCTAAGATGAAATAAGTGTTGGACACATGCAATTAGTCTAGTCGCAACATAGAGGGTCCCGTGTACACTTTTAGGTCGACTTGATGGTGGTATTATAGGTTTTTTGGGTCGCTGAATCCAATGGAAGTGCTCTGGAAAGCCCAAATGTGGCGCGTTTAATTGTTATTAACAAATTATGGTAAAATTAGGTGTTTTTCAGGAATTATTAGAAGCCCAGTAAAGAAATTGATAGTGTTAAGATCTTCTCTGGTGTATTTTTGGTCGCTGAATAGAATGCGATTAGTCGCGATTACTCAAAATGTGTTCTTATTTTGTCAATAACAAAATAATTATTTATTCGCCGAAAAGCTCGAAATGCGTTATCTAAAGCAAGTTTGTAGTCTTTTTCATAGTATTTTTATACAGTAAATCGATTGTCACTAGTCGTGATAGCTTAAACCAACGTTCCGACTTTGTTATTAATAAATTATTGCAAAAATAACGTTTATAGTACGTTTACTCACGGTTTTTGCTCTAAATTTTAAAAAACCACTTGGAATGGCATGATATTTGGCATACACGTAGCTTACATGTCAAACAAGACAAGTGATATTGTGCCGATGTGTGCTTTTATCCTGGGGGTGAGTTTCACCACGTTTCGGGGGTGAAAAAAGAGACCTTTAAAATAAGTCCAGAATTGGATAAACTGATTAATTCTAAGCAACTTTTGTTCTATATAGTTTTTTCGCCAAGTCAATACTTTTCGAGTTATTTGCGAGTGAATATGTTCATTTTTCAACAAAAAACCAAATATGTAACTCGAAAAGTATTGACTTAGTGGAAAAACCGTATATAACAAAAAAAGCTTAGAATTAATCAGTTTATCCACTTCCGGACTTATTTTAAAGGTTTCTTTTTTCAACCCCTAAAAAGGGATTCGGCACAATATCACTTGTTTTGTTTGACATGTTAGCTAGGTATGTGTGTGCCAAATTTTATGTCAATTCAAGTGGTTTTTTAAAATTTAGAGCAAAAACCGTAAGTGAACGTACTATAAACCGTTATTTTTGCAATAATTTATTAATAACAAAGTCGGAACGTGGTTTAAGCTATCACGACTAGTGACAATCGATTTACTGTATAAAAATACTATGAAAAAGACTACAAACTTGCTTTAGATAAGGCATTTCGAGCTTTCGGCGAATAAACAATTATTTTGTTATTGACAAAATAAGAACACATTTAAGAACACAGCGACCAAAAATACACCAGAGAAGACCTTAAGACTATCAATTTATTTACAGAACTTCTAATAATTCCTGAAAAACACCTAATTTTGCCATAATTTGTTAATAACAATTTAACGCACCACATTTGGGCTTCCAGACCACTTCCATTGGATTCAGCGACCCAAAAAACCTATAATATCACCATCAAATCGCGGCGACCTAAAAGTACCCACGAGACCCCCTATGTTGCGACTAGACTAAATGTAATGATACTGTATTTAGTTTCCAGATTATTTAGGGTTTCATATATGTATAGGAATGTTGGTAACAAGTGAAACGATACTAGAACAGTAATTGCCAATATCTTTATGAAAGATTTCGAGACCCGAGCACTATCCACATCTATGGTCAAATCCACATGTTAGCTACGACATGTTGACTTTACATTCATCATTTGGCTCCACGGCAGGGATGCTCTAATATCTTTTCAAACCCATCTGAATGGTATACATCCCAGTATCCAGTTCACAATAGAGATAGAGACTGATTCATCCTTACCGTTTCTCGACGTTCTCATAAAGAAGAACCAATCCTAAGGTTTTGGGTCCAAAGAAGAAAAAGAACCAAATTTGAATCAATTCATTTTGAATTTGATGCGAGATGTATAAAAAATCTTTTGCTCCTGTTTCTAAATGATTCTTCAGGATCTCGTTTTCCAAGTCAACTCGAAAATGTAGCAGGTCTGTAAAAACAGAACCCTTGTCGATTTTTTCATGAAGTGGAAGAGCATGTCATAAGCCACACTACCCTGATTTGCACCAAGTGACTTTTTTATTCTTGTCCATCAAAAATAATGTTTGTAGGCATTGTAGGAATCTTTTCTGAACTCAAAAAGAACCGATAACCGATTGTTGACAGGACAAAATTTTTTTTGTATTGGTTAATATTTAGTACTTATGTGAAGAAGCAAATGCACCTCCCTGAAAATGATCTAGCGGCGCTCATGTATATAAGACCAGGTTTATAGGTAACGCTTATAAATATTACCAAGTTTAATTTTGATTCAATTTTTTATGTTCCAGATGGGACCACTATCTAATAAATAAATGTGGAAGATCCAAAAACAAACATTTTAGTCATCGTTAAAAAAAAGATTTGTTTTGGCAAGTTCTACCAAATTTTTAGGATTTCGAAACACATTTTTCGTTTTATTTGTTTTCCCAACAAAATATTGTTCTTTTGAATTGCTTTAATGAAAATTCTAGAATCCGAAACATGTGTGGTATTTTTCACAGAAAATATTCAAATAATAATTCCAGACAATTTTCTAGCAACATCTGGAATAACAATGACTTTACTAAATTTCAATAAGAGATGCACGGCATGTAAACAACGATTTTAGTTGTTTTTTTAGATTAGATTGTTTTTGTTAAAGATGTTCAAAAATTACGTTTACCATTTTATCACACAAAAAGGGCGATCAAATAGACCTCGAGAATTACCGACTCATAAGCATGTTAAATCACTTCTACAAGTTATATTACATATGTATAAGAATATTGGAGTATATTATTAGAATAGTAATACTTAGTAGAATATTAGAGTATTAAGTAGACTGGAAACAAAATTAGATTTTTACCAACATAGGGAACAAACAAAGAGCTCGAAGAACAAGAGCTATACCCAGACGCCAACATAATAAAAGAAATAAAATCCAGAAGACTCCAATGGGCAGGACACCTCAGAAGACATTCGGGCCAAAGAACAGTAAGACTTGTGTAAGAGGAAGTCCCAACTGGAAGGAGACCACGCGGACGCCCTCGAGAGATAATATAGCAGGAGACCTAAGGGCGATGAGCGTGGAGAATTGGATGGAGGTTGCTCAAGACCAAGAAAAGTGGAGGCTTGTTGTCGAGTCGGCTAAAACCCACAAGGGGTTGTAACGCTACGGAGTAAGTAAGTAAGTAGGAAACAGGCAGGTTTTAGAAAAAAAATTCAGATTACAGAAAAATCCATCGAATACAACCAATTTTTACCAAAATAAATAGAGTAGAAGTACTTTTCGAGCGCGAAAAAAAAACGAGAAAAAACGGAAAACATTACGCCTGTAGTAGCGTTACCAGGTGTCCCGATTTGCGCGGGACGTCCCGATTTTCAGGGGTCTGGGACGCGTACCGATTTGTACCTGATCAGGACACTAAATGTCCCGATTTTCACCCACGAAAACCAATTTCAGGTGGACTTGCAGTGAATTTTATAACTATGTTATAAAAATAAGGCACTCCTAAAAGCGGCAAAATCGAATGAAAACTATAATTTTAATAAAAAATAAATAATTTACTTAATCTACGATTTTTTTTTTGTAATTTCGTCTGATTTATTATGTAGGATTAAATACAGATTATAGAAACACCTTGTAGTCCAATAAATGAACGGGAAATACGGCGATTGGCGATACCGTGTAATTTTCAGGAAAAACTCCGAATTGCATGAAAATTTGGACGGCTTGGGCCGTTGGTTGCTTTTACTCGGGGGGTGACAGTCACCCCTAGTTGGGGGTGAAAAACCGCGCGTTTAAAATAAGTCCAGAGATGGATAAATTGACTAATTCTAAGCAATTTTAGTTCTATAGTTAATTAACTTAGTTAATACTTTTCGAGTTATTTACGATTGAAAATGTGTATTTTTCGACAAAAATCACGTTTTCAGGCGATTTTCACAAATAACTCAAAAAGTAAGCATTTGATCGAAAAAAAAACCAAAGTTGTAGCTCATGAAAAATACGTTCTTATTCGTTAAATTCCAAATTAAATATTTCAACTTGAAATAACCAAGAAATGAAGCACTTTTCGGAAAAAACCAATTATAACTTTTTTAATAAAGCTTTATTTTTATGTTCTAAAAAAGTTTCTAGCATAAAAACTAAGTGAGTTAGCTCAAAATCAAGTCGACTCCTTTTTTTTGGTAAAAAAACCGTGAAAATCTCCCCCTACTTAGCACCCCAAATGAAATTAATTGTTACTGCTTTACAAACAATGTACCTTACTTACAGTCGGAAAAATGAAAGATTACCCATGAACGATCACATCAATCACATAGTTTGTATTTGCTGTCTTTCCATAAATAGCAAAACGAGAGAGAGAGTTTATTAATAATCTGAATAATATGTGATTGATATGATCGTTCATGGGTAATCTTTCATTTTTCCGACTATATGTATTTGTTACATGATTCAAAGGGCCTGAACGAGTCACTAATCACGAGTGTATGCAAAATATGAACAGCCATATCTTAACCAATTTTTGTCTTACAGAAAAACAAAATGAATCTATCATATTTATAAAAGCAAAACCTACCTACTTTTCACTCCTTCCGATTTTTAGTATCCCTAATACTTTTTAAGTTATTTTGAAAAAAGAGCATTTTCCAATATTTTAAGAAAATTTTTTTTACTATAAAACCAATTTTTTTCAAAACTAAGCAGTCCCAACCGGTAAACCCTACAGATCGTATTAACAATAAACATATAAAGTAAATGGTAAAGCGGTAACGATTAATTTTATGTACGGTGCTAAATAAGGGGAGATTTTCTCGATTTTTTTTTTACCAAAAAAAGGAGCTAACTTTATTTTGAGCGAAACTCGCTTAGTTTTAATGCTAGAGACTTTTATATAAAACAAAATTAAAGATTTTTTTAAACACTTTAAAAAATTTTATTATGTTTTGCCCGACAATTGCTTAATTTTTAGGTTATTTCAAGTTGAAAAATTCGATTTGGAATTTGACGAATAAGAACGTATTTTTGATGAGCTACAACTTTGCTTTTACTGGTTTTATAGACTTTCTGAAAATACAATTTTTTTTTTGCATTTTTAAAAGCTACATTTTTGCTAAGAATATTTTTTTCGCTAAAATTACTCGAAAAGTATCGACTTAGTTTAAAAATTATATAGAACAAAAGTTTTTTAGGGTGTCAGTTAATCCATTTTGGGACTTACTTTAAACACGAGTTTTTTCCCCAGAAGGGGTAACTGTAACTGTCACCCCCCAAGTAAAAGCAACCAACGGTACAAGTTCAACTTTGAAGTAGACAGTAAGTAGAACCTAAAACCAGATTTTCATGCAATTCGGAGTTGACTCTGAAAATTACACTCCAAAACGGTCATTTACTGGGCTATTGTTGTTTATTTGTCCCGATCTACAACCCTAAATCCCGATTTGTTTTTGCTTATGTACCGATTAAAAACAAATCGGACCTGGCAACACTAGTCTGTAGTCACTAAAAATCTCTAAAATCTAGCGGCTCTATCGCCCTCTCTGCAGGCACTGCAGGCCTGAATATAAATATATAATGGTGCATGCATGCAGAAATAATCATGCCTCACTAAAATATGTACAACAATTACGTAACAAACAAGACATTGAAGTAATTTAAGCATCGAAATTTTATAATGCTCCTTATCTGAACTGATTGCCTTTTCTTTATTATTATTATTAACCAACAACAATCCATTTGACATGACAGTTTCTTTAGCATAACGTTCAAATGTTTAATAACAACAACAATATAATAACAACAATAATACATACTATTTATTAATAAGTAATTTGTAATTTAGTAAATGAAATAATCCAACACTTCACTTAATGGTTAAAATAACTTCGACTTTGTGTATCAGTAAAACTGCGGACTAGATATTCCAAGTCTCTTTCCTTTTCTTCTCAAATTAAAAATAACTTCAACATCAGCGCCGTACTTTCATTATATAGCTGCGAGTTTGTTGATCGTTGAAATTTCAAAAATGACGTTATCAAGGTTAGTGTTAAAACAAGTGTAAACAAAATTACTTTTTGCAAACTGGTTAATGAATGAAAGTGTTTGCAAAATATTATGAAATCGTCTAGAGGCCAGGGCTGATTTGCGGCCAATCAAAGTTCACATAGCTTCGGAGTGTAGGTATTCGGTATTCTCATTTATTTTGATCCTCTGAATTTGAATTTCAAACTTGCACAAGAAGCTCTAGGCGAAGAGACCAGTACAGTCCACAGATCAGCGGGAAAAATCACTTGGAATACACAGTTGTAAGAGCAAAGAAATAAGAAACAGGAAGCGTACAAAAGCAAAAGATGGCTGAACACTAAGAACCCTGAAGATAAAGTGATATACCTACAACGATCAACAAAGAATATTTAAAGAAATGACAAGGAACAACAAAAACGAAACATGGGATGCAAAATGTAAAGAAGTTGACTGTTACATCGGAGGAGCGCGATCATCAGCGGCTTGGAAATTAATAAAAACCTTGAAAACCGACACATCAAACAAAAGCCCATCCAGATAGATGCATGGAATGAGCATTACGCAAGGGAACTAAATGAAGACAGAGATATCTATAACACTGTACACGGCGACTGTTACACTGAGTACACGGCGAATATGTAAACGTGGAAGAAAAACAAATAAAACAAGCACCTAAATCCATGAAGAACAACAAAGCATCCGGGTCGGAGAACATACTAGCTTCTTCTTCTAAAAGTGCCTATCTTCTGGAGATGTTGGCGACCACATTGACCCATCTTATTCTATTTACGGCAGCTCGAAACAGATCAGTTGACTTTAGACCAGTCCACTTCCTAAGATTGGCCAGCCAGGATATACGTCTACGTCCAGGGCCTCTCCTGCCCTCAATTTTGCCTTGTATAATCAACTGCAGCAGTCGGTATTTTTCATTACGCATAATGTGGCCGAAGTAAGCCAATTTTCTGTTCTTTACGGTGTTAATTATTTCTTTGTCTTTTCCTAGCCTCTGGAGAATAGTTATATTAGTTGTGTGGTGTATATATGAGACCCTCAACATACGTCGGTAGCACCAGATTTCAAACGCCTCTAACCGTTTTATGGCATCTTCTGTCAGGCTCCAGCTTTCAACTCCGTATAGGAGGACACTAAAGACGTAACATCTAAGAATTCTTATGCGTATATTGATACTTAAAGACAAGTTGCAGAGAATTTTCTTAAGACAGTATTATACTAGCCGTTGCCTTTTGGTAGATATATTTGATCGTGTTAGTGTAGCGATGGTTTATTCGGCATTCTGTTTTTTAAATTTTATGCTGGCTTATGGTATCGAGTGCTTTCTCGTAGTCCACGAATATCAGTGCCAATGGTTTGTTGTATTCAGCAGACTTCTTTATTAGGTTTTTTATTACCAGGTTCTCTATTAGGTTGAAATGATTATAACTCGTAAACTAACAAACATAAATCATTGTTACAAAATGTAGTTTGTTCCTTTAAAAAATTAGTGCAATACATTGCAAAATTACATCAATTAGGCGATTTTTCACTTGGAACTCGGCTTCATTTTGAGTAGGTAAAATAACTTTATAATAGCTCAAATTAACAGAAAAAACTACCAGCTTTAAAACGAAATCTAAATATTATTTATAACAAAGTTGCTGCGCCACTAGTAGTAAAATAATTTCTACTTTCATAAAACCTACCGAGTAACTTTCCCGAGCAAATATTCAAAAGGTGTGGTTTACTTACTTAGTTATAGAAATTTCGAAGTTGTTCCCCGCCAACCCCTTGGTAATGGCTACTGGCTAGGCATTGCAATTATAATTTTAAGTAGTCAGTTTTCCACTTACAAGCCAGCCTAGCTGGACGTAGCCTTGGTTAGTTTAGAGTTTTGTATGCAAAACTCTTGTGTAAGTATTTGTATTAAAAATATAATTTTAGTATTCGACTATTCGGGTCGACGCATTTATTGTTTAAGAGTTTTCAACTCTCGCGTATGTTATATAGAGTTATTGTGTGGCTAGCTTATATTTTTTAAAAGCTACACGTTTCGCAAATGCTTATTATTAATTAAGTTTAATAATACTAAGGGCCGGTTGTTCGAAAGCTAATAAACAATGATCATTATCAAATATTTAATTCCTGTCACCAACTGTCAATGTCAACTTTGTTTGGGTTGCTGAAAACATAATATGAAATTACTTAATCAATTATGTTAATAATTGTTATGTTAATTGATTAACTAATCTCATAATTTTAATCAATTATGTTTTCAGCAACCCAATAAAAGTTGACATTGACAGTTTTGGTGACAGTAATTAAATATTTGATAGTGATCATTGTTGATTAGCGTTCGAACAACCGGCCCTAAATGAAACATCCTTGGTTCATGTTGTAATTAGTGACATTTAAACTGTAATAGTACTCTCGTGTGGTTTGTCGTAGACTAGTGTAAATTGGACATTAAACCGGCTGTTTAAATATAGATAAGAACTTTAAATATGGTAACAAAGTTAGTAATTAAATTACATATCTGTTAATGCTTGTATTCTTTATTTCGTTAATGTACCACCCACATCAGTGGATGGTCCTTCGAAGTTTAATTTGTTACATTGCTTAATACGCTCTAGATTAAGTGGCAGTAAGATCGCCATCCTAATTTATTGTTCATCTTTCTACATTTTTGTTGAACAAATCTTCCATATTTATCTTCACCTTTTCTGTTGGTTATTAGAGCGGATATCGATTCAATCTTTCATCATTTTGTAATAATAATTTCTATTTGTTAGTTTTGCAAAGCAAGTTTGAAATTTGAATTCAGCGCGTCAAAATACATACGAATCTACTCTAAAACTCGGTGAACTTTGATTGGCCCCGAAACAACTCTGTCCCATAGACTAATACCATGATTCACACTTGAAAAAATTTTATGTATCTTCTCTGGAAAAATTCCGCATAAATTTTATTTTGTTTTATCTCAAAAAATTGTATTTTGACAGCGGTTCTCGATTTCGTAATAAAATAATAAATAGTTTTTGTTTTTCGTTTTTTTTTAGCAAATGTTTTTAAAACATTGGAATGTATCCGGTTATTGATTTTCTGGGGATACCGGAAAATCAATAACCTAATTCATTCACTTCACCTTTTAGTGGCGCGATAATAATCGAAGGAAACAATAGGAGTGATCCCACTACAGAGGAAATAGGGAACATGGAGAAGGAGCAGGTCTTAGGTAGATGAGGCTCCATTGGAAGATCATTCCAATCAAAACCATCAAAGGTAGAGACCTGAGAACGGACATGGACAAACAATAGCAACAGGGTAGGGACCATCTAGAGACTCCTATCTGAGTAAAAAAAGACCAAGAGAGGATGAAAACTCAGATTTGGTTACAATGATCGATGCAATGGAGAAACTCGCCAGGGTGACAAACACACTCTGAAATAGATGAACGAGCACACCAATAAAAAGGTGGAAATTATATGTAGGGGGCAATAAGGTTGGTGGCAGCTGTAACAGAAGAAAATAGTAAGAATCTAGAGGAGAAAATACCTGCCAGTGCCTATTAAAGAAAGAACAATTGTGAGCTTGTCCACGCAAGTGGACCTGGAAAAATTCTCATCAGAGAAAATCAGAGAAAAAATACAAATTGAGATGTCATTTCAACGCGAAGATCAATACTAAGATATTGGGTATAATCCCCTACAGAGGAATATAAAAAACAGGGAATCTGATCTGGTTGTTTACGTAGTTTTTTCGATAAATCTTTGAAATATACAGGGTGTCCAGAAACTCTACCGACAAACGAATACAGGAGATTCCTCAGATAATTTTAAGACAATTTAACCCAATTCACTTAGTCCGAAAATGCTTCCTAAGGGAGCTAGAGCTATTTGAAGATGGCGTCTGGTAATTAGTTTGTCTTAAATACCTCCGGAACGCTTCTATTTAGAAAAACAAAAATTGGTATGCGTATTTATCTTCCAGAGATAAATCGATTCCATCCATTGCAAATTTTTAGTACCGGTCATAGGCTTCCGTTTTGAAACTTTTTTGTCTTTAACTTTTAAACATTTTTTACTCTGGATTATTAAATTGTGAGGTATTCTTGTACTATAAGGTACTCTTGTTTTAAGTCGATAGGACACACGGTTTTCTAGAAAAATTGATTTGAAAATTTTTCGCTTTTTAAATTTCAAAAAAAATTTTTTAAAAAAATATTTAGAAAAACGAAAACTTGCACGTTCAATTATATTTTAGAGATGAATCGATTTCATTAATTGCGAATTTCTAGCATCGGTCATATGCGTCGGTTTTGGGTAGGTCAACGGTTATTTTATCGCATAACTTTTTTGTCTTTAATTTTTAAGCATTTTTGACACTAGATTATTAAATTATGAGGTATTCTAGTAGTAAAGGTTCCTCTTGCTTCAAGTTGGTAAAATACACCGTTTTTTTTTCAAAATTTTTTGAAATTTTTTTTCGAATTCAAGAGACGAAAAATTTTCAAATCAATTTTTCTAGAAAACGGTGTGTCCTACCGACTTAAATCAAGAGTACCTTTTAGTACTAGCATACCTCACAATTTAATAATCCAAAGTGAAAGATGCTTAAAATGTAAAGATAAAAAAGTTATGCGATAAAATAACCGTTACCCTACCCAAAACGGACGCCTATGACTGGTACTATAAATTTGCAATAGATGGAATCGATTTATCTCTGGAAGATAAATATGCGTACAAATTTTTGTTTTTCTAACTAGAAGCGTTCTGGAGGTATTTAAGAAAAACTAATTACAAGACGCCATTTTCAAAGAGCTCTTGCTCCCTTAGGAAGCATTTTCGGACTGGGTGAATTTGGTTAAATTGTCTTAAAATTACCTGAGGAATTTCCTGTCTTCGTTTGTCGGTAGAGTTTCTGGACACCCTGTATAAATACTGAAGCACAAAAAGAGATTATTGTTGATCACGTCTAAAGTATAGTATATCCGTTAACATAAAATCTATTTGGTGAGTTTTTTTGTACTTTTATGGGAGAGTTTTGAGTAAATAATAAATAACAACTTAAGATATATTTAATACTAAAAAAGAGTTTACACTTTATTGATAACTTAGTTGATACTCTTAAAATAGAATTGAAAGAAGAATGTGCTCTCCAGATGCAGTTCCACCATCTGATTGTTAAATATTAAACAATTGACTTTAGTTCGTGGATATAGTTGTACACACGTAAGTAGTACTTTATATTGTGTTACTTGTAGCAGTTATAAGAGCATCAGTACTTGTAATTATTGTAGTTTCTGTATTTGTGATTGTTGTAGTACTTTTCGCTGTAGGTATACTACCACTAGTAATTGTGATTTCAGGTGTACTTGCCTCTGTAGGTGTAGGACTACTAGTGTTACCAGGATCTTCAGTTGTGCTTTCACTTGTAGCTGTAGAACCACTAGTAGGACCAGTTTCTTCAGTTGTACTTTCCCTTGTTGGTGTAGAACTACTAGTGGTACCAGTATGTGCAGTTGTGATTTCGCTTATAAGTGAACTACTACCAGTATTACCAGTACTTCCAGTTGTACTTTCCATTGTAGGTGTAGAAGTACTAGTAGTACCAGTTTCTTCAGTTGTACTTTCCCTTGTTGGTGTAGAACTACTAGTGGTACCAGTATCTGCAGTTGTGATTTCGCTTATAAGTGAACTACTACCAGTATTACCAGTACTTCCAGTTGTACTTTCCATTGTAGGTGTAGAAGTACTAGTAGTACCAGTATCTTCAGTTGTGCTTTCTCTTGTTGGTGTAGAAATACTAGTGGTACCAGTATCTTCAGTTGTGCTTCCACTTATAGATGAAGTACTATCAGTTTCACCAGTACTTCCAGTTGTACTTTCCATTGTAGGTGTAGAACTAATAGTGGTACCAGTATCTTCAGTTGTACTTTCCGTTACAGTACTAGCTGTTGTAGTACTAGTTGTTGTAGAACTGGTTGTTGATTCTGTGGTCGTTGTGGGTGGAGGTTCATATGGCATATTTTGAGTATCTTGATCAATTGATCTGTTTACATCATAGTATGCCGGTTTATTACTGTTCAAATATTGGTATACCTTTACATAACCTAAATGCAAACTCCATTTTTTGTCTGAACTGCTGCTGATATCGACTGATTTGATATTGGCTGTAAATGTTATAGAAATTCCGTCTGTTTTCATAAAACCCGTTGCAGAACCAGAACTTTCTATAAAACTTCGTGTTCTTTTGCTTGATGTGAAGTTCAGTGCAACGATCAAATTCACTGTATTGCCATCCTGAAATAAACCATATCATTGATCAAATATAATTTAAGATAATAATTAAGATAATTTAAGATATATATTGTTGTATAATTTTTTGTGGGAAAAATTTAGTAAATAAATTTATATCAGAGACCACGAAATTATAGATTTTCATCGCCTTGTATATGACCAAAAATTGTAATAGGATAATTTAGTTGGTAATCAGTGTTTTCGCGGAAAAGTGAAATCTTTAAGAAGGTGGTTTTTTTTAATGGGTTTTTGAGCGGACTTAAACAATGGTACGGTCAGATTAGACAATACCGTTTATTTCGCTTTGCAATGGACATTAAGACATTTTATAAAAAATTCGAAGAAGGTTAAGCTGTAAACAAATGTATTGAGTTTAGAATGTAAGGCTTTTTGTTTAGCAACGAAAGTAATTTGATGTCTCCCGGAATTTAACAAATTGTAAAGTTGTTTACAAATTAAATTGGTTCTTGAGAAATGATAATATGGGTAGTGGGTAGAAAGGATGTTTTGTGATTGGTGGAAAATGATGGATGGAATGGATGAGAGTGTTGAGTCTGATTTTGACGAGAGAAAAAATGGGCACTGTGAAATAAATATCTGAAGACAGCAGTCAAGTTTTTGAAAAGTGAGAAGTCAGTGTAAAGTGGTGAAGTTGGCCTTTGCGAGCAGAATCAAGTTGAAACAAAATCGTTGACCGAGTTGAAGAGTTAATTTTCCTGGGACCGAGGAAGATTCCTGTTTCTGTCTAGAACGAGTAGCCGATTGGTATCTATTTGCACAAGATATCGAGCAGAAAGAAAACTGAGTCGAGAATTCGAGCAAGTCCTGTTTGTTTGTGAAGCAGTTTGGAAGAGAGGGACCTTTCGCAACATCCTAAGAGTACGTGTGGGAGAATCGAGGACGACGCAATCAGTGAGAAGAAATAGAGAAGAAATAAAAAGGTTAGTCAAATCATTTGTGAAACGGAGAGAGTTTGTTTATATCCACACCATATTTGCTTAATTTTTGTATTGAACAATTCTATAACATAATTAGTCATTCCGAATTTTAAAGAAGAAATAAGTAATCAATTCAAAAAGAGAAAAGTAAATTTTATTAAATTTTGTAAGAATAAATAACGAATTATTTAAATAATTTTTTTTTAAACAGAGGAGATATCAGAATTAAAGCTTAATTTAGTAGAAGAAAAATAGTTGCAACAAATTTAGATTTTAGCATATTTTTGAAATCCTGTGTTTATGGTATATTGGATAAATAAATAATATTTTTTAACATTTATATGACATTGAGTGTGTTTAATTTCCTTGTTCTGTCCTGGATGGAGTAAGCAACTAGAGATACCAGAAGCCACAAACCAAAGGTAAAGCATCAACAATAAAATAACCCTGAGAATAAAGTTTATTAGAAAATTTATTTTTAATTTGGTTTTATTTTCCATAAGCAGTAATTAAAATAATTGAGTATTTAATTAAATAACGAATTTGCTCATCAATCTCATAAAAGAGAGAAATACAGAGCATAACAAGTAGAATGAAAGAAAAAACATAAATTATATAATATAAAGGGAAAAATAAAAAACAAAATGAGTAGGTATATACATAGATGGAAAGCAACTAAAGGTACATATTTCTGACTATGTGGTCGTCATCAGTACGGTTCAGCTAAGTTTGAAAAGGAGCATGTTAACTTGGGAAAGGTCTCCAGAAGATCTTCGTCATTTTTAAACGTTTATTCACTGCTGAATCAACATCCAGGGAAAACTACAGCTGTTTAACCCAAGGATTTCACAGAAACATATTTACGAAGAAATCCGAATAGAAACTACAAGAAAAAAAGAAACCCATACCAAAAAGGAATGCATTCAAGTATCATCCTATGGATACATATATACCTTAGTAAAATAAAATTCAAAACCTTAAGGACAATCCAGGGATCCTCTCAGTTAAACTCAGGCAAAATATGATGTAGCATCATTCAAATTCTCCATTAATTAATCAACGATGCTGGCCAATACGAAAATGTTCCTAAAAAATACGGTCACTACAACAATCATCCAAAAAGTATCAGATGCACACTGCCTAGGTGTTTTACCAAAGAAAGAAGGAAAAGAAAAAAAATTCCAGTTTATCTTCCCAACAAAAAATAGACCACCACTGCTGTGGACACCATCATTATGCTACTCCTGGCCGTAGTCCTTTTAATTTTTTTTCTCAAGCTACTAAAAATTAAAAAAAAGACAAGATGAGCAGAATCCAACCACAGCAAAAGACATCCCTGACAAAAGTCAAGAGTCCCCAGAAACAGTAAATTTCAAGAGACCAGATAATAGAACCAGTAATGGAGTTTAAATGTCTAGGCACCACAATATCTAGCTACGGACAGCTCGAAAAATAAGTGGAAGATTAAGTGAATAGATCAATCAGAGCCTCAGGTTGCCTGAATGAAACAATAGGGAAAAAAAATCGAGAAATAAATGAAAGACCTTATTTACAAAAATGTCATTAGACCAATAATGACACCTACGCGGCAGAAATATAACCTGGTACAGAGAGGACAAAAAGAATGCTAGAAACAGCAAGAGATCGAAAACCCTTCGAAAAATCGATGGTAAGTTACTATGGAATAGATTTAGAAGTACAGATATACGATGGAGATGCAAGGTGGACAACATTAAGAACTGGGTAAGAAACGGAATATGCTCTTTCTTTAGACCAAGTAGATAGTGACCCTAAGAGCACTTGGATTTATCTCAAAGATAAGGTAATCGAGGCTGCAAAAGACTGTGAGGCAGCGGTTTCCACTGGCCGTAAGCCATGGATATCCGATAATACGTGGACTGTGATTCAGCGCAAAAAAGAACATAAAACTAGACACGGAACAAACGATGAATACAGAGCGTTATCGAGAGAAATCAAAAAACAGTGCCGCAAAGATAAAGCTGATTACATCTCTCAAATATGCAGAGAGATAGAGGAACATGGCTGTCGAAATGAACTGAAGGACTTATTCCAGAAGATCAAACTCCTTACCAGAGAATTTAAACCTCAAACGTGGTCTGTAATAGATAAGGAAGGTAATTTAAAGACCGATACTGATGATATATTGAAAACATGGCGAAACTACTGTGGCGAGCTATATAAAAATAACGAGGTATCAGCAGAAAATCAGTGGCCTTCTCACTACCCTAGAGAACCTACTGTCTTACTCGCCGAAGTCAAAGATGCAATTAAATCACTAAAGAGAAATAAATCCCCAGGCATTGATTCAATACCATGTGAAATACTACAGTTACTTGGTGACAAAGAATTACATATCATTCATTCTATCTGTGTCGCTGTTTTTAATTCAGGAAAATGACCATCTGATTGGTGTACCTCAATTTATATCCCACTACACAAAAAAGGAACTACTACCAGATGTGAAAACTACCGCACACTGTCACTAATAACACATGCTAGTAAAATTTTGTTGCATATCATCAAAAACAGATTAAAAACCTATCTACATTACCAAATACCTCAGAAACAAGCGGGGTTTGTAAAGGGTAAAGGTACAAGGGAACAAATCCTGAACCTGAGACAACTCATTGAAAAGTCTAGAGAATTTCAAGTACCTATGATTATATGGTTCGTTGACTAGCAAAAGGCATTTGATTGTGTAAGCTGGATAAATCTGTGGTCAATTTTAATATAAATGGGCGCACCAATGCACCTGGTGACACTTATTAAAAATCTGTACCAGTCTAATATAGCGACAGTACGACTAGATCAGAAGTTCTCAAACCAATTCAAGACCGAGAGAGGTGTTAGACAAGGATGCGTGTTGTCACCTGACTTATTTAACATTTATGGTGAACATGTCATGAGGATGGTTTTAGAAGGATTGGCCGGTGGAGTAACAGTAGCTGGTAGGAAAATCTCCAATTTAAGATTTTCTGATGACACTACACTTATAGCAGCAAATGAGCAAGAAATGTTTGATTTTTTGCGAAGAGTTGAGTACGAAAGCAATAAAGTTGGTCTGAAAATCAATAAAGCTAAGACAAAAATAATGGTGGTCTACAGATTTGACACTATTCAACTGACTAACATATTGCAAGAATACCAGATAGTAAACACCTTTGTCTATCTCGGGTCTAGTATAACTAACGATGGGAACTGTGAAGCAGAAGTTCGGAGACGTATTGGTACGGCAAAAAATGCGATGAGTCGCCTAACTAAAGTTTGGAAAGACAGATCTATCTCTCAAAATATCAAGATGAGACTGGTGAATGCCCTTGTATTCTCAATATTTCTATACGGAGCAGAGACTTGGACTCTTCGTGCATGCGAGCGCCAAAAAATTGATGCCTTTGAGATGTGGTGCTGGAGAAGAATGCTGCGCATACCTTGGACAGCTCATGGGACAAACGTTTCCATTCTAAACCAACTCAATATTAAAAAAAGGCTGTCCACAATATGTCTGCAACGAATTCTGCAATTGTTTGGTCACGTAGTTCGCAGAGGTGACGACAGCTTGGAAAGATTAATGGTTTCTGGAAACGTTCCGGGGAGAAGATCAAGAGGACGATCACCAACTAGATGGTCTGACCAAATAAAGCATTCAGCTGGAAACTCATTCTGCGAAGCTCTTAGAGCAGCTGAAGATAGAGACCAATGGTGAAACTTTGTTAGGAATATTGGAAGAAATCACGATCCTCAGTAATGGGGAAACGACAGGAGAGAGAGAGAGAAGAAACAGAAGAGTAGAATGGAATGACCACATAAGCCGAATGACAACAAATAGAATAGTAAATACGACGGGAGGGAGTTCCCCGATAAGAAGACGATCAGTTAGAAGCCCACAAAAACGATGGAACGACAACTTACTAGGGCCACATTGAAAAAACAGACAGAGTCATGTCTACGCGAAAAGAAAACAAAGAAGAAGAGGGAAGTGACAACCCTTACGTAGCGTTTAACCAAAATATAAGATACATCGAACTTACCGTTCAAAAGTTATGACGAATAGAAATTTAATATACAAAAAAAGTAGCATCTAATTAATAAAAAAAACTTACTATCAGAGGAATAACACTTCCTTTTGGAATAAAAGCCACAAAATCTGCTTCCGTAACGCTAATGCTAACCCAAGGATTTGTTTTGGTAGGTTTGTAAATATCTCCACCCCAAAATTCATACCAGACGTCAATGGCAGGAGGTAGATAAACATTCATTTTGGTTCTATCTGCAGTCAGAGGGTGCACCACCAACATATTCTTGCCCACCATGTACTGCTCATACAGAGAAAAAGTGGTGGTGTTTTCGTAGAAGTCGTAGAACATAGGTCTAATCACTGGTTCGTTACTGCTTATGAGACCGTTGTAGTAGGCTAGTAACATATTTCTTGTATCTAACGCAGCTAAAACAGAAAATAATACAAAAATTTATTTTTACTTATTTTTTTATAGCAAGAAAGTATTTTATATATTTATACCTATATACGCTAAGTTTTGGTAACAACAAAATAGTGATCGCAAAAGACGAAGATGACCTGAGCTTTATGGTGAGAAAACTGCAACAGGAATATACAAAAAATGGAATGGAAATAAACCTAAAGAAAACTGAATGCTTAACAACGGAGAATACAGAAATAAAACAGCTAGAAATAGACGATAGTAAACAAATCAAACGAGCACACAAATACAAGTATTTAGGTTTCATAATATCAAACAAAGAAACAACTGAAGAATATATAAAAAAATAGACTAGAACAAACAAGAGACTGCATACGAAAATTGAATCCACTACCGTAATTATAAGAACATCAGTATAAAAATTAAAAGAAGAGTATATAACACCATGATAAGAAGTATCCTCACTTATGGGTGTGAAAATTGAACAATAAATAAGAAAACCAAAAACAAAATAAGAGCAACAGAGATGGAGTTCCTAAGGAGAAGCTGCAGAGTATCTAGAAGAAATACAGTAAATAACATAGAGATTAAGAAAAGAATGGTAGACAGATATAGTACACTACACAGAACAAAAGAGATTAACTTGGTACGGACATGTCAGAGGAGCACACAAAAAACGTTGGATAAACGAAGTGGAGCCCGATAGAAAGAAGAAAGAGAGACAGATCCCGAAGATCTTTCAGAGATGAAGTGGATGAAACAATGGAAAGAAGAAATCTGCAGGAAGAAGACTGGTAAAACAGAAAGAACTGGAGAGAACGGTTGAATGAAAGAATACAGTGAAAACTATGATAGCGGAAGTTCTTAGTATATATAGAAAGTAGATGAAGATGAAGAATAAAGACGAAGAAGAAATTTATAATATAATAATGGTCTTACAACAAACCAAGCAGCTGAGAAGTGAGATAGTGAAATTTGGAAAAGGACTCTTTTTAAAAGCGGCGGGCCAAATAGATACCTGGGGATGAATTTTGTGGTGTCAAGAGAGAATAAGCCGAGTAGTGACTGGCTTTCAAGCAGTATGGTATCAGAAAGTCTGTACTATTTAAGATTGCGCGGAAACTATAAAAAAAATCAGCAAAATTATCCCTCATGCTCCTACAAAAGAGAAAGATATAGAAATAAAAAATGAGTTCTATGAACAACTCGGTGATATAATTGAAAAAGTACCACAATATGACAAAAATAATTGTGGGAGATGTTAATTCGAGAGTAGGAAGGGAAGATATTTATACTAATACAATTTTCAATGGAACATAAAGGTAGCAAATACACAATTGTATCATAAAGATGTACATAAAATAACCTGGATCTCTCCTGATGGGAAAACGAGACACCAAAGAGAGCATGTTCTCATTAAAAGAAAACACAATAGATCAGTGACTGATTTTAGAAACTTAGGCAAGAAATTCTCAAACAACTAAGAAAACAGCTCTAAAATAAGGAGGTAGCAAAAGGAACAGAGGAATAAATGAGCAAAAGATTGGGAGGAATCACGACGGAGAACTTAGAGGATAAATGGTAACTAATACAAATAGCCATGATAGAAGGGGCAGACCTTAGCATTGGCAAAAACAGAAATAGAAAAGAGAGAACACTTGTTTGATGAGGACTGCAAGACTGAGATTAGCAATGTTGTATGCGTGGAAACTTGGATAATGAATCAGAAAAAAGAAAAAAAGTTAGAGATTGTGGGAGAGGAAAATCTGGAGAAAAGTTTTTGGTGGTATGTATCAAGAAGGCTAACGAGGAATGGCGCAGAAGAACAAGAGGCGTGTAGTTCTTCAATTAAACTAGTAGATTACTCATTTGGAAAGCAGTTAATTTTGAATAATAGTACATATTGTTGAATAAAAGAAGGCTACATATACATAATAAAATAAAATACTTACATTGAGCTGTTTGCTGATCATATTTGGCGGACAAATCATCTGGATTTCTCCAAGGTTTAGGAGCAGATATTCTAAACATTGGCATGGTAGCAGCAATCAAGTACCATCTCAAACAAAGTTTCATTTGAATTGAAGTATCGAAAACGTTGGTATCCCCACAAACAGGTATACTAACCAAATGGTTGCCGATTATACTATCGAATAACACGCTGTCCAGATATTTTCTGAGATTGGTCCAAGAAGTTTCTACGTTCTCTATGATCATAGGTTCGACTTGACTGATTGATTTCGTTGCTGATAGTATGAATATTTCTTTACTTTTGAAATAATCTTTTAAGGATTTATATTGGTATCCTCCATAGGAGTTGTGCTTTTGAATGTGAAGTATATCATTGGCAGTTGTGTTCCATTGAATGGTGTACGACATGGCATCTTGTAATGCCTAAAACAAAATGTATTGGAAAAATATAGAATGTAGTTGTATATTGTTTTTCGGGAACTGCTACATCACTCTTAAAAATAATTAAATTACGGCAAACAACACTCTTGATGATGTTTTATTGATTTCGAAAAAGAATTTGACAAGGTCCAACAAGATGAACTAACTAATATCTTAAAACTGAAAAACATTGATAGCCACATCAGAGTAATTTCAAACCTCTGGAACCAGAAAGTCAAAATAAGAACTGAGGATCAAATGTCGAAAGAAATAGAAATTCTTCGGAGTGTAAGGTGTAAGACAGGGCTGTGTATTGTTACCACTGCTGTTTAATATATACAGCGAAGCCATCTTCCAAGAAGCTTTAGAAGAGTTTGAGGGAGGGATGATCTTAAATAGTGAAATCCTCAATATAAGATATGCCGACAAAGTCTGACAAACATTTTGGAACAGCTGAACGAAAAATATACCATAATATATATGGTACTAAATTGAACTTAAAGAAAACAAAGTTCATGGTTAAAACATCCAAAAGATAACGAGGCACTCCATATTAAAAATATCTAGATAGAAAGGTAGACAAATACAAATATCTAAGAACATTCGTTAGTCAAAACGTAGAACAAACCAAAATTTGTGAAAATGGAACATCTATTATGTAGTAGGGACCTAAGAAAGGATCTAAGGATAATGTTGTTACGCAGCTACGTTTTTACAACTTTGCTCTATAGACCAGGGCGCATCTGTAAAAATATTAGTACATTTGAACGTTGAGAGGTGACTCAATTTTTTTTACAGAAAGTGCTTGAAAATAACTCAAATAATAATATTTGAGTTATTCTCCCTCTCATAAAGGTCCGGAACATTGTTTAAATAATCAAAATGTCAAAAAATGAAGGAAAAATTCGATTTTTTTCTTCGTTCTTTGATTATAACTTTAAAAGTATTCATTTCCGAGAAAAGTTGTACTGACATAAAAGTTGCGCAATTAAATTTCCTACAATATAGAATTGGTTAAAAATTTAAAAAAATAGTCACCCTTGTTGCAAAATAGCAATAATTGCGAAAAACCCATACAAAAACAAGTATTCGTATTTTACGTTTTTCAACCATTTACGATACACTTAGGACCTTCATATTGTACCCAGAAAAACTTTATGATGCATTAAAACAATACTGTAAATTTCATTAAGATCGGCTCAATAGATTTTGCAATCCAAATTTCGCAAAAAAAATTAATTATTTCAAAATGTTACAGGGACTGAAAATAAAGCAGACAGCTGAAGTTGAAATTTTTTTGGGTATAGAAGTGTACTGTTCCTTTTATTTGCAAAATTAAAATCGATTAACTACCACGGCGTCAGGAATTTTTTTAAATAAACATTAATTATTGGTGCTACGCGCAGGACAGCGGATAGTTTGCTCTGATTGAGCATTCCAATGACCGTTACATTTTATTACATTATACTTTATTACATTTCGATAAAAATAAATAAATTTGTTTATTGCAAAATAAAAACATATACTCTATCCTTTGAAATAAAACTTTTTTTAGCAAAAACTTTCTTTGTTCATATATTTTAACTTAGAGAATAAAAGTTTATTATTTTTAACACGAAATCTAAGGGAATCGTTTAGTCTCAGCTCTAACCAACTAGTTAGAGTAAGTAAAATAATAATTGCCATGTTAATATCCAAACTTCGATAGAATATCAAACCTTAAGAAGAAGACAAGATTACGGGGACTATACCACATCTTCTTTACAGTGAACGGTTACTTTATGGTGAATAGAAAAGACATAGATAATTTTAATAAAACTATACTCACTTTAGTAAAGTACGGAAAACTGTCATTATCCATTTTAAATTCTTCATTCGCTGGCCAGTTATCGGTTAAAACCAAACCATCGATAGTGTGATTGAAGAAATCTTCTAAAAATGTACCAAATACTTCCATGTATTTCTGGATATTCTCATGACTGTAGTCTATATAAGAAACGTCCTGATCTAAATATTTTCCTTGATAAATTGTTTTATTAAGATAGGTATACAGAAGATCAAGACTGCTAGCATTGTTATAAAAATCTGAGTTAGTCAATACCTGAAATCAGAATAAGGCAAATATAAGACCAGTTGTATCCAGTAAGTTGGGTGTACTGTGTCCTCTACACAAAAAGGGAGACATGATGGTGTCTGATAATTATAGAGGTATCACTCTACTCAACATAGCATATTATAAAGTGTTGTCCAACGTGTTGTACAAAAGACTCCTCCCCTACGCCGAACATAATTATTGTTGTTCTGAAGCTATTTCCTTGTGGCATTTTTGCAATAAACTCTTCTAAATGGGAAATAAGCCACAATTTAACTATAAAAATGATTTGATTAATTTTGACGCCCAAATCGGATGTCGTTGTCAAAATATCTTGACAACGACATCCGGCAACGACATATTTTGACAATCGGATGTCGTTGTCAAAGTATTTTGACAACGACATCCGATTTGGGCGTCGAAACTTTAATTAAATCATTTTTGAAGATATTATATTCTTCTTTAGCGGCGAATCGATTGAGGGTAAAATTGTACATAAATCTGCGCGCCTGCGCACACTGACAGTATGTAGTTCTGACAGTATGTAGTTCATTGCTAATCTTTCAAGATAGGTATGTATGTATCTGTAACCGTGCAAATAAGTCATTAAAAGAATATATTAGTGTTTTTAGGAAATGTATTATTTATTATAATTCTTGTGTTTTTGGATTTGTGTTTCTCTGTAGTAAAATAATAAAATATTATGTAAGCATAACATCTTTACACTATATGTCGCCGTGTTGTGTAATTATATCCGAAACTGACATGTCAATCCCTAGGGCCTCGCTGGAGTAGTTGGTAATGCGTTAGCCCTGAGATTGGAATGACGCGGGTTCAATTCCTGGGCGATTCATATATATTTTTTTATTTTTGGTTGTTTTAATAAAAAATTTTTGAAAGTGGTAGATAAGAAAGTTAGTTTGATTTTAAAATAAAATACAAATAACCTTTTAAGTATATTTACTTCGTTTAAATTACCTATTATATAATAGAAGAATATCTTCTTACGTGCGTACAAAGTACATACACATTCTTTTTTTTTTAGTTAAATTGTGGCTTATTTCCCATTTACAATAGTTTATTGAACATAATTATAGTGGGAGGATATCAGTGCGGATTCCTTCCTAATAAATAACCACGGACCCGATATTTACAGTGAGGCAGATCCTTGAAAAAACCCTAGAGTTCGGTGTCAACACCCACCACATATTCGTGGACTTCAAAGCCTCATACGACTTAGTTAATAGAGGTAAACTTCTACTTGCTATGGTAGAATTTCAAATACCGCTTCATCTTGTCCAATTAACTGAACTTACAATCACAGGAGCAGAGAGCATGGTAAAAATCCAAAAGTATTTCTCAAGACCCTTCAATGGCAAAAATGGACTAAGATCGACTATCATGTCTCTTATTTAACCTGGCATTAGAAATAATAATTCGAGAGTCCCAGATTAATACGAATGGTACTATCTTTAACAAATTAGTACAAAATTGTCGGATACGCAAATTTTTTTTTTTTATTAACCCCACATTTATTACAATCTATCTATACAATCTAAACCTAAATGTTTAGGTAGATAACAGACAATAAGTAATAGGACTGACAATAATTAAGAATGACATGTAGGAAGGCATCCAATGATGCACCCCTTTTTTAAAACTTAGCCTACAACACTGACTATTTCTGACATAAACTTATACACATTAATTTAGTACCTACTGTTCACTTAACTCTAACGGAACTTTTTGTTTTAACCTACGAACAGTACGCGGTTTATTCCCTAAATTTTTTGCTAACACGTTTGGATGCACTTTAAGTTTCTCTGTATGTTTTTCGCGCACTTTTTGATGTCATCTTTGACGTATGGTAGTCCGGCGTCCCGATGGATGGCTTCATTGGTTATGAACCATGGAACTCCTAGTATTGATCTCAATATTTTGGACTGAAATCTTTGTATGATTTCAATGTTGGAATGTGCAGCGGTTCCCCATAATTCTATCCCATAAGTCCACACTGGTTTTAGGATAGATTTGTAGATTAATATTTTATTTTCAGTTGATAGTTTTGATTTTTTGCCCAACAGCCAATATATGGTTCTTAACTTATGACCCAGTTGTTTTCGCTTAGTAAATATATGCTTCCTCCAGTTTAATCTTCTGTCCAAGTACATACCTAGATATTTGACTTCATCCCCTTGTGGGATTCCTTTATCGTTTAAGTATACAGCCGGATTTGTTTTCATTAATTTTGACTCTCCATTTTGTCATCCATTGTTGAATTTTATTTAGATTATTTTGTAAGATTTCTGAGGCTATTTTGGGATTTTTGTTCGATGATAGTATTGCCGTATCATCCGCAAATGTGGCTGTAGTGATATGTGTATCTGTCGGTAAGTCAGCAGTGAATGTAAGGTATAATATAGGTCCTAGTACACTTCCTTGGGGCACCCCAGCGAGAATTTGTTGTATGTTTGTGTATTCATTCTCATACTTTACCTGGAAGTTTCTGTTGGTGATATATGACTTTAAGAGTATATAGTAATTTGTAGGTAAATTCTGTTTTAGTTTACATAATAGGCCTTGATGCCAGACTTTATCAAATGCCTGACTTACGTCCAGAAATACCGCCGAGCAGTACCTATTATTTTCAAAATCCTCGTTGATTCTCTCTACAATTCTATGTACCTGTTGTATTGTAGAATGTTGTTTTATAAACCCAAATTGGTGTGGTGGTATTAGTTTTTTGTTTTCTAGTATAGGCATTAGCTTAGTAAGTGTCAGCTTTTCAAAAACTTTGGATACCACTGGAAGAAGACTAATAGGACGGTAGGACTGTACACTTTCTGGTTCTTTTCCTGGCTTTAGTATCATTGTTATTTGTGCTAGTTTCCATTGCGATGGGAAATGAGCTAGTCTCATTATAGAGTTAAATAATTGTGTCAGAAATTGGAAGCCTTTCTCTGGGAGTTGCTGAAGAGTTTTTCCTGTAATCAGGTCGTATCCTGGAGCCTTTTTTGGATCGATGTTGTGTTGTATAATATTTTTTACCTCATTTTTTGTGAATTTTTTTTCAGGAAGTTCTAGTTGATAAGGTTTTGTGAGTATCGAAATAATTTCTTCTTCAGTTTGTAGTGAGTAATTTCCCTCATTTGGTGTAAAGACTTTTTAAGGTGTGTCGCAAATGTTTCGGCCTTTTCTAGAGGACTTGTCGCCGATTGTCCTGTTTGTGTTCTTAGTGGTGGGACTGTATAGTTCTGCCTTCGTAGAGTCCTTGTAGCCTTCCATAACGAGTAGTCAGTGGCTTGAGTTGCATCTAGTTTTTGTAGGTATTCCTGAAAGCTTGCATTTTTTTCTGCTATTATCAATTTTTTTAGGTCTTTTTGTGCTTTATTGAGGTTTGTTTTACTTTGAGGTGATCTTGATAATTGCCATTGTTTTCTGAGTCTTCTTTTCTCAATTATTTTTTCATGTATTGTATTGGAACAGTGTTTGTTCATATGTCGATTTGTAGGTAATGGTGTTGAGTTCCATGCTGCTTCCTGTAAAACTGTGTTAAAATGTTCTACTGCTTGTTCGATTTGTTTATCGGTCTTTAGTGGGATGTCTAAATTGATTTGATTATTTACTTGATATCTAAAATAACTCCAATTTGTTTTGCTGTTGTGTAATATACAGCTCTTTTCTATTTTTGTTATGTTTTTGCTTACGGTTATGATAACAGGTGAATGGTCAGAGGATAAATCGTAACAAGACTTTGGTTTAAAGTATTTTTCATTTATTCCTCTCACTATAGCAAAATCGAGGAGATCTGGAATTTTCGCAGGGTCTGTAGGCCAGTATGTTGGCTCCCTTATGGTTACTATGTTCAGATTATCTATTCGTATTTCTTTTTGTAGTTCACGGCCTTTGGTATTAATAAGTCTAGATCCCCACATTAGATGTTTTGAATTGTAGTCTCCGCCACAAATAAACCTAGGTCCAAGTGTATCAAAAAAGGTTTTAAATTCTGGTTGTTTAATTGAATGTTTTGGTGGACAATATATAGCTGAAAAAGTTATAGGTCCTGTCCAGTCTTCTACAACTACATTTGTGGCCTGAATATGTGCTTTTTGATAGTGAGTTGTCTGGTAATGTTTGATGTTGTTTCTTATAATGATTGCTATACGATTTGATATACGCAAATGACATAGATATCATAGGTAGGTCCACAGAATCTCTGACTGAAGCATTTTGGTCGTTAAGAGCATCTGCACAGAAAATGGGAGTAAATTCAAATGTTCAACAGACCAAATATATGTGTTTCACTAGGTCAAGCAACCCGACACATACAAGAGTAATAATTGGCGACCTAGAACTGGAAAGTGTTGACACCTTCATATACTTAGGCTCGCTGCTAACTAAAGATAACTATGTCAGTGAAAAAATTAAAATTGCGATGGAAAAC
Source organism: Diabrotica virgifera virgifera (assembly GCF_917563875.1). Taxonomy (NCBI): domain Eukaryota; kingdom Metazoa; phylum Arthropoda; class Insecta; order Coleoptera; family Chrysomelidae; genus Diabrotica; species Diabrotica virgifera. The sequence goes on along the minus strand of NC_065445.1, from coordinate 2,027,798 downwards.
TCATACAAGCAACTAGAATGTTGTATGAGACCACTAACACCAGAATCAAAAACGGCAAAAATTTCACTGAGGCATTTAATACTTCAAAAGGCCTCCGACAAGGATGTTGTCTATCTCCCACTCTCTTTAAAATATACCTTGACCAATCCTTACAGAGGTGGACAAAAGCAGTAAAACCGATGGGACTGAAAGTGGGAGACGACTCCCTATTTACATTATACTTTGCGGACGACCAAGTTGTTATAGCCCAAGATCAAGATGACTTAAGCTATATGATACGGAAGCTAAATGAGCATTACCAACAGGCAGGATTAGTAATAAATATGGATAAGTCAGAATACTTCATAGTGGGAAACGAAGACATTGAAAACCTACCATTGGAACAAGGACATATTGTTGGTGTGAAACAATGCAAATATTTGGGAGCTATATTTAACAATCGAGGAAATAGTGAAGATGAAATACAACACAGGATCAATAAAGGTAGAAGCATCACTAGATCCCTCAATTCAATTTTATGGGACAAAGATATCAGGAAGGAAACAAAGAAAAGAATATATGAAAGTATAATGAAGAGCGCTACAATCTACGGTGCAGAAGTTTGGGACATAAGTGCAAGAAATAAAAAGAAGCTACTTAGTACAGAAATGGACTTCTTGAGGAGAAGTTGTCAGGTTTCCAGATTAGAACATGTAAGAAATGAAACAATTAGAGAACGTATGAAGGTGGAAAAAACTATAATGGACGATATTGAAAAGAGACAGCTGACATGGTTCGGGCACGTTAAAAGAATGAATGAGACTCGCTGGCCGAGAAAAATATTAGAGTGGGTCCCACCGGAGAGAAGAAGAAGGGGACGACCACGGAGAAGCTGGAGGGACAATATTCAGGACGCAATGGATTCGAGGCAATTAGATGAAGATACGTGTTACGATAGAAAAAATTGGAAGCTGGGTATGGAGAGGCGGCGACAGCCGTAGAAATCCATTATTTATATATATATATATATATATATATATATATATATATATATATATATATATATATATATATATTGAAGAGGGCGAAACACATTTCTAAGAACTGGTGTTTGGATCTTTGATTCTATTCGAAAAATTTTTCCCAGCCCGAAATGGTGGATATATATATATATATATATATATATATATATATATATATATATATATATATATATATATATATATATATATATAATCCAATTTTGATCACAGCTGAACAATATTAAACACAAATGGAAAGGATTAATGGGTAAGCAGCTGAAATAACGGAGCCAAGAGTACTCTTTTTTCAATATCAAATATATTTCGGTATTGCCTTTATGATGGTATAAAGGCAATACCGAAATATATTTGATATTGAAAAAAGAGTACTCTTGGCTCCGTTATATATATATATATATATATATATATATATATATATATATATATATATATATATATATATAAAAATTAAAAGAAGAATGGTGCTCGCCAATAAGTGTTACTATGGCTTAAGAAGACAGATGTCCTCAAAAATACATAGAAAAATTAAATTGACTGTCTACAAAACACTAATAAGACCAATGCTAACATACGGTTCAGAAACTTGGTCACTTACAACTTACACAGATTGACCAAGAACTGCTCAAACATTTTGAGCGAAAAATCCTAAAGGCGCATTTAAATCAAAGCGAACACGAACGAACGAACGAATTCGTTCGTTAACTTTATTGTATTTGTACAGCGAATCGAGCACGATTGAACGAATTCGTTCGCATTCGCACATGTTCCAACCGATGTCGGTAAGTGAGCGAATCATCAAAGGAAATCGTTGTTCAATGTGGACAGTGGATAGACGGTAGCGAACGAATTCGTTTAGAAGTACTGATTTAATTTATTTACAAACATTAGTTTGAGAGGGTTGTTTATTGTGTAGTTGTGAAAACATAATTTTGCAATATGGAATATGCCTATGAAATCCAAAATCGAAGCTATATAAAATAATAAACAGAAAAACTGATGCTTGTTTTAACATTTCTATAGGAATGGATTGTGATGTCTCTGAACTAAAAAAATGAATTAGCTTCTGGCATCATTTAGACGAGAAAGACAAAAAGAGGGTTCGAAGTGGTTTGCTTTTAAAAGCCTAATGTTTTTATTGCATAAATTTCAACCCAGAAACACTAATGAGGTAACCAAATCAAATTAATTGCTAAAATTAATTAAAAGCAAAGTTATTTTGATACACCAATTTTACAATTTATTATTTGAACATAATATAGTCATAATATCAAGAGCAAGTAACTCAAGAGCATAATATCAAGAGCAAGTTGTATCCCGAATGAAGTACGTGCCTCCTAGTGGCGGGATACGGGCAACAATACATTGGCTTATAGGGCAGTCCTTACAGTAGGGATCCTGGCCTATACAGAAAAATGCAGGCGGGTGTGGGGTAATACTGCACTTTGGTTGCATTGGTGGTGTATTGGCTAAACGTGCAGGACAGGGCAGGGTATGGTGCTGATAGAAAAGGCATTCAGGCATCAAATATCCAAAAATCTTTTCAGGCCATAATAATGAAAAGACCTTCTCCAAACGAAATAAAAACTTATACTGAAATGATGGCATCTCCTGAGGTAAAATGTTCCGGAAGTAAAATGAGCCTCCATTCGGATCTCCGGGTGAGGACTATCTCAGGGGGAACACCATTACAGGTTAGAAAAATCAGGATAGGGTCTTGGAATCTTGGTAGTCTTACAGGTAAGAGTCTGGAGTTAGTGGATGCGCTCAAACGAAGAAGAGTTCAAATTGCTTGTATTCAAGAAACTAGGTGGAAAGGACAAAGGGCGAAAGAACTAGGTGATGGATATAAATTGTGGTATGTAGGGAGTAGTAACACTAGAAATGGAGTTGGTATAATTGCTGATAGTGAAATGAAAGATAACGTAGTAGAAGTTGTAAGAACGAGTGATAGAATGATGTCAGTGAAATTTGTAATTGATAAAGAGGTATTGAATGTTGTGTGTGTGTATGCTCCTCAAACAGGTCTGGGTGAGAATGAAAGAAGAGCTTTCTATGATCAATTGGGAGACATACTGAGTGATATTCCAGCGGAGGAGAAAGTTATAATAGGAGGTGATTTCAATGCACATGTGGGCCAAGCCAAGACAGGATATGAAACAATACATGGGGGATTAGGCTTTGGAACTAGAAATGAAGCTGGAGATGACATGCTAGAATTAGCAACAGCATTGGATATGGCGATTGTTAACACATTCTTTAAAAAGAGAGAAACTCAACTTATTACCTACAAAAGTGGACAACATCAATCCCAAATAGACTACTTCATGATAAGGAAAGAAGACATACGTGAATGCAAGGACTGCAAGGTAATAGTTAGTGAGACAGTAAGCCAACAACATAAGCTGCTTGTTCTGGACATCGAAGTAAAAAGCGAAACTAAACAAAAATATCGGAGAGGACCACAAAAAATCAAGTGGTGGATGCTAAAAGATGAGAAGGAAGGTCTATTGAGGGAAAGAATAGTAGAAAAAATATGTTGGAACATGAAAGGAAGCCCTAACACAATTTGGAGAAAAATGGCCAATATTATTAGAGAGACGGCTATTGAAATACTTGGGAAAACGTCAGGAAAGAAGTTTGAAGATAAAGAGACTTGGTGGTGGTCAAATGAAGTACAAGGAAAAATAAAAGAGAAGAGAAAATTATATAAAAAGTGGCAAGAAACCAGATCGGACATAGATCTTCAAAACTATATGGTCGCCAAAAAGGAAGCGAAAGTAGCAGTAGCAAAAGCTAAAGCAGAAGCGTATTCAAACCTATACGATCAACTTGATACCAGGGAAGGCGAAACGAAGATATATAAAATAGCCAAACAGAGAGCAAAGAAAGCAAAAGATTTTAATCAGATTAGATGTATCCGAGATGAAAATAATAAAATACTAGTTCACGAAAGGGATGTCAAAAAGAGATGGAGAAAGTACTTTGACAGCTTATTAAATGAAGAATTTGACAGACAGCCTGTAGAGTCAACGGAGACAGTAGCAGCAATGGTCACCAAAATAACCAATGAGGAAGTGGCTCAAGCGCTTCAAAAAATAAAGAAAGGAAAAGCGGTAGGACCAGATGATATTCCTGGGGAAGTATGGAGAGCATTGGGAGAGACAGGAACAAGGTGGCTAGCAGGTCTATTTAATAGAATTATGGAAGTTGGACAAATGCCAGACGAATGGAGAAGCAGTATACTGGTACCTGTTTACAAAAACAAGGGAGATATACAACAATGTACAAACTACAGGGCTATAAAACTGCTTAGCCACACCATGAAAATATGGGAAAGAGTAATTGATAGACGGATACGTGAAGAGACCGAAATATCCGAGAATCAATTTGGCTTTATGCAGGGTAGATCAACAACAGATGCAATTTTCACTATAAGGCAGTTGATGGAAAAATACAGGAGTAAAGAAACAAACGCTCATATGGTATTCATTGATCTTGAGAAAGCATATGATAGAGTTCCTCGAGAGATTCTGTGGTGGGCACTCAATAAGAAAGGAGTCCCTGGTGAATATGTAAAGATTGTGAGGGATATGTATGAGGGAGTAACGACTAGTGTTAGGACAGGTGTGGGAGAGACTGATAAATTTCATGTGAAAGTAGGATTGCATCAAGGTTCTGTGCTTAGTCCGTATTTATTCTCATTAGTTTTGGACCAGATAACAGCGAAAATACAGGGTAACATTCCATGGTGCTTAATGTATGCTGATGATGTCGTGTTAGTAGGAAATAGTGAAAGAGACTTAGAACAAAAACTGGAACAGTGGAGACAAGCTCTGGAGGAAAAAGGTTTAAAACTTAGTAGGACAAAAACAGAGTATTTGGAATGTTCATTTAAAGATGGAGCTACTACAAATAAAATGGTATCTTTGGATGGTGAAATGATTGTAAAAAGCAATAGTTTTAAGTACCTAGGATCGGTATTACAGAGTAATGGAGAAATAGATGGAGATGCATGCAGTAGAATTAGGGCTGGATGGATGAAGTGGAAAGAAGCGAGTGGTGTGTTGTGTGACAGAAAAATTCCAATGAAGCTGAAGGGAAAATTCTATAAAACAGCCATAAGACCAGCTATGATGTACGGAACTGAATGTTGGGCAGTGAAAAAGAAAGAGGAACAGCGAATGCATGTGGCGGAAATGAGAAGGCTTAGATGGATGAGTGGAGTGACAAAGAAGGATAAAATTAGAAATGAGTATATTAGGGGAAGTCTAGGTGTGGCACCAATTGATGCCAAAATGAGAGAGCATAGGTTAAGATGGTTTGGTCATGTTCAACGTCGAGACGTTAACCACCCAATACGAAGAATAGCTGAAGTGCAGATTCCTGGAAGGAGTAGGAGAGGAAGACCAAAGAAGACCTGGGGGGAGACGATAAGGCAGGACATGTTGGTAAAGGGGATTAACATTGATATGGCCCAAGATAGAATTGTGTGGAGAAATGCAATTAGGGAAGCCGACCCCGCATAGGGATAAGGCAAAGAGAATGATGATGATCAAGAGCAAGTAACTGTTTCGAGGAAGAATTTTAAGAAAGCTGGTTCTTTATTATGTTATTTTCTAAGCTCCCTCAAACAGCGTATAATACCTGCTACCTGCTATTTTTGTAAGCTATTATTGTATTAAAATTTACCCAGCAAGAAACACGAAAATAAACTTAAACACAATGTGTGACTAGCACTGGCCCATCTTAAAAACATCTGCGGGCAATATGCACTCCCGATCATCAACGAATGCGAACGTTCGCTTTAATGTAAATGGCCCTACTTTGTAGCGAACGAATGACCAAGCGAACACCTACGAATTCGTTCCTTCCTTCGTTCGTTCGTGTTCGCTTTGATTTAAATGCGCCTTAAGAAGAATATATGGAGCGATAAAAGAACAAGGTTTATGGCTCAGGCTTTACAACTTTTAGTTGTATAGCAAAACAGTCACAAATTCGTGAAACATGATTTACTAAAGTTTTAGCGACATGTTGTATATTCCTCCGTAATCTATTATTTGAAAAATACATTTCGAAACACACAGAGTGATTGTAAAACCAATTGCACCATTATTTTATTCACCTATTTTTCGCTTTGTTTGGTGTCAAAATAATTTTAATAAATATCTTATCTTATAATCTGTATCCTCTATAAAAAACTTGAACTAAAAGATTACTGGGTTTCCTATAATGTAATAGATTTGTGTATATAAAATATGAATCAATAGATGCAGAACCGGAAAGGAATCTTGGAATTATAGGATTACACTGTCTGAATAACCTAACGATAAAAGAAAATTATAAATTACAGATTCTAATACTGTGGCTTCTGTGAATAAGCACCAGTCAACAAATTATCAAAACTGAGATATTTAGAAATATATCTACTTGATAATAAAATGGAATTTCCCAGCCTCTGCCCTCTGTATAAGCAAATAAGTCCAATATCTTAATATTTAGCAAATAATGAGCATGTGGATATTCACACATCTCAAAAATTACCAAATGTCTTCTTCTTCTTCTTCTTCTTCTTTTATATAGGCAGTACTGCCTGTTTTTCTTCAACGGTGCCTTTCATTCTGCCCCTAAGTTGTCATTCCATCTTTTCCTTGGGCGTCCTATACTTCTCCTGCCTAACGGTGACTTGTCCCTGGCTATTCTTACTATCCTTGATTCAGACATCCTGCTTATGTGCTCATTCCACTCTTCTTTTCTGTTCTTTACCCAGGTATTTTTATTGTCTACTCCACATATGCGTCTGATTTCCTCACTTCTTACCCTATCCTGTAGTCCTTTTCCAGCAATCCTTCTTAAGATCTTCATTTCGTTGGTTTCCAGATGTCTTCGTGTTTTGCTTGTATCTGGTCTTGTTTCGGCCGTGTAAGTCATAACTGGCCTAATAACTGACTTATATATTCGGGCCTTTGTTTCCAATCTTAGGTGTTTGTTTTTCCAAATTGTGTCGTTTAGGCATCCGGCCGTTCTACTGGCTTTAATTATTTGGTCTTTTACCTCTTCTTCGATATTGTTGTCGGCTGATAGATTAATTCCCAGATATTTGAAAGTCATTACTTGTTGTATAATTTGATTGTCTAACTCCAATTTGCATCTTATTGGTTCTTTGGCAATTACTAAGCTTTTTGTTTTTTGGACTGATATTTTCATATTCATTTCTTTTGCGTTAATGTTGAACTCGTGCAATAATCTTTGTAGGTCGTCTTCGCACTCTGCTACTAACACGGTGTCATCAGCGTAACAGAGCATTTTTATCTCTCTATTGCCCATTTTGTACCCTCTTTTTTTTCTTCACTTGTTTTATTATTGAATCCAATATTATGTTAAACAGTAGAGGGCTTAGTGAATCTCCTTGCCGGATTCCTGTGTTTGTTTCTATGGGTTCTGTTATTATTCCATTGACTTTCATCTCTATAATTACCAAATGTAAAAGTACAAATCCGCGAATGAGGTTATCTCATGAGATTTTTGTCTCACGAAATAAAAAAATCAAGACACATTTTTTTGTTTTCATTGTGGATACAGACCTGAGATAAGTGATATACTTATTAGATATAATTTCCTGAGAGAATGTGTCATGAGGTTTTAATTTCATGAACAAATCTCAACCTATAAACAAGATAAATACCTACATAGCAAATTTTGCATGAAATAAATTATTGTACATGATGCATATGAGTCAAAGTGTTGTGTCGTGAGATTTTATGTAGTTTATTTAATGCTGCAATCGAGTCAAAGACCAATTCAAAAAGGTCTTTGATAAATATGTACTCCCAGTTCTAACGTATGGAGCAGAAACATTGACCCTTGCCAGAAAAGTAATCAATAAAATACAAGTGGCACAGAGAGCTATGGAGAGGCCAATGCTAAATATATCCCTCAGAGTTTCAAATACAATATTTAGGAGAAAAACTGGTGTTACGGACGCAGTTCAAAGGATTTCAACACTGAAATGGAACTGTTACCAGATTCAAAGATGGAAGATGGACACAGAAAATTCTAGAAAGGAGACCTAGACACAATGCTCGTCGTAATCGAGGACTTCCTCGGATCCAGCACAACTCTATTCTGGGTGCTCAAGATAGGATGCAATGCAATTATGTACGGGAGACCTATGTCCAGCAGTGGACTCAAAACGGGTGCTGATGATGATGATGATGAAGAAGGAAGGTTTCAATTTCCTGGTCCGTTATGAAATTGCCGTGAGATAAAAATAAAAAATGAGTGAACCAAGTGATAAAAGGGATGTTAAAAGAAAAGATAGTACATAATATTAACTGGACAAGAACCATTATACGGCAGTTAAGAGAGTTGTATGAATTATATTCCAATTTCTTTTTTTGTGTATTGTCGAGATCAATAATATAGGTACCCAGTGAGTTGGGTGTAACCTTTTGGTGAAGATATTTTGGAAGAAACGATCTACATACCTGTGGAGGAACCGACAATAAAAACTTCTTTCCTTTTTCCCTTAAAGGCGTTATTAGGGCTTGCACTGCGTCTTGGTAGCTAGTGTCATTAGCCCTTTCTGCCAAGATTCCCATTAATAAGTTTTCGTCTATACAAAAGCTGTCTGCCTCACTGTCCAAGACAAAATTCGAAACTAATGTGGATACATTCAAAAACTTTTCATTTTTTCTGAAAATAAGTAATGGAATTTATTGTTGGTTTATACAGTACGTAAATCGTTCAGCTGGACATAGGGAACATACATTGTGTATATTTAGATACATAAATACATACATTGTATTATATTGAGATAATTGTGGCAACTGAGCTCTCTCGATGACAATATGGTTGTTAGCATTAAGGTTCATTAACCTCAAAATTGACAACTCATTTCGACTGACACAAATAAACGTCAAAATATGACAATGTAGTAGCTAAATATTTTTGGCCTACGGGAATGGGAAAACTGCTTAGTTTTGAAATTAGTTTTTAAATAAAAAAGAATGTGTGTGTACTTTGTACGCACGTAAGAAGTTATACTTCTATTATATGATTTCTTAAAAATAAATATACCTATTTTAAAGAGTTTGTTTTAATTTTTTTTAAACACCAAACTAATTTTGTGCTTACCGCTTTCAAAAAAATAAAAAAAAAGTATAGGATTGCACTGGATTCGAACTCAAGACCTCTCGATCTCTGGCCGAATGCTATACCAAATGCGCTACGAGGACTGCATCGGTTCGGACGTACCTAATGACAATTCACGGTAACAAATAGACAAGGTGTGAAGTATAATAAATATACAATAAAATGTTTTAATAATACTCATCTTACTCCTGAGGAAGACAAATCCAAAGACACAAAAATTATAATAAATATATTTACTAAAAACACTAATATATTCTTTTCACACCTTTTCTTGCACTGATATATTTATACATAGGTAACTATAAAGATTTAGCAACTAAACGCCATATTGTCTGTGTGCGCATGCGCGCAGTATTATGAAATTTTACTCTTAATCGCGCTTAAAGAAGTATAACTTCAAAAATATTTTAAAAATTAAAGTAAAATTATTAACTCGTGAATCATAAATTTTGTCTTTGATTTATTTATGGACAACCTTGCTTCAAAACTCACTCATTATATTCGTTTTAACAGCTCTATTGCACCAAAACCTCGTACTCGAATAGAAGCTTCAAATAACACAGGTTAGTGCAGTTGCCACAATTCTTTCAACGTAAGTATATTCCCTATGTCCAGCTGAACGATTTACGTACTGTATGTAGTAAACAATAGAAAAATTTGTATAAAAAGTCACGTCACATTTACAAATATTAATAGTAAGTGTATCGTGCCTCACAGATGAAGAAGAAAAATTAAGAATATTTTAAAGGAAAATCTTCACAAGAACTATGGGCCAATGGGCCCAATAAGAATGGTAAACGGAGAAATGAGAAGAGGAATAAACCATTAAATAAGAGACATAATGAAGGAGAAGGTTTAGTTAGATTTATTAAAGCGTAGGCACTGAGATGACTGGGATACATAGAGAGAAGGAAAAACAGTACTGATTAAGAAAGTCACCAGATGAAAGTCAGAAACTGAAAGACCAAGGGGAAGACCCAAAGAGAGATGTAAGGACCAGGTTACGAGAGATATAAAAAATTGAAGGCACTCATGGGAGTGCCGACAGAAGTGAAAACTTCTTATAGTATATAAATTACGAGCTCAATCATTTTTCCCCATCCAAAAAGAAGTGCTATACCTATATCATATACGCGATGCCTATGCCCTATCTATACTATTTATGTATACATACACATAATTTATATACGTACAAAATTTATTTCAGCGAAGCGATGATGGTCGCAAATTCAATACTTTTTCCCCATCCAAGAAGTGCACAACGTCCCTAAAGAAATTTTCACTTCAAAAATTTATTTCATCGAAGCAATTACGGTCGCTAATTTAATACTTTTTCCATCCAAAAAGAGCGCAACGTCCCTAAAGAAGTTTTCACTTCAAATGTTTATTTCGTCAAAGTGATGACGGTCGCTAATTTATTACTTTTTCCCATCCAAAAAGTGCACAACGTCCCTAAAGAAGTTTTCACTTCAAAAATTTATTTCGTCGAAGTGATGACGGTCGCGATGACGGACGCTAATTCAATACTTTTTCCCCATCTAAAAAGTACACAACGTCCCCAAAAGAAGTTTTCACTTTAAAAATTTATTTCGCCGAAGCGATGACGGTCGCTAATTCAATACTTTTTCCCCATCTAAAAAGTGCACAACGTCCCTAAAGAAATTTTCACTTCAAAAATTTATTTCGTCGAAGCGATGACGGTCGCTAATTTAATACTTTTTCCCCATCCAAAAAGTGCAGAACGACCCTCAAGAAGTTTTCACTTCAAAAATTTATTTCTTCGAAGCGATGACGGTCGCGATGACGGTCGCAAATTTAATACTTTTTCCCATTCAAAAAGTGCTTAACGTCCCTAAGGAAGTTTTCACTTCAATACATATACGTACAAAATTTATTTCGCCGAAGAGATGACGGTCGCGAAATAAATCCTTTTTCCCATTCAAAAATAGGTTTTACATTTATTTTCAATTTAAATACTTCTATACAATTTATGTATAGATACAGATAATATAGATACGTACAAAATTTATTTTGCCGAAGAGATGACGGTCGCGATGACGGTCGCGAAATAAATCCTTTTTCCCCATCCTTAAATAGGTTTTACATTTATTTTAAATTTAAATACTTCTATACAATTTATATATAGGTACATACAAATAATATAGCATAAGCGATGACGGTCGCGAATTCACTGCTTTTCCCCTATCCAAAAATCGCACAACGTCCCTAAAAAAGTTTTCACTTCAAAAATCCTAAATGTGAGAAACTAGAGATAAATATGCACAAATCGAAATGAATGGAAGAAAATTGTAACGAAAGTCAAGTCATACAACAAACTTTAACAATGCACAAGAAGAATGTGAAGTGATTCCCCATAATAAACGAATCAGAGAGCAAACATTATATCAAGAATAAAAGGCCTTGATGATGTAAGTATATATCAATGGTAAAAATAGCATAACGTTTATTGAAAATGCTTACCTGCACATATGTGTCTTTAACAACCACTCAGGTACATCCAACTGTTCACTGTCTTCCAAATGTTGCTGATGAAGATCTGCTGGCGTTGGTCCAGTATATAACACAAGCTCTATAGTTTCACCTAATAATCCTTTTAATATAATTAGATTAGAAGTAAGAATAGAGACCTCAAGCGGTCCGTCATGCTTGACTGTTAATCCATGAAACTGTCCTCTGTGGTAGGCCCAAATCACCGGGAAATTACTATGATCGTTCTTGTTCTTGTAGAACACCTTCGATATGGTAGAATTCTTATGTCTTTGAAGCAGCGTCTTGTCTAGACCAAATAAGGAATGATCGGTTAGATGCACAGTCCACTCCCAGTAGTTTTCAGAGGCGATCAATGGTCCTTTTGCCGTCGAAAAAATTCTGTCTCCATTTGGTCTGAAAATCTCCACCATGAGCTTTTCTGCAGCTTTTCTTACCACATACTCACGAACATTTACTGTATTTTCTACAATACTCGTACTTGGTTTGTGTAAAATTATGCTGACTTTGTTGATTGATATCTCATTGACTGAAATCTGCATTTCTTCTATAGCTGTTGTATTAAATGGTGATGAAGACCGAGAAGCTTTGTAACTGGAACCTGCTAAGTCATATGAGTATCTTGAGGGTAAATAATGGTAACAGGAGTCTGTAGGTTTATCATAACAACATGCTAATTTAACACATTCATGTTCACTGATGTTCACTTTTCCACAAGGTACTCTAAAAGTGCTGTTAACGAAACATGTAAACGTGTCTACTTCTTTGTATGTACCTAAGTTAACCACTAAATAATACGTTAACACAGGGACTATTAGAGCAAATGCGAACGTAAAAAACCATCCTACAATAGTTGTTTTGCACAAAATAGTCCACACAGTCCATTTTACTGAAGCTGTAGCAGTTTCATCTTCGTCCTCACGGAGTTCATTTTGTTGTTGTATGAACGTTGTCATGTTTAATTTAAAAAATATTGAAGATTCTTTAAGAGATTTCACATAATTATTAACTTGTCACAACACAACTGATTCTCTCCGTTGTTCTTGAGGAAACAATAAATCCATGTAATCTTGGATAAGATAAATTAATGATAAATTATCGTTTTTCTAAGTACCTGACTTAGATTAGATTATATGTGATTTTTTTAAAAATTTATTCAATCTAAAGTATATGATGACGCCGAATTCTTAGTTAAAAATTTTGAATCATAATAAAATTTCGCATAAAATATTAAAGGATCTAAAGCGAGATTATTAATTGTTGCATTTTTTTTAAAACGCCGCTTCGTTATCATTGATAAAAAGGATGTATGTATTTGAAATCGAACACAATAAGTTTATACCAAAAATGCGGAATTTTTTGAAGTTATAGATACTTCTTTAGGCACGAGGGTAAATTTTGACACACCGACAGTATGGTATGAAACGTTATGAGGGATCTGATTGGGTATTAAAATCATCTGTCAATAATTGTTCAAATAGAGATTCTGGATAAACAAAATGTTGTGTATATTAGTTTTTATTGTTGTGAGGACAGTGACAAAAAGCAAGTTCATAATTGTAGTGACTTTTTAAATAGTTTTTAAAAGCAACAGGTACGTACACGTACCTTATTGTAAATGTTTCAGTATTGTAATAAAAAATTACAAATTAGGTAAATACCTATTTGGAAAATGTACCTACCTAGCTAGTAGGTAATGCTTTGATTTACATAATTTGATTACCAACAAAAATCTCCATCTAATATATTGCTTTTTTAGTCTATATTTTGTCGTATTTTAATTCCACAAGAATCAAACTTATTTTGATTAAACTAACAGAATAAGCAACTGTCAAAATTTTTTTAAAACGTTTAGTTGCTAGGTATATCTTTCCACTTCATTCACATGTCTCTGTAGTTAAATTCTGCGAGGGGTGAGTTCAAAATAATCTAAACCTGATAGACGCAGGTTCAATTCCCAATGCAAATTTTTATGTTTTTTATTTTTTTTATACATTTTATGATTGTAAGTATATTATTTATTATAAAAAAAGACTAAGTTTTCAATCTAATGGCATATAAAACAGCATAATGCTACTCTACACCCCACCAGACTGAAAACAATGGGAACCTTCTCTGGTTACACCTCCGAGGCTTCTACAATTTGCAAGCCATAACGGATGCTGACACTAAGGAAGATGACAGAATTTTACAATTTATAATTCACGTCCCATCTACTCAGCGCGGTAAAGTTCCAACGAGAATGGTTCCCTTCATACTCCAATCAGAGTAAACATGTAAATCAAAAATGAATAAAAATTTTCAATTTCGTTGCAAAACGAAAATACAGCCGCATCATATTCTAGGCCAATCAGAGAGTGCAGCAAGCACCTCTACCGGTTTCGAAACTTATTAGTCTCTCATCAGGAGGCACATATGCTGCTCTCCCTGATCCAACCAAAACAAACCCCGGCGTGCAGTCACGGATTGCAACGAACGAAACGGCATAGATGCCCTAGCGGCAACTGCTAACAAAAGACTAAGTTTTCAATCCAATGGCATATAAAATAGCATAATGCTACTCTACACCCCACCAGACTGAAAACAATGGGAACCTTCTCTGGTTACACCTCCGAGGCTTCTACAATTTGCAAGCCATAACGGATGCTGAGATTCCCTCATCTTCCTTAGGCTCAGCATCCGTTATGGCTTGCAAATTGTAGAAGCCTCGGAGGTGTAACCAGAGAAGGTTCCCATTGTTTTCAGTCTGGTGGGGTGTAGAGTAGCATTATGCTGTTTTATATGCCATTAGATTGAAAACTTAGTCTTTTGTTAGCAGTTGCTGCTAGAGCATCTATGCCGTTTCGTTCGTTGTAATCCGTGACTGCACGCCGGGGTTTGTTTTATTTGGATCAGGGAGAGCAGCAAATGTGCCTCCTGATGAGATACTAATAAGTTTCGAAACCGGTAGAGGTGCTTGCTGCACTCTCTGATTGGACTAGAATATGATGCGGCTGTATTTTCGTTTTGCAACGAAATTGAAAATGATTATTCATTTTTGATATATTTATTATATTTTTTTTTCATAAAATACGTATCTAGTTAAAATTTTCTCAACAATTGTTCAGAATTAATTTCTTTGGTTTCATTTTTCAATGTGTTTGCGTGTGTTTTATTCTTTTATTTTTTTAATTTTCCGTATTGTTTTAATAAAAATTTTTGGAAAGTAGTAAATATTAAAATTAGTTTAATATTTAAATAAAATATAAATAAACTGTTATATTGATTTCGTTGAAATCATATAATAGAAGCATAACTTCTTACGTGCGTACAAAGTACACACACATTCTTTTTTATTCAAGATATATTCTATAACATTTTAGTAATATTCTAAAACAAAAAACAAAAAGCTTACTAACAGCCAAAGAACCAATAAGATGCAAATTGGAGTTACACGTACACAATCAAATTATAACCCAAGTAATGACGTTCAAATACGTGGGAATTAATCTATCAGCCGACAACCGTATCGAAGAAGAGGTAAAAGACCAAACAATTAAAGCCAGTAGAACTGCCTGATGCATAAACGACACAATTTGGAAAAGCAAACACCTAAGAGTGAAAACAAAGGCCCGAATATATATGTAAGTCAGTTATTAGCTTACACGGCCGAAACAAGACCAGACACAAGCAAAAAAATAAAGACATCTGCAGAACAACGAAATGAAGATCTTAAGAAGAATTGCTGGAAAAAGACTACAGGACAGGGTAAGAAGTGAGGAAATCAGAAGCATATGTGGTATAGGCAATATAAATACCTGGGTAAAGAACAGAAAAGAAGAGTGGAATCAATACATAATCAGGATGTCTGAATCAAGGATAGTAAGAATAGCCAGGGACAAGTTACCGTTAGGCAAAAGAAATATAGGACGCCCAAGGAAAAATGGTACGAAAATTTAGGGACAGAATAAAAGGCACCTTCACAACCCTGTATAAATTTTTTTCACAGATGGACTGGGGTAATAATTATTGTTTTTTCTTTCGATGGCTTTTAAATCGCAGTAGTCTCTGACAACAATTTGTGGATTTCATCATTCCAATCATTATATTAATTCATTGATTAAGGATTGCTTTTTACATGCTATACAGATGACCTTTCTCGTTACCATGTCAGCTTTTGACATTTTAATTGTTGCAATTTTTCTATCTATGTTCATATAAACGAATCAATTCTATAATCATTGCTAATAGTACCTACATTTGAATATGGGTGAACAATACAAGCCATTTTTTAAATACATCGTTGGATTCATTATTATTATTACTGGAAGGTATGCTTTTGCTGATAATATCAAATTGAAAGATGTCCTCAGAAACAGCAATAATAGATCCGGAAGCAATAATTCGAGTAATAATAACTATAACAGCAATAATGACGATGATATTTTAAAATCAGAAGTTACAAAAGTTGTTGAACTTTGTGGTTCTTCAGGAAATAACAGAAATCAAGAAAATAACAATAACAGGTATGAATAAAGGAATAAAAAAAATTCTTCTCCTTTAGCATTACGTTTCTCTCTCTCTCTCTCTCTCTCTCTCTCTCTCTCTCTCTCTCTCTCTCTCTCTCTCTCTCTCTCTGCAGTCTCTTCAATATGATCTTGGACATTATTTTGGATATTGCGCTCAACAGTATTTTGTATTCTTTTCTTTTTCCCTCTTTTTTGTGTTCTTTCCCTCTTTGTATTATTTCATGTTCTGCTTTAATTGTACTTCATCAATCGCTTTCTTGTAATCAAGCAGTCAAGCATATACGTCGCAATTGCGTCTCTGCATCTTTGGAATAAGACTTTTTCTGAGAACAGAGCCTCTGTCGTCCCATCAGCATTTTTATCAACCCAAACTGGTTTGAAATATGATTTTCACACAGCTTGTAATCATCTCTTATGAATGATATTCTTCGCACTTTTTGGATCCTGGTTTTTTTTGGAAGTGCAATAAACTCAGACTTCAGCCATTCTGTTGGTGTTTCTCCAGAGTTGTATATGGTGTTGAGTATCTTTGTGATGATATCTTTGAGCATCTTTTGATATTGATTCATTGTCCATTAATTTGAGTAGTTCTGGTTGTATATTATCGGGACCTGCTGCTTTGCCGTTGTTTAGCTTTGCTATTTCAGAATAAATTTCAAACTGTAATATTTTTGGTCCATCATCTATCTCTTCTTCTACCTCAAAGACGTTAGCTCTATATAGAAATACTTCTAGGTATTCGGGAAATGGTGATAACACTGATACATATCGAAGAATTAACAGTAACGGAGACTATTACAAAAACGTGGGATACAGTAACGATGATTATGGGGAAAATAATTATGGTCACAATTCCAGAAACAACCGACAAAACTCTAATAACCGTAATAATAACAGAAATGATCGGTATGGACTTTCTAATAGTTATAGTGATAATGATGATAACCCATACACTTCATCTAATAAAAACAATCACAATAACGATGATAACCCATATACTTCGTCTAATAGAAACAATTACAATAACGATGATAACCCATATACTTCGTCCAATAGAAACAATCACGATTCTGAAAGGAATAATAATCCTTATAACAGTTTTGGTAACAGTAATAATCCCTATTCAAGGTAAGTCAATAAATATACTATTCTATAGCTTTTGCTAATCGTGATTATGAGTTAGATATAACAAAAATGTATCGGCTTTTAGAGGAAGTCCATGATATTTGGACGTTTTTATTTCTGATGTCAATACTCTCTTGGTTTCCGCTTATGATAAACGTTGAGTGGTATTTACCCTCGGTATGGGGTTGGTCAGCAGAAATACACTTATACACTTATCAGTACTTTATTGGTAGTTAAATATAATGGATAGTACCCAGCTGATGACGACGATTAATATATTTTACTCTAAGCGACCAGGAACCCCAAACTGAATGTCTCGCAATCTGACTAATAATCCCGGTGTTATTTGGCGTGTATCTATTTATTAGATCGACATGTTTTTTATTTTTTTCACTTTTATTTCTATGTCAACTTTGTATGTATGATATAATAATATGTTTACCGCTTGCTCAGCGTAATTCACCGTGTCACCAGAATCCCTGTGTCCCAGATTCGTGCTACACATCGATCGTTGTTTATTATTTAACATTCTTTATAAGCATCGTAATTAACGCTGCCTCTGTCCGGGTCGCATATTTACAGATGCTTGCGTGTGTAGACACCAGGGTGTTGAAATCAGTTAGGGTTTGGAAAAACAGTACATTTACACATGCTAGCGCGTGTTGACACCACGGTGTTGAAATCAGTTAGGGTTTGGAAAAACAGTACGTTTACAGACGCTAGCGTGTGTTGACACTAGGGTGTTGAAATCAGTTAGGGTTTGGAAAAACAGTACAGTTACAAATACTAGCAGATTTGGACACCAGAGTGTTGAATCCAGCTAGATTTTTTAGTAATTAATATACATGCATAAATATTAACGGCTATTGACTTTGATTTTATATACCTACTGCTGTGGAAAAATATTTAAGTGATTTAGGTATTAGTAAATAATTAAACTTGTTGGGATATAAACAATAATATATTAACACAAAAGAACAACATAAAAAATAATGTTGCTCTGAAGCTATTTGCTTGTGGAATTTTTATAATTAACTATTTAGATAGGAAACAAGCCACAATTAAACTGAAAAAAATAATTTTATTAACGTTTCGACGTCCAAATCGGGTGTCGTTGTCAAAATACAAAATACATACTACTAAATTAAACAAAAATGTTGTTGCTTAGTAAAAAAATACTTTAAAATGTATAATAATATATTATGTCTGAATTGCCAATATAAATGAGTCAGATTAAACAAATTATTAGAAGAATTTTTTACTAAGCAACAACATTTTTGTTTAATTTAGCAGTATTTTGTATTTTGACAACGATATCGGATTTTGGAGTCGAAACGTTAATAAAATTATTTTTTTTAATTTAATTGTGGCTTATTTCCCATCTAAATAGTTAATTATAAAAATGCCACAAGCACATAGCTTCAGAACAACATTATTTTTTATGTTGTTTTTTTGTGTTAATATACAGAGAGAGTATGTAATTTGGAATAAATTCAATATCTCAAATACTAATTGTTTTTTGAAAAATGCTCAGACCCGTTGATTAGTATTTCAAATTGTCCTTTTTGACATACAATAATAATGTATACAGGGTGTCCCAATTTAGAGATATGACGTCATCGTTGATTTTCTTAAATATCAACACTGTCATTTTGATAGCAATTTTGATAGAGTGTGTAAAGTTATACACAACTGCAAAATATCAAATTTTTATTCTCTACCATTTAAAAGATAATAGAAAATAACAAAGTTATGTCTGTAATTTGGAATAAATTCAATAATTAAAATACTAATTGTTTTTTGAAAAATGTTCAAACCCATCGATTAGTATTTTAAATTGTCATTTTTGACATATAATAATAATAATGTATACAGGGCGTCCCAATTTAGAGATATGACGTCATAATTGATTTTCTTAAATGGCAATACTGTCATTTTGATAGCTATTTTGATAGGGTGTGTAAAGATATACACAACTGCCGAATTTCAAATTTTTATTCCCTACCGTTTACAAGATAATAAAAAATAAAGTTATGAAAAACAAGTAATCAAATAATAATTGAATTTAATAATTATGTATTTCAATTAAGCAAATACTCATAATGTTGCCCTCAATTTATTGTCAAATTGTCAATGGGCAACGTTATGAGCATTTGCTTAATTGAAATAATTAAATTCAATTATTATTTGATTACTTATTGCTTTTCATAACTTTGTTATTTTTTATTATCTTGTTAATGGTAGGGAATGAAAATTTGAAATTTTGCAGTTGTGTATAACTTTTTACACCCTATCAAAATAGATATCAAAATGACAGTGTTGCCATTTAAGAAAATCAACGATGACGTCATCTAAATTGGGACACCCTGTATACATTATTATTGTATATCAAAAAGGACAATTTGAAATACTAATCGACGGGTCTGAGCATTTTTCAAAAAAACAATTAGTATTTGAGATATTGAATTTATTCCAAATTACACACTCTCTCTGTATTATTGTTTATATCCCAACAACGTTTAATTATTCATTAATACCTAAATCACTTAAATATTTTTCCACAACAGTAGGTATATAAAATCAAAATCAATAGCCGTTAGCATCTATGCATGTATAAGCACTAAAAAAGCTAGCTGGTTTCAACACTCTGGTGTCCAAATCTGTTAGTATTTGTAAATGTACTGTTTTTCCAAACCCTAACTGATTTTAACACCCTAGTGTCAACACACGCTAGCGTCTGTAAACGTACTGTTTTTTCAAACCCTAACTGGTTTCAACACCGTGGTGTCATCACGCGCTAGCATCTGTAAATGTACCGTTTCTCCAAACCCTAACTGATTTCAACACCCTGGTGTCTACACACGCAAGCATCTGTAAATATGCGTCCGGGTCGACGTAAATAAATCCACGCATGCAAAATTCACGTTTTTACGTAGTTGAAATAGCACTTTGAGGCTAAAAAGAGCCTCTCTCGTACCCACCGCATTCTGAAAACCAAACTGTGTACTGCTGATTTTTTCTTCACACAGTCTATATAGCCTTTGATGTATGGTTTTTAGAAATAACTTTTTAAATACCTATCCCCAAGCTAATGGTCTGGAAATTATCTTATTAACTAAACTAGTAACAACACCGCTCCTATAAATATCAAAATATGTAGATGATTTTTACTATTTGGAGTGGTCCGTCCATCTCTGTTCGTCGCGTAGGCCTGCTTTTGGCCGCTTCTCGTAATAGCGAGAACTCTCTATACGTATAGCATTGTTTAAAATAGTTTAAATGTCTTTTAAACAATGCTTCTAGACTCTGCGTGATCAATCTACCGAGTTGCAACCGTTATTTGAGGCAGGTCGAAATTAACTTTTTCGTTAGAGTACCTATATTTTATAACTACTGCAATGAAATTCTAGAAAGACCGACTCTATTATATTTTAACATATTTTATAATAGCTCTAGCAGTTACAGCAACAACTACAATGACAACAACAGAAATAGAAACAACGGTTATTCCAATAGAAATCTAAATAACATGAACAGCAGATATAATTCTGACGGTCAAAACAATGGTTATGGATTCAACAACAGACATAACTCTAATGGTTTCAATTATAATGGTGGTGGTGGTGCTTACGGAAATGATTACAACTACGGATATGACAGTAACAGCCGTGATGCGATGGGAAACAGCAATACTCAATCAACTCAAGCAGAAACTGTCTACGGATATAACAGAGAATATACACGTCAACATAGAAATGATAGAAACGGTTAGTATATTGTAACACTTTTAACATGTAACGTTTTCTTTTTCTTAGTGTAGAATTATATAATTGAATCCATCCATCCATCCATCCAATGGCACTAGAGCCCAAACCGGGCTTTGGCCTCCTTCAGCAAACTTCTGCAATAATTTCGATTTACTGCTGTTCTTTTCCATAAACGCATTTTTAGGAGGTTTTTGTTATCCTAATCTACTTCGTCTTCTTATCTCTTTTTTGGTCTTCCAACAGGTCTTTTCCTTGCATTTTTGCATTTAGCAATGTGCTAGGGATTCTATTCTCATGCATGCGGGCCACGTACCCTGCCAACTGTAATCTTCGCAGTTTAGTGTATTGTGCTAGTGTTGGTTCGCTATATTGTTCGTATATTTCTTTATTATACCTAAGTACGTGCATCTGTTCACGTATTCTATATCATCTATAAAGTGTTGTTGTTGTGCCAGTCTATTTGATCTGATTTGTATGAGTAGTTTTGTTTTATTTGTATTTATTGCTAGCCCTACAGCTTCTGCACTCTGTTTCAACTCAACGCAGGTTTCTTCCGCCGCATTCATTTCTCTGCTCATTATGTTTGTATCATCTGAGTATGCTGCTGATTGGGTAGATTTGTTTATAAGTATGTTATTTCCGCTCACCGTCAACCGTCTAATTCTTTCTTCTTCTTCTTTGTCTAGCCATTCACGTCTACAACTTAACAGAAGCCTCTTCAAGTCTTCCTTTCCATTGTTTTTTGTTGTACGCTACTTGTAGCCAATTTTTCCCGGCAGTTCGTTTCAGATCATCTGTCCATCTCATAGGAGGTCTGCCTCTGGGTCTTTTGTGTTGGTATGGTCTCCAGGTTAGAATTATTCTGTGCCATTTGTTTAGATCGCTCCTAGCTACATGTCCAGCGTATTCCCATTTCAATTTTAATGATTTTTGTGCCACATCGGTGATTTTGGTTTTCTGTCTTATCCAATTTGTTTGTTTTCCTGTCCTTAAGTGATATGCCAAGCATTGCTCTTTCCATCGCGTGTTGAGTGACTCTGAGTATGTTCATATCCTTTTTTGTGATTGTCCATGTTTGTGCCCCATATGTTAATATCGGAATAATGCATGCATTAAAAACTTTAGATCTAAGATGTAGTTGAATTTGCTGATTTCTGAGTATATAGTTCAGTTTGCCGAATGCTGCCCATGCTAACTTTTTTCTTCTTTTTATTTCTTCCGTTTGAATTTCCCTATTTAGTATTATTTTTTGTCCAAAGTAGGTATATATATTGATGTGATCTTTATTATTGATATGAGATAATATTCTTATATGTCATTTAATTTAATCAATGCATTAATCATAATCTAATTAATTTACCAGATCACATATCAATATGCTTTCAATCTCAGGGCGAATTATAAAATTAATTACTTACTCTCGTGGCTTCTAAGTATTTCTCAATGGTTCCTAATCGGGATAGGAAAGAAAAGAGTAAAATAATACACACATATGGGTTACAATTATAATCAAAATATTGTTTATTTTATGTAAATGGCAATCACTGCTTAATATTTGCTAGATCTTATTATTCTTAAACATAACATTTACAAATGGGAATCTTATTTCCTTTTGGTTTCCAATTGAAAGTTTTTATTAACATTTAACTTTTAGGATTTATTAGCAACAATTCTATTTAAGTTTGATGAAGCTTTTCTGATATTATTTATTATGTTCTTCAATTTATAATGTGGTATTTAATACGAAAAACCCATACATTCATGTCCAAACAAATGAGACTGACCTTTTTCTGGTGAACTGAGAATGTCCTCACACAAGACCCGTTTCCTGCTATCCTTGGCTGCGATCAAAACCTCGTCCTGGCTTTCAGTAATGTTCTCCTTTGAAAACTAGCTCGTATAGCTCTCGTTCCTGCTTCTGTCGTGATGCTGTATTCTACCTTTTTCGAAACTGCAATCAGCTACCGGGACACTCTTGGCTCAAGGAGGTTCTTTTACTCTCAACCTGGCCTGCCTCTCGTTCCACGATAGATACTCCACACTCACGGAACTACACCGGCTTTCTCACTCTCCGTACACTACCGTCCACTACTGGACTTCACTTCTCGACAGCTCAAAACATTCTGATCTATCTTTTTCATCCATTCCCCTACTTTCTAAATATCCCTTCCAGATTCACAAATCAACCTTCCACCACCAACTCTCATTCGCAGTCTTCCTCAAAACCAATTTTTAATCTTTCTAAATATGCTTAATGGATTTCCAAAAAAAATAGTTAATTCCCATTCTAAAATTACTTTCTACTATTTACAAAATTTAATGACCTATTATCTACTTCAACTGAGTCTTATTTAGCATAGGCTAATGATCGAACCTTCCGCGAACAACGATAATGACCTATTATCGATTTCACTTGAGTCTTATTTAGCATAGGCTAATGATCGAACCTTCCGCGAACAACGATAATGGTACGCGCCATTCACTTTGTTTATTCTAAGCGCATTGTCCCGAGTTTCGTATGCTTCTTCTAATCACTTCTTAAAATTAAATATAACAATTTGTTGTATACAGGTTGTTCTAAATTTATATGCCCGTGGTTGAGAAAATTGAAAATATTTTATATTAAATTGAATTTTGTTTGTAATTATCAAAATTTAATTTTCATATCAAATAGAAATATAACAATATATATTCTTCAACTTTTTCTATAACTTTGTAGTTTATTATTGTCACGGTTTCTTCGGAGTGCATGACTTTTGTTTTGTTTAAATTCATATTCAGTCCTATTTTAGAAGATTCTGTGTGTAGTTCTGAAAGCATGGTTTGCAGTTCTTTTAGGTCAGTAGCTATCAGGATTATGTCATCCGCAAATCGTAGATTACTGAGGTAGCGGCTGTTGATGTTTATTCCCTTATATTTCCAATTAAGATTTTTAAACACGTCCTCCAAAACTAAGGTGAACAGTTTGGGTGATAGAGTGTCTCCATGTTTAACTCCCCTATTTAATGGTACAGGGTTCGTGTATTCATTTTCATTTAGGTAGTATGTAGCTGTAGCTTAGTTCATAGTTTCTTTTATTAAGTTAATATATCTGCTGTCTATTCTACAATTTTGCATTGCGTTTATTACGGCCGTGTGTTCTATAGTGTCGAAAGCTTTTTCGTAGTCTACAAATGCTATAAAAACTGGAAACTTGTATTCGTTACATTTTTCTATTAATATTTTTGTGGTTAACAGGTGATCGGAAGTTGAATAGCCTTTTCTAAAACCTGCCTGTTCATATGGTTGGTATTCGTCTAATTTCCTTGTTAGTCGGGTAGTTATGACTTTGGTGAGTATTTTAAACAGGTGTGACAGTAGACTGATGGGCCTGTAGTTTTCCAACTTTCGATTATCACCTTTCTTGTGTAATAAGATTACTTTAGAGTTGTTCCAGCTAGGGGCTTTGCCCTGATGTAAACAACTGTCTATAAGCTTAGTTAGAATTGCAGTGAGTTCCTTACTTCCTTCTAATATCATATCTGTGGTAATCCTATCTTCTCCTGCAGCTTTATTTCTCTTCATGTTTTCCAATGCTGTAGTTACCTCTGAAATTGTTACTTTTGGCATTATTTCTGATCCAACATTTTTTATTAATTTCCGTGCTGGTCTCATTTCATCGTCTTGTTGATGTGTTCTGTAGAGTTCCGTGTAAAATTCTTCTATTCGTTTCAGTATGTTTTCTCTAGTTGTGATTTCATTTTCGTCTTTTCTGAGGCATTTCGTACTCTTATTTTTTTCAATAGTTGTTGTTATTAATTTTTCTTCTTCCTTTCTTTTTTCTTTTCTGATTCCTTTTCTAATCTGCCTATTAAGTTCTCTATATTCTTCGGTTCCTTTTTTGTTAGATTTATTTAAGATCTTTCTTTTTGCTATTTGTTTCAATACTTCTTTGTCTAATTCATTGTGTGTTGTTTTTGGTTTTTTCAGTTGTAGAATGCTTTTGTTTACTGTTTCGGTTATAAGGTTATTTAAATCATTAATATCATTGGAGTATATCTGCTGCATGTTAACTTGATTTAATGCATGCTATGCATTATCTTTTTATTAAATTCACTATTTTTTTATTTCTTCAGATGTCCATTTGTATATTTTTGCATGTATTATTTTTCTTTCTAGTTTTTTGTTTATTACTAGTTTTGTTCTTATTACTCTATGGTCGCTTCCTAGATCAAACTGATTTAATACCGATACGTCTTTTACTAGGTTTCTATTTTTCGTTAAGATATAATCTATTTCATTCTTTGTCTTTTAATCGGGGCTCATCCATGTCCATTTTCTGCTTGGTTTTTTATTGAAAAAGGAGTTCATTGAGTACATGTTATGTTCATTCATGAAATTGAGAAGCATTTCTCCTCTATCGTTTCTTTTCCCATAGCCATAATTAGCATAATTGCCAATTAAATGTTCATAATCTTCTTCTTTTTTGCCCAATTTAGCATTAAAATCTCCTAATAGTATTTCGTAATTTGCTTTATTTGTTTGCTTTAAGCGTCTAATTACATACCTACTCAAAACAACAAAACAAGATTAAAAAGCGTTGGAGCCAGTCCGTCGCGCGTCGCCTTGTTTCAGTCACCTCACAATAGTGAGGTGCAAATTTTAGACCTCCCCGTATCTTCTTTTATTCGGCATTCGCTTGGATTGCAAGTTATAGGAATCACGAAGGCGCAACCAGAAACTTGGTCTCAATAGAGGTTTTATTTCTCCGGAAATAAAACTTCGAATTGTTTTAATCAGATGTCGCTACAGCATCCATATCAAGTTATTTTGTTGTGATTCGGTATTTTAATAGGATTGATTTGTTTCAGTTCGTTCAGAGATAGTCATATACAAGCGGAAAAATGAAAGAATACCCATGAACGATCACATCAATCACTTATTTTGTATTTGCTGTCTTTTTCTATAACAAACGTTTGATATTTATAAAAAAAAGACAGCAAATACAAAATAAGTGATTGATGTGATCGTTCATCGGTATAGGGCTTTTCATTCGCAGACATTTGTTTCGAGCTTATGTCATATGTCGTATAACCCGTGTATATTAATATTATACACAGATTATACAACATACGACAGAAGCTCGAAACAAATGACAATCGATGAAAAGCCCTATTCTTTAATTTTTCCGACTGTATACACCCTCTAAAGATCTCTAATGAGAGTGAAACTAGTAAGGGCGTTTATGTCGTTCTCAGAACGAACTGAAATATAGGACATCTCTTGATTTCGTTTTACAGCGAATTCTTTTCTAAGCAATTATTTCGAACAAAGAACCACATTGAATATCTCTTATTTTAGAAGGTTATAATGATGATGCCTACTCTTTTGGAGTAAACAGTTATGGACGAAGAAGGAGAAATGCCAATAAAAACAATAATAAGAATAGAGATAAGGACAATGAAGTAATTATATTTTATTCGTAAAATATCTGAAATTTTAAAATTAAAAATCGATTTGAAAACTTTTAGTTTTTTTCTCCTGATATTCGCTATGTATAACCATATTTACTATTTTTTTTTTATTTGCAGTGCACAAGTCAATGTGTATTTAATAATATGGAATTGGTAAGACGTTTCGGCTATCTTTGCCATTTTCAATAAGCACTTTAATTATATAAGCATTAATTAATAAAATCTATATTAATGTCTGCACTATTTGCTACTTTGCGATGGAATTTTTAATAATTTTTTTTATATTATTCTTAATTGTATTTTTTTCTGTTTGTTACTTTCAGTTAGATGATGATCAGATACCTTCCGAAACATTGTTTATAAAATGGATTCAAGAGCACATTAATGACAATGATATGCAACGAATCAAAACCCTGAGAGAAATCAGAAAATGTTTTACCAGATTATCCACGAGTGGTATGAATATTTATATATGTAAAGGGTTGTCTACAGTTAGTGCCGTTTCCCTTCCGTTAGCCACAACTTCCATTTTTCCCAATATTCCCAGTCTCCGTCTTCCAATTCTTTCTTTGATAATTTTTCCATGATCTTCTCGGTCGTTCTCTCCTCCTTGTTCCTCTTGGGCTCCATTCTACAACTTTGTTTATCCTTGTACTCTCTGCTCTGCTTACGTGGCCGTACCATTTTAGTCTTCTCTCATTTTTATATTACAGGGCTTCTTTCTTCACTTGCATTCTTCTGCTTGTCTCTTCATTTGATATTCTGTCTCTTCTAGTCAGACAGTCAGACCACAGAACCTTCTCCAGTATTCCAATTCGGTCGCCAAAATGCTCCTTTGGTTTTTTTGTTTAAGTTATGACCCAAATGTCTGCTGCATATGTCATGATATTTCGTACTATTGTTTGGTATATCATTTTTGTTTTTTCCTTGAAGTTTTTTTTTCAGTCACACTATAAAGATGTCTTTTACAAGATCTTGTTTGTCTCAATCTATTTTTATCTCTCCTTTTGTTGTTCCGTTTTTCTACATTATAAAATCCAAAAATTTAAAATTCTTCGACTCTTTTATATTTTCACGTGTTCTTCTATTTCCAAGTCTTTTTCCGATATTACTAAGAGTACCCATAAATATTTATTGGCTTAAAATTTAGAATTGAAATAGAACTGCATGTATCGTTAAGGGCATAGAAGCAAAATGTTGCGCCAATGGGGTTTAAATGCATTCATTTTTTTTGAATCCTGAGAAAATTAATATGTAAGTATTTTTGAAAAATTTAAACGCATAATGAAGGATTACATTATTACCGAGGGCCGAAAGTCCCTTAGAATAACCAAAAAGTATCTTTTAAATGAGATATTTGAAATTAAAAATCACACTAAATTTTCTCTTTTTTTTTCACCCTTGCAACTTATTTATAGAAGTTTTCAGGAACTTTCGGCCCTCGGTAATACTGCAATCTTTCATTCTGCGTTTAAATTTTACAGAAATACTTAATAGTTTTTTCAGGATTTGCGCCTAAGCGCTTAAACAATTACTAAATATATAAACAAAAAACAAACCAAAATAAGTTCCCTTTGTTTTTTCAGTTTTATACTAGTTGTATTCTACACATCTTAAATCTTAACTGGTTATATTTGTTTTAGATATTGATGATGGCTGTGAGTATTCCAATGAATTAGCAAAATGTTTAAATTTAGACATAGAATAATCTATTAATTAGGTATACAATAAAATATTTAATCATACGCACAATTTATTTTTGAATTTATTAAATTCATTTTGTATATTATTGTTTAAAAAAAATTTAAGTAGTTTAGATATATTATTATAATAGATTATATGTCAATAAACAAAAATACTAAACCTAAATGAAAAAGAAAGAACTAAAAATTGTATTTATAAAATACCTTGTGAATGCGAACATTTTTATTTAGGTGAAACTTCTAACAACAATAACTTAACATCAATCTTATATTAAAAATGGAGAATTTTTTAGATCTCAAATAATACATTAAGATGTATGTGATACTTAACATAGAGTTCAGTGGAAAGATTCAAGTATATTCCAGATAGAAACAGATGGTAAAAAGAGAAAAACCATAAAAGTGGCTCTAATTATGTTAAATGAAAACAATTGCATCCCAAATTCGCAAATTCCTCAGCAGAAAGCAACAGGATCTGGTTATAACCGTAATAAAAGAGGAAATCAATAGAAACAATTTACCACTATTAGTAAGTCAACATCCAGGGCACTAGAGTGTTCTAAACTAAACTAAACCTTGGATACTTGAGAGAACACGCTCCATCGGAATGGTCCGATCTTCTTCTTCTTTAAGTGCCGTTTCCCAATGGAAGGTTGGATGTCATCATCACTATCTTTACTATAGCTACTGCTGCTTAACTGCATTTAAACCAACTCCAAAATTCTTCAACCATGACACTCTCCTTCTTTCTATACTCCTTCCTCCTCTTATCTTTCCCTGTAATGATTTAAATTTCTCATAAACGTTATTGTAAGTCAGGTATAATCAAATAAAAAAAAAGGTTTATGAATAGAAAAACTGTATAAAGATAAAAAACATTTATTTTGGTTTATTATAATAATTAGCTTTTACAAATGGCATTTTAGAAATAACGGCTTCGTATATTTTATCTCTTATCTTCAAATTCACTTGTGTTCCAACTTTACTATGACTGGTGGGAACGTAACCCATGGCTATATTTTTCCCCATACTGGGGGAAGGACAGCCTGATGTTATTTTACCCAATTCTTCACCTTCTTTGGATAAAATAATAGCTCCTTGACGAGCTGGTGGTCCAGATTGTGATATTAAACCTACACAACAAGAAATAATGTTATAACTTAAATAGGAACTGTTTGTCTTAAGTTAGTCGGTCAGAATTATATCTGTATATTTTGATGCATTATTTTTCATGGATTCTAATAAAAATAGCTTAAGGCCTTTATTTTAAATATGAAAATTTGAAACTTTTCATTAAAATAATGATTATGATCTAGAAGGTGAAGTGCGTATGTAGAAGTGTCTGTTTTTCTATCGTTGAAAGCACTTTTATGTTCTGCTATCGGTTTGTCAAAGGTTCTGCCAGTTTGACCGATGTAAGTTTTTGAGGCAGTCACCAAGCTTGTATACACCACTGTGTAAATGTTTTTCCGTTTGGCTCTTGTTATTATTAATACATTTGATAAGCTTTTTTTATATGTTTAGCCAACAAATAACGACTTAAGCAAATATATTAAGATTTATTTGAAACGTCACTTATAAGTTTGTAAATCTTGAAAATTATTGTAAAAATTGCTAAAACACAATCAAAAAGTCATGGTAATTCTCGTAGAAGACGAAGTCCCACCAGAGGAGTCCCATCGCATATTATTCGCAATCCTTTCTTGAATTTTATGATTTTCGTAGGTCCAATAAACAAAATTTCTCAGTAACTGAATCAGTGAGAAGAGGAGCCCAAATTTGAAGAGAGATGAGCAAAAAGACTATTTTTTATTCCTTTTTGTAATTTTTAAAATCATTTAGTGTGTTTTATAATCAAAATTTAACCCTCACGCACAAGTTGTACATACAACTTCAGTGAGGAACTGAGTTCATTTTATCATGTACAATTTATTTGCTACAAATAAACTCCATTATCCATTATTATTATTATTATAACAAGGGCAAAAAGAAAAAGCACTTACACAGTGGTGTATAAAAACTTACATCGGTCAAACTGGAAGAAACTTTAACAAACCTACAGCAGAACACAAAAGGGCTTTCAATAATAAAAAAAAATAGATTCTGCGTACGCACTTCTCCGTTTAGATCATAATCATCCTTTCAATGACCAATTTCAAATTCTCCGTATTGAAAATAAAGGCTGTCTTTATTAGAATCGACGGACATTATAAATTAAAAAATACAGATACAATTAAATGATGTGTGAACTAGCTTTAGTTACCTATTCTTTTAGTTGGCGATCCTTCTTTAATTTGCTTAAGAATAAAATCTGCTCCAGGAAAATTTTTCAATTCCCTCCTCTTCTTTGCAACCAGCCACGTTAAAGCTCCCTGTATTGGAGTAGTGTCTTCGTCGATATCATTGCCATACAAGCATAAACCAGCTTCTAATCTACCAAAAACAAACAAAGGGTAAAAATGTCAGTAATATATGACATAAATACTTAAAAAAAAATAATGTATTAAATAAGCTAAATAAAGAGATTATAATAAGATTTATTTTATTTTGTTTATTATTTATTATATAAAGAAAAATATTTATAATGGGAAATATAGGAAATATAGGTGAAACATCAAGACCATTAAACGTTAGAATAAGTGAACATCAATCTTATATTAAAAATAGAGAATTTGATAGATCTCAAATATGTCAACACGCATGGGATAATGAACATAGAGTTCAGTGGAGAGATTCAAGTATAATTCTGAAAGAAACAGATAGTAAAAAGAGAAAAATCAAAGAAGCGGCTCTAATTATGCTAAACGAAACCAATTGTGTCGCAAATTCCTCGGTGGAATGCAGTAGGATGTGGATACCCATACTGAAAGAGGAAGTCAATAGAAAGAAAATACCACAATTAGTAAGTCAATAGTCGAGTTAGTACATATTTTATATTTTAGTATTACTTATATATCCATGTATTATTGATATTATTTATAATTTAAACAAAATTATAGTAAAGTCAGAATTTGGTATTAATTTTGAGAGTAAATTGAATGTAAGACCAAATACTTACGATGTCGGGATAGTATCACGAGGTTTTTCCTGGTTTTCCCTCGTGATTTACTATGAGATCTCTAACGCGAGAATTTTAATGTCACCGTTGCATGTGGTTGTCTTTTTAAAGACAGATCACATGCTATGATTTTTTTGTGACGGATATTCTTGAGTTGGGGTTGATTTCATGTAATCGAATGAACTATCTTTCAGTAAAGTCGTCCCAGGAACGCAACTCATAAATATTGGCAATATCATTTTA
This sequence comes from Diabrotica virgifera virgifera, assembly GCF_917563875.1. Lineage (NCBI taxonomy): Eukaryota > Metazoa > Arthropoda > Insecta > Coleoptera > Chrysomelidae > Diabrotica > Diabrotica virgifera. Next base: position 1,996,260 of record NC_065445.1, on the reverse strand, counting down.
AAGTCTTCTACTTTAAAATGTAGCATATGTATCTGAATTTCAGATATAAATGAGTCAAATTAAATAAATTATTAGAAGAATTTTTTTACTAAGCAACATTTTTGTTTATGTTAGTAGTATTTTGTATTTTGACAACGGCACCCGATTTGGCCGTCGAAACGTTAATAAAAATCATTTTTTAATAATATTGTGGCTTATTTCCCATTATAAATAGTTAAAATTGTAAAAATGCCACAAGAAAATAGCTTCAGAACAACATTAAGAATAATATTCTTTATTTACAAAGAGACGCTAATAATAATTGTATCCGAACGTCTGCGGTCCCTCTTGTGAGTACCAATGCCACAAGGATAGAAATTATTTTATTTATAAATGTTTAATAAACAAAAATTTCCTATCCAGCTAAAATTCGAACTTACAACCCTTGGATCCAACGCTAGGCTCCCTTACTACTGAGCCACAGAGGGGAGAAATATAATTTTTAATGTTATATTATATTATGAGATGGAATGAAATATATATTTAAAATATTTACCTTAAAGAATCTCTAGCACCAAGACCAGCCAACTTCACATTACTATTTTCTAATAGCGTTTTAGCCACTTTGACAGTTTCAGAAGCAGGTATGGAAATTTCAAATCCATCTTCTCCTGTATAACCACACCTAAAAAAGTAAACTATGTTTAGATCCCTAGAAATCGGATGTAGGATAGAGAAAGCAAGATCTGCATTTCAAAAAATGGCTAAGCTATTCAAATGCCATGATTTATCGATACCCATAAAAATCAGGTTGCTACGATGTTATATCTTTCTTATACTGTTGTACGGAGTACGCCACCTGTAATAAAATTGAGGCTTTCGAAATGTGGCTTTATCATCGAATTCTGAAGATATACCGGGTGTCCACTTATATTTTCCCCCATTTTAACTGCCTATAACTTCTAAACGGCTCAAGATAGAAATATGCGGTTTTCGCTGAAATGTTTTATTTTGGTAAAAGTTTGGTCTGAATTGATTGAATTTTTTATATCGCTTTCAAATACGTAAAACAAAATGGCGGATTTTTGAAATAAACGTTGTTGACTTTTTTTTAATGGAACACCCAGTATATTTTTTTGTAAATTGAAAGAAAGGTCATTCACCTATCCAGCGATATAGAGTTTTTCAAAATCGGTTGTCAAATCACTGAGTAATTAATTTTTAAAATGAGAGGTGCAACATGGATATCACATACCTAAATAACATAACTAAGTAAATATAAACTAAGTAAATAACATAACTAAGTAACTAAAATTGATATTATGGTATGTGATTTCCACATTGCATCTCTCATTTTAAAAATGAATTGCTCAGTCATTTGAGAACCGATTTTAAAAAAATTTATATCACTGGATAGGTAAATGAACGTTTTTTCAAGTTTTTAGATAAATGACCATTTTTATATCGCTTTTAAATACAAAATGGCGGAATTTTGAAAAAAAACATTGTTGACTTCTTTTATTAAAACACCCAGTATATTTTTTCGTAACTTAAAAAAATGGTCATTTACCTATCCAGTGATATATTTTTTTAAATCGGTTATCAAATGGCTGAGCAATTAATTTTTAAAATGAGTGATGCAATGTGGAAATCACATAACATAATATCAATTTGCTTAGCTATGTTATTTAGGTATGTGATATCCACGTTGCACCTCTCATTTTAAAAATTAATTACTCAGTGATTTGACAAACCGATTTTAAAAACATTATATCGCTGGATAGGCAAATGACCCTTCTTTCAATTTACAAAAAAATATACTGGGTGTTCCATTAAAAAAAAGTCAACAACGTTTTTTTTCAAAAATCCGCCATTTTTTTTTCGTATTTGAAAGCGATATAAAAAATTCAATCAATTCAGATAAAACTTTTACTAAAATAAAACATTTCAGCGAAAACCGCATATTTCTATCTTGAAGCGTTTAGGAGTTATAGGCAGTTAAAATGGGGGAAAATATAAGTGGACACCCGGTATTATACCGACCACGCTGCTAATCAGGGTGTTTTATTAAGAATACAAAAAGAAAAAGGGCTGTTAACCACAATAAATACAACATAGAATACCTCAGTCACATCATGAGGAACAGTGAAAGATATGGACAGCTGCAACTAATCTTGCAAGGAAAAGTGGAAAGAAAGCGAGGACCAGGAAGGCGAAGGATATCCTGGCTGAAAAATCTACGTACGTGGTTCAGCACAACAACCACAAATATTTTCAGGGCAGCAGGGTTCAAAGTACAGATTGTCATGATGATCGCCAACATCCGAAACCGATAGGCACTACGAGAAGAGAAGCTGTTCAGGTTTGTTCCTATTAGACATATGGGTCAGTCTCAGCAAGGGATGGCTATTGTTCTCTAAAATGTATAAAATTATATTATAAACCTATACGTTTACCGAGTTATTCTGCAGTCGCTAACTCCAGCCACGGATCCAGTTGTTGTATTCATAAAATATAATTCCGAAAGCTTCAGTTCTGTCAAGTTCTGCAGGCTTTCTGCTGCCTTTGGACCTTGAAGGGCCAGCAAGCTTCTCCCACTTGGTTCATAAAATTTTATGTTTATATCTGCGTCAGAATTGTTCTTTTTATAAGCATCCTTAAAGAGAAAAATAAGAAATTTTAGTTGTTAATTTATTTGTGATTTTTACATAATACATAATTATTAAAATACAAATCTCTAATAATTGTATATCAAACAAAGAAGAAAGAATTACTGATTATGCTCCCAATGTAAGTATAAATATTATTGTTTTATGACTAATGAGATCTTAAAATCACAATCAATTACTTTTAATGGGAAATAAATGTTAAAGGTTAAGGTATGAATTAAAATAATAAAATTTATTTTACTTTAAAAACTAAACAGTTTTTCCATTCTCTTAGGACAAAAATATTTAGCTACCTACTACATTCTCATATTTTGACGTTCATTTGTGTCAGTCGAAATGATTTGTCAATTTTGAGGTTAATGCCCCTTAATGCTAATAACCATATTGTCATCGAGAAAGCTCAGTTGCCTCAATTATCTCATTATAATACAATGTATGTATTTATGTATCTAAATCTATATATTGTATGTTCCCTATGTCCAGCTGAACGATTTACGTACTGTATACGTGGGATATCATATAATGTGTCATATTATTTATCTTTCTTATGTATTGTACCCTCGGAAATCGCTGGAAAAATTTACACTCAAAATAACAAAATCCAGTTTGGCAACACTGTGTGAATGTTGATAGTATCATATCCCTTTTAAGATAAACAGAACTGTAATTTAGTCTAGACAAATTAATATATTTTTTGCCAGCAAAACTGAGATTTTTCAACCAAATACTGTTTCAAATATGATGTGCAAAATAATTTCTAATTGGGCTCTGATAATGAGTTTGCTTTTTTGTCATTAAAGTAGAAAACAATTTAAATTTCACTCATTAAATCGTTATCGTCCAGTCATTGTCCTAATTATTTTAACTTTTAATAAGTGTCGACTAGTTCTGAATGATTAATAAGTTGTTAAAAGATTTTATCTGTAGCGGCTTCTGGAATGCCTTAAAACTATCGAATTTCATTCGACCATACCTACAAATTTTGCATTATTGTGAAAAAATATTTGGACATATAATTTTCTTTTTTATTCGAAGAAATTGCATTTCGATCAATTTTCATGTCTAGCAATTCATTTTCGAGCAGTTGATTCTTAGCAATCGCGTTCAAGCAACTGATCTAGAATCAAAATTATGACAGATTATCTAATTATGACACACTATCTAAGGTGCAACGAAGTTCACCGGGTCAGCTAGTACTATTGGGACCGTGTAAGTTCGGAAAAGCGACACCTGGTTTCTTCGCTCTGCACTTTTATTCGCACTTTTGATTATATTGGCCAATCATATGGTCCTGGTTACTGGATAATTGTCAAGGCCATAGTCAAAAAAAAATAATAAGAAGAAAAAATAAGATTCAGGTTATGTTATTAAAACGTAAACAATTGTATGTAGTAAATAAAATTAGTTATTAAAATCTCACAATAAAACACTGAAAAACGTTTGTTTTCTATACTTCCACAAAATTTATTACAACTATGTTATTACTACAGCTGTTTCGGCAAAGTGCCTTTGTCAAGTGATATATTTTACAATGTGTTTGTCTTTTTAAGTCTTTAACTGAAGAGGTTGAGGAGTGGGGAGCTGTTTGTCTCGAGTTGGTCATTCAGAATTATATCTGTATTTTTCAATTTATTAATTTCCATTGATTCTAAAAGTATTCTGAATGACCAACTCGAGACAAACAGCTCCCCACTCTTCAACCTCTTCAGTTAAAGACTTAAAAAGACAAACACATTGTAAAATATATCACTTGAGAAAGGCACTTTGCCGAAACAGCTGTAGTAATAACATAGTTGTAATAAAGTTTGTGGAAGTATAGAAAACAAACGTTTTTCAGTGTTTTATTGTGAGATAAAATGAATTTCCATCAAGTAACGGTCGAATCCATCAATTAGTTATTAAAATGCAGTACTGCAAGCAAAATACAATTAATTAAATTTACGTTTATATAATAATTGCATATCATATCAATATTGTGAAGCAATATATAATTTTTCTTCTTAAATGACAATAGGTATGAAATGTACGTCAATTTGACAATTTCAATTGACAATATGAATTATTTAAGAAAGTTGCAAGATTTCTCCGCTATTCGCGCACGATCGTTTCGCGTATCCCTTCCGAGTACTTGCACACTGCGAATATATTTTCTACGTTATTATACGGGGTAGAGGCCTGGATACGTTCTGAAGCTTCTTTAAGAAAACTCGAAGCATTCAAGATATGGTGTTACAGACGCATGTTAAGAATTTCATAGGTGGATCGTGTGACTAATGTTAAGGTCCTACGTAGATTGAGCAAGGAATGGGCAAAGAGCGCAAACTAGAATATCTTGGTCATGTTAAGAGAAATGAACAGAGATATAGTTTATTGCAAGTCATTCTGCAGGGCAAGGTATTTGGAAAGAGAGGAACAGGGACAAGAAGGATATCTTGGCTTCAAACACTAAGTGGTTCAATACATCTACAACTAGACTATTCCGAATAGCAGCAAGCAAAGTTTGAATAGCCATGCTGATAGCCAACATCCGGCACCGTAAGCAGAAGATAAAAGTGAATAGTTTCAGTATCTTACATGCAAAAATGAATTCAGTGGTGAAAAGGCTGTCTGATCCAACACTGATTAATTATTTTGTTTGTTAACGTTATTTTATTTATTCTTTCTACTTACTAAGGCTCTTAGCATAAGTTGTTGATCGTGTTGTTTTCGAGCTGCATTTGATACGACATATAGATGGTCCTCATCTATTTTGGTGACGATAAGATCATCCAGGATACCTCCTTTTTCATTCGTAAAAACAGTAAGACTACCTGTATTTTTCTTTAGGCCTTGTAAATCTGCTGTACATGTTGTTTCAAAAAATTCTACGCATTTTGCTCCTACAAGACAATTTGATTAGCATGTTTTAGATTTTAAACTGTTGGTCCAGATATATTGATATTGATTTCTAAAAACGAGGCAAATGAACTGAATTTTGCTGAGAATGTCAATAATTTTGGGATACCAAAAAGATGCAAAAAGTTTGCCACTACTACTTCTCCTACAACTCTTTAAGCGACGGGCGATTTTTAATGTCAATTATGTGCGCGAAATCAATTAAAAAATAAAATGTGTATTAACTCGACGGTAAAAATTTGATATCTTTTAATTAGAGTATCATATCGACAAAAATCAAAATGCGTTTTAAAAGTGAAGAGTGCAGCTTTCATATTCTATTTCTACACTCACCGGCACAAAATTCCGCAACCCAAAATTTTTGATTAAGTTTGACAATCTATAACTTTATTATTTGTACTCCGATTTTCCAGATTCTTGCATCAGTTTGTAGGTATAGTCCGTTCGCTAAACTCAGACACAACTGGCTGGTGATTTAAGTAAGTACCTAATTTTGCCAATTTTGGTAAAATTGGCAAAAAATAATTACTAAATAGTTAATAATTACTAAATAGTTAGTAATTTTGCCAATTTTTTCAAAATTGTCAAAAATCAAAAAAAAATAAACGACTAAAATATCTAGCTAGTTGTGTCTGAGTTTAGCGAACCGACTATTACATTGTTTCACGGTTTTTGCTCTAAATTTTAAATAACCGCTTGGATTGACATGAAATTTGGCATACGCATGACGCAGCTTACATGTCAAAGAAAAAGGTGATATTGTGCCGATGTGTGCTTTTGCCCTTGGGGTGACTTTCACCCCCTCTTGGGGCTGAAAAAATATATGTCCGGAAATGGAAAACTGACTAATTTTAAGTAACTTTTGTTCTATGGAGTTTTTTCGCCAAGTCAGCATTTTTCGAGTTATTTGCGAGTGAATATGTTCACTTTTCAACAAAATAACTACATTTTTAGACGGTTATTCGCAAATAACTCAAAAATTAAGTATTTTGTCGAAAAAAACGTTCTTAACAAAAATATAGCCTGTAAAAAAGTAAAAAAAAAAACGGTGTACGCATTAGGTCTCTCGACCCCATAGAACCAGAGTTATAGCCAATGAAAAATAGATTCATATTCACCAAATTTCAAATAGAATATTTCGAAGTGAAATATCCAAAAAATTAAGCACTTTTTGGGGAAAACCCATTATAACTTTTTTAAAGTGTTTAAAAAATTTTATTTCTGTTTTTATAAAAAGTTCCTGGCATTAAATTTAAGCAAGTTACGCTCAAAATAAAGTTGGTCGCTTTTGTTTTGGCAAAAAAAAATCGGGAAGACCACCCCCTAATTAGCAACTTAAATGAAATTAATCGTTACTGCTCCACAAATTATTTTGCTTATGTTGTGTTTATATGATCTTTAAGTTTTATCGATTCAAAGTGCTTATTTTTGAAAAAAATTGGTTTTAAAGTAAAATTTTTAAAAATTTTAATTTTGAAAAATATGCTTTTTTCAAAATAGCTTAAAAATTGTTAGAGATACCAATAATCTCGAAAAACAAAAAAAAATCAGCATTGCTTTTCCGAATATCATGTATTTTTTTGTTTTTCTGTTAGACAAAAATTGATTAACATTTGGTGTTTCTAAATTTGCATACATTCGTGATCAGTGACTCGTTCAACCCATTTTAACTACAGCTATTTCAAAAATAAGGACTTTGAACCGATGAGACTTACAGATCATATAAACAATTCTTACACGAGTCAAGAAACTTGTGAAGTCGTAACGATTAAGTTCATTTGAGATTCTAATTAGGGGGTGATTTTCCCAACTTTTTTACCAAAAAAAAGGGACTAATTTTATTTTGAGCGTAACTTGTTTACTTTTGATGCTGGAAATTTTTTTTATAAAACAAAAATGAAGCTTTTTTTAAACACTTTAAATAAGTTGTAATGAGTTTTCCCCGAAATGTGCTTCATTTTTGGTTATTTCACGTTAAAGTATTCCATTTGGAATTTGACGAATATGTACCTATTTTTAATTAGCTATAACTTTGTTTCTACTAGGTCTAGAGACGTGATATTATATACACCATTTTTTAAAAATTTTTACAGGCTATATTTTTGCTAAGAATGTTTTTTCGACAAAATACTTACTATTTGAGTTATTTGCGAAAAACCGTCTAAAAGCGTTGTTATTTTGTTGAAAAAATGAACATATTCACTGACAAATAATTTGAAAAGTATTGACTTAGTGAAAAACCTCTATAGAACAAAAGTTACTTAAAATTAGTCAGTTTATCCATTTCCGGACTTACTTTTGGACGCACATTTTTTCACCCCCAAGAGGGAGTGAAAACCACCCCCGGGACAAAAGCACATATCGGCACAATATCACTTTTTTTCTTTGACTTGTGTGTATGCCAAATTTCATGTCAATCCAAGCGGTTCTTTAAAATTTAGAGGTCTTGCAATATTTTACCGTTAAAAAACGTACTATATACATGTATTGATGTCGTTTTTTATTATTCTGGTATCAAAAATTTTTTGCTTAGATGGCATTATACGGGGGTGAATGGAAGCGTTGTATTTTCTCTTAACTTTAAAAAATTCTGAAGAAAAATTTTGAGGGCTGATTTTGTTTCATATTCCTTTTGTATTATCCTGTAAGTATCACTAAGGTTTTGTTTTTTGAAATATCCAAATATCTCTTTTCTTAGCTATAAATAAAAACACTATTTTAAAGGTTTTTGTAATTAAAAATATCAAACTCACTAAAATTAACAAAACAAAACAGAATTAACAACAAAACCAAACAATTCAATAACGGGTATGTCCACCTCTTGCAGCAACGACTGCTCGCAATCTGTTTGGCATCGAATAAAGGTGTGTTATCCTTGCCTCGGGAATAGCCCGATATTCCTCTACCAGGGCCATAACTGTACCAAATTTTCTGGAGTCCCAGGATGACGGCGAATAGCTTTTTTTAATTCATCCCATAAATACTCAATAGGATTGAGATCGGAGACCAACCTCTATTTTATGATTCAATCATTGTTTTTATTTACAATAAATGGTACAGCTCTTAAAAGAAAAGAGATAATCGAATAATTCAAAAAACAAAATCAGCCCTTCCATTTTTCCACAGTGTTTTAAAGTTAGGAGGAAATACAACACTTCCATTCACCCCCGTATAATGTAATGCAAGCAAAATTTTTGAGTTACCGGAATAATACCAAACGATATCAATACATGTACCTACAAACTGGTGCAAGAATTTTGAAAATCGGAGTACAAATAATAAAGTTATAAATTGTTAAACTTATTCAAAAATTTTGGGTGGCGGAATTTTGTGCCCGTGAGTGTATATTTTGCTGCAAATAAAATTAGTTTCTATAAAGCTGTTAAATAAACAAACGTTGAGCAATCATTTGCATTGACCGATCGCTGTGAAATGTTCATTGTTAGAGCCTAGTCTTCAAAACCTATAACATCAAATTTTGATTTTGAGTATTGGTAACAAATACGAGGCATTTAAAATATGCTTGGTATAAACTTTCATATTACAAACGATCTTACGTCACGGAAAATAGGTACCTCCACTAAGAGGGCATTAGGTGAAAGTAGCTGAGGTGGTTTACTTTAGAAAAATGTACTTATGCAATCGAAAATAAGCAGTTTTAAATATTTTATATCGTTTTTAATTTGAAATTTAAATTCAGCGTTTTTTAAGCATATTTCAAATGCCCCATATACACTCACCAGCACAAAAATGTGCCACCCAAATTTTTTGATTAAGTTTGATAATTTATAACTTTATTATTTGTACTCCGATTTTCAAGATTTTTGCACCGATATTGATATCGTTTTGTATTATTCCGGTAACACAAAAAATTTGCTTGCATTGCATTATACGGGAGTGAATGTATTTCCTCCTAACTTTAAAACATTCTGTAGAAAAATAGAAGGGCTGGTTTTGTTTCATAGTCCTGTCATATTATCCCGGAGGCATCACTAAAATTTTGTTTTTTGAATTATCCGAATATCTCTTTTCTTGTAAGAGCTGCACCAGTTTTTGTAAATAAAAACACTGATTGACTCATAAAATAGAGGTAGGATTGATAAGATTAGAATGGCCCGCATGCAGCCCAGATCTCAATCCTATTGAGTATTTATGGAATGAATTAATTATTCGCCGTCATCCTAGGCCTCCAGAAAATTTGGTACAGTTATGGCCCTGGTAGAGGAATATCGGGCTATTCCCGAGGCAAGGATAACACATCTTTATTCGATGCCTAACAGATTGCGAGCAGTCGTTGCTGCAAGAGGCGGACATACCCGCTATTGAATTGTTTCGTTTTGTTGTTAATTTTGTTTTGTTTTGTTAATTTTAGTGAGTTTGATATTTTTAATTAAAAAAACCTTCAAATCATTTACAGCTCTTACAAGAAAAGAGATATTTGGATAATTAAAAAAACAAAACCTTAGTGATACTTCTAGGATAATACAAAAGGAGTATGAAACAAAATCTGCCCTCAAAATTTTTCACAGAATTTTTTAAAGTTAAGAGAAAATACAACGCTTCCATTCGCCCCCGTATAATGCCATATAAACAAAAAATTTTTGTTACTTTAATAATAAAAAACGACATCAATACATGTACCTACAAACTGATGCAAGAATCTTGAAAATCGGAGTACAAAAATAAGAAAGTTATAGATTGTCAAACTTAATCAAACATTTTGGGTGGCGGAATTTTGTGCCGGTGAGTGTATGTTACCAAAACTCAAAATCGAAATTTCATGTTATAGGTAGGTTTTGAAGATTAGGTACACTCTAATAATGAAAATTTTAACGTTTATTTATTTAAGAGCTTTATAGAAACTGACTTTATTAGTCTGAGTCTGACCTCAGACAAGTTTACTCCACTATTATGAAATGTTGACACTAATGACACTTATGAAATTTTGACACTATTAGTATTTCATAGGTTAATTAAGTTATATCAGAGATTTTTATGTTTTCTTTAATTTTTAGATGTTTAGTCTGCGTTTATATAAAAAAACAGTGGTTTTTAGATCTATTTAGCGTCGTATTAGTATAATATAATATTTATGGATTACCGTCGAAGGCCGATATGATCAACCAAAAAAGAAGATGTATTTGGTGACTTTTCTAGTAACTTTATTGGGTGTGAATCTGTCTTTTTAGTTTACTCCTCCTGGTTTAAAAACAAACCGTAGGTAAGGATGAACTAGGTACTCTGTTAGTCAGGGTTGGCTTAAGAATTATTTAAAACTAAGGATTGTAATTATGGGTTTAAGGTTTAATACAGTACAAATATAATATTTTTTTCATGTGAAAAATTGAACAAGTAGCATTTTCGTTTCTAACAACTGCACTAAGTCTATTCAGAGATGGTAACGCAAATGAAAATTTTGAAAAATACTTACCCCTTATTTCAGTCTGCAACATATGCGATACATCAAACAATGAAGCATTGCTCCTCGTAAATAAATGCGAATTAACAATACTGAGATTATTATACTGCACAGGAAGCATAAATCCTCCAAAATTAACTATTTTACCACCATTTTCCACGTGAAAATTATACAAAGCAGTGGTTTCCCCTTTAGCATCATTACTTAATAGCCTTATTACACTATTACCGCTAAAATTCTTCAAAATATTTCTCGAAATCATAATGAAACCATGAATACTAAGTTACAACTGAGGAACGACCTTTACAAAACAGATAATGAACCAACAGATTAAAAGGTTACGATTACTTACTATACAAATAAATTATTTTTATGTTATTGGTCAATGAGTCAATCTTAAGATAACTGTTGCTGCAATAGATAAAAGTTTAAAGGTAACAACAGAAATTGTTTTGAATTGACACAACCACTATTATACCCCAGTCTATCTGTGAAAAAATCATTGATTATTTTTTTATTTAGCTTAAATGCCCCGACAACTAAGGTTATTACCATGAACTGTTGATTTCGCAATGTGTAACTGATTTTGTGTACCTAACTATGAAACAAAAAAATAGTGATTTTGCCCGTGACTACCATAGACATAATCAAGATAGACAAGGCATATTAAGCAAAATAGCATAACGCGCGGACAATCGATCGGTGCACCGATGGTCTATCCATCTCTTTTTACTGAGCGATCCCGCTCACGTGACAGACAATGATGGCTAGACCACTCAAAGTGAATATTGACCAATGACGTCCATGATATACGCCTTTTCAACGATTCTCATTTGTTTCAAGCTTCTGTCATATTATGTCATATAATCCGTGTATAATATTAATATACGACACATGACAGAAGCTCGAAACAAATGAGAATCGTTGAAAAGAACTATTGGCGTACCTTACCTTCTATTCTTATTATGTCGGTGGTCATACTGCACTCAATTTTTTGTGACACCCTTCTTTTTTATCCTATCTCTTTTCAATTTTTTCTGGCACCCCCCAATTTTATCTGATACCCTCAACTTTTTTCTTATTCTCTTATTTTTGTATATTTCTTTATACTTTTGATTTTGAAATATTTTTAGAAGTCTAAGGAAGAAGATCTTTACAATATCCCATTAGATATCAAATTTTATTAGTTGTATAGGAAGTGTGTAAAAAATGTGCTCATTACTCAAGAATATCTCTATTTTTGACAATATCGAAAATTAATATACAGAAAATATAAATGGTTATTCATTTTTAATATACAGAAAATTTGTTTATAATTAAAAATAATTTTAAAACATTGTTTAGTTACAATAATAAAAACTATTTTTCAACACTTTCTATGCGATAAAGTTGAAAATTCAAGTTTGTACATTAATGCAATACTTTAATAATTATAAATTTAATGAAACAATTCTAAATATGTACCATATTTAGATCAAACAAAGTGCCAAAAGCATGGATTTCACGGGAAACGTAAAAAAAGTAAATAAACGCGAAGTTAGCCGCAGTTTTAGTGACGTAAATCTACATTGTGTCTAACACCAGAGGTGATAGCATACATCCCTGTCGGACCCCAAGTTATTGGATTTTGATCACCGGGTTCTGCTGCGTCTGTACGAATAGACCATGTTTGACTCCAGTAAAGATTGCTAATAATTCTTAGATCATAGCTGTTTATCACAGGATATTGCTTTTTCCACTTCATTTGATGTGATTGGTAAGTGGTCATTACATAAGGATGGAAGTTGTTCAGAGCTACCTTCAAAGAGTTCTTGTTGTATTTGGTCTATATGCAAATTTCTTGATGATGATATTCCCCTGTGGATCTCGAATATTGCTAGCTGTGTTGGATTTCTGAAGATCAGCTGCTCTTTTAACCTTTTTATGCATCGTATTGTAACGATATGATACCTCGGCAAGCGATAAGCTGCTATTACCAGAGAGGACCGATGGAGTGTCCGTGTTTGCGCATTCCTTCTTCATTGCACCGCTGGGGGAAATCGAAGGAGTAGTGGGATCGAAAGCATATTTAAGGCGAACCAGGAGAATGAGGAAATCAGTCATGGTTAGCGTATTGAACTAACTATGGCTCAACAGCTGATGCTCGCGTATTGAACGAGCTTTAGCTGGCTTGGCAAAGATGCACCGTTTGTGAGGTGGAACTATGCCTAGGTAGACGCCACCGTAGTGACGTGGGGTCTTGCCATGATCGTTATCGCAGTAGGCGGTAGTAGCGAGGAATGATCTCCGCATCGGAATATAGGTCTATGTTGATTTAACGTAGAAAGCTTGTTATTGTATATAAATAAACTGTTTATTGTATTATTTTAATGTTGCTACTATGATCGAATAACTGTAAGAAAGTTTAATATTGTTTTTCCTTTGCAGAAGACGGAAGTATAATTTATTTTATTTGTTTTAAACTGTATATAATAATATTTAATATATTTACTTTATTTTTAACTTGTGTTTTACTGAGTCTGTCGTCTTGAAAGGACTACCCGTTACAGTATTATTAAACATATCGTGTTTTTTACCCCAAGAAAGGGGTACAAGAGGGCTGTATCTTGTCTCCTATTTTCTTTAATATATACTCAAAAGAAGTATTTAAGACAGCGCTGGAGGAGAGCATAGAAGGCATAAAGATAAATAATTAATACCATAAGATGACACTGTGATTCTAGCGAGTAGCATGGAGGAACTGAGTTGCCTAATGAGTAAGATACAAAAAAACAAGTGCACAATACGGACTCAACATCACAAAAACCAAATGGATGTTAGTAAACAAAACCCAGCAACGACCAAGGCAATTGATATTAGAGAGGTAGGAATAACTATAAAGAAAAGAAAGTTGGAATATTGAGTTACGTTATGAGGCACAATAAATATAGAATACTACAGCTAATCATCCAAGGGAAAATAGACAGCAGAAGGGGTCCAGGGAGGAGAAGACACTCGTGGCTCCAGAACTTGCGGCAATGGTTCGGCTTGTCATCTGCCGAACTATTCAGATCTGTCGTAAACAAAGTCAGAATAGCCATGTTAATTGCCAACGTTCGGAACGGACTAGGCACATGAAGAAGAAGATCGTGTTTTTGGTCCAACAACTCTCTTATCTCTTCACCATTCTTATTTTAACCAATTTTCTTTGCCCTTTGGTATATTATGTTTTATTAAGGTACTAGTACACTTTAGAAGACCAACAATAATCATTTTTTCAAGAATTTTTTCTCAGAGCCTTTATTAAAAATGAACATAAAACTTTTTACATATTAATATCTAACTCTTAGAGAATACAAAAAATATATCTTTTTTCATTTATGCACGTACACTAATATTGTAGAGGGCGCAAAAGTTGAGGCCTCGAAAAATGAAGGCGGACAGTTAATCTCAGGATTGGGATATCTGAAACAAAAAAATCGTACTGCATTTGAAAAAGGAAGGTATCTTACGTGACAATTTACTACAATTTGACCAAAAAATAAAAAATAAATATTTTTTAACCATGAAAAAGTGAAGAAAAATGGGCGATTTTTTCACAAAATTTTTTCAAATTTCCGTAAAATCTTTGTTTTGCGGAATTTTTTAATAATGGTGGTAAATTGTCAAGTAAGAAATCTTCCTTTTTCAAATGTTATACGATTTTTTGGTTTCAGAGATCCCAATCCTGAGATTAACTGTCCGCCATCGGAACTACTTTTTTTCGAGGCCTCGACTTTGGCGCCCTCTACAATATTAGTGTACGTGCATAAATGAAAAAAGATATATTTTTTGTATTCTCTAAGAGTTAGATATTAATATGTAAAAAGTTTTATGTTCATTTTTAATAAAAGTTGTGAGAAAAAAAATCTTGAAAAAATGCTTATTTTTGGTCTTCTAAAGTGTACTAGTACCTTAAACTTTTTGTGGATATAAAAATCAAGTAATGAGACATCAGAGGCATATACGTTTATTTTAAGAATATCTGTATATGTATACATATTATTAAAGTATAATAAAACAGTCAAGACAGACTTAAGGTACATGAATATAAAAATAAAGTAACTATTATATGTTTTAAGCTTTCAGTTCAGTTAATATAGCACAACATATCAACACAACGTAACAATACAAAAATATATTGAAAGTACATGTGATTATTGTCACAGAAATGTTGTACCTATTATTAATTGATATAAGTGCCATAATTTTACAATTATTTAATAACAATTATTTTAAAATTGAATAAAAATTATTTTAAAACATCTGGAAAAATCGATATCGAGAAGGGAGTAAAACAGGGATGCGGCCTGTCACCTTTGCTGTTCAACGTTTACTCTGAGAAGATATTTAAAAAAGCTTTGGAAGGCACCTCGGATAGCATAATTATTAACGGGCAATGTATAAATAATCTGCGATACGCTGATGACACGGTCATTCTGGCAGATAATGCTGAAGCACTGCAACGCCTAATAGACCGAGTAACGACAGCCTGTAGAGAATTTGGAATGAAATTGAATACAAAGAAGACAAAAAAGATGGTCATCAGCAAGCGCCAAAACCAAAACAGAAGGTTGAAGGTCAATGTTGACGGAAGAGATCTGGAAAGAGTAACAAAATAACGTACCTTGGAAGTAACCTTGATGAGTAAAATTTAATAAAAAATTTTTGTCCTAATAAAAGCTATATTAGTTTAAAACGCCCCTATAGGGCTACAAACATAGAAACAAAACGTTTTCGCTCTGTAACAGGAGCATCATCAGTGTTACAAGAACATGGTAAACCACCCAAAAATACTAAGGTTAAAACTTTTTAAAAATAGACTAAAAGTCTTATATAAATGTTAACATCGTAAAATCCAACGCATGGATATAATTCCTATGTGGATGTGGCTTTAGGGCAACATATGACTCCCACACGTGGTAAGTGGGTTAATAGGTAATAATTAATTATGACAACTGAGTTGCCTGTTACCTTTTATAACATAATGACCTAAGGAAGAAGGAGAGTGTCATAGTTGAAAATTTTAAGGAACTGGTTTAAATGCAATTCAATAGAAATCTTCAGAGACACGGTAGGTAGGGTAAAGATGTTATACATCTTACATAAAATTATGGCTCTAATATATAGTTGACACCCAGTTTCAACTTTCTAATACTTTCACCAGATACCTCCTAGAAGTCATTTGACTATTTGGATCAAATTATTATATCTATAATCATTTTCTATTGTATTGATTAATTTAAAAAATCTGTTTTTTCATCTACATTGTTTTTGATTTTAAACATATTGATAACTACTGAATTGGGTATTTAATTTGAGCATTTTCTTTTGTAACTTGTGGCCGAATATATGCTGTAAATCAGTTCAAAAATTATAATAGATGGGTAAGTATTTGCACCTATAAGTTAACAAAACATACTATGTTTAAATAAGATAACATAGAGTATAAATATAAATTGAATAACAATTCCAAAAAGCACCGCAGCTTTGGCTATATGTTGACAAAAAGCACCAAAGTATTTATCTAACGTATGATTAAGACCTGCTTAAAACTATTAGTTGCACAATGGTAATATTAAATTTATTATCTATTCAATGTTTCAATATATACACCAGTCTTCCCATAGTCGAAATTTTTGCTTATGGAAATAAAAAGAGGCTTATGGAAAAAGAAACTTTGCAAATTTTTCTATAGCACCACATTTCGAAAGCCTCGAGGCGATTTAGATCAATTTTATTTACAGTCTAAGATAGACACTATAAAGTGAGACCTAAAACACAGCAGCGAAGTAGATGGATCCGCAATGCTAATTTTAGGTCTCTGTTATTAATACCTTGGACATCATTCTAAAAGCAGCTCTGGTCTGCTCAATTCTGGATTTAATTTCGCCATGACTCTCTGCATTGCAATTTAACTGATCCAAGGTAAACAATTTGATCAACTTGGCTAAGTTTAGTGCTATTTACATATACACAGACGGATTTATATTCTGTTGTTTACTTATTATGAGTATTTAGGTTTTCCATATTAGACCAGGAAGGATCTGTTTTTAGGTGGATGTGAGAGGTGGCATTCGGATTTTTGCGGATAAAGTTAGGTGATAACTTTGTTAATAATAATTGACTTATGCTCCTTCTCAAATATGCCCGGAACATTAATAAAAAATTTAAAATGTTTAAAAATTTCAAAAAATTTCGTTTTTTTTCTACTTTCTTTGCTTATAACTTTAAAACGATTCATTTTGGAACAAAGTCGTATAAGAATAAAACACAGATAATTAAATTTTCCATCAGATACGATTGGTTAAAAATGTCTTAATTTAACACCCTTGCTGCAAAATAGCAATAAATATAAAATAAGGGGGCAAAACAAGCCTGTCCTTATTCAATGTTTTTCCATCACTTAGGTTACACTTGGAACCTTCCTAATTCGCTTAGAAAATTTTTGTAATATGTTAAAACCGTCCACCAAATTTCATTAAAATGGACTTACTAGATTTTGCATAATAATTTTGCAATCTAAACTTTTTTTAAAAAATTAAAAAATTTTAAAATCTTGCACAACAAAAACTAGAACATACAAAGATTTGTCAATTTTTTTACATATAAAGAAGCACTCCATCTATCTAACGCACTTTACAGAAATGAAATCGGATTATTTAAGCAGCCTCAGCAATGTTTTAAAGTTATAAACAATTTTGTGGCTTATAAACAAATTAGTGCTGTGTCCAGAAATAAACGAAGAACTTGAGGAATTACATAACATCGATTTTTCGCAAAATAAAACATTTTTTGTATTTCTTGGGTAATTCTAAGCAAAAAATGTTCTTACAAGTTTTTCGTATGATGTATAGTTTTCGAGATAAACACAGTGGAACATTCAAAAAATCGAAAAATTGCAATGTTTGAACGAGAATAACTTTTGATTAAAAAATAAAATAGCAATTCTGCTGACAGCATTTGAAAGTTTAAGTCAAATTATACCGGTTTTAATTATTTGCATTGCTAAAAATTAATTTTTTTATTATTAAACAAAGCTATTTGTTTATAAGCCAAAAAATTGTTTATAATTTTAAAACATTGCCGAGGCCCCTTAAATAATCCGATTTTAATTCTGTAAAGTGTATTAGATAGGTAGAGCACCTCTTTATATGTAAAAAAATTGGCCAACTTCTAAATGGTCTAATTTTTGTTCAGAAAGATTTTAAAAAATTTGATTTTTTTTTAAAACATTTACATTGCAAATTTATTATGCAAAATCTATTAAATAGATTTTAATAAAATTTGGTAGACCATTTAAGTAAGTTATAAGAATTTTCTAAGCGAATTACTAAGGTTCTAAGTGCCGCCAAAGTGACTAAGAAACATTGAATAACAACAGGCGTATTTTGCCCCCTTATTTTGTATTTATTGCTATATTGCAGAAAAGCTAATACCTTAAGATATTTTTGACCAGTCGTATATCATACAAAATTCAATAATCTTTATTTTATTTCTGTAAGACTTTGTTCCAAAACGAACCGTTTTAAAGTTAGAAGCAAAGAAAGCAGAAAAATCGATGTTTTTCGAAATTTTTAAATATTTAAATTTTTTTATTGATGTTCCGGGCATATTTGAGAAGGAGCATAAGTCAATTATTATTATTGAAGTTGTCACCTAACTTTATCTGCAAAAATCCGAATGCCACCTCTCACATCCAAAAATACACGTTTTTTACAGATTAGTCCTGGTCTATATGTTCAGACCCAGGCCTGCTTCGTTACATCTCTCAAAGAAACTGTCAAGAAGTAATGTTTGCAGATCTAATGTTAAAACTATTGAATAGATAATAGAAGAAATCCATGTAGAACATAGCATAAGGAACATGAATACATCACAAAATTTCTATTACTAAAAATAGATTATAACAATAAAACAAAAAGCACCATAGCCACAATATAATCAACATTCAAGTCACTATATCAATGACTTCCGATTTAGGTTGTCAAAAAAGTCAGAGCTATGTCAGTATTTACTCTCTATTGAGGACGATTTCTTCACTCTGTATATTTATAGATCGAATCCTTTGATCTATATTTTATGTATCATTCCTATGTAACGATATACAGTGAGCACGTAAAGGTTGGAATAAATTCATTTTCTCGAGAATGAACGATTTTGGAAAAAAATCCCGAAACAGGTCAATTTTTATTTTTAAATTGCGACTTGCTGGCATATGTATCATACTAGTGACGTCACCTATCTGGGCGTGATGACGTCATCTATAATTTTTTTTAATGAGAATAGGGGTCGTGTGATTGCTCATTTGAAAGGCAATTCAATTCTCTATTCAATAATATAAACATTAACATATTTATTTATACAGAGTGCCAAAAAAAAATTTTGAATTAAATTTATTGACATAAAAAGAAGAATGTGTGTAATTTATTTAACTCAAAATACTTTTTTACTACTATCAGAAAACAGAAAAAAATGTTTATTTGACAAATAAGTATTGTTTTTTCCCTAAATTCAATATTAAAGCCGCCACCCACCTTCCCCTTGACAGTTTCAACGTTTAATTTAAGCGAAAAGCAATGATTATTTTTTAAATAAACATTTTTTTTTTGTTTTCTGAGTGCAGGAAAATGTATTTTGGACTAAATAATTTAAATGCATTCTTCTTTTTATGTCAATAAGTTTAATTAAAAAAATGTTTTTTTGTTAACCCTGTATAAATAATTATGTAAATGTTTATATTACTGAATAGAGAATTAAATTAACTTTCAAATGAGCTATCACACGACCCCTATTCCTATTTAAAAAAATCATCGATGACGTCATCACGCCCAGATGGGTGACGTCACTAGTATGATATATATGCAAAAAAGTCGTAATTTAAAAATAGAAATTGACCTGTTTTGGGATTTTTTTCCAAAATGGTCCATTCTTGAGAAAATGAATTTATTCCAACCTTTACGTGCTCTCTGTATAGGGACAAATGGACAAAAGATTAGATTTGGCTTTACATTGGTTCAAATAAGAGGCACCATTATTTTTAAATTAAACTAATTAAGTAGATAATTAAGTATACCAGTATGAAAAAATAGATTAAAATAAAATATAATTTATAAAATCACTAAGAATAAAAATAATGATATATAACCCATAGATACTGATTAATTTAAATATGTCCAATATGTTTCTTGTGATATTCAGGTTAAGAGTTATTTTAAAATCGGAAAGTGCAAAATAATCACTTTTTAAAACTAATCACGTCAAAAATTAAAAAATATTAATTAGTTCTTAATATAAAAGTTATAGGAAATATAATGAAGAATTTGTAGGGATTCAATAAATCGAGGGTTCAAAATACAAGTGAACCAAGTCCACTTTAACTAAATTTGAGTTACAGAAGTTTAAAGTTAAAGCTTCATAACAAAATTATCTGTTAAAATTTTTAAAAGTATATATTTCATTAGAAAGTCAAGGAGTAACTTAAGACATTTACTTTGCGTTTATTGGCCCCAAACAACTTCTATTGGAACAAATTTCATGTCATTACCCCAAAAAATATAAAAGTGGACTTGGTTCACTTGTATTTTGAACCGTTTAAAGTATAGTCCACAGTACATCGTCCTTTTTGGAAGATGATTACAAAAGGCTTAAAAACGCTCTTAACTGCTTCGTTTGAGCGAGTCTACCATTTTCTGAAAAATTTCAGAGTGCAGGTTGAAACGGTTCACAAGAACTCAATCAATTTGCCTCATCCAGAAACCAAAAATCGTAAATGTCATTGTTACATATTTTTGTCTTACCCTGTAGACATAAGAATATCGCTTCATATACCAGGTAAATTCTAAGAATTTATTTCTGTCTTGAAAAAACGTGAGAATAATTCAATTGTAGTTTATCAGTTTTGTTAAAGAAATACGTTATATTATTTTGCAGTCATGTCTAATTTCGGTTTTTCTGTGTTTATATTATCGCTCGAAAATTGAACTTTTACCGTTCAGTTTGTGATGTAAAAAATAGTTACATTGTAGATAATGGTCTTTGGCGCCAGAAGTCTTTGGAGTCTAGGTACACAATGCGTGCTAATATCAATATCAGAAAGCGCGGGTGTTAATTGAGGACTCAGCAATACCTTTCTTCAAAATGTTGGAGCTAAGTAAGGATCGCTGACATGGCTAAATGACCCTATTGGCCAAAGAGTATAATTCCCTACCAAAGAGGTTGGATTTAGGACATGTTTTGTTTTTTTCTGTTGGTCAATGATGAAAGAAGGAAGGATTAAACTTTTTTCTTATTGGTTGATTGGATGAGTAGGTTGGAATGAGAGAAATGGAGTGGGTTTTTGGAAGGAAGCGTTTTGGTTTAGGGCGATTCATTCAAGTGGTGAGATAGAAGGAATTCAAGTTTGGGCATCCAAGTAGAGAGGTTGGTAGAGCCTCGGCAGCAGTCGCTTGGCGGTTTTCTGAGAAAGTTAAGTTCAAAGATTAAGTTCTGACGTAGTTTTTAATCAAATTTTTAGGTTCCTGAAAATGTAGTGTGAGAAACTAGAAAATGCCACTCTTGTTTATTTTAGTGTATACGACACTACCTAAGTTCCTTTTCGGAAGCAGTTATGGATTAAGTGCTAAAGATAATCCTAAATACCTCAAAAGTTATTTAAAAGTCAATATGAGCACATTTGGAAGTTTATTTAGTTTTGCTGAAACTTTTCATTAAAATAAACATTTTTGTACTATTGTTTATCCAAATTCAGTGAAAAGTGCGTGCTTTGGATATTCACAACGTGAAGAATAAGGACAGGACTATATGACAAGGTATTGTTTGTAAACCTTTTTATTGTTTTTGTAAACAGAATCTCTTATATTGTCTACAAGAGATCCATCATTTCATTTTATTTTATTTTTTAATTTTAATAAAAAGTTTATTCATTTTATAATATATTTTTTTGATTGATAATATTATCTGATCCCTTTCTCTTGTTCATAAGTGAGAAATCAACATGAGAACACTAAGGTAGGTCCTGATATATTTATATTTACGTATAGTCCAGAAAGCCACTGCGCATCCGCTAGGGAAAATATTCTAATTCGGATTTTTTGCACAATCTTACTCAAAAAGGACTCCTTTAAACAAATTTGCATGTTGCCAGTACCAAAAGGTGGTCAAAAATTTTTTAAACGTTTTTATTTTGTTTTTTCCTAAAATTATTTTTTTTGCATGGAAAAAAGTTTTTTAGGTTTTTTGGATCATTCCAAACAGAAAAGGCCTTTAGTGACTTTTCTCTAAAAATGATAGTTTTTGACATATAAGCGATTAAAAATTGAAAAATTGTGAAATCGGCCATTTTTAACCCTCAAGAACTATGTAAAAAACTGAAAATTTGAATGTTGCCAAGGTAGGTAGATATTCTTTAAACATCGATTGATGACATTCCGAAGAGTTTTTTTCAATACAATATTCAAAACTCCTTTGTTTTTTAATTGCTAATCAAGCGTGCGCGACACTATTTTCCACCGACAGTATGGTGCAAATGAAAGGAATAAATTCGCTATTTCGTAAACCGGCGACTTTAAGGAAAAATCCCGAAACAGGTCGATTTTATTTTTAAGTTATGATATTGTGGCGTATATCGTATACTAGTGACGTCATCCGTCTGGGCGTGATGACGTAATCGAT
Organism: Diabrotica virgifera virgifera; assembly: GCF_917563875.1. Lineage (NCBI taxonomy): Eukaryota > Metazoa > Arthropoda > Insecta > Coleoptera > Chrysomelidae > Diabrotica > Diabrotica virgifera. The sequence goes on along the minus strand of NC_065445.1, from coordinate 1,973,607 downwards.
GATTTTTTTAAATGAGAATAGGGGTCGTGTGGTAGCTCATTTGAAAGGTTCTTCAATTTTCTATTCAGTAGTGTAAACATTTACATAATTATTTATACAGGGTGTCCTTCTACTTCTTTTTTGTCAAATAATTTAATTTAATAAAAATTGTTTGGACACCGTGTATAAATAATTATGTAAATGTTTATATTACTGAATAGAGAATTGAAGAACTTTTCAAATGAGCTAGCACACGACCCCTATTCTCATTTAAAAAAATCATCGATTACGTCATCACGTCCAGATGGATGACGTCACTAGTATACCATATATGCCACAATATCATAACTTAAAAATAAAAATCGACCTGTTTCGGGATTTTTCCTTAAAGTCGCCGGTTTACGAAGTAACGAATTTATTCCTTTCATTTGCACCACACTGTCGGTGGAAAATAGTGTCGCGCACGCTTGATTAGCAATTAAAAAACAAAGGAGTTTTGAATATTGTATTGAAAAAAACTCTTCGGAATTTCATCAATCGATGTTTAAAGAATATCTACCTACCTTGGCAAAATTTAAATGTTCAGTTTTTCACATAGTTTTTGAAGGTTAAAAATGGCCGATTTCGCAATTTTTCAATTTTTAATCGCTTATATGTTAAAAACTATAATTTTTAGAGAATAGTCACTAAAGACCTTTTCTGTTTGGATTGATCCAATAAAACTAAAAAAACTTTTTTCCATGCAAAAAAATAATTTTAGGAAAAAAAACAAAAAAAAACGTTTAAAAAATTTTTGACCAACTTTTGGTCCTGGCAACATGCAAATTTGTTAAAAGGAGTCTTTTTTGAGTAAGATTGTGCAAAAAATCCGAATTAGAATATTTTACCTAGCGGATGCGCAGTGGCTTTCTGGACTAGTAAATGTGTTTGTATCTTATGATGACTATATATTTTTATTAACTTGTTACTTTAATTTTTTTTTGAAGTTTTAAGTATGTTTCGTTTAATTATGGCGCCCCCCGAGCAATTGAGTTTCTATTATATTTATAAAATCTATTAAGAATCCACACCCCTAGATATCTGAAGACTTAGAGCTACCGAGGTACTCCGTAAGGTTACGTAGCACCACATTATTTGTTATACAAAAATGGCTTCCACTGTCGAGGCGTTGGCATTTGACGTGTTAATGTTACAAAATAGCCTTTAGTGGGACTGCTACAAGGTTGGACGCATCCCGCGTCATTAACATATTTGCGTTGTCGGATTAATTAAACGCGGCTGTAAATTTGTCCGGCAAGAGATCAACAATCTTTATTAATTAAATATGAGTACTTTAAATTATTGAAAATTAAGAGTTTTGTAATAACAAAATCGTAGAGTCCGACACGCGCAAGATGTCACTCTAGTGCGGTAGTTTTGTGATTATAAAACTCTTAATTTTCAATTTAAAGTACTTATCGATCTCTTGTCGGACAAATTTACAGCCGCGTTTCGTTAGTCCGACAATGTAAATACGTTAACGACGCGGGACGCGGAAACGCGTCCAACCTGCACTCAAAATTTGTTTAGAAAATGGTAGACTCGCTCAAACGAAGCAGTTACGAACATTTTTAAGACTTTTTATTATGATAAGATATAATTTAACCAAGAAGGGTAAGGTGTTACTTAATACTGGAACTCATAGACTATAGACCATACAAAAAAACATGTAAAAATAAAAGACTATTTTATAAGTCAATGAATATTACATCTCCTAATCTAAAAAAAATTCATCCTATATTTTGTTTTTTGCTCTGTCCAAGAAAAACATTAATGGCAGCATCTTTAAATTTTGGTAAGCATCTAACATTCTATTCCAACGCACTTTTAATAAAATTAATGCTGAAGCTGACAATCTCTTCTGTTTTTGAGAGCTTCGTTATTTATATACAGCGTGTCTACATAGGTTAGCAACATATGTAAAATCACCCTGAGTGCTTTATAGCAGCACAGCAACTTTTATAACTGTAGCAATCTTCAATCGTGATTCGAGTTTAGCAGTTACAAAATAGCAATTTATTACGTAAAACAACTCTATCACTATTGGATCTTTTCATTGCAATATCTAAAGAAATAGATAATTTGATTCATCACTTTTAATGAAAATGAAAATACTTATTAATATTAATATTTGAGCTACTCATAGATTCAATCAGTTAATAACGAATTAGCGCAAAAGATGGAAAACATAATATGTTATTTCACAGTAGGCTGTGATGTGATTCCTCAAGTGGCCAACATTTTCGACGGGAGTGGAATACACTAATGACTTAAGAGAACACCAATTGCAAAAATCTAGAGGATTTAAAACCGGCAATCGAGTAGGCCACTGTATTAACTTAGTGAATAACTAATATTAATTTGATGATTTTGCACTTCCACGTTTTTTAACAACTTAAAACAATTATTCAGATCTTTCCAGCGGCATTTGGTCATCAGCTAAAGCAACTCTTTTGTAATCTACATTGTTTACCAAATAGAGCACCAAAATACCATAAAAGATGATAAATATTCCTATAATATTGATGAACATTCCTTCCGTGCCGTAGCTTTGGTAATCCTTAACGGCCCATATGGCTTTTTCTAAGAGTCCGCTTACTGATGCGACTATCACTCCTATGAAGCAACTTGTTCCGAATACTACGTGAATGGGTAGAATGGTCGATCTTAAGGTTGGCGATAATCCTGGGTATAAGAAGGTGATGAATCCGGCTAAAAACTAATAGAAAGTTGTTAGACAATAAGCAAACAAATTAATGAATGGAAAAGAAAATGATCCTGAGCAAGCAGCATTTGGTTATCAGCGAAACATAAAATGTATAGTGCTGTCTCCTCATTGAGAAGGATTCCCATGCCATTACATTTTCTTTTCCATAGCTTGAGTATTCCTGTTCCTCCCAACCACATATACTCCCTTTTCGACATGCTAACTTTAAGTTTTCCCTCTACAATAGCCCTTCTCTAACCCAACAACTTATCCTTCAACATTTCTTTGCTGTCGTCTTCTAAAAAGATATCATCAGCAAAGAGCATTTGCCAAAGAGCCTCCCTTACCTTTTGTGTCGTTACATCCACAACAATATTAAACAGGTAAAGACTCAGTGATCAGAGCCTTGATGTAAACCAACCATCACTGAAACAATTTCAGTAAATCTGACACAAGGCCTTACTTGATGTACGCTTTCTCATAAATATCCTTCATCAGCCTTCACAGCTCTTGTCTAGGAATTGTGTCATACGCCTTGTTAAGATCTATACATACCAGATGTAGCTCTCTTTACTTCTCGCCGTATTACATAATGGTTTATAGATCTTAATAAATAATAAATTCTTAAAACAGAAATATACTCACTTGTGCGGCAAAAATAATGACAGTGGCCAGTCCAATCCAAGAATGCAGCGTATACAGATTTGGAGTGTTTTGTAAATTATGCGAGTCGAAAACGGCTTTAAGGGCAATAACTGCTAAAATGAACGCCAGGCAGTTTAACATTGCATGAAGAATCTTGAGGGTTTTCTTTTGATAGTTTCTCCCAGTTCTGTATAAAAGAATTGCTAAAAGTAAAATGAATTTCATTTAATTTAATACATTATCAAGAACTATCTAATCTAATATAACGACATTAAAAACAATATCAGAAAGTAACACTAATAAGATTTTAACTAGACGCAAAGCTACAACAAATGTTCAAAATGACCTCTCTCCGAAGTGACACAAGATTCAACTCTTCGCCTCATTGACTGTCGTATTCACGCAAATATTCTTGGTCTTGTTCTTATTTTCTCACAGTCGGGTATAATTCGATTTTTCAGGTCGTCAACATTTTAGACGGGAGTGGAATAAACTAAGGACTTAAGAAAACCCCAAATGCAAAAATCTAGAGAATTTAAATCGTCAATTACCCCAATCTACAAAATTACTGAAAACTGATACTGAAAATGTGCTTCAACGATTCCATGTGGATTTTTCTCAGCCCATAAGTGATTGTTATGAAAATTTCGTGTATACAGTTTCGTCCGAAAGTAGTCTTGTCAGCAAACAAAATGCCATCTAAAAAATTAGGAACTTTGCGATTTGACCAAGAACCCCCTTGCAAAAATTAGGTGCAGAGAAAAGTCTCTAGCTAGATAGTAAGCTTGCACACGTTGGATATGAAACGAATACAGTGGGTGTTCTTTAAGAATTTTAAATATAGTGAATAAATGTAGAAGTTAAATATAGCAAACTGTTATTATTTTTTAATGCACAATTACCATTGACTTATTTACTAACGCCCTGTAAATTAATATCCAATCTATATTAAAGTATCAAGCTTCTAATCTTATAAAATTTCATCAGATATTCTTAAACAACATGGTCCAAACCTGGTCACCGATTTGTTACATATATCAACAATACTAGAATAACTTACCCTGAGAATAACAAAAGATCATTCCTATACTCATTAGAAGAGGATGCCAGTTGAATTCAAGACCTGGCTGTGACTGCCAAGCAAGTCCTTTTCTAAAATTAAGAACCCAGACGAGCATTAACACGCAAACTCCGACTCCTATACATGTTGTAAATGTATATAAAGTTTGGTATTGTTTCACTTTTTGATGTTCAGCTCTAGCTTCCATATTTGAATTTCTGTAATAAATAAATACATTAATTACTAATATGTATTTAATAATACATATTTCCAACATAACCAACAAGTATATTCTTAGACAGCTGCAAGTTACAAGTAGGCTTCGAAACATTGTGGCCGAAAAAGTCAGTGCTAACTTTGGTCATGGAAATACAGAAGAGAATAACGTAGGCAAACAGAGCTTATTTTGCCCTCTCCTATATATTTCGATCTAAAAGTGTCCACCCAAACACAAAGATGAGAATCTATAAAACCTTAATTCAACCAATAGCATGGCAGTGAAGCATGGGTCCTGAAAGAAACATCCAAAAACAAACTCGACACATTCGAAAGGAAAATCCTGAGGAGAATACTAGGACCTGTGAGGGAAAACGGAATCTTCAGGAAGTCGATACAACAACGAGCTTTATCAACTTTATAAGGAAACACACCTGTCAGACTTCATTAGAATACAAAGATTGCAATGGACCGGACATGTGATAAGAATGGGAGAGGATAGGCTACCAAAAAGAGCACTGAATGCTAGAATGCAGGGAAAGAGACCAGTTGGAAAGCCAAGAAAGCGCTGGGAAGACACAGTAATCAACGATGCACAAGCCCTTTTAGGAGTCCGCGTATGGAGAAGAGCAGCCACAGACAAGCAAGGGTGGAGGCACAAAATAAAGGAGGCCAAGCTCAATTTGGGCTATAGTGGCGTAGAAGAAGAAGAACTTTGGTCATGTGGTGCGTAGAGATGGTCTGCAGAAGCTTATATTGCTGGAAATGGTGCAAGGAGCGAGCCCGGGGAAGATCACCAACAAGGTATGTGGACCACATTATAAAAGAGGCTGGAGCTCAACCAAATCTTTGCTTCAGAGTGGTAGAGGATAGAGAAGGATGGAGACAGTTTAAAAGATATTGAAAATTCAAGATGGAAACATGTCTGAATTGGATGACCGACTAGGAAGAAGAATACATATTTGTGTTTTTTCGTAGTTTTTTTTGTAACGAACGTTTTGTTTAGAACGATGCACAAATTGTTACTAAATTATCTTGGAAAGAGGCTAATATCAAAGGATTCACATTCATTTTTTAATTTTGTATAATATTCTTGGAAGAAGAAAACAAGCCAAAGTACAAATATAATTACAAAACTAATTAATTATGAAAAAAAGGAGATTACAGAAATTCAAAAAATAACCACTATGATAGAACACCACTACCAAACATTATATGAGTCAAAAAAAACCACCAATAGGAAAAAACGAAAAACACTGAAAAATAGTAAAAAATGTTGGATCTGAAGGTAGGTATACCAGATATAACAGAGGACGAAATAAGAAAGTAATGAGCACTATGCGAAATAAAAAAAGTTCCAGGTGAATACATAATAATATTAGAAATAATAAAGTATGGAGGACACCACATCATAAAAATGCTAAAAAAAATTTTTAATAAATTTATAGAAGTGACATACCAACAGCTTGGTTAGGTGATTTTATAAAACTGATATTTAAAAAGTGAAATAAATATAAATTAGAAAATAATAGATCCATTAGCCTGTTATCAGTCATGTACAAGCTATTTGTGGAGATAATTACATTGTGACTAACAGACAAACTGGTTAGTTATTACAATTTACTATTTTTGTTGTGAATAAGCCACACTTTTACTTAATTTTAAAACACGATTTTACTTAATTTTGCAGTTTATTTGACTTTTTGATTTCCACTTGGGAAATCAAAACGTCAAAAACCATGGCTTGCAGCATTGCCTGCTGCAGCATGTCTTAAAAGCTCAAAAGGAATGTCATCTGCTCCAGGAGTTTTGTATTCTTTCAATTTTTTTATTGCTTTGATGATTCTTTGTTGGGATGTTGATGTTGAATTCAGATCATTTACCCATACTATACTACTTACTAATTCACATCTTTGAATGAACATCAATGTTTAGCCTTGGCTGATGATCTCATGGTTCAAACAAAAACAAGAAAAGGATTTAAAAATACTATAAAAATAGAAAAGGTGGCAAAATATTTTGACCTAGAAATAAACCAGAAAACGTCGAAGTACATGGTACTCAGAAATACAGAGCAAAAAGAAGAGGAACAGTTTACTTTCATATCTAATGAATCAAGGGAATATAATTTTGAGAGAGTGGACCATTTTATGTATCCTGGGATTATAATAGAACAGAAACGTCAGGAAAATGGAAACTGAATGCCACATTGGCAAAGGACACCTAAGACCATTGATGAAATACAAATATGTATACAGGGTGATTGATTAGTAGGGTAAAGCTCAATAGCTCCGCTGTAGTAACAGATAGCAATAAAAGTTAATAACAAAAATTTTAGAATGTTACAGGGTGTTCGATAACACAGTGGCAGACCTAACGTTATGTTTTTTTTAAATGGAACACCCTATATTTTATTTTAAATTCGAAATCCTGTTAACTTCTCCATCACAAAAATATAAAGGTTTGTTATGTTATACAGGGTATTTACAAAGTTATAACCAATTTTATATGAAAATCTTAACAAGTTCAACTCCCTGTTGCAACAATGGTTTATTAATGCCATATTTTTTAACGCATTGTCAAAATTTTCAAGAATGGTCGATATGGCTAATTTTCTTTACATCAAATACAGGGTGAGTCAAAACGCAAGTACATTATTTTCTCAGTAATTTTAAATGGTACACCCTGTATTTTATATCACTATTGAAAACTACCATTACCGTACTTTAATTTTTAGATAACATTCCCTATGTCTAAATTTATTAGTTTTCGAGATATTTTCATTTTTCAATGGACCAGTAGGGTGGCCACGAAAATCACCAGAATTTAATAAACTGGACTGATTTTTTTGGGGTTACGTTAATAATGAAGTTTATAAAATACCTCCAACAACAAGGGATGAGATGAAAAATAGAATACAAAGTGTATTTCGATGTGTTAATTTACAAATGCTCCATAGAGTAAGTAGCTCATTCAATGATCGTTTTTAGGCATACATAAATGTGTTAGGAGATAATTTTGAACACCTTATGTAATTAAATATTAAAAATATTTTATTAAAAGTAGCTTCTAATTTTTTCAAACATGTTTTTTTGCAAAATGTATTACTGACAAATTATGTTTCGTTCTTTATTTGTTACATTGTTACATTTACATACAAAAGTAGTGTTTAATTGTCTTCACAAAATATTGTATTTTGTGTTTGTGTGTTTTTTTGTAAAATTTATTACTAATTTTCTTTGTTTATTTGTTGCATTTACATAAAAAGATAGTTTTTAATTGTTTCAAAAATGTTGCATGTAGTGGTTGTGTTTTTGTTTGTAAAATGTATTACTAATAAATTATTTTTATTTCTTTATTTGCTACAGTGTTACATTGATTACCGGATTGATAACTGGTAATCTTCAATTGTCAATTCAGTCATGGCTTACTTAAAATTTATATAAATTTAAACACCTAAAATAATTTGCTCTGAAAAATGAAAATATCTCGAAAACTAATAAATTTGGGCATAGGGAATGTTATATAAAAATTAAAGTATGTTAATGTTACTTTTCAATAATGATATAAAATACAAGGTCTTCCATTTAACATTACTGAGAAAATAATATACTTGCGTTTTGACTCACCCTGTATTTGATATTAAGAAAATTAGCAATATAAATAATTCTTAAAAATTTTGACAATAAATAAAAAATATGGCATTAATAAACCATTGCTGTTGTGCTTATTTTTATTTATACAGGGAGTTGAACTTGTTACGATTTTCATACAAAATTGGTTATAACTTTGTAAATACTCTGTATAACATTACAAACCTTTATATTTTTGTGATGGAGAAGTTAACAGGATTTCGAATATAAAATAAAATATAGGGTGTTCCATTTAAAAAACATAACGTTAGGTCTGCCACTGTGTTATCGAACACCCTGTAACATTCTAACTAATTTTGTAATGTGAAGCTCAAAGGTGGCTAAAATTTTTGTTATTAACTTTTATTGCTATATATTACTATAGCGGAGCTATTGAGCTTTACCCTACTAATCAATCACCCTGTAGAGAAAAATAAAGTTGAGAATACATAAAACAGTAATACTCATAAAACTGAAACAGATAAAGTATGGATAATGAAAAAGCAAATACAGTCAAACCTGCCATATCCGGATCATGTGACAACAGACCGATCCGGATATGAAAAAATCCGGATATCAAGACCACTACTTCTTTTACAGTCTCCGAAACGTTTTCTCCTTCATACATTCCAATAATCAACGCTGTCAATAACTTTCGTCGATAGACACGTTTTATAGATTCCATAATACATTATTTCACCATCTTTTAGTTCTTCTTTTAGTGCGTTGTCCAACAGCAGGACTGCCTTTCTGGGTAGATCCGGATGGCGCAGAACCGTCCAGATATGGGGAGGTCCAGATATGATAGGTCCGGATATGGCAGGTTGTACTGTACAGAGAATTTGGAAAGATAGGAAAATGCTCAGAGCTATATGTTGAGGCAAAACACAGTGGAAGGTTGGGTGTGCCAAAAAAACAGGAAGCTAAAGGAATTGTCTAACGAACCAAGCATCAGTGGCATCATAAAGGCTCAAGGAGTGAGATGGATGGGGATGGGACAAGTGATGATAATGGAGAGGAAGAGGATACCAAAGTTAATTCTAAAATGGGGCAATCATGAAAAAAGGAAAGGAAGACCCAGACAATTGAGGATTGGGAAGAAAGAGCAACAAACAGGGATGAATGGTGGAGAATAGTAAGTCTATTTAGTAGACAAAGAGCATGATTGGACAAGAAACCACCCCAATTTAATACAAATTTTGCATTATATTAATTTTAGCCCTAGGCCTAGGCCTGCAAGGTCTGTTGATCTTTCTTCTTCTTCTTCTTCGGGTGCCATCTCTGCTACGGAGGTTGGCAATGATCATATATTTGTTGTTGATCTTTGTAAATAAATAAATAAATAAAGAGAAAAAAAGAAAAAGAATGTTGAAAAATAATGGAAAACTCCATGAAAATTCTATGGTATTTTATTTTGATGTTGAAGTTATATTATAGGCCATAGATCATAAGCATTCTTGGTATATAAAGGCACATAAAATATGTCTTAAATTCAACAATATTCAAAATAAATTATTGAAAAATATATAGTAAAGTCTGGACTATATGTAAAAGTACTTAATTTTCAGGAAAATTAATGCAAATAAATAATGTAACACTGTTACCTCTAGAGACTTGCAGAATATTAAAGAAGACACACAGTATTGAGAGTCATAAGGTCGAGTATTAGAGACGCCAACTGTTATCCATCTGTTAACTGTTAGCTAATTGTATATAAAAACACCAAAAAAGTTATGTTATCAGCTTCATTGCAAAATTTACATATACATAAATACTTTTTGATAAAACCAAGTTGATAAGCTCATAAAATACTGTGACAATTTGTATTTAAAATATTTTAATGCAGAAAAAAATTTCACATACCCCAATAATCCAACAGATTGTTCTTCAAGTTCCGCTAGAAGAGATCTTGAACTCATTAGACGTCTACTAAACATTCAACAGGTCGGAAAATCAATATATCTCCCACCCAAACCGCAAAAAGGATAACAATGGTTCATACAATTTCAAAAAGTGCATTTTCATTCCATTGTTATGGTAAAATTATTCATAATTTTTCACCTGACATGTTTATTTTTATATTTAGTTGCGATGACAGATTGTAGACAACAAACAAAAGAAAATTATAACCTAAAATAAGAGGAAATTTCGGTGTCTATTATTAGGACATGAAAAATATAATCAAAGTAAAGCTTTTCCTCTGTTCTAAAAGCTATGAATTAATTAAACTTGATTAAACTTATAATGTTAAATTCACCAAAATAAATTTATAAGGAAAGTTAAAAAAACAGGAAGATTATTCAAATTCAATAAAAGACGCGCGCACTGCCTAGAGATTTTGGTCATTAGATTGGTACTGCAGAAAATACTAAATGTATGACGTTTGGTGTGACGTATATTAAAGGACTTTCCCTGCATAACTATTATTTATAGAAGCGCCGTTGCCAAGCTTTTCCAGAAATATATTCATTTTAGATATTTTTATTGAATTAAATGTAAATTGTTAATTTCTTATTTTTCTTCTTTAATAATTATCAAAAAATAGAAAATGACAGCAGTTTTATTTTAATGCTTTATCCAAGGTTCCTGCTCTAACATTTCTTTGCTCTCCTTTGCCAACAACGTATCATTAAAACTGAGAATTGACCAAGGAATTCCCTCCCTTACCTTCTCTGTCAGTACATAGTACATCCATAACAAGATTAAACAAATAATGAAGAGCATTAAAAAAATTTTCTAGCATCAACAGTAACGCTCAAAATAAAGTTAGTCCTTTTTTTTGGTAAAAAAATCGGGAAAATCTCCCCTTAATTAGTATCTCAAATGAACTTAATCGTTACGACTTCACAAGTTTCTTGACTCGTATATGTATTGTTTATATGATCTGTAAGTTTCATCGGTTCAAAGTCCTTATTTTTGAAAGGGCTGTAGTTAAAAGAGTTTGAACGAGTCACTGATCACGAATGTATGCAAATTTAGAAACACCAAATCTTAATCAATTTTTGTCTAACAGAAAAACAAAAAAATACATGATATTCAGAAAAGCAATGCTGACTTTTTTTGTTTTTCGAGTTTTTTGGTATCTCAAACAATTTTTAAGTTATTTTGAAAAAAATACATATTTCTCAAAATTAAAATTCTTAAAAATTTTATTTTAAAATAAATTTTTTTCAAAAATAAGCACTTTGAATCGATGAAACTTACAGATCATATAAACACAGCATAAGTAAAATAATTTGTGGAGCGGTAACGATTAATTTCATTTAAGTTGCTAATTAGGGGGTGGTCTTCCCGATTTTTTTTTGCCAAAACAAAAGGGACCAACTTTTTTTTGAGCGTAACTTGCTTAAATTTAATGCTAGAAACTTTTTGTAAAAACAGAAATAAAGCTTTTTTTAAACACTTTAAAGAAGTTTTAATAGATTTTCCCCAAAAAGTGCTTACTTTTTTGGATATTTAACGTCGAAATATTCTATTTGAAATTTGGTGAATATGAATCTATTTTTCATTGGCTATAACTCTGGTTTTACGAGATCCAGAGACAGTGGCGTAGCTAGCCCCACAGGGGCCCCATATCAAAGTTTGTTGCGGGGCCCTTTTCCACCAGTAACCAAAAATGTTCAACAAAAGAAGCAAAAACGCTTGAATAGAATAGAAATATACTTTATCGTCACTGAAAGTTTTACAATTTTATGGACAAAGCTTACAAAGATTAGGAAAAAAACAATAACAAATACAGTTTACTGAAATTACATAAATCATCAATATTATTACAAAATAAAAGATAATGAAATAAAACAAAACAATATAGGGTGTTTCATCAATAATTTGAAATATTTTAACTGTAGATTCCTGGGCTCAAAATATTAAGGGTTAATTCAAATCACCTACTCCGACAATGCTTCCTAAGGGAGCTGGAGTTCTTTGAAGATTTTGTCTTTTAATTAATATTTTTTTTAAATACCTTTAGAACACTTCTATTTAGAAAAACGAAAACTGGTACGTCTATTTATCTTCCAGAGATAAATCGATTTCATAAATTGCGAATTTCTAGTACCGGTCATATGCGTCCTCTTTGGGTAGGACAACGGTTATTTTATGGCATAACTTTTTTGTCTGTGACTTTTAAGCATTTTTGGCACTGGATTATTAAATCGTGAGCTATTCTATAATCACGAACAACATATACAACTCTGGACAAATACCAACAGAATGGCTGAAGTCTGAGTTTATTGCACTTCCAAAAAAACCAGGAGCCAAAAAGTGCGAAGAATACCGTACGATAAGCCTGATGAGTCATCTCCTAAAATTGTTCCTAAAGGTAATCCATATGAGAATTTACAAGCTATGTGAAAGCCAAATTTCGTCCAACCAGTTCGGGTTCATAAATGCTGTTGGTACGAGAGAGGCTTTGTTTTCAATACAAGTCTTATTCCAGAGATGCAGAGACGTAAACTGCGACGTATACGCATGTCTGGTTGATTACGAGAAGGCGTTTGATCGAATACAACACGCCAAAATGATGCAAATACTAAAAGAAGCAGGAATTAACAACCAAGATCTGAAAATAATTAGAAACCTTTACTGGAATCAGACTGCAAACCTCAGAGTTGACGGTGAATACCGAATATGTCAAAATCATGCTTGGAGTGAGGCAATGCTGCATTTTGTCCCACCTAATTTTCAATCTTTACTCTGAAAGAATATTTATCGAAGCTTTGCACGAAACTGAAAAAGGTATTCTACTAAACGGGTACCGGCTAAATAATATCAGGTTTGCAGATGACACCATAGTGTTTGCGGACAACCTAGAAGATCTACAAGTACTCATGGACAAAATCACGTATTACAGTCAGCAATATGGACTCAATATAAACGTAAAGAAAACAAAGCTTATGGTCGTCAGCAAAAAAAAGATAACAGAAGCTCAACTCTATATCAACCAAACCCCTGTAGAAAGAGTGAGGCACTACAACTACCTCGGCACCATAATAAATGAAGAATGGACCAATAACCAAGAAATAAGAGCGCGCATCGGAAAAGCTAGATCAATCTTCAACCGTATGGGGGCGTTTTTCAAGAGCCACAACCTTTCTCTTGGCATAAAAGTAAGAATGCTGAGATATTACGTCTTCTCTGTCCTTTTTTATGGTGTTGAATCATGGACCTTAAACGAGGATATGTGCCGAAAGTTGGAAGCATTTGAGATGTGGCTATATCGGAGAATTCTTAAAATCCCATGAGGGATTCCCACAAATGAGGAGGTTCTTAGAAGAATAGGGAAGAACCGAGAAATACTAACCACCATCAAATCTCGAAAGTTGGATTACTTTGGACACATTATGCGAAATGAATCCAGATATGCCCTCCTACAAGCCATCCTGCAAGGAAAAATATTTGGAAAGCGAGGTCCAGGAAGAAGAAGAACATCCTGGTTAAAAAACCTCAGAACCTGGTTCAACACAACATCTGTGCAGCTTTTCCGCGTTGCTGCAGATAAGGTGAAGATTGCCATGATGATCGCCAACATTCGTCACGGATAGGCACATCAAGAAGAAGAGCTATTCTAGTATAGTCGATTCGCTAATCTGAGACACAACTGTCTACACTACAATCACAATAAAGATGCACTAGAAATAAACAAGCACGAGGAGCACTCACTCAGTGTCTTGGTTTGGTTATTTCTATACAGTGCATTTTTATTGTGATTGTAGTGTAGACAGTTGTGTCTCAGATCAGCGAATCGACTATACTAAAAGTTACTCTTACTTTAAGTCGGTAGGATACACCGTTTTATAGAAAAATCGACCTGAAAATGTTTGGTTTTTTGAATTTGAACAAAATAAAAAAAAAATAAAAAACGGTGTATTTTAGCGACCTAAAGCAAGAGTAACTTTTAGTACTAAAATACCTCATAATTTAATACTCCAGTGTAAAAAACGCTTAAAAGTTAACGACAAAAAGGTTATGCGATAAGATAACCGTTGCCCTACCCGAAACGGGCGCCCATGACCTTTACTAGAAATTCACAGTTTATGGAGACGCTTAATCTCTGGAATATAAATAGGCGTAGAAGTCTTCGTTTCTCTAAATGGAAGTGTTCTGAAGGCATTTAAAAAAACTAATTGCAAGACGCCTTCTTCAAAGAGCTCTAGCTCCTTTAGGAAGCATTTTCGGGCTAGGTGATTTGGGTTAAATCTTAATATTTTGAGACCACGAATCTACAGTTAAATTATTTCCAATTATTAATGAAACTGTATATTGCAAAATTTAAATAAATTTTAAATTGTATAATACAACCTTAGGAACTAATAAGTTATGCGTATAACACCCAAATATAGATAATAATAATAAACCTAATAAACTTTAATAAACCAAAGTCGAAAAATAAATTTGAATTGTTGAGACTCATTATTTTAAAACAAATTCAGTTTTTTCAAGCCAATGGTAAATGAACATTGAAAATGAACGTAAACAAAGAAACTCTGTACTTTAATGGCGAGCGACCGGCAAATACATATATATACCTAAATACAATTTATAAAGAACAGATTACACGAAAATATAAGCAAACAATACACAGTGTTTCAATGTTTCAAATATTCAAAGGTATAGCGATTACAAATACATATTGCAATTTGGCATTAACATTATACAATGTCTCACACACAGCCAACGGTGAATAGACAATAAAAATTAGCTTGAAAATAAAAAAAAACTCTGTAGTTATAGAAAGGCGAGAGGCAGAAAATAGATAGGTACCTGTGCATAAATAGGTATAGTTTGTATATAGATAAAGAATCCATTTCACGAAAATGTCGATATGCAAACAATACACACTGTTCAAAGCGTTTTAATAGTGAAGTAATTGTAAAATATTTTGTTCAATTTTTTGAATGGAATTTTGTTTCGACATGCCGCGCGGGGGCCCCTCAATGTCGGGGGCCCCGTATAATTGATACGGCTGATACGGCGGTAGCTACGCCCCTCAGAGACCTAACGCGTACACCATTTTTTTACTTTTTTACGGGCTATATTTTTGCTAAGAACATTTTTTTCGACAAAATACTTACTTTTTGAGTTATTTGCGAAAAACCGTTTAAAAATGTGGTTATTTTGTTGAAAAATGAACATATTCACTCGCAAATAACTCGAAAAGTGTTTACTTTGAGAAAAAGCTCTATAGAACAAAAGTTACTTAAAATTAGTAAATTTATCCATTTCCGGACTTATTTTGGACATATATTTTTTCACCCCCAAGAAGGGGTGAAAGTCACCCCAGGGCAAAAGCACACATCGGCACAATATCACTTTTTTCTTTGACATGTAAGCTATGCGTATGCCAAATTTCATGTCAATCCAAGCGGTTATTTAAAATTTAGAGCAAAAACCGTGAAGGCCGCGTCCCACCATCAAATAATTTGATCAAACTTGACAGTTAGTGACACAAAGTGACAGTTAGTGACGTCACATCCTGAGTGTTCATTGTGGATAATAATGAAAAATTTTAATTTTAAATAAAGTACAAACAAGTTAGACAACTCAATACAAAGAATTTGATCAAACTAGACTGATAGTGAGAGCACAGATTTTTAGAATTTCAAAAAAACTGCAATTGTGACGTCACTTTGACGTACTTCCTCAAGTACGTCAAGTTTGCTCAAACTGTTTGATCAAATTATTTGATGGTGACTCGGCCTTGAGAGAATGTACTATTTGAAAAAACAAGTAATTGGACTTCGTAAGTCCTAGGTTTTCACCCAAAGCAATCGAAAGTAGAACTGGAAGTCGATATTTGAACTCTTCGTGTAACTTTGCGTCGATTGATATACGATTTTACTAATTTTGAGTCGTTTTTACTAAACTTTTAGTCATATCATTGTTTAAACAGAAATGACTTCAAAACCGGAACTAAAGATTCAAACACAACTTTTCAATACACTTCGATTGATGTGTTACATGTACTATCGTCGAATAATATATCACTTTTGTACTATTCCGGTTACTTTAAAACAGTACTTCAGGTTGCCTTTCTAGAACCGGAAGTTCTAGGTCAAATTCCTTATCCTTTAGTACCATCCTTGGATTATAAGCTTTCATTTGACACCTCATTTGTCTTTCTACCTGGTATAGTAACGGAGGAGTTATATTCGCGGTCGGACGGACAGACGGGCAGACAGCCTAGGTAAAATTTCTCACCTTTAGTACCATCCTCGTATTATAAACTATCATTTGACACCTCATTTGTCATTCTACCTGGTATAATGACGGAGGAGTTATATTCACGGTCGGACAGACAGACAGCCTAGGTCAAATTTCTCACCTTTAGTACCATCCTTGGATTATAAGCTTTCATTTGACACCTCATTTGTCATTATGGATCTTTTCGATGCAAGTTGTAAAGATATTCAGAAACTTCTGGTGGGCTGGGATAATTTTCAGATGCAATTAGAAGTTATATAACATATAGATCTATATCATATATGTATATATATATATATATATTTTGTATATGTATATATATTTTGACGAATTTGTGCTCCAATGCCATGTATTATGGCGTTTTAATTCATAAAAGCAATAGCAAGCTTTGCTAGAAGCTTTATTCTTTTTGCACATTCCGATAGCTCAGAGGATAGGAGACGGTATTATTAAATCGTCTTCGTTACCTGCCATCAAAAGAGATGGCGCCTCTGTAAGCTGCCACTAGAGTGGCGAAATTTTTGGAGACGTTCAGAGAAACTTCCGTGATTTAATTTGTAGTACCAGCTCGACTGACTGATGAGAGGGAGACCTTGAAATATCGATATATCAGTCTATTGGTACCAGTTAAATCGCGGAAGTTTTGACGAATTTGTGCTCCAATGCCATGTATTATGGCGTTTTAATTCATAAAAGCAATAGCAAGCTTTGCTAGAAGCTTTATTCTTTTTGCACATTCCGATAGCTCAGAGGATAGGAGACGGTATTATTAAATCGTCTTCGTTACCTGCCATCAAAAGAGATGGCGCCTCTGTAAGCTGCCACTAGAGTGGCGAAATTTTTGGAGACGTTCAGAGAAACTTCCGTGATTTAATTTGTAGTACCAGCTCGACTGACTGATGAGAGGGAGACCTTGAAATATCGATATATCAGTCTATTGGTACCAGTTAAATCGCGGAAGTTTTGACGAATTTGTGCTCCAATGCCATGTATTATGGCGTTTTAATTCATAAAAGCAATAGCAAGCTTTGCTAGAAGCTTTATTCTTTTTGCACATTCCGATAGCTCAGAGGATAGGAGACGGTATTATTAAATCGTCTTCGTTACCTGCCATCAAAAGAGATGGCGCCTCTGTAAGCTGCCACTAGAGTGGCGAAATTTTTGGAGACGTTCAGAGAAACTTCCGTGATTTAATTTGTAGTACCAGCTCGACTGACTGATGAGAGGGAGACCTTGAAATATCGATATATCAGTCTATTGGTACCAGTTAAATCGCGGAAGTTTTGACGAATTTGTGCTCCAATGCCATGTATTATGGCGTTTTAATTCATAAAAGCAATAGCAAGCTTTGCTAGAAGCTTTATTCTTTTTGCACATTCCGATAGCTCAGAGGATAGGAGACGGTATTATTAAATCGTCTTCGTTACCTGCCATCAAAAGAGATGGCGCCTCTGTAAGCTGCCACTAGAGTGGCGAAATTTTTGGAGACGTTCAGAGAAACTTCCGTGATTTAATTTGTAGTACCAGCTCGACTGACTGATGAGAGGGAGACCTTGAAATATCGATATATCAGTCTATTGGTACCAGTTAAATCGCGGAAGTTTTGACGAATTTGTGCTCCAATGCCATGTATTATGGCGTTTTAATTCATAAAAGCAATAGCAAGCTTTGCTAGAAGCTTTATTCTTTTTGCACATTCCGATAGCTCAGAGGATAGGAGACGGTATTATTAAATCGTCTTCGTTACCTGCCATCAAAAGAGATGGCGCCTCTGTAAGCTGCCACTAGAGTGGCGAAATTTTTGGAGACGTTCAGAGAAACTTCCGTGATTTAATTTGTAGTACCAGCTCGACTGACTGATGAGAGGGAGACCTTGAAATATCGATATATCAGTCTATTGGTACCAGTTAAATCGCGGAAGTTTTGACGAATTTGTGCTCCAATGCCATGTATTATGGCGTTTTAATTCATATATATATATATATATATATATATATATATATATATATATACATATATATATATATATATATATATATATATATATATATATATATATATATATATATATATATATATATATATATATATATGCGGCATGACCATTGATCAAGTTGCATCTCATTTCTCCTCAATGACATCACATTTGAAATATCCTCAATAAGTTTGTAAGTACTATTTATTTATACATGTTTTCATATTCTTTTACATAGAAACAATATCATTGTAGCACCCTGATGATGGTTATAATCATAACCGAAAGCTTGGATTAAAGAAACTTGAAAGAGTACACTTTTCATTTGCTGCATAACCCAATATCCTAAATTTCTTTCTATATATATATATATATATATATATATATATATATTTTCTTTTGTTATTGTTAGTTTGTTGTTTTGTTTGTTAGTTTGTAAGTTGCCATCACCTGTGATTACCATTGTAACATTTTTTTGTTTATTACTGGTGTTTGTGATGTGTACCAATAAATAAATAAATAAATTATACCTTGTATAATGACGGAGGAGTTATATTCGCGGTCGGACGGACAGACGGACAGACAGCCTAGGTCAAATTTCTCACCATAGTACCATCCTTGGATTATAAGCTTTCATTTGACACCTCATTTGTCATTCTACCACGTATAACGACGGAGTGTTCACAGGCAGACAAACAGACAGACAGACAAAGTTTTCACATTTTGTGAAAATTGGGTGAAAACAAGAATCAAAATAATCATCCATAAATGGATATGGACTTTATTTGGAATAGTGATTCATTCATAATGAGCTAGAGATCTGACAACGCTGTCACATCTATGACGTATTTCGTGACGAAATGTTTTATTTTTATTTCACAAAATCACGCTCAGTTTTATTCAAAATGGCAGCGTAGTAAAATGTGTATTGTGATGTTCATTGTAAACGATATAAAAATGGCTATCGATAGTGTTACAGATAATTATATGAATCAAATAAACGAGAATATAATTGAAAAGTGTTTGTATCCTGTTGAAGTTTTGTGCATGCAATCTGTGAATTACCAATTGCAAGGTTGTTGGACAGTTCCTGGTAGCGATACAGACTTTAAACATTCAGATAGAGGATTTAAAACTGTGGAATCTAGAATAAGATTGTCTTGTTTGTTCTGAATTATACTATCATAGAAATGTGGAACTGCACGAGATCTTTTAGCCCAGGGGGACCTGTTATAGGGCCTTTGCTACAACCCCAAAAGAGAGACTTCAGCTACAGCATGTCTAATCTATCTGTGGCTCCTAAAAAACTGTTTTCCAATCAAAACTTTGTTAGTAACCATTACCCAAAAGTACAAAACCATTTTAACAACACAGCCTACAGCCCATATCACATGTGTCATAACCCTGGTGACACAATTGAAATCAAAGTAAAGTCTGCTGAAAATTCTAGTCAAAATAATATAGATATCATTCAAGAGAGTCTTCCTGTAGAGAAAAGTCCAGTTCAGGATAGTCAAATGTGCTCTACCAGAAAACGGTGTAAGAAAAATCGAAGGAATCGTAAGAAGGTTACTAACAAAAGTTCGAAACAAAATAAATCCAGAAGACAGATTACGGATATGATGGAAGTGGATGTTGAACCTGATGTCTCTATGGACAATGCTGACTACAGTATGAGCTCTAACTTGTAAGTAATATTATTAAATTAAGTACGGTTTCTTATTTATGTAATATACAACTATAAAGTGTTATTGCATATCAAGCATTCTGCTGAATTAATAATTCTGGCTGTGTCTTAGTAATTACTGTAAATTAAGCCTTCTTAAACCACAATAAAATTTTATTATTGGATGTAATGGGCTGCAAGTTGTAAAAATGATGTCATCCATCCATCCAATGGCACTACAGCCCAAATCGAGCCTTGGCCTCCTTCAACAAGCTTCTCTAATCATTTCGATTTACTGCTGTTCTTTTCCATGAACGCGTTTCCAGGAAGTTCCTGGCATCCTCATCGACTTCGTCTTCCCATCTCTTTTGAGGTTTTCCAACAGGTCTTTTTCCCTGCATTCTTGCATTTAGCAATTTTCTGGGGATTCTATTCTCATGCATGCGGACCACGTGCCCTGCCCACCGTAATCTCTGCAGTTTAGTATATTGTGCTAGAGTTGGTTCGCTATATTGCTCGTATATTTCTCTATTATACCTAATTTGCCAGTTGTTATTTTCACATATTGGGCCCAATATTTCAAACACATCTAATGCATTAGCAGATTTCTGTGTCACCACCCATGTTTCACAGCCATAACTTACTATGGGCCTGATTATTGTTTTATAGACCCGGAGTTTTGTTTTCCGGTGTACGTCTGGTGATTTGAATATGTGGCCCATCACGAAATAGGCTTTATTTGCCAGCACAAGGCTTCTATTCATTTCCGTTTCTTCTTCATTGCTTGCGACTAGATCCATTCCTTGGTACGTAAATCTATTCACATGTTCTATATCGTCAATAAAGTGTTGTTGTGCCAGTCTATTTGATCTGGTTTGTATGAGTAGTTTTGTTGCAATAAATACAAATAAAACAAAACAAAAATCATGTCAGTTGATCAAAATAATGTTCATCATGGTATTTCGATGACCCATTCTCATTCATTCTCAAAGTGGCCTAGCCCTCTTTATTTTGATGGACCTACCAATACTAGACTCATTATGAAGTTGGTAAAGCTCAAAATTATAGTGTCTTAACACCATAATCCACTTCCGTGCATGCCTTTATAAATATGTTGAGGATTTTACTTTCAAAACAGCCTAAACATTCTTCATAAATAATTCTTGTCATCCACATTTCTGATGGGTAAGTGAGTCCGAGCTTGTTTAGAGTTGTTTATATAAATATTTTCTTTTTTTTGTTACTATGATGTTAAAAGTTTCTTTAATCCGCAGTAAGTATGCTCTATTGCTAGATATTTATGTCTGTTAATTGTTCTTTAAAAATAATGTCTTTACAAAATTGGGGCACAGAATTGCATGCCCGAGTCCCAGTTGTATCATTATACTAAATAAGCATGATTAAAATTATTGCTCCATCCAATTTGGTACTTTGACATAAATTTCATAAATATTGTATCATATCTAAAAATATACTGAGTGACAAAAAATGCTGAACACCTACCTTATGTTTATTACGTTCATTCATTAATTCATGATTTTTTTTCATATCAACCTATCTTGCTATGAGCAAGAAGTGATAACATTTAAACATTTTCAAATTTTTATTTATTTATTTATTTATTTTACAAGCAAGTCCAATTCTGTAAAAATAAAGAAATTACATTTTTCAATAGATTATAAAATATTACATAAATACATACTATACAGATGAAAACAATAACATAAAAACAAATTAACAAATTACAGATGTTTCACTGAAATAACATAAAAACAAATTAGCAAATTACAGACATTTCACTCAAATATTAAACCCTTGTACTTAAATTGGTTTTAAAATGACTGATGGAGTTGTCAAACAGTTGTAAATCATAAAGGGAGTTAGCTAGATTCAAAACTCTGGGTATGAATGAGAAAAGTGAATAATTAAATCTATGAAAGGGTACATAAAATGTTCGCACTTGTCTAGTGGAGCAAGGTGGTACAAACAGTCCAATCTTATTAAGAAGTTGAGAACAACTGCATATACCATTTAAGATACTTATTGAATAGTAGTAGAATCTCCCTTTAAAAAAACTTTAAACGCAGTTATCTCAAAACGGTGTTTTAGGACTTAACTCTGTTTACGCACAGAGCACAGAAATATGCCACCCATTTCTATGCGTCATAAGAAGAGAGATCTTATTACTTTTTACAATATTCTGCATGGTAGAGCTGCTGCTTCTTCTTTGCTCAATAAAATTAATATACATGTTCCATCTAGACCTACCAGATCTATAAATAGTTTCCGTTACCCTATACATCGCACTAACTATGGATTTAATAACTTCATTTCAAGAACTGCTAGACTAGCCAATCAATATGACAACATAGATTTCTTTGCAACCTTTGATTCATTCTTGTGTCAGGTTTTGTGTACTCTTGGCTTGAGTAATAGATATAGATAACTTTTGTATTGCATTGTATAATAATACAGATTAACTTTTTGTATTGTAACCATAGATTTAGTCAGTGTTATGAATTTATAGTTTAACATTAATTGTAATTGGGCTTGCCCGTTGATAAATAAAATAAAATAAATAGATTAAAGAGTAATGGACCCAAGGAGAACACCTATGGTACGCCTGACTTAAGCAAATGTATACTAAGGCAGTGTATAGCAATGTATACTAAAGTATGTATTCACTTTGGGCATATTTGCATATATTTAATAAAATAATAATTCAATTGTTCAATTTCTTTGAACCAGAGAAACCAACATTATTCTTTAAAATTAGTTTCGTTAACACCACAGATTTTCCATATTATTCCTTAAAAGGCAACAGTAGCCATCAACAGGTAGCAACAAACGCGGTCCAAGATTGCGGCTGTAATTTTGAATATTTTGTTGAGATATTTGGCACACATATTCGTAATATAATAAAGAATGGCGGTACAGAGCCCAATTTGAGAAATATGTTAGTATGTGGAAATTACTCTACAACTAAATAAAATATTGCAAAAAGGAGCCTGTACCGCCATTAAGAAGAACAAAAAATAAACTTTCTTCAAATAAACTTTTTTATTCCATGCCTAGATTTTGTGTCATGTTGTACCGAGTAAAATTTTTTATCTCTAACAAGAAATCGAACATATTATAACTAAATACTCTCTACAAAATAACTGATTAGTCAACATAGAGAAATTGTCACATGTCATTTTGACAAACCTGCGTCAGATTTCTGTTCTGCTATCTGCATAGGGATTATGAACACTACGGCACTACGGTAAAACATGGCGGATACGGTTCATATTGAGTGTTCGTAATCCCTATGCAGATAACAGAACAGAAATCTGATGCAGGTTTGTCAAAATGACATGTGACAATTTCTCTATGTTGACTAATCAGTTATTTAGTTATAATATATGTTCGATTTCTTATTAGAGATAAAAAATTTTACTAGGTCCAATATGACACAAAATCTAGGCATGGAATAAAAAAGTTTATTTGAAGAAAGTTTATTCTTTGTTCTTCTTAATGGCGGTACAGTGGAGTGGAGTGGCGGTATAGAGTAATTTCCACATACTAACGTATTTCTCAAATTGGGCTCTGTACTGCCATTCTTTATTATATTACGAATATGTATGCCAAATATCTCGACAAAATATTCAAAATGACAGCCGCAATCTTGGACCGTGTTTGTTGCTACCTGTTGATCGCTAGTGTTTCCTCTTAACACAACTGCATATGAAGTCACTTACTCCATAAGAAGACATGGCTACATGTGAAGCGTGTCCTTGAATGTGTTAACTTGCATTACTTACTCTTACAAAAGCATTCTAAAACAGCTACATTCAATTACTGATCTATAATAAGATGATAATTTTTTTAAGTTCATATCAATCTTGATCTTAACATTATAATTTTTGCATTGATCCTACAATCTTAGGTAAAACAATTGTAAAACAGATTGTGGTATGTATATTTACATTGATAAAAACTTATATTTATCTTATCATTAAAAAAGTTTATTCATTAAGTCCAGATATATGTGGATGTTTTATTTAGACTGGGAGTTCAAAGGTGCCTTAGATATGGTTCATTGTGATATGTAAGTGCTTAATTTTATTTGTCCCAATAAGAGACACATTTTTTTTGTCTGAATTTTGTCATCTGAATCCAAATGTTTAGTTAGATAATAGACAATAAGTAATAGGACTGACAACTGAATGTTATGACATGCAGGGAGGCATCCAGTAATGCACCCCCTTTTTGAAACTTAGTCTTCAATATTGACTATATTTGAGACATTTATACACTTTTAGTATTAATCAATTAACGCTAACAAAACTTTTTGTTGTAACCTTCAAACATCATGAAGTTTATTCACTTTTTGAGAACACATTAGGATTTAAGTCTGGCTGTATGTTTTTCACGCACTTTTTGATATCATGTTTGATATGTCTTAGTCCAGCATCTTGATGGATGGCTTCATTGGTTATGAACCATTAAACTACTAGTATAGTTCTCAATATTTTGGATTGAAAGCTTTGTATTATTTAAATATTGTAATACAGCAGTCCCCTGTAATTCTAGTCCATAAGTTTAAACTGGTTTCAGGATAGATTTGGCGATTAATATTTTATTTACAGTTAATAAAAAATGTAACAGTACATTTTCTGGTTCTTTTCCTGGCTTTAGTATCATTATTATCTGTGTTAATTCCCATTGTGATGGGAAATGAGCTAATCTCATTGTAGAGTTAAATAACTGTGCCAGAAATTGAAAGCCTTTCTCTGGGAGTTGCTGAAGAGTTTTTCCAGTAATATTAATAACAGAAGGTTATATCCTGAAGATTGATGCTTTTTTGGATCGATGTTATGTTGTATATATTTTGCTTCATTTTTGTGTTTCTTTTTCAGCAATTTCTATTTGATAAGATGTTGCGAGTATTGAAATAATCTCTTCTTCAGTTTGTAGTCAGTATTTTCCATCATTTGGTGTAAGACATAGTCATACATTTTTTAAGGTATGTCGCATTTTCCTGTTTCTGTTTCTTTAATAAAAAGGTTTGTAGGTGCTTTTGAACGGATTCTACAGTGATTTAAGTCACAACATTTACATTCATTTATAGTGATTTAAAAAAATTACATACTATTATTTCATTCTCAATTTTGGAAATTTTACAAAAAAAACATGATTACCCTCGTTACAGTTGGCAACACTATTTTTCCTTCAGTCTTAAGTCTAGAGAACAAAAAAATTGGTCACAAGAGCCTTAAATGTCAAAGTCTATGTTTTTGGCACAAAAAAAGTGTATTAGTTTATGAAACAAACATTCGATAATAATATCTCATCTCTGACTCCCTGCATTTTTTTACAGTGTGCGTAGTTAAAAAACCTTGTCCTTTCAAAATAATTTCATCATAACTTTACCTCATTGTTACTCTCTCACTCAGTTATAAGAAAGCATTCAGCCATAACCTTGCAATTATCATGTGGCAATTTACTTTATACGGTATATATGCAGTGGCTGTCTACTGTGTCTAGGTCAAAAATTATTATCAGGAAAGTAAGGTAGTTGCATCAGGCAAGGAGTTTGTAACTGTTCATATTAGTAAAAATTTAAGGCAATTGAAATCTTGTTTGAAAAATGTATTATAGGAAAAATACATTTTAAATTATGTATTCACATTGAAGTACAAATAATACACTTAGTTTTAAAAGTTATGCATCACCCAAAATTTTCAGAAACTACTGTTATAAGAAGAAGAAGAAGAAGAAGAATTTTATTCAAATTAGGTAACCCTAATATACAGTTAAAATTGAGATATTTTATGATATGTATGTATATACAATTTAAATTTAAAGTCATAATAATAAAAATAAAACAAAAAAACACTTAAAATATTCCATTACAATACAAGCATTAAAAATACTACCTTACTCAAAATATTACACTAAACTACACGCAGTTAAAAACACATTTAGAAGCTACAAGAGACATTAAATACGATTTGCAACATAATTCTTTAAATTTTTCCTATACATGTTCATTGAGGTCTTCAACTTGAGTTCCGTTGGCAACTTATTGAAATTATCAAAACCCTTATAGAGAAGTGAGTTCATAGCACCTGTAGTATTGGTTCTGCTGATGTAAATATTATTAGAATTTCTCGTAAAATAAGGGTGAATATCTGAATTGTAACTAACAAGATCGAGAAAATATTTAGGTGCCAATCCATGTACAATTCTAAAAATCAATATCATGGTCAAATAAAAAAGACGTTGCGATACCGAAAACCACTGCAAAGTATTCAACATCAATGTGACAGGTGTTAATCTACTTGTACGTAAGATGATCCTCATTCCACGATTCTGTAATTTTTGTAATTTGGCTAGTTGGTTAAGATTTAAAAGATATAAGATGGATGCACAAATATCAAAATGAGGTTGGATTATCGATTTATATACAGTGATCCTTGACTGAAGTGACAAATTCTTAGAAATTCTTATAAAAAAATACAATTTCTTTGCTAGTTTTTTACACGTATACTCGATATGCTTGTCGAATGATAGAGTATTATCTAATTGAAAACCAAGATATTTAATTTGTGTCACTAGTTCAATTGGTTCCCCATCAATGTTTAAGGTGACACAGTAGCGATCAACAGGTAGCCAAAACGCGTTCCAAGATTGCGGCTGTAATTTTGGATATTTTTTCGGGATATTTGGCACACGTATTCGTAATATATATATATATGTATATTTCTTGAAATAAAATTATTTTTTATTTTTATTTTTTTATTTTTAAAATATAATAAAGAATGGCGGTACAGAGCCCAATTTGAAAAATATATTAATATGTGGAAATTACTCTGTAATTAAATACAATATTAAAAAAACGAGCCTGTACCGCCATTAAGAAGAACAAAAAAATACACTTTCTTCAAATAAACTTTTTTATCCGATGCCTAGATTTTGTGTCAGTTTGGAACTACTAGTGAAATAAAAAATTTTAGTAATTCCAAAATGACACAAAATCTAGGCATCGGATAAAAAAGTTTATTTGAAGAAAGTGTATTTTTTTGTTTTTCTTAATGGGGGTACAGACTCATTTTTTTAATATTGTATTGAATTACAGAGTAATTTCCACATATTAATATATTTTTCAAATTGGGCTCTGTACCGCCATTCTTTATTATATTACGAATAAGTGTGCAAAATATCTCGAAAAAATATTCAGAAGTACAGCCGCAATCTTGGAACGCGTTTTGGCTACCTGTTGATCGCTACTGTTTCCTCTTAACATTATATTGTTAGTATTAAGACTCCTGTACTTAAATTTAGATGTAACTATCATGGCTTTTGTCTTACTTACGTTTAATTTAAGTTTATTAAGTTTTAAGTATTTAGACACTGAACATAAAACGTGATTCATTTTGTCAACCGCCCCTTCAATAGAACTATCGCTACAAGCCAAAAGGGTATCATCAGCGAAAAGGTTAATAAATTCACAGTTCACAAACAAATTTATATCATTTAAATATAATATAAAAAGCAATGGTCCAAGTACACTACCCTGCGGTACACCAACGTTATTACTGACAGTTTCGGATAATACATCAGAGATTTTTACTCTTTGCTTTCTGTCAGTTAAGAAGTTCCTTAGCCAATTCAGAACAGCTCCATTAATGCCATAGGTTTTTAGCTTATCCAATAGAATGTATCTATCAATCGTTTCAAACGCTCGTTTAAGATCTAGAAAAACTGCAACTGTATAATTATTTCTATCTATTTCTTGTTTAAATTTACATATTGAGAATTGAACAGCCGCTTCACATGAATGATTCTTACGAAAACCAGATTGATGATTAATTAAAATATGGTTCAAATCTATGTGATCAAGAATTTGCTCGTATACAACCGTTTCCAATACTTTCTCCAAAGCCGGTAACATGTTGATAGGTCTAAATTCGCTCGAATTAATAGTATTTGTCACTTTAGGGATAGGAACAACTGTACTTATTTTTAAGTCAGATGGAACAATGCCACCATCTAGGGAAGTATTAATTAAATTTAAAATAACATGACCTATGGTTTCAAATATTTCTTTAATCATTTTACTACAAAGAATGTCTTGTGGATTGTACTTACTATCAAGAGAGTTAATGATGTGTCTTAGGTCAGAAAGTGATATTAATTTAAATTTTGTAAAGGGCATATACAGTGAGCACGTAAAGGTTGGAATAAATTCATTTTCTCGAGAACGGACGATTTTGGAAAAAAATACTGAAACAGGTCAATTTTTATTTTTAAATTACGACTTTTTGACATATATATTATACTAGTGACGTCATCCATCTGGGCGTGATGACGTCATCGTTGATTTTTTTAAATGAAAATAGGGATCGTGTGATAGCTCATTTGAAAGGTAATTCAATTCTCTATTCAGTAATATAAACATTAACATAATTTTTTATACAGGGCGCCTAAAAAAATTTTTTTGAATTAAATTTATTGACATAAAAAGAAGAATGTGTGTAATTTATTTAATTCAAAATTCATTTTACTGTTATCAGAAAACAGGAAAAAATGTTTAATTGGCAGATAAATATTGTTTTTTGCTTAAATTAAATATTAAAGCAGCCACCCACCAGCCTCGCGAGAGTTTAAACATTTAATTTAAGCGAAAAGCCATGATTATTTTTCAAATAAACATTTTTCTGTTTTCTGAGAGTAGTAAAATGTATTTTGAGTTAAATAAATTGCATACATTCTTCTTTTTATGTCAATAAATTTAATCCAAAAAAAATTTTTTTGGACACCCTGTATAAATAATTATGTTAATGTTTATATTACTGAATAGAGAATTGAATTACCTTTCAAATGAGCTATCACACGATCTCTATGCTCATTTAAAAAAATCATCGATGACGTCATCACGCGCAGATGGGTGACGTCACTAGTATGATATATATGCCAAAAGGTCGTAATTTAAAAATAAAAATTGACCTGTTTTGGGATTTTTTTCCAAAATCGTCCATTCTCGAGAAAATGAATTTATTCCAACCTTTACGTGCTCACTGTATAAATTACTATTAACGTTAATCCAAGAATCTTGTATGTAATTCCATACTGTTAACTATATCCTCTATGCTATTAACATAATACAAATTAAAATTGTTTGCAATGTCCACCTTATCATGACATATGCTTTTCTGCCCATTAAACTCAAATTCTATATTATTTGGAAAATCCCGACCGTTCCTGTTAACTAATTTTTTTAAAGTCTTCCACATTAATTTAGAGTTATTTTTATTTCTGTCAATTTTATCAAAGTAGTATTGGTCCTTTTTGACTTTCAACACATTCACAACCTCATTTCTAAGTTTTTTAAAAGTTAACCAGTTATTATCCCTCTCTTGACCCGACTGTTATAGATTATTTATAAAAAAAATATCATATTGTTAACTTGACAAATATTTTTTGTTTTAAAAGAGATGTTGTTTTTTAATAAATAAAAAAAACTAAAAAAATTATTTCTAATTAAAATGTATTTAACAATGGCAGCTAATCTGGAAAGCTGGATAATCCTAGACTACTAGTAGTTTTCCATGATCCAAACTTCTACATGTTGCCAGATAACCAGTAACTCAGGGAATTGGAATACCCAGTAAATCTTATAATTTTCCGAGTTTGTGCCTTTATATCTTGAAAATCCTTCATACGATTGAGTTGTGCCCATGAGAACTTTTTATCATGATGCTTCAAAGAGTATTTTCCCAAAGTAGGAACGAAATCCACTGGGACCTAATTTCCATAAGGTTTGTACGGGGTACTTTATTTGATAAAAATTTTTTCTTCTTAACAGCCAATAATGGATGTGGTCTAATCTGAAAAAGATGAGGCCTCAGATTCAGAATATATTTCTATCATTAGCTCATCCTGGTCGTCTACATTCTACATTTCAATGCAGTGATGAGAAGTTGTGGGATTTGGTTTTTCACTAGTTGCCAGCTCAGTCATGGATTGGTCTAGGTCTAACAATTTTAAATTGTGAGCAATAAAAGTTACCCTACCAGCCTGTTCAGCAGTAAGCCGGTTTCTTTTAGAGGAGTGGCCGATTGGATAAAACCATAAATACTGAAATTTCAGTCGCTACAATGAATGAAGGCATGCTTAATCTGCCGTCCTTAGGAAAAACGCCGTATCTGCAGAGAGATCGCATTTGAGTAAAATCGGTTTTTGTTTAAATGTCTAGCCGTTGAAAACTATTTAGAATTTTTTTTTGTTTTCTACTTTATATACATAATAAATATCATAGAATTCATATTTATACATAAGATTGGAAAAATATATTTTATTTACTCTAAAAACTCATGTTACTGCGTTCTTTCTAAGTATACTACATAAAAATTAACTTATTCCTCCTTAGTAAGAATGCAGTACTGCGTTTGCGCTAAGCATTTTCTTATTTTATAATACAGTAGGCTCTCTCTATAACGAACACGGTTATTACGAGGTTTCGCTTATAACGAGGTACACTAGATGTCCCATAAAATTCCTATTGAACTGAACATTTCTATAACGAGGAAAAATGAAATCGTAAAATATGTATATTATTCTTTATCTATTTTTAGCGCTGTAATGGCTATAAGTAAATAGCCCAACTACCTTCCTATTATACTTAAATTCCCAACATCTGTGCGGTTCTCCAGGGTAGTACTTAATTAATACTCCGTGGCGTTACAACCCTTCGTGGCTTTTACCGACTCGACAACATGCCTCCACTGTTTTTTGTTGAGTCCGACTCCACTGAAGATATCGAGGGTAGTGCTTTAATAAAAATCCACGCCTACGTATAATAATCCTGTTTTGTTTATTTATTGGCCGATACTGAATATTGTAAAAAAAAATTATAATTTATGATGGCGAAGCCTTATTTTCGAAGAAACAATATTTACCAACTTATATTGCTCCGAATGGCATCTTTATAATATAAAGTTAATATTTTAGACAACGATATAGGTATGTATGCACAATATAATATTGTTGTCTGGTATAACGAGATCCGCGTATAACGAGATAATTAGTCTGCCATTTCAGTTCTCGTTATAGAGGGAGTCTACTGTATAATAAATACAATATAACGATGAAAAAGGAGAATAAAAAACATTTTTTATAAAAGTGTGTCATGAAAATGGATAAAAAAAGTGTTGGAAATAATTTTGGAAGTAATAAGTTTGCCGCTAAGGGGCGTTTCTTGAATTTTAAAATTAAAAACATTCCAGAAACGATTAACAATTACGATCTAGTTTATTTTTAATTATTAATTATTATACATTGATTTAACTATGTACTTTTATAACATATTTTTTATTTGGAAATTCTACGACGTACGGCGATCAAAATACTTCGTACCAAAATTCCTATTTCGAACAAACTTTATAAAATTTGCACTGTTTAAAATGCCTGATGTAACGTAATAATACAATGTCGCATCAACAACAATATTCATATACATAGGAAACTCCGCTATACCTCACATTATTTCTTGATCACCAACAACTCAAACATATGTGTTTAGATTTTCTATTGATAAAGAAAAAATAGCCTTTTGCAGTATTAACTTTGTTCTATTTTCTATTTGACATATTTAAAAAATTATATCAAACAACCGTTCACGTTGAAAAATGGCAACAAACTAACCTTATTAAAAATTTTACACATGCTGTAAAAATCTGTCAAATGCTTAGGCAGAACGCAGCATCTAGTGCCTGCTTAGGATAAACGCGGCAAGTGACCTTTAAATACGGCGTTTTTTCTAAGTATTTTTCAGATGACGCATTTATTCTAAGTATCCATGAACATTTTTGCAGATACGGCATAAAATGCGTTGTGTTTAATGTATTTTGACTTAAGTTACGTCATTTTTAGTAAGCAAGTAAGATAGATATGCACATTTGGGTTAGAAAAATGTATAAATCTAATTTTTTCAGATTTTTGCAGATACGGCGTTTTCGCTAAGCACGGCAGTAATATATCAACTGCTATTTTAGTTAATTTTGTTCCGAAACATGTACCTTTCCACCATATTTTATGCTTGGGTCTAGTTTTTCGATTGATTTTGCAACGTATGGTTTTTCAAAAAATCCCTCCTTGGACGGATAAATGTCAATGGGCCATTATTTCAGCCGAGTCATCACTATATTTTAAAGTCGCTAAATTATCTATACATTCAGTTCCCACAACTTGTTTTTCTTTGCTTAAATGGAACACCATTCTAAATATTTGCATGTTAATATAGCACCATAACAATGAATATTAAAGGCTTGTTTTCACGCTACCTCTTATTGTACGTTTTGTGTGTCGACAAGACATACGTTTTGCTGTTTATACGCCACATTATACACTGGACAAAACGTACGTTTTGTCGTACGTTTTGCATGACACACAAAACAAACAAGACGTAGCGTGAAAACGAGCCTTAACACTGTAAACACCCCAGCTAGTAGTTCATGGGATTCCCTAGCCCCAGCTACTTCGATTTTATCTAAAATTGCATGATTCCCCGGCTGGCCAAAGTGAAAAACCATTTCATGAGTGGAGCAGCAAGTAGGTATTTGGGCTGGCTTCAAGAATAATAATGTTTGGGATGCAAAAAATATACTAGGTGAATTGGCAATAACAATAATATACATATTTTTTAAATTACAATAATTTGACCAATATATAGTTTTTATTTTTATTTCAGTTTTTGTAAATATAGAAAATTCTCACCGAAAATTTTCTGGCTGAGAATATTCTAGTTCTCAAGAATATTCTTTTGAGAATATTCTCTTCTTACATCACTAGGTATAAGATATCTTCAGGATTCGACGATAAATCCACATTTCGAAAGCCTCAATTTTCTTGCAGGTGACGTCTGTGAGAGTCCACAACTCAACTTCGTATTACAACAGTATAGGAAAGATATAACGTGGGATATAACAAGATACACAGAAAAGTGTATACTGATAATGCATAACTGTTTAAACTATGTGTATATAGTAAATTGATATATGAGTTGATTGACTGCTATATTTTTTCTAGTCCTAGCTCATCCCCAACATGCATCAGCGTAGCTGACTTTCTATTGGACATACCCGCCAAAACGAGCAAATCAGACGACGATGTGTTCACACTTATATCCATCTCACCCTCCATCAGCTCCAGACCCTGCTCCAGAGAAAGAGAGATATCTATCTGCGAATCCGAAGACAGTTTCATCGTCTTCGACAGTGGCACCGATGAAGAATTGAAGTTCTCCGATTCGGAGGATAACGCTGAATTGGATTCAGAAGACACTGATGATGAGGACGATGTAGTGGACGGTGGATCCGATTCAGAAAGCGATGACGACTGTGACTCTTCTTTTTCGGTTGTGCCTTGTAAGAGGGTAAGTTCAATTTTATCATTTCTTATTCTTACTTATATAGGGGAGTGCAATTAGAACGAAAACATGCATTGTTTCGGAAAAATTCAAACAAGCTTATATTTTTCTAAAACTGTTTTTGTTAGTTTATATACATATTAAAGTAAAAAGTTCTACTCGCAGATTTGGCCGCTAATTGTTTATTAATTGTTTAAACTTATAACAATTGTTTTGTTTAAATAATTTTAAAAATATCGTTAAATTCATCATTTTACTTTGATCAAATATGTTTCTATTTTGTTTTCGATTATGCTGAATCCGAATATGGCATTGCAATTTGAAAATTCTTATACAGAAGCTCTTATACAGTGTGTCTGCGTAGCTAGGAACCACATGGAAACCTTTTTTATGATCAAGTTTACGAAAAAAAATTATTCTTAATAAAATGCTCTGGATAGTCAAAAATCTAAAACTCAACCATCAGATATCAAATTTTATCAATTTTATACGAGTTCTGTCAAAAATATGATTTTCGTTAAAGAGTAAAGTACCTTTATATTCCAGAATATCAAAAAATGCTTTTATGAAAAGTTGTTTGAAATTAGAAACTATGTCTAAATATACAATTACATCATTCTAATCGAAACAAAAATCAATTTTTTCTCAAATTACGGATACTATTTTGTTATCACTTTTACAAAAAAAAGTTATTCTTCATAAAATGCTCTCCCTGGTCTAATATCTAAGACACAACCATCAGATATCAAACTTTTTTAATTTTATACGAGGTCTGTATAAAATATGAATTTTTCTTAAGAGTTAAGTGCCTTTATTATTCACAATATTTTAATTAGAAGGATGTAATTGAACACTAAAACAAATTTTTTAATTCCAAACAACTTTTCTTAATAATAATTTTCGATATTGTGAAATGTAAAGGTACTTTACTCTTGAGTGAGATTCATATATTTTGACATACCTCGTATATCATTAATTAAATTTGATATTTGATGATTGCATCTTAGATTATATGCGACGCAGAGTATTTTATAACGAATAACTTTTTTTCGTAGAACTGATAATAAAAAAGTTATCAATAGGTTCCAAGTTACGCAGACATACTGTATAAGAGATAAAAAAATTTTTTTTGCTAAACATTTATTATTGTTGAAGCTTATTATTAAATGTATTTTAGGTGAGTTTTACAGAAAAAAGTTTTGATCACTTTGTATTAACATTTTTTTAGTTGGTAATTTTCAGTTTTTGTATTACATTTTTGTTATCTTTCTTAATTTTCTTAAAAAGAAATAGTTTATTTCATTTCGAAAGTAAAATAGTTTAGTGCATTTTAAAGACTACATCATAAGCTTTAAAAAGCACTTATAAAACTGTAATATATATGTTCAAACTTGAGTAATACCGTCTTAAAGTGGTGGTAATTCTATAAAACTACGAAGATTTCAAAAATTACATTTTTTGAGACGTCATATCATTTGAATTAAATTTTTGAGATTTTTTTTTAATGAAACATCATTTAGTAAAGCTTGAAAGGTAAGTTGTGCAAAATTGAGAGTTTTATAAGAAAAAATGTATTAGTTACACATTTTTAAATCATTTTTAAACAAAATTCATGTAAGGCTCAGTTTCCGCCCACACCGTACTTATACCCATACATCTTATTTCTTTCTATTATAACCATAAGATAGCTTAATTATTATTCTTTCATGTTCAATTTGTAAAATTTCATTTGATCCATTAGTTAAAGAATTACATTAAAATAACTCAACCGTGCACTTCGCCGTACGTTAGTTTACAGTGCGCCAATGTTTGTGAGAAAGGTGACTTTAGCGTTATAAATAAAAAATTATAGAAGATACAGATTTAATTTTAGAAAATTCTTTATATAAGGTTTTTTTTGTAATATTTTCTGAATTTTTCAATGGTCAAGTCAGTTTTTTTCTAAAATTTATATTTTCGGAGTTATTTAAAAAAACATCTAATTTCGTAGTTCATTTGTTTAATAAAAAATGAAGCACCCACTTCTCGAGTAGATATGTTATTCTTCTCTTTGATATGTTATTTACTTCTTTTTGATATGTTATTTATTAAACATTTCTTAATGAAATTACGAAAAGTTCTATCTTGTTTGATTTTTTCCGAAGTGAAAATCTATATGCACTCCCCTAATAGTCACGATGACTAAAACAATTATTGTGCTTGAAGGAATCCTTAAGGTGGTCGAGAACCAAAGTTATGGCAGTTTTGATTTTAACTTTAATCTGACCTATCAACTGCGTGCATTCGTTATTTGTCCCTCTGGAGATGACCGTATATTTGGTAAAAATCCGCGGATGTCTCCCTACAAGATGGGTTGAATAGTACAAATATTGCTCTATGTGTCCTACAACTTTTGCCGCGTATTATAGTTCGATCTCCATTTTTTTCGGTCGGCCCATTTTTCCTCATTTATGGCTCTATCTCTTATTATTCCTGATTCCTTCTCTCCATTTCTAATACTGATCTTTCTCTCTTTTTCTTGCTTCGCTATCACTGTCCCTATGTACTTAATAGGCCTTGGGCCCGCATATACAATTATTATTTATGACCACACCGTTGAAACTTTTTGTACTTGTTATTTGGGTGGAGTCGGACAAATTTTGAGCTTGGCGCATTATGGTAGTGGGGCGTTTATCTGTCAAGCGGTGACGAAGTTGTCAATTTTATGCAAGAAAAAAATTTATTACCACATTGGTCATTCTATTTTAATCAATGGATTTTGTCATATAAACAACGAAAACAATTTTGTCGGACAAAAATATTGGGGCATATGACGCGTCGGACACGCTAAATATGTCAAATTTATGAAAATAATAAATTTATTACCACATCGATAATTTTAACGGTATCTATCATAAAACCTTTTTACAATAATGTGGTAACCTTGTCGGACAATTTTCACGGGGCATATGCGCAGTCAGACGCGCCGAAGATGTCAATTTCCTGAAAATTTTTTATTTATTACCACAGATGTCATTTTTATTTTGTACTGTTCTTTTACATGTGTAATGCATATTGGATCACTTGTCGGACAAAAATAATGGGGCGTTTTGGTACAATTAAAATAAAAAGTAATTTTTATGCATACAGGGTGTTTGGTAAAGAATGGGCCATAGCTTAACCTCAGGTCCCTGAGGTTAAAATAGGCCGATTTAAGCTAACTTAACTTAGTACAAAGTTTATAATAGCCGAGATACAGGGTGTCAAAGTTAAACTTTTTTTTAATTTATTATTGAATATTTCCTGATAGGTATGAGATAACAACATGAAATTTTATATCTGGGGGTTTCTTGGGTCGAGAAATCTATATTCCTTACCAAAAATTATGCATTGCCCAGAGGGCGCCACATATGCCTTTCAGCACTCATTTATTACGTTCAATTTTTTTTATCCCTCACTC
Source organism: Diabrotica virgifera virgifera (assembly GCF_917563875.1). NCBI lineage: Eukaryota > Metazoa > Arthropoda > Insecta > Coleoptera > Chrysomelidae > Diabrotica > Diabrotica virgifera. The sequence continues at coordinate 1,936,633 of NC_065445.1, read as the reverse complement.
TGTATAATTTTGACATTAAAATTTTTATTTTCCTATTAGTTTTACTTAAAAAAGGTATACTTCTTTCATCTTCCTAAACTCAACCGTTTTCGAGATAAACGCATTTTAAATATGCGATACACCATCATTTTTAGCATAATATCATTGTAGTTACACCCGAAAAATAACTTAAAATTTATGAAAATAATAAATTTATTACCACATAGCTAATTTTAACGAAATCTACCATAAAACCTTTTTAAAATAATGTGGTAACCTTGTCGGACAATTTTCACGGGGCATATGCGCAGTCGGACGCGCTGAAAATGTCAATTTCCTGAAAATTTTTTATTCATTACCACAGATGTTATTTTTATTTTGTACTGTTTTTTTACATGTGTAATGCATATTGGATCACTTGTCGGACAAAAATAATGGGGCGTTTTGGTACAATTTAAAAAAAAATTAATTTTTATACATTTTTGACTTCATATTAAATTACGTATTTTTCGGCTCATATTACCCGTATGCGCGCCAATGGTGAATATTAAATTCTTAACTGTAGTTAAAAAATGTAGTTAATAATGTAACTGTAGTTAATACCCAAAATTAATTTTGGGTACAACTCTAAGTCATCATCATCATCATCATCATTTGGCTCTACCACTCTATGTGAGTCTTGGCCGCGTTTACTATTTCCCTCCATTGTTGTCGGTCCTGAGCAGCTATTTCCTATTGCTGTACTCCCATTTTGCGTAGATCGCTGGCTACTGCGTCCTTCCATCTCTTTCTTGGGCGACCAACTGACCTTTTTCCATCGGGCCTTTCCCAGAATGTGGCGTTTAGAAGTCTTTCGTCACTTGATCTTAGTACGTGACCCGCCCATCGTATTCTGTTTGATTTAATGTAGCGTACTATGTTTTCATCTCCGTATATTGTCTGGAGTTCATCATTGTATTCTTCTTCTCCATTCTCCAAGTCATACCCTTTTAAATTTTTTACTTAATGTGTGTAACAATTTTCAGCTAAATCGTTCTAAAAATAACCGAGAAAAACTGTTTTAAAATTTTTTTTGATAATACCTCCTCGTCGATAGCCTAAAATAATGAAGTTTTCTGTTCGTTTGCCCCAACATTTTTGTCAGACAGTTACATGTTTTGGTTAAGAATATAATTAGTTGTAACTTACTACTTTGTCGGAAAAATGGTTGTAAATATAAGGGATGCACGAACCCAGCATAATTTAAAAGTATAGTTTATTAGTAAACATTAAATTTTTTGTCCGACTTTGGATTTGCCCCAATATTTTTGTCCGACACTTAGATTTTTTGATTTGGAATATAACTACTTATAACCCGATTTGTGTCGGAAATTTTTTTTATTTCGAGAAAAAAAAACTACAGAACTATGTTTGTCGTTGTTCAAGGAGTATGAACGCAAATATCAGATCACAATTTTTCTAAAATTTTCCCTCTTGTCGGAAATTTTTTTGGAAAAATTTTGAGTACACCTCTGCGTCTACCACTTTAAATGTTTTACTTAGTGTGTGTACCAATTTTGAGCTAAATCGATTCAAAAATAACCAAGAAAACTGTTTTAAAATTTTTTTTGATAATACCTTCTCGTCGATAGCCTAAAAGAATTAAGTTTTCTGTTCGTTTGCCCCAATATTTTTGTCAGACAATTACATTTTTTGTTTAAGAGTATAATTACTTGTAACTTACTACTTTTGTCGGAAAAATGGTGGTAAAGATAAGGGATACACGAACCCAGCATAGTTTAAAAGTATAGTTTATCAATAAAAATTAAATTTTTTGTACGAATTTGGATTTGCCCCAATATTTTTGTCGGACACTTAGATTTTTTTATTTGTAATAAAACTACTTATAACCTGATACTTGTGTCGGAAATTTTTTTTATTTCGAGAAAAAAACTACAGAACCATGTTTGTCGTTGTTCAAAGAGTATGTACGCAAATATCATATCAAAATTTTTCTAAAATTTTCCCTCTTGTCGGAAATTTTTTTGGGAAAATTTTGGGTACAGCTCTACGTCATACCCTTTTAAATGTTTTACTTAGTGTTTGTACCAATTTTCAGCTAAATCGATTCAAAAATTACCGAGAAAACTGTTTTAAAATATTTTTGGATAATACCTCCTCGTCCATAGCCTAAAAGAATTAAGTTTCCTGTTCGTTTGCCCCAACATTTTTGTCAGACAATTACATTTTTTGTTCAAGAGTATAATTACTTGTAACTTACTACTTTTGTCGGAAAAATGGTTGTAAAGATAAGGGATGCACGAACCCAGAATAGTTTAAAAGTATAGTTTATTAATAAAAATTAAATTTTTTGTCCGATTTTGGATTTGCCCCACTATTTATGTCGGACACTTAGATTTTTTGATTTTTTAATATAACTACTTAAAACCTGATACATGTGCTGAAATTTTTTTTTAATTCCAGAAAAAAATAGAGAACGATGTTTGTCGTTGTTCAAGGAGTATGTACACAAATTGTCAGATCACAATTTTTCTAAAATTTTCCCTCTTGTCGGAAATTTTTTTGGGAAAATTTTGGGTACAGCTCTAGGTCATACCCTTTTAAATGTTTTACTTAGTGTGTGTACCAATTTTGAGCTAAATCGATTCAAAAATAACCGAGAAAACTGTTTTAAAAATTTTTTTGATAATACCTTCTCGTCGATAGCCCAAAAGAATTAAGTTTTCTGTTCGTTTGCCCCAAGATTTTTGTCAGACAATTACATTTTTTGTTTAAGAATACAATTACTTGTAACTTACTACCTTTGTCGGAAAAATGGTTGTAAAGATAAGGGATACACGAACCCAGCATAATTTAAAAGTATAGTTTATCAATAAAAATTAAATTTTTTGTCCGACTTTGGATTTGCCCCAATATTTTTGTCGGACACTTAGATTTTTTGATTTGGAATATAACTACTTTTAAATTTAAATTTAAATTTTTTTAATTCGAGAAAAAAAAACTACAGAACAATGTTTGTCGTTGTTCAAGGAGTATGTACACAAATTATCAGATCACAATTTTTCTAAAATTTTTCCTCTTGCCGGAAAATTTTTTAAGAAAATTTTGGGTTCCGACCTACGTCATACCCTTCTAAATGCTTTACTTAGTGTGTGTACCAATTTTCAGCTAAATCGATTCAAAAGTAACCGAGAAACACTGTTTTAAAATTTTTTTTTGATAATACCTCCTCGTCGATAGCCTAAAAGAATTAAGTTTTCTGTTCGTTTGCCCCAACATTTTTGTCAGACAATTACATTTTTTGTTTAAGAATATAATTATTTGTAACTTACTACCTTTGTCGGAAAAATGGTTGTAAAGATAAGGGATACACGAACCCAGCATAATTTAAAAGTATAGTTTATCAATAAAAATTAAATTTTTTGTCCGACTTTGGATTTGACCCAATATTTTTGTCGGACACTTAGATTTTTTGATTTACAATATAACTACTTATAACCTTATACTTGTGTCGGAAATTTTTTTAATTGGAAAAAAAATACAGAACGATGTTTGTCGTTGTTCAAGAAGTATGTAAGCAAATATCAGATCACAATTTCTCTAAAATTTTCCCTCTTGTCGGAAAGTTTTTTAAGAAAATTTTGGGTACAGCTCTACGTCATACCCTTTTAAATGTTTTACTTAGTGTGTGTACCAATTTTGAGCTAAATCGATTCAAAAATAACCGAGAAAACTCTTTTAAAATTTTTTGATATTACTTTCTCGTCGATAGCCTAAAAGAATTAAGTTTTCTGTTCGTTTGCCCCAAGATTTTTGTCAAACAATTACATTTTTTGTTTAAGAATATAATTACTTGTAACTTACTACGTTTGTCGGAAAAATGGTTGTAAAGATAAGGGGTACACGAACCCTGCATAATTTAAAAGTATAGTTTATCAATAAAAATTAAATTTTTTGTCCGACTTTGGATTTGCCCCAATATTTTTGTCGGACACTTAGATTTTTTGATTTGGAATATAACTACTTATAACCTGATACTTGTGTCGGAAATTTTTTTTTTATTTCGAGAAAAAAAACTACAGAACGATGTTTGTCGTTGTTCAAGGAGTATGTACGCAAATATCAGATCACAATTTTTCTAAAATTTTCCCTCTTGTCCGAAATTGTTTTGGGAAAATTTTGGGTACAGCTCTACGTCATACCCTTTTAAATGTTTTACTTAGTGTGTGTACCAATTTTCAGCTAAATGGATTCAAAAATAACCGAGAAAATCTGTTTTAAAATATTTTTGGATAATACCTCCTCGTCCATAGCCCAAAAGAATTAAGTTTCCTGTTCGTTTGCCCCAACATTTTTGTCAGACAACTACATTTTTTGTTTAAGAGTATAATTACTTGTATCCTACTACTTTTATCGGAAAAATGGTTGTAAAGATAAGGGATGCACGAACCCAGAATAATTTAAAAGTATAGTTTATTAATAAAAATTAAATTTTTTGTCCGACTTTGGATGTGCCCCACTATTTATGTCGGGCACTTAGATTTTTTGATTTGGAATATAACTACTTATAACCTGATACATGTGCTGAAATTTTTTTTAATACGAGAAAAAAATACAGAACGATGTTTGTCGTTGTTCAAGGAGTATGTACACAAATTATCAGATCACAATTTTTCTAAAATTTTCCCTCTTGTCGGAAAATTTTTTTAGAAAAATTTGGGTTCCGACCCACGTCATACCCTTTTAAATGCTTTACTTAGTGTGTGTACCAATTTTCAGCTAAATCGATTCCAAAGTAACCGAGAAACACTGTTTTAAAATTTTTTTTTGATAATACCTCCTCGTCGATAGCCTAAAAGAATTAAGTTTTCTGTTCGTTTGCCCCAACATTTTTTTCAGACAATTACATTTTTTGTTTAAGAATATAATTACTTGTAACCTACTACTTTTGTCGGAAAAATGGTTGTAAAGATAAGGGATGCACGAAGCCAGTATAATTTGAAAGTATAGTTTACTAATAAAAATTACATTTTTTGTCCGACCGTCGAGTTGCCCCAATATTTTTGTCCGACACTTTGATTTTTTGATTAAGAATATAATTACTTATAACCTACTAATGTTGTCGGAAAAATGGTTTTAAAGGTAAGGGTTGCACGAACCCAGTATTTTTTAAAAGACAGTTTATTAATAAAAATTAAATTTTTTGTCCGACTTTGGATTTGACCCAATATTTTTGTCGGACACTTAGATTTTTTGATTTAGAATATAACTGCTTATAACCTGATACTTGTGTCGGAAATTTTTTTTAATTGGAAAAAAAACTACAGAACGATGCTTTTCGTGTTCAATGAGTATGTAAGCAAATATCAGATCACAATTTTTCTAAAATTTTCCCTCTTGTCAGAAAATTTTTTAAGAAAATTTTGGGTACAGCTCTACGTCATACCCTTTTAAATGTTTTACTTAGTGTGTGTACCAATTTTGAGCTAAATCGATTCAAAAATAACCGAGAAAACTCTTTTAAAATTTTTTGATATTACTTTCTCGTCGATAGCCTAAAAAATTAAGTTTTCTGTTGGTTTGCCCCAAGATGTTTGTCAAACAATTACATTTTTTGTTTAAGAATCTAATTACTTGTAACTTACTACCTTTGTCGGAGAAATGGTTGTAAAGATAAGGGGTACACGAACCCAGCATAATTTAAAAGTATAGTTTATCAATAAAAATTAAATTTTTTGTCCGACTTTGGATTTGCCCCAATATTTTTGTCGGACACTTAGATTTTTTGATTTGGAATATAACTACTTATAACCTGATACTTGTGTCGGAAATTTTTTTTTATTTCGAGAAAAAAAAACTACAGAGCGATGTTTGTCGTTGTTCAAGGAGTATGTACGCAAATATCATATCACAATTTTTCTAAAATTTTCCCTCTTGTCCGAAATTTTTTTGGGAAAACTTTGGGTACAGCTCTACGTCATACCCTTTTAAATGTTTTACTTAGTGTGTGTACCAATTTTCAGCTAAATCGATTCAAAAATAACCGAGAAAAACGGTTTTAAAATATTTTTGGATAATACCTCCTCGTCCATAGCCTAAAAGAATTAAGTCTCCTGTTCGTTTGCCCCAACATTTTTGTCAGACAATTACATTTTTTGTTTAAGAGTATAATTACTTGTATCCTACTACTTTTGTCGGAAAAATGGTTGTAAAGATAAGGGATGCACGAACCCAGAATAGTTTAAAAGTATAGTTTATTAATAAAAATTAAATTTTTTGTCCGACTTTGGATGTGCCCCACTATTTATGTCGGGCACTTAGATTTTTTTGATTTGGAATATAACTACTTATAACCTGATACATGTGCTGAAAATTTTATTTTAATTCGAGAAAAAAATACAGAACGATGTTTGTCGTTGTTCAAGGAGTATATACACACATCAGATCACAATTTTTCTAAAATTTTCTCTCTTGTCGGAAAATTTTTTAAGAAAATTTTGGGTTCCGACCTACGTCATACCCTTTTAAATGCTTTACTTAGTGTGTGTACCAATTTTCAGCTAAATCGATTCCAAAGTAACCGAGAAACTCTCTTTTAAAATTTTTTTTTGATAATACCTCCTCGTCGATAGCCTAAAAGAATTAAGTTTTCTGTTCGTTTGCCCCAACATTTTTGTCAGACAATTACAGTTTTTGTTTAAGAATATAATTACTTGTAACCTACTACTTTTGTCGGAAAAATGGTTGTAAAATAAGGGATGCACGAACCCAGCATAATTGGAAAGTATAGTTTACTAATAAAAATTAAATTTTTTGTCCGACTGTCGAGTTGCCCCAATATTTTTGTCCGACACTTTGATTTTTTGATTAAGAATATAATTACTTATAACCTACTAATGTTGTCAGAAAAATGGTTGTAAATAAAAAAATTTCAGGAAATTGACATCTTCGGCGCGTCCGACTGCGCATATGCCCCGTGAAAATTGTCCGACAAGGTTACCACATTATTGTAAAAATGCTTTATGGTAGATACCGTTAAAATTATCCATGTGGTAATAAATTTATTATTTTCATAAATTTGACATATTTAGCGTGTCCGACGCGTCGTATGCCCCAATATTTTTGTCCGACAAAATTGTTTTCGTTGTTTATATGATAAAATCCATTGATTAAAATAGAATGACCAATGTGGTAATAAATTTTTTTCTTGCATAAAGTTGACAACTTCGTCACCGCTTGACAGACAAACGCCCCACTACCATAATGCGCCAAGCTCAAAATTTGTCCGACTCCACCCAAATAACAAGTACAAAAAGTTTCAACGGTGTGGTCATAAATAATAATTGTATATGCGGGCCCAAGGCCTATAAATTTTTCACACTTTTTTATACCTCTAATCGAGATTTTTGTGGGTCTCTTATTTCGTCCTTTATCCTAAGATATTTCGTTTTGTTAATGTTGATGATGAGTCCCCAACTTTCGTATTCTTCGGTTAATATCGCACCATATAATTCATGTCTTTTTCCTTCATCGTTTGCTATCGTTTTCTCATCGTTTTTTTTTGCTATTATTGAATTGATTAATTTTCAACTTTTGGTTCAGTCCATTTTTATATAATTCTCTCACGTTTTCTAATTCTAGGCTCTAGCTTTAGGTTGTATATCTTTTCTGCTAATTTCTCCATTTCATATTCTTCTTTTAATTTTTGTTGTTTCCCTACTCCAAATCTGATGCAGGTATTTCCATATCTATATCTAAAGTATTTACTAAATTTAATAGTTTTATAACTATACCTGTATACAAATTTAACGAGATATAACGTTGCATTGAAATGGTAATAAAAAAAATCATGAAAGCCATTCTCACAGCAAGTGTTGTCGATTCTACATACATAATTGTTTTTGTTGGTGGTTTTTTATCGGTTTTATTACTATTGCGATAGCTATTATAAATAAATTGCTATGAGTCGGCAACAATATTCCCCGTTTCTTTATTTTAGAACCTCTTGGTTGTCTTATTTTCTTTTTTTAGGCCTTTCGTATTAAACATTCATTTTACCATATCTCTTCTTTGAGTCTTCTTCTAGCTCAAAGGTGTTATCTCTTTGGTCTTCAAACAGTTGCTCTAGGAATACTTTCCACGTTTTTATTTTACTATGTTTGTCCAAGATGATGTTTGCGTTAGAATGATTTTCTTTCTGTCTCCGTCTTAGTCCACCTGTGAGTTCTTTATTTTTTCTATGTACCTACATTGTGACTATCATACTTTGACTGTAGAGCCTTAATTTCTTCTCATCTTTCCATTGCTTTTTCTTTCGTTTCTCTGATTTTCCTTCTTATTGCTATATTTATCGTTTTGTATTTGTCTGGGTCATTTTTGGCTTTTCTTCTTTCGTCGATTAATTTCAGGATCTCATCTGTCATCCATGACTTTTTCTTGGTTAATTTATCTGCCTTTAAGTGTTTATCCTGTACATTTTGAACTACATATTTCTGTAATCTGTTTTGGCTCCTGGTTGAACAAAGTTAAGCGATAATACAAAGTAAATTATTGTATCAAATATAAATCAAAAGAATGGTCTATTTCCAAATAACTTCCAATAAAATTGAATCAAATCGAGTAACTTCGCCTACACGTATATTTTTAAGGTTTCTCTGCAATGAGACATTTTTATTATTGTTTGTAAATGGGAAAATCAATTACATAAATAATGTTTTGATTAGGAAACCGTGTAATTTGGCAAATTGTTCTATTTTAAATAATGAATGGGTTGCATGTGTGAGTCCATACTATTGTAGTAAAGAAAAAAGAGACGCTCTCACAAACAATTTATTTTACAACTGACGACCGGTTTCGCTGTCTACAATATTCACAGCATCTTCAGGTCACGGTAAAAGTAAAATTAAATGCTACAAATAACAAAAAACCAGAGTTAGTTAAGTGGTCTGATTGAAATCAAAGGGTAAAGATCAAGCCAATATTAAAGTATATATATTCATGCATACATATAAATGCTAAAATGTACGTAAATATGGTTTAACAACCCTCACACTCACATACATGCAAGCATTCAAATGTAGTGGCAACTAAAGTATGTCAAGTATAAGTATAAAATGTACACTTACTTTCCGGTATAAGGGAAGAATATAGTAGTATTCAATATCATTCTTTTTCTCCAAATTATGCTAAAGGGAGAGATGGTAGAGGGACAGATTTGATTGTGATGTACAAACAAAACAAAATAATTGGCAGGATCTTGAGGGGATTAGTAAGGGAACACGACACAATTTTTGGTTTCACGGTTTAATGTCGTGTTCCCTTACTAATCCCCTCAAGATCCTGCCAATTATTTTGTTTTGTTTGTACATCACAATCAAATCTGTCCCTCTACCATCTCTCCCTTTAGCATAATTTGGAGAAAAAGTATGATATTGAATACTACTATATTCTTCCCTTATACCGGAAAGTAAGTGTACATTTTATACTTATACTTGACATACTTTAGTTGCCACTACATTTGAATGCTTGCATGTGTGTGAGTGTGAGGGTTGTTAAACCATATTTACGTACATTTTAGCATTTATATGTATGCATGAATATATATACTTTAATATTGGCTTGATCTTTACCCTTTGATTTCAACCAGACCACTTAACTAACTCTGGTTTTTTGTTATTTGTAGCATTTAATTTTACTTTTACCGTGACCTGAAGATGCTGTGAATATTGTAGACAGCGAAACCGGTCGTCAGTTGTAAAATAAATTGTTTGTGAGAACGTCTCTTTTTTCTTTACTACAATGTTCTATTTTAATTTCATGTTCAGGGCCGGCCAGTAGAAGCAAAATTTAAACTTCAATTCTACAATTAAATTAAATTAATCATACTAATTACTAAATTAAAACTGTGCGATAAATATGAGAATAAGAAGAAACATTGCATGTACTGTCACAATGAAACAAAAGCCTAGAAAAGCCATTAATACTGAATTTTTTCTTTTTCAAAATTTTCCGATAGTTATTTATGTTTTATTTTTTCCCTAAAATTTCCTTTTTTTCAAATAAATCGAAAACTACATATAGAGGAGAAAAACCTACAGTTTTGTAATCTACAAAATTTTGCGTATCTCTAATAGTTTTCAATTTAAGAAAGGGAATTTTTTGGAAAAATACAAAATCCTCCTCTCAGTTTAAACTGATTTATTTTTTCAAACTAAGCATTTTAAACCTGGGCCAAACTTCCAGACTTTAGAGCATACGGGGTAACGATTATTTTTAATTAGGGAGGTGGGGCTGATTTTCTTGTTTTTTGTCGCTGAAACAAATACGGACCAACCTTATTTTTGTCACAGTTTCCTTAGGCAAGCAGCACACCAAAGAAACATGAAACGAAAAACATGAAACATGACACGTGAAACATGTTTCATGAAAATAAAATACTGCTAAACAAATCTCAAAGTCCGCCTACCAATGAAACGAGTGTGATTCATGCTCATAAATGAGAGTTTCATAAATTGCCGGACGTATATTTGTTTAGCAGTGTTTTGTTTCCATGAAACGTAATTTACGTTTCATGTTTTTTTGATGTGCATTAGGATTAATGCTAGAGATATACAAAATAAAAATAAAAATTTTTTCAAGCACTTCAAAAAGGTTGTATACTTCTTTTCATGAGCATTTTTCAGTGCGTCACAAATGATAGAAAAAAAGGTAAGTCCGTGATAATATACATTTTAGTGACATGCCATTTTAGTTAAATCTGACAGTTGTCACATTTTATTTGCAATTTGGCATAAAAACAAATCAATTGTGTTTATTGCATTTATAAAATGGTATTTTCTTTGATTTGTTTAGTGTTATAAATTGTACATATTATATTCGTAGATATATTATATAATTCGTAAATAATTTTTTTTCGATTATAGCACCATCTATTGACAAATAGAATAAATGGTATAAATGTCACCGACGAAATGTAATCACCGACGTGCGTTTTTTTCTGTCACATACAATTTAATGCGTTAGAAAGAAATCGAAAAACTGTGACGCACTGAAAGATGCTCATGAGAAAAAGCATACGAGTTTTTCCATGATAAATGCATTGATCTCTTAATATTTCACGTTAAAAGTTTCAATTTTGACGTTTGACGAAGAAGAGTTTTCAATAAGCTATTTTTGTATTGAGGCTACAAACACTATAAATATAAACCCATTATTATTTTTGTTTTTTTTTATAAGCTATATTTTCTATAAGAATGATTTTTTTGATAAAATAAAAAACCGTTTAAAAAAATGTTTTGTTTTTGTTAAAAAATTATGTTTTCAGTTGCGAATAAGTCGGAAATTATTAACTTTCAGAAAAAAATGTATAGGACAAAGTTGCTTAATAGTAATTTACGTAACATGTACCCCAGGCTGTGGGTGAAAAAACGTGATATAATTCAGGAATTTTTGAAACCTATCAGGTGTTGTAAAGGACGATGCCAGGAATAACTTCTACTAAAATGTAACCAAAAATATTGTGCGCTTTTTTTAATTGCGATTTTCATTTGTTAAATTTGCAATTTTTATTAATTTTTAATTTTGTAGCTTAGGATATTGATTTTAGAGAAAAACTTTTTAATAGAAAGTTGTAGTAAATTAAAAAATCTACAAATTGAGGTACGGTAAGTTTAATTTGGTTAATTGGTTATTGCAAAACAGCCTGCGAAAGGTCCAAAATGGCCGTTTTTTACAATTGCATTATTTATTGTACAAATAATTTTTTTAAATTTTTTAAAGCTTTAAAATAAAGATCTTTCGATTCCAAACATAAAAAAAAATTTAAAGCCAGATTAACGAATTTGTTGCTTAGATATTATAAATTGTTTTTCCCAGGAGGTCAAATGTCGAAGGCTATAACTTTTTGAAAAAAAATCGTAGAAAGTTAGTGAAACATCCAATCTCCTTTGAAAGAGTTATATTTTCATATTCTGATGTAAATAAATGCGTAAAACAATTGTAAACCTCTAATTTTTGGATTTGAAAATAAGGGGGCAAATTTCGTTATAAACATTTAGAGCTGAAGCGGCCCTGTACATCCTATGAGTTTTTAACTTACATATTATTGTTGCTGAAGATGAAACAAAGATTTATAAAAAAATAAAAAATTTCTACGACCAACTGAAGCCGAGATAATTTTTAGGTTTGAAAATAAGGGGGCATATTTCGTTATAAACATTTAGAGCTGAGGCGGCCCTGTATATCCTATGAGTTTCTAACTTACAGGTTATTGTTGCTAAAGACGAAACGAAGATTTATAAAAAAATTAAAATTTTCTACAACCAACTGAAGCCGAGATAATTGTTTTTTTTTTTGTCTTAAATGATAGTGCCTTTATTTATAATAATTAAGAATTTATTTTACAGTCATTGACTAAAGAAAGACTTGTGTTATCTTAAAATAAAAATTATTATAAAATAGAATTACATTTAATTATTAAAAATTATTTTTTAAATCGGTGCTTTTGCAAGCGGCCGAATTTTGCAAATCGCCCGGCTCGCGTCAAATCCGCGCGCTCGGAAAATTTTTACGTAACTTGTATTAAATTTTGACAGAAAACAATTTAATAATATTACCATTATGATATACAGTCTATTTACCACTGTATTTGTTTTTCTTGATAAACTTTTATAATATAAACACATATTATAAATTATAATAAGCACATATTATGTGAAATCCAAAAAGAATAGTCACTACAAGAAGAAAAAGTCATATATTGTATATTATAGTAAGAAGTAACATTATTATTATTATATTTATTTAACAATGAAAAAATTAAAAATATAGTTATATATTTCATATATTATGTATCATTTTTGTAATATTATTTCTTCAGAAATGAAATTTCCCATATAAAAGTTTATCAAGAAAAATAAATACATTGGTAAATAGACTGTATATTATAATAGTAATATTATTAAATTGTGTTCTGTCAAAATTTAATACAAATTACGTAAAAATTTTCCGACGGCGCGGATTTGAAGCGAGCCGGGCGATTTGCAAAATTCGGCCGCTGGCAAAAGCACCGATTTTAAAAATAATTTTTAATAATTAAATGTAATTATATTTTATAATAATTTTTATTTTAAGATAACATAGGTCTTTCTTTAGTCAATGACTGTGAAATAATTTCTTAATTGTTATAAATAAAGGCACTACGACTTAAGAAAGAAAAAACAATTATCTCGGCTTCAGTTGGCTGTAGAGAATTGTTATTTTTTTATAAATCTTCGTTTTGTCTTAAGCAACAATAAAATGTAAGTTAGAAACTCATAGGATGTACAGGGCCGCTTCAGCTCTAAATGTTTTTAAGGAAATTTGCTCCCTTATTTTCAAACCCAAAAATTATCTCGGCTTCAGTTGGTCGTAGAAATTTTTTATTTTTTTTTTATAAATCTTCGTTTCATCTTCAGCAACAATAATCTGTAAGTTAAAAACTCATAGGATATACAGGGCCGCTTCAGCTCAAAATGTTTATAACGAAATTTGCCCCCTTATTTTCAAACCCAAAAATTAGAGGTTTAAAAATGTTTTACGCATTTATTTACATCAGAATATGAAAATATACCTCTTTAGAAGGAGATTAGATGTTTCACCAACTCTCTACGATTTTTTTTCAAAAAGTTATAGCCTTCGACATTTGACCTCTTGGGATAAACAATTTATAATATCTAAGCAACAAATTCGTTAATCTGGCTTTACAATTTTTTTTATGTTTGGAATTGAAAGATCTTCATTTTAAAGCTTTAAAAAATAAAAAAATTATTCGTACAATAAATAATGCAATTGTAAAAAACGGCCATTTTGGACCTTTCGCGGGCTGTTTTGCAATAACCAATTAACGAAATTAAACCTACGATACCTCAAATTGTAGGTTTTTGTAATTTACTACAACTTTCTATTAAAAAGTTTTTCTCTAAAATCAATATCCTAAGCTGCAAAATTAAAAATCATTAAAAATTGCAAATTTAACAAATGAAAATCGCAATAACAAAAAAAGCTCACAATATTTTTGGTCACATTTTAGTAGAAGTTATTCCTGGCATCGTCCTTTACAACACCTGATAGGTTTCAAAAATTCCTGGATTATATCCTGAAATCGACCTATTTTTCACCCACAGCCTGGGGTAATGTTCCGAAAGTGATATTTTACGAGACGAGTAGGAAGTTTCCAGGGCGAGCCGTAGGCGAGTCCTGGAATCCTGCTAGTCTCGTAAAATCACTTTTGGATCGTGTTACGTACAATATTTTTTCTGCAGCCGTTTTGGATGTTAAAAAGAATATGTATATGGATAAACTTTACTTATGAACTTTTATTAAACACTTTAAAGTTACTCTCGTGAATTTAACATTAGAAAAATCTACTTTTGAATATTAATAACACAATTATAACAATTATTTACATTGATATTGTTAGGAATATTAACAGAAGTAGTAGTATTGAAATTAGTGTTAGACGTGTCAGTACTTTTACTATTTTTTGAGATATTAATGTGGTTGCGGCCATTTTTACACACACACACGAATCTTAAATGACATAGGTCTGGATCCCGCGTATGAAAAAAAAGTTGATTAATAGCAAGCTGAAAATTTGTTACTAGCTTAAGGGTGTCTAGTCGGATAAACTTTGATATATGGGAACACTGGAACAGGGGCAGTTCTAATTGTGGAACAGGTTAAAAATTTGGAACGGTCACAACACGAAAACGGCACATTTATTTTGTCCGACAGAACAGACTGAAACTCTTCGAACAGAGATTAAACTCTCATGCAAAAATCAGACTGCCATTTATCCCCAAATGGGCGTTTTAATGAGTGGAACATGTAGAATATGTCAAATGACAGGAATTATGACAGGTGATAAATAGCAGTCTGATTTTAGCATGAGAGTTTAATCTCTGTTCGGAGAGTTTAAGTCTGTTCTTTCGGACAAAATAAATGTGCCGTTTTCGAGGTGTGACCGTTCCAAATTTTTAACCTGTTCCACAATTAAAACTGCCCCTGTTCCATTGTTTCCATATATCAAAGTTTATCCGACTAGACACCCTTAAGCTATTTACAAATTTTCAGCTTGCTATTAATCAACTTTTTTTTCATACGCGGGATCCAGACCTAACAAGCGTTGTCATAATAAAATAAAAAGTTGGTGTTATTGTCAAAGCCGCTACCCAAAATCGTCCCGAAAGTAGAAAAAGCGTCCCGAACGAGAAAAAATTAGTCCCGAAAGTAGCTACTTTCGGTACGAGTTGTGTAAAATGCTACTTTCGATTTAATAAATCATACCGAAAGTTTTATTTCCGGAACAGTTGCAGAAAAAATTGGTTAAGGGGATGGGTACGTATTTTCGGCTGCAATGCTATTCAAATGGGGAATCATTTTTTTTTGGAATCATGAGAAAACTAATAACTATTTTTGAAAAATTTAAACGCAGAATGAAAGATAACGTTCTTACCGAGGGCCGAAAGTCCCTGAAAATTTCTATAATGTTTATTTTAATAAATTATAAGGTGAAAAACTAAGAGAAAATTAAGAGTGATTTTTAATTTCAAATATCTCATTCAAAAGAAACTTTTTATTTACTCTAAGGGACTTTTGGCCATCGATAATAATTTAGTCTCTCATTCTGCGCTTAAATTTTTTAAAAATATTTATTAGTTTTTTTGTTAATGATGACATTTTCAAGTAGAATGACATTCTAGTAATGTTTAGATATCCATACCAGTGTGAATTTTACTACACGTAATTTGCCGTGTAAAGACAGAAAAAGTAGGGATAGCCGTAAAATATTTGCGAATTGTGTACCGATGGCCTTAATATATTCATTCCCAGAGAAAAAAGTTATGCGGGAAAAATAAATGGTCATTGACTTGACAATAGTATATTTACATAAAAACATAAATAATTTATTATTTTAGTCCTTCGCACAGATGAATGACAGTTAACGGCATCCTACGTTTGCCGTGATTCGTCGTTACCGTCGCGCATTCAAAATTTTGTCTCTGGAATGGATTGCAAAATTGAAACCGTCAAAATTCGATAGTGAGTTCACTGATTCTTTAGCATTAAACTGCTCTTTTGGTAACATTTTTATTGTAAAAAACTTTAAATGTTAGGTTTCTACGTCAAATCCTTCAATTATTATGTTTACGTGCACTGGTGCGTGTTTAAATTGTACTTTTGGACTGTTTGGATTCACCATTCTCGGAAAATTAGTGTACATTCGTCTGTCTGAAATGATGTTTAGATGGTGCAATATTATTCAATTTTCGTTCGGCTTTGTTTAATGAATCATGGCCCATATAACAGTTTGGTCGTCTTTCTTCGTAATTTATTTAGCTACTTAGGTAGTTTTTAAGTTATATCCGGTAATTTATACTTTCAACCGCTAAAATGAACATTTTTTATGTAATATACAATAATCATCATCATCAAGGCGTTTCATTTCTGATGTAATGTTTGCCGCTCTTACTTAGAGCTCTCTGATTCGCTTATTGCGGTGAATCACTCTACATTCTTCTTGTAAAGTTTGTTATATGACTTGGCTTTCGTTACAATTTTCTACCACTTATTTCGATTTGTGCGTAGTTCCCTCTAGTTTCTCACTTTCACGATTTTTATATCTCTCATGATAGACCGGCCTACTTAGACTCAAAAATAGGAGTGAGCCTACAATAATTACCATCAAGCTGAAAATTGACAGGATTGTTCAAAATACCATCATAAATGAAATCTAAAAAGTCCTCATAAATCCGACCCCTGCTAAAAATTTTACGCGGGGTCAAAGGTCACCAAATATGGTTTTTAGCGATTTTCAGCGAAACGGCAAGTTTTATCGTAAAATTAGCTCTAACAAAAAATGTCGGTTAGATAATTATCTATAAAAAATATCTTATTAGTTTTTTTCCTAAGAGCCACTGTTTTTGAGATACAACGATTCAAAGAGTTGAAAGACTTCTAATCGTCATAATATGTATTAGTTAGTACACCAGGTATATACATCACTGAAGTTGTAATACAAGTAAACATAATATTCTATCGGTCAACTTACTTACACATAATAATATAAGATTATAAATATGATAATGTTTCTACTATACAGCTTGCGGTCTACCGAGGGATGCAATGTATAAGCTGTATTATATTACAGTGCCAACAAAAAAATCTTTACAAAGTGAATGTAACGCGAAAATAATAAGAATTATTTGAATTTTACGGCTTAATCCCAACAAAAATAGTAAATTGATATGACAAAGTATTACCTTACAATAATACTTTTTATTTATGCGCCTTAGTTCAATTTGT
Organism: Diabrotica virgifera virgifera; assembly: GCF_917563875.1. Classification (NCBI taxonomy): domain Eukaryota; kingdom Metazoa; phylum Arthropoda; class Insecta; order Coleoptera; family Chrysomelidae; genus Diabrotica; species Diabrotica virgifera. Next base: position 1,919,311 of record NC_065445.1, on the reverse strand, counting down.
AAAGATGGGTTTTGTCGGAATAAACACGTTCGTCGGCTAATCTAATCACCCCACCTATTCTTTTCTCAGAAGGGTTTGAACATAATAATGAAAGACAACTTTATTTGATGGCTATAATGATTTTACGAGAAATATTAGAGCTGCAGGACAACGTCGTAGAACTTTAGCAACATCTTCATCTTCTAATATTTTCTTTGATCAATCTATGACAGTATCTACCACTCAACAGAAATTTCTTGCAAATACAGTCGAACCCGCTTATTGGAATAGCCTTCGTGCCAACCAAAACTATTCCTATATCCGAGATATTCTAATAACCGATCATAAGTGGCTAGTAGAAACGTTTCGTGACCTCAAATTACTATTCCTTAAAGCGGGATATTCCTATAACCGGTATTCTATTAAGCGGGTTCGACTGTACTCACAACAAATCTCGGTTCATTTCAATGCTGAAAGCTAAGTTTATTGCTGAAAATATATAGGTAAAACAAGCTAATAATGATGCTGACGTAATGATAATTGAAACAGCCATAGAGCAATTCAACTTAACAAATACAACTATTGTTGTAGGTGAAGATGTAGACTTGCTCGTATTACTCACTGGTAGAACTCCAATCGAAAAAACTATCTTTTATTTAAAACCTGGAAAAGCTCAAAACCAATCGGAAATATATTCATCGAAAAGTTTATCTACTTTTGCAAAATGTCACAATCATATACTATTTTTACACGCAATAACTGGCTGTGATACAACATCTGCATTTTTCAGGGGGGGTTAAACGACTGTTTTTAAAATGTTTGAAAAACAAGATTTACTTGAATGTGCTGAAGTTTTTAAAAAAACTAATTCGACTCCACAAGAAGTTATTTCCAACGGAATTAGCTTTCTTCTCTCTATGTATGGAGCGCCTAAGAAAACTACGTGTTTAGATAAGTTTCGATATGCATGTTTTTTTAAAAGTACTCGAAACAAAAAACAAGTGCAGTTATCTTGTCTTCCTCCAACCTCAGCGGCTGCTCATCAACATCTTTGTCGGGTATATTAACAAGTTCAAGCGTGGCTTGGTTATCAGCTAGATCCAAAAGACTGGGAATGGAAATTAGTCGACAGTTCATTAGAACCAATTCAAACTTCACTCCCCCCTGCGCCGGAAAAACTCCTGAACACAATTTTTTGCAACTGTAAAAAGGGATGTAGCGCTAAATGTGGTTGCAAAAAAGTTGGACTGTTTTGTTCGGTAGCATGCACTAATTGTCAAAACCGGTCGTGCTGAATCACCAACAATTGAGGATTCATTTGATTCTATCGAGGAGCCATGCGATGTGTCATTATTGGGACAATTTACTTGCACCCAGGATGAAGAAGAAGAAGAACAAGATGAAAAAGAAGAAGAAGAACTAGAAGATGAAGAAGAGGAAGAAGAACAATGAGAAGAAGGACAAGGGAAGCAGAAGTATTAGATAATTATGAACCAGTTTGATAAATTTCCCTTTTTTTTAATTTATACCGCTTTATATAACTTTTATCATTTTTAACCCTTGCCAATATCAATTATTAAATAGCTTTAAATTAAACAGAATCATAACAGATCCGTGGAATAGGCCTACTGGGGAAACCACGTTAAAAAAACGCGTTAAGTACACTACCTCAAAGGTGGTGTGGAAACGTGTGCGCATATTATGACGATTACCACTTTTTGAATCGTTATATCTCAAAAACGGTGGCTCTCAGGAAAAAAAGTAATAAGGCATTTTTTATAGATAATTATCTAATCTACATTTTTTGTTAGAACTAATTTTACGATAAAATTTACCGTTTCGCTGAAAATCGCTAAAAACCATATTTGGTGACCTTTGACCCCGCGTAAAATTTTTAGCACGGGTCGGATTTATGAGGACTTTGTAGATTTCATTTATGATGGTATTTTGAACAAACCTGCCAATTTTCAGCTTGATGGTAATTTTTGTAGCCTCGGATGCGTAAGTTGACCGGAGTATGACTCGGTTCTCACATTAGTCCAGAAAGCCACTGTGCATCCGCTAGGAAAATATTCCGATTCGAATTTTTAGCACAGTCTTACTCAAAAAGGACCCCTTTTAACAAATTTGCATGTTGCCAGGACCAAAAGTGGGTCAAAATTTTTTTAAACGTTTTTTTTTTGTTTTTTTCCTAAAATTATTTTTTTTTGCATCGAACAAAGTTTTTTTAGGTTTTTTGGATCATTTCAAACAGAAAAAGTCTTTATTGACTTTTCTCAAAAGTTGATAGTTTTTGACATATAAGCGATTAAACATTTAAAAATTGCGAAATCGGCCATTTTTAAAGTTATAAACAATTTTTTGGCTTATAAACAAATACAGTGAGGACGTTTAAGTTGGTATAAATTCATTTTCTCGAGAATAGGCGTCTCTGGAAATAAATCCTGAAACAGGTCGATTTTTATTTTTAAATCCTAATTTTTTGGTATATATTTGGATTTTTTTAAATGAGAATAGCTGCCGTGTGATAGCTCAATCGAACGGCTATTTAATTTTGTATTCACTAATATAAACATTAACATAATTATTTATACAGGGCTTGAAAAAAAAAATAATTAAATTAATTCTAATATTTAGATTACGTTATCATCCCAGATGGATGACGTCACTAGTATGATCTTTATGCCAAAAAATTATAATTTAAAAATAAAAATTGATCTGTTTCGGGATTTATCTCCAGAGCCGCCCATTCTCAAGAAAATGAATTTATTCCAACTCAAATGTCCTTACTGTATTTGTTTATAAGCCAAAACATTGTTTATAACTTTAGAACAGTGCTGAGGCCGCTTAAATAATCCGATTTTAATTCTGTAAAGTGTATTAGATAGGTAGAGAACCTCTTTATATGTAAAAAAATAGCAAACTTCTAAATGATCTACTTTTTGTTAAAAGTTTTTAAAAAATTTGAACTTTTTTAAAAAAATTTAGATTGCAAAATTATTATGCAAAATCTATTAGGTAGATTTTAATGAAATTTTGTGGACGGTTTAAGTATATTAAGAATTTTCTAAGCGAATTGTGAAGGTTCTAACTGCAACCAAAGTGGTTAAAAAACATTGAATAAAAACAGTCTTTTTGTCCCCTTATTTTCTATTTATTGCTATTTTGCAGCAGGGGTAATAATTTAAGACATTTTAAACTAGTCGTATTTTATACAAAATTCAAATATCTTTATTTTATTTCCGTATGAGTTTGTTCCAAAATGAATCGTTTTAAAGTTATAAGCAATGGAAGTTTAAAAAAATCGATATTTTTCGAAATTTTTAAATATTTTAATTTTTTTATTAATGTTTCGGGCATATTTGAGAAGAAGCATAAGTCAATTATTATTGTTGAAGTTGTCACCGAACTTTATCTGCAAAAATCCGAATGCCACCTCGCACATCCAAAAATATACGTTTTTTCACAGATCTGTCCTGGTTTATTATGATACAATAATAGTTTGGTATTGACGTCTATTTTATTTCAAGGGTTTTTTATATAAAAACTTTGGCTTTTAATAAGAGATGTGTAATTGTTCATGGAACATAAGACATGTTACCAAAACAAATATATAAAATTGTGGTAGATAGTAAAACGACCTCACTGAATTAAATCTATAGTTTATGTACATAATATATCATCCATATCATACATATTTATATTGAATACGTGATAATTGGAAGTTTAGACTATAGATATATTTCTGTATCACTAGCTAGGTTCAAAGACTATCACACGTTTTTATTTATATTTGGTATTTTTCCATTATTATTTACTTGTGTAGAATAAGTGAAAATTAGGTAATTGTTAGGTAATTAATTATGGGATGGGAAATAAATAGTTCTTAGAAAATATTGAATAGAAGACAAATAAATTTAAATTCACCTAAGATAGCTGGAAATATCCAATTTGGGTTTAAAATTTGTATATCACAGTTATAGAAAAATATATTCTTTGATTTTCAGTTGATAACAAACCTCCTATAAGAGCAAAATTTTTGACTTGCATATAATGGTTTTGTATGGATTTATGTCATGGAGTTACTATTTAAGTGTAAACATTTATGTAATATTATCTAAATTAAATACCAAAAATTCCGATAATTTATTTTTATCGGATGCATACCAAAAGTTGATTGCATTGGTATGTAAATAACAAATCAATGTTTTTGTCTATGTAAAATAGGCACAATTTTAATGACCTACACAAGATAAAATGGCCGAAATTAGTATCAAATCAAGTAACTAATGACATTAGTAACGAGAAAAACATAAATACGAAACTAAAAACTGAATTTCACTTTTTTTTCTAGGACTGCATGAAGTATGTGGTTACCTATATCTTATCTCTTATTGATTAGAATATCGGGCAATATTGTTGTTGCTTGTTATTGTTAATGCTGGCCTTACTAGATTGCAAGTAAAAACGATTGAATTATAGTTATTTATGTACCAAGTCAGTAAAGTGACTCTTTATCGAACGAGTCTGATATTACGAGAAGAGCGAGCGTAGCGAGCGAGGCGAGTAACAGACGAGTTCGATAAAGAGTCTTTACTGACTTGGTGCATACAAAATTTTATCACCAACATAATTTGATATTGGTTTTAACACTGAATTGCAATTTACGATTGAAGAACTTTTTAAATTTTAGACGTAATAATAATTTCATGACAGTGATGACAGATAACTTTTTGAAGATGGCCGCTTTCGATTTTTAATCGTTAGTTAGCAATATTGAATAATTACTAAATCGGTAAAGTAAAATACCAGCTTTTCGAATATGTGAAAATATTTTTTCTACGAATAATTTTTTTTTTAAATGAATATAATTACAAAATACTACAGAATTTCACTTTTTGACATAAATTTAATTGATAATATCGCAAATTTTGTACAATATTTTTAATAAAAATAAAGTAAATAAATGTTGTTCATTCAAGTAAATAATCGATTACTGCCATCGACCACTTTACATTCAATATCGCTTAATTTGATTAATAATCGTGGCAGGTAACGTAAAATTCTTCTTTCAGTACGATAAAGTGTTACTTTACTACCCCCAATGAGGGCAAACGGTACATTCCATGTCAAATCACTCAGGCAAAAAATTTTGGATCTCCTATTTGTCTGAAAATTGGTATATAGCTTCTGCGGGACGTAAAAATAAGATATTTAAAGTCAAAAAATCTTCTTCTTCTTTTTTCTCAAAATGTTATTTTATGCGATTTTACAGTGATTTGGTGTTTATTTAAACAAATTTGCATTTTCTGTCGTAAAGTATCAATGAAAAACATAATATTTTAATAGAAAGAACTCAAAAATGTCATTATATGGCATTATAACAAGTTATTTTGAATCAAAACAAGTTTTTGATCAAATTTTATAGTGTAAAAAACGTTAAAATACCGTTTTTTACATTTTCCTCCATTCCCAAAATACATTATCATCGATTTGGCTGAAAATTTGCCCACAGATAGCCAAAAGATAGGACTTTAAGTGGTTAGAAGGATTTAAATTATATTTCAATACCAAAAAAGTTACATGCAGTAATATCAGACTCAAAAGTATATATTAGTCCAGTCGGGATAGCATTTGGCCTTGAATGCCGAGCTGCCCAAAATTTTATTTTTCTGATCTTTAGGGGAGTCAATAGTAGCCTAAATTTAAAATCACGAATGAATTCCTCCGTTACGTTAGCCGCCATCTTGATTTTAAAGGAGAACCTTTTTTGCTCAATATCTCCGCCATTTTTAACTTTTCGACAAAAATGGTAGGAACTGAAATTGTTCCAAATAAATCGTATTTACAATTATTACAATTTCTTTTTAACAATTTTTGTCGTGAGGTCGATATTTTCGAGTTAATTGTACTTACAGTAGCCGCCTATATTTTTGACTATAATATTGCATGTAACTTTTTTGGTATTGTAATATAATTCAAATCCTTCTCACCACTTAAAGTCCTATGTTTTGTCTATCTGTGGGCAAATTTTCAGTCAAATCGATTATGATGTATTTTGGGAATGGAGAAAAATGTAAAAAACGGTATTTTAACGTTTTCTACACTATAAAATTTAATCAAAAGCTTGTTTTGAATCAAAGTAACTTGTTATAATGCCATATATTGACATTTTTGAGCCCCTTCTATTAAAATATTATGTTTTCCATTGATACTTTACGATAGAAAATGCAAATTTGTATAAATAAACACCAAATCACTGTAAAATCGCATAAAATAACATTTTGAGAAAAAAAGAAGAAGAAGATTTTTTGACCTTAAATATCTTATTTTTACGTCCCGCAGAAGCTGTATACCAATTTTCAGACAAATCGGAGGTCCAAAATTTTTTTTGCTCCAAAATTGAGTGATTTGAAATGGAATGACCCGTACAATAATGAATGTCTTTAGTGACAGTTGGCGATAAAAATAATTTTCGAATTTTAATGTTAAAGACTGTGATTTTCTTACAGATAATAGGGTAAAATGCTATTTTTTACGGACCTCTCACTTGTTTTTATATACTATACCTACATTTGCTATAGACTAAAATTATTTGTCTCATCTTAAACATAAGGCATTAGTTATTAAGTGTATTCGCGGTGTGCAAGTACTTGGAAGGGAAACGAGAAACGACCGTGCGCGAGTCGCGGAGAAATATTGCAACTATCTTAAATAATTCATATTGTCAACTGAAATTGTCAAATTGACGTATATTTCATACCTTCTGTCATTGAAGCAGAAAAATTATATATTGCTCCACAATATTGATATGAGATGCAATTATTATATAAAGGTAAATTTAATTAATTGTATTTTGCTTGCAGTACTGCATTTTAATAACTAATTTTATTTACTACATACAATTGTTTACGTTTGCATAACATAACCTGCATCTTATTTTTTCTTCTTATTATTTTTTTGGACTATGGCCTTGACAATTATCCAGCAACCAGGACTAATATAATTGGTGAATATAATTAAAAGTGCGAATAAAAGTACAGAGCGTAGAAATAGAGGTCGCTTTGGCGAACTTGCACGGTCCCAATACAGCAAATTTACAACTTTCAAAACTTGCAGTTTTTGTTGGTATAGTCGGTTCGCTAAACTCAGACACAACTGGCTAGGCTAGAGATTTTAGTCGGTAATTTTTTTGTTTTTTGCCAATTTTGCCAAAATTAGTAACTATTTAGTATTTATTTTTTGAGTACATTTTGAGTCAAATCACCCAGGCAAAAACTTTTAGATCTCCGATTTTTCTGAAACTTGGTGTATAGCTTCTGCGGAACGTAAAAATAGGATATTTAAAGTCAAAAAATCTTCTTCTTCTTTTTTTCTCAAAATGTTATTTTATGCGATTTTACAGTGATTTGGTGTTTATTTAAACAAATTTGCATTTTCTGTCGTAAAGTATCAATGGAAACAATAATTTTTTAATAGAAGGGACTCAAAAATGTCACTATATTGCATTATAATAAGTTATTTTAATTCAAAACAAGTTTTTGATCAAATTTTATAGTGTAGAAAATGTTAAAAAACCGTTTTTTACATTTTCCTTCATTCCCAAAATACATCATACTTGATTTGGCTGAAAATTTGCCCACAGATAGTCAAAACATAAGACTATAAGTGGTTAGAAGGATCTGAATTATATTACAATACCAAAAAAGTTACATGCAATAATATCAGACTCAAAAGTATATTAGTCCAGTCGGGATAGCATTTTTGACCTTGCATGCTGAGCTGCCCAAAATTTTATTTTATTAATCTTTAGGGGAGTCAATAGTAGCCTAAATTTAAAATCGCGAATGAATTCCTCCGTTACGTTAGCCGCCATCTTGATTTTTAAAAGAGAACCTGTTTTGCTCAATATTTCCGCCATTTTTAACTTTTCGTCAAAAATGGTAGGAACTGAAATTGTTCAAAATAAATCATATTTACAATTATTACAATTTTTTTTTAACAATTTTTGTCGTGAGGTCGATATTTTCCGAGTTAATTGTACTTACAGTAGACGCCTATATTTTTGACTATGATATGCATGTAACTTTTTTGGTATTGTAATATAATTCAAATCCTTCTAACCACTTAAAGTCCTATATTTTGGCTATCTGTGGGCAAATTTTCAGCCAAATCGATTGTGATGTATTTTGGGAATGGGGGAAAATGTAAAAATGTATTTTAACGTTTTCTACACCATAAAATTTGATCAAAAACTTGTTTTGAATCAAAATAACTTGTTATAATGCCATATAATGACATTTTTGAGGCCTTTCTATTAAAATATTATGTTTTCCATTGATACTCTACGATAAAAAATGCAAATTTGTTTAAATAAACACTACATCACTGTAAAATCGCATAAAATAACATTTTGAGAAAAAAAGAAGATTTTTTTACCTTAAATATCTTATTTTTACGCCCTGCAGAGAAGCTATATACCAATTTTCAAAAAAATCGGAGATCCAAAATTTTTTTTTATCCAAAATTGAGTGATTTGAGATGGAATCACCCTTTGTCAATTTTACCAAAATTGGCAAAATTACTTAATAAAATCACTAGCCAGTTGTGTCTGAGTTTAGCGAATCGACTAGAGCTAGTTTTCTTAACACTTTCTATAGTAGTACAAGTTATCTAAGAGACTCATTAACATTCAGCTCAGCGGGATGTTATTGTTGGAGGTGTGGAATTCCATAAACAAGAGATCTACGTGTTTATGGAATTCCACACTTCAAACAATAGCACCGCGCTGAGCTGAATATTAACGAGTTTCTTAGATAACTGGTACTACTATACTTAAAAATTTATTTTAGGTTCGATTCGCCGATAACGAAGACCTTTGCGAAATCCATCAGATGGTCCAGTGGTCTTTCGCATACAGAAAAGCACGAAAGGGTCCTTGGGAGGAATACGCCAGAGACAGAGAACGATTCAATAAACGTATTAGCGAAACAGAACGAATCCTTGCTCCAATTTTCGACGGCAGACATAGAGAAAATGTGTACAAATCGAGATTCGAAGACACGATAGGTTAATCTGTATATGCAAATTTATCCGAAAAGACCATTGAAAGAGTTCAGTTTTATCCCTTGTACAATTTTAACCCTTAACTACTGACGTGGATGTTTTAGGACATAGATTCAGGCATGCGGTATGTCATACCGTTGCCAGTTCTCCTTTGTTTTCAATATGAATTTGCTTTATATCACTTTTTTTACATCAACTTGAATATGATTCTTCATTCTACTGTAGAATAAAATTCTGTTCCAAATAAAACAAACTTTATTTTTCCAAGAAAGTTATGAACGCATGGATAATATTAAAGAAATGGCGAAAGTTCTTGCAAAATTCTTTATAAACTGAATTACAAAAAAACTTCAGTATTGGTAACTAAAAAATACTAAAATAATTTTAAAAGCAGTTGAAGGCAGAACAACTGGATGAACTTGTTGCCATACTAATAACGAAATAATACACTGGACTGCTTTTAACTATAGAAACGTAAACACTTACATGCGGCATGTGATACCGCAAGTAAATTTTACGTCAACGTAGCTCAAAGACTAAACCATACTAAAACTGCAGCAGTTTAAGAGCAGGTACAATTACACATAACTTACAGGTATACAGATGGTAATCTTTTATAAAAGAATTTTTACAACAAAATGTATTCGGCGCGGTCTGGCATACCGCACGTCAGTGATTAAGGGTTAATATTACTAAATGCACAATGTACTTCAATGAAAATAAAATTTTGGAAATAATGAAGTTGTTGACAGGCGGTAAAATTCTTATTTTTCTAAGGTCTTTTCTTGTATTACATATAAATCCGTTTTTAGTTACTAAGCATCACGAATCGAAGACTGAAATGAAATCATTTTTCATGTTTAAATTCACATCCAAAAATGACCTGGTTGCCCCTTTGATTAATAGAGGCATATACATAACCCAAATAAGTCCGAAACTATTCTTTTGAATTTTTTAAATACTTAATTAAAAAAATTATAAAGAAGTAAAAACTTCGTTTGTAAAATAGTATATGTTTTATTAAAAAAAACTTTTGAAAATCATCCAAGTTGATTACAAAAATTCCAGAACGTTTTCGGTCTTGTCAGACCATCATCAGTGAAACATTGTGTCTTGGGTGACTATGCAAATTGGTTAAGGTACTAGTACACTTTAGAAGAACAAAATTAAGCATTGTTTCAAGATTTTTTTCTCACAACCTTTATTAAAAATGAGCATAAAACTTTTTACATATTAATTAATATCTAACTCTTAGAAAATACAAAAAATATATCTTTTTTCATTTATGCTCGTACACTAATATTGTAGAGGGCGCCAAAGTCGAGACCTCGAAAAAAAGTAGTTCCGATGGCGGACAGTTAATCTCGGGATTGGGATCTCTGAAACAAAAAGATCGTACGGCATTTGAAAAAGGAAGGTTTCGTACGTGACAATATACCACCGTTAATGGTAAAAAATTCCTCAAAAAAAAGTTTTTAAGGAAATTTGAAAAAATTTTGTGAAAAAATCGCCCGTTTTTCTTCAGTTTGTTATCCGTAAATTGTCATCTAAGAAACCTTCCTTTTTCAAATGCAGTACGATTATTTTGTTTCAGATGTCCCAATTCTGAGATTAACTGTCCGCCATCATTTTTCGAGGCCTCGACTTTTGCGCCCTCTACAATATTAATGTACGTGCATAAATGAAAAAAGATATATTTTTTGTACTTTCTCAGAGTTAGATATTAACATGTAAAAAGTTTTACAGTTGAGTCCGGGAATCTTTAGCCGTGCGTCATCATTTAAAACATACGAAATAAGTCGATGATAAGTCGGAAATTGAAATTTACTAAACGCAACAGCAAGTCACTTACTGTCACTTGCTGTTGCGTTTAGTAAATTTCAATTTCCGACTTATCATCGACTTATTTCGTATGCTTTCTATGATGACGCACAGGTAAAGATTCAGGGACTCAACTATATGTCCATTTTTAATAAAGGTTCTGAGAAAAAAGTTCTTGAAAAAAATGATTATTTATGGTCTTCTAAAGTGTACTAGTACGTCAAAGGTTTGCTGGATCCTCTTTTTATTGTCTTTTTAAAGGCTTCAAGAATGCCTGCTTTGACTGCGTTGCTTTCTTTTTTTTACTTGCCATTTTTTCTTTCCTCTTCGTGTGCCTCATCCTAAAGAACTTGGCGATCATCATGGCTCAATTAACTCTGTCTGCAACGGTTCTATTGTTTTTCCACTCCACTGCTTTAAATTTTTCAACCAGGACCTATGTCCTCTCCCTGGTCCTCTTTTTCCTTTAATTTTTTTTATGACCAATCGGATCAACTCGTATTTTTCATTTTTTAATACGTGACCAAAGTAGCTCATTTTCTTTCCTTCATAGTGTTAAGTCTTTTTCTTTTTTCATCTTTCTTAAATGTTTCCCTGTTTGTTACGTGTTGTGTCCGTGATATTTTCCACATTCTTTGATATCACCACATCTCGCTGGCAAGTCCTTTCTTCAGTTGCGACTGTAATTATCCAGGATTCAACTCCATATAAAAGGGTAAAGGATACGTAGCATCTCTATACTCTAGTTCTAATTTCTATTTCCAGTTTTCCATTGCATGATACTGCTTCCATCTTATTGAAAGTGGTTCTGGCCGATCTCATTGCGTCGTTTTACTTTAGCAGTCCCATTGTTCATTTAGCTTACATTCCAAGTAATTGTATCTGGGTACTTTCTGTAAAGCTTTTCCTCAAACGTAGATTATTTCGTCTTTAATCCTGTTCTTACTGACAATCATGATATTTGTTTTTTGTGTGTGTGTGTTCAGAGCCATTCCATACCTGTCGCAGTACTGCTTAGTGCGATCAACCCAAATTTGCAGGTCTTCTCTGTTATCCGCAAGGAGCATTGTATCGTCTGTATATCTGAGGTTATTCATTAGTGGTCCGTTAATTGATATGTCTTCTTTGATTTCTTCTAGCGCCATTTTAAACATCTCTTCTGTGTTGTATTTTGTCGAAGGCTTTCTCAAAGTCAACCGAACATATGAATACGCCACAGTTAACATCTTGACACCGTTCTATGAGTGTTTGTATATCTTGTAAAAAGCAGTGTTACTAAATTAGAGCTACATATTTGTAGAGTGTCCATTTAAAAGGACAGTGGCTTTATCAGGGTTAAAATCTTGATAACTGTATAAAACACAACGTGTAGTGCAGTTATCTGTTTATTACTTTTGGAACAACGTTTCCCTATACAGTGTAATTCATTTGATATAGTTCTGCAAGTAAACTAAGAGAGTCATTAATATTCAACTCAACGGGGTACGATTGATGGAAATGTGTACTTAAATAAACAAGGGATCATTCCATAAAACAGGTAGATCCCTTGTTGATAGAATTTCACACCTTGAAGAATAGCACCCCTCTGAGCTAAACATTAACGACTCTTAGTTTGCTTGCAGAACTTTAACAATATTCCTTTATACATTTACATCAAAATAAATCGTTTTACTTCTGTGGGGATGTTGTTGAAATTGTTTGTAGGTTTATCTAACATATTTTGTATATTGTATAGCATTATAAATCAAAAACAGCAATCATGAGGTCAAAGTTCTATTGAAGATATTTATACATTTCAAAACAATGCAAACTATTGCATGTCTAGACGTATGTATCATCAAGGTGTATTATTCATATCAACAAATTATTCAGATTGTTTGTGTTATACTTCAATTAAAAATTGAATAATGTAGTGAACATTTTAGTACTGAATTATTATTAAAGCAGATAAATTATCTATGTATAACGCTTTGTATAAGGAAATAGTTTCATCCACTAACAGTGTGATAGACCAGAGAAATTACAGAAATAAAAGACTTTTTTGTGACACTTTTTAATATAGATATCTAATAATTGCCTTTGATAAATTTGGTGATAACAGTATAATATAATAAACATAATATGCAAAATATTACATCATTTGTAACTAACAAACGGTAATAATATGTAGTGCAGTCAATGAGGGTATTTGGCTCCGAATTCCATCCTACTACATCGATTTACTTCCTAAACACAGTCTACCCTATATCCTATGCCGCTTTTATCTTGAGGGTGGTTGCCACTCCTTCCCGGGGTGGAAAATTTTTTAATCAATATAATCACGGAAGTGATTAGAGAACTTAATTCTAAACAAAAACTGTTGTATAATTGTTTTTGAAAATTCAATACTTTTTGACTTCATGGTTGAGAATTTGCGATTTTCATTGAAAAAGACATCTTTTCGGACGGTTTTTTGCGAATACCTTAAAAATTATGCATCTATAACTATGTATATACAACATTTTTGTAGTTTATGAAAAATCAAAGAGATTCATTTCTTCATAAATCTTCTAGTTATAATAAAAAGAGGTATGGTAGGTGAATAGGTGAAAAAAGATTTTTTTGTTGCATGCTCAAATCGGTGTAGTCAACTTAAAATAACAGAATATTGGTTGATTTTAGGGAAGATAAAATGCGAAGTATATTTAACTCCCCATCCACCAGAAATTAAATGCATCCTTTTTCTTCTACAATACTTTTTATTACAGTATTATTTCTATGTTCAAAGGACGAAAATAAATGGTTTTTGAAAAAAAAAATAAGATCAAATTATACAGATTTTTAAGAACATTTTTAAATTTTCTTAAAAATCTTCCTTTTTCTCCATGTAACTCGAGATACGAAAAAAAGATACAATACAAAAAGGTAGGGTTTTTTTAGATAATTTTTTTTCATTACTGCATCTCTTGGCATTTTCGAGTGACATGGAGAAAAAGAAGATTTTTAAAAAAATTTAAATGATTTTAATAAATTTAATTTGATTTTTTTTTCAAAAACCATGCATTAACCCTTCCAACTTTTTGAACATTTTAAAGTCTCTTGAGCACTACAAAATGTAACGTAGCATCATCACCTAATATCGACCATTTCTGTTATTTTACGTTGAATACACCGATTTGAGCATGCACCAAAAAAAGTCTCTTCACCTACTATGTCTCTTTTTATATAATAACTAGCAGATTTATGAAGAAAAGAATCTCTTTGATTATTCATTCATAAGCTACAAAAATGTTGTATAGTTTGTTTCATTAGTTGCATAATTTTTAAGGTATTCGCAACAAACCGTCCGAAAATGTGTAATTTTTTAATGAATATGGCAAATTTTCAACCATGAATATCTCAAAAAGTATTAAGTTCTCAAAAAAAATTACAGAACAGTTTTTGCTTAGGATTATATTCTCTAGCCACTTCTAGGCATAGGGTAGACTTTGAATTAGTAGATAAGTAGAGGCTATTCCCACAATTTCATTAAAATGTGCTCGTATTGACTGGCGTAATAAACAATAAAAGAATTATAAATTATAATGTAAAAGTGACACAATTTTACTAAAAAATATATGTATATATATATATATATATATATATATATATATATATATATATATATATATAAAATTATTTAAAATGAGAGCTTGTAAAGTTATTTTTGTTAATTTGTTGCTTATCTATTGCAAAACTAGCTTCAAAAGTAGACTTTTTTGAAAATTATTAATAACTTTTCTAAAAATGCACAAAATACTTTAATTTCGCGTAATAATGGGAACAATATTACATATTGTTATTACAAGATTAATCAAAAGCAATTGTTAGATACTCTTTTTTATGAATATGTAATCATTTTTGGAAATAACATTAGTCTTTGAATCATGGGTTGGAAATTTACATATGTATTAAGAAATTGGGATGTATATGAAGAATGATTCGTGATGTTTATGACTTTCATAGGCTGTGATGTAACATAGTACATAGTTTCTACATCTTTAAGCTGCTTCAAATTAATCTTTGATTAACTGTGATATTTTTTAACATTGCCAACAAGATCTGAATTTATTTAATCTCTTGCCTTATCACCAACAATCGAAACCATTTTGGATTACCACTTGATCAAATGTATAATAAAGGTTATCGATCTCTTTTCATTTCCCTTCAAAGTATTTTACTTGCGCCTTGTTTTAGCGTCGTCCTGATCTCGTGGTTATAATCTCACTGTATTTATTGTTATCTTTGTTTTTACGTTGTCTCCGTTGTTTCATCATCTTTGGTAACCACTTTCTCTGATCTGAATATCATCCAAAACTAAACAGATTAATATATAACTTACGAGATGCAATTCTCCAATACACCAGGAATTTCTGCTTCTTAAAAAATATAATAATCTGTGGATCTTCTTCTGGTGCGCACTCCACTAATGAAGGTTAGTAAATGCCATTGAAAATGCGTCTCCATCTTCTGCTTTTCTTAAAACCGTCTGTGTGTTTAATCCGGTCCGGTCACAAATGTTTTTCAACCAAGATATTTGTTATCGTCTATGGGGACCCCCTTTCCTTCGATTTTACTCTTCATAATCGGCTGCAACAATTCCTACTTGTCATTTCTAAGCATGTGCCCCTAATATGCTATCTTTCTCCGTTTAATGGTGGTCAAAAGTTCTCTGTATCTTCCCATTCTATGCAACCCTATTTCGTTCTTAATATAACCAGTCCGTGGTATTTTCAAAATTCTCCTAAAAAGCCATATCTCAAAAGCTTCCAGCTTTCTCATTAACTCAACATTGACAGTTCAAGCTTCAGCACCATAAAAAAGGATAAAGTGGATATAACATTTTACCATCCTTTATCGTATTTGTAGATTGAGTCTTTGGTTACTCAGAAATTTCCTCATCTTCAAGAAAACTGCTCTTGATTGCTCTATTCTTGATCGAATTTCGGATTTAGACCTTCTGTAATCCAGACTCTTAAGTATTTCATTTTGCCCACTGGTTCAATATCTTCAGTTTTTATCTGGATCCTTACTGATAATCCAGGTTTTTGTTTTCTTTGTTTATTGTTAAATCAAACTATTTCCCAATATCACAAATTGGGTTTAGTAGCGTCTGCAGGTCTTTCCCAGTTTCAGCGATAATGACTATGCATTTTGCATGACTATGATTCTTTAAAGACAATCGTAATAAATGTCCGTGTGATGTTTAACAGTTTTAATTAATAAAATAGATAACTAAATTATAGATACTATTAAATTGACGAAATGTAAAAGTGTTTGTGTAATTGCGACCAAAATTTGCGACCAAAAAGAAATGTAGGTATTTAGAGATAATTGCATCTAATTAATATTATAACCGGCTTTTCATAATATTCGTTTTAAAGCGTCTTTTTACGTCTTATCCCCAATAACACGTCCGTCGTCGTTCTGATCTTAAAATCGACTAACTCTCGCACCTACGCTAAAAACAAATTCTCTTCGGCTAATCTCCCTTCTCCGTTTTCCCCTGAGCGGGGACCAACGTTCCCAACCCAATAAAATTGGTTCAAAGTATGTACCGCCCTTTTCCAATAAACTAAAACTATAAAAATTAGTCAAGCCGGCTCCTTGTTTATCTTTAACGATTGAAAATAAACACAATCTTCTCACTAAACTACCCGTCGATTAGATACGCCCACACAGCTGTCCCTAAGGGTGTCGACAGCCGCTCGTTTCGTGTTTCTACTAATAATTAGAGAAAAAATATATACAGGTGTCTTAAAAATTAAGGTAAAATATTTACAAATCTACATTCGGCCATCCTGCTCGGAATCCGACCCGGATTCCATGTAGTTATCTATCCACGGCTTCATGTACTCTGCACACGTTGAAGTGCTCTGAGGTCCATCATGGTATCCAGATTTCTTTACCTCGTATCTGTCATTTGGATTCACTTTTACTACCACGTACTAAATATTTTTTCTGCAGTTTGAGTCCTCCACCAAACTGTGTTCTCTTGATTGCCATTGATCTTGCCACTCTCCCTTTCTGTGTTCCAACTCGTTTCGATAATCCAACTCATTTTGGGGGTTATAATCCCCCCCCCCCCCAGAGACTATCAAGTAGTTGTAACTCCCCCTTAGGATCATTCTGGTTACACCTCTGATCCCTTCTGTGAAGTTTTCAAGTTCTTGTGTAAAGAACTCTTGTGGATCTGTTACTAAATTCAAAATGTGTTCTAATTATCTGAGCCAGAATTGCGTTGAAATAGTTCTTCACTCTTCTCAAGTGGTACTGAACTGCATTTTTGTCTTTCTGTAATAGCAGAATTGGCTTTAGTGAAATTTTTCTTTATAATTCTGATAGTACAGAATAGAACTTTCAATATTAAAATAGAAAGTTTTTTGACAGCTCAGATTATATTCACAATTCTAATATCCGACATTGATAAGGTAGTTGAGAGTTATTTTTATCAGATTATTTGAAGTATGCTATATTTAAAAAAATTATTAGTATTTATGGGAAAATAGATAATAATATATAATACTAATATATAATTCTACTTTAGAAGTACACATTTTTATACTTCTTGTAAATATATGGATCGCCTTTCTAAACGGAGCCCTTGGACATGCCAAGCATAATATTTCAAATTCGTTGGACAGATGTAATGAGGTTGACAGAAATTACAAATTAATTGCATATAGTGTCCCAAATTAGAGACACATAAAATTATATAGTGGTAGATAATGTTATTTTTAATATAATATGCATATCTATATAAATATGTTTTTTTATGTAATTGTAAAATATAAATAAAATATGAAATTTTAATAGAGATATAATTTTTTTATTGATTTATATAAAATTCAGACGTTATATTTACAAATGTCTGTCCTTTTATTGTTTCATACAATATATTCTTTAGTTTTCTATGGTTTGTTTTTACACCAGGAGGAGTAAACTAAAAAGACAGATTCACGCTCAAGAAAGTCACTAGAAAAATCACCAAATACAACTTCTTTTTTGGTTGATCATATCGGCCTTCGACGGTAATCCATACATATTATATTATACTAATACGTCGCTAAAGAGTTCTAAAAACAACATTTTTATATAAAAGTACTCCTATTGGTTTAAAAACAGACCATAATAAAAAACGAGCAATACTTCATGGAATGCTAATTTCTAACTTTTATTATTTATAGAAGAAAGAAGAGAAAATAATACCCCAAGTTTTTATAACTTCGTAAGGAAGAAATTACTGTAGCAGGCTGTATACCATTTAATTACAAGTAAAATTTAATAAAATATTTTGTTCTGGTAAAAGGTACATTAGTTTAAAAAGCCCCTATAGGGCTACAAACATATTAACAAAACGTTTTCGCTTTAACAAGAGCATCATCAGTGCTTGTAACACTGATGATGCTCTTGTTGTAACGGGTAGTCCTTTCAAGACGACAGACTCGGTAAAACACAAGTTAAAAATAAAGTAAATATATTAAATATAATTATATACAGTTTAAAACAAATAAAATAAAATATAACTCCGTCTTCTGCAAAGGAAAAACAATATTAAACTTTCTTACAGTTATCCGATGATAATAGCAACATTAAAATAATACGATAAACAGTATATTTATATACAATAACAATCTCGCTACGTTAAATCAACATAGCCCTATATTCCGATCCGGAGATCATTCCTCGCTACTACCGCACACTGCGATAACGGGCATGGCAAGACTCCACGTCACTACTGTGGCGTCCGCCTAGGCATAGTCCCACCTCACATACGGTGCATCTATTGCCAAGCCAGCTAATGCTCGCTCAATACGTGAGCAGCAGCTGTTGAGCCATGGTTAGTTCAATTCGCTAGCAATTACTGATTTTCTCATTCTCCTAGCTCGCCTTAAATATGCTCTCGATGCCCTCCCCTTCGGTTTCCCCCAGCGATGCTATGCGCCAACACGGATGCTCTTCCGGTCGTCTCTGGTAAAACAGCTCATCGCTTGTCGAGGTATCATATCGTTACATTGTTACAATCATTGGCTCTACAACCCATAGTGGCTCTTGAACTGTTCTAGAATCCACCTCTACTTCTGTTAATTTCAGCAGTTACTGTATTACTTTGGTTGATTTATGAGCCTAGATATATACTCTCTTTTACTCCTTCGAAAGTATATGCTCCAACTGTATCCAAAAATGCAACATGTCTAATGTTTGTTTTTTAGCCAAGAAGAGTGATTCAAATTTACCGCGCCGTAATGCTTGTTTCTAATTGGTCCAACCGCGGGCAAGCTTACTCCACTGAAATTAAATTTTGACACTAATGACATTTATGAAATTTTGGCACTTCTGTCATTTTATAGGTTAATTAAGTATATCGGCGATTTTTTGTTTTCTGCATTATTCCTTTAATTTTTAGATTTTTAGTCTACTTTTATATAAAAACAGTTGTTTTTAAAACTCTTTAGCGATGTGTTAATATAATATGTATGGATTATCATCGAAAGCTGATATGATCAACGAAAAAAGAAGATAAATTTGGTGACGTTTCTAGTAACTTTCTTGGGTGTGAATCTGTCTTTTTAGTTTACTCCTCTTGGTTAAAAAATCAACTATAGTATGTGTTAATACTTACTGAGTGTTAGTTGTCACTGCTTTGACATGAATGTATTGCCAACTGCTAAAAAAATTATATATGACTTTTAGCTTGTATAAACCTATTTATATCTGTTAATGAATTTCAAATGTCAATTGATTCGGTAGGATTCGTTACTTAACGGGGTAGGCGCAAAATCTTGGCCCAATATATTTAAATGCACTCATTTTTTTCGAATCCTGAGAAAACTAAAGTAATTTTTTTGAACTTAAACGCACAATGGAAAACTCGCTGAAAACTTCTATAACGTTTATTTTAATAAGTTACAGGGGTAAAAAACAAAGAAAAATTTAGTATGATTTTTAATTTCAAATATTTAATCCAAAAGAAACTTTTGTTTATTCTAAGGGACTTTCGGTAATTTGTAATGTAATCTTTCATTCTGCGTTTAAATTTTTCTAAAACATTTTCGAAAAAAAAAACGAATGCATTTAAATAGCATTGACCAAGATTTTGCGCCTACCCCCTTAAGTCTGGCGGACCCTTAAATGTTTTCCTTTCTTGCCTAAAATCCGAACCCTTTATTTTGTGTACATATTTTAGGTGGTTGGTAGTAAACTTTTAAGTGTAATAACTTGTATATTTTTATAGTATGTCGTAAGTAAATATTTTAACAATGCAATTTAGATTTAGTTTTTATTTAAAAACAAATATTCTGGGACATCCAAGTATTATATCACATTTTGTAAACGTAGTTAAGTATGAGGAGATAATTTTAAAAACTGCATTTAGTCAGTAAAGAAAAAAACAGCTGAATATATCTTGTATAGGTTTTTAAAGGTTCTAAAAGATATATGCCTCAGAAATCCTTAAAGAGCTAAGATTCTTACGTGAAATCGATGATTTTTTCACAGATAGACTGGGATAATCCAGAAATACATTCAATAATTCTTACCACAAGGTATTCTTCTTCCTCTTTATATGCAATTCTGCTTGTTCGTTGCTTATTGATACCTCCATGGAAGGTTGCCACTCCATCTTTTGCATTTCAGGTGATTGTATCCAGTGTCATTTATTTCCTGTCATTCGTTATTTAAAAAATCTCGAACTTTTTCAACGTCTTGGTTCCGAGAGCCGAGCTGTCCGTTCGAGTTGGCGCCCTTTTTCTTTTCTTTCCTTGTTGTACCTCCATATCATTTTATCTCTAGCATTCTTATCTACTTTCCTTCCATTTTTGTATTGACGGGTCTCATTTTCTTCCTTGTTACTGTCATTTCATTATCCCATCTATCATTTTATATTTCTAAAGCCAATATTCAGTGTATTGAAGCTAGCCCGAATACTCACTTGAGATTCAGTGTCTCTCTGCCGATTTGATTTGTTCTTCTGAGCTAAGCCACTCTTCTTTTTGCATTAAATCTCTTCTCTTCTATTTTCCCCCTATTTCGACAGTTCTTTTCTTCAAAAATCTCAATACCCAGAGTATTGTCATATGTCATATTGTATGTCATATTGAATTCGTTTGCTGTTATATTTATCTGTGGACTAATTTTTGCAGACTATCTTCATCTTGGGCTATCAATATTGCGTCGTCTGCGCAACAGAGTATTTTTGCTTCTTTGTTTCCCATTCCTTTGTTGACGCACAAGGTCTTGTAAAAAAATATCTACGACTTTAATCAATATGTTGGAATTATAGTTAACTCCTCATATACAATATGTTTTATTGCTATCTAAAGTATCTTCATTTCATTTTAAAATTGTTTATTTTTTGTTTCATTTTACCTCCATTTTTTTGAAATCAGACATTTCATCGACTGTATATCTTTATAAATGTAGATGTCGAAAATTTCAAAAGTTTGGGAGTATAACAGATAAATTTCGAAGGTTATACCAGAAAAACAAAAGATTTTTGCTCAATTATAGAATATTTTTAATGACGTTAATTGACAATTAGTCATTTCACAAATCATAAATTTATGTACATGACATTTATGGTTTGTCGTTTGAATATTGTAGCTCATTTTTCTTTCCTTCATAGTGTTGAGTATGTCTTTTTCTTTTTTCATCTTTCTTAATATTTCCGTGTTTGTTACGTGTTGTGTCCATGGTATTTACCACATTCTTCGTAACACAGCATCTCAAAGCTGGCAAGTGACAGCTTTTTCAGTTGCTTCCGTAATGACACAGCCACCTTTACTTTACGTTAAGTAAAGGTGGCTATGGTAATGGACATCCTAAGTCTTGACGTCACAAAATTGGGAGGAGCTTATATTTGACTCCAAACAATTTTGTTTATAAGGTTAAACACTCATAAGGAATTTTTCATTTATTGTTTACGTGGTTTGTGTGACAAAATAAGACTTTTCATTTAGGTATTTAGTTAAAGAAACGTGTCAGTTACGAGATTTTTATTCGTTTTTGCCCAGGCGAGTTAATTTAATACAATGATTAGAACGTAAACAGTTTTGAGGTTATGTTTATTTTCAACCAGTAAGGAATAAAAACCACCTGAGCAAAAACGAATAACAATCTCTTAATTAACAAGTTTCTTTAAGGAAATACCCAAATGAAGTCTTATTTTGCCACACAAAGCACATAAATGAAAAATTCCTTATGACAATTTATCGTTACAAACAAAATTGTTTGGAGTCAATATAAGCTCCTCCCAATTTTGTGACGTCAGACTTAGGCTGTCCATTGTCCAGTCTTTAACTCCATATAACGGAGGATATAAAGGACAGACGGATGTCAGCTAATAATGTATTTTAATTCAACAATTTTTTCTTTAGTTTTGGACCTTGTTGAGGGAGGGGGAGGTTTCCCTCCCCGTGTATCCGACACTGATTTAAAGTAAATGTTAAACTACTATTATGATAAAATAATTCACAATGTATTCAAGCTAAAATTCATTAATAAACTCAAGATATTCTTACTATGTCCACTATATAGTAAGAATAGTGTTGTGTGTTGTGTCCCAGAAATGTAGCTTTATATTTACTATGTAATGTAAAGTAACCAAATAACGAGTACCTTCGAAAATTTTATTCCAAAGTACAGTTGTCAGAACTACTATAGTTAAGTTCCCCGTTTTATATGTTGGTGCTATCACTTATCTATCTTTAAGTTACATTTTGGATTATTTATAATAAATCCTTAAAAAATATACAATAGTTTGTTTTCTTTTGTAGTTTTAATACTTCCTGAGTTAGGTATTTTAATTTTGGGACTGGGACAATAAAGGACAATTTACGGAGAACACGGACAAATGTTAAATAAAGCATCGTTTTCTGATGAACTGTAGCTTCCCAGCTATTGCTTTTCCCTTGATAAACCATATAAACTCTATTCGCGGTGTGCAAGTACTTGGAAGGGAAACGAGAAACGACCGTGCGCGAGTCGCGGAGAAATATTGCAACTATCTTAGATAATTCATATTGTCAATTGAAATTGTCAAATTGACGTATATTTCATACCTTCTGTCATTGAGGCAGAAAAATTATATATTGCTCCACAATATTGATATGATATGCAATAATTATTATATAAAGGTAAATTTAATTAATTGTATTTTGCTTGCAGTACTGCATTTTAATAACTAATTTTATTTACTACATACAATTGTTTACGTTTGCATAACATAACCAGCATCTTATTCTTTCTTCTTATTTTTTTGGACTATGGCCTTGACAATTATCCAATAACCAGGACTAATATAATTGGCCAATATAATTAAAAGTGCGAATAAAAGTACAGAGCGTAGAAATAGGGGTCGCTTTGCGGAACTTACACGGCGAATCAACGAAGCACTAAAAACTACAAAATCTAGGATTTTTGCAGTAAGATGAATCATTGTGCAACTTTTTGCATTCGATTCAAGAGTGTCAGGAAACTTTGTGAACTAAATTGATCTCCGAGAGATGGAAAATTAAAAATTTAGAACTCTTAGTAGAGCAGAAAAGGCAAGAGGTCATTAGCTTGCTGGTTAGGATTGAATGAAATAGTCCAAAAATCGACAGTTTTGAAAATTTTGTATCAGGAGAGCAGAAGACGCGAGAGGTTATTAGCTGGCTGGTTAGGATGGAATGAAATAGTCGTAAAATCGACAGTTTTGTAAATTTTGTATCGGGAGAACAGAACAGGCAAGAGTCTTAGCTGGTTGGTAACGATTGAATGGTAAATACACGTAGTTTTGTATGAACTGTCACCTTTGCGTAATTGCTTTTTCCTTTATTAATCGTATAAATTAAAAAAAAACGTAGATTTTCGACAGAATTTATTGAAAATTTTTTTCATGGGCTATAGCTCTTCGATTTTTTACGGAATCTTATGAAAATTGGCAAATTCTCGATTAATAATGGTAATAAGACCTCATTTTTTATGAACTGTCACCTCTCCGCAATTGCTTTTCTTTTTAAGCAATCGTATAAACTCTAAAAAACGTAGATTTTTTATAAAATTTACACCATAATTTTTCATGGCTTTTGATTTTTGATAGAAAGAAAACTGTTCAAAACTCTTCGGAACTTTCAAATTAGGTTGAATCAAATAAAACTAAAATTTAAGCTATTTATTGTTTTATAATGAATAATCTTATATTTTACAAATATATTACAATTTTACACTGACTTATTGGAGCGATAGAAAAAGAAATGTCTATAATACGTATGATCCCTCTAAATAGAAAAACATTCTATTTAGATGCATCGGTATTTGCAAAATAACATTCAACTAACACTTTTGTTATCGTTTGTCAAAAATTAAATTTTTAGATTATCACTCACTTTCGTTTTTTACAATATCTGTTGTCATTTTAAAGCGGTTTATAGGTACTTCTTGAATGTAAAGTTTTAATCAAACAACGTATTAAATTAATTAAATAACTAGGAGCAGGATATATAAATAATAGGTACGTTACAAAATACACAAAGAAACTACAAATCGCTCGTCCAAAGGAAAAGTGACATAACTCAAAAAATGCATAATTATTCCAGTTATCTAGTAAATCCTACACTTATACGATGAAAAGTGTCACATAGATGTCTATTTCCAACTTCGTAAGATGTCGGAAGTGTCATTATTCATTTGGCGGTAAAATGAATATTTTTATTTCGTAACAATGACACTTGAGGTTCGACGTGAATATTTTAAAATAAAAGTGACATAACTCAAAATTTGATTTTTTTTTTCTTTGTTAAATCATAGTTTTTTGGTTCTGCTTTTTAACAC
Source organism: Diabrotica virgifera virgifera (assembly GCF_917563875.1). Taxonomy (NCBI): domain Eukaryota; kingdom Metazoa; phylum Arthropoda; class Insecta; order Coleoptera; family Chrysomelidae; genus Diabrotica; species Diabrotica virgifera. Next base: position 1,894,615 of record NC_065445.1, on the reverse strand, counting down.
AGTTAGATACAGTTACTTATCCATATTCTTCGTTTTTAATTTATAGATTTTAACCGTTTAAAATTTCCGGTTAAATTAAGATCTAAAAAATCTATTTTTGTTGTCTCTCCTGAAAAAAATTGTTTTGAGTTGTCACACTTTTGTTCCGGATGAGCGAAATGGGTTCCGTACACTAAAAATATCGAAGTACAATATAGGCAATACACATTACACAACAACAGAAGCAGTTAAAAGTCGACACGAGAATCATACAAGCATCAAAGAAAGGTTAATTTAATAAAATAGGCTGAAAACACTTTTTTCAACAACATTAAATAAATACATTACTTTGTCTATATATTTTTCTTAATGTAAATATTATGAGTGAAATGTTTAGATATCACAGAAATTGACAACAAAAGTTGTTGAATATCATTTTTAGCAACTATAATACATACGCACATTTAAGAATAAAACATGCGTTGAAACATATTTTTAAAAACTGTAACAGGTTGACAATCTATGCATTTTTGCAGTTTAAACAATTAAGTCACACTTTGCTAAAAAACCACCTCTATTTTTTTGAAAAACTACTTCCACCTAAAACAGAGATGATGGTGAGAACATAGTCAGAAATCAGATTGACTACATCATTATAAACCAAAGATTCTGTAACGCCATAGTATCGACTAAAGCTTACTCAGGGGCAGATCTAGCAAGTGACCACAACCTAATTTTAGCAGACATGAAACTCAAACTAAAGAAAATAAAAACAACTACCGAAACACCTAGAATTAATCTAAAAAGAAGAAAAGAAGCTGTTCCCTGACTTACATAGAAAACGCACTAAGTCAAAAATAAGCGAAAATGGTTTTATTGCTTTAAGTCATACAATAATTCTTCATGCTCTTTTATACAATAAAACTCACTAAGTCAGAATTGTTTATTTTCATTGGTAAATTTCCATTGATAAATAGCATAACCACGTGGGGAGAGTCCTGTGTTGCCCTGGGTAACATCCAGGTTTATCTATAACATCCGATGAATTTTATATAAATATGTAAAATATCTTTATTATTTACATTTAAAGGGTTTTTACCCTATACATTTTGGTGGCTCAGGCATGCAAATTTTGTAAGTATGACCTCTTGTTCTTGAAAACCTCTGTCAATTTTAACTTTTATCTCATTTAATTAGGTTATACTTAATTTTAGGGCTTTTAAACACTGATGATGGATTCCTTAATCCGAAAACGTTTTGTATTGTGACCCTTATTTAGGGTATTTTAATATATACCTTTTACAAGAAACTTGGTATTTTTTTAAATCGCATTAAGTCAGTTTTATTACTATTTGTACAACCAAAAAGCATTAAGAGGACTTAATTATTTTTCACATTTCATTTGACTTAGTGCCTTTTGGTTGACAGTCGAAATATACAAGGAAGTCCAGACAGTAGAAAGACAAGGATAACTTAACGCCACAGAAAAATGGAGAGAGTTAGAGAAGATCCTGAGGAACATCATACAACAACTGGAGGGCAGTACATCCCTTAAAAGGCAAACAATGGACAAAACAAAAAGTAAATAAAACAAAAAATCAAAGAAGCGAAGGAATTGTGGCTAAAAAATGTGCAAAAATAGAATGAGTAGAAAAACAACACGATAGTATCTTGGAACCACAATAACTGACGACAATAACAGACTACAAGAAATAAACAATAGGATTACAAACCGGTAACAGATGTCTTTGTGCCCTTCAAAACCATTTAAAATATAAACAACTAATAAGACATACAAATATACAACTATACAGCGTGTTAGTAAATAAGTATGAAAAATTTTAGGGGCTAATTCTACATGAAAAGTTAATGCCAGTTTGCGCTATAAACATATGTCCGCAAATGCTTAGTTTCGGAGATACGGGGTGTTGAAATTTTTATTTCAAACTGCCAATTTATTTATTGCTCTAAGACCAGCTGAGCTATGAAAATGAAATTTGGTGAGTTTTAGGAGGTAGTTATTACGAATTTTATGACATACAATTAAGAATTTTGTATTCATCATTGGCACGCCTACGGGCAATGGTCTGAATTATTTTAAAGAAAAAAATAGTACGCCACTGAGATATTTCGAATTAGAAATTATTTTTAAATTCCACGTCTAATTTACGAATAAAAACCTTTCTTGCCTTTTTTTCATATGATGCACCGTTTTTATCCAGAAAAATAAAACATCTTGGCGCGTATTTTTCATTTCTTAATACATCATCAAGAACAAACTATCCAATATAATAATACTAAACTAGAACAATAACAGAAAATTTTACTAATACCATTTCAACTAGGTGCAAAGCTGCAAGAAGTATTTAAAGTGATCTCCTTTACAGGTAACAGAAGAATTTTATATTCATCATTGGCGCGCGTACGGGTAATGGTCTGAATTTTTTGAAGAAAAAAATAGTACGCCACTGAGATATGTCAAACTAAAAATCATTTTTGATTTCCTCGTTCAATTGACGACAAAAAATCTTTCTTGCAGTTTTTTCATATGCGGCGCCGTTTTTATGCAAAAAAATTAAACATCTTAACGTTTACAAAGTATTTGAACTAAGTTTCTCTTCATATGGAAACTACCTCAAATACTTGGTAAGCGTTAACATGTTTTATTTTTTTTTTTGTATAAAAACGGCGCCTCGTATGAAAAAAAGGAAAGAAAGATTTTTTGTCGTAAATTGAACGGGGAATTCAAAAATGATTTTTAGTTTGACATATCTCAGTGGAGTACTATTTTTTTCTTCAAAAAATTCAGACCATTACCCGTACGCGCGCCAATGATGAATATAAAATTCTTCTGTTATCTGTAAAGGAGATCATTTTAAACATTTCTTGCAGCTTTGCACCTAGTTGAAATCTTATTAGTAATATTTTTTGTTATTGTTCTAGTTTAGTATTATTATATTGGATAGTTCTTGACGATGTATTAAGAAATGAAAAATACGCGCCAAGATGTTTTATTTTTCTGCATAAAAACGGTGCATCATATGAAAAAAAGGCAAGAAAGGTTTTTTATCATAAATTAGACGTGGAATTTAAAAATAATTTTTAATTCGAAATATCTCAGTGGCGTACTATTTTTTTCTTTAAAAAAATTCAGGCCATTGCCCGTAGGCGCGCCAAAGATGAATACAAAATTCTAAATTGTATGTCAAAAAATTCGTAATAACTACCTCCTAAAACTCACCAAATTTAATTTTCATAGCTCAACTGGTCTTAGAGCAATAAATAAATTGGCAGTTTGAAATAAAAATTTCAACACCCCGTATCTCCGAAACTAAGCATTTGCGGACATATGTTTATAGAGCAAACTGGTATTAATTTTTCATGTAGAATTAGCCCTTAAAATTTTTCATACTTATTTACTAACACCCTGTATAAGACAATCATACGACCTGTAATGATGTATGGTAGCCAAACGTGGACGATAAAAAAGGCAAACGAAGAGAGACTACGTGTGCTTGATGCAGGACAATATGGGATGAGAACTAAAAAGAGCTTGAAGAACTATACCCTATACCCAGAGACTAATATAATAAAGAAAATAAAGTCCAGAAGACTCAAATGGGCAGGAAACCTCAGAAAACTTTCTGACGAAAGAATAGTAAGGCTAGTATGGAAAAATAAGTCCCAACTGACAGAAAACCACGTGGACGCCATCGACTCTGATGGCAAGATATTATAGCAGGACACCTTAAAACTATGGGCGTGGAGAATTAGATGGAGATTGCCTAAGACAAAGAAGAATGAAGGCATGTTGTCGAGTCAGCTAAAACCCACAAATGGTTGTAACGCTACGGAGTAAGTAAGTACCTAAGTATGATCTTAAAATTAATTATACTATAATTACACAGAAAGAAACACCCACAGACTGGAAGTTAGGTGTACTGTGTCCTCTACACAAAAAGGGAGACATGATGGTGTGTGATAATAATTATAAGGGCATCAGTCTACTCAATATGGTATATAAAGTGTTGTTCAACGTATTGTACAAAAGACTCCTCCCCTACGCCGAACAAATAGTGGGAGGATATCAGTGCGGCTTCCGTTATAATAAATCAACAACGGGCCAGATATTTACAGTGAGGCAGATCGTTGAAAGAACCCTAGAGTTCGGCGTCGACACCCACCACATATTCGTGGACTTCAAAGCAGCATACGACTCAGTTAATAGAGGTAAACTTCTACTTGCTATGGTAGAATTTCAAATACCGCTTCATCTTGTCCAATTAACTGAACTTACACTCACAGGAGCAGAGAGCATGGTAAAAATTCCAAAACGATCTCTCAAGACCCTCCCATTGCAAAAATGGACTGAGATAGGGGAATGGACTATCGTGTCTCTTATTTAACCTGGCATTAGAAAAATAATTCGAGAGTCCCTGATTACTACGAATGATACTATCTTTAACAAATCAGTACAAATTGTCGAATACGCAGGTGACATAGACACCATAGGTAGGTCCACAGAATCTCTGACTAAAGCATTTCGGTCTCTAAGAGCATCTGCTCAGAGAATGGGACTAAATATACATGTGCAAAAGACTATTTGTGCATATTTATGTTGCACTAGGTCAAGCAACCCGGCACCTACAAGAATAATAATTGATGACCTAGAACTGGAAGGTGTCGACACCTGCATATACTTAGGCTCACTGATAACTAAAGATAACAATGTCAGTGAAGAAATTAAAAGAATAGTGCTCGCCAATAAGTGTTACTATGGCTTCAGAAGACAGACGGCCTCAAAAATGCCTAGAAAAATTAAATTGACTGTCTATAAAACACTAATAAGATCAGTGCTAACATATGGTTCAGAAACTTGGTCAATTACACAGAATGGCCAAGAACTGCTCAAACGTTTTGAGCGAAAAATCCTAAGACGAATATATGGAGGCATAAAAGAACAAGAATACAAAGAGAAGAATATATGAAAGTATAATGAAGAGCGCTACGGTGCAGAAGTTTGTGACATAAGTGCAAGAAATAAAAAGAAGCTACTTAGTACAGAAATGGACTTTTTGAGGAGAAGTTGTCAGGTTTCGAGATTAGAACATGTAAGAAATGAAACAATTAGAGAACGTATGAAGGTGGAAAAAACTATAATAGACGCTATTGAAAAGAGACAGCTGACATGGTTCGGTCACGTTAAAAGAATGAATGAGACTCGCTGGCCGAGAAAAATATTAGAGTGGGTCCCACCAGAGAGAAGAAGAAGAGGACTACCACGGAGAAGCTGGAGGGACAATATTCAGGAGGCAATGGATTCGAGGCAATTAGATGAAAATATGTGTTACGATAGAAAAAACTGGAAGCTGGGTATGGAGAGGCGGCGACAGCCGTAGAAATCCATTATATATATAAAAGAACAAGGTTTGTGGCGTCAGAGAAGAGTTGCCAGAGACAAGGGCGAATGGAGGATTGTTCCGAGGGAGACTTTGGCTTATAAAGAGTTACAACGCCACTGATGATGATGATACTAAAATCACAATAAAGATGCACCAGAAATAACCAAAACAAGACACTTAAATGTTACTACGAGGAGCACTCCCAAATCATGATTTTCAAAGTTTATACATTGAAAATTATGATTCGGGAGTGCTCCTAGTAGCATTTAACGTGTCTTGGTTTGTTTATTTCTACTGCATGTTTATTGTGATTCTAGTATAAGTATTATTTAAACCTAAAAAGTGCATAGATTGGCCAACATGTCAAAACAACAATATTAATCTTTAGGGTTAAATATACAAAGTACTGGAATGTATATGAAAATTGTTAAAAAAACAAATAGCTGCACGTAATTCCTTGATAGATAATTATTCAGTCAATTATTTTCACCTATAAATATTTATAAAAAAGAATCTTTCAGTAGGGGTGTTGAAATAGCTGTTTTGGTTTGTGAAAATTGAAATCTTACATCAGTGCAATTAGGTATATGCAGCATCTAATAAATTAAAAAAAAAACTCTTTTAGCTATCTGTAGAGTACAAAGAAATTGGCTAATTTAGAGCTCAGAACAAACAAATGAACAAAATAGTCTAGGGCCCAGGGCTGTTTAGTTTATCTATCTATCTAATTAGCCTTCTTCGGTCCATCTTTGGACATAGGCCTCCCCAATCCTCTTCCATTCTTCTCTGTCGGTCGCTACATAATCATCCACCTAGAGCCCGCGTGCTTCTTGACATCATCTGCCCATCTCATTTGTAGCCGTCCTCTGCTTCGTATATATTCGCACGGTCTCCAATTTATGAGAATTTTGTTCCATCGGTCTTCATTTTGTCTTATATTGTGCCCGGCAAATCTCCATTTCAATTTTGCAACTTCTTGTCTAATATCCCTCACTTTTGTTTTCTCTCTTATCCACTCGTTTCTCTTTTTATTCATTAGTCCTATGTGCAACATTTGTCTTTCCACTATTCTTTGCGTTTTTATGATTTTGTCCATGTTTTCTTTTGTAAACGATCTGGTTTGGGAACCATAAGTGAGATCAGGGAGTACGCATGAATTGAATACCTTATAGTGATGTTGAAAAAGTAACTATTCGTCACAAAGTACTCGTTACTTACGAATACCGAAAGTAACGATTACTATACAGAGAGGTAAATCGTTACTTTGATTACTTTCATTACTCTGATTACTTCGTAACAATCGTATCAGAGCGAGTACCTATTTTGATTTTGAGTATTGCATTTACTCGGTTGATATCGAAGTCGGACCGGTATTTCACGAGTGTTCGGTATCAGTACAGTTAACTAAAATTTTATCTATGAAGAGCAAAGGCTATGAAGAGTTTTACAGGATTACAGGGCGCAGAGAAGTAGCTGAAACAGAGGGAGGTATGCATTTAACAAAGCATGCACCCAAAAACAGATGTCTATACGATTTGTCGAGGTAGATAATTCACAGAATTTCACAGATGTTAGTTCTTTTGAAAATAAAAATGCAACACTTGATTTTAATAATAAATACACACTATTCTTATCAGGCCTAGAAAAAAATTGCTTAGATTGACCGGAAAATATGTAGAAATGATAATATTTCTACACTATGATCATCAACTTTAATTTTACATGTAGGTATGGCATTGTTCTTATTAGACCAGGGCATTTAACACTAAAAACACAGCACAGGAATAAATCTATTTTTCAATATAGTAGGTACCTAGAGACTTGCAACTTTTTGCATTGTATTTAGGATTAGGATGACGTCTGGAAAAAGTCTACAATAGAAAAATGGGTGGAAATGCATTATTACATTTTAAAGTGTATAAAATGCATCGAAAAATGCATAAACATGTTAAAATCAGTATATTAAGGGCCAGATTTTCTTATTTCGGAGTATTTGGGGTCACTAATACGAATTTGCAATCAGAACCGACGTGAAAGTCGATGAAATCGGTGAAGGTCGTTATATCGGATCTTATACTTATACGAAATACTGAAAAATGCGATTTTCGATATGATTACCGGTACTCAAATGCAAAAGTAACAAAAGTAATCAAAGTAACGAATACTTTAAATGATTACTTTATACAAAAGTAACGAATACTCGAAAGTAACTATAATCAACATCACTAAATATCTTGGTCTTCAGGTGTTGTGGATATCTTTTATTTTTCAGAATGTAGCTTAGTTTGCCAAATTCCGCCCATACCGGTCTAACTCGTCTTTCGATCCCTCGTAGCCAATCGTCTGTTTCGTAGCCAATCATATTTCACGAAATTTCAGGGTGTATTCTTACGTATTTTGACCCGCTGAATTCAAATTTCGAAGAATTTGTTATACATAATTTAATTTAAATAAAACATTTTTGCATGCAATTTGTTCCTTTAAAAAAACCTACAAAATTATGTTTGGTAAAACTTGATCCAATAATTAGAACCAGAGATATTGCAAAATTAGGGCAAAAACATTAAATGTTTCACTTGTAACAAAAAATATCCAAAAGATCCGTTATAACTTTGTTATAACTAATATTTCGATTATAATTTAGGTTTACTTTTAAAGCTTTTAGTTTTTACTTTAAGCTGAGCTATTATAAGGTTACTTTACATCCGTGTTACAGGTGAAAAATTGCCCAAGTGCCGGAAGTTTGTAGGTTTTTTAAAGGAAAAAATTGCATGTTGCAAAAATGTGTAATGCACGACATCGACAGCAGAGAATTGTTGGCGCTCCAACATCCGAGCAACCCGATACCCCACTCATTTCCACTTCTCCGAAGCATTCAAAGTATGACGGATGAGAGCGTACTTAAGGGGACTACGGAACGGAGAGTATGAGAATAATCAGTCTTGTGGCGATCAGCTCTGAACTCCCTGGTCAGACAGTGTAGTGAACAGGCCGGCCAACCTGAGTTCTGGAACTCCGTATTGAAGAGATCCGTATCTCGTAATCGAACGGAAGCCGTGTAGCAGTGGCGTGAACAGCTACGGCAGCTCCGATCGCAGTTGAATGGATGTCCGTGTAATTATTAGTATTTTGATTGTTTGTGCCTTACACTGGAGTGAAGTGTAAGGATATTTTCTTTTGACAATAATAAATATAATTTTATTTTTCTTTTGCAGTCACCCATCAAGTGAGTTTTCTCCGTAACGGGACGAAGAGAGAATTACATTTTATTTACTTGAATTATTTACTTTATTTTTAACCTGGGTTTTACTGAGTATGCCATCCTGAAAGAGCTACCCTTAACAAATTATTTATATTTGTTAGTTTAGGAATTATAATAATTTAAAAATCAAGAAACAGCCCTCGCCCCGGACTAAAATAACAGACACAAAATAACTATCAGAATCACTTTAAGACAGGAGTTAAAAAAATATAAATTTCAGTTAAATTTTAGGCCATTTTTATGAGCATCAACAACATACATAAATTTTCAGCACACAAAAAACAGCTAATACCAACACTCTTTAGCTTATATAAATACATGGATTAGGCGTATGTTTATATCATTTTGAGCAGTATAAAAAAATTAAGTACACATTACATATATTTCGATTGTACACCTGTATTAATTTTATAATAACACTTTAGTGGGACATTACAAAGGTACTGGACGATTTTCTTTAGAATTTGCCCAGATTATATTTATTAATAACTTTTAAACCAAATATCACACCGAACTTGTATTGATTGTATTTTAGCGATAATATACCACGAGAAATGTAGAAATATATCAGATATATTTTCACAGTAATTTTTTTTAATACCATCTGTAAATTTTACAAGATGCATATGTTAATGACAGTAACAAAACATTTATGCCTGGTTGCACCAACAAAATTTAAGCTCCAGCTTAGCCCAGCTCAGCTCATAGATAGGGCCGATTTGAGTCTCACTTAGATTGGTCTAGGACTCAATGATGCAAGCTAAAAATTGGTCGAAAACGAATTTGTAAATTAGCAATTTATTGGCAACTGTTAATTTAGGCTATTGATTATGTATTTTAGAAAGAAACTGCAACGTTAACGGGGTTTTATTGTTTCATATAGTCAATGGACCTCTAAATATGAAAAACCCGCGAAGTGATACCATTTAAAGGGGTACTTTTTTGAGGAATGGGTGAATTAGTCCCTAGGCACAAGGCGAATTAGAGTGAGTTCTATGCACTTTTCGTGCAAACACGTGTACAGGACAATATTGTTCTAGGTTAAATTTACTATCGAAGCATCATATTTTAAAGTCAAAAATATTTTTTTTTACAAAAATATATTCAAAAGAAAAGCAAGAAAAAAACACGAAAGATAGCAATTTTGTTTTTATGCCCCATAACTTTTTTCCACGGGGATATAGGTATAGGCGTTGCTTCACAGAGAAAAAACTTCCATCCTTCCTCTTTAAAATGGCGTTTGATAAAAGTCTCTATGATTTACAGTTTCCAAAATATGATTTTTCAAAGTTCGTCACTCACAGCGATTTTGGCCCATTTTTCTTGTTACTTCTCAAACATTGTTATGTAACTTTTTTCTACGTAGCTTTAGGTATATACAATGTAATTAATAGAAAGAAAAGTCAATTGCCTTTAAAATGGTCTATTGTAGAAGGATGTATGACTATTTTTAAGCCAGATATGGTTGCTCAAAGTTTTATACTTTTAATGATTTTTTATATATTTTATGAATATTTTTAAATTTCTCATTATAACTTTTTTATTGTATATTTAGGTATATACATTGTACAATAAAAACTAAAGCTTATTTTGTTTACTTTAAAATGGTGTATTACTAATAATTCTAAGAATATTTTTAAACACGATATGCTTTTTCAAAATGTGACATATACACATGCAATAGGTCCCACCAAGTTGGAACCATATGGAAAACTTTTTTATTATTAACTTTATAAAAAAATATTCTTTATAAAATGCTCTGCATAGTCCAAAACTAAAACCTAAAATTTTATCAATAGTGTACAAGGTATGTAAAAAATATGAATTTCGCTCAAGAGTAAAGTACTTTTATATTTCACAATATCGAAACGTGTTATTAATAAAAGGTATTTGGAATTAAAAATTATGTTATAATATGCAATTATATTCTTCAAATTAAAAAAATTAAAAAATTTAAAATTTTTCTCAAATTACGGATACTCTTGGATATCTTATGGATATCTTGTTTAAAGATAGTCCTAAAATTTTTTACAATACACCGTTTTAAAGTAAAGAAAATAAACTTTTTCTATTCCCCAATGTATATATCTAAATGTGCAAGAAAAAATGAGAAATTATAATTAAAAATATCAGAAATCATTACAAGTGTAAAACCTTGAAAAAGCATAATTTGCTTAAAAAGAGCCGTATAGTCTTATACAATAGACCATTTTGAAGGGAATTGACTTTTCTTTCTACTAAATATACCATTGCATATACCTAGAGATGCGTAGAAAAAAGTTACAGAACAATGTTTGTGAAATAATGGGGAAAATGCTGTGAGTGGCGAACTTAGAAAAATTCTATTTCGGAAACTATAAATCCTAGAGACTTCCGCGAAACTTCATTTTAAAAAGGAAGAATGGAAGTTATTTTTCGCTGAGGCAATGCCTATACCTATATTCCTGTGGAAAAAGTTATGAAACAAAAAACAAAATTGCTTTCTTACGTGTTTTTTCATGCTTTTCTTTTGAATATATTTTTGAAAAAAAAAACATTTTCGTACTTCCGGGCCTAAAGTGACAACTTCACTCCCTTGTGACAGGTACTAAAGTGTCACATTTAATCCCTCCGGGATTAAATATTGACGAAACTCCCGGAACGATTAAATCACAAACAAACGAATTTAAGGGATATTTTATTGAAAAATATAATTAATTAGAATGGTAATTAACGTTAATATTCAAATTAATATTGTGACAGTTCGTCATATTGACCAGTCTTTCCTGGGTTAATGCAGCAGGTAACTGACGAGTAACAGATAGGTCCTTTTCATATTGAACTGGTGTTTGTTTCGAAGATCCTGCGGAAACAGGAAGCGAGAATGAGGACTGTGGCATAACTATAGTGGACGAATCGGCGACTTGACCAAATATTTTATCTGAAATTTTTTGTTTATTTTTAATAGACGATTCAATATATCCCTCGGCCACGTTGGAGGATTTCCATCCTCCATGTCTCTTCAGCACGTCTATTGTTGCTCCCGAATCAGCTAACAAAGACGCAGATGTGCGTCTAAAACAATGTCCCGTATAAGACGTCGCATTTTCTAATTTCAAGAAAGCTGCTATTTGCCGTGGAATTGTACCAAACATGTTTTTTCCTACTACTCGCGTAGTACATTCTTTGTTGATGTATTGAACAAAAAATTTTGAATGAGTTGTCCCTGTCTTTCGCAATGCCACATATTTCCGAAATATCGCCACAAAACTGATGGCACTGTTTTCTGAATTTTTGATCACAAAATTTCGGTCAATTTTATTTTTGGTGTTTCTAATCGCAATTAGGAAGGAATCGCCCAAATCTCTCACATCGTCGATTTCTAAATCAACCAACTCTTTTCCACGACAAGCTCCCGCAACGCCCAAAATAAGTGCAACCTACAAAAAAATTGATTTCTTAAAATTTCTGAATATAAACAAATTTCCAAATTTACCTTAAGCATTAAATATTTATCATCCGGAGCCTCCCGTAAGAACTGATCTACCTGCTCAGACGTGAGAATTCTTGACTTCTTTGGCTTAAATCCCTCATTTCTTCTCTTCAAAAAAGCTAATAATTTTGGAAATTTACTTATATCAATATCTTCTCTAATGTTAATAACCGATTTCAGCATTGAGTAATGTGCCCAGAGAGTTGAGGCACAAACCGCTTTTGATTTATCATCGAAGTAGACTAACAGCGCATTTTCAGTAGGTTGTCTCACATTTTTTAAGCGGCACCACTTTTTAAAAGCATCGTACTGCTGCTCGTATAGTTTTCTAGATTTCGGTGGTAACAATTCTTCACCTACTTCGGCTGCTCTTTTATCAATATCAGATACACCTTCTTCACTCATGATACCAATAATTATCAATAACAATGTTTCTTTACAATGACACTAGTAATGACAATGTTTCTAAATTATAACTGTCACAACGCAATGTTACTATGGTAACTTATTTTAAAGACAGTTTATTAAATGAGTTGAAGAGAGAAAAAACTGATTGAAATTATTGAAATAATTAATAAAATCATACCGGAAGTACGAAAAGTATCGTATATACCTTGCGACTGAAGTACATTTAATCCTTCAGGTAAATTATACATATATACATAAACTTTACCTTCAGGATTAAATGTACTACTTCAGTCCCGCGGTATATAATGTACTATTTTCACTTCAAAATATGATATTTAGATAGTAAATTTAACCTAGAAAAATTTTCCCGTAGACGTGTTTGCACCAAAAGTGCACAGAACTCACCCTAATTCGCCCTGTACCTAGGGACTAATTCACCCCTTTCTCAAAAACGCACCCATTTAAATAGTAGCACTCCCCAGTTTTTTCAAATTTAGAGGTCCATTGATCATATGACACAATAAAATCCCGTTAACGTTGTACTTCCTATTAGCTCTCTTATTTTGAACATAATCAATAGCCTAATTATTGTGAGTTACGAATTAACATACAGGTCCAAGTTTTAAGCCCAGTTGTTTTCTCTTAGCAAATATACATATGTGCCCTCCAAGTTAATCGTCGGTCCAGATGGATTCTCAGGTATCTGGCATCTCTTTCTTGCAAGAACTGATCATTTAATGCCACAGTGGGCCATGTATCTCATCGTAGGGTGTAAGATGACACGGATACATTTCATTTGCTTTACTTGGACAGGTTTTTAACCAAGAGAAAATAACATCAATAACATCCAAGTGAGTCTGCAAGATTTGAGAAGTAATGCCAAGATCTTTGTGAGATGCCATAACAGCGGTATCATCTGCATATACAGAGAGGATCTAAATTATGGAATATTCCTTCATTCTTATTTTTTCGTCAATTAATGTAATTCAAAAATTATTATTTTGGCCACCCTGTATAAATAATGATATTAATGTTTATATTACTTTATAGAGAATTGAAAACCCTTTCAAATGAGATGCCACACGACCCCTATTCCCATTTAAAAAAATCATCGATAACGTCACCACGCTCAGATAGATGACGTCACTAGTATGAAATATATGCCAAAAAATTGTAATTTGAAAATAAAAATCGACCTGTTTCGGGATTTTTCTCTGAAGTCGAAAATGAATTCATTCCATAATTTAGATCCTCTCTATGTTGTAATGGTTGTATTTTTGCTAGTGGGAAGATCAGCTGCGTAAATGATGTAGAGGATCGGACCAAGTACACTCCCTTGAGGCACGCCAAAACTTATTGGGTGTAGAGTTGTGGTTTTGCCACAACACGTATTTGCCACAATACCTTACTCAAAAGTTTCTATTTGAGATAGTATTTGAGGACAAGGAAAATGTTGTTCGGTAAGCTTTTTCTGATTTTGTATCACAGTGCCAAACTTTGTCGAAAGCTTGGGCTATGTCTAAAAAGGTAGTATTATTATTTATCTTCAAAGAATTTATATAATTTTTTATAACTCGGTGGACTGATTCTATGGGACATATTTCACTATAAATCTATACAAAATCTATACAATGAATTAATTGATCCGCTTTAAGAACTGGATCTATTTTCTATACAATTTTTTTTCTAGTAACTTTGCCATAGAAGGAGGTAAGACAATAAATTTGTAAGATGTTTGCTCAGCACTTTTTTCTGGCTTAGGGATTAGTATAATTTGGCCTACCTTTCGCAAAAGGGGAAGGTACCCCGTCCTTAAAACAGCATTGTGTACAGTAAAACAAATTTGTCTGCAACCGTGAGGAGATGACATTCGTTTACGCTGTGCAAGTGACCTTGAGGGTTTTTGTTAACTCTGTTTACCTGTATCTGTCTCAAATACCTCAGTCCCTTATACGAGGGAGCGGAAACTGAAATGATTTTTCGGGAATAAGTGGAAGTGATTGTTTGAGGAACCGGAAGTTGTCTGAATGTCAAGGAGGTGTGGCCTTTTCGAGCATTTATTTTATAGTTGGTTTTCCAACAGTTAAGCAGTTAGTAAGTGAACACCTCTTTTAATTAGTCTACATTTCTTGTGGCACTATATTTATAAACAATTTATTAACATCCCAATTTAAATAAATAATATTAGCATCTGAAAACACTGAATTATTGCTATCCTTTTAGATTAATGTATATTTAGAATTATTTAGACAAACAGTCTTTATATAGGATTTACTCTACGGACAAATTTTACACAGAATCTAGCTAATTCATTAAAAAATTTTGAATTATAAACACAAAACATTTGGGACAGACTCAAAACAATTGAATATAGAGTATTTAACAGATTATATATTTACACATAGCTACAGAAATGTTTAAACATCAAACAGAGCCATAATATTATCGATATCAAAAAACCTATCTAACTGAACATAATTATGAAAAATGAACACTTAGTATAAAACGATTCATCCATAATTTTTTTTTTTTTTGAAAATTCACTAGTTACAAGAAGGTATTTAACAGTGAACCAAAAAGGTCAACTATAGACCAAATACATATGTTAAGAGGTAAAGAGCGAAGATCGGTGGGATATGTGCATTTTATCAATAAAATTCGATATTTTTACGACATTCTAGAAGCCGCTACAGATAAAATGTTTTAACAACCCATTAATCATTCAGAATTAGTCGACGGATATTAGTAGTTAAAATAATTAAGACGATAACTGGACGATAATAATTTAATGAGTGAAATTTTAAGGTTCTACTTTAATTAAAAAAATGCAAGATCATTAGCAGAACCCAATTAAAAATTATTTTGCACATCATATTTGAAACATTATTTGGTTGAAAAATCTCATTTTTGTTGGCAAAAAAATAAATTAATTTGTCTGGACTAATTTACAGTTCTGTTTTTCTTAAAAGGGACATGTTACTATCAACATTCACACAGTGTTGCCAAACTGAAATGTTACTTTGAGTGGAAATTTTCCCAGCGATCTCCGAGGGTACTTTATACATGAAAAAGGTGTTAAATATAAACATACCAAATTTACAACTTGTATATCGATTTCAAACAGGCGTTTGATGGAGTAGATAGACAAAATATATAAAAGCAACTATCTATGTTAGGGATACCCAAGAAGTTAGTTAAACTTATACGAATGACTTTGGAGGGTTCCTAAGCCATGGTGAGAATAGATGGAGATATGGCAGAGGCATTTGATATTGAGAATGGAGTTAGGCAAGGTGATGACATATCAACAACACTTTTTAATCTAACTTTAGAAGCTGCTGTTAGATAATTGGGTATGAACGGCTGTATTAATACATGATATATGCAAATATGCGCATATTCGGATGATGTTGGCATAATAAGCTGCAACAAAAGGGTATTAAGCAAAATTAAACAGGGATACTGTTTCTTTAAAAACATATTTAGAAAAATTGTCATTAAATTAAAAAACATTGGATAGATCGTTTTTATCTTTGCAGTTGTTGTTTTGATTATTATATAAATAAAAAATACCTTTTATTTACTATACAATTATCTACATATATTTCGTATGATGTAACAACACAGTGCCATTTCTCTAGATAATATACATTTAAAAACTATGAAACGATTTAAATATACTCTATAATCAACAATTTTTTTGTCCTTTCCCAAAACACAATTTTTTTTATTAAATAAACCATTGTACTATGAATTTTTATTATTCAAATCCGGAAAGGAAAGAGGAATAAATATTTTATAATATTTAACTTGATATGTGAAAAAATAACATTATTTTGATTATATTTGGCTATAAAAGAATTATTTTGGTGTTTTGTCCTTCGTTCGTGAAATTAAAAAGAAGGGGGGAAAGTACCACTGTTGTTTTTATCGTAGGTTATAAATAGGTATATGGCAATAATAAATAATAATTAACATAAAAAAATATACATTATATAGTTGAAAAAACATATTTTAAGTAACCATTTACAAGAGAGGTTGGTATATAAGAGACATTTTTGTTTACGTGATTACTTTTTATTAATTTTTTTATTATTTTCATTATTTTGGCATATTTTTGGACATGCAGGATTATACAGTGCTAGTCAAAAGTCCGTACCCCCCCTCGTATCTTTTGAACGGTTATACCTATAATAGTGAAATTTGGAGATAGGAAATAAACGGACGTAAGCTTCTTAACTAGTCATGACAGGTGACGTAATAGTGACAGATGACTTTACAGCGCCACTGTGACAGATAATTTTAAATGGGACCTTATGGCAAGTGACACCTCGTTTGAAAGGTATTGAAAATACCTATTCAGTCATACTAATATTGTTCAAATTTAAGCTAATTTTGACGAATTAATGAAATAAATATAAAATTGTAGTTTCATTTAATTAATTCAAAATTCAAAATTCCGCCTATGATTACTTGTCAAAAAGGTTGACGTTGACGTAAAAACTACTAGAGAATCGAAAAGCGTCAACTTTTTTGACAAAAAAACCATAGGCGTACATTTGAATTTTTATTAATTAAATGCGAAGCTACAATATTATATTTATTTAATTTATTCACCAAAATCAAAATCAACTAAAACACAAAAAAATTAGTATGGCTGAGTAGGTATTTTGAATACCTTTCAAACGAGGTATCACTTGCCATAAGGTCCCATTTAAAATTATCGGTCACAGTGGCTCTGTAACGTCATCTGTCACTATTACGTCACCTGTCATAACTAGTTAAGAAGCTTACGTCAGTTAATTTCCTCCATCCAAATTTCACTATTATAGGTAAAACCGTTCAAAAGATAAGAGGGGGGGTACGGACTTTTGACTAGCACTGTATAGTAATGTTTCTGACTGAATTTTGAAGTTTGTTAAAAAGATGGAAAGGGTTTAGAAGGTAGATTCAGAATAATAAATGAAAAATGAAATCAATATAAGTTGCTACAGATTACTTTTTCTGGTCCAGTTACAGGGTGTAACAAAAAGGTAGGTAATACATTAAATAAAATATTCTGGGACCAAAAATAGTTCGACTGAACCTAACAACTGTACACATAAAAAATGACCACTTTGTGAACCCCATAAAAAATTTTAGGGGGTTTTATTCCCTTTAAGGGAATAAAACCCCTCATATGTTTGTGTACGTTCCAATTAACTTATTATTGCGGTACCATTAGTTAAACACAATATTTTTAAAACTTTTTTGCCTCTGAGTACTTTTTCGATATGCCAGTTTTTATCAAGATATTTTGAACATTTGTAAAATCTACCACATATTTGTAAAGGGTTAAGTAAGATTATAGAAACCTGGTAATATTATGAAAATTTACTTATAATTTACTTTTTGTTAGACACTTACAAATTTTGAAACATATTAAAAAAGAAGTCGCATTTCTACAAACTGGCTTATCGAAAAAGTACTAAAAGGCAAAAAAAATTTAAAAACATTGTGTTTAACGAATGGTACCACAATAATAAAATTGCAACGTACACAAACAATTATGAGGGTTTAAGTGAACAAAACCTCCATGAAATTTTTATGGGATGCACAAATTTCACTGTTATTTTTTTTAGATTTTTCTGCTTTAAGAAAGCCGCACGTACATTTTCAATATAAAATCTCTAACAGTTTTCGATGTATTGGAAAAATCTATTTTCATTTTGTAACTTCAAAGGACTGTAACTGTTTTTAAGTGCACATTTGTACTGAGGAAAGTTAGGTTCAATCGAACTATTTTTGGTCCCAGAATGTGATTTAATTTATGACCTACCTTCTTGCTACACCCTGTATATTGGTGCATATTTATATTATACAATCAATGTAAGTTTATTTCTCTTATATAGAAACCTAAGGAATTAAATAAGTCAATAATTATTAAAAAATCACAATTAAACAATCTCAATCTCAACATATAACAGGGCTAAAAATCGCGTTAGAGTCCTTGATCAAAAACACTTTAGTCATTTTGATTTTTACTTGAATAAATAAAGCCAAGCTGCCAGGTATATATACTATATATATAAAAAGTTTCGTCATTATAAAGTTCCGATTCACAAAATATTATATTAAGTGTTCTATTGATACTTTGACACAATTCATTTTTCTAATCTGTCCCGCGTTTACTCACTAATACGTCTTTCTAGTCTAGTTTTCCGTCCGCACTTCAAACGTCAAATGTCAAAAAATTTTGAGATCGGCAAAAATGGAAACAAATACAGAACACTGAATCATATTTTCCCTTTTATTTGAGAACAATATTTTATTTTTTCCTATTTATTTGCTATTAAGACAATTACTTTTATAAATGAATGGAAAAGCAATTATTTAAAAAATGTAACAACCATTTTGGATGATCAATATTGATAAAAATAATCCAAGTATATTAAGAGAAGAACAGAAGCAGGGTAACAAAATAAAATGAGTAAAGAAGTAAAAATAAATTAAGCAAGTAGATAGTTAAAAGACAAAATATATGTTTAGATAATGAAAAACAAAACTAAACTCAAGAAACTGCCGACCCGTATATACATAAATGATGACCTAACGAAACTTGAAAAGAGAAATACAGAAAATTATAATAACTACTAAAGAAGAAAAGAATAACAGGAAAATTGCAAAAATAGTACATCAAAGGTTAATTATTGTTAATGTTATAATGGAAATGGACCGGTGAAAGAGCTGGAAAAAGTAAATTCGAACAATTCAAAAAACTAATAAAGTATAACGGAAATATTTCATAACAACCTGGGTATGGAGGAATTAACCAATTGTGAACACGCTAAACTTAAAATACTTGGGCGCAGACTTACAAAAATTTTTCTATGCAGAAATAAAGATAATGTAATTAAAATAAATAATTATGGGGTATTTATATTTTAATTCGAGATAATTGGTATATTACTGATCCAACTAGTTCTTGCCATCTCAAAAAATCCCGACATCGTAACCAAAAACTAGGCTATTAAACTAGAAACCCCTCATTCCCGTTTACCCGTATTTGCGCCCTAATATTCTGGACACTATTCATTATCTTCTTCTGGTGTCCCACCAGGGTGATCCCTAGCTCCGTTAGCTCTTTAACGGTGAGATTGACGACGGCGTCCATCGTGTTGATGCCGCCTGAATGGAAGTTCTCGAGATAGCGGGTCATCTTTATCGAATTGAGCCATTCTTCGATGCACGTGAAATTCGTGAGATCAGGGGCGTCGGCAGATAGGGGGTTGTTCGATCTGGAAAATAGACATGTTATTGCTTTCGTTCAGTGTAATTTACCTATTTAATAAAATTCGAAAACTAGGGCAGAAACAATATAACAAAAATTTATTAGAGTTAAGTATTACAATTTTAAATTAATTCAGTTCATTTACTGATTACATAAAATAAACTGCCTCAATATTCCTATTTGTTAGTATTATTTTTGGGTAGTTTCGTGATTGGCATCCTTTGGATATGTCACAACCATCTCAGTTTTTGTGATTTTACAATACTTGGTTCTCCATACATCTTCTCTAGTTCCACATTTGGTCTTTTTAACCACATTCTTATTTCATAGCTTTCTTCATATATTTTCCTGAGGACTTTTCTATCCCAAACATGGAGCATGAATTGTTCGGATTTGTACATCATTCATGTTTTTATTCCCATATTTCTTTCAGCAACTTTTCCAAATGTTTGACTAGTGTTCCTCCATATTTTAATATTTCCGCTGTTACTTTATCCTTTCCTGGGCTCTTATTTTTTTTTTTAGTTTCTGTATTATTAGTTTTTTATTAAAAGATATTTCCTAGTTAGTTCTTGATCGATATTTTCCTTCAATTCTTCTTCTTCATACTATGTTGTGGGTATTTCATTACGCAGCTCTTCGAAGGATTCATTCCATTTGTTCAGTATTTCCTCGTCACTTCAGTAATTCGTTTTATTTTTGCTTTTGTATTGTATAGATTTTCTTTGATAATTTTTTTTCTCAATTTTACCCCTTGATATAAGTAGGTATCTAATTTCTCTAGTATTAAAGCTTTCTTCTATGCATTTCAATTTATCTTGATTTTAATTTTATTTTCTTTCATTTAATTCTTTTGGTTCGTTTTCTTTGTTAGTTGTATTATCTCTATCTATTTTTCAATACTTCGATTTTGTTTTTCACATTGTTAAGTTTCATTACGGAAGTGTTTTCTCCTATTTTCCTTGCTCCATTTACATCTACTGATACTTGTAGTTCTTTTTCCATAAAATCCTTCTATTATTACATTTTTCTCCTTCTTTCTCTCTCCAATTTCTCTATTTTTTGTTTGCAGTCTTAATTTTTTTTCTAATCACACCTATTTGTTTATTTTTTTGGTTTACTTCCCTCCGCTTTCTTATCTTATCTTCGCTTTGTTGATCTTTTAGTTCCTTAATTTTCTTTAGTTGTGTGTTCTTGTCTTGTCTTTTATATCCATTGCTAATTCCCTCATCATTTTCATTATGTGTTTTTCATTTCTTCTTTGCGCTTTTCTCGGTGTTTTTGATCTTTTGTCTCTAAAATCTCAATTTTTTGTACTTACAGTTTGTACTTACAAACCTTAAAGAGTTTTGGAAATTGTAAGCATTTTATTTTATATTTATTGATGCGGTACTTAAATGACCGATGATATGATGCATATTCTTAACAAAAATGATTGTTTTATAATACAATGTATATAACAAACTTTTGCTACATTCTTCCTTCTATAAATATTATTTGTAATTATAATACAAATGTTAGGAGAGTACAGCTCTGGAGCGAACCATGGCCGGTGAGAGAAATCCTGTCTGTGTAGAGACTGTAGAGTTTAGGTGGGCGTACGACCGTCGACAGCGTTTCTCATCGGCCATGGTTCGTTCCGGGAGCTATATGTGCCTCTATCAGTAAATAACATTTTACGTAAAGCAAATT
The DNA here is from genome assembly GCF_917563875.1 of Diabrotica virgifera virgifera. Taxonomy (NCBI): domain Eukaryota; kingdom Metazoa; phylum Arthropoda; class Insecta; order Coleoptera; family Chrysomelidae; genus Diabrotica; species Diabrotica virgifera. The sequence continues at coordinate 1,873,130 of NC_065445.1, read as the reverse complement.
TTTATTTTGGTATAGGTGATAAGTAAATAAATAAATTGACAAATACTATCTTATGATAATGCTTTTGTTAAATATATGCAGTAAATCTTTTATGGATTTTAAAAGTGTGTGGAACTAAAAAAAGTAAAAAAAATCATTATTTATTATAAAAAAAAACAGTAATAGCGATAATGTTCTTTATAATACTAATTATATAAGATTAAATACTGTATCTAAGTACCTAGACGAAGATACAAATCCCATCCCCATTTAGCGAGGAAGTTAAACAAGGAGACATAATATTGCCAAAGTTTTTAATCTAGCCCTAGAAGACGTCTTCAAAACTACAAATGGGTCACCATATGGCATTAACTTTAATAGTAACAAGTTTCAAACTCATTTGCTGCAGATCGAAGAGGATGGAACTCGGCTAGGAGCCATTCTCGGAGCCATTGAACGGCACCTGACTGAAGTAACCATATAACGCGCTGGCGCGTAATCGGCAGTGGATGGATTAAACCACCTAAGATTATCAAAAAAAAGACTGGAGACTAATTTAGACTTCTATCAGCATAGATGGCAAGCTGGATTTAGATTGAGACGATCTAGATCTAACGACCACTTACTAGTGATAAAAAACCTGATACAAGAAGTCTGCAGAATACAACAAACCATTGACACTGGTATTCCTGGACTAAAAGTAAGCATTTGATACTATGAGCCAGCAGAAAATGATAAAAGCATTGGCATAATGCTAAAAAGACCATCGCTACACTAACATATTCACACATATTTACCAAAATGCCATAAGACTATATAAACAAGAAACAAATAAATTCTGTATACAGTGAGGAGTACGGCAAGGAGACACCATTTCTCCAAAGCTGTTCATGAAGCTTTTAGGATATACTTGCCAGAAGGCAGATCTGAACAAATATGGTATCAACATAAATGAAGAAATGCTCAGGCATTTGAGATTGGCAGATGGCATCGTCCTTAAAGCCGATCGTATTATGGATGATGCAGTAATAATGTTGGAAAAACTAGATCCCTCTTCCTTGAACAAGACGCAAATAATGACAAATCTGGTGCTGAATCATAATATTGCTGTTGACGGAAGAGACATTGAACAGACTGCATCATGTAAGTACCTACTTAAGACATGAAATTCGATTGAGCAGGGCTACCAGATCGCATAGGATTAGCCTGGGCAGCGTTTGATAAATAAAACTATGTACCTCGAACCTACCCATATGCCTCAAGAGGAAAATCTTTGACCAGTGTGTGTTACCTCTATTTATTTATGGAGCGGAAACATTAACACTCACAAAAAAGGAAGTGAACATGATTCGTGTTACTCAGGGGGCTAGGGAGCGCCACATGCTGGGTGTCTCTCTGAGAGAATACGTCGTAGAACAAAAACAACCGACGCTATCGAAAGAATAGCGTCGCTAAAGTGGAATTGGGCAGGATACGTCGCCAGATTATCAGACAACCCACGGAAAAAACGAATTTTAGAGTGGAGGCAACGACGAGAAGCACTGTGGAGTAGAGGACGCCTATCAACCAGGTGGATTGACGACCTGGAGCGTGTTAGCAGTCACTGAACGCAACCTGCACAAGACAGTGACAGATGAAAGGGCTGAGGGAGGCCTAACTCTAGCAGTGGACGCTTACAGGTTGTCGTTGATGATGATTATGATTAAACTTCAACGCCAATTAACTTATAACATATAAGTTCGGTACGGAATAACAAAACCAAGTGTGTGTTACTACACATTAATGTTAATAGGGTAAAAAATACTTTTAATGGTACGTTACGTTAAGCATATAGCTAAAATTTACTCCTGAAATAATACTTTTTGCCTTAATAATAATAAAAATACTATTATTACCTTTTATATCACTACCATTTACATAGCTGCATTTCTTAGGTGCACACACTAATAAAATCATAATAGAAACGTGTTAAAGAAAAAGCTTAAAAGTAATGTTAGCGCTTCATGCAATAGGGTAAAAAAGCAAACAAATACCTTGCAAAACAAAAACCACAGCAAGCATATTTACACATTTACAAAATTGACCCAAGCTCCCCCACTCTGAGCGTTATTCGTTTCCGCTACATCGGGCTTAGCTTCAACCCTCTCTACATTAGTGCCATCATCAAACAAATTATCAGAACTGGTATTAGCAGCGCTGGATTCGTCTTTGAAGTTATCAGAAAACTGTTCGCTTAGCTCCAGTAGATCGGAACCTGATTTGTTGATCATCTGCGTGAAGAAATGGTCCGGTCTTTTGCTATAGTCGTTGCTGTCGTTAAAGAGATCTGGTTTTTTCCCGAAAAAGTTCTCTGTTTGTTGGTCATACTCGTCGCCATCATCAAAGAACATGTTGGCAGTTCCTGGTCCGTCTGGATTATGTCGAATGTCTATGTTCGGATAAAATGGAGTTTTGTGCTTGAAGTTTGATTCTCTGCTATCATTTCCGAAGTTGTTGTTCAACCACATATTCGTGTTTAGTTCCCTCAGTTGGTTACCGCTATTCGCCTCGAAGAGATTGTCTTGCTTCAGGTTAAGCAAGCTGCTGAACCTCTGTTTCATTTCGTGTTCTATCACACAGTTGCGGTACTCATTTTTCAATCTCCGCAGATCTAGTTCTTGTTGCGTCATATCTGGTACCACACCATAGTTCTGTAGCAAAATGACGTCTGGAAGTCCATAGTATGGATGGGTTTCCACTTCTGCTACGTTTATGCGCCTTTGGAGCGAACCAAAGTAGGGATTGTGATGCAGATGAGGTAGTTCTGATAATTGCATGACTGGGGTAATGTGAGAGGGTATGTTTTGTGAAGGCCAGGGAAGATTATATGGCAGCTGACAGCTAAAATGAGTGAGAAAAAAGAATAAGGGATATGTTGCAAGGGGTTAACTAAAACTAGTGATTTTTTGGATCATTTTGCTTATACAATTATTATCTAACAAATATTTGTTTAATTATTCTAGAGTCTAAGAAATAAAACATATTAAGAGATATCTTCTTTTTCACGTGCCATATCAGAATTATCACCATTGCGAAAGCTTTAGTGTCTTTTGCTACATGGAATAATTATCCTGCATTTGATATCTGAATCCATTCACGAATGTTTTTCAACCAAGAAGACACATTTTCCAGTGTTTAACCATCTTTAGCAATTCTCTATCTTTCTTGACACCCCTGAGTACTTTCCTTATTAGTTTTTCTTGATGTCCACGGTATCTTCAGCATCCGACTATGAATTCGCATTTCCAAAGCTTTAAATATATTCATGCTTGATACTTTTAGTATCCTCTCCTCTGTACCATACACGAGTGGGTACAGACCAAATAGAGAACTTAGCCATTCTTTGTATTAGTTCTAAAGTGAGATTATTTTATTGCAAATAAATGTCTTCATTGGTATAAAAATAGTTTCAATGATTGCAATTCTGCGTCTTGTCTGACTCCTCGTTGTATGGAGATTTCGTCGGTGTAGTTGTAGTTATCTCCCATTTTTACAACAGCAGTTTAATTCCAGTACAGATTTTTAATGACACGAATATCGTCATCCATTCCTATATTTTTACATTAATTTTACATGCATCTTTTTCTTTGATCTCGGTATTTTTGTAGATGGATATGATTCATTCTTAGACTTTTATTATTTTGAATTACCAAAAAGTTACTAATTTACCAAAATGTATCCAAAATACCTTCAAATTAGTATGTGTAAGGTGACAACAAAATAAGAAGTAAAAGAGCGTACTGAAGTACAAATAAAAAATAAATAATGTGCTATATCTAAAGCACAAACTTTAGCGACATCTATTAAGCTTTACACTAACTGTTTAAATTCATTCTAGTTTTAGTTCTCGTGTGAGTCGGACGTGTCAATAGCCGGTGCTGACGAGTAATCTAAACGCTTTACAAATACGAATAATAAGTATCGATAATTATTCAAATAATATATAGACTAATAACTCGCGTTTTTGTTTCTATTTTTTAATTAAATGAGTGCGGACACGGGCGGTAAACCGCCCCCTGAACCTGATGGACCTCCCAATACCACCCTTAGTAGTCCAGATATTGAAATGGAATCCCCTAGCAATTTTAAAGGTTTTAGTAAGGCTGAACTCAACCAAACTGTAAGTACTTCCGATCCTATTAAATCTAACGATGACAAACAAAAAGAAATTTTTAAGTATACCATAAATGACCGTGGACCGTTCCATATATATGTTGAAAATAAAGATAGCGATCTTAAAGGTAAACTTAATGCATTAAAAATTGGTGACATTATTCTTACAAAATTCCCAGAATTAGATAATAAAATAATTAGTATCGATACAATTGGCAGAAATAAATTAAGAATTAAATTTACGGATTCTAAAAACGCTAATTACCTTATCGACAAGAAAGACGATCCGGTTTTTGTTAAAAACAATTTGGATGTTTATATACCTAAATTTATTATTATTAGACAAGGTGTTATACGGGATGTCTCAACAGAATTCTCCGATGAATATCTTAAAAATAAAATTAAAAAATTCGAAATAAATTCTAATTTTGAGGTAGTAAACGTTTCTAGAATAAATAGAAAAACGGTTACCGATGATAAAATAAATTATGTTCCTACTAAATCGTGTGTAGTAAGCTTTAAAACACAAGTACTTCCAAAATACGTTACTATAAATAAGGTGTTGAAAGAAATTGAACCATATCAACAAAAAGTCCTGCTTTGTTTCAACTGTTTGCGATTTGGCCACCAGGGGAAGCATTGTAGGAGTAACCCCCGTTGTAACAATTGCCAGAAAGACCATAATACAAAAGAGTGTCAGGAAACAACATTAACCCCAAAATGTTTTAGTTGTATGGGAGACCACTTCACAACAAATCTTAAGTCATGTCCAGAATTCAAAAGACAGAAATTAATTAAAGAATGCATGACTAATAGTAATATTAATTACCATGATGCCAACAAACAAATTCCCCGCAAATCTTATGCAGACGTAACATCAAATAACATTATTAAAGATTCTCATCAACAAAATTTGCCTTCTTCTAATTACCCTCTTGTTAACCAAAGTTTAAATAGCTCTTCTGTTACTCGTCCATTCACATTTTCGGCCAATAGTAATCATAATAAATATACAGTCGTCAAATCTTCTAAAGGCAGCAAAAGGCAGAGACCAAATAGTCCTGTCTTGACACAGTCAGATCCAGAATACACATTTAACTTTAGACAATCAGGAACTAATATTCCAATTATAAATAGTCCTTCATATAAAAATAATTTAAATTCAAATTCTCACACGCTACAAACAGAGTCAAACTCTGATATTTTAGATATAATTTTTACTATTGTTACCGAACTTTTTAAAAATTTTAGGGAAACTAATAATCCCAATGTTACTAAACAAGACTTACAGCAAATATTAATTAGTAAACAATTATTAAACGTGCACAATATACCAACTACTTCGTCGTCTTCTCAGCTATAAACAAACTCAACATTTTACAGTGGAACTGCAGATCTGCAGTTGGCAATAAAGAAAACTTAGAATATCTCTTAAATACAACAGAAACTACCATAGCAGCTTTGTCAGAGACCTGGTTCAAACAGGAAAGGTTTTATAACTTCCAAGGTTATAATATTGTTCGGTCAGATCGTATGGATGGTTACGGTGGGGTAGCCATACTAGTAAAATCCAATAGATTATTTTCAGAAGTCGTAGTACAGAAACCAGCAAGAATGATGTGTACATGCATCGAAGTGAAACTTCTACCTAATAACAAAGCAGTGTACATATTGTCAATATACATTAAACCAAAGACTCGGATAGAAGTAAGAGAATGGATACAATTTTTCGAAAACTTACCACGACCTTTTATAATTGCTGGAGATTTCAACGCTCATCATCTTTCTTGGGGTTGTGAGTTTAATGATGTCTATGGTGTTTCTTTGCTCAATGCTATTAATCACTGCAATCTTGTGTATCTCAATGATGGTGCACCCACACTTGTTACGTCAGGTAGAAAAAGTGCCATTGATCTGTCTATTTGTACGCAAGACATAGTACATTTAATATCTTGGTCAGTCATACAGGATCCTCATGGATCCAATCACCTTCCTATATATATGAAGTTTAATAACTCTGACTCAGGCGTACAAACCTATGGTCCAGTTCACAACATATGGGTTCTTAAAAGAGCCAACTGGAATCTGTACACGACAACACTAGAGGAAATGAGCACCGCATGTAACTACAACAATTTCATAGACACGATAAACTCAGCTGCAAACATTTGTATCCCGAAAAGAACAATAATAAGAAATAAGTACTGGAAGCACAAACCAAAACAATGGTGGAATGAGACCTGCAACAACATTGCTCATAGGAGAAAAGAAGCTTTCAGATTATGGAAAGAAAACCCAAACATACAAAATTTACTTGAATTCAAACGGGTTGATGCCATCGCAAAAAAAACATTCAAAGAAACAAAAAGAATTCAGTGGAGGAAATATGTTGAGAGCCTAAATCAGACAACTCCCATCACTGAAGTATGGAAAAAGGTAAATAGTTTTAAGAATCGTAAGCAGCAGAATAAGTTACCTATTGATCTGGAAGCGAATTGGATAGAAGAATTCCATGCCACAATCTCACCAGACTGGGCAAAAGAATGCATAGAATACAATCAGTTATCTTTAAAAACTGTTCCCAGAAACAACTTGTACTTACTTGAACGTTTTGAGATGTGGGAATTAGAAAGATCGTTGAAACTATCTAATAATACTTCACCAGGCGAGGACAATATAACTTACTCCATGCTGTTTCACCTCCCATTTAAACATAAAAAGTCTCTGTTAGAAATCTATAATAGTATCTGGACTGGTGCAAGTCCTATTCCGGATAGCTGGAAGAACTATATAATATTACCTATTAAAAAGAAAGACAAACCGCTAGACCTCTCAAGTTCGTACAGACCTATATCCCTGGCATCTTGTATTCTTAAAACTTTGGAAAGAATAATAAAGAATCGATTAGAACAATGGCTAGAATTTGAACACATCCTACCAAACTCACAATATGGTTTCCGGAAATGTAGGTCCACTCTCGAAGCTATTACTGTTCTCGTTACAGATATACTGACAGGGTATACAATAAAAAAACATACAGCTGCAGTTTTTATTGACCTTTCCTCGGCTTTTGATAACGTAAATTTAAACATTTTGTACCATAAGCTGACATCAATAGGAATACCTCATGAAATATGTTCATTTTTAATTTCACTATACTCCGATAGACGACTTTCACTAAAATTAAACCAAAACCTTCAAGGATCCCGAACATCGAATTTAGGACTCCCTCAAGGCAGCATACTCAGCCCGCTACTTTTTATACTGTATACAATGGACTTCGAAGTAAATTTGAATAACGTGAATATGATACAGTTTGCTGATGATATAGTTATCTACACCAACGGTACTACTATTTCAAATTGTCAGAACATTTTAAACACAAACCTATGGTCAGTTAAGCACTGGTTAGATTCAAACAACTTAATTCTTTCTGAAAAAAAATCTGAAGTGTGTATTTTTACTAAAAAAAGGGACATAACTCAAGTACAGTTACAACTGGGACCATATCTTCTTCCAATCAAAAATTGTGTTAAATACCTTGGACTCTATTTAGACAGAAAATTACTGTGGAAAGATACCATCCACCATGCAATAAAAAAAACCGAGAACGCTATGAATATTTTGAGAGCATTCTGCCATACCAAATGGGGAGCAGATCCAAATACCGCTTTACTGTTCTATAAAACAATGGTTAGAAGTATATTAGACTATGGCAGTCACCTATATGGAACAGCAGCACATACTCACCGAAACAAAATAGAGACTCAGAAAAACACAAGTTTGAGAATATGTCTTGGTTATCTTAAATCTACCCCAATAAATATTATAGAAGTCGAATCTGTAGAACCTCCACTATCTTTCAGAAGGCAGCTAATTAGTCATAAATTTATGGCTAAAGCCATATCCAAAGAAGCCAGCTATCTTCGTAACATTCACGACCTCACTGTCCTAGTACTCACCCATCCATATTGGCATTCAAAAGCTACTCCACTCCTAGTAAACAGCTATACCACACTGGCACAAATCTCTAACTCCCTGTCTATCAACAAAACTATACCTATCTACACCGAACCTCCCCATGTTTTCTTTTCAAAACATATAAAAACATACTACCTGGACCCAAAAGAAAACTTTCTAGAAACCATTAATGGAAGATGGCCTGAACACCAATACATATATACTGACGGATCCAAGTTGAATGGAAAAGTAGGCTGTGCCTTTTATGACGCAAACTCTTCCCAATATTACAAGTTCAAGCTACCAGATGAGTGTTCCATATATACCGCCGAAACAATTGCCATAGCAAATGCATTTAGATACGTCCAGTCGAGAAACACACAGAATCATGTTATATTCACTGACAGTAAAAGTGCAGTTGACCGAATAACAAACTTGAAATCATCGAAAAACCTTACTAACATAGAGGCAGAAATATTAAAACTGAACTTTGAAGCAACAAAACAAAGGAAAACAATAGCTGTAGTGTGGATTAAAGGGCACTCAGGAATAAAAGGTAATGATGCAGTGGATACACTAGCCAAATCAGCCACTGACACAGGCTACTATCTAACCACCAATATTGTTCCATATACAGATCTTACCTCCAAGTTTACTTCACATTTAAAACAATTGTGGCAGCAAGAATATAATTCATCAGTCACAGGGCTTAACTATGTCGGCCACCAAAATAACATACCATTGAAAAGCTGGTTTCATGAATTAACCAAACGAAACTTCATTGTTACAATAAACAGAATAAGATCTAATCATGCTATGACTCCTTTGTACAAATATAAAATAGGACTGGATGAAAACCCATATTGTCCATGCGGAGAAGTTGGTGATATGAACCATGTAATCCTAGAATGTTCAAGAAATAAGAAGAGCATAGAATCATTTTTCGAAGAAATGGTAAATCTCAAATTCTGTTTGCCAACCAGTCTAAATTGTATAATTTTTAGTAATAATATTAACTTATATCAATGTTTGTATAATCATTTAATTCGTTGCAAAATGAAATTGTAAAAAACTAACATCATTGTAAGCAATTCTGCGATACAAAATATTATTGTAAGTGTGTTCACGAAAAAATTAACAAAAAAAATAATTAAAAAAAAAAAGTTAAAAAAAAAAGTAAAATAATGATAAACAAATAAAAAAAAACAAAAAAAAACAATGAAAAAAAAAGGAAATAAAACTAAACAAAATACTACATAAATAAAGCATAAAAAAAAAAACAAAAATATAATTAAAAAAAAATAAAAAAAATATACATATAAAAAAATGCACTAAACAGAAACACACATTTTACTAACACAATATTATTTATCCTAGGGTGTGAGAATTTGAAAAATCAATTTATTTATATTGGATCAAAAAAAAATGCTCCCTTTATATTTCATAAATAAAAAATAAGTCTGGCTAATTGGTTCATGCCAAAGCCAATTATATAAAAAAAAAAAAAAAAAAAAAACTGTTTAAATTAAACAAATTATTTAATTACTGCTTTCATTGATTGCTTTATAATATTGTTATTTATAATAGTACAAGATGAAAATAGGTTTTAGATAAATATAAATACTTAAGCCGTTCTTAGACAGTCAAATAGTACAATACTTTTGCCTGTTTTGTCGCCCGTCTCTGCATTTATTAATATTTTTGGTATTCTTTCTTCTTTCATTCTGTCTAAATATCCCAACCATCTCAATCTTGATAATTTTACTACTTCTGATATCGCAGGATCTTTAAAAAGACTCATAATCTCAGAATTAGTTTTTCTTCTATAAAGCCCCCCCCCCCTATTTAATACCTTCAAAAATTCTTCTCGGTATGTTCCTTTCCCATACATTTATTTTTTTTTTCTGCTTGTGTTTGGTTTAGCACACATTTTTTGATTGCATAGAGGACTGTCAGTCTCAAAACTGTTTTGTCTATAATATGTATTTTGGCAAGTCTCGTTATATTTTTAGATGTAAGGATTTTGTGTAAAACTCATGCCTGAACAGTCTCTTTAGCTATTCTTTCGTCTAGCTCACAGTTATCTTTTTCGCTGTCACGTATGTTAGTTTCCAGCTAAGTGAAATTCTCAACTTCTTGTCTGCATTCTCGTTGATCTTGAAGATTACCTATTTAGACCAGGGCGCATCTGTAAAAATATTAGCACATTTGGACGTTGAGAAGTGACTCAAAATTTTTTGCAAAAATTGCTTGAAAATAACTCAAATAATAATATTTGAGTTATCCTCCCTCTCAAAAACATCCGGAACATTGTTTAAATAATCAAAATGTCAAAAAATGAAGAAACAATTCTATTTTTTTTTCTTCGTTTTTTGATTATAACTTAAAAGTATTCATTTTCGAGAAAATTTGTACTAACATAAAAGTTGCGTAATTAAATTTTCTACAATATAGAATTGGTTAAAGATTTAGGAAATAGTCACCCCTTGTTGCAAAATAGCAATAATTGCGAAAAAAACATACAAAAACAAGTATTCGCATTTTACGTTTTTCAACCATTTATGCTACACTTAGGACCTTCATATTTTACCCAGAAAAACTTTATGATCCAGTAAAACAATACTGTAAATTTCATTAAGATCGGTTCAATAAATTTTGCAAAATAAATTTTGCAATCCAGCTTTCCAAAAAAAATTCATTTTTTCAAAATGTTACAGGACTGAAAATAAAGCAGCTAGCAAGTTGAATTTTTTTTTTGCTTATAGAATTGTACTGTACATTTCATTTGCCATTTGCAAAACTAAAATCGATTAACTACCACGGCGTCAGAAATTTTTTTAAATAAACATTAATTATTGGTGCTACGCGCAGGACAGCGGATAGTTTGCTCTGATTGGGCATTCCAATGACCTTTGATAATGATTGATACATTTTAATTTTTATTACATTTCGATATAAATAAATAAATTTGTTTATTGCAAAATAAAAACACATACTATATCCTTTGAAATAATACTTTTTTTAGCAAAAACTTTCTTTGTTCACATATTTTAACTTAGAGAATAAAAGTTTATTATTTTTAAACATATACAATTGTTTAAACAATATTTCACAAACAATAATAAAATTAGTTTGATTTTTGTGGAATTAAAATATTAAAATACAACAAAATATAGAGTAAGAAAATAATATATTAGATAAAGATTGGAAGAAATGTTGGTGGAAATTAACTTGTGCGAACCGAACACCGCTGTCCTGCGCGTAGCACCAAAAATTAATTGTTATTTAAAAAAATTCCTGACGCCGTGGTAATTAATCGATATCAATTTTGAAAATTGAAAATGAAAGGTACAGTACACTTCTATAAGCAAAAAAGGATTCAACTTGCTATCTGCTTTATTTTCAGTCCTGCAACATTAAAAAAAATGATTTTTTTGCGAAAGCTGGCTTGCAAAATCTATTAAACCAATCTTAATGAAATTTACAGTGTTGTTTTACTATATCATACAGTTTTCTGGATAAAACATGAAGATCCTAGGTGTAGCATAAATGGTTGAAAAACGTAAAATGCAACGACTTGTTTTTGTATGGTTTTTTTTTCGCCATTATTGCTATTTTGCAACAAGGGTGAGTATTTTTTAAATTAACAACCAATTCTATATTGTAGGAAATTTAATTACGCAACTTTTATGGCAGTACAACTTTTCTCAGAAATGAATAGTTTTAAAGTTATAATCAAAAAACATCCTTTTGACATCCTCCAATTTCCTTCATATTTTGACATTTTGATTATTTAAACAATGTTCCGGATCATTTTGAGTGGGAGGATAACTCAAATATTATTATTCGAGTTATTTTCAAGCAATTTTTGCAAAAAAATTTGAGTCACCTCTCAACGTCCATCTCAAAACAGATGCGCCCTGGACTAATTCTCTTAATCTTGTTTGAGATAATGTAAATTTCATGTACTTTGATTTGGTTTCATTGATGACTAGGTTGAGTTTTTCTGCTGCGTACCTAATAAATTATAGGTACCTACATAAATAAATCTTTCACATAAGTTTTGAAGTTTTAACTCCTTTATATACCTTACAGATTTGTCTAATATTCATTATTATAAAATATCTTCCCAGTTCAAAGTTATTGCAATGAAACAGTATAAGATATATGATGGGTACTACAAAACTGGTCCACGGTACTCTGATTTTCTCTGTAGAGTACTAGAGATTGAAAATTATTAAAGTGAGACTTTCAAATGAATGATAGAAGTTAACCTAATCATCATCGTTGTGAAAGATACGCTTATCAATACACATTTTAAGCAAATCGGAGCAGACCGTTTAGTTTATTTAAGAACAATTCTTACAGAGGTTCATTATTTTTAAAAGTAAAAAAATAAGAGACGTAATAGGCAATGCGTAGTAATCAATAGAGCAAATGCAAAATAGATAAAAGAGAACAGCTAAACAGGCTTATTTAAAATGCCAGTAGCGGGACTCTGTAACTTTTATAGCGAAAGCGTAAGCGTGATATCCGAACGCTTTAATCAAGTTATACTCTGTAAACTGCTGTCGGATGACGTCGGCAACACCGAATGGAGTTCGGAAGTAAAGCGAAACGTGATTATTTGTGGTTTCGTTTCACCACGTTTAGCGCTTAGAGTGACGTTTAGAAGAAGAATTTGACAATTTTACTTGGTTTTGAGGTTGTTTGTACGTCGTAGAGTCACAGAATAACTAACCATATGGTTAGTTATTCTGTGGTAGAGTATTGCGATAGTATAGCGAAGCGAAGTCACACAATACAGAGTACGATTCGAACTGAACCGTTGCTTTGCTACGCTTTCGCTATAAAAGTTATAGAGTCCCACTGCAGCTATAAGTTTTGTGGTTTCATAATAATCCGTACGCATATTTGTAGAACTTACCGATTCTGAGCAATTTTTCTTAGGGTATCGGGGACTCGAATTAATTTATCTAAAGTTTTTACAATCGACTGGAAAGTAGGCCTGTGTGTCCTTTCTTTCTGCCAACAGTCTAACATTAATTGGTAAATGGCCTCCGGACAATCCATCGGCGCTGGCAATCTAAAAACAGAAAACAAGTAAGTGCATTGTGCATTATTAATGATAATTTGTAGCCAACAGACAAACAGTCTATTTAAAGAGGTGTCAAATAGAGTTTTGTCTTATCCCCAACTTTGTTTAATGTGTAATCCAAAATAATATTTAACGAAGCCTTGGAAGGGCAATGTGGAGTTCAAATTGGGGGAGAAACTATTAATAACATCAGACATGCAGATGACACAGTGACCATGGCTGAAAGTATCGAAGATCTTCAATTCCTTATATATCGAGTTACTAGAGAATGCTCCAATAACGGACTTGGCATAAATACAGTCGGAAAAATGAAAAAATACCGATGAACGAACATATAAAACACGCTGTATTTTCCTGTCACCGTGTCACAAAGAAAATTGCCCAGCGCAAGTTCATGTAATAGCTATTTGTATAACAAGGGAGGAAAGTGTTACTTTTCCTCCCGAGAATGAAGTTTCATGAATGAAGTAATCATTCAAGGGAGGAAAAGGCACTTTACTCCCATGTTATACATATGGTTTTTCCGCCTTCCTCAAATAACAAGTCATTTTTTCATTTTTACTTAATTTATTCAAGTAACTAACCAACAAAATTTATTAGAACTAAAACGAACAAGTAGGGACAATATAACTGTCAACTGTCAAATATAAGTCAAATTATTAATGTAAACATTGTTAAATCAAAATAACAATTTACTGTTTTTTACCATTCTGCAAAGTACAGGGTGTTTTATAAATAAACTTTAAAATGTATAGATACTTCCGTAATAGAAAATAGATATTGTACAGGGCCTCAATAAGTTATATTTCATGAATGAAATATCATGACGCCACTTTTACTTTTCCTCCATAGGGAGGAAAAATATTTTCCTCCCTAGGGAGGAAAAATATTTTCCTCCCTAGGAAGGAAAAGTACAACTTTGCTCCCTACAATCAGGTCCGGAAAAGTATACTTTCGGTAGAGGTAGGTGGAAATAATAATTATTACATGTACCTGCGCTGGCCAATTTTCTTTGTAACACGGTGACAGGAAAATACAGCGTGTTTTATATGTTCGTTCATGGGTATTCTTCCATTTTTCCTACTGTACATCAAAGACAAAGTTACTTGTGGTTAGTAAACAAGACGTCGGCCCTATGCAACTAATTGTCAACAATGAGCCAACTACAAAAATTAACCATTTTAAATACCTAAGATGTTGGGTAAAAGAGACACTAAATCCTGATGAAGAAATTAAAACTACTATAGAAATTGCATGAGGAGCATTTATGAAACTAAGATATATACTGTCCAATTCTCAGCTGAACTTACAACGAAGAATTCCTAAAATTTTATGTGTGTCCTGTATATGGATGTGAAACCTGGATCATCAAGGTTAACATGATGAACAAATTAGAAGCCTTCGAGATGTGGTCATATCGTAGAATTCTCAGAATATCATGGGTTCAACGCATTTCAAAAAGAGAAGCTTTAAACAGAATATATCAAGGTGAAAGTGACTTAACGAAGATGATAAAAAAGAGAAAACTTGAATATCTGGGGCATATAATGAGAGGCAGCAGATATTGGATACTGCAGTTATATTCAATGAAGATTCCGGGAAAAGAGGGAATTGATAGGAAGAAATATTCATGGATCCGAAACCTTCGTCAATGGACTGGCTTATCAAGAACGATATCGGCAAATTGGCAAGGAAGCTACCTACGCCTAAAATTTGGTCATGGTACTCAAAGAAGATAAACAGCACATAGATAAATTTTTGAGGCAAAAGTATATAATATGATAAGACATATAAAAAGGCATCTAAGCTTCTTCCTTCTATCCAGATTCTCGAGGGAGTCTATAACCCCTAGACAGCGCGTCCCCAGGTCGCGGATAGTAGAATGTCCTCACCAGCTTCGGCTGGCGGGCAGGTGGGGAATAAAATACCACCCGGGAACCAACAGACAGCTCCGCAGAGCGGACGGATCCGCAGGACAGATGGTGCTTTTGAGCTGCAGTGGAAGCAAACTGTGTAGGAGAAGAAATACTCCAACAACAACACTATTACTTCAAGTCTAAGGGAGGTCTAAGGGTAGATTTATCAGTTAAATTTAAAATATAAATAAAAGACACTCTTTACCTATATCCTTTTTCGATGCTTTTGATGACATCTTGATTCGACCAGTTCCAGTACGGCCGTTCTCCATACGACATTACTTCCCAACAAACTATGCCCATGGACCACACATCACTGGCGGAAGTAAACTTACGGAAGGCGATGGCTTCTGGGGCTGTCCATCGCACCGGAATTTTTCCTCCCTAAAATAATTAAATCAAGTTAAAATTGTAGCTCAAACCTTACAAGCAATCAGTTTAAAGGGTATGTTATAGTTTTGGAACTTTATATAAATAGTGTTGAAATATCAGTACTTATTAATTAAAACAACTTTGGTAAACTGAATTGGTAAAATCCGGCTGGAAGGACCAAATCTTGAATCAAAATTATTGATCAATTATCAAAATATTTTAAATAAAATAAAAATTGGTCCCACTCTACATAAGTAGCATAAAATAGTTTCTCATCATCCCTTTTCATAGTAATTAAAGAAGCCGCTTCAATCAAAGACGCATCTTTGACTGAGACAGCCATTTGAAAAAGTACAAAAATAGTTGTAAAAATAAATATAACGTACCCTCGTTGTGTAAGCTCCTTCAGTGGCACTTTCAATTTCTCGGCTGAGGCCGAAATCTGCTATCTTACAAACTAACTGCGAATTCACCAACACGTTTCTTGCTGCTAAATCTCGATGTACATAATTCATTTCACTTAAGTACTGCATACCCGATGCGATACCCCTCAACATACCCGTCAGCTGAATCACTTGGAACTTTCCATCGTTTGCCTAAAACAAAGAATTTATTACATAATATATAACTCCGTCTGCAGTTTTGTTGGGTGGATGGAGTAGCTCGACAGAACTGTTGCCGATCCCAAGCATGCATAAAGGTGAGTGTACAGCCAGGTTAGCACCTTACACCTTACGGTTAGACTTAAACCCATATAGCTCATAGACACAGGATTGTGGTTCTAAACAAGAATAAGTCACGGGGAGTCATTGAGCCCTATGCTCTTCAATTTACAGAAAGGAAGATAATACAGAATGCGGAAACAGAGAAGTAAAAATATTCTGTTACTCAGAAGACGCAATATTGATAGTCTAACATGAAGAGAGTGTGCAGACTATAAAGAGGAGTAAATACATTAAAAGAAAATGTAATGTTTCATACTTCTGCCAAGTATGAAAAGGATACGTCGAATAGTTTTAAAATACTGAGCAAAAATACTTTATAAATTTTTAAATAAAACACCCTGTAACTCAGTAAGGAGCCAGATTTTATTTAAGCGATTTTGGTTAAATCCTAATATTTTGATGTCTTCTATCACCCATTAGCTAATGTCAAATTAATTATGGGACACCCTGTATATATAGAGATAAAAATGTTTTAAAAACAAGACTTACCCGTAGGAAGGTATCAAGTGATCCATTCTCCATGTATTCTGTGATAATCATCACTGGATTCGACTTTGTAACTACACCTTGTAAAAAGATAACGTTGGGATGTTCAAATTGTCCCATTATTGACGCTTCCGTCAGGAAATCGTTACGGGATTTGTCCAAGGATCCAGCTTTTAAGGTTTTTATTGCTACGTCGATATCGACTCCGTTCATTTTTAATTTTCCTCGGCACACGTCACCGAATTCTCCTCCTCCTAAAAAGATAAAGTTTTATGAAATTAACAGACATGTTACTTTAGGTTAGAAGTAGTATATATTTGTATTAAGGGCCAGTAGTTCTTGAAATCCTATCATGTCTGCCTTGGTAACGATAGCCAGAGCCAGCGCTTACCGCTCGCTTGCCATCAAACTATACGCAAGCACACCTAGCGTCACAAAATTCCACTACCATCCATGCGAGCTGGAGACGAAACACTGGCAACGATATAAATCGAAGCCCGCAGCAAAAGAGAATCGTGTTCTACCAGAGTACTGATGTGGTGAGCATTCCACCGGCCCCTTCGGTATTGGGTACATAATTTTTAACTCGGGCCAAGTGCATCTATCTAGAACCAGAGGTTTTTTAGTCAATCTACCATCTACCCACCTCTGTGTTATCTTTTCCCTTTTTGCTTATATGTCCATGGTATCGAATCTATTTTGACTTTTGTGAAATTTATTACACAGATATTCCTATTTATCATCTTGAATTGTTTTTTCAATCAATCTCATTATTTACTGACAAAAAGATTTTATGTATTTATATCTTACCTATAATAGCTTCAATTGTAATACAACTTGCATCTATTTCTCTTGCGAATTCTCTTACTGCTTGGTTGGGATCTTCATATGTATGAGGATCTATGTAGGTCCTTGAGGAACCACTTATTCCAGTAAAGAGAGGTGTTGTCACTATAATAAATTCATTACTATAATTAAAATATGGAACATATTTATACTAGTATAAAAATAAACTTAAAATAATGATTGCGAATATGATATACAACCAGAAGCTACAAATAATATGGTTAAATTAGTAAACATTTAGTAAACATAATAAAACATTTTTTTAATGAAATTTAATCAATATCAATTAGAAATAAGAAATAAATTTCAGGTTTTGGAAATACATAAAAATGCAAGTAAGATGTAGAAAAGCTTTCATAAAAAAATAAGTACCTATTATAGAAGCAGAATTGGAACAAAGAAGAAAACGAAAAGGAAAAAACGGTTCGACGACAAATGCGAAAGAGAATAACAACATCAAAAATGAGTATTAAATAGTCGAAATAGGACTACCCCAGCCTAGAAGAAATTAGAAATGCTATAAAAACACTTAAAGGTGATAAATCCTCTGGTCTGGAAATATTGTACCATAGGAAAGGAAAAAAGGAATAATGTATTAACTATATTAGATTAAACAGATTATTACCATACGCCGAAGAAATAGTTGGGGACCACCAGTGTGGTTTCGGGCCTGGAAGATCGACAGTTGATCATAAAATATATTGTTTACTATTAGACAAATGCTTGAAAAGTATAGGGAGTATAATCAAGACGTACATCAGATATTTGTAGATTTCAAGCAGATTTATGATTCAATTGATCGTTCAAAACTATGGACTGCAATGGTTGAGCTGGGCATAATTAAGAAACTAGCTGAGGTATATAAGTATATAGCTGCGGTGTATAAGTTACTCCTTTGCATAAGTTAGAACAGGAATATTAAATGTTTTTTGTGTAAATGTCATGCGAAAAATATATCCGAAAATCTAGCCAGACATATCTTTTCGGGAAGCAAAGATCATTCTCTCTTTGCCGATGTTGCAGATGATAGCACAATCAACGTCTTATGTAAATAGTTTTCGTTTCACTTTCATTAAAAAGTTAATACCGTAAAAATTATGTTAAAAAAAACAAATTTTAAGAAATTCTTAAATTATGTTAGGAACCAACACCAATCTGGTGGAACAATACAAATTATAATTACCGTTGGTATGTGTAGCAACTATAGGAGGATTATCCAAGCTATGATGAACTAAAAATTAAAAAAGCACAAATAAAGCAAAACAAAAAAAACACAAAATTAAAAAATAAAGCCGAATTTTTACAAACCTTATTATGACTGTATAACAAAGCAAAATCAGCTGCACAACCTACGGCCACACGAGCGACAATTACAGTGCTGTAAGAGCAGCAAAATGAAGCTCGAAATATGGGTCCTACAGTGAGTACAGTAGTGTATGGCCAGACAGCTCTGTAAATATACTCACTATACTCACTGTAGGATCCATTTTTTGAGCTTCATTTTACTGCTCTTACAGCGCTGTAATTGTCGCTTGTCTGGCCGTAGGGTCAAGGGTTTGTCATTAACTATCCCTCAGACACCCTTTAAAACCTTCAAAAAACTATAGAACATCTTTTCAGCTGTTTTTTTTTATATTTCAGACATAGTTATATTCAATAACTTTAAGATTTAGACTACAGTCAAATTCTAATTCTGCCGTGCTTAGCCAAAACGCCGTATCTACAGAGACATCACATTTGAGTAAAATCGATTTTTGTTCGAAGTATTTGTATACATTTACACAGGATACGGCATAAGATGCGGTTTGTTTAATGTGTTTTGGCTTAACTTACGTCATTTTTTGGTAAGCAAATAAGATAGATATGCACATTTGGGTTAAAAAGAAGTAATAATATGATTTTTTCAGATTTTTGCAGATACGGCGTTTTCGCTAAGCACGACAGAATTAGCCTTCTTCGGTCCATCTTTAGACATAGGCCTCCCCAATCCTTTTCCATTCTTCTCTGTCGGTCGCTACATAGTCATCCACCTAGAGCCCATGTGCTTCTTGATATCATGTGCCTATCTCATTTGGGCCTTCCTCTTCTTTCTTTTATATGCCCACGGTCTCTAATTTATAAGAATTTTGTTCCATCGGTCTTCTTTTGTCTTATAGTGTGTCCAGCAAATCTCCATTTCAACTTTGCAGCTTCTTGTCTAACATCCCTAACTTTGGTTTTCTAACAGTTTGGTTTGGTTCTTTCTTCTTCTTCTTCTTCTTCTGGTCCCTATCCATTTTGGATGTTGGAAATCATATTGGCAATCATAAACTTGCTCGCCGCGGCTCGAAACAGTTGCGTTGATGTTTTCTTAAACTATGTTCTCAAATTCCGCAGCCATGATATTCTCTACCGTCTCCACTCTTACCTTGTAATATGGAATGCAACAGGTTCTTTAACAGTCATATTAAAGTTGTAAAATTCAAGATTACGTTACAAAAAACAAAGGTAATAATAACACAGAGTAAATTTCAATAATAACTATTTCTAAACTTACTGTAGGTGACTACCAGTCCTTTAAGGAAATAGGAGAGGCGTGAAAGTGCAGTAGAGGTGTCAATATCATTAATTTTTCTTACGAGCATAGACATTTTATTGTATTACAAATAAACAACAAGAGAGGGCCAAAAAGTTTCTTTATTAAATATGTTTTTTTTCTTGTAAAACACTTTTGTGATTTTAACGCTATTCAATTTTAGAATCTGACATCAAACTAGAGCTGGTAAAATTTGGATATTTAATATAATTTTGAAAGCTCGCAGAAAAACTTATACAACAGTTTTAAAAATATTGCCCATACATGTAAATACTTTTTACATTTTTTTTTTGTTTTCCTTGGCGTTGGAGAGTCGTTTTTTAAAGTTTTGAAGTAAGATAATCTCCTGGCCAAAAATAATCAGTTTTTACTTATAAGAGTGTATTTTTAAATCATATTTAGATAAGACATAGTTTTTGTAGACATCATCAAGGAAAACCAAAAACGGCAGAAATAAATAGGCGAATCAGAGTGGCCATGACTATGTTAGAGTTAGGCTCCATACACTGGGAAACAGTGGAAATCAGTATAAAAATGGAAGCATGGACAATATTCTTAAACCTGTTGTTAATAACATGTCTAAAGGGTCACACGAGTGCCTCTAAGTTTTGTAAAAATCTAGCATACGGTATTTGACGTCACTTTGTGCAAAGATCTATTTGTTTCATATTTTTGAATCTAGCGTGCAACGGGTCTTTAACTATAGGTAGTTTTCTATTAATGCACACTGGTCTTAGGAACAGACTTATTTTTATATTAAAATATTTATCACATTTAATTGGTACATATTATATGAATAGGAGATTTGAAAAATTCCGTCAGTCTAACTATCTAACTACATATTGACAACTTAAAGAATCAGTCATTCGAATCTGCTAGAACAGAGGATTTTTTATAATACAATTCTGTAATCAGCATTATTTTACAGTCCTCTTATAACTTAAGGAATATACAGGGTGACTAGAGCTTCCTCAGATAATTTTAGGACATTTTAACCCAATACACCTAGTCCGAAACTGCTTCCTAAGGGAGCTAGAGGAGGGAAATTAGACCAAGATAATGTAAAATGTGACTGTGGAGAAATACAGGATATGGAACAGCTTCTTACATGCAGAAACTGTCCTCATCTGGTGTACCCTCGATGATTTGAGACCCGCCAACAAAGATGGAACCGACGCAGCCCGATACTGGGCCGAAATTCTATGAATGAGATGTCCGGACACGATAAAGTAAAGTAAGTTTAGGTTTTTGTACAATTCAAATCCTCTGTTTTAGAGAGAATTAAGTGTTTCCAGACTCTTGGTCGACCCTGTATAACACGTTGCAATGTGACGTGAAGATAAAGCATTCTTTTGACTTACAAATCGGAAAAAAGAAGCGCAAAGAGATTAATCATTGTATATGTTTGCAATTTTGTTTTAGACCCTTTAAAAAGACCCCCAGATGTCTTAAAGTAATTTTGTAAGTGACACGTAAGCGTAGAATAAATTGAAAAACCTTTGGAAGAATATTGCAGATATTCAAATTGTTGTAGGTTATTGTAGTGGATAATTAATTAAACTAGCTCTGAAATATTTCAAATACAAGTTAATTTCAAATAAATGAAGTAAACTTTCTTAGATTTTCTACCAAATTATAACAAGATCAGCAACCTACATTTACTTTATAATGATTGTACCTTCACTATACTGGAAAAAAGAAGAGTTACGCTACAACAAACCACAAAAAAGGAAACAACACAACAGCATAACTCCGAAATTATGGCATTTAGGTATAGGAAATACTACATAAAAAATAATCAGTACATATTAATTAATGACTTTAAAACGCAAAAAATATACAGAGTTTTCTATTTGAAATAAGAAAGTTCCTTGGATTTTCAAAAAAACGGAAGATAAGGCGTCCCACATATGTATATACAACTCACTATGTATATTGCCCGGATACAGATAAATGAGAAATTTAAAGAGATAGACCAATTGGTGTACAAGTGGTACCCAACAAAATATATTAAAAAAAAATATATTAAAGATATATTTTGTTCGGTACCACTTGTACACCAATTGGTCTATCTCTTTAAGTTTCTCATTTATCTGTAACCGGACAATACAAAGACACTTCAAGAGATGCACCAGTCTTAGCACACAAGAAACATACAATCAGAGACATCCTATGTATTATTTTGCCTTGACGGAGATGTAAATGTAGCAATAATTCCGAAATTATACCATATGACTTCAAAAGACAAAAAATATATAGGGAGATCCATTTGAAATAGGAAAGTTAAGTAGATTTCAAGAAAACTGGAAGATCTGACAACAATGTAAATACGGCCATAACATCGGCCGCATCACAAGACCTTTACACACCAAAATCTATAAAAATAGTGCACTGTTCCGAGATAATTGATACTTGTCATACTTAAAACTCACTCTGTATAATATACATTTCATATATTTTTTTTTCAAACGCCAAACATTTGCAATCAACCAAGGTTTTTCATTTTTATCCATGTTATTACAAAAATATTGTTAGTAATTTCCGATTAGCTTACCCCAATAGAAAATAAAGTCTGAAAATTAAAATTTCTATTTATTTCTTATCAAATAAAACTGTTCCGACCATTATTAACTCATTGGCCTCTATGGGAATCACTTTTAAAATATATAACTATACATACCTTCTCCATTTCGATACTCTAATGTATCACAGTCGCTGGGCTGCTTCTTGTTGCATTCGTCGTTTGATCGCGATCTTAGAAAAACTACAGTGAGAACTATAACCGCAACCAAAATCACCACTACAGCAACAATTCCTCCAGCGACCAGTTGTAGTCTTAGACCTTCTTCCTCGCCTATGTATGCTACAAACGAATGTAAAAATGTTAAATCAATAAAAAACCTATCCATTGTCGGATGTTTCTTAGCCACGATAGTCTTTTCCTACCCAGTCCTGTCTTTCCCTCGATATTTCCTTTCACTATATGCTCAACTTATCATCATCATCATTCTCTTTGCCTTATCCCTATGCGGGGTCTTCTTCTCTAATTACATTTCTCCATACAATTCTATCTTGGGTCATATCAATATTAATCCCCTTTACCAACATGTCCTGCCTTATCGTCTACCCCCACGTCTTCTTTGGTCTTCCTCTCCTACTCCTTCCAGGAATCTGCACTTCAGCTACTCTTCGTATTGGGTGATTAACGTCTCGACGTTGAACATGACCAAACCATCTCAACCTATGCTCTCTCATTTTGGCATCAATTGGTGCCACACCTAGACTTCCCATAATATACTTATTTTTAATTTTATCCTTTTGTGTCACTCCACTCATCCATCTAAGCATTCTCATTTCCGCCACATGCATTCGTTGTTCCTCTTTCTTTTTCACTGCCCAACATTCAGTTCCGTACATCGTAGCCGGTCTTATGGCTGTTTTATAGAATTTTCCCTTCAACTTCATTGGAATTTTCTTGTCACACAGCAATCCACTTCATCCATCCAGCCCTAATTCTACTGCATGCATCTCCATCTATTTCTCCATTACTCTGTAATACCGATCCCAGGTACTTAAAACTATTGCTTTTTACAATCAGTTCACCATCCAAAGATACCATTTTATTTGTAGTAACTCCATATTTAAATAAACATTCCAAATACTGTTTTTGTCCTACTAAGTTTTAAACCTTTTTCCTCGAGAGCTTGTCTCCACTGTTTCAGTTTTTGTTCTAAGTCTCTTTCACTATTTCCTATTAACACGACATCATCAACACACATTAAGCACCATGGAATGTTACCCTGTAGTTTCGCTGTTATCTGGTCCAAAACTAATGAGAATAAATACGGACTAAGCACAGAACCTTGATGCAATCCTACTTTCACATGAAATTTATCAGTCTCTCCCACACCTGTCCTAACACTAGTCGTTACTCCCTCATACATATCCCTCACAATCTTTACATATTCACCAGGGACTCCTTTCTTATTGAGTGCCCACCACAGAATCTCTCGAGGAACTCTATCATATGCTTTCTCAAGATCAATGAATACCATATGAGCGTTTGTTTCTTTACTCCTGTATTTTTCCATCAACTGCCTTATATATGCTCAACTAATAGTGAAAGGAAAGATCGAGAGAAAGAGACGACTATGAAGTAAATGACTATCGTGGCTAAGAAACATCCGACAATGGACAGGGCTAAATTTTGAACAGTAATAAGAACAGTTGAAGACAGGCAAGAGTTTGCAAATGTAGAAGCCAATATCCATTGAGGAGAGGGCACATTAAAAAGAAGAATAAGAAAGCCATGACATGTGTTGTTAAACAATTAAAAAGAACTTACCTGGATTCAGTATCTGACCGGTTGTTTTGAAAATAACCGGAGAATAAGCTCCCCATCCTCGTTGAGTTTTAGCTCTAACTTGTAATCCATATTCTGTTCGTTGTTGTAAGCCAGTAATTGTTACAGACAAGTCTGAGATCAGCAAACTATTGTTGCTGTAGTCTATATCGTTTCTTTGGAACCATCGAATCTAAAAAATGGTGATTGTTTAGCAAAATTCTTTAAACATTGACAAAATTCTTTTGGAATTGGCCAAAACACTTTTGGCTGAAAATTAAAAGGTGTCCACAAATTCACGAGAGATTTAAATTTGCCGCCATTTGTGTTGACAGTTTGACAGTTGACAGTTTGACAGCTGACGGTTAAAGCTTACTCCCCAAAAAACTGCCGTGTCTACTCGTAGACACGGCATACTCCCCAAAAAAGCGTAATGCGGAAACAGCATGGAAACAGTTGATCGGTATCTATCTCTTTTAACCAAGCGATCCCGCGCATGTGACAGACAAAGTACAAAGATGGCTAGACCACACAATCCTATGTCGGCGTTACACCTCGATGCATTGAGTGGCATATGACTAGCCAGAACCTTAACATGTCTCTGGTTAGATGAGAGAACAATGATTTTTCAGAGTTGAACATGCATGTTGACGTCATTCCCCTTCTTATTCATGCATCATATCCGTTCAGAACGTTGGTTACCATCATAGCTATCTTAATTTTATTCGCTGCCATCCTAAATAGCATGCTTGTATCAATTCCTTACCAATCTCGCAAGTTCTTCAACCATGAAGTTCTATTTCGTCCTGGACTGAGTTTTCCTGCTATTTTTCCCTGCAGAACATTTTGTAGCAACCTATATTTGGGACCTCTCATTACATGTCCGAAGTACTTCAGCTTTCTCTTCTTGACGCTTTTTATAATCTCAGTACTCTTGCTGAGACGTTCTAGTATTGTGAAGTTTCAAATCATTTCCACCCAAGAAACTTTTAAAATTCTTCTACAGCACCACATTTTGACAGCCTCAAAGAGATGTAGATCACTTTTATTCACAGTTCAAGCAAGACTGGACACCGTAAACTAAGACCCAACACGTAGCAACGAAGTAGGCGGATCCGCAATCTCTCAGGTCTCTGTTGCTTCAACTTGCTTTCCGTCTATGCATTTGAATTAATGAATACTTATATCAATATTTATGAATATAAATAATACGAATCTTACCTCATATGTTTCGACCAAATCATTCTCATTATCAGATCCATCGTTGATAGAAGGTGCATCCCATGCCAATGTAATTTCTGTGCTTTTGACAGATGTGACTCTAATATTAGTGATGCTGCTAGCTACTGAAGCTTCAGTCGTAACAACAATATCAGCGTATTGAGGGGAATCCCTCATAGACATGTGCGAGACACCATTTTCTGCAAAGATCTGAAATCTATAGGTAGTCACAGCGTTCAAGCCACTTATTGTGATTCGTGTCTCGTTGAAAGTCTCCTAGAAACATTAAAAAACATTATTTACAACAAAATTTTAAGTTTTCCACTACCATTGATGCGCGCTAGAGATGAGACATAACATATTATGTCCTTTAGTTGTAAAACTGTATTATTTTTATCTTATAACTAGTTTAATGTGTTCTACTTACCATGCTTGGGTTGTACTGGACCAGTCCCAAACTACATACATCGCATTTTATCCTGTAGGCAGTATCTGTTCTTCCACCCAGGGTTTCTGGAGGAAGCCAACTCAAAATTACTGTCGATTGATCTACGAAACTTACAGTCAAGTTCTGTGGTGCAGACGGCGGTTCTAAAATAAATAAAATATAATTTATTGTCCGTATTGAAACATTTGCATATAAATATCAAGTTATAATATTATAAGTACTAACGTGTGCAGGACATATTTTTAGGATCGGTAGGTGCTCTGGAATATCCAGAAATACATCGGCATTCCGTCAAGCCATAGTGAGGTCCTTGAGAAAACGCTGGACATGGAAGACATGGACCATCACCGATTTCAGCCTTATAAGTTTCTTGTTGACATTCTAAAAAAAAACCATATCAAAATTACATTTTATTAATGAGTATGTACAATTAAGCAATTTTTACATTTTTGGATTCTCCTCAATGTTTCCATTCTTAAAATATATGGTGTTGTAATATTATACGAGGTAGTTTAAAAGATAATTACGTTTTTTTGTTAATTTCGTAGCAACATTTACACCCTGTAGAATTGTAGTGATTTGACATCAAATTTTTATTTTACGTTCAAACGATTTTTAATATAGTCTACTATTGTTAAACATTAACAGTATAGCGAAATGTTAAATTTTAGTATACAGGGTTGGTCGAGACTCGGAATGGGTATTTTCTTAGTTTTCTTAAATGGAACACCCTGTATTTTAGTATTCTAACGAAATGATATTTTATGGTACTTTTTTATTGCTTAAGCATTTCCTATACCTAAGTACTTTAATTTGTAAGTTATTCGTGATTCTTTAAGCCAAACATTAATTGCAAGAAAAATTACGTGAAATTTTATTAGGTGGCCTTGAAAATATTCAATCAAAAATAATTTTTCGAAAAAAATACATCATAATCTGGCCTGATCCTTAATTTATTAATATCGGATGAGATATCCAAACAGATTTGTAGTTAAGATTGTTGGTGCGCAAAATATTAATAAAAACATACAATATTCTACCTAGTCGGCTATGACACTAAATTTCCTTAAAAATTTGATATTATACTATTTTTATAGTTCCAGCTGCTTTGTTACCATTACTAATATGAATTTTTCTAATGAGGAACTGATTACTAAGATTTTTGTGCTAGTGGAGTATAAAGACAGTTTTACATTATGCTATTTTCATGCTAGGCAAGAGCCATGCAAGACAGATCACGCTACTGCGCATGCCCACGCGCTATTTCCATGCAATTCCTGTGCTAGACGAAAAATTAAAACATGTTCTATTTTTCATGCTATTTTGATGCAAGTCCTGTCAAAATTCATGTTGCCAATATGGCCAAATTTATAGTTTAGAAAAAAACTTAACCTTATCGTGTAAATTTAAATGGTATTTAATGGTATGTAATAATTTGTGATTTTATATTTGAATATATTTAATTATGGACTGAAATTTCCAAGTGAAATATCTAAAGTTAATATTTTGATATATTTCTTCTATTGGCAACAATGAAAGTGGTATCTAAAATTGCACAGAAATAGCTCTGATGTAAAAAGGCCAGGCTAGGCAAGAGATATGCCATGCAAGACGGACTTGCATATCATGAGACTTGCATAGCCTTGATGTAAAGCTGCTTTAACAAAAATGTGCTACTAGCAATAAGAATTTTTCATCAGAAATTCCCTGATAGACGACAACTAAGAAAAGAAACGTTTAAAAATATACTAGAACTGTTTCAATGGACTGAACACTTAGATTATGATAAATCTGATCGAACAAAAACTGTTTTAAGTGAAGAAAACAGGAATTAAATGTAATCCTTAGTGCCACTGAGCATTTGCATATTAGTACAACCGTTCTTACAATCTAAGTATCTAGTCTGTTGAAACCGTTTTAGTATACTTTTAAAATATTCTCTTTTTGGTTGTCGTCTATCAGGGAATTGCTGATGATAAATGTTTATTGCAAGTAGTTCATTTTTGTTATACTCTCCTAGCACAAAGCCATTTTAATCAGTTCCTCATTAGAAAAATTAATATTAGTAATGGTAACAAATCAACTGGAACTAAGTATAATGTCAAATGTTTAAACAAATTTTGTGGCATAGCCAACTAGGGAGAATTTTGTATGTTTGATTAATACTTTAAGCACCAACAACCTTAACTACGAATGTATTTATATCTCATCCAACATTAATAAATTAAGAATCAGGCTAGAATTATTACGTATTTTTTTTCGAAAAATTATACTTGATTGGATATTTTCACGGCCACCTAATAAAATTTCACGTAATTTTTGTTGCAATTAATGTTTGGCTTAAAGACACACGAATAACTTACAAATTAAAGCACTTAGGCATAGGGAATGTTTAAGAAATAAAAAAGTACCATAAAATATCATTTCATTACAATACTAAAATACAGATTTTCCATTTAGGAAAACTCAGAAAATACTCATTCCGAGTTTCGACCCACCCTGTATACTAAAATTAAACATTTCGCTATACTGTTAATGATTAACAGTAGTAGACTATATTAAAAATCGTTTGAATATAAATAGAAAATTTGATGTCAAATCGCTACAATTCTACGGGGTGTAGATGTTGCTACGAAATTAACAAAAAAACGTAATTTATTTTTAAACTACTTCGTATAATATTACAAAACCATACATTTTAAGAAAGGAAACATTGAGGAGAATCCAAAAATGTAAAAATATACAGGGTGTTCCATTTAAAAAAACATAAGTTTGTGTCACCCTGACAACACGGACACCCCTGTATATTTGAAAAAAAAAATTTAAATTATGGTACTATGTGTGCCCCAACTTTTACCTAAATAACTTTTTTTTCGTATCTCTTACGACAAACGAGTAATTGGACTTTGTCACACTAATGCCCCACCCTGCCTAAACCGCAAACCGGTTGAATAGAAGAGGGTGAGCGCCGAGCGGCGATCACCAACGTATCCACTATGTGGAGCTGCTACACGGAGCACCAACGTATGGAACGTATGGATACGTACCTTAATGCTTAATGAATGAATGAATTAGCAAGTATCTTACCGTTACAGGTTTGTTTGTCCATATCAGGTTGAAAACCAGCCTTGCACTTGCATCCAGCAGTAGGTAGCGTCCATTTTCCATCTCCTTTGCAGAGGTACGTTGGAGTACCACCGACGACCTCAGCATTGCTTACGCAAGTACCAGTGGCTTGCTCGATAAGGGTGATTTCCTTGCCTGTTGGCGTTGAAGGAAATCTAGCGAAGTTTACTGTTACCTCTGGACATACTATGTAATATATCTAAAATAATAAAAATATAAAAGGATTTATTTATTTACGAAATATTGTAGAGATGTTGTGGAGCTAAAAGGTAAAATTAAGATGAGGTTACTTAATACTGGTAACACGTAAGGCCTTCCTAGGTAATTGTTGTAGTATTTCTCCGGTCAATAAGTTAAAACCCGGGGCCTTTTTGGGATTGACATTATTTTTGATTACTTTGGTTACTTCTTTAGGGGTAGTAGGCTTTATTATTCCTTGGCCAGTATTGTTCACATCTTGTTGTATTGTCGAAGCGAAGATCGGTGGAATATGCGCATTTTATCAATGAAATTCGATATTTTTAAGATATTCCAGAAGCCGCTATAGATAAAATGTTTTAACGACCTATTAATCATTCATAATTACTCAACGGATATTAGTACAGTTAAAATAATTAAGACGATAACCGGACAACATTGATTTAATGAGGAAAATTTAGTTTTTTTTATTTTAATGACAAAAAAGCAAGCCCATTAGCAGAACCCAATTAAAAATTATTTTGCACATCATATTTGAAACATTATTTGGTTGAAAAATCTCATTTTTGTTGGCAAAAAAAATATATATTAATTTGTTTGGACTAAATTAACGTTGTGCTTATCTTAAAAAGGATATGTTAGTAATTATCAACATTCGCACAGTGTTGCCAAACTGAATTTTGTTATTTTGGGTGTAAATTTTTTCCACGGATCTCCGAGGTTACTATACTCTCATCATTATCATTTTCGGCTTGATGATTATTTTCCAGGACAAACGCCGGGGTTTGTCCTGGTTGGGTCAGAGAGAGCCGCATATGTGCCTCCTGATGAGAGACTAATAAGTTTCGAAACCGGTAGAGGTGCTTGCAGCCCTCTCTGATTGAACTAGAATATGATGCGGCTGTAGTTTCATGTTGAAACGAAATTGAAAATGGTTATTCATTTTTGATTTACATGTTTACTCTGATTCCATTCTCGTTGGAACTTTACCGCGCTGAGCAGATGGGACGTGAATTATAAATGATAAAATTCCCTCATCTTCTTTAGTCTCAGCATCCGTTATGGCTTGCAAATTGTAGAAGCCTTGGAGGTGTAACCAGAGAAAGTTATCATTCTTTTCAACCTGGTAGGATGTAGAGTAACATTTTTAATGTTGTTTTATGTGCTATTCGATTGAAAACTTAGTCTTTTGTAAAATATTAATTTATAATTAATTTATACCTTTATAGCTAGTAAGGATATGCATGCTCCCTGGTCTCTGAAGGCAAAGTATACGCCTTTTTTCGTTACTGGAATACTTTTCACTTCAGTGTTAATGTTAACTTCACTGTTTGAGTTGAACCTTCCTTCTCCAGCAGCTATTCGACCTGAAATTAATAATTATAAGTTATTAACAGAATATTATAACAGTTTTTTTGACATCTGCAATTTATTTATTAACGTATTTATTATTACATACAGTTGTTTTTACCTGATACAGATTGTTTAGAGTTAAATTAGGTATACACCCTTAAATGGCAACATTGCACGCTAGACATCGACATTGGTAAGTGTATTATAGTTGTAATAGTTGCCAACACGGCGGAGTATCAATTTCACCAGCAAAATAGAGATGGCTATTTCGTTTAGTTTTTGAATATTCTTGGACAACCGTTACTTGTCTAAACGCTTAAATTATTTATTAATTTAATTAATAGGATTATTTTTTAACTAACTGTGTATTGAGTTATTACAATAGATAGGTAGGGGAGAGTTGGACAAAACCGGGTAGGTTGATAAAACCGGGTACCCCTTAATTCTTCTAACTGTCTGCTGCTATCTATTAGAAAATGTTAAAATTAGTGTCCCTTTATCACCAACAGTCGTGTGTATTCATTTCTACCTCATTGGAGTAATCGGTGCCGGAGCAGTAAGACCTCACCTGTTTTTTGATGCAGGAAACTCGATTTTTAAGGTAAGTTTCTAGCTGTTTTCTCCTCTAATGAATAACTAATGGCCACTTCAAAATTTAATACATGTAACCTAGTATATTACCTTTAATTTGGCCAAAAATTTTGAATATTATTTCATAACTTAAAAATTTAAATAATATTTAATGTCTTGTTTACGAGTTTGACAAAACCGGGTAGTCCGAAAATCGACAAAACCGTGTACCCGATTTTATCAGACCTGTTGTTACTTCCAGTTTCTGCAGTGGTTGTTTTGCTTTTAGTTAACTACAACATGTGGCTTCTTCTGCTTAAGAAGCTAGTAGGAAAATTAAAAAAATCTAAATGAACTGGACAAAAAAAAAAAGAAAAAACGTGGTAAAAAGGGCTGCACCAAAAACAACATTTTGGAGAGTTTAGAGGAAGAAGATAATAATGACGATGCGTGTCTATATTACAATTAACTATTTTCAAATTATAATGCGAAGGAAAGCTGGATAAAATGTGTGTCTTGCACCAAATGGGCTTATGGCGCCTGTAGTGCCTATGATGATGTAGATGAAGTTTTTATTTGTGACTTCTGTTCATAGATTTTCGATTTTTGTTCACATACTTTTAATAAATATTTTATTTTCTGCCCATTAGTCTTTTTACATGGTAATTAAGTTACTACCCGGTTTTATCATACCGGTTGGACAAAACCGGGTATTTTGCAATATTTTCATAAAAATAAAAAAAATTAAAAATCTAAGAATATTTTTAAAAATTGACATTGGCATTTCAAACTTAAGTCATTTGAGAATATTTCAATCTGCAGTAAACATTTGCTACTCTCACATATCAAAAGAAGCAGACGGTTTTTGGAGTGGTACCCGGTTTTGTCCAACTCTCCCCTACTTTATATACTGTGCAATAAAAACTAATAATCGGGAAAAGAGAAAAATTGATAAAGTGACTTTAATAACATACTGTTACTATCGGAAATAGTAGATAAATTATGAACATCTTTAACAATTAAAATACAATTATAGTTGGCAGAAGATAATTGCAGAAAAAATGGTTCAAAATCAGGTTCGAACACTACCATCAAAAAATGGTAGCAATAAACAGAAGATTTGTTCAACAAAAATGTAGGAAGATGAAGATGAACAACCAATTAGAATTAGAATGGCGATCTACTACCATTTAGAATTTAGAGCGTAATAAGCTATTTAATTAATTGCAATTCGAAGTACCAACCACTAAGGCCTTGTTCACATAGGGCGTTTTGCCAACGTCGACGCCGCGGTTTACCTGTTTCCCCCTGTTTATCTTGGTGACTTCAAAGGCGGCATTAGGGTGAGATCAAGGAAAACAGGGGGAAAACAGGTAAATCGCGGCGTCGACGTTGGCAAACCGCCTGCATATGAACAATCGGTAACGTGGGAAATAAGAACACAAGAATTAGCAAATATGTAATTTAATGACTAACTTTGTTTCTATAACTAAGTTTTTTTTCTTGAAAAATGGCTTTGGCAGAGCCAATTAGCCAGACTTGTTTGTGATTGATTGCAGATTCATAGTCATAAATTTCTTATTTCATAACGTAAGTACTACAATATTATTTTTTTGTTACAACATAACATTATTATCTAACAATAAAACACTGAAAACGTTTGTTTTCTATACTTCCACAAAATTTATTACAACTAAGTGACTACAGCTGTTTCGACGGATAGCAACAATAGAAAAACAGACACTTCTACATACGCACTTCACCTTCTAGATTCTGCATATTCAAAATAAAGGCCTTAAGCTATCTTTATTAGAATCTATGGAAATTAATAAATTGAAAAATACAGATATAATTCTGAATGACCAACTTGAGACAAACAGCTCCCCACTCCTCAACCTCTTCAGTTAAAGACTTTAAATAAGCAAACCATTGTAAACTAAATCACTTGAGAAAGGCACTCTGCCGAAACAGCTGTAGTCACTTAGTTGTAATAAATTTTGTGGAAGTATAGAAAACAAACGTTTTCAGTGTTTTATTGTTAGATAAAATGAACTTCCATCAAGTAACGGTCGAATCCATCAATTATAATATTATTATATTATATTTTTTTATTATATATTTTAATTTGTGGTAATCACTTTTATTACTTCTATTTTTTTTTGTTATTATTTTATTATATGTTCTTTTTTATATACATTTTTTCTTTTTAATTTTTTCAAACCAAATTAAGAAATTATTCCTTGTTTCAACTTGTATTTACATAATTTAACATGTTTATAAATAAGATGAAGAATTTCGTATTGAGAAAGTACATATTAAGGTTTATTGGGAAACAACATTTTAAATTTTTTAATTCCTTATAAAGGTCATTTATGTTATTTATCTGTAAATGACATTCTAATAAATATGACATGTGTTAAGTTAAGATCTGGCAAAAGTTTTAGCGTAAAGTTCTTACATTTAAACCGCCGTTTTAATGTTCTATTGACACTAGTCCGCGACACACCACACGAGAGTACTGTTACATTTTATTGTCTTTGATCGAGACATGAACCAAGGATGTTTTCTTTACTATTAATAAACTTGATTAATAATAAGCGTTTGCTAAACATGTAGCTTTTAAACTATTAGCTAGACATACACAATAACTGTATAAAATACGCGAGAGTTGAAAACCCTAAACAGTAAATGCGTCGACTGGTCGAGTACTAACAAATATGTGAGAGTTTTAAATCCAAACTCTAAAACTAAAAATGCGATGACCCGTTTGGTCAGATACGAAATTGACACTGTTTCACTACAAATACGCGAGAGTTGAAAACTCTAACCCAGACCATCCATCTATGATGGCTTTCAATTCGAAACTAAGTACGTGACTACATTCAAATTATCTCTAACCTGCCTATAAGGGTCGGGGACAAGTTTTCGGTAGGTAAAAATATCTTTTGAATACAATCTACCACGGATTTCTTGGGAATTTGCTCGGGAAAGTTAATCGGTAGGTTTATGAAAGTAGAAATTATTTGCTACCAGTGGCCTAGCAACACTTGGATACAATTTATCCAATTTTATACTACCTATTTATCAAATTTATCCAATAATATACAGCAATGTTGCCGATTTTAGCGCTTCCTTCAATGTCTTATATCTAATCAAAAACTAAACAGTGTGTACAGTGTACATTCATTTATAATTTATTACAGACATTGAGTTATTAATAAAAAACAGAGAGAGAGGTTAAAAAACGATGGAAGTGGGGATGACGAAGACGAGACGAAGCAGCCTATGATGAGTCCGGTATTGAAGAATAAGACCACGAGAAAGTATTTGAAGAAAAATGGCCCGGTAGTATTAGATAAACTGCTATTGAAATACTGGGGAAAACGTCAGGAAAAAAGTTTGAGGATAAAGAGACTTGGTGGTGGTCAAACGAAGTACAAGGAAAAATAAAAGAGAAGGAAAAATTATATAAAAAGTGACAAGAAACCAGATCCAACACAGATCTTCAAAACTATATGATCGCGAAAAAGGAAGCGAAAGTATCAGTAGCAAAAGCTAAAGCAGAAGCGTATTCAAACCTATATACGATCAACTTGATACCAGGGAAGGCGAAACGAAGATATATAAAATAGCCAAACAGAGAGCAAGAAAGAAAGCAAAAGATTTTAATCAGATTAGATGTATCCGAGATGAAAATAATAAAATACTAGTTCACGAAAGGGATGTCAACAAGAGATGGAGAAAGTACTTTGACAGCTTATTAAATGAAGAATTTGACAGACAGCCTGTAGAGTCAACGGAGACAGTAGCAGCAATGGTCACCAAAATAACAAAAGAGGAAGTGGCTCAAGCACTTCAAAAAATAAAGAAAGGTAAAGCGGTAGGACCAGATGATATTCCTGGGGAAGTATGGAAAGCATTGGGAGAGGCAGGAACAAGGTGGCTAGCAGGTTTCTTTAATAGAATTATGGAAGTTGGAAAAATGCCAGACGAATGGAGAAGCAGTATACTAGTACCTGTCTACAAAAACAAGGGAGATATACAACAGTGTACAAACTACAGGGCTATGAAACTGCTTAGCCACACCATGAAAATATGGGAGAGAGTAATTGATAGGCAGATACGTGAAGAGACCGACATATCCGAGAATCAATTTGGCTTTATGCAGGGCAGATCAACAACAGACGCAATTTTCATTATAAGGCAGTTGATAGAAAAATACAGGAGTAAAGAAACAAACGCTCATATGGTATTCATTGATCTTGAGAAAGCATATGATAGAGTTCCTCGACAGATTCTGTGGTGGGCACTCAATAAGAAAGGAGTCCCTGGTGCATATGTAAAGATTGAGGGATATGTATGAGGGAGTAACCACTAGTGTTAGGACAGGTGTGGGAGAGACTGATAAATTTCATATGAAAGTAGGATTGCACCAAGGCTCGGTGCTTAGTCCGTATTTATTCTCATTAGTTTTGGACCAGATAACAGCGAAACTACAGGGTAACATTCCATGGTGCTTAATATATGCTGATGATGTCGTGTTAGTAGGAAATAGTGAAAGAGACTTAGAACAAAAACTGGAACAGTGGACACGAGCTCTGGAGGGAAAAGGTTTAAAACTTAGTAGGACAAAGACAGAGTATTTGGAATGTTCATTTAAAGATGGAGTTACTACAAATAAAATGGTATCTTTGGATGGTGAACTGATTGTAAAAAGCAATAATTTTAAGTACCTGGGATCGGTATTACAGAGTAATGGAGAAATAGATGGAGATGCATGCAGTAGAATTAGGGCTGGATGGATGAAGTGGAAGGAAGCGAGTGGTGTGTTGTGTGACAGAAAAGTTCCAATGAAGCTGAAAGGAAAATTCTATAAAACAGCCATAAGACCGGCTACGATGTACGGAATTGAATGTTGGGCAGTGAAAAAGAAAGAGGAACAACGAATATATGTGGCGGAAATGAGAATGCTTAGATAGATGAGTGGAGTGACAAGAAAGGATAAAATTTAAAATGAGTATTATTAGGGGAAGTCTAGGTGTGGCACGAATTGATGCCAAACGTTCAACGTCGAGACGTTAATCATCCAATACGAAGAGTAGCTGAAGTGCAGATTTCTGGAAGGAGTAGGAGAGGAAGACCAAAGAAGACGTGGGGGAGACGATAAGGCAGGATATGTTGGTAAAGGGGATTAATATTGATATGACCCAAGATAGAATTGTGTGGAAAAATGCAATTAGGGAAGCCGACCCCGCATAGGGATAAGGCAAAGAGAATGATGATGAGAGTAGATCTGGAAGGAAGTGAGTTCTGAACTCTACGTGGTTCTACTATGTATTTCTTGTACTATGTATGTGTAT
The DNA here is from genome assembly GCF_917563875.1 of Diabrotica virgifera virgifera. Classification (NCBI taxonomy): domain Eukaryota; kingdom Metazoa; phylum Arthropoda; class Insecta; order Coleoptera; family Chrysomelidae; genus Diabrotica; species Diabrotica virgifera. The sequence goes on along the minus strand of NC_065445.1, from coordinate 1,836,403 downwards.
TATTACCAAGTTGTTCGCTAATGAAAAGATTCAATAAATACCGGTCTCTTGGACCAGTGAGACTATGCATGTCCTGAAAATCTACGCGACTCCTTGAAGGTTAATTCATGTGTATCAACTCTAAAACACTTCATACTTGGTTCATTATATTTCGCTTCTTCCATTTCGCTCTGCTCTGCATGAAACTAGAAAGGTTAGTGGACGAAATATTAATAGGGATTAAATCTGAGCGTCTATTAATGGTACTATTAGTTGGAATTAATGAATAAATCAACTTAATTATAAAACAACTAAATATGCCTCGGTAATTTAAGGTGTGGTTGGTTATAGCAAATGTCCCCAATCAATAATAATTATGTTGCTTGTTGCTTCATACTGAATGGTACTGGAAGAAAATAATAAAACATTGGAACTGCCATTTTTATCAATTATCTAGTATTATCTTGAGCGATCTCTATTTGTTATTTAGCACCGAAGGCGACCATAATTCATCGGCAATTTAAAAATATAATGGTATAATACAAATACAGTGCGACGTTATTCATCCTGCCTATGAATCATAACCAATATAGCCATTGGAGCAAATCAAATAGATCTAATTCTTTTAAGAGTGCACAAATATACAAGTTTAAGTGGGTCGTATAAACATCGATAGATCATCATTAGGATTCAAGTTCAATGGTCAGTTAAAAATTAAAATTTATTATATTTACGGTTTGGCCCGTTGCCAAGAAGTAATTTAGTTAGCGAGCTAGACCATTTAAATGTTTTCTTATAAGTATTACGGTACATATTATTTGAGATTAATAAAACCATAAGTAATAATAAACTAGATATAGAACTCGGGGAAACTAAGTGAAGCTGATTTTGTTAAGTTTTTTTGTTAAGTAAAAATGGGCATTCCACCACTTCTGACGTTTATGTCACCGCTGGGAGGCAAACATTGTATTTGTTTATATTTGGCATTGTGTTTCTCAAGTTTTTACCTTTAATAGTGTTTTAGCTATATTTTGCGAACATGTTCTTGTTGATTTTTTGTAGTTTTTAGTTGTAGAAGTAGTTGAAGGATTTTTTTAAGCAGTGAATAAATAAACATGAGTGATTTTCGAAAGTTGTTGGTAGAAAATACAGATGTTGCTAGTAGGTACAAGTAAAATATTGGCAAAATAAATAATCTAGGTCCAGTTTCCCTCAAGGGGTCCGAGTTAACCTATGGTGGAGATCAGATATCAAAATTAAAGGATTGTATCCACTTTAACTGTTGAGCAGTGTAGTCTATTCAGTCTATTGTATAATAATTGGACTGGTATTTCCTACGTTAAAAAATAGAAGTACTCAAACTGAACCAGCTCAAGAACTAACCATATCTTGTGTTGAAAACTGGCTAGCGAGAACTTCTCGATAAATATTTAAGTCATGTAACAAGTGCTACAAAATGAAATTCATCTGGCCACGGTATATTCTTTCTTCTTTTCTCTGTTGGCACTGGCAATGCCAAAGGTCCAAAAGCAATTTGGAGAGCGTGTAAATATTTGGTTTTCGGTTTTGTGGACCTGTTACGCACCGATGAATTTCTCAAAAGAATTTTTTGGTGTTATGAAATGTGATTAATTGCTCTACAAATTTTGATATTCCTCAGGAATGCTGGAGACCTTTGAAGAAAAAATAGGCGATAGAGATAATGTTTATTAAACGACTGCTGAGAATTTGATGTGTCAAGGACGAAAATGATTTAATCCGCTCAACATAACAAAACTGTTAAATTGTTTGTTGATTATAAGAATCAGTTTCATCCTTTGGTTTAGAAGTAGAATGTTAGTAGATGAATTCTTTCTATGCTATTCTTAAAATAATCAACTATTTTTAATGTGAAATGTTGTTAAATATTGTCTTTTTTACTTCGGTCTTCATTGGAATAACTTGGTGGTTTATTGTAACATGTGGACAATTTACATGTCTGTTCGTAAATGTTATGTGAGCCGATTTTTCGTGGTGTACTTTGATTTTCCATTTTTGAAGCCAGTTTTGTAATCGATCTAAATGTGGTTGTAGCTTGTTAGAGGCCATTACTGTTAGAGGTCAAGCACAATTATTGCTGTATCATCGGCAAACGTGGCGATAGTTGTTTCGTTCGTCGTTGGTATATCAGCAGTGTATAATAAGTACAGAAATGGTCCCAAGACACTGCCTTGGGGTACTCCTGCCTTCATGAGTTGGTAGCTTCTGTTATCTTTTTTCCATTTTGACATCGAAATGTCTGTTGGAAAGGTATGATTTTAGAAGTAAGTAAATCTGACTCGGCATGTTTCTCTTTAGTTTGTATAACAGCCTTTGATGCCAAACCTTATCAAAGGCGTGCTGAATATCTAGAAATGCTGCAGTGCAATAGTGCAAATGTTCTTGTTTTCTAAACCGTCTCTACTTTAAATTTACTATCCTATGGCATTGCTGAGTTGTGGTGTGTTTTTCCATAAAGCCAAATTGATGATTGATGAATTCGAGGTTATACTATTTATTTTACTTTGCAGTAGTCGCTCAAATATTTAGAAAGTATAGGCAGCAGGTCTGTAAGAGGCAGCTTCTGTTGGAGGCTTTCCAAGTTTGGCGATCATGATAATTTCAGCAAATTTCCCTTGCGTTGGATAGTAGGAAATATGAAGAGTTTGGTTGTAAAAAGTAGTCAGAAACAGAGAGTTTCTCCGACTATTAGATCCTAACCTAGAGCTTTATAAGAGTTGATTTTCTTTATTTCTTCCATAATTTCTGATGGAGTTATTGATCTAGCTGGTGGCTGGTGGTGATAGTTGACAGGGAGCATCTACATAGTTGCTTATTTCTTCATTTTCGAATAAATCTACTGGCGCAAACACTTTTTCAGAGTGATCCACAAAAACTCATGCTTTTTCCTCATTTGATCAAGCCCATGCATTATCGTTCTATCTTAATGGAGAAGCTGTAAAATATTTAGGTATTCATCTTAATCAGAAACTAACATGGAAAACGCAAAAAAAGCTTAAAAACAACAACTCCAATAAATTAAAAACCAGACAAATGAATTGGCTCTTGGTAGTAGATCACAATTATCCATAGAAAACAAAGTGGCAATATACAAATTAATACTAAAACCTACATGGACCTACTCCTCTGTTACTCGCCTCGCTCGCTTTGCTTTCTCTGCTCGTAATATCAGACTCGTTCGGTAAAGAGTCACTTTACTGACCTGGTACATAAATAACTATTATAAAACCATATACCTACTATAAGAAGTGTTTTACCTCATTGTAAGTTTGTATATTATGTATATCGATCTCATTAATTCCTCACAGAAATCATATTGCGTGTCAAATCTGATGGTTGACTACAGTTCCTGATTCTTCAGCCAGCGGCAGTCGACATGATTCGTCTCATCAGCACAGTACAAAGTATTTTCAACATCCTAGATGCAGTCTCAGTTGAAAAAGATCAGTTATAATTCCGTTTCGAGTGTTGTTCACAGTTTTTTCGATAATTTTATAGCTTAATTTATTACTTTATCGTTAAGCGTTTATCTTTATAAGAAATCTATTTCTCCGGCCTCGGATCTATGGGTGTAGAGTAGAAACTCGCTACACGAGAAATGCAGGTGCTTGTCTATACCTAGTTCTCGGAAATCTTTTTTCAAAATAGTACGTGGTTCTCGTAAATAAATTATTTCGATTTATTACATTAATAAAACATTAACCTTTATTTGTAAAGACCGTACATGCGCTTATCAGACGATCGGTGGTATTTCTCTCCTGTCGCCTTAAGCTCTTTTCACACGAATGACGATTTCGTCAAAACGAATACATATAAAAGAAAAACAATTTAATATTCGAACACTACATTAAAATAGGCTACAGAATATAATATACATGAATGAAGAGTGGGCCCCATGAGAAATGTATCAACACTTAAAAAATAAACAAAGTGCTGGATATTGAGCAATACAAAAATAGATTTTGGATAAATACGGTGACGACCTAGAAGGGATGATTAAATGGAAAAACTACGTCTCATAAATGGCTAAACGACAGAACCCCAGGGATACGAGAAGAATATGTTATTATCAGAGTACAAGTGGAGTAAAGAATAAAGCTCGGGAAGAACGGATACTGGAAGAGAGTGTGCAGATACATAGATAACACGATAGGGTATAACAGATCAACGAAAGCATGGAAAAAAAATAAAAAATATCAAAAGTAATAAACGAAGAAAAAATATACAGATCATGAAAGTAGTTGACAAGGCATTTTGCAAAATTATTGAAGGAGAATAGACGGGAGTATATCTCACAGAGGAAGAAGAATTACAGATGAAGATATAACTAAAGCACTACAGGAAGCCAAAAACAACACAGCATCAGGACCAGAGAACCTAAAAAGGGAAATGCTGAAATATGTAGACGCCAGGATCGTATCCTTTATACGAGTGATGTTCAATGAAATTAAAGCAGAAGAGGAGATTCCACATGAGTGGAATCTATCATAGAACAAATAGGTCAACAAATAAATATAGATGGATCAGTGTAATAGCTTCAATACTAAGAATCATTTCCCACGGTTATAAAAGAAAAAACAGAACAGCACATGTGACCTTTATAGACTTGGAGAAAGCATAAGATAGTGTACCCAGGAAACAAGTGTGGGAAGAAATCAGAAGATTGCACGTAGAGAGAAATGGGTGAATATACCACAAAGACTGTAAAAAGAAAAATAGGTGCAAATAACGTTAGACAATGAAAAACCAAAACAAGCATCGCAACAAAAGGTCTCAAACAGGTATGTGGTCTATCACCTACACTTTTTAGCATAGGTATACATAGATCAGGCTCTGAAAATATGGTATAGAAAATGCAGAGCAATGGGGAAAATGGGGAACAAAGAAGACCTTATAATACCAATACAAGAGAATATACTTATTACATTCACCCTTTTTGCAGATGACCGAGCCACTTTTGAACAAAACAGAGGACATGAAATATATGATACGGAAATTAAGGCTATGGGTACATAATTCGCAAATATTTTACGTGTATCCCTACTTTTTCTGTCTTTACACGGCAAATTACGTGTAGTAAAATTCACACTGGTATGGATATGTAAACATTACTAGAATTACTTGAAAATGTCATCATTAATTTAAAGAGATGGGTTTTGAATGTTTTTGGATAACTGTTATTTTTATAATTAGAAATTGTTAATTCAGTTAATAAATGTGATAATTTTTTCACTTACTATGTATTCAGTGATTATAATAATTTATTTGTACAACAAAGACTAATACTCAATCGAGAAAAGAGGAAAAGTGTTAAAGTGATTTTTTAATAATATATTGTTATGGAACGCTTACAATTTTGAACATCTTTAACAACAAAATACTTGGATCACAGAATATATTATCCTGATGTATTCTCTGCTTGGATCTTCCACAAATAATACACAATAAATACCTTTTTATTAAGTTCACGTCTTAAATCAATTATTTAAGTCTAAAATTGTCACTGATTGTCAGTGTCTGACTGACAATATATGCTGACAATATTATTTTCGGCTGAGTGCGTTGTAAGACAAAGATAGATTTGGAAAATATTACCACGGCATTGTGTTCATTTTTTTCGAATCCTGAAAAAACCAATAAATATTTTTGAAAAATTTAAACGCAGAATGAAAGACTAAATTATTACCGAGGGCCGAAAGTCCCTTAGCATAAATAAAAAGTTTATTTTGAATGATATATTTGAAATTAAAAATCACACTAAATTTTCTCTTAGTTTTTCACCCCTGTAACTTATTAAAATAAACATTATAGAAGTTCTCAGGGACTTTCGGCCCTCGCTAATAACGGAATCTTTTATTCTGCGTTTAAATTTTTCAAAAATACTTATTAGTTTTCCCAGGATTCGAAAAAAATGAATCCCCATTTGAATAGCATTGCAGCCGAAAATACGTTCCGATCCTCTTAAAGGAAGAATATGAGCTATATGGTCTCAACATAAATATGTAAGTATAAGACCGAATGCTTATATTTATATTGGATCAGAGGTTGCAGATTTGAACTATGAACTTTGATTTATATTTGAAGATATAAAAATGAAAATAGCACGGCGAAAACAAGCTACGAAAGCACTCTATGCAGTGATATGGAACAACACTCTAACCAAAAGAAACAAAAAAAAGGATCGTTCAAAACATAGTGCTGAATATTACCCTTATGGAGCAGAAGCATGGCCAGTGACAACAACAATACGAAATAAATAATAAGAACAGTTGAATTAACTTTATGAGAAGATGTCTACATTTATTTTATTTTATCGTATGGCACTTGACACATTTACATTTACACATATTTTGTATAAGACAATAGATAGGTTCACAAACGTACATCTAGCTTATTTACATAGTCTATCGACTCTGGAGTCGCCAGTAGGAAATCGTCTGACCTGCCATGATATGATCTTGTGGGCCACTGTTCTCTGTTCTCTGATGTGACACTGTGACAGATGGTTTGTGGTTATCCACAGTCACAGAGTGGGGATGGTCGTTTACCCCATTTGTGCATCATGTAACCACATCTGCTGTGTTGGGTTCAGATTCGGTTAAGCATAGTCCATTTGTTGCGTGGTAAGTCAAAACTGGTGGTTTTTGTACAGGGTAAGTTGCTATTTTGTTGTTCCATCCATTCTCGAGTCCATGTGGTCTTTAAATTGAACTCATTTTCCACAGCAACCTTTGCTGTTTTTATTGGCGGTCGTATGGAGCGTAGACGGTTACCGTTGGCAGCATCTATATCTTGATGGATTGACAGGCTCTCGTTACCTACTATCTTTCTGTACTCACTAGTGAGTGCGTGTATGCGTCGTAGTTTGGGTGGTGGAATGTTGCTCAGTACTTGGAGCCATTGCATAGGGGTGGAATTGATAACTCCAGCAATCATTCTCATTGTATTATTTAATTGGGCATCTACTTTATGTATATGTGAGCTATGTTAAACCAGGCTGAAGAGCGGTATTCCGCAGTTAAGAAGTCAAGGCCCACGGCAGATGATCGCAAGGTGGAAGCCGATGCTCCCCATGTTGTGCCGCACAGCTTCTGGGTGATGTTGTTTCTGGATTTAAGTTTTTCCGCTGTTTTTGTCAGATGTTCCTTGAAGGATAGAGTTCTGTCAAGAGAGATGTTTGTAGAGAGATATCTACAAATCACTAGAGATGATAGAAAGAACAGAATAAATATAGAATAGAATGGAAGTAGAATGCTCAATTACAAAAATAGCCTTGCAGTGGTACGGGCATGTACAAAGAATGCTAGAGCTCATGTGGCTGAAAAGAATATTGGAGTGGGACCTGCCGGGAAGAAGACTGAGAGGAAGACCTGCTATGATATGGAAAACGTACAAAGGAAATGTGATAGATAAGACCTCAGAGAAGGGCACTGAGAGAATATATTGCTGTGGAAGACCAAAACAGCGAACTCATAATGGGAAATAAGCCGACAAAGAAGAAATAACGAACTAATAATTATTATTCTCACAGAAAGCCTCTTACAGATGAGAATCATTGACTAACGACCCCTCAAAAATTATTAAGCTGTCAAAATGATCAGAGAACTGATTTTTAATACTGTTTCTTTTCGCTTCGAAGAAAACGAAGAAAACGAAGAGAAAAGAAACAAATCTTATTTTATTCGTTTTTTTAACAATTTTATTCATTGAAAGTTATTTGTAGAATTTAAGAACGCGCAGTGCCGTTTCATACCTGCCACATAGCGGCGATACATTAAAGCCCCGTGGAAAAGAATTGACCAACAGCAAAGAATGAATTAATAGCCGCTTTGGCTAAGTAGGTTATTAAACATTTCTTTCTAGTTATTAATAACTCACACCTGTCTATTTGTAGAGTAATATTTCTTTGGTGTTACGTGTAAGTTCGAAATGTTACATACTTTTGATCCTATCGGAATCAGAAGGTGTTTCTAGCTACAAGTTATAAATAAAATATATACTTATATTCCAGTCACTCAACTCTGAGCACTTTCTTAAATCAACTATTCAGATCAACGAACTTGTATACAGGATGTTCATCAACGATTAATTGATAATTCTGTACGTGGTTTTCAATAATAATCAAGTTCTTATTAAAAAAATACTCAAACTGGACTAAGTTCCGCATTATGGAAATATGGAAACTCTACTCATTATCCGACAGTAATTTTCAATCCAATGACTATGTGATTAATACTATTTAGGATATATCTTTATAAGTTTATTAGTTATAAGCATTTAAACACTTAAACGGTTAATAACAAATTCCTGCCAAAAATTCGGATTAAAACCATTAAGCGCAGGGGTTCCACAAGGTAGCGTTCTTGGACCAGTACTATGTATATCTTTTGTATACATCTGACATTCCGGAGAGAAAAAATTCAACTAGCCACATTTGCTGGTGGTACAGCAGCCGTGACATAGGAGCAACTATAGAAGAATCTACGGTAAACCTACAAAATGCAATTAGGGGCATACAACGGTTTAAAAAAAAGGCGTATAAAGTTTAGTGAACAGAAATCAGTTCATATTAACTTACTAACAAGAAAATCAATTATCTTAAACAACAGCATTGTTCCTAATAAGAAAACAGCGAAATACCTGGGTTTAAATCTAGACGTCAAACTCAAATGGAAGGAACATGTTAAAAAGAAACCGGAACAGTTGAAGATAAAGTACAATATGTATTGGCTGATATGTAGGTACTCTCAACGTTCCATCCAGAACAAAGTACCTACTGATTTTCAAACAGATATTGAAGCCGGTGAGGACCTATGGCCCACAAATATGGGTCGGTACCAAAACAAGCAACTATAGATATTTAGAAACACTTCACAACCCAATACTAAGGAATATTGTAGGTGCTCTTAAGAAAGTCGCCAAGAGACATGAAGACAGGCCCCATAAGTTTCCCAACCATGAAGTACGTCAGTTTCTTGTCAACCAGCCTCAGATGCGAAGGCTCAAGAGGACTAAATCGTTCGAGCTTGTGTAATGTGAGAAGTTGTGCAAGGCTTAGTTATTGTTGTCCATTATAACCACAACAAGGACGTGAGCAGTTATGAAAAGTACAGTCAATGCTGTGCTGTATAGCCACAACAAAGAAATGGGAATTTCATGTAAAAAAAGCTAGGATGGCATCGGAGGGACCGCAGATGTTCAGATAGAATTAGCGTCTCTTTGCAAAGATAATGACGTCGACTTTGCAAAGTAACAAGACACTTACTCAACACACACACTGCACATTACACTAGATACCTAATTGGAAAAAATCCACTGTACCATCACCATGCCAATGGCCATTAGTTGTCGAGGCATTAGCTAAATAAAAAAAAGCTAGGATGGACCAGATGACATGTAGATTACAAACAATTTTAGGAAAATTAGGTTAAAGAAAAATGCCGATTAATCTTGTAGATTCTTGTAGTTCTTACTGTTTAAAATAAAAAAAAATCATGTTGAAGACTCAACGATAGATCATGTGCATAGAATAACAGATATAGTAGAAAATGCTCTAGAAGAAGGAAAAGTCTGTTCTGCAATTTTTCTCGATGTAGCGAGTTCCACAAGGAAGTGTCCTGGGTCAGTGCTATACCTGCTCTATACCAGCCATATTCCATCATTAGAACCTAACTTAGAAAAACAAAATTCTGTTGAACAAATTAACATCTGGACCAGACGATGGCGTATCAAATTGAATGAAACAAAATCTGTTCATATCAATTTTACTAACAAAAGAGAACTCAACATATCCCAGTCAGTATAAATAGAAACCAAATACCTTATGCAAATACGGCAAAATATTTGGGTATGACATTAGATTCAAAGCTACGTTGGAAAGCGCATGTTAAGAAAAAAAAGGAAGAATTAGAAATTAAGTTCAAAAAGATGTACTGGTTGATGGGGGAAAAATCAACTCTGTCTACTTATAACAAATTGTTATTGTATAAGCAATTCCTTAAACCGATATGGACATATGGGATATGGGATACAGCTCTGGGGCTGTACAAAAGAAAGTAACATTCAAATTATAGAACGATATCAGAATAAAGTGTTAGGGAACATCGTCAACGTCCCATGGTACTTCAGAAACTGTGATCTTCATCGAGACCTCCAGATGGATACGGTTAGCCAGACAATAAGTAAGTTTGCCGAGAGTCATGAACAAAGGCTCTATAACCATGATCCAAGAAGACTTACGAGAACGAAGCCGTTCGGTTTAGTGCTATAAGTTAAATAAGTGCGTTAAGTGAAAAAGCGGTACAAAGTGCAGCTAAAGTGTAACTAGTAGTACATACTATTATGTACTAGAGCCTAAGGATTATTGCTGAATATGACCTTAGATAAATTTTTTGTAGTATTTTGTAAAAAGAACTAACTTGCTTATTGATCATAGCAAATGATCAGTAGCAATAAGATTCCTGCTGGAGTTTTATTAAATAAAAAAATGTTGAAGATACGGATTCAGTGGGTCAAAATATCAGTTGTAAAATTTCGTGGACCTCAATCGTCCACGAAACCCCCATTGCCTCTAGACTAATTATTCGATAAGTTAGAGGGCTGCAGTAGTTCTTGGCACTAATTGAACGGTTGGAGGGCAACAACACGCTGATAATTTATAAATACAAATTCCTGCGATCAGGCAATAATTGCGGATTAATGTTTAATTAAATTGTCGCTACTATTTATTCGTACATAATTCGTGCCATGACCGCATTCTCAACTTTGCAATGGTATTATTCTAATTGCCGTTCATTTTTCTGAACTTCTGTGCGCATTCACTATCAAAGAAATTTTTTTATAAATCTTTGGTCGGTATTTGAAAGTGATTTATTTATTTGTAATATGTATTTAACTATTCTCAAATAATCTATAATAGTAGGGGTAAGTATGCTAAATTTGCAGTTACTCGAGCGTTATAGGGACCTATTGGGTTGTGAAAAGTAGGTCCTAAAACCAAAAAAGTTAAGTTTTTCATAAAGTGGAGGACTTTCCATTTAATAAAAGTTGCTTAATTTTACGTAAAGAATCCAAATTTGCAATAAAAATTGTAAGCTCCTATTTAAGATCTTAAAGTAACCCCCCACCCCATGTGTCATTCGATAGATTTTTCAAAAATACTGAATACGTGTTCTTTGCAGTTTTTCGATCTGATGTTCATTTCGCGAAAAATCGCGAGGTTTGTATTCAAAATTTTAAATTTACCACCCACCTCACCTCTGTGTGTGGTCGTGTTTGATGTCATTCGATAGATTTTCAAAAAATATTGAACACGTATTTTGCAGGTTTTTTGATTTAATGGGTTCCTATTTTAAATTTTAAAGTTAACCCCCATATCTCTCCGTGGGGGGTCGTGTTTGGTATCATTCGATAGATTTTTGAAGAATATTGAAAACGTATTTTTTAGTTTTTCGATCTGACGTTCATTTTGCGAAATATTCGCTTTTTTGTGAAATTTTGTGACTCGCCCATTTTCTTACGCCTTACTCAAATCGTCAACTTAGCTTACCTTATCTTAATCTAACGATTTGGGGTCTTTCTAAGGATAGATTTTTTGGGACCCCCCTTAACGAACTCCTCTGTATTAAGAGCCACTATATGGTAGATGAGTAACTGCAAAAATTCCCGCTTGGGCTCCCCTACCATAATGTTTAGTCTTCTTTCAGTTTCAAAGTCTATACTATAATATCACCAGAATCACAGGCGAATTTTTTAATTTCAATTTTGTGATATTATAATATTTTTTATTATACATGGTTTTATCTAATCGATCTTGTTTTGCCATGTAGTTTTCTTTAATCTTTATCTTCAATTTTGTTTATGGTTTCAGTGTCCTAATTTTACTCTTCTGGAAATATATTCAACAATACTCAAAGCCTCGGAATAAATAGTATTTCTCTATTTCAATCACTATAACATTATATGCTTTTCCATCAACGAAAAGAATGCAATTCAAGTCGAACTAATAAAATTCGTTCCGATCACATTTTGACGACCATCACAGGAGAAGCAGTAAAACGCCAATTTGGAGCTGAGTGACCAATAAAAAGCAAATGACTAAAAATGTTCGATCCGCTACCAACTTACATACACGCAAAACCTGATTGCGTTTTGTGGAGTTTAAAAAAGGAAATTGTAGTACAGTTTTATCATTATACATAATTAATTGGTATTTATTTTTGCGATTGTAATTTAATTTTTCATCATTAGGTAAAGATGCATCTAAAAAAAAGGAAGAGAAGGTAAAATCTTATTAAAGTAGATGTCTGATAATGTTCGTTCAAATAGAAATCAAGTCCACCATGGATCAAAATTCCGAAATGTTCGACATCTGATCCAAATAATGTTTCTAAAATCCTCAAAATGTCCATATCTTTTCACTATTTTTACTGGGAATAGGCCACAATTTTACTTTAAAATAAGTTTACTTTGACGGCAACAGGCAGATAGCAGCAGACAACGAAACAAAAATGCAAACATGAAAAGAATATATGGAAGGCCCCTTTCAAGGGGAAAGACTCGGTCCAACACTATCCGAAGAACTAGACAGTGGACCGATGATAATAAATGAATAGGTATTATAATATTATGCACTCAAGAAAGTGAAAAATGGAAAGGCTCCTGGTCCAGACGAGATGTCCGTTGAACTATTAAAGTTGTTAAACAGAAACAATATACATGTGGATACCAAACATTTTAATACAGTCTATTAAATAGGAGAACTGCCGGATGATAGACCGACCTTTACTTTCATACAATAGAAATAGCCCGAATGATCGCCAACCTTCGGAAAGAAAACTGAACCTTAAGAAGAAGAAGAAGAAATATTATATAGTTACATTTAACTTGGACATAGTGATCAAAATCACTGAGTTTGAAATTATCGCTAAGAATTCTATTTCACTTTTAGTTTTATTTATAGTTGTAGGGTTTTTGTAGTACTTACTTATTAATTTATATCTCTCAGCATCCCATGGAGGAGGCTCTCTGGTCACTGCATCAAACTCGTAATACAACAAACTGAAAGTTTCTTTACAGGACAGCGCGTTTCCTGAAAACAAAATAGAATATATTAATACAAAGTAAGCAAAACATACAAAAACAATGGAAATATTGAGCGTCGATAAGGATTAAGGTAAACTGCAAAACCAAGGTTTAATTCCACTAAAGCATCGACAGTTTACCCATCTAAATCACCATAATTTTGTACTCTGCGTCGAATATAACTTGAAACAAAATAAACAAATTGGTGAAAGCACCAATAAAGTGAAAGTGTAATAAACGTTATTACTCTGGGCTAATTATCAAAATACAAGGAAAAGTTATTTACCAGCAATTTTATTGATGGAATCGAATCTTATGATTGTATATATTAATAATATAGGTATGTAAAGTCCGCAGATAATGTGCTACTTTTTTATAAACAAAATGGCGCCCGAAAATCGTGTTTTTTTCAATTTTTGCTCTATAACTCCAAAAATTTTAACTTTACACCAAGAACACCCAAATAAAATTCACCGTAAATAAATTACATAGAAACGTATTTTTCCCAATTCACTTCGACGAAAATTTTCCCTGGAAAATGCGGGTTTTTCCAACAAAATCTATAATTTTCAACTAAAATTTTAGATAAGTAATTGTTTATCGTATAGTATAGTAAAGTTTATCGTACAGTATAAGGTCGATCGGATAGCTCAGTGCGACTAGCGGCTGACCCACACTTCACTTCGCATTGAGGTATGTGAGTTCAAGCCCAGCCCAGGCCATCGGAAAAACAAAAAGGCTAACGCGCCAGTATAAAATTCTAAATATGAATCTGGCGCTTAGACTGGAATATGCGGGCATCTGATCGACCTACGAGGGAGCAGTACGGCAAGGGATAAGGGCTTGCGGCTCGGTGATACTTCCCCATAGATCCCTACCGAACGGCGTTGACGCCTAAGAACGGTGTAATACATACAATTGTTTATCAATAATTAAATAACTTGGTAATATAAAAGCCCTTTTCATATAGATAATAATTCCAGAAGTCCATGGAAATTGAATACACAGTTTAGCAACAATTGAATTGTTAATTAAAAATTTATGGTCGCTATAATAACCACAATAATTACGATACATAAGAATAACTATGATTTTTGTATAAAAAGAAACTGTACCTATCTAATGTACTTTACAGAATTGAAATTGGACTATTTAAGCGGCTTCAGGAATATTTTAAAATTATAAACAATTTTTTGGCTTATAAACAATTAGAATATCTCAGGAAATATTCAATTCAATTGTGTCCTCTTTCTCCACACCAATTTTCATATCTTTAAAGTACTCATAACATATATTATTATAATAAAAACTATCGATATTACGAATGAAAATTGCCAAAAATAGAAAAATTTCAATCAAAAATTAGGTTGGAGAAAATGTAATCTCAAAGTTGAAAATCGGTATACGTTAAAAAAATGCATTTTCTCGGCTTCCCATGGAGCAATTTTCTTCATTCTTTTTTTGTTCCCAAGTAACTCGAGTAGAGCCATCTAACTAACGCATTATTAAATATCAAACTTGCTTTTGTTTTGTTATAATAGATTAATTTATTTATAAGAAAAGAAAATTACATGTTAGTAGTTATATGGCTCTACTCGAGTTACTTGGTAACAAAAAAAGAATGAAGAAAATTGCTCCATGGGAAGCCGAGAAAATGCATTTTTTTAACGTATACCGCTTTTGAACTTTGAGATTACATTTTGTCCAACCTAATTTTTGATTGTAATTTTGCTATTTTTGGCAATTTTCACTAGTAATATCGATAGTTTTTATTATATAGGCAATTTTCACTAGTAATAATATGTTATGAGTGTTTTAAAGATATGAAAATTGGTGCGGGTAAAGAGAACAAAAATATAAAGGTGACGGTTCGAAAATTATGATCCTATTGTTTATATCTTTGACGTAAATGCCGGTCAACTTTGACCAATTGTATCTCAGGAACCACTCATCAAAATTAAAAGTTTTTTTTTCTTTTAAAAGAAGCATCCTGCCGCTTTTTTTCCAATACCGTTTTCATGGTTTAATTTAATTTAATATTTCCTGAGATATCTATTTGTTTATACGCCAAAAAATTGTTTATAATTTTAAAATATTCCTGAGGCCGCTTAAATAGCTCAATTTCAATTCTGTAAAGTACGTTAGATAGGTACAGTGTCTTTTTATATAAAAATCATAGTTATTCTTATGTAGCGTAATTATTGTGGGTATTATAGCGACCGTAAATTTTTAATTAACAATTTAATTGATGCTAAACTGTTCATTCAATTTCCATCGGCTTCTGGAATTATAATCTATTCGAAAGGAGCTTTTATATTGCCAAGTTATTTAATTATTGATAAACAATTACTTATCTAAAATTTTAGTTGAAAATTAAAGATTTTGATGGAAAAACCCGCATTTTCCGGGAAAAATTTCCGTCGAAGTAAATCGGGAAAAACACGTCTCTATGCAGAATTTAATTATGGTAAACTTTTATTTTAGTATTTTTGGTGTAAATTAAAATCTTTTGAGTTATAGAGCAAAAATTGAAAAAACACGATCTTCGGGCGCCATTTTGTTTATAAAAAAATTAGCACACTATCTGCGGACTTTGCATACATATATTATTAATATAATATACAATCATAAGATTCGATTCCAGCAATAAAATTGCTGGTAAATAACTTTTACCAAAAATGGCATATTCTCCGATAATCTGACCAGACATATGTCAACGAATATAGACGCATATAATATGTGTCTAATATTCGTTGGTTATACAATAGAAAACATACTTAATAAAGACAAAATGGTAAGAGCATTATTTAAAACACAGATAAATGTTTTCGTTAATAAATATCAATTTGTACTCTATTAGATGTCCCTCTTTGATTTTATCTTAATTAAAGGAATTTTTTGAAGACATTTACACCACTTAGGCTTGTAACAAACTACCCATATCCGTCTTAATATAGAAACTATTTCCAACCTAATAAAATCTCTGAACGTCCTTTAGCCCTTTTTCATCCCATTAGGTACAATTAAGACATATGGGCAGTTGCCTGTGGACACTTCCAGTATTTGTGTCATATTGGGGCTCTTTCAGGAGCCTCCTACGATCGATATATGGGAAAACAGGAACGGTTCCCGGAAATTTTGAAAAATACAGAAGGAAAATAATTTCTAGAACGGGAAAGTTTCCGGAAGTTAGTTGTATACCAAGTAGTTGAAAAACTCTAACATCTAAGTAAAAAACTCTTAAGTAGTAGGTATAATTTAATTAAAAACCATAAAAATCCAAATGGATTACATAAATTTGTTCAGAACAAACGTTTTCTGACCTATCAGTCCATCATCAGTGAACTCTTGTACTTGCTAAATAGCTCCAAAATCGAACAGTGGTTATAAATATGTAGATTTCAATTTACATCGTTAAATTGTAAAATAGACCAGGGCATTTAGCACTAAAAACATCCGAATAAATAAATTTTTAAATACAGCACCTAGAGACTTGTAGTTTTTTGCATTATGTTCAGGATGATGTCAGGAAAAAAGTCTACTATTCAAAAATGGGTGGAAATGGATAATTGCACTGTAAAGTGTATAAAATGCATCCAAAATTGCATAAATATAAAAATAAAGTCAAAATCAGTATACTAAGGAACAACATTTCTTATTTGGGGGGTTTTGGGGTCACTGAATACGATTACGCCATCAGAATTGATCCCCGGATCATCTGGTGCCCAAGGTCACGGCAAGAGACGTCATCTTCTGTAGGTTCGATGCTTTTCGGCATTAAATCGATGCAAAAACGCTTGCACTGCAAATTTTAAATGTTTATAACTTAATTCTTGTTCTCTATTTTTTTAAGTTTTTATTTATTTACATTGAATATTAATTTGTTTTGTTGTATAATCCACGTTTACAATAATTATGTGATCTATTTGATTTAAAATGGATTCAGGATTTTTTTATACTTTGGCAACTATGTCAACTTAGACCTCTGGCGTAGATAATGACGTGCAACGGTAAGTAAATTAGACGGACTGTACATAACTTGAAAGATTTAGCAACTAAACGCCATACTGTCTGTGTGCGCATGCGCGCAGTATTATGAAATTGTACTCTCAATCGCGCCTAAAGAAGTATAACTTCAAAAACTTTTGGACAAAATGGACTTAAGAATAATAACTAGAAGTAAAAGAAGAAGTAAAAAATAGCTCGAAAATAGAATTGAATATCATTAAGCAACTAGCACTAAACAATAAGAAAGCCTTGAAGTATTTCTACTACCAGAGTACTATGTACTACATTACTACAGTATACACTGGACAATGCAATTATGTAGTACTACAAAAATGAAGCACTGTAGTATTGCAATTTGTGCAGTGTACAGTCACACTATAAAGAGGGACAGTAAAACCTCTTCTATGTCGGCACTTTGATCTCAAGTGGTAATTGCGTACTGCCGGCAGTGGCAGTACGCAACTGGCAATTCACCAGTGGTGGATGCAGGTTTTCCCTGTTAAGACCCGTACGTTTCTACGCGACTGTAGTTTATTTCTTAACCAGCAGGAGTAAACTAAAAAGACAGATTCACGCCCAAGAAAGTCACTAGAATAATAAACCAAATATATCTTCTTTTTTGGTTGATCTAGTCGGCCCTCAACGGTAATCCATAAATATTATATTAAATTAATACGTTGCTAAAAAGTTAAAAAACAACTGCTTTTTATATAAAAGCAGACTAACAGTCTAAAAATTAAAGGAATAACACAGAAACACAAAAATCGCCGATATAACTTAATTAACGTATGAAACGTCACTAGTGTCAAAATTTGATACATGTCATTAGTGTCAAAATTTTATAACAGTGGAGTAAACTTGCCTGCGGTTGGACCAATTACAAACAAGCAATACAGCGCGGTAAATTTGAATCACTCCTCTTGCTTAAAAAACAAACCATAGCAATGCAAGAGTGGTGGTCTAGCGACTGGGAACCTTGCGCAGTCGCCATGCGCGTTGGACGATTTTACTTCCAATTTTTCGGAGAGTAGTTCTACTGTCCCTCATTATACTGTGGTACAGTGTAGTAGTGTCTGAGAAGCCCTGAAGATGGGGTCATAGAAGACGTGGAAAGCTCGGCCAAGAGAATATTGGCGCGGTTCAACCCAGAAGCCTAATGAGTATAATTTTAATATTAATTCTTGTAATTATATTGATTGTCGCTTTAAGTACAAATCCGTCCCTGACCCCAAATATCAACAAAGGGGAGGGCCAAAATTTAGGGCTATCTGATTGCATGGTTTCACAGTTTCGATGTTTTTAGTATCCTACCAAATGACCATTTGTGTAAGAAAGACCATAAATATTGTCGCTTCTAGAAATGTTGAAATATGGCAAATAATAGGATTTCCTCATTTCTGTTGTTATTTAGGATCTCCGGGTTAATATACAGTCGAACCCGCTTATTAGAATACCTGTTTTAAGGAATATCCCGCGTTAAGGAATAGACAGTTAGGTCCCGAAACGTTTCTACTATCCACCAAATGTCGGTTATTAGAATATCCCGGATATAGGAATACTTTTGCTTGACACGAAGGCAATTCCAATAAGCGGGTTCGACTGTACTTGCAAGAGACGCCCGTTACATCCACTTGTTAATAAATAATTATAAAAATAGAAAAAAAAACAGAAAAATAAAATTTTGGAAAATGTGTGTGTTTTGTGTTTTATTGGCACTGGTTTTCACAACCAACTGGCCAGTCAATTTCATAATGATTTTATACACTATAACTTATCACTAACTCAGGAGAGTAATGTGTAGTGTGTGTGTGTGTTGAGTAAGTGTCTTGTTACTTTGCAAAGTCGACGTCATTGTCTTTGCAAAGAGACGCTAATTGTATCCGAACGTCTGCGGTCCCTCCGGTGAGTACCGATCCCACAAGGACAGAAGCTATTTTCATTTATTAATTTATAATAAACGAAAAATTAATTTCACCCGTGTTGAGCTGCCCCCCCCCACTTGCAATAAATCAAAAAACAAATAGCACACGGGTAAAAATTTCTGACCCTGGTAAGATTCAAGCTCACGACCATTCGGACCTTTCGATCCAAAGGTAGGCGCTCTTACCACTGAGCCACAGAGGGGGTTAATTTTGGAAAATAAATATTTATTTTAAATTGTTGTCTAACAAATTACTGGTTAAACTAATTGCATTTTTATAATATACAATCAATTTTTGTTGATTAGAACCGAAGATATTACGACTTTTATAAATTTGAAGTAATGAATTCAGTTTTTAAAATAGTAAAATCGAGGAGGCAAATCGCTTCGCTTTTAAACCCATCATCTTTATGGACGGCTCATTTTTAAATAAATCGTTTTGAAATTTTTTGGTCAAAACTTGGTCAAAATAAATATAAATACAAAAAATCAGCCGAAGAAAAAATAAAGTAAAATAGTCAATACTTTTATTATTTAAAGTGCTTATTTCTAATTATAAGACTATCAGCTTGATGAGTCATGTTTTAAAGATATTTCTACGAATTTTTCACTCTAGGATGTACCAAAAAATAGAAGAACAGCTTGGTGATACACAGTTTGGGTTACGCAATAACCTTTTGATGATGATGGTGATATTTGGCATGGAAACTAGTCCATTTGCCACAGATTTGCGCATGTTTATATAATCTTATTCTAAGTTATATTAATTATAGTATATTTACGAATTGACAAAACAGAGTATTTGTAGTGTTCATTTAAAGATGGAGTTACTACAAATAAAATCGTATCTTTGGATGGTGAAATGATTGTGAAAAGCAATAGTTTTAAGTACCTAGGATCGGTATTACAGAGAAATGGAGAAATAGATGGAGATGCATGCAGTAGAATTAGCGCTGGATGGATGAAATGGAAAGAAGCGAGTGGTGTGTTGTGTGATAGAAAAATTCCAATGAACATGAAGGGAAAATTCTATAAATCAGCCATAAGACCGGCTATGATGTACGGAACTGAATGTTGGGCAGTGAAAAAGAAAGAGGAACAACGAATGCATGTGGCGGAAATGAGAATGCTTAGATGGATGAGTGGAGTGACAAAGAAGGATAAAATTAGAAATGAGTATATTAGGGGAAGTCTAGGTGTGGCAACAATTGATGCCAAAATGAGAGAGCATAGGTTAAGATGGTTTGGTCATGTTCAACGTCGAGACGTTAATCACCCAATACGAAGAATAGCTGAAGTGCAGATTCCTGGAAGGAGTAGGAGAGGAAGACCAAAGAAGACCTGGGGGAGACGATAAAGCAGGACATGTTGGTAAAGGGGATTAACATTGATATGACCCAAGATAGAATTATGTGGAGAAATGCAATTAGGGAAGCCGACTCCGCATAGGGATAAGGCAAAGAGAATGATGATGATTACGAATTGAAACTTGACTGTTACAAATCTAAATTATATATCCGGAAGCGTATAGATAATTACATACGAGTTCAAATATTGATTTCTGATTGAGTGACAGGAGATCGGTTATGTTTACTAGAAGTTGCACATTACTTTTTACAAGGTTTTCAGAAAATTTTAAAAGGACTATTTACACCGCAGAAGCAGTAGCTATTGGGAAAGCTCTGGATTGGCTGGAGCACGAAAATATACAAGATGCAGTGATTATCTCGGACTCCAAGCGGAGTCCAAGTTCTTAGCGGACTTAATAATATTGAATTAAATCGTAAGACATGTGAGCTGATAAGTGAAATTAAACATAAAATTAGAAACAAAGATGTAACATTTATTTGGGCAAAAAATCACAGCAGGATAAAAGGTAATGAAATAGTAGACGGGCTTGCTAAGGATTCCACGCATTCTGGTATACGCAATAACCTTGGAACCAGAGGAGCACTATTTAGTATTCAGGCTTATGGTACAGAGATGCAGAGATGCGTGACTTCCGGTTTATATGCGTTTTATTGACTTTGAGAAGGCCTTTGATCAAGTAAAACGTACTGAAATGATTATCATTCTTCAGCAGGTGCTAATTAATGATAAAGACCTACTCATTATTAAAAATCTTTACTGGCATCAACGTGCACACATCAGGATTGGTCAGGACACTTCTGAAGAGCTTCAAATACGAAGGGGAGTAAGGCAGGAGTGCATTTTGACCCCACTATTATATAACATATATTCTGAGTTTGTTTTCAATGTTCAATGTGGTATCAGAATGAATGGCGACAATATTAATAATTTCAGATACGCGGATGACACGGTGTTAATTGCAAGCAAATACGAACAACTTCAACATCTGATTAATAGGATTACCACAAAGTTTGATGAATATGGACTCAAGTTAAACACCACAAAGACAAAGGTGATAGTTGTTAGTAAGACTCCAATACAACCGGTACAAGTAGTAACACCTTAGGCTAAGGCCACACAGGCGATAAATTACGGCGCCGTAAGAGCAGTAAACCTGACGAGGCATTGGTTGACTAACTCCTATTTCATCTACAATTGGAGGAGTTAGTCAACCAATGGGTTTGTCAATGGGTTAGTCAACAACGGCGTCGTAAGAGCAGTAAACCTGACGAGGCATTGTCTAACCAATTGTAGATGAAATAGGAGTTAGTCAACTAATGCCTCGTCAGGTTTACTGCTCTTACGGCGCCGTAAATTATCGCGTGTGTGGCCTTTCGCTTATGGTGAACAACTGGAGAGAACTAACAGTATCACCTACCTTGGTTGTAATCTAGATGAGAACTAAGACATGAGCAAAGAAATTAGAATACGTATAGAGAAAGCCAGAGCTGCATTCTCTCAGATGAAGAAACTCTTATGTGGAAACAATATTACTTTGAATCTCAAAAATTAGATTAGTCTGATTTTATGTGTTCTTTACTCTTTTATACGGTGTCGAAAATTGGACTTTAACGGATATACTTTTCAAGAAACTGGAAGTCTTTGAAATCTGGGTGTATCGGATAATCCTACGAATAAGTTGGGTGAATAAAGTTCGTAACGAAGTTGTTTTGCATCGGATGGGAAAAGTTACGGAAGTCGTCACAACAGTTAAAAATCGAAAACTTTAATATTTTGGCCATGTTCTGCCACACCAGGAGAGATATAATATAAGGTTACTTCAATTAATAATACAAGGTACTGAGAGAATGGTTTAACAGATCCTCTGCATCCATTTTCTGAGCTGCCGTCGACAAAATTACCATAGCCAATTTGATAGCCACCGCTCGATAATCGAACACGTTACATGAAGAAGAAGATTTCTTATTATGAGGTCGCCTACCAAGAATAAGTATGAAAATTCCATAATATGACCTTTCGAATACGTTAAAAACATGTTTATGATAAGCAAATATAACGAGCGTGTTATTGTATAGTCCAGCACTTGTTTTATTGAATGAAATATTTGAATAAGTTGCGGCGCTTAATGTGTTTACACAGATAAAACATTTTTATTTAAGTGGACGTCAAATGTCAGCTAAATATTACTGCCAGTTTGTATAATTGAACTCTCTTTACTGAAAGATTGAAAACTTTCATGGGTATGGATCGAAACGATGAAATATTAAGATATTCATTTCGTATTTTGTGTGTAGCTGTTTTTAACACTTTCCTAACCCATATAAACTGAAATATGTGGTTTTCATTTTTTTTTTCGCTAACATTGCCCTTACATTGATTACATTGAAAGCAGAAGAAGGGAAGAAGAGAAAGAGGAAAAGGGGAAGCGTAGACAAGAAGAGGAAGAGAAAGGGCAAAGGCGTTGAAAAATAGAGGTGGAAATCATAAATAGTTTATCGCAAATCCACAAAAATTTAAACTTACTATCCGTTGCAAGTTAATTCGGATAGTAAATCAAATTACTAATAAAATATAAATTAGAAGAACGATATAAAAACCGGTTTAGAAAATAAAATAGAACAGTAGATCCATTTAGAAAATAAAAGAACTGTAGAAAAGAAAACGATGTAAAATCTAATTTATAAAGCCAAACAGTTGAGTTAGAAAGAAAAATTAATACCCAAGCTTCTTTATCTAATATTGTTTCAGTACCTCAGTAAGGAATATCGAATCTGAACAAACAACTTCAATTAAAACTAGAAGAATTTTAAAACCACCCACATTCGATTATGAAACAACATGGGAAACTTATCGTTTTCAATTTGAGGCTGCAGCTAGAGCAAGTGTCTGGACTGAGAAAGAAATGGCAGCTTCCTTGATAATGTCGAAAACAGGCAGCAACCGTCTTGGTAATTTCTTCCCCAGGATGCACCCAGTTATACCTCTCTTGTTCAAGCTTTAGAGAGAAGATATGGCCAGCAACATATAAAATAGGTTTTCAAACGTGGAGAAAAGTAACAAAAACATAACGAAAGCCTGAAGAATTTAAAGTAGATATTAAAAAATTATTGGATTTGGCGTACCCTCAGAAGTTCTGATGGAGTACGTACAGTTCAACAAATGGTACTGTCAAAAATCACACAATAAAAGATGTGTTGCAAGAACTTCATAGCAGCATAGCAGGAAGACATTTTTGAGTCAAAAGAACACTAGCCAGAGTTCGAGACAGAGTTTACCGGATCAATTGAAGAAGGTTGTAAGAACTGCGATTTATATAACAGTAGAAAAGGCCCTAGACGAAGAAGCCGTGGTAAAATGGCACTATATCTTTCCGGAGAACCATTTAAACGACTTGGAGTGGATATTCTCGGTCCAATTTCGACGACAACAAGTACTCAAGGGTCGCAATGGATTATTTTTCGAAATATCTTGAAAGTCCCTTTCTAATCAAGAAGCGACTACTACAGTAGCACAAACATTCATAGCACACGTCATATCATGACATGGAGTTACTTTAGAGTTCTGATCAAGGACGAAATTTTGAATCAGAATTGTGGCAAAAATTAACAAAAAATTTGGGTATGAAGAAAACTTGCACTACGCTTCTCCATCCGCAATCAGACAGAAGGGTCGAACGACATAATAGAACTATTTTTTGTGGATAATCAAAAAGATTAGGATACTTCCTCTATTCCTGTTAGACTATAGAAGTTCCGAATATGAAGCAACCGGTTATTCTCCATCGATGGTGATTACCGGACGAGAAATGAAGCTTTCTCAAGATCTCATTTTAGGAAGATTCAGAAATATTGCCAAATCAGTCAGTTAAGTTAGATTTCTTGTTATAGATAATCGATTTTAGTAGTTCCAATGCGACACAAAATCTAGGCATGGTATAAAAAAGTTTATTTGAAGAAATTGTATTTTTTTGTTCTTCTTAATGGCTGTACAGGCTCTTTTTTGCAATATTTTATTTATTTATACAGTAATTTCCACATACTTACTAACATATTTCTCAAATTGGGCTCTGTATCGTCAGTCTTTACTCTGTGTGCCAAATAACTCAACAAAACATTCCAAATTAAAGCTGAAATCTTTGAACGCGTTTTCCATCTTGATGACACGCTGATGTAGGCTCTTAAGTTATAGTATTGTCAAAGAATATAGACCTTATAGAAGGGTACTGCCCTGTAACGTTTCAGCATAGGATTTTGTGCACCAATTGAGTTGGTGCATGTGGACTAACAATGACTACGATATTTTCAAGGGACAAATAAACGTGACCATCTGTTCCATTCAAACTCTTCTTCTATGAGAGTATATCGTCGTTATTCTACGAAAACCAGGTAAATGTCGAAATACCGAAATCGAGAAAAAACGTTTTTAAAGTTTAGTGCTTTATTTTGAATTAAGCGGACCAGTTGTGTTTGATATTCGATATGTTAGTGAAATATGCATATATCAGAAATAAATTCTATCATTAGTTTGAGCAAGTTAAGAGATCTAGCTGATTAAACCTAAATTTAAGATCGAGGTGCGATCACTTACCTGGTCTTACCTGTAAATCAAAATAAATCACACTGTACTAAAGACACTTATCACCTTTTTACTGAATATGGTAGATATACAGCAGCAGAAATATGTTGTCCGGGAAATATATATGTACGTGCGCTTAGTTGGTTTTACATGCAACAAAACTTTGATTTTATGGAAGTAAGTAGCGATATATTGTTTTATTTGAAAATAAAAAGTTGGTTAGGTGTAACTTATTTGTTTATTACACAAATTATCTGCTGAATGGTAAGTCGTATTATTTATTGGGTTTTACCTGTATCTAGAGCGTAAAAAGCTGAGAATTTTGGTATACTTAGCTCAATATTTTAAAATTTGTCATTTATCTGGTTTTCGCAGTATACCGACGATATATTCATTGGTATTGTAAACAAGTTGATGTTTGAATAAATTAATTTAAAAGAAGTGTAATAATAGGTATATTCTATCGAAAGTGTTTTTAACTTACCAGGAAAAAGACTGCAGTCCCTTATCGTGAACTTAATTTCGATATACATCCTGTTGGATACATTCCTGTCTATAAACGGTGTCCACAACCAGTTGTTGACATTGTTGTATGCCACATCGCACACAACGTAAGATCTCCAATTAATGCCTTTTTGGAAATTCGTAAAAGACTCCTCCACCCACTGAAACAAAAAACGAATAATTATTAGCTATAAAAAGCTTCTTTTGATTTTGATGGCGTTGTTTATGGCAGGTTATAAAACTTGATGTTTGTTACTAAAGTAAATACAACTTGTATTTAAGGATCTATAAAAAGAGAATATTCTCAAAGAATTCGTTGTCTTACACCATAAAAATAACTGAGCATGTGGTTATTCTGAAGGTAATTAACTGTCCACCATTTACGAATAGACAAGATTCATTGTTGTTAATATACTAGATAATTCGTTAATACAGTTAGTCTCAATTTTTTTACACACTTACATGTCCCTACTTATGACAGTTGGTCCAGCTTAAATTGATAAGAAAATCCCATGTTACAGAACAAAAACACAATTTTAAAGTTTTAATTCATCGAACAACATTTTTGGATTTCCATAATTATTATAGAAAATATCTTTAAATTAATGAAAACAATTAATTAAACAGAATAACAACAATTACACTGCACTGTCTAGTTACGGAGACTTGGGCAAAGAAGTGACCAATAAAGTACAAAAAGCAAATAGACTGGCAAGATGCCTTAATAATACTATATGGAAACCGACATTTTAGCACTGAGACGACATGAAGAATTTATAAGGCCAATGTATAACCAATAATGACATATAGTCCAGGGCGCATCTGTTTTGAGATGGACGTTGAGAGGTGACTCATATTTTTTTGCAGAAATTGCTTGGAATTAACTCATATAATAATAATTGAGTTATCCTACCACTCAAAAAGGTCCGGAACATTGTTCAAATAATCAAAATGTCAAAAAATGAAGGAAAAATTCGATTTTTTTCTTCGTTTTTTGATTATAACTTTAAAAGTATTCATTTTCTAGAAAAGTTGCACTGACATAAAAGTTGCGTAATTAAATTTCCTACAATATATGATTAGTCACCCTGGTTGCAAAATAGCAATAATTCCGAAAAACCATAAAAAAACAAGTATTCGCATTTTATGTTTTTCAACCATTTATGCTACACTTAGGACCTTCATATTTTATCCAGGAAAACTATATGATGTAGTAAAACAACACTGTAAATTTCATTAAAATAGCCTTAATAGGTTTTGCAAAATAAATTTTGCAATCCGGCTTTCGCAAAGAAAAATCATTTTTTCAAAATGTTGCAGGACTGAAAATAAAGCAGATGGCAAGTTGAAATTTTTTCACATATAGAAAAATACTGTACCTTTCATTTTCAATTTGCAAGAATAAAATCGGTTAACTACCACGGCGTCAGGAATTTTTTTATATAACATTAATTTTTGGTGCTACGCGCAGGACAGCGGTGTTCGATTCACAAAAGTTGGTTTCCACCAAAATTTCTTCCAATCTTTATCTAATATATTATTTTCTTACTCTATATTTTGTTGTATTTTAATTCCACAAAAATCAAACTAATTTGATTATTGTTTGTGAAATATTGTTTAAACAATTGCATATGTTTAAAAATAATAAACTTTTATTCTCAAGTTAAAATATATGAACAAAAAAAAGTTTTTGCTAAAAAAAGTGATATTTCAAAGGACAGAGTATGTGTTTTTATTTTGCAATAAACAAATTTATTTATTTATATCGAAATGTACTAAAAATTAAAATTTATCAATCATTATCAAGTCATTGAAATGCCCAATCAGTGCAGACGTATCCGCTGTCCTGCGCGTAGCACCAAAAATTAATGTTTATTTAAAAAAAATCCTGACGTCGTGGTAGTTAACCGATTTTCATTTTGCAAATTGCAAATGAAAGGTACAGTATTCTTCTATATGTAAAAAATGCAACTTGCTGTCTGCTTTATTTTCAGTCCTGCAACTTTTTGAAAAAATGAATTTGTTTTGCGAACGCTGGATTGCAAAATTTATTTTGCAAAATATTTTAAACCGATCTTAATGAAATTTACAGTATTGTTTTATTATGTTATAAAGTTTTTCTAGATGAAATATGAAGGTCCTAAATCTAGCATAAATGGTCGAAAAATGTAAAATGCGAATACTTGTTTTTTTATGGGATTTTCGCAATTACATAATGCTATTTTGCAATAAGTGCAGTGCAACTGCAGTGCAAGTTTTCTCGAAAATAAATACTTTTAAAGTTATAATCAAAAAACGAAGAAAAAATCGAGTTTTTCTTTCATTTTTTGATATTTTGATTATTTAAACAATGTTTCGGACCTTTTTGAGTGGGAGGATAACTCAAATATTATTATACCAGTTATTTTCAAGCAATTTCTGTAAAAAAATATGAGTCACCTCTCAACATCCAAATGTACTAATATTTTTACAGATGCGCCCTGGTCTAATATGCATCAGAAACAAGATTCGATACAGCCACAACACAAAGACTACTGGAAACGGCAGAGATGAGAGT
Source organism: Diabrotica virgifera virgifera (assembly GCF_917563875.1). Lineage (NCBI taxonomy): Eukaryota > Metazoa > Arthropoda > Insecta > Coleoptera > Chrysomelidae > Diabrotica > Diabrotica virgifera. The sequence goes on along the minus strand of NC_065445.1, from coordinate 1,808,366 downwards.
ACATACTGACAATAATTACAAGAAATACGTCGAGAGATCGAAAGAGGAGTGACGACATTAGAAGAAAATGTAACGTACAGTGTAGAAACGAATGGACGCTAAATATAAAAAAGAATGGAATAACCAAATAAGCAAAATGGGGAAGACAAGTTTGGTCAAAATAGCAGGAGATCAATCACCAATCGGTAAAAGAAGTATCGGCCCCAGAATTACTTATAAAGAGGAAGAGAAAAAAGAAGAAAACGACATTGTTATGTCCAATCAACAGCATGTTTATTATAATTAATTCTAAGTATACACTTTTGGCAGATATATCCCATTATATTAGGTAATAAATAGAAACAGCAACATTCTTAATTCTATTCTGAGACACCTCCACGTCTATCTACCTTTTAAAAACAACCAAAAACCATGAAATGACGAGCGATCTTGCACCTGACTGCATATTTATTCTCATTTCCTGCCCCCTTAGCGGCATAATATTAACGCGTTTTGTGCTTACCAATTCGAGGGTAATTTGTGACAAACACACAAGTGTTACAATTTAGAAACTTAGCAGAGAGAGATCGTGATTTCTGCACCACCTGGCCCTTTTCCCATTCACAGTGACATCTCGGTTATACGGGAAATCAAAGACGTATCCCACGGGGAATCGAATCGTATATTCATCAGCTAAAAAAGATTTTGTGTTTCAATGTTTCAATGTGTAACGTTATAAACGTCACATCTTTTCTGTTGATTTTATTCATTTGTTAACTTTGTTTTGATTTTTTGTTTTACTACTTTTCTTATAAGAATAGTTGGTGCTCAAATATTTTATCAACTAAATATTCTGTTTAATGTTTCATTTACTTTCTATCCTCAACTTTTTCCGTATTCAAACCCAATAACTAGCTTAACCTCTTTACTTTCCTTCTGTCATGTCAGTCTTCGCTTCAATTTAATGGAAGAGAATATTTTTATAATTGTCTGTTATCTATTTAAGTTGGTTTTTCAGTAAATAAGTTAATTTTCTTTCGTTAAATCTTCTTCGGGTGAACAGAGTTTTATTTTATACTTGTAGTTAGTAATTTTTCATACTTTGTTTGATAATATCTTCTATTCTTTTTGACACCGTTTTATACATACTTAGTTCTCCAATCCACGTGTCTCTTTGTCTTTATTAAACTTAGAAACAACTATTAGAATCTCTAATTTAATTTAACTAATTCTTTTAATAATAATTCTATTCATTTGATCCGTACCAATTCGCTACTTTTATTAAACGCTTTTCTTTAGTTCAATAGTTTGCGTCAAATCTTTAGGCGTTAATTTGACTGCCTTTTCTTCAATGCAAATGAATGAAAATTTGCAGACATATGCATTCGCGAGAACAATACACGAATAGTCAATAATTTTTTTTTTCTACAACCACTATTCAAAGTGCACTTTTCTGCACGGTTTTATGTTAGCAAACTTGATATTTTCTCACAGTATAAGATATTTGACATTAGTGTGCAGAAAAGTGACGTTTCTGTGCCGCAAAGTGACGTTTCTGTGCCGCAAAGTTCTTTTCTGCACAGTTGACTACCGCATTCTGAGTAACGTTATATTCTGTTTACATCCGTGGTTAAACTTTAGACAAATATATAACCTATAAGACAATTATTATATTTAACTATAGCATAGAAACTAAATTATGGATGTTACAACTGTTTTATTTTACAATTTTATTCTTATTAAACATTTTATAATTATCAAATAACCAATAAGGATTTAGCAACCTGTGCAAGAGACGTCGAATGAAGTAGGTTTTGTGTAAATCCGTGACTGCATAAATATAATGTCAATAGGGCTTTTCATTCACAGTCATTTGTTTCGAGCTTCTGTCATGTGTCACATAATATTAATATATCTACGACATACTTTATTGGTATCTACAATAATACAAACCGAAGACGTATGACGTAGATATATTAATATTATGTGACGCATGACAGAAGCTCGAAACAAATGAGAATCGATGAAAAGCCCTATAATGTGTAATAATTGTTTAAATTTAAACAAATTAAGGCAGTGCATTAATTTTTTAACTGATTTCTGTGCAATTTATTTAGGTATAAGGAATTTAAATTGATTAGTAGGTATTAATTAAATACAGTTTAAAATTTATCACATAGGTACCTATTATAATTAATCGTCGTTTGGAAATTGTGATTTTTATTTTTAGGAAAAACTGTGCTTGTAGAAAAAGTATAGTGTGAAACACGTGCAGAAAGGTAATTTCTCACTCGTTTGAATTGCGGCACTCGCTTGCGCTCGTACCGCAACTTTTCAAACTCGTGAGAAATTATACCTTTCTGCACTTGTTCCACAATATACTATTCTGCACGTGTTTCACACTATACTTTTTCTACAAGCACAGTTTTTCCTAAAAATAAAAATCACAATTTCCAAACGACGATTAATTATAATAGGTACCTATGTGATAAATTTTAAACTGTATTTAATTAATACCTACTAATCAATTTAAATTCCTTATACCTAAATAAATTGCACAGAAATCAGTTAAAAAATTAATGCACTGCCTTAATTTGTTTAAATTTAAACAATTATTACACACTATTGACATTATATTTATGCAGTCACGGATTTACACAAAACGTACTTCATTCGACGTCTCTTGCACAGGTTGCTAAATCCTTATTGGTTATTTGATAATTATAAAATGTTTAATAAGAATAACATTGTAAAATAAAACAGTTGTAACATCCATAATTTAGTTTCTATGCTATAGTTAAATATAATAATTGTCTTATAGGTTATATATTTGTCTAAAGTTTAACCACGGATGTAAACAGAATATAACGTTACTCAGAATGCGGTAGTCAACTGTGCAGAAAAGAACTTTGCGGCACAGAAACGTCACTTTGCGGCACAGAAACGTCACTTTTCTGCACACTAATGTCAAATATCTTATACTGTGAGAAAATATCAAGTTTGCTAACATAAAACCGTGCAGAAAAGTGCACTTTGAATAGTGGCTGTAGAAAAAGGTAATTTTTCTACAACCACTATTCAAAGTGCACTTTTCTGCACGGTTTTATGTTAGCAAACTTGATATTTTCTCACAGTATAAGATATTTGACATTAGTGTGCAGAAAAGTGACGTTTCTGTGCCGCAAAGTGACGTTTCTGTGCCGCAAAGTTCTTTTCTGCACAGTTGACTACCTCATTCTGAGTAACGTTATATTCTGTTTACATCCGTGGTTAAACTTTAGACAAATATATAACCTATAAGACAATTATTATATTTAACTATAGCATAGAAACTAAATTATGGATGTTACAACTGTTTTATTTTACAATGTTATTCTTATTAAACATTTTATAATTATCAAATAACCAATAAGGATTTAGCAACCTGTGCAAGAGACGTCGAATGAAGTAGGTTTTGTGTAAATCCGTGACTGCATAAATATAATGTCAATAGTGTGTAATAATTGTTTAAATTTAAACAAATTAAGGCAGTGCATTAATTTTTTAACTGATTTCTGTGCAATTTATTTAGGTATAAGGAATTTAAATTGATTGGTAGGTATTAATTAAATACAGTTTAAAATTTATCACATAGGTACCTATTATAATTAATCGTCGTTTGGAAATTGTGATTTTTATTTTTAGGAAAAACTGTGCTTGTAGAAAAAGTATAGTGTGAAACACGTGCAGAAAGGTAATTTCTCACTCGTTTGAATTGCGGCACTCGCTTGCGCTCGTACCGCAACTTTTCAAACTCGTGAGAAATTAGTACCTTTCTGCACTTGTTGCACAATATACTATTCTCGCTCGTTTAGTACCTTTCTGCACTTGTTGCACAATATACTATTATGTTTAATAATTGTTTAAATAAAAAAAAAGATTTTAATGGAAAATGCTTAAATTCTGTTGTAGAGACTATATCATTGTAGAGATTTGTAGTTTCTTCACAGCGTGCGAACAACGCACTCTCGCTAACGACCGACCCTTTTCCGAGATCTAACTAAACAACACCTTTTTGTTACCAAAATAAATGAATGTTTTACTTTTCGTTTGTTATACTTATTTTTTATTATATCAAATAATTGTTTCCGTCAACATACATACATGGAACATTACATTCCTAAATAGTTGCTAAAAACAGGCTAAAATCTGCTAAAATTTTGCCCTTGACGTACGTTCATGTAAACCAGCAGCATTTGGAATTTCTCCTGTGTGCTGTGTGTCATATCGTAAAGCTTTATTAGTAATTATAACGTTAAGACTGTGTGACAACATCCTATCGCCACTTTCGGTGGAAGTGGAAGAGCCATGATACAAATGGCTTTGCCTTATATTAAGGTGCTGATAAAGGATGAAATTTATATGTCGTGGGTGGTTGTTTCATGTTGATGGATCGGATTATTTACCTCAAATTGAGACTATTAGTAATTTTAGATTTGATAGATGCTTGTGCTATTGTTCCAGCCCTTCTTTGTCGGTTTTCTCTCACTTACAACTATTGCAAAGTAATATAATATGTTGTGTATGGATTTAAATGTATGAGAAGCTTGGGTAATGGACTGCATGATTAGTAAGTCAAATAAATTAGACTAAATATTTTTCATTTAAAGTAAAAATATGACAATTACTAATGGTCTGGGCAGAATATCGGAAATAGGCCATTTTTGGGAAAAGTTATTTACCAGCAATTTTATTGCTGGAATCAAATCTTATGATCCTATATATTATTAATATAGGTATGTAAAGTCCGCAGATAGTGTGCTACTTTTTTTATAAACAAAATGGCGCCCGAAAATCGTGTTTTTTTCTTTCAATTTTTGCTCTATAACTCCGAAGATTTTAACTTTACACCAAAAACACCCAAATAAAAATTTACCGTAATTAAATTCTACATAAAGACGTGTTTTTCCCGATTTACTTCGACGAAAAATTTCCCCGGAAAATGCAGGTTTTTTCCAACAAAATCTTTAATTTTCAACTAAAATTTTAGATAAGTAATTGTTTATCGATAATTAAATAACTTGGTCATATAAAAGCTCTTTTCATATCGATTATAATTCCAGAAGCCGATGGAAATTGAATGAAGAGTTTAGCAACAATTAAATTGTTAACTAAAAATTTACGGTCGCTATAATAACCACATTAATTATGATACATAAGAATAACTATGATTTTTGTATAAAAAGACACTGTACCTATCTAATGTACTTTACAGAATTAACATTGGACTATTTGAGCGACCTCAGGAATATTTTAAAATTATGAACAATTTTTTGGCTTATAAACAAATAGAATATCTCGGGAAATAATAAATTAAATTAAAACATGAAAACGGTATTGGAAAAAAAAAGCGGCAGGATACTTCTTTTAAAAGAAAAAACGTTTTAAAAATACAATCGGTCAAAGTTGACCGGCCTTTACGCCAAAGATGTAAACAATAGGATTATAATATTCGAAGCATCACCTTTTTATTTTTGTCCTCTTTCTCCACACCAATTTTCATATCTTTAAAATATTCATAACATATATTATTATAATAAAAACTATCGATATTACGGATGAAAATTGCCAAAAATAGCAAAATTCCAATAAAAAATTAGGTTGGAGAAAATGTAATCACAAAGTTCAAAATCGGTATACGTTAAAAAAATGCATTTTCTCGGCTTCCCATGGAGCAATTTCCTTCATTCTTTTTTTGTTCCCAAGTAACTCGAGTAGAGCCATCTAACTAACGCATTATTAAATGTCAAAAATGCTTTTGTTTTGTTATCATAAATTTATTTATTTATTATAACAAAAATTTTTAATTTGTTTAAATAAATATTGTTTAAATAATTATAAAGCTTTCAAATGAGAATATTTACGTTTTTAATGTTAATAGGCACACTTGTAGTAAGTTTATCTAAAAAAAGTACAACTGGAAAAAATATGTAGTTTTCTTTTCTTATAAATAAATTAAACTATTATAACAAAACAAAAGGAAGTTTGACATTTAATAATACGTTAGTTAGATGGCTCTAATCGAGTTACTTGGTAACAAAAAAAGAATGAAGAAAATTGCTCCATGAGAAGCCGAGAAAATGCATTTTTTTAACCCGGCACCTGCCACGTGGCTTTGCAAGGCGCCAACTGCCACGTGGGGTGCTCACAGCACCCCTTAACAATTTACTGTGATCTACTTGTTTAAAAAACAAAATAATATAAATATAATAATATAAATAAACATGTTTTATTAACTTATTAGCCACTAATATGTTATAAAAGTTGAAAAATAAAATGAAAAAGTTGTTATAAGCAAATTAGCAAGTACCAAGCCATAATAAATGAAGTCAAGTAAAATATCTAAAAAAATTAAGATTTAGTGAGTATAGAGTCTATATTAATAATTTAAATCAGTTATTTCAATAAAAATGTAAATTTGACCTGTTTATCAAAAATACAAAAAAAATTTAAAACTTAAAGTGCCAGATGATGACACCCCAATTCGACTTTAGAGCTATAAGTTCAGAATGACACTAAATAACCACTTCAAACACTAACACATATATGCTATATAATATTATAGAAAGCTACTATGACGCACAGCTCGGTTACCAAATTTGAAATACCAAATATTTGATAAAAATATGTTATGGTAGCTGGTAGCACCCCACGTGGCAGGTGCCGGGTTAACGTATACCGATTTTGAACTTTGAGATTACATTTTCACCAACCTAATTTTTTATTGGAATTTTGCTATTTTTGGCAATTTTCACTCGTAATATCGATAGTTTTTATTGTAATAATATATGTTATGAATATTTTAAAGATATGAAAATTGGTGTAGAGAAAGAGGACAAAAATAAAAAGGTGATGGTTCGAAAATTATGATCGTTTTGTTTATACATTTGGCGTAAATGCCGGTCAACTTTGACCGGTTGTATCTCAAGAACCGTTCATTACAATTAAACGTTTTTTCTTTTAAAGGAAGCGTCCTGTCGCTTTTTTTCCAATACCGTTTTCATGTTTTAATTTAATTTAATATTTCCCGAGATATTCTATTTGTTTATAAGCCAAAAAATTGTTTATAATTTTAAAATATTCCTGAGGCCGCTCAAATAGTCCAATTCTAATTCTGTAAAGTACGTTAGGTAGACACAATGTCTTTTTATACAAAAATCATAGTTATTCTTATGTATCATAATTATTGTGGTTATTATAGCGACCGTAAATTTTTAATTAACAATTTAATTGTTGCTAAACTCTTCACTCAATTTCCATCGGCTTCTGGAATTATAATCTATACGAAAAGAGCTTTTATATTACCAAGTTATTTAATTATTGATAAACAATTACTTATCTAAAATTTTATTTGAAAATTAAAGATTTTGTTGGAAAAACCCGCATTTTCCGGGGAAAATTTTCGTCGAAGTAAATCGGGAAAAACACGTCTCTATGTAGAATTTAATTACGGTGAATTTTTATTTGTGTGTTTTTGGTGTAAAGTTAAAATCTTCGGAGTTATAGAGCAAAAATTGAAAAAACACGATTTTCGGGCGCCATATTGTTTATAAAAAAAGTAGCACACTATTTGAGGAATTTGCATACCTATATTATTAATATATACAAACATAAGATCCGATTTCAGCAATAAAATTGCTGGTAAATAACTTTTCCTTGTATTTTGCTAATTAGCCCAGAGTATAACCAAAATATTAGGACTGTATGATAAGTGTGGTTCAAAATAATTGGCAGAGGTAAATACTTAAATGTTGTACAGACAATTTCTAGATCAAGTTTATTTACCACCATTACTGTTATTTCACTCAAGCATCGATGATCGTCACGTATGCAGGTTTCACAGGCGTGGTTGATTGCAGATAAAACCGGGATGTCTTGTATGACTGACTTTCGCGGTTACATGTGTACACGGCACTGTTTGCGTTTTAATACAAGTTTAAAAGGAGAAAAAGCGTTTGTTTATTATAAGAGGCGGAATCAAAGAGCTTCGTGGTACTCATCATGGTACTGCTTTTGTTCAGCTAATCTTTATTACTGAGAGAGGATACAAGAACGAAAAAAAGCGTCTTTTCTGTCCGGGAGTCGGCATTATAGAGAGCTATTCGCACGTGTGTTGTTTGCGGGTGTCAACATTCAAGAGAGATTCGCGGTATTTCACCATGTATTAATACCTAGTGGATATCTCTAACGGAGAAGAAAACACTAGACTAGGAAGGATCTATTTTTAGGTGGATGTGAGAGGTGGCATTCGGATTTTTGCGGATAAAGTTAGGTGATAACTTCTTTAATGATAATTGACTTATGCTCCTTCTCAAATATGCCCGGAACATTAATAAAAAAATAAAATATTTAAAAATTTCAAAAAATTTAGGTTTTTTTTTCTATTTTCTTTGCTTATAACTTTAAAACGATTCATTTTGGAACAAAGTCGTGTAGGAATAAAACAAAGATAATTAAATTTTCTGTCAGATACGATTGGTTAAAAATGTCTTAATTTAACACCCTTGCTGCAAAATAGCAATAAATATAAAATAAGGGGCAAAACAAGCCTGTCCTTATTCCAACGGCGGATCCAGCAACCTTGCAAGGAGGGGGCAATGAAATAAAAATTTTCTCGTCACTCGCGTACGCAGGATTCTCTTTCGGTATGGGCTGTTACTTTATTTTTCTTCGTGTACCATGTCCTTTCAGAACGTTGGTTACTATCATAGCTATTTTAATTTTAATCACTGCCACCTTAAATCAACCAGAAAGTGCTTTTTCGTCCTGGACTGCGTTTGCCTTCTATTTTCACTTGCATAATATTTTGTAGCAACCTATATTTGAAACTTCTCCTTATTACATGTCCAAAATACTCAACTTTTCTCTTCTTGATGCCTTCTATAAGCTCAGTAGTCTTTCTGAGACGTTCTAGTATTGTGGAGTTTCGAATCTTCTTCACCCAAGATACTTTTAAAATTCTTCTATAGAACCACATTTCGAAAGCCTCAAGGCGATTTAGGTAACTAGATCGATTTTATTCGCAGTCCAAGACTCGACACCATACAGTAAGACCGAGAACACGTACTTTAAAGAAAAAATTCTGTTTTATGTTTCATTCCGTTATTCAGCTGTCAACAGGACACAAAACTCACTATTTATTTTCAATCGTAATTATCTCTTTCTTAAAAAAAGGCGACACCAGGCGAAGTCTCAAGGAGGGGGCAATTGACCCCATTGACCCCCCCCTTGGATCCGCGCCTGCCTTATTCAATATTTTTCCATCACTTAGGTTACACTTGGAACCTTCCTAATTCGCTTAGAAAATTTTTGTAATGTGCTAAAACCGTCCACCAAATTTCATTAAAATTGACTTACTAGATTTTGCGTAATAGTTTCGCAATCTAAACTTTTTTTTAAAAATTTAAATTTTTTAAAATCTTGCACAACAAAAACTAGAACATACAAAGATTTGTCAATTTTTTTACATATAAAGAAGCACTCCACCTATCTAATGCACTTTACAGAATTGAAATCGGATTATTTAAGCAGCCTCAGCAATGTTTTAAAGTTATAAACAATTTTTGGCTTATAAACAAATTCTGTGTCCAGGAGGGGGTGCTACGAGCTCCTTTATTTAGATGGACTTACCCAAGTTTTTTTTATGTATTTTGACCCGTAGAACACGAATTTTTTGGCTAACAGTTGATCCGGATGTCGATAAGATTGTTATAAACAAAGAACTTGAGGAATTACATAACATCTATTTTTCGCAAAATAAAACATTTTTTTGTATTTCTTGGGTAATTCTAAGCAAAAAATGTTTTTACAAGTTTTTTCGTAGGATGCATAGTTTTTGAGATAAACGCGGTGGAACATTCAAAAAATCGAGAAATTGCAATTTTTGAACGCGAATAACGTTTGATTAAAAAATAAAATAGCAATTCTGCTGACAGCATTTGAAAGTTTAAGTCAAATTATACCGGTTTTAAGGTACTAGTACACTTTAGAAGACCAAAAATAAGCATGATTTTTTTCTCAGAACTTTTATTAAAAATGAACGTAAAACTTTTACATATTAATATTTAACTCTTAGAGAATACAAAAAATATATCTTTTGTTATTTATGCATGTACACTAATATTGTAGAGGGCGCCAAAGTCGAGGCCTCGAGAAAAAGTAGTTCCGATGGCGGACAGTTAATCTCAGAATTGGGATCTCTGAAACAAAAAAATGGAACGACGTTTGAAAAAGAAAGGTTTCTTACGTGACAATTTACAACCATTAGTGAAAAATCCCGCAAAAAAAAGATTTTACGGAAATTTGAAAAAAATTTGTGAAAAAATCGCCCGTTTCTCTTTAGTTTTTCATGGTTAAAAAATATGTATTTTTTATTTTTTGGTCAAATTGTGGTAAATTCTCACGTAAGAAACCTTCCTTTTTCAAATGCAGTACGATTTTTTTATTTCAGATATCCCAATCCTGAGATTAACTGTCCGCTATCATTTTTCGAGGCCTTGACTTTTGCGCCCTCTACAATATTAATGTACGTGCATAAATGAAAAAAATATATATTTTTTTGTACTTTCTAAGAGTTAGATATTAATATGTAAAAAGTTTTACGTCCATTTTTAATAAAGGTACTGAGAAAAAAAATCTTGAAAAAAATGATTATTTTTGATCTTCTAAAGTGTACTAGTACCTTAATTATTTGCATTGCTAAAAAATAATTTTTTTTATTATTAAACAAAGCTATTTGTTTATAAGCCAAAAAATTGTTTATAATTTTAATACATTGCTGAGGCCCCTTAAATAATCCGATTTTAATTCTGTAAAGTGTATTAGTAAACCTCTTTATATGTAAAAAAAATTAGCCAACTTCTAAATGGTCTACTTTTTGTTCAGAAAGATTTTTAAAGAATTTGAACTTTTTTAAAAACATTTACATTGCAAATTTATTATGCAAAATCTATTAGGTCGATTTTAATGAAATTTGATAGACCATTTAAGTAAGTTATAGGAATTTTCTAAGCGAATTACTAAGGTTCTAAGTGCCACCAAAGTGGTTAGGAAACATTGAATAACAACAGGCGTATTTTGCCTCCTTATTTTGTATTTATTGCTATATTGCAGAAAAGGTAATACCTTAAGACATTTTTGACCAGTCGTATATCATACAAAATTCAATTATCTTTATTTTATTTCTCTACGACTTTGTTCCAAAACGAACCGTTTTAAAGTTATAAGCAAAGAAGGCAGAAAAAAATCGATGTTATTCGAAATTTTTAAATATTTTAATTTTTTTATTAATGTTCCGGGCATATTTGAGAAGGAGCATAAGTCAATTATTATTACTGAAGGTGTCACCTAACTTTATCTGCAAAAATCCGAATGCCACCTTTCACATCCAAAAATACACGTTTTTTACAGATTAGTCCTGGTCTACAAGTAGGCTCTCTATGAGAGTCAAATTCCGAGAGAGCGAGCGATTCGCGTCTGTTTACTTCGAGAGGAGGCATCAGAGAGAGGTTTTTTGTTTACACTATCTAAGAAACGTCTGCATTTCTAAATGAGTGGGGTAGAGTCAGTAGTAGGAATTATTAATAAAGGTTTATTTAAGTAGTGATTTGAAATTGATTATGGTAATAATTATTGATTTGATACAGCGAAAAATAAGATTGTTTTTCGCATGTAAAAAATTGAACAGCTGCAGTAAGCAGGTTTTCAACACACCGAAGGGAAAAACATCCTAGCGGTCAATCGAAACCCCATATTTTATCATATTCACTTTGAGGACATAACTGAAATGCAAATGAAAACAAACAATATTTTACAATATTGCATAGGGTGGAATTTCAACATAAAACTACCTAAGTTACTGATAGATAAGAAAAAATGTGATCATCAATTTTTTTTATGCCGTTACGTTCTAGGCTTTCCCACATTTCCGTGACTTTCTATCTTAGCTCAAAGCTCAAACCAATATTAATTTTCTTTACATAAATTTTTTAGTATTTAATAATAAAACACTGAAAACGTTTGTTTTCTATACTTCCACAGAATTTATTATAACTAAGTGACTACAGCTGTTTCGGCAGAGTGCCTTTCTCAAGTGATATAGTTTACAACGTGTTTGCCTTTTTAAGTCTTCAACTGAAGAGGTTGAGGAGTGGGGAGCTGTTTGTCTCGAGTTGGTCATTCAGAATTATATCTGTATTTTTCAGTTTATTAATTTCCATAGATTCTAAAAAAGGAAATTCTATGGAAATTAATAAACTGAAAAATACAGATATAATTCTGAATGACCAACTCGAGACAAACAGCTCCCCACTCCTCAACCTCTTCAGTTGAAGACTTAAAAAGGCAAACACATTGTAAACTATATCACTTGAGAAAGGCACTCTGCCAAAACAGCTGTAGTCACTTAGTTATAATAAATTCTGTGGAAGTATAGAAAACAAACGTTTTCAGTGTTTTATTATTAGATAAAATGAACTTCCATCAAGTAACGGTCGAATTCATCAATTCTTTAGTTTATTGACAAATTATTACTTCAATGCCCGTATAGTTTAGCTGGTCTGATAGCCAAAATTTTGTAGGGTTGCCTTTCAGATTCAATCTCTCTTTGTTTTTTTTTCAGAATTTTTCACCATTAAAAATTATCATCCATTGGCACTAAACCAATTTAAATATTCCTAATTTTTCTCTGTTTGTAATTTCTTTACTTAATTATTACACTTTAGTATGTGTGAATTCTCCTTAACAGATAAAACCTCTAAGGGTTCAAAAAACTCAGCAAAATTTCATTCAAATATGTAATGTTAAATTAACATACCGATTTCGTTACAGCTTTTTACACTTTTAGTGTCAATAAATCGCTAATCTTAATTTGTATGTATACACAACCATCCACTAAAAAAAAAGTATATATATATATATATATATATATATATATATATATATATATATATATATATATATATATATATATATACGTTATTTTTTAACGAGGTATAATCATACAACTCGATAACAAAGAATAGTGCAGTTAATTTGGCCACCAACAGTTTTTTGAACTTCTCCTTAAAGTGCCCTCTCCTCAATGGAGGTTGGACTACAATCGCAAATTCTTCTCTGTCTTCAGCAGTTCATATTCTTCTTCTTCTACGGCACTACAGCCTACTAATTGAGCCTTGGCCTCCTTTATTTTTTGCCTCCACCCTTGCTTGTCTGTGGCTGCTCTTCTCCATGCACGGACTCCTAAAAGGGCTTGTGCGTCGCTGTTTACTGTGTCTTCCCAGCGTTTTCTTGGCTTTCCAACCGGTCTCTTTCCCTGCATTCTAGCATTCAGTGCTCTTTTTGGTAGCCTATCCTCTCCCATTCTTATCACATGTCCGGCCCATTGCAATCTTTGTATTCTAATGAAGTCTGACAGGGGTACTTCCTTATAAAGTTGATAAAGTTCGTTGTTGTATCGACTTCTGAAGATTCCGTTTTCCCTCACAGGTCCTAGTATTCTCCTCAGTACTTTCCTTTCGAATGTGTCGAGTTTGTTTTTGGATGTTTCTTTCAGGACCCAGGCTTCACTGCCATAGCATGTTATTGGTCGAATTAAAGTTTTATAGATTCTCATCTTTGTATTTCGGTGGACACTTTTAGACCGAAATATATGGGAGAGGGCAAAATAAGCTCTGTTTGCCTGCGTTATTCTCTTCCGTATTTCTCCATCTTCTGATCCGTCGGCATATATTTCTACTCCCAGGTATTATGGAGGATTAAACATCGATACTGTAGTGGAATAATAAGCAATGTTGCCGATTTTAGCGCTTACTTCAATGTGATATATCTAATTACAAAGTAAACGCTCTGTATCATTTTGCCCTCCCAGGCGTCGGCTTGGGATTCCGGTATTTCTTTATGTGAGCTCCACACTCTCGCCAAAGTCGATCGAGGTTCAACAAGTACGAGAGTGTAGACGGCCACCTTGTGCAACTTTGCCTCACTTCGTTCTACTTCCATTCTCTGTCGGTCTGGCGCGTCCGAGTCAAAGGGATCTTTGTCGGTATCGCACTTTGGCGAAGTAATTTCGCCGAGAGTGTGGAGCCCGCTTTAGCAACTTTTTGCATACACTTCTATTTAGATTACATTTCCAAAAGTCATAAAACAGATTAAAAATGATTGCTGTAAAAAGTGCATTCATATACAGGATTCACTGCACTATGTTAAAGTATGTTACAGTCGGCATTTGTCACGCCGTTCAAAGAATTTATTGCGGCTTTTTGTGACATAGTTTATATCCCACATAATGCCTCGGCTAATAAATTTTATGCTGATGAGTGATTTATTTTACAATACTTATGCTTTTCGTAGTTTCTGGGGAAAACTGGTTGTTTATTATTTGTTAATATGGTTGATGAAATGAAACATCAATGATATCAAGGGTCTTCTTTGATCTGTTAAGGATAACTCTTAGTGACAATTTAAAAAATGTGCCGACTTCAAATTTAACTTATTTATTAAATTATTTAAATTTTAACTAAACTCACCGGCACAAATTTCCTCCACTAAAAATTTTTGATTAAGTTTGACAATTTACAACTTTATTATTTGTAAGTACTCCTACATGCATTTATATCGTTTTTTATTATTCCGGTAACAATTTTTTTTGCTTAGATGGCATTATACGGGGGTAAATGGAAGCGTTCAGATGAAGTGCTGATATTTGTGTAAAAAAAATTGCATATTTATATTATTCTCAGATCGTTCCCATTTTTCTTAATATACACTTAACCTAGTTTTAAATTGGTTCCAATGACAGTTTACAGTATAAATCATTCACCATTTCATAAATATTAATATTGAGAAAGGATTTTCAAAAAGCTCTGATTCACTTTTTCGACAAAAAGGATATTGTAAGTCAATGTGAGATGATAAGTATGTATAAACATTACACAAATAATTTGCTTGCTGCCTTTGGGAAGTTGCGTCAGTTCATTATTACAAGGATGTGTAAGATATTATTTATTTTGAAAATGCATTTTTTTGACATCCGAGTATGCCAATATAACTTTTGATTTCTGAAATTTTCATACATTTGATTTACAATGGAATTATTTTGTTGTTATTACTACAACAATGCGATGTTACTCGTTAACGTAAGTACGTACACACACAATAACAAAATTGTGTGCGTAAATTTTTAGACTAGGCAACAGAATACGATATATCTATCAGCCCTAAACATCCATCCCTGGATAAAGGCCTCATCTTCATTGTTCCATGCTTCTCTATCTTGGGCATTTGTGGCGTTCCCCTTATTTGTTTGTGGTTCCACGGTCTACACTGTATACTTAATCATCTTAGTCCATCTTTTATCAGTCTGCCTTAGGGTATGTTCGGCGAACTTCCATTTAAGCCTTGCTACTTGGGAATAGGATACGAGGTCATAATAATTGAAAGTAAGAAAGAATAACCAATACTTTCTGCAATTTTCACAGTCACTTCTTTAATTCTTTGAATTATTTGCCAGAGTTTAAAACGGTGTTTTCCAAAAACTGCAATTTTTATTTTCTTGTTGTTTTAGTCTACGCAAGACATTTCAGCGACGTAATATACGTATGTACGCGAGGCAAATATAGACTCGGACTACTACCTAGTCCAAACGAAAATAAGAGCTAAAGTCTCCAATGGAAAGAAAGTCAAGTCAGAGGAGTTAAAGAGGAAATGTTTAACGTAGAAACGTTAAAAAACTTTGCGATAGCTAAGAAATATGAGGAACAGCTTGAAGGTAAGCTAGAGGACTGTACAGGTGGTATAGTTGAAGATGTTAACTACTATTGGGCGCAGTGTAGAACCGTATTGGAAGAGGTAGTAATTGAAATGAATGGGAGACAAAAACGTGAAAAAATAAAGCTAGACTGGTACAATGAGGAATGTGCATAAGCAACGCGCAGAAACAAATCAAGCATATACAAGGCTCCAAGAACGAAGAACGAGACAAGTAGTGGAAAAGTATAGGCAGCTCAGACGAGACGAAAAACGAATACCGAAACGAAATAAATAGAAAACCGACTGAAAGAAATAGAGAAATATAACACACACATGGAAACGTGAAAATTCTTCAAGAAGGATAAACAAAATAGAAAGGAATTCAAACCTAGATTATCAATATGTAGTTAGAAACAAAATAGGAGGGATCATTGGGGATCAACACCAGATACTAGAAAGACGGGCAGAAAACTTTGAGGAGAAACTAAATTTAAGAAGTGAGATGAGGTTGCAAAAAGCAGAAATCCAGGTTGAAGATATGGAAGACGAAAGACAGAAAGATAACATCCCAACAGAGGAAGAAGTCATCAAAGCAGGACAAAACTTAAAAGAAAACAAAGCTCTTAGAGCAGATGAGCTTCTGAGCTTTTAAGATAGCGCGCAAAAAATCAAACAAATTAGGGTAACTACAGAGAAAATACCTTCCTAAACGTGACCTACAAAATATTGGCTTACATTCTGTAAGATGGAATATTGGTATATTATGAAAACATAATAGGCGAATAACAGTGTGGGGGTTGGCAAAGAAAAATCAACTATCCATCAAATATTCCTTCTAAAGAGTACAAAACATATAAGTATGGAAGGGCTACTCACTATTTGTGTAGACGTTAGATATGCCTATGACAGTGTAGACAGAAAAGCATGAAATATCCCTATACACTCAGTAAATTGGGGAAAGCAACCCTCTCAACAGTCAAATGTAAGATTAGAGTGCACGGAGTATAAAGAGTTTTCCAGACACAGATAGGACTTCCGACAGGGCAATAGCCTATCGTACCTTCTATTGCCCTAGAACTAGAGAAAGCTATTAGAGGAAGCTAGGGCAAATAATCTCCGGACAAAAATCCCCACAAATTATCCCTAGACAAATAATCCCCGGACAAAAAATCCCCACAAAAAATCCCCGGACAAAAAATCCCCAAGAAATATTTGCTGCCGAATAGTTCTCTAAAAGTTTTCCTGTGAATGCAATCGACTCAAATGTTTTTCAGAGTCAGTGCATGAGAGTTACATAATATTACAACATATTATGATTCCCACAGTCTTAGCTCATTGCCATACGATTTTTTAAAAAACTCACACTCTTTTGTCATGTAAAATTTGAAGTTTTCGGCATGGAATTGGAATTCGAAATTTGGTAATAGAAATTACAATTCATGCTTAATCTTAATTGCTAATCATTATTTTCGTGCCGAAAAGCGGTTTCATGGCGATTGCTAGGACTCTCATGAACTGAGGCTGAAAAATATTTGAGTCGTTTGCATTCACGGGAAATCTTTTAGAGAACTATTTCTTGGGCAAGTTTTTAAGCCATTTCTTAGGACAGAAAATATTTCTTGGGGATTTTTTGTCCGGAATTTTTTGTGAGGATATTTTGTCCAAAAAGATTTGTGAGGATATTTTGTCCAAAAAGATTTGTGAGGATTATTTCTCCGGGATTTTTTGTGGGGATTTTTTGTTCGGAGATTATTTCTCCGAGGATTTTTTGTGGGGATTTTTTGTCCGGGGATTATTTGACCGGGGATTATTTGACTGGAGATTTTTTGTCCAGGAATAATTTGTTGGGAATTTTTTGTCCGGGATTATTTGTCTGGGGATTATTTGTCCGAACCCCTCCTAGACTAATAGGTAGATATATAGTCTATAGAACTTTACTGAATTTTGATAATATATAATTCTAAATCATTGTTGTTAACTGAATTGAACAATTGGATATAGGAAATGAGTCAATACTCGCAATCTTAAGTTTGTATTTCAATAGTTGTTACATAATCATGGGGCAACCGGTTTCGAGGCTTACAATTTATGCCTCATCTTCAGGCCCAGTACATAAAGTCTTCACAATTACAAACTACAAGCTAAAATCATAAAGAGACAAAAATGTACATATACATATATAAAAACATAAAAAACAACTATGTCTTGGTTTAAATTACATACAATAAAGCCAAACAACTGTATAGTATTGAACTCTATAGTCTAACGAGTGTATACTGAGACATTTTGCCATTGGGAGTGACCAATCTGATGAGAATTGCTTGGTATATAATTTAATATATACTACCATAAATTCTTAAGTAGTTAGGGGTTGATTGAGTCTTGACAAGATGGTATATGATCAAATATACCATCATCTTTGATCATATACCATCTTGTCAAAACTCCATCAACGCTTAACTACTTAAGGAGTGATGGTAGTATATATTAAATTATATACCAAGCAATTCTCATCAGCTCGGTTACTCCGAATGGCAAAATGTCTCAATATACACTCTATAGACCAGGGGTTCCCAACCTTCTAGCAACTGCGTACCGCCTGAAATAGTTTGAAGATTTTGGCGTACCACCAAACACAGTAGGGGGGGGGGCGGACATGCGAAGCTCCTCCGATCCTATTTTTTTATTAGAAATATGTCTACTATTCTAATTTTAATTCTTCCCGGTGTATAGACACAATGTGTACTTCGGCATTCAGGACCAATTTTCTTTATTTTTGCTGCTAGCCCTGTCAATTTGATTTCAAGTATGTAGTTTGCAAAACAAAAACTCTTCTATAACTGCTTCATAAAAATCAAATCGTACACATGCGAGGAGCTGTGCTATGTTTGTATCTACTTGAAGTGCAAAATATGTGCATTCTTGAAGTTTTAAACAAAGTTGTTCTTCAATATTGGAAGACATATCAGTAATTCGCCTTCTCACTGTGTTTTTTAACAATGGCATTTTTTAAATTGCTTTGGCTGCCTTTTTTCCTAACACGGTTTGGGCCATTTCCACAGCGGCCGGTAGTAAAAGGGTCTCTCAATTGTGTGATGCTTTCCATCCTTCACAATTGTACATCTAGCAAGATAGGTATTGTACGTCTAACAAGATGCCTTTATTAAGTTAATATGATATTTACAAAGCTAGTCATGCATTTATTTTCTTTCTTAAAAAAAGTAGATTATCTTTTAAAAAATTGGTGCACACAGTGCTTTGTGTATTGAAGACGTATCAGCATAGAATGCTTTATGCTTTGGCTCGAAAACGTTTCGAAACAAGCAACACATTGATGAATAAAATTGTCACTATTTTCTGTGCCAGACTCCACTATAAAACCATACTGTAAGTAGCTTTCGTGGTATTTCTGATTAGCCTGCGGTTTAGGTTTTTTAACAGGATTCTTTGAAGTCCCAGGGTTCACCAAAAACTGCTTCATAGAATATGGAAGCACAACAACTGCACTGTCACTTTCGCAGACAGAGGCCCAGCGTAATCGCTTGTTTCACATACGTAACGCGTACCCCTGAAATCTTCCCGCGTACCACCAGTGGTACGCGTACCACCGGTTGGGAACCCCTGCTATAGACTATTGAGTTCAATAATGGTTCAATACTATACAGTTGTTTGGCTTTATTGTATGTAATTTAAACCAAGACATAGTTGTTTTTTAAGTTTTTATATGTGTATATGTACATTTTTGTCTCATTTTATGATTTTAGCTTGTAGTTTGTCATTGTGAAGACTTTATGTACTGGGCCTGAAGATGAGGCATAAATTGCAAGCCTCGAAACCGGTTGCCCCATGATTATGTAACAACTATTAAAATACAAACTTAAGATTGCGAGTATTGACTCATTTCCTATATCCAATTGTATAAGGACTCGCATTGGCAACCCTTTCATCATTTGAATACATTGAGTTTTAATAATCTTCCACTAATAATGTGTAAATAAGAGAAGCAACATCGATAAGAAGAGACAATGAAAGATCGCTTCCCATAAGAACTGCGAAAGAAGTCGAACCGAACGTTTTTGTGACCGTTTTCATAAGATAACAAACTGCAGAAAGGTTTCGCGAGTCGCGAACCCAACCACAACCGACCGACCGACGTTTTTGTCGAAACGCATTCATTAGTTTCAGGGAGTATTGGTGCTCCTTTCAACTGGCTGCCGAAACGAGGGCAAAAAACCGGCGAAACATGTATATGAGTTGAATTAGCACATTTTTTAGTTGGTTTTAATGGCGTTTTTTTAGGAGTCGAGGGAACGAAACAAATGAGATATGTCCGTTAATTTAGACGTGAATGTGGATTCACGCACATAATCATTTTTGTAAATGCTACAAAAAGCGTAAGCGATATAGTCATGCGATGCACTTACAGATAATTCACTTGAATCTCGCCAATGTACCTAATTACAATTACAATTATAGGAATAAATAATTACGAATTATTAAACATTATTTTTAGATATTTTTATACAGGGTGTCCAGAAACTCTACTGACAAACGAAGACAGGACATTCCTCAGATAATTTTAAGGCAATTTAACCTAATTCACTTCACCTAGTCCGAAAATGCTTAGAGCTCTTTGAAGATGGCGCCTTGTAATTAGTTTTCCTTAAATACTAGCCCAATAAATGACCGTTTTGGAGTGTAATTTCCAGGGGCAACTCCGAATTGTATGAAAATTTGGATTTAGGTTCTACTTACCCTCCACTTCAAAGTTGAACTTGTGCCATTGGTTGCTTTTACTTGGGGGGTGACATTTACCCCTTCTCGCGGGGTGAAAACCGCGTGTTTAAAATAAGGCCGGAAATGGATAAACTGACTTATTTTAAGCACATTATGTTCTATAAATTTTTTTACGTAAGTCAATACTTTTCGAGTTATTCGCGATTTAAAATGTTGATTTTTTGACAAAAAAACTACGTTTTCAGACCGTTTTTCCCAAATAACTCATAAAGTAAATATTTTATCGAAAAAATAGTTTTAGCAAAAGTGTAGCCTATAAAAAAATGAAAAAAATGGTGTACCAGTAAAGTCTACAAATTGAGAAGAAGCAAAGTTGTAGCTCATGAAAAATACGTTCTTATTCGTCTAATTCCAAATCGAATAATTCAACGCGAAATCACCGAAGAAAGAAGCGATTTTCGGGAAAACCTTATTAACATTTTTACAGTATCGAAAAAAAGCTTATTATTTGTTTTTTACAAAAGTTTACAGCATCAAAAATAAACGAGTTACACTGAAAAAAAAAGTTGGCCCCTTTTTTTTGGTAAAAAAAATCGTGAAAACCTCCCTCTATTTAGCACCCTAAATGAAATTAATCGTTTTAATTTACCATCTATTTTAACTGATGTGTATTGTTTATATGATCTGTAAGTTTGATTAGTTTGAAGTGCTTATTTTTGAAAACATTTGATTTTATAATAAAAAAAAATTTTCTAAAAATTTTATAAAAATTTCATTTTTTCAAAATAACTTAAAAAGTATTAGTGATAAGAAAAATCTTAAGAAGTAAAAAAATGTAGGTTTTGCTATTATAAATATGCTAGTTTATTTTGTTTCTCCGCAAGACAAAAGTTGGTTAAGATATGGCTGTTCAAAATTTGCATACACTCGTGATTAGTGACCCATTCAAGCTTTCTCAATTATAACCCTTTCAAAAATAAACACTTTAAACCGGTGAGACTGACAGATCATATAAAAAAGAGATAGGTAAGTAAATTGTTTGTAAAGCGGTAGCGATTAATTTCATTTGGGGAGCTAAACACGGCGAGATTTTCATGATTTTTTACAAAAAAGAGGGCCAACTTTATTTTGAGCGTAACTCGCTTATTTTTAATGCTAAAACTTTTGTTAACAATTAAATCAAAGTTTTTTATAAACACTTTAAAAAAGTTTAAACGGGTTTTTCCCGAAAAGTGCTTAATTTTTCGGTGATTTCACCTTGAAATATTCGATTTGGAATTAGACGAATAAGAACGTATTTTTCATGAGCTACAACTTTGTTTTTATTTGATTGATAGACTTTAGTGATACACCACTTTTTTGGGTTTTTTATAAGCTACAATTTTGCTAAGAATATTTTTTTCGATAAAATATTTACTTTTTGAGTTATTTGCGAATAACCGTCTGAAAACGTAGTTTTTTTGTCGAAAAATCAACATTGGCAAATAACTCGAAAAGTATTGACTTACGTAAAAAACTCTATAGAACAAAAGTTGCTTAAAATCAGTCAATTTATCCATTTCCGGTCTTACCTTAAACGTATGTTTTTTCACCCCCGAGAAGGGGTGACTGTCACTCCCCAAGTAAAAGCAACCAACGGTACAATTTCAACTTTGAAGTGGAGGGTAAGTAGAACCTAAATCCAAATTTTCATGCAATTCGGAGTTGCCCCTGAAAATTGCACGGTATCGCCGAATTTCCCGTTCATTTACTGGGCCTTCATCTCTGGAATATAAATAAACGTACCAGTTTTCGATTTTCTAAATAGATTTTTTTTCTAGAAATAGAAATAGAAATAGAAATAGATAGTTTTTTCTAGAAAACGGTGTATTCTATCGACTTAAAGCAAGAGTACTTTTAGCACTAGAATACCTCATAATTTAAAAATCAAGAGTCAAAAGTGCTTAAAACTTTAAGATAAAAACGTTATGCGATAAAATAACCGTTGCCCTACCCAAAACGGACGCCTATGACCGGTACTAAAAATTCGCAATGGATGCAATCGATTTATCTCTGGAAGATAAATATGTGTACCAATTTTCGCTTTTCTAAATAGAAGCGTTCTGGAGGTATTTAAGAAAACTTAAATAATTTTAATTACAAGACGCCATTTTCAAAGAACTCTAGTTCCCTTAGGAAGCATTTCCGGACTAGGTGAACTGGGTTAAAATGTGTTAAAATTATCTGAGGAATCTCCTGTCTTCGTTTGTCGGTAGAGTTTCTGGACACGGAAAACAAAGTATTGGAAGAAGACGCATTTCCTGGCTCAACAATCTGAGAAAGTGTATAACTACAGTTCCATCGACTTGTTCAGAGCTCCAATCTCAAAAGTGAAAATAACTGTGATGATTACCAACCACCTTAGGGGAGACGGTACTTAAAGAAGAAGAAGAAGACTAAGTAATAATTTAATTCTATATTTTGTAACTTTAATAATAAATGTAATTAAGAAGATATCAATTTTTTTGCCTTTATGCCAGTACAGGCAATAAAATGCACTTTATGCCTGCACATAAAATTTTAAATGTCAGCGAAATCTAATTTTCTTAATCTTAAAATATTCTAATATACTCAAACATTCAGTAAAAAGTAGATTCATTTATACGGAAATACATATTTTTATTAGAACCCTGAAAAGGAATCGTTTCAGCGAAAAGTTCTTCGCTTAGCATCAATACACCGTCGTCAAACCAGACAAAAAGTTTTCCTTTAGATAAAATTTTCCCAAATAATAATGTTCAAGGATAAAATAAAACCAATGTAATCGGTCCTTTCGAGTTTCTTTTCGGCCTTTTTGAAGTTTTTTTAAATTGCCAAGTTAGGTTTAGATTACTCAGAAAGGATTTCAAGGGACGAACGCGAACATTGGCGCATCCACAACATTTCTGTAGTTAAAAAGTGACTCGGAGGTTTGTCACTTTCTTGGTAGATAATTATAACGATAGTAACAACTAGCGTTAAGAAAGGTGTCGAATATTATACGATTCAATTCCTCCATTCTTATTTGTTCTTCGCTCTTGTTCCAATTTCTTACATTGAGATACGTTAGGTCATCATTAATTTCATGACTCCATCTGGTCCTGGGCCTTCTTTTTTTCCTTTCATCACCTATTGTAGCTGTAGCGCTTAACAAGATTTTTGGCATTCTAACTTGAGCCATTTTTTGGACATGTTCTAACCATCTTTGTCTTTGTGCTCTCACTACTGCAATGATATTAGGCTCCTTACATAATTCTTCCAAGTCTTTCTTTGTTCTTCACGTCCATTGATTGTTTATCATTTTTCCGCCAAATATCCTTCGAAGTACATTGATATGTAACATTGATAGCTTAGTTTTGTCATAGTCCAGATATCTGAGGTATATTGGTACCATTACAGTTTAATATGTTTTTAATGTAGCAACTTTGGACATATTTATGCTTCTGAGTATTCTATTGAATGAGCATAACTTCGTTTTTCAATACCATTTATACCATCGAACAGCTACAAATTAATTATTCATAGCGTTCTAACAATATAAGTATAGAACCATAAATTTGTTAAGCCATTTATTAAAAATTTTCTAAAGGTAATACGTAGCCGTGTGTATAATAAATACGAGCAATAACATACAGTTTGGTTTCCGTAACGGGTTTGGAACGAGAGATGCAATGTTTGGAATGAACGTACTTGCTCAAAGATGTCGTGACATTTCTGTAGGCATGTATTGATGTTTTGTTGAGTTCCAAAAGGCATTTTATCGTGTTAAACATTCTATATTGATCGAAGTTCTAATATCTAACATTGACTTGCATGGTAGAGAAGTTCGCATAATTGCAAATTTGTATTGGAATCAAACAACATCAGTTTTAGTATACGCTTTGAAATCACAGACTCTTAATATTAAAAGAGGAGTACTGCAGATATGAAAAAAAAAATGAGAGAGAGAGAGAGAGAGAGAAAAATGCATGGAAAAGTCTGAAGGAAACCTATATCCAGCAGTGGATAGATCCAGGTTGAATGATGATGATGATGACGGCAGAGATGCGTTTTGTCGTTCCTGCTTTTCAACGTTTACTCCGAAAGAAATTTTCAGAAATTAACTTTCTGAAAAAAAGAAAGGATAATTGTAAACAGTGAAGTCATCAATAATTTGCGATATGCGGACGACACGGTACTACTAGCTTCTACGTAAAATGATCTGCAAACATCATTACAAAGATGATCCTTTAGTGTCGTAGGGAGTTGTAGGGAAGCAGGTCTGGATAACAATACTTGAGCAAGTTGATCAAACTGTTTACCTTGAACTTTGGATATCAGTTAAATTGTAACGCAGAGAGGCACGGTGAAATCAAATCCAGAATTAAACAGGCCAGAGCCGCTTTTAGAAGGATGTTCATGGTATTAAATAACAGAGACCTAAAATTGACATTGTGAATACGCCTCCTTCGCTGCTACGTGTTCTTGTTCTTACTGTATGGTGTCGAGTCTTGTATGTGGTTGGGATATTGACTGCGAAACCTAAGGCTTCATTCGCCTAATCATATTTACCTTTGATTCTTATAACAAAAAATAAAATTTATTAACATTTTATATCCATAATACAATATCACTGTTTACACATTGTTTTTAAACAATATCAGTATAGTAAATAATTCTACATTCTACAATTGGCAAACTTACAAATCACATAATATTAATGTTCGTACACAGTTTTCTAATATTATCCAGTTCCATATCCAGTTCCGAATCCAGTGGTTATATTTCTCCCGTATTGTCCAGTGTCGCTTCCAGTGATTGAATTTTTTTTTTGAAATATTTTTTATTATTTTATTATATTTTTTATTGTGCTCATAATTCTTTTTTTTTTATTTATTGATTTTTTGGTCTTTTTTTGTCTTATATATTTTTTTTTATCTTTTTTAACCGATATTTTTTTTGTATTAAAATGATTTTTTCTTTTATTTTTTGTTTACTTTATTTTTTCTATCTTTTCAAATTATATACAATTTTGGTATACATTTTATTTATAAACTAATACTTCAAATTCTTATATTTAAACTGCTTATGTGTTGATATAACAACTTATAAACTTCTAAATTGTTAGACACTATTAATTCATAAAGATTGATTGGTTTTACTAAAAATTTCATTTTCATAATTAATTCCATAAACATATTGATCTTCGTTCTATTTTTATTACAATTTAATATCATATGTTCTAGTGTGCTATATTCTCCACATTCGCAGTTTGAAGAATTGACCATTTTTAATTTAAATAAGTGTGAAGGTGCTAGTGAATGATTAAATCTGATTTTACAAATAATTCTAATTATATCTTTTTTTGCAATGCCATTAGAGAACCATGGTTTAGTAGGAATTTTCGGCTGAATACTTTTATAAAAAAGTCCTTTGGTGGAATGACTATATATATCCATCCATTCCTGCCTAATTATATTTTTGGAAATAGTATATAGGTCTTCTGGAATGAACGAATATTTCACAAAATTATCAGAATCTAATGCTTCCTTGGCGAGCATGTCTACTTTTTCATTATGGATAATCCCACAGTGAGCTTAAACCCAAACAAACTTAACTATTTTTCCTTCTTCGTGCAACTTTTTAAAATTAACTAAAATATTTAGTAAGAGATAATTAATATTACAATTAGTTGATATGTTTTTAAGTTTATCTAAAATACTTTTACAATCTGATATTATTAAAAAATTTTGCTTACTAAATAAGCTATTTTTTTATATAATTTAAGGCTTCTAATATACCGATTTGCTCAGCTGAATAACTTGAAAATTCACTCGGAAGTTTTTTTGCCTCGAAATAGTTTTCTATGTGTCGAGTCTTGGACTGTAAAGAAAAATTATCTAAATCGCCTTGAAGCTATCGAAATGTGGTGCTATAGAAGAATTTTAAAAATTTCTTGGATGGAGAAGACTCGAAACTAGACCACTGCTTCGCAATACTACTGAGATTACAAACAGCACCAAGTAGAGAAAGCTTAAGTATTTCGGTCATGTAATGAGAGGTCCCAAATATAGATTGCTACAAAATATTATGCAAGGGAAAATAGCAGGCAAACGCAGTTCAGGACGAAGAAAGACTTCATAGTTGAAGAACTTACGAAATTGGTATGGTATTGATACAAGCATGCTATTTAGGGTGGCAGTGTATAAAATTAAGATAGCTATGATGGCGTTCTGAAATGACATGTTACATGAAGAAGAAGAAGAAGTCTAGTCTGGATGTCTTAGATTGACTCTGAAAGTGATAAGCAATGGAACATTTTCTAATTATTGTTTTATTTCAAATCGACAAATTTCCCTTTATATCTTCCTCTGACTGCGTCCTTGGATATCCTGTTAAAAAGTTTTCTTATAAATAAAACATTCGGCCACCGAAATGTATCCTGAGTCCGTTTTTTACTGAAAAATTTATAAAATGGACATGGGATGCCAGAAGGGAACCGCAGCCAGAAAGGACGTAATAAGTTTTCTGGGTCAAGTGATTTCAATTGAACGGATTTCTTTAATAAAGGGAAACGAAAACTACTCACGAGACGATATTTTTTGAGCTGTTTGTTGTTATTTTACACAAGTCAGCAAAAATTAAAAGGAAATTGATTTTAAAGCGATCAAGATGTACAGTAATGGTCGCAAAGTCATGAATTATACTAAAAAAATCAAGTTTATTCTGTCTGTCAATGATAAATATAGGAAATAATCGTAGCAGTATCATCTACTCACGAAAACTAAGCAAGAAATACAGTTACTGACAATTTCCCAATCAAAGGAGCTACAATACTTTTCAATATCAAAAAGAAAACATAGAAGAAACTATACAAGGAGGAGTCATGTTTTATAGATTATACTTTTTAGTCGTCCATGTCCCCAGAAAAAAATCCAGGAGAGACAAAGCTAGTGAGCGAGGTGGAACGTAAAGACTTGGTCCGAAAATCGAAGTCCGTGGGACACATCTACAGGTACTGGCAATAAAGCCATGTAGACATAAAGATTCTTCCGAAGTAGGAAGCGCTGAAAGGATCGCAAATATCTACCACAACGGCACAATAAAAGTAAAAGTAGAAGAAGAGCTAACTGACCCAAATGAAGCTGGATATGGAATAAGACAGGGGGATTCCCCGAGTCCTCTATTGTTCAACCTGTAGATGGATGAAATAATAAAAAAGTAAGATCTAAAAAGGATACCAAATGGGAGAATAACAACTTAAAATAATCTGTATCGATTATAACAGCAAATCCACTAAGAAGTCAATTAAAGCCCAATAATCAGATAATAAGACAAGTGATGGAATTTAAATTTCTAGGCATCACACCATACAGCTTCGGAAAGCTTGAAAAAGACGTGGAAGATCAAGTGGATAGAGCAAACAGAGCCGCAGGTTACCTGAATGAAACAAGATTGAGAAATAAAAATATCGGGAAAGAAATAAAAAGCAGAATTTACAAAACAGTCATCAAATCAACAGTGACAAACGCGACATAAACACGACCTGACACAGAAAGAACAAAAAGAATGTTAGAAAAAGCAGAGATGAAAATCCTTGGTAAGACACTATAGGACAGGGATATAAGTACAGATATACGACGGAGATACAAGGTGGACAACATCAAGGACTAGGAAAAAAATATAAGAGTAGAATGGAATGGAACCAATGGACAAATCGATTGTAATATAATTTTCGAAATGATTCTAATGATCGTTTTTTCTCGATCAACGATGATAAATAAATGTTGAAGTCGTGGAGTAAAAAAAATGTGACAGCGATAATTATTACACTACAGTTGTTGATTAGGTAAAATTACAATATAGACTGCCCTGAAAAGAGTCCGAAACCTCTAATTTACAAGTTCACCAATAGTGTATACCTCAGCACAAACGTTAATGTCTCTAGCATAGTAGCAAAAACTTTGTACTTTAAAAGCTGACAAATATAATTTAAACGAGAACATTATTGCAACACTACTTGGCAATTCATTCTATTTGCATGAAGTTGAATAACTCGTAATTACAATATTAATCGACCATATAAGCCGAATGACAACAAGTAGCATAGTAAAGACGACAAGAGACTGTTCCCCAATAAGAAGACGACCAGTGAAAAGACCATGGAAACGATCGCGATGGAATGACAACTTACTGGGAGCACATTGAAAAACACGACAGTCATGCCTACACAAAAAGAAGAAGGAGAAGAAGATATTGGGAAATTGAGATATACTCATCTTCTTATACAGTGAGCACGTAAAGGTTGGAATAAATTCATTTTCTCAAGAACGGACGATTTTGGAAAAACATTCCGAAACAGGTCAATTTTTATTTTTAAATTACGACTTTTTGGCATATATTTCATACTAGTGACGTCACCCGTCTGGACTGATGACGTCATCAGTGATTTTTTTAAATGAGAATAGGGGTCGTGTGATGATTTTTTTAAATGAGAATAGGGGTCATTTGAAAGGTGATTCAATTCTTTATTCAGTAATATAAACATTAACATAATTATTTATACAGGGTGCCCAAAATTTTTTTTTGAATTAAATTTATTGACATAAAAGGAAGAATGTGTGTAATTTATTTAATTCAAAATACATTTTACTGCTCATTATCAGAAAGCAGAAAAAAATGTTATTTTGGCAAATAAATTTGTTTTTTGCTTAAATTCAATATTAAAGCAGCCACCCACCAGCCTCGTGACAATTTGAACATTTAATTTAAGCCAATATCAATGATTATTTTTCAAATATTCATTTTTTTTGTGTTTTCTGAGAGCAGTAAAATGTATTCTGAATTAAATAAATTACATACATTCCTCTTTTTATGTTAATAAATTTAATCAAAAAAAAAAATTTTTTGGACACCCTGTGTAAATAATTATGTTAATGTTTATATTACTGAATAGAGAATTGAATTACAGTGGAACCCCAAAAAGTCGGCCCCCGATAACCCGGAAGTCCGGCTAACCCGAACCGATTTTCATCAGATAAACATTTTGATTTTCAATATTTTGTATTTCCAATCGAAATAGTTAATTATCAGACAAACCTTTCAACAATAAAAATGTATGTAATATAATATTTGAGAGATAATGTGTATGTGTGTAATTTGAAATATACGATATTAAAAATGACTCATAGCACACGCCGCAGAAACAACAGCCACCTGTCTGTAGTATCTATTCCTTTTTATTTCAAACTGTCAGCATGGTTTAGGAAAGACTATTTAAAAAATTCTTGTATAAACAATGGTCTTTAGTATTGTGTGTCTTGTGTTGTTCACTTCCATTTGCTTACGTTTGGGTTTGGTGTTTTTTTTAGTAATTTTAATGAGTAGGTACTGTGCATATTTATAAATATATTTCATGTTATTTCAATTCTAACGGAGTTTATCTGTAAGTATACCGTATTTTATTAATTTTTACCATATTCTCCGGCTATCTCGGATTTTCGATAACCCGGATCGGTCGCGGTCCCGATTAATCCGAGTTATCGAGGTTCCACTGTACCTTTCAAATGAGCTATCACACGACCACTATTCTCATTTAAAAAAAATCATCGATGACGTCATCACGCCCTGATGGGTGACGTCACTAGTATGATATATATGCCAAAAAGTCGTAATTTAAAAATAAAATTTGACCTGTTTCGGGATTTTTTTCCAAAATCGTCCATTTTCGAGAAAATGAATTTATTCCAACCTTTACGTGCTCACTGTATATTAAAGAAAATACATTGACGTATTATAACATTTCCTGACATTGGGATTTCTATTAATTTCCGTAATCTACTATGGTACACCTCCTACTTCTATTCAAACCAGGATATAGTAAACAAACCAATACAAGAAATTTACAAAAATCTGGTATAAATATTTCTAAATTATGAAATTATGTAATAACCTCCCTCTATGTTATACTGCAGTGTTTTATTAACACAATTGCGTCTAGTCTGAGTTTTTGTTTCTCGCTAGTTTTTCCTAAAATAGATCCACATTCACGCTTTTTATCTCGCTATCGTTGCTATTACAGTTTCTGACAAAAATAACAAATAAACAGTCCACAAAGGGAGACAACCGGTCCCGTGGGGTTAAAATAAGCCGTATATTCCAAACGTTAAAAACAGAATATTAAATATAATCTTCTTAACCAAACTTCCGGTACACGCAAAGAGAAGGGATAAAGAGGGAGAGACGAAGAACTGGAAGGGCCCCTCAGCTCACCACCAGTCATCTCTACCTCTAAAGTGATTATTATAAGCTTAAAAATTAAAAGCCTCTTTTCCTGGCAATTTCAAATGGAATTCCATTATTCAGGACCGTCTTTTTATGAATATGCATATGGCTCATTTAAATTTTTTCGAGATGTTCTCAAAGAAAACGCAGCAAAGGTAAAAAGTACGCAACAAAACACTCCATAAAAATACAGAGACGAGGTAGCTTCAAATAAATTTAATAGCATTGCAAAAACTAATATCGTCGCCTTAATAACTTGATAACTCCAAAATTGACGTTTTTGAGATAACTAGTTCACAAGATGTATTTTGTTTGCCTCCATATTGTGTAAAAACTTGATAACTTGCTCCAAACTGGTTAAGTATTTATTTATGATTGAGGAAAGTTGATAAAACTCAAATGCCCCTAATATTCACTGCTAAAACTTGATAATATTAGTTATCAAGTTATTGTTTAATAGAAATAATCGTGAATGCGATATACACTGAATGCTACAACTAGCTAACTCTAGTTATCTAGTTGTAGCACGTGTTTTTCTGAAACCATTGAGCCTACCACGTAATTGCTATCTATTAATTCGGTTCATGTTAATGCAAAAATTCGAGAATTGTTAGCAGATCTGGTAACCTCCATGGCGGAGGACTAATTTTCACCAAAATAATGCTTAAAATATTAGTTTTGTCACTTAGATTGTCACTTAGAAGTGTATTCACTTAGATGCAACTTGGCACGACATGCGACATTACCAAATGTTAACATTATGGTAGTGCTAAAAGTTGATATATAACTTTACTTTTTCATGTTATTTTCCATATTGGAAAACAAATTTGCATCGTATTCCTAAATAGATCAGTAGCCAAAAAGTTAAGGAACAATATTTTAGAGCTGCAGAGTGAATTCCGTATTTACCAACATCATGGTAGCAGCACAAATATCTTTAAAATCTTTAAACCCGTTTATCTTTATCTCAGAACTACTAATTTCGAGTTATCAAGTTATAGTATTGAGGCGACGATATTATGTAATGAAAGAAGACAGACTACATTGACCAGAGGATCATATTGAATTTATAATATAAATAGCGAGAAAAATACATGAACGAACAGCTGTCAGAGATAATTAAAATTAGACGTGGGGTGAGACAGGGATGCGTATTGTCGGCAATGCTTTTAATGCCTACTCGGAAGAGATCCTGAAGAAAAAACTTTTGAGGGTGACACAGCTGGAATAAAGGTAAATGGAGTTCTAACTACCATCAATAGATAATATGAGGATGACGACACTATTATCTTAGCTGGAAATATTGAAGATATTCGGAGACTGGTGACCACAATAGCGGAGTATGGAAAATGATACGGTCTAACAATTGACGACAAACTTTATGAAAATTTCAATAACTCAAAGAAATATTGAGAATCTTCTAATAAACAGGAATGGGCAAACATGCATATCTTGGAACAACAGTAAATCAAAATCAGAATACAAAAGGCTAGAGCAGATTTCAGGGGAATAGAGCATTATACTACCTATCATCATTATTAAGATCTACGCTGCTAAAAAGAAAATCTAAATTAAGACTGTACATGTCAACTATTCGTCCAGTTGTTACACAATATGAAAGTGAAACATGGACTATACATAAGCGGGAAATAAATACGCTGCTGGTATTTGAAAGAAAGAGATTCTAAGAGTGATATTTGGCCATCAAAGAGACTCAAAGGTAAATTAACAGGAGAGTGGAGAAGGCGCCGCAATGCTGAATTGCGTGTCTAGATGGTACTGAAAACATCGTCAGACATAGAAAAACTAACCGGATAAGATAGGCCGGTCAGATGGTAAGATCAGAGGAAGTCAGAGTGTTAAAGACAGTATTTTTTGAGAGACTAGACTGTAAAAGATCAGTGTAGGCCGTTCCAGAAAAACATGGAACGATGATGTTGAAGCCGCCAATTTATCTAGGATTGGCGTACAACAATGGGAAATGCAGGCCCAAGATTCCAAACAAAGAGGTTCTGAGAAGAACGAATAAAGAAATGGAAATCTACTGCTAATAATAGGTTTGTTCGTAGAACGATCAGCAACCGTTGCCAACCGTCAGACGCAAGCGCGTTCGTAGTCTACGAACTCGAACTGTTAACTGCGCAGCGCCAACTGTTAACTGCGCATGCGTCTGATGGTTGGCAACGGTTGCTGATCGATTGGATCGTACTACGAACAAACCTAATGTGTTCACGTTAAACAGTAGTGGCGATAATATACATCTCTGTCTCATTCCACGTGTGAATCTTATTATGTCTGAATCTTCGATTCTTATATTATTCGATCACTGATCGCAGTATGTACCAGGATTATTCTTAGATCTTTATTATCTATGCCTTTGCTATCAAGAATATCTAAGTAAATCATGCCGCACCCTGTCAAAGGCCTTATCGAAGTCTATGAAACAGTCGTATATCTCTTGATTGACGTCCAAGCATCGCTGTGTGAGCAAACATTTACAGCAAATAGAGCTTCTTTAGTGCCTAGTCCTTTTCTTAATCCCAACTGTAATATCAAGTTACAATTTTCTGTAAACACGGTTATGTAAACACGGTCGGAATCTCTATGAATGAAATAATCAATGTAAGACAATTTTTTGCTAGTTTTGTAGATATTTATGTGCTGTGTGTAAAAAAGCGCACACAAATGGACGATAAAAATGTAAATCCGAAATGGAAATGCGTGCTTAAAAATAAATAGACGATGCTCAAAATTTGTTTTCAATTTTTCAGTTCCGTTATTGGCAATTTTCGCAAATGCTATACAAAGAAAGTGATTTTTTATTGAAAGGCTGACTACGCGTCCCCTAACACGGCCCTGATAGTCAGATTGGATGAGATGAGAGTGACAGTTTATCGAAATATTGGTTTGGGAATTAGCTTTTCCTACTTTATTTTTTATCGTGTCGAAAAATAGGGTCACGCCCGTCGAAAAAGTCTCAGTAACGAGTGAAATTGTTGGGAAATTTTGAAGTAAATGTACATCCACTAGAATAAATTTCGCTATAAAACTTAATGTAAGGCAGATTTTAACTTATAATATCAACAATAACTTTTTCAACTTATAATTCTTCTTCTTCTTCTTCATGTACCTTGTACGTTGCGGACATTGGACGTTTGGATGTTAGTCCAAACCGTTCTCGTAAGTTTTGAAGCCATGTCTTCTTCTTCCTTGTTCGCATTTGCTCTCTATTTTACTCTGTATTATCAGTTGTTGCAGTATACGATATTTATCATGTCTCATAATAACGTGTGATCCAAAATTATTGTCACCATAGGTGGCTCTGAACGAACGACAGAGATAGCAGACAGATACAGTGCATGTCTATTCTTAATTCAGATTCAGATATACTTTCCAGTTTACGTTAACTTTGCAGTGTACGTCAACTTTACAAGAAAAGTTAGGTTATGTATGTAGAGATGTTTGTGGTGGACAGTTGACATATACAGCATCCTGTTTGATTTTATCTATAGGGCTTTTCATCGATTGTCATTTGTTTCGAGCTTCTGTCATGTGTCACATAATATTAATATATCTACGTCATACGTCTTTGTTTTGTATCATTGGTTATATCAATAACGTATGACGTAGATACATTAATATTATGTGACACATGACAGAAGCTCGAAACAAATGACTGTGAATGAAAAGCCCTATTATTGTTACTTATAATTTTGCTAATTCTTTTTATTTTTGATTAAAGTTCTGTGTTAAGGTGATACAGTAGCGATCAACAGGTAGCCAAAACACGTTCCAAGATTGCAACTGCAATTTTGAATATTTTTTCGAGATATTTGGCACACGTATTCGTAATA
The DNA here is from genome assembly GCF_917563875.1 of Diabrotica virgifera virgifera. Lineage (NCBI taxonomy): Eukaryota > Metazoa > Arthropoda > Insecta > Coleoptera > Chrysomelidae > Diabrotica > Diabrotica virgifera. Next base: position 1,773,729 of record NC_065445.1, on the reverse strand, counting down.
TAATAAAGAATGGCGGTACAGAGCCCAATTTGAAAAATATATTAATATGTGGAAATTACTCTGTAATTAAATACAATATTAAAAAAACGAGCCTGTACCGCCATTAAGAAGAACAAAAAATACACTTTCTTCAAATAAACTTATTTATCCGATGCCTAGATTTTGTGTCATTTTGGAACTACTAATGAAATAAAAAAATTTAGTAGTTCCAAAATGACACAAAATCTAGGCATCGGATAAAAAAGTTTATTTGAAGAAAGTGTATTTTTTTGTTCTTCTTAATGGCGGTACAGGCTCATTTTTTAATATTGTATTTAATTACAGAGTAATGTCCACATATTAATATATTTTTCAAATTGGGCTCTGTACCGCCATTCTTTATTATATTACGAATACGTGTGCCAAATATCTCGAAAAAATATTCAAAATTACAGCCGAAATCTTGGAACGCGTTTTCGCTACCTGTTGATCGCTACTGTTTCCTCTTAAAGGTTTCGACTGATTTTTTAAGTTTTATAATGTTAATCAAAATTAATGAATAAACCAATGATATAAATTCAAATTAAAACAAGACATACGTAATTTTTTGCACGGCTAGCTTTGATCCCAATAATTGTGGATCGCTCGTTATTATGACCGAGGTATTCAAGTTTCTGTTTCTTACATGTGAAAGAGATTTCTTTTTGTTTTCCCATTCGGCGCAATACCTCTAAACCTTGTCTGGTCGGTGGTGTGGATCGTCCAGAATATTTTGAGGATACGTCGGTACACTGACGGTGTACTTCAGGCTTTTGAGCTATGGTTGTACAGAAGGATCCTGAGGATACAATGGACAGACAAAGTCACCAATGAAGAAGTACTACGGAAGATGAATACAACCGCAGATTTGGTCAACATCGTGAAGGGCCGTAAGCTGCAGTACTTGGGACATATAATGAGAAATCAAGGCAGATACGAGCTACTCCAGTGCATTTTACAAGGTAAAATTGAAGGAAAAAGGACCCCGGGACGAAGAAGAATATCCTGGCTTGCTAACCTGAGCGCATGGTATAGAAAGACCTCAACACAACTATTCCGTATAGCAATCAACAAAATAAGCATAGCCAGAATGATCGCCAACGTTCGGAACGGACAGGCACCCTAAGAAGAAGAAGTGGGTACACCTACATTTCGAACGCTTCTAGCTTTTTCATTAGTGTTCCGTTACTGTCCAGGTCTCTGCGCCATACAGTACGACGGGAAATACATAGCATTTTAGCACTTGTATTTTTAGTGGGAGAGATATGTCGCAATGTTGGTAAATATTGCTCTGGCCTTTTCATATTTCTCAAGATCGTATTTGGGTGGCTTGATCCCATTGCGAGTTGACTGTTCCAAGGTATACATATGAGTCTACGTGTTGAATTAATTGCATTTTTATTTTCAATTATTGTCTGGCAGGTGTTTGAGTTTTGCTCACCAGCATTTATTTTGTTTTATTTATGTTGAGGTTAAGTCCTCTTTCTTCACATCTTCACTCGCTCTTTCTACCTTGTCCACAAGATGCTGAAGTTCATCAATACTGCTGACAAGTACGACTGTATCGTCCGCAGATCGGATATTATTTGATTCTCCATTAATTTTTATGCCTTCGTTTGTTTCATCCAGTGCTTTTTTAAAAATGTTTTCGGAGTAAATAATAAAAAATAATAAAAAAAGATGAGAGGAGGGAACACACCTCTGTCGCACACCTTTTCTTATCTCAATGCTCTCTGTGAACAAATTTTCAACTTTTAGCATGACTGTATGAATCCAGTAGAGACTTCTCATAATTCGGATGTCCTTATCATCAATTCCTATGTTTTGGAGGATTTCAATTAGTTGATCATGTCTTACATTGTCAAAGACCTTATAATTACATTTTCTAAAGCTTAGTAAAACTCAGTTAAACTTATAATAATTACATTTTCTAAAGCTCAGTAGATGTGCTATGCTATAATAATAGCGATAGAAGTTAATAACAAAAATTGTAGCCAACTTTGAACTTCACATTACAAAATTAGTTAGAGTGTTGCAGGGTGTTCGATAACATAGTGGAGACTAAACTTACGTTTTTTTTACATAGAGCACCCTGTATTTTATTTTATATTTGAAATATTCTTCACTTCCGCATCACAAAAATATAAAGTTTTGTTATGCAGATGCAGAGCATTTACAAAGTTATGTTATGACCAATTTTCTAGAAAATCGTAACAAGTTAACCACACTTTATAATTAATAACGGTGGTGTAACAGAAGGATGCTTATCATAGCATGGATGCAGAAGAAAACGAATACGGAAGTAATGCGAGAAATGGGCAAATAATACGGAATAATATAAAAATAATACATATAAAAATATGAAAGTTACAATATTTGGCACACATAATGAGGAAACTCATATTTTTCCAAAATCTGTACATTTTCAAAGTCAAAAGCATGATTTTCGATTGACGATTTTTCTATAGAATGTTTAGCTAAGATTGTAGTGTTTAATTTATTGTGCTAGGTTTATGTGCAACAACCTTTCTACGTAGATATTATCGTGTTTACCCAATGTATGTTGAATTGCAGTCTTTAGAATTTACAAACAACATTCGACTGCAGATTCTTTCTAACGTTGTGTTTGCATGTTGAAATATATTTCTCAAAGCAATCTATGTAATCAAATAAAAATAAAAATTAATTACACATATAATATAATACCAATATAATCTTGACCAAAATCAAATCTAAAAATATAACTTATTTATTAGTGAGTGCTGTAAAATCCAACCAGAAACCACTCTCTTCACTTACAAATACCAAACGGTTTCAGGTAATTTATCGCAAAAAATAAAACCAAATTTTATCACTAAAACATAAAACAAACGAAGCGAGCACTCCATTTCCGCATTTTCGATAATAAACTTTGATCGTATCCAATAAAATATATCTCCCCCTTTTACTATTATTTATCAGAAAACAAGTTATGCATAATAATGGATCGTTCATTTTATTGACGAAAAACAATTTTCCGGCAGCCATTTCGGTTCTATTTCATTGGTAAAACAGGGAACTGCACGAAATATCTATCCACCGTACTTGGTAATGATTCTGGTAGAAGGTTTTATTGTTTGAAAAACATATAAACGGGTAAATCAGATAAGGCAAATATGAAAATCGATTGTGCTTTAAGCATCAGAAAACTGTTTGTTAAAGTTAATAACTAAAAATAGCTAAAACGATAATTTATCGCGGTGTATATCAACTGATAGCTGATATACTAATACCAGACAGTTTGTTTAATTGAAACATACAAGAATAAAAAAACCGCTAAACGCCGTAAAAATGAGTGGCGCATACAATATTCCAACTACAAAAGATCTGATATGAATATTACGTGGCGCGAAAATATATTTTTATTTTGATGCAAAACAAAATTCTAGTTTTATTTTAAAAGATTTTTTCAAATATTTGCCCAATTTGACGTAAAACGCGCCACAAAAGAGTAACTTTGATACAGTTTGAATTTTGAAACTCTTTTGTGGCGCATTTACTTCAAATTTAGCAAATATTAGGAAAAAATATTTTAAAATAAAACTAGAATTTTGTTTTGCATCAAAATGAAAATACATTTTCGCGCCACGTAATACTCATATCAGATCTTTTGTAGCTGGAATATTGTATGCGCCACTCATTTTTACGGCGTTTAGCGGTTTCTTATTCTTGTATCAGGAGTTTTTCAAAGTTATTTATAAATTAAATGTATAAAGTTGAATGCAATGTTTCTCGATTACACGTCGCCTTTATAAATCATTTTACACGTCGCCAAGCTTTATAAATGGTCGCCTTTGTCGCATTATCTCCCAAATGATCTAGTGTCCATCGAATGTACACTAGATTTTTGAAGTTATACTTCTTTACGGGCGTAATGACGGTGAAATTTTATATGGGAAAACCTAGCGACCGGGCGCATGCGCATTATAACTTTGTTCTGATTGGATGTTCAAATGACATGACAAAAATTATCCGATATGGCAGCTGTGACACAGCTGTGGGACTGTGCATGGTTTGGTTATAATGTATGCTTGTTGCGTTTTAAAATTTGTAGGAAGAGAAACAACAAACAAAAAGTTAGTTAATGGTTATACTGCCTTTTTAAATAGTTTTCATATTACATTTTTGGACTTATTTACATAGAAGAGATGATTGTTGCATGCCAATGTGAAAGCTCATCAAACTGTGCCTAGTATGAGTGCCGCAGATCTCGCTTATTCAAAGCTAAATAATCTTTCACTGGTAAGTGTTTTATAAATAGTTGATCAAATTTTGTTATGATATTTGAACATAGCCACTTCGCACGACGCAATTGATTGCGAAATTTATTAGTCGTTATACGGGCTCCGATACCTACCTTGAACCTACCAAAATACATAAGTAGTATGTAATACTTTTATTTTACACCTTAATATTCACCTAATTCTTACCCTATGTTTTGTTGTATTTTTTCAATTCTAAATCATTTCAATTCAAAATCAAAATAATTTGATTTACATAAGTTAAAAATGTCAAAAGGTTAATCTGTTTAGTTAGACGATCTTCGCACATAATGACAAGCTGTGTCTGTAGCGCAGTTTTAATGCGGGTGAATCCCAATACAACGCAAATACCAGCCGCGTGGTAAGTTGGTTCGAATCCCAATAGAAACTTTTATTTTTTTATTTTTTTTTATACATTTTATGATTGTAAGTATATTTATTATATAATTTTATTTTCAGAAAATACGTATTTAGTTAAAAAATTTTCCGACAATTAATGTTCAGAAATCATTTGTGGCATTTTTAATGTGTTTGTGTGTGTTTTATTTTTTTATTATTTTAATTTTTGGCACTGTTTTAATAAAAATGTTTGAGAAGTATTAAGTATAAATTAATTTAATATTTAAATAAAATATAAATAAAAAGTATATTAATTTCGTTTATAATCATATAATCATATAATAGAAGTATAACTTCTTACGTGCGTACAAAGTACACACACATTCTTTTTTTTTTTTTCTATTCGAAATAGATTGAAAAAAATATTGGGATGGCCGGTAAATGAACTCGGATTGCCCGTTGCCAGATCAAATTAGCGTCGTAACCACTACAACTACATAAACCATTTAGGGAATAATCGTTAATTGGATTATACTTTTGTAGCTTAATAACTTCTAAATGGCTTAACCGATTTTGTTCACTAAACATGAGTTTGGAACGTATTGACAAGTAGTATCTTATGCATCTAAGGTCAAGTATGATAACTGAAGCTATTACAGGAATTATTGAGCTTGAAAAACCGTTTTTCCCATAAGAAATAGATTTGATCATACTTATGAAGCCTATAACTTAAAAATTTAAATTTTCCCGGATATAAGATATACACCGTTAGATTCGTCTAGAGGCCTTCTACAAACGCTCAGTTATTGGCATAATTCGTAGGTTGAAATTTTGAGTAATTGTCGAAAAACCAAAATTTTTAAAGTTTAGTTATTCAGTTTTTCGGCTATACTGAGCCGTGTGTATGTCTGTTCCTGACAGCTTAGACACCATTTGAAAGCTTAACTCAACGCTATTGATTTGGTGTATTTACTGTTCTCCTGTCTCTTCTTGAACCGAAGATATATACCGCCAAAAAAATATGCCGTTTTGTACCTACCAAGTCCTATAGCTGGCTTATGGGTAGTCAAAACTCACAAACTACACCGGTTCTGAATCGGCCCTCACCACCTCGTCAAACACAGAAGAAAAAATTCAGGTCGGTTTAACTTTTCCACACACATACATACATACATATCCACAAACATTTTCCCTTTTTTAAATAAAAATTGACTCATATTTCTGAGCTCGGTAACTTTTGAATGATATAACCGATTTTCAAAATTACACATGCGTTGAAAAGGTAATGATCGCTTCTATTAGAAGCCGCAAAGGTCGGAGTTAAATTTTCGAAGTTTTTGGGAGTTTTGGGGACGAGAACGAAAAACAGACCCTCAATAGGAAGGGCCGTAAAATCCACACCATTGGACCAAAATGGATGGTTGACATATATAAATGGGTGAGTCTTTTCCTGAACTTTAAGATGGGAGTTGGCCCAATTTTCAATTCAGTCAGATTTAGAAAATCGAAAATTTCGTGTATATATAGTGTCGCGTGCAGGGGGTGTAGGTGTGCGACACTGGCGAGAACTGCCGTTCTCTGGTAATGTACCTTTATCATCATCATCAGTAGTTCGAAAACCCTTTTTGTGTCGTGGCTTGTTCTAGGATTTTCCGCCATTCTGTTCTGTTCCTTGCTTTGTTTTTCCAGTTGGTAATCTCAATTGTTTTCAGATCTTGTTCCACTTGTTCCATGTATCTAAGTTTGGGTCTTCCCTTTGACCTTCTATCTACTGGTGTTTGCCTCATTATATGTTTTGGTGTTTCGGTCTCCAACATCCGTTCAACATGGCCCATCCAGTGCAGACGTCCGATCTTTATGGATGTTATGTCGTCGGGTTCGTTGTATGCTGCGTATAGTTCAAAATTATATCTTCTGCGCCATGCGTCACTTTATTTCACCCCCAATATGGACCTTACATAGCACTAACCGTTCTATAGGGGATATCGAAGGAAAGATTGCAGTTACAAACTAGCAACTAACTACTTGAGGACAATTTGACCTTTGACCCCTGACGACATGTCTTGACACACAAATAAACGTCAAAACATGGCAGGGTAGTAGCTGAATATTTTTGGCCTGAGGGAATAATAAAATTCTGTTAACGTTCTACATCAAAGAATTAAAAATACTATTATCTAATCTAACTATGCAGTGTAATATAGTTAGTATTCATGTGGATAAAAGCTCATATTGGTCTTGAAAATAATGAAAAAGTAGATCAGTTGGCAAAAGACAGTATTTTCAGTGGCGAGGAAACATTGAATGATATTGGACTTCAAGAATGTATAACCATAAGTAAAGCCAGATTACATGATAACTGGAAACTTCAATGGAAGCAATACTGTATATATTGTCCGACAAGGTATACTCTTACATCCGAAAATCCCGACAGGTTATTGGCATAAAAATTTAGATTTTTCAAGACACGATATTGTTACTATCTCTCGACTAAAATTTGGCCATGCCTGTTATCCCGCACATCTATATAAAATCAATCAGCCAGCTTTTTTTTAGAATTCTTCTAGATTATTTAAAGTCGTGTAAATTGAAACTTTAGATTATAAAATTAGTCGTGTAAATTAATAATACCCCGTATTATCCCTACTTAGTCCGTGGGTCACCCTGAACGATATGGGTGCGAAAAGTTTTTTTCCCTTGTCTAACCTGGATTGTTTTTGTAATGGATTCGGAGATGGATTCGTAATGGTCTTGGTGTATGGTGAGGCGTCGATTTCAAGAAGTGTTGCTGGCTAAATGGGCGCAGTTCCCAAACGCCATAAAATAAGAAAAAAAAATTAGCGGTTTAAATTTAAACTACCGAAATAACTAAAACTGCTATGTTAAGTGTACAATTACTTTAAATAATGAAAATAAAAGGTAAAAAAGTAGCCGAAGCGAATACATCCCTCTATATTTCGGACTATTTTTCTCAAAAATCTGTCGTCACCGGAAACAAGCGAAACAATCGAAATACCGTGGAAAAATAACTTGTCTAGATAACCCACATCTCAACGATTTGTCCAAGTCACAACTAGGCACATTAATATTTCGTACAACAAAACAAAATTTATCCGATTGTCGACTTCCTCAAAAGTGGATTTAATGTCTCGAATACGAAACCATTAGCGTGGGAACTCTATCAAAAAACTGCCATGAAGCCTAAAATAATTTCTTCGAATTAATCACCAGAGTTTAGCCCCTCAGAGCTGGGAGAGAAAAGTTGAAATAGGAGTATTACCTTTATCTTTGCACGACAATAAAGAACGTCCGTGCTCTGGGTGACAATCTTTCTTAATGTTTTATCCCTTTGTAGGAAAAACAGGAACGTATTTTTAAGGATGAATTGTAAAATTAATAACACCCATCTCGTTACAAATGAATTTTTAACTTTGTAACTTTGTTATTTTTCTTTAAACAATTATTTTATTCCAATTTCTATTGATTTTATTCAATTGTTAACTTTTTGTTTTGTTTTGCTATTAATGTAATTTTCTCTCAACTAAATATTCTATATTTCTCCAATTTCAATTTTCATTTATTTCGATTCTACTTCCATTTATTCTTCGTATATTATCCGTATTCAAAACCCCTATCTACTACATAGAATATACATAATATAAAATATCTATGATTTTAAGTCCTATTGAACCAAGCGAAATACAATCTAGAGTTGAAAAGGCCAGAGCAACATTTTAACAACATGAGAAATATATTCACCCATTGCGACATACCTCTCCTACTAAAAATATGGATACAATTGCTATATATTTCCAGTCTTGCTGTGTAGCGTAGAGGCCTGGACAATAACGGAAACATTAAGGAAAAAACTAGAGGCATTTGAAATGTGTACCGACGTACCCTCAAAATATCCTGCACGACTCACACCACCAACATAGAGGTATTGCGCCGAATAAGAAACAAAAAGAAATCTCTTTCACAATAATTAAGAAACGGAAACTAGAATATCTGGGACATATGAGACATGATAAATATCGTATAATGCAACTAATAATACAGGGTAAAATAAAGATCAAACCAGATCCGGATGAAGACACTCATGGCTTCAAAACTTACGCCAATGGTTTTAACTAACATCGATCGAGTTATTCAGAAAAGCTGCAAACAAAATTAAAATGGCTATGATGATAACCAACGTCTGCAAAGTCCCATGAAGAAGAAGTTATTAAACTCTCGTAGAGATTATAGCTGTCCATATTTATTTATACATATTTCATTAATTGTAGATAAAAACAGTATAATAAAAAAGATGAACCAATATCACCATCGGAAGCAATAAAATAATTTTTCTTAAATCGGTTATGTACCAGCCATAAATCAGTACGAGGTCGTAGTTTAATCTGGAAGAGACATAAATTTGTCAACATAATTGGAGTATAGGACGCGAGAGCTATACTTCAAAACATTGATAAAATATTCAATTCAATTCTCTGACTTAACTGTGATTTATGGGTCGAAATGGGTCGGCAGCTAAATGTGTTACTGACTTAGAAGTTGCAGTTCCGATTTAAATAAATAATTATGTAAAAGGTTTTGAGGGAGGTCTTTAAAGATGGCTGAGCGAGGTCTTTTTTAAATGGACTTAAAGACGATATGACCTATATAAGAATATTAGCTTTGATATTAAAAAAATATATAATTCTTCCTATTCTACCCTTGTTAAATATACGAGGAAATACAGGTCGCTCAATATTCCATGAGCTCTTTTAATCCATTTAACGCGGTGGATTAGTCTGCATATTATATATATCCTTTAGGCAATTTCTCAAGATTATGGTCATCATCAGCCTCTCTCAATCCACTGCTGGACATAGGCTTCTCCTGTTTGTCTCCAAAGTGTTCTATCTTGTGCTTTCTGTATCCAGTTTTTTGTTGTCTTTCGTAAGTCGTCTTGCCATCGTGTTGGTGGTCTTCCTCTGCTACGTTTATCGGCTATTGGTCTCCATTCAACTAGTTTGCGAGTACATCTTCCGTCCTTCATTCTGGCAACGTGTCCAGCCCATTTCCATTTTAAGTTACAACTTCTTTCAATGACGTCTATGACTTTGGTCTTAGCTCGTAGATCTTCGTTTCTAATCCTGTCTCGCAGAGTGGCCTCTATCATTGATCGCTCCATTCTTCTCTGCGCTACTCTTAGTTTTCCTGTCACTCTTAAAAATGTTATTAAGAGCTCCGTATGCTGCCCATGTTTTAACACCCATTAACGTGTTTTACTTAATTCATTGGCGTACTCTCGACGATAAAATTATATTATCGTCACAAATTCTCTGACGAACTCAAAGTTAATGTCATCGATGGTGATGTTCTATTCGATTCTATTTGGCCACACATTGTTGACGACTGACTTCGTCAAAGATTTATTTATACTGTGACATTATTTTTAATATGCTGCTTACAACCTGGCCTATTTCTGATGGAACAATCTAGTCATCACGAGAGAATACGAGTCCATACATTAGTCCATACCGCGTTAATATTATTGTATTCGAATCGCTTGTATTTGAAATGTATTAGTTATTGGAATTATTATGTTTAGTTAGTAAAATCATAAATTTGAGTTTGTAAATAAATTAGATGTGTTAGTTGGAGTTATTTGTAACTATTAAATAAATAAGTGATGTAAATAAAATATTATAAGTAAGTCTTCCTTTGTTTAAATTAAACTTAGTGCCTAAAAAATATAAATAATAAAATAGTAAAAGACAGATTTATAACAATACTCTCAATAGCTTGTAAACATTTTTGCAATTTACTCATTTTCCTAATTAAATACATATTATCGTTGACCATTAATATTGGTAAATTATTATGCCATTAGCGACAGCAAGTGCTTTAGATCACTCATCGACATCTTTTATATCTTATGTTTGTATTCAGAATAAATATTTCCATATAGAGGGGAATTATTCATGTAACTCCCTCTAAAGACATATGCAATAAGCATGATCAAGGTCAGTGTTATTCATTCAATGCCTACACCCTTACTTTAGATATAAAACATTCATTACTTGTCTAGGCCCTCTTTGCTAACATCCTTACTTTAGATCTAAAACATCCATTACTTGTCTAGGCCCTATTCTCTTCACATTCATGTAAAATATTCACAACTATGTTACTAAATCCAGTCCGATCGAGTGGAGAGAAAGCATTATCCTGTGATACATTTTCTTTTTATTGCAACTACTCTATCGGAACATGATCCCTACATTTCCTATAATCCCACTTTCAAATATTTGCCTTCTAATTCATGGAATCTATGAATAGCCAACACACGTATCGTCCTTGCCCTCCCTCGTTTTCGGAAAATAGGATACAGGATCGTATTTCTAGAATTTCAGGGAAATATAATCATTTAACATCTTTAAAAGTTAAAAGAATCATGTACATATATACTGTGGATGTGGAGGTATAAACATACTACAGTATAAAGTTCCCAGGCAAAAAGTGAATAGAATAATACCGGAATGGGACGTTTCATCGCCGCCGGTTCATCGCCGCCGTTTCGATGCCGCCGGTTCATCGCCAGTCCATTTCATCGCCGGCCGTTTCATCGCCAGTTAGTCAGTTGATCTTGTATTATGGGAGATGACACGACACGACGTTAAATTCAGTTCAAAACTTATGACAAATAAATAGATAAAAAATATTATTATATTAATTTACTGTTCTATTTCTATTTCCCCTAAATTTGATACTAAACAGTATTAAATTTGTAGTGTTAAATTATATTTTATATTATAAAAGTTTAAAAGTCTATTAAAATATTCAGTATGGCAACGGGAATGGTCATATCTCGCATTTCATAGAATTCCTAATTAATTCTAAAAATAAATAATAAATGTAACTGTCGAAAATTGGTCGAAAATTCGGAAATATATCAGTTAGCGATTAACTGACTGGCGATGAACCGGCGGCATCGAAACGGCCGGCGATGAACTGGCGGCATCGAAACGGCGGCGATGAACTGGCGGCGATGAAACGTCCTAGACCCAATAATACCTATCTCATTAAAAATGATCAAAATAAATGGTTATTCCATAGAAAGGAGTCTACTATGAAGAAGAAAGAGCAGACCAAGGCCAAAAATACAGCAGATAAAATATAAAAATGTAATCACTATAAACTATTTATGTTGTTGAAGATTATTTCCGAGCAAAACCCGAAAACCATGATATGAAACGAAGAATACTAAATGTAGAATCCGACACACTACCAGAAATTACTAACGAGGAAGTTAAAAATGCCTTAAAATGCTGCTCATGAAAAAACTCCTGGAGACGACGGAATAACAAAAGCGATGATTATAGCTGGAGGTCAAACTACTTTGAAGGCAGTTAAAATCTTAATGAACAAGATGTGTCTCTTTGTGGATGCTATTCCAAACTCTTGGCAAAATGCGCAGGTACTTTTACTACAAAAGAAAGGAAACAAGTACAAACTTGAAAATTACAGATCAATAAGCCTGTTACCATTTCCGTACAAACTGCTTACCAAAATAATTACCAACAGACTATCAAATACGTTCGATAGTTACCAGCCTGTTGAACAAGAAGAATTTAGCAGAGTACCATAGAACATCTACACATAAGACGGGCACTTAAACGAAAAGTGTAATGAATACAACGAACCTCTTCATTTGGCATTTGTGGATTACAATAAAGCATTCGATTCCATAGAACTCTGGGCCGTATTAGAAGGAATGAATACCGCAAGGATTGATTCCTGATATGAAATACTCCTGAAATACATATACGACAATGCAACTATGGAAATAAACCTAGCCGAAGATCTAACAACAAGCAAAATAAGAATGGAAAGAGCAATTAGACAGGGAGACACTGTAAGAAGTTAAATTGGGAACAACGCAAAAATAGATGGCAGATTTTTAAGTCATCTAAAATTTCACGACGACACAGTATTCATAAGCAACAATACAGATGAACAACTCTACATGCAAAACGAACTTAACGAAGAATCTGCTGAAATCAGTTTAAAAATTAATATAAATAAAACAAAAGTGATGACAAATCAAAATATCACAATGGACTTAGATGGAAGTGTGATCGAAAATGTCGGAGAGTGTATATACCCAGGTCACACGACAGGGTTGGCAGGTTTAAACCAACATGCTTAAAACCTTGTAGACCGGGCAGTATCGTCGCCCTCGTTAGCGAAATTATTCCGATTCGATTTTTTTGCACAAACTTCTCAAAAAGAGGTTCTTATAACATATCCACAGGGTGCCGGGAGGAGCCGTGGTCGAAAAATTGTTTAAACAATTTTTTTTAAACAAATTCACAAAAATAATTTTTTCATTTCGAACAATTTTTTTTAGATAATTTGGCTTATTCTGAGCAAAAAAGGTCTCCAGTCATTGTTTTCTAAAATTGATTTTTGTCGAGTTATATGCGATTAAAAATTTGAAAAATGCGAAAATGGCCATTTTCAAGGCTTAATTACTCGATTAAACATTATTATTATGAAATTCAAAAAGTGACCAAATCAAGTTTCAAACCCCTTCTTCAAGGAATTGGAAAAGACTGCAAGACTTGTACACACTTCTGAATAGGTCAAAACGGCAAACAGGTGTATGTTTTCAAAAAACTTTTGATAGTGTGTAAAAAATAATAGGTTTTCAAGGTCCTGAAGAGATTTTTGTCATTATTTTATTACAAAGCTGTTATTTTTAATTATTAACAATTAGCGCTATAGTCCAAGATGTATCGTCGCCCCCGTTAGTGAAATTATTCCGATTCCATTTTTTTTTTGCAGAAACTTGCTCAAAACGAGGTCCTTATAACATATCTACAGGGTGCCGGGCGGTGCCTTGGTCAAAACATTGTTTAAACAATTTTTTTTTAAACAAATTCACAAAAATAATTTTTTCACTTCGAACAATTTTTTTTAGATAATTTGGGACATTCTGAGCAAAAAAGGTCTCTTGTGATTTTTTTTCTAAAATTGATTGTTGTTGAGTTATACACGATTTAAAATTTGAAAAATGCGAAAATGACCGTATAACTCGACAACAATCAATTTTAGAGAAAAATCACAAGAGGCCTTTTTGCTCAGAATAACCCAAGTTATCAAAAAAAAAAAATCATTCGCAATAAAAAAAATATTTTTGTGAATTTGTTTAAAAAAAAATTGTTTAAACAATTTTTCGGCCACGGCACCCTGTGGATATGTTATAAGGACCTCGTTTTGAGCAAGTTTCTGCAAAAAAATGGAATCGGAATAATTTCACTAACGGGGGCGACGATACATCTTGGACTATAGCGCTATTTGTTAATAATTAAAAATAACAGCTTTGTAATAAAATAATGGCAAAAATCTCTTCAGGACCTTGAAGAAGGGGTTTGAAACTTGATTTGGTCACTTTTTGAATTTCTTAGTAATAATATTTAATCGAGTTATTAAGCCATGATAATGGCCATTTTCGCATTTTTCAAATTTTTAATCACATATAACTCAACAACAATCTATTTTAGAAAAAAATGACAAGAGACCTTTTTTTGCTCAGAATAAGCCAAATTATCTAAAAAAAATTGTTCGAAATAAAAAAAAATTTTTCGTGAATTTGTTTTAAAAAAATTGTTTTAACAATTTTTCGACCACGGCACCGCCCGCCACCCTGTGAATATGTTATAAGGACTTTTTTTTGAGTTAGTTTGTGCAAAAAAATAGAATCGGAATAATTTCGCTAGCGGGGGCGACGATACTGCCCGGTCTATTGGTTTAAACCATGGTTTAAATCAACTGGTTTTTTAAGAAAAAACCTGGTTTTTTTATTGAACCTCTAAACTGGTGTTTTTATTTAAAGTTTTTTTATACAGCTGCCGCAAATGAAGAAAATTAAGATAAATAAATTCTATTTTTTACTTTCCAACTTAGCTATTTTGAATATGTTTTGATACGTTTGAAGATGTTTTTTTGTTATTTTAATTTTTTGTGTGTGTAAATAAAAATAAAAGTTGTCTTAATCATTTTTTTCATTGTTTATTACTATTATTTTATAAAATAATTTATTCATTTTTAAAGTATTTAGAATTTAGACTTATGATATACCTGGTTTAAACAAAAAAATCTGGTTATTGTGCTTTTTTTTAAAAAAACCTTGGTTTTTGCATACCCTGTCACACGATCAAACTAGGCCAACATAATCAAACAGAATCTGAATGACTTGGAAGTAGTAGGAAGACTCAGTGATGTGTTGAGAAACAAAAAGATACCAATAAATCTAAATAAAAGGGTATTCAACAGTTGTATTCTACCAGTTATGACCTATGGAATGGAGACCGTGACACTTAAAGAGTTATATGGCAATAGATTAAAAACAACACAGAGGGCTTTCAAATGAGCAATGTTAGGAGTTTCTCTCAGAGAACAAACACGAAATAAGGATTTGCGAAGCAGGACGAAGGTGGAAGATGTAATTGGAATAGCGCAAATGAAATGGAACTGAGTATGACACATGGCACGACAACAACGAAAGGTGGACGAGAAACATTGTACATTGGAGACCACGCGAGCACAGTGATAAAAGAGGAAGACCACAAAAACGATGGCTAGACAACATCAAAGCAAAAGTTAAGAGAAGCTAGCATCAAATAGAACAAAACAGGAGGAGATGGGGAGTTCTTTGACCAGGAGTGGATGCAAATAGTCCGAAGAAGAAGTACATTCTCGATTTTAGTAACTAATTGAAGGAGTGATATAAAAATATTATTGTAGGGATCGATACTTATTTATTCCTGGTACAGCCCTGCTCATGTATAAATAAGTTATTTAATAAATCCGCACGAGACCATGGGCGAAGGGTCAGTCGACAAATAAATAACTGTCAATTTATTTTTGTGGCCCTTTATTGTTCAAATATAAGTCTTGTACGTTATACCGTATTTTGCACACGTTCCAACACAGTTAATTTTCTTTCTACAAATTTTCCTTTTCCGTGTCTACCTACGGAATTGCAGTTGTTAACGGCCGTTTGTAGAGGGAGAATAAGGCTCTAAATTGGATAAAAACGGGGGGTGCTTAATGTTACTGGGGATATATAACTTCGCTACAGGAAGGGATTCAAAGATGAAGCTAGTGTTCGAATGGGGTGATTTATTTGAGTTTTTTTGTAGAATTTATTAGATTTTCTTGGATTGCGAAAAAATAGGATTGATACGGGAAACTTGCAAGCTTTTCGGTGTTTTATACAGCGTAGTTAACAGTGTATTTAAAGCCAGTGATTTAAAAGATCACTTAAAAGTGTTTTATTGTGAATATCCTCGAAGAGAGAAGGATCGATTTTTAACGCGAAATGTTACCTTACTTACATGTACCTATAGATTTAAAATTTATCAAAAACATGCTAAAACAATAATGTGTTTTCTTCCTAATTAAACGTTAGATATTGAACACTTAAAAGCGAGTAAATAATAACACGTTTGTACGTCGTTATGTGAAACTGGTCGATACCAGAAACCTGATATTATTAACATATTATTAACAAAATAAAATTAGAAAATCTACGGTTTCGTTTTGATTTAAATCTGTCTCTTGAAATCCCCCGATAGTACTATTTCTAGGTCTACCTGTTGTCAAGGAGGATCTGCAGAAGATAAATTTACACCAAAACATTCGTAGTTCTCAGTACAAAAATAAAACTATGTATACCGTAGTATGGCTAGAACGCCCTCTAACGGGGACTAAGTGAAATGAATGTAGACTCGATTCAAGTTCTTTGTTTAACCCAGATAATATGACAATATCAAAAGGTACCGTTTTGGTGTAAATTTGTTTTCTGCAGAGCCTCCTTGACAACAGGTATACCTAGAAATAGTACTATCGAGGGATTTCAAGAGACAGATTTAAATCAAAACGAAACCGTAGATTTTCTAATTTTACTAATGCCATACTCTGTATTAGAGTACAAAGACTCGTTTCATACAGGTTTTCTGAACCGCATATTGGAATATTTTCCTAGCGGTGCCTTTTGATATTGTCTTATCTGGGTTAAACAGAGAACTTGATCGAGTCGACATTCATTTCATTAACAAAATAGCATAAAGAAGTACCTATAAGAATCTGCTTCTTTACTATTCTAATTGGTAAATATCTCATTCTTCTACTGAAGGTGCCGTCTTTTTTCTAAGGTTGGCGATGATTATGACTAATTGTATTCTGCTTACAGCTACTTTAAAAAGATGGTTAGACGAACAATTAAACCACTCTCTGAGATTTCCCAGCATGATATTCTGCAGAAGTTAGTATTTTGTTCCTTTTATCACATGGCCAAGATGCTGTAGTTTTCATATATTTATTTCATTATCTAATTCGGTTTCCTTTGGAACTCTTCACAGGACGTCTTATGTCCTGCGAAGTTATGCTCTACGAATGATGGAAACCGTGAAAAATCTTATAAATTAGTAAAACCTGCTACCAGCATATTTATCTCAGGAAGAGACCCAGTCTATAGTCTATTATGTTTATTAATTCGTAGTAATAGTAATGATGATGGAAGCTAATGGAATGGAGGCCAAGAGAAGATAAACGCTGTAGAGGAAGGCCGCCTACACGATGGACAGATGATATCAGGCGGATTAGTAAAAAGTGGCAACAGTCAGCACACAACCGTGAAGGGTGGAAACAATTGGGGTAGACCTATGCCCAACAGTGGACGTGAATTGGTTGGATGATGATGATGATGATGAATAGTAATAAATGTAAGAAAGTTAAAAATCAATGACCGTGGCAACGACAATGACGTTTTTTGTTTATGGCTGTGGTGCCGTTATATTTTGATTATTTATAAAATCAAAGAAAATGACTGATTATACTTACGCAACTGCAAAAATTTTAAATCGGCATACACTTACCTAAAACAAAAGAAAAACATGATTAGTAATGAATGTTATCGTAGTTTTAAAGGTTAAATGCATAAACACACCAGACTTAATCCTTATTTCTTCAAATGACAATCCTCACGACTCAGTGAAATAATGCAAGTGAGCAGTGAAGTTGGAGACTCGCGAGACTGAGACCATGAAAGGCCTGAGGAAGGCATCAGCGAGGATGTCGAAAGCTCGGCACAGTGACAACCGACGCGGTTCAACCCGGAAGCCTAGTGGGTTTATTATTCAGTTTTTGTTGTAACGGTGCGGAAAATCATCGCTCCCCCTGTATTCTGCATTTGTTAAAACCAAGTTTGTGTTTCAGGAATTGTACCGTGTATTGCGTAGGATTAGGTCGACTGTGTTTATTTTTCATTTCTCATAATATTAGATCGATCTTGTGTTTCTCGTGAATAGATGAATTTTTATTTCTCCACGTGTTTACATTATTTCAAACCGCCAAAGTGATCTTTAGCTATAAATCTTTCACTAATGGTTTTTGGCGACTGTGAAACTGGAAAATATTTATCTTATAGACATAAGTGGTTCAGAGATGGGAGTCCAAGTGTTTTTTTTGCTGATTCGTCTGAGAACGGGCCTTAGTTGTGAAGACAGCTTCTAGTTGTGCTTTTCATGGGAAGAGTGGGTGGTAGTATCTGCTGGGATCCGTTTTGTTTATTCTCTTGGTGATTGGATTGAATGTTTTTGATAAACATAGATGGTGTGGCTAAGAATATGTCTAAGTGACTTCTTATTTGTCTAGATTCTAATTAGGGAAGTGCCTTAAGTCTGTAATTGGTTGTGGATTATTGATGGGGAAATCAAATCATTTTGGAAGGGGGTTTGGTTTCTGAGGATTGAGTTTCGAGAAATCGAAAAATTCAGTTACGTATGAGCTGTAGAGAAGTCTGGTTTGAGCCGTTGAAGATCAAGATGTAGTTGAATTTGAGCTTCTTCGGCCGGCTGGCTAATGCTTGTAGCTTAGCTCAGCCTAGCATACAACGTGTACTCCGGCATTTTCGTTACTGTTAGGCGGATGTCGATATTATCATACCACTATTGGTATAATTTTTCTTACATGCAGTCAGAATTTATCCAGGAATTTTTCAGAACATAGTTACAAGTTTTTGTGTTAGCAGTTTCTGACATCATAGTTAAAGCATGGAGTTGCTTTTATTTTTTTTTTTTTTTGATCCCGTTTAATATACGAAAACACTAATGAGTTCTTCAATATTTTTGTTCGAGCAGTGCCGATTTGTTTTAAGAAGTAAAGGCTGAATTTTTCTATAAACTATGGAAACAACCATTGATTGATGTACTTTTAATATATCTATTCCTTTGTAAAGTGACTTTAGTGAAGTGAACTTTGCCTTGGATTTAAAACCAACCAAGAGAAGATACAGGACTAGTACAAGGTATTTTTTATGTAAACTTTTCATTTTCTTTTTGGTAAACATGACCTCTTTATGTAAAATCGCAAGAGATCACAGATCTTTTTAATTTTATTTTATTTTGTTTCAATAAAAAAGTTTGGTTCATTGCAAAATATTATTTATTATTGTCTTTTCTCTTTCTCTTGTTTCGTAAGTACAACAAAGATTTAGCTGAGTAAAGACATAGATAAGGTAAGTCACGCCATAAGTATTTTATATATTTTGTATTGACTAGGTTTTTGTTTAATTTTTGATTTAGCTATCTTTTCTTTTACGTTTCTATTTTTGTATATTTATGGTTCCCACAAGGAAACCAGTGGTTCCGTTATTGAGCAACCGAGGACATGTTCTTCAAATTATGTAACACGTTTACATCCCCTTATATGACATATCAACATTTTGTCAAATTCTATTTTCCATTATTCCTACAGGGTGAATTTCGTCGTTACATTGTAATAACGTTACATTGTAATAATGATTTATGATAATATAATATGTATATCCATATTATGCTTTATTAAATCCCATTACCCTTTAAAAATCGGAATCTGTTACCTAGAAAATATAATTTGTTGCCCAACTAAGTATCCATCCAATCTTATCTTCACACGGATCTGAATTTTAAATTCAATAACTGGAGAGCGTTCGAGCAACCACTCTCTGTCATATATGAGGTGCGTAGAATATATAAATTTTTTAAATTCTGTTTCTTGCCTCGTTTTATCCCAGCACCAGTGGTGTATAACGGGGGTCATAAGTTCTATCGTTCTTAGTTAGGAAAACCCATAACTTTACTACTGGTTAAAAAATAACTTGTTTGTTTTTCGCGCCATCCTGTTTTTTATCTCCTTACTGCACCTACTTTCAATACATCTAGATAATAATTTTGTTTCTAGCTCTTTTAGTTTGTTCGGTACTCCATTCTCGCTACTTAATTTATCGACTTTTGAAGTATGACACAACATCCGGTCTGAAGTTCAACTTGCTACGCAATACTATGGAAACAATCATCATCATCAGGTTCTACACCCCTATGAAAGAGCCTCAACCTTCCCAAGTTTATTACGCCAGTCAGTCCTATCCATTGCCAACCGTTACCAGTTTGCTGCACCTATTTTTCTCCCATCCTCATCCACACCATCCTTCCATCTGAGTTTTGGCCTACCCCTATTTCTACTTCCCACAGGTTGTGACATAAGGATTCTTCTAGGAGGGTTGTTCTGCTGTGATCTTGCTAGATGTCCTGCTCATCTTAGGAAACAATACAAACAGAAAATTCGACCAGAGACTTTAGTAGGAGAAACGCTTTCATCGAATGGGATGCAATCAGCACATTTGCGATGGAAACCTCCAGGATTTTCATCGCATTGAAAAGAGACGAGCTGAACATAGAGACGATTAGAAGGAAAGAAGCAATGATTTCGACAGCATGAAGAAAGGGCAATGCTAGATTCTCCCCCCATGAACTAATGCCCTACGGCAGTTCCGCAGTGGAAACAGTGGCAGAAGACATGTGATCCCAGCCTTACCATGCTTAGGCTGTGCAACTTCTTCTTCAAGTGCCATCTCCGCGACGGAGGTCGCCAATCATCATAGCTATTCGGACTTTAGAGACAGTTGCTCTGAAAAGTTCAATTGAAGTAGATCCGTACCATTCTCTCAGGTTGCGCAGCCATGATATTCTACGTCTCCCTATGCTTCATTTTCCTTGGATCTTTCCCTGTACAATAAGTTGGAGCTGTCTCCACGTGTAATATGTCCGAGATATTCCAATTTTTTGGTTTTGATTGTATCTAAGACTTCCATTTCTTTATTCATCTTTCTCAGAACACCTTTGTTTGTGATTTGTTCTGTTCATGATATTTTCAGAATTCTTCTACATACCCACAACTGCTTTCTTCATTAATGCCACATTCAAGGTCCAAGCCTCCATTTCATAAAACAAAGGCTGTGCTACTAGAGATACATAAATGTATTTTCAACCTCTATAAAAACCCACACACTGACACATATATCCACACATGCATACCCACATATACTATTTCCTTTCTGAATATTTTTACTTGTATTTTTTTTATAGAATATTCTGAATAAAAAATGAAAGGGGTACAACACTGGTCTTTGAAGAATCGAAGTTTTACATGGAAAATACACCAAAAATGAAATTCAGAAAATTCTTGTATCACGACAAACAGTGTTTGAAGCATCAATAGACGGAAAATAGGCAATCAAAACGCTCTCGAATCGAATTTAAGAGCAATATCTGCAGAAAATATTCGCGATTGAAAAGCGTAACAGTCGCTTTGAATTCATTAGAACAGTTATAAAGAGATATTCGGTCCTGTATTACAGTTTCCTTCTTCCTTTCTCGATTCCTGTCATATTTTCTCTTTTATGGTCCATAAATAAAATCACCCACCAACTCCTATTTTCAAAACAAAAATATGGGTGAGTCAATAGGTATTTCATTGCTTAAGTTATATAAGAAACGGCATTTTTAAGATGTTAACAATAGTTATTTATGAAACAGTTCATGAAGTACCTTTTTGCGAACGCACGCGATGTTTAGAGCACGAGCGACAGCGGAACGAGTGCTATACATCGCGTAAGTTCGGAAAAAGGACTTCACGCACAGTTTCATTGAATATTTTATCTACGATAAACAAATAAAAAAACTGTAACTCTTCTCCACTGGAATTCATTTCTATTCAACAATTTTTAGAATTTTGACATTTAAAAATTCAAACTTCTTTCAAACCACAAAACTGTCAAAACTTTTGTTGTAATTTATTGCTCACATGTCATCACCATGACAACGTAAAAGTTAAGGATATTTGATTATAAGAAGATATGCCAAAAAACAGTGCGAAAAAGTAAATCCCATTTAAAATACATTGTTACTTCACGCACACTTTAAATCCTTCACGCACTACTATCTATAATGACAGTTTTCACAAACTAAAAACTTATACATAATATCAGATAGAGGATAGAGTAGATAAACTCTTTTTGATTTTATTTGTGGTTTAATTTTGATATTTCCTGTATCTTTCTATCTTCAATTACATTAAAAATAAATAGATACATGATAGTTTGACTATTCCTTCTATACATTTGAATGAACTTGTTTATAAATTTTCATTCTGACAAATTATTGTTCTCATTTCAGGAAGAAAAAAACCTGGTAACAAGGTTTTGACTAAAAATGACTACCCGTTGTCATTTATAAACAAGGAATTCTACAAGATTGAAGAAAAAAACAACAAAACACCACAAGCATTCCGGAAACACTCACAAGAAGGGACTGAAAGATGACAACAATACCATGTAACGGGCTTATCAGAAAAACTGAAAAGGATGATAAGAAAGCGGTTCAACATCACACACATTCAAAATAACCAATACTCTGAGATCTATCCTGTCCACAACCAAACCCAAAAACACACAGGAAAGAACCAAAAAATGCATCTATAAAATACCCTATGAATGCAATAATTTCTACGTGGGAAAAACTGCAAGACTAGTAAGTGTCAGGATAAACGAGCATTAAATATACATCAAGAACAGATATCTCGAGGAATCCCAGATATGACATATCACAAATACTTAAATTATTATCCTTTTTACAAAAGTAACTAAGACGAGAATTTTTTATCGTATTTTTCTTATATTGTTTTCTACAGAAAGCAATACATTGTAAACAACAATTTAATCTTCCAATCGAAGGATTGCTAAAATCTGTTGGTTCTCTTTTGTTTCTCCCGTTATTAGTTTATTTTATGAGTTTTTACATCACTCTAGTATGACTTTATACTAATGACTTGGGAGGGTTCCAAAGCCATAGGAAGCATATATGGAGATATGACATAGACATTCGATATTGAAAATGGAGTTAGGCAAGATGATTCCTTATCAACAACACTTTTTAATCTAACTTTGGAAGCTCTTGTTAGAAAATTGGATATGAACGGCTGTATTAATACAAGAAGCATCTATACAACTATGCGCATATACGAATGATGAAGCCATAATAAGCCGCAACAAAAGGGTACTAAGCGAAAAAGCTGTAGAGCTGAAACGGAAAGCTGCTACGTTTGGTATAAATGAAAGTAAAAGAAAATATATGGAGTGCATAAAGTCGAATAAAGATGAGAATCTGAAGGTAGACAACCATACCTACCAATATGCATCCACTTTTCCCTACCTATATAGGCTCAAGAATAAATGACAACAACAATACCAGTCAAGAAATACAAGCACGGATTCTTCTATTCACGGTAATAAGTGCTTTTGTGCATACAAAGGCTTGAAAAGTAAGTTACTAAATCGTGAGTCTAAGCTTAGAATCTACAAAACAGTAATTATAGACTAGTGGTCACATATGGATGTGAAACGTGGACCCTCTCAACCACTGATGAAAATGAACTGCGAATATTTGAGCGCAAAAAACCAAGGAAGATATTTGGAACAACCAATGCAGCGATGGTTCGTGGCGAATTAAACTACGAACGGGATGAACTAATGCAGAGCGCAGATATTGATAGATGTGTAAAGTCACAAAGACTAAACTAGCTTTTTCATTTAAAAAGAATGCCAGATAATCGAGCTGTAAAAGTACTCCAGGGATGAAAGCTCCAAGGAAATATAACAAGAGGAAAGCCCCGTAAAAGATGGATAAACGAGGAAGAAAGAGATCTTAAAACCATGAACATCAGGCAGTGGCGAAGGAAAGTATCCGATAGGGCAAAATGGAAGAACATTGTTAAGCAGGTCAAGACTCACACAGGGTTGTAGCGCCTTAGAAGAAGAATATTTTGTATACGGTTGTACAGGATTTATATTAGCATTCAAAAATAAGAGCAACTCATATCGATTTAATTTTTAAAGATCTTAAACACACATTATTGTTTATAGTAAAATAACTGGGTGACACTTATTTCACAATGTAGACCAATCCGTTCGAGAACACCTCAGTCAGCGATTTTGATATTATAAGTATTTCACGGTCACAACGGTGTCGTCAAAATCATAACAAAACAATTACTAGTTTATTTATAGATACGGAGAAAGTATTGCAGAGATCATTCTTTATTCATCATTCATTATTTAGACATCAAGTAGTTAGAATATAGACTTTGCCCACCAACTCGTTACTGATATATTTAGTGTGGTAAATAAATACATGTTTGATAAATAGTGTTTTACAAGTCAACCCCCTCGTCCGGGGTAAACAACTCCAACCACCATACGGTATTTACCTATTTGTTTTATATTAACACCTATGTATTTTAATTGAATTTTTTATATTTTAACAGCTCGAATGATCTTATATTTCTATGGCATATATGTAAACTCATTATCAAAAGAAATGTTTGTCCTTCAAGGTTTGGATAGAAATTCCAAGAGACAATAATTTTCGTTATAACGTAAACCAACGTTTGAGTCCTCATTAATGCTTTTATAATAATGAAAAATGATGTTTTTTCCGTGTAAGTGCTTTCCGATATTTTTCCAATCCTCTTTTATGACGCAATTAATATACAAAATTCGATTTTTTTCCACCACCGAATGCGATGTGTCACAACAAAAAAAATGTCGAAAAAAGTTCCGCATCGTTTGATATAATGGCCTATGTGACAGGAGACATATAGCGAATGGGCGGAAATAGCATTTTTCACCGTTAACAAGTATCTGAAAGAACCGATAAATGCAAAAAAAGTGCAGCTCTATTTTTACATTTTTAAATTTGCATTAAAAACATTATTATTTTGCGGATGGGAAATGTTGCCAAAACTAATTTGCTTGTGGCAGTAGTATATTTGAATATTATGATTTTGGTTGGATTATTTTTTATTTTATTAAAAGTTTTTAGATATAAAAAGAGAATTTTTATATTTTTCACGCAATAACATAATTAAGTTTCCATTTTCACATTTTTTCTAACAATCAAACATTCAAAAACTTTTGTTTTCATGACTTCCACAAAATTTATTAGTTTATTATCACTACAGCTTCCCTTCCTCTAGAGTTTGTCTTCCTTTTTGTCGATCGGGCATTGGGCCGGGCCGAAAAATTTTTTTTTTTTGATTTTTCTACACGGCTAGTTGCCAAAAGTTGGAACAAGTATTTATATAATCCTATGCCAAATTTGAGCCGGTTTAAAAAATATTTAACCGGGCCCCCTAGCCCTTAAAAAATTTTGTTTTGGGTCGAAAATTTTTTACTCTTTCTTGTATAAGGCTAGTTGCTAAAAGTTGTAAATAGTATTTATATGATCCTATACCAAATTTGGGCCGGTTTAAAAAGTAATTAACCGGGCCACCGGCCCTTAAAGAATTTTTATTTTGTTAAAAAAATGTTTGGGGCTATCAAAAGAAGCTTTTGTTGTCATATTCTACTTAAGCAAATGAAAGATAATACAGTCGACGGGAAAAAATACTTAAGCTTTTAAACTTTTAAATGCCGCTTTAGAAGATCTAAATAAAATTCGGAGATGAGTTAAGGAATACAGACGGCAACTCCAGCATGAGAATAAAATGTTAAACAAGGCAATTGAAGAGCTCTACTTTGATGAAAGAAAAGATCAAACCATGGTCTTCGGAAACAAACCATGGCCACAAAAAAGGTCCCTATTCATATTCTGAGCCGATTGGATCCCTTCTTCCCAATTGCGAAAAAATGCCTGTTATTAAATTTAAACCCAAAGAAGCTGTCCTCCCTCTTGTAAATCAAAATGATCTAAGTTCAGATCAATAGCATTTGTTCAAACTATATAAAGTAATAATTGGAGATGTAATATGTTCTCAAAGTTTGGCAGAGAAAAGTTGGCATTCTCAGAGTTTATGTAGCTACAACTGGTCCTTGTGAAAGCTTAAAGATTTTAGCTGATACATGATTTGTTAATACAAGTATATTCTCGTATGACGTTTGAGATAAAAACATAGCCAAGATTGTAATATGGTGCCAGGCATCTATGGAAATTAATCCAGGCCTCGAGAGATTTTCCGAATAATGCCTCATCAATTATCAATAAAGTTATTCAAGACAATGCTTAATTTGCGCTTCCGGAAATCATTTAAACTTGTATGTTAATAGATTCAGGTCAACGTATTAGAGAGGTTGCTGTCAGAAGAATTGTAAAATGTAGGAAGGCTGGTATAAAAATTGCATTTTCATAGTATCCCAAATCCCTAAATCAATTTCGATGCAGAAGATTACATAGATCTCATAGACTGGATGAATAGTGCTGTAACAGATCCTCTTCTAATAAATCCTCTTCTAATAATTCTAATTTGGCCGACGAGGAATTGTGGGGCATGGTGAAACAAGTTCCAAAGTTTGACAATTTTCCTTGCCATACTCAAGCGGTGGAGAGGTGTGTGAAGATAATTATTACTGATGCGTCAATAAAAGTGTGTGGTGAAGAATCTAGAGATGGTTACTCGAGCTAAATCTGATGCCAGAAAGAATTAGCCGATATTTAAAAGTAAATGTTGATACTATACTTCAAGAAATGAGTAAGTAAAAATGTTGAAAAAGGAGGGTGTGCGGAACGGTGGAACTCACTGTGCAGCTATCTCATCGTGATGAGTTCTGGGTTAAATGAATACGAAATAATGTTAAATATGTGCGTAATAGTGTAATGTAAAAACCTTTCGTGCCGAATATTGATTCAAGCAAAGATCTGCACAGTTCACAGCGCAAAAATAATAAATAAATATGCATTGTTTACCCCTCTTTTATGTTTTTAGTCCTGGGGGCCGGTTAAATTTTTTTAGATCATGATAAAAATTTTTTAACGAGATAGTAGCATCGATTGTAATATTTTAGACACTAGCTGACCCAAAAAATAAAGCAAAAAAAAAATAATTTTTTTAGGCCCCAGGGGGCCCGGTCAAAGATAATTTAATTTGGCCTATGTATGGTACACAGTATAAGAACTACCATACACAACTTTTTTTTACTAGCCCGTTTAAAATTTCGCAAAAATATTTTTTTTGCCCATTTTCGGCCCGGTCTAGCATATAATTGCTTAATGTTGTTCTGAAGCTATTTTCTTGTGGCATCTTTACAATTTTAACTATTTATAATGGGAAATAAGCCACAATATTATTAAAAAAAAATACTAAAAAATACCATACATAAAAGGACTATCCGAGAAACTTAAAACAATAGGAAATAAATTCAACATTTCAACAACATTCAAAACAACCAACACATTGAGATCTATTCTATCTAAAACTAAACCTAACAATGAACAAGAAAGGACAAAGAATTGTATTTATAAAATACCTTGTGAATGCGAACAGTTTTATATAGGTGAAACATCAAGACCATTAAACGTTAGAAGTGAACATCAATCTTATATTAAAAATAAAGAATTTGATAGATCTCAAATATGTCAACACGCATGGGATAATGAACATAGAGTTCAGTGGAGAGATTCAAGTGTAGTCCTGAAAGAAACAGATAAAAAGAGAAAAATCAAAGAAGCGGCTCTAATTATGCTAAACGAAACCAATTGTGTCGCAAATTCCTCGGTAGAATGCAGTAGGATGTGGATACCCATACTGAAAGAGGAAGTCAATAGAAAGAAAATACCACAATTAGTAAGTCAATAGTCGAGTTAGTACATATTTTATATTTTAGTATTACTTATATATCCATGTATTATTGATATTAGTTATATTTTAAACAAAATTATAGTAAAGTCAGAATTTGGTATTAATTTTGAGAGTAAATTAAATGTAAGACCAAATACTTACGATGTCGGGATAGTATCACGAGGTTTTTCCTGGTTTTCCCTCGTGATTTACTATGAGATCTCTAACGCGAGAATTTTAATGTCACCGTTGCATGTGGTTGTCTTTTTAAAGACAGATCACATGCTATGATTTTTTTGTGACGGATATTCTTGAGTTGGGGTTGATTTCATGTAATCGAATGAACTATCTTTCAGTAAAGTCGTCCCAGGAATGCAGCTCATAAATATTGGCAATATCATTTTAAAGTCTTCTACTTTAAAATGTATCATATGTATCTGAATTGCCGATATAAATGAGTCAAATTAAATAAATTATTAGAAGAATTTTTTTACTAAGCAACAACATTTTTCTTTATGTTAGTAGTATTTTGTATTTTGACAACGGCACCCGATTTGGGCGTCGAAACGTTAATAAAAATCATTTTTTAATAATATTGTGGCTTATTTCCCATTATAAATAGTTAAAAATAGAATTGCTTTTTTCCAGACTCCCGGAATTTTTCCTGTGTGTCACACGTCTGTTATTGGTTATGGAATCTATCTATCAGTGGGTGTCTTCCAATTTTGAGAAGGGTGGGAACAAAATCCACTCGACACATACCAGAAGAAGAAGACAAATTGGTAAACGTTCAAAAGGATAGTCAGTGAAAACATTGGCATAATTCCAACAATCAACTCTTCCAACACACTAGAAGAAAAAGTAGCAGACGTGGAAAGGTGTATGCAGTTGAAAGAAGCACAAAAACTGAAGAAAGATAAACTGTAAAAGTAATTTTTCAGGAGATACACAACGACTTACAAGTACAAAAATAGAATGTGAAGAAGAGCAAACAGAACTAGAAATACAGAAGTAAGAAGAGAAGCAAACCAACTAAACAGGGAGGTGAGAAAACAGTTACAAGAACATATGCTGGGATAAGTTTGTTCAACATTTGGACCCAAATAAGTTATATGGAAGATCGAAAACATCCTAAGAAATGAAAACAAACCTATTCCACCACAACACTGAGAAAATTATTGATGTTTCCATCCTATTTTTATGACCTGGAGAACTAAATCAAACGATTTTTGTATTTTGACACCGGCACATTCTAATTAATTTTTTCTCTACCTGCCTCCCGGCACATCCGCTTCTAAAATATGACCCTTAGTTCATTAGGCGTATCAGCTAAATTATCTGTGTCATTACGAGAAAATAATTAGAGAATTTGTTCAATTTCAACGTGCACTCTCATTACCTTCTTTAATTGGTTTCTGGTAAACTCTACTGTTTTTTGTTAAACGAAAAACATCTGTAATGGAGGAGTTGACAACTTCACTTGACTGAGCGTATGTCGGTCAGAAAAAGGAGTAAAAAAAATCTCGAAAATGAACGTTACCGCCAACAGAGCGTCACGGGATTGCTGAAATTGTTTCTAATAATATCCTACAGACGAAGAAATACGACGTAACCAATTATTATAAATGTAAGTATACATGAAAGTGACATTTAAGAGCTAAGCTCTTCTAATCAACTGTATTTAAAGTCAAAGTACAGTCAAAGATGTAAATTATTGTGTATTTAGAGACTATGACCAATAAATCAATTCACACTATTATTATGTAAATGACGATAACCTATTAAGGCTATTTTCTAAATTAAAAAAAAGAATGTGTGTGTACTTTGTACGCACGTAAGAAGTTATACTTCTATTATATGATTTAAACGAAATTAATATACTTTTTATTTATATTTTGTTTAAATATTAAACTAATTTATACTTACTACTTCTCAAGCATTTTTATTAGAACAGTGCCAAAAATTAAAATAATAAAAGAATAAAACACACACAAACACATTAAACAAGCCACAAATGATGTCTGAACATTAATTGTCGAAATTTTTTTTAACTTAATACGTATGTTCTGAAAATACAATTATATAATAAATATACTTACAATCATAAAATGTATTAAAAAAAACAAAAAAGAAAGTTTCTATTGGGACTTGAACCAGCGCTGATAAGAGCGGTTGGTATTGGAATTCATTCGCCTTCTCCGCTTAGCCACGGACACTATGTGTCATTATTTACGAAGATCGACTAACTAAACGGATTAAACTTGTGATATTTTGATATTTTGAAAATTGATCAAATTATTTTAATTTTGAATTGAAATGATTTAGAATTGAAAAAATACAACAAAACATAGAGTAAAAAAACAATATATTAGCTGAATATTGATAGAAATTTTGATGGTAATCAAATTATATAAATAAAAGTATTACATACTATGTATTTTGGCAGATAAAATAGGTAGGTTTATACCCATGATACATTAACAATTATTACGTACCTGTTGCTTTTAAAAACTATTTAAAAGTCACTACAATATTATAAACTTTTTTGTTTCTGTCCTCACAACAATAAAACTAATATATTATACATTTGTTTACCTTTACCTTTACCTCCAAACCACAGCTGCCATATCGGATAATTTTTGACATGTCATTTGAACATCCAATCAGAACAAAGTTATAATGCGCATGCGCCGGGCTGATTTTTTAACATATAACATATAAAAAAATCACCCTCTATCGCCGGTAAATAAGTATAACTTCAAAAACTCATAACATAAAACTCTAAAAATTAGATGTCTATAGTATCTACTATATATAATACCTAGTGTGACCAACTAGTCTGAAAAATCCGGGACATGGTCCGAATTACGAAGTCGTGTCCCGGCGTCCCGGACAAGGCTTCCGGGCCATCCGAATTTTCAACGTTTTGGTAAAATTCTATTTTGAAATTTTGAATACGTTATTTTTCTAAGAATTCACATCAAATTGAATTGGTGGGACGAAAAAAAGTCGACAATTTCTAGAGTGTTATACCAATACCACATAAAAAACGGATGCATTTTATATCATGGTATTATGGTTCTACGAAAACTAAAACTTTTTTTCGTTTTTGTATGCTAATTATCGTCTTCTGCCAAAAAAATGGCCCGATATTCATTGAAAAGTCCCGGATTTCAGGATGTCTTTAGCCTTGTCCCGGATTCGACTGAATTGGAGTTGGTCGCACTAAACCACCTTTTCATGAAAGATTAAAACAGTCTCTAACATTTTTGAGTATTTGGCATACGTATAGCTTACATGTCAAAGAAAAAAAGTGATATTGTGCCGATGTGTGCTTTTGCCCTGGGGGTGACTTTCACCCCCTCTTGGGGGTGAAAAAATATATGTCCAAAGTAAGTCCGAAAATGGGTAAACTGACTAATTTTAAGTAACTTTTGTTCTATAGAGCTTTTTCGCCAAGTCAACACTTTTCGAGTTATTTGCGAGTGAATATGTTCATTTTTCAACAAAATAACCACATTTTTAGACGGTTTTTCGCAAACGACTCAAAAAATTAAGTATTTGGTCGAAAAAAAACGTTCTTAGCAAAAATATAGCATATAAAAAAGTAAAAAAAAATGATGTACGCGTTAGGTCTCTGGATCTCGTAGAACCAGAGTTATAGCCAATGAAAAATAGATTCATATTCACCAAATTTCAAATAGAATATTTCGACGTGAAATATCCAAAAAATTAAGCACTTTTTGGGGAAACCCATTATAACTTTTTTAAAGTGTTTAAAAAAAGCTTTATTTCTGTTTTTACAAAAAGTTTCTAGCATTAAATTTAAGCAAGTTACGCTCAAAATAAAGTTAGTCCCTTTTGTTTTTGCAAAAAAAAATCGGGAAGACCACCCCCTAATTAGCAACTTAAATGAAATTAATCGTAACTGCTCCACAAATTATTTTATTTATGTTGTGTTTATATGATCTGTAAGTTTCATCGATTCAAAGTGCTTATTTTTGAAAAAATTTGGTTTCAAAGTAAAATTTTTAAAAATTAAAATTTTGAACAATATGCTTTTTTTTTCAAAATAACTTAAAAATTGTTAGAGATACCAAAAATCTCGAAAAACAAAAAAAGTCAGATTTGCTTTTCTGAATATCATGTATTTTTTTGTTTTTCTGTTAAACAAAAATTGATTAAGATTTGGTATTTCTAAATTTGCATACATTCGTGATCAGTGACTCGTTCAACCCCTTTTAACTACAGTCCTTTCAATAATAAGGACTTTGAACCGATGAAACTTACAGATCATATAAACAATATATACACGAGTCAAGAAACTTGTGAAGTCGTAACGATTAAGTTCATTTAAGATACTAATTAGGGGGTGATTTTCTCGATTTTTTTTACCAAAACCAAAAGGGACCAACTTTATTTTGAGCGTAACTTGTTTAATTTTGATGCTAGAAATTTTTTTTATAAAACTAAAATGAAGCTTTTTTTAAACACTTTAAATAAGTTGTAATTAGTTTTCCCCGAAATGTGCTTAATTTTTGGTTATTTCACGTTAAAGTATTCCATTTGGAATTTGACGAATATGAACCTATTTTTCATTAGCTATAACTCTGCTTCTACTAGGTGTGAGACGTGATAAATACACCATTTTTTTTAACTTTTTTAGAGGCTATATTTCTACTAAGAATGTTTTTTCGACAAAATACTTACTATTTGAGTTATTTGCGAAAAACCGTCTAAAAGCGTGGTTATTTTGTTGAAAAAATGAACATATTCACTGCCAAATAACTCAAAAAGTATTGACTTAGTGAAAAAACTATATAGAACAAAAGTTACTTAAAATTAGCCAGTTTATCCATTTCCTGACTTTCTTTGGACTAATATTTTTTCACCCCCAAGAGGGGGTGAAAACCACCCCCAGGGCAAAAGCACATATCGGCACAATATCACTTTTTTTCTTTGACTTGTTAGCTATGTGTATGCCAAATTTCATGTCAATCCAAGCGGTTCTTTAAAATTTAGAGATTTTGCAATATTTTACCGTTAAAGAACGGACTAGAACTCTAGCATATTTACTAGAGAAGCACTGGCCATTTTGGAGGTAGTTTGTAGAAGAAAATCTGCACATCATTACATTATACACATACTTAGAAATGATACAAATATCCTGGCTGCATAGGCGTAACCAGGGGGGTTTTGGGGGTTATAACACCCCATTGGGATGTACTTTGAGCTCTATACGCTTAACGCCATTACTATTCCATACCCTCGAGAGACCATCACCGAATTGTTGTAACCCCCCCCCCCCTTAGGACCATCCTGGTTACACCTCTGCCTGGCTGAAAAACATTCGCGACTAGACCGGGTTAAACGCACAGACTCTTTTAATAAAAGCAGAAGATAGAGACGAATTTGTAATGGTTATAGCTCATTAATGGTTACTACTACAGTGGGCACTAGAAGGAGAAGAACAGCTTTATAGCAACTAGATCCATCAAATGGAATTATAATGCTAATAAAAGATTACCTCACACTATTGTCAACAAAAAACCTAGAAGCTTTTTTTATGGGTTCCATCACACGTGGGAATCAAAGGAAACGAAGCAGTGGAGCAACTTATCAATGAAGCTACACTGGATGAAAACATCCCTGAGTGAAACCTGCATACAAAAACGCTGGACGGAAGGGCCGCCCGAGAACTTTATCGTACCGATCTATTATCGTTATGGTACTAGATACTGTTCTATATTCTATAAAAATAACAAAGTTACTCGTTATTTTGATATTTTAGAAACACCTACTGTACTTTATGGTTCTACGCATCATTAATTCCTGCATTTGAGAAAATGTTCGATGCCATATTTCGAGGACACACTATAGATGTGTAGATTATTGCATAAATCAATAGAATATTATAGTCATACTTTCATTTCAAATTAGTTCATTTTTCTGAGAAATTAATAGTTTACAATATTTGCATTTCATTCTATTTCGATTACGCCAGTCAATGCGCGAGATTAAGAACAAGATATTATCTCCAAATTCTATCCTACTGCATGGATTTTAATGAAATTTTGGGAGTAGCCCAATCTGCTAATTCAAAGTCTATCCTATATACTATGGCGCTTCTATCATGGGGGAAGTTCCCACCACTTCTCAGGGGTGAAATATTTTTATTTTCAAATTACATGGAGAAAAAGGAAGATTTTTAAGAAAATTTAAAAATTCATTCTATAATTTGATCACATTTTTTACAAAAACCATTCATTTTAAACCCGTTCAACTTTTTGAAAGTAGAAATAACACTACATATATTAAAAGGTATTGTAGAAGGAAAACAATGCATTTAAATTATGGTGGATGGGGAGTTAAATGTATATACTTTTCATTTTTCCTTAAAGTACATTAGTCATATATTTTTTTGCACCATATCTCGCTTAGTTTGTAAGTAAGCGACATTTAACGGTGCTCGTTTTAAAGGCCTTTTCAAACACTACAAAAGGTGTTGGTAGCATTATACACCTAAAAACTACCGTTCCTCTGTTATTTCAAGTTGAATACACCAATTTGAGCATGCACCAAAAAACAAACTATTTTCACCTACCATATCTCTTTTTGTATTATAAATAGAACATTTACGAAGGAACGAATTTCTTTATTATTTATAATCTAAAAAATGTTTTATATAGTGTTTTTAGTTCGATGCATAGTTTTTAAGGTATTCACAAAAAATCCGTCCGAAAAGGTGTCATTTTTCAATGAAAATGGCCAATTTTCAACTACGCATAACTCAAAAAGTATTGAGTTCTCAAAAAAAAGTATAGACCAGTTTTTGCTTAGAAATAGGTTCTTTAGCCACTTCCGTGCTTATTTTGACCAACAAATTTTCCACCCCCTTGAAGAAGTGGGAACCGCCCCAAGATAAAAGCGCCATAGTATATAGGGTAGATTTTGTTTCTTGAGCTATTCCCTACTTACTGTGAAAATATCAAGTACATCAATGTAGTAGGATGGAATTCGGAGCCAAATACCCTCATTGACTGCCCTACAATAATGCTCTGCTATGAACGCGTGAGAGAGGACACACATAAGATTATAGCAAAATTTCTATTTACCGTAACTTTTCGAGTTTTTGAGCTACAGCAATGAATTTTATGTCATTGGAAAGGTAATTTTTCATTCTTTCAAAATATGTTAAAATATACAGGGAGTATCTAAAAAAATTAAGATTTTTTATTCATTTCCGGTTCAACCGGAAGCCATATTTTTGGTAAAATTTATTGTGATAATAGATAATAAAGTACCATATATGTCTGCAAAATTTCAAATTTTAGTTTCTATTAAGAAGGAAGTTACGGGCACTCGAATATTTTTTTATAAAAAATTCATAACTCCCCTCCTATGGGGAGTTAAGATATATGACTAATGTCATTCAATTTACTGATAGGATATCAAAAATATATCAAAAAATAAAAAAATTCCTTGGAGCCCTTTTTGAGAAAATCTAGTTCAAATTTATGTCAAAATTTGACCCCTTAAATATAGGCAACCCGTAACTTTTTCTGAAAAATGATAACATCCTTCTTATAGCCCCATCTTTAGGCTATATAAAGACTTTTTCAAATTAAACTTATCTTAAACAAGTTTTTAGATAGATAGGGAAATGTGTCGGGTGGGCGGTCGGCCATGTTAGCCGCCATTTTGAATTTGGAAATGTCAAATTCCGTATTTTTATTTACCTATCGATGAGCTTACTTTGAGTTGAATTTCATTCATTTCGGTCAAAATTTGCTAAAATGGGCCCTAAATAACCCCCCTATTTCGGCCCCACTTTGAGAGGTTTTTTTGAAAAGCTTAGTTTCTCGACAAAATTCTCTTAAACTTACTCATACCGAATTTCATCAAAATCGGTCCAGTAGTTTTTGCTGGGCGGTGGCGACATACGTACATACGTACGTACGTACGTACATACTTCCGACATGTTTTTTTTTATTAGCTTTTTAGACTCAGGGGGACTCAAAACGTCGAAAAAAAGTGAAATCTGAAAAATTTTTTTTTGCACGATCCTATAACTTTATCTATTATACTATACTACGTATATAGTACGATAAAGTAAAAACGGCCATAAAGCGTCTATCGAAAAACATATTAACAGTTTATGACAGAATAACTCGAATTCTACAACCAACAAATTAAAAGATGTCGAAATGGGAGCACCATTTTACTCCCACTCAAACATACTCCCACCCAAACGTAGTGAGTAAGTAATAACTCGATTGCAATATATATCCACTCAATAAACAAAGAGCCCATCTCTTTCTGTCACAACTGCAAGATCCCAATCACTGTAAAACATCCTATTAGAATGGCATAGATCCACGAAAGAAGAAAAAATAATATCACTAATAATATGAACGATCTTTTCTCAGTTCAACCAAATACTAAAATTCATTCATTATTTTTTCATTGTAAGAAATTGAAAACTTGTACTTTGTATTGTATCCCCTGCTAATAACCCTCAGTAGTTGTTACTGGGTTATTTTTGTTTACATAACAAAATTAGTTTATGTATAAATTTTTTTCTACGAGCGTGCAAAAATGTCTACTTTCGCGCACGCATTTTAGTTTAGAAAGTTTCACTTTTCCGCACGCGTGTTACTTTTCCGCACGCGTGTTACTTTTCCGCACGCGGTTTTTACTTTTCCGCACGCGTGTTAATTTAGATATGTTAATATGGCCTTAAAGTAATTATAATACATGCAATAAACTAATATTTAGATATTATTTACTAATTTATTTCAAATATATCTTATTGTGTTCCTGTTTTAATGAAATTAACGCGACAATTCGATGAAATAAAATTATTTTGACATAATATTCGAAAGTCAAATCGGTAGACAATAACAATCGTTTTGAATCATCGTCATGGAAACCAAGATCGTCGTCATGCTAACTAATTATATTGAAAGTTTGGTTTTGACAAGCTTGTCAAAGAATTAATTTGTGTATGTATTTTCATATTAATTAAATTAATTGATTAAAATTTGGTAATTTTTTAAAGACTCTTAGAAAAAATATTGTTCCTAACTCTTGCAGAAAGTCTCTTTTCCGCACTCGACTGCTTGCCGAACACCCGCTTCGCGTCGTTCGGCAAACTGCAGTCGCGTGCGGAAAAGAATGACTTTCTGCACTTGTTAGGAAAATAACTATTTTAGCCACATACTACTCGTATATGGCAAAATTGCTATTACAATGGGAACCCCCATAAAAGAACAGCAGACATTCCAGTTGTGAAAGGTTCACCTTCAAAGACTAGTCTAAATATAAAAGTGATTTACGGGCACTTGTCTTTGTTAGTTTTGTAATACATCTCATAAACATTTGTCATCTCACCATACTTTGAAGATCACACAAGGTCTTTACTCACCACATTCTACACTGTGGATAAATTACTGATTTTAAAAGTTCTTCAAATTAACCTAATGACAATTTTTAATTTTGAATGCCGTATTGTTTAAAAATAAAGTTCTCTCGAATCGAGAGCCCAGTACTCGAGTACTCCTAAGAATCGACAATTTTTTCGAAAAATTTTTTGGAAAAAAAAAGACTGTCATGTTTTGTTTTTTATAATTCATATACTTACATGTATTATACAAAAAGGAGAATAGATTGGCATGTGAAAATTACAAAGGTGTTGCTCTTTTGGCTACTTATTACCAGGTATTAGCCAGAATACTCAGGAAAGGGTGACCCAGACAAAGATAGCATACAGGAAGATATCAGAAAAGAGGGAATTGATGGTTAGGAATAAAGAGCAACAAACAGGAGGATTGATAAGATGGATGGAGGAAAATAGTAAGTCAGTCTAGTAGGCAAGATGAATGATTTGACAGAAGCCACCCTACTTAATACGTTTTATATATAAGTATTATAGTAATTGTATTTTAGCCTCAGGCCTTCAAGGCCTGTTGAAAACGGCCTTTTCGAAACGGTTGGTGCTGTGATGAACAATTTGATACTGAACTATTAATTGTATAACCGATCGTTTGAAACATTCTACGATCTGTCATAACAATATATCGTCCAACTTATCGTAAGATGATAGTACAACAAATTGCGTCGTCTGTAACTAATTTTGATCATACATACTAAAATATTTATAAAATGACTACAAACATTAAGGAGTTTAAACTCACGTCGGGTATATGATCATCATTGAATATTATTGGGTCACCGTGTAGAATTGAATGCTTACACACATGAGCAGGCGCTCACAATGCCATAAATACGGTGCACACCTAATTGTTCTAGAAGATTAGAGTAATTGTTACGTTCTTT
The DNA here is from genome assembly GCF_917563875.1 of Diabrotica virgifera virgifera. NCBI lineage: Eukaryota > Metazoa > Arthropoda > Insecta > Coleoptera > Chrysomelidae > Diabrotica > Diabrotica virgifera. Next base: position 1,735,753 of record NC_065445.1, on the reverse strand, counting down.
TAACACATCATTAACATGCTTGACTTCAGTTATTTCGTTGGCTAAGTGGCCACTTCTGTCTAATTGTTTAAAGTAATGATAAATGGAAAACTAACTGTTAGCTTTGATTTCGCTCATTATCATCGTTTGGCTTATGGATTTTTGAACAGTTAAACATGTTTGATGAAGCTTAATGAAAGAGTTCTTTGTGGGTTATTTTTCCTTATGTCATTAATTTGGTGCGGTATAATAAGTTAAATAAATAAAAAAGAAACGGATAGTTATTGTGTTTAATATTATTTGCTAGAGCTTACGCATGAGTAGGTCATTAGAGAGCAACAGAACAACAGAAAAATAAATGTCATTTTTCTTTAAAAAATAGATATTACACAATAAAATAGGAAAAAATACACTTAGTCCATTTTTAGGTTGCTTTTTTTCTAGAACGCTATTCTGGTTTTATTGATATCTAGGGGGATTTAGTATATAAGCTTAAGTCCAAGTTTGTGGGTCTACCACACTTGACTCCCAGCCGCCATCTTAAAAACAAGGGGTGCAAAGGCTTTTCACATTGTATCTCGTAAACTAGCAACCCCACACAACATTTTATTAGATATTATTTGTAGCCCAGTAAATGAACGGGAAATTCGGCGATACCGTGTAATTTTCAGGGGCAACTCAGAATTGCATGAAAATTTGGATTTAGGTTCTACTTACCCTCCACTTCAAAGTTGAAATTGTGCCGTTGGTTGCTTTTACTTGGGGGGTGACAGTCACCCCTTCTCGGGGGTGAAAAACATACGTTTAAGATAAGACCGGAAATGGATAAATTGACTGATTTTAAGCAACTTTAGTTCTATAGAGTTTTTTACTTAAGTCAATACTTTTCAAGTTATTTGCCATTGAAAATGTTGATTTTTCGACAAAAAAAAACTACGTTTTCAGACGGTTTTTCGCAAATAACTCAAAAAGTAAATATTTTATCGAAAAAAATATCCTTAGCAAAAGTGTAGCTTATGAAAAACCCAAAAAAATGGTGTATCAGTAAAGTCTATCAATCAAATAAAAACAAAGTTGTAGCTCATGAAAAATACGTTCTTATTCGTCTAATTCCAAATCGAATATTTCAAGGTGAAATCACCGAAAAATTAAGCACTTTTCAGGAAAAAAACCCATTTAAACTTTTTTAAAATGTTTATAAAAAGCTTTGTTTTAATTGTTAACAAAATTTTTAGCATTAAAAATAAGCGAGTTGCGCTCAAAATAAAGTTGGCCCTCTTTTTTTTTTGTAAAAAATCATGAAAATCTCGCCATGTTTAGCTCCCCAAATGAAATTAATCGCTACCGTTTTACAAACAATTTACCTACCTTTCTATTTTTTATATGATCTGTCAGTCTCACCGCACCGGTTTAAAGTGTTTATTTTTGAAAGGGTTATAATTGAGAAAGCTTGAATGGGTCACTAATCACGAGTGTATGCAAATTTTGAACAGCCATATCTTAACCAATTTTTGTCTTACGGAGAAACAAAATGAAACTAGCATATTTATAATAGCAAAACCTACATTTTTTTACTCTTTAAGATTTTTCTTATCACTAATACTTATTTTGAAAAAATGAAATTTTTCAAAAATTTTTAGAAAATTTTTTTTACTATAAAACCAAATGTTTTCAAAAATAAGCACTTCAAACCAATCAAACTTACAGATCATATAAACAATACACATACAGTTAAAATAGATGGTACAGCCAAACGATTAATTTCATTTGGTGCTAAATAGAGGGAGGTTTTCACGATTTATTTTACCAAAAAAAGGGACCAACTTTTTTTTCAGTGTAACTCGTTTATTTTTGATGTAAACTTTTGTAAAAAACAAATAATAAGATTTTTTTTGATACTTTAAAAACGTTAATAAGGTTTTCCCGAAAAACGCTTCTTTCTTCGGTGATTTCGCGTTGAATTATTCGATTTGGAATTAGACGAATAAGAACGTATTTTTCATGAGCTACAACTTTGCTTCTACTCAATTTGTAGACTTTACTGGTTACACCATTCTTTCGTGTTTTTATAGGCTACACTTTTACTAAATATATTTTTTTTCGATAAAATATTAACTTTTTGAGTTATTTGGGAAAAAAGGTCTGAAGACTTAGTTTTTTTGTCGAAAAATCAACATTTTAAATCGCGAATAACTCGGAAAAGTATTGACTTACGTAAAAAACTTTATAGAACAAAAGGTGCTTAAAATAAGTCATTTTATCCATTTCCGGCCTTATTTTAAACACGCGTTTTTCACCCCCCGAGAAGGGGTAAATGTCACCCCCCAAGTAAAAGCAACCAACGGCACAAATTCAACATTGAAGTGGAGGGTAAGTAGAACCTAAATCCAAATGTTCATGCAATTCGGAGTTGCCCCTGGAAATTACACTCCAAAACGGTCATTTATTGGGCTATTGCGGCAAATTAAATTTTCTACAACTTTGATTCTATAACTTTTTTCGTAAAATGGAAAATAAAAAAGTTATAAACAAAAATAAATAAAAATTTTGGAACAAATTTTCTTTTGGGCCATATAACTTTTTTCTGGTCATTTTACAATAAAATTACATCATGAGGGTTTCTCAACGAATAATTTTTACTACTTTGTTTAATTCCATTAATTTATCTCTCTAGTCCAATAAATTAAATCCCAACGTCTATGGGATGACCATGTCCATAGACTACCTAATAACCGCCTTCCCAAATTAATCTCGGAGAAAGTCTCCACAGAAAGAATACCCTTAGGACGCCCACGAATGTGATGGAGAGAAAATATATGGTCAGATTTAAAAAGAAAGGGGCTACCCATACCCATTGACCCAACTATCATGGACGACCGTTCCAGATGGAAGTGAGTCGTGCAGTCAATCAAGACCCACTCCAGGTGGTAGTGCTACGAGAAGAAGAATTAATTTATTTGGGTTTTACATCGTTCTGAAGTTGAAATTACTAGTCCTACTTTTCTATTATATATCGATTTTTATTTATATGTATAATTTATTGATATGTATATAATACGGCTGTAGTTTCGTATTGCAACGAGATTTAAAATATTTATTCATTTTTAATTTGCATTTTTACTCCAATGGGAGTACGGGGGGTCCATTTTCGTTGAAACTTTGCCGCGCTGAGCAGATGAGACTGTAACGGGTAGTTCTTCTAAGGACGACAGACTCAGTAAAACGCAAGTTAAAAATAAAGTAAATATATGTATATTAAAGATAATTATATACAGTTTAAAACAAATGAAATAAAATATAACTCCGTCTTCTTGTAACAACTAGCTGATGATTTTCTGTTGGAGTGAATGAAAAGGGAGTGGTAAACTCCAACAGAAGTAGTAAAAAGAAGAAGATCTACTTAATGTAGCCAAAGGACAAAAATGTGTGGCTTCTCCGTTGAAGAAGCTGGAGTAACTAAAATACAACTTTGTAGTAGTATTTGTATGGAAGGATGCCAAGACAAAGAATATCGAATTGATACAGGACTAGAGATGAGAAATCATTAATAGATAGATATAACTTGAATGGCTAGCTAAATATGTATGAGAAGGGCCACTTGACACTCAAGGAAGGATTCGGCCAATTTGCACGGCTATTTTTGGCCAGACAATAGATTAAAGGAAGTGACAATGATGGCTCGAAAAGAAGATATGAAGATAATGTTCAGAAAATAGATAGAGTAAATATAATAATATACTGAAAATAGAATGAATTTTTGGGCGCCAGAAGAAGGATAACTAGGTTAACGCTCTTCCAGGTATTCTACGCTGCTATAGAGTATGTTAAATTTGTAGTACAAGTATGTGAAAAGTTATTAAAGATTATTAAATTATAAAATATACTACTAAAAATAAAGGATTAATAAGAAAAAAAAAATCACAATAAATGTATATTTATTGAATGTAACTACTAGATCTTTTTAACAATCTCTGAGTTAGGACAAGTAACTAGTGTGTAACTCTAACATGACAGGAAAAAGTGATACTAGTGAAAGTCAATTACAAAATCATCATACAACTATGATCTAAGAATACTCTTTATAAGGTTAGAAAAACTGACTACGGGTACCTCTAATACAGGAAGTACAACTTACAACTAGGTTAGTAGAACCCTCACCAAATAATAATTGTACGTTTATAATACGTACACCTTAATTAAATACTACCTGATACTATATATAACATATAAATACCTCACTGTGAGTGGGACAGGCACAAGCCTTATTGAATAAATAAACCTACGAGTGGATACACAGATCCTTTTCCTAACTCGTGGTTTATAATAGTAATAATAACAAGTGAAACCAAAAACTAATCTGAGGGATTAGAATCCAGAAGTTCATATGAATTTAATAAATTAAAGTTAAAGTTAAATAAAGTTAATAAGTTAAAGTTAAGTAAAGTTAATAAGTTCGAGTTAAATAAAGTTAATAATTACAATTTTGACTAATATGTGAAGTTAATTTTTAAAAATTTAATTAAACATATACTAAAATAATGGAATGAGTTTAAATAATTATACAAAAGTGGAACACAGCCTAAAAATAATCAAGATAAGAGTACCGACTACTATTATCAGGGAAAATATCTGAGCTCAGAAATTTATACCTTTATAGATTGCAGAGTGTTGGGGAACGCTATCAATTAAATATTATGTTGTAAAGAAAAAAAAACCTATAAAAAATATAAAGCAGGAAAAAGGTGTGTGCAATTGAACTATAAAAAAAAATGTACTAAATATCACAAAACCAGTCTGTCTTTAATAAGAGCACAGTAAATGTTCCCAAACAAACCACTCTTTCCTAATCTTGAAGTTGATGTAATGAGCACCCAAGGGTGCTAACTCTCGCTAGCAGCTGTCCTGCTGGAGGTACAGGAGAGGAAGACTGGTAGAAAGCAGCTGAAGGTACTCAAAACTGTTGGAAAGCAGCTGGAGGTACTCAAAAAAAGAAAATGTGGAAATAATCCAGGCTGGTCGCCTATTGATTGTTTCTCTCTGTGTGGTCTGGCCTTGGTGTTGTTGTAGGGTGGCTTTAAGATTTCATGGTAGGTGCTAAAAAAAACACAGTGTGGTGTTACTACCAATCTACCAATGTCAAAAAAAAGAAGCAAGAGATACGAGGAGGTGTTTTTATTCCTATGGGAATAAGAAGAAATAGGTCATTAAGTCCAAAAACTTGAATGACTAGACAGCTTGACCTTTTATCAGGTTGCTATCAGATGACCTTGGTCAAATAACACAAGTAATTTCCAATTGAAATACAAAATATAATTACTGTGAAAGAATATTTTATTATAATATATACACCGGTATATAGATATATTATACAAGGATAAAATATAGTAAGACTAAGCGATGGATACTTATTTGATCATCGTTCAAAAGATAGGAGTTCTGTAGACTTGAAAGGAATATAAAAAATGGAGTTTAAATTAGCTCTATTTTCCAACTGGAAGCACAAATTAACAACGAATATTGAATTATCTCTAGATGAGTTTGATCCATGAAAATAAAACATAAAAACCATGAAAATAGACTATGTGAAACTTAGTTAGCAAATGTCAAGGACTTCCAAAATGGCTGAATAAAATACTTAATAAAATGTGTATTTACCGGGGTAGAACTCATTGGATATAGTATGCTCTAAAATTCTTCAAATCCACTGCTGCTGGATAACTTCACTATACTTTTATTGTAATATTTAATCAATTTGGAACTGAGAATTAGAGGTGAATAATTGAGTCTAATGACCCCGCACACTACGATTCAGACCGAACACTCGAGAAACAATGGCAATCCAAGGCTCACGTTCACAGCTGAATCCTTCGTACCCCTCTACTAAGCATTGGCTGTCAAAGTGGGGAAACCAATGTTGCCACGTTTTAAATGTGACGTCATCAAGCATTTAAAAATTCTGAGATGGGTTTAAGTTCTATTTGAATAAACATTGAAAGAAAATAATTCTGAAAATAATTAAATAATATTTTGGATAGTTAAATAATATCTTCCCATCAATAATCGATTCTATAAGGGGCGGAACGTCACATTCCCTTTCAACCACCAGAAAAAAAATTTTATTTAAAAATTTTTTTTTTTTTTTTTTTTTCAAAATATTAAACTAGAGTAGTAGTGCTTAGTGTATCATTCCCCGTTGATTCGCAAGATTACAAATAATCACCACTAATAATCAAGGGAAAGTAGGATGGTCACTGCAGCAAATACCGGAAATTGCAAAATATGACCCGAAGTCCTAGTAAAAGTGCTAAAGATGAGACATAATTTATAATGACAAATAAGTGTCGAATTGGCAGTAAATCCAAAGTTGAACTATCCATGGACATCAGATTTATAAGGAGTATATCCAAGGACGAACAACCAGGCAAAGGTGAGAGCCAATTCATACCATAACGCAAGTACATATACTAAAGTCACCAATGAAATCAATAACTATAATAAGTGAAGAATCAAACACTCAATCCTAAATTGGACTAGCAATGGACACCAGATTCGTAATAGCATATCCAGAGAAGAACAACTAGGAATATTTATAGAATAATTTTCACCAATACCAACTAATATAAATAGTGAACATACCAAAGGAATGCAAACACATTAACCAAAATAAATGTGGAATCAGACACTCAATCCAAAGTCAGACTATCAATGGACAACAGATTCACAAAAGCATATCCAATGAAGAACGACCAGGAAGATTTATGGACCAATTCACATCCATACTAAATCATATAAATAAATTAGGTCTACGTACACCCACATCCGGTAATACGAACCTATACAACCAAATAAACAAAATAAGTGAAGAATCGGACACTTAATCCAAAATCGGACTAGCAATGGACACCAGATTTATAGGAGCATATCCAAAGAAGAACGATCAGGAAGATTTATGGACCAATTCTCACTAATACTAAATAACTAACTAAATTAGCTCTAGATCTACCCTCATCCGGTAATATGAGCCTATCGAAACTAAATAGTAAAAATAAAGGATGAACTTATAAGTTCTATGACTCCATGGTAAATACAAAATATGATGGGAACGAGCTCCCAATCTTTTATAAGACTGTATATTCATGTGAACATACATAGGATTATCCAGGAGATATTCCTGAATCTAAGCAACAATTAATGCCTAAGGAAAGAAGAGGGAATCTACTAAAAAGAAAATCAATAATTTGTCCCAGTGGGTTCATCACTAACATTACGACTCTACGTCTATGGAAAGTCAAGCATCAATATACTATGAACTAAGAGACATAAAATAAGCAAACTAGACTTCCCTATTATCGTGTGAAAATGTGCCTGGAATATTTGGAACAATTGCACAAGAATGGTTAGGAAGTGTTGTACACCATTTCCCAACCAGAAATATTATCATGGATAAACATCTGCCTACTCTGACAAGAAAGACATGGATTACGAAATCGGATAGCAGTGATCAGTTGCTGAACTTCGAACCCACGTATTCACCAACTTTGAGCATTAACAGACTAGTTCATAAGAAGAAATATGAAGGACTCAAGAATTCATTTATAAATCAAAATTCCAAATTCATTCCAGAATCATCCTGTGGAGGAAGTAAGAATCCGAATTAATATAAAGTATTTAAGGTACCTGTGACAAATATCAATAAAGTAACCCAATAACAAATTAACAACCACAACTTCTTTCCAATATGGCAAATCCAATGACATGATATAAAAACAATAAGAAAAAAAATAATAGGTATGTAATCAAATATCCAAGATATAACACATAATCTAAGATATGGTAGTGTAACATAGTTCCATCTATATTAAGCAAGAATACTTGTATGAGCCCACACATCCAAATATCTTAATATATAATAATCAACAGCCCTTTTATTCTGAGAGGTTGAGTACAAAACTAAGAGTACAAGTGGAGGTTATTAACTTGGTAATACTACTGGCTGGATTAGTATTTGAGAATATTTGTCGATAATGACTCAAATGCAATCTATAATACAAAAAAAAAATAATAATAAACTCATACAAGCGGTATTACACAAGAATTCGGTACCTAATAACTAATACGTGAGAAATCATCAAGCCATGCCGAAGGATAAAAATTGCTATGGTCAGGCATTATCTGGTGATTAACAATTTAAACTAAAATACTATACCATAATAAAACTAATTAAAGGCAAACACAGGAAGATATTAGCTTAAACAACCCTGTTAAGCTAATCTTCTTCCGATGAAGTTGAAGAATCCACATCGTCCATGGTGTTGTCAGGCAGTAAATCCTTTACATGAAATTGACCAATTCGCTTATTAGTCGAATTGTCCTTTAATTCATAAATCAAAGGAGATATTACCCTTGAGACAGTACATGGGACATATTTCTGGCAAAACTTTGCAGAAATGGCATCACCCTTATTGGATTTGACAAAATTGCGCTTTAAGACTCGATCACCAACAAAGAATCGCAGATCTCGTTTCCTCAAATTATAGTGCTGCTGGTTCCTTAGGTAAGAAGTTTTTAACTTCTTCCTAATGTCTGCGAAAATATGAGGTAACGTCTGGAGATCATCTAAGCGATGAAGTTTCTCAGATATTTGAGGAAGATTTTCGGAATTGTCTGAAATTACACCAAAATAATCACCTGATAAAGCCACATTCCTACCAAAATTCAAATATGCTGGAGAGCACTGGGTAACTTCATGGACAGAAGTCCTTATGGCTTGAGCTATGGAATGAATATATTGATCCCAAGCTCTGTGATCAGGGTAAGTATAGGACCTTAGAGCTGTGACAATACTGCGATTTACTCTCTCAGTATGATTTGCTTGTGGATGGTAGGCAGCATTATAAAAGGTCTTTTGAACCTTATATTTAGCTAGAAGATCTTTAAAGGCCTTCGATACAAACTGAGGACCGTTGTCACATGACACAATTTGAGGAACACCATACACCAAAAAGACTTGTTCCTCCAAATATTTTAAAATTGCTGGAGTTGTGGCCTGGCGAAGGGGACAAACTAAAGGAAATTTAGTGAAATAATCCACAACTACCAGGCAATAGGTATTACCCTTGTAACTCCGAGGATAAGGTCCAATGAGATCCATTGAGATCATCTGCCAAGGAAAATTTATGTTCCTGAAGGAACCCATAAGTCCAGCCTGTGGTAGGTTACTTGGTTTACAAGTAGCACAAACCATGCATTTAGAAATGTACCTTTTTATAGACTTCCGCATACCAGGCCAATAATATAATTCGGCAATACGGTGATAAGTCTTATAAAAACCAAAATGACCCGCCGTAACTTCATCATGAAACATATGCAGAATATTTTCCCTATTTGGCGTAGGTACAACTATTTTCCACTCCGACATATTGGATAAGGACTCTATCGGACTTAAGATGTGTTTGTACAGAATATTATTCTCTACCTTAAAATCAGGATATTTTTGTGGGTCCTGAGTGACCCTATCAATCATATTCTGATACCACATATCAGGACTTAAAGAGGACAGATCTAGGACATTAATATCATGGACACGTGAAAGAGCATCTGCGACCACTACCCCGTTTGCCTTTCTATGGACAATCTTATATGAATAGGCAGCCAGTTTGCATATCCATCGAGAAAGCCTCTGTGAAGGGTTTTTCATACTATGAAGCCATACTAAGGAACTATGATCAGTAATTATAGTGAAATTACGACCTTCCAGATAATAACGAAAAGCTTCTAACCCATGGATGATAGCTAAGAGTTCTTTCTCCGTAGTTGAATAGTTTTTCTGGGCCTTGTTCAACTTCTTACTAGTGTACGCTATGGGGTGTTCGGAGCCATCTTTCAACTGAAATAATACGCCTCCAGAAGCTGTATTAGAGCAATCTGTCATTAGATAAAAATGCTCATCAAAATTAGGTGACATCATAACCGGAGCGCTCGTTAAAGCATCTTTAACGCGCCTAAAAGCTTCGTCAGCCTCAGGAGTCCAAGTAATGGTCTGTCCCTTTTTCCTGTTCTTCAAAAGATCAGTAAGAGGTGACAACAAAGTAGAGTAGGACGGTACAAATCGCCGATAATAGCCACACATTCCCAATATCCTACGGACTTGGGTGGTGGTCTTTGGTATAGGAAAATTTTTGATAGCAACTATTTTCTCAGGATCAGTCCTCAGCCCCTGGTTATCCACAACATAACCCAAGAACTTAAGACTAGGGCGACAAAACTGACATTTATCCAGATTGACCGTTAGATTAGCTTCCTTAAGACGTAAAAATAACTTATCTAAAATTTCCATATGAAGGGAAAAATCAGGAGTGACAACCAAAATATCGTCTAAATAATAGAAAACATAGGGCTCTAACGGTGGACCAATGACTAAATCCATCAGACGACACATTGTCTGAGGAGCAGAAACAAGACCGAAAGGCATGGTGACAAACTGGAATAATCCTTTACCACTGACAGCAAAAGCAGTATACTTCTTGCTCTCTTCACTCAGTGGGATCTGTAGGAAGGCCTTAGACAAATCAATAGAAGAGATGTATTTGGCATTCTGAAGTTTGCTCAAAATCACATCTATTCTGGGGATAGGATAAGCATCCCTGTTAGTTGTGATACTGTTTAGTTTTCGACCGTCAAAGCAGATCCTGAAGGATCCATCCTTCTTCTTCGTTAACCAGAGCGGAGAACAGTAGGACGATGTTGAAGGTTCTATGATATTTAAAGCAAGCATCGAATCTACTTCCTTTTCTAAGTCTGCCTGCCAGGCTTGAGGTATGGGGTACTGATATAATCTGAAAGGAGTGGGATTTCCCACTTCGATAGTGTGAGAGATTAACGACGTACGACCTAGTTTGTCTTTTGAAGAAAGAGTAGTAAATTTAGAGATCATACTCTCTAATTGCCTTTGTTCAGAGCTTGATAAACTAGCAAAATCGTGAATAGCACTAAGGGTAGATAAATTAAATTCAGATATGGAAAAAGAAAAATCAGAACAACTTAAGGTACTATTGAAAGCATTGAAAAAGTCCATACCTAAAATTATAGAATTCTGCACGGAAGGAATAACATAAAATGTAATTTCCCTACATAAATCTGCCACTGTGATTTTAATTTGGAGTTTGCCCGTAATGGACTGAACTGTACCATCTGCAGTAGATACTTGCAAAGATGAAATGGGCATAATGGGAATACTAGAATTTTTCAATAAATTTAACGAATGTGCCCCTATCAATGAAATATTAGAGCCACTATCTAACAAAGCTAAACACGATTGTCCTAAAATTTGAATAGGAAGATATGGCCTATTATCATTTTGTTTCCTAACTAATAACGAATTAATATCTAGATCTAAAGTATTTGGTTGTCTACAACCGTTATATGGAACTAACCCAGACGTATCATCATCATTAACAAAACTAGAATCTAATATAGATAATGGAACCACATTACTATCACAATTATTATTGTTACGTTGAACACTACCAATCAAAGAAGCGTTTGTAAATGACCATCTGTGATCATTTGAATCAAGCGAATCTAACGTATTATCTATAGAAATAAATTTCTGGTTTAATTTTGTTTTGTGGTGTGTGCTGCTTTCTTGAACGACACCCCTTTCCCTTTTCGTGAAGATGGGTTTGGGTTGCTGGATGTGCTTGGTCCAGCAGTTTCGTTTGACGATGGGGTTTGATTCCCTGATTGGATGTTGGACGGAGAAACGTTCAGGGGACGGACCTCCGACGTGTCGTTTCCCGAACACTTAGAACAGTTTCTTTTAAGGGTGTTCTCTCGGCCACAACCATGGCAGAAAATACGATTTTGAGGAATCCCACAATTGTAAAATGGGTGACCAGGCTGATCACAATTCCAGCAGACAAGAGAACTAACAACCGAAACATTATGTTCATGACCCTTATTTAGCCAAGAACGTTGCCTAAAGGAAGTTGGCTGAGAAGAAGAGTTAGAAGAGGATCGAGATGTGGATGGAGGTTGAGAAGACCAGGATAACGTTTCCTCCAAACGTTTGCATTTTATAGTAAGGTCATCAATGTTCTGAATGTCCATAAGAGCTAATTGTTGATGATAAAAGGGCAATAGACATTTAAGGATGATTTTAATTTTAGCTAAATCTGACAAAGGAGTGTCTAAACGACTACACATACCTAATATAGTATTAATAAACATAGTAACAGATTCCCCAGGTTTCTGCTTATGATTCTTAATTTGATCTAATAAATCATCCTGGAATGAATACGGAAGAAAATCCGACTTCAACTTTTTAATCAGATCAGACCAACAAGAAAAATTACCCCTGTTATTCATAAACCATGTAAAAGCGGTCCCGGTGAACAACTCAGCAGAAGCAGCAAACAAATCCTCTTCAGAAACACCTCTAGATATTCGAAGACATTCAACCCTTTCTAAAAATGACATCACATCAGTGTGCTGTTTTTCACCTGAAAATGAAATACCCCATTTGTGTACTTGAACAGGTTTGGAGTACGTAAAGCTAGGTACATTGACTGAAGCATTAGGAGTAGAGGTAGCAATGGGGTTAACTCTAGAATCAAGTTCACCCTCTAGTGTTAATATTTTAAGAGAAACAGACCTCTTGAACGGTTCCTGTTCTTCAGAAGGACAGTGTAGCAAGTGTACACGGGCAGAAATATGGCCTAGACGAGATGTTAATCGCGCATACTCTGTATCCTTTACAGTTCCCCTAAACTTTCCGATTTTTTTAGACAAGCTGTCCAATGTTTCAGTGATTCCTTTTTGTTGTTCCTCAAAAGGAAGGGATACAGCTGAAATTTGGAGAAAACTTCTATTGCCAGCTTCTTGTTTCAAAGCACCTCTCAAAAGATTGCGTTTTTTATCGACAGTTGTCGACTCCTCTGGCATTATGTCCCGAATCTTTAATTCATAATCCAATTCATCCACCAGAAGATGTTCAGCTTTAAAAGCACACATGATGAGAGCAAAGTTATTGACAAATAGTCCAAAGAACAGAAATATGAAAAATATGAAAATATGAAAGTTTGCACGCAAAATATATATAATATAAACCGAGAAAATATCAGCAACACACCAACAAAATCAAAATAGCCAGCAAAAAAAAAATATATATATAATGCAGTATATAATCTAATAAATAAGATCAAATAAATATATAAGATCAAATAAATGGATAAATAATCCAATAAATATTGTATACTCAAGTAAACCTACTACCTAAATACTGGAAGTAAATTTTTTTATTTATATGTAACTTACCACCACTCTAGAAAAAATATATATCTATAATAATAATAATAATAATCAACACTTAGTTGTACCTCCAACTATACCACTATTGACTGAAGAAATAAAATTGTTATATGAATTATATTATTAATAGCAATATTAAATATAAGTTCCCAATAAAAATTCAAAATCTAACCCAGAATGTAAGCTGCACAAACATATACTATAATGAGGTCCCAAAATATAAACAAAAATCAAAACAGCGTTTAAGAATACCTGATATGTATCAGAAATTAAAAATAAAATAAATAAGTAACAATATGTGTATAGGATACCAAACGGAAATAACAAAGAGATTTCAGATAAAAGAGAAGAATTGACCTAAATGAATACTGTCTCAGACCAAAAATAAAGCCCCACGTTGGGCGCCAATGTAACAACTAGCTGATGATTTTCTGTTGGAGTGAATGAAAAGGGAGTGGTAAACTCCAACAGAAGTAGTAAAAAGAAGAAGATCTACTTAATGTAGCCAAAGGACAAAAATGTGTGGCTTCTCCGTTGAAGAAGCTGGAGTAACTAAAATACAACTTTGTAGTAGTATTTGTATGGAAGGATGCCAAGACAAAGAATATCGAATTGATACAGGACTAGAGATGAGAAATCATTAATAGATAGATATAACTTGAATGGCTAGCTAAATATGTATGAGAAGGGCCACTTGACACTCAAGGAAGGATTCGGCCAATTTGCACGGCTATTTTTGGCCAGACAATAGATTAAAGGAAGTGACAATGATGGCTCGAAAAGAAGATATGAAGATAATGTTCAGAAAATAGATAGAGTAAATATAATAATATACTGAAAATAGAATGAATTTTTGGGCGCCAGAAGAAGGATAACTAGGTTAACGCTCTTCCAGGTATTCTACGCTGCTATAGAGTATGTTAAATTTGTAGTACAAGTATGTGAAAAGTTATTAAAGATTATTAAATTATAAAATATACTACTAAAAATAAAGGATTAATAAGAAAAAAAAAATCACAATAAATGTATATTTATTGAATGTAACTACTAGATCTTTTTAACAATCTCTGAGTTAGGACAAGTAACTAGTGTGTAACTCTAACATGACAGGAAAAAGTGATACTAGTGAAAGTCAATTACAAAATCATCATACAACTATGATCTAAGAATACTCTTTATAAGGTTAGAAAAACTGACTACGGGTACCTCTAATACAGGAAGTACAACTTACAACTAGGTTAGTAGAACCCTCACCAAATAATAATTGTACGTTTATAATACGTACACCTTAATTAAATACTACCTGATACTATATATAACATATAAATACCTCACTGTGAGTGGGACAGGCACAAGCCTTATTGAATAAATAAACCTACGAGTGGATACACAGATCCTTTTCCTAACTCGTGGTTTATAATAGTAATAATAACAAGTGAAACCAAAAACTAATCTGAGGGATTAGAATCCAGAAGTTCATATGAATTTAATAAATTAAAGTTAAAGTTAAATAAAGTTAATAAGTTAAAGTTAAGTAAAGTTAATAAGTTCGAGTTAAATAAAGTTAATAATTACAATTTTGACTAATATGTGAAGTTAATTTTTAAAAATTTAATTAAACATATACTAAAATAATGGAATGAGTTTAAATAATTATACAAAAGTGGAACACAGCCTAAAAATAATCAAGATAAGAGTACCGACTACTATTATCAGGGAAAATATCTGAGCTCAGAAATTTATACCTTTATAGATTGCAGAGTGTTGGGGAACGCTATCAATTAAATATTATGTTGTAAAGAAAAAAAAACCTATAAAAAATATAAAGCAGGAAAAAGGTGTGTGCAATTGAACTATAAAAAAAAATGTACTAAATATCACAAAACCAGTCTGTCTTTAATAAGAGCACAGTAAATGTTCCCAAACAAACCACTCTTTCCTAATCTTGAAGTTGATGTAATGAGCACCCAAGGGTGCTAACTCTCGCTAGCAGCTGTCCTGCTGGAGGTACAGGAGAGGAAGACTGGTAGAAAGCAGCTGAAGGTACTCAAAACTGTTGGAAAGCAGCTGGAGGTACTCAAAAAAAGAAAATGTGGAAATAATCCAGGCTGGTCGCCTATTGATTGTTTCTCTCTGTGTGGTCTGGCCTTGGTGTTGTTGTAGGGTGGCTTTAAGATTTCATGGTAGGTGCTAAAAAAAACACAGTGTGGTGTTACTACCAATCTACCAATGTCAAAAAAAAGAAGCAAGAGATACGAGGAGGTGTTTTTATTCCTATGGGAATAAGAAGAAATAGGTCATTAAGTCCAAAAACTTGAATGACTAGACAGCTTGACCTTTTATCAGGTTGCTATCAGATGACCTTGGTCAAATAACACAAGTAATTTCCAATTGAAATACAAAATATAATTACTGTGAAAGAATATTTTATTATAATATATACACCGGTATATAGATATATTATACAAGGATAAAATATAGTAAGACTAAGCGATGGATACTTATTTGATCATCGTTCAAAAGATAGGAGTTCTGTAGACTTGAAAGGAATATAAAAAATGGAGTTTAAATTAGCTCTATTTTCCAACTGGAAGCACAAATTAACAACGAATATTGAATTATCTCTAGATGAGTTTGATCCATGAAAATAAAACATAAAAACCATGAAAATAGACTATGTGAAACTTAGTTAGCAAATGTCAAGGACTTCCAAAATGGCTGAATAAAATACTTAATAAAATGTGTATTTACCGGGGTAGAACTCATTGGATATAGTATGCTCTAAAATTCTTCAAATCCACTGCTGCTGGATAACTTCACTATACTTTTATTGTAATATTTAATCAATTTGGAACTGAGAATTAGAGGTGAATAATTGAGTCTAATGACCCCGCACACTACGATTCAGACCGAACACTCGAGAAACAATGGCAATCCAAGGCTCACGTTCACAGCTGAATCCTTCGTACCCCTCTACTAAGCATTGGCTGTCAAAGTGGGGAAACCAATGTTGCCACGTTTTAAATGTGACGTCATCAAGCATTTAAAAATTCTGAGATGGGTTTAAGTTCTATTTGAATAAACATTGAAAGAAAATAATTCTGAAAATAATTAAATAATATTTTGGATAGTTAAATAATATCTTCCCATCAATAATCGATTCTATAAGGGGCGGAACGTCACATTCTGCAAAGGAAAAACAATATTAAACTTTCTTACAGTTATCCGATGATAATAGCAACATTAAAATAATACGATAAACAGTATATTTATATACAATAACAATCTCGCTACGTTAAATCAACATAGCCCTATATTCCGATCCGGAGATCATTCCTCGCTACTACCGCACACTGCGATAACGGGCATGGCAAGACTCCACGTCACTACTGTGGCGTCCGCCTAGGCATAGTCCCACCTCACATAAGGTGCATCTATTGCCAAGTCAGCTAATGCTCGTTCAATACGCGAGCAGCAGCTGTTGAGCCATGGTTAGTTCAATTCGCTAGCCATGACATGACTGATTTTCTCATTCTCCTAGCTCGCCTTAAATATGCTCTCGATGCCCTCTCCTTCGGTTTCCCCAGTGGTGTTATGCGCCAACGCTGAAACTCCTCCGGTCGTCTCTGGTAAGGCAGCTCATCGCTTGTCGAGGTATCATATCGTTACAAGACGTGAATTATAAATTGTAAAATTCCCTCATCTTCTTTAGTCTCATCATCCGTTATGGCTTGCATTTTTAGAAGACTCGGAGATGTAACCAGAAAATGGCCCCAATAGTTTTAATCTGGTGGAATTTAGTATATTTTAAATTTTATTTTAATGTGCTATTAGATTAAAACTTACACTTTTTTTGTATAATTTATCATTTTGTTGATATTCCTACGTTGTTATTAATTCGTTGTAATTAAGGGGAAAAGGGTGGCGATCCCACCAACTTAAACTTATGTTTTAAACCTATCCCCTACTCATCAAAAAAAATAAAATTACGTCCTGTGAAAAAGGCAAAAAAACTTCCAATTGGCTATAATGTTCCCAGAATTTATAATTTTTGAAGTTATACTTCTTTAGGCGCGATTGAGAGTAAAATTTCATAACACTGCGCGCATGCGCACACAGACAGTATGGCGTTTAGTTGCTAAAATCTTTCTAGTTATGTATAAACATGTCAGTGCAAGAAAAGGTGTGAAAAGAATATAATATTAGTTTTTTTAGTAAATATATTTATTATAATTTTTGTGTCTTTGGATTTGTCTTCCTCAGGAGTAAGATGAGTATTATTAAAACATTTTATTGTATATTTATTATACTTCACCTTCCAGTCTGTTTGTTACCGTGAATTGTCATTAGGTACGTCCGAACCGATACAGACACAGTCCTCGTAGCGTATTTGGTATAGCATTCGGCCAGAGATCGAGAGGTCTTGAGTTCGAATTCGGAGCAATCCTATACTTTTTTTTATTTTTTTGAAAGCGGTAAGCACAAAATTAGTTTGGTGTTTAAAAAAAATTAAAACAAACTCTTTAAAATAGGTATATTTATTTTTAAGAAATCATATTTAATAGAAGTATAACTTCTTACGTGCGTACAAAGTACACACACATTCTTTTTTTTTTGTATATTTTGATATTGTAACGCTTATTAAAATTCAATAAAATTAGCTTATTTTAAACTTCTCAAAAGATAAATATTTCAGATTTTGAAACCAAAATATTATGGCATCTTTTCATTCCAAAAGTCAAAATATTGGTGGCGATGAAATAACTAGTCAATGCTTTTTCATTAATCGAATATTTGAAGTGTTTTATCTGTTAACACAGATATTAGCTTATTTTCTTATGTCATTAACACTTGAGCAATTATTTTGAGTAACAGTCGTATCATCTCATTTTAACTAAGAGATAATTCGCCAGGGGTAGAGTCAGTTTTTTTAAAACATTGAAGTGGTGAAAGGGACACTTACATACCTTGGAATAATGTTAAATAAGAAGGGGACACAAGAAGATGAATTTGGAAATAAAATAAAAGCAGCCACAAGAACATATCATTCCCTATATAAAAACTTTTTAAATACAAAGAAAATAACAAGGAAAACCAAAATGGATGTATAAAACAATTTACGTACCTATCACTACATATGGAGCAGAGAATTGGGTATTGAACGACAAACAAGAACAAAGATTACAAGCCGCTGAAATGAGGTATTTAAGAAAAGTTGTGGGAGCTAGGAGAACTGTTAAAAGACGTAGCGAAGATATTAGAAGAGAATTAAAAGTAAAAACATTAAAGGAAAAAATTCATGAAAAGAAATTAAAATGGACTGGGCATTTATTTAGAATGAATGACAACAGACCGAAGTTAAAATGTCATGGGAAGCGAGGCCGCTAGGGAAAAACAAGAGAGGCCGACCAAGGAAAACCTGGAATACAAGTGTGATAGAAACATTGAAGAATAGAGGAAAATCGTGGCAGGAAGCCAAAAAATTAGCTAGGGGCAGAAAAAAGTGGCGTAGGTTTGCAAAGAACAACTAGTAAAGAAGACACGTCGATACCTTCCGGTATAAGAAGAATATCGGTTATGTATGTATGTATGAAATGGTAAAAAATAACATATAAATCAATATACATATTAGGAGACTTTTTACGATATTGTGGTTAGAAATCCAATCCACCTTTCCTTCAACTTAGCGAACCTTCAATGTTTTTTTGTATTGATTTTTTTAACTTTCTTCGAGTTAGTTCCCTTTGCATAATTGTATGCTCTACTGATTCTGTTACCTCGTTACCTTGTAATATAATTCTCATCGCAATTTAAAAAATAAAACGACCATTACATTCACATTGTAAAATTTATCTGGAACGTTTAATTGTTTTCCTGTTAACAACAGATTCCAATCTAGCGGCAATAAATTAATTTTTAAATACCAACAAATTAATATAACCGTTTTATTTTTATAATAAAACGGCAAAGCTAGGACCAATAAACTTTTATATTTTTTCAATACGATGGAATAAAAGCTGTAATAATGTTTATGTTCTCGTGCGATTACCCATTAACCTGATTGATAAGTAGTCATTGCTCAAATGGTTCTTCACAGCGGGGAAACCAAGCTTAGATCACATTTACATGGTCGAATAAGTAATAATGGCCAAAAATAGATCCGTCCATCGAAGTTCCACAAATATTAATAAATGCCGTTTCAAGAATAACAAAGTACAAAACGGGCAATAGAATATGCAGTCCATTTAAGATGACAAAGGTACTACTACAGGGCTGCTCCACATCCCCTACCTTGTTCAAAATATTCCTGGAAAAATCTCTGAAACCATGAAAAAGAAAGTGAGAAGGAATGGGTATACCAGTAAGGAAGGAATATCTATGTATATACGCGGCTATCTGTGCAAAAGTGGTGTAACCCATTTTTAGTGTAGTCACTGAAGGTTTTCACCTCCGATTTCGTTGAACCTCCATCGATTTTCATGAAAATTGGTGAGTAATTAGAGGATACCTCAAGGAACAAAGGTCACATGATGCCAACTTGCGCTTTTACCCTGAGGGTGGATGCCACCCCTTCTCGGGGGTGAAAATTATTATATTAAAAATAATACCACAATTATATAGAGGGATAAATTATAAGCAAAATTTGTTATATAAAGTTATTAAAATAAATCAACACTTTTTAAGTTATTAAAGACCAAAGATTTTATTTTTTCGTAATAAAATGCATGTTTTAAATCGATTTTTCCCGTATAAATCAAAAACTATAAGCTTTTACAAAAAAGTTCTTATTACTGGAATTGAAGATAATAAAAAATTGAATACATTCCTCACATAAAGAACTAAACTAATGTTAGTTCAAAGTGAGTTATTGGCAATTGAATGTGTATTTTTTTCGACGAGTACTCAAATCTAAGTATTCAAGCTTAAATAACGGGAAAACTATGCAATGTATAAAATATTCCTGCTAAACATTTGTCAAAGTACTTCGGAATACCTATCAAATGAGCTTCAGAACGAGGTAATAGCGTCAAAATTAAGTAAGTTATAATGAAAATAAAAGAACCGTTTCGAATTTTTTCGGAAAAAGTGAAAAATAAAACACGCCATTTCCGCAAAAATTGAAATTTATAGTAATCCTTACAAGAACTTCTTTATATTAGCATAAGTAATGTTTTCGATAATTCTGATCGGTTTAGAATGCATATTTTTGAAAAAAAGATGTAATTTAAAAAAATCATAATTTTTAAAATTATTGCAATTCTCATATTCCTTTGATAATACTCCAAAAATACTCAACATACATAAAAAATTATATATAACCAAATTTTAGTTTTTTCTGTACCAAATATTCTACCTGTTTTACTATTTCTATAGAATCTTAAATTTTGCTGTGGGAACCATGCAACCGGGGCCACTTAACCTTTTATTTTTAAAAAAGTAAGGGATTTAAAAAATTATACAGGGTGTCCCGAAAAGATTGGTCATAAATTATACCACAGATTCTGGGGTCAAAAATAGGTTGATTGAACCTCACTTACCTATATACAATAGTACACACACAAAAAGTTACAGCCCTTTGAAGTTACAAAATGAAAATCAATTTTTTTTCATATATCGAAAACTCCTAGAGGTTTTTTATTGAAAATGGACATGAGGAATTTTTATCGCAGCAACATCTTAAAAAAAATTATAGTGAAATTTGTGCACCCCATAAAAATTTTATGGGGGTTTTGTTCCCTTAAACCCCCCCAAACTTTTATGTACGTTCCAATTAAATTATTATTGTGGCACCATTAGTTAAACACAATATTTTTAAAACTTTCTTGCCTCTTAGTACTTTATTGATAAGCCAGTGTTTATCGAGATATTTTGAATATTTGTCGTATCCACCACATATTTGTATATGGTTAAGTATGATTATAAACACCTGTTAATAATTTGAAAATTTATTTATAACTTAAATTTTTTGGTATATTTTGAAAAAGAAGCCATATCTCGATAAAAGTTGACTTATCAAAAAAAGACTGAGGCAAAAAAACACTGTGTTTAACTAATGGTACCACAATAATAGCTTAATTGGAACGTACATAAACATTTGGGGGGTTTAAAGGAACAAAACCCCCATAAATTTTTTATGTAAATATAGTAAAAAAGAAGCCGCATCTCGATAAAAACTGGCTTATTAAAAAAATACTAAGAGGCAAAAAAGTTTTAAAAATGTGTTCAACTAATGGTACCACAATAATGAATTAATTGGAACGTACACAAAAGTTTGGGGGGGTTTAAGGGAACAAAATCCCCATAAATTTTTTATGGGGTGGACAAATTTCACTATAATTTTGTTTTAAGGTGGTCCTGCCATAAGAATGATACATGCCCGTTTTCAATAAAAAATCTCTGAGAGTTTTCGATATATTGAAAAAAATCGATTTTCATTTTGTAACTTCGGAGGGCTGTAACTTTTTTTATGAGCACATTTGTACTAAGGTAAGTTAGGTTCAACCGAACTATTTTTGACCCCAGAATGTGTGGTATAATTTATGACCATTCTTTTCGGGACACCCTGTGTACAAAGTGCTTAAATAGCACTTGGAATTAACTTTCAAACTGTTTTTAGACGAACCTGATATCGTAAACAAAAAAAAACTATAGTTAGGTATTAAAAAAAAACTATAACATTTTTTGGAAAAATTTTCAAAAGATAAATTTTGAAAAAATTTTGGAGCATAAATTTTAACGCTATCAACATGTTCGGGAGCTCATTTGATAGATATTTTTAAGTACTTTGACAAATGTTTAATAAGTTTTTGTTATAAAATGCATCCATGTCCCGTTATTTCAGCTTGAATAGAGTTTTTTACTCGCCGAAAAAAATATACATTCAATTACCTATAACTCACTTTCAGTTAACATTAAAAGGTTTTTCTAGTAAGAGGGTTTATTTCATTTTTCATTAGCTTCAATTTTGATAAAAATAACTTTTTTGTAAAAACTTACACTTTTTGAGTTATTCATGAAAAATTGGTTAAAAACATACATTTTTCTCAAGAAAAATTAAAATCTTTGATCTTTAATAGCTTAAAAAGTTTTGATTTATTTTAATAACTTTATATTACAAATTTTGTTTGAAATTTGTCCCTCTATCGAGTTATGGGGTTATTTTTAATAAAATAATTTTCACCCCCGAGAAGGGGTGGCATCCACCCCCAGGGTAAAAGCGCAAGTTGGCACCATGTCACCTTTGTTCCTTGAGATATTCTCTAACTACTCACTAATTTTCATAAAAATCGATGTAGGTTCAACGAAATCGGAGTTAATAGCTCATATCCACCTTCGGTGACTCCACTATTTAACAATTTTACCAAAACGCTTTTATTACATTAAAGTTATCCCTTATTTAAGTACTTTCAGATGCAGAGTGGCTCAAGCACTGGTTGCTCACTACACTCTCATCTGAAAATACTTAAATAAGGAATAAATTTAATGTAATAAAAGTGTTTTGGTAAAATTGTTAAAATGAGTTACACCACTTTTGCACTGATACCCACATACTATAAGTCTAAGTTTTGCTGACGACCAAATGGCAGGTTTGGCATAGAATTTCCCCATCTTATAAAACCCAGCGGGTTTTTTCGGGTTTTTTCAATTGATAAAACCCACTATTATTGGGTTTTTTGGGGTTTTTTCAAAAATAGCAAATTTTCAGTTGAATGAACGTCATATTTATTTCTGAATAAAAACAAAAACTAGCATAAATACCATGAAGTAAGTAGTAGGTGAATACAAAACGAGAGAAACTGAAACTAAACTAATAAAACACTTATTTTAAACATGGTATATAGACAAATAAAAAAATAAACAAGTTTCTTGTTAAACAAAGCATCAGCAAAGCATATTAGTTATCAGGAAAATCAGAATCTGTATTTTTGTCACATTCCCAATTCCCATTCGTTATTCGTTAGACTCGGTCGAGGACGAGGACTCGGTTCTTAAATGATTATATATTTTTACCAAGTTTGCAGCTCTATCGGCACCTAATATGTTGCGAAGCTTAGTCCATATTAATCCATATGAAGAAAAAATCCGCTCAATAGATGCAGATGAAGCTGGACATGACAACAAAGATAACATAAATACAAAATTCATATGGTATTTTATTTGTTTTTTTATTTTTTATTGATATCAGCTTCCACCATTTCTTTGTTGAGAATTTTTTGACAAGTTCTTCTTTGAAAAGTGTTGCGGGGAACATATCTGTATCCTTAATCTTGAATGATAACATCACTGCCAAAAACTCATCAGAAAGATTCGATGCAACCCATTGTTCGACTGTTTCCTCTTCTTCCCCTGTAAGTCGTCTTCCCATGTATTTGTGATCCATAGTACATATTTGCAAAAAGGTGAAATGGTTGAATGGCAAAGTCATATCTCTTTTTTATTTCTTGTCTGTATGACTGTAACAAGTCATGGTCGAGGGCATCTTTCCTTCCATATTTCTACTGCATCAGCAATGTTTACAGAATCGCTTTGGAATCTGTCTAGAGCTTTCACAATAACGGCAAGTTGTTTCTGCAAATACAGAGCCTCTCTATATATGGCGACATTATCTAATATTTTGGAGATATTTTTATCAAATTCTTGCTCCTTCTCTGTCCTAATTTCAACATATATGTGATAGTTGCTTATAAATTGCTGACATTGTCAAGTTGCTTTATTGTGTAAGCATATTTTGTTATTTTATTATTTTTGCAATAAAATTCATAATTTTTGTAAAACTTTTGATAGAGCAGAAACTATATATCAAATCTAAATAAAAAACTGAAAATCCCCAAAAAAACCCGAAAAAACCCGTCGGGTTGGGCTTTAAAAAAAAACCCGGGTTTTTTCCAACCCTGCCAAATGGGGATTGCATAAGACGAAGATGACCTCAGTTTTATGATGAGAAAACTGGAACAGGCATAGTCAAAGAATGGAATGGAAATAAACCTAAAGATCGATGGGAAGAAGGCAGAGAGGAAGAAGAAAAAGAGGCAGAGCTCGAAGATCCTTCAGGGATAAAGTAGATGAAGCAATTGAGAGAAATCTACAGGAAGGGGACTGGCAAAACAGAAAGAAACTGTTTTTCATTACTAAAATTTTAGTTTTGGAAACGTTTAAATGTAAACCCAACATTTCGTTATGACGAACTACCGCATTTTTTAAGATTATATTACTGACCTAACAAAATCTAGCTTTAAAAACGTGAACCAGCGATTTCATTTTATATTCGAAACATTTCGGAAAGAAAAACGAAAAACCATTTTATTTTAGTTGCCATCAAAGAGATATACGACTGTTTTATGCTTATTGTCATAAAAGTAAAATACATTTCAAACACCCCACAAGTATGTGCATGTTTTATTAAAAACACTAAGTGGTAACGGCGTCCGTCATCTGTTAACACCACTATAATAATTTTAATACGCCAGTATATTTTATTATCGTCTTCCTTAGTTTGATCAAACAGAGGAAATTTTAATATGCATAATATATATATAAAAACAAGGTCATTCGGGAAATAAATGTGTTTTTCAGAATTTTAAATATTGACTTCCATTAAACACTCACGTCCATTTATAAATTTTTCTTTTTGGTTACGTAAGCAAATAGGGCTCTAAAATGGGTTCTGTAAGTAAATGCGTAAACTAGTAAATCAGTAGAGAATAAGATTAGTAATTAATAATAATTTTTATTTTCACTTCAAAGATACGACGACTTCATCAGGACGACTCCATAAGAAACTTGTAGCAAAGAAGAGTATCAGAAGCTAATAGAATTATTCCGTTATGATGAGAATATCAATAGTACATACGAACATATTATAAAAGAAAGCATGATGCAAGCAGGTCTGGAAGCGCTAAGAGAAATAAAAATAAAAGAGATACAGTCATAGAGAAAACAAAAGAAAAAAGGAATGGTACCATAAATTCCTAAAGAAAAAATCCACAATACGTTCGGAAATATAGAGGAAGCGAAAGAAAAAAATGAACAATGGGAAAGGTCATGCAGAAATTTAGAGTAGAATATGGGAGGAAGAAGAAGCTCAGATGCCTAAAAAATTGTGAAATCGTTACGAACTTTTATACAATACATAGGACGATTAGTGGGAGAACCACTACAAAAATTTACTGCTAATAATAGAACAAAGACCAGAATTCAGCATTGATGGAGACAAACAAAAAACAATGAGGACAGAGAAGAAAAAAATATTCATAACACATAGTAAATTCCATGAAGAACAATAAAGCTGGAGGATTGGGAGAAATTGTGGCGATCTAATCAAATATAGAACAGAGAAATTAAGAATGATATATGCCGAATTATGAAAAGAGCAACATTCCTAAACAATGGCAGGAAGCCTACATAATATTAATATATTATAAGAAATGAACTACTAAATAGAAAAGAATGCGGAAACTACATGGGAATAAGCATCATCGCTACAATGGGAAGACAGTATGGCAGGATCATCAGGAACAAAACAGAGAAAAGTATAGAAGGTAAAATCGATGACCAGCAAGCAGGATTAACAGCAGGAAAATAATGTCTAGATCATATCTATACAATACAACAGACAATAGAAAAGAAAAGAGCTAAGAACAAAGATATGCACACGGCGTTTGTACACCTTAGGAAGACATACGACAACGTGCCAAGGAAAGAACTATAATAGGGCTATCAGCTAACTTGACACAGAACATAGGATATGTTCACGGTAAATGAAGTATTTATAAAAATCGGAAACAAGATAATTACCAACTTAAAAACAACAAAAGGATCACTACAGGGATGCCCAACGTCACCAACTATATTTAACATATTTTATAACACACAGTAACAGATTGGAAGTCAAAATTTAGGGGTATGGGAATACCGATAAGTGGCGATTATCTGTTTAGATTGTGTTTCGCAGACGAACAGGTGGTGAAGGTTTAAGATGAGTAAGATATCAGTTACATGGTAAGAAAACTAAAAGAGGAATACACAATGGTAAGCCTGGGAATAAATATGAAGATAACGAAATACTTATCAATATCGGAACAAGACGTCAAAAATTTGAAAATAGAAGAACACGTAGAAATAAAAGGAACGAAGAATTTTAAATACTTATTTGGGTTTTATAATGTAGAAAAACGCAAAAACAGAGGAAGAGATAAAAATAGATTGGGACAAACAAGATCTTGTATAAGACAACTCCATAGTGTAATCTAGAGTAAAAATATCAAAGAAAAAACAAAAAAATATATAGGATGAGGCAGATAACTGGCCTATTAGAAATATCTCGAGAACTAAAGGCAACAGAATCATGAAAATTGGAATAAAGGGGTTTTGAAGGATGAACTATTAAATGAAAATATTTGCATCTCTTTGCAACTTCCGGTTATACCGAAAGTTGCTTATAACTTCGTTTTTTTTTAACGGGACACCCTGTATATTTTTACATTTTTGGATTCTCTTCGATGTCTTATTTCTTAAAATATGAGCTTTTGTAATATTATACAGGGTATTTTAAAAGATAATTACGTTTTTTTATTAATTTCGTAGCAACATTCACACCCTGTAGAATTGTAGTAGTTTGACATCTAAAACTTTACTTACGTTCAAATGATTTTTAATATACTCTACTATTGTTAAGAATCATTAGTATAGCTAAATTTTTAATTTTAGTATACAGGGTTGGTCGAAACTAGGAATGAGTATTTTCTGAGTTTTCTTAAATGGAACACCCTGTATTTTTGTATTGTAATGAAATGATATTTCATGGTACTTTTTTATTTCTTAAGCATTCCCTATACCTAACTAACTGCTTTAATTTGTGAGTTATTGGTGATATTGTGGTATTAGGTTGGCCGTGAAAATACTCAATCGCAAATAATTTTTCAGAAATAAATACATATTAATCCAGACTGATTCTTAAAATTACCAATAATGGTTTAGCTATCAAAATACCTAAGTAGTTAAGATTGTTGGTGCGATTAACAATTAAGCACAAATTAAAGCAGTAAGGTATAGGGAATGCTTAAGAAATAAAAAAGTACCATAAAATATCATTTCATTACAATACTAAAATACAGGGTGTTCCATTTAAGAAAACTCAGAAAATAGTCATTCCGAGTTTCGACCAACCCTGTATACTAAAATTAAAAATTTAGCTATACTAATGATTGTTAACAATAGTAGAGTATATTAAAAATTATTTGAACGTAAGTAGAGTTTTATATGTCAAACTACTACAATTCTACAGGGTGTGAATGTTGCTACGAAATTAATAAAAAAAACGTAATTATCTTTTAAAATACACTGTATAATATTACAAAAACTCATATTTTAAGAAAGAAGACATCGTAGAGAATCCAAAAATGTAAAAATATACAGGGTGTCCCATTTAAAAAAACGAAGTTATATACCGGAAGTTATGACCGGAAGTTGCAAAGAGATGAAAATATTTTCATTTAATAGAGCATCCTTCAAAACCCCTTAATTCCAATTTTCATGATTCTGTTGCATTTAGTTCTCGAGATATTTCCAATAGGCCCTTTATTTGCCTTACCCTGTATATTACAGTGATGAGCACGCTAATAACCGGCAAAATAGCTCAAAAGATGGAAAACATAATACATTGCGAAACAAAAAGAGATGAAACTAGTGGAGGTAGAAATTATCGTTATAAACGTCTAAAATAATATTACATTACATAGTTTCCCACCTTTACGACGTCTGTGACAGGAGTATTTTATAAAATTCTACTGTCACAGTGACAGTTGTCATACTTCTCTGATACGTCTAAAGGTGGGAAACTATGTAATGTAATGTTATTTTAGACGTTTATAACGATAATTTCCACCTCCACTAGTTTCATCTCTTTTTGTTTCGCAATGTATTATGTTTTCTATTTTTTTGAGCTATTTTGCCGGTTATTAGCGCGCTCATCACTGTATATAACAAACAATAGAAGAAGTGTAGTTTATTTTTGAAACATCTTTTTTGTACTTGAAGAATGACTGAAGTCTAATATTATATTGTCTTATATACATTCCGTAGTTCTGGAAGGCTTTAAAGCTAAAAAGTGAAAGTTGCTTTTAACCCTTCGCGTTTGTCTCCAGGAATTCCAGAGCTAACATTTCCCTTCCTCGTTTCCCGTTCCCCGATCGGTGAGCGGCGAACAGGGCGTGTTCAGTGGGAGAGAGCAATTTTCACGAATTACCGAATTTCCCTGGCACATCTAGCAAAACGCTATTTGCCATTATTTACCATATAAATCAACGTCAAGGTACCTAATCATATTATCAGACGACCCCTATGGCGTTCGTCGAGTACGTGTGCAAAAGTTCGTCGGTGTCGGGTGTCGGGTTTACATCTCTCTCTCTCTCTTTTGTGGAAAATTTCGATACGTGGACGGATGATGGGGATTTTCCCGACTCTCTACTATTTTCCGCTCTTAAATTCTGATTTATGGGATGGATTGGTATTAAAACTTGCTGGTGAGGTTGGAAACTTCACTTTTCATGATTTCTTGTGATAAGGGGAGCAGAAAAAACTGCAAATATTTTTTTATTGATTACATTATATTATGTAGGCATCTAGGAAGTCCAATCTTTGGCAAGAAGTTGTACAACACAGGATTTAAACCTGATGGAAAAATAATAAAAAGAAAAGCAGCAAAAACACATTAAAATTACAAAACAATAGTTCTTTTTAATAGATAAATAAAAAAAGGGAGACAAATACTAAGCATATCCTTCACAAACCAAAACACCAGATTAGCTTGATGACTAATAAATAATAATCCATAATAAATACACCTGAAATTTTGATAAAGAGAATATCGAAATTGGAATGTTACTAAACCACATCTACATACGTTAATGGGATCACTCACAAGAAGTAAAATGTATGATAAAGAAGACTAGGAGCGCATTCAGTAACATGGCCAAACTCTTTAAAAGCCACAACCTTAATCTGAAGATAAATGTGAGGCTCCTACGATGAGTATGGAGCTCCTACGGAGTTGAATCCTGGACACTCACTGAAGGGATGGAGCAAAACCTTGAAACCTTCGAGATGCGGCTATAATACAGGCTAATTCTAAGGATATCATAGACGGACAAGATAACCAACGAGACCATACTACGAAGAATAGGGAAAGAAAGAGAAGTGATGTTTACGATTAAAAGGAAAAAGTTAGAATATCTCGGACATATAATGAGAAACGCCACTAAATACAGGTTACTGAAAATAATTCTTCAAGGCAAAGTATTTGGAAAGCGTGGAATATGGAGAAGAAGAATATCATGGTTAAAGAACCTGAGGAAATGGTTCTCCACAACAACAACTAATCTATTTAAAGCATCTGTTAATAAAATAATTATAGCCAGAATGATCGCCAATATTCGAAACGAATAAAATAGGCACCAAAGGATGAAGACAGACGTTAAAAAATGGGTAAAATGCCGGACAGCATGAAATTCAAAGCGAATTACTGAAACAGCAAGAGTTAAATTATACTTCAGAATACTTCCTATCACTATATTTTCCGAAAGTTATGGTGGACGAGCATATTTACGATTTTGTTTTAGAAGAACCATATGAAAATATCATCAAATTACCCTCGAATACCTTCGGGGCATATGGAGGTACCGGTAGAGTAAGACGTGGAGTTACCACTGAAGAAAAGCAAGATCTACTCGCACTCCAGATGACTCTCACTGGCCCATACCATCTCGGCCAGTATTAAAGATAAAGACGCACAAGGGTTTGCACCCTTTTCGAAATAGTTTGTTGCACTTGCCACTTTTATTTAACTGAGAATTGTAAAAGAGGGACCAATTGCCGATTCCAGCATCCAGTTCCAGTACCGACCATGTTCTAGGAGGAACCATCTCTTAACGAGGGGGCAATGTTATAAAAAAATAAATATCAATTCAATAAACCTTAAAAAAAGAAAAACCGAGAGCCGTCAAACAAAAAAAAATAGATCCATGACACCCCCTCCCCAAAAAAAAAATTCTGGATCCGCCACTGTCTGAAATACTAATTGATTGAATTGAATTTATTGAATATTTATATTTGGTGATTTGTTTTTGAATCTTTGAATTATTAAAATATATCATGTTGACATAAACGTGTCTCCTGCATTTCGGCAATTTTTTAATAGTGGCATGCTTGCCAGTGACGTGCATAACTCCGAAGCATGCACTGCATTCCTATTATACCTAATCTCTTTATTCAAAGAAAACATTTCTTCATTTTATGTCACTCTTTTACACGCTTGACGTTGATAGCGCATTTGTTGCATGACGATCAGTGACGTGCTCTAAACGCGCGTTATTAGGGTATTTAAGTTATTCTAATCGTGCGAAAATAGCGTGCTTGATTAATTTCACACCCATTTACTTTATCGGAAGACGGTTGATAGGATCTACTTTGAAAAGCTGCCAGCTATAGGGAAAATTCGTGACTGTTATGAAAATTATAAAATCACAGTTCTTTTTGATAGGAATTAACCAATTTTTTCTATTTGTCATCATCTTTCATTAAATCAAACATATGCAGTGGTTCTACAAAATATAGAACACATTTTAATACATTGGACTTACAATCGCAACATAAAACAAAACCAAAACCCATAGAAATTATGATATTACGGGGATTCAAAAAACTACCTGCAACCTTAAATGGTCCCTCCATATCGATTTGCTAAGGAAGAAACTATTTTCAGCTTGCTATGCTATAAGATCTGTTTCGAATCAACTCAATTTAGCATCTTCCAAAATAACATATTTTTCTTTGTTTGAGTCGCACCTTCGATATGTTCTTCCTTTTTGGGGTTCTGGTACAGCTGCCCAAATCGATGTTATTTTCAAATTACAAAAAAGAGCAATAAGATATCTGTTTCGCCTCAGAAGAACAACACATTGCAGAAGTTACTTCAAAGATCACGGAATTTGAATCCTTCCATCTTTGTACATTTTAGAAACTTCTACATGTCTTTCCACCAAGACCTAATCATGACAACTTCACGAGAAATTCTACCTTTGACGTCTATTTACCGACCCCATCCTCTGAGTTTGTAAAGAAATCTATATTATATTCCGCAAAAAAACTTTACACCATCTCCCGCTACAACTTAAATCTGCAGCATCTTTCCCCAAATTCCGTAAACTGACAAAAGCCTACCTATCTGAAAGACCATATTATTCAGTAGAAGATTTTTTTAATCAATAACTAAGAAATTACAGTACCCTTTGCACAAGTAGTATTTTTATTTTATTATTATTTTTTATCTATATTTTTGTGTCATAAGCAGCAGCTTAACTTTTAAACTTATTAATTACTAGGTAGACTATGCAATTTGAAATTTATTTAAATTTTTAAATGTTGCAACTGTTTCTTTCTGTTTAACTGCATTATTATTATTATTTATTTATATTGACGATTTATGTAATTCTAGTAAATTTAATTGTTATTGTTTTGTTTTCTTGACTTTTTTAAGCTTTGTCGATAAAATTGTACAATTTTTCATGACAATAAAGCATATATTTCTATTCTATTATTACTATGTACTGCACTAGACACATAAAATCTTGAAGAAACATAATATGTTCATATTATGAATAATAACAGGTGTTTTCCTCTTTCATCGATCACACTATTTGGTTTCGTTTATCGCATTTGTCAGTGTAAATAAAGAATTGGAGTATGTTTATTCCCTTCCAAGATTATGAGACGCAATTCTGTAAGTGCTTCTCCTTGAAGATCTTAAGACGCAATTCGAGATGTTTATTAAAAAATCTTTTAGGAAATTTTTATGGCATATAGAGTGAAAAAAAATTCTACAACTAAGTATAGTGAAGCTATACTCAACAGATTGCGACTTGATGGTTTGTCATGGTCTTTGGAACGACGATCACTTTCCTCAGTTTAAAGCTCAGGCTTTAGCCTGTTTCAGCTAAAAAAAGGTTAAACAGGCTTAAAAAATAAGTAGATCTGAATGTCGTCAGCAAAATAGTGTTAATTACAGGGGAGAAAATTCGCAGAAAAGTTTGAAGATTAAATACTAAATAATACTAAATAAATTGGGATGCGATATTGAGTCCTATGGTAGCCCTTTGTTAGTTTTAAGATGGTTCGATATCTTACAATTGTAATAGACTAGGAGCCGGTATAAGGTTTGCCACTTTCAAAAATCCGAAAAATTGTTTTTTATGGGGTTTTTGGGAGTTTGAACGTGTTTCTCTCATATTTAAATGTTCTAAAGGAGTCAGTTACTTCAGTTTACATGTAACGTACAAAAAAGTATTGATTTGATATATTTTGAAGTCTATAACTAGTGAAAATACCAAAAAACAGTTTTTTTGAATTTTTGAAGGTGGCGAACCTTACGGAAAAATTCGAAAAAAATTAAAACCATAGTGTTTGATAAAATACACAATATATAAAAAAATTAGACATCCAACCGTCCTCAAAAAAAAAGTTATACGATTTTTTCCAAAAAAATTTTTTTTAAGGTTATGTACACTCAACCTATGGATTTATAAAAAATAGATATGCTTAGTAAAAGCATCAACTATGTCTATGCATTTTTTGAAATTTTAAAATTGATTGCATCACACCCAACAAGAAATAAAAACTAAAAATGAAGTTTTTGATAGTGGGGGAGGTTGGAAGGGGGTGGTGCTTTAAAATTAAGCTGAGTCTTATTGTTTAATCACATAGAACTTAAAAAAATAAAAAACACTGAATTCTAGGAGTGAGGGAGGATACCTTTTAATTTATTTATCCCGTCCATAAGTGGAAAGTTTCACATTTCACATATACCGGCTCAGTCTATAATGAATAATTTGGCTCCTATTATTGAGATAACGAGATAGGATGTCAGATCCCCGCGTAGACTTACCTTCTTCTTCTTCTTAAAGTGCCCTCTCCTCAATGGAGGTTGGATACTACAATTGCAAACTCTTGTCTGTCTTCAGCTGTTCCTATTAGCTGTTCAAAATTTAGCCCTGTCCATTGCCGGATGTTTCTGAGCCACGATAGTCTATTCCTTCCAGTCCTCTCTTTCCTTCGATATTTCCCTTCACCATTAGTTTGTTGTACCTATTGATTCTTAATATGTAACCAAGGTATGATGTTTTTCTAACTTTCACTGTGTTGAAAAGTTCTTGTTCTTTGTCTGATCTAGGCAGCACTTCCTCGTTTGAGATATGTCACGTCCATAAAATTTTGAGGATTCTCCGGTAGATCCACATTTCAAAGGTCTCCAATTTATGTATGTTTTAAGAGTCCCCGTTTCAAATACATAGAGAAGAGTCGACTAGATGAATTTCGTGTTTCATTAGAGAATCACATAGCAGTCCTTTGATTTTTTCGAAAGATTTTTTGGCCTGTTCTATTATTGATCTTATTTCTATATCAGGATTTAGGCTGATATCGATATAATTCCCCAAGTATTTAAATTTATTGACTTGTTCTAAAATATGCCCGTTTATTGTGCAAGGATCTTATTTCTAGATCAGGATTTAGGCTGCTATCGATCCAACACCCCAGGTACTTAAATTTATTGACCTATTCTAAAATGTTCCCGTTTAGTGTGCAAAGTTGAGGTACATTCTAGTTTTTACGGATTAACATCACTTTATTTAAGTATACTGGTAGACATACCATACCAATATACATTACATTTACCATTGAAATAAATTTGTTAACAAAAATTAACTCAACAGTTAATTATAAGCCAACCAATAAACATAGTTAAATGGTCAATTAACACAAGTTCAAAGACAAATTGCATTTTATTTTCCACCTGGTATAAATGCCTTAATTACGTGCATCTAGCGCGCGCCACTGACCGTCATGCAACGACCATTAACCATGAAAATAAATACGCACAAGAAAAAGACAGAAATCCCCCGAAGGCTCATATAAATTCATGACACCAGCACCAGCAGATCGGCGGGGTAAGAAAAAATTGATACTGCATCGTAACACCCTACGCCAAAGACGAGAATCACGTACGACTGCGACCGCTATTCAGAAGGCTAGAAAAATGTCTTTAGCAATCACAGATGATTAGTAACCATGGATACTAAATTGCTAACTTCCCCTATTTCTGGTTTTTTCAAGAGATTTGTCTCCCTGAGGCGTCAATTCCGTGCAGGGTTGAATTGTTGAAAAAACTGCTGTTTTGCGACGCTCTTAAAAACGTTCATAATCAATGAACAACTGAATAAATAAAATGAATGAATAATATAGAATAAAATAGAAATATGCTTTAAATAGTCTGGAAATTAACACAGAAAAAACAAAAATAATGATACAGACGAGAAGAAATATAATCCAACAAAACATTATACATGAAGATGACATTGAAACGGTTGGAACGTTTACATACCAAGGAGTAGAAATATATACCGACGGATCAGAAGATGGAGAAATGCGGAAGAGAATAACGCAGGCAAACAGAGCTTATTTTGCCCTCTCTCAATATATTTCGATCAAAGTGTCCACCGAAATACAAAGCTGAGAATCTATAAAACCTTAATTCGACCAATAGCATGCTATGGCAGTGAAGCATGGGTCCTGAAAGAAACATCCAAAAACAAACTCGACACATTCGAAAGGAAAATACTGAGGAGAATACTAGGACCTGTGAGGGAAAACGGAATCTTTAGCAGTCGATACAACAACGAGCTTTATCAACTTTATAAGGAAACACCCCTGTCAGACTTCATTAGAATACAAAGATTACAATGGGCCGGACATGTGATAATAATGTCAAAAATGGTCGGGGAATTTTGTCGTGTCATGAGGTCAAGTTGTCAGGACGAGTGTAGACGGTTTAAGGCGTAACAAAAAAGTGGCCTACGGGCACTACTTTTAAGACTCATTAGAAATTCGTTTTAAGTTCTTTTAATCGTGTAAGTATTATCAAAACCGACTAGAAATGAGATTTTAAATGATGTTTTACTGCCTTAATGTATTCACTTAAGTTTTTTGTATTGTTCACAAAATAGGAAACGGCAACTAGTTAAGTATTGATAATAATTTTGAGGTTTTTTTGGCCAAAACTCATAATTATGCAGTTAGTGTTGAATAGATCTTGAAATGATATTTCAAATGAGGTATTGCTTGCCATATTTTATGATCTTACAAAACGGTACTTCTGCTCGCGAGCGACGAACATCGTGGCGTATAATGTAGATATACAGAGTGGACCAAAAGTCAAGAAACGCCTGATTATCTCTTAAATGGTGCAAAAACCGGGATACGCCCATTCTGTAATATGGATATTTTAAATACAACACTCAGTATATTGTATTATTATTCGAATCCTCACTTCAATACTAGTTCTTCTTCTTCTTTAGGTGCCATGTGTGTATTTAGACGTTGACCGTCATCATGTTTACAATTTCCTGAAACCTATCTCTATGAGTGGAGTCACTGAAGGTGGATATGAGCTATTACCTCCGATTTCGTTGAACCTCCATCGATTTGCATGAAAATTGGTAAGTGGTTAGAGGATATCTCAAGGAACAAAGGTGACATGGTGCCAACTTGCGCTTTTACCCTGGGGGTGGACGCCACCCCTTCTCGGGGGTGAAAATTATTTTATTAAAAATAACCCCATAATTCGATAATCGAATTTCAAGCAAAATTTGTTATATAAAGTTATTAAAATAAATCAAAACTTTTTAAGTTTTAAAGATCAAAGATTTTAATTTTTCTTGAGAAAAATGCATGTTTTTAACCAATTTTTCATCAATAACTCTAAAAGTGTAAGTTGTTACAAAAAAGTTATTATTGTCAAAATTGAAGCTAATAAAAAATGAAATAAACCTCTTACTAGAAAAACCTTTTAATGTTAACTAAAAGTGAGTTATAGGTAATTGAATGTATATTTTTTTCGGCGAGTAAAAAACTCAGTATTCAAGCTGAAATAACGGGACATTGATGCATTTTATAACATAAACATTTGTCAAAGTACTTAAAAATATCTATCAAATGAGCCCCCGAACAAAATTTTTTCAAAATTTATCTTTTAAAAATTTTTCCAAAAAATGTTATTGTTTTTTTTTAATAACTCCGTTCGTGTTTACGATATCAGGTTCATCTAAAAACTGTTTGAAAGTTAATTCCAAGTGCTATTTAAGCACGTTGAACCTAATCTTTTAAACCCCTTACTTTTTTAAAAATAAAAGGTTAAATGGCCCCAGTTGCATGGTTCCCACAGCAAAATTTAAGATTTAAACGTTTCTATCTCGGTTATTTTTTACCCTATAGAAATAGTAAAACAGGTATAGCGATACGCTTTAATTACAATTTTTGCTAATTTTAATTTTAATAATTTTTCTCAAAACGAAATAATATGTGCCATATAAAAGTCACAGTCAATATACAAACCAGATGCTAAGAAAGACATGGTTTTACGAAACGAAATGCATCCCTAACCATATGTTTTTGGTGTGTTCAGTGTAACAAACTGAATTCCCCATAAATTAATTATCAGACCATTATGTCAACAACTCACTTTGGACATGCAATCGTTTTAAAACTGCAGAAGTGTTTCTGTTTTTATACGCCAGATTTAAATAATTTAATGCCCATCTGGTCAGAGGGTAGAAACACAAACATATTAGTGTATGTGGCTTTCTTAACAGTCTCTTCACAGCATGCGAACCACGCGGACACACCCGACTCTCGCTAACAATCGACCCTCTTCCCAGACCTAAGCAAAACACCTTTTTGTTACTAAAATAAATAAATATTTTACTGTTCGTCGTTAACTTATTTTATTATTTTTTAATTAATTCCGTCAACTCACACCTACCGGAATACAGGTAAAATATTTGGCACAGAAAAAACTAAAATATGGTTATATATAATTTTTTACGTAGGTATATTGAGTATTTTTTGAGTATTATCAAAAGAATATGAGAATTACAATAATTTTAAAAATTATGATTTTTTTAAATTATATCTTTTTTCAAAAATGCATTCTAAACCGGTCAAAATTATCAAAAACATTTCTTATGCTAATATAAAGAAGTTCTTGTAAGGATTACTATAAATTTTAATTTTTGTGGAAATGGCGTATGTTTTATTTTTCACTTTTTCCTAAAAAATTCGAAACGGTCCTTTTATTTTCATTATAACTTACTTAATTTTGACGCTATTACCTTGTTCTGAAGCTCATTTGATAGGTATTCCGAAGTACTTTGACAAATGTTTAGCAGGAATATTTTATACATTGCATCGTTTTCCCGTTATTTAAGCTTGAATACTTAGATTTGAGTACTCGTCGAAAAAAATACACATTCAATTGCCAATAACTCACTTTGGACTAACATTAGTTTAGTTCTTTATGTGAGGAATGTATTCAATTTTTTATTATCTTCAATTTCCGTAATAACTTTTTTGTAAAAGCTTATAGTTTTTGATTTATACTTGAAAAACCGATTTAAAACATGCATTTTTTTACGAAAAAATAAAATGTTTGGTCTGTAATAACTCAAAAAGTGTTGATTTATTTTAATACCTTTATATAACAAATTTTGCTTATAATTTGTCCCTCTATCGACTTATGGTATTATTTTTAATAAAATAATTTTCACCCCCGAGAAGGGGTGGCATCCACCCCCAGGGTAAAAACGCAAGTTGGCATCATGTCACCTTTGATCCTTGAGGTATCCTCTAATTACTCACCAATTTTCATGAAACTCGATGGAGGTTCAACGAAATCGGAGGTGAAAACTTTCAGTGACTGCACTATATCGGCTGTTGCGCGAAATAATTCTTCTACTGTGGAGCCACACCATTGTCTAATATTACGCAGACATGAAAGTTTCTTTCGATCAATCCATTTCTTTCCCTCCACTTTTCCTGGTATTATAAGGCGAAGCAGATGGTATCTAGGTCCTGGAATTATATGGCCGAAGTATTCTGTTTTTCTCCTTTCTATGACGCTTATAAGCAGACGTTCTGAATTGATCATTTGAAAAACATCTTCATTGGAAGTATGCGAAACCCACGATATATTTAGGATTCGTCGATAGCACCACAATTCGAATGCTTCTAATTTGTTTAGCATTGTGGTTTTTAACATATATGTCTCACAACCATTCAATAGGGCTTTTCATCGATTGTCATTTGTTTCGCTTCTGCCATATGGTGTATAATCTGTGTATAATATTAATATACACAGATTATACGACATATGACAGAAGCTCGAAAAAAATGACTGTGAATGAAAAGTCCCATAGGATGGTAGACCACACGTAACATTTCAGGACCTTCTTGCGAATATTCATCGACAGGTTTCTGTTACATAAAATTGGTTTCCAGGTCATAAAAGACTTACGTGATATTTATATCCTGGTTATTATCTTTTCATTAGAGTGACAATTTACTTTTAAGAGAAAGCAGACGATCTATATTAATCTTTCCAACTGCCATCCACTTTGTCTTTGAAATGTTGATTTTAAGGCCTCTCCGATAACTTTCTTCACTGACTAGGTTTAGTAGTGTCTGAAGATCTTGTAAATTCTCTGCAAGAATGGCTGTATCGTCAGCGTATCTAATATTGTTGATTACTTCTCCGCTCCGCCTAGTCTTAGTCCCTCTTGTCTGTCATCCAAAGCCTCCCTAAAGATTACTTCAGAGTACAGATTAAAAAGGGTGGGTGATAAAACACAACCCTGTCATACTCCACGTTTTATGGGTAGTTTTTAAGTACGACTGTCTCCAATTTGGATAGAGGCTACTTGATTGTAATTTAATTATTTGAGCAGTCTTATATCGTAGTGGTCAAGTCCTACTGCCCGCAGGCAATCGAAAAGTGTATTATGTTGGACTCGGTCGAATGCCTTGTCGAAACAAACATAAACGTTCTTTCGGAACTCACAACTTTTTTGTAAGAGAACTCGCATACAATACAGTGCCTCTCTAGTTCCTAGACCATTTCTAAATCCAAATTGCATATTACCCATTCTACTTTCGCACAGAAGGCACACTCAAAGACCACAAAAACTAAATATATGGCCGGGTATAGTTATTCTAACCAGTTTTTTGTAGATTTCCATTCTACTAATTATGGACCTAATGAAGATATTTCTAGGATGTTACGTACGGCGAACAATTACCAAACAGATTTAGAATTATTTAATACTTCAACTGCATCATTTAAAAAACATGTTAAAAAACTGTTGTAGCTAGCTTATGTATCTTACTTCTTCTTGTAGTATCAGTTAATTAGGTCGTTCTTTTATAGAAGGAAATTTAACAAACTCTAATTATGAAATAGGTACTACTTAGAAACGAAATTGTACCTGCCAGAAAAATAAGTTTGGAGTCAATTTTAATGAGATGGTTTCAGCAAGACGGAGCTCTAGCTTATTTTGGAGTAAATGTTAGGCGTTATTTAGATTAGACAATTTCCGGACTGGCGGATTAGGGAGTATTGAATCTAAATGGCCTCCTCGTTTACCCGATTTGAATCATAGAATAATTTTTATTATGAATACTTAAGTAGAAATTATAAAACTAAATCAGCACGTGTTGCAGAGTT
Source organism: Diabrotica virgifera virgifera (assembly GCF_917563875.1). NCBI lineage: Eukaryota > Metazoa > Arthropoda > Insecta > Coleoptera > Chrysomelidae > Diabrotica > Diabrotica virgifera. Next base: position 1,695,864 of record NC_065445.1, on the reverse strand, counting down.
AAGGTAGAGAATTATCGATGAGTCGCATTCTATCAAAGAAACTGTTAACCCTATTTTTCTGATTCGGAATACATATAGATGATTGCAAAATATGCTGTAGGTATCAGTTGTTTCCAGGAGGAAAATGATTGCAATCCATCCCTGTTGAATCGACGCTGTTAATGGTAATTTGGTTTTTATTCGTATCCAGAGTACGGCAACACCCTTGAAATTTATCGTTTTGTTATAAATGAACAGCTAACGTCAGCTCGATGCAGGGAATTCGGGAGCCTAGAGCCGGGAGCCGGGAGAGAAAACAGAATTCGAGAAAAGATGGAAAAGCCGCCTCACATAAAATGGAAATCTCACGTTTAATTTACATTTAAAATGTTCAAATGACGTATTTGAGACAAACGGCCGTCGATAGTCGTATTTAATTACATAACATTTAGATAAAAGTTACAAAGCTTTTCACGGAATCGTTAATTTCGTTTTAACTCGTGAAATGGATAATTGTGAGGAAATTTAATGTTTCAGACATGTGGAAACTCGAGTATGAAAGAACTGTACTTTAGAATGGAAAGAACTTTAATTGGACACTATGTTCTTTTTAAAAAGTATGAAAGCTCTTTGGGCGAAAGTTATTGTGAATTATTTTCTTCTTCTTCATGTGCCATCTCCTATAAGAAGGTTGGCAATTCGCACTTTTGATACCGCTGCTCTAGAGAGATTACCAGAAGTGCATTTAAACCAAGCTCTCAAGTTGTTTAACCAGAAGATGCGTCTTTTCCAAGACGCCTTCTACCCTGTATTCTTGCTTATATTATTAATTGCAACAAGTTATAATGCTCAAGGGAGAAAGCATCCCAGAGGAATGGAAAACAGCTTTCATAACCTCGATATATAAAAAAGGTAACAAATTAGACTGCAACAACTACCGAGGGCTATCAGTAACGAGTAAGGTACGTAGGATCTATGGAAGAATAATCAGAGATATGATCGAAGACGAATACAAAAACCATGAGGAAGAGGAGCAGAGCGGGTTTCGAGATCGTAGATCTTGCACAGACAACGTGTTCTGCTTGAAACAAATTATAGAGAAGAAACTAGCACGGAATAGATCAACACATCTTACATTCATATATTTAGAAAAAGCATATGATAACGTACCTATCTCGAATCTATGGCAGGTACTCCAGGAAACTTCAATCAATCATACACTTATAGAGGTTGCTCAGAATATATACAACAACATGGAAGCCCAGATAAAATTATACAACAGAATATCGGAACCATTCAGGGTCGATAAAGGCCTAAGACAGGGGTGCTGCATATTACCCACTTTTTTTAAAATCTATATTGGTAAAGCTCTCCACCAGTGGAAATCGAAATGCAAAGAAATGGGCATACATGTGAACGATGACACTTGTTTGTATACCCTCCAATTTGCCAATGATCAAGTAATATGTGCAAATGACAAAGAGGATTTCGAGTACATGACACGAAAATTGAACGAGGAATTTGAAAAATGGGGTCTGAAAATGAACACGGAAAATACAGTGTACCTCTGCGTAGGAGAAGAAACTACTGACCTGCAACTGGAAAACAATAAAACAATAAAACGATGTGAAAACTGTAGATACCTGGGAATAAATTTTAACAAAGAAGGAACGGATGATGCAGAGATAAACAGTAGAATAAATAAAGCTAGAAAATTAATTAAATCTCTGAATGGAATATTATGGAGTACAAAAATAGAAAACAAATAAAATTGAGAATATATGACACAATGATAAAAAGCACATGTCTGAAACGTGGCGTCTGAAAGAACATCAAATAAGGAAAATAGAAGCCACAGAAATGGATGCATTAAGAAGAGCAGCTAGAAAAACGAAACTTGATAGGGTTCGAAACAACACAATTAAGGAAGAAATGGGTCTAAAAGAAAACACGACTGCATAGATAGAAAACAGCTTATATGGTATGGGCATGTTCAAAGAATGCCAGAAGATAGACTACCAAAGAAAGTAGCAAAATGGATACCACCGGAACACAGGAAACGAGGAAGACCAAAGAAATCGTGGATGGAAGGAGTTCGAAGATCAATGAGCGAACGAGGATTGACAGAAGAAGATTGTAATGATAGGACGCGATGGCCATTGAGCATCGGACAACGTCACAGGACGTTCTAACCCGAATCTATACTCATGACATATTCCATAAGCTTTTTAGTTGGGAAGCAGTTTATTAGTACTTACAGTGTAGAGTGTTTGTTGTTTCCTGTAATATAATTATTTTAAATAGTTACTGATGCAGAAGTTCGTTAGTAGAGTTTAAAAGAGGACCCATGTAGAACGACAAGAATTTGGATATTTATTGATGTGAAATGATAATATTAATCGTGTTTTCTCCGGCTCGTCAAATATTGGTACAAGTTATTTGCTTTTTATGTTCTATTAGACAAAGACAGCAATAAAAGAAAATATCAGTTAACTAAAAACGGAGGAAATAGAAATATTGGACAGTTGAAAAGAACACTACAGAAATATTTGGGGCGAACTGGCAGAAGAACTTAGAGGAAAACGAAGTATTGGAAAGCTTACCGGAGATAACAAGAGCGGAGATGGACGAAGCCACGAATAGAATCAAAACAGGAAAAGCATATAGGGAGGACGAAATTACGCTAGAAATGATATCTGAAGTATCTAGGAAAAACGGAAAAGAAATGGATGTGGATAATTTCCAAAAAAAAGCTTGGAAGAATCAAAAGATACGTGAGGAATGGGAAAATAATTTAATCGTACCAATACATAATGAAGGAGAAGAAATCCAATATGAACACTATAGAGCAATATACCTAGTCCAAGTTAGCTATAAACTATATATGTTATAGTCAAAGCCCGAACTTCAGGCACTCCTAGGTTTGACTAGGCAATTCTCAGGTCTGACTGACGGTCTCAGTCAAAGCCCGAAATAAATTACAGTTTCGGCCTTTGACAAGTCAAACCTAGGAGAGACTAAGTTGGTCAGGCAAGGGTCGAAATTTAATTTTATGAAATCGGGGTTTGACTAGTCAAACCCCGATCAGCTATTTAAATGTCGTAATTTGTTAGATTAGGTTCAATAAAACGTCATTTTTTAATTTTAATGTTTATTATTTTTATATTGTCGCAATTAAAATAAAAAAATATACTGTTTATTCTCACATGTTGAGGCATTATGTCATTTAGATTTGCACAATACGTTAGATCTTTTCCTCACATAATTTTGAAGACCATTTCTTGTTGCAGTAGGATTTTATAAAGCCTTGTCCTCCAAATTTAGAATATTTTGTACTAATTTCTCTTAGAGACAGCTTAACGTCTGGAACATCTTCGAAAATTCTCTTTGCATTCTCTTATTTGATTTCCTAAAAACCGTGTGTTTATTTTTCCTTATTTCGTATCAACTCTAAATAAGCCGTCAATTGTTTTATCGTCAACTGTGAAAGAAGATATTGCAATCATAGACAAAACTAAGGATCACCATAATACTAACGAAGCCCATGGACCGTCGTCACTAGGAGAGGAAGAAAATTGTCAAACAATTCAGATTACCTCTTTAGATATGGTTTGTTGTATTGGCCAAAAAGAGTGCTCTGACGCACATACGTGCGTAATTTGTAGTCAGGTGGTGCATATTGTATACGCACACATATTTTGACAGCACACTTGGTGCATACTATGAAGGTTTTGAAAGAAAAGTTACATGCATGCGTTGTGCACACACAGAAAAGATTAAAATAAATAAAGGAAAAGCGACTGAAGGTCTTTATGCTCAAGCTAATGCTATGGAACGATTAAGTGAAAAAAAATTCCTCCAATTTCGATCGGAAAAACTGTAACAATACTTATCCCTAGCTTTAATACAGCCAAAGGAGATGCTCGAAATATTGTGGGTATCATACGATTGCAATATCTTCTTTCACAGTTGACGATTTATATAGAGTTGGTGCGAAATAAAAACAATAAACACAGTTTTTGCAAGAAATCAAATAAGAGAATGCAAAGGAAATTTTCTTAATTTCAAAGATAACGTTTCAGACGTTAAGCTGTCTCTAAGAGAAATTAGTACAAAATATTCTAAATTTGGATTACAAGACTTTATAAAATGTTACTGCAATAAGAAATGCTCTTCAAAATTATGCAGGTGTAAAGATCTAACGTATTGTGCAACTCTAAAGCCATAATGTCTCAACATGTGAGAATAATCACTAATTTTTTTTATTTTAATTACGACAAAATAAAATAATAAACATTAAAATTAAAAAATGACGTTTTATTAAACCTAATCTAAAAAATTACGACATTTTAAGCTAGATCGGGGTTTGACTAGTCAAACCCCGATTTCATAAAATTAAATTTCGACCTTTGCCTGACCAACTAGTCTCTCCTAGGTTTGACTAGTCAAAGGCCGAAACTGTAATTTATTTCGGGCTTTGACTAAGACCGTTAGTCAGACCTGAGGATTGCCTAGTCAAACCTAGGAGTGCCTGAAATTTGGGCTTTGACTATAACATATACACGGAGTATGTACAGAGAGTAGCTACGTTAAACCAAAACTGAAAAAGGAACATATATCATTTAGGCCAGATAGGCAGATAAATGACAACCAATATATATTCAGAAATTTAATAGAAATAAAAATAGAAGAAAACGAACTGTACATGACTTTTATCAACCTAAAGGTAGCTTTGGATTCGATTGAGAGGAAACAATATGGAAATGTCTGGAACAACTAAAGGCAATTAAAGCCATAATCATAAAAAGTGCACACAAAACAATCAGAAGAAAAGTACAACTGGGAGGCTGAAGATCCAATCAATTCAAAGTAAACAAAGGAATAACAGGGAGATAGTTTAAGCCCAGTGCTGTTTGTATTGTATTGCTTGTTTGTAATTGGTCCAACCGCAGGCAAGTTTACTCCACTGTTATAAAATTTTGACACTAATGACATTTATCAAATTTTGACACTAGTGATATTTCATAGGTTAATTAAATTATATCGGCGATTTTTGTGTTTTCTGTGTTATTCCTTTAATTTTTAGATTGTTAGTCTGCTTTTATATAAAAAGCAGTTGTTTTTGGAACTCTTTAGCGACGTATTAATTTAATATAATATTTATGGATTACCGTTGAGGGCCGACGAGATCAACCAAAAAAGTAGATGTATTTGGTTATTATTCTAGTGACTTTCTTGGGTGTGAATCTTTTTTTTTTTAGTTTACTCCTCCTGGTTAAAAAATAAACATAGAACACAAAGATGTACAAATGGAAGTCAAGAGAAAAATACGCAAGAAACATACGCAAACGAATATGTAAGAAGAATTATGAAGAAATAGGAAACAATAGGAAAATATATTGAAGAATAAAAGACAATGGCCAAAAATAGCAATGCATGGAAAAATGGGTAAAGGAAAAACTGGAATGCGACGTCTGAAAAGGTAAAAGCATAATATGAGAAAAAGAAGAATTTCTATTTCTACAGAATTCTACACAATCATGTGTAATATGTAATATGTATTCGATTCTCCTAATATTATCAGTAGTAATTGCACAAGAGCTCTAAAATTATTGAATTTTTCCCGAGTGACACTTTGACAGTTTTAATTTCACGACCCGAAGGCGAGTGAAATTATGTCAAAGTGTCACGAGGGCAAAAATTCTATATTAATTTTAGAGATCGAGTGCAATTTGTTGCGATTATTTCATGAATAAAACTGTTCAAAACCAAAATTTTACTGTAATTTATTTATGTAAGTACAAATTACTAATACAATTAAACACACAGTTGTTGTAAATATTCTTGACGGTTGGAAGTCATCCCTTTTATAATTTTTAAAACATGAATTGTCATTAATATCACTGAATGTATTTTTTCATAGCAATGAAGGGCATCTGACGTAATATACTTGACGACGGGAAATTATCAAAAATTATCGGGTATAATATCACAAGAGAGTGAGAATAAATTGAAAATAATGCGACAGTTTTTCGAAAATTTGTTGTCTGGCAATAGACACGAGAGCCCGTAGGGCTCGAGTGGCTATTGCCCAATGACAACAAATTTGACTAAAAATGAAGCATTATTTTCTTATTTATTCTTACTGTCGTGTGATATTCGTAAGATTATTTTTTAATACGTATATTATGGATATTTTCTTAAATGTGACAGTTGTCAAAAATAGGAAACTGGTTGCCATTAAACAGAAACAATCTGCTTAAAAAAATTCTATCGGTAATTTTCTACAGTAGATAATTCTCAGTATAATTTTAATCTGATTGGACAGAATTAAACACGTGATCAAATATCTTACTATAGGATTGGAAGTTAAAATCATCAAAAAATAATCAGTTTAATTTTTATTTCTGTAGCTTTCTATTGGTCAGAATCTCCTATGAATGAAATAATCATGTATATTTATCTTGCACATGTATAAATAAACAATAAGGAATTCATATTGTTTGAACGTTATTCTTAACCCCTCTTTGTTGTACGCCAATGTCGTCAATGTATATGTATGTGACACAAAAACGTTAAAAAGTGTTATAAAGATGCTAATACTTTTCTGGAATAATATTTTCAGCTTCTGTGAACGCGATTGAAAACAAAAAGTAGATGCTGATCAAACTGGTTTTCCTTCGATTCCGTTCTTTCGTTTCTTCTTCTTTAAATATTTATGGTCTCAATAAAAACTTTGTGGCCGTTTGAGAGCGCTTGCTTAATATACTGGATAGTTTTGTCATCATTTGACAGTTCATATAAATACAATGCCTATTGACAATTAACTTTCCGACTGAATGAATACTTTCTCAAGTGATTCAAAGGATCTAACGATAGCCCGAGATAATTGCGATTCTGTTTAAAAAATAATTTATATTAAGCTACTAATATTCAGATTTTTAGTGAATTAAATTCCATTGAACATGGCAGAAGATGATAAAAAAATAGAGGAAGATAAACAACAAATTAGGATGGCGATCTTACTATACATATTTAGGGGGTAATAAGCACTATAAGCGTAATAAGCATATAAATTACAATTCGAAGGACCCCTCACTAACGTGGGAATAAAAGAATAAAAGCATAAACAAATATGTGATTTATTGATTAACTATCTATATGGGAAATAAGCCACAATTAAATTGAAAAAAATAATTTTATTAACGTTTCGACGCCAAAGTCGTTGTCAAAATACAAAATACTACTATGTAGTATTATATATTGTAGTATGTAAAAAATAAAGATTTAGGCGTCGAAACGTTAATAAAAAATTTTTTTCAATTTAATTGTGGCTTATTTCCCATATAAATAGTTAATCATAAAAATACCACAAGGAAATAGCTTCAGAACAACATGTGATTTAATGACTAATATAACTTTGTTACTATTACTAAATTTAGATTTGGTCAAAGTTAATGTTCTTATATTTCAACCGCCGAATTCACTGTCCAATTCACACTAGTCCGCGAAACACAAACACAACAGCACCTTTACAGTTTAAAGCATAGGCGTAACCAGGGGTGGTTTTGGGGGTTATAGCCCCCAAAAAATTGGGATGTACTTTGAGCTCTATACGCTTAACACTAAACCCGCCAGTATTTGTAACCAGTAGTTGTAACCCCCCTTAGGATCATCCTCGTTACGCCATTGGTTTAAAGATCACTAACTAGAACATGAAGTAAGGATCTTTTCTTTAGAACTAATAAACTTAATTAATAATGAGCTTTTGCGTAACGTGCAGCTTTTAAACGATAAGCGAGACACATAATAACTATCAATTGCGTCCAAACTCGTAGATAACTAAACGATTACTTTTTTCACAAAAAGCGAGAGTTGTTAACTCTAAAACTAATAAATACAACGTGTAGACTAGAAAAATTCTAACTCGATACTTATAACAAAAATGCGCGAGAGTTGTAGCTCTAAAACTAATAAAAGCGGAGTCCAGACCTCGCTGGGTTCTAAATGGATACTAACTGCTTAAAATTGCGCTGCAGGAATTGGTGGAGGACAACTTTTCGATGGATAAAACCACCTTTTGAATGCATTGTATCATTTGTACCTGGAATTTCTTGGGCACAAGTTACACAGTAGGTTTTATGAAGATAGAAATCATTTTGCTACCACTGTTGTGGCAACGTTTGGGAATATGATATATATTATCAGAACATATTTGGGAACTTAACTATAAACACTGAAAACGTTTGTTTTCTATACTTTCACAAAATTTATTATAACTATGTGATTACAGCTGTTTCGGCAGAGTGCCTTTCTCAAGCGATTTAGTTTACTATGGGTTTGCCTTTGTAAAGTCTTTGGCTGAATAGGATGAGTAGTGGGGAGCTGTTTGTCTCGAGTTGGTCATTCAGAATTATATCTGTATTTTTTAATTTATTAATTTCCATAGATTCTAATAAAGATAGCTTAAGGCCTTTATTTTGAATATGCAGAATTTGAAACTCTTTATTAAAAGAATGATTATGATCTAGAACAGGGGTGGGCAAACTTTTTTTAGAAAGAGCCACAAAATTTTTTTGTCTATTACCGAGGGCCGCAATACAGTAACGGTTCCAGAATGTTTTGGGGAGGGGGTCATGGATCTTGAGGATGATTTAATTACTTTTATCCTATGCAAGGTCACTTAGTCTTAATACCCCTACGATAAGTGGATTTTCAATTATTTTTTGGATGAGCCTATTTTTTGTTTGACAGCTCTCGGTTTTTCTTTTTTTTAGAATTATTGAATTAATATTTATTTTCGTTTGGGGGGTCATCCCCCCTCTGGATCGGCCACTGCGGATCCGCCACTTATTTTGAATTTCGTTTGAAACTATGGTAGAATTATTTTATTTTTAAATTAAATAAACATATTTAGTATAAAATTCAAAGAATATTAAAAAAATAAAAATGTATACCATTTTTATTCAGTTGCAATGCGAAGGCAAAACAATCTTACTTTTCAATTAGAATACGGAGCGCTGTCCAGTCCTCTGAAAGTGTACCAATAAGTTTTCAATTTAAAAATTTTTTAGTAATGTTTTTAATATTTTCAATATTATTAATTTTGCTATTAGGATTGAAAACTACTTCATCTTTCAATTGCCAGATGACGCTAGTCACCTAATACCTTCACTTCGGTTGCAATGGTGGGAAAAGCTCTCGGTGCTGGTCAATTAGGAATTAGGGTATGGAGAACAGTGCCTACGTTCTCTCCGATGAGGCTCCAATAAGAGCCGAAAATCGCGATTCAGAGGACTGGACTGCGCTCCGTATTCTAATTGAAAAGTAAGATTGTTTTGCCTTCGCATTGCAACTGAATAAAAATGGTATACATTTTTATTTATAGTCGTATTACTCCGTAGAGTAACCAGGTGCATTTTCCGTTGGAACTATACCAAGCTGCAGACGGGGGATGTGAATTGCATAGTGTAGAATTCCTTCCCTTTGTCTTCACTGCAGCATCCATGTGCTTGCATATTGTAGAAGCCTTGGAGGTGTGTGTCACCAGGAAAGGGTACCAATAAGTTTTCAATTTAAAAATATTTTAGTAATGTTTTTAATATTTTCAATATTATTAATTTTGCTATTAGGATTGAAAACTACTTCATCTTTTAATATTAAAAAAATTCAAGACTTAATATTGAAAAATAGGCCAACTGTGGCAAATTTTTACAGACACTTCAAAAAAAAAAGATTTTGCATTAAACATCAGAACTCGTAATTGGATCATATGAAACAAAAAATTCAAAAATATTTTATTAGCATGAGTTTCTTGAGGTAACGCTCCCGAGTTTTTTTGGTTTTAACGATTTTTGAGATTTTAATATCACCCAGAAGTCAAAATAACGAATTTTTTTGTAAAAAAGGGTGAAAATCCACATAATTATTTTAAACAAAAAATAAGCCTAAAACAAAAAATATCTTGACAGATTTACCTTACGAAATGTCTAAAAAAAATCTATAAAAAATTTCAGGTGGATCTGTCAAGTAGCTTTTGAGTTACAATGTCCACCGCTTTTGAGGCGGAGAAGGGATTTGAGGAATCCCTTGAAAGAATGCAAAATGACCAAATCAGAAATATAATGGGAGACAAGTCAATTAGCATAGACGAAATTCAAAGGAGACAACTGATCTGGGATGGTCATCTAGAAAGAATGGACGACAACATGCTGCCAAAAAATTTTTAAAATGGACGTGAAGGGAAATAAAGAAGAGAGGAAGGCCGAAACAATCCTGGTTAGGCGGCATCAGAAGGCAATAATGTCGGAAAGGAATCTTCACCCTGGCGAATGGAACGACCGATGAAGCTGAAAACTGGAAACCGGAAGGCGAAAAACGCTATAAATAACCGGGATAATAATAAAATATCAAACCGGTCATTTAATGATAAATGAGCTACCACTTCTTATTTTCTGCGTCAAAACGGTAAATGTTATCGTTTAGCCCCTTTCAAGAAACGACAAAAGCATCATAATAGTGTACTTCTCCCTAATACACTTAATGTACTCCACTGGGTCGTCATTCGGAAGCAGTAGTAGGTGGGCCGTTTCGCGTTTTGTTTCCTTTAATCCGTCTCTTTTGTTTAGTGGAAATGCGCTATTTTGACGATTGTCAGTGAAAGGGGAACCAAAGTTGAAATTGAAGACTATTAGGACCACGTTAATGGTCGAGTTAGTCTGGAATTAATTTGAAAATAAATGTTGCGTTTGTGTTCTATGTGTTGGCCGTATTTGTTTTTTAATGAACGCCATTAGTTCCCGAAGGGCTCTTGCCCCCTTTATGTTCAATGTTCATTTCGGTAATTTCAACAGTTTCTATTTAGGTTACAAGTGCATTATTTGCTTAATGGGAAGGAAAAGGAAGACCTGTTACTTTCACTACCAATTTCCCTGGTTTTGGTTATTGACTTTTGATTACTACAAAGTCCTATTAAAAATGATGGTTCGTTTCATTGAACAATAAAAATTGAATTTTCTCCATTTATAAATCTTTTCACAAGCGTTAAAAGAGGATAACACCAGAATAACTGATAGGAGAGGTGCTGAGGAGGCTTATGTCCTGGAGTGGACAAGAGAAGAAGCTGGATGATGATGATGATGATAAAATATTTACTTTGAATCAGCTTAACAAAAAGAAGTAAGAAAATTAACAAAGTCAAGTTTATTTATTATATTATAAGGCGACTATAATATAACAAACAAATATATATTGATGTGATCTTGATTATTGATATGAGATAATATTCTTATATGTCATTTAATTTAATCAATGCATCAATAATAATCTAATTAATTAACCGGATCACATATCAATATGTTTTCAATCTCAGGGCGAATTATAAAATTAATTACTTACTTACGTGGCTTCTAAGTATTTCTCAATGGTTCCTAATCGGGATAGGAAAGAAAAGAGTCAAATAATACACACATATGGGTTACAATTATAATCAATCTATTGTTTATTTTATTTAAATGGCAATCACTGCTTAATATGTGCTAGATCTTATTATTCTTAAACATAACATTTACAAATGGGAATCTTATTTCCTTTTGGTTTCCAATTGAAAGTTTTTATTAACATTTAACTATTAGGATTTATTAGCAACAATTCTATTTAAGTTTGATGAAGCTTTTCTGATATTATTGATTATGTTCTTCAATTTATAATGTGGTATTTAATACGAAAAACCCATACATTCATGTCCAAACAAATGAGACTGACCTTTTTCTGGTGAACTGAGAATGTCTTCACACAAGACCCGTTTCCTGCTATCCTTGGCTGCGATCAAAACCTCGTCCTGGCTTTCAGTAATGTTCTCCTTTGAAGATTAGCTCGTATGGCTCTCGTTCCTGCTTCTGTCGTGATGCTGTGTTCTATCTTTTTCGAAACTGCAATCAGCTACCGGGACACTCTTGGCTCAAGGAGGTTCTTTACTCTCAACCTGGCCTACCTCTCGTTCCACGATAGATCTCCACACTCACGGAACTACACCGGCTTTCTCACTCTCCGTACACTACCGTCTACTACTGGACTTCACTTCTCGACAGCTCAAAACATTCTGATCTATCTTTTCATTCATTCCCCTACTTTCTAAATATCCCTTCCAGATTCACAAATCAAACTTCCACCACCAACTCTCATTCGCAGTCTTCCTCAAAACCAATTTTTAATCTTTCTAAATATGCTTAATGGATTTCAAAGAAAATAGTTAATTCCCATTCTAAAATTACTTTCTACTATTTACAAAATTTAATGACCTATTATCTACTTCAACTGAGTCTTATTTAGCATAGGCTAATGATCGAACCTTCCGCGAACAACGATAATGGTACGCGCCATTCACTTTGTTTATTCTCGGCGCATTGTCCCGAGTTTCGTAAGCTTATTCTAATCACTTCTTAAAATTAAATATAACAATTTGTTGTATACAGGTTGTTCTAAATTTATATGCCCGTGGTTGAGAAAATTGAAAATATTTTATATTAAATTGAATTCTGTTTATAATTATCAAAATTTAATTTTCAGATCAAATAGAAATATAACAATATATGTATCCAGGGAGATTGATTAGTGGGGTAAAGCTCCATAGATCCGCTATAGTAATAGATAGCAGTAAAAGTTAATAACAAAAATTTTAGCCACCTTTGAGCCTCACATTACAAAATTAGTTAGAATGTTACAGGGTGTTCGATAACACAGTGGCAGACCAAACTTATGTTTTTTTAAATAGAACCCCTAAATTTTATTTTAAATTCGAAATTCTGTTAACTTCTCCATCACACAAATATAAAGGTTTGTTATGTTATACAGGGTATTTACAAAGTTATAACCAATTTTATATGAAAATCGTAACAAATTCAACTCTCTGTATAAATAAAAATAAGCAAAACAGCAATGGTTTATTAATGCCATACTTTTTTACATATCGTTAAAATTTTCAAGAATGATTGATATTGCTAATTTTCTTTATATCAATTACAGGGTGAGTCAAAACGCAAGTACAATATTTTCTCAGTAATTTTAAATGGAACACCCTGTATTTTATATCACTATTGAAAAGTACCATTACCGTACTTTAATTTTTAGATAACATTCCCTATGTCTAAATGTATTAGTTTTCGAAATATTTTCATTTTTTCATGGACCAGTAGCGTGGCCACCGAAATCACCAGAATTTAATAAACTGGACGGATTTTTTGGGGTTACGTTAATAATGAAGTTTATAAAATACCTCCAACAACAATGGATGAGATGAAAAATAGAATACAAAGTGTATTTCGATGTGTTAATTTACAAATGCTTCGTAGAGTAAGTAGCTCATTCAATGATCGTTTTTAGGCGTGCATAAATGTGTAAGGAGGTAATTTTGAACACCTTATGTAATTATATATTAAAAATATTTTATGAAAAGTAGCTAATTTTGAACACCTTATGTAATTAAATATTAAAAATATTTTATGAAAAGTAGCTTCTAATTTTTTCAAACATGTTTTTTTTTTGCAAAATGCATTATAGTGTAGGAAACAGAGGTTGAACCTTGCAAAATGGACACAAGTCCGGTTTTATTTTTTTTCTGGCATATCAAGGGGTGCTTATTATAAGACTAACTTTTTCTGAAAAAATTTCGCCCCGGAACCCCCCTTTTCACCCCTTTAAAGGGGGTAATTTATGGTTTTTGCAGAACGTAGCCCTTCCTGTACCTTTTACAAAAAATTTCTTTTATAGAAATATGAAGAGGACTATATTTTCTACGATTTATTTCCGACAGTATCTCTCTATCATCCACCGTTTAGCAAGGGTGGCGCCCCAAAATTGACAAGTTTTTAAAAAAGATGTTTTTAAAAAATATATATTTTTCCCTAACTGTAACGGAAATTAAAAAGAAATGCTGCGTAAACTATTCACAAATAGATGATTGATTTTTTGGTATAGGTTTCACTTAAGGATAATTGCCCTTTTTTTAATTACAGGGTGTTACATTTTAAAAAACCCCTTTTTATACCATCTGAACCGTTTATGCTAGAGTAAAAAGACTTTCAGCGATTACCCATGTACCGGTGTTATTTACAAATTTGTATAATGCACCCCCATTTTTTCCCCGGAACCACCCAAAAAAAAAGAAGAATTAATAAATAAAGTGATTTTCTTGGAATCCTTCACACACAATGCCCTTCATTAATATGCTTCATATATCGTTTTGTGCAAGTTACTATTACCCATGCATGGACACTAAAAGCGATTTCCTAGTGCAACCCCTGTAGCCAAAAATAATAAATAAAATGGGGGGTTGAAATTTTTTTTTTGTTTTTTGCTTTTTGATCCATATGTGCATATGTTTCATCAATAGTGCTTTTCAAAAATATATATGGTTATTGCAACATCCTTGCGCAAACCACCCCTATCCTTGAAAATATACTGCAGAAACTACCCCTATACCTTATCCAGGATGTTTTTACGATTTTCTCATTACCTATTCATTTTTTTTAAACAAAACTTATACAAGCTTAAAGACCACTATTTACTCTAAAGATTAGGTCCTATTCATTTTTTTCGTTTAAGCAACCGTTACGGCACAGTGGCGCCGTAAACCTCATATATGCTTTGACGGGCTCCAGTTTTTGTATATTTTTTCGTCATCTGTTTGTTTTATTGATAAAATACTTATGTAAAATAAAACAACACAGTGTAACCTACAAATCATGACCTATGCATATTTTACATTCTTTGCTCCCCAAAGCTACAGTGGTGGCCCAAAATAAATTTTTTCATATTTTCGCCACCTACACGCATTTTATTGCGTTAATGCTACCTTAATAGCACAATATTCACCCCTAAGTGGTCGCTAAGCAGTGGCGGATCCAGGGAGGGGTGATCAGGGGGATCACCCCCACCCCTCTCAAACCAAGTGATATTATATTTGAAGATTATAAAAATATTCATTTATTTTTATAGAAATACTTATATTATATTAATATTATTTTTATAAGAATGACCTTTTATGCTTTAGCGACAGTGGCGGATCCAGCATCGTTAAGAGGGGGGTGCCAATTGGTTAAATTTCTATAAAAATAAATGAATATTTTTATAATCTTTGAATATAATATCACTTGGTTTGAGAGGGGGGGAAGTGATCACCCCCATCACCCCTCCCTGGATCCGCCAATGCGTAGCGACCACCTAAGGGTAAATATTGTGCTGTTAAGGTAGCATTAATGCAATAAAATACATGTAGGTGGCGAAAATATGCAAAAATTTATTTTGGGCCACCACTGTGGCTTTGGGGGGCAAAGAATGTAAAATGTGCATAAGTCATAATTTGTAGGTTACACTGTGTTGTTTTATTTTGCATAAATACTTTATGAATAAAACGAACAGACGACGAAAAAAAAAACAAAAACTGGAGCCCGCCAAAGCATATATGAGGTTTACGGCGCCACTGTGCCGTAACGGTTGCTTATACGAAAAAATGAATACGACATAATTTTTAGAGTAAATAGTGGTCTTTAACCTCGTATAAGTTTTGTTTAAAAAGAATACATAGGTAATGAGAAAATCGTAAAAACATGCTCGCCAAGGGATAGAGGTAGTTTCTGCAGTATATTTTCAAAGATAGGGGTGGTTTTCGCAGAGATGTTGCAATAACCATATATATTTTTGAAAAGCACTATTGATGAAGCATACGCCCATATGGATCAAAAAGCAAAAAACAAAAAAAAATTTTCAACCCCCCATTTTATTTATTTTTTTTTGCTACAGGGGTTGCACTAGGAAATTGCTTTTGGTGTCCATGCATGGGTAATAATAACGTGCACAAAATTATATATGAACCATATTAATAAAGGGCATTGTGTGTGAAGGATTCCAAGAAAATAAATTTATTTATTGATTCTTCTTTTTTTTGGGGTGGTTCCGGGGAAAAATGGGGGTGCATTATACAAATTTGTAAATAGCACCAGTACATGGGTAATCGCTGAAAGTTTTTTTACTCTAGCATAAACGGTTCAGATGGTATAAAAAGAGGTTTTTTAAAATGTAACACCCTGTAATTAAAAAAAGGGGCAATTACCCTTAAGTGAAACCTATACCAAAAAATCAATCATCTATTTGTGAATAATTTACGCAGAATTTCTTTTTAATTTCCGTTACAGTTAGGGAAAAATATATATTTTTTAAAAACATCTTTTTTAAAAACTTGTCAATTTTGGGGCGCCACCCTTGCTAAACGGTGGATGATAAAGAGATGCTGTTGGAAATAAATCGTAGAAAATATAGTCCTCTTCATATTTCTATAAAAGAAATTTTTTGTAAAAGGTACAGGAAGGGCTACGTTCTGCAAAAACCATAAATTACCCCCTTTAAAGGGGTGAAAAGGGGGGTTCCGGGGCGAAATTTTTTCAGAAAAAGTTAGTCTTATAATAAGCATCCCTTGATATACCAGAAAAAAAATAAAACCGGACTTGTGTCCATTTTGCAAGGTTCAACCTTTGTTTCCTACACTATTACTGATAAATTATTTTTCGTTTTTTATTTGTTACATTGTTACATTTACATACAAAAGTAGTTGTTTAATTGTCGTCAGTCGTCACAAAATGTTGTATTTTGTGTTTGTGTGTTTTTTTGTAAAATTTATTAATAATTTTCTTTCTTTATTTGTTACATTTACATACAAAAGTAGTTTTTATTTCAAAAATGTTGCATAGTATTGTGTTTTTTTTGTAAAATGTATTACATACTAATAAATTATTTTTATTTCTTTATTTGCTACATTGTTACATTGATTACTGGATTGATAATCAGTAATCGTCAATTGTCAATAATTCAGTCATGTCTTACTTAAAATTTAGATAAATTTAGACACCTAAAATAATTTGCTCTGAAAAATGAAAATATCTCGAAAACTAATAAATTTAGACATAGGGAATGTTATATAAAAATTAAAGTACGGTAATGTTACTTTTCAATAATAATATAAAATACAGGGTGTTCTATTTAACATTACTGAGAAAATAATATACTTGCGTTTTGACTCACCCTGTATTTGATATAAAGAAAATTAGCAATGTCAATAATTCTTGAAAATTTTGATAATAAATAAAAAATATGGCATTAATAAACCATTGCTGTTTTGCTTATTTTTATTTATACAGGGGGTTGAACTTGTTACGATTTTTATACAAAATTGGTTATAACTTTGGAAATACATAACAAACCTTTATATTTTTGTGATGGAGGATGTTGAATTTAAAATAAAATATAGGGTGTTCCATAAAAAAAATATAAGTTTGGTCTGCCACTGTGTTATCGAACACCCTGTAACATTCTAACTTATTTTGTAATGTGAAGCTCAAAGGTGGCTAAAATTTTTGTTATTTACTTTTATTGCTATCTATTACTATAGCGGATCTATTGAGCTTTACCCCACTAATCAATCACCCTGTACCCTGTAGTCGTCTTATTTTAATTGGAATTTATTAAGTAGGTTATATTATTTACACCACAGCCTTTCGCACTGTTCTACATTCTTATCTTATCGCAGTATTCCGTGAAAAATTCCGTCCAGTTTTCTGTTTTAAAATTAGTTTTCGCCGGTAGCGTTTTTCTGAGTCAGCAACGATTTCACAGTTCGTTTGATAAGTTGGATGGCTCTTTGGGCCGAATGGCGCAGGCATGGCATCGGCAAGGTGACATTTTAAAAGCTGTCGTTTTCTTTTCTAAAGTGAATATCAAGTAACGAAAAATGCGCTTATTCGCCACCCGCGTTCGCCTACAAAATGTCGTAGCTAAGGTTTCTTGAAACTCAAAATGAATGAGATATATTAGATAAAAAACGAATACACCAGACTTTTAGATCACGTACGTGCCATACTTATTTATCGGGGGTGTAATCAAGAAATTTAGACAGAAATCCTATTCAGATAAAATAAATAGTCCATGGGCCAGGTTTGTTTCATGGCCGATCAAAGTTCACAATCAAAGGTAAGAAAATACGTAAGAAATGAATTAAGTTGTATATTAATCATCCTCATCATTCTCTTTGCCTTATTCCTATGCGGGGTCGGCTTCCCTAATTGCATTTCTTCACACAATTCTATCTTGGGTCATATCAATGTCAATCCCCTTTACCAACATGTCCTGCCTTATCGTCTCCCCCACGTCTTCTTTGGTCTTCCTCTCCTACTAATTCCAGGAATCTGCACTTCAGCTATTCTTCGTATTGGGTGATTACCGTCTCGACATTGAACATGACCAAACCATCTTAACCTATGCTCTCTCATTTTGGCATCAATTGGTGTCACACCTAGACTTCCCCTAATATACTCATTTCTAATTTTATCCTTCTCTGTCACTCCACTCATCCATCTAAGCATTCTCATTTCCGCCACATGCATTCGTTGTTCCTCTTTCTTCTTCACTGCCCAACATTCAGTTCCGTACATCATGGCCTGTCTTATGGCTGTTTTATAGAATTTTCCCTTCAACTTCTTTGAAATTTTTCTGTCACACAACACACCACTCGCTTCTTTCCACTTCATCCATCCAGCCCTAATTCTACTGCATGCATCTCCATCTATTTCTCCATTACTCTGTAATACCGATCCCAGGTACTTAAAACTATTGCTTTTTACAATCAGTTCACCATCCAAAGATACCATTTTATTTGTAGTAACTCCATCTTTAAATGAACATTCCAAATACTCTGTTTTTGTCCTACTAAGTTTTAAACCTTTTTCCTCCAGAGCTTGCCTCCACTGTTCCAGTTTGTGTTCACTATTTATAAGTCTCTTTCACTATTTCCTACTAACACGACATCATCAGCATACATTTAGCACCATGGAATGTTATCCTGTAGTTTATTTAATTAAGTTGTATATTAATATTAGTGAAAAATCAAATCGTACTGTAGTTTATGGCTTGACTCTGAGGCCTTCCTTGGACCACCATTTTCAACGGGTAGACTATGTATTTGGGATGAAAGAAAACAGGCTTCCAAAAAACTACTGAATGCAAGAGAAGAGGCCTATTGGAACACCGAGAAAGTGATGGGAGGATGATGTGGATGAGGACGCAAGACATCTCCTTGCGAGTCGATCCTGGAGGAGAATGGCTACAAACCGTAACAAATGAAGATATTTGCTTAGGAAAGCGAGGGCTGAAATTGGGCTGCAGAGCCATAAGATGGAGGATGGGTGGATGAAATTTAAATACTGAAGAGTTAGTTATTCCATGGAAAAAATAGCAATCTTAATAAGGTTAAAGCACTCCTATTATTTTGTGAGTTATTTGATATTTGCTTATTATACTTATTTGGGATATTATGATAAAGATAATCTACATTAAGCATCAAAATTAACGCACCACCTTAAAAATGGGACATTTATGATGCCTCGTATTTCCTAAACCTGTTCTCCGATTTTACTGATTTTTTTAGTATATTATAGCTTTATTCTTCAAGAATATCGATGTAATATGTAATAATATTATTGCTAAACAGGTAAGTGTCATTATATACCGGGTGTAACAATGATAGTGTGTTTTACCTCAAAGTTTGGAACACCCTGTGGAATATTCTAGCGTATATAAAATATTGAAATTAAAACTCAACTGTAACCTTAGGCTTTCTTAACATTTTGCTTTTCGATTCGTTCCCTTATGTGGGATAATAAAAAAGTTAGGTACTTTAACAACTAGCCATGTTATTCATCAATACAGGGTGTTTCTAAATAAGTGCGACAAACTTTAAGGGGCAAATCATCATAAAAAAATAATGACCGTTTGCTTTATAAACATATGTCCGCAAATGCGTCGTATCCGAGATACGGGATGTTGAATTTTTTCTTACAAACTGACGATTTATTTATTGCTCTAAATCCGGTTGAGATATGCAAATAAAATTTAGTAGGTTTTAAGAGGTAGTTATTGCGCATTTTTTGGCATACAATTAAGAATTTTATATTCACCATTGGCGTGCATACGGGTCATATTACCCGTATGCACGCCAATGGTGAATATGAAATTCTTAATTGTATGCCAAAAAATGCGTAATAACTACCTCTTAGAACCTACCAAATTTCATTTGCATATCTCAACCAGTTTTAGAGCAATAAATAAATCGTCAGTTTGTAAGAAAAAATTCAACATCCCGTATCTCGGAAACGAAGCATTTGCGGACATATGTTTATCAATCAAACGGTCATTATTTTTTCATGCAGAATTACTCTTTAAAGTTTGTCGCACTTATTTAGAAACACCCTGTATTGATGAATAACATGGCTAGTTGTTAAAGTACCTAACTTTTTTATTATCACAAATAAGCGAATGAATCAAAAAGCATAATGTTAAGAGAGCCTAAGGCTACAGTTGAATTTTAATTTCAATATTTTATATACGTTAGAATATTCCACACTTCTTCTTCTTCTTCACGTACCATGTTCTTTCAGAACGTTGGCTACCATCATGGCTATCTTAATTTTATTCACTGCCACCCTAAATAGCATGCTTGTATCAACACCATACCAATCTCGCAAGTTCTTCAACCATGAGGTTCTTCTTCGTCCTGGACTGCGTTTGCCTGCTATTTTTCCTTGCATAATATTTTGTAGCAACCTATATTTGGGACCTCTCATTACATGTCCGAAGTACTCCAGCTTTCTCTGCTTGATGCTTTTTATGATCTCAGTAGTCTTGTTGAGGCGTTCTATTATTGTGGAGTTTCGAATCTTTTCCACCCAGGAAACTTTTAAAATTCTTCTATAGCACCACATTTCGAAAGCCTCAAGGCGATTTAGATCGATTTTATTCACAGTCCAGGACTCGACACCATAAAGTAAGACCGAGAACACGTAGCAGCGAAGTCGGCGGATCCTTAATGCCAATTTTAGGTATCTGTTACATATTACATAACACCTTGGACATCCTTCTAAAAGCGGCTCTAGCCTGCTCTATCCTAGATCTAATTTCGCTGTGACTTTCTGCGTTACAATTTAGTTGCTGTCCAAGGTAAACGATTTTATAGACGGTTTTATATGCTGCTGTTTACTTATTACGAGTATTTTGGTTTTCCGTATGTTCAGATCCAGACCTGCCTCCCTACAACTCTCAACGACACTATCAAGTAGTGTTTGCAGATCTTCTTGACTAGAAGCTAGGAGTACTGTATCGACCGCATATCGCAAATTATTGATGAAACACCTAAAGTATTGATGAATAACATGGCTAGTTGTTAAAGTACCTAACTTTTTTATTATCACACATAAGCGAATGAATCAAAAAGCATAATGTTAAGAGAGCCTAAGGCTACAGTTGAATTTTAATTTCAATATTTTATATACGCTAGAATATTCCACACTTCTTCTTCTTCTTCACGTACCATATTCTTTCAGAACGTTGGCTACCATCATGGCTATCTTAATTTTATTCACTGCCACCCTAAATAGCATGCTTGTATCAACACCATACCAATCTCGCAAGTTCTTCAACCATGAGGTTCTTCTTCGTCCTGGACTGCGTTTGCCTGCTATTTTTCCTTGCATAATATTTTGTAGCAACCTATATTTGGGACCTCTCATTACATGTCCGAAGTACTCCAGCTTTCTCTGCTTGATGCTTTTTATGATCTCAGTAGTCTTGTTGAGGCGTTCTATTATTGTGGAGTTTCGAATCTTTTCCACCCAGGAAACTTTTAAAATTCTTCTATAGCACCACATTTCGAAAGCCTCAAGGCGATTTAGATCGATTTTATTCACAGTCCAGGACTCGACACCATAAAGTAAGACCGAGAACACGTAGCAGCGAAGTCGGCGGATCCTTAATGCCAATTTTAGGTATCTGTTACATATTACATAACACCTTGGACATCCTTCTAAAAGCGGCTCTAGCCTGCTCTATCCTAGATCTAATTTCGCTGTGACTTTCTGCGTTACAATTTAGTTGCTGTCCAAGGTAAACGATTTTATAGACGGTTTTATATGCTGCTGTTTACTTATTACGAGTATTTTGGTTTTCCGTATGTTCAGATCCAGACCTGCCTCCCTACAACTCTCAACGACACTATCAAGTAGTGTTTGCAGATCTTCTTGACTAGAAGCTAGGAGTACTGTATCGACCGCATATCGCAAATTATTGATGAAACACCTAAAGTATTGATGAATAACATGGCTAGTTGTTAAAGTACCTAACTTTTTTATTATCACACATAAGCGAATGAATCAAAAAGCATAATGTTAAGAGAGCCTAAGGTTACAGTTGAGTTTTAATTTCAATATTTTATATACGCTAGAATATTCCACACGGTGTTGCAAACTTTCGAGGAAAAAACACACTATCATTGTTACACCCGGTATACAGCGACACTTACCTGTTTAGCAACAATATTATTAAATCGATATTCTTGAAGAATAAAGCTATAACATATTAAAAAAATCACTAAAATCGGACAAAAGGTTTAGGAAATACAACACATCAAAAATGTCCCATTTTTAAGGTGGTGCGTTAATTTTGATGCTTAGTGTATTTGTTCTCACTTGTTTGCTCATATTGACCATGTAATTAACTTTCTACACTTTTTAAGTGTTTTTTTACTTGGTATAATTTAACTTTCACTGATTTAAATTTTCTTCACATATGTGGAGGTATTCTACACACACTTATTTTAATTCATTCAGTGCTTTGCAGCATTGCAGCAGAAATGTACGCCAATGCTTCATTTGCACTGTATAAAGGCGTAGGATCTGTTTGTTTTATTGTAGTGGTTTCATGTAAGCTTCATAAATTTTAAAATGCTCGTCCTTTTTTACGAATTCATAACAGGATATACAAAGATACACAATCTGTGTAAATTCTGCGACAAAATTCTTAAAAATATTCTCATAAGTTTGTTTTCGCATTTACAAGTTGACCTTATACTGTCACCCACAAATTTACAGCTTTAAAATAATTTTTTCGGACTAGTTTTACTAATGTCACTATGTAGATCCGCTTCAACAAATTTACAATCAATATTCTAATTTGAAACAGCTTTAAAAATAGCTAATACCAATAATTAGACAATGGTATTTTGTATAGTACATTTGTCTTGTTTTACGTTTTCTTCTGCCCTAAGTTCTTTGGTCTACTGAGAGTACTTTCTATATCTGTACCTATATCATTCTAATGGTAAGTGGTAAATGTAATGTAAATTCAAGTACTTGGCTTGACAATTGTTCTTCATTCTTTAAGGTCCTTCTTTTTCTTCACCAATTTCTAACACATTTTTCTTTAAAACCTTCCGTTACTCGCGCCAATTTTTTGTGATCGAATACTCGCGCACGGTGCCGAAGACCGGGTCCAAAAATATGGGTCAGCAATAATTAAAAAAAATTTTTTTGCAAAATTGTGTACAATTATTTTATTTAATGAATATATAATCATATAATTTTATAATTATATGATTTTAAATATAATCTTATAATTTTAAAAGTAACTTTGTTCATCATCATCTTCATACGTTTCTCGTCAGTCGATACTTCCTCAAATAATTTTAATAATCTTTGTTTCTCGTTTTCGTAATCCGTATCTAAATATAAATAAACAAATATATAAACATGGAAAATAAGAAAAAGATCTTAAATTTCCTTACTAATTAAAACTATTGATGTCTGATTTAAACACAAAAATGTGTGTATAATAAATACTCCAATACTCGCTACCACACCGTGTTGCCTAATAACAAAAGTACAATACTCTTTTTTACACTGCACGTGGACTTCACTCACGGTGGTATATGGTATATGCAGCAGCAATTCAAAATTTCCACTCAATCAGGGTTACAGGAAGTTAATTACATGGCCGGTCTCACACACCGTGTGCGAGTAACTGAAGGTTAAGGTCCTTTTTTGCTTTATCTAACCATCTCTTTCTTGGTCGACCTACTCTTCTTTTGCCACCCATCTCTGTGTTTACTAATATTTTTGGTTTTTTCTTCTTTCGTTATTTCTAAATATCCCTACCATCTCATTATTGTGGCTATTACTACTTACGATATCGACGGCTCTTTAAAAAGATTACTCATGGTCTCGGCATTGCTTCTCCTCCTGTACACTTCCACCGTTTAACACCTCCAAAAATGATCCTTAATATTTTCTTTTCCCATACGTTTATTTTTTCTTCTCGTGTTTATTAACAAGAGGTAACACGTTTTGAAATAGAGGTAACAAGCTTAACACCCTGTATTTATATTTCTTAAAATTAACATTTTATTTAAAGCAAATTTGCCCAAGTCGTAATATTTTAAAGTGTAGAATCTACTTAGTCCAGGGCGCATCTGTTTTGAGATGGACGTTGAGAGGTGACTCAAATTTTTTTGCAGAAATTGCTTGAAAATAAATCAAATAATAATATTTAAGTTATCCTCCCACTCAAAATGGTCCGGAATATTGTTTAAATAATCAAAATGTCAAAATATGAAGGAAAAATTCGATTTTTTTATTGGTTTTTGGATTAAAACTTTAAAACTATTCATTTCTGAGAAAAGTTGTACTGACATAAAAGTTGCGTAATTAAATTTACTACATATAATATAGGATTGGTTAAAAATTTTAAAAATTGTCATCCTTGTTGCAAAATAGCAATAATTGCAAAAAAAACCATCAAAAAACAAGTATTTGTATTTTACGTTTTTCAACCATTTATGCTACACTTAGGACCTTCATATATGTATTACACAAAAAAACTATACGATAAAATAAAACAATATTGTAAAGTTCATTAAGATCGGTTCAACAGATTTTGCAAAATAAATTTTGCAATCCAGGTTTAGCTAAAAAAATTCATTTTTTCAAAATGTTGCAGGACTGAAAATAAAGCAGATAGCAAGTTGAATTTTTTTTGCATATAGAAGAGTACCGTACCTTTCATTTGCAATTTGCAGAATTAAAATCGCTTAACTACCACGGCGTCAGGATTTTTTTAAATAAACATTAATTTTTGGTGCTACGCGCAGGACAGCGGTGTTCGATTCACACAAGTTGATTTCCACCAAAATTTCTTCCAATATTTATCTAATATATTATTTTCTTACTCTATATTTTGTTGTATTTTAATATTTTAATTCTACAAAAATCAAACTAATTTGATTATTGTTTGTGAAATATTGTTTAAACAATTGCATATGTTTAAAAATAATAAACTTTTATTCTTTAAAGTTAAAATATATATGAACAAAGAAAAAAAAGCTAAAATTGCTAAAAAAAGTGTTATTTCAAAGGACAGTGTACGTGTTTTTATTTTGCAATAAACAAATTTATTTATTTATATGGAAATGTACTAAAAATTAAAATGTATCAACCATTATCAAAGGTCATTGGAATGCCCAATCAGAGCAAACTATCCGCTGTCCTGCGCGTAGCACCAAAAATTAATGTTTATTTAAAAACATTCCTGACGTCGTGGTGGTTAACCGATTTTAATTTTGAAATTTGCCAATCAAATGTACAGTATTGTTATATATGTAAAAAAATTGATCTTGCTGACTGCTTTATCTTCAGTCCTGTAACATTTTGAAAAAATGATTTTTTTTTGCGAAACTGGATTGCAAATTCTGTTGACCCGATCTTAATGGAATTCACAGTATTTTTTTATTATATCATAAAGTTTTTCTGAATAAAATATAGGTAGTGAATCATAAATGGTTGAAAAATGTAAAATGCGAATACCTAATTGTTTTTTTATGTTTTTTTTTCGAAATTATTGCTATTTTGCAACAAGGGTGACAATTTTTAAAAATTTTAACTAATCATATATTGTAGGAAATTTAATTGCATAACTTTTATGTCGGTAAAACTTTTCTCAGAAATCAATACTTTTTGTTGTTCTGAAGCTATTTTCTTGTGGCATTTTTACAATTTTAACTATTTATAATGGGAAATAAGCCACAATATTATTAAAAAATGATTTTTATTAACGTTTCGACGCCCAAATCGGGTGCCGTTGTCAAAATACAAATACAAATAGTAGTATTTGTATTTTGACAACGGCACCCGATTTGGGCGTCGAAACGTTAATAAAAATCATTTTTTTAAAACCTTTTTATATACTCGGCTTGGTTGGTGTCACGGACTCCGCAAATTTTGTAATCCATTTTAAAAATAGTTCTAGGCTACCTAGACACCTGAAATTTTCAGGATAGCTTAGAACTAGCTAACAATGCAATATTTAACTGCTATTATACAGGGTGATTAATTATTAGTGGAGTGAAGCTCCGTAGATCCGTTATAGTAATGAATAGCGATAAAACTTAATAACAAAAATTGTAGCGAACTTTGAGCTTCACATTACAAAATTAGTTAGAATGTTACAGGGTGTTCGATAACATAGTGGCAGACCAAACTTATGTTTTTTTAAATAGTACACCCTGTATTTTATTTTATATTCGAAATCTTCGTAACTTTTTTATTACAAAAATATAAAGGTTTCGTATGTTATACGGGGTATTTACAAAGTTAAAACCAATTTTATATGAAAATCGTAACAAGTTTAACTACCTGTATAAATAAAAGCAAGCACAAGGTCAATTGTTTATTGACGTCATATTTTTTTATTCATTGTCAAAATTTTCGTACATGGATGTTTTGCTAATTTTCTTTATATTGAATACAGGGTGAGTCAAAACGCAAGTACATTATTTTCTCAGTAATTTTAAATAGAATACCTTATATTTTATATCATTATCGAAAAGTACCATTACCATACTATAATTTTTGTATAACATTACCTATGTGTAAATTTATTAGTTTTCGAGATATTTTAATTTTTCAGAGCAAAATTATTAATAATTACTAGTCTAAATCTTTCCAAATTTTAAGTAAGCCATGACTGATTAATTGTCTAAAACTTACAATTTACGATTACTGAGTATCAATCTGTAATCAACGTTGGCTACAATTTTTGTTATTAAGTTTTATTCTATCTATTATGTACTTATAACGGATCTACAAAGCTTTACCCCAGTGACCAATCACACTGTATGGATAAATCGATTTTTTTTTAATTTCAAACTATTTTAAAAATGTGACTAATGCAATGATATTTTAAAGTACGTTAATAAATCGATATCTACAAATTGATGGTGCCTCAGTGGCACCATAAATTCCTATAAATTCACCTAAAATGACACCTCAGTTAATAAATCTTTCCTATAAATAATAAAAAGGTTTTATTACAAAAAACTTATTTTTTATAAAAGTGTAATTATTTAATAATATTGTGGCTTATTTCCCATTATAAATAGTTAAAAATGAATACTTTTTAAGCTATAATCAAAAAACAAAGAAAAAAATCGAATTTTTCCTTCATTTTTTGACATTTTGATTATTTAAACAATGTTCCGGGCCTTTTTGAGTGGGAGGATAACTCAAATATTATTATTTGAGTTATTTTCAAGCAATTTCTGCAAAAAAATTTAAGTCACCACTCAACGTCCAAATGACAATTTTTCGTATTTGTGTATATCTAATGACTAAATATACATTTTGAACTTCCTTTACAACTACCCACCCCATTAAAATTAGTTACGATTGATTATAGCATGCATTTTGATCCGCATTTTTTAATAACATTCTCCAGGAAACCCATCAGAAACAAAATGCTCGCATTACATTTTTTCGGAAGGGACGTATGATTGATGGTCAGACACACGAGCACCAGGACTTTATGAAACTAATATAAAACTCCATTTTCTATTATCCCTACGGCGTAATAGACGGGCAAAGGCAATGTTCGCTCTTCTTCTAATACAATGAGTAATCAAAAATAGCCCCTGAAAAAGGCGAAAATGTGTTCTCGATGTAATTGTAAGAGGTTTTAATGTTCCACATGCACAAAACCACTTGTTACGACTATAATCGGACTAATAAAGTACTTGATGGTGGGTTGATCTTTTGTTAGGGTTGTAGAATTGTGTATGTGTCATCAAAAAATGCATTAACGCAATAAAGTCAATAAGGTAATGGATGTTTTGTTACAAACAGGATACATTTTGATGTATTTCATTTAAATCGATAGTAAATAGTTTGAAGGGGATGTTAGAATTTTAGTGAAACTCAAATCAAATTTTTGGCGCAGTCAATAGAATAACTTTTATAACATCCATATTAGTTTCTTTCGGAGTAACCTAATTGAGTCCCAGAATTTATAATCCGTCTTTCCAATAGCCGAGTTGAGTCCCGAAGATGGGTACGTAATGTTACGGTGTACGTAATGTTTTCTAGGAATGAGAAAACAATAATTTATTTTATAACATATAATTTTATTACCAAAATGCAATCCTAAAATATTTACAGTAAACAATATAACCACATTTACATGCCAAATCTGTGCTAAGTAAGGTATTTAAATGCCAGTCTATGTATATGTATGTTTTTTTCTATTTGGCAATAAGAAGAAAACCAAAGGTATATAATGATCTTCTTTTAGATCATGGATGGAGAACATTTGCATAAAAAACTTTGAGCAATATTCAAAAGTTCAATTGCTGTTGTAATAAAACAATAATTTGGTTTTTGTATGTCGTTTACCATTAGAAAATCCTCCTTTTTGTTGGTATTCACTGGAAATGTTCATGAGTTTCTTCCATACTTTTTGGCAATTTAGGCAGAAGAGATCGTCGGGCGTTATACATATTTTTCTGACCAATTCCACATCTTTGGTAGCCAAGGTACTAATATTGCCATTTCGTAATTCCTCATGCAAAATTTTCATATCCCCCATTTTCATAGGTCGTTCACTGATATCTTCTACGGTCTTTCACTTCAAGGATTTACTAAAATTTGACGATTGAATACATCTTCGTTTAATTAACTATGATTGTGGTCATCCATAATTTCCGTCACTACGTTGTCCCCTTGGGTTTTTAAAAATGCTTTACATTTTTCTTTCGTCTGTGCACAACAAATCCAACGCTTGCCGTCATTTTTTAAATAATTTTGAAAACGATGTTTGAAGCCATTCAACACAATCAATTATTGTTTTTCTTTTTCACTAAGAACGATTTTCATTGGCAATCAACTTAACACTGTATCGTATACAGATAGATCGCACTTTATACTAAATATTTTGTGGTATACATATTACTTTTTATTTGATTACCATAAATGCATAACCAATAAAATACTTACAAATTAAAAAGCTATTATAAGGTAATTAGAAGGATTTCGATGCCCGGGACTCAATTCGACCATGTAAATATTTTGACCCTTCTTAATTCAGGTATACGGGACTCAATTTACCTATGCCCGTTTTTTTATTTGCAATTAATACTCCTACTTAAGTACTTGAATTTCAAATAATAAACTTAGCAACAACGGAAGACTATCTGTTATAAGTACTAAATTTGTCCATAAAGCGTCCTGTGTGCTTATTCAAAGCGAATAATGAGAATATGGTTACAAATATGTAGTAACAGAGGAGCAGATGCAGATATCGACGTTTTCCTGATAATGCCAAAACTTAAGTAAAAATAAAACTAAAAAAGTGCAAAGCATACCTACTGAAAGCTACTTAAAAGTAGGTGAAACATGTCAGAAATTGTGAAAAGATGTAAACAATTAAAAGAAACCTCTCAAAAGTGGGTTAAATATGTCAGAAATTGTGAAAAGGTGGAAAAAAATTGGGGGAAAACTAAAGAAGTGGGTTAAATATGTAAAAAATAGCACAAACTATAAAAATAAGAAAAATCTACTTAAAATTGAATAAAACACGTCAGAAATTGCGAAGAAGTGTAAAAAATTGGAGCAAACCTGTAAAAAGTGGGTTAGTTATGTAAAAATAGTGAACAAGTGTAAAGCGATAGGGAAAAGCTACTTAAAGGTGGGTAATATGTAAGAAATTTTAGATAATATTTTATTCAAGTGAGTTCTAAAATCGCCATAATGTCGAAAAAACATGCTTTAATTTTCCTAAACTAATACTTTAACAAAGATATTGTTTGACTTCATTTCGCAGATATCATTTCATATACATTTCGCAAAAAATAAAAAAATATGATTTCTAATTTACTCGCAAATCAAATCCGCAATACAACGGTGAGGTTGACGCCATCAAGTTTTCTCACGTATCTTTTTATGGAAAGTCTACGGTAGTTAATTTCTTCTTCTTCTGCTTCTTCCGATTGAGTAAACAATAACCGATTCGTGCTGGTTTTTTCACAGAAAATTATTATTATTGCCCCCGACGGTGCACTTCCAGAGGTCGTTGTGATCGTCTCTCTATGGATTTTATTAAAGCTCCGAGTTTCTTAACGAAAAAAAGAACACGATCGAAAGTATACAGGGTGCCTAGTATGGTAGGTTACTGAATAGACAAAAACTGAAGTCAATGCATTTATTTTTCTATAGGAATGAAATGACGACGTATGCCTTAAACATTTATTTGCCAATTATGACGCTTTTAGGCTTCCAAGACAAGGCTTGTTATTCAATATTTCTGAGACTTTTTAAATACATGATTATCTCAAGAGCCTAAACAAATACAGGGTGTAACAAAAATACAGGTCATAAATTAAATCACATATTCTGGGATCAAAAATAATTCAAATGAACCTAACTTACCTTAGTACAAATATGCACATAAAAAAAGTTACAGCCCTTTGAAGTTACAAAATGAAAATCGATTTTTTCGAATATATCGAAAACTATTACAGGTTTTTTATTGAAAATGGAGATGTGGCATTCTTATGGCAGGAACATATTTAAAGAAAAATTATAATGAAATTTGTGCACCCCATAAAAATTTTATGGGGGTTTTGCTCCCTTAAACGCCCCCAAACTTTTGTGTACGTCTCAACTAAATTATTATTGTGGTACCATTAGTTAAATTCAATATTACTAAAACTTTTTTGCCTCTTAGTATTTTTTCGATAAGGCAGTTTTTATCGAGTTGAGGCTTATTTTTCAATTTGTTTACATACAATTTTTATCGGGGTTTTGTTGTTTTAAACCCCCCAAATGTTTGTGTACGTTCCAATTAAAATATTACTGCGGTAACGTTAGTTAAACAGTGTTTTTAAAACTTTTTTGCCTCTTTGTATTTTTTCGAAAAGGCACCTTTTATCGAGATGTGACTTCTTTTTTAATATGGTTCAAAATATCCCTAAAAATGTAAATCATAAATAAATGTTCATATTATTACAAAGTCTCCATAATCGTACTTAACCATATACAAATATGTGGTGGATTTGAAAATATTCGAAATATCTCGATAAAAACTGATTTTTCGAAAAAGTACTAAGAAGCAAAAAGTTTTAAAAACATTGTGTTTAACTAATGGTACTACAATAATAATTTAATTGGAACGTACACAAAAGTTTGGGGTGGTTTAAAAGAACAAAACCCCCATAAAATTTTTAAGGGGTGTCCAAATTTCACTATAATTTTTTCTTAAGATGCTACTGCCATAAGAATGCCACATGTCCATTTTTAATAAAAAATCTGAAATAGTTTTCGATACATTCGAAAAAATCGATTTTCATTTTGTAACTTAAAAGGGCTGTAACTTTTTTTATGTGCACATTTGTTCTAAGGTAAGTTAAGTTTAATCGAACTATTTTTGGTCCCAGAATATGCGATTAAATTTATGACCTGTATTTTTGTTACACCCTGTATAAAGTTTAAACAATGAATCCATCCAATGTATCGACAAACTCAGAATGGCTACAAAACTACAAAATATTAGAAAAGAAAACAAGACGGTGGAAGACCTATAATATTGTCAGATAAAAAATTGTATACAACAAGATCCTGAGTGTTGGTCACAAGAAATAGAGAATAGGTAGATACCAAAAAGACACCCTATCGAATCAGGCTACAAACACAAAATCTAGAAGACTGGGGAACATACACTTATCGGAATAGGGAAGTTAAGAAAACTGTGACCAAAAGAGAAAACGATCAAACGTAGAACAAAAAATGTGAATAAATTAACAGATATATGGGTTGAACTCGGGTATCTGAAGCATGGAAGTTTATGTGAGACCTCATAAAATATTACAAAGGAACAGGGTGATTAAACCCCATAACTATGTCAGAGTGGAAAGAATATTACAAGTCCCTATTGATGGAAGCAAGACCACATTATGGAATAGATTACAGAAATGTATAAACATTTTCAATTTCTTTGCAATCCGAAAATGCAGCAGCATTATACTCTACTTAAATCGGAGAGTGCAGGAAGAGTCTATACCGGTTTCGGGTATTTCTTTACCCTCATCAGTAGTTCCATATCCTCTTCTCTCCAATTTAACCAGGTACCTCGCTTTGGGCCGTTCCGAATTGCAAAGAAAGTAGCTAATGGATTGATAACTTAGTTTGTTTCTCGGTAGATGTCTCTAGTCTATATGGGTCTGAATATTGGCAAATAACGATGAAAGAGAAGAATTAAAACTGAAAGTGGCAGTTGGACTAAACATTGACTGTACATATAACACATTAATCATCCGGAAATTTTTCGAAGGGTGAACTGCAGATATATTGTAGGAATAAAACGTTATTATTAATATCGTCCAATTCTTCAATATAAATTAAAGTATGTAAGTTGCAAGACGTCCTATAGTTCCCATTAAAGTTGAAACTTGGGAGCCGGAAGAAAACCGCCAAGACTAAAATCTACAATATATATGCCGGCAACCCCAACACATCCCATCCCCGAAAAGAAAACGTCTCGAAGACATATCAAATGATCTCGAACATCTCCCCGACATTTAGTCGTGAAAACCCTACACGCAGCGCAGTAGAAAGAGGAAAGGGCCCAAAACTCAATTATAGCGTACCTCCATTACGGACCTGATTTAAATTCAGAGATGGCATCCTTCTAGTCTTGCCTTGCTTTCGTCAAATCAGTCCTACTCCTACTAGACGTCCGAGTAAGCATTTTTCAGGGGCAGCTAACACTCTATCTCTATAATAATATGCTCGCTAAATCTTTTTGACATTCCATTGTCCATATGTATAGGGTGGTCGGAAAGTCCCGTTACACTAATGAATTGTTTTTGTTATTCTACAGGGGAAAAACAATAAAACAATTTTATTTGTAAATTATTTATTAATTATTTGTTTATCTAAAACATCGTTGTTTATACCTCCATTGTCGCAACACAACTTGGTATGACGTCATGTTCATATGTTCATCCTTCTCAGCACGTCCGGAGTTACTGACGTAAAATCTTGGAGAACTTCGTTTCTCAAGTTCTCATTCGAAACATATCTGCATTTTCTAACCTCCTCTTTAATGAAATTCGACACTGTATTGTCCGGCGCTGTCAAATCTGGACTTCTTGGAGGCCAAGGAATTGGAGAACATCGTTATGCCATCGGGTCGGGAAGATTTTATTCAGGCGTTTGCGAAGAACGAGAGCAAAATGGGGTGAGGCGCCATCTTGTTGAAAATAACAGTGTTGGCAGTGACCTGAGCTATTACTAAGAGCTAGGTTACTTAGTGCGGTAGTATTAGTAACCACTTGATTATCTGCAGAATTTTAAGTTATCGAGCTTACAAAAAAAATTTGGCCCAAACAGATACGTTGAAGTAATTCCAGCCCATATCATAACCAGAAGTGCGTTTTTTCACTTCCTCAAAGAAATGAGGGTTGTCATTTGCTGTCTTGCACAGAAATAAAAATGTTAATTTCAAGAAATAGCACACTCATCGGTGACAGAACATTTTGTTTGCAAAATGCAAATGCAAATAAATATTGTCGCGGTGTTGAATCATTATTATTATGTATTAGTGTAAAGGGACTTTCCGGTCACCCTATACTACATTATATACTTTCTAAAAATGTATAAACATTTTCAATTTATCTGCTATCCGGAAAGGCCCAAAGCGAAGTACCTGGTTGAATTGGAGAGAACAGGATATGGGACTTCTGATGAGGGGAAAAAATCCCCGAAACCGGCATAGACTCTTCCTGTACTCTCGGATTTAAGTAGAGTATAATGTGCTGCATTTTCGGATTGCAAAGAAATTGAAAACGTATATACATTTTTAATTCATTTACTCTTTTGTTGAGTACATAGGAAGCTTTCTCGTTGGAAGTTTTACCACGCTGAGCAGATGGGACGTGAATTATTTAAGATTCCCTCATCTTAATTTCGTCTTGGCACAAGTATGATTTATAATTTTTGAAAATCACGGAGGTAGCAACCAGAGAAGTTCCACCTGTTGTCAATCTAGTGGTTTGAGAACAATATTTATTGTCGTTTTCTGTACTACTTGATTGAGAACTTATTTTGTTTTTTTTTTATATACTTTCTACTCCAAAACTGGGTTCTTCAATTTTTATTAAACAAATGAACTGCGAAATTAGTTTTTTTAAATACCTACCAAAATATAAATTTTAGAAAAAAACTAACTTGACCATTGAAAATTCTGAAAATTTTACACAAAAAACCTTATATAAAGATTTTTATAAAATTAAATATAGGTACAGCTTCTATAATTTTTTATATATAACTTATAACGCTCAAGTCACCCCTCTCACAAACATTGGCGCACTGTATAGTAGCATTCAACGCAACGCGCCTGAGTTAATTTATTATAATTTTTTAACTAATTGATCAAATTAAATTTTAAAAATTAGAAATGATTAGCCTTCCATGTTCCAATTTTATTTTAAGTAAATACCGTCTATTATGTGGAATTGTTTGTAAGAAACATTCCAATATTGAAAAAAAGTCGTGTAAATTAGTGTAATTTCAAAATTTCTTTAGTTCTATGTTCAGTTTTACTAAATGCATATGTAAAATATGTTTTACTAATGTTTATTTATCATTTATTGATACAATACTAATATTAAAATTACGAATACATTCTACATTACGAATACATTACGAATATATAAGAAATACATGGGGCTATCTCCGCAATATTCTATTCTTAACGTGAAACGGTCTATAGAAGCGTGTAAGGAAGACCTGGAAACATTCGGAATAACAAACTGGAGAATTGCGACCATGAATAGGAGAAAATGGAGGAAAACCATGGAGAATTTTCAAGCCATGGGCCTTTACGGCCTGTTGAGCTACAAATATATATAAATTTTAATCGATAGTATTTGATAATCATTATTATACGTTTCTACTAATAAAAATAAAAAAGGTCGTAGAAAAAGTATTCTACTCACTTGTGATGGCAAGTACTCACTATGATGAACTACCACGCAAACTTCATCATCGTGAGTAATAGTTATCATTACATGCTCGTTGGATTTACTATTAATACTAATAAGTATTAGGTATTT
The DNA here is from genome assembly GCF_917563875.1 of Diabrotica virgifera virgifera. NCBI lineage: Eukaryota > Metazoa > Arthropoda > Insecta > Coleoptera > Chrysomelidae > Diabrotica > Diabrotica virgifera. The sequence continues at coordinate 1,660,580 of NC_065445.1, read as the reverse complement.
TTTCTTTAGTGCTAATGAAAAATAAATAAGAAAACCTAAAGGAATCTACCCCTCTGCTTCCACTCCCCCACCTATGTCTGTACAAAAACCCCTTACTAGACAGAAGAGAACAGAAATAAATATAATTGAAAGTCGCATTTGATGTGGTGCCGTGGACGTCTAAGAATTTTTTCTATCTTAGAACGTCGAAAGAAGACGAAGCAGAAGAACGTCTAATTATTTTTTTTCTGCTGAAACGCCGGAGAAGCGTGCCAAGAGGTCCATTGTCAGAGAAGGGGATTTTCAGAATAGACGCAAAAGCTTGTTTTGGAACAGATTTTGTGATAGATTAAAGGGATGCGATTGAAAAAGAGCGTGTTATGTTAACTGGATTTAACGAGACACAACTGAGTTGATATCGATAAAAAATAGGCGCTCGTTAAATAGCTTTGTAAACTAAATAGTATTTAACTAAAACTACAAAACAAACTAAATAAATAAGAGCTAGAAGAGATATGTAAATCGTTAAACATAACAAGGCATCTATCTGGTGCAGGAAAAATGCGTACTGGAATAATAAAATCCAACAAGTAAAATTTAATAAAAAATTTTGGCTCGGTAAAAGGTATATTAGTTTAAAAAAACCCCTATAGGGCTAGAAACATACAAACAAAACGTTTTCGCTCTGTAACAAGAGCATCATCAATCATCAGTGTTACAAGAACATGGTGAGCAACCAAAAAATACAAAGGTCAAAGCCTTTCAAAAACAGACCAAACGTCTTATATTGATGCCAACATAGCAAAATCCAAAGGATGGATAAAATTCCTATGGCTACAGCCCTAGGGCAACATATGACTCCCAAATGTGGTAAGTGGGTCAATAGGTAACATAATGATCTACTTGTTACCTATTGACCCACTTACCACGTGTGGGAGCCATATGTTTCCCTAGGGCGGTAGCAATAGGAATTTTATCCATCCTTTGGATTTTGCTATGTTGGCATCAATATAAGACTTTTAGTCTGTTTTTGAAAGGCTTTGACCTTTGTATTTTTTGGTTGGCTCACCATGTTCTTGTAACACTGATGATGCTCTTGTTACAGAGCGAAAACGTTTTGTTTGTATGTTTCTAGCCCTATAAGGGCTTTTTAAACTAATATACCTTTTACCAAGCCAAAATTTTTTATTAAATTTTACTTGTAATTAATGGTATACAGCCAGCTACAGGAAATTCTTCCTTGTAAAAATCCAACACCAAAATTATATAAAAACCTAGGTCAACTCTTCCAAAGTTGCATTAACGGAGCGGAAATCCCAGAAGAATCTTCTTCTTCATGTAGCATGTCATTTCAGAACGTTGCTTATTATCCTCGCTATCTTAATTCTATTCACTGCCACCCTAAATAGCATGCTTGTATCAACCCCATATCAATCTTGCAAGTTCTTCAACCATAAGGTTCTTCTTCGTCCTGTACTACGTTTGCCTGCTAGTTTTCCTTGCATAATATTTTCCAGCAACCTGAATTTGGGACCTCTCATTACATGTCCGCTTCTTCTTAATGCTTTTTATAATCTCAGTAGTCTTGCTGAGACGTTCTAGTATTGTGGAGTCTCGAATCTTCTCCACCCAAGAAAATTTTAAAATTCTTCTATAGCACCACATTTCAAAAGCTTCAAGGCGATTTAGATCGATTTTATTCACAGTCCAGGACTCGACACCATAAAGTAAGACCGAGAACACGTAGCAGCGAAGCAGGTAGATCCTCAATTCCAATTTTAGGTCTCTGTGGCATAATACCTTGGACATCCTTCTAAAAGCGCTCTGGCCTGCTCTGTCCTAGATATAATTTCGCCGTGAGTCTCTGTGTTACAATTTAATTGATATCCAATGTAAAAGATTTTATCAACTTTCTCAAGTTTGGTATTATTTACATATATAGACGGTTTTATATTCTGTTGTTTACTTATTACAGTATTTTGATTTTCCGTATGTTCAGATTCCAGATCTGCTTCCTTACAACTCTCAACGACACTATCAAGTAATGTTTACAGATTAAGAAGAATTACAGATCAGAAGAATGGAAGACATCATTCATATTTAGCATACATACACAAGAAAGGCAGAAGGGACGACAGTGACAACTATAAGCATCGAATTTGACAAACCAGTCAGTAGAATATACGGAAAAGTGAGTAACGGTAGAATAGAAAATGAATACAAAGATGTAGAAGCCGAAGAACAAGCGGGATTCAAGGCAGGTAGATAAAATTTTGACCATTTATTCTGCCTTGCGATGTTCTAACTTGTATTTTTCGATAGGTATGTCCGATGTACGATTTGTTGAAGTCCTGACAAGGAATCTTGTATAACGCTTGATTTTCCAATACAATTTTTGTTTTAGCTGACGGTACTATGGTTGATATTTTTTTGTCTATATATGTTTTGGGTTTTCTTAAAACATTAATGATTTTATCTGTAGTTTCCTTTATAAAGCATTATTACAGAATTATTTGCTGTCTTGGCTTGAATGTGCTGCCCCAGAGATGCATTGATATGAATCAATATACAGGGTGAGTTTTTAGTGCGGGATCGGGCGATAACTCCATTATGGTATAAAATATCGAGAAAAGTTATTTAAAAAAAATGTAGGCAATGATATTCTCCACGCTTGGAAAATATGTCCATTTCTACAGGGTGATCAGTAACTGCGTGGTATATCAAACATATAGTTTTTTAAATGGGACACCCTATATATTTTTTCATATTTATATTCCCCTCATAATTCTTGTTCATATAATATATGGTTTTGCATCACTATACAGAGTATTTAACAAGTTATGACCATTTTTATTTCGAAATCACTATGAGATTAACACCCTGTATATAAAGAAGTAATTCGTAGACAATAGTTTGTTTTATGTAATAAGATAAACAATATAATGTAGTTTTTAAGTGAAGTCCAATTCACATCATTGACGAATATTTGTATACAGGGTGAACTACAAAACCAAATTACGATTTTCTCTATTTTTTTAAATGGATCACCCTATATTTTATTTTTCAACATTATTGTATTTAATATACTCTTTTATTTTTATGTAGTATTCCCTATATCTAAACTGATTACTTTCCGAGATATTTTTAGTTTTCTTCAAATTTCGGGAATACATTCAATTTTTCTAGTAGAAATAAATTAATATTGAGTGATAATTAAACAAAATTATTTTTATTAGAGAAATAACTAACACAAAATATAAACCATAGCAATATGCAGTGAATATACCAATAAATGTGATATTAAGAAATTATCATATTTCCCTAATATACAAGAATCGTAAAATTCCTACAAAAAAACTTTGTATTGTTTATAAGAATATAACAACATCATTTTTATTTAATAAATAACTTACATGAAACATAAATCAAAACAATATACAACTGATGTAACAGTTTTTAGATTGGTATATGTAGAACATTCATTTTTATAAGCACTTTTAAACTACAAAACAAAATTAGGATTTTCTCATTTTTTTTTTAATAGATCACCCTATATTTTTTTTAAATATTGTATTTATAATACTCTTTCATTTTTATATAGCATCTCCTATACCTAAACTTATTAGTTTCTGAGATATTTTTAGTTTTCTTCATTTGCCGGGAATACATTCAATTCTTATAAATATAAATAACTTAACAAATAAGTATTATGTAATAATATAACAAATATTTTCATTCAAGAAATAACTAACAAAAAAATAATAAACCATAACAAAATTTAATGAATGTACCAATTAATGTGATGTTAAGGATATAAATATAAAATAAATGTTGAAAATGACCACTTTCAACGTCTATGCAATTTTGTAACCGATATTCAAATGACTGAGCCAGATTTCTAACATTTTTGTAAGTCAATATTATTAAAATCTTCTTTTATTCTATTTTTCATATCATCAAGCGTTGTTGGATGCTTCTGGTATACAAGGTTTTTTATATAGCCCACTTGAAAAAAATCAATTTTGGAAGAACTGGAGCACCGTCGTATAAAAACCTCAACCGTCAAAAAATGTGGACCAATCACATAATCTCTAACAATATCACCTTAAACATTTATAGATCACCTAGTTTGAGTGTTAACAAAGTAGGGATTTCTTGATACATATTAATGAAATTTAATATGAAAATTATATTATTAATAACTGCGGGTCACAATCTGCAATTAGGAATGTGTTACTAAAAACTTCTTGGCTTAGAATGCTGTTGATATAATAATCTAAAAACTATTAAATTAGTTGTATATTGTTTTGATTTATGTTTTGTGTGAGTTGTTTATTAAATAAAAAAAAGAATGTGTGTGTACTTTGTACGCACGTAAGAAGTTATACTTCTATTATATGATTTAAACGAAATTAATATACTTTTTATTTATATTTTGTTTAAATATTAAACTAATTTATACTTACTACTTCTCAAACATTTTTATTAGAACAATGCCAAAAATTAAAATAATAAAAGAATAAAACACACACAAACACATTAAACAAGCCACAAATGATGTCTGAACATTAATTGTCGAAAATTTTTTTAACTAAATACGTATTTACTGAAAATACAATTATATAATAAATATACTTACAATCATAAAATGTATTAAAAAAAAACAAAAAAGAAAGTTTCTATTGGGACTCGAACCAGCGCTGATAAGCGCGGTTGGTATTGGAATTCATTCGCCTTCAACGCTTAGCCACGGACACTATGTGTTATTATTTACGAAGATCGACTAACTAAACGGATTAAACTTGTGATATTTTGATATTTTGAAAATTGATCAAATTATTTTAATTTTGAATTGAAATGATTTAGAATTGAAAAAATACAACAAAACATACAGTAAGAAAACAATATATTAGGTGAATATTGATAGAAATTTTGATGGTAACCAAATTATATAAATAAAAGTATTACATACTATGTATTTTGGCAGATCAAATAGGTAGGTTTATACTCATGATACATTAACAATTATTACGTACCTGTTGCTTTTAAAAACTATTTAAAAGTCACTACAATATTATAAACTTTTTTGTTTCTGTCCTCACAACAATAAAACTAATATATTATACATTTGTTTACCTTTACCTCCAAACCACAGCTGTCCTACAGCTGCCATATCGGATAATTTTTGACATGTCATTTGAACATCCAATCAGAACAAAGTTATAATGCGCATGCGCCGGGCTGATAGGTTTTAACATACAAAAATTCACCCTCTATCGCCGGTAAAGTATAACTTCAATAATCTTGTAATTTTAGTATACACAAGATACCTATATTTTTTTTTGTAGGAATTGTATGATACATTCATTGCATATTGCTATGGTTTATATTTTGTGTTAGTTATTTATTGAATAAAAATAATTTTGTTTAATTATCATTCAATACCAACTTATTTCTACTAGAAAAATTGAATGTATTCCCGAAAGTTGAAGAAAACTAAAAATATCTCCGAAAGTAATAAGTTTAGATATAGGGAATGCTATATAAAAATGAAAGAGTATAATAAATACAATATTTTTGAAAAATAAAATATAGGGTGATCCATTTAAAAAAATAGAGAAAATCGTAGTTTGGTTTTGTAGTTCACCCTGTATACAAACATTCGTCAATGATTTCAATTGGACTTAATTTAAAAACTACAGTATATTGTTTGTCTTACTACATAAAACAAATTATTGTCTAGGAATTACTTCTTTATATAAAGGGTGTTAATCTCATAGGGATTTCGAAATAAAAATGGTCATAACTTGTTAAATACTCTGTATAGTAATGCAAAACCCTATATTATATAAACAAGAATTATAAGGGGAATATAAATATGAAAAAATATATAGGGTGTCCCATTTAAAAAATTTTATGTTTGATATACCACGCTGTTATTGATCACCCTGTAGAAATGGACATATTTTCCAAGCGTGGAGAATATCATTGCCTACATTTTTTCTAAATAACTTTTTTCGATATTCTATACCGTAATGGAATTATCGACCGATCCCGCACTAAAAACTCACCCTGTATGTACTTATGTTTTGTAGACTTCGAAAAGGAATTTGATAAAGTTCAACATAAAAAACTTGTAGATATATTATTAAAAAGCAAAAATATTGACAGTCGTGATAATAATAACGAATAACAATGATTTACAGAACGTAATGCAACGCCTTACTGAACGCTGTCATGAGTACGGACTGAAGATGAATTTAAAGAAAACTAAATGCATGATCATGACTAAATCAGCTCATGCAAAGATCCAATTGACTAATGAAGACATTATAATTGAGAGTGTGGATAACTACAAATACATGGATATTATCAAATGTAGACCAAACCAAAGAAATTAAGACACGTATTGAAATAGCACGTGCATAATTCATTATAGTGAAACAAAAGTTTCTTTGTTGTCGGAATATAAGGTTAGAAGAACTACGCTTAAGGATGCTTCGGTGTTACGTTGTTCTACTCTTCTTTATGGCTTGGAAGCGTGGACATTAAAACAAGTTCATCTGAATAAGTTGGCCGCCTTTGAATTTTGGTGTTACAGAAGAATTCTACGAATATCATGGATTCAAAGAATGTCAAACGTCGAAGTAACTAGAAGGAGAGGAAATAAACCGGAAATAATATTAACCATCAAAAGACAAAAACTTGAGTACTTGGGACATGTGATGAGAGGGCAAAAATACTCATTATTACAACTTATTATGCAAGGCAAAATCCGAGGAAAGCGAAATGTGGGAAGACGAAGAACATCCTGGTCTAAGAACTTACGGGAATGGTTCGAATGCAGTAGTGCAGAGCTGTTTAGAGCGGCAGTCAACAGGGTTCGCATCGCCATGATGACTTCCAACCTTCGATAGAAGATGGAACTTAAAGGAGAAGAAGACATAATTATTTAGTTCAGAGCCGTGCCATTTTTTATACTCCAGAAACATCGATTAATAAGTATAGTAGTAAGTATAGGCTCTTTACTAGAAAACGTATTTATTCCTCGTAATCTTGTCCAACCTTCATTTAGCAAAACCGATAACAATCTACCTATTTTCCCAGGTCATAATATTTCAAAGGTTACATCTTGTTTATCTTTTTTGCCATATTTATTACAGAAATAAATTCTGATGATATCTCTTGGCGAGATTTATTCGCCGAACAAGCCTATTTAAATAATCGCGACTTTGGATTTATTTCTCTATTCTAACTATTCTATCAGATTTCATTAAAGGAATGGAACGGCCCAATTCGAAACATTGCTCGGAAACCGAAACGTGAAAACATCCAGGAGATTTATAACCGAACGGAAGAGTGGAAAATTTGGAAAAACAACCTCCCATTTTCCAAATCGTTTCGCTTATTCGGGAAAATGTCTAACGGGTTTGTTGTGCTCTCGAGAAATGTGCATAATTCAAGTGAATTTGCACAAGTTGCCGAAGTTTGACATTCCGAAAAACTATCGAAGTTCGATTTTTAATAAAAAGTAAGTAAATCTTCGACAAATACATTACTTTGAGATATTTTAGATTGAAAACTCAAATTAGTTCAATTGTGAAAGATTTGATCTTTAAAAACGTCCATCAAGGATGTACATTCATTTATATCACCACTGGCTGTTCAAATATACTCCGAGGACATCTTTCAAGAAACAGTAGATGATGTTGAAGCCGGAATTCGAATTAACGGAGAACGTATTAATAACATAAGATACGCAGATGACACGGTGGTATTCGCTGACAGTTCTGAAGCCCTACAGGAGTTAATGAACAGAATCACAGAAGTAAGTCAGAGATATGGACTTTCACTAAACATTAAGAAAACAAAATGTATGATGATATCTAAGAAGTAACCACAATTTGTAAACGATCAACAAATAGAAAGAGTAAAAACACACACATACCTTGGTACGAACATCAATGAAAATTGGGACCATTCCTCAGAAATCAAATGTAGCACAGAGAAAGCAAGATCTGCATTTCAAGAAATGCTTAAGCTATTCAAATGTCATAATTTACCAATACCTATAAACGTCAGATTACTACGATGTTATATCTTTCCTATACTGTTGTACGGAGTTGAGTCGTGGACTCTTACAAATGCCGGCTGCAAGAAAATCGAGGCTTTCGAAATGCGGCTTTATCGTCGAATCCTCAAGTTATCTTATACCGACCATGTTACTAATCAGGGTGTTTTATTAAGAATACAAAAAGAAAAAGAGCTGTTAACCCCAATAAAAACATCCAAAATCGAATACCTCGGTCACATCATGAGGAACAGCAAAAGACATGGTTTGTTGAAACTCATTTTACAGGGAAAAATAGAAGGAAAACGAAGACCAGGAAGGTGAAGGATTTCCTGGTTGAAAAATATACGTACGTAGTTCAATACAACAACCAGAAATCTTTTCACAGCAGCAGTGTACAAAGTACAGATTCCCATAATGGTCGCCAACATCCGAAACGGATAGACATTACAAGAAGAAGAAGACCCCGAGTTTCCCCTGAAATCGCCCTCGTAGGACGGGAAAACGGAAAACATCGATCTGTACGCCGTAGAAAAAATGTTTCAAACAAGAAATGCAGCTGAGATAATTGTTCAAAAAGGTTCATTAGCACTTTTTGTGTAGAATATCAGAAACAATGCTTGAAGCGACCGGCGATTTTGAATGACAGTTAAGCGCGCGAAATCAAAATAAATCATAAAGATAAATAATTTGTATCAACTCAACGGTGAAAATTCGATATTTATTGATCAGTGTCCTATTGTCAAAAATTAAGAGATTTGAGATTATAAATTTTAAACTTTTTACTGGATTTTTCTGGTATTGTAAGATTTGTATTTGCACTAAAAATTTCTTTCTGTATCAAGATTTCTGTCTGTATCAAAATTTATTTTTGTATCAAAATTTCTTCGGAAAGTTCAACGGAGTTAACGTCTTTGTTGTCACCGTCAAAATTATTTGTAAATTGTCACAGTGTTTTCTTAAATCTTCGTTATTTACCAAAAGATTGTATAAAAACTAAATTTCTAATTATGACTAAAATCTTGCGACTCACTTTTGGATTGCAATGGATTATTCACTGCTTATCACTGTTGACTTACCTGGAAAAAAAGAAAATGCATTAGAAAACTGTAAATTTGCTAATTTATACAAAATATATCACATCACAACTCATAAAGGCTACCCCCGTTAAGATGCCCTCACTCCCAGAATTCAATTTTGTTACATTCTGTAGGATTAAAAAATAAGACTCAACTCCATTCTCCCATCCCCACAGTAAAAAGGTCATTTTGTCGTTTTTTGTTTTTTTTTTAGGTGAGATGAAATCAATTTTAAAATTTTAAAAAATTTACACGCATGGTTGAGGCTCTTATAAAACACGTTTATTTTTATAGACCCCTAGGTTGACTATACATAACTTCCAAATGCACTTTATTTTTTGGAAAAAAGCATATAACTTTTTTTGATACTGCAGGTCTATTTTTTTATTTTGTGTGGGTATCCTATCAAATATGCAGTATATTTCTAAATTTTTTCAGAATTTTCCGTAAAGTTCGCCAACTTAAAAAAACTCGAAAAAGTGTTTTTGTGGGGTTTTTGGGGATTTTCCCTATTTTATAGACTTCAAAATAGATCAAATCAAGGTTTTTTATAGTTTATATAATTATAAATTGAAGTAACTGAGTCTTTTAGACTCTAGGACATTCAAACACGTTCATAACTCCTAAAAATGTTTTTTTATTGATTGGCCTATTTGTTATTAGAATATCTTTTAAACATTGTTATTTTCTTGTTCGGCTTAATTCAAGTTGTTATTTAAATAGCCTTTACGTTGCGTATAACAAAGACATTAATGTAGTTCACATTGTATCAATATTCTAAGGAAGTTCCTTAACTGCCACTCTATATGATTTGTATTACGTACATTTACAAAAAAAGACAGAAAACGATAAAATCAGCATTAATTCCGAATACTTAATAAAAGTTGAGTATCCCTAGTAAAAGTCTCAAGAACCTAACTAGGAGCGAGGAGCGAGGAGCGAGAACCTTTTGGTTATTCGAAATGCGTAGGAGACACAAGAAATGTTTGCGTCGTGGATAGACGTAGGCGTCCGAGCCTTTTTATCTAAAAGGGACATATATGTTTTACCATAGAGTATAGTTAAAGCAGAATCGGTTATACTCTCCAATTTTTCTTAGTTATTGTAGATATACACATATTTTATATTCACGCACACAATTCAAAAAGCAAAGGATAAACACTTAAAGGCAGATCAATTAATCAAGAAAAACTCTTGCCCCCAATATTGTCTTGTAGGATCAATTGTCGAAGTAGATGTAAGTATACTGTTATAGTATACTATTACGCATAACGTGGCCGAAGTAAGCCAATTTTTTGTTCTTTACGATGTTAATAATTTCTTTATATTTTCTTAGCCTCTGGAGAAGCTGCAGAGAATCTTTATAAGACCGTTAAAAGGTTTCTGCCTTTTTCGATAAAAGTTTTTTATTTCGTAGCTATAATATACTCCACTCTTTCTAACGGTGTATCGCTTATTGTAATTTGGGCATTTATGTTGGTATTCTTACTAATAACCATCATTTTTATGTTTTTATAAATTAGTTTTAGACCGTATTTGTTACACGTTTTTAAAACATTATCCATCACCCTTTGGAGACCCTGCGAAGATTATCTGCCAAAAATACTGATTCGTCCAAGGCTTCTCTAAAGTTGTTTTCAGAACACCTACATGTTAAGTAATTCGGGTGACAGTATGCAACCCTGTCTAACTCCTTTTTCAACTGTGAAGATCTCAGACACCTCATTTTCTAATCTCACTGTTGCTTTTTGCTGCGGAGATATAAGTTTGAGATCAGTCCGATCGAGTCCTGATCTTTTTAGGATAGTTTCCCATGTGATTTTGCCAAACGCCTTCTCGAAATCAATAAAACATGCATACACATCACAGTTGACGTCCCTGGCTCTCTGTATTAAAACTTGCCAAGTGAAAAGTGCTTCCCTGAGTCCGAGTCATGCTCTGAATTCAAATTGAACTACACTTAGGTGTTCTTCCGAATTTGAATAGCGAGTGAATGATAGTAAGGAGTACTTTAAGTACATAGTTTAACAAACTAATTAGTCTATGGCCTTCGCATTTCCTAGCGTTGACTCTTTTCGGAAGTGGAATGAATATTGATGTCTTTTGGTAAGTGACCAGTCTCATATATGTTGCTTCGTAAGAGTTGTGATTTGATGTGCCTCTCATAGATTTAAAATTTTACGATGCACTTCATTAGGTCCTTGTGATTTCCCATATTTAATCCACTTAATAGCTATAGTTACTTCTTTGTTTGATATTTATGGGCCGCAGGGATGGTTTATTTCAGTCGGTCTTCTTGCTGTATCTTCGAATAATTATTGTACGTATTCTGTCCTTCTTCTTAGTTTATCTTCAATTGTAGTCAGAATATTTCCTTCGATGTTTACAACTATGCCTGTATTGCGTTGTTTTCTGGTGTTCATTACTTATTTAATCTATCTGTGCACATTGCATTGGCATGTTTGCGTTGTAGTGTTTTAATTTCCGTACATTCCTCCATCAGCCATGCTTCTTTTGCTCTTCCATCATCATCAAAAATGACACACAGATAAAAACGATAAATATAACAATAAAAAGCAAAATCAGACCAACAAGAGAAAAAGTAAAAACGGAAAGATGCGAAGAAATTGAAACTCTACCTACAGTCAATGTACGACAGTCACAATGTACATTGGAAAGTTAAAGAACTCACAGGTCAATTAAGACGGAGACAGAAAGGAAATCTAAATGATTGTGACGGAAACATCATCTTGCACAAACAGAGTAAAATACAACCTGGAAAGAATACCTAGAAAACTGTTTGAATACCAAAAAAAAACCTTCGAGATAGAAGAGTAGAAAAATAATGGACCAAGACCACGAATATTATAGCAAGAAGTTTGTTCTGCAATGACACAGCTAAAGGATGGAAAGCAGGAGGCCTTGACAATATACAAGTAGAACTACTGAAACTAATGGACAACGAATTAATAGCAATATTCACAAAGATACCCAACAACATATACAACTCTGAAAAAATACGAGGAGAATGCCTGAAGTCTGAGTTAATTGCACTTCCAAAAAATCCAGGAGCCACAAGATGCGAAGACTACCATACAATAACCCTCATGTTCATGAGATACATCCTAAAATTTTTCCTAAAGATAATCCATAAGAAAATTTACAAACTGTCTGTTTGTTCTTGTTGTAATTTGTCCTCAGTACTATTCTAGGTTATACCAGAGATGAGAAGACGTAACTGCGACGTATAAGCATGTCTGATTGATTACGAGAAAAAGTTTGATCAAGTACGTACCTACAGCACGCCAAAATGAGGCAAAGACTAAAAGAATCTAGGAAAAAGAATAACATCCTGGTTAAAGAATCTTAGAACCCGGATTAACACAATATCTGTGCAGGTTTTTCACGCTGTTGCAGATAAGATAAATATTGCCGTGATGATCATGGTTAGGCAAATAAAAAAAAAAGACTTACAACAGATGCTTACTGCACAAGTCGTGTTAAAGGTGGATGTATCTTTTTACCTTTTAGTAGTACACCTGGCAATAATATCAATTTTTGACTCAATAACATTTTTGTGTTGGTAAGTGCAAAATCTAACTTTCCTAAATTTCTCAGCACTACCAAAAATTCATGCATTGGACTAGAGTACTAGATAGAGGGTTAATATTTTCAAGTTTAAATGATCTGCTCGATTTGGTTATTCTTTCATAACGCGTTACATTAAAATCACGAGTGTCAGTTGGAACACAAACACTGCCCTTATATGAGATTCCCTGCGACACCACTGTCTTTGTGGTGCAAAATTTACATGGATATCACGTACGTCCAGAACGAAAAATTACATAAATTTATAGTTCGGTTTGAAGAAAAAGTCGAAGGTGAATATAACAGGGATATTCTTATGTAAAGGATGATGTTTTCGTTGTTCAGCAGAGGTGAATAACCTATCACTGGGTAAAAAATGGAAAATAAATGTTTCTTTCCACGTTTGTCCGTTTATTATTAATATAATAAAAATGTGCGTGTAGAGACCACAAAACAGATCGGGAAAGAAATTCATAGTGATATGTGCATAGAATATACAAAAATGATTTAAAGAATTTGGAGGAACTTTAAATACAAAATATCAAAAACCGCAAACAAAACGATTGGGATAAAAAAAGAGCAAACAGAAAATGAATAAGCCGAGGCACATTATAACTAATAAAAGAAAGAGAAAATCAAAGAGAAAAGAAAACCACTAGAAGGAAAATACAAAGAAAAAATATAATAGTTAAAAATCAAGTCAGAAAAGATAAATATAATTAATTGATGGATTCGACCGTTACTTGATGGAAGTTCATTTTATCTCACAATAAAACACTGAAAAACGTTTGTTTTTCTATACTTCCACAAAATTTATTACAACTATGTTATTACTACAGCTGTTTCGACAAAGTGCCTTTCTCAAGTGATATATTTTACAATGTGTTTGCCTTTTTAAGTCTTTAACTGAAGAGGTTGAGGAGTGGGGAGCTGTTTGTCTCGAGTTATAAATATAATTACATAGATACGTTGAAAATATCAGAAAGAGCTGCGCAAAAGAACGACCTGAGAACAAAATACACCAATATACGAAATTTTACAGGAAAAACACTAAAAAGTAGTAAAAAAAATCAGAGATAAAGAAGGAAATATTTATAACTAAGCAGAATCCGAAATAATACAATGATGAAAAGAACACTTCGAAGAAATATACTCCATACACGAGGCAATACCAGATATAGACGAAGACAATGAAATATAGGAGTTAAACGTTAGCACAGATGCCAACGCAAACGAATCAGTAGAAATTTTACACAAACTCTTTAACAAGATATGGACCGACCAGGAGCTACCAAAGAAATGGAACGAGGGTGTAATTATTAAGATACCAAAAGTAAATACGAGAATTGGCGAGCAATAACACTGCTGAGCGCCACATACAAATAATGTCTAAAATAATATTAAGCAGACTGAAGCCAGAACTAGAGAAGAAACTAAGAAGCAACCAAGCAGGCTTTCGTAGATGCAGTAGCATCTGTAGCAAATGTAGAAAAATCTGAAACTATTGACATACAAATTGATTATATTATTCTACAAAGGATACAGAGCTAAACTGGAATATGCTGGAGAAATGGTAGAAGATATAACTATAAAAAGCGGAATTAAACAAGGATGCGTACTGTCCCTGACACTATTCGTAATCATAAGGGATTAGCTTACGGAGAAAGTAAGCAATATAAGAACAGGTTTTAGGAACTTTTATAAATAAATCGTTGAGAAAAATCCTAAAAATATACTGGCATGATAAAAGACAAAGGTAGTGTTAAGATAAAAGCTATCCCAACATGACAATAGGACGTTATAAAGATCGTCCTAACAAAGAGAGAGAAACTGTACTACTGAAGGTGCTGGTTCTAAATACAATATTATGAGGTTATCGACCTGTACCTATAATTAAGGGGGTGGGAGAGGGATATTTAAACACTAAGGTTTAAAGGAGCTTTTACCATGAATATACTAACATTTTATTCAGAGGAGATATACACAAAAAAGTGTAAGGACAAACCTAGGAGACAAAGAGAACAAACATACATAAAACAATAATTGATGAAACAGTAATGTTGATCGAGAGAAAAGAGAAAACAAAGAAAACTACAAAGTACTTACAAGAGTCTGTCACGATAAATGTTTCTGAGTGCGCACTATTGTCTGTCCAAAAGTCACTTGTTCCACGATCCAGTCTGGCGACGATGTGGCAACGGTGAATGAAGGCAACGGGGTGTTGCGTCTTCTTCTTAGTCGAGAAACAGGTGAGTCCCTACCGGACCTATTGAAATACTTTTACGTGGATTGAGGGAGCAAACGAGCGTGTTGCAACCACCTTGAACTGGAGCACACCTTACACTTTTGAGAGTCGAGTCTGGCAACGGTGTGTTGCCCAGATCTCGTACTGAGACACTTGAGTGGGCAACGGGGTTGTTGCTCGAATCTTGGTTGAGACGACACTGCCCTTTTCTTCAACGGACGAGTTATCCTCTTGGTACTTGGAGGGTGAGGGAGATACCGGGATAGAAAGTTATTTTAAGGCAAATGCCTCCTCTACACATCGGCAGACGCGTCCGCGGATGTATCATAACACGCTGACCACACATCTGAAGGGTCGTTCAGACTTGGCATTGAAATCCTTTGATCTGTGCTGAAAACACCGACAAGTATCGGATGTGCTGCAGATGCATCTGCCGACGTGATATACATACATCAGCAGACGCATCTGCCGATGTGTAGTGGAGATATAGGCGCACACATTAAAAACTAAACACTAACTTGTTCTTTGTACATTTACACTGTTGACAGTGTTGCATCTCAAAGATGGACTTACTTCTTGACAATATTTTTAATCATTTTACATGGTCGAATAATTATTCGAACAGGTAGAACTATAGAAAAAAACAAAAAAGAGCAAATAACAGTCACGATTAAAAGAACGAAAAGAAGGGTCAATACCAAGCCAACCAGAATGGAAGAAGAAGAGGAAGAGAAGATAATAGCTGGACAAGAACTGTAACAAAAGATCATACAATAATTGGCCTTAAGAAGTAGAGAGGTCAAACAGAATGCGCTGATAGAGAGACAGACAGAGAGAAATATGTTTACAAAAATTGAAATGAAGAAACATACAAACAATAAAGGAATCGGCTGCATAAATAGAAAAAATACAGAAACAATGGATAAGAGACAAAAGTGGTAAGGTCCTTAAAAACATTAGGGAGGACGAAGAAAAATAATTGAGTATTCTCCGTATATGTATTTTTATAGTTATTTAACTATGAGATAAATAGAGTAACAAAACTAAAATCGATAAAAACTCTCTGTTTTTTACAAAAAGAAGTAAATTACATCTACAAAAAGATTCATTTAAACTAGAAAAACACTTTTCTTTCTATTGCATTCTATTCCAATTTACGTAAAAGTACTATAATAAAACAGCCCTAGAAAAATTACCCCATTATCTTGATTCATGGCAACTGTAAATACAGCTTTGGTTTTAATCTCAACCATGGTGGAATACTACACTGTCCTTCTTTAAGGTAATGTTGCACTAACTCATAAATTCAAAGATAAAGAAAGGGAATAATTCCTGAATATATTTAATAAAGTTTGGAGACAACTTCTTTGCTTTTGTAGCTTGCACGGTAGGTTTCCTTGGGGTATAATAAAATTGAGATAAATTACAGGGTGGTCCTTAAGAAATTGTACAAAAAGATACAGTAGATGCTACACTTTAAAATATTACGATTTCAGCAACTTCCTTTAGTCCTTTACTACTGACGAGGATGTTTCTGAACGTTGATTCTGTAATGCGGTATGTCACACCGTTGCCTAGTCTCCTTTGTTTTTAATATGAATTTGTCTTATATCAATGTATGTATTTGTTTTTTACATCAACTATGGAATGATTCATCACACTGCTGTAGAATAAAATAGTACCTACTCCAAATAAAATAAACTTTATTTTATCAAAAAAATTATGAACGCACGCATATTAAAAAAATGGTGGAGGTTCTTACAAAATCTTTATAAACTGAATTACAAAAAAACCAGTTTTAGTAACTAAAAAATAGTATGTCGAAAGCACTTAAAAGTAGAACAATTGGATGAACTTGCTGCCATACTAATAGCGAAAGAATGCAGAATGGACTTATTTTAACTACAGAAACCTATACATTTATATGCGGTACGTGGTACCACAAGAAAACAAGTTTTACAACAAAATATATTTTCGGCACGGTATGGCAGACCATATTTTAATAGAGAAGAAACATGCAAACAATGTAATAAATGTAAAGAGCATGAGAGGAGCGGACTGTAACTCGGACCACTACTTGGTGAGAGCAGAATACAAAAACGAGCATAACATAAAGAAAAACAATAAAACAAAACAAGAAATTAGAAAACAATTCAATATAGGACTATTAAAAGATAATAATACACAGAAGAAGTATGAACAGAGGGAATAAACAACAGACTAATCAGGGAACAAGAAACGTCAAAGCCAGCCAAACAAAAGTAATCCTAGCGAAAACCAAAAGAAAACACAAAACAAAAGATTGGTATGATGAAGAATGTCAAGAAGTAGCAGAAGCAATAAAAAAGGTAAGACCCAAAAATCTCACAAATGACGAAGATAGCAATAGAGAAGAATACAGAGAACTGAGAAAAATCATGAAAAGAAAATGTAGAAGCAAAAAGAGAAAATACAACGAGACCAAACTGAAAGAAATAGAAGAAAAATTTCAAAAAAAAAAGATCATTCTACCAGGAAACAAAAAAAAATGGAAAGAGGACATCAGAAAAACAACCCATACATGAGAGATGATAAAGGGATGTTGCTAAATGAGACGGAAAAAATAATGGGAAACTGGCAAAACTATTTCACAGAACTGCTAAATAAGAGCGAAGTACAAAAGGAAACAAACCATGAAATTGAAGATGATCAGATAGCAATAGAAATACCCACAGAACAAGAAATAGAGAACGAAATAAAGATCTTGAAAAATAGCAAAAGCCCAGGAATAACAGAAATATCGGCCTGATAAATAGAATATGGGAAGTAGAAAAAATGCCAGAAGAGTGGACCATAGCAAGGATATGCCCTATACATAAAAAAAGTGATAGAATGCTATGCAAAAATTACAGAGGCATCGCACTACTAGAAATAGTTTACAAAATCTTGGCACAAAGTATAAGAAAAAGGCAAAGTATAAAGAAATGGAAGAACTATATCAAGAGCCAACGATCACAACGACGATCAAAGCACAGAGAATACGATATTTGGGACACATCGAGAGAATGGGAAGTAAACGAATGCCAAAAATGGTACTCTCACGAAGACCAATACAAAAGAGGAGGAAAGGCAGGCCAAGGAAAAGATGGAAGGACAGTGTGTACGAAGACTTGAAGAAAAGTAACATTGAGAGATGGAAAGAACTAGCATTGGACAGAAGGAGATGGAGGGAGGCGGTGAAGGAGTGTATAAAAAGACTGAAGTGTAATTAAATAAAATTTATAAGTTATGTAAGTTATATTAAGTTATTTATTATTTATGTAATCAGAAATGTAAACATTTTAGTCCTAGGCCTACAAGGCCTGTTGCGCTTAATAAATAAATATGGCATACCGCCTAATTGACGGTTAAGATAATTTTGATGTTAAGAAAGATACAGAAGATTAAAATTTTATTTTTCAGAAAACGAGTTCATTCCATTGTAAAATTTAGTTTGAACTTGACTTTCGTTGCAGGGGGTTTTGACACGTGAAAATCAAGGCTTCTACAAGCTGGTATTGTGTGAATCATCCGGAAAATTTCTGCTACAAATGTGGAGAATACATTCTAAAGGAAAGTAGAAAACCATTTTGTGACTTTGCGGAAAGGGCATATCAAGCCTATTTCAGTGTTTATTTAGGAGACTAAGAGAAATCTTGGCCTCAACACATAGGGTGCATAGCTTGTGTTGAAAACTTAGCGGTAGTGGATAAAAGACCAACGAAAATGTTAAGGGTTTAGTGTTGCAATAGTATGAAGGGACAGAAGTGGATACATCCTAACCTGGATTCAGCATTATTGCAGCAGACTTATTCCACATCAGCTTGAGCAAATACCCATTCCAATATTGGCTGTCTGAACGCCATTTGACGAGCTACAGACTGATAGATTTGAGAGAAGCAACAGTGATTTTGACGGGGATTCAACACGTCCTGAACGCTTTACGTAGGACGAGCTAAATGATCTTATAGTCCAGAAAGCCACTGCGCATCCGCTAGGAAAAATATTCTAATTCGGATTTTTTGCACAATCTTACTCAAAATGGACCCCTTTTAACAAATTTGCATGTTGCCAGGACCAAAAGTTGGTCAAAAATTTTTTAAACGTTTTTTTTTTGTTTTTTTCCTAAAATTATTTTTTTTTGCATAGAACAAAATTTTTTTCGGTTTTTTGGATCATTCCAAACAGAAAAGGTCTTTAGTGACTTTTCTCTAAAGTTGATAGTTTTTGACATATAAGCGATTAAAAATTGAAAAATTGCGAAATCGGCCATTTTTAACCTTCAAAAACTATGTGAAAAACTGAAAATTTGAATGTTGCCAAGGTAGGTAGATATTCTTTACACATCGATTGATGAAATCCCGAAGACATTTTTGCAATACAATATTCAAAACTCCTTTGTTTTTTAATTGCTAATCAAGCGTGCGCGACACTATTTTCCACCGTTGCATGTGTATGCAGTATGGTGCAAATGAAAGGAATAAATTCGTTATTTCGTAAACAGGCGACTTTAAGGAAAAATCCCGAAACAGGTCGATTTTTATTTTTAAGTTGTGATATTATGACATATATGGTATACTAGTGACGTCATTCATCTGAGCGTGATGACGTAATCGATGATTTTCTTAAATGAGAATAGGGGTCGTATGCTAGCTCGTTTGAAAGGTCCTTCAATTCTCTATTCAGTAATATAAACATTTGCATAATTATTTATACAGGGTGTCCAATAATTTAATTTTTTTGTCAATTTGCCATATGATTTAATTTAATAAAAATTTTTTGGACATCGTGTATAAATAATTATGCAAATGTTTATATTACTGAATAGAGAATTGAAGGGCCTTTCAAATGAGCTACTACACGGCACCTATTCTCATTTAAAAAAACATCGATTACGTCATCACGCCCAGATGGATGACGTCACTAGTATACCATATATGTCATAATATCATAACTTAAAAATAAAAATCGACCTGTTTCGGGATTTTTCCTTAAAGTCGCCGGTTTACGAAATAACGAATTTATTCCTTTCATTTGCACCATACTGCATACACATGCAACGGTGGAAAATAGTGTCGCGCACGCTTGATTAGCAATTAAAAAACAAAGGAGTTTTGAATATTGTATTGCAAAAAACTCTTCGGGATTTCATCAATCGATATTTAAAGAATATCTATCTACCTTGGCAACATTCAAATTTTCAGTTTTTCACATAGTTTTTGAAGGTTAAAAATGGCCGATTTCGCAATTTTTCAATTTTTAATCGCTTATATGTCAAAAACTATCAACTTTAGAGAAAAGTCACTAAATACCTTTTCTGTTTGGAATGATCCAAAAAACCGAAAAAAATTTTGTTCCATGCAAAAAAAATAATTTTAGGAAAAAAACAAAAAAAAAACGTTTAAAAAAATTTTGACCAACTTTTGGTCCTGGCAACATGCAAATTTGTTAAAAGGGGTCCTTTTTGAGTAAGATTCTGCAAAAAATCCGAATTAGAATATTTTTCCTAGCGGATGCGCAGTGGCTTTCTGGACTATTATTAGAGATACTTACTTACTTACTTACTTAATCCAGAACTCGTCTACCTTTCGGTGTGAGTTATTAAGGAGTTAGGTTCTCCGTCGTTTTCTTCCACATTTCCTTCCATTTCCTTCTATCCATGGTCAATGCTTTTGTTTCCTCCAATTTTATTCCTCTTTTGTCGGCCGCTTCCCTCACGTCTTCTGTCCACGTCTTTCTTGGTCTTCCTCTCTTCTTTCTTCCCATATATCTCGTTTCATATATCTGTCTTACTATTTTTTCTTCTCCTCTTCTCAGTACATGTCCGAGCCATCGTAAGTTGTCCTTGTTCGATTGTGGTTGTAACTGGGTGTATTTTCAGGTTTTCTCTAAAGGTTTGATTTCTAATTTTATCTTTCCTTGTTTTTTCCTCTATTGTTCTCAAAAATCTCATTTCTGTGTTTATTAGTCTATTCTTTTGCCTTTTCGTTAATGCCCAAGATTCACAGGCATAGGTTAGAGTGGGTTTCACAATCTTTTTTACTATTTCCGTTTTTATATTCTTAGGTAGGTATTTCTTTTTTTTTAAGTTACTCTTAATAATATTGTACAGCTTACCAGTCTTTGCAATTCTTTCATTTATCTCATCTTCTAATTTTCCATCCCGGTTTATGATTACCCCCAAATACTTGCATATATCTGTCTACCTGTTCAAGTTGCTTGCCATCTACTTCTATTTCATGTTTTCCGTTTTGTCTTCCAATTATCATTGTTTTTTATTTTTCTTTGTTTATTTTCATGATTCTGATTTTTAGCTCTTCATATAATATGTTTATATTTTCTTACTAGAGATAGGAATAAATGCTAGTTGTGTTAGATGAAAAGATCCATGTTTTTTTGACAGATATTTTTGATGACTTTTGTAACTATATGATTGTACAATAAATATCTTTCTTTTGATTCGTGTTTTGTTTCTTTGATGGGTAGCAGCACTACTTATCCAGGTTGCGCTCCCTTAAATTAATGTTATCGTTATTTTGTGAAAACGATCCGATCTAATTGAGCAATTCTGATGGCGTTTTTGAGTTTAGCAGACCCAAATTATCTACAAACAGCGAAAAAAGTTTCTTGCAGCAGATTGTGTGTTTACCAATGTCATATTTCAAACCGAACAGTTTAGCAAGAAATATTTATTTGCTCTTCTTTTTTAAAGTGTATCTACGATTTCAAAAGGGAATGTATTTACATTAGAACTAAAATACGTTCCCTCCATTTGTCAACTTATTGTAGCCGTCTTCTCTCTCCTTCGGAATAGTTTTAATTTTAATTAGGGCCTATATATCATTAACTTCATTAACTTTAGAGCTTTTAAATTAAACACAAACTTTTTGATTTATTCACGTCGACTGTTTCGACGAGGACGAAGTTTATATTGCGTTCCACGTCACGGCGAGTCGAGGGAAAAAGTTGCTCGAGTCTCGAGTAATTTGGAGGTCGTTGTAAGTTGGGCAATGTTTGTTCTCCAGGTGAAGGCGATTTTTCTGAAATCTAGGTTTTTATTTGTACATTGGTTTCTAATTAAATTTAAACTTACTCCCAAAATAAGAAATATAAGACCATTTGCCTCTGATTGTATTTTCTTTGTACATTTGAAGACAATGAACGTAGAGATAGTAAAATATTTATTAAGTTTCATAGGTCATTACAAGGATCGGTTACATTCGGTAAGCTAAGAAAAATACAATATACGTGCATTCTTCTTCTTGATGCGTGACAAATGTTAATGATCATCATGGCAATCTTTATTTTATCTGTAGCAGCGCGAAAAGGTGTTAAACCAGGTTCTACAGGATGTTCTTCTTCTTTTTGTCATTTTTCCGCGCAGGATGGCCTATAGAGGGGGGCATTTCTATAAACTGATGGATTGGTCGAAAGAAATTTTCAGGCTACTTAATATTAGACAATGGTGTGGTTCTACATAAGAAGAATTATTTCGCGCAGCAGCCGATAGGAACAGGTTTCAGGAAATTATAAACATGATGTAGGCCAACGTCTCAATACGAATACGACATCTAGAGAAAAAGTAGCTTGTATATTATCTTTAGCTGTGATAGTGCAGAATAAGCTTCCTGCTATAATATTTTTGGTTCATCAAGTACCTCTTCTTTTAGCTCAAAGCTGTTATCTTTTTGGTCTTCAAACAGTCTCTCTAGGTATTCTGTTCATGTTCTTATTTTATTCTGTTTATCTAGGATGATGTCTCCTTCAGACTCAGTTAGATTTCCTTTTTGTCTCCGTTTTTGTCCACCTGTGAGTTTTTTAACCTTCCTTTGTACATTGTGACTTTATCTGTGCGTTTTAATTACTTTGCATATTTCCATTTGCGTACATACTAAGGACATTCTTTAAAAAAGTAAAACTTCTTCGATCATCCTTAAAAAACTTCAATATAATGCATGTAGCGTTACTATCACCTTTTCATTTGACTCAAACATTTCAGCAGTGTTTTTTTAATATTTTTAATATTTTGTCATACATTAAATTTATTTTTTATTATAATGTATTTTCCAAAAGTTCACACCCCAATGCCATTATATCTATTCGTTATTCATGAAGCAATAGCAAGTTTCCTGGCGAACTACATTTTATATACTTCTATCCCAAAAAGGAACAAGATATTTGTATTACCGAAACCAATTTGTAGACATGCACTCAAGGCGACAGTGAGGTAGCAAACGGGGATTTCTATGGGATATTTATAAAAATCTATTGACGAAGAAATTCTGATCAAGTGAATTGTCACTATATGTTTCTAATTTTTTTATCAGGTTTCTCGAAATCTGCTTCTTTAGATAGATAAAAAACGAATCGAGAAAGAGTGTTTTGATCCTGAAGCACAAGAACAAGCAGGATTTCGTAAGGGGCGTTCCACTATTGACTACATTTTCTCCTTAACCCAGATAATAGAATAAAAGATGGCACGGAATCAAGAAATTCATATGTTGGTCGTCGACTTACGGAAAGCCTACGATACCCTTCCATTGAAGAAAGAAGCTGTGGCAATCAGTGGAAAGCACAAATGTTAATATAAAATGAATAAAAGTCGTCAAAGTACTACACTTTTTCTCAGAGACTCCTTTCAGTGCGTCACAGTTTTTCGATTTCTGTCTCACTCATTAAGTTGGAAGTAACAGAAAAAAAGGTACGTCTTTGCTTATACTCATTTGTAACATATATTCTAGTTGTTGATAAATGGCGCTATAATAAAAAAATATTTACGTATTATCTGTAGATACGACATACGACTATCTGTACAATTTACATGACCAAATCAAAGAATACATTTTTCTATAAATTCAGTAAACACGATTGATTTATACCAATTGCAAATAAAGGGTCAAAATTAATGACACACTGAAAGACTGAGAACTTTAGATTTTAGTAGTATAGATAATATGTAATAGGTAAATCATTTTTTCAGATTATAGCGCCATCTATCAACAACTAGAATAACTGTTATAAATGTGTATAATCACGGACGTACCTTTTTTTCTGTCACTTGTGATGCACTGAAAAAAGCCTTTGAGAGGCACCAATACAATCAACCCCTAACAAAAATAAAAACGGGGACACAAATAACAATAAAATTTGCAACATTAAAGGAAGCAAGGATATTGCTTGCCCCCCACTTTATTTAAAATATACCTCGAAAATGCTTTAATAAGATGGAAACAAGAATGTAAAACAGTGAGGATGTCAGTCACCAACACTATGGTATACACGCTCAATTTTGCAGACGATCAAGTAATAGGTGGCTCGATATTATGACGATTTAACCTACATGGCCCAAAAATGAATTGAAGATTATAATATATGGGGTTTAGAAGTCAATAAAAAGAAAACCGAATACTTGTGAATTGTATGACAACAAATAGAATTCATATTAGACGACATAAACACTATAAAACACTGCTATGACTACAACTATCTAGGTATCAATATTTCGCCCCATGGAACGTTCAACAAAGCCATAAAAGAAAGAAGTAAGGCAGGTCGAAAAGCGATCACAATGTTAAAGAGTATTTTATGGGACCAGTCCATCAGCAAAGAAAATGAAAATCGAATATATGAGACTAGTGAAAAGTATCACTCTATGCAGATGCTAGGTACGACCATTGAAAGAAAGAACACTGGCAACGCTGAGAGCAACGGAAATGGATTTTTGGAGAAGAGCCGCAGGAAGAGCAGGAAAATCACTCATTATTTATCAACAAAACAACTTATTTGGTTTCGACATATACAAAGAATGTATGACCAACGAGTACCAAAGGAAATACTGAATAGCAACCAGAAGGATAGAGACAACCGAGAGATAGACCGAGAAAAAGTTGGAGCGAAAGACTTGACAAAGAGCTGGAAGGAAGAAACATAGAAAAGGACCTATGGAACAACCGGAAAAAGTGGCGATTGAAAACGGGGGAGAACGTTATAAAACGACATGTAGTCGAAGATAGTCTATAGTAGTAGAAGATAGATAAAAAAAGAATGTGTGTGTACTTTGTACGCACGTAAGAAGATATTCTTCTATTATATAATGGGTAATTTAAACGAAGTAAATATACTTAAAAGGTAATTTGTACTTATTTTGTTTAAAAATCAAACTAACTTTCTTATCTACCACTTTCAAAAAAGAAGAATATCTTCAAAAATTATATAATAATATACTTACAATCATAAAATCTATAAAAAAAATAAAAAAATAATAACTTGCTTGGGGCTTGAACCCACTTCACGTCTACCGCGCCGTACGATAGTTGACGCCATTTCAAACTGCACCAAACTCTCCTATACGTCATGTGGGAATATTGAATATACACAAACTAAACGTTTACACAATAAATTTATATGAATTTAATAAAATTATTAGTTTGATTTTTGTCGAAATAAAATACAACAAAATATAGAGTAAGAAAACGATATATGAGATGAAGATTTGTAGAAAGTTTGTTCGTAATCAGATTATGTAAATTAAAGCATTGCCTACTAATAGGTAACTACATTATTTTGTTTACATTTTCCAAATAGATAGGTATTGAAACTATTATAGCCAGGGAGGTAGTGTCAAATTTGACCGGAGCATTTTAGCATGGCTGGTTTCTTATTATTTAGGTAGGTGTTCCAAAGCTTATTAACAAATGATGTGTCAGCTGGCCCAAAACCGGGGATTTTAGGTAAGAAAAGCTAAAATATGAAAGTTGATGGACCAACGCTACAGCTTAAATGTCAAATATTTATATACGTTACTCAGAACATTCAATGGACTTGCTTACTTGGCTCCTACGTTTCACTCAGGAGATCGGGGTTCAAATCCTGGCGCGGAAAATTCTTTTTGTTTTTTAAATTGACATTTTATTTTGAAAAATATTTATTTTTATAATACCACGTTTTTATTATTTATACGAGACAATATAAAAAAATCTGTATGTCTTTTATAGAATCGCAAACTATGCATTTTTGGTCATACATAATATTATGATTGATCTTAATAAGTAAATTTGTTGTACATGAACCCCTGAAGGTTCCTGAGTTGGTAAGACCAACAATCTAAGTGAAAAGGGAGATATTATTTGTTATTTTTTTGGACAAACTGTTTTTTCTTAATTTTATATGTTGTAGAACCGAAAGATACAACCCTAAATTTTCACTTTTTTAATAAATTTTTAATATAAAAATTAATGTTTGTCTGTACCTATGTCCCTTATAGAATCGTAAACTATGCATTTGGTAGAAAAAAGTATGGGCACGCAATATTTTTTAGTATTTTTTGGCTTTCTGGTAATTTTAGGTATTAAACATTCAAACATTATTTAGTTTTAAGGCGGTACGAAGTTTGCCGGGTCAGCTAGTTAATAATAAAAAAGTATTAACTCTATTAATTATTAAGTATATTAAGTATATATTATTAAGTATTAACTCCTTCCTGGGTTCATGTAAGTACAAAAACTTTGCTTGAGGTCATCATAATATGATTAAATGCATAGTTTACGATTCTATAAGGGACATAGAGACAAAAATTCATTTTTATATGTTATAGAGAACAGGGAAATAATTAGATTGCTATTAAAAAAATGGGGGTTGGTGATAGAAAAGTGAAAAATTAGGGTTGTATGTATCTTTTGGTTTTACATCACATAAAATTATGCAAAAAACAGTTTGTCTAAAAAGATAAAAAAATGTCGGGAGTGGGGTGGGGAGGCCAACCCCCTTTTTCACTTAGATTGGTCGTACTAACTCAGGAAGCTTCAGGGGTTCATGTACAACAATTTTGCTTATTAAGGTCAATCATAATATTTATGATCAAATGTATATATGCTATTTCATAAGTTCTATGCATAATTCTATAAAAGACATACAGATTTTTTTATATTGTCTCGTATAAATAATAAAAACGTGGTATTATAAAAATAAATATTTTTCAAAATAAAATGTCAATTTAAAAAACAAAAAGAATTTTCCGCGCCAGGATTTGAACCCCGATCTTCTGAGTGAAAGGTAGGTGCCAAGTAAGCAAGTCCATTAAATGTTCTGAGTAACGTATATAAATATTTGACATTTAAGCTGTAGCGTTGGTCCATCAACTTTCATATTTTAGCTTTTCTTGCCTAAAATCCCCGGTTTTGGGCCAGCTGACACATCATTTGTTAATAAGCTTTGGAACACTTACCTAAATAATAAGAAACGAGCCATGCTAAAATGCTCCGGTCAAATTTGCCACTAGCTCCCTGGCTATTAGGTATTTCCAACTGAAACATTTAGAATTGCGTACCTGCGGCTTTTCAAAACTATTTAAAAAGTCACTATAATTATAAATTTGATTTTATTTCTGTCTACATATCAATAAAAACTAATATTATACAATATTTTTGTTTACCGATAACCTCCATATTGAACAATTATTGACAGATCATTTCAAAATTTCAACACCCAATCAGAGCCCGTATAACAACTAATACCATACTGTCGGTGTGCGCATGCGCGCGGATCAATCAAATTTTACCCTCAATCGATTCGCCGCTAAAGAAGAATATCTTCAAAAAGATCATATAAATACAAAGGATTCAAAAATTTTTCGAAGATGGAACAAACACTTACCTTAAAGAATGAAAGAGCGAAAAACAAATGTAGAAAATAGTATCCAAAAGAAAGTAAACAACGCCTGACGGCAGTATTTATTGTAGTCGCTAACACGCCTATGCCACCCACCTGAATCGCCGAATAAAAACCCAATCTACACTTATAAAAAATGTAGAGACAGGATGCAACGTGAGAGCCGGTTCCTCTATTCTATATTAATGGCCTTTTATCATAATGAATTTTTAATTCTTCCGCACCGATAACCCCCTTCTTCCTGTGTTTCTGCCCTTCGGCCCAGCCGCTATTTGTGGCCGAAGGTAATCCCCGAAACGCATACACGAAATAACTCTATTCCCATGCGGATTCTGCAACCGAAGCCCCTTCATGCTGATATGTCTATAAACCCTATCTACACTCAAAAAAATTTAGTTCGTAATATTGATTAACAGTGATTATTGAAGAGTATTTCGTTCTCACAACAATTTAATTTGTTGTTTCAACGAACTTTTAGACATTGACGAATGTACTTGGTTATTGTCACAATGATTGAATAATAATTGTGAGAATAACTAGAGTACATTAATCAATAACACTCAATTTATTCAGCCAATAACTTAGTTTCGTATATTTAATAAATATTGTTAATTGTGGCAGCAACTCACGTTCTTGATTTCGTAGATGACAAGCAATTACCTTGGTTTATCGTGACAACGTACAGATTTCATTAAAACAATGTACAAATGTTGTTAATATAGAGTAATATATGATTATTGAATAGATGTACACTGATTGTTGTGCCAACGAATGCATTAATTAATCTACTACTGCCTTTAATTCCCACAATCAATGCGTTAATTGTGACAATAATCGTGGTTGTTGAGACAA
Organism: Diabrotica virgifera virgifera; assembly: GCF_917563875.1. Taxonomy (NCBI): domain Eukaryota; kingdom Metazoa; phylum Arthropoda; class Insecta; order Coleoptera; family Chrysomelidae; genus Diabrotica; species Diabrotica virgifera. Next base: position 1,632,082 of record NC_065445.1, on the reverse strand, counting down.
TAAATGTTTTGCTTGACCATTTGAAATGTAACGGCTTTTTCTTGAAAGTGCCGAATAATAATTGCATTTTGTTTCCAAGTGTAGCCCGTAGTAGAAGGAAGATAAGGATAAGATATTACTTATTTTTTATATTTGAATAAAAGTAAGTTTTTTCTGATAAGGTAAATACGGGAGAACATTCTAATTAAAAATAAACTTGTCAGTCTCTGATGTTTGTAAGTGTTTACTTTTAATATTGTCTTGTGATGTTATTTATAAGATGAACTGAAAATGAATTTTCGAATCCTGAATGAAAAATATAATTAGTATTTTTGAAAATTTAAACGCAGAATAAAATATTACAGTATTATCGAGGGTCTGACGTCCCTGAGAACTTCTATAATGATTATTTTAATAAGTCACAGGGGTGAAAAAGAGAAAATTTAGTATGATTTTTTTATTTCAAATATACCATTCAAAAGAAACTTTTTGTTTATTCTAAGGGACTTTCAGCCCTCAGTAATAATGTAGTCTTTTTCTTTTATTCTGCGGTTAAATTTTTCAAAAATACTTATTAGTTTTCTCAGGATTCCAAAAAAATGAATGCATTTAAAAATAATTCGATCGAAATTTTGCCCCTGCGCTCTCAAAAATGATTAAAGTGTTATACATTTTTGAAATCACCATTTCAAACACTTTTAAATGAGCTGTCACATGATGTACTTTCCCATTAAAAAAAATCAAAGTTACGCCTGTCACCTGAAGAGGGATTGTGTAAAGTTCGAAAGATTGATGTTATAATATACTTTGATAATTTTAAAAATCGACCTGTCTGAGCGTTTTGCTTATGTGCTAAAAATAAATAAGTTAATAAGGGGGGGGGGAGTGTAACACTTATTCAAGTGCACTGTATAAGCGATATAATAATTATGAGAAATCACACAGTGTAAAGTCCTAAAGGTTAAGGACAAAAAAGGGGATTTAAAAAATTATTATTAATCAATTAATATGATACATTGGGCTAATGCATTCAGTAATTATTAATATAAAATACGTTCATAGTAGGAATGAACGAAACTGATTGTAAGAATGAATAGAATTGCTTGTAAGAATAACTGTATTTATTGTGCCAATGAACGGAATTAATTGTAACAATAAACGGAAATAATTGTAGAAATAAACGAAATACGTTAGGAGAAATAACACTGTTATTGACACAACGAATGGTCTTCGTCGGTCAATTAACGACGTTGTTGTTTCAATAAATAGTGTTCGTTGACTCAATGAACAGAGTTCGTAATATCAATAAAGTGAGATTATGGTATACATAATGAAAGTTCATTGTTTCAATAAATAGTGTTCGTTGACTCAATGAACTGAGTTCGTAATATCAATAAAGTGATATTATGGTATACATAATGAATGTTCGTCCATTCAATAAACGTAATACATTGGCTCAACTAACGAAAATAATGAATTGATGAACATCGCTTTGTTGTTCCAATAAAACCAAGAATTGGACAAATTTTAAGAATTGCGTTTGTTGTCTGAATTAACATTTTTATTGATATTACGTACCTTTTTCGTTGAGTGTAACTGATATCCGTAATGGCAACTTTTAATGGCGTTGTTTTCCTGATTAGAAAACCATTAAAAATTCATTATATTACGAAAATATTACTATTATATGCAAAAGATGCTTACCAACTCGTGAGTACTAAATCTACTGTATGTATTAGGAATCAACCACAAAATAAAAGGACGGGAGAAACTGGAGTTCCTGCAGAAAAATTAAAAGAAGGAGATATACTGCAGCAAAGGATAGCTCGGCTTATATTGTAATAAAAATAGGGGAAAATGAAAAAAATCCAGAGAAATGGAACACAGTACTCATCTGTTCAATTCACAGTAAAAAATTACAGAGGAATTGCTCTATTAGAAGTAGTATATTATAAGGTATTAGCAACATTTATAAGAAGTACAATAAAAACCTACAAAACAGAAATTATAGGAGAATACCACGCTGAATTCAGACAAGGAATAACGACTAATGGACCAATTTTTTATGTTAAAGTTATTACAAAACAACAGTTATGAACACAATCTAGGTTTGTATAATATACAAATTAAATCTTTAATCAAATAATATCAGCGTATTATGCTCTTTACTGATTTTAAACAGGACTACGACTCCTCACGAAACGGACTATACTACTATACGATGCAGAAGAAAATAGATGAATGACTCTAAGGACCTCGGAGTCGGAGTACAACATTTACAAATAGAGGAGCTGAAGACATATTGGACAATCTTTCTATTGCGTGTACCTTAAACTGCATAGGAGAAAGGATATAGAACAATGTTCGCGAAAAAATAGGGAAGCTGGCCTAAAAATGATGTGAGTGGCGAAATTTGAAAAATTGTTACTGAAAAATTTGATACTGACTCCGAAAGAGTTCTACCAAGTCATTTGAAAATGCCTATTAGTGCAGTCACTGAAGGTGGATATGAGCTATTACCTCAGATTTCGTTGAACCTCCATCGATTTGCATGAAAATTGATGAGTGGTTAGAGGATATCTCAAGGAACAAAGGTGACATGGTGCCAACTTGCGCTTTTACCCTGGGGGTGGATGCCACCCCTCCTCGGGGTGAAAATTATATTATTAAAAATAACCCCACAATTCGATAGAGGGACAGATTATAAGCAAAATTTGTTATATAAATTTATTTAAATAAATCAAAACTTTTTGAGTTATTAAATATTAAAGATTTTAATTTTTCGTGTGAAAAATGTATGTTTTTAACCGATTTTTCATATATAACTCAAAAACTATAAGTTTTTGCAAAAAACTTATTAATATCAAAATTGAGGCTAATAAAAAATCAAATAAACTCCTTACTAGAAAAACCTTTCAATGTTAACTAAAAGTGAGTTATAGGTAATTGAATGTATATTTCTTTCGTCGAGTACCCAAATCTAAGTATTCTAGGTTAAATACTGGGAAAATTATACATTTTATATCATAAACGTATTAAACATTATTTGTCAAAGTTCATAGAAATATTTATCAAATAAGCTCTCGAACAAGTTGATAGCATTAAAATTTATGCACCAAAAATTTTTCAAAATGTATCTTTTAAAAATTTTTCTTGTGTTTTTGTTTGCTTCGTTTTTTGCTATATTTTTGATAAAAAAACTTATTTTTTACTTTAAAAGTGATATTTCGATAGGAAATTTAATTTTGAACAACTTTTCTGTAGATTTTTGTGTGCGAAAAGTGCATAGAATTTATCCTGATGCACCCGAGGACATTTGCCTCATTCTCAAAAACGCACCCCTTTAAATAGTAGCACTCCGCGGTTTTTTCATATTTGAGGGTTCATTGAACATATGAAACAATAAAACCCTTTTAATGTTGTATTTACTTTTGGCATTATTTTTTTGGGCATAATAGCCTATGTAATCTAAGGTTTATGTTCTGTGGTTAGTTTCAATTACTTTTATACTACTAAAATATTTTCACTCATGATGGCCTGATAAGGTCGAAAACGCCCTTTTAATAGCAAAAAATAAAAAGATTCTGCAGTTTCAGTGGATTTACTAACACAAAAATCAGTAGATGTGATTAATAAGACCATAATACGACCATCAGTTGCGTATGGAAGCAAAACATGGACGTTAACGAAAAGAGAAGTAAATGAATTGCTGATGTGGGAAGTAAAACCCTTCTAGTAATATTTATGGCCTTGCAGATATAGCGTGACATACGAATTAGTCTTTCTTCGGAAAGAAAAATTTAGTGAGATATACAGGGTGTAACAAAAATACAGGTCATAAATTTAATCACATATTCTGGGACCAAAAGTAGTTCGATTGAACCTAACTTACCTTAGTACAAATGTGCACATAAAAAAAGTTACAGCCCTTTGAAGTTACAAAATGAAAATCGATTTTTTTCAATATATCGAAAACTATTGGAGATTTTTTATTGAAGATGAACATGTGGCATTCTTATGGTAGTAGTATCTTAAGAAAAAATTATAGTGAAATTTGGACACACCATAAAAATTTTATTGGGGTTTTGTTCTTTTAAACCCCCCAAACTTTTGTGTACGTTCCAATTTAATTATTATTGAAGTACCATTAGTTAAACAAAGTATTTTAAAAACTTTTTTGCCTCTTAGTACTTTTTTGAAAAGTCAGTTTTTATCGAGATATTTTGAATATTTGTCAAATCCACCACATATTTGTATATGGCTAAGTACGATTATGGAGACTTGGTAATAATATGAAAATTTATTTATGATTTACATTTTTAGGTATATTTTGAACCATATTAAAAAAGAAGTAATATCTCGATAAAAAGTGCCTTCTCGAAAAAATAAAAAGAGGCAAAAAAGTTTTAAAAACACTGTGTTTAACTAATGGTACCGCAGTAAAAGTTTAATTGGAACATACACAAACATTTGGGGGGTTTAAAGGAGCAAAACTTCCATAAAATTTTTATGAAAACATATTAAAAAAGAAGCCGCAACTCGATAAAAACTGCCTTATCAAAAAAATACTAAGAGGCAAAAAAGTTTTAGAAATATTGAATTTAACTAATGGTACCACAATAATAATTTAATTGGAACGTACACAAAAGTTTGAGGGGGTTTTAGGGAACAAAACCCCCATAAAATTTTTATGGGGTGCACAAATTTCACTATATTTTTTTTTAAGATGTTCCTGCCATAAGAATGCCACATGTCCATTTTCAATAAAAAATCTATAATAGTTTTCGATATATTCGAAAAAATCGATTTTCATTTTGTAACTTCCAAGGGCTGTAACCTTTTTTATGTGCATATTTGTACGAAGGTAAATTAAGTTCATTCGAACTATTTTTGGTCTCAGAATATGTGATTTAATTTATGACCTGTATTTTCGTTACACCCTGTATACATATAACAACAACGGTGTAACCAGGATGATCCTAAGGGGATGCTTACAACTACTGGAGAGTCTCTAGGGGGGTATGGTGTTAAGCGTATAGAACTCAAAGTACATTCCAATGGGGGGGGGGGTTATAACCCCCAAACCCCCTCTGCTTGCGCCACTGCAGGCCAATAGCGTGGGACGAGCAAGATATTATGTGATAAGCAGTATTCCATTTTCTTCAGATGGTCTCGGTATCTTTCCACCTTTTTCCAAGTCCTTCAGATCTTCTCCCATATAATCTTTCCCAAAATAAATTGTTTAGAAGAAGGCGATTGTCGTCAACAATTCTAAACAATTTGTTTTGGGAAAGACTAGATGGGAGAAGATCTGAAGGACTTCCTGGAAAAAGGTGGAAATATACCGAGACCATCTGAAGAAAATGGAAGTGAGACATAGTAGCACAGAACCGACAAACATGGAAGGTGATAGTAAACGGAGCAAAGGTTCACAAAGAGTTATAACGCCATTGATGAAGATGATGAAGATTAACAAGACAATTTCAACTATTTAAAAACATTTAACACATAATTTTTTCATCATAATATCAATGACAAACCTAAGCTAAGCTAATTTTAATCCGGAAACATCGTTCAAACAAATATTTTAGCTGGAACTCGACATGGCAGTGAGTTATTTTTATAGAAAAAAAACCAGACTTTTATCTATTCCCCAGATTATGATTTAACAAATTGGGCTTGTCTAGGTGTAATTAATTTCAGTTGAATATTTTAATACAAACAACGGGTCACTGCGGCTGTAGATGACAAATTGATCCAGTGGCGTAACACAACACCTTCAGAAAAAACACATTCGATTAGATTATTAGATTATGATAAACGTTAGGTTAAATACATTTTGGACAAAAAAGGAAAAAAAAGTACAGTTCTTATAACATTACATGAAGCAAAATCTAAAGACAGATGATGAAAATAAATGATGTCAATATATACAAACATCTATGACCTTTTCCTTTACGCTCCCCACAAGAAAAAATCAAGTGGCGTCAAATCTGGAAACCGAGGAGGCCCAGAAATTTCAGAAAACCGAATGTAACCCTTTTATTGATTTTTATTTTCAAGGTACTTTCGAGGTATCGTCTTACATTTAACCTACAGTGGCATGGAGCACCATCCTGTTGGACCCATATTTGTTGAAGTAAAAGGACGGAACATCAAGAAAATCGTCCAATTCATTCTTTAAAAGCAGCAAATGACAACAACAGTTGTATCTCTAGTATTTCATGTTGTTGGAATTTCTGCTTCTTCTTTTTCATGTGCCTCATCCTTTAAGAACATTGGCGATTATCGCGGCCCGTTTTACTCTTACATTATTTCTATTGTTGTTATTCCACTCCATTCCTTTAAATTATACAGACAGGACGTGGATCAACATATTTCAACGCATATATTAAAAAATATCGGGCCTAGTACACATCCTTGTTGTACTCCTCTTCTTATAGGTATCTCTTTACATTTTTGTAAGTCTACTCGTATTAAGGCTTTCTGAAGGCTTTTTCACACTCAACTAGATTATATGAATATGTCACAGCTGACATCTCGACACGATTCTATGAGTCTTTGTACACTACGGCAACCAAATTCACTGTGTATTGGAGATTTGAACGCGAACTGTTGCTGACGTTTGGTTTTTCTACATTTTTTTAATATTATTTTGGTACCGTGTAGGCATTTTACTTGACGAGATGTTATCAAAATAAAACTCAGAAAATTTGGAAAACCGAACGTCAACACTAGGGCGCATTCAAATCTGAAATACAAAGTAAATTTATTTGTGCTGTAAATATTGCTTCTCTAGTGCCAAAGCCTTTTCTAAATCTATATTTGCTAGATAATATACGTCTGTTAATTTCTGCAGTTATTATATTACTTTGGTTGATTTGTGAGCCTAATTACCTATTATTATTAGTACTTTTAGAGAAAAAAAATTCCACGCACTATTTTCCTATAAATTTTGACTACGCCACTAACCAAGTACGTAATTTATGTGAAAAACGATAAACTGCATGGCGAACGAATAAAACAAATAGTCTACTCACCCCTGGTGTGTTGGCCTGCGGACCGTACGGGTACCGCGTCCAATCCAGACTGGCCTCCCCCGTCGTGTCAAGAACGACAACTGTAAACAAAAAACGATATTATTAGTAGAGCCACAACAAACAATATTCATGAAATTAAAAAAAAATCACCATAAAATACTTGGATTTATGGTTTTAAATTAATTGTTGATAAAATAAATTATTCTGCTAGATAGCGGCTTGCTTGTAGCGACCTGCATTTGTATTTTTATGGGAAAGTTAGGAGGGCCATGGGCTTGGGAATATAAACAAACATAAATTAAAAATTTGACAGAGGAAATAATACTAAAATGTGCCCACCTTGTTTTAATATAAAACCTGGCGTCTAATACCTATAAAGAAAATGAATTTTATACCTCGATTTATGTTACGATTTGACCAGTTTTGTGTAGATTCTTTAATTATACAGGGTAAGTTGATATTAACCCACCCATTCATGCCTCTTGATAATTTTATTGTTTGGCCAGTATTTTGACATTTGCATTGCAGAGTCAATATGATGTTTAGTAGAAATGACGTCTTGTGCAAGGGCACAAGAGTTTAGAAGTTATAATGTCGCTTTTGTGAGAGGTTACAGGACCTTTAAGACAGCGGCTGGTCTGGCCAATGTAGCAAGAGACTATTCTTCTTCTTCATGTGCATTGTCCGTTGCGGACGTTGGCTATCACCATTGAAATTTTAATTTTGTTTGCGGTGTTTCTGTATAACTCGATTGATGTTAGTCCAAACCATTGGCGTAAGTTTTGAAGCCATGAGTGTCTTCGTCTTCCATCTCCGCGTTTGATCTCTATTTTACCCTGTGTTGCAGTATACGATACTTATCACGTCTCATAATATGTCCGAGGTATTCAAGTTTCCGTTCCTTAATTGTAAAAGATATTTCTTTTTGCTTTCTAATTCGGCGCAATACGTCTACGTTGGTTGTGTGGGTTGTCTAGGACCTAGGATATTATCCCAAATATTATATTGCTAAGAAAAGAAAAAAAAATAAAGAGAAATGATAATTCTGTGCTGAATATGATATTTGGAATAATACTTAGGAATAAAATAAAAAGTGAAGAGAACAACAAGACGGTTTTAAAAACTGAGTTTGAATAAATGTTAGAAGAAACGATAAATTTATGAAAACGCTTTTTTTATTACTCTAACAATGTTTCTGTTTATAGAATTGGTATTGATATCAACTTTACAGGCAATATTTTTAAACCTACAATAGAATATCATTCAGTAATTTGCAATTAAGACCATAATTGACCGCGTGCACATCTCCCATCGAACGCTTTCACATTGCGATATAATTTATATGGGCATTATGCCTTTTGCCAACGTGATACCCTGATAATTACTTAATAGAACCTTACAAGAGCTCATTACTACACTTTTTCCTCGATTAATTGCACCGCCGGATTGTGATAATTAAAACTGAAAGGTACATAAATCGATGCGAACAAGCCTTTAACTGTCCGTCTTCATCATCATTATCAAGTTCAAAACCGTCTAAAATGGTATGTAAATGACATCGAATTTGCACAAACGAAAGCATTAAAAAATGCCGTTACCACTGCCAGACTTAATCAAATGGTTTGTCGGTATAATCATTTTCTTTCTTTTGAACAGTCATTCAACATACTCGTAACTAAAGATGGAGATCTAAAGATAATGCTGCTCACGTTTATAATTTTATAAAATGAACTAGATTGTTAAATGAGTGATAAGGACTCAAAATAATTAAATAAATTCTTGGAAATAGTACTTATCATACTAATAATCTGTACATTAGTGCCAGCCATAGACGGAGGACAATGCACGCAGTGGACGCCCCAACGACGCTGTGTTACCGACGCAAACATAAAAAAGTCAACAAAATAATTTTGGATAACCGTAAGTGAAGTTGTTCGGCATAGCTGACACCAAAAATATCAAAGGGACGTGTTGGATATATTGTTCATAAATATTTGGGTACACCGAGAGAACAATTTCTTTTCTCCTAAAACACTGATTTCTTTGAGCTATCTTTCTTAAAAGTTACCATATCATATTAACTTAAACATACCGCTTCACATATAAAGAAACGAGTTTTTTAAACACAACTCAATAATGTCTTACAGATAATTTCTTCAATACTAAGAAACGCATTAATGGTTACATTTTAATTTTCTTATTCTAAAGTTTTTGTTTCTTAAATTGAAAACTACAAATATTTTGCAGTCTAAGAAATATATGTTAAGTTAATCCATATTTATATTTGTGAACAAGAAATTTTCTTGCAATCAAATAAATATTTTAAACCACAAGAAATAATTCTTCAGAAATATCCTCTGTAGTAACTGTGGTTATTAAATAAAAACTTTATCATTAATGCCGAAATGCTACTTGCAAAGAGATTTTCTTCCACAAAAGAATTGCGCAGTAACCATTATTCACTATTTGTGATTTAATCTCAGTGTTTGGCAAGATTGCGTGCATGGCATTAGTTCATTTTCATAGATGGATTTTGGATTAGTTGCTTTTCTTTAAAATCTAAGGGATAGTTTAAATGTACGTAAATAGGTATATAAAAGTAAATTGATTAATTTAAGATGTAATAATATTGTTGCATATTCGAATATGTAGTTCTAAAAGAAACATACCTAATAGTATCTTTATATGCATTTTAGATATCTATAATGGTGGACAACTCTGAAAGAAAGGATCTTATTCTAACTGGAAAATAAGCCACAATTTAACTTAAAAAATGATTTTATTGGCGTTTGGACTTCCACCTCGGAGAGAATAATATAATATAAAGCTTCAGAACAATATTGAAAGGAGCTATTAACCAACTAGGGGCTTCCATAACTGGTAAAACTGTATACAGGTAAGTTCCTTTATAAAAATGTGTATACCTATGTATAAACTAAATATGTTTCTTGAATGTATAGTCTTCTATACAATCCTACAATTCAACGTTATATCAAACATGGCGTGTGCTTTATTTGTCATAAAGAAACATTAGTTAGTCTAAATGAAAAATCTTAACGGTTAAGAAATTGTATTCCCGAAAACCGTGAATTAGTTAATATGTATTAAATGACTTAGATGTAAACTAATACATAATACTTTCCCGTAATAAAATTTCTTAATGATTAGGTTTGCTGTATCTTTTGGATTATATAAATAAATAAAATTACAATATATGTCTGCTTCAATGCATTACATTGGTTGTATTTTTCTTCTTGTTTTAGCTAAATAATGTCTATTGTGTGACTTAATATTATACAGATAAATAATTAAAATTTCATATACAAAAAGAAAAAAATTAACAAAGATGGTAGGATAAATAAAGCCATGTTTGAACTAAATATGATTGATTATTATTTGTTGAAATGCCAAGAAATGTTTTTGGATTGTAGACTGTTTTACTAATACCTATATTGTTCTTATACCAAAAAATTAATAGTTTTTATGTGGGCCCGTGTATTTTTTTTGTATTTCCTTTTGTCAAAATAAGTATGTACTTATATCCTTATAAAAATTTTTTTATTAAAATAAGTTTACTCTTTCTACATAACGGTTTTGTTTTAGGTAATTGCTGATATACAAAGTGCTATTAATAAAGAGAGGGAAAAATTAAGGAAGTTGGATTTGCATCACCATCCTTTTATTATTGTACAGAAGCCAGTGGTTTAAGAGTGGAGAAATTATTTGTATGTATTAATATCTAACGTTTTATATCCTGTTTTTATTATCTAATAAAGAATAATTTCACCTAACATAATGATTTATTTCGCCGTATGTAATATCACTTTATTTTTAAGAAATGTAACTTAATTCTAAATATACAATTATATCTGCGAAATATTTTTCTTAACATTAAATACATTAATTAATAATGGTAAGATAACAATATTCCTTACTAAGAAATATTATTGCTCAGAAAGAAGAGTTTTGTAATGCCAAGAAAATATATTCTTATGACAAGTATAATTTATTTCTGACAAATGGGTTTGCAGTTTGCAAGAAAGTGATAGTTCAATCATGTTTAAGATATATTTCTTTGGGTATATTAAAATTTATTTGAAATATTTTAGAAAATTATATCTTACATACAAAGATATATTTCTTAGGCAATATGCAAAGTCGATCTTTCTTAAATATTAATAAAGTTTCTTTATGTCAAGAATTTTTTTCTCTCGGTGTATGCGAAAGCTCTGTGCAAGGTGGGTGCCGCGAGAGCTTACAATCGATCAAAAACAACAACAAATTGACGATTCTGAGAAGTGTTTGAAGCTCTTCAATCGTAATAAAACCTAATTTTTGCGTCGATATGATACAATGGAAGAAACATGGCCCCATCATTTCACACCGGAGTCCAATCGACAGTCAGCCGAGTGGACTACACGTGATGAACCGACTCCAAAGCATGGACAAACGCAACAGTCGGTTGGTAAGGTTATCGCATCAGTATTTTGGGATGCGCATGGTATAATATTCATCGACTATCTTGAAAAGGGAAAAACGATTAACAGCGACTATTACATTGCGTTTGAAGGACGAAATCGCGAAAAAATAATTAACGATGGTAAGATTTGATGAATTGGATTGCTTGAATGAATGAGTTGCTTGCGTAGCCACTGTATTCACCAGATAGGGTAACGGGTACAGTTGTTGGCCGGTCACTAGTGATTGGCCACTTTCACAAAAATCCGAAATATTAAGATTTTTAGAAAGTATAAGGAAATAAATGTATTTGCATTGCAATTCGGCAACATTGCTATATATTTGGTCTAGCCATTATCTCTCTCAGTTAATATTGTCTAGTTGTGACAGAGTGTGTTGATCGAAGCTTAACAGGTGCATCCAGTTTTAAGAGTTTTTTAAAGAATTTGTTAAGGAAGGCCATTCATGAGGTGAGTTATCTTGGCTAATAATATTGTGTATCTGTTTATATTAATGTTTTGTGATGATTTAGTGGGGTACATCTTACGTTATCGGTGGTTTTAATAGTAAGGTTATAATTTTTTGCCGGTAAATTTTAGTGGCCAAGTACTGTATCTTAAATATGTCCGCATTATAATGATTGGCCTACCGGCCAATTACTGTACCTACTTTAAATTAAAATATTTATTATATTTACGCTCTTTTAGCTTAGTTTGGCCCAACACAACATATTTCAAGCATTTTTTCTTATTTTTTATGGCAATAACTGGTGGTTGGCCGACTGCCAATCACTAAACCACAGGGTGGCCAATAACTGTAATGTGTAATAAGAATATATTTTTTGTCCGGATTCGTTTTTATAAAATTACAATTATTTTAGTTGTTATAAAATTAATGCCAATGCGGGCAATCTGAATCAAATTTGAAACGTCCGTATTGTAGATAACATTATTAGATACTATTAAATGATTTTTATTTTTATAATAAAAAATGCCAAATATCCGGAAAGATAAAACGTATCACAAAAAATATACAGAACAAGATCTTCAGTCTGCTTTTCAGGCCATAGAAAATGGCATGAGCCAACGGAAAGCCGCTGAACAATTTAATGTGCCAAGAGCAACACTGCAGCTTAGAGCAAGGGAAATATTTAATGAAAAACTAACCTTGGTCCCAATCCTAGTCTTTCTTTGGAGGAAGAGAATCGTTTAAAGAATTGGATCGTAACATGCCAAGACAAAGGTTTTCCAGTAAGAGTGGAAAATATACAAGACTCAGTTAAAGGTTTTCTTGATGCAAATCCACGTGCTAATCCTTTTACTGACAATCGCCCGGAAGAGGTTGGTATAGATCCTTTTTAAAGAGACATCCAGATTTAAGCGAGCGAACTCCAGAAGCGGTAAGAGCAGCAAGTTCAGTTGTGTCTGAAAAAGATATAAGAAAATGGTTCACCGGTGTTCAAGAATATTTACACCGTAAACGTTACATTGATATTCTTCAAGACCCCTCACGTGTTTTTAATGGGGATGAAACCTGCTTCCTCTTGTGTCCCAAAAATAAACGAGTGTTGGGTGTAAAGGGAAGCAAAAATGTATATCAAATAAAACATTACTCCAAAGTTAATTTGACGGTTATGTTTAGGTTTGCAGCATCTGAAGAAATAACAGCACCGATGATTATTTACCCATACAAACGACTTCCTAGCAATGTTACAAATTCAGTTCCTCGAGAATGGGGCATAGGCTGTAGCGATACGGGATGGATGAAGAATGAAAACTTCTATGAATACATAGGAAAAGTCTTATATAAGTACCTAGTTGCAAAAAACACTAAATTTCCAGTCATTTTGTTCGTTGATGGACATAAAACTCACTTAACCATTCAAACCAGTGAATTATGCTCAAAGTTACAAATTATTTTAGTGGCATTATATCCCAATGCGACCAGAATTATACAGCCTGCAGATGTTGCTGCATTTAAACCATTAAAGGCAAATTGAAACCGGGCAGTATTAAAGTTTCGACGAGAAAACCCAAAAAAAAGATACTATCGTCACAGAAGATACAGTGATTCTAGATATTTAATCGACATCCGATAATCTGCCTTTAGTAAATCAAGACAACCCATTATATAAAGAAATTGACACCTCAATTGACAAATTCTTTTTTGGCCAAAAACCCCAGAAAGAAAGGGTAAAAAGCAAACAGAACGGTTGCCTTTCGTGCTCACTTCTTCAGATCGTCAAAATGCAGAGAGGCGTAAAATTGAAGAGAAAGACGAATAAGAAAAAATAAAATTAGAACGAAAACAAAAGCGAATTGATGCAAAAGTAAACAATAAAGGTAAACAAAATAAAGAAACCAAGAAGAAAGTAATAAAAAAAATTGCCACAAGAGCCAATTCCGAGAGCAAAAAATGTCAAAATGTTGTGAAGAATAAAGAAAATGTTACACTAAATACAGGTGATATTGTAGATACAAATACTTTTAAATCAGACACACTTCTTGATCATACAATTAAAAGCACTACTTTGAGAAGTGGAGTTAGAGTACATATAACAGAAGTGATTAACGCCAAAGAAAACCACGAACTGCCACGGAACCAATTTCCTGATTCTGTAGAGGAAAACGCTATTCTGCCCTCAATTGATAACGTATCTTTTGATGTCTCCAACAATAAGAATTCATCAAATTTGAGGAATACTTCCCAAAGCAAATGTACAAATTTGGAAACCAGCAAAGAAAAACGTGCTGGTGAGTCGGCTAAAAGAAAGTTGTTTTTCGAAACAGAGGGATATCCAGAACATGAAAAAATACAAATTCTCTCAGATATATTGGTGCAACAATCAGACAACACCAACATATCTTTAAATAATAATCTTTTGTATACAGGATTGTGCTATTCTTGTTCCTAAAATATTTCTAAATCAAAAGTTGGAATAAAATGTTTTATTTTGTGTCAGAGGCTCCCATATTGGTAGTTGTGTTAAAAAACAACAAGAAATTGAAAATCTAAATAGTTTTGTGTGCCCTAACTGCACAAACAAGAAAAGAAAATTAGGAATTTTATGAGTGGCCAATAACTGTAATTCTATATGCCAATAACTATGTTTGCATGGCCAATAACTGTGTAATTTTGTATGTTTTTAAATTTGGTTTATTTTTTATATACATTATTATTTTTTATTAAAATAACCTGAGTTTTTATAAAATTTGATGTTTTATTATTATTAAAAAACCCTTACAAAATATTTCACTTTAAAATATAAAAATTTACAATTTTAATTCAATTTGAAATCCCTTAAGTGGCCAATCACTGTACCCGTTACCCTATAGCTCCCAGCGGCTACCACCTGCTCGCTGAACTCAAGAGAATGCTTGCTGGAAAGAAATTTAGCACCAATGAAACAGACTTATTTTGAGGCTAAAGACATATTATTGTATTATAAAAATGGTATTGAAAAGTTGTATGATCGCTATAACGTTGCATCGCCTTTGAAGGTAACTATAATGAATAATAAAATAAAAAATTTTCAAATTTTTTTTTCTATGTTAGCCTACGAACTTTTCAGCAAAATATAAATATATTTCCGATTTGCTCCCTTGTTTTGACACTACATATTTTCTTCCCCAATATAAATCCTGGAAATATTTTTGCGGAGTTTATATTGAAATCAACAAAACCGCGTAAGCGTCATTTTTCCGACATAGAAGTCTGCCGCCCCCAGAAACTCATTCGTGTAGAACACGTTGTACAATATTTTGCACTCTTTCTTTACTGACTCCCTTCCGATCATTCTTTATACGGGGGCTGTAAAGGGATTACGTTGTCAACTAACAGTAAGCTATTGCGAATAGTAATGCCTGTTTTTGTTTACCTCCAGAGAAAATTAGATAACATAATTTTTTCAGATGGTTTCACAACTTTATTTGTAATTCTTACTGCACTGCTAATATTTAAACTTATTCCTGATTCACGGAATAATTAGGTTGTCGTATCCCAAGTAGTATTGACATGTATATACATGTTTGTTTTGTTGTTATTTTTTTTAAACCTTGTAGATTTAAGTAATTTTTGTATATTATAATTGAAAAAAAGAAAAAAGCAAAAAAAACAAAAAAAAAGAGAAAAAAGCAAAAAAAGAGAGAAAAACTAAGAAGATGTAAACCTCCGAGATGTTGAATCGGGTCTATGTCGTAGCGTAGTAAAACAACAATTAATAAAACATAATAATAAAAAAATAATAAAACAAAAACAAATTAAAAACATAATCAAATAAAAAAAATACAAAAAAAAATAAATATTTACAAAAAAATATTTACAACCAAAATAGTGTATTATTTAGATAATAATAATTTTAGTATGTTAGTTTGTTATGTATTTAGAGTTAGAAAAACAGAAAAACTCCTCTAACTGAAAAAAATTGTTTGTTTTTAAAATATCAAAATATCTGGCTAATTGGCTCGGCCAAGGCCATCAAATGCACAAAAAAAAGTAGTATTGACGGTGTCCCATCTGTTTCTATTTTCTTTTGGATGTTTACTTAATCCAGTCAACATCATAGTCACGATTCTCTTTGCCTTTATCCCTACGCGGGGTCTCCTCCAGGGTTGCAAAAAAACATATTTTTTTTTAAATCTATACAAACACATGTTTTTTTTTATTTTAAACGTTTTTTTCTTGTTTAAACATGTTTTATTTTGTTTTTAAATTTCACGTTTTAAACAAATAAAACATGTTTAAAACACATGTTTTCTTTATTTTAAACATTTTTTTTTGTTTTAAACATGCGTTTTTTATTTTAAATTTTATGTTTTAAACAAATAAATCATAATTTTAAATTATGTTTAAATTATAATTTCTTAAACATTATATTAATAACTTTAATTTTAACTTTTCTTGAACATACATAATAGATAAGAAACCCAATTGCAATTAGGAGCTATTGCCTGGGGGAACCCAGACTATTTACTATTTATAAATTGGCATTGCAAGTTGACTATTGCAATAACGCCTACTGTAAGCTATTTTGTGGTATTTAGTGTTTTTTTTTAACATGCAAATGGTTAATTTTTGTATGTGATACGAAGGAGCTTCAAGGAGTGTATGGAAATGGCTTTAACCATTAAGAAACAGAAATGTTCAGACAATAAATTATCATCCAGAGCATTGCCAATTATTATTAATTACCAGGCAAAGTGTGTACCCTTTAAACCATATATTATGTTTTCTAAAAATTTATGTAATACTATAGACATGGCGGCGTTCTATGAAAAATATAAATAAATACTACAGGATTGGAACTTGCTTAACAGCTCCACACAGCTAATGCATCGTCAGCCAACATACGACAGACTCTTCTTTCAATTTAAAGAATGCTTTACCATTCCAAACTACGTAATCGGCTAGGCAATGTCAAAGCTGCTAAGTTGGTTTCAACTTTTAAAGAGCTTAATTGCATCGGTGATGACGTGACTGATCAGATATCAGATCAGAATAGTTTTGAGAAATTTATAAACTCTTGTATGCAAAATGTTTTAAGTTTTCCAATTTTTGTTATGTTCAGTTTATTAATAAATAAATAATATGTATGTTAAAAAGTTTGTATAATGTATTTGAGATTTTTTTTCATATTTATTTATTATTTTAATAAAGAAAATGAAAAAGAAAACGCTTGTTTAATTTAAGTGTTTTAAACGTGTTTTAAACAAAAACTGTTTAAAACATAAACAAATGTTTAAAACAGTTGTTTAAAACAAAATGTTTAAAACGAAACAACCCTGGTCTCCTCTAATTTTATTTCTCTAAAAAATTTATACCTTGAGTCATATCAATATCAATCCCCTTTACCGACATGTCCTACCTAAGTGTCTCCTCCAGGTCTTCTTTGGTCTTCCTCTACTACTCCTTCCAAGAACCCGCTGTTGAGCAGTTTTTGGTATTTGGTGATTTCGATGTTGAACATGACCAAACCATGTTAATCTATACTCTCTCATTTTGTTATCAATGAGTAAATTCGAGGAAGATTAGAGGTGGCATCCTACAGTTATCCTTTTTTGTCATTTCACTCATCCATCTAAGTTTCGCATTTTCGCCACGTGAATTCGTTGTTCCTTTTTTCTTCTTAACTGCCCAACATTCAGTTCCGTATATCATATCTGATATAGCTGTTTTATAGAATTTTCCCTTCAGTTTTATTGGAATTTTTCTGTCAAACAACATACCAATCGCTTCCTTCTACTTCTGGTTCGCTTCGTTCACTTATTCTGGCCGTTTGATTTTTTAATAGCCTTTGCTATATACACGTTTCAAATGCTTGTAACTGATTCAAGTGGGATGTGTTGGAAGGCATTATGCCGGATTTATACTCAGCCTTTGCCACTGCCGCTGCCGTTGACGGAAATATTGCCCGAAATAATATAATATCAACGCGAGTGAGGTGTTTACATCAGTTCCTCACCAATGCCCCGACAACTCATTACCGAACGACTCACAAGAAAGGAATGTGACAACAACATCGTCTTGCTCCCTTACTCACTTGCCGTTTTGCCGGCGGCGAAGCCGCCTTTGACTTCTCTCCTTTGACTTCCGTCACTAGAACCGACTTTTTGGGTATGTAGGTGCAACGGCAGTAGCATGACGAGGAGCAGCGCGAGTGAGCTATTTACACATTCACGCTGCCCACTTCCCTGTCCAATTCCCTGTCGAACAGGGCTGAGTATAAATCCGGTATTACAATATTGACTGTAATTCTGAAATATTGAAATAATACTGCGAAATCCTCTGTTTTACTATACACACTTTACCTCCACTCCCATAAGGAGGCAGGTGGAAACATTAAGGAAACCATAATAGGTTTCTCTAGAATAAAATCACTAAAACTTGTACTTTTATTTCCATATCTGGAGGGTGAACGAAGACCAAAACCTTTTCTTGAACCTCAGATGGACTGAGCGGGAATTTATGGTACTGAGACAAATTCAGAACCTGGCGAAACACCAGACCCTCGAACTCTCCAAAATCTCAGCCGGTAATTGGTACTGGAGTCACACCAGCCAGAACCACTTAGTGGCGAAATCCCAGACCCAGCTTTACCAAAGGTCTGAGCTGGCATTTTGATTTCCATTTTCGTCTATTGTCGATTGTTAATGTAAAGAAACACTTACTGTGTGTATTTATGAGACTCAATTTTAAAAGTGTTAAAAAGGAACTTATGAGATTTATAGTGTGAGTGTTATTAATATTTTTCCTAATTATATTGGAATATTTCCTAGTTTCCAATAACGTCCTTGATTCCGAATAGACGGAGAGGCAGTGCTGAAAAATCTCTTTGAATTTACTACAGCTAAATTTTTCACAGTTGATTACTGTGATTGTGTAGAGTGTAGAGAAACATACTGCGGTCGATCAAGCAAAACGTAGAACAGGGGTTACTGAGAGGGTATCAAAGTTGCTTTCCTACGAAGGTAATTAAATCCATTTACTAAGGCTGATAATCAGTACACACATTCTAAATTGAATATAAATAAAAGCTATTATAGTCGGTCAGCTGTATGAGGGGACAGAGCCGGTCGGTCGGCCCCAATGAATGTACAGGGTTATTACTATATTTTGACCCCCTTGTAAACTGCTTTATTTGCAGAATTAGAAAAAAATGTAAAACACAAAAGTTATTCGATTTTTTAATTATGATTTTTTGACATATATCATACTAGTGACGTCATCCACCTGGGCGTGATGACGTAATCGACTATTTGAAAGGTTATTTAGTTCTCTATACAGTGTTATAAACATTAAGATCATTATTTATTCCAAAAAAATTTTTGAATTATTAATTAAACAATTAATTTAATTAAAAACATTTTTTTGGACACACTGTATAATTAATCATTAATCATGATGAATGACGTCACTAGTACGATATAATAATATATGTCAAAAAATCATAATTAAAAAATCGAATAACTTTTGTATTTTACATTTTTTTCTAATTCTGTAAATAAAGCAGTTTACAAGGGGGTCAAAATATAGTGAATAACCCTGTACATTCACTGGGGCCGACCGACCGGCTCTGTCCCGTCATACAGCTGACCGACTGTGACTGTAATAAATTTTATTTATATTTAATTTAGAATGTGTCTACTGATTTTCAGCCTTAGTAAATGGATTTAATTACCTTCGTAGGAAAGCAACTTTGATACCCTCTCAGTAACCCCTGTTCCACGTTTCGCTTTACCGACCGCAGTATGTTTCTCTACACAATCGCAGTAATCAACTGTGAAAAATCTAGCTTTAATAAATTCAAAGAGATTTTTCAGCGCTGCCTCTTGGACTAGAAGTCCTAATCCGAATTTTGAAATACCCTCGTAATATTCAAATATTCTTGAATGTTTCGTTTTGCAACCCCATCATTGAAAATATTTTAGGGACTGCATTCGTGGCAGTGTTGGCGACCCCTTCAGTCGATATTTTCTAAACCATTTGGCTCAGATCTCTTTTGTAATAGATGTTATTTTGGGAAATAAATATGAATGGTGGTGGCGGCCGACCAACACTTCACAAAATACAATACAGATTGCTATATGTTGACGATTTATTTCTGTTTTTAAGTAAACATTGAAGGCTGGAGCAGTTACTGTGTTACTGTGGTAGAAAACTGATGTTTAATAAAGGGTTGATATTTATTCACACGGTGATGTACTCGTGACGCACATTGAAAAAAGAATATTAAGTAAGGTTTGAACGTACTTTGCTTATGATGGTTGTAGGTAACAGTCAGCGTTGGTTGAAAGGTATGAGGATGGATGTATTTATGCTCTGTGAGACAGCAAATTCTGATTATTCTGTGTATATGTGCAATAATTCTTTGTGTTATGTGATTCTATTTATGGGAGAGTTCGTAATAATGAGTTTTTGGGGTAAAAAAATTGTAAATTGTGTTTTTATGTATTGTGTGTTGCATATGTGTAGTGCATGATGGAGATATTATTATGTACTTCACATTTTCCTATATTCTACTGTTGGTATGTTTTTGTTGTTCACTTTTTCTAAGTATTGGCAACCAGAGTCTGCTGCATTCTGCTGAGGATTTGCTATACATTTTTTTATTTAGTAGGATGAGGGTTGTTTCTTTGATTTCTCTCTTTTTCATGTCTGTTTCCTTCACGATTATTGATTATTTATGCATCTTGCTACTGTGGTCTGTGTTCCTTGTCCCAGGCATGTTTGCATATCTGTGATTTGTCGAAACCCTGTTTTTGATGTATCAAGGCAGTTAGTGTTGCCCAAATGCAAGACCAAGACGAGACTTGGACAGTCTTGGTCTTGTCTTGCACCAGTACACCTGGTCTTGGTCTTGGTCTTGGTATTGCACTCCCAGTCTTGGTCTTGGTCTTGGTCTTGCAGCAAGAGTCTTGCAAGTCTCGCAGTTACCCACTAGCATATTGATATTAATTAATAAGCAACTCACATTAGGTGGGTTTGTACCCACGATCTAAACTATCCCTGCCTATACTCTAACTAACTGGCCTATCTACCATGTCCCACGGGAGACAGTCTGTACATCTTCTTTTTTGGTTGACCATATCGGCCTTCGACCGTAATCCATACAAATTATATTATACTAATACGTCGCTAAAGGGTCCCAAAAACAACTACTGTTTTTTATATAAAAGTAGACTAAAAATCTAAAAATTAAAAATAGCACAGAAAACACAAAAATCGCCGATATAACTTAATTAACCTATGAAATGCCAGTAGTGTCAAAATTTCATAACAGAGGAGTAAACTTGGCGGATGTTGGACCAGTTACAAACTAGCATTACTGTACGGTAAATTTGAATCCTCTTTTGAAAAAATTCCTTTTTAATCCACTTTTTTAAATTCATTTTCCATTTCCATTTTTTGCGTTCCAATTTATTTTTACGTAAGGAATCCAAATCTGCAATAAAAAATGGGGGATACTATTTAAAATTTAAATTACCCCCCACCCCACCTCCGCAGGGACCGCGTTTGGTGTCATTTGTCATTCGATAGATTTTTCAAAAATATTGAATACGTGTAATTTTCAGTTTTTCGATATAATATTCATTTCGCGAAATATCGCGAGGTTGTTCGCATTTACAATTTAAAATTTACTCCCCACCCCTCTCCGTGGGTGGTCGTGTTTAAATCATTCGATAGATTTTTGAAAAATATTGAACGGATTTTTAAATTTTTCGATCTGACATTCATTTCGCGAAATATTCGCTTTTTTGTCAAACTTTGTGAATCGTTCATTTCCTTACGCCCCGCACAAATCGTCAGATTTTTTAAATATACACTGTTTTGCATGTACATACTTACCTTATCTTAATCTGACGATTTTGAGTTTTTCTAAGAATATGTATTTTTTTCGGGCCTCCCTTAACGAATTCCCCTTTATTAAAACCAATTTATGGTAGAGGTACATTTACAGGGTACAAGGTTTCTCCCCATGTGATAATCTGACGTGCTCCAGTAACTGCAAAAATCTCCGCTTGGGCTCCTCTACCATTAAATACATCATTTTATTTCAATTTTTTATAAGACATATTTTTGCTTAGAATATTTTTTTCAACAGAATACTTTTTGAGTCATTTGCGCAAAAACCGTCGAAAAACGTGTTTTTTCTTTCTTAAAAAATGAACATATTCAGTCGCAAATAGCTCGAAAAGTATTGACTTGGTTTATTTGTAGATGAATAAAATAGAACAAAAGTTGCTTAGAATTAGTCAGCTTATTCAACCTAGACTTATTTTGAACCTTTGTTTTTTAACCCCCCAAGAAGGGGTGAAACTCAGCCCCAGGGCAAAATCACACATCGGCCAATATCTCTTTTTATATAATAATATCTCTTTGTTTGAAATTTTAAGGTTTTGTAACATTTTACCGTGCGTGAATGGACTATACAGGGTAGCCAAGCATTATCTTATCTAGTGCCTTTTCAGCCAACAATTTTGTTTGGCCGATTGATCTAATATCTAATTGCACACCCGGCAAACAGTTTATAAGTAGGACGTTTAGTCTTTACGATAGGGATAAGGAAAAAAGGGGGGAAGATAGGGGGGGGGGGTTTAAAGGAACAAAACCCCCATAAAATCTTTATGGGGTGTCTAAATTTCACTATAATTTTTTTTAAGATACTACTGTCATAAGAATACCACATGTTCATTTTCAATAAAAAATCTCCAATAGTTGGAGGGAAAAGCGGAGGAGAGAAAAATTAGTGGAAAAGGGCTGTAACTTTTTTTATGTGCACATTTGTACTAAGATCAGTTAGGTTCAGATTTAGGTTCAATTTTAGAATATATGATTAAATTTATGACCTGTATTTTTGTTACACCCTGTATTATTCCATAAAACAACACTCAGTCCTAACTGCAAGACGCAAGAGTCTCGCAGGCTTAGTCTTGTTCTTGCTCAAGTCTTGCACGGTCAGTCTTGGTCTTGCTAAAATAAGGCGGTCTTGGTCTTGGTCTTGCTAAAACGCAAGAACAAGACAAAGAGTGCAAGACCAAGACCGATTTTGGGCAACACAAGGCAGTTTCTCCCACGTAGAAATTCTTGCATTTACAGGGTATTTTATAGATGCAGTTCTTTGACCTCTCCTCTGTGTTGTTTGTTGTGGTTTTGGTCAGGATAGATCTGAGTGTGTTGGTTTTTTAAATGTTGTTGTTAAGTTAAACTTATTTCCTCTAATTTTTAATTTTTCTGAGAAGTTCTTTACATATGGTATTGTTGTCAATCTTGAGTCTCTTTCTTTTGGTGTAGCTGGATTGCTTGTGTTGTTTTGTTGTTTCATTTCTTCCATCTTGTGGAATTCCTTGTTTATAAATAACAATGGGTGTTCATTTTCTTAAAACATTTGTTAGCAGGTTTTTTCTTCTTGAAATGCCTTTGATGACGTACGCGATAGAAACAAGATTTAATACAGCAGAAAGCAAGATTATACTGAAAACATGAGAAATGAGAACGCCGAGGTCAATAATTGGGAAAACACTGAGAGACAGATCACCGAACGACATAATAAGAGATCTCTGTGACATACAAGACATAGTACGGTGGAAAGACAGATAAGATGAGAATGGAATCAACATGTGACGAGAATGGACAGTGAGAGAATAGCCCGTATAGCCAGATATTCAAAGCCAACAGGCAAGAGACCAATAGGAAGGGACTTTAAAAGGTGGCGAGATAGCTGGCAGTCAACATCACAGCTACGAATACAAGCTCAAAATCGGTTAAGAACAGGCCAAGAGGCCTAATATAAGAAGAAGAAGAAGAAGAAGAAGAAGAAGAAACGTCTTTTCATTATAAATGCAAAAACAGAAACTGCTAGATTTGTTCATAAATATAAAAGAGGAATGGTCGTATTTTAGGGAGGAATTTTATGATTGCCTATGTTCTAGGCCTTGATAACGGAGTATTCGAAAGTAAATAGCAACTTGCAACTACCAATCTATGAAGACATCCCGAGTTCAGCAGCAAACCGACTCCCATCCAGAAAACCACCCATAAGAACAGCCCAACAGCTAACAGCAGATGATTTCAATGTTACCTCCAGATGGCGCATGCTGTGGTCTGAGGAAGCCTCATCTGAAGTATCCAACCTTATTGACCCAGTCTAAAAGCATGATGGCTTCGACCAGCCACGAAACATATGGAAGAGGCCAAACCGAATTAGAACGGGAACATGCAGTATGCGCACACAACCTACATAAATGGGGAAAACAGCCTACCTCCAGCTGCGACTGTGGTGCTCCAGATCAAACCATCCAACACATAGTGGAGACATGTGAATTGAGGGCATACCGAGGGGACCCAAAAGACTTTTTCAAAACTACGCCTGCAGGCCTTGAATGGATAGCTCAACTTGACTTAAAGATATAACCTTATCTGTTTGTATTATCTTATATTTTATCTGTATTTGTCTATATTCGTTTTTATATGAGCTTATGTTTGTATTTTTGAATTATGTACTTCCGTTTTTTTCAATTATTATTGTATTTATTACATGTATTGAGCCATACGCTAAATAAAATAAATAAATTTTATGATTGGTAAAAAATCCTTTAATTTTCATCCAACCAACCAACTTTAATAGCTCGCAGGTATGTTGATAAGGTTCTATAACGTCCTGTAGTTAGGCTCCTGAGAGATGCGATGGAAGAAAATTTAATTTAGCATTAATTCGCTTAAAATAATAAAAAATATCAGATGATTCCATATGTTTGGTTGAGTGGAGTGTACATATAATTTAAAAATATCCACTTTTCTACTTTTTCGATTAATACTCTCCTTTGATGTGTTTTCTTTATTTTATCAAGTTATTTTTATTGCACACCAGAGTTAAAATATGCAAGAAGACACAGGTAATTCCATTCTTAGTAATATACTGCCTGAAAAAAATTTATAAAGGCGCATAATTTCTGGCTTAACGTGTTCTCTCTGTGACACATATTCAAGAAAATTGTAAAACATTACATCCATTTAGCTGCACAAAAAAGAAATAAACTGCATACGAGACAGTACAAAATGGAAGATATGATCTTACATAAGAGAATTTATGTGGTATATTAGCAGGTAAATGTGGCAAGATACAAATCGAGGCAACTCAGTGGAAAATTATAAGTCAGATATTTAAAGAGGTTACTTCGATAAAACAGCGGCAGTACTGTAAAACAACATGTTTAAGAGATAGTTTGGTACAACGTCTAAGGTAATGTTTCACTTAGGTGTAAGGGTGTAATCAAAATAGATCAGGTTTAAAGATAACATGTTAAAAAACAAAAATAAATGCAAAATCTAACAATGGACACTGAAGACTTTAGTTTTCAATACATACTTCCACAATATTAATTACAAATTAATGTCATTACACCTGTTTTGGCAGAGTGTATTTTCCAAGTGATGTATTTTTACTATGCGTCTACACTTTATAAGTCCTTTTAACTGAATAAGTTCAGGAGTGGGAGGTGTTTGTCTTAACTGAGTCATTCAGAATTATATCTGCATTTTTAAATTTATTAATTTCAGAATATGGAGAATTTGAAATTGGGCATTAAAAGAATGATTAATTATGGTCTAGAATCTAGAAGGTAAAGTGCGTACGTGGAATCTGTTGTTCTATTATTGAAAGCCCTTTTGTGTTCTGCTATACGTTTATTAAAAGTTTTACCAGTTTGGCTCATGTAAGTTTTTGAACAGTTTCCACATGTAAGTTTGTATACACCACTGTGTAAATGCATTTTCTTTTGCCTCTTATTGTGCTTATTGCTGAAGTTCTTAATTGTCCTGAAAGCTGGTATTATTCCTTTCTTTTTTATGTTTGGCTATTTTAGTTGGTACTTTGCCTATTTTAGAAGGTACTGTGTTTTTCTGTGGTGGTGGACTTATTTCAGGGTTTTCTTATGCCATTTTTGGTTTAAAATTTGATTAATTATTTCGTTGTATTCATTGTTTATTGCTATTTGTTTAATGATATTCAATTACCTCTCGAAGTTTTTTTGACACGAAAATTGACAAGAGAACATCTGTTAATCTTGTAATACCATGGTATGGTAGGCTGAAAATTTATGTTTTGTAGGATCCAGCTGATGCCAGATGTGTAGGCAATCTAACATAGCAACCTACCATACGCAGCCTACTATAGAAAAAAAAATCTCTAGAGGAATCAAAGTCATACTGACCTATAAATCTAACCTATGGAAAAAAATACTGAAAACTTACATAAAAAGTGAATACTTATATATTCTACCGCTTCACGAAAACGCAAAAACGTATATATCTCGTCAAAAAAGCGTTAATAGACATAGACCTGTGTTAATTACGAAATACATATATAAAATTTAGGTTTAGCAAATACCTATGAAAGCGTGAAGCTCGTCTTTCACTTAATATACTGATACAAAGGTTCACTCAAGATGTATATGCGTATTTTATTGACTATAATAAAGCATTCGGTAAAATACTGACTTAAAAAATTAATGAATGTATTAAAATTATAAAAGATAGACTGCAATGACCTTAATCATATCAAATGTATATGATAAGTAGCGAGAAAATTACGTGTTAACAAACAACTATCGGACAAAATTGAAATTAGACGTGGGGTGAGACAGGGATGCGTATTGTCGCCAATTGCTTTGTATGCCTAGTCCGAAGAGTTCCTGAAAAAATCTCCCGAGGGTAAATCCTGTAATAAAAGTAAATGGAGTTCTCATTAACAACATCACAGATCCGAATGACACTGTCATCTTAGCCAATAATATTGGATATCTTCAGAGATTGGTGATCAGAATAGCGGAGGATGGTAAAGAAGAGGGTCGAATAATGAACGTGAAGATGAAAAAATTATGAAAATATCAAAAATTCAAAGAAATAACGAGAATCTTCTAATAAACGGAACGATACTCGAATAAGTGGACATTTGCATATCTTGGAACAACGATTAAGAATAAAAATCTTGCTCATAAAAGATTTTTGTTTACAAACGATTGCGTAGATTGGAATAACTATAAAATTGAAAGAAATAACTGTGTTAGAATCTTAAAACAAGTTAAAATTAGATTTTATGAGTCAAATATTGATAGGAATAGGGGTAATTCTAAACAAATGTGGAAACATCTCAAACAGTTAGTAGGAACTAATAAAACTATATCACAATTTCAAAGTCTTGAACATGAAGGTGTAACATATAGTGTAAATTTGGCAAACATATTAAATCAATATTATGTTGATAGTATTAAAGATATTATTGTAAGTTCTGACCAAAATAGTGATATTAATTTAAATTTGCAGACAGTTGTTTCATCTGATGTAAATTTTGAAACTTTTGAGAGCATATCACTAAACCAACTATATGATATAATCAAATTTCAATATAAAAAAAAATAGTACGGATGAAGTAGGTCTTGATATTATCAAAAATCTATTTCATGTGTTAGGTTATCCTTTATTAAATTTAATTAATATGAGTTTAGAGAAGGGCCTGGTGCCCAAGCAATTTAAAATATCAACTATAGTTCCTGTTCCAAAAGTTCCTAATACTAATAAACTTGATCAATTACGTCCAATAAATATGCTCCATTTTGTGAAAAAGTTTTAGAAATTGTGGTGTACAATCAGCTGATTAAATTTATTACTTCAAATAATATCCTGTATAATTACCAGTCTGGATTTAGAAATTCTCATTCATGTGAGACCGCATTACAGTTAGTTGTCTCAGATATGAAAAGTATTTTAGATACGACAGGGGTCGGTATATGCGCAGTTTTTATAGATCTCAAAAGAGCATTTGAAACAATAGATCATCATATACTTCTTTTGAAATTAAAGAAATATGGTTTTAACGGGACAGTTTTTAATTGGCTGGAAAATGATCTGTCAAATAGGTACCAAAGGACTAAATTAAATAGTGAAATGTCAAATCCACAGTTAAATGATATTGGTGTGCCACAAGGCAGTGTACTTGGACCTCTACTTTTCATATTATACATTAATAATTTGGGAAACGTATTAAGTAAATGTAAAATTCATCTTTTTGCTGATGACACATTAATATATTTTTATGGGGAAGATTTTGTTGATGTAGTGGACACGATGAATCGTGAATTGCATTTGTTAACTGAAAGATTTAAGTTAAACAAATTGAAAGTCAATGAGTTAAAATCCAAATACATGTTTATTGGTAATAATACTCTTTTCGGGAAATTCTTAAGTTTGGATGTTCACATTAAATTAAATAATGAAAAAATTGAAATGGTTCAGGAAATAAAGTAATTGGGACTCATATTGGATAGGGAACTAACTTTTAGTAAACATGTTGATTACATTTGCAGAAAGATAGGGAAAAAATAGGTTTTTTTCGAAGAGTATCACCATTTTTGACATTTCAAACTAAATTAACAATTTATAATTCGTTAATATTACCTCACTTTTTATATTGTTGTTCATTGATTTATACAGGATGTTCTAATTATGACAGGCTTCAAATTCTCCAAAATAAGGCTATGCGAGTAATATTGAGATGCAATCGATATACTCGAATTCAAGATATGCTGAAAACTTTAAATTGGTTAAAAGTTGAACATTTTATGTATGTCCAATCTATGACATTCTTATTTAAGATGGTAAACCATTTATTGCCTGAGTATTTGAACAGTCAGTTGGTCCCGATAGCAAATGTTCATGAGCATAGCATTAGAGCTGCAAATTCAATAAATTTTTATGTTAGAACAACCAACAAGGCCAGTTCAATGAAAAGCTTGTTTCATAAAGGAATTGTACAGTTCAATAATATACCTTATCACATTAAAAATAGCCATAATGCAACTATCTTTAAGAGATTATTAGTCAATTATATTAAAACTAAGACCTAGAAACCAATTGGCAGTGTTTGTTGTACTTCCAGTGTTTTTATTTTTATTTTATTTTTTCTTTTTTTATTTATATATTAAATGTTTCTGATTAATTTAATTTGAAATGCTTATTTCTTTATTTGTTTAGTCTCATGTTTTTAATTTTTGTAATACTTTATGATAATTATACAGCGCTCCTTGCCTTGACAATTCTTATGTAATTTGTACAGGTGTGGAGTGCAATGTTTTTGTTTTGTGTATTATCTATTATGATAAATAAATAAATATCTATCTATCTATTAATTCTACAAACGGGTACTTCTATAGTCCGTCCCACCTTGACTTTCAGTATAGGGAACAGGGAACACAGGCAATGCAGGCCTTATGAGAGTTTTTAGCGCGGTGATGCCGATTTATCAAAAAGAATTTGTAATCGAACATTAGAGAGATTAAATTAAAACTATTTTAGAAAGACGATCTACAATTTTAGGATTCGTAGGCGTTTAAGTTTATTTGATATAGGTACTATAGTTGTTAGGCATATGAATCCTAAAATTGTAGATTGCACTTGTGAAACAGTTTTAATTTAATCTCTCTAATGTTCGATTACAAATTCTTTTTGATAAAATCGGCATCACCGCGCTAAAAACTCTCATAAGGACTGCATTGCCTATGTTCCCTATACTGTAAAGTCAAGGTGGGACGGACTATAGGAAATAGAAGTCAGAATAGAAAAAGCTAGAGCAAATTTCAACAAAACTGGAAGAGTGGTCTGTACAAGAAATTTAAAGTTGGAGCTAGGAGTTATGCTGTCGAGATTATACGATATCGATTTAAAAAAACTGGAATAATTCGAGTTGTTGTGGGTGAATAGAAGATTTTGAAGATATCGTGGACAGAACACGCCAGAGAGAGAAAATTGTAAAGGCAAGAAAATTGGAATATCTTCTCGGGCATATTACGCGTGTATCTCTTCCTCCAACTGATACAAAATCATCAAGATTATGAAAGATCCAAGGAAAGAGAAGCATCCAGAAGATCCAAGGAAATGAACTTTTTACAGCAGCCGCCTTTAAGTCCGAGCAGCTATGATGAATGCCGATCTCCGTCGCGGAGATGGCACTTAAAGAAGAAGATTACCGATGAACGATTGAACCAAAAATATTTTTATTATTTTCTAGTTTTCTTCAGGGACATTTTCACAATTAAAAGAATTAATATAAGATCTTATTATTCCTTCGGTGTAGATTAAAAAAAGTTCTAAACTTTTAACTCCTTTTGTCCCTCTAGCCGTTAATTCTCTCAAACGCAGACTTCTTCTTTCAGACGATTTGCATTTTACGCAGACGATAATGCTCCGGATTCCGTTAAAAAAATGAAAGATGGTATCTCCGGTAACATCGTTGGTACACGTATAATTAGCGATTTTTTCCACCAATGGATTTATAACGCTGAAATTTTATGATTTAATTATACTTGATAATGATAGCAATTTGAATATATAAACAGATGTTGCTTTGATATTTGTTTTAATAGGGTGGAATCCAATCAATTTATTACTTTCATCTTTATTATATTTACAAACAAAATGTATTTTAAAAAAGATTTAAGCGTATTGACAACCTTGGCTTGAGATTTTCAACCGAAAAAACTAAAGGAATAATACTTGAAAAAAGCACAACACAATTTAAATCTAAATGGACACACTCTTACAACAATTAACGAAATCACATTTTTGGGAATGTCATGTGACTCTCAACTCAAATGGACATCGGACTGTCTTCAAAAATAGCTGAAATGAACTAATTAAAGCGTTCCAACATAGAATAAACCTTACAAAAGTTGTTTCTGATCACAAATAAGGTGCAGACAACTATTCTTTAAAGATTATATCAAGCTCTAAATTAGAAGCAAACTAGATTACGGATGTATGTATATGTATATTATCCAATCTACAGCATTACGATCAGTTCTCGGTACTTTCAGAACCATGCCAATTAGCAGCCTTCAAGTTCTAGCAGGAGAACCACCATTATTTCCTTAGAAGGCAGTTTTTTCAATATGTTGAGCTACTAAATATCTCAGTTCAAATAAAAACCCCTTTATAAAAAGCTTCATCATAAATCAGCCAATCGCGTCCACTGCTGGACATAGGCCTCTCTCAGTTCTTTCCAGTGTTCTCTACACTGGGCCGCTTGTAGCCAGTTTTCCGCCATTCTTTTTATGTCGTCGATCTATCTAGTCGGTGGTCGTCCTCGGTTTCTTTTTTAGTTTCTGGGCCTCCATTCCATGATTCGTCGTGTCCATCGTCCATCTTGTGTTCTAGCTAAGTGCCCTGTCCAGTTCCACTTAAGCGTCGTAGCTCTTTCGATAAGGTCTTGAACTCCTGGATCTGATAACAAGCTTATCTTACTCTACTTAGCAATCTGTACTCCAATCACTGCCCTAGAAACTTACTTTTCAATGAGTGCACAGATCGACTTGAATATATTCATCAATTGAGAGCCACTTCTACAAACAAATGTCTGTCCGCTCCCTGAAAAGTTCAAATACTAAAAGATTTCACCTTACTCAATTATCCGAACCATTTACACAATCCTTCTAAAATACCACAATTCCAGTGTGTCATATCCTGATTCCAAACTAATTTTTACTCTGACGACTCCAACGGCAGCAATGGTGTAGCTGCTGCAGCTATTTTTGAAGATAGTAGCTCTGACAGCCGTCTAACAACGGAGTACCACCCTGCTAATATCCCTGATGCGGTTAGCTGATGATGGAAGGATAGCTCCGCCTGTAGGATGTCTGACATCTAGACATTTTTGAAAAATGTCAAAACGAATACCTTAAGTGAAACCAGGAGCAATAATGGGCGGTGGAAGCGTAGCACTGGCCTTGTTACCTTCCTTGTATACCGTACGCTCTAGAGGTAGCAGACTACCCTGCACTGCAATAATCCCAAAGCCGCTTAGCGGTATAAAAGGGAGACTATTATTTATTATTATCAACGTGATGCAATTTTCAAATTGAATATTTTTCTTAAATGATTAATTAAGGCATTTCTTTAAATACAGTGAACACCCACATTGAAATAATACATCACATACATTATCATTCCAAGATAATTGACTATCAATAATAGCTTAAACTTCGACCTATGTATCTTACAATTAGGGCCTAATTAGTACTAAAAATGCTAGCAATAACAAATACCAGTTTTATCGTAGACTATGCTGTTTATCAGAAACTCGAAAAAGTCACTTTTAACTGTTTTGTTTATTGGAGGTCGAAAATAATCTTTATTTTCCAGTTATTAACAGATTTTAATGTACTTAGTACTTTACTTTACTAGTAAAAAAAATTAAATTAAAATGCTTCGGTTCCTTAGTTTTACATTTTTCCTGTATTACCGGTTTCTAAAATTTAAAACATATTTTACACATGTTGAAATTTTCCAAAAAAATTCCTATTTCCAAAAAAAGGGGGGCAACTCAAAAATCAGTTTGGAGGAATTTTTACATTTATCACTAAAGTAGACTTTACATTACATGATTTATCATGTGATTTGTCATATGATTTGGTCATGGAGTGAAATTTACATGTTTACACTGTGTGATTTGTCATATGATTTTGCATTGTTTATACGGCTCGTTTTGTCATAAGCATTGTCATGCGGCTCGTCATGGGAAAAATCATATGACAAATCACATGATAAATCATGTAGTGTAAAGTCGACTTAAAGCTGGTATGTCAAAACAAGGAATGATTTTTTGTATCAATCTTTAAAATGCATGCAATATTTTTCAGATTTTCGTTAAAAAGTGTATTTCTCGAGATATTAGACCGTTTCCTTAATTTTCTTGGGGTATAAGGATAAATCGTTTTTTTTTTCGATTATAGCGTTATCTCTAAATAATTAGAAAAAATGTCTCGAATAAAAGTTATTTATTTTTGCATCTGCAATAAATAATGGGGGTCCCTATTTCAGATTTTAAAGTTACCCCACATCATACATCCAGGGGGTGGAGTGTGGAGTCGTTTTTGGTATCATTCGATAGATTTTTTAAAAATACTGAACTCGTGTTTCTCAGTTTTTCGATCCGATGTAGACTTCGCATATTCGACCATCCAGCTACTTTCGACACACCCTGTATATTTAGCAACAAAGACACACATAGCTGAAAAATTAGAACAGCAGTTTGTGAATGCGACCGTTTGAGATACGAACCATGAAAACGGGAAACAATGAAGGTCCATTAATTTGAGTATTTGAGTATTTATGTATATGAATATACATTACCCTGTTACCCACAGAAAACATCTGACCCAGATAGGGCCGTAATGTATACCGAATCCCGACCAGATTTTGACAACGATCGTAATTTGTATCGCGTAAATAGTGCATGAAATACAGTCCCGCATAGTTACCTGCAAACATATATATACCTATATATTGAATATAAATTGTGTCCCGGCTGAGATTAGCAAATAGTACAGTGAATGATAGAGTACATCAGAAACTCATAGAACTTTTAAAAGAAAAAAATGTGGACAGTTGAGATATACGTGTTATTGTCAATCTGTACTGGAATCTAAAAAGCAAAGGTTAAAATCGAAAATGTCGAAATAAAAAACATAGAAATTATAAGAGGTGTTAGACAGAGTTACGTGTTGTCTGTATTGTTATCCAATCTGTAAAGTGAAGCTAATTTTAATGAAGCAATATTAGAGGAAGAACAGGGTATATGAATAAACGGAAAAATCTTGAACATCATAAGATTCGCAGATGACACCGCTAATTTTGCAGACAGTCTAGAAGCACTGCAATCATTAGTAAATAGATTATATCAAGTCAGTATAAAATATGAACTACAAATTAACGTTAAGAAAACTAAGTTCATGGTTATTTCTAAGCAACACACTGTAGGAAGGCTAGATATCAAGGGAAAACAAGTAGAAAGAGTGAATAATTACAAATATCTGGGAACCTGGGTAAATGAAAACAATGTACAAAAAAACAGTAAAATCATGTATAAAAGGTATATTTAAAAACCCTCAAAAGGGCCACATCAAAATCGCAGCATAACTAGTTTTCGACTGGTTTACCAGTCATCATCATTGCTTACGTGCAATGTACATGCTAACCACCAAGATAGTATTTAACAAAAATATGGGGGTCAAAGCCCAGTAAAAGAAGTCCGTCAAGGAAACATTGGTTTAAAAAGCTACATTAAATATGGATGTTTAAAATATTTAGCTAATCTGCTCTAGGTAACATCTGAGCTGTGGATTTGACTTGTTTACATGTTGAAAGTCTGACGGCAAGTCCTTTCAACATGTAAACAAGTCAAATCCACAGCTCACATGTTACCTAGAGCAGATTAGCTAAATATTTTAAACATCCATATTTAATGTAGCTTTTTAAACCAATGTTTCCTTGACGGACTTCTTTTACTGGGCTTTGACCCCCATATTTTTGTTAAATACTATCTTGGTGGTTAGCATGTACATTGCACGTAAGCACTGATGATGACTGGTAAACCAGTCGAAAACTAGTTATGCTGCGATTTTGATATGGCCCTTTTGAGGGTTTTTAAATATACCTTTTCTACATGATTTTACTGTTTTTTTGTATTACATGGTATACAGCCAACCACAGGAAAACTTTTTGCTTGTGAATTTTTAATATTTATCTCTTGCAAATTATTTTAACTGTACTAATATGCAAGTGTTTACTAAAAGTTCTAAAATGACTAATTTACAATGATTAATGGGATGTTAAAATTCCGACATGATACTGCCACTTTGTTGCGCATTCTGACCGATATCCATTTCTACTAGAATAAATTATTTCTACCTTCATTCACTATACTATATTGAATATAAATTGTGTTCCGGGTGAGATTAGCAAACTGTTCAATACTGTATTTCACAAAATGTTTCATTATCGAGCACAAACAACGCAAATTACCCTAGAACGGTTTTAATGCATGTATATGTGGCGATTTAATTTATTTATATCAATTTGACTTGGTCCAACAAAACATATTCCGAAACAAAAATGCGGTATTTCGGTAACTGATGTTGATTAACGGATCACAATTTTACAAACGATTCACAAAATTTAACTAAATAAATTACTACTGGAATTAGCAAAAACATTTCAAGATAATTGAACTAGAATTGAACGTTTTGCTCTTTGGATCTCTATTTCAGTTGTTAAACAGTAATTTATTTTGATATTCATATTATTTGATAGAATAACAGATGTATATAACAAATTATGAATACAGTGTTGACAAATAACAAATCATCTTTACATCAGGCACATACATATTTGTATTTTAGTCAATATATATGACAGAGGGTATAAATAGCTTGACTAAACGTCGTCAAGTTCATCTTTCGAGGTTTTTACGAAAGCGACGCGAGCAATAGCATCTTTACTGAAAATTAAAGTTTTGATTCGATCCATTTGCCATTGTAAGAGGGGCTCATTACGAATTAATACGAGTGTACCTATATTAGGATTAGGCTCACTTTTATACCACTTTGTGTGTTGATGAATCATATGCAAATATTCTCTGCCCCATCTTCGCCAAAAGTCTGTATATAATTGTTGTAGAAATTGCGAATGATTTAGTCGATTTAAAGGAACATCACTGTAATCGAGATCGAGAATCATCTTTAAAGGCTCGTCAGAAAATGCCCTGGGGTCAACACTGAAAAATCATTTGAACCGTTACTGATATGACATAAAGGACGACTATTTAAGATAGCCTCTATTTGAATAAGCAACGTATTAAATTCTTCATAGGATAAAACTTGTTTGCCTATGACCCTATACAAAGGTATTTTTACACTTTTTATACCAGCTTCAAATAATCCACCAAAATGGGAAACTGCTGGAGGATTTAAATGCCATGTAATCATCTTCAAAGTGTGACTGAATGTTCTCTAGATAAGATTTTGATCTTCTAGATATGTTTTATTGTGGTATAAATTATTGTACATAATAAACGAATTCAATAATAATGTGAGTAAATAAAGATAATAAATTAAGTGTTTTCAATTAAAATAAAGTTAATAATAAATAAATAAAAGCATCTTCTTTTTCTTCATGTGCCATGTCCGTTGCGGACGTTATCTATCGTCATAGCAATTTTAATGTTGTTTGCGGCGTTTCTGAATAACTCGATCGATGTTAGTTCCAACCATTGGCGTAAGTTTTGAAGCCATGAGTGTCTTCTTCTGAGGTATTGGTATTCAAGTTTCCGTTTCTTAATTGTGAAAGAGATTTCTTTTTGTTTTCCCATTCGACGCAATACCTCTAGATTGGTGGTGTGAGTCGTACAGGATATTTTGAGGATACGTCGCGTCGGTACACCCACATTTCGGATGCCTCTATCTTTTTTATTAATGTTTCCCTTATTGTCCATCAGGCCTCTGCGCCATATAGCAACACTGGAAATACATAACATTTTTGCACCTGTATTTTTAGTGTGAAAGATATGTCTATGAGTGAATACATTTCTCATGTTGTTAAACGCTGCTCTGGCCTTTTCAACTCTAGATCATATATTTAGGTTGTTTGATCTTATTTCAAGTTGACCACTATACGAGGCAACGCAACGTGTAAATTAATTGGTTTTTTATTTTCAATTGTCCACTGATTTTCATTGATTTTTGAAATTTGCTGACCAGCATCCATTTTGTTTGATACAGA
Organism: Diabrotica virgifera virgifera; assembly: GCF_917563875.1. Taxonomy (NCBI): domain Eukaryota; kingdom Metazoa; phylum Arthropoda; class Insecta; order Coleoptera; family Chrysomelidae; genus Diabrotica; species Diabrotica virgifera. The sequence goes on along the minus strand of NC_065445.1, from coordinate 1,595,501 downwards.
GTGGGCTAAACAAAAGTATCCACCTCGATATTTGGCAGTATTTATTAGATTTTAAGAAAATAAAAAAACAGGTCAATTTTTGATCCAAGGGGGACACATTTTTACGGTACAAACATCTGTCGTTTGTCAACTCCCTCCCTTCCACTTCCCCCACCGCTTATTTTTAAATAGGGAATAGGGGTCGTGTGATAGCTCATTTGAAAGGTTATTTAATTCTCTATTCAGTAATATCAACATTGACATAAACATTTACAGGGTGTCCAAGAAAAATTATTTTAAATTTAATTAATTGACACAAAAGAAGAATGTATGTAATTTATTTAACTCAAAAAACATTCTACTGCTGACAGAAAACAAAAAAACGTTTATTTGATAAATTAACATTGTTTTTTGTTTAAATAATAATAATAAATTTAAATAATAATAATAATAAAAACTTTTAACTTTTAATAAAACTTTTTAAATACTTTTATTGACTATAAAAAGGCCTTTGATTCAGTACCGCATGAATGGCTAATACATATATTGAAAATATACAAAGTCGATGATAACATAGTGACCTTTTTAAGGCATATAATGAGAGATTGGAAGACTAAAATTCACCTCCAAATACCTGGTGAAAACAATATCGAAACCGAAAATATCGCAATCAACCGGGGCCTGTTTCAAGGAGACTCGTTGAGTCCACTGTGGTTCTGTTTAGCTTTGAACCCCCTTTCCCAACTATTAAACTCCACTGACTCAGGTTTTAGCATTAAAAGCAATAATACTGTAGTAGCGAAGCTCAATCATCTGTTGTATATGGATGATTTGAAATTAATGTCTTCCACTCGAGAACACCTAGAAGAGATGCTAAAAACTGTAGAAACATTCTCTAATGATATTAGTATGCAGTTCGGTCTAGACAAGTGCCGTGTTTTGAATATAGTCAGAGGAAAGGTACAGCCCGGTGGATTCGATATGCAAAATGGCCAGAACATCGAGGCCATGGGCGATAACGATATGTACAAATATCTTGGAGTGAAGCAGGCGCGGAAAATTGACCATAAGCAAATGAAAACTGAGATAACAACTGAGTTTATAAGAAGGGTAAAACAACTGCTTCGTTCACAGCTTAACAGTAAAAATTTGTTTAAGGCACTGAACACCTACGCTTGTTCCGCGCTTAGCTATTCATTTGGTATTGTTAAGTGGACAAAAACGGATATAGAAAATCTTCAGCGAAAAGTACGAACACACCTCACAAAGGCACAAAAACACCACCCTAAAAGTGCAGTAGAACGAACGACATTACCCCGGTATTTAGGAGGAAGAGGACTTATGGATATAGGTGAGCAATTAGATAAACAGATTGCTAATTTAAGAACTTATTTTCAGATGCAGGCTGAGACATCTACTCTACACCGCGCAATTTGCGCAGTAGATGACACAACACCTATCAAACTGAGGGAACCAGAAATGCGCATAAACCACCTTACTAAGGACGAAAAACTGCGCACCTGGATGGGTAAACCTCTGCACGGGCGACATCCCAATGAGGTTAGCCAAGACTATGTCGACAATACAGCGTCGAACTATTGGTTGACATCAGGAAAGATGTTCCCTGAAACGGAGGGTTCATTACTGGCCATTCAGGATCAGGTTATACCAACCAGAAATTACCTGAAATATATCGTCAAAGACCCTCAGGTTCAAAACGACAGATGCCGATATGGATGTCAAGCCCAAGAAACCATCCAACATATTACGGGGGGCTGCCAGGCATTTGCTGCAACTGAATACAAGGAACGGCATGACGCAGTGGGAAAAATCCTTCATCAAGAGATAGCTAACAAGCTGGGACTTCTCCAAACGGACCATCTCCCATATTATCAATACGTTCCTGAGAGTATGCTTGAGGATGGCAACTACAAGCTATACTGGGACCGCAGTGTGCTCACAGACCAAACAGTGGCACATAATAGACCAGATCTCGTACTAGTTAATAAATTAACAAGACAAACAACACTAATTGATGTGGCGATACCTAACAACAATAATCTACGTAGTAAATTTACTGAAAAGATCGCCAAGTATAGAGATCTGGAAATTCAAATACGGAGACAATGGAGAATGCAAAGTACCCAGACGATACCTATTGTTATGTCTACTACTGGAGTCATTCCGAAGACCCTCCTCGAAAGCATAAAAAAGCTGGGTCTCAATGAACATATTTATAAGACCATGCAGAAAGCTGTACTACTTGCGACGGCCAGAAGTGTAAGAAAATTTTTGGGAGATACTCCTGCATTCCAAGTCACCTAGGGCTCGATAACACGGAAAGAGTCCCACCAGAGCTCAATCCTTTTGATACCGTAGGTATCTGGGATGAGTCAATTTTCCCCTCAGAGGGAGTGTGAGCCGTATGGCTAAATAATAATAATAATAATAAAATTTAATATTCAACCTACCAAGAGGCAGATGAATGGAAGCTTGAACATTGAAATTGAGCGAAAAACAGTGTCTATTTATCAAAAAACATTTTTTTCTGTTTTGTGACAGCAGTAGAATGTATTTTGAATTAAATAAATTACATACATTCTTCTTTTTGTGGCAATTAATTAAATTCAAAATATTTTTTCTTGGACACCCTGTATAAATGTTTATGTCAATGTTAATATTAGTGAATAGAGAATTGAATAACCTTTCAAATGAGCTATCACACGACCCCTATTCCCTATTTAAAAATAAGTGGTGGGGGAAGTGGAAGGGAGGGAGTTGACAAATGGCAGATGTTTGTACCGTAAAAATGTGTCCCCCTTAGATCAAAAATTGACCTGCTTTTTTATTTTCTTAAAATCTAATAAATACTGCCAAATATCGAGGTGGATACTTTTGTTTGGCCCACTCTGTATATGTTGACGTTAAGTCCTCTTTCTTCACTCGCTCTTTGTACCTTGTTCATAAGACGTTGAAGTTCACCGGTACTGCTGGCAAGTACGACTACATCGTCCGCATATTGGACATTATTTGTCAATTATCCTTGTCTTTGTCAAGTAAAAGCATAACAATATACATATTTATACATACTGCATCAGAAGTAACCAAGTAAGTAACATTGTAAGTTGATTAAGATTGATTTGTTTCTTTTTTCTTCTTAAATTTCATTGGAAGAGATTTCCGAAAAGTATACTAGATTTTCATAAATTTCGTAGAGTTCGTTAAATTTTCCTTTATTGTTCAGAAATTACAATCTTCTGCTACTACTTGGTATACGTATATCATCGTATTTCACTTAAAAGAATTTTTAAAAAGATTTCAACATTCGTAATAAAAAATTCATTTTGCTATTCTTTCAGTTCTTTCCCAAACACCTGTACATCTTAAAAGCATCCACTTCATCCTACTCTGCGGCACGGAAAATGGAAAATCGTGGACGTTAATGGATGCGAAAGGGAATGGAAGGGCGAGGAGCGTGGAGCGTCGGTTCACAAGGTGGACCTGACACGAAAATTATTATTTTATCTGCGAGAGAAATGGCGGAATGCGATATGGGATTTTATTATTTTTGGGTCGAATGATAAACGTGTTGAGTGTCGAGAACGAGGATTTTTTATATATTTTACTGGAGCTCGGGATAGAGCTGTGTTTGTAATAAAAACAAATCCGCAAAGGGACGTTTAATTAGAAATAAAAGGAATTTATTGGACGAAGAAGAAACTGGGTTATGTCCTAGAGGGTTTATTACAAGAGAAATCATGAGGATTGTGTTGATGATTGCAATACATTGTGCTATCTTATTTCTTTCTCTTGACTTCAATTGTATGAGATTTTTGTGTTTATAGTCCAGTCCTCAGACAGTTGACTTCTACAAATCATAAAATAAGTTGAATTTTGCTGAGAAGATCAATTTTGGAACCCCGAAAACATGCAAAAGAATTTACCACTCCTATCCTCGGGCTTCTCCCTAAAAACCCTCTCGCAGAGGAGAAAACAAACGGAAAACATCGATTAACCAAGACGATTTTTGGGTCGAATGATAAACGTGTTGAGTGTCGAGAACGAGGATTTTTTTATATATTTTACTGGAGCTTGGGATAGAGCTGTGTTTGTAATAAAAACAAATCCGCAAAGGGACGTTTAATTAGAAATAAAAGGAATTTATTGGACGAAGAAGAAACTGGGTTATGTCCTAGATGGTATATTACGACAGAAATCATAAGGATTGTCTTTATGAAAATTGCAATTTCTACAATACTATTTCTTTTGACTTCAATTGTACGAGATTTTTGTGCTATAGTCCAGTCGTTAGAGATTTGACCTCTAAAAATCATACAACAAGCTGAATTTTTTTAAAAATATCAATTTTGGGACCCCAAAAAAGATGCAAAGAAGTTTGCCAATCCTATCATCGGGCTTTTCCCTAAAATCCCCCCTCGTAGAGGGGAAAACGGAAAACATTACCAAGAATCTATATGCCACAGAAACCTCAACTCTCACAAAAACATCAGCTGAAAAATTGAGAAAGACACAACGAAAGATGGAAAGATCAATGCTTGGAATAAGCTTAAGAAATAGAGTAAGAAACGAGGAAGGTCGTAGACGAACCGGAGTGGAAGATATCATCGAACGTATTACAAGGCAAAAATGGAAATGGGCGGGACATATTGTAAGAATGGAAGACGACATATCGATGAAAAAATTGTTTGAGTGGTGACCACGGGCAGACAAGCGAAGCCGAAGAAGATCCCCAACGCGATGGACTGATGAGCACAAAAGAATTGTGACCAATTGAATAGAATAGGCGTAGAACCGAAGCAGATGGATATATCTGGAGGAGGCCTATGTTCAACAAAGGACAAATCAGGCCTAATTGATGATGATACGCCGTAGAAGAAAATGTTTCAAACAAGAAATGCAGCTGAGATAATTTTGAAAAAAAATATTGTTACAAATACTTTTAACATTTTTTAATTTGTCTTTAAATTTAATTTAAAATTTCTTAAAAATATTTAAAATATTCTGAATTTATTTTTACAATAGACACTTCAGTTTATTTTACAATAGACACTTCAGTTTATTGTAGCTGTATACATTCCTCGTTATGTCGAAATAAATTCAAATTCTTTAAACAATTTATTTTGCGACTTCAGTTCTGTGTTTGAACGAATTTAGGCATGGTAAGTATAGCTTTGAAATTATTTTCTGGTTGTGATAATGAGTTGTGGTTTTTGCTCTTATAGGAAAAACGCCAATTAGGTTGGGGACGAATGCTCCTGCGTTAAGTTTTTTTCTATAGACCGTTTAAACTGCCTGATGTATTGTTTTCGTAAGTTAGCTGCTTTCGGTAATTATTTTGGATGTTGGAAAATTGAGCAGCTAATGCATCCATATTCGTTGATTTAGGAATTTGAGATTCCTCTCTGAAGTTTATGGATTTATGGTTTCTTCTCTGTGTTCCTATATCGAGGAAGTTTCGTAGGATTTGAGTTTTGAGGTGAAATTTAGGTTTTTTGGTTTAATTCCTGTATTGAGGACATTGCATATGGTTGGCTGAGACCTATCTTAAAGGTCTTATGTTTGGAATATGACGATATCTCAAGTTAAATATAACATTAATGCGTTAAGGAGGAGAGAAATACCGGAGTAAATATACACGCTTAAGTGAATAGAGCAAACAGAGCCGCAAGTTGCCTGAATGAAACAATATGAAGAAATAAAAATATAGGGATAGAAATAAAAGACAGAATTTACAAAAAAGTCAATATAGGACCAATGACATACACGGCAGAAAGACATCCTGACGTAGAGAGGACAAAAAGAAGGCTAGAAACAACAAAGATAATGAACCCTTCGAAAAACCGATGGGACAGAGCTAGAAGTACAGATATACGACGAAGATGCAAGGTGGATAACATTAATAACTGGGCAGTTATGCTACGGACCATTTAAAATTAATTACGATTTTCGATTCATTCAATTATATTTCATTAAAAATACCCCTCTAGAAAATTCTTTGGAGACGCCTATTTAATCGCCTAGGTGCCTATTTTCGCAGCGAAGCAAGAGGAAAGCACCGCGCATGTTTCTATCGGATCGATACGAATCGATTTCCGATAACATTGAAGAGCAGTTGGTCAGGAAACGGCTCGAAGGGCGGATGGCGCGCCGCTAGTAAGGTTATTCCCCCTTTTAAGTGACGGGATTGAAACAAATTTTCGATGGAAATCAAATAATTAGAAGGAAATCAAGCGTCAGCTAATCCCATCTACAAAACTAGATAACCAAAGTTAAACATCTCTTTGGACTTCTTCACATAACAGAAGTGGATATTCCGGCGTGCCTGCCTTGTTTCAGTAAGTACATAATACATTTATCTCTCATTCCTTCCTTGTGAAATCCAATGCATCATTGTAGTTAGATCTTTCGGTAGATTAATTTACCACATAAGTTTATATATAATTCATAGTATAATAATGATATTCATTCTCATTTGCAAAGGAACATTCAATCAAGGCCATAGTTTTTTTTTAGTCCAAACCTAAATTTTAATATCTTTTATACCTGATCGTTAGGCTTTTTATTTAAGGTTTTTATCTGTGATTTATAAAAAGTTTTAACGAGTATCTATACAGCCTTCTGTCACGCCCATCTAATGCGCACGTCCCTGTCATGTCTGAATTGAAGTAAACTTCAGAAATTTTGACATGACATATGAATACCTAACCTACCTAATATTTGATGTTTTTGTTTGGGCCTGTTCAATATGTACTGCTACTGTTCTTGAAATACATCATAACTAATTAAATAAACTTTATTTTAGATCCCGTAACTTAGTTATTTAGTCACACAACGTGACTCTATCACGTTGATTATGTACTACCTAGTTAGATTGCTAGCCACTCTGTGATGGTTTATCCCTAGAGTGGGCTGTTTTTGTTGGATAATACACCATACCGGATTTTATTACAACCAGCATCTTCACCCAGGACCTTGCAGTAGGACTTACTCACCACAGCAGCCAACCATTTTATCGTGCCAAAAGGGAATTTCCTACGGAATTCATCTCTATGGACTTGCAACCCTACTTTTAACCGACTGTTGTGTAAAAGCTAAGTTTATTTACTTTTTCTGTATTTACTTTTGGGTAAGATATATTTGCTACATTGTAAACTTTTCGTATGCATACGATTAGGAAGAGTACATATATTTTCGTGATAGATAGGGTTTTAGGTTGTTGTTTTTTTTTCTTTTTGATTCAGTATAAGTAGGAGTTAGTTAAAATAAATAAAATCAGTCTTGTTTAATAATCATAAATAATTGTATTTTAAAAATTTAATAGGGAATCGGGTTGTAAAATTTTGTCGCGGATTTTAAATAGGGAATACGTCTCGTAGGTTTTTTTTTTTGTAAAATATATAAAGAGTCACTGACCAACTCATTTATATAGACCTTTTTGCTATTCCAACGGACTTTTGATTTGGATTTTGATTTTAATACTTTTGCTTGGCCAGTGATAGTGGATAATTGCTTGTTGAGTGGACTTTGCGGTCCTATTTTATCTTTTCCCCATCCACTATCACTGTTATTACGTTGCGTTATATGTAAAGTGTTATTATTTAATATTTATTATTAATATATTTGTATGTATTAAGGTTGGTGTTTTATTTCAGTCTGTATTACCAGTATATAACATAGCAAGACAAGATCAGTATTTAGTATTTTGTATTTCAGGTGGTTGTAACCAGTGTCATAGAGTTCCTGTTGTTCGTTATTTCAAAATCTCGAACCTTTCCAACTTCTTGGTTCTGAGAGCCGAGTTGTTCGTTCGAGTTGGCGCCCTTTTTTCTTCTTCTTTCTTTGTTGTAACTCGATATTATTTTATCTCTAGCATTCTTATCTATTTTCCTTCCATTTTTGTATTAACAGTCTCATTTCCTTCCTAGTTACTATCATTTCATTACCAAATTTTCTTCTCATATCTCCAAAGCCAATATTCGGTGTATTGAAGCTAGCCCGAATACTCACTTGAGATTTAGTGTCTCTCTGCCCTTTTGATTTTTTTTTTCCTTCTGAGCTAAGCCCCTCTTCTTTTGTCTTAAATCTCTTATCATTTATTTTACCCATCTTTAGTCAGTTCTTCTCTTCAAAAATCTCTATACCCAGAGTATATAGGGTTCAAGAAACAGAAGAATAGAATGGAATGACCACATAAGCCGAATGACAACAAATAGAGTAATAAGGACAGCGAGAGACGGTTCTCCAATAGGAAGACGATCAGTGGGAAGACCACGAAAACGACGGAACAACAACTTACTGGAGGTACTTTGAAAAACAGGGCCGTGTCTACACAAAAAGAATAAGAAAAACAGTACTATGTTGTTCTTTTTAATTTTTTTCGATTTTCAATATTTGATGGAAGTATCTTATGAATACAATCCCGTCATGGCTGAAAAAATAATGGCCATACATAAATTACCACATAATTTCTTCATATACGAACAGATAAAAAGTTGATAGAAACCGAAAAAAAACATATATTTGTCTAAAACCAATTAATTTATTTTAAAATATACATCTATAATGATTTGGAGTTTATTATCTTTTGATAGAGGTTTATAGAGGATCATTTGTGTGAAAATTGTCCATAGTCCTTAATTGTTTCTTTTGATATTTCGGCGAACAGGTTTGTTAATTTGCTAATATGATCACTTTTACGATTATTAAAGATGTAAATTTTATTTTTACAGAATCAAGTGGGTTTCAGTAAGGTATAAAACCTGTTCAGATTTGAAATTAATATTTGATTTAGACAAACGGTAACAGCTATTTTGTCCGTTAAAGAATTGGTTAATTGGTGAGAAAATAATTAGTTTGGATTGTAGAAGATTGCTTCTTAAAATAGAAAGCATATTTAAAAAAAAACAGATCCATTGATTTTTAAAGTATCCGCCGTCAAGATCAACACACTTTTGTATTCCAACAAACCAATCCTGAAAGCATTTGTTGCAGCATGGAATAGGACCTATTTCATAGGTCCCGACAGATACCTGGTATCTCAGAAATGAGATTTTTTTACGCCTCCACCACCCCATTGGACACCTTAAAGCGTTTATCGCGTAGTTTGTTTTTGATTCTTGGAATGCAAAGAAATCACACGATGGCAAGTCAGGACTGTATGCAGGACACCAAATTATTTTCGCTTCAAATATTCGAATGTTGTACGAGCCGTGTGAGAGTTTTCATTGTGCTAAAGTAAGTGATGATTTAGGTTGTCTTTGAGGAGTTCCATACCAAATTTGAGTTGCTTCAGCTGCATTTGCTGTGCATTGCTTAAAGTCGATGCATTGTAGTTATGCCAACTGTCAGATCGTACAAAACCATCGCAAGAAAATTTGCACGAGAGATTTCCATTTTTTCACGAAACTGATTGATTTTAAAATTTGTTACCGAAGGTATAGGTAATGGGTTTTGACCAGAGCTATGACCTTGAAAATTTTAAGTAAATTTGTGTACTTAATCGACATGGCTCATAGCTCTTGTCAAAATCCAATACCTCTAACTTCTGCTAGAAACTCTTTATACCAAAACTTTTAGTGTACGTCTTCATATATTCGTCTTCATGCATACGGTTAAGCAGGAAAGACCGAATAATTTACCAGTTTATTTTAATACTTGTTGTATTGTTTACTAGTAATTGATCTTTTTTAGCATTGTAGCGTAGATCATAAAGGTTATATTGCCTGCATATCCAAGAAATTGCAAAACCTTCTTTTGGCAATATTAATACCTCGATTCATCTATCAATGGTCTTTCTCAATATCCATTGATCATATTATGATACAGACCACAGGAAACAGTATTATATTTTATCTTTGGTTTTGAAAGTGTTATGTGGCATTTTTATCAGATACCTAGTTTTGCATAAAATATAATTACTGCTTCAATATTAACCAGAAAAGTTTCAGTCCCTTCATCAGCTAAGATAACTTTTGCAGTGTTTTTTGCATTGATTGAACAGGCAAAGAAAAAGAGAATAATGACTTTTATATAGGTTCCTAGTCAGTAGAATAAAATGCCAGTTTTATTTAGAAATATGTATACCATAAATCAAAAAAAAATGTAGGTAATGTCACAGAATTTTTCTGTGTGTCGATATTATGATCCAAAAAGTTTATATGTTTCATATCTCCTAATAATAATTATATGGAAAAATATTTCCACGTATACGTTTTGGAGAATCAATTAAAATTTCATGCCATTACAAATTGATACTTTCACGTTCAACTCGATTCCTATATCTCAATCATCGTAACTTTTCCCAAATCCAATTTAAATGATAATCTTCGGACTCTCTAGATAATCCAAAAGTTTTCATTTTTCGGCAATAAAAAGGTTCGACAACGCCCTTACAACCCTAACCAACCCTTAAAAAACCGTATCGACAAAGATCATCTCCGACGTATTGAATCCACCCTCTATTCCTATTCCATATCCATGTCCCGTCCTTATCCCGTATTCAGTGTGAATAATTTTTTAAATATTTCAACGCTGCTAAGATCCCTAAGCTGGGTTGATACTCCGCTTAAAACTGGATTAGGGGTATGTATGATTTATATGAAAAGAAGCTCAGATCTAAAAACTACATAATGGCAGTATTATTTCCTATCCTTAAATAATAATAATACTAATAGATTCTCAAAACGTCCACAATAAGCTATTTAGTAAAGATTTCGTTGTTTTTTAGAAAAATTATACATTTACACCGAAAACTGAGTTTGTAACCAAAGCGAAGTCTCCAGTACATACTTAATAAAAAAAAAAGTTTCTTTCAACATAAAATAAAAACATACTTGTTGAAGAATCGGTGGATTTCTGGCCTCTGATAAAAACAATTTTGATTTATGTACAGTATATCTCCGCTCAGCTATCCTCAATCTTATCCATTATCCAGAACTCAATGTAGGACAAACACTTTCACTCACAACTTTTTCTTTGTAATCTATTAAATTAACTTTTGTTAAAATTCACTGCTGCCCAACTTTGACAACTGAATTCTTTAAAATTTCATTTTAGGATGCCTGCTTCCTTCCCTCCTTTCTTTTTATCTTTTACCTTCTCACCTTCCAAAATCATTCCTAACCAATCCGCTTCTTCAATTTTCTTCCCGCCAGACATTTTCTATGCTATCTAAATTGAAAACAAAACCCTGTTTTTAAAATCATACCTTCTAGACCTGGATCCCGCGTACCAAAAAAAGTTGATTAATAGCAAGCTGAAAATTTATTAATAGCTTAACGCTGTCTAGTCGGACAAATTTTGATGTACGGGAACACTGGAACAGGGGAAGTTTTAATTGTGGAACAGTTTAAAAATTTGGAACGTCAGATTACGAAAACGTCCCATTTATTTTGTCGGACAGAACATCTAATTGATTTGTTACCCTTTCATTAAATTCTCATGCAAAAATCAGACTGCTATTACTAACCAACATGATACCTGTCATTTGCCATGTTCTTCGTGTTCCACTCATTAAAATGCCCAGATGGTAATAAACACCAGTCTGATTTTTGCATGAGAGTTTAATGAAATGGTAACAAATCAATTGGAAGTTCTGTCCGACAAAATACATGGAACGTTTTCGTAGTCTGTCGCTCCAAATTTTTAACCTGTTCCACACTTAAAACTTACCCTGTTGCAGTGTTCCCATACATCAAAGTTTGTCCGACTAGACACCGTTAAGCTATCAACAAATTTTCAGCTTGCTATTAATCAACTTTTTTTTTATTACGCGGGATCCAGCACTATTCCCTTATCTTCCAAAATTTCCGTGTAAATTAGAAAGCTATAGAATTCAAAAATCTACTTTCAAAGAAATTATGTATGTATATGAAAGTCATTACGCTGTTTATTTTACAATCGGTTTCAACAATCCCTAATCTGTTCTCAAACGTGTAAGTATTGTCTTATCTATCAATTAAAGCGTAAACAAAAATACGATTCTTAATATTCCTAGGAACATTTAAACCACACAGAGAAAGCTTATTAACCCGCACTACAACATTTTCTTTTTCATTTTTGTTACATGTTTCTTACGTGTTGTGTCCATGATATTTTCCATATTCTTTGGTAACACCACATCTCAAAGCTGGACAGTATTTTTTTAGTTGCGTCCGTAATTGTCCAGGCTTCAACTCCATTTAAAAGAACAAATTATCTAGCATCTCAATGCTCCATTTCCATTGCATAAAATACTGCTTTGATCTTATTGAAAGAGCTCTGGTTACGTCAATGCGTAGTTTTATTGCTGAGCTGCGGTCCCATTGTTCATTTAGCTCACATGCCAAGCTTAAATAATTTCGATGTTGCCGTCGAAACGTTAATAAAATCATTTTTTAGTTAAGAGGATCGGTACCTACGTTTTTTCGGCTGCAATGCTATTCAAATGGGGATTCATTTTTTTCGAATCCTGTGAAAACTAATAAGTGTTTTTAAAAAATTTAAACGCAGAATGAAAGATTACATTATTAGCGAGGGCCGAAAGTCCCTGAGAACTTCTATAATGTTTATTTTAATAAGTTACAGGGGTGAAAAACTAAGAGAAAATTTAGTGTTATTTTTAATTTCAAATATCTCATTCAAAATAAACTTTTTATTTATTCTAAGGGACTTTCGGCCCTCGGTAATAATTTAGTCTTTCATTCTGCGTTTAGATTTTTCAAAAATATTTATGGGTTTTTTCAGGATTCGAAAAAAATGAACACAATGTCCGTGGTAATATTCTCCAAATCTATCTTTGTCATACAACGCACTTAGTCGAATAGAATATTGTCAGTCAGACACTGACAATCAGTGACAATTTTAAATAATTATTTGACATGAACCGGGAATATTTTTAGTTGTTGATTAAATAATATTGATATATTGTGTATTTGATAAATAATTGATTTAAGAGGTGAACTTTATAAAAAGTTATTTATTGTGTATTATTTATGGAAGATAGAAGCAGAGAATACATTAAGATATATTCTGTGATCCAAGTATTTTGTTGTTAAAGATGTTCAAAATAATTGTAAGCGTTCCATAGTAACAATATATTATTAAAAAATCACTTTAACACTTTTCCTCTTTTCTCGATTGAGTATTAGTTTTTGTTGTAGGTACATATAAATTATTACAATCACTGAATACATAGCTAGTGAAAAAATTATCACATTTATTAACTGAATTAATAATTTGCAATTATACAAAAAATAACAGTTATCCAAGAACATTCAAAAGCCATCTCTTTAAGCTAGTTATGACATTGTCAAGTAGAATATGACATTCTAGTAATATGTACATATCCATACCAGTGTGAATTTTACTACACGTAATTTGCCATGTAAAGACAGAAAAGTTAGGGACAGCCGTAAAATATTTGCGAATTATGTACCCATAGCCTTAAATTGTGGCTTATTTCCCATTTAGAATAGTTGATTACTCAATAATTGTATCCGGTTACTTTCTCTAAAGCGCTTCCTTTAACATAGATTGTTTCGTCTTCATCTTGTTCTTACTGAAAATCATAATTTTTGGTGTTTAGAGCCATTCCATACCTCTCGCAGTACTGTGTAGATCAATCAAAATTTGCTTGCTGTCCGCAAGGAGTATTGCATCGTCTGCATATCTGAGATTATTCACTGGTGTTCCGTTAACTGTTATGTCTTCATTGATGTCTTCTAGTGCCTCTTTAAACATCTCTTCTGAGCACATTTTAAAAAGTAGCGGGGATAGTACACATCCTTGTCGTATCCCTTTCTCTTTTTATAGCTATCTCTTTAGATGTTTGCTGGTCTACTCGTTTCACACTACTAACGATTAAAAAAAAAAGAATGTGTGTGTACTTTGTACGCACGTAAGAAGATATTCTTCTATTATATAATAGGTAATTTAAACGCAGTCCATATACTTAAAGGTTATTTGTACTTATTTTATTTAAAAATCAAACTAACTTTCTTATCTACCACTTTCAAAAAAGAAGAATATCTTCAAAAATTATATAACAATATACTTACAATCATAAAATCTATAACAAAAATAAAAAAAAATAATAACTTGCTTGGGGCTCGAACCCACTTCACGTCTACCGCGCCGTACGAAAGTTGACGGCATTTCAAACTGCACCAAACTCTCGTATACGTCATGTGGGAATATACACAAACTAAACGTTTACACCATAAATTTATATGAATTTAATAAAATTATTAGTTTGATTTTTGTCGAAATAAAATACAACAAAATATAGAGTAGGAAAACGATATATGAGATGAAGATTTGTAGAAAGTTTGTTCGTAATCAGATTATGTAAATTAAAGCATTGCCTACTAATAGGTAACTACATTATTTTGTTTACATTTTCCAAATAGATAGGTATTGAAACTATTAGGTATTTCCAACTGAAACATTTAGAATTACGTACCTGCAGCTTTTCAAAACTATTTAAAAAGTCACTATAATTATAAATTTGATTTTATTTCTGTCCACACATCAATAAAAACTAATATACAATATTTTTGTTTACCGATAACCTCCATATTGAACAATTATTGACAGATCATTTCAAAATTTCAACACCCAATCAGAGCCCGTATAACCACTAATACCCTACTGTCGGTGTGCGCATGCGCGGGGATCAATCAAATTTTACCCTCAATCGATTCGCCGCTAAAGAAGAATATCTTCAAAATCATTATAATAAAAACGGAGTGAATGAGTTTAATAACATCTCAATTTGAAACATGTACTTTTCAGCTTCGATTGCGTCATGCCTCGCACTCAACATAAACACCAAACACCACTGTACGCTGATTATAAATGCATTATCATAAAACAAAATTTTCGACTGACAGCGTAAAATATTAGAGTTTCAATTTATTTCTTCATTACTGTGTGTGCTGGTGATGATGGAGTTCACATTTGGGACTAATAATTTCTATCCGTGACAAATAAATGAATTATACTTCAAAGGGGGTTGCCCAATTGATTCCACAATAATGTGTGTGCTTATGTTTATTTAAAATTATTTCGTATTTCAAATTCGAAATGGAACATTCACTAATGGTCTCGGAGCTTTTATTATTTTTTAATTAATCCGGAACATATGAAAAACATGAATATACCAGTATTGTATGCATTGAGTTGATGCTTTACAATGCTATATGCTATATGTAGGTAGCTCTATGTTTATATTATAGCTAGTATAATATTTGTAATATAAAATAAAATAAAAATTCCATTTTTATTCAGTTGCAATGCGAAGGCAAAACAATCTTATTTTTCACTTAGAATACGGAGCGCAGTCCAGCACTCTGAATCGACGATTTTCGACTCTTGTTTGAGTCATCCTCGGAGAGACGTAGGCCTGCTGCTCTCTACTCGAAGTGACCAACCATGAAAGCTTATCCCCACTTTGCAACTGACGTGTATAGATTAGGTGACTAGCGTCATCTGGCAATTGAAAGGTAAAGTTTTTAATCCTAATAGCAACATTAATAATATAGTCGAGGAAATGAAGCTGAAAAAATGGCAAAACCTCGCAATTTTTTCGTCCAGCATCGATTTGTACAAAAATTTGGGATTAGGCTCATTACACCCTCTAGTTTATTTTCTATATTGAACCGTTGTACGCTTTTGGTTGTTTAAGGGTGAAAACTACCCCTAATTAGTTGCAAAAAATTATAAAATAACATTTTAAACTTTAATGTTGTCAACATTTGGTTCTTATTAGTTACATAATGAATGTTTTATTCTTTAAGATATACTATCATAATATTTCAACCCTTAAAACCACCCTTGTTGGAGGTATATATAAAAAATTTACTTATCCTAAAAGAATAATTTCGGCTTGCATCCATTTACATAAAAATTTGGGATTAGGATCATCTCACCCTGTACTTCATATTCTATATCATGCTTAAGGGCGTTGATTATTTTTAGGGGTGTAAACAACATCTTATTGTCAAAAATTATATAAAAATATTGTATACATTAATATGGGTAAAATCTGGTTTTGATTGGTTAAATAATGATTGTTTTATACTTTAGGATATAATATCATAATACTTCAACCCTTAAAAACAACCCTTAATAACATTACAGTTTTTATAAGTAGATATTTTAATAGGTCTATACAGAAAAAAAAAGTAGAATTAAAGAATTACAAAAACATTTATTTATACAAAAATACGAATTTACAAATACATATGTACAAATACAAAATACAAATAGTTTTTTAGTCATCTTCCAGTATACGAACCGGTTCTGTGGTATTATACATACCTTGAAAATTATCCATAAGCGGACTATCGAATTTTTCGAAAAAAAAATTCGTTTTATAAACATAGCTCCTTCATTTTTGACGGTGAAAAGATTTTTCAAAAATCACTTTGTAGGATTTTTAAATAGTTATAAGACTCTGTCAACTAAATTTCGTAAGATCCCTCAGTTTTTAATTAGGGTGGGTTTAAAGGGCTCGAATAAGGGGGTGTTTGCTCGTAAATAGAGGTTTTAAACAGATATATCTCGCTAACTGTTCACTCTAATGAAAATCTATGCACAAGGGAATTTTAGTTATTAAAGAAGCTACAATTTGGTAATGTATTATTTTTTTTGTATCTCCAGTATTTTCGGATATATTTTGAAGTAAAAGGTGAAAAATGGGAAATTCCAAAAAATTAATTTTTATTTAAACTCCAATTTTTCTAAAACTAGGCCTTTTAAATAGGTCAAACTTCTTGGGTGTATTGATAATACAAATATAAAAGGAATTACAGAAAGATGAAGACCAATTTTTAATCAGGAGGGTAGTTAGGGGGTTGTTTTCACTGATTTTTTCATAGAGAAAAGCAGGTACCGACTTTTTTTTAATCATAAGTCGCTTACTTTTCAGACTAGAAACTTTTTATTATTTTTTTTGAAAGGCCTAACTGTACACTTGAAAAAAGATTATTTAAGCTTTTCTCGAAAAATGCAAAGTTTTTCCGTTATTTTACTTTGAATATTTCAAATTATGCATTTGACGAAAAAAGCTAACTTTTAACATGCCGTATCTCGGTTTGTATTGGTCTTAGCGATATTACAGAAAAAAAATTTGATTTGTTTTACTAGAAGATACAATTTTGATATCTACAGTTTTTTTGATTAAATGCATATTTTTCGAGGTATTCTCAAAAAACCCTCTAAAAAGTCTATTTTTTCAGCGAAAAACTGTTACTTTCAAGCGCGAATAACTCGAAAAATATTAGTTTTACGAAGAAAATGTAAAAAACATTTTTTTCTTATAATCACTTTTTACATCGATTTACATAGTTAAAATGTAATAAAAAATTCCCGCCCCTGAGATAGAGTGGTAACCACCCCCATGGTTTTAGCGTACAGCGGCATGATACTGAAAATGATCCTTGGACTATTCCCTACCTTCTGTGAAAATTTCAAGTAAATTCATGCTGGACGAAAAAATTGCGAGCCAAAATGCTTCATTTCCTCGATTAATATTAAAAAATATTAAAAATATTACTAAAAGATTTTTAAATTGAAAACTTATAATATTTCTAAAAACTTTATTTATTTTTAAAACTTTACCTTATAATATTTATATTTATATTATATCTAACTAACAATAAAACACTGAAAACTTTTGTTTTCAATTCTTCTTCTCAAAGTGCCCTCTCCTCAATGGAGGTTGGCTATTATAG
Source organism: Diabrotica virgifera virgifera (assembly GCF_917563875.1). Taxonomy (NCBI): domain Eukaryota; kingdom Metazoa; phylum Arthropoda; class Insecta; order Coleoptera; family Chrysomelidae; genus Diabrotica; species Diabrotica virgifera. The sequence goes on along the minus strand of NC_065445.1, from coordinate 1,577,787 downwards.
TTGCAAACTCTTCTCTGTCTTCAGCTGTTCCTATTAGCTGTTCAAAATTTAGCCCTGTCCATTGTCGAATGTTTCTGCGTCACCATAATCTTTTCCTGCCTAGTCCTCTCTTTCCCTCGATCTTTCCTTTCATTATAAGTTGATATTGGTACTTATTATTTCTTAGTATGTGGCCTAGGTATGATGTTTTTCTAACTGTCACTGTGTTGAAAAGTTCTCTTTTTTTTGTTTATTCTATGCAGCACTTCTTCGTTTGAGGTGTACAATGTCCATGAAATTTTAATTCTCCGATAGATCCACATTTCAAAGGCCTCCAATTTATTTGCCGTTAATGTTTTAAGAGTCCATGTCTCGACTGCATAAAGAAGAGTCCACCAGCATTTTGACAAATGTAATCGAATTTCGAGTTTTATTCGAGAATCACAAAGCAGTATTTTTATATATTTTTTCGAAAGATTTTATCTTCAGGTACTTAAATGTATTGACTTGATCTAAAATATGCCCATTTATTTTGCAAGGTTAAGGTACGTTTTGGATTTTTCGGATTGACATCACTTTGGTTTTGTCGATGACTTGTGGACTTATGTGGACTTATCCACATAAGTCCACAATTAACATTAAAAATAATATAAATATAAGCCTTCCACTAAAACTGACCATCTACTGGATCTGGTGTCTTGGAGCAAATATGTAACTATAACAAATCTTACATCCTAGCAAATAACTAACCTAAGAGAATCAACATTTACACAGATAGCCAAGCGGCTATTTTGGCAGTAAAGAACCTACTCACGAAATCAAAACTGGTAAGGAACTGCAAAGACCTCCTCACAATAAAGTATCTTTAATATGGGTGCCGGATCATGAAGGGGTGCATGGGAATGAACCAATATAGATTTTATGTTGGCAAAATAAGGCTTCAAGCTAAGAGAAACTTTTGAAGGCACAGAACTTTTCTGTTGCATCACTAAAGATGCTCAGTAGTCCGAGCTTTGGCAACGACAATAAAGTTTTTTTGTTTATGGACTTCGATAATTTATTATACTTACGCATCTGCAAACATTTCAAATCGACTTGTACTTACCTAAAACAAAAGAAAAACATGATTAGCAATGAATGTCATCGTAGTTTTAAAGATTCATACATGAACACAGAAGACTTAACTCTTATATTTGTCAAAATCAAATAAATACTAAAAACAAAAATAAAATACAACGAAAGGGATAGAGGTTATTAAAACATTCCTCTATAGTCCCGATTTATCGCTTTGTGATTTTGATGTGTTTGGACCACTGAAAAAGGTGTTAAAAGGTAATCGTTTTCAGTTAGACGTACATAATGCCGTAAAAGAATTCTTCGAGAAACAGCCACATGAATTCTTTGTGCAAGGTGTAAAGCAGTTGGTGAAACATCGGGATATGTACGTTCATTGTAGTGGTAATTATGTGGAGATATGTTTACTAATAATTTTTTTCTGGACCAAGGATGAGTTTCAACTTGAACAAGCCTCGTATGTTGCTAATAACCTCAGAGGTTGATGCTATTTTTGTAAAATAAAAAAAAAACAATAATTAACTTGCTGCAAGAAAATAGTTTCAGAACCATAATAATATTAATTTAGCATCTTCATTTTTTAAATTAAAATACCTACATTTTCATAACAGAAAGAAATGCTTCAACGTCTTTGCTACACCGTTATTTTATTAGTCCCACCAGGGTATTCTTAGTTTCATCTCGTCTCTCTAGCGTCTACATAACGCTGAGAATCCCATAGGATTACCAGCATCTACTATGCAAAACAGCAACCATACACCATACTCCATACTGTACATTTCTATGGGTTCCTTCACATATTGGCCTTCAAGGAAATGAGGAAGCGAATCGTATAGACATAGACAGCCCAACAAGCAAGAACTAGTGAAACAGCGAATGAAGGTCGAAACATTTGTTGAAGTAAATGTCGAAAATTTGTGGAAAAACCAGTGGGGCAGTTCAACTTCAAAACTTCGCAAAGTGAAAACACCTGTAAAACATTGGAATATCAAATTCCCAACAGAACTCATCAAGTCGTTGTTATTCGACTTCGTCTAAGACATAACCAACGCGGGCATATAATTATGTCCTACACAAACTAGGTTACACACAAACGGGTTACAGCAAAGTTTCTGCGCAATTATCTTATATTATCTTGTCATCAAGCAATAAAACAAAAACATACAGATGAATTCTCAGATGGTGTCATTCTTATGTACAACAATGCTCATCCTCACGTACTAAAAGAAAATCTATAACGAGAGATATATAGAGGATACTAAAACATCCAGCATATAGTCCCGATTTACCGCCTTGTGATTTTCATTTGTTTAGGCGCTAATAGGTTATCGTTTTCAGTCGGATGTACATAATGCCGTAAAGGAATTCTTCGATAGAAACAGCCACAATTGTTTATGCAAGGTATAGAGCGTAGTAGTAGTAATTATTGGAAGATATATTTACTAATAAATTTTTTCTGGACCAAGGATGAGCTTCAATTGAACAAGTCTCGTATGTCGCTAACAATCTCAGAGGTGGATGAGACTATGTTTGTAAAATAAAAACAAACAATAGTTAACTTGCGGCAAGAAAACAGTTTCAAGACCATAAGAATATTTAGCATCTTCATTTTAATAAGAAATAGAATGTATCCATATTAAACCAACATCAACAGTCTGGGCTTGTGGGTACGCCCACGAAAAACTACATTCTAAATTGAAATTCCTGCATTTTCATAACAGAAAGAAATCCTTCAACGTCTCTGCTGCACCGTTATTTTATTAAACCCACCAGGGTGTTCTTCGTTTCATCTCATCTCCGTAGCACAACCGGTCCTGGTGCCTACTGCTCACCGCCATGGGCATTCATTTACGCGACGAGTAGTAAACAATAACGTCGATTGATCAGAAAATAAAGAAACCGAGACGACAGAGGTGAACTAGCTCATAATGTATACAGCAGAAGCCACCCACACACGAAAAACATGTAAATTGCTTTTTTTCTCACTTGTTTAATTTAATAGCTTGTCTGTTTTATCTTCGGGGAAAAATTTATGTGTGTATATTGTCCAGTCATATTTTCTTGGCGATTATATCCTTTTTCACCCTTGATTTGTCTCTTGAGCTGATCACGATTGAGTTTTTTTGGCATTCCGTCTACGCATTGATATCACTCTCTGTTTTGGGCTTCTTCTTCTTTCTTCACTTTTGGCGTGCATACTAGTGCATTTGCCAGCACATTTCTTAGCATTGCATTTGGTCTTGCTCATGGCAATATGCAATACTGTTTCTATGAATTTAATGGTATTGGTGAAGGTCAGTAAAATACAGATAACACAATAACTATAACACAACAAAGGAATTTAGACAGCAATTTTACAGAAAAGTTATAACTTTGGGGTAGCTTCTTTTAGTTCTTCTTTTATTTATATGTTCATCTTGTTGATGCTTAAAAATTTATTTAAAACTTCTATTTGTTTTTTGTTAATATTTTGTAATATGACTTTGATGTTAGAAGTGTCAGCTGCTCCTGCAGCTTATAGCTCTTTATGTATATCCCATAAATTTACTTTTACTTTAATAATTGGACAATGAAGAAAAATGTTTTGGGCTTGTTCATTCCGGATATTCTTATGATCTGTCTAATAGCCTCTTTACACGATGCAAGTAATAGCAAAATTTATTGCACAAATTCTTGCAGCAATAGAAATTACATCGTGTCATACGAACATTACACAGAAAAGTTGCTGCAACTTATTGAATCAAGAAGTTGCAGCTAAATAGAACCTTTTGAATGCAATTTTTTCTACAATTTGGTTATATTTTTAGTAGCTTTTGCTTTTAGGGCTACACTGTTTGTGTTTTTTACTTTTCTGTCAACTTCTGATGACATTGACATTCTGTCGTTCTCCTAAGGTTGATTGTTTCCCAATTGTATTTTAGTTAGATTATAATAATAACATAGGTAATGATGAAAGTACAATACAATGTTAATTAATCAATATAGTCAGTACATCAGGACCCACGGATAGCATCTCACACATTTTTATGAAGCGTAAACAACTTGGTCTCAAATTACACAATCTTTACTGGCCAATTGGTCACAAATCATCACTTTTGATGAAAAATAAAGTACTTGTCTACAAAGCAATTTTGAAGCCAATATGGAGTTACGGGATCCAACTTTGGGGTACTGCATCAAACTCCAATATCGAAATCTTGGAGAGGTTCCAGTCGAAAGTTCTTCGAATAATCACAAATGCCCCAAGGTATGTTGCAAATATGTAATATTATTAGACGCGATCTAGAAATTGCAACAGTAAAAGAAGAAATTACTAACTTCGCACAGAAATACGAAGACAGACTGACACAACATCCAAATGTACTAGCCAAAAACCTGATGAGTCAACCAGTCAGACGAAGACTTAGACGAAATACACCTAGTGATTTACCATCGCGATTTTAGTTATATGTGTCGTAATTCCCAGAGACAAACAATTTTATATTTATGTAGAATATTTGTCAAGAAAATGATTAATGAATCATTTTCTTTAAGTCACCTACACTAGTGGTCACAACATTTACTCATTGTAACTTGTTTTACAGATTGTAAATAAATAGGGAGGTTAAATAAAAAAAATTAATCAATATGAAGTGAATTTAAATCAACAGTTTAACATGTCAGAGTACATCTTACTACGTTCTGTCTCTTTTGCCCCATTTCCCACGTTTTGCAGAATATATTAAACGTATACCAGCAGAAATTGATGAGGACAAAGTAAGAAACTATTTGGAAAATCTGGCAGTCGAGTTAAACAGCTTCCCTCCAAGAAATAACAGGAATTGTAATGTAACTAATCTGACCGATGATTCCAGCAAAAAGAAAGTCATTGTCAGGAGAGGATTCAAGTATCCAGATCTAATTAAAACCGCTTCTAAGACATTTGAGTCCATCTGTGGAAAGACGAAGGTAAATTTTTACCGTTCTATATTGTTTACCGGGCTATTAAAATGTGGACTACTTGGGCTGAAAATGAACCAAAAGGGTGCCGTTATATCTTTGGTAGGTTTAAGAAGCTGAGAGGGAAAAAGGAACTACTTTGAGACAACCTTTCTTACCATATTACAGTCCATGAACATCAACAGTACCCATTTGACGCTACCCTAGACGTCGCTTTATCTCGGCCTCTAAAAATAGCGTGGCGAAAAATCTTGTCAGATTGGAAAAGTACTGAAGATGGCAACACTAATTTACAAAAGCAATACTTTCCTCAATTGTTATCAAAGGTAATGGACTTGCTTGTTTCATAAGTCAAATCTAATTTAGAGGCGAGATTTCGAAGATGCGGAATATTTCCCCTGAACGTTGAAGAAGCGCTCAGCCAAATACCACGAGAATTCTACCCAGGTTAATAGTTTCAAAAATCCCTTGAAGCAAAAGATCAAATTTGTTTCAGCTGGAAAAAGTGTTTGCGCCGTCAACGGTGCAGTTATTATGAAAGAACCTACAACCTCTGGCATGAATACCAATGCAATTTCTGAGCAACCAATAACTACTGACCAATCTTCTGATGAAGAACCAAATATTGTTCGCTTTAGAATTATAAAAAGATGGTATTTGATGACAATTCCTTGGACGATGTAGACTTTGAAGAGCATGAAGGGAGAAAGAAAACTTAAAAATGAATTTGTAGATTTTTTAGAAGACAAAGAAAACAAACAATTTTGAAAGTGTAGTTGGAGAAGTCGAACGTTTTTTAGTATTTTCATACGAAAGCCACCTATAGCCTGGACGCATTATGGCTCTTGATGATAACACGGTAACTATTAATGCAAAGAAAAAATCTCTTAAAACTGTGGAAGTGAAGTGGTCTTCAAAACCCATGGACTGATGTACTGGACTGTGTTAATACTTCAAATCAAGTTTCTAAAAAATTACGAAAGGAGAACAAAATTACCCCAATAGACAGGTAACTTTGCTCTAGTTAAAAAAAAAAGAATGTGTGTGTACTTTGTACGCACGTAAGAAGTTATACTTCTATTATAATATAATTTCAACGAAATAAATATACCTACTTAACAGTTACAATAAAAAAAATTACCAATAATTGCCAAAAATGAACCAAAACTTAACAATGCCAAATATTAAAAAAAAAAGAAAAAAATATGAATCGTCCGGGATTTGAACCTGCAATCTCGCGATTTTTTGATCTCTCCAATGCTCTACCAACAAGGCCATCAAGCCGCATGCTACTTACCTTTCAGATATATATAATTATACATCATGGTGACAAGTGAAATATAAAAATAGATGTTTTATTATTTTACGCCCAAGGAAGACAAATCCAAAGACACAAAATTATAATAAAAAACCTTTTAAACCACCTTTTTCAAATTGCGCAAGTTGTATTATTAATATTAATGTTAATAAATGAAATATAAATATTTTGACGTTTCACAATTTGACAATTCACTTTTAACTGCAGTGCCTTAAAAATTTTAAAGCACTAGTGCCTTAAAAATTTTAAAGCACTAGTGCCTTAAAGTAGCATTTTTAACGCTCCTATGGAGTCCTAAAAATTGCATTTTTAACACGTTTGTAGAAAAATATATTTAAAAACACTAATATATTCTTTCCACACCTTTTCTGGACTGATACATACATAAATTAAAACATTTTGAAGTATAACTTCAAAAATATAATATGAAAACTATTTAAAAAGGCAGTATAACTATTAACTAACCTTTGTTGTTTCTCTTCCCACAAATTTTAAAACGCAACAACCATACATAACCAAACCGTCAACCGTCCAAACCACAGCTGCGCTACAGCTGCCATATTGGATAATTTTTGACATGTCATTTGAACATCCAATCAGAACAAAGTTATAATGCTCATGCGCCGGGATCGTAGGTTTTAACATATAAAAATTCACCCTCATATCGCCCGTAAACAAGTATAACTTCAAAAACATAATAGTAGTGGTAATTTTATACAATTTTCCTCGTAATTCCTTTAAAGTTGAGCAAATATACCCCAGTTTACATTACGATAACAATTTTCTTCATTATTTTTTCTACAAGCTCTTTAGTGGCTAGTCCATCCCTGGTTATTTAAAACGAAGTAGCCGCAGTAATTACGCAACAATTAAAACGTTGACTTCCACTTGCAATTGAATGTTGAATGTACCTATGGTGGACGGTATCATCCGTATAGATCGATTAATAAATTTCTTCTGTTTGGAAGTCCTGCATGGAAACAATGCCTCAAGAGCCGCAATAACTAACACTCTGAATGCTACTACTTATAATTAGGATTTTTTAAGACGAACTTACATATTCGCCATTAGCAACAGGTGGAATTAATATTTTCGCAAGGAAATGCAATAATCTATATAGTTAAATGTTTTAATGCTGAACGGAAATTCAAGTACTCATTGAAGAAACTCAAAAAACTCAAAAACATTGTTAATTGATGAACGATATAGAATTCTGGAAGTTTGTAACAATCCAAAAATCATGTAAGTTTCCAAAAAACACTTAGTGTCTCTTTGATTAAAATAAACAAAATCCGAATGTTTATTTTACTTAGCTCAATTGTCTTGGACAACTCGCTTATAGTTTTTTTGAATTGCGTCTCAAAAGAACCGATCAAGATATTTAGCGCTGAGTTTCTTAGCCAATGGGGGAATTTTTACTGGCGAAAAAATCATCAAATCAGCAATAAAACAAATGATCACTAGGAACGTTTTTCGAACTAAATGGAACATGATGTTTATGCTCTACAAAAGGAAATAAGACGCTTTATGAGAGATCAAAGAACGGAGGTAAAGAAACTAAGAACAAAAACACATAAGAAAAATATACATAGATAAAATATATAAAGAACAAATGACGCTACAACTGGAAACATCAGAGATTACCACAAATAAAGATGTTAATAGAAGTATATATGATGTTCGAAAAACACTTGAAAAGCTGAAGAACAGAAAAGTTGCAGGTTAGGACGGAATACCAAACGAATTATTGAAATACTGTGGAGCAAAAATGACAGCATTAACTAACAAATTCATAAAACACAATAAAATACCGGAAGAATAGAGAACGAGCGAACTAATTCTACTATGCAAGAAAGGAGATAAAAAGCAGCCCGAGAACTATAGAGGTATCAACTTGTTAAATACTACCCTAAAACTTACAACTAAAATCTTACAAGACGTAATGAATCAGAGAATAAGTTTAGCAGATGAACAACATGGTTTTCGTACTGGAAGATCGTGTACAGATGCAATATTCGTCTTAAAGCAAATTACTGAGAAATCACTAGAGTTTAATAGACCTGCATTTCTATGTCTGACTGACTTGAAGACAGCATTTGACAGCATTTTTGTAAAAATATGTTGTTTATTTTTTCAATTCTTTCATCCTGTACATATTAATTGTTCAAAAAGGTAATACCGGCGTTGAAAAGAGCGTAAAATTATTTTTTAGGAAATATTTTGAACTCTCTAGTTGTACTAATTACCATTTAATAAATGCATAACGTATCTTCACATGTAGGTACCTATGTGCGGCAGATTCGTGGAAATAATAATATAAGAATTATTGTGCATTTAATGGTAGAAGCAAATAATTTGGACCACGCATACTACACATACAAAGATTCAAATTTAGATATGAGGCCATCTCAGATTTTGTCTTTTACAAAAATGGTGGGCATTCAAAATCAATCTGCCACCCATAGGTACATGTGAACATACGTTATGCATTTATTAAATGGTAATTAACATAATTTTTTACACTCTTTTAATGTCGGTATTACCTTTTTGAAAAATTTATATATACAGGGTAAAAGAATTGAATACCAAATTTGTTTGAAATCTGCCGTATCGTTCAAAAGTTATCGTGCTATTAGTCATATATGTATAGTAGCCATTTTGAATCACCGCCATTTTTCTAAAAGGAACAAAAACTAAGATGGCCTCGTATCTAAATTTAAACCTTTATATGTGTAGTATATGTGATCCAAATTATATGCTTCTACCATTAAATGCACAATAATTCCTATAATATTTGCACGAATCTGCCGCATATAGGTACATGTGAAGATACGTTTTGCATTTATTAAAGTAATTAACAAAACTAAAAAGTTCAAGATATTTCCTACAAAATAGTTTTACGCTCTTTTCAATGGTGGTATTAACTTTTTGAATTAGTACATACATGGTGAAAGAATTGAAAAAAAAACAACATATTTTTACAGAAAAACCAGGAAAAACACAATTTCTGGTGAACCGATTTTGCCGGTTTCAGAACTCGATCTTATACATAAAAAAAGAACCTATATACCAAATTTGGTTGAAATCTGACGTCTCGTTCAAAAGTTATCGTGTTATTAGTCACATATGTATAGTCATTATTTTGAATGCCGGCCATTTTTGTAAAAGGCAAAATCTGAGATGGCCTCATATCTAAATTTGAACCTTTATATGTGTAGTAGATGTGGTCCAAATTATATATTTCTATCATTAAATGCACAATTGTTTCACATATCGGCTGCACTATATATATTAACTATATTATGGTGAAACGTACATAATAACAGTGAGATGAAGTCAAGAATTTATAAAGCCAATGTACGCAATAATGACACACGCCTTAGAAACAAGACTCGATACAGCCACAACACAGTGAGAAGACTAGTGGAAACGGCAGAGATGAAAGTACTGAGAAGAATTACAGAAAATACGCTGAGAGATCGAAAGAGGAGTGAAGATATTAGAAGACAATGTAACGTACAGTGTATAAACGAATGGACACTCAATAGAAAAAAAAAAGAATGGAATAACCAAATAACCAGAATTGGGAAGACCCGTATGGTCAAAATAGCAAGAGATGAATTGCCAATCGGAAGAAATATCGGACGACCGCGCAAAAGATGGAGAGGTCTCTTCCATAGAGGTATCAATCCGCCAATAAACAAGCAGAATTGCTTATAGAGGAAGCAGAAGGTTATACAATTATACATATATCCAAAGTTGTACCATAATGCCTGTACTTAACGAAAAATGGAAATATAAATATTTTATTCAATCACACATCTTCTAGTGACGTAGTACAAACCTTTCCTTTCGTTTTCTTGTTACCAAGGCCCCAAAAAGGTAAAAAAAGTGACAAATTACACAAAAAGTGTAGCCGACGGATAATCGGCTACCAGACTCCCACGAAACAATTCCGATGCTGAAAAATAATGAAAGACTAATGATGAAATTATAAAAATAGTCGTCCATTATTACGTTTTCGATAGAGTGAAGAGATAAAACAAAAGTCTAACTTCTTAATTACCTGGGACCCGCTACCGATGGCGATGGCGACCAACCATCATAAAAACCCAAGCTGTGTTTAAGATAAAACCCTCTATACCTGTGCTCTTGTTATAACACCATAGACGTACTTCATTTTTTCGTATAAATTTTGCCAGCAATACCAGATCTTTATGAATTTATTTCATTTTTGCATGAATTGTTTGTAGCGTTGACGTTGTGGTATTTTTAATTGGAAGATCAATTTCCTTGAACGTTTCCATTACTCGTTGCTTGCTACTACTAATTCTAGCTACTTCTTCTTCTTCTTCTTAGCCTTCTATCGTCCACGTTTGGACATGGGCCTCTCCCAACTCCTTTCATCAGTCTCTATCCTCCTCTTCTTCTTCTTTTTAAATAGACATTACTCTGTCTGTTTTTCAATGTGCCTCCAGTAAGTTGTCATTCCATCTTTTTCGTGGTCTTCCCACTGATCGTCTTCCTATTGGGGAACCGTCTCTCGTCGTCCTTACTACTCTATTTGTTGTCATTCGGCTTATGTGGTCGTTCCATTCTACTCTTCTGCTTTTCACCCAGTTATTAATGTTGTCCACCTTGCATCTCCTTTGTATATCTGCACTTCTAGCTCTATCCCACATCGTCTTACCATCGATTTTTCGCAATTCTTTCATCTCTGCTGTTTCTAGCATTCTTTTTGTCCTTTCTGTATCAGGTCGTGTTTCTGACGCGTATGTCATTATTGGTCTGATGACTGTTTTGTAAATTCTCCCTTTCACTTCTTTTCCGATGTTTTTATTTCTCCATATTGTTTCATTCAGGCAACCTGCGGCTCTGTTTGCTTTATTCACCTGATCTTCCACTTCTGTTTCGAGCTTTCCGTAGCTGCATAGTGTGATGCCTAGATATTTAAACTCCATGACTTGTTCTATTATTTATTGACCCTCCAGCTTTAATTTACACCTTATTAGATCTGCTGTTATAATCATGCATTTAGTCTTTTTTGGGGAAATTAACATGTTAAATTTTCTAGCGTTTATATTAAATTCGTGCAGAATACGTTGTAAATCATCTTCACTTTGAGAGATTAGTATACCGTCGTCAGCATAGCAGATTATTTTAAGTTGTTTTCTCCCATTTGGTATCCTTTTTTTGTTCTTACTTTTTTTATTATTTCGTCCATGATCAGGTTGAACAACAGAGGACTCAGGGAATCTCCCTGTCTTATATCCCATTGCCAGCTTCAATTGGGTCAGTTAGTTCTTCATCTACTTTTACTTTTATTGTGTTGTTCTGGTAGATATTTTCGATCGTTTTATTTATTCCTAGAGGTACCTCTCTTACGCACAGTAAATAAATAACGTCCTTTAATTTGACCCTGTCAAATGACTTCTTAAGGTCCACGCAACATAAGTATGCCGGTTTGTTGTATTCTTGAATCAGTGTTGTTTTGTTACATTCCAACGTTGGTCTTTTTGTCTAGTAGTGTGGCCTGCGAAGCTCCATTTAAGTTTGTTAATTTTTGTTGTTATGTCCTCGACTTTTGTTTTTGATCTTACCCAGTCGTTCCTCTTTTTATCTGATTGATAGACGTATAGCTAACATTGGTCTTTCCATTGCTCTTTCTGTTCTGGCTAGTTTATTCATATTTGCCTTGGTTAGGGTCCAGGTTTGACGTCCATATGTCATGATAGGAAGGATGCACTGGTTGAACACTTTGCTCCTCAAATTATACTTCTGGGGTCATCTGTATTTGTCATTATTTTTGTTTTTCTCATATTCATTTTTATGCTAGGCCGACGTATTGGGAACTGCCTGCGAGTTCCTCCATCATAAGTTGCAGTTCCTCGAATGAGTTCGCTATAATCACAATGTCGTCAGCGAATCTGAGGTGGTTTAGCTTGTAGTTCAGTCAATGAGGGTATTTGGCTCCGAATTCCATCCTACTACATCGATTTACTTGATATTTTCACAGTAAGTAGGGAATAGCTCAAGAAACAAAGTCTACTCTATGCCGTATTTTTAAATTTTCTTTAAAATCTTTTTCCTCCATGTAACTCGAAAAAGATAAGAGATACGAAAAAGAGATACCACACAAAAATGTAGGGCTTTTTCAAATAAAAATTTCCTTTTTATTTTTCATTAAAGTATCTCTTATCATTTTCAAGTTATATGGAGAAAAAGGAAGATTTTTAAGAAAATTTAAAAATGCGCTCTATAATTTGATCTTTTTTTTTTCAAAAACCATTCATTTTAAACCCGTCCAACTTTTTAAACATAGAAATAACACTATAATAAAAGGTATTGTGGAAGGAAAACGATGCATTTACATTTTGGTGGATGGGGGTTAAAATTAGTTCTCATTTTTTCTTAAAATACATTAGTTATCAATTTTGTTTGCGACATATCTCAGTTAGTTTTATTGTAATGGGCCTTTAATATAGCTCATTTAAAGGTCTTTTCAAGCACTACAAAAGGTATTAGTGTCATTATATACCAGTAGGATAGAATTCGGAGGTAATATTCTATTCTTGCTTCCATAGGTTGACCAATTTGTAGTTTTAATTCTAGATACATCATCTGCATATGCAATAAATTGTGCTGTATAAGAATAATCACATGTCCAATAAAGTTCAGAAATGGTCCAATGAGTTCAGAAAACTAATGAAGGCTCCAGGACCAGGGGCACTCGTAGAACTGATTAAATATAGACATGACAAACTGTTTCAGCTCTTGGTTGATACCTTTAATATATTCCTGAGAGGTGAACAGCTACCTCAGGCATGGAATATATCTATACAAAGATAACGGGCGAGAAAGGATTGTAAGAACAACCGAGAGCTTAGTGTAACCAACTCAGTTTGTAGGATGTAGAAGACAATGAAAAGCTGAGCTGACGATTGTTGGGAAGACGCTGAATATCAGAGTGACTTTCATACTAGTCGTTCCTGTGAACAATAGACAATGTATTCTGTCATGGTATTTATTGTATATCAAAGGGCATATTATGATGTGTCCAATTAGCCAAGCTGTGGCAGGTGCTAGAAGACAAGAAAATTCCATCGACTTACATTAATGCTGTAAGGGAAATGTACGACGTTGTAATATGCAGAATTCAATTCAATTCAATTCAATAAAGATTGGACAAGATTTCTTCATCTTTCTCAGAACCTCTTTGTTTGTGACGTGTTTTGTAAACGATATTTTCAGAATTCTTCTGTACACCCACAGCTCGAATGATTTTAGTTTTTTCATTGATGTCGTATTTAAGGTCTAAGCTTCAATTCCATAAAACAACTCCAACTTCAAATCTCTTGTGCACAGCACTTTTCTCATTTTGTTAAAATTTGCTCTAGCCTTTTCTGTTCTGATTTTGATTTCCTGGAAGTAATCACCTATGGAGTTGATCACTGTTCCAAGATATGCATGTTTGGTCGACTCGTTCGACATTGGATCCGTTTATGAAGAGATTCTCGTTATTTCTTTGAGTTTTCGATATTCTCATATGGACACTATAGAATGCAAAAGGCTGAAATGGTATGGCCGTGAAGAGAAAGTACAGTGGATCCTCACCAATTGCAGGAAAAGGGAAGACCAAGAAGATCGTGGAGTCACGAAGTAAACGGTGCAATGGAAGATAGGGATCTACAAGCAGATGACTGGAACTATCGCAAGCGTTGGAAGCTAGGATGCGAGAACCGACAACAGCTATAATAAACTCCATTTATCCTTCCATGAACGCGAGTGCAATCATGGTAGATAAACAGATATATTATACAGGTAATGGATTTTGACAAGAACTATGACGCTATGAGTCATGCCGAAACAGTACACAAGTTTACTTGTTATTTACAAGGTCATAGCTCTTGTGAAAATCCATGAGGTCTACTATTCGACTTTTTTCATTAGAATTTTGTATAAAAGTTACTTAATTTATTATTATGGTACGCTCATGGGTTTAGTCTAGTAAAGAAATGGGTCCAGTGCCCATTGCAACTTCGAATGGATCATTTCGGATCTATTCTCTTATCTTAAATATTTCATTTGTCAAGGCCGGCATTCTACATGTAAAGTCAATATAATAACGCTACCTTTATGACGTCTTTACCATTCTGCGTTATCGAGAGAACCATAATAAAATCTCAGGATAAATTGGCTGCCTCGGTTTTATATACAGGGCCGGCGTTAATGATTGTCACAGCTAGGGGACCACCTGGGTGCATCAATTACTCCACTGTCTACTACCCTCTTTTAATGGGTTTAACTTTTGGTCAATAATGGATTAGGAAGAGCCGATTCATTAAATAATTAATAACTGGAGTGGGCAGCTCATTAGGAACTGATATATGGTATCATTGATTTGAAATACAATTTTTTATTATTGTTGTCGTTTGTTTGGAGTACGCCTTTCACCAAGACACAATTTTTCAATAACTTGGGTTCAATACGTGAAAACTTGATTAAATGAATCTTTAGATACTCTAGTTCCACCCATATGTCTGTTAATGTTTTCACATTTTTCGTCCTTATAATATATAGAAATAAATATATTGGAAAACATCTTTTAAGAAAACTTCTTGTCTATCTCTTTTTGCATGGGAAAACTGTTTTTCACGATGAAATATTTTTCTGTGAAAATATCGAGAGTAATAAGGGTACTGTTTAAGTATGCAATAGATGCTTAGATTATCGGTCCTCTCCAGAAATTATAAAAAAACGTATTTCCAGGAGAGGGTCTAAAACACAAAATATAGATTGCCTCTAGGAATATTCAGTAGGAATATATACATAGTATCTAGCTTCCCCAGAATCTACTAGGTTTTTCCTTTGATTATGCACAATTCTAAAGAGATAGGAACTTTTTCTTATTAGTATCATTTTCAATATGCACTGTTCTAGAGTGAAATAACAACAAAAACATCTACAATTTTGAATATTAATTTTTGTAAACGTATCGTGCATCCATAATTCACATAGTGTACCTACTAAAGCGTAAATTTTGTCCGGAAAATCGGCATGAATATTAACCATGAGAAATTGAACCATCTGATGAGGTTTGCCAGTATACCTTCATAATTACAGACTACAATATTGAATAAATTAATGTTTCATAGACGTTCTAGATCGAATTGCCACATCAATATTTTATTTCAAAGTATATAAATATTTTCCTATATTTAAAATTAATTTAAAATCACTTACTGACCAATATATTAAAAAAAATCAAAATTTAGAGAAGCCAGAAAAGTCCTAGATCTCCATGCAAAGATTGGAGAGGAGCAAAGTATAAAGTTTGTAGGAAACTGTGGTCTGGGATTTCACAACTAGAGAGGGGACCGTCTATTACGATTTTGCCAAGAACAGTAGGTACTTGATTATTAGAAACACATTAGGCAAGCGAAAGAAGGATAGGTAAAAAAACAATGCACAGAAATAGAAGAATACTAGAAAATACATGATAGTAACACGCATAAAAAAAATAAGAAATTAACTCACAACAATAGAAAAAGAAGAAAGAGAGTACCGGGAATACTGAAAGATAAAAATGGACAGAATACATCAATGAATTGTTTAAAGATAATAAAACAAATCAAATGGAAGTAGAAATAGAAGATAGTGTGGTTTTAAAGATATTAGAAGGAGACATTCAAATGGTACTAAAAACAGCAAAAATGGCAAAGCAGTAGGTCTAGAGTCTAGACGAAATCCCAGTAGAAAGCTTAAATGATGAAACCTTAGATATTATAGTAGACTTGTTTAAAAAATTGGAAGAATTAATGGATATACTCAGTTTGGGTTCAGATACAGATTAGGAGCCAGAGAGGCGTGACTTGCTTTTAATGCGATAGCTCAAAGATGTATGGATATGAATGTGGACGTGCATTGTTTGTTACTTTGATTTTGAAAAAGCATTTGACAATGTAAGACTTGAAAAATGAGTTCAAATCCTAAAAGTAAAAAAACATAGACAAAAGATACTGCAAAAGATAATGAACCTGGTTCAGAAATTGAAAACAGGAGAGAAGTTGGAAAGAGATGTATATGTCTTCACTACTATTCAATGGCTATAGTGAATCTACTTTGAAAAAGCATTACTATCTGAAAGTGAACGAATAATAATTAACAGAAGAACTATTAACAACATCAAATATGCAGATGACACTGAGGTTATGGCAAGCTCTGCTGAACAACTCAAACAAGAGAAGCAGTTTCTGTGAAATATATCGACTAGAAATGAATATAAAAAAGGCTAAATATATGACAATAACAAAGAAAACAAATATTCAAACAAACATACAATTGGGAGATGTACTGATGGAAAGGGTTGATAAATACAAATACCTGGCAACCTGGATTTCAAAAAATGGTGATCAAACATCAGAAATAAGAACCAGGATAGTAATAGAAAAAACAATGCGTTTGTAAAAACAAAAACAATTCTCTGCAATAGAGACCCTAGGTTAGAGCAGAGAGTAAGAGATTTGAGATGCTAGTTTTCGATACTGCAAAATGGACCTAAAAACTGAACATTGAAGCAAGAACACTTAAATAAGTTACAGTAATTTGAAATGTGGTGTTACAGAAGGATGCTTAAAATAACATGAGCACAGAAAAAACGAACATTCAAGTATTGCGAGAAATGGACAAAGAATACGAAATAACCCTGAAAAGGGCCACATTAAAATCACTTAACTAGTTTTCGACTGGTTTACCAGTCATCATCAGTGCTTACCTAAAATGAATATAACCTGATAAAATAATGCAAAAATATTGAAATTTTGACTACGGTTAAAAAATTATCAGTTATACTCACGTGCAATGTACATGCTAGCCACCAAGATCTTATTTAACAAAAATATGTGGGTCAAAGCCCAGTAAAAGAAGTCCGTCAAGGAAACATTGGTTTAAAATGCTACATTAAGTGTGGATGTTTAAAATATTTAGCTAATCTGCCCCAGGTAACATCTGAGCTGTGGATTTGACTTGTTTACATGTTGAAAATATTACGGCAAGTGACAATGAGATGGATAGGACCTCTGAACGATGACAAGACAGAAATGACAGTTCCACAGGAAGTTAAAAATTAACCTGTCACATTAAAGGACTAAGGTGTACAGTTTGTTAAAATTAGAAATGATGTAACAATAAACTCCATTGTGAAAATTATCATTTAAAATTCATTAAGCTAGTTGTTACAGTTAAAAATGTATTGACGTATACTGTAAGTGCAGTTAGGCAAACCACCTTACACAAAAGTCTTGTATTCGATAACTAAATTCAGTAAACAAATCTTATTATCCAGAGATCTAAGATTTAAAAAAGCAATTTTGTGTTGATTTAAAGTTATCGAACTGATTTAACTTATTGGTAGCTGTTGGAATTTGTGTGGGTAAGTGTGTAAGAAATCACAGTGGGGGTGACTGAGGTGTAAAAATGTCTTAAATAGACACTTCTTACACACTTACCCACACAAATTCCAACAGCTACCAATAAGTTAAATAAATTCGATAACTTTAAATCAACACAAAATTGCTTTTTTAAATATTAGATCTCTTGATAATAAGATTTGTTTACTGAATTTAGTTATCGAATACAAAACTTTTGTGTAAGGTGGTTTGCCTAACTGTACTTACAGTATACGTCAATACATTTTTAACTATAACAACTAGCTTAATGAATTTTAAATGATAATTTTCACAATGGAGTGTGTTGTTACATCATTTCTAATTTTAACAAACTGTACACCTTAGTCCTTAAATGTGACAGGTTAATTTTTAACTTCCTGTGGAACTGTCATTTCTGTCTTGTCATCGTTCGGAGGTCCTATCCATCTCATAGTCACTTGCCGTCATACTTTCAACATGTAAACAAGTCAAATCCACAGCTCAGATGTTACCTGGGGACGATTAACTAAATATTTTAAACATCCACACTTAATGTAGCATTTTAATCCAATGTTTCCTTGACGGACTTCTTTTACTGGGCTTTGACCCACATATTTTTGTTAAATAAGATCGTGGTTAGCATGTACATTGCACGTGAGTATAACTGATTATTTTTTAACCGTAGTCAAAATTTCAATATCTTTGCATTATTTTATCAGGTTATATTCGTTTTAGGTAAGCACTGATGATGACTGGTAAACCAGTCGAAAACTAGTTATGTGATTTTGATGTGGCCCTTTTGAGAGTTTTTAAATATACCTTTTATACAGGATTTTACTGTTTTTTGTATTACATGATTTACAGCCAACCACAGGAAAACTTTTTCCTTGTGGAAAAATAAAAAACTTACAATATCCGGGACAAGCAATGAGGGGATAGCGATATTAAATGCTACGATTGTTAATAAAGGAGGAGGAGTATAGTAAGAAGGAGAGTGTCATGGGTGAAACATTTTAAGGAACTGGTTGAAATGCAGTTCGATAGAGCTCTCCAGAGCAGCGGTGAATAGAGTAAAGATAGTGATGATGATATCCAACCTTCTATTGGGAGACGGAATTAAAAAAGAAGAAGTTACATCTGCAAGAAGAAAGGCTTAGTGCCTACCCTGTACCTACAGCGATAATTTTTAATTTGGTTTGCTGACTCGTTGCAAACTGGAGCCTGAATCTGCTCAACACAAAGAAATATGTAAATTGCTTGTTAATTCTTGGCCGGGCCCAAGATATTATTATATATTGTATGTAAGATAATGTGTTATTGAAATTATAGTAGTGTTTTGTTCTTTGTTTTGTTAAAAATATCTGTAAACCTTGTGAAGATATGCAGATTTTATTATAATGTACTTTTCTAAAAAATGTCGGTTAATCACGCGAG
The DNA here is from genome assembly GCF_917563875.1 of Diabrotica virgifera virgifera. Classification (NCBI taxonomy): domain Eukaryota; kingdom Metazoa; phylum Arthropoda; class Insecta; order Coleoptera; family Chrysomelidae; genus Diabrotica; species Diabrotica virgifera. The sequence goes on along the minus strand of NC_065445.1, from coordinate 1,558,617 downwards.
CTGCATTATAAAATGTAACTGAAAGAGAGAAGTACAAAAATTATGATGCATTCAGAAGGATTAATGATACTATTATTTGAGTCACACTGAAATCTCTTAATCGTAAACAACCAACAACCAAGCGAAAGTTGAACATTGCTGGATATCAACTTAAAAAGTAGAACCGTAATTTAGACATAAATACTACTAAAGCCATAATATAATGCAGACAATGTAAAACCAGTCAGTCAGTGCAGTACAATTTAATTTGTAATCATAATATATGTACAACATAACCATATATAACCTCGTCCAATTTACTTACCGTTGCACGTCATCCGCGCCATAGCCTGTGACACGATACCAACACGAAATATCTAGGCGGTAGGTGTGTTCTTTTTTAGAATCAAAATGATTCTAAAGGGGAACACACCTACCGCCTAGATATTTCGTGTTGGTATCGTGTCACAGGCTATGGCGCGGATGATGTGCAACGGTAAGTAAATTGGACGAGGAATATTTTAGCCTGTGCATATAGACCTATTTGGGAACTGTGATAAAGGACCAACTAGATCCAGAAATAGAATAGCAAGGACTAAAACTACTTTTATGGAAGTGAAGTGAAGTCTGTACTTTTGTATGGTGCATAAGTTTGGACGCTAAAAGTATCGATCATGAACAAAATTGAAGTATGAAATAACGTCCTAACAGGACGTGAAATGCAATTTTAAATTTCCCTTGTCGAGTATTTCGCCAGTCCGTTATGCTTTATTTTTCCAACTTAAAAAGCTCAGAGGATAAATAATTTCGAATTTTATTTCCTGACTTATTTGACTTTCGATTCATAGATGGTGCTAGTAGCATCTTTGGTAATTATTTTGATAATTACCCCGAAAGGATGAAAGGATTTGGTTGCAGTTCAGTACCTCTACCCAGGTTCTCCAATGAGGAAACAGTTATTCCGAAATACGTATAAGCACATATAGTAGAGACTCTGTACTGTAATCAAATCTGAACCATCTTTTCTTTCCTTTTAATAGGAAATAATTAGCTAAAGGACGCAATAGCGACATCTATTAAAACAACGAGAAATGTAAGGAACAGAAGAACTAAAGATTTGTTACGCTGGAAAGCAAAATTCTAGTCACGCCTGAATAGTTTGAAGCTAATGAGAGACTGCACGTCTTTATGACCACGTGGTTGTGCAAAAAAAGTTCGTTTCTAACCTGTAGACACCTACAGAAAAGATCACTGTACTGTACAACCAGTTGGTGAAATTCCCTTCATCCCCTTGCAAAATGGGTTTGAGCGATCCTGACAAGTATACAGGTCACTGTTTTTGTCGAACATCAGCAACTCTTCTGGTAGACGCTAGGGTTAGGGTTAGTATGACAACGTTGAAGCGGTTTGGTGGATGGAAGAGTACGTCAGTTGCTGAAGAATATAATTGAGGGTAGTATATCTTAAAAAAATATGAGGTTTCAGGGATACTAGCAAGCATACCTTTACCGCTTTACCTTTCCTTTTCCGCTATAGTTATTTCGTCTTGAATTTGGTCTTCCTGCTCTACCTCTTCTGGTTCTTCTGTGATAATGTCCACATCGTTTTGGATATTCAGTAGATCCTCGAAATATTGCTTCCATCTCTCTAGGATGTGGTCATTGTCATGAAGTAAGTGTCCTTCTTTGTCCCTTATTTGCTTTGGTGTTTGTGGAGCCTTTTCGACTCTTAAATTCTTCAGGGTTTTAAAGAATAATTTTTCGTTAGAGCGGTAGTCTTCTTCCATCTTGTTTCCGAATTCTTCCCAACTTTTCCGTTTCGCTGCTAGTACCATATCTTTGACTTTGATTCTTTGCAGTTTGTATATTTGGTAGTTGTCTGCGGTTTCGTTCCTTAAATAATTTTTCCAAGCTATCTTCTTAGACTTCACTTCTGCTTTTATTTCATTGTTCCACCAATTTGTACACTTTTTGCTTCTGTCATTCCTTGTATCCCGCATACTTGTTTACCACCGTTTAGGAGTGCTTCTTTGAGTATTTGCCAAGTTTGGTCTAAGTCACCGTCATGTTCAGCGTGTTTTGTTAGGTAGTTATTAACGTAGTTTTTAAACTTGTTTGCTGTCTCCTTGTCTGCTAGCTTATGTGACCTGATTACTTCTATAGTAGGTGTATCATGAGCTTTACTTGTTTTCTTGGTCTCTTTCGTTATTAATTCTTGTCGCACAAAAATATGAGGTTTCAGGGATACTAGCAAGCATACCTTCTGAATCTGGCTATTTCTTTTTTTTTAAGTTCCATCTTCTATCAAAGGTTGGATATCAACATGGCAATTATTATAATTTTTTCCTCTATAATAAAACTCAGCAGACTATAACAAGATCCTCTTACTATAGATATGACCGAAATATTCCGCCTATAATTGTCTGTATAATTTCTTCCCTCTTATTAACCCTATCAAGGACTTCAATATTGCTGATTTTGTCTACTTAGGGACCGTTCAAGTATTACGTAGCGCAGGTTGCGGGGGGCGGTCAAAATCTTTAAAAATCGCGTTACGCAATAGTTAAACTCCCATAAGAGTGCGTTACGTAGGGGGGGGGGGGTTAAAAATCTTTAAAAATCGCGTCACGTAATACTTGAACGCTTCCTTATGATATTCGCAGCTTTCTTCCATAACACCAACGCTCAGTAGCTTCCAATTTTTTAATCTCTAATTGCTTCAATGTCCACGCCTCAGATCCGTAGAGCAAAGTTGTAAGCAGCGCAACAACCTTATCCTTAGATCCTTTCTTAGGCCTCTACTACATAATAGATGTTTCATTTTCACAAATTTTGCCCTTGCTATTTCTTACATAAACTTAATGTAACATAATGTAATAAAACATTAATCAATATTTTCTGTACACCTTAAGCGTAGGTATTAAAATTCCAATCAAATTATGGTCTTACCCACTACTGTTCTTTACCACACATATATAAAAAATTAATTTTATCTCAGGTTTTGACTGTACTTTTAACTTTTTTCTTTTTGTTTTTTTTTTGTTCCCTTGTAGAAATTTTACATTCTCATTACGGTGAATATTATTTTAATATTCATTTTAGCGTAAAAATAGCGTCATTCAAAAGAAGGTACGGCTGTTCAGTGTTTAGTAATACTATGAATTCTAGATTTAGCCCAATAAATGACCGTTTTGGAGTGTAATTTCCAGGGGCAACTCCGAATTGCATGAAAATTTGGATGTAGGTTCTACTAACCCTCCACTTCAAAGTTGAATTTGTGCCGTTGGTTGCTTTTACTTGGGGGTGACATTTACCCCTTCTCGGAGGGTGAAAAACGCGTGTTTAAAATAAGGCCGGAAATGGATAAATTGACTTATTTTAAACACCTTTTGTTCTATAAAGTCTTTACGTAAGTCAATACTTTTCGAGTTATTCGCGATTTAAAATGTTGATTTTTCGACAAACAAACTACGTTTTCTGACCGTTTTTCCCAAATAACTGAAAAAGTAAATATTTTATCGAAAAAAATATTTTTAGCGAAAGTGTAGCCTATAAAAAAACGAAAAAAATGGTGTACCAGTAAAGTCTACAAATTGGCTAGAAGCAAAGTTGTAGCTCATGAAAAATACGTTCTTCCTTCCGAATTCGTCTAATTCCAAATCGAATAATTCAACGCGAAATCACCGAAGAAATAAGCGTTTTTCGGGAAAACCTTATTAACATTTTTAAAGTGTCGAAAAAACCTTACTATTTGTTTTTTACAAAAGTTTACAGCATCAAAAATAAACGAGTTACACTGAAAAAAAAGTTGGCCCCTTTTTTTGATAAAAAAAAATCGTGAAAACCTCCCTCTATTTAGCACCCTAAATGAAATTAATCGTTTGCCTTTACCATCTATTTTAACTTTATGTGTATTGTTTATATGATCTGTAAGTTTGATTGGTTTGAAGTGCTTATTTTTGAAAACATTTGGTTTTATAGTAAAAAAAATTTTCTAAAAATTTTTGAAAATTTTTTTTTTCAAAATAACTTAAAAAGTATTAGTGATAAGAAAAATTTTAAGGAGTAAAAAATGTAGGTTTTGGTATTATAAATATGCTAGTTTCATTGTGTTTCTCCGTAAGACAAAAATTGGTTAAGATATGGCTGTTCAAAATTTGCATACACTCGTGATTAGTGACACATTTAAGCTTTCTAAATAAACCCTTTCAAAAATAAACACTTTAAACCGGAGACTGACAAATCATATAAGAAATAGATAGGTAAGTAAATTGTTTGTAAAGCGGTAGCGACTAATTTCATTTGGGGAGCTAAACACGGCGAGATTTTCATGATTTTTTGCAAAAAAAAAGGAGGCCAACTTTATTTTGAGCGTAACTCGCTTATTTTTAATGCTAAAACTTTTGTTAACAATTAAAACAAAGCTTCTTATAAATACTTCAAAAAAGTTTAAATGGATTTTTCCCGAAAAGTGCTTAATTTTTCGGTGATTTCACCTTGACATATTCGATTTGGAATTAGATGAATAAGGCAAGCCGCACACCAAAGAAACATGAAACGAAAAACATGAAACATGAAACGAAAAACATGTTTCATGAAAAGAAAACAATGCTAAACAAATCTCAAAGTCCGCCTATCAATGAAACGAGTGTGATTCATGCTAATGACACATTTTTATTTTCGGAGAGTCTCATAAATGGCCGGACGTATATTTGTTTAGCAGTGGTTTATTTCCATGAAACGTAATTTACGTTTCATGTTTCTTTGATGTGCGGCCTGGCTAAGAACGTATTTTTCATGAGCTACAACTTTGTTTTTATTTGATTGATAGACTTTACTGATACACCATTTTTTTGGGTTTTTTATAAGCTACACTTTTGCTAAGGATATTTTTTTAGATAAAATATTTACTTTTTGAGTTATTTTTCGAAAAACCGTCTGAAAACATAGTTTTTTTGTCGAAAAATTAACATTTTCAATGGCAAATAACTCGAAAAGTATTGACTTAAGTAAAAAACTCTATAGAACAAAAGTTGCTTAAAATCAGTAAATTTATCCGTTTCCGGTCTTATCTTGAACATATGTTTTTTCACCCCTGGGAAGGGGTGACTGTCACCCCCCAAGTAAAAGCAACCAACGGCACAATTTCAACTTTGAAGTGGAGGGTAAGTCGAACCTAAATCCAAATTTTCATGCAATTCGGAGTTGCCCCTGAAAATTACACGGTATCGCCGAATTTCCCGTTCATTTACTGGGCTAATTAGACATTTTCACAAACTATAATAGATACATAAATTTAGAAAACTGCGTTACATACGTAACGCCACAATCACTTTTAATTCAACGACCTGAATACTTGAAATGTATCAGTCAATAGTGACAAAAAGCACAAAATCATTCTGGCAGCTTGGCCATAAATTTTAATTTGTTTATACAATGGACGAGCAATTTATTAATCAATAATCTAGTGTTAAGATCTAGATCCTTTAAATACAAAGTCGACTTTCACTTGCAGCCAGCAGTACGACGGTTACGAGGTAGAGGAAATTACATGTACAGGGTGAACCAAAAAAAGCATATTCTAGAGGTGAAATATCTGAGAGTCTAAGGAATTAAAACTACTACAACGAAACAAACAAATTGGAAAATACAGAACAATACTAAGACATACAAATCAAAATAAATACTAAATCAAAAATTAAAATAACCAACACAGACAGAAAACGAACGAAAAAATGAAACACTGATAAATGAAACTGAATAATAACTATCTTATTAGAGCTTCAAGAAGGTAAGGGGAAAGAAAAAGAATAGGCACTAAGCAGAGAAAATACCCGTTCATAAGTACCTACTAAGCAAATTATATCAACGAGGTCTTAAGACCTCGTTGGCCCAAGATGGTTGGTTAAGGTTCTCATTTAGAGTTTCACCATGTTCCCGGAGGTTATCCTTTAAAATCGGCGTTTAGCCTTTTCAATTTTACAATACTATAATGTAGATTGAATTATATTTACAACCATTGTTTGGTTCTGGGGCTAGTTAGCAAGTATATATGAATTCACTGATGGACTGATAGGTCCGAAAACGTTCTGAATGAACATATTTCATTCAATCCATTGGGATTTTTAAAATTTTAGTAAATATACTATTGTGTTTTCAATTTATCAATCAAAGGCAAAATGAAAATTAAATTAAATTTTTTTTAAATAACGCGGGCACATAAATTTGATACACCCTGTATATTGATCTGTAAATACTTATTAGAATTTAGTTTGGATGTAAGTGGATTTCTTTTTTAATGAGCTTTCCGATGAACCATTAAAGACTTTTGTGAATAATTAAAGTGAAAAGAACGATGTATTTAGGTTTAAAATGGAAATATTGTTTATTACGGGAACTATAGAATCCACAGGTAGAGGTAATTATCATTTTCTAGAAAAATGGTTTAAAAGAAAGTTTGGAATTTTAATATCTTTGTTTCACCCCGAGTAAATGTTGTAGAGTTCCCCGAAAGTAATTAGGATGATCGGAATAATTTTGAAAATGACTGTTTGTTTGTCGAATGGAAAAGAGAAATGTTTCTGATTCTTGGCAATTTGAAAGGGGAAAAGTGGTTTGAATGTTGAGTGAGTTTGAGAATGAAGGCATTATGTTATTGGCATCGCTGAGGAGCAGTTCGACGTTTTCGTGGATAGATAGTTAGCAAGTACCAGTGGTTGTTTGATAGTGGAGAATAGTGCTGAAAAGTGGAACGAGAGACAGATCAAATTGAGACGAAATACCTCTTTGATTCTGTATTATTGTGAGAAGGAGAGCAGAGAATTTTTGGAGTTTTGTTTGAATCGAGTACTGGTCAAAAGAGGCCTGGCTTGTTGGAGAATTGGTGCTGGTATGGTGATAGTTTTGAAGCTGGAGAACGGAGAGGGCTTTGATGAGTAGCTTTTAACATAGTCAACGAGGGAGAGCTGTTTTGGGTCACGAGAAGACATCAGAGTGAGTGAAGCAAAAGGTCAGTCAACTTATGTGAAAGATATTTTTATGTTCGGAAACTAAAATTTTGAGTAAAAAGCGTAGGAATTAAAATTCCAATATTTCAGAAAGTAAATAGGGAGTATAGCTAATCTTGCGAATACATAATTTGGTTTTGTTTATTTTGTTGTACCAAAGTCATCGGGAACAAACCGATAAATTGTTTTTTTTTAACTAGAATAAATTTAAATGGTAGAAATTTCATTCGGACATCTGTGTCCACAGGTTTTAGATTTGATAAATTTTTAGAGTATCGATTTTGATAAATAAAAGACAATTCTGTATGTTTATTTTATGTTTTGCTTTATTTCTTTTCCCTATTTTATCCCGATTAGGATCAACTAAGAGATACTGAACCCACGAGAGAAGATAAGTATAACGTAAGATAATTTAGACATTTTCTTGATATTATAAAAAGGCACCCTGAGGTTTTTTATTCATTTTTTATGTATGATTTGTGACAATTAAATAATTAATCAAATAAATAATAATTAATATAAAATTAATAAGAAGCAGATCATAACAATACCTATTACATAGAAGTGGTTTTACTTCATGTTAGAGTTTTTTAACTATATGGTATACAGCCAATCCAGGGAACTACCCCTTTTTATCTTAATAGTCTCTTCCTCTGCAACCTCGGATCCAATATATAAGTATTCGGTCTTACACATATTTATCTTGAGTCCCCATAGCTCAATATTTATCAATTTTAGGTCTTCTTCTTCCTTCTTGTATGTAGGTTTTAAAGCCTGTTTCTTCTTCAATATTAGCCTCCTAAATTGTTTAAGTTATCGCACCATCTTTTTTCTTGGTCTGCCAATACTTCTTCGTCCATTTGGTGACTTATCTCAGCTATTCGTACTATCCTATCCTCTGCCATTTTACTAATGTGTTCGTTCCACTCCTGTTTCTGTTTCGTCACCCATTTATTTATGTCTTCTACCTTGCATGATCTTCTCATGTTTTCGCTTCTCTCCCTATCCAACATACTTTATCCTGATATTCGTCGGAGTATTTTCATCTCTGTTGTTTCTAGTAGTCGTCTCGTTTCAGATGTGTCAGGTCTTGTCTCCGTAGTGTATGTCAATATAGGTCTAATTGCTGCTTTATAGATTCTTGCCTTTGTATCTCGTGTTAGGTGTTTGTTCTTCCAGATTGTGTCATTAAGAGATCCCGGCGCTTTACTTGCTTTTCAGCTTTGTTGTCGTACTTCCTCTTCAACATCTCCGTAACTGGTTATATCTATTCCCAGATATCTAAACTTTGCTTCCTGCTTTATTATTTTTCCATCATTTTCGATTTTACATCGTAGTGGGTATTTTAGTTATATAATTTATCAATTTCTCAATATTTCTAAATTTTAATAAATTCCATGCTTCTATCTAAAGTCTAACTTAAAGGGTAGAATATTTTAGAAATTTGTTTGAGATTGTCTATTCTTGATGGCAAAACTATTTTTTGTATGTTATGTAGGTATATGTAGTTCTGTTATGTGCAAAGATATTCTATACACCCTGTATCTACACAGTCAACCACATTAATTTTGCAAAAGTGTATCGTAATATCGTTAAATAACAATGTATTGTTAGTACGAAAGTTGTTTAATGATGCTGAGTTCACAGAAGTGACGTTCTTATCAAGATAATCGAAAACAATACAAGTGTGTTTTTTTACACCATTTTACTGTTTCATAATGATTTAAAACCTTTGAGATGTTGTTTTCCGTTTTATCTTGCATTTCTTAATTTCATCCATATTTATTTCTATTTCTCGATTTCGAAAGACATTGAGAAATAGACTATGTAGTAAGTAGTGCATATATATTAGGGAAAGAAGTCCACTATTCACAATCCTTTTATATAATACGTGTTCACACCAGCAACCTTTTCACCATAATATGTAGTACATAGTTATAGTACATAGTTTACAGACAGTTATTTCTGATAGAGCTCAGATTTTATTGGCTAGTTCAATTTACAATTATTGGTAGATATTAAAAATTGAATAGCATTCTCAGAATTCCTCCCCAGTAGGGTGGAACGAAAGAGGTCAAAAAAAAAAAATAAAAGAAACGAAAAATTCTTGTGGCTATCGTTTAAAAGTTGTGTCAGGTGATGAAAACAATTGGTGCGAGAGGATTTTGAAATAAAAAAATATCTTGAGGTTCCATGTTTAAAAGGTGGCGAGATAGCTGGCAGTCCCCAGCCCCCAATTAATGATGTTAGTAAGTTTCATCCAAAAAGTGTATGCACCAGTTTGGTTTTATATAAAACTGTATTCTAGCTGTTCTGATGGTTCAACAGATTTATGGCGAATGATCCATTATTCACGATTTTTACCAGTCGACCAAAGAATAATTGTCAATGCCGTTATCCAAAAGAATGCTTATTTTGCCCATCCCGAAAATGTATTACTCGGTATAATGAAAGATGAACGAAAACATATACCGGAGCCAGGACTACGCAGAGTGCCGAAAGCTAGAGAAAGTCAGAAAGAAAAAAAGATGCGGAGATTAAAAAATACCAACATTAAATTTTAGTGCTGCAGATTATAATGACTTAATTTCTATTTCTGAATTCAAAGTTACGGCTCCTCCTTTGCTAAAACATATTTCCACTGAAGATGTAAGGGATATGATTGATTCTGGAAATTACAACAACATAGAGGTCTTAAACTGCCCTTGTCATACAAAATCCGTGGAAAGAACTGTTAAGTTAGTAACTGAAGCATCAGCTGCTGTTTGTGGACCAGAATCAAGGGATGGCATTATGCGTTCAAGGTTCCAGTCTAGCAATATTATGCCGTTTTTTAACACAAAATCAGACTACCAATCTTAAAATATATATTGTATCATAAAACAATTATTTAGATTCAAAGAACTGATAAAAAATAAATTTTTTAAATTTTATTTTCTTTATTCCCAAAAATTCAAATTTAATATGGAACCTGAAGATAGGGTCCATACAAAAAATATTTCTTACAGTTTTATTATATATCAAAACACAACTTTTTCACACTAGTCCCATAAAAAATAATAACTTCGAATTTTTCGTTCCACCCTACTCCCCAGGTTGAATGGTTTTACAAACAAAATATTACAAAATATTGTAAAAATTTACCAATCATTTCGGAAGTGTCAATCCTGATTATTTGTAATGAATGGTGAGTGAAGAAGGAATACACTAATAATTTGAAAGATATAGTTATTTATATCATAATAAAACCGCTCAAAAACTTATTATTTACCCCCGTCATCTTTATAGACTCATTTTGTTGTTATCCTGCATTATTAATCCCTCAGAAAGAGTAATCAAACTTAGGACAGAAACATTTTATTGAACAACATGTCTTCAGCTGCACACTCGGTATGGATGCCCAATACAAGGAGAGATAGTGTGATGGTATCATTTTATAAAGATCACGGAGAAATTCAGGATTGTAAGAACTATAGAGCGATAATAGACCAGGGCGCATCTGTAAAAATATTAGTACATTTGGACGTTGAGAGGTGACTCAAATTTTTTTGCAGAAATTGCTTGAAAATAAATCAAATAATAATATTTGAGTTATCCTCCCTCTCAAAAAGGTCCGGAACATTGTTTAAATAATCAAAATGTCAAAAAATTAAGGAAAAATTCGAATTTTTTCTTGGTTTTTTGATTATAACTTTAAAAGTATTCATTTCCGAGAAAAGTTGTACAGACATAAAAGTTGCATAATTAAATTTACTACAATATAGAATTGACTAAAAATTTAAAAAAATAGTCACCCTTGTTGCAAAATAGCAATAATTGTGAAAAAAACATACAAAAACAAGTATTCGCATTTTACGTTTTTCAACCATTTATGCTACACTTAGGACCTTCATATTTCACCCTAAAAAACTTTATGATACAGTAAAACAATACTGTAAATTTCATTAAGATCGGTTCAATAGATTTTGCAAAATAAATTTTGCAATCCAGCTTTCGTAAAAAAAATTCATTTTTTCAAAATGTTACAGGACTGAAAATAAAGCAGATAGCAAGTTGAAAATTTTTTTTGCATATAGAAGTGTACTGTACCTTTCATTTGCAATTTTGCAAAATTAAAATCGATTAACACCACGGCGCTCAGGAATTTTTTTAAATAAACATTAATTATTAGTGCTACGCGCAGGACAGCGGATAGTTTGCTCTGATTGGGCATTCCAATGACCTTTGATAATGATTGATACATTTTAACTTTTATTACATTTCGATATATATAAATAAATTTGTTTATTGCAAAATAAAAACACATACTCTATTCTTTGAAATAACACTTTTATTAGCAAAAACTTTCTTTGTTCACATATTTTAACTTAAATAATAAAAGTTTATTATTTTTAAACATATGCAATTGTTTAAACAATATTTCACAAACAATTATAAAATTAGTTTGATTTTTGTGGAATTAAAATATTAAAATACAACAAAATATAGAGTAAGAAAATAATATATTAGATATAGATTGGAAGAAATTTTTGTTGGAAATCAACTTGTGTGAATCGAACACCGCTGTCCTGCGCGTAGCACCAAAAATTATTGTTTATTTCAAAAATTTTCTGACGCCGTGGTAATTAATTGATTTTAATTTTGAAAATTGCAAATGAAAGGTACAGTACACTTCTATAAGCAAAAAAAATTTCAACTTGCTATCTGCTTTATTTTCAGTCCTGTAACGTTTTGAAAAAATGAATTTTTTGTGCGAACGCTGGATTGCAAAATTTATTTTGCAAAATCTATTGAACCGATCGTAATGAAATTTACAGTATTGTTTTACTGTATCATAAAGTTTTTCCGAATGAAATATCAAGGTCCTAAGTGTAGCATAAATGGTTGAAAAACGTAAAATTCGAATACTTGTTTTTGTATGGTTTTTTCGCAATTATTGCTATTTTGCAACTAGGGTAACTATTTTTTAAATTTTTAACCAATTCTATATTGTAGGAAACTTAATTACGCAACTTTTATGTCAATACAACTTTTCTCGGAAATGAACACTTTTAAAGTTATAATCAAAAAACGAAGAAAAAAATCGAATTTTTCCTTCAATTTTTGACATTTTGATTATTTAAACAATGTTCCGGACCTTTTTGAGAGGGAGGATAACTCAAATATTATTATTTGATTTATTTTCAAGCAATTTCTGCAAAAAAATTTGAGTCACCTCTCAACGTCCATCTCAAAACAGATGCGCCCTGGACTATAAAGTTAAGTCGCACTTCGATAGGAGACACTGACATTGATAGGAGAAGAACAGTTTGAGATTATACCAGAAAGGAAGAAAACAGATAAACAATAAACAGATAGTTGATGATAGGTTGAGATGGTTTGGTCATGTTCAACGTCGAGACGTTAATCACCCAATACGAAGAATTGCTGAAGTGCAGATTCCTGGAAAGAGTAGGAGAGGAAAGCCAAAGAAGACGTGGGGGGAGACGATTAGGCAGGACATGTTGGTAAACGGGATTAACATTGATATGACATAAGATAGAATTGTGTGTAGAAATGAAATTAGGGAAGCCGACCCCGCATAGGGATAAGGCAAAGAGAATGACGATGATGGTTGTAGAATAAAAAGAATATGAATAAATAATTTAAATCGGATGCCAAAGAATCAGAGATCAAAGTTACCGTAAGCTTATACTTTAAAAATTTTCATCATTATAAACTTACAAAAATATGTAGATATCTAGATGTTTTGACGAAATATAGTAAGTATATTTATGAAGAGTGAAGTAGGAAATATCTTTAACGTTGATATTATACCAATAAACTTATTTTCAATAACTAGTAAGTACCATCTCACATACCTGCAGTGTTTTAATTAGTTGCCGATTAGATAGTACCTTATACCTAACGGAATCAAAAGCATTGAGTCGTGTCTAAAACTGTGAAATTATACATTAAGAATTCTTTTTCTCGCCGTCTATCATCATTTTCTGCAGTAAATATCACGCGTTATAACGGCTTTACATTAAAGTTGCATTAGAAATACAACTTCCATGTAATAAAACTGATTAATTAATAGAGTTAATGAATATTTTTCACTTGAGCGGTTCCGCTACCTTGGTCAGAGATAAAGGGTTATATCGTACGTATATCATCCGAGAATTTACGGTTTTCTTAATTTTTTTCGGAAACTATAATCCGTAGTTTACTAATGAATTGTATAACAAACGTGCCATAGGTATATATATTATTATTCTGAAACTTGTTAAAAGTGAAACTTCCTAAGCGTCAAATGTTTTTTATTTGTCTTTAAATAATTTTTTTATTCAAATTTCTGTTGATGTTAGTCATTTTTTAACTTGTAAAGATTTAAAAATATTTTATTATTTTTTTAAATTCCATTTAATTTAGAAAGCAGTACCTCTTATGCGACCTTGTATAAGTTTGTAATTTGGGTTTAAAAAATTTTTTCGAACACTTTAGTTCTCTTTATTAATTTATTTTATTCCCGAATTAGATCTATTAGGGGTTAGTGGAATTAAAGAAGACAAGCCATATCGCTTTTTGGTCGGTATGGACGATTGAGTATTATTATTATATAGTGTCTGAAAACATCTTTGGAAATCAAAAGTACCTTTGGCAGTAGCGTTGTTTGGTAATAGTATTCAGTCAATGAATTAATACAAAGTATTCAAATAATTGCCAGCATGTTATTCTTCAGAGATCTGAGTTGCAGTATGCTGCTAAGAAATCAAGAACACATAAATTTTTGGAAAAAACAAAATGCAGCACTTTTTATTCTTCAAAGTCATTTTCAAAGAAGCAACAAATAATAAACTGTCTAATAGCTTCGAAATCAACAGTGAACTCAAACAGGGTGAAGCGTTATCTCCACTACTTGTGTAACCTTGTATTAGAGAAAGCCATGAGGTCGGCCGAAATAAAAACAGAACTGCTATCGGTTCAAGGTCCCAAGCTATTACTAGCATACGCAGATGACATTGATCTCGTTGGAGCTTCCATCCTATCCACTAAAGCCATTTTCAACAAGGTGGAAGGAGCAACAAGCGAAGTAGGGCTGAGGATTAATGAAGAGAAGACGAAATATATGTGTATAAATAGAACGATACGAAGAGACAGGATAGGACAAAATGTGACGGTCAACATCTTCAATTTCGAAAGAGTACAACGTTTTAAGTATCTGAGGGCCGTAATCACAGCTGACAACGATGTTGCTGAAGAAATAGAAGACAGAATACAATCAACAAATCGCTGTCAATTCGCACTGGATAAGCTTATAAAATAAAAAAATCTTACAAGAAGTTCCAAGATCAAAATCTATAAATCCATCGTCAGACCTGTACTAACATATGGTTGCTAAACGTGGACCATGACCAAATCAAACGAAAAAGAGCTCAGACGTTTTGAACGAAAAATACTTGGAAAAATTTTCGGACCTCACCACGACATTAACACAAACCAGTATAGGATCAGAACCAACTTCGAATTAAAAGAACTCTACAATGACACCGATATTGTCCAAGAAATTACATCACAGCGACTAAGATCGGCAGGCCACGTGCACAGACTTCATAACGAGAGACTTGTAAGACTGATATGGGAGGAGATTCCTACAGGCAAAAGACCACTCGGACGTCCCAGAATGCGATGGAGAGATATGATCCAAGCAGATCTCCGGAAAATGAACATCCCATTTGCCCCTATGTTGATGGAAGACCGAACAAATTGGAGAAAAGTTGTACAGTCAGCCAGGACCCACCCAGACTTCACCCATCCATATATGGGCCGTAGGACAGTGAACGTGTTAAGGTACAATGAAGAATATGAAATAATAAATGTAATTTCATCGACAAGTTTTTATCGAGCGAACAAAAATTCTTCGAAGGCATTAAAAATATTTCGACTCCATTCCTTTCATTATAATATATTTCAGCACGACATTTTGTCCTCACCTATACAATATACAAAATGAGGAAGTCAGACCACTTAAATACAGCAGCTTCGCTTCGATAAGCATTGATAAAATGCTTTTAAAGTCATTTAACTTTTAACGTCCAGCAGTTTTTTAGTATCGAAAAACATTCTAAAGTAATGATTTGCAATCGAGGTGACAAAATGATTAAATATTTATTTCACTACTGTTCAGTGATATGGTCGGAATTAAGAATCTTCAATTTTTAAAAACATATTTCAATCATTTTAATCTTTAGAGATATTTATAAAGATATTTTTGTCGATTACTGTTGTCATTTGCAGAATACGAAGTCGATGTTTTTAGACGGAGAGCTAAAGCCGAAAAATCATCGTCATAAGTAATATGGAGTTTTTCCTGTGAAATGTGGCTATTGTATATTGACAATAATTATGACCCCTCTCAGGCTGACACATCAGTGGATAAAGGAAGTAGCAATAAGGGATGAAAGGGGAAAGTTAGTGCAGTCATTAAATGTTTTCACCTCCTATTTTGTTAAAGTGACTAGTTAGAGCATACCTCAAAAAACAAAACTATTTGGTGCCACTTGCATAGAGAGACAAATTTTAAGTAAAATTTGTTATATCATGTTATTAAAATAAATCAATACTTTTTGAATTATTAAAGATCAAAGATTTGTCTATTTTAGAGCATATGCGTGAAGTTACAGATGATAAAAAGAACATGTTAATTAATTGTATGTTAGTAAAATATTATTTTTATATTATTTCGATATTTATTTGAATTTTTTTTTTTAATTATAAACTGAATATGTCCAGAAACTGGGGGGTGTCCAATAATGGGTACATTTGACATATTCGAATACACTTTTGCTAAATTTATAATATCGAAATAATATAAAAATAATATTTTAGTAACATACAATAAATTAATATGTTCTTTTTATCATCCGTAACTTCACGCATGTGCTCTTAAACAGACAAATCTTTGATCTTTTATAACTCAAAAAGTATTGATTTATTTTAATAACATGATATAACAAATTTTACTTATAATTTGTCCCTCTATCGATTTGTGGGGTTATTTTTAATAAAATCGTTTTCACTCCCGAGAAGGGGTGGTATCCACCCCCAGGGTAAAAGTGCAAGTTGGCACCAAATCATTTTTATTTCCTGAGGTATGTTCTAACTACTCACCAATTTTCATGCAAATCGATGAAGGTTTAACAAAATAGGAGGTGAAAACCTTTAAAGACTACACTAACTTTCCCCTTTCATCCCTTATTGCTACTTCCTGTATCCATTGAGGTGTCAGCCTGAAAGGGGCCATAATTATCAATATACAATAGACACATTTCACATGCCAAACTCCATATTACTTATGACGATGATTTTTCGGCTCTAGCTCTTAGACTATTTACAGGTATGTAGTATAGATATAAAAATGTGCCTAATGGGGACACCAACAGAAGACATTGGACATTGGACACCAAATTCAGAACCAGAGAAGTCTCCCATACTGGTGGGATGAAGAAGTAGAACGAGCAATAGAAAATAAAAGAGAGATATTATAAGAAAAAATTTTAAGCACAAAGGACGACACTGAAAAAGTGATATACAAGGAGACATAAGCCAAACTGCGAAGAATGATATGTCTATATTTGGCCCTTAGCGTATTTTCTTTATATCGAGGGAAAACAAGTAGAAATAATGAATAACTACAAATATCTGGGAACCTGGGTAAATGAAAACATTGACCAAGGTAGAGAAATCAGCACACGCATTGAAATTGAAAGACAAGCATTAATAAAATTGAAAAAAATGTTTGTTAATCCAGACTTTCCTCTGAGGGTAAGAGCCTTAAGATGCTACGTGTTCTCGACCTTTTATTGTATGGAATGGAAAGGTGGACACTAAAAGTAGATAATATAAAGAACTTCTCCTATAGGAGAAGAAACTACAATAAGAGGAATTTTCTTTATAATAATTGGACATTCAGGGTAACTTCCAATTTTTGTTGGACTTCTTCAAGCTTGAACCTTGGGTTGTGACGCCTAAGTCGTCTGCTTATAAGATGTTTCTAGTTGTTCATTGGTGTATAGTGTATAGGTTAAAAAGTATAGGTGTTCGTACGCTACTCTGAGCCAAGCCGTTTGTTTGGGTTCACCAGCGACTTTTTCCCCTCAAGACTCACGTAGATTCGTCCAGTTTGCAGTAGTGATTCCACTATTTTGACACTTTGAAACTAGCTTGCTGTGGCATGATTTTTAAGTTAACTACTTTCTCCATGCGGTGCAGGAAAAGTCTTTCATACAGCTGATAGAGTTGGCAGTGAAGCGATATGAAGCGGTAACTCTTTGGCGCTTCTGGGTTTTTCCCAGGATTTAGTATAGCTATCATTCACTGTTGTGGTATTTGGCACGCTGATCGGCAGTTATTGAACAAACATAGGATCCACCTTTTTTCCAGAGGGATGCCAAAATTTTTAATTTGCTTCAGGGATTTCATTTCATTTTTGAGCGAGTATAGTTCTTTATTCAGTTCTTTTATGGTGAAAGATGTGCCAAAGTACCTTTTCTCGTCTGGTGAGCAGTTGAGACATGTTTTTGCGTGTGGTGTTATGTTTGCCGTTAAGAAGTGTTCAAATTCAAAATTTTGTTGGTTTTGTATCCACCAATTTCTGTGAGAGTGTTTCAAATTTTTTTGTGATTTGATATCCCGATATGTTTTTTGATATAGAGATACGGTACAGCCAATAATTCTATCACATACAGTTACGTTCGTAATGGCGAAATTATAAGGATACCTCAAGCAAAATAATAAATAACCGCACAGTCTCAAATTACCTGATTTATAAACCTAAACATGTGTACATATTTGAAATCAAAAACCTATCCGTAATAAATCAAACTACAGGTGCTACACAGCTATTTTAATTTAAGGAATTAATAAGCACTGGTATCGGGTAATATTGTCATTCCGTTTGATTTCTTAATTTAAAAGACCAATTAATGGCTGCTGCTGATATAGATAACTCCTCGAAGATACTAGATAGAACAATTAATATCATTGATTTATTACTTGCGGCTTTGGTTGACTTGAAAATTGTTGATTTATTGGAGAAAATATTAATATACATCTGTTCAATTTAGTTTCCATCAGTTTTACTATTAATAACCGCTTTATCACTATAAGAAAACCAATCACAACGTACCTACTTCATTTCGACATTGTGGATACATATTAATAGATATTTATTAATCCACACGAAATGAAAAAAAAAACGATTAAAATAAAATAACAAATTATTAATAATTTATAGATTGTTAACTACCTATTCCCACAGGTTTGTTGCTGATTACGTGTGTTGTGATGTGTATTTTTTAATATTTGAATATAGTCCGTCCTTTAACGGTAAAATATTGCAAAACCTCTAAATTTTAAAGAACCGCTTGGATCGACATGAAATTTGGCATACACATAGCTAACAAGTCAAAGAAAAAAAGTGATATTGTGCCGATATGTACTTTTGCCCTGGGGGTGGTTTTCACTCCCTCTTGGGGGTGAAAAAATATTCGTCCAAAAAAGTCAGGAAATGGATAAACTGGCTAATTTTAACTAACTTTTGTTCTATAGAGTTTTTCACTAAGTCAATACTTTTCGAGTTATTTGGCAGTGAATATGTTCATTTTTTCAACAAAATAACCACGCTTTTAGACGGTTTTTCGCAAATAACTCAAATAGTAAGTATTTTGTCGAAAAAACATTCTTAGCAAAAATATAGCCTGTAAAAAATTTAAAAAAATGGTGTATACATCACGTCTCTACACCTAGTAGAAGCAGAGTTATAGCTAATGAAAAATAGGTTCATATTCGTCAAATTCCAAATGGAATACTTTAACGTGAAATAACCAAAAATGAAGCACATTTCGGGGAAAACTCATTACAACTTATTTAAAGTGTTTAAAAAAGCTTCATTTTTGTTTTATAAAAAAAATTTCTAGCATCAAAATTAAACAAGTTACGCTCAAAATAAAGTTAGTCCCTTTTGGTTTTGGTAAAAAAATCGAGATAATCACCCCCTAATTAGTATCTTAAATGAACTTAATCGTTACGACTTCACAAGTTTCTTGACTCGTGTATATATTGTTTATATGATCTGTAAGTTTCATCGGTTCAAAGTCCTTACTATTGAAAGGGCTGTAGTTAAAAGGGGTTGAACGAGTCACTGATCACGAATGTATGCAAATTTAGAAACACCAAATCTTAATCAATTTTTGTCTAACAGAAAAACAAAAAAATACATGATAATCAGAAAAGCAAATCTGACTTTTTTGTTTTTCGAAATTTTTGTTATCTCTAACAATTTTTAAGTTATTTCGAAAAAAAAAGAATGTGTGTGTACTTTGTACGCACGTAAGAAGTTATACTTCTATTATATGATTTAAACGAAATTAATATACTTTTTATTTATATTTTGTTTAAATATTAAACTAATTTATACTTACTACTTCTCAAACATTTTTATTAGAACAGTGCCAAAAATTAAAATAATAAAAGAATAAAACACACACAAACACTGAACATTAATTGTCGAAAATTTTTTTAACTAAATATGTATTTTCTGAAAATACAATTATATAATAAATATACTTACAATCATAAAAAAAACAAAAAAGAAAGTTTCTATTGGGACTCGAACCAGCGCTGATAAGAGCGGTTGGTATTGGAATCCATTCGCCTTCTCCGCTTAGCCACGGACACTATGTGTCATTATTTACGAAGATCGACTAACTAAACGGATTAAACTTGTGATATTTTGATATTTTGAAAATTGATCAAATTATTTTAATTTTGAATTGAAATGATTTAGAATTGAAAAAATACAACAAAACATAGAGTAAAAAAACAATATATTAGGTGAATATTGATAGAAATTTTGATGGTAATCAAATTATATAAATAAAAGTATTACACACTATGTATTTTGGCAGATCAAATAGGTAGGTTTATACTCATGATCGGTTCCCGAGTCGCAGACGAGGGAAATTTTCTAAAAATATTCATGATCAAAAAAAAATTTCCGGATATTAATTTGACTTCGCGTGGTATTCGGTAAGAAAATTCCACACCAAATTTGCATTTGAAAATCCAAAGCTGCATGAACAGATTAATAGCGCGCCATAGCTTTGTCAGCAATTATTTAGGCTTTCAAATTCGTAATTTCTACTCATTGTAGTTGCATGGGAATACCATTTCAAGATAGAAAATAGTATATTCTTCAATTTTACATAAGTTTTGAGTAACTACAAGTGATAGAAAATGAATCAAAACTAAATTATGTAAACAAATAAAAACCAGTCTGTCAAAAATGTTCTGTTATTGTAAACGTCAAAAAATTTCCACTATAATTCGCTGGTGGGTACCCCACGAGCAAAAAATTTCCGATAAAATACCTCCGTTGCCATGGTGATCTGTCAAAATAACGTATTTTGATTGGTTCAAAATTACAGGTGTGGAATTTTCAACAATAGAAAATTATATTATGAGGGCAGGATTATTTTTATTACTTTACCGTCATTTATAATAGGCCATTAGTTTATTGAAGGCACTATATTTGTGAACCGTCTATACAAATTTTCGTTCTGCCAATACATCGGCTTCTTCTTCTTACAACGGCTGTATTAACCAAACACATTACATCACGCCTCAGCTTTTTATTATTTACTACTTACTCGTCTGTAGTAGAGCGGTATCCGTGTTCAGCCAGTGAAGTGAAACCAAAAGACAAAAAAACTAAAAAACGTACCTACCACATCCTCCGTTCCTACGCAAACCGCATTTAACAAAGACTGCACCATCTTTCTTCGGCTCACTACAAATGGCAAATAATTAGTTTTTTAAGTTTGCCTTAAATTATCCCCTTCTGCCTATAAGGTGGGCAGGTGGCTGCTGCACTGTGTGCACTGCTGACGGACTTTTTTTAGTTGCGAGCTCTTGAAAACGCTTGTCACTTTCAAGAATAGGTATATTGCCACAATCGGAGTAATATATGTTTTTTATTTAAATTGCAGGACGCAGCGGTATTTATTCAAGTTTATTGTTTTTTAAAGTTGAGAAGCTAATATTCAAATTCTAGGGCCACTGAGTCTTTAAACTAGCAATATAATATAAAACTAAGCAAATAAATTTCAAAAAAGAATGTGTGTGTACTTTGTACGCACGTAAGAAGATATTCTTCTATTATATAATAGGTAATTTAAACGAAGTAAATATACATAAAAGGTTATTTGTATTTTATTTAAAAATCAAACTAACTTTCTTATCTACCACTTTCAAAAATTTTTTATTAAAACAACCAAAAATAAAAAAAAAATATGAATCGCCCAGGAATTGAACCCGCAACCTTCCAATCTCAGTGCTAACGCATTTCCCACTACTCCAGAGAGGCCCCAGAAATAGACATGTAAGTTTCGGATATAATTACACAACACGGCGACATATAGTGTAAAAATGTTATGCTTACATAATATTTTATTATTTTACTACAGGGAAACACAAATCCAAAAACACAAGAATTATAATAAATAATACATTTCCTAAAACCACTAATATATTCTTTTAATGACTTATTTGCACGGTTACAGATACATACATTCAGGCGCGGATCTAGAAATTCGTAATAGGGGGGGGGGGGGGCAGACTTACCTCAAATACAGTGATGCCTCAGATACCGATTTTTCGGTAGATATACCAAATACCTGTCAAATCTGCCGATCTACCTAATTCTCCTTTTTTTTCTACCGAAAAATCAAAATTCTTAACTTTCAAATTAATCTGCCGATTTTTTTTCCACCGAAAAATCAAAATTATTAGAAAATTTTTTCTAGCGGATAGATTTGACAACAGAGTTTAGTCAATTTTCAAGAATTCTTGAATTGCTTTTACTAGCCTGTGACTAAATATTATATTTTCCAGATTTAGCCATACGACTCACACTTACTCTAAGGATAAAATACACTATATAATCCCAGATACCTACGGTATCAAAACGATTGATAGACAATTCAAGACTATTAATCTCACTGGTCGTTCTTTACCATAAAGATTAACATTAACCTTTCTACCATCAATGGGTAGGTACGCATGCATTATCTAGTAAAATACAAATTTTTATATCTTTATTGTATCGCAAATTTGAAACAGTGTAATGTATTTGCATTTTAAAATATCATTTTTGATATTCTTTGAATTGAGAAAAATATTTCCGTTGTTTATGGTTCCACCGGTACCCAAACAAATGCGCCTGCAGATTATTTTTCAGAGAAGGGCAGCAAGGGCCTGCAGAATATCTTCAAAAATAACAAATGGTTACACAGCAGAAACTAGAAGAACTGAAACGGCGCGGCGTGTTATAGATTAATCGATGGATCGACAATAATCGACATGACAAGACAGAATATCAAATCTGAGAAAGGCTCTAGTATACACCACAGAGAGAAGTGGCTGAAAGCAGGACAAGTTACTTTTTCCAACAAGACTCCCTAAGACCCGAAACATCATCAATAGAAATCGAATCCAAAGGATGTGCAGAGAAAAACCGGCCAATTGACCATCTAATTTATTAGATTCGAGGCAGGTGGTTGCTGAAGACAGCCAATCAGGGATCTTGTTACAGGCATATTAATACTGTTGTTTTATGACTTCTAAAAGGCATTTGATCGTGCTAAGCACTCTATATTGATCGAAGTTCTAAGAGACATTGGCTTGGATGGCAGAGACGTTCGCATAATTAAAAATTTGTATCGGAATGAAACAACATCAGTTTTATGGTAGAGGAGCAAAGTATGCTAAATGTGCAGTCACTCGAGCGCTTTGGGGACCTATTGGGTTGCGATTATTAGGTCCTAAAACTAAAAAAAGTGAAGAAAAATTTTTCATTTCAGTGGGGACTTTTCGTTTTTTAATTTAATTTTCCATTTCCAACAATCGTTTTTTCCGATTATAGCGCCATCTATCCATAATTCGAAAAAATATTTCAAATAAAAGTTGGCTTATTTTTATGCAAAGAATCCAAATCTGTAACAAAAATGGGGGCTCCCATTTAACATTTTAATGTAACCACCCACCCCACCTCCGTGGGTGGTCGTGTTTGGTACCAATTCGATAGATTTTTCAAAAATATTGAATAAGTGTATTTTTAAGGTTTTTCGATCTGATGTTTATTTTGTGAAATATCGCGGGATTTGTAGTTAAAATTTTAAATTTAGCCCCCACCCCTCTCCGTGGGGGGTCGTGTTATTTGGTATATTTCGATAGATTTTTGAAAAATATTGAACACGTAGTTTTTAGTTTTTCGATCTGACGTTCATTTCTCGAAATATTCGCTTTTTTTTGTGAAACTTTTTGACTCACAAATTTCCGTCAAATCGTCAGATTTTTGAAATATACACTCTTTTTCATGTACTTAACTTACCTTATCTTAATCTGACAATTTCGAGTATTTTTAAAGATAAATTTTTTTTCGAGTCTCCCTGAACGAACTCCCCTGTATTAAGAGCCAATATATGGTAGAGGTACTTCTGCAGGGTACCACGTTTCTCCCCATATGATAATCTGACGCGCTCGGGTAACTGCAAAAATCCCCGCTTGGGCTCCCCTACCATAGTAGACGATTTGGAATCACAGGCTCACAGTACTAAAAAAGGAGTACGACGGGGATGCCTTTTGTCGCCCTGCTTTTCAACGTTTACTCTGACAGAATTTTCAGAAATGCACTTTCTGAAAAACAAGAGGAATAATTGTGAATTGTGAAGTCATTAATAATTTAAGATATGCGGATGACACAGTACTTCTTGCTTCTACTCAAGAACATCTGCAAACATTACTTTGACAGTATCGTTGAGAGCTGTAAGACGGTAGATCTGGATCTGAACATTGGGAAAACCAAAATACTCGTAATAAGTAAACAACAGAATATAAAACGGTCTATATAAATAGTATCAAACTTGAGCACGTAGATCAAATTGATCTACGAGTCATTAATATCAGTAAAATTGTAACGCAGAGAGTCTCGGTGAAATTAGATCCAGATTTGAACAGGCCAGAGCCGATTTTAGAAGGATATCCAAGGTATTATGTAACAGAGACCTAAAATTGGCATTGCGGATTCTCCTAGTTCACCGGTACGTGTTCTCGGTCTTACTTTATAGTGTCGAGTCTTGGGTAGAGAAGATTAGAAACTCCACAACACTAGAAGATCTCAGCAACACTGCTAAGATTATAAAAAGCACCAAGAACAGAAAGGAGTACTTTAGACATGTAATGAACGGTCCCAAATAGAGGTTGCTACTAAATATTATACAAGGGAAATGGAATAGCAAACCAACGCAGTCCAGGAGGAAGGAAGACTTCATTGTTGAAGAACTTGTGGGGATTGGCATGGTATTGATACAAGTATGCTATTTACGGTGGCAGTGAATAAAATTAAGATTGCTATGATGGTAACCAACGTTCTGAAACGACTTGGTACATGAAGAACAAGAAAGCTTTACCTTTCCCTTTTCCTACCCTCCCTATATTACTTTTTTCTTTGCAAGTTAGTACAAATTTATATAATCTAGTCTATATCTAATAGTCATACCTTTACAAGAGAATCAAAGTACTAAAACTCATAATTCGTTGCATATATCAAACATGAAAAATAATAGACCGTTCCGTAGGAAACAAAAAAAAAAGTTTTGTGAATTTTTTGATTGGCAACATCGACTTTGAAGTATCCGCTTCGGTTTTAGAAGCAGCAACAAAAAATGAGCCGGCCGCGGCATTCCCGACAGATTAACATTTTTTCCACGGGGAAAAACCAATTTGATTTGTCCGTACGGGTTGACAAACAAAAGGAATTTAACCGTAAAATTCACAACGTAAGCTTCCTCGTTTTTTAATTACCTGACGATTAAACGAATTACACGTGCGGCATGTCAAACTGAAAATTCAATGTACACACACAAATGTATAACAACTCTCCGCACACACACACACGCATCACACTCACATTAGATTTCTGCATTAAAGCCTTTTGTAACATTCGAAAGGGGTAGATTTGAACAGAGCCGGGTGTCAATATTTTTAATGGAAGAGTTTTTCGATAGAATGAATTGATGATTACATCAATTATTGTCAAATGTAGTAAATATTTTGCAAAAACAATTTAAAACTCAAAACTGTGATCAGTTTGCATCGCATATTGTTTTTGTGGACATTGAGATTGAGAGGTTTTGAGTCTGAGGAAGTTTGTAAGTTCTATTTCTACAGATTTTCCTCCAGCCCTTGGATAGGAAAAACCAGGCAGATTGTAGCGTTCTATTTTTCTTGAATTCAAAATTTTTGTTAAACCTGTACTCAGTCACTTTTCTGAATTTTACCCTACATTTTTTCTACAGTTTATTGCCGACATGGCCTTTGATGTCAATGTATCAGCTTTTTGAGTACTAAAAAACCCGCAATATGTGGTAAGTTTTTTAAAGTTTTTTTTTGCACAGCTAATCGTTCAGCCTGTATTTAGAAATTCATCTTATCAATTCCCATATTACCGTTTTTTCACTGACTAAGAATGTCTAATACCTGTTTGTATGACTTTTTTGCCAGTAAATCGTTATAAGATGAAACGTTAAATGCAGCTTCTTCAATACCTGCAATATTTCATGAAAACAGTATTTCTACAGATTATCAACAAATAACTAACATACTTGCTCAACCCTTCCACAAAGAATAATACACCTCATGTTTTAGATCAGTCGAGTCCTCCTCCTCCTCAGTCGTTTCCTCATTGCTGAGTGTCGTAATTCCCTATAATACGAGCAACTATCTCTTTCCATCGGCTTCTGTCCTGAGCTTCCCTCATGGATTCAGAGAATGTTTTTCCACTGGCTTTCTGTACTTGATCCGTCCATCGAGTAGGTGAGCGACCTCTACTTCTGCGCCCTTCAACGTTTCCCGAAATTATAAGTCTCTCAAGATTATCATCACATCTTCTTGCCATATGGCCGAAAAATTTTAAGACGGTGGAGAGGCAAATAGAGGAAAGTCGAGTCTGAATATTAAGCTCTTGGAGGATTGAGTGATTTGTTCTGTGTTCCGTCCATGAGATCCGAAGCATTCTTCTCCAGCACCACATTTCAAAGGCGTCAATCCTTTTTCTGTCGTCCGATTTCATTGTCCATGTTTCGGATCCGTAATTAAGTATGGGAAAAATTAAGGCACGTACTAATCTTATTTTAGTGTTCTTCGACAAGGAGCGATCTTCCAGATTTTCGATAATCGACTCATAGCGTTTTTGGCCATGCCTATTCTCCTACGTATTTCTTTTTCACAAGATCCTATATTACTGATGTAGAATCCTAGATAATTGAACTCGTTAACCACTTCAAACTGGTCCAAGACTCCTGTTGTCCGAAGTGAATTTACTATCATAATTTTTGTTTTTTGTTTATTGATCTTGAGACCACATCTATTGCTTTCGGCTTTAACTAGCTGCAGCAGGCTGGACATTTCGTCTTCGGATGCAGTTATTAATGTTGTATCATCTGCATATCTGAGATTTGAGATCTTCTTTCCTGCGAAAGAAATACTGTCATTCCATTTGTCGAGTGCTTTTCTCATTATATATTCCCCATAGAAATTAAAAAGACTTGGAGATAGAATACATCCTTGTCGGACTCCTCTACCTATTTTAAAAGGATCGGACTTATGGTTTTCAATTCTTATTCTGGTTTCACTGTTCTCATATAGGCTTTTCACCAGAGCTGACAGATGATCAGGAACCCCCATCTCATGTAAAACTTTCCACAAAACTGTCCAGTTTCACAGTCAAATGCCTTCTGATAATCCAGAAAGCAGATGATCATCGGGATTTTGAATTCTTGTGCCTTTACCCCTCACGAAGCCTGCCTGTTCTTGTGGTATTTGTCTATCCAGGTATGTCTGCATGCGACACTTGATGATTCTCAACAGAATTTTACTTGGGTGTGAAATTAGTGAAATGGTTCGGTAGTTACCACATTTTGTGGTTACGCCTTTCTTATGAATTGGAGTAAATAGTGCCAATCACTGGGCCATTTGCCGATTCTCCATACATAAGTGCACAGTCTCCACATTAATTGGAGACCATGTTCACCCATGTTTTGTAAAAGTTCTGCCGTGATGTCATCGCAACCAGGTGATTTATTTCTTTTAAGGTGTTTTATGGCTTCATCGACTTCAGACCTTAGAATATCTGGTTCTAGGGTTGTTGTTGAGACTTGCAGTGCTGTTATATGATTAATGTTAGAGGTTTCAGCTTTATAGAGTTCTGTGCAGTTTTTCTTCCAAGTCTCCAGAACGGCATCCATATCGCTTACCATATTACCTGTCTCATCCTCTATAGCGTAATTTCTGGGTTTGAATTCCCGAGCCAGTAAGTTTACTTTCTAAAAGAGATCTCTTATTTCATTTTGATGTAAGTGGAATTCTACTTCCTGGCAAATGTTAGACACATACTTGTCTTTATCTTTCCGGCAATTTCTTTGGATTTCTCTTGATAAGCTTCGATAGACGTTTAAATCAAAACTGCCAACTTTAAGTTGCCTTCTTTGTTCTATAATTCGAGTCCAATTAATCCTTATTTGTACCGCACAAGTACTAAATCTCACCATCTCTCCAAGAGAGAATTCAGCAGCAGATCCTGATAACATTCCGTCAATTTTCCTTAAAAATCGTCACCAAGCAACTCTATTCAAACTCCTCTAACTTTAAAATATGATTTGGTGTAATCAAGATTTCCCTGCTCTCTAGGCTCTTCAGTTATTTATTATACCTGTTAAAAAAATGACTATTTATACAATTCTTCCTACTCTCAGACCATCTCATTAACCAGTACGCTTTGTATATTATTAGAGAAGATGATAGACAAACGTCTGATTTGGCGTCTGGAGCAGCATAATCTTCTAGATGTGGTTTCTAAAATTTCTAAAACAAACATGTTTACATCAACTAGGAGTTTATCTATTATAGTACATAGTGTTAAGTTTCATTGTTCAGTTTCACCATTAATAATATTGTTCATACCAAATAGTTGTATGTATCATAATGTATACTGTTGCAAAATGTACCCACCCGTGTCAATGACCATAAGCTATCGAGAAATGTTAATTACAAATAAAAAAATATGTGGAAAATTTCTAACTATGACTAAAATTTTGTGACTCACTTTTACCTATGTAATGGATTATTCACTGCTTATCATTCTTGACTTACCTGGAAAAAAAGAAAATGCATTAAAAAACTTAAATATGCCAATTCATACGAAATATAAATATATCACATCACAAATAATAAAATGATTTTGAAATTAAAGTTTACTTTATTGGTAATTATTGATATTACGATTACTACATAATAGTACAGTGGGAAGAGATTGGATATCTAAAAACAAGATGAACAAGCTAAATTTGACTGAGAATGTTAGTTTTGGGTTGGGACCCAAAAAAATGTAAAAAAAGGTTTGCCAGTTATACCCCAAATTTTCCCACTTCCCCCTAAAACCTACCTTCGAAGGGAGGGGAACGAAAAACATTGATTTTCCAAGATTCTGTATGCCGTTGAAAAAAATGTTGCGTACGTCAAAAAAGAAATGAATGTTACGAGCGCGAAATCAATTTTTTAACTAAAAGTACACCGCACACATCTTATAGAAAATATAATTAGTCCAGAAAGCCACTGCGCATCCGCTAGGAAAAATATTCTAATTCGGATTTTTTGCACAATCTTACTCAAAAAGGACTCCTTTTAACAAATTTGCATGTTGCCAGGACCAAAAGGTGGTCAAAAATTTTTTAAACGTTTTTTTTTGTTTTTTTTTTCTAAAATTATTTTTTTTGCATGGAAAAAAGTTTTTTTTAGGTTTTTTGGATCATTCCAAACAGAAAAGGTCTTTAGTGACTTTTCTCTAAAAATGATAGTTTTTGACATATAAGCGATTAAAAATTGAAAAATTGCGAAATCGGCCATTTTTAACCCTCAAAAACTATGTGAAAAACTGAAAATTTGAATGTTGCCAAGGTAGGTACATATTCTTTAAACATCGATTGATGAAATCCCGAAGAGTTTTTTGCAATACAATATTCAAAACTCCCTTGTTTTTTAATTGCTAATCAAGCGTGCGCGGCACTATTTTCCACCGACAGTATGGTGCAAATGAAAGGAATAAATTCGTTATTTCATAAACTGGCGACTTTAAGGAAAAATCCTGAAACAGGTCGATTTTTATTTTTAAGTTATGATATTGTGGCATATATGGTATACTAGTGACGTCATCCATCTGGACGTGATGACGTAATCGATGATTTTTTTAAATGAGAATAGGGGTCGTGTGCTAGCTCATTTGAAAGGTTCTTCAATTCTCTATTCAGTAATATAAACATTTACATAATTATTTATACAGGGTGTCCAAAACATTTTTAATAAATTAAATTATTTGACAAAAACATAAGTAGAAGGACACACTGTAAAAATAATTATCTAAATGTTTACATTACTGAATAGAGAATTAAAGAGCCTTTCAAATGAGCTACCACACGACCCCTATTCTCATTTAAAAAAATCATCGATTACGTCATCACGCCCAGACGGATGACGTCACTAGTATACCATATATGCCACAATATCATACCTTAAAAATAAAAATCGACCTGTTTCGGGATTTTTCCTTAATCTCGCCGGTTTACGAAATAACGAATTTATTCCTTTCATTTGCACCATACTGTCGGTGGAAAATAGTGTCGCGCACGCTTGATTAGCAATTAAAAAACAAAGGAGATTTGAATATTGTCTTGCAAAAAACTCTTCGGGATTTCATCAATCGATGTTTAAAAAATATCCACCTACCTTGGCAACATTCAAATTTTCAGTTTTTCACATAGTTTTTGAGGGTTAAAAATGGCCGATTACGCAATTTTTCAATTTTTAATCGCTTATATGTCAAAAACTATCATTTTTAGAGAAAAGTCACTAAAGACCTTTTCTGTTTGGAATGATCCAAAAAACCTAAAAAAACTTTTTTCCATGCGAAAAAAATAATTTTAGGAAAAAAACAAAAAAAAAACGTTTAAAAAATTTTTGACCACCTTTTGGTCCTGGCAACATGCAAATTTGTTAAAAGGAGTCCTTTTTGAGTAAGATTGTGCAAAAAATCCGAATTAGAATATTTTTCCTAGCGGATGCGCAGTGGCTTTCTGGACTAAATGTCACTCAAATGAAATAAAACTTACATGAATAGATGCGTCCTGAAATTTCAATAATTTGATACCATTGCGCCAACTCTGAATTTTGCTTACTTAGTGCGTTAATTGTAATTAAAGTTTATCGAAATCGCCTTTTTGAAGTCCATTCATGAATATAATATTAGTCTAGCGGCTATTTAATACAGTCTATTCACCACTAGCTTAAGCCTATTAGAGGCGGTACAACTAACCAAATTATACCTACTTTATTATCAATAATAACAGGAAAAGATAAGAGTAAGCCCCTGCCTTAATCCCTCGAGAAAGATTTATGGAGTAAGCGAATCACAAAATCTTTTTTCTCTCTTTGACACACGTACATTCCTATTTGATTTTTAAATTTATTTTTATCAATTTATGCTCTTGTTAATCAAAATACAAAGTTGGCGCAATGGGATCAAATTATTGAAATTTCAGGACGCATCTATTCATATAAATTTTATTTCATTTGAGTGACATTCTTTTTTCCATAAGATGTGTGCGGTGTCCTTTGTATCAACTCGAGACGGTATAAATTCAATTTGATCAGAGTGTCCTATCGACAAAAATCAAAATGCATTTTAAAGCATTTTTGGTATTATTTTAATGCTTTTTTATTTTCAAATTTCTCCCCGTAAAACTGGCTAATTAGTAACGTTTGACAAGTTCTAAGAACGCCCACTATGTGTTTAGAGAAACTAAAAACTTATGCATAAAAGCACAAAGATTTTATTTAAAATATCAAATTCAAAGAGCTTTTTTGTATAGAAAATGTGAAAGGACAGTTCAAAGTACCTATAGCTGTCTAATCTATTACGCATTTGTCAAGTGCACACTTTCTAAAAACTTTTTTCAGATCACTCCAAAGTCCAAAGCAACTTTCTCCGGGGCCAGTGGGATCATCCCTAAGGCAGAAAGAAGGCAGTGGTTAACAAAACTTATTCGCAATACCTGGTGGTGAACACTTCTTGTCGGTACGGCCGACGACTCCTTCTTAGCGTCGTGATGTCAAAGCGACGCGCGCCACGCCGAATTCGAATTGAATCGAGTCTAATCGAATAGAAGTGAATCGGACTACCCACTACGTAGGGTAATAAATGCAACCCTGTACGTGTTTCTTAAATTTTAAATAACTTAAATATGTAGTGTTATTAGGTACAAAAAATATCAACAATTAAGTAATAAACAGATATACAATTTAAAACAGACATTAAAAAAACAGGCGCTACAAGAAGTATTCACTTTTAACGGCACTTCCCAAGTGTTAGACTCTTTTTTTTTTGCTATATCAGTACTTGCAGGAAAATCATTTATTTGGCACGTGTATTATTTATTTGTGCAGTCGATTTTTCATCTTCAACAATAATGCTATTTTCCGTATATTTTAGCAAGTCTCTGAGGACTCTTCCTAGAAGATTTGAGCCTTAATTAAATAACATTTCTTTATGAATCTAAAGCCAAAGTCCAGCTTAGAGCCGGCCCTGTATACGTTACCACAAGAGTCTATACGCTCTTCGCACAGGCACAGGGCACAGGCACGGGTTTGAAATATTAAATTCCTATTACTATTAATTTGTCTGGGATTAGGAAGAGCGTTAAAATTTAGGGTTGAATGCACACTAATTTCAATGCCGAATGCCGCTCCTATCTAACCGACGACGTGTTTAAGCACAAAGCGCCAAAGCACTAACTCCTACATAAATAATAAAAAAACAGTTGAACGAAGAACTGAGCTTCTGGATTATAAAAAGCGGATTAATCGGAGGTAGATGAATCAGTGGGTTGAAGTTTAGAACGTCATCGAGGAGGTACTTCATGTTTAGCTGCTCTGTCTTTATTTGTTTTTTCTTGATATAGGTTAAATCTTGATTTTTTTCATTTTATAAAGCTTTAGGTTTAATTTATAAAGCTTTAGTGAGTCAGATTGTTTTCTCTTCAGAAAGAGCCAGGCCAGATTCAGATGCCAGATTCAGAGCATATCACAGGCCTCTCTGAACTGCTGAAGAGCCTAAAAGGGGGAAACGTATGATGGTGGCCTATGAAACTGAACGAAATATTAACATTTTTTTTTTTTTCATAAAAATGTATACCACTTTTATTTAGTTGCAATGCGAAGGCAAAACAATCTTACTTTTCAATTAGAATACGGAGTGCAATCCAGCTCTCTGAATCGCGATTTTCGATTCTTATTGGAATCTCATCGGAGAGAGCGCAGGCTTGTTCTCCATATCCTAACTGACCAGCACCGAGAGCTTTTCCCACACATTGCAACTGAAACAAATAGGGTAGGGACTAGTGTCATCTGGCAATTGAAAGATGAAGTTTTTCAATCCTAAATATTATTGATGTTGCTATTTAGGATTGAAAAACTTCATCTTTCAATTGCCAGATGACGCTAGTCACCTACCCTATTTGTTTTAGTTGCAATGTGTGGGAAAAGCTCTCGGTGCTGGTCAGTTAGGATATGGAGAACAAGCCTGCGCTCTCTCCGATGAGATTCCAATAAGAATCGAAAATCGCGATTCAGAGAGCTAGATTGCACTCCGTATTCTAATTGAAAAGTAAGATTGTTTTGCCTTCGCATTGCAACTGAATAAAAATGGTATACATTTTTATTTTATAGTCGTATTACTCCGTAGAGTAACTAGGTGCATTTTCCGTTGGAACTTTACCAAGCTGCAGAAGGGGATGTGAATTGCATAGTGTAGAATTCCTTCCCTTTGTCTTCACTGCAGCATCCATTTGGCTTGCAAATTGTAGAAGCCTTGGAGGTGTCACCAGGAAAGTGTACCAATAAGTTTTTCAATTTAAAAATCTTTTAGTAATATTTTTAATATTTTCAATATTATTGATGTTGCTATTTAGGATTGAAAAACTTCATCTATCATTGTTTTTTTCAATTCAGATAAGAAATGAAATAAAATACAATTTACGTTTCATTTCGATTCAGAGGCAAGGTATAATCTACAGACAGCTGTTTCTGTTATGAACTTCATGAGTGTAGATGCTTGCTCGCCCCTGAATCAAAACGAGATTGTCTTTTTTAAGGGGAATTTCGAAAATATATTGAAATCCACAATGTGAACGCTGCCGCGACATCTATTAAAGA
Source organism: Diabrotica virgifera virgifera (assembly GCF_917563875.1). NCBI lineage: Eukaryota > Metazoa > Arthropoda > Insecta > Coleoptera > Chrysomelidae > Diabrotica > Diabrotica virgifera. The sequence continues at coordinate 1,525,274 of NC_065445.1, read as the reverse complement.
AAATAGGGAGTCCCAGATACAGAATACATTATTAAAAATAATAATATACACTAATTTAGATCTGAAACTTTCCTTATTAGAACCTTTCTCTGTTAACATCCTAAATCTCTACCTTCCACAATTTACAAGGCATCGAAACGACGAATATAGAAAACGGAAAGGATTCTACAATATGCAATCACATTCCATTTTCATTCGTCTAAGTCTAGGAAAAGATACAAGAAAAGAGGTTCTTAGTACTCACAATCTGAGTAAAGATAGAAGTGAATTAAGACAATTTATGTTTCATTTCCATTCAGAGTCAAGGCCTATCTAATCTGCAGACAGATGTTTCTGTTATGAACTTCATCAGTGCAGATACTTGCCCGCCTCTTGGTTAAATTTTCAGCTTGATTCGTCAACTTACTGTAGAAGCTGGTTCAATAATGTGTTGAGAATCCACGATTTCTTATATAGGTACTCATAGACACGTCTGGGCATCGTTCTGATATCCTGTTGGGGTATTTCATTCCAGGCTACTAAAACCTCTTCGAGTAAGACCTGCTGAAGTCTGTGAAGGGTGTTGCAAATTAAAGAGCCTCGACTTATCCTGTCTAAACATGTTCAATAGAAGAGATCAGGCGATCTTGGTGGTCAAGGTAAATGGTTGATGTGATGTCGATTCATGAAGGCTAACGATTGTCTGGCAACATGCGTTGCCAGTAACATAAATATGGTAAAGCTGTGGGTCCTGATAAGTTTTGTGTAGTGCAATTCCTAAAACTATTATGCAATTCCTAAAACTTGTGGATGATCAGGGAATAAAATTCATAACAAAGCTGGTTAAAGTCGGAAAAGGAATGTGAGATTATTAGCACCATCAAAGAGCGCAAACTGGAATATGTTAGCCATGTTGTGAGGAAAGAACAGAGATATGGCTTGTTGCAACTCATTCTTCAGGGTAAGGTATTTGGAAAGAGAGGACCAGGGAGAAGAAGAATATCTTGGCTTCAAAACCTGAGAAAGTGGTTCAATAGATCGACAACTGTGATCAATCCCGTATAAACATATGGGAACAGTTGAAAATTTTACTACAGTTTTTTTACGATAAGAATCAAATGACGTCACACAATGGTCAAGTGCGTCGTTGTCTAACTATTTTTCCATTTACGATATTGTTCTCAAACACACATAACCTAACTTTTCTTCTTTTAACAATTTTTTGGGCATAACTTCCTAAAGCTGTAGACATTTTTGAAAAGTTATAAAGGTTTATTAGTTTTCAAAAGAACTTTTTTAAGTCTAATTTGCAGCAGAAATTGAAATGATAAAGTAAATACCCAACACGACTTAACCTCCAATTCCCACAAATACAATAACAAAAAGCCGCGTGAAATGCACTGGCCTGGCAGTACTACAATATTTTGCCAACTGATACCTAAATTCACTAAAAGTCACTTATATCAGAATTTATGCATAGGGAGTTTGCTGCGTAGTTGGACATTTAAAAGTTACTATGGTTTGTTTTTAAACCAGGAGAAGTAAACTAAAAAGCGAGATTCACATCCAAGAAAGTCTTCTTCTTCTTCTTCTTCCTTTATTGGGTTATATCCCTCGGGATAATTCGCCCAGCTTACACCAGGGAAATACTCTTGTCTTGCTCTGGGCAGTCGAATATTTCCAAATATATATGTTAAAGCCTCAATTTTTTTTTTAAATATATATTAGCAGGAATATCTTCGTATAGGGCCAGACAGTCCCTACAGGAAAGGCAATATTATACCATAAGGGTTAAGGCTTTTATCATTTGGAGGTCCAATATCTTTTTATATCTTTATCTTCTTAATTTTTTTAATTCAAATTTGGGAATTGATTAATTTATAAATTAAGTTTGGCTAAGTTAAGGAATTTAAGGATCAGGTTAATCCTACGTGGATTAAGGTTGGACATAAGTAAGCAAATTTCAATGGGAGTAGGGATATTTGTCTTGGCTAATTCTTTATATAGGTCAAAATTGGGTGACATATTTATAGGGCACTCAAAAATCAGACGATTTAAGGACCCAACTCGGCCACAGTCACAATATGGGTCATCTTTTACTCCTATCCTGAATAGGTGAACTGGAGTAGCACAATGACCTGTCCTCATTCTAATAATGGTGGTTATATGTCTTCTGTCTTGGTATGCAAAATTGTGGTACCAGGGGAGTTTATCTATCTGACCTACAATTTTAGAGTAAAATGAATTATTTCGATTTTTCCCCTGCCATTCTTGCTTCCACCGATTCCAGATGGAATGCTTGATGTCTGGTAGAAAGTTGGAATAGTGAAGAGTGATACCAGCAGCTACATTTAAGGTTCTACCTATATTAGCTAGTTTATCAGCCACCATGTTCCCTTTAATATTCGAGTGTCCTGGAATCCACGCCAGACTAATATTAACGTTATTTTCTTTCGCTTCAATGATGCCTCTCTTGGTCATGAACGATGAATGTTCTGTTTCCATAGAATAGGTTGATCTGCCTATTTTCTGTAAGGCACTTTTAGAGTCCGAGCAGATGATTGCTTGTTTAATCCCATTTTTCAAAATAATTTGGAGGGCATGATTAATTGCGACAATCTCAGCCGTACATATTTGGGTATACTTAGGTAGTTTACTGGTATAAGAATAGTTGATCTCTCGGCTAAAGACACCAAAGCCTGCTGATCCTTCATCATCAACCGAGCCGTCCGTGAAGAATTTGGTGTGACTAGGTTTATTTAGAATTATTTTTTGGAGTTGAACTGATGCAAGTTCATCTGAACGATTAGATTGGATATTTATGATTGGAATTGTTGATAATTGATGGTCTAGTTCAAAGTTATGGCATGGGTATAAGTCACTTAAATATAAGTTGGGATAAGTACTTTTAAATTTGTTTTTTAAAAGCACTAGAAATGGAATACTTCTGTTTTTCCAATGATTTTGGTTCCTTTGAATTGCCAAGTCTAACAGGTCGAGAGCGGAAATAATTGGGTTGCCAATTAACATTAAATTTTTTAATATAAATTTAGAGCTAAGCCATTCCCATCTAGATTTAAGCGAGATCTGACCACTTTCACTTAAGAGAGCATGAATTGGGGTAGATTTCATGCATCCAGTTATAATTCGGATACTTTTGTATTTTAGTTTCTCCAATCTTTTAATTAAGGAAGTTGGACAATCGAAAATTACCTGGCAGCCAAAGTCCAGATGGCTCTGAATCAGACCATTGTGTACAATTTGTAAGGTTTTTGGATCACTTCCCCAATAAGTCCCACAAAGAGCTCTCATCACATTCAGGCCACGATTTACTTTTAGTTCTATTGAGTTTACATATGAATTCCACTTTAAGTTTTTTTGAATATTTACCCCCAGGTATTTGACTGAATCCACCCAACCAATATTCTGGTTACAAAATATTACGTTAGGGGGAGAGATTTTCGTGTTTCCTTTTGTAAATAATATTGCAGAAGATTTGTTCTTAGACAGATTTAAATTGTGGTCTAGCAACCATGATTCCATCTGAATCAATAATTTATTTACATTAATTACCAATTCATTAATATCACTCCCTCTAATCAGAAGAACCAAATCGTCTGCATACTGAATTAGTTTGCATGAAGAGGGGATTAAATTATACAGGGAAAGACAATATAGGTTGAAGAGGATAGGGCTTAATGGGGAACCTTGGGGTAGTCCCAGACTTGATTTTCTTGGGCCATGGGTTTGTCCCAGTTTGTCTTTGACAAATAGCTCTCTATCATTTAGAAGGCAGAAAATCAAATTAGCCAGTTGGGTTGGAATGTTATACTTTAATAATTTGGAATACAAGAGTGATATATTGACATTATCATAAGCAGAAGAGATATCTAGAAATATGCCAACAGTGTATTGATTTTGAGCGAAGCCTATTTGAATTGTTGAGGTGAGGTATGTAAGGCATTCCGTACAACCTCTACCCCTTCTAAATCCTAGTTGTAGTGGATTAAAAATCTTATTATGTTCCACAATCCACTCTATTCTATTCTTTATAAGAGTTTCGAGCATTTTGCCTACACATGAAGAAAGAGCTATTGGTCTAAAGTTTAACGGATTATTACAATCTTTATCTTTTTTGATTATAGGTAAAATTACTGATTGTTTCCACTGAACAGGAACTATACCCGTTCTAAGACTTTCATTGAAAAGTTGAATTAATAACAAAGATCCAACAACGGGAAGATTTTTTAACATTGAGTAGGAAATCTGATCCAAACCAGGAGCCGAGTCAGATTTAATTGAGAGGGAGTTCTGATACTCGTCGAGAGCAAATGGCGGTTCTAGGGCTTGAGGAGATCTAACCAATACTTTATTGACAGCGGAAAGGGGGGTTAAGCAACATAGAATTTCGTGGGATATAGGAGTAGAGGGCAATTGTGTATATATTGAAGGTTTCGAAGCCGATACCTTATTAATTTTCTCCCACACAACTTTTAGAGGAGTGTTTCTATTTAATTTACTGCAAAATAGTCTGAAACTATTTTTACGTTTTGATTTTAGGAATTTTCTTGATTTGGCTATATTCTTTTTAGCCTCGATATAGTTTTCCATTGAGGGGATATTTTTAAATTTTTTTAAGGCAGACACTCTCGCAGAGACGACTTCAGCACATGAGTCATCCCACCATGGAATGTGGTATTTGGAATTATTAGGAGGGTGAAGCCAAGGTATTGTTTCATCAGCTACCGATGATATGGAGTTAGTAAAAAATTCGTAATCTTCCCTGGGAGAAGCTAAGAAAATGCTGTTTAAATTGTTATGATAAGTAGACCAATCAGCCTTCTTTAGATTTCTTCTTTTACATGAATGCGGGGGAGATTGAGGACATACACCTATCTGACATATTATGGGGAAGTGGTCACTAGTTCCAGTATCTGAAATAGTGGACCACTTGCCCACACTGGCTGCCACATCGACTAATGCCATTGTTAGATCTACTACCGACTTACTGCCTCCTGGGGCCACCAGTCTAGTTGGGGACCCATCATTGAGAAATACTAGCTCAAGTTCCTCCAAAGAATCAAAAATAATCCTACCATTGTGACTGTCTCTAGAACTACCCCATGCCTTATGATTACAATTTAGATCACCCATGATTAAAAATGGCTTATTAAGTAATTTAACAAGGAAAAACCAGTTGGATTTGGAGATAGAGTTGTCTTGTGGACAGTATATATTAAGAATATTCAAATTAAAGTTAGGGAGAAATGTGAGTTGGAATTGGACATCATGATTGAAGCCTGGATTGGCAATTTGAATTTCCCTATAATCAATATTATTTTTGATAAGAGTAATTAATCCGCCATAGCCATCCTCTCGATCTTTTCTGATTATTTGATACCCTCTACATCTTATAACATGTTGGTTTGAGAGCCAAGATTCGCTAATAAGGATTATATCTGGGTTAAGGTTTTTTATAAGGATTTTTAGATTGTCAGAATTAGTGTTATACGAACGTATATTCCACTGAATAATAGTTATCGGAGTGTTAGGATTCATTATAAAGAGTATGTTTGCTAGACCAAGGAGTCAAAAGATCTCGAATCCTCAGGCTCGAGATCCTCTATTCCCCTCCGACCCTGGTTTACATTTGTATTGAAAGGTGATACACTTTTGTTTATGCTAGTCTTTAGATCTGCCATATTGTAAGGAATGGAGTATGATTTTGAGTTTATTAAGTCCCCAATGAAGGTCATGACGAGCTCCCTGTGAGATTGGTTCAGCATAGACATGGCCTGATTAAAATCCAAATGAAGTTGGGATAAAGATTGTGAGTTAGTGATTTGAGAATCAGAGTGAGCAGGATTGAATTTTGAAGTCGAAGGCTCATTTATTCTTCTACCTGATGGATTAATAAGTAGTTTTTGGTGGGAGATTTTATCATAACCTGTATTTTCTTGTATTGAAGGTCTTCTTCTTTTTGGTGGAGATTGAGTGACTTGACTAAAAGGTTTTGAATATTGAGCTGAGGCTGCAGACCTCCTCTCCTGTGGTAAGATGCCATTAGAATTATTCTGATCGCTATGTAAGGGGGGGAAATCGTTTATGTTTAAAGATGAAATATTATGGATCCTAGGAACCTGCTGACTTGCCTCATAGAAAGATAGATTAGAAAAGGACATTAGATCCTTAATATCTTTTTGTCTGACTCTCTCTCTACAATTACGACTATTTGATTCATGGTCAGAAGATTTGCAGAAAATGCAATATTTTGTACACGTATTAGATGAAGAATCCTCATGAGAAGTTCCGCATCTAGCACATTTCTTTTTTCCTCTACATTGGTTCGTAGAATGGCCATAAAGTAAGCAATTTCCACATTGAAGAACAGGGCTGATGAATGGTGTGACCCTCATTGGTAGTTGATATATGGAAATTTCTTTAGGAATAGTTTTTCCTGAAAAAGTTATGCTAATAGTTCCCGTGGAGACAAATTCAACCTTTGAATCCACTTGTACTCTCCGGTTCATTCGCTTTACACTTAATATCTTACATAAAGCCAAGTTGGTTTCTGATGCCTCCTTTATTTCTTCCTCTGTGAATCTTTTATTAACTCCCCTTACTATACCCCTACAAGAAATCTGATGAAATGGAATGAACACGTCATACCCTAGGGCTTCCCAATCTTTCCTCACAACGAAATCGTTGGCTGCTTTTCTAGTGGCAAATAATACCCCTATGCTGTTTTTACCTTTTCTACTGATTTTCGTGATGTCTTTAATTTTTAAAACAGAAATAGATTTAGCTATACTTAACACGTGGTAATCTCCAATATTTTTATCCTGACCCTGGACAAATACTTCATAAGGACCTATGTCGGTCTCCGAAAATAGTATTTGTTTTTTTCCTTTAAGACTTTTCTGAATAATTGGAGGTTGAGATTGACATTCATGTTGGTTGATTTTATTAGGAGGGTCAGGTGGTGGAGGAGGATCGGGAGGAACTTCTTCCTCCATCTTATGCGGCAGATTGACGAATTTAAAATCTATGCCAGTCGATGCAAATTAGAAATTAACAGGGAAATATAGATAGTTTTGGCCCTTACCCTTTGGATGAGTCGTCCGTTCACCTCGAACGATACTCACAGATTTGTCTATTTTAAGTTTTCTTCCAAAAAATCAAATGTCAAACACAACAAAATTCACAACAGATATTCACTGCGAAAAGAAGCCGAGGCTGTTCATCCCAGCGGACCTCGACTTCTTATCAACGATAAATAAAAAATTAACAAGAATTAACAACTGTTTTCACACTAAATTAGGTTTGATGAGGTTTTTTTAGCAAAAATTAAAAACTGTCAACTGTGACGTTTTCAACCAACTCCGGTTCATCCAAGAAAGTCACTAGAAATATCACCAAATACATCTTCTTTTTTGGTTGATCATGTCGGCCTTCGACGGTAATCCATAAATACTATATTACTTATACTAATACGTCGCTAAAAAGTTCTAAAAATAAATGCTTTTTATATAAAAGTAGACTTAAAATCTAAAAATTAAAGGAATAACACAGAAACACACAAAAAATCGCCGATACAACTTAATTAACCTATGAAATGCCAAGTGTGTCAAAATTTCATAAATGTCATTAGTGTCAAAATTGTAAAACAGTGGAGTAAGCTTGCCTGAGGTTTCACTAATCACAAACAAGCATTACGGCGCAGTAAATTTGAATTACTCCTCCTGGTTTAAAAACACAGTATAGAAAGAATGACATCATTTCATTCTTATCGTAAAAAAACTACATATTTTATTTTTTTTACTGTGGAAAATTGTTCCTAAAGTTGTTTTCTAGTGATTTAGGGGTAGGATCTGTCACATTTTTATCTTTATTCACACAATTCTAAATTATAATTAATACGATATTACTTAATAGATTTCATAGAATATTACGAAATTTAAATGAAAGCTTCTCATTTCGCTTCGACAATTGAGTCTCTACATTAGACAGAAGCAAACATTTCTTAATTTTCTTCAGCATCCCCGAAACGAAATGGAACCATTAAGAAGTTAGACATGAATTAATGATATAAATTTAATTAAATTTCCTTTTGAATACAAACGGAAAATTTTACAAGACGTCTGTTTTCATTTTAGTATCTCTATGCTTACCCTTAAAATTGGCCGCCTTAGGCGATCGTGGGTATATAGAGATACGAGCCCTGTTTGCCTTTAATTTCAAAAAGGGGCAGCTGATCTTACGAAATTTTAATGGATTGAGAATGCGTTGTGATTATTATTATACACTTCGATGCTTTCCTCAAAAAACCGTGTATCTCTTGAGATTGCCAATCAAAACTTCAATATAATAGGAGCGCACCGAATACCCCTAAAAAGACGATTAGAAACGGAATATACCGACTATTTTTTCTAATTTCTACTGCACCAAACCTTTGTTATTTGATTCTATACCTAAATTTTTCAAAATTTACATGTATTGTTTTATTTTTCAAGTGGGTCGGAAATTGTAACAAATAACTCATAAAAAAGACAATTGAGTCGTTCGAATTAAGTTTTATTGAGACGTATCTCATTGAAATACAAATTTTCTCTCTCTTGGAAATTTTTCGAAAAATGCTTTTTTGAGTTATTTTCGAAAAAAATGCCTTTTCGAAAAAATTCTACAAAACGCTTTATAGTATTTAAAACTTTAAGGACAAGTAAGAATATATTGACAAGCGTAAATGGTTTCTATCTCGCTGAAAACATGAACCAAAAAATTCGAATTAGCCTTTCGAGCACTCTACCTCTAGTGCAGCTAAGTGTGTACCTATACAGCAGTTGCAGAGATAGGAGGTGCGCTGCGCGTAGTATTCTTTGTATAAATTTAAAACTATATTTTTAGCAAGACAGAAACCATTGATTCTTGTAATTGCAAATGAAACAAATTAATTTGCCATTAGAACATGAGAAACCAACATTGTTCAAATTTCAAAGCTGAGAGCGTTGATCTACCGGTAGATATACATATACCTACCCCTTTTTTAGTAAAAAAATTACCTTTAGAATTAAAATATGTTTTAGGGAGTTAATCTCAAATTATAAATACTTTATTTGATCTAACAATAAAACACTGAAAACGTTTGTTTTCTATACTTCCACAAAATTTATTATAACTATGTGACTACAGCTGTTTCGGCAGAGTGCCTCAGTAAACTATAATAGTATTGCCTAGTAAACTATATCTCAAGTGATATAGTTTACAATGTGTTTGCCTTTTTAAGTCTTTAACTGAAGAGGTTGAGGAGTGGGGAGCTGTTTGTCTCGAGTTGGTCATTTAGAATTATATCTGTATTTTTTAGTTTATTAATTTCCATAGATTCTAAAAAAGATAGCTTAAGGCCTTTATTTTGAATATGTAGAATTTGAAACTCTTCATTGAAAGAATGATTATGATCTAGAAGGTGAAGTGCGTATGTAGAAGTGTCTGTTTTTCTATTGTTGAATGCCCTTTTGTGTTCTGCTATCCGTTTGTCAAAAGTTCTGCCAGTTTGACCGATGTACGTTTTCGGACAGTCACCACAAGTTAGTTTGTACACACCACTCTGTAATTGCTTTCTCTTTCGGCTTTTATTGTTCTTAATATATTTGCTTAAGTTGTTGTTAGTTCTGAAAGCTGGTGTTATTCCTTTTTTTTTATGTATCTGGCTATTTTTGTTGTTATCTTTCCAGTATATGTGAGAGAGCAGAAGGTACTGGGTTCTTTCTGTGATTCTTATTTGTGTGGTTCTTATTTGATGTTTCAACATTCAGCTTGTAAATCGTTTCAGCCCGGAAATCGTTTTGAAAATACCAACTGTTAAAAATTTAGTTACTTGAGAAGAATATTCTTCTAATTGTTAATTTTATTTGCTTTACTACTAATGGTTTATATATGGTAAGTATGTACATTTTAAGTAGAATACTTTGAAATGATATTGTCAATAATTTTAGATCCATTCCTATTTTATTCACACAATCCACCATATCCAATAATGACAGTAAAATTGTCTTATTAGTACTAATATGGTTAAACCGTGAGAAAAATCCTCGATATTTAGTTGTGGATAGTATCATGATAGCATTTGATCTACCATTTATTTTACTCTCAATATTGACATCAAAATTGGCATAAAATTTTGGATCGTACAACACCTAACTTATTGTTCTACAACTCTAAAGTTAGTAGCTAAAAATCCTGATACACAAATTATTTGCTTTTTTTTAAATAAAAAATATCCGTCTTAAATAGTTATAACTTTGTTATAAATACTAGTTCGATTATAATTAAGGTTCACTTTTAAAGAGGGTAGTTTTTCCTTTAATTTAAGCTATCATACAGCTATTTTACTCAAAATGCAACCGAGTTACAAGTGAAAAATCTCCTAAATATCGTAATTTAATTCGCTTCGGTTCTGATTAGTGGATCACCCCCCTCTGTGGCTTAGTGGTAATACCTTTGGATCCAGGGGTTGTGAGTTCGAATCTCAGATGGCTAGGAATTTTTTTTCGAAACAGCCGTGGCCCCAGACTATAATGTCAAGTTGTATCATTGTTTAATAAATTATAACGGTTTCTAACAATGTTTAAATAACTAAAGAAATAAGAAATGAGAATATTTACTAATACGAGTTACGCAAATATTTGAGATTTCAACCCCAAATTCTTTTCAGCGCTCTTCTATGTACTTGTGCCGAAATGAGAAACTCACCCTCGCATATCCATGTTTCTTTTCTTTGTGTTCGCATCACTACCCCTAAAACTGAATCTTTTTAACCTACCTGTGTGTTAAGATTAAATGTAGGAGGTTATTGTAATTTTATATATTTATTTTAGACGATCCTGGTTCAAAATGTATCTATACTTTAAGAAGCTTAAGTAACTTACGGAATTCAATGCATTTTTCTATTCAGTATTTTTCGCAAAATCAGTTTACAATAGTGGAAGGTCAGGTAACGATCCATTTTTGGTTCTAAAGGCATTAAAATGTTTGTAAGCCGCCGTAGTTCCTTGGGTAATATTTCGTTCTTTTATCATTTCTCTGGGAAGTACAGTACCAAATACAATATCTTCTATTATGTTCCATTCTAATTTTGTTTCTAATTTCGAAATAATTGTTTCTCCCCTATATATACACACGTATACATTCTATTCTATTTCTGCTTTACTTTTTTAACAGATGTTAAGCTCTTCTATGTCTTCATCTACATCCTTTTTCTACCTGATTTTCGGTCTACCTTTCTTCGTTTGTCCTCCTATTTCTCCCGTTAGTATTCTTTTGAGTAGTCCCCAGTTTGTAATTCCCTGGATATGTTCCAACCATCTCAGTCTTTTTGATTTTATGATCCCTACGATATTCGGTTCTCCATACATCTTTTCTAGTTCTGTATTTGGTATTTTTATCAACATTGCATTCCAGAGCTTTCCTCCAAATATTTTCCTGAGCACTTTTTTTTCCTACGCTTGTAGTATAACTTTGAATTTGTTCATCGTCCATGTTTCACATATTATAATGCTATAGGTCTTATCACTGTCTCATGTATTCTTATCTTATCCTTTTTACATATGTCTCTAACGACTTGTTTAGAGCAAAGATACAACGATTACCGGTCATATACCTCGCTTGAATTTCTTCCTTCATTTGGTCTCCTGGTGAAAATTTGGCGATCATAGGTATTGGAATCTTTCTACTTCTTCGATTGTATATGTTTTTCCTTCGGTGATTATTCTCAGGTATTGTCCTTGTATGTATACTCGTCCTGTCCACTTCATATAGAGACTGTCTTTTCTTCGTTTATGTACATCCCTTTTTTCGCGCTTTCGCTTCTAGTCTTTTTCGTACTTAATTTTTGTTTACTTCGGGCTATCAGTACTATCTCACCAGCGACTACCAGGCATTGGTGTTTTCGTTGATATAACTGTTCTGTTTATTCTGGCTTCTTTGATGACAATATCAAGAAGGAAATTTAACAACAGTAATGACAGTGAGTACCCCCTTCGGCCCTTCCTGACTTCAAACTTCTCTCTATCTTTTCCACTGATTTTTACCCTATATCTGTTTTTCTGAGTGTCATAATTTCGTTCATCTAGTTCTAGTTCTATTTTACATTCCTCATCGAACCATTCATTGTATTCATCTTTAATATCTTCTATTACTAGCTTGCGCTGCTTTAATCATACTTTCATTTGCATTCATGTTTGTTCAACATTTCCATTTTTTGAAATATCATATAATTCTTTTCTTCTTCTTCTACGGCACTACAGCCCAACCAAATTGAGCCTTGGCCTCCTTTATTTTTTGCCTCCATTTTTGTTTGTCTGTGGCTGCTCTTCTCCATACACGGACTCCTAAAAGGGCTTGTGCGTCGCTGTTAACTGTGTCTTCCCAGCGTTTTCTTGGCTTTCCAACCGGTCTCTTTCCCTACATTCTAGCATTCAGTGCTCTTTTTGGTAGCCTATCCTCACCCATTCTTATCACATGTCCGGCTCATTGCAATCTTTGTATTCTAATGAAGTCTGACAGGGGTGTTTCCTTATAAAGTTGATAAAGCTCGTTGTCGTACTGACTTCTAAAGATTCTGTTTTCCTTATAATTATATAATTATAATTATATATAATTATATAATTCTCTGGTAACTATTTTTTCAAATTTACTTCGTTCTTCTTCTGACAGTGGTCTAACAGGTTTAGTTGTTTTATACGTTTTTTTCTTTTGGTTTGTAAGAACTGGTATAAGCTGCTTCATGTGTATTCTGACTATAAAATGATCTGAATCTGCATGTAGTCCTCTTTATATTCTTTATACATGTATCCATGTCTTTCTCGACGAACACATGTCATGACAGAAGTCGCGTGGCCAGAAAGAATGACAGGTGGTGGACCCAAAAAATTACAGTGTGGAGACCACGAACAGACAGAAGAAGCAGAGGTAGACCACCTACACGAAGGACAGACGACGTCAAAATAATCGCTGGGAATGTGGGAATTAGCTGCAGAAAGCTGAAGACCGATAGATCTGTAAGAAATTTGGGGAGGCTGATATTCAACTTTGGACGCCGAATGCTGGATATTGATTATTTCATAAGTGCTTTATAGGGCAATCGGTGACGTTATTTGGCGCCGAATTCCATCCTACTACATCGATTTACTTAGTAAGTATAGCATATTTTCACAGTAAGTAGAGAAGAGCTTAAGAAACAAAGTCTACCCTACGTTGATGTGCGCTTTTATCTAGGGGGTGGTTCCAACCCCTTCTCGGGGGTGGAAAATTTTTTGGTTAAAATATCCACGGAAGTAGCTAGAAAACCCAATTCTAAGCAAAAACTGTTCTATAATTTTTTTTTGACAACGCAATACTTTTTTAGTTATTTGTGGTTTAAAATTTGCCGTTTTCATTGAAAAATGTCACCTTTTCAGACGGTTTTTTGCGAATATCTTAAAAACTATGAATGTAATGAAAAAACTATATAGAATATTTTTGTAGCTTATAAAAAACAAAGAGATTCGTTCCTTCATAACTCTTCTAGTTATAATACAAAATAAGATTTGGGCGTCGAAACGTTAATAAAAATCATTTTTTAATAATATTGTGGCTTATTTCCCATTATAAATAGTTAAACAAAATAAGGTATGGTAGCTGAGAAGAGTTTGATTTTTGGTGCATACTCAAATCGGTGTATTCAACTTGAAATAAAAGAGTAACGGTCGATTTTGTGCGAATAATGCTACCAATACCTCTTGTAGCTCTTCGAAGGACCTTTAAAATGAGCAATATTAAATGTCGGTTACATCCAAACTAAGTGAGATATGCTGCAAAAAATTAACGACGTTCTACACCTTCGGCAAAGAATTAAAGATTTGCATGAAATTTTAGTATGTTATAGTTTACTTCAAAAAACTAAGACTTGATTTTTTAAAAATTGTTTTACCGTGCCGTTTAATTACTATTAAGGGTCCAAGTTAAGTTTTAACATATGGGCTCTTATGGGAATTCTTAAAAAGTTAATAACTTTTGACCCACATTTACGATTTTTAATTATTTGTGCTTAAATGAAAGGTTTTTTTGTAAGGAATAACATATTAAAAAATGAGGATTGTTTACCGTACCAATTATTTTTAATTTATTTATTATAATTAATTCCGTAATTTATTCCGTAATTTCCGTAATTTATTTTTATAAAGTATTCAATACTGAAACATATGATTTGAGTATTCTGCTATAAATGCATTGTTACCAACTTTCGCTTGCATATAAGTTTCCCCCTCTTTCCTCTGAGAGGCATACCCCGGAACGAAGGTGTAGAACGTCGTTAACCCCTCATCCATCAGAATTTAAATGCATCGTTTTCCTTCTACAAAAATTTTTGTTATAGTGTTATTTCTATGTTCAAAAAGTTGGACGGGTTTAAAATGAATGGTTTTTGAAAAAAATAAGATCAAATTATAGAGCGCATTTTTAAATTTTCTTAAAAATCTTCCTTTTTCTCCATGTAACTCGAAAATGATAAGAGATACGAAAAAAAGATTTTAAGAAAATTTAAAAATGCGCTCTATAAATTGATCTTATTTTTTTTTCAAAGACCATTCACTTTAAACCCGTCCAACTGTTTGAACATAGAAATAACACTATAATAAAGGTATTGTAGAAGTAAAGTGATGCATTAAAGTTCTGGGTCGCTGAGGGGTCAAATAAACTTCTCATTTTTTCTTAAAATACATTAGTCATCAATATTTTTTGCAGCATATCTCGCTTAGTTTGAATGCAATCGACCTCTAATATTGCTTATTTTAAAGGCCTTTTCAAGCACTACAAAAGGTATTGGTAGCATTATACACCTAAAATCAACCGTCTCTCTGTTATTTCATGTTGAATACACCGATTTGTACATGCACCAAAAAACAAATTATTTTCACCTACCATATCTCTTTGTATTATAGCTAGAAGATTTATGAAGGAACTAATCTCTTTGTTTTTTTATAAGATACTAAAATGTTTTATATTGTTTTTTAGTTAGATGCATAGTTTTTAAGGTATTCGCAAAAAACCATTCGAAAAGGTGTTATGTTTCAATGAAAATGGCCAATTTTCAACCACGAATAACTCAAAAAATGTCGAGTTTAAAAAAAATATAGAACAGTTTTTGCTTAGAATTATTCTCTAGCGAATCCCGTGGTAATTTTAACCAAAAAATTTTCTATCCCTGGGAACCACCCCCAAGATAAAAGCACACATCGGCATAGGGTAGACTTTGAATTAGGAGATAAGTATAGGCTAGGCCCAAAATTTCATTAAAATCCATGCAGTAGGATAGAATTCGGAGGTAATATCCTATTCTTGCTTCCACAGACTGGCGTATTAACTGAATGTGCCTTTCCTTTTCTTCAGGTAGTATCGTATCGTCGTTTCACAGATATTGATGAATAACTTCTTTTTATATAGATCAAGACTCTTATTTGTCAGTAATGTTATTATTATAATTTCCCATTGGTTAAGTGCCAAAACCTATTCCGTATTCAGTTCGATCCTTTCATCACTTATTTGTAGTCTTTGTGGATAACCATGTAACTAAGCCTCGTAAGATAAAATACACCAAACAAGCTAAGCATCGAAGAATTATAAATGAACTATTTAGAGATAATGTCAACGGTTAGAAGAGCGGCTTTCGAACCGATAAATTGTTAAGAAAATGCATTCCGATAAAGGAATGATAAACGAGAGGAAAAACACAGACAAATTACTTGCGTAGGCATGGGTCTAAAGAAAACCTGATTGTTATACCAACTTGTCAGTCTGTTGAATAATTAATGCTATCAGTTCGACTTGATGGTAATATTGTTAATTGTTCATTGGAGTACGTTGTCACAATGTTTTGTCGTTATATAATTACAACGAATAAGATACTAGAGATCTAGTTAAAAATGTAGAAATATTCCTTTTTAGATGTTTTTGTGATATACGAGGCAAATGAAGCAAGACAGATGTATGAATAATGCAGAACACCCATTTAAAAATGATGATTTGAAAAAGAGTGTACATGAGTCGAGGAGAATACTCAATTTTCTATAAATAAAAGTTACTTATTTGCTTGCAAAAAGAAAGATGGTTTACGAATAAGTATCCCAAAAAAGGCGAGCAAAGATCCAAATATGGTGTTAGAACTAATGACGCAAATGGGAAAGTAATTAAAGGAGAGCTTTTTGCATCACATGAGATATGTGAGATTGGATAAGATATCATTGTTTGACAAAGTCAGTAAATTGTGTGCAACTTATTTATTTCCCTTTGGAAAAATATAAATAGCACGGTTTTTTGACACAAAATAAGAAGATAATGGCAGCTGTATTATATACCTTTTAAAAAATTTTATGAAACCTAATCTGAAGCTTATTACAAAGTGATTTGTATTCGAATGGTGCGGTTAGGTTTTCGGTCCAGGTAGAAATTAATAAATTTTAATCTATTGTACTTTTATTCATTATACCTGCCATTCATTATGTTCAGTACTCGAAATGTAACGATATTACTAAATACAAATGAATTGGTAATATGATTAAGACACAGTTTTCTAACATATCTTGAAACGTACTATACATGAGAGTTGTTTGAAGATGACAGAAATAATATTACCGAATTCTAACAAAATTGTACTGACCGCCAAAAAATTAAGAGATCAGAGGTAGAAGACGCTATAAAAAATGTTAAAATTGGAAATCTTGTGGTCCAGATGATACACCAAATGAGTTGCTGAAGCTAATAGATGAAGATAACATAAAAGTAGTAGTAAAACTTGTTAATTCAATATATAGCACTTCAGTGATTCTCACAGACTGGTTCAAGCTCATATTTGTCGAAATACCTAAAAACACAATACTAGAATATGATTAGAATATCGATTAATTAGCCACACTCTTAAAATTTTTCTAAAAATACTTCACAACAGAATTAGACGCAAATGCAAAGATCTCGGCATATTGCGCTAAATATCCTATTACAAAAACACCTTGATCAAAGAAAAAATGTATTTGCATGCTTCGTGGATTTCGAAAAGGCATTCGATAAAGTACAGCATGTAAAATTAATGCAAATGGAAAAAATATAGGAATAGATGACAAAGATATTTGTACCGAAATCAAACTGCTATGGTAAAAATTGAAGATAGCCCAAAGTAGAAGAAGAAATGGGCATTAAAATAAATACAAACAAAACCAAATTTTTAGTCTTTAGTCGTTTTTAGTCGATGCACAGCTTGAATTAAATGGAGTCCAAGTTGAAAAAGTTCACAGAATGACATATTTAGGAACTAGCATAACGGACCAAGTAGATCCAGACAAAGAAATAAAACGCATTGATGGATTCGACCGTTACTTGATGGAAGTTCATTTTATCTAACAATAAAACACTGAAAACGTTTGTTTTCTATACTTCCACCAAAATTTATTATAACTAAGTGACTACAGCTGTTTCGGCGGAGTGCCTTTCTCAAGTGATATAGTTTACAATGTGTTTGCCTTTTTAAGTCTTCAACTGAAGAGGTTGAGGAGTGGGGAGCTGTTTGTCTCGAGTTGGTCATTCAGAATTATATCTGTATTTTTTAGTTTATTAATTTCCATAGATTCTAAAAAAGATAACTAAGGCCTTTATTTTGAATATGTAGAATTTGAAACTCTTCATTGAAAGAATGATTATGATCTAGAAGGTGAAGTGCGTATGTAGAAGTGTCTGTTTTTCTATTGTTGAATGCCCTTTTGTGTTCTGCTATCCGTTTGTCAAAAGTTCTGCCAGTTTGACCGATGTACGTTTTCGGACAGTCACCACAAGTTAGTTTGTACACACCACTCTGTAGTTGCTTTCTCTTTCGGCTTTTATTGTTCTTAATATATTTGCTTAAGTTGTTAGTTCTGAAAGCTGGTGTTATTCCTTTGTTTTTTATGTATCTGGCTATTGTTGTTGTTATCTTGCCAGTATATGTGAGAGAGCAGAAGGTACTGGGTTCTTTCTGTGGTGGTGGATACACTAATTTCAGGGCTTTCTTATGGAGTTTTTGGTTTAAAATTTTGTTAACTGTTTGTTCGTTATAGCCGTTGTTTACTGCTATTTGTTTAATGATGTTTAGTTCTATCTCGAAGTTATTTTTTGTCATGGGAATTTCTGTCAGTCTATGTATCATGCTATGGTAGGCTGCTAATTTGTGTTGTGTAGGATGGGATGATGAATTGTGTATAGTTGTGTCAGTATGGGTAGGTTTATGCTATACGGAGAACTCATGTTTGTTGTGTAGTCTGGAAATCGTTACATCTAGAAAGTTTATGGAGTTATTCTGTTCTGTTTCTATTGTAAACTCAATATTATTATGAAGTGAATTAATATATGATAGAAATTGGTCAAGTTGTGTGTTAGTTCCTGTAAATCATACTAGTATATCATCCACGTATCTCCACCAATATAAGAACTGTTTAAATACGGGATGTTTAGAAATTGTTGTTTCAAGTTGGTTCATAAATATATATGATAGCAATGGACTTAGAGGATTACCCATAATAAGTCCTGCACTGTTGTTTGTGTATATTTGACTATTGAATTCAAAATAGTCTTGATTTATGCAAATTTCAAGAAGGTGTAAAATTTCAGATGCAATGATCGGATTTGTACTATTATGGTCTAAAAGATTCTTAACTAATTTCATTTGACGTAAAAAATCTTTTTCCTAGTGTTCCTCCTATAGAAACTTTTGTTTTAGTTTAGAATCTTTTAGACCATAATAGTACAAATCCGATCATTGCATCTGAAATTTTACACCTTCTTGAAATTTGCATAAATCAAGACTATTTTGAATTCAGTAATCAAATATACACAAACAACAGTGCATGACTTATTATGGGTAATCCTCTAAGCCCATTGTTATCAGATATATTTATGAACCAACTTGAAACAACAATTTCTAAACATCCCGTATTTAAACAGTTCTTATATTGGTGGAGATACGTGGATGATATACTAGTATGCTTTACAGGAACTAACAGACAACTTGACCAATTTCTATCATATATTAATTCACTTCATAATAATATTGAGTTTACAATAGAAACAGAACAGAATAACTCCATAAACTTTCTAGATGTAACGATTTCCAGACTACACAACAAACATGAGTTCTCCGTATATCATAAACCTACCCATACTGACACAACTATACACAATTCATCATCCCATCCTACACAACACAAATTAGCAGCCTACCATAGCATGATACATAGACTGACAGAAATTCCCATGACAAAAAATAACTTCGAGATAGAACTAAACATCATTAAACAAATAGCAGTAAACAACGGCTATAACGAACAAACAGTTAACAAAATTTTAAACCAAAAACTCCATAAGAAAGCCCTGAAATTAGTGTATCCACCACCACAGAAAGAACCCAGTACCTTCTGCTCTCTCACATATACTGGCAAGATAACAACAACAATAGCCAGATACATAAAAAAGAAAGGAATAACACCAGCTTTCAGAACTAACAACAACTTAAGCAAATATATTAAGAACAATAAAAGCCGAAAAAGAAAGCAACTACAGAGTGGTGTGTACAAACTAACTTGTGGTGACTGTCCGAAAACGTACATCGGTCAAACTGGCAGAACTTTTGACAAACGGATAGCAGAACACAAAAGAGCATTCAACAATAGAAAAACAGACACTTCTACATACGCACTTCTCCTTCTAGATCATAATCATTCTTTCAATGAAGAGTTTCAAATTCTACATATTCAAAATAAAGGCCTTAAGCTATCTTTTTTAGAATCTATGGAAATTAATAAACTAAAAAATACAGATATAATTCTGAATGACCAACTCGAGACAAACAGCTCCCCACTCCTCAACCTCTTCAGTTGAAGACTTAAAAAGGCAAACACATTGTAAACTATATCACTTGAGAAAGGCACTCCGCCGAAACAGCTGTAGTCACTTAGTTATAATAAATTTTGTGGAAGTATAGAAAACAAACGTTTTCAGTGTTTTATTGTTAAATATAACGCAGGATTGTAATGACTATTTTTAAGAAAATGAAGTAATTTCTTTGCAGAATTGAAGCACTGGAAATATGAAATCATAGACGATGCTGAAGATACCTTGGAGAGCAAGAAAAACTAATGAGGAAGGAGAATCAACAAAGATAAAGAACTGCTAAAAACTGCTAAACACCAGAAAATGTCTTATCTGGGACATATAGTGAGGGTAAATCGATAAAACGAGTTACTTGGTTAAAAAACATTCGTCAATGGACTCAGTAATCAAATCCAGGACAATAAGTATTGCATGTTGCAGGAGATCGGAAGGCAATTGTATAAAATTCGTACATAATTAAATCGGTCCTTCAAGCCATCATTAATCAGTGCAATTATAATTATTAGTTAGTTATTGTGCAAAATTCCGAAAAATCGCTGTGACAATCCAGGCCGCATTTTTCGGAATTTTGCACAATAACTAACTAATAATTATAATTGCACTGATTAATCCGGCTCGAAGGACCAATTTAATTATGTACGAATTTTATACATAAGAAATGTTTTTAGAATAAAAAACTTTTAATGAATTTAAATATAAATAAAGTTTACAAATTGTACATGTTATGTATCTGAATGTTGAATGAATAATGTCCTCGGATTGTCTTCTCGGGGTGTTCGGGGTTGGCAGATGTGGGTAACCAGGTACAAGCCGGTACGGCCGCGCGGGGTGAAGAAATGGTTTACCGTTGCATCTTAAATATTTGTATGCATCTTAAATATTTGTACTACGGGGGTGATCGAACAGTTAAACAGCAATGGTGATCGCCAACGTCGGATAATTATTATAATATGGCACGTGAAGAAGAACAATATTACTGACCATTATGTATAAGTAAAACTTTGAGATTTGAAAAAAATTGGGCTTTAATGGGTTAAAAGTTTTTCATAACTTTCTAGTTAAAAGAGTAAAACACTTTAAACTTAACCGTAAATTGTTGCTCATTTGCATATTGCTGAATATTGATTATTGAATTACTCAGAATTCGCTATTTATTTCAATATTCAGAAACCATATTTACTACCAATGTAGTTAAAATAACAGACATATAATTAATAGATACAAGGAAAATCTATCACGAGTTTTAGTGTATGCAGCCGATGTTTATAATCTACCAATTATAGATGCTCACATAAGCATGAAACACGTTGATAGGCTTACATCCGAAACTTAGCTCGAACTTACCAATTCCTTTATCAATGTTAATAGCCACTCTTAAGGATATTCATAAAAACAAAGTGGAAATAGTGTTACTTTTATTACCGTTAACTATTATTACTGTTATTTAGTGTTAAACGAAGCTTCGTAAAGGAAAAAGGAACTGCTATAAAACTGAATTAGCAACTAACGCAACGCCAGTGATTGAATTTCTTTCTGAAGAGAGCTGTACAGAGGTTTAACTTAATTCTAATTCTTTGTATGGAAATTCCTTTTTAAATATTTCATTTAGCTTTGAATCGACAAGAATGAGATTTAGAGATTATATCCATATTATTTCATTCCATTGTTTGATCAATATGTGGTACATACTGGTAATAACATATGGAGCAGAGACACTGACTCTAACTAAGGCCTCTATTAGACTAAGTAACTGGTGACGCAACTGGTGGCGCAACTAGTGGGACTACCAAATTAAAGCACAAAAAAATACGGGCAACTGGTGGCCGATAATAGCCACCAGCAAAAATAATAAAACTCATTGGAATTGGAAAAATAATAAAATGCAATTGTAAACTTGTTTATTATCAATTTTACGAAAAAAGTTATTCTTCATAAAATGCTCTTCATAGTATAAAATCTAAGATGCAACCATCAGATATCAAATTTTGTGAATTTTATACGAGGTATATAAAAAAATATGAATTTCGCTCAAGAGTAAAGTATCTTTATATTTCACAATATCGAAACATTTTTTTACAAAAAGTTGTTCGGAATTAAAATATATGTTTGAATATGCAATTACATTCTTCTAATCGAAATATTGTGAACTATAAAGGTACTTTACTCTTGGACGAAACTCATATTTTTTAACATACTTAACTCGTATAATTTAACATTTTAACGTATAAAATTGATAAAAGTTTATATATCTACCATGATTGCATCTGCGATTTTAGACCATTCACAGCTTTGTGCAAAGAATACCTTTTTTCGTAAAATTAATAATAAAATACTTATATTGTAATAAAATGATGATGTTAAAAAAATTGCGTATTCATTGCGTATTAAAACATAATTTTTAATTCCAAACATCTTTTCATAATAACAATTTTCGATTTCTGAAATACAAAGGTACTTTTTACATACCATTTTGTTGACATAGGTACCTCGTATAAAAAGGACAAAATTTGATAGCTGATAATTCCTTCTTATATTTTAAAATATGCAGAGCATTTTATAAAGAATAACTTTTTTTCGTAAAATTGATAATAAAAAAGTTTCCCATATGGTTCCAAGTTACGGAGACATACTGTATAACAGCTCAATTTTTGTTTAATTTTCCAATTGTAACGTCACATTCGCGTTCAGCATAATCAAAAACAAAATAGATACATTCCCATTTGATTTTAGATTTATTTTTATCAAAGTAAATCAATCAATAAAGCAATCTGGTGTTATGGAGATGATATTTACTGTCGTTTTCTGTGCTACTTCGATTAATAACTTACTTTGTTTTTCGGTAGATGGCCCTAGTTCATCCGTGACATTTCTTTCTTTGCAATTCGGAAAGGCCTAAAGTGTGGTACACTTCGCGTCAAAAAAAACTGGTACACTTTTTTTTCCCAATGTAAACCTGTGTTCAGACTGGACACAATGGCTCGTGAATCACGGCGTTGTTGCCAGCACAGATAATGGAATTGCACTAAATCTAAATACAAAAAATGACGTTCAAAAATCATGGTGGTGAATCGTAAAACGGGCCATAGGTAACTCAATGTAAAATTCTAAACTGTTAAATTCCTGCTTCCCTAATCATTTTACAACAAAAATCATGAGAAGCTATTTGTATGGGATTAAAATCTGTATTAAAAACAAAAGCTAAAATTGTTCTAGGATTTAAACACATTCCAACATTTTGAAAAATACCTACATATGCCACAGTAGCCATGTGTGTAAAAGTTAGGCCCACGTTATTATTTACCTTATTGTTCGCACACTATTGACTGAATAAAACATCTTTATTATTATTACTTTCTCCTCAACTGAGGCTGTCTTATCAATTTTATTATTTTTTTAAACAAGAAATGATAAAATAAAAATTTTGACAGTTCAAATTGTCAATATTTATAATAACTTCACTGTGACGGAACGCAACCGATACACGTTATGGTAATGTGTGTGGCCTAACTTTGGCGTATTTCTGTGAAAAATTCTTACTATATTTCTCATGATTCGAAAAAAAAATGAATACATTTAATAAAACACATTGAACATTTTCACAGGCGACATTTTCCACCTATGTGCTTAATATTTCAGCAGTTTCGAATTTTATTGTAATACATAATATTTAAGTTTCACAATTGTTCACTGTAAAAGTTATTCATTTTGTATTAATTTCAAATTTTAATTTTTCCAGTGTGTTTTATTTATTAGTATCCCACAACTTTACGAGAAACCCTTCACATTTCTCGATTTTAAATTAAAAATAATAATTTAATGTCATGTCTAGAGTTATTATCTGTCATTCATGTCATATCTGTCATAAATTATAATAGAACACGAATTAATTTATGGGTACTTATTGAGATGATGGAACATTACAAAATTAATAAGAGAATTTTTTAGGATGCATGTTTAAATAAATGTGACTGACTAATCGAGAATGCTCGATGTTGTTTTAATTTTTAGTAAACCTACTAAAAACTTGCGGTCTGCCGCACAGCCCTGCTTTTACCTGGTTTGATATAATATTTTAGTTGAACTGGCAACGTTGCCTAGAAATAAGAATGACATATGTGACAAGACCAATTTACACAACTAGAAAAACACGATTTTCGATTATAAGACTTGTACCAGTTTTTTTTGACGCGAAGTGTACGTGGAAGAATCTGAGAGAGGAGAATATGGGACTACTGATGAGGGGGAAACAACCCCCGAAACCGGTATAGACTCTTCCTGCACTCTCAGATTTGACCATAGTAGGTATTATGCAGCTGCTGCATTTTCGTGTTGCAAAGAAATTGAAAATGTTTATACACGTTTTCAATTCAGTTACTCTTTTGTTTGAGTATTAAGGAATCTTTCTTGTTGGAGCTTTTACCACGCTGAGCAGATGTGTTGTGATATATTTAAAATTCTCTCATCTTAATTTCCTCGGCATCCTGTATGATTTCTAAATTTTGAAAATCTCAGGAGGTGTAACCAAAGAAAGTATTCCACCTGTTGTCAATCTGGTGTTATAGAGACGATATTTATTGTCGTTGTCTGTGCTACTTCGATTGATAACTTACTTTGTTTTTCGGTAGATGGCCTCATCCGTGACATTTCTTTCTTTGCAATTCGGAAAGGCCTAAAGTGTGGTACGTGGAAGAATCTGAGAGAGGTGGATATGGGACTACTGATGAGGGGGAAACAAGCCCCGAAACCGGTATAGACTCTTCCTCCACTCTCAGATATGACCATAGTATTATGCAGCTGTTGCATTTTCGTGTTGCAAACAAAGAAATTGAAAATGTTTATACACGTTTATTTTTATCAATTTACGCTCTTATTATTCAAAATACAGAGTTGTCGCAATGATAAAAAATGTTCGTAAATTCGGGACAAATCTATTCATGCAAATTTTATTTCATTTGAGTGAAATGATATTTTCCATAAGATGTGTGCGGTGTCCTTTGAAAGAAAAATAATGAGAACAATACTGGGCCACAATGTAACAAGAGAGGGAGAAATACGAATGAAAACAAATGCCGAAATTATCGTGAATGTGAAAGATTGGAAAGTTCAGTGCAAGGACAGGAAGAAATGGAAAAGAGTCACGACGACAACAAAGACACATAGCAAGCCATAAATGACAGAGAAGTAATCCACCTCACCCAAGAATAGGATTTTAAACGCCATGGCGTTAGCTATAATCCCTAGGGATTATTAGGGGCGTAAAATTTAGCAGCGTATTAGGGGCGATAAAACACATCCTTACGTCACTCCACGTCGTAGTTCCACTGTTTTCGTCGTGTTCTGACCAATTCGTATGCTTGCACATTAATGCCAATACAAATTTCTGATAATACGGAAGTGTTGCCCACCTGTAATCAATCACTGTAATCAATTCCCACCAGTTGCAAGACTCCTATGAGTTTGTCATGAGTGACTCGGACAAAGGACTTCGAAGTCAATAAAACACACATTATATATCAGTGTCATGTGTAGTGCAATGATTTTCTTCTAAGTCACTTTATCCTTTTTTTTGCGGTCACTGCTCATAATTTTCACAATCTGTACTTGTGTACAAAATCGATTTTTGATTTTTTTACTATTTAGTGTTTGCGAATAAAATCCATTCCTCTTTCTTATTCAACCGACAAAAGACCTTTTCCTTTTCAATTTTCCAGCCGTAGTAATAACTAGTTGTTCTTCTGTAGCACAAAACCAACGCCGAGATAATTTTCAAAGTTTTCCTTGCGATGTTATAATATGCTAATAGCTAAAATGCTGATAAATATGCTAATGTGCCAGAACATTCGGAGTAAATGCATTCCGACAGAGTTACAGCGAGCAACATGAACTTGCCTCTCTCTCTCTCTCTTTCTTTCGTGCTCAGCTAACGTTGCATACAGCTGACCTATTTTACTCTACATCGATTTCGTTTCATTTACAGGATGATTGTTGATACTCTACAAATAATAAAATTTAGCAACAATAACTTGCATCCGATATAGCATTTGCAACAGAATGTGATTTTGTTTCCCATAAACGAGAAGTATCATTTAGTTACATGCCTTTTCCCAATGTGCAAAATAAAATTTGAAGTACACATAATGAAACACAGCTTTTATCAATTCAAATTCACATTTAGCTTTCGTAATCGCTTGGGAGCAGTAGACACTCTGTATAGTTTCACAACTCTATAGGTGTTGTTCTGAAGCTATTTCCTTGTGGCATTTCAGCGGGTGTAATTTCCTCACCAAAATAATTTTTTGCCTGCGTTTGGATGGGTATGTCATAATCCTACAGGTATTTTCCTCACCAAAACTGAAATGGTTGTTTCAGGTAGATTTTACTAAAAGGCATTCAAGGGAATTGTTTATCTTTTATAAAATTACGGTAGGTACCTATAATAATTAATTAATTAATTATAGTATTTTATTTTTAGTCATAATTGGAATTTTGACAAAAATGGCATGTTTAATAGAAAGTAATCGAGGTAAACCTTTACTGCTCTTTGAAAATTTTATTTTTTATAAGGTGAAAGTTTTAAAAAGTGAAGAAGTTTTCTGGAGGTAATAAAACAACTTGTAGTGTGAAATTGTTTACTATTGGAGCAAATTTTACAATGACTAGAAGTAGCCTATACCTATAACATAATCATGAACCAGATCGTAAGAAGATAGATTGAAAAATTGTTTCTAACTCTTGTAAACGTAAAGCCGAAGAGAATATACTGAAAAACCAACAAAAATTATTCGCCAAGAGCTTGCAGCTAATTACAATTTTTTGGTATTTATATCCATATTTCATAATAGTGACGTCATTTATCTGAACGTGATGACGTAGGTACCTAATCGATGATGTTTTTAAATGAGAATAGGGGACGGTTAGTAGCTCATTTGAAAGGATGTTTAATTTTCTATTCAGTAATATAAACATTAAAATCAATATTTATACTAATACAAAAAATAATTTTTGAATTAAATTAATTGACGCAAAAATAAGAATGTATGTAGTTTATTTAACTCAAAATACATTGTACTGCTGTCAGAAAGTAAAAAAAAATATTTATTTCACAAATAGACATTTCTTTTCACTTAAATTAAATCTCAAACAGCCTCCCCTCCTGTCTCTTGGCAGTTTGAACATTTAATGTAAGCGAAAAGCAATGTTTATTTACGAAATAAACATTTTTTTTCTATTTTTAATGGCAGCAATAGAATGTATTTGGAGTTAAATAAATTAAATATATTCTTCTTTTTTCGTCAATTAATTTAATCCAAAAATTATTTTTTTGGCCACCCTGTGTAAATAATTATGTTAATGTTTATATTACTGAATAGAGAATTTAACACCCCTTCAAATAAGCTACCACACAACCCCTATTCTCATTTAAAAAAATCATTGATTACGTGATCACGCCCAGATAGATGACGTCACTAGTATGAAATATAGGCCAAAAAATTGTAATTTAAAAATAAAAATAGACATGTTTCGGGATTTTTCTCCAAAATCGTCCATTTTAGAGAAAATTCATTTATTCCATAATTTTGCCTCTCTCGTATATTATGTATGGCACAATAACTGTACAATATATTATTTGTAATTATTCACCATTCATGGGCTAATTAATGGGCATTAAATTTCTTTATGATACCTACTGTTCAGTATATACTGAAGTAGGCAAGTGGCTCAAACATACTTGTGGTCTTACATTATATAAAACCAGAAGACGTATCAGATTCTTTTGTGTTTGATTTAATGTCATGCAAACCAGAAAATGAAATTTTTTGATTATTGCAGTTTGCAAGTTTGCATATTGCAAAACCTATCAAAGATAAAGATAGCTGAGATCAATGTAGAACATTTATTAATAAGTTATCAGTCTAATCAAATGACTATAATGGCTTTTGTAAAGTGTGTCTCTTATTATAGTAAATATTAAATAAATTATAATTTATACGTTTTACACATTATCTATATTATAAATAAATATTATTATATGTAAGGAAATATGTCTTTTATTCGTATTTCGGATGCTTTCATAATAATCATTCTTAAATTACATCTATATTTTTATTTTATTACCTGAGTGAGTTGGTGAGGAAAATACCTACCGGATCAATACAAACCCTTAAGTTTGGTGAGGAAAATACCTGTCTGAATATATGGTTTTACTGGTTGGTAAGGAATTTACCTCTGCCCTGGCATTTTTATAATTAACTATTTTGATTGGGATATAAGCCACAATTAAATTGAAAAACTAACGTTTCGACGACCAAATAGAATGTCGTTTTCAAAATACAAAATGTTACTAAATTAAACAAAAACGTTGTTGTTTAGTAAAAAATTCTTTTAATAATTTATTTAATCTAACTCATTTATATCGGCAATTCAGACATATACATTCTAAAATAGAAGACTTTAAAATGATATTGCCAATATTTATGAGTTGCGTTCTTGGGACAACTTTACTGAAAGATTCGATTACGACATGAAATCAACCCCAACCCAAGAATATCCGCCACAAAAAAATCATAGCATGTGATCTGTCTTTAAAAAGACAACCAAATGCAACGGTGACAGTAAAATTCTCGTGTTAGAGATTCCATAGTAAACCACGAGATAAAACCAGGAAAAAACATCGTGATACTATCCCGACATGGTAAATAAATAAGAATATGTAAGACCAAATACTTACGATGTCGGGATAGTATCACGAGGTTTTTCCTGGTTTTATCTCGTGATTTACTATGGAATCTCTAACACGAGAATTTTACTGTCACCGTTGCATTTGGTTGTCTTTTTAAAGACTTTTTTTTAGCATACTTTTGACAATATGTGTTCATCAAGTTGATAGTACATTTATATATCATTCAATATGATACTGTCTGTATCCCAAGAACCACAGTACCTCCCCATTAAAGACAGATCACATGCTATGATTTTTTGTGGTGGATATTCTTGGGTTGGGGTTGATTTCATGTAATCGAATGAAATATCTTTCAGTAAAGTCGTCCCAGGAACCCAACTCATAAATATTGGCAATATCATTTTAAAGTCTTCTACTTTAAAATATATAATATATGACTGAATTGCCGATATAAATAAGTCAGATACAATAAATTATTAGAAGAATTTTTTACTAAGCAACAACATTTTTGTTTAATTTAGTAATATTTTGTATTTGGACGACATCCGGTTTGGGCGTCGAAACGTTAATAAAATTAGTTTTTCAATTTAATTGTGGCTTATTTCCAAATCAAAATAGTTAAATCTATAGGTATTCTTTTTCTCATGATCATCTTTCAGTGCGTCACAGTTTTTCGATTTCTTTCTAACGCATTAAATTGTATGTGACAGAAAAAAAGGCACGTCCGTGATTACAGACATTTACAACATTTATTCTAGTTATTCTAGTTGTCGATAGATGGCGCCATAATAAATTTTTTTTTAATTAGATAATAATATTACACATATAATCTGTATAATTTATAAGACAATATAGACTATACAAATCAAAGAAATAGTACATTGTTTACCGGGTAGGAAAAGCTTAACATTCCTGGACGACTGTGAAGATTGCTAAGTCGACGCGCAAGCCGAGACTTAGCAACACAGAGTCCAGGAATGTGGCTTTTCCTACGAGGTAAACATACTATTTTTCCGCAAATCGTTTAAAATTCGACAGATATTGATTGATTAAAAAAAAACGCGATAATTTTATTCCCAAATAAATGGTGCTTTGAAATTCCTAATAAAATTACTTGGGTTACTATGGAAATATCATTTTACTAATATCATTACACTAACAACTGTACGGAAATATCATTTCCTTACAGTAAGGAAATGACATTTCCTTACAGTAAGGAAGTCCTGACTTTTTCTTCAAGAAATTTTGACAGGAATGTCAAAATTTCCTGGCGATTTGCGGAAAATACCATTTTATAAATGCAAGAAACACATTTGATTTGTTTTTATTCCAAATTGAAAATAAAATGTGACAACTGTCAGATTTAACTAAAATGTCATGTTAGAATAAATGTCATAAATGTGTATTATCACGGACTTACCCTTTTTCCTATCATTTGTTACGCACTGATAAATGCTCATGAAAAGGACAATATGATGTTTTTCTAACTTTTACTGTGTTGAAAAATTCTTCCCTGCCTATTCTATGCAGCACTTCTTCGTTTGAGGTATGCGATGTCCATGAAATTTTGAGAATTCTCCGGTAGATCCACATTTCAAAGGCTTCCAATTTATTTGTTAGGTTAATGTGAGGTTAATTTTTTAAGGGTCCATGTCTCAACTGCATAGAGAATAGTCGACCAGACGTAGTATTTTGATAAACGTAGTCAAATTTCGAGTTTTTTTATTTTTCTGAAAGTTCTTTTATTTTTTTGAAAGCTTTTCTGGTCTGTTCTAGTTTCGATCTTATTCCTAGATCAAGATTTAGGCTTCCAACATCAATCCAACATCCCATGTACTTAAATCTATTGACCTGGTCTAAAATGTGCCCATTTATTGTGCAAGGTTGAGGTACGTTTTGGTTTTTTCGGATTGACATCACTTTGGTTTTTTGAATGTTTATTTTTATACCAAATTGCTCAGAGGTCGAGTTAGTCTTGTCGATGAGTCGTTGTAGACCCAAGTCGGAATCCGCAAACAACATCGTATCTGATGCTGTTGGTATTTACGCCATTCACCTTGACTCCATCCTTGGAATCCTCCAGTGCCTCTTTAAATAGAAGCTCGGAGTAGCAGGGGAGACAGAACACACCCTTGTCTAACTCTCCTCCTAATTTCTACTTCTGCGGATGTGGAACCTTCGATCCCAACTCTGGCATTTTGGTTTCAGTACAAGTTATTTAGTAATTTTATGTCTTTTCCATCTAAACATGACTTCTTGCAAACGGTTGCGAGGTCCTGCAAATGCTTTTTCTAGGTCTATAAAGCATATACATAAATTTTTCTGTTGGTGATAGCATTTTTGGGCGAGAACTAGTAAACTGAAGAGGGCTTCTCTCGTTCCTATGCCGACTTTAAATCCAAACTGATCGACTCCGATGATTGTTTCGCACTTTCTATAGATTTGATTATGTACGACTTCTATTATTGTAAATACAACTTATGTGCACCCCTGTATGTCGCGAACAAAAATGCAGACTGTCTAAAATTATTTATGGACTGATCAGCACTCACGTCACACTGATTAGTGTTGTGCAAACTCCTCTGGGAGGATTGTTCGATGAAGAGAGTATCTTGCGAATAACTCAATTTACGTACGCAGTACGTGACGAGCTCAGATGGAGTAAGTTACTTTGAAGAAAAGGGAACTATCTTATATGCCGAGGGAATAAAAGGGTCTTTTTAATTCCGCGATTGTAGTTTCTTGTTTGAGACGAAAAGGAAACTTGAAGTAACACTATGTATTTGCTTGAGTCTACTGAAATTTGGTTTTCGTATTTTCAACTTTGTCTCCTTTGCCTACTTAATCAAGGAAACGCATAATTTTGAGACAATCTGGGAGTTTAATTTTTTATTATGCAGTTTACCAGACAAGTTAGAAATTTATGAAATTATAATAATCTCTATCTATGTAAGGCGTATGATATCGTACCACTGTGTACATTATCGCAAGTCCTGGAAAAATCCCCTATTAATTTAACTTTAATAAGAGCAGTGCCAAAAATTCTATAACAATATTCAAGCAAACATAAAAATCAACAGATTATCCGATAGCTTCATGGTGAATAAGGGACTTCGACAGGGGTGCAGCTTATCGCCAACACTGTTTAAAATCTATATAAATGAGGTCTTGAATAAATGGCGACAATCATGTTCTGGCATGGGGATACAGATAAACGACGACTCAGCACTATACACACTACATTTTGCTGACGATTACGTGGTGATTGCCCAGGATAATAATGATCTAATATTTATGACCGGGAATACAAAATGTTTCCCGGTCAATGTTTCGGGAGTAACAAGACCTGAAGAATATTTCGAGAATACAAAAAATGGGACCTATACGTCAATATAGAGAAAATAAAATACATGTGTATAGGACAGAAAAATGAGTTATAACTAGAGGATGATAATAATATGGTTATCGAGCCAAGCTCTGATTATGTATACCTTGGAACGAGAATCCAATAAAGTGGAAGGACAGAATTATAAATAGAGGAAAGAATTATGAAAGGAAATAAAGTAATAGGAGATTTGAACTCACTTTAGGCTTACTGGATCCAGAATAGGGCAGGCCAGAACCGCTTTCAGAAGGATGTCCAAGGTGTCGTGTAATAGAGACCTAAAATTGGCATTGAGGATCCGCCTACTTTGCTGCTACGTGTTCTCGATCTTATTTTGTGATATCCAGTTTTGGACCCAATTGAAATACCAATATTTGGTATTTCAAGTTTTTTAACCGTGCTGTGCGTCATAGTAGCTTTCCATAATATTATATAGCATAGATCTGTTAGCGTTTGAAGTGGTTATTTATATTTAGTGTCATTCTGAATTTGTAGCTCTAAAGTCGAATTGAGGTGTCATCATCTGGCAGCTTAAGTTTTAAATTTTTTTTGTGTTTTTGATAAACAGGTCAGATTTACATGTTTTATTGTAATAACTGATTTAAATTATTAATACATATAGCCTCTATACTCAATAAATCTTATTTTTTTTTGATATTTTTCTTCACTTCATTTATTATGGGTAGGTAATTTGCTTTCTTCTTCTTAAAGTTCCATCTCCTAGCGGAGGTTGGATATCATAATGGCTATGGTCACTTTGTTGGATGCTGCTCTGAACAGTTGTAATGAACTACAGTTAAACCATTCTCTAAGGTTCCTCAGCCAGGAGATGCGTCTTCTTCCTATGCTTCTTCTTCCTTGGATCCTTCCTTGCATAACTCTCAGCAGCTCATATTTCTCTCCTCTGGTAATGTGACCCAAATATTCTAGTTTTCTTGTTTTTATACTGTTCATAATTTCTAACTCCTTATTTAAACGTCGTAACACTTCAACATTGGTAATCCTTTGAACCCACTGAATTTTCAACATTCTTCTGTAACACCACATTTCGAACGCTTCTATTTTTCTTATGTGTTGCCTTTTCAATGTCCAAGCTTCCATTCCGTATAGTAATATAGAAAATATGTAGCATCTTAGAGCCCTCAATCTGAGAGGCAACTGAAGGTCTTTGTTTGTAAGTAGTGTCTTCATTTTTATAAATGCTTGCCTTGCAGTTTCAATTCGGACTTTAATTTCTTTGCTTTGGTCATTTTTATCATCAACCCAGGTTCCTAGATATTTGTATGTCTTTACTTTTTTTATTTGGGTTTGCTCTAGTATTAACCTTTCATTTTCATTTTGTGTTTTTGAGACAATCATAAATTTAGTTTTTTTCTTGCTTATTTTGAGTCCATATCGAATGCAATAATCGTTAATTATATTTAACAATTCTTATAGCGACTCCAGGGTGTCTGCCATTATAACGGTGTCATCAGCGAATCTTATGTTATTTACTATTCTTCCGTTTATAGAGATTCCATCACTTAGTTCCGCTATCGCTTCCTGAAATATGGCTTCACTGTACACGTTAAACAGTAGCGGCGACAGTACACAACCCTGTCTTACCCCTCTCTTTATATCAATATTCTCGGACTTTTATTCGTCTATCTTTATATTAGCCTTTTGATTCCAATACAGATTGATGATAATTCGTAAGTCTCGTCTGTCTATATCTCTGTTTTTCAATAATTCTATTAGTTTTTCATGTCGGACTCTGTCGAACGCTTTTTCGAAGTCGATGAAACAGGAATAAATATCCAGGTTCATATCTAAGCATCATCTCTTGTTCCAAGTTCTTTGCGAAACCCAAATTGGGTATCATCCATATCATTTTCTAGCTTTCTGTATAATGTAATTTGCTTATAACACCTTTTTAATTTTATTTTTTAACTTTTATAATAATATTATATATTATATTAGTAGCTAATGAGTTAATAAAACATGTTTTTTTATATTCTTGTATAACTTAACACATTATTTTGTTTATAAACAAGTAGATCACAAAAAATTTTTAAGGGGTGCTCTGAGCACCCCACGTGGCAGTTTACGTCTTGCAAAGCCGCGTGGCAGGTGCCGGGTTAATACTCAACGGAAAGACCGACGGAAAAAGCGGAACGGGTAGGAAGAAATATTCATGGCTCCGAAACGTTCGTCAATGGACTGACTGGCTTTTCAGCAGATGAATTATTACATGCCGCGCAAGATCTATAACGATATCGGCAAATTGTCATGGAAGCTACCCACGCCTAAAATTTTGGGCACGGTACTTAAAGAAGAAGAAAAAATAAAAAATCATAAACTCACCATAAACTGCTGTCTTTAGCACACACCATAAACACACCATTTCTATTCTAAAATAAAGGGTTATTAAACCGCTTAATATAACTATATTCTTAAGAGAGAAAAATGTACACTGTCCGTGAGACTATCTGCCAAACCGACCACAATTAACTGTCTTGATAGTAGAACTATTGTTCTTGCAACAATGTACTGTTTCTAACCTTTCTTGTTTAATTATATCTTATCCAATAAAGTAATTATCGACCAGAAAGATATCAAAGAAATTATTAGAAATATACATATTTTGATGTGGTACGCTTGGCCAACGGTGCGTAGATCCTCCAGTGTTTATTTTAAAGTGTCTCAATCCATTAGGGAAGTGTTTTGATGTTCTAAACATCTTCCATGTTATGTCTTTTGTTGTTATGCATTTTATTTAGTAAATTAAGTGTAGAAATTTGACTTACTTTTTGATGCTTCTTCATTAACGCCTAGAATACAAACAAGAATATTTAAATAGTATTTAAACAAAATAATTAAAAATGTTAATGAATGAATAATAAAATAAAAACAGGTTTAATTAATTAAAATAATACCATAAAACCGAATCACCCACGTTAAAAAAAACGAAAAGAAAATAATTTGTCTGCCTTCCTAATGAAAACAAGAAAAATTCTCGCATATTTCTTTCAATAACAATGTACTTAATGGAGTTGTTTTGTGTTTCAAGAGTTTTGATAATTTCTAATACTTTAATATAAGTATCTCTGAGGCTCTCTTTAGCATATAGACAAGAGGGAAACGGCGGGTTCTTTGGAGAAAATATTCCCATGAGATTTTTTTGCATAATCACATTCGTGAGACATTCCAGAATAAGATTCAAGAAGTCGCCCACGCGAAAAGTGGTCCAAATTTTTTTTTAATAATTTTTTTTAATCAAATTGCAAAAATCAATATTTTTGGCTGGAACAATTTTTTTTAGGTGTTTTGGACCATTCTGGATAAAAAGGTCTCGTATAATTTTTCTCTAAAGTTAATCGTTTTCAAGGTAAAAGCATTTTAAAATTTAAAAAAACGGAAAATGGCGATTTTCAAGGCTTTATAACTCAGTTAAAAGTTATTATTATGAAAGTCAGAGAGTAACTAAATCAAAGTTTAAAGCCCCCCCTACAAGATCCTGAAAAAATTTTCGTGATTATTTGATTACTACGCTGTTATTTTTAAGTAAAAATAATTAGCGCCATGCACGTATTAGGCGGCCGTCCATGATGAGTGCGAAAGAGATGTCATTCAGGCAGTCCAATGGCGCATCTCATTCGCACTCACATTTACAGTCGCGTCAATACGATCTTACCACTCATTATTATTAATAATTAAAAATACAGCTTAGTAATAAATTAATGACACCAATTTCTTCAGGATCATGAAGGGGGCTTTAAATTTCATTTAGTCACTCTCTGACTTTCATAATAATCATTTTTAACCGAGTTATTAAATCTTAAAAATGGCAATTTTCGCGTTTTTCAAATTTTAAATTGCTTATAACTCGAACACGATCAACTTTAGAGAAAAATTATAAGAGACCTTTTCTGTCGGGAATAGTCCGAAAAATCTAAAAAAAAATTCTCTGGGCCGAAAATATTGATTTTTGCAATTTGATTTAAAAAAAAATTGTTAAAAAAAATTGGACCACTTTTCGCGTGGGCGACTTCTTGAACCTTATTCTGGGGTGTCTCACACGAATGTGATTATAAAAAAAAATCTCATGGGAATATTTTTCCAACGAACCCGCCGTTTTCGGCTTGTCTAATACAAGTGCTATTTCAACGATGTAGAGACGTGAATTACAATATCTTGCATGCTTCATTGATTAGCACAAAGCGTTCGATACAGTAAAGCACGACAAGCTGATGGAGATATTAACAAAAATATTAGCATAAGCACCTATGATTTAAGAATTATTAGCAATCTTTACTGGAATCAAACAACTTCTATCCGTACAGATCAGGAAAATCCGATGAGATCAAAATCAAACGTGGAGTCCAACAGGGATGTACACTATCACCTCTGTTATTCAACCTAGACTTTGAGGAAATCTTTTAAGAAGCAGTAGATGATGTTGAAGCCGGAATTTAATTAACAAAGAATGTATCAATAACATTAGATACGCGGACGATACGGTGATATTCGCTGACAGTTATGAGGCCCTCCAGATCACAGAAGTAAACCAGATATATGGACTTTCACTAAATATTAAGAAAACCAAAATGTATGAAGATCTCTAAGAAGAAACATCAATTTGAACAAATCAGTGTCAATGGTCAACGAATAGAAGTAAAAACATCATTCCTATACGGTTGTACGGAGTTAAGTCGTGGACTCCCACAGAGGCGGCTTGCAAGAAAATTGAGACTTTAGAAATGTGACTTTATCATCAAATCCAGAAGAGATTTTCTACCGACCACGTTAGAGGTAAGGTAATGGATTTTGACAAGAGCTATGAGTCATGCCCATTCAGTACACAAGTTTACGTGTTATTTACAAGGTCATAGCTCTTGTCAAAATCTATTATATCTAGCTCGAATTCTTTGACGAGTCGAATGAAAGTAATTTATATAATAGTTAATAGTTTTTTTATATAACTCCAGGAAATGAGACCCATAACCCGGGGTACCAGTTGCCCTGCATACCATCGCCGACATGATATTAGTGTTCAACGACCCCAAAACCATCCAGTACCGACTTTGCACTGATTTTGTATCGAATGTCCAAACATTATCCGTCCTGAGCACTAGCTGCCTAAGAGCCCATCGCCTTCATGATATTCCTGATCAAAAACCCGTAACGTATTTGCAAAAATGGCTAATCAAAAAAATGGCTAAGTTATTCAAATGTCATGATTTATCATTGCCCATAAAAGTCAGGTTACTGCGATGTTATAATATCTTTCCTATACTGTTGTACGGAGTTGAGTCATGGGCTCTCACAGACGCCACCTGCAAGAAAATTGAGGCTTTTGAGATGTGGCTTTATCGTCGAATCCTGAAAATATCCTATACCGACCACATTACTAATCAGGGTGTTTTGTTGAGAATGCAAAAAGAAAAAGAGCTGTTAATCAAAATAAATCAGCCAAAATCGAATACCTCGGTCACATCATGAGAAACACCGGAAGATATGGACTACTGCAACTAATCTTGCAAGGAAAAGTGGAGGGAAAACGAAGACCAGGAAGGCGAAGGATTTCCTGGCTGAAGAATCTACGCACATGGTACAACACAACCACTACAAATCTTTTTAGAGCAGTGTGCAAAGTACAGATTGCCATGATGGTCGCCAACATCCGAAACGGATAGGCACTACAAGAAGAACGTATTTGCATTGATTTTATATCGAATTTCCATACCTCACAGATAATTGCTGTTATGATATTGGTGTTTAGTGAGTCCAAACCCCCGAGTAGTAATATTGAACTGATAACTGATTTCCGTCAATGATTTCCAAATTACAAATTTATCATTTGTTATCACTTCGAAATGAATTTTGGAATATGCATTTTCTTTGTTCAATAATGCAATTTTCATTTTGTCGTCATCACTTTAGCTCACAAAGTTTCCTAAGGCCCTTACGAATCGAATGCTACAAGTTTCATTGATACAACTGCAAAAATTTGATAGGTTTATCGCTTCATTCCCTCACCTATTAGAAAATCGTTCTAAATGAAGTCTTTTGGGAACGACTTTCGAAGCGGAAATCGAAACATTAACATAAATCTATTTTTTCTACAACCGTGTTAAAAATGCAATTTTTAGCACTCCATGCGTGCGTTAAAAATGTTACTTTAAGGCACTAGTGCTTTAAAATATTTTTAAGGCACTGCAGTTCGTATTGACCGTATAGACAATTTTGATGTAATGTCAAAAAAATATAAAAATGGAATGTCAGTCAAGTTCAAGTAAAAGTTTTTGTAGATATTGTCCTGTAATTACGTTTGTAGAAAAAATATTGTATGATATGCGTGTTAAAAAGTATATTTTTAAGGCACTCATGTGAATTGCAGAACTCGCTATCGCTCATTCTGCAAACTTTCACATGCGTGCCTTAAACGTGTACTTTTAACACTTATATCATAAATAACTTAAATTTATTTAATAACTAAATTTATTTATTTATTTCATTTAACTTATTGACGATTTATGTAATTTTAGTAAATTGGATTGTTACTGTTTTGTTTTTTTTTACTATTTATAAGCTTTGTCGATAAAATTGTAAAATTTTTCATGGCAATAAAGCATATTTCTATTCTATTCTATAACTATTAAAGTAAAATTGTGGCTTATTCCCCCAGTAAAAGTAGTAGAAAATAGCTTCAAAACAATATTAATTTTCTTGGTTTAATATTCATTACAGAAAGAAATCATCAGCGATATTTTGAGATGACACCTTTTAAGATAAACTACAGAAATAAAATTGAGACCGACTCGACCGACCGTCGGTGATCAAAATACAAAATCGTTTTATCAAGTTATTTCCAAAGAACAATTTCAGTTGTCGTTAACCTCTCGAACCGTGATCTTGCACTCCGAGGATAAACTCGTTTTGGCCAGAGGCTCACTTCTCTTTCCTTATGTCTTTCTCTTTCTCGAGCGAGAGTGACTTAATAGCACTCGAAGATCGCGCTTAAAGAAGCCCGCACTTTTTGAACAGATTTCGGCTCACGGATCAAAATTATTGTAGAATGAGTCAAACGTTTTCTACGGCCATTGCTTCGAAAATATGTGCGCCACAAGACAAAGGCCGATCTAAAGGATTTTTCGATATTTAAAATAATTTTATTAAAAAAATCCTTTATAGAAGGTAGGTTTATTAAAAAGATCCCTTTCGGGCTACATCACAAGATGATTTCGGAATGAAAATTCCATCTTTAGTGCTTGTACTAAGTATTCATGATTAAACCCACTAAAAATATATGGATGAAAATCATTTAAATGTTATAAAATTGTTAATGTATTATATTGTTGCTGATACTATTATACGATTTTAAATTTTAAGGGCGTACGCGCAACATTTCGGCTGCAATGATTTTTAAATGCATTGATTTTTTTCGAATCTTGGGAAAACTAATGAACATT
The DNA here is from genome assembly GCF_917563875.1 of Diabrotica virgifera virgifera. Lineage (NCBI taxonomy): Eukaryota > Metazoa > Arthropoda > Insecta > Coleoptera > Chrysomelidae > Diabrotica > Diabrotica virgifera. The sequence goes on along the minus strand of NC_065445.1, from coordinate 1,485,835 downwards.
TTTTAAAAATATATCCGCAGAATGAAAGATTACATTATTACCGAGGGCCGAAAGTCCCTTAGACTAAACAAAAAGTTTCTGTTTACCTACCTTTTCTACTTTTTTTGTTCAATATTAAAGACAGTTTCATGTTAACAAGTTTATGAAAAAACTTTTTGATATTTTTCAAATATATCGTTATTTAAAAAAAGAATGTGTGTGTACTTTGTATGCACGTAAGAAGTTATACTTCTATTATATGATTTCAACGAAATTAATATATTTTAAACAGTTTAATATTTTACATTTTAATATTTTTTTTTTATATTAAACTCATAAAATGTGTAAAAAAATAAAAATTTGCATCGGGGATCGAACCCGCTTATGTTAGGGTGATTTGGTTGGAAATCAAAGCGCCTTAGCATTTAGCTACGCCCGTCATGTGGGAAGATTGACCAACTGAACGTTTTAAATTTTTTGACAGTTCTGAATTTAATCAAATTAGTTTGATTTTTGTGGAATTAAAATATTAAAATACAACAAAACATAGAGTAAGAAAACAATATATTATATGAAGATTGGTAGAAATTTTGTTGGTAATCAAATTATGTAAATGAAAGCCTTACCTACAAGGTAGGTACTTACATTTTACATTCTCAAAATAGGTACCTATGTAATTTTTTATTACAATACTGAAACATTTACAATTACGTACCTGTTGCTTTTAAAAACAATTTAAAAAGTCACTACAATTATAAACTTGCTTTTGTTTCTGTCCTCACAACAATAAAAACTAATATACACAACATTTGTTTAACTATAACCGACATATTGAACAATTATTGACATGTCATTGTAATTAACCAATCAGAGCACGTATAACACTTCAGTTGCGCTCAGGACCAAGACTTATTTTATTTACTAACCTACTATTTTATTCAGGAAAACATTCAACCCAAACCAAATTTTTAGAAGAGAACTTTTTAAGTTTTCTAAAAATATTAACTTTTGAATGAATGCAGCCTATCAAAAATCAGTTATTGCTGTTAGATTATTTTATTAGTTTATTAAGTATTTCAATTCCTAACAGTCAGCGTATAAATAAATTATTGTAAATTAAGTCTATTAAGTCTTATATCCATAAATTCCGAGTCAGGTTGTGCAGAAAACGTAAGTGAAACAAATAAATCGCCACTTGAAAACCTAATTTCTTCATTCTCATTTGATCATTATCTTTGATGGAATATATCACTGTCTTCTCGCACTAAAATAATGTAAATAGCACTCCTATAGATGGTGATGGTATTTAAGATTTTACACAGTGCTTACCGGTCATAATACCTGGTTTATGCAATTCGATAAATAATCATTTTAGACCAGGCTTTGATACAGCCTGAATCATGCACACGTATTTCTAGAAAGTATATTCCAAGAATTAATACTGCTACTTCTGCAATTTGGGAAAAAGTGTGCGGGAATGTGAATTTACAATCCTAATGAAGATACCGACAACAATGATTGTGAATATACATAGTTCTTGATTACACTGCAAAGAAGTAATGTTTTCAGTATGTATCAGTTAAAACCGTATTTTTGCTTGTCTTGGACAGTACTTCAAATATTGGGAGAATATAATTTGCTATTAATTTTTTCAGTATAGCGGACCGTTTAAGTCAAGGCTAAGGCTTTTAGTTCAGAGAAATAAGGAAAAAAAATATCCTGTTGGTGACACAACCCCCTCCAGGCCGAAACCAAATTTTTTGAGTAGTATGGACATCTATAATAATAACCTATATGTTTCCTGCAGCTGATTTTGATGATATACATAGTGTAACAAAATAATTATTGACCTACCCTCGTATACCAGCTCCCGTCTCCGGACAGACAGAACACTATCGATGTTTCGAGATACGCCGATGCAGCGACGATGACGTGCAAGCGGTCACATGGACATAGCTGGAGATATATAGATATTTCTGGAATATCTGTATCGCATATATAAATAGGACATATTTGTAAATAGAGTTAGTCTTAAGCTAAAGTTTGTAAAGTAAACTTGTATAAATAAAAAATAAAGTCGTATATAAATTACGAACCGCTAGTTTTATTGTAATTAGAAGTAATTACACTAATCACGCTACAGTGGTGTTAACGGTGTGGAGTGTAAATAAATGAAAAGTAAAAAAAAAAGACTTTTGAACTTTATTCGTCGAGAATAATCGGAGTGCGTTAATTGTTCGGTATTCGGAAAGACTTTTAAAAGACTTTTGAACTTTATTCGTCGTTAATAATTGAAGTGCGTTGATTGTTCGGTATTCGGAAAGACTTAGACATTTTGAAAAGTACGTGTGTGCCGACCAAAGATGTTGCTACAAGAACTGACCATAAAACAGCTCCGTGAACAATTAGAAGAGTACGAATTAGACAGCAGTGGGTGCAAGATAGTCCTACAAGCACGACTCAAGGATGTCCTCACGAAGAACGGAGATGACCCAGAGACGTTCCACTTCCAGTCAGCAGAACAAGTAATCTTATCGAAATTAAAAACTGTTTCTGAAACGATCGACGAGACTTCTCAAAAGATCGATGAAACTTCTAGACAGAACAACGAGAAATTTGAAAGTGTTTCTCAAAAGATCGATGAGAAATTTGAAAGTGTTTCTCAAGTAATAAAAGACGTTTGTAGACAGACCGACGAGAAATTTGAAGAAGTTTCCAGAACATTCGATAAGATACAGAAAAGTGTAGACGACAATAAAGAAATGCTAGAAGAGAAGATCAAACAACTAGAGAGCATGATAACTGATACAAAAGTACAACCATCAGTTAATGCAGTAGCTTTAGATCTTGTAGTGAAGGATGAAACACCGAGAGACGAAACATCGCATCATATGAGATTTAAATTACCACCATTCGATGGGAAGTCCTCTTGGTCCATATACCTTAGACAATTCGAAGCTATTGCGACCGCCAACCATTGGACCGAACAAGAAAAGGCTGTTTCCTTGACTGCTGCTTTGCGAGGTGATGCTGCAGATATATTAAGATCAATTCCTAAGGGTCAAGAAAAATGTTACCAGACCTTGTTCACTCGTCTAGAAAAACGCTATGGAGATGCCCATCTACAACAAGTATACAAAGCACAACTGCGAAGTAGAAGTCAACGAGCAAGTGAGAATCTGCAAGAATTTGAAGCAGATGTGGCTCGTGTGGTGCGGTTGGCTTATCCAGAGGTGCCAGACAGCGTTTTAGAAGAAATTGCAGTAGATACCTTCGTCAATGGGCTGAAAGATAATGAACTACAGAAAGCTTTACGACTAGCAAGACCGAAAGTTTTAGATGAAGCACTTGCTATTGCATTGGAACACGAAGCAGCTAGCCAAGCTTCACGAAACAATCGAGTAATAACCGTGGAAAAAGGCGATAAGAGAAAAGATGAACGTGTGGTGGAAATGGTACGGAGGGTGATTCGTGACACGATGCCGAAGAGACGCATGAAGAGGGCTGGAAGAGTTGGTTCAAATGCTGATGCCCTTTCGAGACGACCATGCAGTGCGAATTGTAATCACTGTGCCAAATTAGAGGAACGATTTTGCCCCGTGAGACGAACCACCGTAATTAATGAGCAATGGCAGCCCCAACAGTTACAAGACGCCCAAGAAGATGATCCATGTATAAAAAGAGTATTGGATTGGATGCGGCAAGGTGAGAGACCTAGTTGGCAGAACATTAGTGCATGTAGTCCAGAAGTCAAGGCCTACTGGAGCCAATGGAATTGCCTGGTACTAAAAGATGATCTTCTGTACAGAACCTTTGAGAACGATGATGGTACAGAATCTAAGCTTCAGTTAATTGTACCTAAAAGTAAAGTGTCAGAAGTATTGCGTCAGTTGCATGACGGTACATCAGGTGGACACTTTGGTATTACGAAGACTCTGCAAAAGGTTCGAGAACGGTTCTATTGGGTGAACTGTAAAGATGATGTAAGGAGATGGTGCCGAAAATGTGAACCGTGTGCATCCGGTAATGATCCGGTTGGTAAAAAGAGAGCACCCATGAGACAGTACAATGTTGGAAGTCCTATGGAAAGAGTAGCTATCGACATTGCAGGTCCATTTCCAGAAACCGATGCTGGAAATAAATACATCCTGGTAGCCATGGATTATTTTACAAAATGGACTGAGGCCTATGCATTACCAAATCAAGAAGCTGCTACCGTTGCAGAGGTACTTGTTAAAGAATTCTTTAGCCGATTTGGTGTTCCCTTGGAGATCCACTCCGACCAAGGGCGAAACTTTGAGTCAGCTCTTTTCCAAAACGTTTGTAAATTGATTGGTGCCAATAAGACCAGAACAACACCCCTGCATCCTCAATCAGATGGGATGGTCGAGAGGATGAACCGAACGATGGGTCAAACACCAACCTGCCTGATGTTGGGTCGTGAAGTTCGGTTGCCCTGCGACCTAGAGTTTGGCTGCGGACCTTCCGAGGAACATGTTGCAGGCGAAGACTACGTTGACCGCCTGAAATTACGAATGAACAACATTCATGAACTTGCCCGACAACACATCCAGATAGCCAGTGACAGAATGAAAGATCAATATGATTCTCGATGCAAGAATGAAAGCTTCGAAGTAGGTGATCTTGTCTGGCTTTATAATCCGCAACGTCGTCGAGGCTTGTGTCCTAAACTGCAAAGACAATGGGAAGGTCCGTATGAAGTTAAGAAGAAAATAAATGACGTAATATATAGAATTAAGAAGTTGCCAAACGGTAAACCAAAAGTTATTCACATAAATCGTCTTGCACCATATGCTGGCTCAAATGAAACAGAAGAAGCACGAGTCCTCCAACAGGAGATGAAAGATGTCGCACAGCCAAGTTTTAATCAATTTATGTCAAATTACGCAGAAAGAAAGAGTGCTAGATTCGGCGTGACCACAGAAGTTCAGCAAGATCTGTTTGGTGTTCCAGAAAACGTCTCTCTAGCCCACTGTGTTGCACAAGACCTCGAGATGACTAAAGGAATCTCGTCCGTATTCAATAGAAAGTTCGGCCGCCTGGACGAGTTAAGGAATCAACAACCTAAAATTGGAAGAGTATTGCGATTGGAAGATGGTCCTCGATCTTTGCTGTATATAGTGACCAGGAAGTCTTATACGGACACGCCAAGCTACGAGAACATATGGCGTGCTCTAACTAATTTGAAGAAAATGGTCTGTAATTATGACATCAAAGATTTGGCTTTACCAAAAATTGGCCATGCAGTAGAAAATCTGGATTGGAAGATTGTGAGAAGCATGCTGGAAGTGATCTTCAGAGAAACTGGCGTACGGATTACTGTGTGTTGCATGAACCCGAAGATGTCATACCCTTCAAAGACAGTAGACTGTTACTTCTTTTCTAGGGGTGTATGCAGAGCTGGAGAATCCTGTAGATTCCGCCATCCTGGGCCATCTAGAGTTGCTGATCGGGACGCTCAGATCTTAAGAGGGGAGCAGTGTAACAAAATAATTATTGACCTACCCTCGTATACCAGCTCCCGTCTCCGGACAGACAGAACACTATCGATGTTTCGAGATACGCCGATGCAGCGACGATGACGTGCAAGCGGTCACATGGACATAGCTGGAGATATATAGATATTTCTGGAATATCTGTATCGCATATATAAATAGGACATATTTGTAAATAGAGTTAGTCTTAAGCTAAAGTTTGTAAAGTAAACTTGTATAAATAAAAAATAAAGTCGTATATAAATTACGAACCGCTAGTTTTATTGTAATTAGAAGTAATTACACTAATCACGCTACAATAGTTATAAACAAATGAAGATAAAAAACGGTAAATTTTCGCTTTTTTCGTATATTAGCAAAAAGTTAAGCATTTTGAAGAAATTTGAGAGTAAGAAACTTAGAAATCGTATACAAAAACTTCAATATGGCATTTGCTGAATATGTCTATCCTTATTGGTTGCATAGAAAATTGCAAAATATATCATAAATTTTGAGATTTTATAAATATTCATAACTTATGCAAAAATTAACTTAGAACCTTCTTATTACACGGAATGCTGAGACTTCTAGTGCTTAAATCGTACCCTAAATTTCAAAGAAATTAGTCAAATAGTTTAAATGTTATTTAATTTGTTCATCCCAAATTAATTTTTTTTTGCAACACTATAAGTCAGAAAATGATGAAGTTACAGTAATACTTTGGATAGTTTATGAAAGAAGAAGATTTACACTATTAATTTAATTTAAAAAAATGACAAAAAATAGTTCTAAATATTGCAAAATTATTTTGCAAGAACATGTGAATTAAAAAAACGGGGGGGCGGCGGCTAACTTCGTCCCTAAGGACAATTCTTTTTCTTTCTAAATGTGTATAAAAATTCAGTCTTTCTAAATATGAAAAAATAATTTTTCTACGGGTAACGGTTAAAGAGTTATTCTAATTGTTTATAAGTAAGCAAAAAATCGATATGTTTTTGCAAAATAATTTTACACCGTTTAAAATTACTTTTTGTCATTTTTTTAATTAAGTCAATATTATAAATGTTCTTCTTTCATAAACTGTCCGAAGTATTACTGTAACCTCATAATTTTCTGACTATATAGTGTTGCAAAAAAAATAAATTTGGGATAAACAAATTAAATAATTTTTAAACTATTTGACCAATTGCTTTAAAATTTAAAATATAATTTAAGCACAAGAAGTATCAGCATTCCGTGTAATAAAGAAGGTTCTAACTTAATTTTTCAATAAGTTATGAACATTTATAAAATCTCAAATTATGACTTATTTTGCAATTTTCTAAGCAACAAATAACGAAAGACATATTTAACGAACGCCATATTGAAGTTTTTTATACGATTTATAAGTTTATTATTTTCAAATTTGTTTAAAATACTTCACTTTTTAGTAATAGACAAAAAAAGCGAAAGTTTACCGTTTTTTGATATTTATTTGTTTATTGTATATCATCAAAATCGGCTGCAGTATAGCTATAGGAAACATAATATACGCTATTACTATAGATGTCCATACTACGCAAAAAATTTGGTTTCGGCCTGGAGGGGGATGTGTCACGAGAAAAATCTTATTTATCTGGACTATTTCATCCCTAATCCAAAATAGGAGTTGTTTTCTTTATTCAGTTTATGAAAATGTCAAAAATAAGTGTCATGTGGAGCAGTGTAAATTACAATGTAATACGATAAGATGGCTTGATATTATGTAAAGCAGCCAATATAGTCCATAATTTTAAAATACGACCAAATAACACGTCGAAATGCAGACAAGCTCGAATCTAGCCTACAGCCATTAATTTTTGAGTGTCACAGGTTGAATGGATAGATATTTTTAAGAACTCTTCACGGGGGGCACCACCTTCACTTTCACAATTTACATTGTTATTTTGACAAATAGTGCTCGGGTTGGGCAAAAAACCACCGCCGACTTAAATTTTTCAATTTCACTTGGGCCATTTTGAAATGTCGAGGCATGATACATGCCTTAACAGGGTGAAGCATAGTAGCGTTACTAAAATGTTATCATTGATCAAATTAATTGTAATGACATAGATAATGGTACATTATATTATACTGTTTCATCATTTATATCTACCATGCATAAGAAAGGCAGAAGGGATGAGAGTGACAACTAGAGAGGCATCGGTGTGACAAATTCAGTCAGTAAAATATAGGAAAAAATGGTGAAAGGTAAAATAGGAAATGAATTGAACTATTGATGCCTTGCACAGATTATTGAAAAGAAAGTTGTCACTAACCAGGAAGTATATTTGTTAACTTGAAAACTGCATATGACAATATCCCATAAAATAAACTGAATCGTTTTGATTGAGGATTGGATTTCAGAAAGCTGTGTTAACAATGGGTGTCAAAAAACGCTAAAAATAGAATAAAAATTGATTTTGTCGTTAATTCACCAATACGGATGATACTTGGGTCTATCACCATGATCCTAAATCAAAACAAGAGGCGAAAGAGTGGTGTGACCCTTGTTCTTCAACTCCGAAACGGGTTCGTATCAAAAAATCGGCCAAGAAAGATTTTAACATCAGATTTTTAGTAAACGAAAGGAATTTTTTCCGTTGATTACTTAAAAACTAGTACAACAATAAATTCTGAATATTATTTTAAACTTTCAGATCAGCCGAAAGAAAAAATTCGTGAAGACATGATTTGTAGAAAAAAATTATTTTTTATCAGGACAATGCACCCCGTGTCATATGAGCATTTTGACCAGTGTTGCCAATCGCATTTCCCTAGATTATCCGATGATGGCTTGAAAAATATCCGATTTGTCACGAAAATCAATGTTGCCAATGTTATTCTTTTAGTCCCCTTAACAACCATCAAATAACAAAATCCGTTGTTCGTACGCCAATCAGTTGATTGTAATCAATTATCATTATGATAATTAACATAATTGATTGATCAATTAATTATTAAAATAAAAATGTGTACCATTTTTATTTTATTTTTCGTATTACTTCCTAGAGTAACCAGGTGCATTTTTCAGTTGGAACTTTGCCGGCTGCAGACGGGGGATGTGAATTGCAAGGTGTAGAATTCCTTCCCTTTCGTCTTCACTGCAGCATCCATATGACTTGCAAATTATAGAAGTCTTGGAGGTGTTACCATGAAAATGTACCAATAAGTTTTCAATTTAAAAATCTTTTAGTGATTTTTAATATTTTTCAATATTATTAATTTACTATTAGGATTGAAAACTTGCTTCGTCAATTAATTATTATTCATCAATTAACGTAACAATTATTAACATAATTGATTAATTAATCAAATAATCTCATAATTGTAATCAATTGTGTTTTCAGCAACCCAATCAAAGTTGACATTGACAGTAATTAAATATTTGATAATGATCAGTTGATTCCATTTCTGATTAGCGTTCGAAAAACCGGCCCTTTAATCTACTGGATTCTCTATTTCACAGTTTAAAAATTTTCGTTTATAGATGAAACCTCGTATCCTAGCTGATTATTACCTAATTCATGTACGTAAATACTATTTACTTACTATTATTATATTATTCGTATTTTGTATTATCGTAAGCGTTAAATTCTAAATAAATAAATAAATCTAAATATTTCATTATTTGGATCGTTATATTAATTTATTATATTTAAGTAAAAAAAAAACACTTTTAAATATTATTTTATTAAAACGTAATAACTACCTAAAACTAGGTACTGGAAAAATAAATAATAAATAAATCAATACAAAATAAACTACAGCTACATTAATAGCATAGGCGCAAAATTTCTGGTCAATGCTTTTAAAATGTATTATTTTTTTCGAGTCCTGAGAAAGCTAATAAGTACTATTTAAAAATTTAAACGCAGAATGAAATATTACATTATTACCGAGGGCCGAAAGTCCCTGAAGACTTCTATAATTTTTATTCTAATACGTTACAGGGGTAAAAGGAGAAGAGAATATTAAGTGTGATTTTTAATTTCAAATATCTCATTCAAAAGAAACATTTTGTTTATTCTAAGTGACTTTCAGCCCTCGGCAATAATGTAATCTTTCATTCTGCGTTCAAATTTTTCAAAAATATTTATTAGTTTTCTCAGGATTCGAAAAAAAATGAATACGTTTAAAGATTATTGTTCCGAAATTTTGCGCCTACGCTCTTTTAACAACTAAAGATTTATTACAACTAAAACAACAGAAATGTATTTGACAGTCTTTTAGTTATTAAGTTATCAAAGTTATTATCCATAATACCAGTGGTGCGTTCAACGTTAATGCCCGACTAAATAATTTTAATATTCAAAAAATTTGAAGGATTTTTGAGTTAATTAGTAGATATCTAGATAATACTAGTCTCAAATAAGTAGATTTTTCTACAACCACTATTCCAAATGCATTATTCTGCACAATTTTATGTTAACAAACTTAATATTTTCTCACAGAATAACTGACAGTAGTGTGCAGAAAAGTGACGTTTCTGTGTCGGAAAGTTCTTTTCTGCATAGTACCATTACATTCCTCAAAAAAATCATAAATATAATTAGGTAAGTATAACATGTTTTGATGAAATGGTTTTGTTTAAGATATTAGATTTGATAGAACTTTACAAAAAGATCTAGATTTAACTACATCTCATGTCCGAGAAATCTGGAAACGTTTACTTAAGCACTGCACTACATAAAATGAAAATAAAAGACTTTTTTTAAAAGAGATTTCATTAAAGACTAAAAACTAAAAACTCATAAATAACATCGGACGGCAGACGGTTTTGGAAATTTGAATTGGATTAGTATGCCTCAAGTGGATGCACTTGTGCATTTAAATTCTAAACAAAAGAATCGGCCACATGTCCCTTTTGTCAAAAGATGAAAAGTATCGGATGTCACTAACATTCATCCAGTATAGGCTATTTATAAAAATTTGGGTGGAACCAAACAAAATTAATGTGTTGTTGGTGTTGGGAATATATGGATGAGAAAGTTTTAATCGATGGTAGATACACTGAAAAATATCCGCAAATATCCGATTTATATAAAGATACGAAGAAGATACGACAACTCTCAAAAAGGTACGCAAATCGGATAATTATCCGCCGATTGGCAACACTGATTTTGACAATACCTAAAATCCATGAAATAAAGTTTCAATTCTTGAAGCATCTACCGTATTCACCAGATTTTGCCCCTAGCGACTTTCAACTGTTTCAACACCTAAGAAATGCATGCGTGGAAAGCGTTTTTTATCAAATGAAGAGGGCATAACAGCTGAGGAAGCATATTTTGCAGGCCAGGTGGATCTTTCAGTTGTGAAGAAGATCTCAATGCTCTTTCCCAATACCCCAATACCTGAAGACGTATAAGAATTCAGATTAAAAATAAACAAACGATTAAATATATTATGAAATAAAAAAAATCAAAGTTAAAAGTTTCCCTTAGAGAAGTCATTAAACATAACAAAAAAGATCTACTGCATGATCATGGTTCACTCGGTATGTAAATTCTCCGTTTTTGGAACTATTGTGAAACAAGATAACTGATGTCATGCGGAGGTATTTGACTCTCTCGCATTTCGATTTATTAGACTACTTCAGTTTTATGCAAAATGTGACGGACAGTTGGACAGACGTATTAATAAAAACCGACTTAGATCTGTTGAGTAAAAAAGCTCATGTCAAGGAAAGGTTGGAAACGATGACTGAAAAATAGGTCAACGTTAATATCTTCCATTGTTTAACCGAGAAAAGTTAAAAATGGGAGTGTTTGAATGTACTTGAGAAAGGGAGAACTATAAATATGTAATGCGGTGGAATAGACAGAATTTGCTGCTCGTACTTTCAGTTTGTAGGTTGATGTACAGTATTGAATGTATACAGTATGATGCAAAACTGTGGAATACATTCATTATTTCACAGACGACGAATAATATACGCCTTTGCATCACGGAAATGAGAGGGGAAAATACAGGAGGAAATAAATCGACCATGGGAATGAGAGGGAATTTGAGAATTTAATCGAATTTGAGTCCCTTGGAGTAACAGTTTCAAATAAAAAAAAGCGAAGAGGGAACAATAAATAAACGGTTTGAAGGCAAAAGACGTATTAACAGCAGCGAATATTCGAACTTACGAGACAATAGTGAGACTAACGGTGTTGTATGTATGTGACACTTGGACAATGGATGAAGAAAAAATATTAGAGACTTGGAAAGGAAAATCTTGAGAAAAGTTTTTGGTGTTACAAAGGAGGCTAACGGGGAATGGTGCAGAAGAACAAACCAGGAGCTGATGGAGACGTATAAGAGACCAAAAATAACAGAGAAAGTTTTATAAGCCGGAGAACAAAGAAAGACAAGAAGAGGGAGACCACGAAGGAAGTGATTTGATGCCGTACGGACTGACATTGAAAAATGGGAACAAGAAACTGGAGAGAACAAGTAAAGAACTGGAAAAAGTGAAAGAAATTAGTCAATACTATCGAAGCCTCCAAGGTCTGAGTGCTGTTATTATAGATTTCTCGGTGCCCTAATAAATGCCTTGTATTGTTCTCTTTCCTATTGGCTTTTTCGGCATTGCGATTAAGTAGTAATCGTTTTACTTTATCTACTGTACAAAATAAGACCACCAAATTCAGTTGTAGTAAAGATAAGTTGCTAAATTTTAGCGAAAACAGTCATTTAACAATTTTTGATTTTTTGATGACCACATTCTTTCCCTAAAACGTTCATCCTGTGCGGTTCCTTTTGAAACTATTTAGTGAATTATAAAAAAATATCAAATGTATGACCGATGATTTGTTCTCCGCATCATACTAAAAGCGGCATGAAAGCCACTTAATTAGAGCCATATTGTCTGAAGTAGAGGCGAGAACAAAAAGGGAAAACGCAATACGTAACAATTTCCCTGCGAAAAGGGCGTTGCCTCACGCTGTGATGCGGCGCCGTTCTTTCACCTTCACAGGCGTATCCTCAATATATGGAAAAAGGTTAAAATATTTTTTCTACATTATTTATTTTAGAATATATTTAAGAATGTAGGTTGCAAAGATGTACATAGTCTTTTATAGTAATGAGCATTTTTAATCTACGCTGTTTTATAGACAAAATTGAATGTTAATCTAATTCCCTAACATTATGTAAGATTATTAAGTCCACAGTCCACATCCTGATCGTATTGCAGTTAATTGGTTTATTGTAGGTCATTTAAAGAATATACAAGTCTTCGGAACTTTCTGCAGACTTGCTGTATATAAGCTCTCCGCTCACACCTGATATACCTTTTATTCGCGACGATTGGACTCATTGGTCGTCTCACTCCTCGTTATATCTGCACTTTCGTTTTTGCATTCAGCAAGATTTAATGTTCGGTACTAAAGAGTTCTAAAGATGTTCGGTACTTTTGTTTCTGAGAGTCCTTTAGGAGGCAGTCCATCTTTACTCTATAACGGATGAATGTAGGTGCTGTAAAGTGAATGAGACTTTTTACGTTTGTCCTGCTAATCCTTCCTGCAAGTGGATTAAGAAGTTATGTTCTATTTCTCACCCTATCTAATGTTCTTAAGCCATGACATTTGCTTCCTTCCAATTCCTCCGCAACCCTAGATTTTACCTTTCATGATAAGCTGAACGATTCTTTACCGGTCTCCTCTAAAAACATGTCTTACGTATGGAATTTTTCTGATTTTAATAGTTTTCAGTAACTCACGAACGGCATTTGTTCTATTTAACACAATTTCGATGGTCTGCATCGCTGTCCAAGGCATTCGAAACACTCCTATGCAACCACATCTCAAATGCATCTAGGCGATTGATCCTATCAGCCTTCAGAACCTAGGTTTCGGTGCCATGTACCAGCACTGACCAAATGTAGCATCTGATCATTCTTTGGCGTAATTTTAAATTGAAGCTGTAGGTGATGAGATGTGATGAGTTCATTTTTAAAAACGTTGTATAGCTGCTTCAATTATTTTGCATTTTTGATATCTTGTGCCATCCCAAATATTTAAAGTAAGTAATTTTAAGTTTAGCGACAAAATATCATTGTCTGGAAGCATCAATTTTTAGACCCATTTCTCTTCCTGTCCTGTTTACGCAATCCAATAACAACTCTTGAAGGCCCTGGCTGGAGACTGTCGCTTAAAATAACAGTGTCGTCAGCATATCTAAGATAATTGATCAGTTCACCATTGATTTTCCCTCCAAAGTTTTGATCTTGTAAAGCCTCGGGGATATAATGCATCCCTGTGATTTTTGAATGAAACATTTGTCGTAACATCTCCCATCGCGATCGACTCGTAAGACTGTTTTGTGCTTCTAATGCAAGTTTTCTATGATATGCAGGTCTCTGCCATCAATGCCGTTGGTTCTTATTATGTTCAAAGCGTTTCATGTCGTAGCCGTAGCCTATCAAAAGCCTTTTCGTAATTGACGAAAGTCCCATAAATATCTTTACGTGGGTCGCGGTATTTTTTGGAAAAGTATATTTAAGCCAAAAATGAACTCCATGCCAAAAAGAGCAAAAAAAAACTGAACGGTATGTATGTTTCCAATTCCAACAAATAATGTTTTTACTCAACCCTTTTTTCTCCGCCTGGGATTGGCGATAGTAGTAACGGCTGCTACCGCGCAGCAAAGAGACAACTGTCTCGCAGCAGACCAGGAACAAACGCGAAGTTGAAATTGTCGATAGACCATCTCCGGATGATTGCACATCGGAAATCCAGGTGGGTGCAACTACAGCGCTGATGTTGTTTAACCCTTAAATTTTCAATGTGTGGCTTATCAGACTAATTAATCTATATGCGTTGCATCTTTTTGCCAGCTGATCAAAAAATCTTTCTCAAAAATATTTTTCAAAAACTTTCCTGTGTAGTTTAAAGTTCTTCTTCTTCTTTTATATAGGCAGTACTGCCTGTTTTTCTTCAACGGTGCCTTTCATTCTGCCCCTAAGTTGTCATTAAATCTTTTCCTTGGGCATCCTATACTTCTCCTGCCTAACGGTGACTTGTCCCTGGCTATTCTTACTATTCTTGTTTCAGACATCCTGCTTATGTGCTCGTTCCACTCTTCTTTTCTGTTCACATATGCGTCCGATTTCCTCACTTCTTACCCTATCCTGTAGTCCTTTTCCAGGAATCCTTCTTAAGATCTTCATTTCGTTGGTATCCAGATTTCTTCGTGTTTTGCTTGTATCTGGTCTTGTTTCGGCCGTGTATAAGTCATAACTGGCCTAATAACTAACTTATATATTCGGGCCTTTGTTTCCAATCTTAGGTGTTTGTTTTTCCAAATTGTGTCGTTTAGGCATGCGGCCGTTCTACTGGCTTTAATTATTTAGTCTTTTACCTCTTCTTCGATATTGTTGTCGGCTGATAGATTAATTCCCAGATATTTGAAAGTCATTACTTGTTGTATAATTTGATTGTCTAACTCCAATTTGCATCTTATTGGTTCTTTGGCAATTACTAAGGTTTTTGTTTTTTGGGCTGATATTTTCATATTCATTTCTTTTGCGTTAATGTTGAACTCGTGCAATAATCTTTGTAGGTCGTCTTCGCACTATGCTACTAACACGGTGTCATCAGCGTAACAGAGTATTTTTATCTCTCTATTGTCCATTTTGTACCCTCTTTTTTTCTTCACTTGTTTTATTATTGCATCCAAGATTATGTTAAACAGTAGAGGGCTTAGTGAATCTCCTTGCATGATTCCTCTGTTTGTTTCTATGGGTTCTGTTATTATTCCATTGACTTTCATTTCTATTTTATTTCTTACATATTATATGTTTTCTATCAGTTTTATGATATCCAGTGATAAATGTTTCTCATATAGGAGGTGTATCACATCTTTTAATTGGATTCTATCAAACGCTTTCTCTAGGTCTATGAAACAGAAAAAGGCTGGTTTATTATATTCCAATGATTTCTCCGCTATTTGCCTTATCACAAAAACTGCATCGTTACATGATCTTCCACTTCTAAATCCTTGTTGTTCATCCGATATATTTATGCACGCCATTATTTTCTCCATAAGTATTTTTGTTGTGAGTTTAAAGTTAAGCATACTAAATCAATAAAAATTATTAAAAAACTGGGGAAAAATCCACCCTTTGAATCTTGCGACCGACGCCTACGTGTACACCGATATAGACGCCAGCAGCCGTCGCTGGCTCGCGTTCCATCGCACCGGCTCTCTTCTTCTCCGACGGCGATGCCATTGCCAAGAAAAGCCCTTTCTCCGCTTTCTGTTTCCGCTGTATGGCTGTATGCTGTACAATGTACAATGGCAGCCCAACGTGGACTAATCCGACACATTTCGATTATTTGCCGCCGCCGGTGCGATGTGTGACGGTGACGGTACATTTCTTTCGGAGACGACTCTCCATAGAGCAGTCCATTCACAATTTTAGGTGCTGGTGTTTTAAAGCTGAACGCTTTAATTTCTGTGTCTGTACCCTGTTTCGTATGTGTGGTACAGATAAAATTATATTGATCAAATTAAATCAAAGGAAAAATTAGAAAATAAATATAATATTTCGATACATCTTTTTCTTCTTCAAGTGGTTTTCTTCTACCTCCATTTGAAATTTGAAAGAAAAAAATAATTTGAACGTTAATGGGTTAACAAATTTCTTAACAAATTTCTAAAGTGAATGTAATAAAATCAGATACAATATATATGTCTACAAAAGAAATAAAGCATTCTTAGCCTCCGCCATATTTTCTCCATTTTTAGGATATCATTGTTCCAACTGTCAGCCGCAGCTATCTTTACTTTAACACTACTTCATTAGTGGTTTTCAGTATCCCTGATATAATTCATTGTTCTACCAGTTTGAGAACATGTCAAGGCAAAATCGACTTTAGAATTTAATCTAAAATTCAAGTAATGGATTTTATTGTAATTCAACATGCTAAATTTGAGTAAAATTTAATAAAAACGCCATAATAACAGCCGAAAATGAAGAGGACCTACAAAGATTAATCAAAGAACTCTAACATGAAGTAAAACCACTTCTATGTAAATTGGTATATTTATTAAAACTTAAAAAATCACAATGGATTGAGTAAAATATGTCAAATTCAGATCGTTTTCAGACCTATCGGTCCATCATCAGTGAATGTGCATACTTGCTAAATAGCCCCAGAACCAAACAATGGTTGAATTTATGTTTAAGAAAAATACATATCTGAAATTGTTTGGTTCTGGGGCTATTTAGCAAGTATGCACATTCACTGATGATGGACCGATAGGTCTGAAAACGTTCTGAATTGGACATATTTTACTCAATCCATTGGGATTTTTCAAGTTTTAATAAATATACCAATTTACATAGAAGTGGTTTTACTTCATGTTATAGTTTTTTAACTATATGGTATACAGCCAACCTACGGAACTTCCCTTTTAGATTAATTAAAGAATTCGAAGATACGACTCTCATATACAACATGGTGATCTCAACAGAGAAAACTAAATCGATAGTAATATCACCGGAACCGAGACGATGTAAATTGGTCGTAAATAACAAAATAATAGAACAAGTGATGGATACGGAATACTTGTGAGTAAAACTGTCAAGCTACGGAAAAGTGGAAGAAGAAGTACAAAAACAAGTGAACATGGCGAACAGAGCAGCAGGATGTCTCACCAACACAATCTGGAGAAACAAATACCTCACTATGGAAACGAAAACCAGGATATATAAGTCAACAATGAAACCGATAATGACGTACACAGCGGAAACAAGAGCAGATACGGCGAAAACACAAACACTGCTGGAAATAGCAGAAATGAAAGTCTTACGAAAAATAACAAACCAAACTCTAAAGCCGATGCCGCACTGCAGGATGCTAGATGGTCGCTTGGAGGGTGGATTTTAAAGGTGGATGGTGGAGGGGCGCTGCATCCTGGAGGCAGTGAAAAAGTGAAATGAAGTGAGAGCAGAAGTCAATATCCAACTGACTGCTGAGGAATCGTTTGTTTCATTTGTTACGTTACATTTGGTTTGTTTTTTAGCATATCGTCCTATTAGAGGTAAAACTCACTCACTACACTTTTCAGAAAGTGGAGAAAAATCGACTTAAAGGTAAAAATTGTTTTTTAAATTCACCTGACTTGAATATTGGATTTTTTTAATGCAACTGCAAAGAATAAATAAAACAGATATTTTAAGCCATGTTTCGTCAAATAGTGGGTATGCTGGGTCAAAAATTGCCCTTCTTTTATACACAGCACTTATTATGCTTTCCTCCATAGCCAGGCTACCCGGATGGAATATCAAACACGGCTGATTTGGGTGGATAGACGCCTGGCGAACCACCGGATGGTTAGATGGTAGTGGAAGGCCACTGCGGCTACCGTCGTTTTGTTATTCGTGGTATAAGTAGCTGGATGGTCGCCAGGCAGGTATCTACCATCAACCATCCTACCAAACTTCCTGCAGTGCGGCATCGGCTTTAGAGACAGAGTAAGAAGTGAGGAAATACGAGCGACATGTGGAATAGAAGAAATAAACATGTGGACCAAAAGAAGAAAGATATAATGGAATAAACACATAGAAAGAATGACAGAACATAGAATAGTACGAATAGCAAGAGACAAATTGCCAAATAGAAGAAGATCATTGGGACGACCGAGGAAAAGATGACCAGACAATGTCAATTAAGGCTAAAAACCGAAGGAAAACAGGCATTGAGCCTATTTATAAAGTAGGAAGAAGAAGAAGTGTTTTAAAATGTGTTTTAGCAATTCTGCTAGTAGGTATGTCTCTCCGGGATCAGTTGCTCTGTTATTTTTTATTCTTTTTAGCGCATTCCTTATTTCGTTTTTTAGTCGAGGAAATGAAGCATTTTGGCTCGCAATTTTTTCGTCCAGCATAGATTTACTTGAAATTTTCACAGAAGGTAGGGAATAGTCCAAGGATCATTTTCTATATCATACCGCTGTACGCTAAAATCTTGGGTGTGGTTGCCACCCCATCTCGGGGGTTTGAATTTTTTAATAAATTTTAACCATGGAAATCGATGTAAAATATAATTCTAAGAAAAAAATGTTTTTTACATTTTCTTCGTAAAACTAATATTTTTCGAGTTATTCGCGCTTGAAAGTAACAGTTTTTCGACAGAAAGATCGAGTCATTTAGAGGGTTTTTTGAGAATACCTCGAAAAATATGCATATAATCAAAAAAACAGTAGATATTAAAATTGTATTTTTTAGTAACACAAATCAAATTATTTTTTCACAATATCTTTAAGACCGACACAAACCGAGATACGGTACGTTAAAGATTAGCTTTTTTCGTCAAATGTATAATTTTAACTAACAATAAAACACTGAAAACGTTTGTTTTCTATACTTCCACAAAATTTATTATAACTAATATAATTTTAAATATTCAAAGCCAAATACCGGGAAAATTTTGCATTTTTTGAGGAAATTTTTAATAATCTTTTTTTAAGTATACAATTAGATCTTTCAAAAAAAATAATAAAAAGTTTCTATCATAAAAATTTAGCGACTTGTGATCAAAAAAAGGTCGGTACCTGCTTTTCTCTACGAAAAAATCAGTGAAAACAACCCCCTAACTACCCTCCTCATTGAAAATTAATCTTAACCTTTCTGTAATTCTTTGTATATTTGTATTACCAACACATCCAAGAAGTTTGACCTATTTAAAAGGCCTAATTTTAGAAAAATTTGAGTTTAAAGGAAAATTGATCTTTTGCAATTTCGCATTTTACACCCTTTACTTCAAAATATCTCCGAAAATACTGGAGTTACGAAAAAAATCATGGACTACTAAATTGTATCATTTTTAATAACTAAAATCCAGTTTTACATAGATTTTCATTACAGTGTACCGTTAGCGAGATATAGCTGTCTAAAACCTCTATTTATGAGCAAACACCCCCTTATTCGAAGTCTTTAAACCCACCCCAATTAAAAACTAAGGGATCTTACGGAATTTAATGTACAAAGTCTTATAGCTCTTTAAAAATCTCACAAAATCATTTTTGAAAACATGATTTATTGCCAAAAATGAAGGAGCTATGTTTATAAAACGATCTTTTTTTTTCGAAAAATTCGAATAGTCCGCTTATGGAGCATTTTCAATGTATGTATAATACCAGAGAACCGGTTCGTATACTGGAAGATGACTAAAAAACTATTTATATTTGTATTTGTGCACATTTGTAAATTCGTATTTTTCTGTAAATAAATGTTTTTGTAATTCTTTAATTCTACTTTTTTTTTTTCTATATAGATCAATTAAATTATCTATGTATAAAAATTGTAATATTATTAAGGGTGGTTTGTAAGGGTTGAAATATTATGATATATCCTAAAGCATAAAACAATCATTATTTAACCATTCAACACCAAATTTTACCCATATTAAAGTTTACAAAGTTTTTATATAATTTTTGACAATAAGGGGAAGTTTACATCCCTAAAAATAATCAACGCCCTTGAGAATGATATAGAATATAAAGTACAGGGTGAGATAATCCTAATCAAATTTTACCCATATTAAAGATTACAAAGTTTTTATATAATTTTTGACAATAAGGGGTAGTTTACATCCCTAAAAATAATCAACGCCCTTGAGAATGATATAGAATATAAAGTACAGGGTGAGATAATCCTAATCCTAATTTTTTCTGGAAATCGATGCAAGCCGAAATTATTCTTTTAGGATAAGTCATTTTTTTATATATAGCTCCAACAAGGGTGGTTTTAAGGATTGAAATATTATGGTAGTGTATCTTAAAACATAAAACAATCCTTATGTAACTAATAAGAACCAAATGTTGACAATATTAAAGTTTAAAATGTTATTTTATAATTTTTTACAATTAGGGGTAGTTTTCAACCTTAAAAAACCAAGAGCGTACAACGGCTCTATATAGAAAATGAACTAGAGGGTGAAATGAGCCTAATCCCAAATTTTTGTACAAATCGATGCTGGACGAAAAAATTGCGAGGTTTTGCCATTTTTTCAGCTTCATTTCCTCGACTATTTAAATATATCTGAAACTTGTGTTTGTCCGTTTTTTATTTCGTAAAATCTTGTAGGTAGTGTAAAAAAATTAAAAAGTGAACTTTTTATCAAATACTGACCAACTACATAAATGTAAATCCACTCTCCTTTTCACGTGATAGATTAAACTTTCGAGTTTTCTCACGATTACCACAATTTCCATAATTTGTTTTAAGGTCCACTTGTATCTGCAATCAGGAATCAAGAGTCATGGGTACGATCTTATCATGATACTACCGTCGTGTACAAATTAGTACTCATTTACTTTCTACACCAAATTCTAAATGTGAAAGTTACCTTATTTCCCTATTTGCGGAAGTCAG
Source organism: Diabrotica virgifera virgifera (assembly GCF_917563875.1). Taxonomy (NCBI): domain Eukaryota; kingdom Metazoa; phylum Arthropoda; class Insecta; order Coleoptera; family Chrysomelidae; genus Diabrotica; species Diabrotica virgifera. Next base: position 1,464,973 of record NC_065445.1, on the reverse strand, counting down.
AAGGAATGGTCTCAAATTTCGTTCATGCCTATGCAAATTAAGCGTAATTATATTATGGTAGTTGTTTAGTTTGTTGGATTGCAGAAATATCGTAATCTTTTACGATTTCAAAGTTTTAAAAACTCAACGAAAAATATGAATTTAAAAATAATTAGAAACTATTATACTTCCTGACGATTTAGGTTAGATACACTATCATACATTTTATTGGAGATATTGGAGTATAGCGCAGAAACAGTAGTACAACAATCGAAATTGTTTACATTTTCATTTTCAAAAGAATAACACCAGCTTTCAGAACAAACAACTTAAGGCAAATACATTAACTTATGAATAATAATAGCGTAAAAGAGCATTTACAGAGTGGCGTATACAAACTGGCATGTGGTCACTGTCCAAAAACTTACTTCGGTCAAACTGGCAGAAACTTTAACAAACGTTTAGCAGAATACAAAATGGCTTTTAATAATAGAAAAACACATTCTACGTGCGCACTTCACCTTCTAGCTCATAATCACTCTTTTAATGAAAAGTTTCAAATTCTTCATATTGAAAATAAAGGCCTTTAAGCTATCATTATTAGAATCTATGGAAATTAATAAATTAAAAAATATAGCTATAATTCCCAATAACTAATTTAAGACAAACAGCTCCCCAATCCTCAACTTATACTGTTAAAGACTTGATACATACTTAATACATACCTTGAGAAAGGCACTCTTCCAAACTGGTGTAGTGATATTAATGTATAGTAAATTTTCAAACTTTGATTATTGTTAAGACATTTTTGTTTCAAATTCCACTTCTTATGCGAAAATTGTATTTAAAAAAGAGCAAATTTCACTGTCAAATACATTTGTAATCAAGAAGTAGTATTTATAATTCCGTTTATTTAGCTTCCCAACAGTGTTTAATGTCTTCTTCTGTAAAGGCTTCTGAGATGGACCAATAACATTAAAAATGTCGGTTATCACATTGTATTTTTTACTTACGCTCGTTTTTATCACATAAAGATGACTGACTGGGTGTAATTCTTACCTGCAAAAAATAAAAAAAATATATTAATATTAAATATTGTAAAAATATGTAATAATACCAAAAATATTAGTAAATGGATGTGGGTGACAAAAGAGGAGTAGAACGACCAAGAAAGAGATAGCTAGACGAAGCAAAAAGGGCTTTAAAGAGAAAGGTGTTAAAAATTAGAAAGGAAAAAAAGGACCGTAAAAAATGGAGAACAATTGTCAAGCCGTGGGGCTAAAAGATCTACATTAGCACTATACCCAATTGTAATGCTTACTTCTTTCAAACCACAAAACTGTCAAAAATTTTGTTGTAATTTATTGCTCACATGTCATCACCATGACAACGCGAAAGTTAAGGATATTTGATTATATGAAAGTGTGCCAAAAAACAAAGAGAAAAAGTAAATGGCATTTAAAATCCATTGTTACTTCACGCACACTTTAAACCCTTCACATACTACTATCTATATTCTATAATGATAGTTTTCACAATCTAGAGTAGATAAATAACTTTATTCAAACACCAAGAATATTACAATACATTAAACTTTTACAACTTTAACAAAAAAGATAACCAAAAGCGTCAAATACAGCTGATCTACTAATTGTCAACTTTCTATGTAAATATTCATTTTCTTAAACATTTTCTGGCGTTCTAAATGTCACTAGACATAAAAATAAACATTGCAACAAGTGAATGGTCCAGGACTGTAATAGCTCAATGTTCATACGTGTCTAGTAGGGTGGCGGTTACTGTATATATACTAACGTTAACAACAAAATAGAAACTGATTTAACACAGCCTAAGCAATCTCATTTTGACCTTTCCAATACCTACAGAAACGCGTCATCTAAATATCAAAAGTACAAATATAAAGGCTTATTCAAACAAATCATGGCGTGCAAAATAATCCCGAAAAGACGCGAATTTGCGTCATTTGCATGGAATGTGTTAAGTGCCGATCTAAAATAAATCTTACGTTTTTATTCCATGCTACTCAGGGCAAAATCGAATACAGAACTGTTAAGTCTTGGAACGAAGTGCACCCCTTAATCCCGAAGCATTCTCAAGCTTATTATTTTTTTGTAATTCTTTGAGTAACCCCCTATATCGTCTAATTCGTCGGAAAGACCGCGTGGGGTTGTCAGAAAGAGGGATTTTTCTAAGTGGAAAATTTTCCTCAGTTTTTGCATTTGAGGATTTGAAAATTCTGTCACCGTAGTCCTGTATTTTATATTTTAACTGGGTAATGATGTCATTAAATTGCAAAAAGACTTAAAAATTATAGAACTATGTACTGTTTTTATTTCTCATGCACGCAAAATCCTGCTACATTTAAAATATAATCAATTTCGAGTTAAAAATGAGGTAGCATATTCAGAATTAAGACAAGATATTTAAATGCGAGTATTTAAAAGAGTGTGATGCCCAGATATTTAAAGAGAATCTTATCCCATTGCCAGCTTCAATTAGGTCAGTTAGTTCATCCTCTACTTTTACTTTTACTTGTGTTGTTCTGGTAGATGTTTTCGATCGTTTTAATTATTCTTAGAGCCTAAAGGTACCTCCCTTAAGTATAAGAAATGGATAACGTCCTTTAATTTGACTCTGTCAAATGCTTTCTTAAGATCCATGAAACATAAGTATGCCGGTTTGTTGTATTCTAACGATTTCTCTTGAACTTGCCTCATTCTACATATAGCGTCGGTGCATGATCTTCCCGACCTAAAACTGTGTTGTTCTTCTGCTAATGTTACAATTTCATTCAATTTGTTTTTTATCACTTTGGTTGTTAATTTCAATGCTGTGTTTAATAATTTAATTCCTCTGTAATTCTCCGGGTCCGATTTGTCTCCTTTTGTGAAGAAAGATATTTTGTGAAGGCTTTATGATGCTTGATCTCCCTTCTTGTGGTATTCTGTTTTGTTCTATTATTTGGTGTATTAGTTTTAATAGTTGTTTAGTCCGATCTTCTCCTTCATACTTTAGGTATTCGTTCAATATTATGTTCTCTCCTGGAGATTGTTTATTTTTTAATTTTCTTAATGCTACCTTTTCCTATACTTCCACGATGTTTATTTCTTAGTTTGTGGTAACTTCAGGTGTTGATGGTTCATTATCGTCGCCTTTAGCAAATGGAGATCGAAAGTAGTCTGCTCATGTTTCCTTCTGAATGTGTTTCGTTTTTAACAGAGGAAAGTTCTTGAGATTATATCTAAAAAATTTTTGGCCTGTCGTTGGATTGGGTCTAGAGTTGAATTTGCGTTAAATTAAAAAAACTCAAATGCACCGCATTTCCCTCTGCTTATATTTTAATGTAGTTATCTCCAAACAGGCCTAATATTTAAATCGGAGTTTTTCATTCGGATTTAAAGAAAACTCCCCCTTCTTTTTTGCATCTTACATAGCCAATTCGTCGTAGGCGTTACTTTAGATATTCTAATTATTATTCTTTAAGTTGACGTGCACTCAAATTTTTACGCTTTCCGTCTTCTTTTTTCACTGGGCGGAAATGCGAAAATAAGTTGATATAAAAGATAAAAAAAAGCCGCTTCGGCTTGCATGGGGCCATAAAAAAGCGATGGAGTTTTTGTAGACGCAGGTTGGGGAGGAAGGAGAGATAAATAGGTACATATTTTTATTATAGGAATATATACTGGAATAGGAATATTAAGAAAGGGAAGAAAGTTTTAGCTGTTCTACGAACAATAAAGTTGAAACACGTTTAAAATTTATTGCATGTTTTCAGCAGGAGAATAAATTCACATTTTCGTATTCATTTTAGGGCTTTTAGTTTTTGTAGTTGTTTCAAATATGGAACTGTTTTCTAAACCTACCAGGTACTACTGGATGTCATTAAACTGAGACATATATGTAATATATATGTTAGGGGAGTGCATACAGATTTTCACTTCGGAAAAAATCAAACAAGATAGAACTTTTTGTAATTTCATTAAGAAATGTTAAATAAACAACATATCAAAAAGTTCTACTCGAGAAGTGGGTGCTTCATTTTTTATTAAACAAATGAACTGCGAAAATAGATGTTTTTTTTAAATAAATCCGAAAATATAAATTTTTGAAAAAAACTGACTTGACCATTGAAAAATTCAGAAAATGTTACAAAAAAACCTTATTATAAAGAATTTTCTAAAATTAAATCTGTATCTTCTATAATTTTTTAATTATAACGCTAGTCACCCTTCTTACAAACATTGGCGCACTGTAAACTAACGTACGGTGAAGTGCATGGTTGAGTTATTTTAATGTAATTCTTTAACTAATGGATCAAATGAAATTTTACAAATTGAGCATGAAAGAAAAAGAATTAAGCTATCTTATGGTTATAATAGAAAGAAATAAAATGTATGGGCATAACTACGGTGTGAACGGAAAGTGAGCCTTACATGAATTTTGTTTAAAAATAATTTAAAAATGTGTAACTAATACAGTTTTTCTTCTAAAACTCTCAGTTTTGCACAACTTACCTTTCAAGCATCTTGCTAAATGATGTTTCATTCAAAAAAAATCTCAAAAATTTATTTCAAATGATATGACGTCTCAAAAAATGTAATTTTTGAAATCTTCGTAGTTTTATAGAATTACCACCATTTTAAGACGATATTACTCAAGTTTGAACAGATCTATTACAGTTTTATAAGCGCTTTTTTAAAGCTTAGGGTGTAATCTCTAAAATGCACTAAATTATTTTACTTTAGAAATGAAATAAACTATTTCTTTTTAAGAAAATTAAGAAAGATAAGAAAAATGAAATACAAAAACCGAAAATTACCAGCTAAAAAAATCTTTGTACAAAGTGATCAAAACTTTTTTCTGTAAAACTTACCTAAAATACATTTAATAATAAGCTTCAACAATAATAAATGTTCAGCAAAAAAATTTTTTTTAGCTCTTATACAGTATGTTTGCGTAACTTGGAAACTTTTTTAACTTTAACTTTTTTATTATCAGTTTTACGAAAAAAAGTTATTCTTTATAAAATACTCTGCATCGTATATAATCTAAGATGCAATCATCAAATATCAAATTTAATTAATGTTATACAAGGTATGTCAAAAAATATGAATTTCACTCAAGAAAAGTACCATTACATTTCACAATATCGAAAATTGTTATTATAGTCTAGTAAAATAAAGTTACACTACATGTAAATCAAAATGTAAATTCGTACAGGTTGAAACAAATTTTATATCAAAGTTTAGGTGGGTACAAAAGATATTTTCAAAAAAGTATCCAAATTATAAAAGAGGATCATTGTTTAAATAATTAAAAAGGGGTCATTTTTGCAAAAAAATTACTTTTTTAACTGCTGAAGTCATTCAATTACGAATGAAGGTCTACAGAATTGTTTTCTGCAAAGTTGAAGGGTAAATATTTCACATAAGACTTACTAAATTAAATTTGACCCCCTATTTATTTAAATAATTATACATAAATCTTTAAAAACAAATTTGCAAAAACATATTTTTAGCGTTTTAAATAAGCACTATAAAATATATTATTTTACTGTAGAAGTTGCGCTATGTTATCAGTATTAATTTAAAAAAAATTGGTCCAAAAATATTTAATATTTTTTGAGATATTGAATTTGTTTATTAAATGTTACTCTATTTTCAATTGCAAAAACGCGGTTGTTGCCAAAGAAATATTCACCTGTATTAAATCTTATTATTTTTATTTTTATGTATATTTTCGACAAATGTATTGATACATTCAAATTTCAACTAAACTTCCCCCTAAAATGACATTTGAAAATTATTCTTTGTTTATAACTTGGTTTTTTTTTAATAACGTCGCGGGGATTACATATTTTGAAATGCCGTTTCCATAATTGGATTCCTGGGAATTTTTCACTAATTAACAAATTTTTTTGTCTTTTCTTCCTCTTCTTTTTTTTCTTGAAGTTATAGTTTTTTTATAGTTGAAGTTTCATTAAGAATGTTGAATCTCAAGTTGTAGATTCTAGACCTAAAAATATTAAGATTAGTCTAAAATCACTTTAATAAAATGTGGCTACTTACTGAGTTACAGGGTGTTTTATTTAAAAATTTGAAAATTATTTTTACCAAGTACTTTCAAACTATTTGACGTATCCTTATCATACTTGGCAAAAAGTGTGAGTACTCTACAGTCTACTAAATTGTGATAAATAAAAGTTTCAATCTACTACCAGAGGCGTACGACAGGGGATACTTAATGGTTAACCCTTCCCAAATTCTACGCCACTGAGGGAAATACTATTTTAGCGAAATTTTTCGATTCTCCAATACTTTTTGTGTAAATAATATACTCCTTACTGGTAACGATTAAGTCATTAGTTTTCGAGATATTGGACGTTTAAAATGAAACGGCAGAGTTATTTTGATTCATTAATAATTCATTCATTTTAAACTTCCAATATCTCGCAAACTGATGACTTTATCGATAGCAATAAAGTTATTTACATACAAAGTATTGGAGAATCGAAAAATTTCGCTAAAATAGTAATTCACTCAGTGGCGTAGAATTTGGGAAGGGTTAATCATTCACTATCAACTGTCGTACGCCTCTGGCACTAGCTAGAAACGATTATTAATCACAATTTAGTAGGGTGTATAATAGCCACACTTTCTGCCAAGTATGATAAGGATACGTCAAATAGTTTTAAAGTACTTGGTAACAATAATTTTTAAATTTTTAAATAAAACACCCTGTAACTCAGTAAGTAACCACATTTTATTTAAGAGATTTTAGTTAAATCTTAATATTTTTAGGTGTAAAATCTACAACTCACAGATTCAATATTCTTAATGAAATTTAACCCTAAAAGGGACGTAGTAATATAAGTCCAAGAAAAAAAAAAGAAGAAGAAAAAACGACAAAAAAATTTTGTTAATTAGTAAAAAATTCCCAGGAACCCAATTATCGAAACGGTATTTCAAAATACTTAATACCCGCGCCGTTATTAAACAAACAAAATATAAACCAATTTGAATAACTTTCAAATGCCATTTTAGGGGGGAGTTTCGTTGAAATTTGAATTTATAAATACATTTATCGAAATTATCGATAAAAATCAAAATAACGAGATCTTATTCAGGTGAATATTTCTTTGGCAACAACCGCGTTTTTGCAATTGAAAATATAGTAACATTTAATAAACAAATTCAATATCTCAAAAAATATTAAATATTTTTTGACCAGTTTTTTTTTGCTTAATAATGGTAACATAGCACAACTTCTTCTGTAAAAAAAATATATTTATAGTGTTTATTTAAAACGCTAAAAATAATTTTTTGCAAATGTGTTTTTAAAGTTTTATATACAATTATTTAAATAAAGAGGGGGTCAAATTTAATTAAGTAAGTCTTATGTGAAAGATTTACCCTTCAACTTTGCAGAAAATAATCCTATTGACTTTGATTAGTAATTGAATGACCTCAGCAGTTAAAAAAGTAATTTTCTTGCAAAAATGACCCCTTTTTAATTATGTAAACAATGATCCCCCTGTATGATTTGGATACTTTTTTGAAAATATCTTTTGTATACACCTAAACTTTTATATAAAATTTGTTTCAACCTGTACGAATTTACATTTTGACTTTTTTTTATTTTATTAGGCTATTAAGAAAAGTTGTTTGGAATTAAAAAATTTGTTTTAGTGTTCAATTACATCCTTCTAATTAAAATATTGTGAATAATAAAGGCACAACATAAGAAAAATTCATATTTTTTACATACCTCGTATAAAATTAAAAAAGTTTGATGTCTGATGGTTGTATCTTAGATTTTAGACCAGGGAGAGCATTTCATGAAAAATAACTTTTTTTCGTAAAAGTGATAATAAAATAGTTATTATAATTGTAATAAAATGATGATAAGTATCCGTAATTTGAGAAAAAATTTAATTTTTTTTTTTTTCGATTAGACTGGTGTAATTGTATATTTAGACATAGTTTCTAATTTCAAACAACTTTTCATAATATTATTTTTTGATATGCTGGAATATAAAGGTACTTTAACGAAATTTATATTTTTGACATAACTCGTATAAAATTGACAAAATTTGATATCTGCTGGTTGAGTTTAAGATTTTTGACTATTCAGAGCATTTCATTAAGAATAACTTTTTTTCGTAAAATTGATAATAAAAAAGTTTTCCATGTGGTTCCTAGCTAAGCAGACACACTGTATAAGAGCTTCTGTATAAGAATTTTCAAATTGCAATGCCATATTTGGATTCAGCATAATTAAAAACAAAATAGAAGCATATTTGAACAAAGTAAAATGATGAATTTAAAGATATTTTTAAAATTATTTATACAAAACAATTGTTATTGTTTAAACAATTAATAAACAATTAGCGACCAAATCTGCGAGTAGAACTTTTCACTTTAACATGTATATAAACTAACAAAAACAGTTTTACAAAAATATAAGCTTGTTTGAATTTTTCCGAAACAATGCATGTTTTCGTTCTAATTGCACTCCCATGTGTAAGAAATAAAATAGAAATGAGAGTCAATGGAATTGACCTGACACTACCCATAGAAGCAAACACAGGAATCAGTCAAGGAGATTCAAGTCTTCTACTGTTTAACATAATGTTGGATACCATAATAAAACAAATAATGAAGTAAAAAGAGGGTATAAAATGGGCGATAGTCGATAGAAAGATAAAAATACTCTGTTACGCTGATGACGCCGTGTTAGTAGTAGAGTGCGAAGATGACCTACAAAGATTACTACACGAATTCAACATCATCGCAAAAGAAATTAATATGAAAATATCAGCCCAAAAAACAAGAAGCTTAGTAATAGCCAAAGAAGCAATAAGATGCAAATTGGAGTTAGACAATCAAATTATAAAACAAGTAATGACTTTTAATTTAAATACCTGGGAATTAATCTATCACCCGACAACAATATCGAAGAAAAGGTAAAAGACCAAATAATTAAAGCCTGTAGACGGGCCGGATGCCTAAACGACACAATATGGAAATACAAACACCTAAGATTGGAAACAAAGGCCCGAATATATAAGTCAGTTATTAGGCCAGTTATGACTTACACGGCCGAAACAAGACCAGACACAAGCAAAACACAAAGCCATCTGGAGACCAACGAAATGAAGATCTTAAGAAGGATTGCTGGAAAAGGACTACATGACAGGGTAAGAAGTGAGGAAATCAGACGCATATGAGGGGTAGACAATTAGGCAATATAAATACTTGGGTAAAGAACAGAAAAGAAGAGTGAAATCATCACATAAGCAGGATGTCTGAATCAAGGATAGTAAGAATAGGCAGGAACAAGTCACCGTTAGGCAAAAGAAGTATAGGACGCCCAAGGAAAAGATGGAACGGCAATTTAGGGGTAGAATAAAAGGCAGTACTGCCTTTATAAAAGAAAAAGAAGCAGAAGAATTAACATTAAAAACATTGAAACATATGATGTTATAATTGTGAACAAAGGATTTTTAGCAAAAAATGATAATATAACTGTTAGACCTGGATCCCGCGTACAAAAAAAGTTGATTAATAGCAAGCTGAAAATTTGTTAATAGCTTAACGGTGTCCAGTCAGACAAACTTTGACATATGGGAACACTGGAACAAGGGAAGTTTTAATTTTGGAACAGGTTAAAAATTTGGAACGTCAGAATATGAAAACGTTCCATATATTTTGTCGGACAGAACTTCCAATTGATTTGTTACCATTTCATTAAACTCTCATGCAAAAATCAGAATGATGTTTATCACCAACTGGGCATTTTAATGAGCGGAACACGAATAACATGTCAAATGACAGGAGTCATGTTGGTTAGTAATAGCAGTCTGATTTTTGCATTAGAGTTTAATGAAAAGGTAACAAATCAATTGAATGTTCTGTCCGACAAAATACATAAGACGTTTTCGTAATCTGACGTTCCAAATTTTTAAACTTTTCCACAATTAAAATTTCCCCTGTTCAGTGTTCCCGTACATCAAAGTTTGTCCGACTAGACACCGTTAAGGTATTAACAAATTTTCAGCTTGCTATTAATCAACTTTTTTTTTGGGACGCGGGATCCAGGACTATGTGTAGGATTTTAAAATTCCAAAATACTGTTAAAAACTTTGTTGAGCTTTCAGTATATCATTGTCAGCTAATTCCTTGAATATTTATAAGTCTACATATAATGAAGTCCTCGTCAACGGGAAAATTTTGCATAAATAATTTTCACTCCTGATAACTTTTCGAGCTTCACTTTTCCATACGAAAAAAACCAGTGGTCCTGTACGATGATTTACATTCGTCCGATAAACAAAAAAACCTTTTGACGTTCGCTCGTTGGCAAAATAGAATTCTAAATAAGCTTTATCGAAAAAAACTTTTATTTGCATATGAACGGATTCTCGGAAATCGTTTATCTCTGTATTATTATTAAATATATCACTATACTATTCAAATTTCGCATTTATATAGGCAGTGGTTTTATGGGAAAATGATTAATAATGGAAATCGTCAGAAAAAGATAATTTATTTCCAGCGCAAAACAATACTGAATACTATTTTATATTATACGTGACTAGTTACAAAATTATTTTTGAAATTATACTTATATGCGCGTTAGGAGTAAAGGACATCGCACACATCTTATGGAAAATATAATGTCACTCAAATTCAATAAAATTTATACGAATAGATTCGTTTTAAATTAACGGTCAAATCTTATCATTGCGCCAACTCTTAATTATGATTAATTACGGCGCAAATTGCAATTAAAGTTTATCGAAATCACATTTTTGGAGTCAGTAAAACTGTCAGTTACAATCACTATTGCTCTGGGTGCTATTCAAAAGAGCTTAAACCCCGCTGGGCCTAAGCGGATTAGTGAAACTAATCCGCTGATTTATGGAGTACCGACAATTTGGGTATTATAAAATATTTTTTCTCTCTAACTTATGTACGTATCCATTTGATTTCAGATTTATTTATATCAATTTCTGCTCTTATTATTGAAAATATGGAGTTGGCGCAATGATAAGATTTGACCGTTAATTTAAAACGAATCTATTTGTATAAATTTTATTGAATTTGAGTGACATTATATTTTCCATAAGATGTGTGCGATGTCCTTTATATGTGCGCGAAATCATCAAAATCTTGGTACCCGGCGCAGCTTAAACGTTATACGTCCTCTGATTGGGTAATTACAATGACCTGTCAATAATTGTTCAATATGTCGGTTATTTTATTAATACGTCAATGGTTATGGGTAAAAAATTGTATGTAGTATATTAGTTTTTATTGTTGTGAGGACAGACACAAAAAGCCAGTTTATAATTGTAGTGACTTTTTAAATAGTTTTTAAAAGCAACAGGTACGTAATTTTTAATGTTTCAGTATTGTAATAAAAGATTAGGACCTACATACCTATTTGGAAAATGAAGGTACCTACTTCATATCTAATAAATTGCTTTTTTAGTCTATATTTTGTTGTATTTTAATATTTTAATTCCGCAAGAATCAAACTTATTTAATTCAACTAAGAGAATAAGCAACTGTCAAAAAAGTTTAAAACGTTTAGTTGCTATATCTTCCCACACCATTCAAATGTCTCGCTAGCTAAGTTCTGCGTGCGGTGAGCTCAAAATCTAACAACCTTTAGACGCAGGTTCAATTCCCAATGCAAATTTTTATTTTTTAAAATTTTTTTATACATTTTATGATTGTAAGTATATTTATTATATTTTTTTTTTTCAGAAAATACGTATTTAGTTAAAATTTTTGTCAACAATTATTATTGTTCAGAAATCATTTCTTTGTTTCATTTTTCAATGTGTTTGCGTGTGTTTTATTCTTTTTTTTTTTATTTTTGGTATTGTTTTAATAAAAATTTTTGGAAAGTAGTGAGAATTAAAATTAGTTTAATATTTAAATAAAATACAAATAAACTGTTTAAAGTATATTTATTTCGTTGAAATCATATAATAGAAGTATAACTTCTTACGTGCGTACAAAGTACACACACATTCTTTTTTTTTTCTGAACACTAGACCGTCTTCTTCTTCTTTTAATAGGACTATGACCTGTTTTGTGTGTTGCAGTCTCTGCTGTGATCCTGAGCTCCACCTCTCGTACTCGTACCATCGTTTTCTGGGTCTTCCTATGGGTCGCTTGGTGTTTGGCTTCTGTGTCTTCGCCATACGTTCAGGGTCCATCCGATCTACGTGGTTTCTCCATATGCGTCGTCGTGCTCTTGTCCATCTCACTACGTCTTGAACGCCTAGCTCTCTCAATATGCCTTCGTTTCGTATTCTATCTCTGAGTGTGATACCTCGTATGAATCTTAGGGTTTTCATCTCTGTTGTTTTCATTATTTATTTGGTCTTTGTTGTCTCGGCCCTTGTCTCAGCTGCGTATGTCAGTACGGGTCTAACACATGTCTTATAAATGCGGACTTTGTTTTCGGTGCTCATATATTTATTCCTCCAGATTATATCTCTCAGGAAACCAGATATTCTCGCTACTTTCGCTGCCTGCTGTTTTGTTTCTTGCTACAGATGCATGTCGCTAGATATTTCCACACCCAAGTATCTACAATCCATTACCTGTTCGATTATATGGTCATCCACTACTAATTTACATCTAATTGGGTTCTTCGATATTACCATCGATTAGGTTTTCTCTGTTGATAGTGACAGGTTGTACTTTTCGGCGGTTATTTTAAATTTCTGTAGTAGGCGTTGTAAGTCATCTTCGTTTTCGGCTATTAAGATTGCATCATCTCCATCTGTCATCAAGGATACTAAGCATGTCCTTCAATCGTACTCTGTCGAATGCCTGTTTCAGATCTACAAAGCATGTGAACATGGTCTTGCCGAATTCTATTGATTCCTTAACTAATTGTCGCATGATGAAGATAGCGTCTATTGTAGATCTGTTTGGGCGAAAACCCTGTTGTTCTTCCGATATACCGACTTTCTTGTATATTTTTTGGGATAGAATTTTTGTCAATAGTTTTGATGTAGAATTGAGTAGTATAAGCCGGTCCCAAGCCCGGGTAAAAGAGGAGGGTTGAAAAGCAAGACTAGGAACCTACCCTTCGTAAAAAAACAATGCTGGAGCAAAGAACTGGAACGTAACACTAGACCGTAATTAACTTTATCTAGAAATATTTTAAACTTTTTAATGATTTTTTCGCTTTTCCAAACATATTTTTTAATAAGTATTTTTTATTGCATCCATACACATTCAGTATTTGCGTAATCAACACGAGAATAACACTTCACTTTTTTATATAACCTGCCATCATACATTCGCAATTAAAAGTTAGCTTACATATAATGTGTAAAAAACAAACAGAAGTCATTCTTTCCCTTACGTTTTATAAAATACAACTTCTTCCCAAGAAAAACAAAAACACAAACTTTTGATTTTGTTAGAAAATGTTTCTTCGGAGTTCTGCATTTCTGCACCAATTTTCATGTTATTAAAATCAATAATAAGTTCCTGGAATATATCATTGAATATACATTTCATTTGCATCCAGTTCTAATTTTCAGCTCTCTAAGTGCTGTTAAACCCATTCTTGAACTAGTTGTAAACTTCTCTCTGAAACAGACTACCTTCGAGAACTTTGGAGTGTTCTTATATCCACTAAGATATATTGAATACTGGATTGGTATAGATTAGATTATGTGTAATATGACATTTTGCGCAAATATAAACCTTATGGAACGTGGAAGATAATTTATAGTCCTGTCGCCAGGGGGTACAACGGCCTCCTTAATTCAGATGGACTTACCCAAGTTTTTTTTATGTATTTTGACCCGTAGAACACGAATTTTTTGGGTAATAGTTGATCCGGATGTCGATAAGATTGTTATAAACAAAGAACTTGAGGAATTACATAACAGCGATTTTTCGCAAAACAAAACATTTTTTTTGTATTTTTTGGGTGATTCTCAGCAAAAAATGGTCTTAGTTTTTTCGTAGGATGCATAGTTTTCGAGATAAACGCGGTCGAACTTTCAAAAAATCGAAAAAGTGCAATTTTTGAACCCGAATAACTTTTGATTAAAAAATAAAATAGCAATTCTGCTTAGTGTTTCCCGTGCCCAATGCATGCGTTTTTACGTAATCTAATACGTAGAAATTGTCTGTATGTGCGCCTACTCGTTGGATTTCAAATGAGAAATGCATTGAAAACATCATTCAATCACTATTGTGTTTATAGCTTTGTTTAACAATAGAAAAAATAATTTTTAGCAATGAAAGTAATCAAAACCGATAGAATTTGACTTGAATTTTCAATTAAAAGTTATTTGGGTTCAAAAATTGCAATTTTTCGATTTTTTGAAAGTTTAACCGCGTTTGTGTCGAAAATTATGCATCCTACGAAAAAACTTGTGAAAACATTTTTTGCTTAGAGTGGCCCAAAAAATACAAAAAAATGTTTTGTTTTGCGAAAAATCGCTGTTATGTGATTCTTCAAGTTATTTGTTTATAACAATCTTATCGACATCCGGATCGACCGTTACCCAAAAAATTCGTGTTCTACGGGTCAAAATACATAAAAAAAACTTGGGTAAGTCCATCTGAATTAAGGAGGCCGTTGTACCTTCACTGGCGACAGGACTATTAAGGGGATAGGCGCAAACTTACGGCTTCAATGCTATTTAAATGCATTCATTTTTTTTCGAATCCTGAGAAAACTAATAAGTATTTTTGAAAAATTTAAACGCAGATTGAAACATTATATCATTGCCGAGGGTAGAAAGTCCCTGAAAACTTCTATAATGTTTATTTTAATAAGTTGAAAAAGAAGAGAAAATGAGTGTGATTTTCAATTTCAAATATCTCGTTCAAAAGAAACTTTTTGTTTATTCTAAGGGACTTTCTACCCTCGGTAATGATGTAATCTTTTAGTCTGCGTTTAAATTTTTCAAAAATATTTATTAGTTTTTCCAGGATTTGAAAAAAAATGAACACCATGTCCATGGTGATATTTTTCAAATCGAGCATTCGCTATCTTTGTCATACAACGCACTCCTGCCTTCCCCGCGATGAGACGGATTTAAATCAAAACGAAACCGTATATTTTCTAATTTTACTAATGCCATACTCTGTATTAGAGTACAAAGACCTCATTTCATACAGGTTCTCTGAACCGCATATTGGAATATTTTCCTAGCGGTGCCTTTTGATATTGTCATATCTGGGTTAAACAGAGAACTTGAATCGAGTCGACATTCATTTCACTTATTATACCCGTTATAGGGCTGTTCTACGCCCGTTATAGGGCGTTCTAACCATACTACGGTATAAATAGTTTTATTTTTGTACCGAGAACTACGGACGTTTTGGTCTAAATTTGTCTTCTGCACAGCCTCCTTGAAAACAGGTAGACCTAGAAATAGTACTATCGGGGGATGGAGGAAGACAGATTTTAATCAAAACGAAACCGTAGATTTTCTAATTTTAAATATACCTTTTACAAAGGACCTAGTATTTTTATTCTCTAGATTTCGTTTTACAGCAGAATTATCATTTATTTATTAAAAACCTTCTTTATTATATTTTAGAATAAATATTTTAAAACAAAAACTTGTTTGTTTTATTAAAAGGTTAAAGTCGTAAATAGAATAAGCGAATAAGGTCCCATTTAATAGTGGGTTGTTCATGAAATATGGATAAAACAGCCCGAGTTTCAACTACACCTTCAAATGCTAAACTTCCGGAATTTCCTCGAATCACTTTGAAGTTGGCAAGCGACAGCAACTCCTGGTGCGGTTTTTGAAAATTAAATTCGAAATTGTTTAATGGAACCCCCTTAATTTATTTAAAGTGGTTTAGGCCCAATTCAAATCGACCACCTCACAGGATCCCAAACTGACTAACATCTTCCACGAGTAAACATGGAACTTTAATCCTGTACGCCAATATCCATCTCTCTCTCTCTCTCTCTCTCTCCCTTCTCAAGCCACACGTGTAAGTTGTTCTCGTCTCTCTCTAGACTATAAAGGTCTGAACCTTGATACAAACCGCATGGCCTCATATGCATATCTATGAACTCCTCGCTCTCAGTAGGAGTTTCGGTGGAGTTTTATACTCCGGGAGTTGAGTGAAGTTCACGTATTTCTCTCAAGTAGTCAAGTGAGAGTTGCTATGAATTTTAATGATTTTTATAGTCCTGAATACATACTCTCATTCGTATTCAACAGAATATCAAAAATATCGGAGACCACTGCAGGCTATTTCGTTATTTTTAATTTCCCAAAGAAATTACTACGCAATTTTTTTTAAATCTAATTGATATATAAAAATTTTTTTTATTTTACTTTTGCGTTTTAATCTGTTGATTTTTTCTCTTTTAATGATAAAATATCTACAAGAGTTAGATAGGATGCCAAGGATATCACGAATCTATGTTGGAACCAGACATCAACAGTACGTCTTTTTAACTTCTCCAATGTTGTTTCTTATACGTAGAAAAAGCCTTCGCAGAAGCAGTGGCAAACACTTTAAGGGTATTAAACTAAACGGCATACTTATTAACAACTTTAGATATGCCGATGTCACAGCGATAGTGAAGATCTTCAATGTTTTTTAAATGATCTAACTTTTGCAAGTGAATCTTTGGGTTCAAAAACAAATATCAAGAAGACAAAACCAAAGCTTATAGGTAGAAATAATTACCTAAAAGCAAAGATATATGTAGCTGGAGAAAAAATCGAACAAGTCAGGCAGTTTAAATACTTGGGTTGTCTGCTAAACGAGCGTTGGGACCATAAGACTGAAATAATGAACAGAGTAGAACAAGCCAGACATTACGTTTGGTCTGTTCTCTTGTACAGAATGGATGCAAGGACGTTAAAGACCAGATCCATTAACAAAACTTGGATATATTGGCCTTCTTCCTTCCGACGTAACGCTTCTACACAGTCTTCTGTTTCAACCGCAACCTCTTCTGGTACCCGATTATTCCTGTTGATGACTACTGGACATCTTTTTCTGTAGGTAGTTGTTTTAGGCATCGTACCTACTTTCCTGCTTGGTTTTCTTCAGCAATCATCTGGCTCGACCCTGATCAGATGGCCGATTATTTTTCCTAAGTGATTTTTTAGGGTCTCAACAATTCTTCTGTCACATATTAACTAAGAAGTGACGCGACCTAGCTCTGTCCATCTTGTGGATAAGGACTTTTTGCCACACTATTTCTTTTGGTTTCTATTGAATCGGATGTTTGTGTCCTTTACCACTCTTGTGTCCGAATTGCTCTTTTTGAGTGTTTGTTCTTCTTTCTGCGTGCTTCATTGTTCTTCTGTACGTGATTTTCTCCAATATTTTTCTTGTGGATTCCAGGAGGGATATATATTTTTTTGTCACAAATTGAACGAGGAATTCAAAAATGATTTATAATTTGAAATATCTCAGTGGCACACTATTGTTTTTTCTTTAAAAAATTCAGACCATTGCCCTTAGGCGCGCCAATGATAGATATAAAATTCTTAATTGTACAAAAATACATAATAACTACTCAACTCTCACCAAATTTCATTACAATGTTGCCATTAGTTTCGGCAAAATCGTAAAAAACGTGTAGAATTTTTTGTTCTTCAACGCCCTGTATCTTTAAAACGGATGACGCTACAAAAATATTTTACTAAGCAAACCCCAATTATTTTTCAGTTTTTTACCTATCCTAGAGACGGTGTTACCACCCCGTATCGGCAAAGAAGCATGCGGACATACGTTTATCGAGCAAACCTTCTTTACTTTTTCATACACTCTATTCAACACCCTATACAGGGTGTCCCCGAAAATAGTGCGTTTCTTAAAGGTACAGGTAGAAGGCACCACGTAGAGCAAAAAAGTTTTATAACATTTTTTCCTAAATTCAAACGGCCAAAAAACCAAAACACATTTTGGTATGCAAATTGAAACCTGGCAACTATGTATACAAAAATCTAAAGATAGACAATCCCAATTCAAAAATAGTTGTGGCATGGGCCTTTAGTATTTATATTAAACCCTATCTTCCGCCTCAACAAACAAACAAATTCTTGTTTTGTCTGATTTTTAAACATGGGGTGGTATAATTATTTTGCAGGTGAAGGTACCTGTCTGACCTACATTTCTGGTGTCAATAACCTAAGTCACAAACAGTTCTTGTACTGTGATGCCAGATTATTTCATTTTATGAAAATAAAAGTTCGCTTACATGGAGAACAATGTATTTCTTTTTTGGAAACGGTTAACTTAAGAAAAAAATGTTATAGGACTTTTTTGTTCTACCTTAAAGGAACGCACTATTTTCGGGGACATCCTGAATAAATCCGTATATGACTACGTTAAAAATGTACCACTAAAATTTATCATCCCAAATTTTTCATTTGTTAAATTGCCAGTGCCGAATTTTCCAATTATTTACCCTTGTCGATTTAAGCTGTTTCTAATGATATGAAAACGTTAATTGAATTCCTCAAGTACCGACGATTTTTTATTTCTTTCCTGTTCAGATTCCGATGGCGCGGAAAACGATGACAGATGCCTTTGGCGCGTTTTCTTTAGATCTCATCGTCGTCGCGACCGTTCTTCGTTCACCATTATCTTTCTATCAAAGAGAAGAGGAAACCCACTTTTTGACGCAATTACCCTAATTAAAATCATCGCTCGATTCGTTTTACCGTTTGCCGCAACAAATTCAAAAGGGAACATTATAATGGCCGAGGAAAGTGTCGTTTAGTCCCTGAACACATAAGGGCGTTAAACGCCGCGTTTGCCTAACGCTGCGTTTTAAGTTATTACACCAAGGAACAAGTGGTATCGGACACATGCAAGTGCGCGTTTCTATGGTTTTATCAGGTAAAACGCGCTGTAATGTGTACGGGGTCTTTATCATCCATCTATTTTAATCATAATGTCGATGGTTAAGAGCGCAGATATAGTATGTCCACTTTTTTTCTGATTTTAAGATAACATCATAAGAATATTCAGTAGGGTCATGAATGTTCTGCATAATAATTACAATATTACAATAATTATTATTGTAAGTCTAGAATGATTGTAAATGGGTTAAACCGCCTTGCCAAAATATAGTATTTCCCATTTGTACTAAAAACCGACTTGCACAGATATATTATGTCCGTTGGAAGTGCATAAACATAGTATGTTTTCGACATACAATATTAGTGCTCACGCGATCAAACTTATCATGGCTGTAAATATCGTTTGTCCGGACATACAATATTTGTGCTGTTTAAATGATTTGACAAAGCTAATAACATTATAACATATCATGTTTGTGCATAGTTTGCACATAGTTTACGTATGTCTGTCTCTTAATCAGTTGTAACGACTTTCGGTAATCTAATACTATTTCTGTGTTTACGTTCGAATAACGAGGTAATACTGTTTTGTGTGATTAGTGAACTTAAAAAAGGGATTTTATAAAAATTATTAAATTGCATAACTACATTTTTTTACGAAATGTCATTACATCCGACGCAGCTAAAAACCACGTGACAATGCCTATAGACCACCATATAGACAGTTTTACTAAAATGGAATCGCATTATAGTCGTCGCGATACAAAGAAACTTTATTTGGCCATTATGTGCAGATGGTAAAAAGACGAATATTGCCTCCAGAAAAAAATTACACCGGTTGCCATCAACATTTATAGAACAATTTTTAAGAAGTATGATCCCCAGCTGTCCTTCCACATTACCAAAAAGGATCAATGTTCTACATGCAATATTTATTATATTGTCTCAGACAAATCTTCTTTGGAAAATAATTGGAAACTCCATAAGCAAAGGGAAGAAGCTATGACAATGAAAAAAGCAGACAAGAAGAAAGCTATTGAAGTAAAAGGAGTCAATTATAGAGCGATCACGTTTGACTTAGAAGCAATTTTGACAGTGTCATTTTCTGCAGATTCTCAGATTTATTACAAACGAAAACTTTCAGTTTTTAATTTTACCATTTATGACTCATTTGATCAAAGTGGCCACTGCTATGTGTGGAATGAAACCCAGGGTTCCAAAGGTGCCTCAGAGATAGGTACATGCCTATTAAAATACTTGTATAGTTTGCCAGAAACCGTAGAACATGTAGCCACTTTGTGGTGGCTACATGTGGCCACACATGTGGTGGGCAAAATCGCAAACAGTTTGTTTGTGCTTCGATGCTATACGCTGCTGTTGCAAAAATTGACAATCTTAAAACGATCGACCTAAAGTTTGTGGAATCTGGCCATTCTTATTTGGAAGCTAACTCTATTCATGCAACAATTGAGCATGCTCGTAAGCACAAAAAGATATTCACGACCGAAAAATGGGCACTTTTGATTAGCATGGCAAGACACAAACCAAAACCCTACGAAGTACATAGACTGAACTATTCAGATTTTTAAAACCTGCAGAATCTTGCTTCCCTTATAATGCAAAATAAGAAAACAAATACGTTAGGTGATGCAATAAAATGGCTCCAGGTTAAGTGGCTCCGATTCGAAAAAACAAGGCCATTTGTTATTCAATATAAATATTGATTGACTAATGAACATTTTTTAGAGTTTGATGTCATACAAAACAAAAGACATACTAAACAAATTACACAAGTTGCATGGACAGATGTCCAGCTAAAAGCCAAATATCAAAAAACACTTTTCATATCTGAGGCAAAAAAGAAAGACTTATTGTTTTTACTAAATAAGGAGATATATACAAATATATAAATACCAACAGTTTATAAAACGTATTTTGAGAGTCTTCCGACATCAAGAAAAACAAAAGATCTTGTACCTTGGCGGACCCCTGAAGATGAAGAAGATGATTCTGAATAAAATATATTGCTTTTGTGTTTTACTGTTTTGTACCCACTTTTTGTTTTAACAAATAAAGCATAAAATAAAGAGAACTTTAACAAACTCATTATTTTATTAATCTAGGTTACATATGTTGTATGTCCCTACACATTTTCAAAAAAAATATTTTTTAACCCAATAATACATAATATTTTAAAAATATCTAAATTAAGCTAATAATGATACCCGGACTTATTACCCAAACATTATGATATATCGGTATATCACCAGTATCAAACAAAAAGTAACGCGAAAACTTCAAAACGTTCTCCTCAACAATTAAGGTATTTGGACATACATACTATATCTGCGCTTTTAACCATCGATATGTAGTATTATTTAAGATCTTGCAACTTTTAAAGGGTTTTTACCCATAACTTTTTGGTGGCTCACGCATGCATGCTATTGTAAGTATGGCCTCTGTCAATTCTTAACCTTGGTCAACTTTTACAACATTGTCTTTTATTAATTAGGTTATACTATCATTTTAGGGCTTAACACTGATGACGATTACTTATTAATCCGAAAACGTTTTCTTTTGTGATGTAACCCTTATTGCGGTCTTTATAGCCCCATGTTGATTGATCTATCTATCTATCTTCGAGCCTTAATCTATCTATCTTTGGACATAGGCCTCCCCTTCTCTTTTCCATCTGGATTCGGCACGCTTTTTGAGGTCTCATCTGAGGTCTTCCTCTTCCTCTGTTGTGTTTCCATAGTCGCCAGTAGATCATTTGCTTGTTCCATCTTACATCTGCTTGTCGGATGGAGTGAGCTGCAAATTTCCATTTGAGTTTTGCCACCTGTTCCTTAACGTCTTTCAGTTTGGTTACTCCTCTGATCCAAACGTTTCTTTTGCGATCTTTGTGTTGTTGACATTCGTGTCGATGTTGGAGTAAGCAATCCGGTCGTTTTACGCATTCAAGTATTTCACAGGTTGTTTTTATTTTAATAATGTTCACTTCTCTGTTCTTAGTGGAGTCAATGAAGGTTTTCACCTCCGATTTCGTTGAACCTCCATATATTTTCATGAAAATTGGTAAGTATGTAGAGGATACCTCAAGAAACAAAGGTGACATGGTGCCAACCTTGCGCTTTTACCCTGGGGGAGGATGCCACCTCTTCTCGGGGGTGGAAATTATTTTATTAAAAATAATACCACTAATCGATAGAGGGACAAATTATAAGTAAAATTTGTTATATAAAGTTATTTCAATAAATCAATAGTTTTTGAGTTATTAAAGATCAAAAGTTTTGATTTTTCCTGAAAAAAATCCATGTTTTAAAGCAGTTTTTCATAAATAACTCAAAAACCATAAGTTTCTTCAAAAAAGTTGTTATTACCAAAATCAAAGATAATATAAAAATAAATAAGCTCCTTATTCGAAAAATCCTCTATTACGTATACAAAGTGAGTTATATGCAATTGAATGTATATTTTTTTTCCGCGAGTACTCAAATCTTAGTATTCAAGCTTAAATAACAGGAAAACGATGCACTTTGTTAAATATAGATATTAAACATTTTAATAAAGGACTTAAAGGTAACTATCAAAAAGCTATATAAGAAGTCGATAGCATCAAAATTAAGCAAGTTATGATGGAAATACGAGGACCCTTTCAGATTTTTTAGGGAAGAATGAAAAATGAAACATAGGTGATTTCCACAAAAATTAAAATTTATAGTAACCTATTTAAAACTTTATTTATTTTAACATGAGTAATAACTTCAACAATTTTGACCGGTTTAGAATGCATATTTTTGAAAAAAAAATACGATTAAAAAAATTAGAATTTTTCAAATTTTCGTGAATTTCATTTTCTTTTGATAATAACTCCAAAAATACTCGATATACTTAAAAAATGGTAGAGAACAAAATTTTAGTTTTAACTTTATTTAAGCTTTTTCTTTTTTTTAATATTTTTTTACGACAAAAAATAACCGAGATAGAAACATTTAAAACCTAAATTTTACTGCGAGAACCATGTAACCGGGGCCCTTTCACCTTGTATTTAAAAAAAAATAAAGGATTTAGAAAATTCTGTTTAATACAGTGTTATATAACTTTTACTTAGCTTTGTAACGGTTTTTGGATAAATCTCATATTTCAAAATTTAACGGAGTTATTTTAAAAAAACCAATAACATTTTCTTTGAAAAAATTTTATAGCGGAGATTTTGTATGTATACAAGTTGTGGGAAGTCCAATTAGTCGTTTGTTGTAGGAGATACGAAAAAAGTTTATTTAGGTGACATTGGGGCATAGATAATATCAGAATTTAAATACATTTCCAAATATACAGGGCCACCCATATTGACAGGGTGAAACAAAATTATCTTTTGTTTAATGGAACACCCTGTATATTTTTACATTTTTGGATTCTCCTCTATGTTTTATTTCTTAAAATATCAGGTTTTGTGATGTTATACGAAGTAGTTTAAAAGATAATTATGTTTTTATTTTCAAATTTCATAGCAATATTCACCCCCTGTATAATTGTAGTGATTTGACATCAGAAAATCAATTTATGTTCAAGTGATTTTTAATATAATCTATTATTGTTAAAAATTAATAATCTAGCAAAACGTTTAATTTTAGCTAATACAGGGTTGGTCGAAACTGAATGAGTGTTTTCTCAAAGTTTGAGAGTATGAGTTTTCTCAAACGGAGCGGCCTGTAATGCCTGTAATGAGCATTGTAATGAAATGCTATTGTATGGCACTTTATTATTTCCCACCCTGCCAGTGAGCATTTAGAATTTTAGCAGTTTAGCATTAGAATTTATTTTTGAAATCCCTAACTTTATGTTTTTAATTATTTTAAATATTGTAAACGATTAAAAAACAATCAAATTAAATTGAAATGAATAACCAGTGTATATCTTCCACATTTACTTCATATTTAACGTAGCCTGTACCATAACATTGCACAGATTATTATCCCTGTATAGCAACGATATACCATGAATGTGAATTCATACTTGAGAAATGTCCTATATCCAGTCTCACAAAAAAAAGGGATTCCTCAAACATAATATATATGCAGACAAAATCAGCCAAAGTGATTTGCGATATCTAATTAAAGGCCCTACCAAGTTGGTTTTGTTGAATATAGCATGGAAACACGACGATACTTTAGTGATAAGCGTATTTTTCGTAGTAGCTATAGTATGTTGTTTTATATTATGTATTATCTATATTAAATTAGTTTTAGTATGTTTCGTTTATCTAAAAAAATGTAAAACAAACAAAAATTCTGTTTTTCTTGTAGTTGTTTTTTCGTATAGATATTGTTTTATATTGTAGTAAATTGAATTTAGTTTTAGTATGTTCCGTTTGTTTGTAGAATTATATTTAATTAGATTTGCTTTAATTACTAAAATAAATAAATTTTCAATTATATTTTATGTATTTGTGGAAAAGGAAACCTAGCATTAGCGGCCACATTTCTATAACGGCCAATTGTTTTCTATTTTTAGTGGCCGTTATTGTCAGGTTTTACTGTACCAATAATATTTTATTAAATTATGAAATATTATTTAAATAAAAAATTTATAAACTTGATAAAAGAAAGTTTGCTTAGAATTTACTCCTCTATCTAATTATGGGGTTATTTTTAATAAAATAGTGTTCACCCATGAGAAGGGGTAACATCCACCCCCAGGATAAAAGCGCAAGTTGGTACCACATCATTTTTGTTTCTTGAGGTATCCTCTAACTACTTACCAATTTTCATGAAAATTGATGGAGGTTCAACGAAATCAGGGGTGAAAACCTTCAGTGACTGCCTTTTTGGAAATATAAAAGATTAATTTTTTTCGTGATTGTTGATTTGCTAACTTTCTGATTTTTGGTTGCTATAAGGTTTAAAAAATTAATAAAAATTATAAATCATGCACATAAATGTAAAAAAATATTTATGTTAGTTAATTAAACGAGATTGCTTGAGCCAGAATGCTGAAATCTGCATTTTTATCATTAAAAAAAAAGGTGGATTTCACCCCTAAAATGCAGAAAGCGCAACTTGGTGCCATATCACTTTTGTTTTTTGAAGTATCCTCTAACTAATCAACAATTTTCATGAAAATCGATGAAGGTTCAAAGAAATCGTGGGTGAAAACATTCAGTGACTACACTTTCAGAAATATAGAAGAATAAGGTTTTCGTGATTTTCGACTTGTTAATTTTCGGATTTTTGGTTGCTATAAGGTTTGAAAAATAAAAAAAAATGTAATTCATGCACATAAATATAAAAAAAAATATTTATTTTTCTTAATTAAACGAGATTACTTGCGCCATAATGCGGAAATCTGCATTTTTTACAATTTAAAAAGTAGGGGTGTATTACACCCCTAAAATGCAAAAGCGCAAGTTGATGCTATATATAATTTATTGCTTGATGTATCCTCTAACTACTTACCGATTTTCATGAAAATCGATGAAGGTTCAACAAAATAGGAAGTGAAAACTTACAGTGACTGCACTTTCAGAAATCTAAAAAATAATTAAAAAAAAGGGGTGTATTTCACCCCTAAAATGCAAAAAGCGCAAGTTGGCACTATGTCACCTTTGTTCCTTGAGGTATCCTTTAACCACTCACCAATTTTTATGAAAATCGATGGAGGTTCAACGAAATCTGAGGTAATAACTCATATCCACCTTCATTGACTCCACTATCTAGTCAACAATGAAGAAAGCAAGTAAATGGGAATATAACAATTTTCTTACCGATGGAACATTGGATTTTCCCGTCAAAGATAAAAAAACCTACTCATTAATCAATTTTTATTTATGAACATGTATTAAACAGTTTTTGTAGCACTTATGCCTTTCTGTTTCTATAATCGCAACTCCTTGTAAGTGACGACAGATGTCGAAAACCTAAAGCCGGCCACTCACGGTAATGCCACAGTATAAAGAGGGACAGTAAAACCACTTCTCTGTCGGCACTTTGATCTCAAGAAGTAATACCGGCAGTACTTACGCAATTGATAATTCACCAGTGGTGGATGCGGGTTTTCCCTGTTAAACCCCGTACGTTTCTATGCGACTAGCAATGCGAGAGTGGGGCAAAAGCGACTAAGAACATTGCGAGGTTGCCCTGCGCGACTACAGATTTTACTTCCAATTTTTCGGAGAGTTCTACTGGTAATGCGGCGTCGTTCAATTTTGTCGAATTCCTCGAATTGGCAAATTTTTTGATCCTGTGTGACCGTGGATCCAACGCAATCGTACAATGTGACCGCAGACAGGCTGATATTTGCCGATGATGTTACGCTTATAGCAAAAGACAAAGAATAATTGAAGGAAATGCTGTTATTCAAAATACCAAATCGAAAGAAATAGGATTAAAAATAAATCTAGCAAAAACCAAATATCTAATTAACGAATCTCTAGATATAACTGAGAATATAACTCTGGACAATAATGTTATAGAAAAGGTTGAGTCGTATAGATAATATGTATATATTATATACTTACGAGGACAACAATTGAACTGTCAAAGCTTAGCCAAAAGGCTGATTCAAATGGTAGGATGTTTCTTAGCATGGCCAGCATTTGGTCAAATTTACCAAGAGGTAAAAACCTTCGATCAGTACGTATGGCCAGTTCTGACTAATGGAACTGAAACTTGGCCTCTTAACAACAGCATAGTCCACAAATTTCAAGTGACTCAGAGAACTATGGAACAAAGAATGCTCAACCCTAAGCTCAGTGATGGCAAATCCAATGAAGATATAAGAAGACGACCAAAAGTAACAGTTGTGATCCAGAAGATTGCAATGTTAAAATGGAACTTGGTAGGACACATTGGAAGAATGGAAGACAAGCGAATGACTGGCCATGAATGGATGCAAAAAAACAGCAAACAGATATGAATGGACACACCTAAGGAAGGCTTACAGCCGGCGATGGATGGAATAGTTGTTGATGATGATGATGATCTTTTCTAAAGGATTTTTTACTAAATTTTTTTGTGATATAACGGTATATAGCATATAGCCGACTACAGCAAATCAACTTTTCCTTGTGGACAAAGAAATCCTTAATTTTACAATTTCTTTATCACTTTGTTACCGAAATGAATACCTACTGTAAGGAGAATTACCTACCTGTAAATTATTTTGCAGAGTTTCTAATAGCCTAGCGAGCAACAACCTAGCAGAAAGGAATTAAACTCTTTATCAGAATTAATACGAAGAAGCATTTGGCTTATCTTCCTAAACAGAGTTAAAAGTTTGCCAATAGATCTACCTCTCTTACTATAAAATGAAATTCGCAAGAGGCAGGTAGCCATAGCCATAGATAGTGTAAATCGCAGACTGACAACGGTGTCGGGAAGGAAACACTAGAGAAAGACAGCAAGAGAAAACTAGAATAAGAGAGTAGATTTAAGCGTTAGTTCAGGATCGGACTAAGTTTAAAACGAAAATTTGGAGAATATTTTTACATTATCTTTGAAATTATGGTAAACAGTGACGTAGAACCTATTTTGACATTAATACATGACGTTAATACATTTTTTTTAATAAAAATTGTAGCGTTTAAGTTTAGCTAATAGTTATCAAGGGATTAGCCATTACTTTCACTCAATTTCCCAATACTCAACTCTTTATAATATTATCTTAAGTTCTGTCTTAAAGTGTCCAAGTCCTCCTCATTCATTCAGCCGTTTTTAGGGCTTGGTGACACTCTAAATATTGTTAGCTTGCTGTTTCATTGGCTGGGATCCTGTGCCAGACGAACAGCTTCATGTGGGGATTTTTTCACTAGAGTCATTTTTCATTTGGTCGCCCATAGCGTTGAAGACGGAACCCAGGGCAGCGACACTATACCGCAGAGTGCGTAAAACACAAACATCGTGCTAGAAAGAACCAAAACATATACAGAAGAAATCGTTGGGGATTATCAATGCGAATTTGGACTGGGCCTCTCTACTATTCTCTACTCTCTATACAATAAAACAGATAATGGAAAGATGTTGGGAGTTTGATCGTGAGATTCATCAGATGTTCCTAGATTTTAAATTGGCATTTGATATAGAGTAGGCAGGGTTAGACTGTGAACAGCGGTGCAGGAACTTGGCTTTCAAAAAAACTAGTCACCTATGTATGGTAAGAGTTGAACAACAATCCTCAGAGATATTTGAAATAAACAATAGACTAAGTTACAACTAAGATACAACTAATATAAAACAATCATACGACATGTAGGGTAGCGAAACGTTGACGATAACAGCTCGAAGAACTATACCCAAACGCCAACATAATAAAAGAAATAAAGTCTAGAAGACTCCAATTTGCAGGATACCTCAGAACATATTCTAACGAAAGAACAGTAAATCTGGTATGGGAAGAGGTCCCAACTGTAATAAGACCACGTGGACACCCACGACTCCGGTGAAGAGATAATATTAGGAGACATTAAAGCTATGGGCGTGGAGAATTGAAGGAGATTGCTCAAGACAGAGAGAAAACAAACGAAGGGTTTTAACACCACGGATTAAGTAAGTAAGTATACAAGAAACCACACTATAAAAAGTTAAAAATTGTCCTGATCCGATTGAGCGACGATAATACTTAACAAAACAGAAGGAAGAAATTGAATATCAGTGGAAGAGTGGAAGTTTCAAACGAGCAAGTGCCAAAACCAACATTTTGAGAATTTTGTTTGTTTATTTATACAAAATATCTGTATTTAACACAACGGAAAACTTAATCTAAAAGTATAATAATGTTATAAGGAAACGAAATGAAGAAAATCCTTTTTTTCTTTTTTAAATATGAGGGTGCTAAGTGCCCACCTACCTTTCTTCAGCAAAGAGAGAAAATATATCATTATTTTACATGTTAGTGTTTTGATCAGGGTCTTCTTGTTGAGTTTTAACTAATCCTAGTAAATTTTTGTAGAACTGTTGTGCTGAGGATTGTTGAGGTATGGTATCATTGATTGGAGGCTTTTCTTCTTGTTCGCTGATACTTTGTTTTACGGTTTCATTATCACTAATTTAATTTTTTTCGAATCATTTAGCGTCTTGTTTTTTTTAATGTTAGTTTCACGCCATGATTCAAGTTCTGAAAATGAATGGGTGGTTTTGATAGGATTTTCTTTTTCAACACGTATTCTAACTGATTTGCTAACTTGTAGCTTAGTGGTATTTAACATTTTCTCAGCAGTCCCTTTCATGTTCCAAAAACCAAAGTCATTTATGTCGATGACATCGAAAGGTGTATCTTGCGGAAGTAATAAAGCTGATCAAATCCTCTGGCACGAATGCTTTCATAGTTTTTTTCCGTTTTTCTATTAGGGCAAAATCCCTGTCAGAAGGTATGACACTGTGGCCGCTTATCAAAAATCTTTGCTGTATAGAATCAATGTACCCTATAATGACAACAAAATAAATAACAAATTTGACAGTCTGGCACATAACCCCTTTGTAAAGCAACAGGCAAGGCACATACCGCTGGCGCCACCTTACAGTCTATATACAAAGTTTAGTATTAGGAATGGCGCCTAGCGCTTTTGTTAGGACGTAGAGCATGGCACATACAACATTTCTATGGCAATAACTCAAAATCAACACTTTTGGCACTTAGGACCTTTGAAACTTCCACTCTTCTGAGCTGCACCAAGATCCAAAAATTAAATAGAGATCCTTTTGTTCTCCAATACTTAACATTTCTTTACTTTTCATAACACACAAATACGGTTTTTATCAAATCGTCTTGTATGACTCATATGTGTAAGATGACAAATTGATTAAAGATTCCGTCGAGGCCGGGCCTGATTCCATTTCTAAGTCCGTAGGTATTTCCTACTTCAAAGGAGGACCGAAACATCGAGAGCGCGGCCCCATACAGCTCCCTGGGGCATTCACAAAATCGATAAGCGACACCCAAGTCTGCCAACGTAATACACGGTCGGGTCGGTACCGTTCGAGTTTTCCCCTAAATTTTCGGCACCCAGCGGCGCACCAACATATTTTCCTTAAAGTAACACCAGAAATGAACGAAAAAATAAAAAAATAATAGAAAATAAAGACAAGTGTGTAAGAGTCAGTACTATGTATGTAAAAATATGTATATGCAATGTGAATATCTATATAGGGTGTTAGTAAATAACTGCGACAAACTTTAAGGGGTAATTCTACATTAAAAAATAATGATAATTTGCTAAATAAACGTATGTCCACAAATGCTTCGTTTCGAGATACGGAATGTTGATTTTTTTTACAAACTGATAATTTTTTATTGCACTAAAACCAATTGAGATATGGAAATGAAATTTGGTGGGTTTTCAGA
Organism: Diabrotica virgifera virgifera; assembly: GCF_917563875.1. NCBI lineage: Eukaryota > Metazoa > Arthropoda > Insecta > Coleoptera > Chrysomelidae > Diabrotica > Diabrotica virgifera. The sequence continues at coordinate 1,434,789 of NC_065445.1, read as the reverse complement.
GGCAGTTATTGCTTATTTTTTTGATATAGAATTAAGAATATTATATTCGTCATTGGCGCGCATACGGGTAATTGTCTAAACTTTTTTAAAGAAATAAATAGTACGCCACTGAGATTTCAAATTAAAAATCATGTTCGAATTCCTTGTTAAATTTGTGAGTAAAAACTCTAGCTTGTCTTTTTTCATATGAGGCGCCATACACTACAATCAAACAGCGGTTGTACGGGTGGAATATAGTGAGCCAAACCAAGTAGAAAGAGGAGTCAGACAGGGATGCATGCTGTCGCCACAATTATTTAATGTGTACTCCCAACTAATATTTCAAGAGGCACTATGGGAAAGAACTGAAGGTGTAATGATTGGAGGGAGCATTATAAATAACATAAGATTTGCAGACGATACCACAATCATTGGAGAGATTGATTAACAGAGAAAGCAAAAAGATGAACCTAACAATGAATATAGTAAGAAAAAATACATGGTGATCTCGAAAACCCGTGTTGACAACATACATCTGACATTGGAGGGTAAACCGTTATACAGGGTGGACAAGTATAAATACCTCGGAACAATTATAGACTCACAGTTCAAGATAAGGAGATAAAGGTCAGAATAGAAATAGCTCGAAAAAGATTCATAAAATAAAAGTCAATGTTTACAAATAAGAAATTGACTATGGCTATGAGATTGAGGTTCGTCAAATGTTATGTTTAGTCGCAACTACTATATGGAGTAGAAGCTTGGACTCTGAAAGACCAATCCGTAAAAAATATGGAGGCATTCCAAATGTGGCTATGTAGGCTAGTGATGTAACGAATGTCATTTTTTGAACATTCGCGAATACGAATGCGAATGCGAATATCTGCTACCGACATTCGCGAATGCGGATGCGAATGCGGATATTCAGTTTTTTTTTAATTAGTTTCTATTTTTGTAATGTTTTGTAATGAAAAGTTAATTGATATTTAGTGTAAATCAATCTGAATCTTACGCTTTATTACATAATACCAAATAATAAAAAAAGTGAAGGCTGATAATATGATTATACAAGGTTAAGTTCTGTCTATCTATTGCCCTTCATTTGTCCAAAGTTGAACGTAGGCCTCCCCCTTATTTTTCCACTCTTCTCGGTTCTGTGCTAATGCTGTCGATCTGGTACCTACGTATCTTTTTAGGTCATCCGACCATCTCGTCTGTGGTCTGTCCCTCCCTCTTTTGTAGTCCCAAGGTCTCCAGTACTCCAGTGAGTTATCGCTTCATTCCATCTGATTCCATCTTCCGTCTCTTTGTCTGCTGTTGTGTCCTTCATATTTCCATTTGAGAGTAGCTGCATGTTTGAGGTTAAGTTACCTTTTCTTAATAAAAACAGATGAGAAGTGAATAGATTTTGATTTTATTAACCTAATATTATCTTAAAATTATTTTTTTTCTTGTTTTCATATTCGCAAAAACATTCGCACAAATTTCGCGAATGCGGATGCGAATGCGAATATGCAAAAACATGCGAATATTCGCGAATGCGAATGCGAATACGAATATTCGTTACATCACTAATGTAGGCATATTGTGAAAATTCCTTGGACTGCAAAAGTCTCAAACGAAGTAGTGTTAAGGCGAATTGGACACTGCGGAAAGCTTATAAACACAATTAAAATAAGAAAAACAGTATCTGGTCCACATACATCGAAACGATAAATACTCTCTGCTACACATCATCATGCAAGGAAGAGTAGAGGGAAAAAAGGGTTAGGAAGAAAGAAGAAATCTTTGCTGAGGAATATCAGAGGTTGGACTATGAATAAATACCTCTACAGCTGAGTTGCATCTCACTTGGCCTATTTATCTCATAGATCTCCCCTAGCCAGGGTTGGCAAAAACCGAGATTTTTTCGAAAAAACCAAAAAAACCAGGTTTTTTGGTTTAAACCAGGTTTATTTGGTTTAAACCAGGGTTTTTAAACCTGGTTTTGTTAAGACGAAAAATGAAAAAGTTACGGTTAAAGAATCAATAGATATTTTTGAAAAAAAAAGGAGAAATCCAATTGGAAGCATAATAATGTAAGTTAGCGGTGTTTTTAGTCATTAGCCTTATTTATTCTTATTTATTTATGTATTATTAATAGATTTTGGAAGTTTGACTGGCTTAGAATGATTAGTTTTTAAAAAACTGGAGTTAAAAACAAATAACGAATTTTTTTAGTTTGGTAAAAAATGCAATTTTCTTCAGAATAGAAAGGTTAGCATCAGAAATACGAAAAAATATTTAAATATGAAATTGTAGGTTATTTAATTTCCAAAAACATGGTTCGAAAAAATCTTTTCTACGGCAAAAATTGAGATTTTATCAAAAAAATGTATAGAACATTTTTTGCTAGAATGAACGTTTTTATCAATTTTTGCGGTCAAAATATAATAAAAAATTTCCACCCCCGAGATGGGGTGGCCACCACCCCCATGGTAAAAGCGCCCTTCAGCATCATATAGATTTTGATCCTTAGACTATCCACTACACTCAAAAAAATTTAGTTCGTAATATTGATTAACAGTGATTACTGAATAGTATTTCGTTGTCACAACAATTTAATTTGTTATTTCAACGAACTTTTAGACATTGACGAATGTATTTGGTTATTGTCACAATGATTGAATAATAATTGTGAGAATAACTAGAGTACATTAATCAATAACACTCAATTTATTCAGCCAATAACTTAGTTTCGTATATTTAATAAATACTGTTAATTCTGGCAGCAACTCACGTTCTTGATTTCGTAGATGACAAGCAATTACCTTGGTTTATCGTGACAACGTACAGATTTCATTAAAACAATGTACAAATGTTGTTAATATAGAGTAATATGATTATTGAATAGATGTAAATTTATTGTTGTGACAACGAATGCATTAATCAATCTACTACTGCATTTAATTCCCACAATCAATGCGTTCATTGTGACAATAATCGTAGTTGTTGAGACAATAAATGTTTTGCTTGACCATTTGAAAGTTAACGGCTTTTCCTTATCGTGATACCCCTAGCTTCTCTGTGTGTTACCGAAGTGCCGAATAATAATTGCATTTCGTTTTCAAGTGTAGTCCGTAGTAGAAGGAAGTTTTTGTGTGTCTATTATCGTGAAATTTCGGTCGAATTCTTTTTAAATGTATTAATTTTTTTCGAATCCTGAAAAAACTAATTATTATTTTTGAAAATTTAAATGTAAAATAAAATATTACAGTATTATCGAGGGTCTGAAGTCCCTGAGAACCTCTATAATGATTATTTTAATAAGTCACAGGGGTGAAAAAGAGAAAATTTAGTATGATTTTTAATTTCAAATAGGCATACCATTTAACAGAAACTTTTTGTTTATTCTAAGGGACTTTCTGCCCTCGGTAATAATGTAATATTTTATTCTGCGTTTAAATTTTTCAAAAATACTTACTAGTTTTCTCAGAATTCCAAAAAAAATGAATGCGTTTAAAAAGAATTCGATCGAAATTTTGCACCTGCGCTCTCAAAAAGGATTAAAGTGTTATACATTTTTGGAATCACTATTTCAAACGCTTTTAAATAAGCTGTCACATGACGTACTTTCCCATTAAAAAAATCAAAGTTACGCAAACGCCTGTCACCTGAAGAGGGATCGTGTAAAATTCGAAACATTGACGTTATAATATACTTTGATTACGTTAAAAATGGACCTGTCCGAGCATTTTGCTTATGTGCTAAAAATAAATAAGTTAATAAGGGGGCGGGGGAGTGTAACACTTATTCCAGTACACTGTATAAGTGAAATCATATGAAAAATCACACAGTGTAAAGTCCTTTAGGTTAAGGACAAAAAAGGGGGATTTAAAAAATTATTATTAATCAATTAATATCATACATTGGGCTATTGCATTCAGTAATTATTAATATAAAATACGTTCATAGTAGGAATGAACGAAACTGATTGTAAGAATGAATAGAATTGATTGAAAGAAAAACCGTATTTATTGTGGGAATGAACGGAATTAATTGTAACAATAAACGGAAATAATTGTAGAAATATACGAAATACGTTAGGAGAAATAACACTGTTATTGACACAACGAATAGACTTCGTCGGTCAATTAACGACGTTGTTGTTTCAATAAATAGTGTTCGTTGACTCAGTGAACAGAGTTCGTAATATCAATAAATAGTGTTCGTTGACTCAGTGAACAGAGTTCGTAATATCAATAAATAGTGTTCGTTGACTCAGTGAACAGAGTTCGTAATACCAATAAAGTGATATTATGGTATACATAATGAATGTTCATCCATTCAATAAACGTAATACATTGGCTCAACGAACGAAAATAATGAATTGATGAACATCGTTTTGTTGTCCCAATAAAACCAAGAATTGGACAAATTTTAAGTATTGCGTTTATTGTCTGAATTAACATTTTTATTGATATTACGTACCTTTTTCGTTGAGTGTACTTATTCTCAAATTTTCAAGCAAATCGATATATTCTGTAAAAATTGCGAGGTGAAAAGCTTCGGTTCCTGTACTAATTATTTTTAATTTTATTGAAGTAAAACTTTCGCTTGTTTTTTTTTATCTTCAGAATTCTTTCCTGTTCATTCACTACATATTATCAGGAAAATATGGGAATAGAGGCATACAGCAGCCGGATGCTCTTCCAATTAACTCCGACAAACTCTTGACCGCATGTCTCTCCCTATTAGAAATGGCGATTAGTTCTTGAACACGTGAAGGGAGAATATGAATTTAGCGGTGTGAGAGGTTGATGTAAGGATTTAACGCTATGTATATATTTCTGAGTCCGCTCCTTTGAACCATCAGATTATGGAAGTTTGAGGGGAATAAGATGTCTTAGGATTTGGTTATTAAAGTTGTATTAAGAAGTTATATACCGGGGAAAAGTGTAAACGAATGAAGGAGTTTGTCAGATTCTTATAACTATAACTGGAGTTCCCTTATAGCAGTTTATTTATATGATTTTATTTATTTATTTTGTGTTTTTTGTTATTTTGAAATAATTTTTTTTATTTTCCTATATTTGAAGTAAAACGCGCCACAAAAGAGTACCTTTGATAAAGTTTGCATTTTTGCGCCACGTAATATTAATATCAGCCATTTAGTAGCTTAACTATTGTGTGCACTGTGCGCCACTCATTTTTACGGCATTTAGCGGTTTTTTATTCTTGTTTAATTTATTACTTCTTTCAAACTTTGTTTATCGCAAGCATACTACAAAATATAAATTTGGGCGGGTTCTGTATCACTAATAAAATCGCAAATTTAATAAGCTATCCAAACATGTAGCTAAATCTCAATTATTGCGAAAGTTATGGCTGAGGAATTTATTGGCCAAAATCAGAGGGCAAAAAGTCTCTATATTCTATTGTACAGATTTAACTTTTAGCTCTATTCGCCGTTATTAAATTTTCTGGTGTCTGCAAAGTTTTAGTGAGTTCTGCAAGAAAACGTTTCAAATAATTTAGATCCAAAAAATATTAATACGCTCCGTGCATTCTTGAATTTTTGAATGCGTATAATGGAATCGAGCAATCTCATCTAAACTTCTTTAACATTTTTACTTCGTTATGGTGATATTGTGAAACTTTAATGGAAATTTTAATAATAACCGACTCTTTAAAGAGTTTTAAACAAACCCTTTGAATATGAACAGTTGAACATCTTCATTGCGGTTTATAACCATGGAAATCTTCTTTTTGGCTAACAAAGTTTTACCCTATTTAAATTGAAGTATAGTGGTGGTAGCATTTTATATTTCATTTTTCTTTGTGGCTTGGGAGTTGTGTATTATTTATAACATATTATCTCAATGTATTTTTTCTGTGAGCAGTTTGTAAAAGTTATATGATAGTGTTATATGACGTTGTATGAGCCATACCTTGTAGAAAGGTTTATACTTTATCATCCGAAAGCTTCATCTAGCGGAAAACATAAAGCAGAACGGCAGCACTATTGGTTATTTTCTAGTGTGTGATAGATAACAGACTACTACATCTACTACATGTAGTAGTCATAGCATCAAGTTTTGAAGAACTACAAACCATGCTAACCGATCTAGCAAATGAATCAGAACAAATAGGTCTAAAAATGAATTTTGCCAAAACAAAAACAATGACAAACACACAAGATAATAGAAACGTAATACTAAACGACACCACAATAGAAGCGGTTAATGATTATATGTATTTGAGACAGATGATAAAAATAAATAAGGAAAACCAAACAGCGGAGGTAAAAAGAAGGGTCAGATATGCCCGGAACATTAATAAAAAAATTAAAATATTTAAAATTTTTCAAAAAACATCGATTTTTTTCTGCTTTCTTTGCATATAACTTTTAAACGGTTCTTTTTGGAACAAAGTTTGTATGATATACGACTGGTCAAAAATGTCTTCAGGTATTACCTTTTCTGCAATATAGCAATAAATACAAAATAAGGGGGCAAAATACACCTGTTGTTATTCAATGTTTCTTAACCACTTTGGTGGCACTTAGAACCTTAGTAATTCGCTTAGAAAACTCTTATAACTTAAATGGTCTACCAAATTTCATTAAAATCGACATAATAGATTTTGCATAATAAATTTGCAATGTAAATGTTTTTAAAAAAGTTCAAATGTTTAAAAATCTTTCTGAACAAAAAGTAGACCACTTAGAAGTTGGCTATTTTTTTTACATATAAAGAGGTGCTCTACCTATCTAATACACTTACAGAATTAAAATCGGATTATTTAAGGGGCCTCAGCAATGTTTTAAAATTATAAACAATTTTTTGGCTTATAAACAAATAGCTTTGTTTAATAATAAAAAAATTAATTTTTAGCAATGCAAATAATTAAAACCGGTATAATTTGACTAAAATTTTCAAATGCTGTCAGCAGAATTGCTATTTTATTTTTTAATCAAAAGTTATTCTCGTTCAAAAATTGCAATTTTTCGATTTTTTGAATGTTCCACCGCGTTTATCTCGAAAACTATGCATCCTACGAAAAAACTTGTAAGAACATTTTTTGCTTAGAATTATCCAAGAAATATAAAAAAATGTTTTATTTTGCGAAGAATAGATGTTATGTAATTCCTCAAGTTCTTTGTTTATAACAACCTTATCGACATCCATTAAATGAAGAATTTGACAGACAGCCTGGAGTCAACGGAGACAGTAGCAGCAATGGTCACCAAAATAGCAAACGAAGAAGTGGCTCAAGCGCTTCAAAAAATAAAGAAAGGAAAAGCGGTTGGACTAGATGATATTCCTGGGGAAGTATGAAAAGCATTGGGAGAGACAGGAATAAGGTGGCTAGCAGGTTTATTTAATAGAATTATGGAAGTTGGACAAATGCCAGACGAATGGAGAAGTAGTATACTAGTACCTGTCTACAAAAACAAGGGAGATATACAGCAGTGTACAAACTACAGGGCTATAAAACTGCTTAGCCACACCATGAAAATATGGGAGAGAGTAATTGATAGACGGATACGTGAAGAGACCGACATATCCGAGAATCAATTTGGCTTTATGCAGGGCAGATCAACAACAGACGCAATTTTCATTATAAGGCAGTCGATGGAAAAATACAGGAGTAAAGAAACAAACACTCATATGATATTCATTGATCTTGAGAAAGCATATGATAGAGTTCCTCGAAAGATTCCGTGGTGGGCACTCAATAATAAAGGAGTCCCTGGTGCATATGTCAAGATTGTGAGGGATATGTATGAGAGAGTAACGACTAGTATTAGGAGAGGTGTGGGAGAGACTGATAAATTTCATGTGAAAGTAGGATTGCACCAAGGCTCAGTGCTTAGTCCGTATTTATTCTCATTAGTTTTGGACCAGATAACAGCGAAACTACAGGGTAACATTCCATGGTGCTTAATGTATGCTGATGATGTCGTGTTAGTAGGAAATAGTGAAAGAGACTTAGAACAAAAACTGGAACAGTGGACACGAGCTCTGGAGGAAAAAGGTTTAAAACTTAGTAGGACAAAGACAGAGTATTTGGAATGTTCATTTAAAGATGGAGTTACTACAAATAAAATGGTATCTTTGGATGGTGAACTGATTGTAAAAAGCAATAGTTTTAAGTACCTGGGATCGGTATTACAGAGTAATGGGGAAATAGATGGAGATGCATGCAGTAGAATTGGGGCTGGATGGATGAAGTGGAAGGAAGCGAGTGGTGTGACAGAAAAGTTCCAATGAAGCTGAAAGGAAAATTCTATAAAACAGCCATAAGACCGGCTATGACGTACGGAACTGAATGTTGGGCAGTGAAAAAGAAAGAGGAACAACGAATGCATGTGATGGAGATGAGAATGCTTAGATGGATGAGTGGAGTGACAAGAAAGGATAAAATTAAAAATGAGTATATTAGGGGAAGTCTAGGTGTGGCACCAATTGATGCCAAAATGAGAGAGCATAGGTTGAGATGGTTTGGTCATGTTCAACGTCGAGACGTTAATCATCCAATACGAAGAGTAGCTGAAGTGCAGATTCCTGGAATAAGTAGGAGAGGAAGACCAAAGAAGACGTGGGGGGAGACGATTAGGCAGGACATGTTGGTAAAGGGGATTAATATTGATATGACCCAGGATAGAATTGTGTGGAGAAATGCAATTAGGGAAGCCGACCCCGCATAGGGATAAGGCAAAGAGAATGATGATGAATCTTATCGACATCCTGATCCCAAAATGTTACCCAAAAAATTCGTGTTCTACGGGTCAAAATACATAAAGAAAACTTGGGTAAGTCCATCTAAATAAAGGAGCCCGTAGCACCCCCTCCTGGACACGGCACTAATTTGTTTATAAGCCAAAAAATTGTTTATAACTTTAAAGCATTGCTGAAGCTGCTTAAATAATCCGATTTCAATTCTGTAAAGTGCATTAGATAAGTGGAGTGCTTCTTTATATGTAAAAAATTGACAAATCTTTGTATGTTCTAGTTTTTGTTGTGCAAGATTTTTAAAAATTTTAATTTTTACAAAAATGTTTAGATTGCAACATTATTATGCAAAATCTAGTAAGTCAATTTTAATGAAATCTGGTGGACGGTTTTAGCACATTACAAAAATTTTCTAAGCGAATTAGGAAGGTTCCAAGTGTAACCTAAGTGATGGAAAAACATTGAATAAGGACAGGCTTGTTTTGCCCCCTTATTTTATATTTATTGCTATTTTGCAGCAAGAGTGTTAAATTAAGACGCTTTAACCAATCGTATCTGATAGAAAATTTAATTATCTTTGTTTTATTCCTATACGACTTTGTTCCAAAATGAATCGTTTTAAAGTTATAAGCAAAGAAAATAGAAAAAAAAAACGAAATTTTTAAAATTTTTATTTTTTCTTATTAATGTTCCGGGCATATTTGAGAAGGAGCATGAGTCAATTATCATTAACGAAGTTATCACCTAAACTTTATCCGTAAAAATCAGCTCCGTGAAGTTAGCCCGAAAAAGTCAGGAAAAAAAATGCGATTGATGCCATTCGTTTGTCCATTGATTGTCCACGTTTGTCCACCATTTTGTTTCGTTAGTCCACCCATCAATTCTTTTTTATAAACAAAAATTTTTTTTCGGGCTAACTTCACAAATCCACAAATTTTCGAAAATTTAAAAAAACTCTTGCTATATTGTTTGTCCATCGTTTGTCCATGTTTGTCCACCACATAATTTTTTTTGTCCACCCTCTGAAACAACCCCCTGTTAATTGTAATTATTTTTTTATTTCTTAATTCGGGCTAACTTCACGTTCTCTTAAATGGGCATTTAAACGTTAATTCGGGTGCAGAATCACAACTAAGCGTTGCTATATTGTTTGTCCATGTTTGTCCACCACATAATTTTTTTTGTCCACCCTCTGAAACAACCCCTTGTTAACTGTAATTATTTTTTTATTTCTTAATTCGGGCTAACTTCATGTTCTCTTAAATGGGCATTTAAACGTTAATTCGGGTGCAGAATCACAACTAAGCGTTTGTCCACCACTTTGCAGCGTTTGTCCAACCCCTTAAAGTGCGAAACAACCCCCCTGTTAATTGTAATTATTTTTTTATTTCTTAATTCGGGCTAACTTCACGTCCGTTTAAACGTGTATTTTAAAGTTAATTCGGGTGAAGAATCACAACTAAGCGTTTGTCCACCCCTTCGCAGCGTTTGTCCAGCCCCTTAAAGTGCGAAACAACCCCCTCGTTAATTGTAATTATTTTTTAAATTCTTAATTCGGGCTAAATTCAAGTTCTCTGAAATAGGTACTTAAACGTTAATTCGGGTGCAGAATCACAACTACCCGTTTGTCCACTCCTTCGCAGCGTTTGTCCAACCCCTTAAAGTGCGAAACAACCCCCTCGTCAATTGTAATTATTTTTTTATTTCTTCATTCGGGCTAATTTTACGTTCTCTTAAATGGGCAGATAAACGTTAATTCGGGTGCAGAATCACAACTAAGCGTTTGTCCACCCCTTTGCAGCGTTTGTCCAACCCCTTAATTCAGGCTAACTTCACGTCCGTTTAAACGTGTATTTTAAAGTTAATTCGGGTGAAGAATCACAACTACCCGTTTGCCCACCCCTTCGCAGCGTTTGTCCAACCCCTTAAAGTGCGAAACAACCCCCTTGTTAATTGTATAATTTAATTATTTTTTTAATTCTTAATTCGGGATAACTTCAAATTCTCCTAAATAGGTATTTAAACGTTAATTCGGGTGCAGAATCACAACTAACCGTTTGTCCACCCCTTCGCAGCGTTTGTCCAACCCCTTAAAGTGCGAAACAACCCCCTCGCTAATTGCAATTATTTTTTTATTTCTTTATTCGGGCTAACTTCACGTTCTTTTACATGGGCATTTAAACGTTAATTCGGGTGCAGAATCACAACTACCCGTTTGTCCACCCCTTCGCAGCGTTTGTCCAACCCCTTAAAGTGCGAAACAACCCCCCTGTTAATTGTAACTATTTTTTTTATTTCTTAATTCGAGCTAGCTTCACGTTCCCTTAAATAGGAATTTAAACGTTAATTCGGGTGCAGAATCACAACTACTCTTTTGTCCACCCCTTCGCAGCGTTTGTCCAACCCCTTAAAGTGCGAAACAACCCCCCTGTTAATTGTAATTATTTTTTTATCTCTTTATTCGGGCTAACTTCACGTTCTCTTAAATGGGCATTTAAACGTTAATTCGGGTGCAGAATCACAACTACCCGTTTGTCCACCCCTTCGCAGCGTTTCTCCAACCCCTTAAAGTGCGAAACAACCCCCCTGTTAATTGCTATTATTTTTTTATTTCTTAATTCGGGCTAGCTTCACGTTCCCTTAAATGGCCATTTAAACGTTAATTCGGGTGCCGCATAACAACTACCCGTTTGCCCACACCTTCGCAGCGTTTGTCCAACCCCTTAAAAGTGCGAAACAACCCCCTCGTCAATTGTAATTATTTTTTTATTTCTTCATTCGGGCTAATTTTACGTTCTCTTAAATGGGCAGATAAACGTTAATTCGGGTGCAGAATCACAACTAAGCGTTTGTCCACCCCTTTGCAGCGTTTGTCCAACCCCTTAAAGTGTGAAACAACCCCCTTGTTAATTGTAATTATTTTTTATTTCTTAATTCAGGCTAACTTCACGTCCGTTTAAACGTGTATTTTAAAGTTAATTCGGGCGAAGAAACACAACTACCCGTTTGCCCACCCCTTCGCAGCGTTAGTCCAACCCCTTAAAGTGCGAAACAACCCCCCTGTTAATTGTAATTATTTTTTTATTTCTTAAATCGGGTTAACTTCACGTCCGTTTAAACGCGTATTTTAAAGTTAATTCGGGTGAAGAATCACAACTACCCGTTTGTCCTCCCCTTCGCAGCGTTTGTCCAGCCCCTTAAAGTGCGAAACAACCCCCTCGTTAATTGTAATTATTTTTTTATTTCTTTATTCGGGCTAACTTCACGTTCTCTTAAATGGGCATTTAAACGTTAATTCGGGTGCAAAATCACAACTATCCGTTTGTCCACCCCTTCGCAGCGTTAGTCCAACCCCTTAAAGTGCGAAACAACCCCCCTGTTAATTGTAATTATTTTTTTTTTTTAATTCGGGCTAACTTCACGTCCGTTTAAACGCGTATTTTAAAGTTAATTCGGGTGAAGAATCACAACTACCCGTTTGTCCTCCCCTTCGCAGTGTTTGTCCAACCCCTTAAAGTGCGAAACAACCCCCTCGTTAATTGTAATTATTTTTTTATTTCTTTATTCGGGCTAACTTCACGTTCTCTTAAATGGGCATTTAAACGTTAATTCGGGTGCAGAATCACAACTATCCGTTTGTCCACCCCTTCGAAGCGTTTGTCCAACCCCTTAAAGTGCGAAACAACCCCCATGTTAATTGTAATTATTTTTTTATTTCTTAATTCGGGCTAACTTCACGTCCGTTTAAACGCGTATTTTAAAATTAATTCGGGTGAAGAATCACAACTACCCGTTTGTCCTCCCCTTCGCAGCGTTTGTCCAGCCCCTTAAAGTGCGAAACAACCCCCTAGTTAATTGTAATTATTTTTTTATTTCTTTATACGGGCTAACTTCACGTTCTCTTAAATGGGCATTTAAACGTTAATTCGGGTGCAGAACCACAACTACCCGTTTGTCCACCCCTTCGCAGCGTTTGTCCAACCCCTTAAAGTGCGAAACAACTGTCCTGTTAATTGTAATTATTTTTTTATTTCTTAATTCGTGCTAGCTTTTAAATGCCCATTTAAGGGAACGTGAAGCTAGCCCGAATTAAGAAATAAAAAAATAATTACAATTAACAGGGGGGTTGTTTCGCACTTTAAGGGGTTAAACAAACGCTTCGAAGGGGTGGACAAACGGGTAGTTGTGATTCTGCACCCGAATTAACGTTTAAATGCCCATTTAAGGGAACGTGAAGCTAGCCCGAATTAAGAAATAAAAAAATAATTGCAATTAACAGGGGGGTTGTTTCGCACTTTAAGGGGTTGGACAAACGCTGCGAAGGGGTGGACAAACGGGTAGTTGTGATTCTGCATCCGAATTAACGTTTAAATGCCCATTTAAGGGAACGTGAAGCTAGCCCGAATAAAAAAATAAAAAAATAATTACAATTAACGAGGGGGTTCTTTCGCACTGTAGGTGGTTGGACAGACTCTGCGAAAGGGTGGACAAACGGGCAGTGGTGATTCTGCACCCGAATTAACTTTTAAATGCCCATTTAAGAGAACGTGAAGCTAGGCCGAATTAAGAAATAAAAAATAATTGCAATTAACAGGGGGTTGTTTCGCACTTTAAGGGGTTGGACAAACGCTGCGAAGGGGTGGACAAACGGGTAGTTGTGATTTTGCACCCGAATTAACGTTTAAATGCCCATTTAAGAGAACGTGAAGCTAGCCCGAATTAGGAAATAAAAAAATAATTACAATTAACAGGGGGGTTGTTTCGCACTTTAATGGGTTGGAGAAACGCTGCGAAGAGGTGGACAAACGGGTAGTTGTGATTCTGCATCCGAATTAACGTTTAAATGCCCATTTAAGGGAACGTGAAGCTAGCCCGAATAAAGAAATAAAAAAATAATTACAATTAACGAGGGGGTTGTTTCGCACTGTAGGTGGTTGGACAGACTCTGCGAAAGGGTGGACAAACGGGCAGTGGTGATTCTGCACCCGAATTAACTTTTAAATGCCCATTTAAGAGAACGTGAAGCTAGCCCGAATTAAGAAATAAAAAAATAATTACAATTAACAGGGGGGTTGTTTCGCACTTTAAGGGGTTGGACAAACGCTTCGAAGGGGTGGACAAACGGGTAGTTGTGATTCTGCACCCGAAATAACGTTTAAATGCCCATTTAAGGGAACGTGAAGCTAGCCAGAATTAAGAAATAAAAAAATAATTGCAATTAACAGGGGGGTTGTTTCGCACTTTAAGGGGTTGGTCAAACGCTGCGAAGGGGTGGACAAACGGGTAGTTGTGATTCTGCACCCGAATTAACGTTTAAATGCCCATTTAAGGGAACGTGAAGCTAGCCCGAATTAAGAAATAAAAAAATAATTACAATTAACAGGGGGGTTGTTTCGCACTTTAAGGGGTTGGACAAACGCTGCAAAGGGGTGGACAAACGGGTAGTTGTGATTCTGCACCCGAATTAACGTTTAAATGCCCATTTAAGGGAACGTGAAGCTAGCCCGAATTAAGAAATAAAAAAATAATTACAATTAACAGGGGGGTTGTTTCGCACTTTAAGGGGTTGGACAAACGCTGCGAAGGTGTGGACAAACGGGTAGTTGTGATTCTGCACCCGAATTAACGTTTAAATGCCCATTTAAGGGAACGTGAAGCTAGCCCGAATTAAGAAATAAAAAAATAATTACAATTAACAGGGGGGTTGTTTCGCATTTTAAGGGGTTGGACAAACGCTGCAAAGGGGTGGACAAACGGGTAGTTGTGATTCTGCACCCGAATTAACGTTTAAATGCCCATTTAAGGGAACGTGAAGCTAGCCTGAATTAAGAAATAAAAAAATAATTACAATTAACGGGGGGTTGTTTCGCACTTTAAGGGGTTGGACAAACGCTGCGAAGGTGTGGACAAACGGGTAGTTGTGATTCTGCACCCGAATTAACGTTTAAATGCCCATTTAAGGAAACGTGAAGCTAGCCCGAATTAAGAAATAAAAAAATAATTACAATTAACGGGGGGGTTGTTTCGCACTTTAAGGGGTTGGACAAACGCTGCGAAGGGGTGGACAAACGGGTAGTTGTGATTCTGCACCCGAATTAACGTTTAAATGCCCGTTTAAGAGAACGTGAAGTTAGCCCGAATTAAGAAATAAAAAAATAATTACAATTAACGAGGGGGTTGTTTCGCACTTTAAGGGGTTGGACAAACGCTGCGAAGGTGTGGACAAACGGGTAGTTGTGATTCTGCACCCGAATTAACGTTTAAATGCCCATTTAAGGGTACGTGAAGCTAGCCCGAATTAAGAAATAAAAAAATAATTACAATTAACAGGGGAGTTGTTTCGCACTTTAAGGGGTTGGACAAACGCTGCAAAGGGGTGGACAAACGGGTAGTTGTGATTCTGCACCCGAATTAACGTTTAAATGCCCATTTAAGGGAACGTGAAGCTAGCCCGAATTAAGAAATAAAAAAATAATTACAATTAACAAGGGGGTTGTTTCGCACTTTAAGGGGTTGGACAAACGCTGCGAAGGGGTGGACAAACGAGTAGTTGTGATTCTGCACCGGAATTAACGCTTAAATGCCCATTTAAGGAAACCTGAAGCTAGCCCGAATTAAGAAATAAAAAAATAATTACAATTAATAGGGGGGTTGTTTCGCACTTTAAGGGGTTGGACAAACGCTGCAAAGGGGTGGACAAACGCTTAGTTGTGATTCTGCACCCGAATTAACGTTTAAATGCCCATTTAAGAGAACGTGAAGTTAGCCCGAATAAAGAAATAAAAAAATAATTACAATTGACGAGGGGGTTGTTTCGCACTTTAAGGTGTTGGACAAACGCTGCGAAGGAGTGGACAAACGGGTAGTTGTGATTCTGCACCCGAATTAACATTTAAATGCCTATTTAAGAGAACTTGAAGTTAGCCCGAATTAAGAATTAAAAAAATAATTACAATTAACGAGGGGGTTGTTTCGCACTTTAAGGGGCAGGACAAACGCTGCGAAGGGGTGGACAAACGGGTAGTTGTGATTCTTCACCCGATTTAACTTTAAAATACACGTTTAAACGGACGTGAAGTTAGCCCGAATTAAGAAATAAAAAAATAATTACAATTAACAGGGGGGTTGTTTCGCACTTTAAGGGGTTGGACAAATGCTGCAAAGGGGTGGACAAACGCTTAGTTGTGATTCTGCACCCGAATTAACGTTTAAATGCCCATATAAGAGAACGTGAAGTTAGCCCGAATTAAGAAATAAAAAAATAATTACAATTAACAGGGGGTTGTTTCAGAGGGTGGACAAAAAAAATTATGTGGTGGACAAACATGGACAAACGATGGACAAACAATATAGCAAGAGTTTTTTTAAATTTTCGAAAATTTGTGGATTTGTGAAGTTAGCCCGAAAAAAAATTTTTGTTTATAAAAAAGGATTGATGGGTGGACTAACGAAATAAAATGGTGGACAAACGTGGACAATCAATGGACAAACGAATGGCACCAATCGCATTTTTTTTCCCGACTTTTTCGGGCTAAGTTCACGGACCTGTAAAAATCCGAATGCCACCTCTCACATCCACCTAAAAACAGATCCTTCCTGGTCTAGAGGTAAAAGTTAAAAAATCAGGTACTACATATATAATATGTAAAGGGAAACTATTCAATGGCGCAGCCGTACATTTTTAGCGATATCAACTGTTCACACAATGTAAATATTTAGAAAACAAAAGTGATCCATCACGTCAACATACAAGCTTTCGAAAATAACAAATGAGTTTATGAACATTTGCTTTCTGCTGAAGTTCTTTCGACTGAAATGTTGAAAATATTTTCTCGGAAACTTCTGCCTCGATTCATCAAACTGCGTTTAGGATGCGTTGCCACTTTCTGTTCTTGAATTTTGATGAGAAAAAACACGAGGGGACGGCCGGACTGGTATTTGTTGGACAATACACGTCGCCATAATTTTTTCATGTACAGAATGTCTTATAACATCACCGGTATTTCTGTTGTACGCTTAAAAATTGAAATATTTCTAGAATTCGACAAATTAATTAGAAGGCCGTTGACTCCTGCTCTCATATGTATACTGTGGAATGATTTTTGTTTGTGACAACACACTTTAATAAAAGCGTGATTCACGACAAGATTTCACTAATATATTAGAAAATCTTCTTTCTTCAAGTTCTATCTTCTATCGAAGGTTGGAACTAGGAAATCATCATAACTATGTGGACCATGTTGACTGCTGCTCTAAATACCTCTGCACTACTGCATTCGAACAAGTCCCTTAAGTTCTTGAGCCAGGATGTTCTTCATCTTCCCACATTTCGCTTTCCTCGCATTTTGCCTTGCATAATAAGTTGTAATAATGAGTATTTTTGCCCTCTCATCACATGTCTTAAGTACTTAAGTTATCATCTTTTGATACTTAATATTATTTCCGCTTTATTTCCTATCCTTCTAGTTACTTCCACGTTTGACATTCTTTGAATTCATAATATTCATAGGATTCTTCTGTAACACCAAGTGGCATGGTATAGTTGATTTTACAGTCATATACCTAGAGTAGTGTGAACTTGTTCAACGTTTGAATGAAAAAAATTTGGTAACAACTGTGGTAATTAAATTATTATTTAAAATGGTACAGCATCCTATTTCTTGTTATTATTTTTTTTTTATTTTATACTTAATCATTTCACTAAGAAATCATATTTATTATTTTATTTTAGCAGAGTAAAAAACGTAGTCGGTAGAGTAATAGAAAACAATGGAAAGAGCAACATCTGCACTTTACTTCAAAAATAAATATGAATTATAGATAATTTCAAATTTTAAAAAGAAGACAGAATGCGGCTACAGATGCTACACATCTTTATGAAACATTTTTGTCCGACAAGATGTCTCCAATATCAATCATATTCTTGTAGAATGTAGTAAAATGTTGTAGATTCGAAGAAACTCTGCAATTCCAATTAAAACAAACTAGAATTGATTCCTCTGGATGTACTTTATACATTTTAATCTCCAGTAACAGAAGAGTAAAATGCCGAAGAGATACGGGCACTCACTGACAACTATATCTTTTGATTAACGATTCACCGAGATCAACTTATCGAATGAATAATTATGCGAGATACATACGTTATAGAAGTTATCAATAACGTATGTTCGTTTAATTGCTCGGCAAGTGGTCTATGTCCTAGATACAAGGCTCGGTTCATCCGATCGGTTGTCAATTGTATGTAAACATAGATCGGGTGCTTTGTAGACTAGGCGATAACAACTAAATAATAAATACCTCGCATACTACTATTTTCTAAATCGCTTATTTTTATTTGATATTTACCTGCAAAATATTTGTTACAACCAGATTAGTGATTCATCATCATCCAGCCTCAAAAGTCCACTGCTGAAAATAGACCTCTTCCTCGTGTTTTCAACCCCGTCTATTGTCTATCTAGCGCCGTTATCATCCAGTTTTATTTAGCCTTCTTAAATCGTCAGTTTATCGCGTAGGTGGTCAACCGATACCTCTCTTGTCTTCCCTTCGTCTCAATTTCAATAACCTTTTTGTGTATCGCTCATCTGTCATTTTATCCATGTGTCCTGCCCATCTTCATTGTAGTCGACTATCTTTTCGATGACGTCAGTCACATTGGTTCTTTTCCTGATCTCTTCGTTTTTTATTTTGTCTTAAAGAGTTATTCCTAACATGAATCGCTCTATTTTTGTCTGAGTCACTCTCAGTTTGGTAGCCCAGACTTTAGTTAAGGTTGTTTCTACTCCGTATTTTGAGGGCGCATTGACCAATTACTTTTCTAAAATCCATAAGGAAAAAATTTCCTGTGGCTGGCTGTATACCATTAATTACAAAAATTGAAAAAAAGTCTTCTGTGTAAAAGGTATATTTATTTGAAAACCCCAATAAAGGGCTACATTAAGAAAACAGAACGTTTTCGCTCTAAAGGGAGCATCATCAGTGTTCTTTGCAAGCTCTACATGCTAAGCCACCAAAAATACATGGGTTAAAACCCTTAAAATGTCGACTAAAAGTCTTACATTGACATGTTGTACACTAAATCCTGGCGATGATTGAAATTTAGAGAGATACCTCGAATCATTATATGACTATTCCACGAAGAATGTGGGTGGTTGAGTCGATTTCTCTGTCTTCACAAAGAGAAAGGTGAAAGCCAACTAACCCATGTATTTTTGGTAGATTAGCATGTAGAGCTCGCAAAGAACACTGATGATGCTCTCTCTAGAGCGAAAACGTTTCTTTTTTTAATGTAGCCCTTTATTGGGGTTTTCAAATAAATATACCTTTTACACAGAAGATTTTTTTCTTCAATTTTTTAATTACTTTTCTCTTCATGCATGTGGGTAGCTCACTTTTAAAAGTTTCTCTCAGTTTTCCATATACTGCTCACCTCTACCAATCATAGGTTCATGTCCTAGGCACCTATTGATATTTACTTACCAGTTTTATTTCTTGCTTAACAATACTGATGTTCTGGTTGGGTACCAAAGTTATCATTAGTTTTGTTTTCCAAATGTTTATATTTAAACCTACATTTTCTGTAGCCATAACGAGTTCCTGTACCTTCTTTTTTGATATGCCTAGATTCTCAGCTATTATGACTATATCATCGGCGAAACCTAAGTGGTTTAGATATTCTTCATTTATTTTTATTTCCTTTGTCAGCCAATGCAATTTTTTAAAAGCATGTTTCAGCACTGTATTAAAAAGTTTAGGTGACATTGTATCTCCTGGTCTAACCCCCGCTCTATTTTTATGTGATTACTATTAGTATGAAATTTGACAGCGATGGTCGCCTGTAGGGATATACTATATTGTATAATATGTTTGTATACATATAATCTAGCCTGCATTCTTTAAGCGCCTGTAGTATTTTGCTTACCTCAACTGTGTTAAAGGCTTTGTGAAAATAGATAGTCAAAAAATACAATAGGTTCAAAATAAATATTGTCCAACAAACAAAAAGGATGAAAAACTAAGTCAACCTACGAAAACCCTTATAGAACTAAGGCGACAGATGAAAGGAGATAACAGTATAAGCAAAGATGAGCTAAATAAAATAAATACGACGATCACAAAAGCAACAAGAAAAGACATTAGAAACTACAAAAAAGAAAAAACTAAACAAGCAATAGAACAAAATAAGGACATGAAAGTTTTGAGAAGGAGGGTACAAAAGGGGAAAATAGAAATTAACAAACTAAGAAACAGTGCTGAAGAAGAAACTGCGAACAGAGATGAAATATTAACAATAGTCGAAGAGTTCTACACAGAGCTATATAGATCAAGAGAAAAATATAACAATACGCAACCTCCAATTACAGTAAAAACTGTGATACCAAGGATCAAAATAATGCCCGATAATAAAAAATCAGAAATCAAAGAGGCTCTGAAGAAAATAAAAATTTTTCGAACCCTAGGCGAAGATGAATAGTGTCAAAAGCAAGACAAATTGGAGGAGATATATTACTTAACAAAATTAAACTACTTTTTAATATCTGCTTTCTAAAAAGTCCAAAGGTTTTTACTGGTCTATACGCCGCAATTTGTGATATGAGTTTTGCTGTCAATTCTCGATATCCCCTTTACACACTTTTTCTATACACTTTACTTCGCGGCAGAATACAACGAGTATTTTGCAATTTCATTTGATCGCATCACACTACACGGTTTGTATTTTCCATTATTTTTTCACACATTATTTCGTGTTCGGCAAAATTAGAAAGGATAAACTAAATGTCACAGTTTCGGAATGCTCGCGTATCTAAAATCTTTGTCAATGCGTCATTAGATACTTCAAAAGTTTTAACTAATAGCTTAACTAATAGCTTTAACTAGTATGTTACAAAAAGACTAAAATGATGGTTTTTAAAATTAAAATATTTTTTTATATAGAGAAGTTCTTTTGTAGTCTAGAAATTTTTTTGAGCGAAATATTTTATGTAGATACTTACATACATTTGAAACATTTTCTTGCCATGCCAAGATTACAAGTACATAATTACAATTTTAAGAAAATAGAAAATAGCAAATGGGCAAGGATTAAATGAATATAATAATTATTAAATGAATTAGTTAAATTAATAAAAGATTTTACATGCGTATATGATTAATAAGAAAATACATTGTGATCTGGAACTTAATTTATGTATATAAACGAATAAGAGAAGTCAAAATGAATGTAAAAAAATTATCAAGACAGATATAACAAAATTTTCTACTGCAAATATATGAAAGGTTTAATACTTACCTACCAACTACAGAGAAGAGATTTAATGAATATAAATGAATTTATACATTGAAATTCCATTTTAAATAAATAAGAAGGTGCAGAAAAAACATTATTTTTCCATTCTAAAACGAAAACTGACATGACAGAACAGGGTTGCCAACAAAATATATTTTGTCGCTTGAAGTAGAGCATAGACATTTTATATATTATGTCTATGGCACAAATAGAATGAAGAATAGAATCGAAACGAGTGAAAATTAAAATTTAAAACACAGAATAAATAGAATGCAACATCTAAACATTTCTTACGTTGGAAAACATATTCGGGTGGACGAAACAAACAAGAGGACGAAATGTGCATAAACGGATGTTGGTGGACTCTGTATCAAAACTATCTCTAAAACTGTCTACTGTGTTTCTTTAATGAATACAATTTTTAATTGATTTGAGCGCCAAGTATTTTTAGAAGAAAAATAGTAAAACAAAACTAGTGTAGGAAACAGAGGTTGAACCTCGCAAAATGGACACAAGGCCGGTTTTATTTTTTTTCTGGTATATCAAGGGGTGCTTATTATGAGACTAACTTTTTATTAAAAAATTTCGCCCCGGAACCCCCTTTTTCATCCCTTTAAAGGGGGTAATTTGTGGTTTTTGCGAAACGTAGCCCTTCCTGTAAGTTTTGCAAAAAATTTACGTAACAGTAAAATAAAAAGGACTATATTTCCTACTATTTATTTCCCGACCGCATATGTCTATCACCCACCGTTTAGTGGGGGTGGCGCCCCAAAGTTGACAAATTTCTAAAAAGGATGTTTTAAAAAAAAATTATTTTTCCCTAACTGTAATGAAAATTAAGAAGAAACCCTGCGGCAATTAATCACAAATAAGTGGCTGATTTTTTTGGTATAGGTTTCATTTAAGGGCAATTGCAAATTTTTTAATTACAGGGTGTTACATTTAAAAAAACCTCTTTTTATACCATCTGAACCGCCTATGCTAGAGTAAAAAAACTTTCAGCGATTATCCATGTACTAGTGGTATTTACAAATTTGTATATTTTCCCCCCATATTTTCCCCGGAATAACCCCAAAAAAAGGAGAATTAATAAAGAAAATAAAATATGCATAGGTCATAATGTGTTGCAGACAGTGTGTTCTTTTATTTTCCATAAGTACGTTATCCATAAAATGAATAGGTGACGAAAAAAAAACAAATACTGGAGCCCGCCAAAGCATTTCTGAGGTTTTCGGCGCCACTGTGCCGTAACGGTTGCTTATACAAAATAAATGCATAGGACCTTATTTGTAGAGAAAATAGTGGTCTTTAAGTCTTTATAAGTTTTGTTTTAAAAAAATGCATAGGTAATGAGAAAATCGTCAAAACATGCTCTCCAAGGGATAGGGGGATGTTGCAATAATCATATATATTTATGAAAAACCCATTGATGAAGCATATATCCATATGGGCAAAAAAGAAAAAAAAAATTTTTTTCAACACCCCCTTTATTTATTTTTTCTTTGGTTACAAGGGCTGTATTAAGAAATCGCTTTTGGTGTCCGTGCATGGGTATTTTTTTAATAATAAGAACATGCATAAAATGGTATATGAAGCATTTTAATAAAGGGCATGGTGTGTGAAGGATTTCAAGAAAATCACTTTCTTTATTAATTCTCCATTTTTTTTGGGGTGGTTCCGAAAAAAAATGGGCATTATAGAAATTTGTAAATAACACCAGTACATGGATAATCGCTGAAAGTTTTTTTACTCTAGCATAGGCGGTTCAGATGGTAGAAAAAGGGGTTTTTTAAAATCTAACACCCTGTAATTAAAAAATGAGCAATTGCCCTTAAATGAAACCTGTACCAAAAAATCAGCCATTTATTTGTGATTAATCTCCCCAGATATTCTTCTTAATTTTCATTACAGTTAGGGAAAAATAATTTTTTTTAAAAACATCTTTTTTAAAAACTTGTCAATTTTGAGGCGCCACCTCCGCTAAACGGTTTGTGATAGACATATGCTGTCGGAAAATAAATAGTAGGAAATATAGTCCTTTTTATTTTACTATTAAGTAAATTTTTTGAAAAACGTACAGGAAGGGCTACGTTTCGCAAAAACCACAAATTACCCCCTTTAAAGGGATGAAAAGGAAGGTTCCAGGGCGAAATTTTCTAAGAAAATGTTAGTCTCATAATAAGCACCCCTTGATATACCAGAAAAAAAAAATAAAACCGGACTTGTGTCCATTTTGCGAGGTTCAACCTCTGTTTCCTACACTAAACAGAAAGTTAAAAATGAATAAAATCAACAGAAATTGAAATAAAATAATCATTTTATATGTAACGTTTATAACGTTACAAAATATTCCCAAGGGTAAAAGATAATACCAGAATAGCAGCTTATTAAATCTCTTCAAACCCCTTCCGTATTAATATAGTAATCACCAAAAACACGCCATCGGTCCTCATAAAAATTTCAGAGCGTCGCAAGCGATATCGACGGGAGTTTAGCGTCCCGATGGCTGACGTCTCAACTGAAAGAGCAAAAGCAACAGTTTATCCTGAATCATTAATAACTTGTCATTTGACACTCAATTTTGGTGTAAGATGTGTTGGGAGTTTGTGGGGTCGCGTCGACTTAGATGTCACCGGTTATTGTGAGAGTTTTATTGAGATTTCAGATGACACAGAAGACGCAAGACAGCGGCTTTTGTGGCTTACGTGAAGACGACTTCGTTTCATCATTCTCGACAGGTAAAAGCGTCGGTTATGTACGATAGAGTTGCGCCAAACTGTTACTTTTAAATGTTTCAATTCTTAAGTAGTAACTTTCTGTTTTTGAGTTGCTTTGTCGTTCATAACGTAGATGCATGTGCATGTCTTTTTATATCAAATTAAAGCTAATTTTTTTTTTCTAATAAGATGATATAAGATTGCCTCTGAAAAAATGGCTGCAATTTATCAGCCGGTAAAAACGCGAGGTATCAGAAATAAAGTGAAAGAAAACTAGCGTACAACGCTACTGGTTTGACAAGGTTGAAAATCGAGTTGTTGAGCAGTCATCTTGTCAAACCAGTGGCGTTTCGCGCTAGCTTTTTCTTACTTTTTCTCTGATACTTCTCTTTTTTGGCAACCCTAATTTGTCGCACTTTTTCATAGACAACGTTTTATCATCGTATTAGAAAAATTAAGTTAAACCAAATTAGTTATAATTTGATAGATATAAAAAAAACATGTACCTACGTCATGAACAATATTTTGTTTCAAAAATGAATTACTGTCAACTTAAAACTGTTTGCAGTCACTTTTCCACTGACAAAATGTTACCAATGTATTCTAGACCAGGGTAATAAGCTTGAAATAGACCATGTTCGGGACACTCAAAGATCCAGGTAGCTGACTACTTTTTTAGATATTGTAGACCTATAGGAAGAAAACCTACCTAATTCCTGCCTAGAGTTCGCGTCCGTTTTTTAATTATTAGCAATTTAGTGCAAAAATCGCGTTTTGTTTTCGATTTTTTGCACCCCATTCAAAAGCTAAATAGTTGACATATAATTACAAAATTTAATTTTTTAGAACATTAAAAAACCTTCAAAATGCCGATTATTGAAAGTTAAAAAGTTAATTTGTTGCTAGGCAAACTGCAAAATAAGTGAAAATCGTTATTTATTAATAATTTTTACTAAAACTACCTTAGAACTTTAGTGTTTCACCCAAAGTTGGGTAATGAGGTATTTAACAAACCCTCAAAATTTGAGACCGATCCATTAATTAGTTTAAGAGTTATTCTAATTGTTTATCCCAGATACCTTTATTTTGCAATAACATAAGGCAGAAAATAATGAAGATAGGGCAATTCTGAGTATGTCAAATGAAAGTAGAAAACCGATACTATCAAAATGTACTAATAAATGATAAAAAGATTATCTAATATAGTCAAAAATCCAAATTATATATAGTGCCAAATTTGTGAAATTTTGTAGTTTAAAAACATTTAGAATAACTTATGCACGAGTTCAAAAACTATAAAAAGCAACTTCAAACTACTATCATTTTCTATATCTCGGGATCTATTGATATATTTTGATCGTTCTTTTTTTAATTTGTATGTAATTTTTCTGTACATTACAAATATGCAATTTGTCTAGACATTTATTAATTAATAAACAGTCTAATTTGTTTAAACAATTTTTGAAAAAATAATTTTTTCCCAAAAATTAATGATTTTAATCATACTATCCCTATTAATCATAGAAAAAGTTAAGGTATACTTTAATAAATAAATTATCTTCAATAAATAATTATCTAATAAAAATCATTTATTTATTAAAGTGTACTTGAACTTTTTCTGTGATCATTAATGATACTATGATTTAAAAAAATAGATTTTTGTAAAAAAAATATTTTTTCAAGAATTGTTTAAACAAATTAGACTGTTTATTAATTAATAAATTTTTAAACAAATTGCCTATTTGTAATGTACGTAAAAACTACATACCAATTAAAAAAATGAAGTTCAAAATCCATTGAGTTGATCCGGAGATACAGCAAATTATATTCGTTTGAAATTGCTTTTTCGGTATTTTAACTCGCTGGATTTGTAGATTCCCCCTAGTAATCGTTTGCACTACATTTTTGAAAAATCGTAGAGGGTGCTGTGAAGGTATAATTTTTGTGAAAACTTTTTAAGAAAAAATACAAATCCCATTCTTTAAAATGGCATTAATGAGATTCCTTAATTATTATAAACAAATTAGCTGTGAATTAAAAAAAACATATGGCTAACTTTGTCCCAAATGAGTCCAGGCTAATTTTTTTAATTTGAAAATTCGTGTTAAAATACTATTTTTTCGAGTATATAAAAAGATTGTTTTTACGGACAACATTTTTAAAGTTATTATAATGTTTATAAACTACAAAATTTTAAAAATTTTGCATTACGATTTTTGACTATGCGAATTATTTTTTTATCTTTTTTTAATACATTTTGATACTATCACTTTTCTACTTTCATTTGGCATACTCAGAATTGTACTATCTTCATTATTTTCTGTCTTATCTTATTGCAAAGTAAAGGTCTCTGGGATAAACAAATAGAATAACGTTTAAACTAATTAATGGATCGGTCTCAAATTTTGAGAGTTTGTTAAGTACCCCAATGTTCAACTTTGGGTGAAATACTAAAGTTTTAAGGTAGTTTTAGTAAAAGTTATTAACAAATAACGATTTTCACTTATTTTGCAGTTGCTTAGCAACAAATTAACAACTTTCAAAAATCGGCACTTTGAAGGTTTTTCAATGTTCTAAAAAACTGAATTTTGTAATTTTATGTCAACTATTTAGTTTTTGAATGGAGTGCAAAAAATTGGAAAAATCGCGATTTTTGCACTAAATTGTTAATAATTAAAAAACGGACGCGAACTCTAGGCAGGAAACAGGTAGGTTTTCTTTCTATAGGTCTACAATAACTAAAAAAGTAATCAGCTACCTGGATCTTTGAGTGTCCCGAGAAAATCCTTATTACCTTGGACTATTCTCCTATTCTTAAATTATATGAAAATGTGATTTTAATTAATTAACTTATGACTGTTGATTCAGTCACTACGAGCTCCCTAGTGGGAAAGTTTTGGGGTAGTTCTGATTTCTTTCATTATATATGGATTTTGTGCTGCTGAATCCGAATATGAGGTTTGCGGACAAAATTTCTTGCCGGAACATTGAAAAATTCGCGAGAAAATCTAAAAATTTCAGCTTTTTTCCGCTTTTTTGCTCAAATCTCGAAAACTAAAAACTTTTGGTAAATAGTCTGTTAACAGAAATTAAAGTATGTACTTAAAATTATCTACAAATATCACTATTTACTTTTTTTTCAGACGAACCGTTCGGTCTAAACTGCAAGTTGAAAATTGCCAATGTTTAACGGTCTCGGCAAAATCCACTTTTTACATTGCAAAACTTTACTTTTTATTAGAATGTTGTCATTTGATAAATTTCTTTTAGTTTTCTGTACAAATAATAAATGATAGTTCACACCAATAGTATCATGAATATGATATGTCTCTTCTCACAGATTCCATGAATCCATTCCATCCTAAAATACCGAGAATGTCTCTGCTTTTCCCTTAGAGCCACAGAAGATCAGGCACAGATGGGGTCACAGTTTCAGTTGGTGTGAACATTCCCTTTGGATCTTGATTCTGATAAACCTTGAGGTTTTGTCCTTTCAAAATGTATTAGTTGAACAGCTCTTTGACTTCCATATACCTCAGGTATGGGTTTAGTTTTTAGCCGAGGAATGGATTGGTTAGGAGCTATTGCATGTTTTGGTGCAATACAAGAAATGCCACCCATGACGTTAAAAGTGTGGTATCCGTCGATTGTATGTACGTTAACCATTTCTGTCCCAACGCTGCATATATACAGTATGTCCCTGTAAGTTGTATCCATATGGAAAACTTTTTTATTATTAATTTTACGAAAAAAAGTTATTCTTTATAAAAAGCTCTGCATGGTCCAAAACCTAAGATTTAACCATCAAATATCAAATTTTTTGAATAGTATACGAGGTATGTCAAAAAGTTTGAATTTCACTCAAGAGTAAGGTAGCTTTATTTTTCACAATATTGAAAATTGCTATTATGAAAAGTTGTTTGGAATTAAAAACTGTATTCTAGTATGCAATTACATGCTTCTAATTTAAACATTTTTTTTTGCAAAATTATGGGTAACAACATTATTTTTAGTTATTTTTATTCAGATAACTCTTTTATTATTAATTTTACGAAAAAAAGTGATTCTTATTAAAAAGTTCTGTATGGTCTAAAATCTAAAATACCACCATCTTTTGTCAAATTTTATTAATTTTATACGAGGTATGTCAAAAAATATGAATTTCGCTCAACAGTAAAATACGTTTATTTTTCACAATATCGAAAATTGTTATTATGAAAAGTTATTTAGAATTAAAAACTATGTTTCAGTATGTAATTACATCTTTCTAATTGAAATATTCTAAACTATAAAGGTATGTACTTTACTTTTGATCTAAATGTATCTTTTTTGACATACCTCGTATAAAACTGATAAAATTTGATATAAGATGGTTGTATTTTAAGTTTTAGACCATCCAGAACTTTTTATTAAGAATCACTTTTTTTCGTAAAATTAATAATAAAAGAGTTATCAGAATTGAAATAACTGAAAAAATAATGATAGTTATCCATAATTTTTGAAAAAAAATTTTTTTTTCAATTAGAAGGATGTAATTGCATATTAGAATATAGTTTTTAATTCCAAACAACTTTTTATAATAGTAATTTCCAATATTACGAAAAATAAAGCTACTTTACTCTTGAGTGAAATTCAAACTTTTTGACATACCTCGTATAATATTCAAAAAATTTGATATTTGATGGTTAAATCTTAGGTTTTGGACCATGCAGAGCTTTTTATAAAGAATAACTTTTTTTCGTTAAATGAATAATAAAAAAGTTTTCCATATGGATACAACTTACAGGGACATACTGTATATTTTTGAAAAAGTGGGTCTGTATTCCCAGCCGCCGTATATATACGTTTAAGGTGTTATGGTCTCAATTTACCAAAGCCGAAAATATGCGTTGCTAATAAAATTTTAGATTCATTGGTGTCCCAATGCCGTAGAAATATGTACGAAAATGTTAGATTATTGTTCCCAAAGCCTCAAAATGTTGGCACCTAAGACAGGTCATGCGGACCCATTGCCGTATATATTTGTTCACATATTTTAGATATATACTATATTGTAGCACTGGTGGCAACGCTTATAGGTAGCTGCTAGAAGGTGAAGCGTTTGTAGCCACAAAAAGACCAGAAAAAAAAAGAAGCGAATCGAGATACATGTGTGCAATATGCGGAGTCGGCCTTTGCGGAGTGTCATGTTTTGAGGAGTACCACACAAAAGAAAACTTTTAATGTTAATTTATATTACATTATTTTTTTTTAAGTTAGTTACATTTTTTCAAGT
Source organism: Diabrotica virgifera virgifera (assembly GCF_917563875.1). Classification (NCBI taxonomy): domain Eukaryota; kingdom Metazoa; phylum Arthropoda; class Insecta; order Coleoptera; family Chrysomelidae; genus Diabrotica; species Diabrotica virgifera. The sequence continues at coordinate 1,405,812 of NC_065445.1, read as the reverse complement.
TGGTTTTGCACTCTGATGAGTACTTTTGAAAAGAAAACGTTTAAGTTGGTTAAAAAAACTCATTAAAAAACATGTTTTAGTCATTTATTTGTTTATTTATATGCGACGTATATAATAAGGCAATGGGACTCTAAGCATGAAAAAGCCTTTGGGATTGAGGGACCAACATGCAAATTAAGGCCTGGCATAGAAAGGATTAAAATCAGCGATTTCGTACACCTGTTGTGTAAAGCACGACTGGTCAATTTTCTGCGGATCGCCTGTGATTGCTGACACTTCCCGATAAGTAACGCGCTTGCTCAAAGTTTTGTAGCGGCAGTAAGGCCCAGATAGTTGGTCTCACCATTCCTTGTAGGGTTGGCAGTTTTCTCTACAAAAAGTACGGCTCAAGAAAATAGGTTGATGTAGTTTCCTCTTTGGGGTTTTGTTCATCCTATACAGAAGCTGTTCGCCTGGAAGTGTCAGCATTTGCAGGCGATCCGCAGAAAATTGACCTGCCGTGCTTTACACAGCAGGTGTACGATAACGCTGATTTTAACGTACATACAATCGACGAATACCACACTTTTCACGTCATATGTGGCATTTCTTTTATTGCACCAAAACATGCAGTAGCTCCTAAGCAATCCATTCCTCGGATAAAAAAGAAACCCGCGCCTGAGGTTTATGGAAGTCAGGGAGCTGTTCAACTAATTCAATTTAAAAGGACAAAACCTCAAGCTTTATCAGAAATCAAGATAACAGATCCGAAGGAAATGTTCACACCAACTGAAACTGTGACTCCATCTGTGCCTGATCTTCTGTGGCTCTAAGGTAAAAGCAGAGACATTCCCAGCCTCTTAGGACGGAATGGACTCATGAAAGCTGTCACAAGAGACATACCATACGTATGAACTAACATTTATTATTTGTACAGAAAACCGCAGAAGACCGCATTCTAATAAAAAATAAAGTTTTGGAATGTAAAAAGTAGGTTTTGCCGAGACCATTAAAAATTGGCAATTTTCAACTTGTACTTTAGACCGAACGGTTCGTCGGAAAAAAAGTAAATAGTGATATTTGTAGATAATTTTAAGTACATACTTTAATTTCTGTTGCAGACCATTTACTAAAAGTTAACAGTTTTCGAGATTTGAGCAAAAAAGCTGAAATTTTTCGCTTTTTTCGCGATTTTTTCAATGTTCCGGCAAGAAATTTTGTCCGCAAACCTCATATTCCGATTCAGCAGCTCAAAATCCATATATAATGAAAGAAATCAGAACTACCCCAAAACTTTCATAGTCAAAACACAATTTTATTGAATCATGTGGTGATTCTGCAATGGGATCTCGTTCTAAAACGTTCGTTGACGAAGGGCTCACCTCTATTACATGAATGGATGGAGATACGCGATTATGGAAGAACTTCACAGTTTTTGCATGTATGGATATAGTTGTCCGCTGTAACCGTGAATGAGAATATCGGATGCGGTGTCAGATACTCGACACTTTTTATCGTTAGAATAGGTTAGCAAACAAAAAAGTCTATCTGTGATACAAGGATATCTTTAAACTACGTTTAAAAGCCTATTTTTTTTATAAAACAGTTGTTAAGAATCTTAACTCAGACGAAAATATCGTTCTAAGTTTTATCTTATATATAAAAATCAATTGCTGTTCGTTAAAGGGGTGATACACACGCGAGTAAGTACGCAAACTTATGGCTCGCGACCTTTTTCGCGCGTGTATCACTGCAAGTACGCGTACTTTAAGTCCGCCGAGTAAGTACGCCGTCGATCCAACAAGTTTGAAATCTTACTCGTAACCCGTACGTGTATCACTGCCACGAGCCACGAGCCTCGAGCCATCATGTTATTGCGTTTAAAGTTACAGTTATATTTTTACTAATTAAGCAAATTGCCTAGAAATAACTCAATCGTTTATTATTAAAAGGAGACAAGTTACATTTTATAAGTTTTGAGAAAACCGTAAAACACTATTTTAAGCTATACTAAATTATTTTGATTATTTGTTTTTGAGTAAACCTAATTATTTATAGGCTGTTTTATCCTTCTGATGAAAATATTACCATCAATGATATTTTGTTTGTTTATGCCTACCTTATATTAAATTAAAATAGATCAAAAACAAGTGCTATACTTCACATCATGATTTTGACAGCTTACTACACTTATAAAAAATCAAATTATTCTTCTATTTAACAAAACCTAAGACCTTCTACTAAAAAACATAAGATTTCAGCAAAATTAGGTACTTATACAGAAAATAAAAAATTTAACCACGAGGACCGTTTCTAAATTTTTTGCTACCGACGGCGACCGCGATCTTTAAAACCGCGTACTTTAAGTCTGCCGTGTATCACCGACGGCGAGCCGAGTAAGTCCGCGATCTTTAAACCCGCGTACTTAAAGATTGCGTGTGTATCACGCGCTTTAGTTTTGCTAAAACTCGAGAATGGCTGGACCGATTTGGCTAATTGCGATGTTGAATAATTTGTGGAAGTTCAGGGAAGGTTCATACGGTTTTATATAGTCATTTTAGTAGCTACCAAAATTTTTACATCTATATGTATAAAATGCTCTTTTCAGAGTGCTTGTTGCCATACTCCTCCGAAACGGTTTGACCGATTTTTATGAAATTTTACACCTATATTTAATTCGGCAGGACTGAAATAGGTTGTTATCTATTTTTCATATCCGTACGTCATAAGGGGTTGCCCATGACGCCATAACTCTCATAATAATGAAGTGAAAAATACGAAATTAAGCAGATATACTCCCAGCTGGATTCCGAGCAGAACCATACTAACATTTTTTCTCTAGCGCAATCGGTGTCCGAAATACAATATCTCAAGCCGTAGAAATATTCTGAGGACAGAAGAAGAATGAGCAACAAATTTCATCGAAGAAACGTGCAACTGTTTAACTTTTGGACTTAAATTGGGCAAAATATGATTTTTTTTCGAAATTTTCAAAAAATATCTCTAAATGGAACTTTTCTGACGAACTGCAAGCAGGAGAAAAATTCTGAGCACACGAAAAGAACAAGCAGCAAATTATAAAATTTTATTTAATTTTTAATAATTTTGTTTAATTATGTTTAATTAAACATAAAAATATATTAATAAACAAATTTAAGAATGTAACTGTTACACTACAAACTTTATTTTGTTACTCGTAACTAAAGTTTATTACTTTAAACACCGGGTGTTATTAATTGAAAATAATAATAAAACCTCATTCATATCGAGCATTATTTGTTTATTAATTACGAATTCCTTTTGTTTATTTTAAGTGTATTTTATACAAAATTTAGCTTTTTTTTATTTATTGAGGCAGTACGAAGTCTGCCGGGTAAGCTAGTTTAAAATATAATTATACTTATTAATTACTTATACCATACATCCCCTCTGTGGCTCAGTGGTAAGAGAGCCACCTTAGAATCCCAGCTGCTTAGAAAAATTTTCGTTATTAAAAATTAAATAAATAAAAATAATTTCTATCCTTGTGGGACCGGTACTCACCGGATATACGGCTGTAATTTATTTTTTCACCTACCTCTACCGAAAGTATACTTTTCCGGACCTGATTGTAGGGAGCAAAGTTGTACTTTTCCTCCCTAGGGAGGAAAAGTAAAAGTGACGTCATGGTATTTCATGGGAAATAAGCCACAATTAAAATGAAAAAAATAATTTTATTAACGTTTCGACGCCCAAATCGGGTGCCGTTGTTAAAATACAAAATATTACTAAAATAAACAAAAGTGTTTTGATTTGGGCGTCGAAACGTTAATAATAGCTATTTGTATAACAAGGGAGGAAAGTGTAACTTTTCCTCCCGAGAATGAAGTTTACTGCCCGACGCGTAGCGGAGGGCAGTAATCATTCAAGGGAGGAAAAGGCACTTTACTCCCATGTTATACATATGGTTTTTCCACCTTCCTCAAATAACAAGTAATTTTGTCATTTTTACTTAATTTATTTATGTAACTAACCAACAAAATTTATTAGAACTAAAACAACAAGTAGGTACAATATAACTGTCAGCTGTCAAATATAAGTCAAATTATTAATGTAAACATTGTTAAATCAAAATAACAATTTACTGTTTTTTACCATTCTGCAAAATATAGGATGTTTTATAAATAAACGTTAAAATGTATAGATACTCCGTAATAGAAAATAGATATTATACAGGGCGTCAGTAAGTTATATTTCATGAATGAAATATTATGACGTCACTTTTACTTTTCCTCCCTAGGGAGGAAAAATATTTTCCTCCCTAGGGAGGAAAAGTACAACTTTGCTCCCTACAATCAGGTCCGGAAAAGTATACTTTCGGTAGAGGTAGGTGGAAAAATTATTTTTTTCATTTTAATTGTGGCTTATTTCCCATATAAATAATTAATCATAAAAATGCCACAAGGAAATAGCTTCAGAACAACATTTTAACGTTTATTTAAAAACACCCTGTATTTTGCAAAATGGTAAAAAACAGTAAATTGTTATTCTGATTTAACAATGTTTACATTAATAATTTGAATTATATTTGACAGTTGACAGTTATATTGTACCTACTTGTTAGTTTTAGTTCTAATAAATTTTGTTGGTTAGTTACATAAATAAATTAAGTAAAAATGAAAAAATGACTTGTTATTTGAGGAAAAACCATATGTATAACATGGGAGTAAAGTGCCTTTTCCTCCCTTGAATGATTACTGCCCTCCGCTACGCGTCGGGCAGTAAACTTCATTCACGGGAGGAAAAGTAGCACTTTCCTCCCTTGTTATACAAATAGCTATTTAGTTCAGATTTCAATTTCAATTTAATTCCATTTAGGAATCATATTTACAAAAAAAAACCGCATAAGAGTTTTGTAAGCAAGAGAAACAAGAAAGAAAAGAAGACAAAGAAAATGGTTTGATGCCGTCCGGACTAACCTAGAGTTCATGGAAATAAGGACCAGAAAAAGTGGAAGAAATTAGGTAGTGAATATTATCGAAACCTCTGAGGTCCGTAGTGCTGATTATAGTACCTTGACAAATATCTAAATCTACATTATTTAAAACTAACAAATTACTTACATGATTGAATAATTGTAGCAAAAATACATCCTTACCTGCAACAAAAACAATAATATTAAATAATTATTGGATAGAAAGCCAATATAAAGCAATCCTTTACAACCAATTAAATTATCAACATACTGTATGAGAGTATGTATGAGAAATACGGCGAGAAGAAAAGAGAGGTACATTTCGTATTTATAGATCTTGAGAAGGCGTACACCACAGTTCCTAGACAAGAGCTGTGGTCATCTATGAGAGAGAAATAGGTTCTTGAGAAGTAGGCAAGACTCATGAAGGATGCTTTAGAACCTTTCTATACAATTAATTCCTTTTTAAGTAACAAATTTCTACGTTAAGTCAATTCGTTTTTTTTGCCGAGTTTTTTTTATAAATCAACTAATAAACACACATTTATTGGTTAAACATGTCAAGGATCGACGTATTTATGTTATCGCATTCATCTTACTCAAGCAATTAAAGTTATTTCCCTTACAGAGTAAAATGAACCAATTAGCTTTCGCTGATTCGTTGGCAGAAAATAAAGCAAGGTGAAGTCTTAATTGATATTTTAAAACGGCGTTTGATTATTCCTCAAAGGCAAAGGGGTATTAATCACGGCTCAACTGACAATTACTAACCACTCGTAAGATATTCTACCCACGGTCTGCATAATTTAAAAGACAAAATGTTTATACGTGTCGTAAATTGTTACTAACTTATGAAGTAATGAGGCTGACTCTATGTCTTTGGATTTATTAATGAACTATGTATTTTACTCTGTTATACTATAGGATGTTGCAAAATCTAAGACACGGAAAGTTAGTGCGATTAAAAAATTATTTCCACGAGGAAAATTTCCTGTAGTTGGCTGTATACCATTACAAAAACATAAAATCCTTTATAAAAGGTATATTTGTTAAAATCCCTATACAGGGCTACATCAAAGACAGAACTAGTTTTCAATCGGTTGACCGATCATCATCAGTGCAATCTTAGAATCTACATGCAAGCCACCAAAGTAAAAATAACAGGGTAAAAACCCTTTACAATTGATCCGTCATCGGAACATATGACTAATATGTGAATTATAACATGGATGATTAAGATATCCAATGTTTTTCGCCCGAGGTACCAATGAGCTCTATCTGACAAGTTCACATCATGACTGTATGGAAGCAAGTCAACCGATGATCGGTCAACCGATTGAAAACTAGTTCTGTCTTTGATGTAGCCCTGTATAGGGATTTTAACAAATATACCTTTTATAAAGGATTTTATGAAAAAATTATTTATCAGTATGTTTATCAGTATGTTTAAAAGAAACTATAGTTTTATCAGTATGTTTTTTTATTTACACAAATATAGCCGCATCAACCACCAACATCAAATCTCGAAAGTTACAATACTGACAGATAATCGAAATGAATCCAGATATGGCCACCTCATATGGTATTCATTGATCTTGAGAAAGCATATGATAGAGTTTCTCGAGAGATTCTGTGGTGGGCACTCAATAAGAAAGGAGTCCCTGGTGAATATATAAAGATTGTGAGGGAAATGTATGGGGGAGTAGCGACCAGTGTTAGGACAGGTGTGAGAGAGACTGATAAATTTCATGTGAAAGAAGAATTGCACCAAGGCTCGGTGCTTAGTCCGTATTTATTCTCATTAGTTTTAGACCAGATAACAGCGAAACTACATGGTAACATTCTATGGTGCTTAATGTATGCTGATGATGTCGTGTTAGTAGGAAATAAAGAGACTTAGAACAAAAACTGGAACAGTGGAGACAAGCTCTGGAGGAAAAAGGTTTAAAACTTAGTAGGACAAAAACAAAGTATTTACAATGTTCATTTAAAGATGGAGTTACTACAAATAAAATGGTATCTTTGGATGGTGAACTGATTGTAAAAAGCAATAGTATTAGGTACCTGGGATCGGTATTACAGAGTAATGGAGAAATGGATGGAGATGCATGCAGTAGAATTAGGCCTGGATGGATGAAGTGGAAGGAAGCGAGTGGTGTGCTGTGTGATAAGAAAATTCCAATGAAGTTGAAGGGAACATTCTATAAAACAGCCATAAGACCGGCTATGATGTACGGAACTGAATGTTGGGCAGTGAAAAAGAAAGAGGAACAACGAATGCATGTGGCGGAAATGAGAATGATTAGATGGATGAGTGGAGTGACAAAAAAAGGATAAAATTAAAAATAAGTATATTAGGGGAAGTCTAGGTGTGGCACCAATTGATGCCAAAATGAGAGAGCATAGGTTGAGATGGTTTGGTCATGTTCAACATCGAGACGTTAATCACCCAATACGAAGAATAGCTGAAGTTCAGAACACTGGAAGGAATAGGAGAGGAAGACCAAAGAAGACCTGGGGGGAGACGATAAGGCAGGACATGTTGGTAAAGGGGATTAATATTGATATGACCCAAGATAGAATTGTATGGAGAAATGCAATTAGGGAAGCCGACCCCGCATAGGGATAAGGCAAAGAGAATGATGATGAATCCAGATATGGCCACCTATAAGCCATCCTGCAAGGAAAAACATTTGAAAAGTGAGGTCGAAGAAGAACATCCTGGTTAAAAAACCTCATAAACTGGTGCAACACAACATCTATGCAGCTTTTCCGCGCTACTGCAGATAATATAAAGATTGCCATGGTGATCGCCAACATTCGTCTCGAATAGGCACATCAAGAATTAAAAAGTTTATTAAAAGTTATTAGCGTGGGTGGGCATGTACAGACAGGACGATATAATATACCTATTACGACATAAAAATTCTTTACAGTTTGTTATTACAACATTATTATTTATTGTTATTACAGCATTATTGGCTCTACAACTAATGGTGGGTCTTAACCTGTTCTAGGATTAGCTTCTATTTCTTCCTGTCCTCGCGTTGGTTTTCCAATTTCGTACTCTTGACTTGAAGAAAGCATTTGACGGAGTAAGACTAAAAAATGTGATCCATCTTCTATATAATAGAGAAAGAAGTCCCCGTATATATCATAAAAACAATTGAAAACATCTACCAAAATAACAAAATGGAAGTCAAAATAGATGGACAACTTACAGAACCTATACTCGTAGACATAGGCAGCGGAATAAGACAGGGAGACACATTGAGTCATATGCTCTTCAATTTAACCATGGATGAAATAATCAAAGCGTCAACAGAGGAAAAGTATACGGCAAGCCAAATTTTAGAAGCCATGGAGGTGGTTACCAAGGAAATGGACCAATAAGTTTTCAATTTAAACATCTTTTAGTAATATTTTAATATTTTTAAATATTATTAATATTGCTATTAGGATTGAAAACTACTTCATCTTTCAGTTGCCAGATGACGCTAGTCACCTAATCCATTCACGTCAGTTGCGGTGTGGGGGATGGACTCTCGTTGTTGGTCACTTCGAGTATGGAGCAGCAGGCCTACGTTCTTTCCGATGACACTCCAACAAGAGTCGAAAATCGTCGATTCAGAGTGCTGGACTGCGCTCCGTATTCTAAATGAAAAATAAGATTGTTTTGCCTTCGCATTCTTCTCTCTTCTTCTTGTGCCACTCCTATCGGAGATTGGAAATCATCAAGGCTACCCTGACTTTGTTTACAGCTGATCTAAAAAGTTCATTAGTGGTGCAGCCAAACCACTCTCTCAAATTCCGCATCCACGACATTCTTCTACGGCCTGGATTCCGTTTTCCTTCTATTTTTCCTTGCATTATATTTTGAAGTAATGCGTATTTATGACCTCTCATCAGGTGACCCAAATACTTGAGTTTTCTTCGTTTTATCGTTAATAAAATTTCTGGGTCTCTTCCTATCCTTCGCATTACTTCAAGATTTGTGAGTCTTTCAACCCAACTTATCTTCAGCATTCGACGGTAGCACCACATCTCGAAACTTTCAATATTTTTTATGTTGTTCTGTTTGAGAGTCCAGGCCTCTACACCGTATAATAGCGTGTTAAATACGTAGCCACTTAGCATTCTTAATCGTAGAGGGATGCTTATATCTCTGTTGCAGAAGAATTTTCTCATCTTTATGAAGGTGGCCCTGGCAATTTCGATACGTCTTTTTATTTCATTGTTTTGGTCTCCAGTTTCGTTTATTAAAGTTCCCAAGTATTTATAACTTGATACTTTTTCAATTTGAATGCCGTTTATACTAATATGTGCTGGTTGTGTCATGATTTTACTGAAGACCATATACTTGGTTTTTTTTATATTAATGTTTATGCCATAATTGTTGCAAGCAATATTTATGTTTGTAAGTAATCGTTGTAATTCTTCTACTGTTCTTGCAACTAGTACAGTGTCGTCTGCGTATCGAATATTATTTACAACCTCTCCATTGATTACGATTCCTTCATTTGCTTGCAAAAGGGCTTCCTGACAGATGCTTTCACTATATACATTAAATAGCAGTGGTGACAAAATGCATCCCTGTCTTACTCCTCTACGTATTTCTATTGCTTTTGATATCTCGTTTTCTATTTTGATGTTAGCTTTCTGATTCCAATATAAGTTGAGAATTATTCGCAGATCTTTATTATCTATGTCTTTTCTTTCAAGAATGTCTCTTAGCCTATCGTGGTGTACTCTGCCAAACGCTTTTTCAAAATCGATAAAACATGCATGTACTTCTTGATTAACGTCTAGGCATCTTTGTGTAAGAACATTCAAACCGAAGAGAGCTTCTCGAGTACCTAGTTCTTTTCTGAACCCCATCTGTGTATTACTAATATCTGACTCCAACTTTTGATAAACTCGGTTGTGGATGATTTTTAGAAATATCTTTAGTAGATGGCTCATTAAAGATATTGTTCGATGTTCTGAACATTCTTTTGCATTGGATTTCTTTGGCAGTGTAACGAATGTAGACAGCAGCCACTCTTGAGGTATAAACCTCAAGAGTGGCTGCCTGCCTTCGCATTGCAACTGAATAAAAAATGGAATTTTGTATTTTATTTATATATTGGTCGTTACTTCTTTGAGTAACCAGGTCCATTTTCTGTTGGAATTTACCAGCTGAACAGAGAGGGTCGTGAATTGTACGTTTTTGAATTCCCTCTTGTCTTCTTCGCTTCAGCATCCATCTGGCTTGCAAATTTTAGAAGCCATGGAGATGTTACCAAGGAAATGGACCAATAAGTTTTCAATTTAAACATCTTTTAGTAATATTTTAATATTTTTAAATATTATTAATATTGCTATTAGGATTGAAAACTACTTCATCTTTCAGTTGCCAGATGACGCTAGTCACCTAATCCATTCACGTCAGTTGCGGTGTGGGGGATGGACTCTCGTTGTTGGTCACTTCGAGTATGGAGCAGCAGGCCTACGTTCTTTCCGATGACACTCCAACAAGAGTCGAAAATCGTCGAATCAGAGTGCTGGACTGCGCTCCGTATTCTAAGTGAAAAATAAGATTGTTGTGCCTTCGCACTGCAACTGAATAAAAATGGAATTTTTATTTTACTTTTAAAAATTGATGTTATCAGTATTGAAGAAGTAATGGAAATAAAATACCTTGGAATTTCATTATCAAGCTACTGAGACCTTGAACAAAGAAGTGAAAAATTAAGTACAAAAAGCAAATATACTGGGAGGATGTCTTCATAACACTATATGGCGAAACCGACATACCAACACTGAGATGAAGTCAATAATTTGTAAAACCAGTGTACGACCAATAATGACATGTGCATCAGAAATACGACTCGATACAGCCACAACGCAAAGATTACTAAAAAGGCAGAGATGAGAGTACTGAGAAGAATTATTATCAGAAATACGCGGAGAGATCGAAAGAAGAGTGAAGACATTAAAAGACAATGTAAGGTACAGTGTATAAACGAATGGACACTAAATAGAAAAATGAATAGAATAACCACATAAGCAGAATGGGGGAGACACGTGTGGTCAAAATAGTAAGAGATAAATCACCAATCGGTTGAAGAAGTGTCGGCCGAACGGGAAGATATGGAGTGACAACCTTTCATAGAGGTATCAATCCGCCAATGAACAAGCAAAATTGCATATAAAGAGGAAGAAGTCGTCTTCCATCTAGTCCTTAAATCGTCATCTGGGCCTGCCTCTTATCTTCACTCCATTCGGTCTTTGGTTCTAAATACAAAGGCTGATGCTGTTGATGTTTACGCCATTTACGTTCACTCCATCCTTAGAATCCCTCCAGTGCCTCCTTGAATAGAAACTCGGAATAAAGATTAAATAGCAGGGTTAATAAAACACATCCTTCTCTAACTCCACTCCTAATTTCTTCTTCTGCGGATTTCGATCCTAATTCTGGCATTCTGGTTCCAGTATAAACTCATACACACGGTATATTCGCCAAAAATTCATAAAATAACCCTTATTTACCTCGATAAAGTTGCATTCCGGTATTAATAAATCTTAATTAGTCCCTCGGGATATAATCTTTGTTTAAAGTATTTTATTAAATAAGGTCAAAAAGCTTTTCTCAAGGAGAAGCCAGTTTTATGTACTCGCATTTTCTTTGTAAAAGAAAAATCGGGAGTTTCTTAGAAAGCCCAAAGTGGTATTTCTTTTATAAAAGGGTGTAATCAACCCCATGAAACTTCATTGTATTAGCGCTCTGCATTACCAGATCATTTAATTATGTAATATTCCGTTGGCTTAAAGAATTTAAAGCATTTAGTTTGCGAAGAAAGGGTTTTCCTTTCTAAGGGAACTTAATTTTCAGCGAGTGGCAATTTTCACTTTAATCTAATATTATGGACAAATTGGTGAAGATTTTTAGGTTTTTGATCTTGTATGAGATGTAAAGTACCATAGTTTTGAACTTTGTAGGGAGCTGTTGATTAAAGTATTTTACTGGAATGGAGGTAAGGTGTTGCGAATTAAAACTTTGTACTAGTAATACAATCTTAAAATCAAATGCTAAAAATCAAGTAGCTGGGGTCAAATCATGGAGTTATAGTTAGAGTGTTTATAAATGTTAGTATAAAAAAATCATAATAAATCTGAAGAGTCTTTAACAATTCCTTTCTTCTTCTTCTTAGCCTTCTATCGTCCATTGTTGGACATAGGCCTCTCCCAAGTCCTTCCATCTGTATTCTGACTTATTTACAATCTTCAAATTTGTTCCGGCTAGTATTTTATGTCATTGATCTTTTACTGGTCTACTTTTGAGGAATTTCCAATGTTGCGTTGTGTCGTTCCTGCCTTGACCTTTTTGTCTAGCAGTGTAGCCAGCGAAAATCCACTTGAGTATGGAAATTTTTGTTATGATACACTCAACTTTTGTTTTTGATCTTACCCAGCCGTTCCTTTTTTTATAATGATAGTCGTATATCTAACATTACCCTTTTTATTGTGGGTAGTTTATTCATATTTGCCTTGGTTAGGGTCCAGGTTTGACCAAAAAACGGCTTCGGCCACCAAAAAAATCAATAAAACATTAACAATAGGTGCAAGCCACAAAAAAATACTAACAAAATAGTATGGTATAACTAGACCCACATCCAAAGTGAAAGTTATCCTCCAACACCAAATTGTTCTATATGGTCGATATATTGTTCAGTAAAAAGTTACACGATTTTGAGCGTCCGGTTTGGGGGGGAAATGGGGGAGAAGTCGGTAAATTAGTAGTTTTTTACGTTTTTCGTCAATATTTCTAAAACTATGCTTTAGCGTAAACAATGTTTTATGCAACAATGCTCTACATAAAATTTAAAACAAAAAAGGTTCAATATATAATTGTTATAAAATCAACGGTTCCAGAGTTACGGAGGGTGAAAAATGGAGGTTTTCGATACTCTTTATATTTTTTTGGGCAATTTACATATAATATTATTACTGATGAAAGAAATTTTCTTTAACAGAATTGTGTTTTGTAAATAAAATTTGCTATTTCAGTGGCCGATGGTATGTTAGTGATAAGCCCTAGAAGAAACGTTAACCTCACCACCCAAAATCATCATCCCAAAAAATATAAAAAGTATCGAAAGCCTCCACTTTTCACCCTCCGTAACTCTTAAACCGTTGATTTTATAACAATTATGTATAGGACTTTTTTTGTTTTAAATTTTATGTAGAACATTTTTGTATAGAACATTGTTTACGCTAAAGCATAGTTTTAGAAATATTGACGAAAAACGTAAAAAAACTACTAATTTACCGACTTCTCCCCCATCTCCCCCCCAAATCGGACGCTCAAAATGGTGTAACTTTTTAATGAACAATATGTGGACCATATAGAACAATTCGGTGTTGGAGGAAAACCTTTACTTTGGATGTCTGGGTTAGGCCTTTTTTGGACCAGTTATACTATACTACCTCCGTAACTTTGGAACCGTTCATTTTAGAAGGATTATGCATAAGGCCTTTTTTATTTCAAATTTAATGTAGAACATTTTTGTATAGAAGGTTGTTCATGCTAAACCGCTTAGATCTAGAAATATTGACGAAAAATATCACAAGGAAAAATTCCTGTACTAGCTGTGTACCATAAATCACAAAAAATAAAAACCTTATCTTGTAAAAGGTATATTTAAAATCCCTAAAAAGGGCTGTATCACAACAAAACGTTTTCGGAACAATATTCCATCATCAGTGTTATCACAGGTTTACATGCTTTAAGCCACCAAAATGTACGGGTAAAAACCCTTAAATTGATTTTAAACAGATTTTTACATTATATTATCCGATTTTAAAGGATGTTAAAAATAATATTTATAATTATAATCCGCATACCCTTCTCCTCTTCTTTTAATTTCTGATATCGACCGTAGTCCCAATTTATGTACCCCAATTCCTTTTCTAGTAGATCGTAAAGTTCTTCATCTTTTGCTTGATGTTTGTTGGTATACATATGGAGTTGGTTGCTGTTCTTTGACTTGCCCCCCCTCCCCCCAGGTGTTAACAGCAGATTTTAAACTTAATTTGTTTTGAGTTTTGACTATTATAATTATATATTTATAAATACATATTTATATGAATATGTTTGATGAATTGAGCTCTTGCGCCATATTTGGCTCTTATTTCTAATGGTCGAAGTAAATACATCCCACACGACAAACTATCATTACTAGCAACAAAGTTGTAGAATCGCTAATTGGGAAATCACCAAAAGCTCTTAATTCGAATAACGTAATAATTTGGATTTTCTATGCATGCTAACTATTCCCAGAAGTTCTTCGCAAATCCGGGATGTTCCTGTGAATGCTTTCATATATGATTGTTTCCCCTCTACGATTGCGGCAAGGATCTTAGTTGTTTTCTATGTCGTAACAGGATTGCTCCAAGAGGTTTTAGCGTGAGAGATAAATTATTATAGTCCTATCGGGAAGCTGTTATAATGAAATGACCTTTTATTATGGTTGAAATAGCTCTTTTATAAACCACATCCTAAAGGGTAACTTAGGGTAACTTAATACGTTGTTTTAGTTTGATATCGATGTAACGATAACAGTAAATAAATACTTATGGCAACATTGTTATGGCTCTTTTCTTAACCTACCCTCCATCTTGCTCTTTCTCTATTTTCTCTATCCCTCCCTGTCACATTTCAACTTTATTGTTACATTCTGTTCATGTATCTAGTGTCATTATTTTAAGAATATAGATTAGGTCATCAGATGCAACAATTTTTGTGGAAAATGTAAATTCCGTGGCAGTCAATAATGAAACAAAATTACTTCAATTTTTATTTGTCTTTCAATTTTCAGATGATTACTATTTTTAAGTAATCGTTAAAACGTTCACTTGTAATTTCTGAATGGCAGGTACATTCCTTAATTTTATAAAATTTTCTGACTTAATTATATTTACCTGATCCTCCAAGTAATTGATCTAAAAATTTAGATCGATTTTAGATTATAATAATTACAGTATAATACCCAGTTATTTTGTTAAGATGGTTAAACGATGTGACTTTTTGGTTTATACCTACGCTATACGTTGTGATAGTTTGTAAATTGTTACTACTACGCATAGAGGCTATTAAATTTAATCTCTTGTGAACATACCCTTGATGACTTTTTAATATCATTTTAATATAACATTAACAATGGGATCTACAAGAATCGTTGTGATGGAGGGAACTGCCCGTCAAGGATTTTTATCGTGATCCATTGACGTACATCTGGATAGGAACAAAAACTTCTAGTAATAGTAATATAATTTGTCCAAATTATACTTCAAATACAGCTCACAGATTACAGAAAAAGAAAGGGATACAGCACAATAGAGTATCTGCTAACAATGAAAATAATCACTTAACGCGCTAATGCGTACAGAATACCGCTATATATTGCTTCTGTGGATTTTGAAAAGGCCTTTGACAGTATCGAACACTGGGCCATACAATCCTCGCTAATATATGGAAGGATCGACTATCGATACACAGAAATGTTGAAAAACATCTACGAAAAAGCAAAAATCACAATAAAACATCCACACCAAAACCACGAAACCAATAAAAATAAATAGAGGAATTAGGCAAGGGGACACAAGGTCCCCAAACTTATTTACACAAGCATTAGAAGTTATATCCAAAAACTTGAATGGCACATTAAAGTAATCAACATCAATGGACAACTGCTGAATAACCTGAGATAAGCGGATGACATAGCGGTGATATCAGAGATCTTAACGAAAGATCTTAACGAAATGATGACACAATTGGACATGGAAGCAAACGAGGTAGGTCTAAAAATGAACTACACAAAATCTAAATATATGACAAACGTAGAAGAGAACAACGGAACAAGAATCATGCAATCAGAGAGGCAGAACCAATCATTTTACGAGCAGAAGTAGAGAAGATTCTGAATCAACTAAGAAACAAAAGCAAACCAGGGATCGATGGCATATTGAGACTCTAGAAGCAATGGGTGAGATTGGTGAGAAGAAAAGGTAGAAGGGCAAAGACCAAGAAGAAGATCTCAAACACGACGGGCAGAACAAATGAAAACTTTGGTGGGAAAATCACTACACGAAACCATCCATCTGGCACAGGATTGCTGCCAATGAAGATAGCAAGCTAAAAGATTTGATAAGAAATACAACCAATAGACCAGTAAAGGCCATCTTTTTTAATATGACTATCCCATTTTGTATGTGATATCCAATATCTTTAATTTCTTTGAATTAAAACCGAATATTGAGTGCTGCCTCTCTTTTGGTACGCCTCTGATATTCACTATGGAGTCATGCGGATAAAAAAGTTTCTGGTCGTTACAAGTATAAAGAAGCATTAAGGTTCAATATTTATTTTCGTATATGAAGATATATTATGGTATGTAATTACAAATTTGACACGAACAATTACAGGTAATAAAGAAATTTTGTATCATGATGAGAACCCTTTTATTTCTGTTGTTAATGACAAGTTTATACACTTTGTATAGGTAAACCATAAAAACGATTGAAACTTAAAATTATATTGATAAGACTGGAACATACTGGGGTGCTATTAATATTTAACACAAAAAGAATGAAGGTCACGTTGCTCATAATCGAAGGATATGTAGTGGTGGTTCGTTGGATCATTCTTAAGGAAGATTCATATTATCCGTTCGGGCACGTAGCGTTTCGTTTCCGAAAAATATAAAAACCTGATTTTACAAATAGTCCATTCTTTCACGGTTTTTGCTCTAAATTTTAAAGAACCGCTTTAATTGCCATGAGATTTGGCATACGTAGGTATAGCTCACATGTCAAAGAAAAAAAGTGATATTGTGCCGATGTGTGCTTTTGTCCTGGGGGTGACTTTCACCCCCTCTTGGGGGTGAAAAAATATATGTCCAAAATAAGTCCGAAAATGGGTAAACTGACAATTTTAAGTAACTTTTGTTCTATAGAGCTTTTTCGCCAAGTCAACACTTTTCGAGTTATTTGCGAGTGAATATGTTCATTTTTCAACAAAATAACCACATTTTTAGACGGTTTTTTGCAAATAACTCAAAAAGTAAGTATTTTGTCGAAAAAGACGTTCTTAGCAAAAATATAGCCAATAAAAAAGTTAAAAAAATTGGTGTACGCGTTAGGTCTGTGGATCTCGTAGAACCAGAGTTGTAGCCAATGAAAAATAGATTCATATTCACCAAATTTCAAATATAATATTTCGACGTCAAATATCCAAAAAATTAAACACTTTTTGGGGAAAACCCATTATAACTATTTTAAAGTGTTTAAAAAAATCTTTATTCCTGTTTTTACAAAAAGTTTCTAGCATTAAATTTAAGCCAGTTACGCTCAAAATAAAGTTGGTCCCTTTTGTTTTTGCAAAAAAAAATCGGGAAGACCACCCCCTAATTAGCAACTTAAATGAAATTAATCGTTGCCGCTCCACAAATTATTTTACTTATGTTGTGTTTATATGATCTGTAAGTATCATCGATTCAAAGTGCTTATTTTTGAAAAAATTTGGTTTCAAAGTAAAATTTTTAAAAATTTAAATTTTGAAAAATATGTTTTTTTTCAAAATAACTTAAAAATTGTTAGAGATACCAAAAATCTCGAAAAACGAAAAAGTCAGATTTGCTTTTCTGAATATCACGCATTTTTTTGTTTTTCTGTTAGACAAAAATTGATTAAGATTTAGTGTTTCTAAAGTTGCATACATTCGTGATCAGTGACTCGTTCAACCCCTTTTAACTACAGCCCTTTCAATAATAAGGACTTTCAACCGATGAAACTTACAGATCATATAAACCAGCGGTTCTCAATCTGTGGTACATGTACCACTGGTGGTACATATCATTATTTGCGGTGGTACACAAAACACACAAAAACTTAAAATAGTAGTACATAGTAAGCCTTGATTATACAATCTAAAAATATAGAAATATAATAAAAGAAACTTTAGATGGTACATGACTCAAAAAGATTGAGAACCGCTGATATAAACAATATATACGCGAGTCAAGAAACTTGTGAAATCGTAACGATTAAGTTCATTTAAGATACTAATTAGGGGGTGATTTTCTTGGTTTTTTTTACCAAAACCAAAAGGGACTAACATTATTTTGAGAGTAACTTGTTTAATTTTGATGCTAGAAATTTTTTTTATAAAACAAAATGAAGCTTTTTTTAAACACTTTAAATAAGTTTTAATGAGTTTTCCCCGAAATGTACTTCATTTTTGGTTATTTCACGTTAAAGAATTCCATTTGGAATTTGACGAATATGAACCTATAACTCTGCTTCTACTAGGTGTAGAGACGTGATATATACACCATTTTTTTTTAAATTTTTTACAGGCTCTATTTTTGTTACGAATGTTTTTTCGACAAAATTCTTACTATTTGAGTTATTTGCGAAAAACCGTCTAAAAGCGTGGTTATCTTGTTGAAAAAATTAACATATTCACTGCCAAATAACTCGAAAAGTATTGACTTAGTGAAAAATCTCTATAGAACAAAAGTTACTTAAAATTAGCCATTTTATTCATTTCCTGACTTTCTTTGGACGAATATTTTTTCACTCCCAAAGGGGGTGAAAACCACCCCCAGGGCAAAAGCACATATCGGCACAATATCACTTTTTTTCTTTGACTTGTTAGCTATGTGTATGCCAAATTTCATGTCAATCCAAGCGGTTCTTTAAAATTTAGAGGTTTTGCAATATTTTACCGTTAAAGAACGGACTAAAAGAGTTGTCTGATACTATACGCTCCGGACAGTATGAATTGTTCATATTTAAAACCATAAAATCAATATTTTTCGCGCTACGTGCCCGAACGAATAAATATGAATCTTCCTTTACTAGGACAAAAATAAAATTGAAAAAAAAAATTATGTAAAATGCTTGCTACTAGAGCTAAACCGGAAATACTGAATAAATAGAACAAACAAAAAGTTAATCAATTTGCCAAAAAGGGTGCCACAATCCTTTATAAAAGGTTTCTTTTATTTAAAAATCCCTTAAAAGGGCTACAACACAGAACGTTTTCGAACTAAAAAGATCATCAGTGCTGTTAAGAGGTTTTTAACATGCTTGAACTACCAAAATATCTGGGTGAAAACTCTTTAAATGTTGCACAATTGTAGAAAGTGTACATATTTATATTAAATTGAATGTGATGTTCAAAATAATCCTAGATTTAACATTAGGTATAACAAAGGAGAAGCATCGGAAGAAGACGAATTTAATGGATGAAGAACCTGAGAGAATGGTTTGTATGCAATTTGTATGTAATTTTCAACGTTTTGGTATAACTCTATTTTGAAATTTTGAATACGTTATTCTTCAAATAATTCACAGCAAATTGAATTGGTGGGACGAAAAAAAATTGACAATTTCTAGAGTGTAATACTAACACCACATCCAAAACACATGCATTTTATATCGTGGTATCTACGAAACCTATAACGGTGGACTTTTTTTCGTTTCTGTACGGAAAGCTAGACTTAGAAATTGCAAATGGGACAAAGAAAGCTACAAGAATATATTATGCGATTAATAATACGATACTGGGAAAAGGGAAATCAACCAGGAAACTAAAATACCTACATGTAGGTATACAATCACAGTACCAACTCTTCTATATGCAAGCGAGACATTAAGTTACCTAAAAATAAAAGACATGAAAGTGCCATAAATGCAGCAGAAATAAAGCAACTGAGCAAAATAGCTGGAAAGATGAAGCTGGACAGGGAAAGGAACGAAAACATCAAAAACGTGCTAAGACAGGAAGCAATAGAGAAAAAAATTGAAAAAAGAAAACCGAATTGATTTGGACATATAACTAGAATGAACGAGAACAGACTAGTAAAGAAGGTGACAGATGCGAAAAGACAGGGGAATAAATGAAGGGGCAGACCTAGAAAGGGGAGGATGGAACAAATTCAGGAAATAGGGACCAAGAGAGGGAAAACAGCGCAACAGATGAAGGAAATGGCAGGAGACCGGAAGGCGTGGAAGAAATGTGTAACAGATAGATAGGTGATAGCAAAGTCTGACATTCTGCATCTAGCAAAGTCCTTATTGGGCATAAGGACAACGAGAAGAAGATGTATTATAATTATCGTCTTCTGAAAAAAAACAATGGCCCGATTTTCATTGAAAAGTTCCGGATTTCAGGTATTTTTTTCAGCCTTGTCCCAGATTCGACTGAATTGGAGGTGGTCACACTAGTCATTCGTATCCGTACTCACCCCAATGACACACCCGATAAAAAGCAACGAAGCCTTCGTAATGCGTCTGTGTTACAACCGGTTTATTAAGGCCTAAAATCACTTTTTCAAGATTTAAAAAATAAATTTACTGTAATTTGCTTGCCAAAATATGTACGGAATATATTTATAAACATACGTGGCCAAAAATTAAAATGAAAGATATCTATCAAGAGTAGAACGATTAAAAAGAAAGAAAAACAACCTGAACTAACGTCCCATATTATAAAAATCGTTATGGTCTTATAATAGCCTGACTATCGAAAAGAAATTTTATATAAATGCAAATTTAAAAGTTGTTTTAGTTGGTCCATAAATTTCGAGCAGGTATCGAAGGCCAACGACCTGGCATATATTAAAACAAAACAGTCATGATCAAATTTATGGTAATGCCAAGTGATGCATCATTGGTGTGACACTAGTGGATTTAATAATATCTGCCGCATTCGTAATATATTATGTAAACAACCAATTATTAGCTCATTAAGTCAAAATAAAGGATGGACATTGTGCCTCTAATAAATATTGTTCTATTGTTAACAATACTACATAGATATTGGATGTTAGGATACGTTTTTATAATTTTAACAAGAATTTATAGGTATATACATATTTACAAGCTATACGCTCCCTAGGAAGCTGAAGCTGTTTTCACTTGAACATCTTTTTTGTGTGGAGAAATCATCCCATCCTTGGCTTGATTCTACAGACTTTTCTCCAGTTTTCTCTCTGTTTCACTGTCCTTTCTATATTTCTAATTTCCATGTCACTTAAGTCTTCTTCCACTTGTTGTCTCCATCTCAGTTTAGGCCTGTCTCGGGTTCTTTTACCTGGTGGTGTCCATTTCGTTATAAATCTTAACGGATTGCTCTTCTCTCTTCTCATATGTGTCCATGTTAATACCATCTAATTATCTGTGCTTTTATTGCTCTATGTTCTCTTATAGATCTAAATACGATCAATCAAAACAGGAATACCACAGTTTTCTGGAACCCATACTATATTTATATATCTGTGACATCCCTGCTACAGCGGGGACTGACATTGCGGACGACACTGCAATACTAGCAGTCAGTGAAACACTCGAAGAAACACTCTGCACATCACCCCGCAGGTCATTGTTCTTGATAAAAGTTATCTTGTTCTTGAATTATTGATAAATTTTCTGGTTTGTGTATGTTTATTTTCCCATTCTCCCTTTTCTTTTTTCGATGTATTTTCGTCTCTTATCTTCTTAGCTTTCTATATTCTTCATCTGCTTGGCGTATCCTATGCCTTTGTGGTCATCGTCGATATGATTTATTTTTTCTTTTTCTTATATTACGACATTCATCAAACCACTGTCCTGCAGTTGTTTTTACCTTAGCGTGTATGTATAATCAGAGTTTAGCGGTATCTTGTATGATGCTTTTACACGTTTTCCATTGTTTGCGTCCTCGTGTTTTTGTGTTTTCTAGTCTTTT
The DNA here is from genome assembly GCF_917563875.1 of Diabrotica virgifera virgifera. Lineage (NCBI taxonomy): Eukaryota > Metazoa > Arthropoda > Insecta > Coleoptera > Chrysomelidae > Diabrotica > Diabrotica virgifera. The sequence continues at coordinate 1,384,105 of NC_065445.1, read as the reverse complement.
TATATCTCCTTTACATTCAGCATTTTTGCTCATTTTTTGATCTCTTTTCTTTTTTAATATTTAAAACTGTAGTAAATAAATTCTGAACTTGGAAAAAACAAAAGTAATGACGAATACACCGAACATTACAAAAATATCGTTGAATGACATAGATTTAGAAACAGTAAAGCGAATACATCTACCTGGGACAGATAATGAAAGTTAACAAAAAAAATCAAACTGCCGAAATTACTAGAAGAATAAGGTTAGCGTGGGCAGAATTTGGAAAACTGAGTTGGATCTTGAAAAACACTAAAATAGAACAATATTTGAGAACCAGAGTTTATGATCAGTGTATCCTCCCTATACTTACGTATGGTTCACAGACGTGGACACTCACCAAGGCCAAAATGGATAAAATAGTAAAGGCACAGAGACCGATGGAAAGATCAATGCTCGGGGTGAGGCTCATAGACAAAAAACAAATAAATGGATTAAAAGCAAAACCAAAGTAAAAGACGCAGGAGAACATGCTGCCAAATTAAAATGGAGCTTTGCAGGACACAATGTCCGACTGAAGGATAAAAGGTGGAATCACGAAATACAACAATGAAGACCGTGGTTAGGAAGAAGTAGAGGAAGGCCACAAATGAGATGGGCCGATGACATAAAGAAGTTTGGAGGACACAACTGGAAACAGGTGGCACAAAATAGACAACACTGGATTGAATTGGGGGAGGCCTATGTCCAAAGTTGGATTACTGAAGGTTGAAGAAGAAGAAGTAGTAAATTCACCTAAGAATGTACTTAGTCATAAAGTAAACATTTCTTTGGTTTTTATGACCAAAAAAAGCATTTCAACAATGAATCAAGTTGCAGGTGTTGCATTCGAATGACTAAAGTTTTAAATTTCGCACAAAGAGAATAGTATGTGAATTATTACTGTTTATTAAGTGTGAATTCACAGTTTATTATACAGGCTGTATAAAAAAACTGCTGACTGCGGTGACTCAGCATCAATTTTCAGTAAATGTATGGATTGAGGTAATTGATGATCATGTAATGGGTCCATATTTTCTCCCACAATGACAGGCGAATCTTACCTTGGTTTCCTACAGACCTATTCATTTTGAAGAAATTCGTTCACAGCACTTGTTTCGTGCATGATGGTACACTAGCTCAGTTTAGCATTAATATACGTAATCACTTAGATTCAGTATTTCCAAATCGTTGGATAGGTAGGGTAGGTATGGTACAGTGGCCTGCTCGATTGCCGGTGTTAAATCCTATAGATTTTTGCATTTGGGGTTTTCTTAAGTCCTTAGTTTATTTCACTCCCGTCGAATTATAGTCGGCTATGAGACAATAAAATATATCAGGAATATTTGCGCGAATACAACAGTCAATGAGACGAAGATGACGTATTGTATAAATTGTATTAACATTTTTTTTGTTGCTTTGCGCCTAGTTAAAATTTTAGTAGTGGTACTTTCTGTTATCGTTGTGGTTCAATGTTATTGTATTAGCTAGTTTTTGATAATGTATCAAAGAAAAGAAAAATACGCGGCAAGATGTTTTATTATTTTTTTTTGCATAAAAACCGGGCAGCACCTAAAATAAAGGCATGAAGGGTTTTTGTCACAAATTAAACGAGGAATTTAAAAATAATTTTTCATTTGACATATTACAGTGGCGTACTATTGTTTTCTTTTAAAAAATTTAGAGCATTACCCATGTGCGCGCCAATGATGCATATATAATTCTGGGTTGTACATATGTCAAAAATTGCGCAACATCTATCTCTTAAAACATTTTATTTATATATTTTTATTTTATAATTTTATTAACATATCTCAGCCGGTTTTAAAGCAATAAATAAATTGTCAGTTCATAAAAAAATTCAACACCCTGTATTTCGAAAACGAAGCATTTGCGGACATAGATTTTTATAGCAAACTCGCATTATTTTTTCATGCAGAATATCCTCATGAAATAAAGTGTGTTGCAATTATTTGCTAACGCCCTATATAGAGCAATAACAGTTTTTATTGTGCTTGTACTACTTTATTATTAGAACTAGTATTATGTATTTAATATCACTGATACATGTATTACCTATATTATTATTTGTTCTCACTCTAATACTCATGGGTAATCCTTTTTACCATGCGTAACGTAAGGTTTTTTGATCTTCGCAACCTCAATCGGAATGTTATGTTGTTAAACGCTGCAGTTTGTTTCCGCAGATTCTTAAGATAGCTGTTAACTCTGGTGATCACCTTAATTTACCTCTCTGCATAGACAACTAACAACATACTGAAACGTATGAAACAGTTAAATCACTTAACTTTTTTCCGATTACGTATGCAAGCGAGGAAATTGCAAATTGTTGCAGTTAGACACATTCGTCCGATGAGAGTTATTTTATTTTCTTTTGAGATGTAAGAAAATTTTCCTGTATGGCCAGAGAAAAGTAGGTCAAAACTAGTGGTACCAGATTATACCGTTTGGCGGCTTATTTTCTACGGATTCTTTTCTTTGAAGTCTTAATTCGCTTATTTGGTAATCAAGCATTAATATTAACCTCGGGCATTGCAGAAAATAACGTAAGAAGACTGGAGTAAGGGTAATATTTTTTTTCTTTATCTTGGCATTATTTTTCTATCAACCTACCGAAAACGATAAAACAGTACTTCTGTGCATAAATATTGTGGTAGGGGTGCCCAAGCGGGGATTTTTGCATTTACTCGAGCGCGTCAGATTATCATATGGGGAGAAACCTGGTACCCTGCAGATGTACCTCTACCATATATTGGCTCTTAACACAGGGGAGTTCGACAAGGGGAGCCCGAAAAAAAAATCTATCCTTAAAAATACTCGAAATTGTCAGATTAAGATAAGGTAAGTTAAGTACATGCAAAAGAGTATATATCACAAAAATCTGACTTGAGAGGGGCGTAAGTAAATGGGTGAGTCAAGAAGTTTCACAAAAAAAAAGCGAATATTTCGCGAAATGAACGTCAGATCAAAAAACTAAAACTACATTTTCAATATTTTTCAAAAATCTATCGAATGATACCAAACATGACCCCCCCATGGAGAAGGGTGGGGGGTAAATTTGAAATTTTAAATACAAATCCCGCGATATTTTGCAAAATAAACATAGGATAAAAAAAACTGCAAAATACACTTATTCAGTATTTTTGAAATATTTATCGAATGGTACCAAACACGAGCTCCCACGGAGTTGTGGTGGGGGGTTACTTTAAAATCTTAAATAGGAGCCCCAAATTTTTATGGCAGATTTTATTCGAAACATTTTTTCGAATTATGGATAGATGGCGCTATAATCGGAAAAAACGATTGTCGGAAATGGAAAATTAAATTAAAAAATGGCAAGTCCCCACTAAAATGGAAAATTTTACGTAACTTTTTTTGGTTTTAGGACCTAATAATCACAGCTCAATAGGTCCCCACAGCCCTCGAGTGACTGCACATTTAGCATACTTTGCTCCCCTACCATAAAACTTAAAACTTCGTGTGTATAATGGTATTTGTTTTATTAAAAAACTTGTAAAATATCATCCAAATGGATTTAAAAATTCCAGAACATTTTCGGTCCTATCAGACCATCATCAGTGAAACATTCTATTTTGTAGTTGAAACTAGCTCACTTTCGTGTTTATAAAACCTTATTATTACATGATTATGATGTAATAATTAAATTTTGAAACGACACACCAATTCCTTAAGTTTTAACAACCAACTTGAGGACTTGGAATTTGTAGACAGATGCTATATGGCTTTTAACAGAAAAAAAGACAACTCATTCAACGCAAAACTGAAAAAGTAGCAGATGCAGGGAAGAAGGTCGGACTTAACATAAACGTTAGAAAGACTAAGATAATGAAAATAAGTACACCAAGTGAAATGGGAATATCACTGGGAGGCACAGAATTAAAAACGGTGGGGAAATTTAACTACCGGGGCAGTAATTTGAACACCAAATGGGAGACGGAGGAGGACGTAATACGGAGAATAAGAATAGCTCAAAACGCATTCAGTATGCCAAGGAAAATGTGGTCTTCACGTCAGATGACAAGTAAAGCAAAGATAAGATTATTCAACAGCAACGTGAAGACTGTGCTTCTATACGGAGCAGAAACTTGGAAAGAGTCAAGAAAATGTATCGGACAGATTCAGGTGTTCATAAATAAATGCCTAAGGAAGATTCTTAAAATTTACTGGCCAAACCGCATATCAAACCAAGAGTTATGGACAAGAACTAACCAGCAATCTATATCTAAGACAATATGCAAAAAGAAATGAAGTTGGATGGGACACACATGAAAACCCTCCGTTACTCGCACACGGTGTGTGAGACCGGCCATGTAAATAACTTCCTGTAACTCTGATCAGTATATAATATGGCAAGACAAGGTAAGTATTGAGTATTTTTTTTTGTATTTCAGGTGATTGTACCCAGTGTCATTTATTTCCTGTCATTCGTTACTTCAAAAAATCTCGAACTTTTTTCTCTCGAAAGCCGAGCTGTCCGTTCGAGTTGGCACCTTTTTCTTCTTCTTCTTTCCTTGTTGTACCTTCATATAATTTATCTCTAGTATTCTTACCTAATTTCCTTCCTTTTTGTATTGACGGGTCTCATTTTCTTCCTTGTTACTATCATTTCACTATCCCATCTTTCATTTTATATCTCTAAAGCCAATATGCAGTGTATTGAAGCTAGCCCGAATACTCGAGATTTAGTGTCTCTCTGCCCATTTGATTTGTTCTTTTGAGCTAAGCCACTCTTCATTTTTGACTTAAATCTCTTCTCTTCTATGTTCCCCCTATTTCGTCAGTTATTTTCCTTAAAAAATCTCAATACCCAGAGTATAGAGGTTTCAAGAGTTATGGACAAGAATTAACCAGAAATCTATATCTAAGACAATATGCAAAAGGAAATGAAGTTGGATGGGACACACATTAAAACCCTCCGTTACTCGCACACGGTGTATGAGACCGGCCATGTAAATAACTTCCTGTAACTCTGATTGTAGTGGAGATTTTGAATTGCTGCTGCATATACATCTTCAGTCATCAGTCAACTGTGGGTGAAGTTCACCTGCAGTGTAAAAAAGAGTATTGTACTTTTATTATTAAGCAACACGGTGCCGTACACCGGGTGCGAGTATTTGTGCACAAATTTTTGTGTTTTAATCAGACACCGATAGTTTTAATTAGTAAGGTAATTTAAGATTTTTTCTTATTTTCAATGTTTATATATTTGTTTATTTATATTTAGACAGGGATTACGAGAAGGAGAAGCAAAGATTATTAAAATTATTTGAGGAAGTATCGAATAACGTGGAAACGTATGAATATGATGATGAAGAAAGTTACTTTTGATTAAAGTAATATAATGTTGACACAAACACATTTTTACAAAATTATATGATCATATATTCATTAAATAAAATAATTGTACACAATTTTGCGAACAATTTTTTTTTTAAATATTGCTGACCCGGTCTTCGGCACCGTGCTCGAGTATTCGATCACAAAAAATTAGCGCGAGTAATGGAAGGTTAAAGAAATCTAACAGAGACATAGCGAGGCAAGCCCTAGAATGCAGACCACACAAGAGGAGAAGACCAGGTATACCCGTAGAAATGTGGAAAAGAAGTGTCGAGAAAGAAATTAATGCTATTAGGAAAACCTGGGCAGAAATAAAGATCGGTGCAAAGGATAGGACACAATGGAGGCAGACAGTTGACGCTCTATGCTCCGCACGGAGTGAAGAGGAATAAGTAAGTAAGTAAGGGAAGTAAAAATAGACTTATTCACGATCAGGTTAATATTTCCTAGGACGACCGGTTTCGTATATTACAAATAGCTATGCATCTTCAGGTTTCCGGTGAGGCAACTAAACGATGCCGATACAAGAAATGTTTTTAAATTTCCATGGAAATATACTAAAAACTCCTTTATGGTTGACAGGTGTTTAATAGTCATTGCCATTGCCTTTACTGCATTTTGAGTTGATAAATGTATACTAAATTTACAATTAATATGCAGTAGAAATTAACAAACTAAGACACGTTAAATAGAACGTATAAACAGACAGAGTAACAACCGGAAAAAGAAAGAAAACTATACTATTGATGTAGTCGTTTGTCGAAAAGATCTTTATTTGTGATATTATTGAGGTCTAACAAAATATATTTCATTGTAAAGTTGGCATAATAGTTTGATTTTGCTTAAATACCCCAGTCAATGGGAGCAAAAATAGGATATTACCTCCGAATTCTATCCTACTGCATGGATTTTAATGAAATTTTGGGAATAGCCTCTACTTATCTCCTAATTCAAAGTCTACCCTATTCCGATGTATACTTTTATCTTGGGAGTGGTTCCCACCCCTTCTGGGGTAGAGAATTTTTTGGTTAAAATAACCACGGAAGTGGCTAGAGAACTTAATTGAAAGCAAAAATTGTTCTATAATTTTTTTTTGAAAACTCAATATTTTTTGAGTTATTCGTGGTTGAAAATGAGCAATTTTCATTAAAACATAACACCTTTTCGAACGGTTTTTTGCAAAAGAACTATGCATCTAAGTAAAAAAACGATATAAAACATTTTTGTAGCTTATAAAAAACCAAATAGACTAGTTCCTTCATAAATCTTCTAGTTACAATATAAAAAGAGATATGGTAGGTGAAAATAGTTCGCTTTTTTGGTGCATGCTCAAATCGTTGTATTCAACTTGAAATAACAGGCAAACGGTCGATTTTATGTGTATAATGTTACCAACACCTTTTGTAGTGCTTAAAAAGATCTTTAAAATGAGCAATATTAAAGGTATATTGCATTCAAACTAAGCGAGTTATGCTGCAAAAAAATTTATGATTAATGTATTTTAAGAAAAAATGAGAAGTATATTTAACCTCTCATCCACCAGAATTTTAATGCATCATTTTACTTCTACAATACCTTTTACTGTAGTATTATGGACGGGTTCAAAAAGTTGGACGGGTTTAAAATTAATGGTTTTTTGAAAAAAAAAATAAGATCAATTTATAGAGCGCATTTTTAGATTTCCTTAAAAATCTTTTTTTTCTACATGTAGGTAACTTGAAAACGCTACGATTGAAGAGATACAATAATGAAACAAAACAAAATTTTTACTCAACAAAATCCTACATTCTTGTGTGGTACCTTTTTTCGTATCTCTTATCATTTTCGAGTTACATGGAGAAAAAGGAAGATTTTTAAGAAAATTTAAAAATGTGCTCTATAATTTGATCTTATTTTTTTTTCAAAAACTGTCCATTTTAAACCCGTCCAACTTTTTGAACATAGAAATAACACTATAATAAAAAGTATTGTAAAAGGAAAACGATGCATTTAAATTCTGATGGATGAGGGGTTAAATGTACTTCACATTTTTTTTAAATTCCATTAGTCATCAATTTTTTTTGCAGCATATCTCGCTTACTTTGAATGTAATCGACATTTAATGTGACTCATTCTAAAGGTCTTTTCAATCACTACAAAAGGTGTTGGTAGCATTATAAAACTAAAATCGACCGTTTCTCTTTTATTTCAAGTTGAATACACCGATTTCAGCATGCACCAAAAAAACAAACTCTTCTCACCTACCATATCTCTTTTTGTAATATAACTAGAAGATATATGAAGGAACGAATCTCTTTCGTTTTTTTATAAGCTACAAAAATGTTTTGTATAGTTTTTTTCGATAGATGCATAGATTTTATGGTATTCGCAAAAAAACAAAAAGGTGTCATTTTTCAATGAAAACGGCCAATTTTCAACCACGAATAACTCAAAAATTATTGAGTTTAAAAAAATATTGAACAGTTTTTGCTTAGAATTAGGTTCTCTAGTCACTTCCGTGGTTATTTTAACCAAAAAATTTTACACCCCCGTGAAGGGGTGGGAACCACCCCTAAGATAAAAGCGCACATCGACATAGGGTAGACTTTGTTCTCGAGCTATTCTCTACTTATTGTGAAAATATCAAGTAAATCAATGTAGTAGGATGGAATTCGGAGTCAAATAACCTCATTGACTGCCCTATAAAGGACTGCTTAAAATTTTCAAGGTATTAGCAATTTATTTTTATTTTCCAGCTGTTATTACAGTGGAGACTTGATCTAGTCATTGTTCATTCGTTGCCCAATCAATTTTAATTTCAAATCCATACTCCTTGCATTGCTTTATTCTTTATTGCCAACTTTGTGAGCACGACCAATTCACAAACAATCCACAGAATGCTGATGAAGATGTAAAACAAGCCAAGGTAATTTATAGTCTTTAGATGTTTCGGGAGTTATTTCGGCTATTGATTAATATCTGACTTGAATTAACGGATTAACCCGGCGGTAATTAAATATGGGCCTTGCAGAGCGCATTTTTCACATAGTGACGTGGACGTGGGGCTACTGGGGGACGCGGACGAGCAAGATGCACACACGCGTCAAACACGTTGGGCAAGTTCTTCGTTTTTTACATTTTTTAAAGGCCTTTGTCACGTACCGTCAGCTACGAAGATACGAACAAGTGCTTGGGAAGGGAATGCTTGCATAAACGAATGCATAAACAAGTAGAATTGGTTTTTACCAAGTATATACGAGGTGAGATCAATAAATTTTAGCAACACTGGTATAGAAATATCAGAATTTACATTGAATTGATAATGCTAAAGTTCTTAATGTTCACAAATATTTTTGAAGGTATACTTCTTAGGCACGCACGAGGGTGAATTTTTACATTTTACAACAGTATATTAGTCAATTATCGTTATATTGACACTATATTTAGTCGCTCAAACGTTATACGGGATCGTACTGGGTGTTAAAATCATCTGTCAATAATTGTTGGAGATTATGGATCAACAAATGTTGTGTATATTAGTTTTTATTGCTGTGATGGCAGATAAAAAAGCAAGTTTATAATTGTAGTGACTTTTTAAATAGTTTTTAAAAGCGACAGGTACGTAATAATTGTAAATGTTTCAGTATCCTAATAAAATTACATAGATAACTTCCTATTTGTAAAATTTAAAATGAACCTATCAAAATAGCATGTATTGCTTTGATTTACATATTTTGTACCATCAAAATTTCTGTCCATATAATTCCAATACTAACTGCACAAACATAAGCGGATTCGAACCCCAATAGAAACTTTTATTTTTTTGTTTTTTTTATACATTTTATGATTGTAAGTATATTTATTATATATTTTTTTTTCAGAAAATACGTATTTAGTTAAAAAATTTTCCGACAATTATTGTTCAGAAATCATTTGTGGCCTTTTCAATGTGTTTGTGTGTGTTTTATTCTTTTATTTTTTTAATTTTTGGTACTGTTTTAATAAAATTTTTTGAAAAGTAGAAGTATTAAAATTAGTCTAATATTTAAATAAAAATACGATTAAACTGTTTAAAGTATATTAATTTCGTTGAAATCATATAATAGAAGTATAACTTCTTACGTGTTCTTTTTTTCTCTACTACAATTAACGAATGTACCTAATATGTAATTTCAAAAGGGTTTTTAATAAAAAGTTAAGGATGTAGAATATTTATTCTGAAACAGAAATAATTACAGAAACGAAATACTTACAAAGATTGTTATGCATTTCATAACAGTCAGAACCAAAAATACGGCCACCTAGACGTTTTGCGTAATTTTAATATCTTCTTCTTTCAGTACCCTGTCCGATTATTATCGAACATTGGCGATCATATTGGCAATAATAACTTTGTTTACAGTAGCTCGAAACAGACAGCGGATGACTCTTGATACCACACTCGGAGATTTCAGACCCAGGATATCCTTCTCCGACAGGACCTCTTTCCCGGCGATCTTGCCCTGTATTATGAAGTGTAGAAGTTGATACCTCAGTAGATGTTTCATTATATGGTCCCAATATTGTATCCATAAATAAATATTTACTTCCATTTAGATTGTTTTTAATCAATATCTTCTGGTCGTGGAAAAAATGCAATCTCTTACTCGGTTATAATGAAATATTGTTTGTGGTAGGCTTTTTCCTCGAAATAATCATAATCATTCAGCTTTCTGCGCCCAAAGTTCAACACAATGCCTCTCCTAATTTCTTCAAGTTTTGTAGATCTTGAGCATCCCGCAGTCAATTGCCGGCGATTCTTTTGATATCGTTTATCCATAGTGTCGGTAGTCTACCTCGACTTCTTTTTTCTGCTCGTGGTCCAATAGGGATGTTCACAAAAAATTAAAAAGTCATTTCAAACATGTAAAACGATTAAGAAACACCCTAGGAATAATTGTCCAAAATTTCAACAAAATTGAAAAAGCCTTTCTATAAAAAATCTTTATTAGAAAACTAGCATTATTTTAAATTTCAAGAACGCTTCTCTATTGGCCTGACGTCACTAGTTGCATACCCCAAGCGCGCGCCATTCTCATAGTGTTACTGTTTACCTGTTTGACGTTTCAGGTCATTTTATTTTGTTCTCTTCTTGTTTTATCAGGGTTAAAGTGGAGTTTTATAGTGAATTTGTTTAGTTTAAAGTGGATAGACTGTTTGTAAGGACATATTTTGGGTTTTACAAAAATAAACAAATAAAATGGAAGAAGGTTTTCAGAAAGCCGATTCGTATAAACTACCGACTGTAGTGTAGATGTAACAATGGTGTATGATTTATTGGCATCTTGTAAAAAAATAAATCTACCACAGCTTTACTGAGTGTATATTCCATATAATTTTCCATGTCTTCTTTAAGCTAAAAAAATAAATGCTTAATACTCCACAAAAAAAAATAGAGAAAGTTGTATGCATGCATTGTACGCATGCATATTGTATACATACATTGGCTGGTTATTACTTTACCTTGGTTAGGTGTATTAAAAATATTTTTATTCTTCTTCATGTGCCTTGTCCGTTGTGGACGTTGGCTATCATCATGGCAATTTTAATTTCATTTGAGGCGTTTCTGAATAACTCGATCGATTTTTGTCCAAATCATTGGCGTAAGTTTTTAAGTCATGAGTGTCTTTTCTTCCGGGTCCGCGTTTGCTCTCTATTTTACCTTGCGTTATCAGTTGGAGTATACGATATTTATCATGCCTCATGATGACCGAAATATTTAAGATTTCGTTTCTTACTTGTAAAAGAGATTTCTTTTTGTTTTCCCATTCGACGCGATACCTGTACGTTGGTGTGGGTCGCCCAGGATATTTTGAGGATACGTGGGTACACCCACATCTCGAATGCCTCTAGCTTTTTCATTAATGTTTCCATTATTGTCCAGGCCTCTGCGCCATATAGCAAGACCGGAAATAATAACGTTTTAGCAGCCGAATTTTTAGTGGGAGAGATATTATGTCGCATTGGGTGAAAATATTTCTCATGCATGTTGTTAAATGTTGCTATGTCCTTTTCAACTCTAGATCTTATTTCGGTTGTTTCGTATTTCGAGTTGACAACTGTTCCAAGGTAAAAAATATTTTTGAACTTGGGTATTATACATTTTCATTTCAACCAATCTTTTCACTAAATTATTAATGATTTTAATATAATATAAAGTCATACCTACATCCACATGTAGTTATTTCAAGGTTTACTTTTACTGTATGTATTATTAGAATCCCGTTTTTAGGAATATCCCAGTTTAAGGAATACAAATTTGAGGTCCCGAAACTTTTTCATTTACTCTTTAAGGGGGTAGGTGCAAAATCTTGGTCCAATGCTATTTAACTTCATTCATTTTTTTTTCGAATCCTGAGAAAACTAATAAGTATTTTTGAAAAATGTAAATGCAGAAAGAACAATTACATTATTACCAAGGGCCGAAAGTCTCTGGAAAACTTCTATAATGTTTGTTTTATTAAGTTAGTTCTTTAAGTTAGTTATTTTAAGTTCTAGCTGCAACAAACCATTTCTTTTTCTGTTTTAAATTGGCTGGAACGGTAATAAAAATCTTGTCAGAACTGTTTTTTGATGTATTTACACACCCAGGAACAAAACACCACTTATTTGGCTTTATTTTTAATAATTAAATACGTAAAAAACTGCGCACATTCAAATACACTGAGTAAATAAGTAAACAAAACTAGTCGTCGATCAAAGACGTTACGACTGCTGACGTCACAGACCGTAGCCTCGTTGCAGGGTACCGTTTTTCTAGCCTCCAAGAAAATCAACATTATGAACTCATTTATCTTAAAAAATATACATTTTTAAACAGTTTTATGATTGTTACGTTTTTATATACCTTGTAATCTATTGAATTTAACTATATTTAAAAATTAGTGAACATCGCTATTCCACTTCAGCCATGCTTCTTCTTCAGGTTCCTTCCCCTATCGGAGGTTGGAAATCATCATCGCTATTTTAATTTTATTGGCCGCACTTCTGAATAATTCTAATGAGCTGCAACCGAACCACTCTCTCAAATTTCTTAGCCAAGATATTTTGCGTCGTCCTGGGTTTCTCTTCCCTTGTATCTTCCCTTGCATAATTATTAACCTAAGTAATACGTACTTCTCGCCCCTCATTATATGACCCAGATATTGAATCTTTCTAATTTTAACAGTTTTTATGACTTCACATTCTTTCGTCATTCTTTGTAACACCTCTATATTAGTTACTTTTTCACTCCACGATATTCTGTGAATTCTCCTGTAGCACCACATCTCAAAGGAATTTAATTTTTTGATTTCAGACTGGTTTATTGTCCACGCTTCCATGCCGTACAGTAAAGTAGAAAAAACGTAACAACGTAGCATTCTTGTGCGGATCTGTAGATTAAGGTTACGGTTGCAAAGTAAGTTCTTCAATTTTATGAACGTGTTTCTTGCCATTTCTATTCCAGATCTGATTTCTTTTGTTTGATCTCCATCTTCGGTTAGCCACGTTCCTAAATATTTATATGTTGTTACTCTTTCGATCGTTGTATTATTGATGATCAGGTTATCTACATTTTGTGTTTTTTTTGAGAATATCATTGATTTCGTTTTCTTGAGATTCATTTGCAGTCCGTACCTTTCACATGCATTGTATACATGTTGTATTATGTACTGTAAATCTTCCATGTCACTTGCAAATATGACCGTATCGTCCGCATATCTAATATTATTAATGCTATTTCCGTTGATCAAAATACCTTCCACAATATCCAATAAAGCTTCTTGAAATATCACTTCACTGTAGACGTTGAATAAGAGTGGTGAAAGTATGCACCCTTGTCGAACTCCTCTAAGTATACTTACTTCCTCTGTCAGTTCTCCTTCGACTCTTACTCTTGCTTTCTGATTTTGATACAGATTCGATATAATTTGTAGATCTCTACTATCTATGTTTTTGGTCTTAATGGTCAGCCATGCTATGCTCTCTATCACGCTGTGACGCCTATCATTTTTCTTATTTCCTTCTTTCTAACCCTGCCTCTGACAGTCAGTCCAAGTAATGACCGGTTCGTTCTCCTTTGGGCCACTCATATCTGCCTCTACCTATATCTATTATATTTTTCTAGGTAAATTTTACTAGTAAAAATGGAACTAACGTTGCGTACAGTAGGTACCGGGTGTCCCAATAAGAATGGCTCTCGGCCATATCTCAGGAACCGTTTATAGTAGAGCTTTGAAATAAAAAATTTTATAACAAAAGTTGCCTCAGGAAAAGCCTGGAAATTATTTTCATAATTGTGGGACCACCGCTAGAGGGCGTAATTGAATATCAAAAATTAAAAAATCTAAATTTTACAAAATTTTCCTAATGAAGGGGCACTGGAAATCCGATCGTCGTATTCTTCATAAAATTCTACGCATATTTGATTTGACAAGTTTAGGTCTACCTTTGGAAGTAAGAGGTGGGGGTGAGTTTCATAACCTTGTTATGAAAAACTGGCTGTGAGTCCGGTTCTGCTTAATCAAATTTTGCAAACATGGTCTTGTTGAAGACAGATCTTTTTCGTCAATGTAAAAGTTATGATTTCGAACCAACTTACTGAGTAATATGCCAGCTAGAAGGCGTTATTTAATTTTTTTCAGAAATCTAGTGTTCCTTGGAAAATATTAAATACAAACATGCATTTTTAATACCATATTACAAAATTAGACAAAATTAGCTACAGAATAGCGAAAACCGCATGTTAATACCTTTTTTCTGTCTCGAGATATCTTACAAAACGTGTAAATTTAAAAACATAACTGTTACTGTCACCGGTAAACGAAATTCATTAAAAGTAGTGTGCTATGGAAACAACAAAGAAACATTTTCCAGCTGTCAACGTATATTAGGTCTTTTCAACGCTTCTCATTTGTTTCGAGCCTCGTTCATATCTCGTATATTAATATTATACACATATTATACGGCATATGACAGAGGCTCGAAACAAATGAGAAGCGTTGAAAAGCCATATTACAAAGAAATAAAAACAACTATTTAGTGATGACATAAACGTTCAAATTTTTGCCCATCATTTTCGTTGCAAACATTTACTCTTTCAAGAGTAGATTGAACAGCAGTCTCAATTTCTGCTCTCGATATGCTTTGAATGGCGTTTAGTATTCTCTGGATAATGTATTCTAGAGTAGTGTATGATGGGCAACAATTTGAATATTTAGGTCGTCACTAAGTAGTTCTTTTTGTTCTGTGTTATATTTAATTTTAATAATATTGTTTCTCTTTATATTGTTGTTTTAATTAATTATATTTTTATACGTTGACATCTGGAAAATGTTATTTTGTTTTTTTCCACAGCACACTACTTTTCATTAACTTAGTTTACCGGTGATAGTAACAGTTACGTATAAAATTTACACGTTTCTCGAGATATCTTGAGATAGAAAAAAGGTATCGACATGCGGTTTTCGCTATTCTATTGCTAATTTAATCTAATTTTATAAAGTATGATTAAAAATGCATACTTGTATTTAATATTTTCCAAAGAAAACTAGATTTCTGAAAAAAATTTAAATAACGCCTCCCAGCTGGCTTATTACTTATTAGGATGGTTCAAAATTATCACGCTTACAGTGAAGAAAAACATCTGTCTTCAACAAGACCCAGTTTTCAAAATTTGATTTAGCAGAACCGGACTTACAGCCATTTTTTCATAACAAGGTTCCCACTCACCCCCACCTCTTATTTGCAAAGGTAGAGTTAAACTTGTTAAATCAAATATGCGCAGAATTTGATGAAGAATACAATAATCGGATTTCCAGTGCCCCTTCATTAGGAAAATTTTGTAAAATTTAGATTTTTTAATTTTTGATATTCAATTACGCCCTCTAGCGGTGGACCCACAATTATGAAAATAATTTCCAGGCTTTTCCTGAGGCAACTTTTGTTATAAAATTTTTTATTTCAAAGCTCTACTATAAACGGTTCCTGAGATATGGCCGAGAGCCATTTTTATTGGGACACCCGGTACATATATTTCACGTAGTTATAGCAGAGTATAGTATCTATAGTAACAATTTTAAATTGTTCCCTTTGTTTATCTTACATAAATGTGACAATACCTTATCCGTGGTCCAATTAATCAAATATTCAATCCAATCATTCGTAAACGTAGAACTTTGGATATAGTCGTGCTTCAATGTTCTAGTCCGATCAATTCATAACTTCATGTGGCTACTAACCGAATTATTTTTTGCGTTTGTGATTCTAGAATCATCTGGTTTGAAACTTTTCTTTTGAACAAGCAATTTCATATTTAAATCCGCCTTTCCATAGCTCTTTAAATGATCAAATTTCTGAAATTCTATAAAAATCGCAGCCTTAATTATAAGGGGGATATTCGAAAAATAAACCATCGTATCAATTTTATAAAATTGTTTAATGTTCACGTATTTTTTATTTACGAAACCAATTATTTTTTACTTGAGATATTTTTTCTTGGAAAAGTAATAAAGCTTTATGGTAAAAGGTACGTAGCATATTCAGTGACTAAGTCAACAACTGTTATCCAAGGAAATTATACCCATCAGGAATAAACATTAACTACAGCTATTAATTTTAAATTACTACCTGTAATTTGAATCGATCGGCTTTCCTGGGGAAGGTTATGCTCAGGCTCAGGTATATTTCAAAAGTGGAAGACCATCAGACTATGATAGAAAATTCTTTATCGTTGTAACTAAGTTAAAAATTAGGGGAAATCATTATTTATGCTCTATTTAAGAAGCAGATGCCTTTATCATTTTTAAAAAGAATAAATTGAAGTATTTTAATACAGGATGCAGTTAGGGTAGCTTTAGGTATTTGGAAACTGAATGGAGACAGGTAAAATCTAATGGTCTATAAATAATATAATACAATATACATAATATAAATAATATCTTACATAGGGACTATTGACAATCGCTTAAAGCTTAAAGTACTCTTTGGTAACTGTTTTGAAAACGATTATAGTTGAGTGCACATCCGCACCTTTTTAGTAAACCAATGGCGAAAATATTAATCATAAATCTCTTTTACTCTCTCATACTAATCCTCACGACTTCTATTATATTTTTTGTGTACTCTACTCTCTACATAGCATCCAAATAAATCTATAGGTATCAGTATTTTCTAGATTTAATATCATTTCTAAGAAGACTAAGCAAACTATATCTAATTTTTCTTTCATTTTGAATAATTTCTATCTTTTTGATAATAGCCTATTTTGTCCCAAAATATTCTCCACCTTACGTTCAAGATTAAAAGAATAATGAAAGAGTATATGAAGGGTACAGGGGAAAAACAAGGAATGTCACATTTTATACATATTGATATAAACACCAATAAGAGTTTAATTCATATGATATCTAAAAACTACTTAGGAGATTCTTAGCAGAATTCTAGCAATTCTCATTATATAATCTTTTTATAATATTAATCTACATTAACTTATTAATTTAGTAATGCACCAAAAAACTGCTAACATTCCTTATTTTTGTTCAGTGGCGTGCGGACAATCCTGGTTCTTCGCCTGAATACAAATTCTCAGAAAAATATAGATCTTTCTGGTTATTGTCCTAAATCGGTAGGCTACTAGACGATAGTGTTTGCTACCACATGGCGAGAAAAGCCAAAATTCATGAAAAAGTGGCATTCCTTGTTTTCCCCTGTACTCTTCATATTCTACTATGTGTCATATTCCATAGCAATCTAACTTATAAAAGCAAGAAAAGATATTTTGCGAAGACTTTAAACGTTAGAGAATTCGTGATTTTAGTGAAAAGCAGAACGAAATACTACGTACAGGTTGTAAATTATTATTCAAAGAAATAATATACCTAAATATAGTGTAGAGCAAAAAATTCCCAAACAACCGAGGAAAGGAAGACAATGGAACAATATCATTTAGAGAAGCTCCAAGACAAATAGGAAGCAAATAGAATAAAGGAAAAAATAAACAAGAGATTGAGAAGAATCACGACGGGAAACTTAGAGGAGGAATGGGAACTAGAACTCATACAAACAGCCATAATACAAGCGGCAGACATTATTATTATAAAAGCAGAAAAAGAAAAGAGAGGACAATGGTTTGATGAGGACTCCAAAAGAATCCTAAGAAAATTACTGAAAAAACAACTAGAACTCAGAGAAGAGAAGTATGTCCAAAGTGAAAGTAAATATTTTTATCACGGAGTAAATAAGGCACGAGTGACACAAAATAAAAGCACAATGTTTTGCAGAAATAAAGATGACATGTTACTACGAGACAAGACAGAAAAATTAAATAGATGGGCAGATTATTTAGAGGAACTATTAAACGATAAAGACCAAACGGAAACATAAATACAACAATGAACATACGAAACAGAACAACAAACACAAGAACCAACAGAGAATGAGGTAATAGAAGTAATAAGAGACCTAAAAAATAATAACATTTGCGATTGGACAGGACTACGCAGTGCCGAACAATTACTGCGATTAGTTGAGGACCGTGAACAATTTACCAAACTAATTACCAACCTTAGGGGGATATAATATGGCACCAAAAGAAGAAAAAAGATCAGTCAACAAAGATATGGACAACGCATGATGGATCAAAAGTACCTATCGGTAAAAGAGTGTAGCATGTAGCGACAAAAAGACGATTAGTTATTTTTCTTTCTCATAATCCTTAGTGCCCTTCAGGGCGTCGGATGTAGGGTTCCGCCACTTTCCATTTCCTCCAGGCATTATTCTATTGGTGGCCCGGTTCTTCATATCTCTTATATTCATAGCTGTCTTTTCATCTTTATCATGGATATATATTATATCATATCTGTCCATCCATGTCTTCCTCGGCCTCGGCCTTCCCTTTTTTCTTTTGTTTCCCATTTTGGCTTCATGTACCTTCTTTGTTAGTCTCTTTTGCTCCATTCGCTCTATGTGGCCAAACCAGTTGAATTGTTTGTTTTCGATCTTCCTCATTATCGGTTCTTGCTCCAGCTCTCTCCTTATATCTTCATTTCTAAATCTTTCAAACTTCGTAACTCCAGCTATTCTTCTCATGTATTTCAACTCGGTCGCGTTTATCGTTGATCTATTAGTTAAGAAGTTTCAAGACGTGATTAGAACAACGTACGAAAAATAACTGGCTAATGAAATTTACTGTTCCAATTTTTGGTTGTTTCTTATAAACTCAATCAGTCTATAATCATATGAATAGGAGTAATCAATTCCTTTTTACCAAGATAACGTCTTTTGGCCTAAGAGCTAGCAACGTTTTCGAGAAATCATTTTAAGACGGCTGATTCTTTCATATATTGTTCCCTATGCTTCCTCGAACACCGTACCGGCCATCTGGCTGCTGATACAGGTTGCGTTCATTACTGCGCAGCACACCTGTACAGGTAAACAAAAAATCAGGGTGATTGATTAGGGTGAAAAAGCTTAGTAGATACGCTATAGTAATAGATAGCAATAAAAGTTAATAACAAAAATTGCAGCTAATTTTGCGCGTCACATTACAAAATTAGTTGGATTGTTACAGGGTGTTCGATAACATAGTGGCAGACCAAACTTTTGTTTTTTTAAATGGAACACCCCATACTTTATTTTATATCCGAAATCTTCTTAACTTCCCCATCATAAAAATATAAAGGTTTGTTATGTTATACAGGGTATTTACAAAGTAATAACCAATGTTCTATGTAAAATCGTAATAAGTTCAGCTCCCTGTAAAAATAAAAATAAGCACAACAGCAATGGTTTATTGGTGCCATATTTTTTTGTTGATTGTCAAAATTTATAAAAATGGTTGATATTGCTAATTTTCTCTATATCGAATACAGGGTGAGTCAAAACGCAAGTATATTATTTTCACAATAATTTTAAATAAAACACCCTAATTAATAACTTGCTCTGAAAAATGAAAATGTCTCGAAAACTGACAAATTTAGGCATAGGGAATATTATACAAAAATTAAAGTACGGTAATGATATTTTTCGATAGTAATATAAAATACAGGGTGTTCCGTTTAAAATTTCTGAGAAAAGAATGTACTTGCGTTTTGACTCACCCTGTATTCGATATAAGGAAAATTAGCAATATCAACAATTCTTAAAAATTTTCACAATCAACAAAAAAAATATGGCACCAATAAACCATCGCTGTTTTGCTTTTTTTTATTTATACAGGGAGCTAAACTTGTTACGATTTTCATAAAAAATTGGTTATAACTTTGTAAAAGCCCTATATAACATAACAAACCTTTATATTTTTGTGATGGGGAACTTAAGTGGATTTCGAATATAAAATAGAATATAGGGTGTTCCATTTAAAAAAAACATAAGTTTGGTCTGCCATTATGTTACCGAACACCCTATAATAATCTAACTAATTTCGTAATGTGAAGCTGAAAGTTGGCCACAATTTTTATTATTAACTTTTATTGCTATCTATTACTATAGCGGATCTACTGAGCTTTATAACACTCATCAATCACCTTGTATATATTGAATTTAAATTATTTTAGGACGAAAAATTTTTTGTCATTATGTACTTTTTAAACCACAGAAATGCCTGGCAATTACAGTTCATATTTCTAATAATGTTTAAAAAGTAATGACAAAAAAATTCTTCGTCTTACAATAATTTTAAATTCGATATGTTTACCTGTACAAGTGTGCTGCGCAGTAATGAACGCAACCTGTATCAGTAGCCAGATGGTCGGTACGGTGTTCGAGGAAGCATAGGAAACAATATATCTTAAAATGATTTTTTTTTTCGACGTTCTAGCTCTTGGTCCATTTTGTCGTATTTTTATACCAATATAAACTGCAGCACTAATAGGAACAAGGTATGTTTATCGTTGACATCCTCATCTCGAACACAAGAAGATTTATATGTTATGTCAACGGGAGAATAAATAGTCTAATCTTTTTCGGTATTTTTGGGCGCCACTATTTTTAAGAATTAATTAAAACTAGCCGAGTTTTTTGTTTAACTATTTGTCTTGATTAGAGCTCTAACTCATTTCTTCCAATAATTGGTTGAGGAAGTCGAAGTAAATGATAGACTTGTTGAATTAATATCGAAGCCGCCGCAAGGACTACGTTGATTGTTGCTTTCAGAGACACTGACGTTATTTATGGAGCTCGTAATTTTTTTAATAGATCATTAGATTTAACTGTTTCGATAGTATTACGAAGGAAATTGTTTATAAATAGATGTTTGTGATATAGGCCGGTAAATGACCATTTTGGACTGTGATTTTCCTCGTCAAGATGAATTTGCTTGAAAATTTGGATTTAGGTTGCTCTTACTCTCTACTCCACTTATGCGCTTGAACCCAGGGTTACTTTTAGTTGTAGCCTGTATCAGTAGCCAGATGGTCGGTACGGTGTTCGAGGAAGCATAGGAAACAATATATCTTAAAATGATTTTTTTTTTTTCGACGTTCTAGCTCTTGGTCCATTTTGTCGTATTTTTATACCAATATAAACTGCAGCACTAATAGGAACAAGGTATGTTTATCGTTGACATCCTCATCTCGAACACAAGAAGATTTATATGTTATGTCAACGGGAGAATAAATAGTCTAATCTTTTTCGGTATTTTTGGGCGCCACTATTTTTAAGAATTAATTAAAACTAGCCGAGTTTTTTGTTTAACTATTTGTCTTGATTAGAGCTCTAACTCATTTCTTCCAATAATTGGTTGAGGAAGTCGAAGTAAATGATAGACTTGTTGAATTAATATCGAAGCCGCCGCAAGGACTACGTTGATTGTTGCTTTCAGAGACACTGACGTTATTTATGGAGCTCGTAATTTTTTTAATAGATCATTAGATTTAACTGTTTCGATAGTATTACGAAGGAAATTGTTTATAAATAGATGTTTGTGATATAGGCCGGTAAATGACCATTTTGGACTGTGATTTTCCTCGTCAAGATGAATTTGCTTGAAAATTTGGATTTAGGTTGCTCTTACTCTCTACTCCACTTATGCGCTTGAACCCAGGGTTACTTTTAGTTGTAGGTCTGGATCCCGCATAAGAAAAAAAAGTTGATTAATAGCAAGCTGAAAATTTGTTAATAGCTTAACAGTGTCTAGTCGGACAAACTTTGATATATGGGAACACTGGAACAGGGGAAGTTTTAATGGTGGAGCAGGTTAAAAATTTGGAACGTCAGACTACGAAAACGGCAAATGTATTTTGTCGGACAGAACTTCCAACTGATTTGTTTCTCTTTCATTAAACTCTCATGCAAAAATCAGACTGCTATTACTAACCAACATGATTCCTGTCATTTGACATGTTCTTCGTGTTCCACTCATTAAAATGCCCAGTTGGTGATAAACAGTCTGATTTTTGCATGAGAGTTTAATGAAAGGGCAACAAATCAATTGGAAGTTCTGTCCGACAAAATACATCTGACGTTTTCGTAGTCTGACGTTCCAAATTTTTAACCTGTTCCACCATTAAAACTTCCCCTGTTCCAGTGTTCCCATATATCAAAATTTGTCGGACTAGACACTGTTAAACTATTAAAAAATTTTCAGCTTGCTATTAATCAACTTTTTTTCTTATGCGGGATCCAGACCTATATAGACAGACAAATTGACTAATTTTAAGCAAATTTTGTTTTATAGAATTTTTTCTCTAAATCAATACTCTTTCGAGTTATTCGTGAGTGAAAATGTTTATTCTGCAACAAACACGTTTTTAAAGAGGTTTTTCGCAAATAACTCAAAAAGTAAGTATTTTATCGAAAAATATTCTTAGCTAAAAATATAGCTCATTAAAAACGAAAAGAAAAAAATGGTGTGTATGTAAGAACTCTGTAGACCTACATAGTAGAAGCAGAGTTGTAGTTTATGAAAAGTAGGTTCTTATTTGTCAAATTCAAAACCGAATATTTCAACGTACAATAACCAAAGAATAAAGCAGTTTTCGGAGAAAACTCATCAAAATTTTTTAGAAGTATTAAGTATTTAAATAGAGCTTTTTTTGTTTTTGTTTTATGAATATTAAATTTCATTTGATCTGAAAAATCTTTTGTTTTCAGTTTTTCCTTGTTATTTTCAATATCTTGACTAATTTCGTCTATTCTTCTGCTAACAATATTGTTATTAAAGGGCATAGCTTTTACATATTTGTCATCTTTTTCAAGAGCCTTTTTTAAAAATGCTGATATTTACGGTTTCATTAAATTCTCTACTATAGTATTATTTTTTTCAGTTTTATAGATAAATAAAGAAATTCGATAACTTCTCTGAAAAACACGATTATTAGTTGAAGTATGAGCAGTAAATAGAGATTTTAATGTTATTATTTTTCAAAATATTTTCCTTTAAAGTTTTAAAGCAATTCAAATCTGAATTAATATGTTATTAATTCAGATTTGTTTAGCATTTAAGCGCGGCTCAAGACGATCTCGTTTCATTGATTTGATGACGATGGTCAAGCATTTCTGGCATAAAAGACTACAAGGAATCCGCTCATTTTGAACAAGCGGACAGCAACAAATTTTAAATATTTTTCCGAATATCGATCCGAGTTTTTTTCTTGCTTGCACCCCTCATTTTACTATGGGCTATAAGCAATACATTAATATAAGATCAATTAAAAAACTAGAATTAAAGTGTGTTATAATTAATTTAATGTGACATAGAGTAAACGAATGCTAAAAAGTGCACATGTATTTAAATCGATATAACACTTTATTACACTGCTTCCGCAACATAATATATTTTTACCATTTTACAAAATTTCCTGGAAAACTGTGCTTCTAATACTTAAAATAAATAAACTCCTGTCGAATGCATTTTCGGATAACCCCCTTACAATCAAATTGGCCCCCGGTGGGGCGTGAGCCCCACGTTGGGAAACACTACTTTATATGATCTGTAAGGTTTACCAATTTAAAGTGGTTATTTTTGAAAAAAAAAATGGTATTAAAGTAAATTTTTTTTTTTGGAATTTTGAAAAAAACGTTTTCTTTCAAAATTACTTAAAAAGTATTAGTGATCCGAAAAATCTCGAAAAATGTAGGTATTGCTTTTCTGAATACATTTCGGTTTTTTGTGTGTGTTCTGATTTTCTGTAAGACAAAAATTTGTTTAGATATGGCTATTCAAAGTTTGCATACATACACTCGCATTTTACATATGTGATAAGTGACCGTTTAAGTCCTTTCCTTTTTAATATGTAAAGTAAATTGTAAAGCGGTAATGATTATTTTCATTTGGGATGCTACTTATGGCGTGATTTTCATGATATTTTTTACCAAAAAAGGGACCAACTTTATTTTGAGCATAACTTGCTTAATTTTAATTCTAGGAACATTTATAAAAAACAAGAATAAAGCTTTTGTAAAGACTTTATGACGTTTTTTCGATAAGTACTTTATTTTTTGGTTATTTTACGTTAAAATATTTGATTTGTAATTTGATGAACAGAAACCTACTTTTCATGAGCTACAACTCTAGTTCCACTGGGTCTACAAGTCTACACTACAGACTTCATACATATAGTACGCTCGACAATCGGCTACGTTCGAAAAATAAACCGAATATAATGAAAATTCAGTTTGTCACCATTGTGTGAATATCAAGTCTTATAGGATATCAACACAACCGTAGTTTAGTCAAGACAAATTAATATATTTGATTACCAACAAACATAAGATGTTTTGACCAAATAATGTTTCAAATATGATGTACAAAACAATTTTGAATTCGTTTCCGCTAATGAACTTGCTTTTTTTGTCTATAAAAGTAGAAAAAAAACGTTTAATTTCTCTTGCATAATATTTATGTTCTAATTATTTTAACTGTATCTACGTACTAATATCTAAGTATTGACTGTAAGTTCTAAAATGACTCAGTGATTTACAATGATTAATGGGATGTTAAAATATCTTGTCTAAAGCGGCTTCTCGATTTACTTAAACATTTATGTCGAACATTCATACTACCACTTAGTTGCGCATTTTGACCGATTTTCATTTCCACTATACGCCATTTTTTATCAGCCAGGTACATAAACTACATTTATTAAAGTATTTTTGATGTTCCTTTACTGACCTATTAGAGAGCAATGCATCTAAGAATTCACAGCAATAATGATAGAGTCAGCTACGGTAGTCAATATATAAATATTTTGAGTTACCTTATTGAAAGTATGCAATGATTGTAAGACACTGCCTTGAGCTATTCACTTGTAGGCGAGCTAACATTTGCATGGCCCCGGGTAAAACTAGAATTGCTGGCCCAACGATTGCAAGATATGATAAAAAAAGATAACTGCTTTATGTTGCTACGTCGCTTTTTCTTACAGATTAATATAGCCTGTAAATGTACAATTTTCTAATCTTACATAAAACACTAAAACCGTTTTGAATTAAAATTTATGCATTTTGGAGGCACTAAATGATCTAAACTTTTTTATCTGGCATATTTTTCCATACTCATGGTATTTGACTAGGTATCTTTATAAAATAATGTTTTGCTTTTTATAGTTACCTTGCCAAGATAACTAAGATAACCAAGAACATCGAGATTGTCAAGCGGCGAGACACAATTTGGTTTCAAGAACGGACTCGGGACACGCGAAGCAGCATTCTGCTTGAATACGCTTGTACAAAACTGCATGGGCCAACGAAAGGATATAATCATCACATTCCTAGACTATGAAAAAGCGCTTGACACCGTAAAACACGATACAATGATAGAAATGGTGCACAATGCTAATATTGATGAGAAAGATATAAGTTATCCAGAATCTTTACTTGAAGAATTAGACAGAACTATTTACACAGAACACAGAGGAATTTGAAATTTTAAAAAGAGTGCGACAGGGGTGTATTTTGTCTCCTGTGGTATTTAACCTCTATGTGAAGAACGTTTTTGCAGATGCACTTGAAGGCTCTGACTGTGGTATAAAGTCAACGGGTACCCGATAAATAACATTCGTTACGCCGACGATACCGTGATACTCACAAATAACGAACATGATATTATGTAGTTGATACTAAATAAGATCAATACAGCAGAAAAAACATATATATCTTGAAGATAAATTCTGGAAAAACTAAAAACAAGGCAATAAGAAAGGGTGCACTTTTAAGAGTACTACAACTTCAAGTAGAAAATGCTCCGATCGACCAAGCGAAAACATTCAAATACTTGGGAATGATGGTGAATGACCAATGGGATCCTCAACCAGAAATAAAATGCCGTACCGAAAACGCAAGACAAGCTTTTATTAAATTTAAACCGCTACTTTGTATCCGCAATCTTTCCTTCAATCTCCGTTACAGAATGGTTAAGTGCTATGTATGATTGTATGGTCCATATTGTTACACGACATGGAGACATGGACTTTGAAAATATCTTACGTGGGCCATTTACTGAAAGGGGATCTCTCAACTAATCATCCAAGGAAAGATTGAAAAGGAACTGGACAGACATAACTAACACTGGCGAACTTTTGCATGCCGCAA
Organism: Diabrotica virgifera virgifera; assembly: GCF_917563875.1. Lineage (NCBI taxonomy): Eukaryota > Metazoa > Arthropoda > Insecta > Coleoptera > Chrysomelidae > Diabrotica > Diabrotica virgifera. Next base: position 1,358,182 of record NC_065445.1, on the reverse strand, counting down.
AAGACAGACATCTGACCTTAAAATAATTCGCCAACACACTATAGGTGCACACACCATAAGAAGAAGTTATCTTGAAATTCTTTCAGTTTGTCTGTCGTATTTATATTGTTCATGCTTAGAATTGGTGAGTCCAATCAATATTTTTATAAAAATATAAACGAAAAGCTCTAAACCAGAAATTTATCCAATAATTAGACACGGTTAATAATACATTATACAAACTATGTTATTCTAGGCACAATTTCAAAACGGAAAAGCTAAACCGTCGTTTTGGAACGAATCTTGTATTTCATATAATATGAAAACTTCCTGTAAGATGCATTTGCCTGACCCACTTCAAATATTACTTTTCCGTCATAATCTATTTATATTTTTATTGCCACGACTAATCATAACTGATATTCAAAACAATTACACAAGAAGATAAAGCAAAAATTATGAAAGGTTTCTGTCAAAATAATAGTTTGGCTTAAGAGTAATGATCCGTTCACTGTATTTCTTGACACAGATTTACGTGTATATTTTTGTAAATATCTAGTGATTTGTGATATTCTTAAGATGGAACAATATACAGAAGTGAATATACTGAAGAAAGATAGAGATGACGATAGAATAGATACAGAGGGTTCAATCACAAATTAAACCCTTAATTTGTAATCTCACATTCCTGTAAAATTTAATCAATGGCTAAATTCTGTTGTAATAAATTCCCAGTTCAAATTATAGTGTAAGCATCTAGGACAAGCTAGGTACAAAACTATTAGTTAAAATGTAAAAGACAATAACCTTTTTGATGAGATGTAGTTTACTCATAAGCTTATAAGTAAGAAGTTAAACTCTTGTGAGTTCGTAGTCTAACAGAATATTTATCTCAATAAAGAACGTTAAGTCAGTCTGAAGAAACAGCAGAGATAAAAACCTTTAGAAAAATTGATGGTAAGACACTATTGAATAGAGCTAGTAGTACAGATATACGACGGAGGTATTACAAGGTGGGCAACATTGATATATAACTGGTTAAAAAAAACAGAAGACTAGAATGGAACGACCACATAAGCAGAATGACAACAAAAATGGAATACAGTAGTAAGCATAGCGAGACGATCAGTGGGAAGACCACGAAATGGAATAACAACTTACTAGAGGCACATTGAAAAAACAGACAGAGTGATGACTACACAAAAAGAAGAAGAAAAAAGAAATGTAGAAAACCACTAGACAACACTATATAAAAATAATCTTACTTTCCTGTTATCTGAGCTTCTTCTTCTTCTTCTCTAGGTGCCGTCTCCGCTTCGAAGTTTAGCAATCATCACAGAGATTTTTTACTTTTGAGACCGCGGCTCTAAACAATTCGCTGTTGTTACATTCAAATCATTCCCTAAGGTCTTTCCAGCCATGAGGTACGTCTCCTTGCCATGGATCTTTTCATTGGATTTTTACTTGCGTAATGACCAGGAGTATTAGATATTTATCTCCTCTCATCGCATGTCCCATATATCTCAATTTTCTCCTCTTAATTATTAGAAGTGCTTCTCTTTTCTTATGCATACGTCTCATTACCTCTACGTTGGTTATTCTATCTACCCATGAGATCTTCAGAGAAGCCTCTTCATTCTTGTGAATGTGCTCTGAGCAACGGAGATTAAAGTATTTACCCGCAAAAGTACCACAAAAAGTTCTTCCCATCACAAGACCGAAATAACAGTTTGCTATAACTATAGTTTATTTTATCCTGTTTTCCTCTCTAGAGTGCATAAATAAAAATGTAATTACGGCTTTTCCTAGATGGTTGTTAATCGAATGTATTATTTAACAGAACAGGAAATTTGTAATAAAACGCAGGAAGCAAAGATATTTTTAAGTTAAACGAGTTGCTAATTACTATTTTATGACTACTAAGATTGTATAATGCATAACTCCGATCATTTGTTATTAATACTTGGGGTCTCATTCTTCACGCCAGGATATGCAAATTTTTCTGGATTCGATAGAATGTTATTTTTTTGTCATGCTACTTCTTATTCTATCTACTCTCTTATTTCTATCGAATTTAGTTGAGCAAATAAATAACAGTCTTAATCAAGCTGTGTTGTGATGATTCCCGTCTTTAGGTTTTATCTTTTTCTATTACATATTTTCTATGTACATGCTATGCCACGCTCCATTGGATTCCAGCTTTATACTGTTTCTATTATAGAAAGGTAATTTTCTTGTAGATTAGAAAATACCAAAAATAGTCGATATTTTACTTCAAAATGCGATCCTATAATTTTAAAACAATAAATCTAAATTTGATTTGAGGCTGGTAGAAATTTAAGCAACGAACTGTATTGTATGTTGATTGACATGATTAAGCTCCCACACAGAATAGCAGGATCACGGCTATAAAAGATTTACAGCCTTTGTTAAACTTTCAAAAAACAAATGGCCGACTCATTTATTTGCAGGCACGACGTTTTTGTTGGATTTTTATGGCCTTATTTTAATAATACTATCGGGTAGTTAGGTGCATGCAAAAAGAGACTGCTGGGCTATTGTTTTTAGTGGACGAGTTTTAAGGTTCGAATATTTGAGACATTAAATTACATTAAAGAGAGTTTCGAATTCTTCGACAAAAATTAGAGAAATAAAAATCAGGATGGGGAAGCTTTCCATTAATTATTGGAAGATGAAGATAGTAATGAAGACATACAAGGCGATTTAAAAAAGAGGTACAAAAAAAGACGCATTATTAATGGAAATAACTCTAGACAATGAACAGGATTCGCTAGAAGAAGGGGAAATAGAAAGGTTTTACATAATGAAAAGGAGATTGGAAGGGAAAGATACAAGAAAGACAAACTAATATTGCCTCAAGTAAGAGTACTCACAGACGTGGTACCGTGGAACCACAAACGAAAAAGGGGAAGGCCACAGATGCTATGGTCAATGGACCTGAAGAAATACACTGGGTCAAAATGGATGCAAATTGCCCAAAACAGAGAGGCATGGAGAGAGGTCTCAAGAGGAGGCCTGATTATGTAGATAAAAGAGTACCCATATTTGAGGGTAAATATGAATCATGGGTAACGTTTTATGATTTGTGTAATCGTTTGATACATGAGAACATCCAACTATAAAAAATGTGTAAGAAATGCAGTACCTATCTGATGACAAGTAGCTGAGAAGAAGCAAGCAGAATAATATATTTTTTAAATACCACGGAAACAAAGTATAGTGCTGCCTGGAAAATGTTGCAAGATAGGTACGATAACCCAAGGATAAATTTATTTATATTATAAACAAGATACTTCAGGCTGCAGAGATAAAAGAAGAGTCTGAAAACATTATATGCCTGTCTCCACGAATGCGTAGAAGCGATTAGTGGACTAGGTACAGTCGAACCCGCTTATTTGAATACCTCTTATAGTAATATTCTGAAACGTACCCCGAAACGTTTCAACTAGCCACAAATGATCGGTTATAAGAATATCCTGGTTATAGGAATACTTCTGCTTGGCACGAAAGCTATTCCAATAAGCGGGTTCGACCGACAGAGTCCTGGAGCCCTCTCATGGCAAGGATAAGCCTGTCGAAGTGGAACACGGACACCAGGAGAAACATCAATTCAAGATAGTAGAGATATTCCGACATATACATAAGTCAACACAGGAATTCCTGAATGAGGATTCCAAACATTAGCGATGTTGGAAACTGAATGGAAAGAGATAGACAACAGGCAAAGGAGAAGATAACCTGCGTGGTATGTCATGAAGAACATAAACTTTTCAAATGTACGGAGTTTATAAGTACGTAAAAGAAAGAAAACTTTAAAGGAAAACAATGGTGCGATAGATGCCTACTGCACAAAAGGCAAGTATTATTTTTATACAATGTTATTCATTTTATAAATGTGCAGAATGTAATGGACAGCACCATTTATTGCTACACATAGCAGAATGTCGGTATCATAACAGAAGGAATTTTAAATTGTGCCACAAAAAATAACAAAGAAGATATCGGAAAAGGAGACGTAAGACTGAAGAACGACGTACATCATGTACTTTGTACTAGTGCAGCTCTGCTGAGGATGTATTCTTGACTGATAATGAACACAAAACTTATTTTGAGTTTATTCATAGAATAAGTCCTAGTTGACGTTGATAAGATGTATATGTGTCAGTTTTATTGGTCGAATAACTTTATTCATGGAATACACTACTATTTGTCATGGGTGAAACCGCCCATAAGTAAGATGTATAATATTTATATAATATAAATGATAACATAACGTTACTGACGGACTGTCAACTGAAGACACCGCTATATCGTCCAATGATATCTTCAAAGCTTTAATGTGACATCTAATTCAGAGATTAGGATTTCTTAATGAATCACTCTTGATCAGGAATATAAATCAAGAAAAATAATTAACTAACGTTTCTTCATGTCAAATTGTTGACTACTAATTTTGTTGGGCTGAGAGCACAGTTCCTATTTCAATATTAAAAACCATCCGTACCTAATGAATTAATTTAATCTATATCTGTTATTTTGATTGTCTGATCGAGGCTTCTGATAAAACACTCCGTTCTTTTATACATATATTTTCGAGCTGTTTTTTACGAGAACTTCTATTAAGGTAGGTTAATTGAGTATATAGTCGTTACATGGTTATAATCTAACTGTATTTCGTTGTTTCTTTAATTTTAATCCATTGTATTAAGATATTTGAGGTATACTTATGCTTTGTTTTTAAACCAGGAGGAGTAAACTAAAAAGACAGATTCACACCCAAGAAAGTTACTAGAAAAATCACCAAATACAACTTCTTTTTTGGTTGATCATATCGGCCGTCGGTAATCCATAAATATTATATTATACTAAGACTTCGTTAAAGAGTTCTAAAAACAACTTTTTTATATAAATGTACACTAAAAATCTAAGAATTAAAGGAGTAACGCAGAAAACACAAAAATCGCCGATATAACTTAATTAACCTATGAAATGCAAATAGTGTCAAAATTTCATAAATGTCAATGGTGTCAAAATTTCATAACAATGGAGTAAACTTGCCTGTGGTTGGACCAATTACAAACAAGCACTGCGGTGTGGTAAATTTGAATTACTTCTCCTGGTTTAAAAACAGGACATACATAGTAAGTACATGAAGAACTAGAAAAGAAGGCTCAAATAACTAGGAAGCTAAATCTTGAAATATGTTTTTCTTTTATTTGTGTTATCAGCAGTTTAACTTTAGTCGAACTATCCACATATAACTATATAGTTTTAATAATAGTGGTTGAATTATAGTTACCTTGTTCAGCTTTGATCTGGTAGTAGCAAAAGGCCGCCAGTAGGAGAAGAAAAATGGACCTCGTCAAACCCATTGCGGACGTTGATCAAAGGGACGTCCGGCCCTGATCGGCGGACTTCCTAATATCTCGGCTACTTCATTCTGTAAAAAAAAGAAATAACTATTAATTAATAGCTATTACTTAATAACTATTAAGTAATTATTAATTTCGGTCATTATTATAACACTTTTTTGAATTAAAAATAGTCTATTACACTTTTCGTATTGTTTCTTAGTAATTTTATTCACTGTTGTTCAAATTTCTACATTCACAAAACAATGTTTTTTCAATTCTTCAATTTTTCGAGGTACCATTTTGATAATTTTCACTCTCAATTTTAAATTATTATCTAAACCAACTTTGAGTAGTAAGTCCTACTGCCTATCCTACCCACTGCTTTAGAAATACAGAGATTCTTGACAACGTAAACGAAAAATGACTCTGTGCTGCCTCCTCTCAAAGGTAACAGATGCGAACCTCTCTTGACTGTGATTTCCGTAGGCAACAAACATGCAAACAGCTCCGTAAACCGTTATTGTCTGTATAACATTTAACCTTGTTTACCTCTCATAATTAATTTGAACACGCCTATAATACAATCCACACGTCCAGTCGTCCTTTTATACCTTACGGTGTCGAGGTAAGTGAGAAACCAGACGTCTCCATGTCTTTCGGTCAGTAGCTAGTCTCTCTGCTTCTCTCCACCCAATATTTCTTTTTAAGCAAGCCTTTCCAATATCCGCGTTCCATGTTCTTGCTGGCCTGCCTCTTCGTCGTTTGTTGTCGGATGCAGTTTTCCATACCCTCTCTACAGTTACAGTTCTATCTTCATTAATTCTCGCCATATGTCCGAACCACGATAACTGTTTCGTTTAAAGTCTGTCTAAGGTCCTTCCAATACCGCACGTTTCACGTATGTCTTCATTTCTTATACGATCACGTCTGGTCACCCCGGATACCACTCGTAAATATCGCATTTCGCATGCTTCAATTTTACTACGGATGTTGTCGTTCACTGTCCAGGTTTCACTACCGTAGAGAAGCACCGGTCCGTATACAGTTTGAAATACTTTCATTTTTGTTTTCATTCTTACTTCCTTTTTGCTAATAACACTTTTATTTAGTGTATAGTATAATGTTGTTGCACTCATTACCCTGCTGTTTATTTATTCTGGTTCTATATTTCCTTGTCCCTTCATTGTTGATCCTAGATACTTGAAGTCCTTTACTTGTGTAATGGTCTCATTATTTAGCTTTACATTTATATATTTTCTTGAGTTTTCGATAATACTAAACCTTCTGTTGCTTCAATGTTTATTTTCATCCCAAATTTCTTAAAAGCTTCAGTCCAAACATTAACATTCACTTGCAAGTAAATCTTGAATTATAAATATTAATAATTTCGCATTTATGTACATTATTTGTACATGCCTTAAACTATACAACTGTAATTTTTGGCATGAGATAATTTGATTATACGAACATATCCTTTATATTTTGTTTGACATCTAGTCTTACTTTAATTAACCAAAAGACCATTTCTGCTTCTATTCCGTTTTCCTCTGAAATTGGAGTACTCAAACAAAAACCCACTACCCATCTTATACGGCCCTTCTAGCCGAAAGTTTACAAACAGTGAATTCGTCTAAAACACACATTGTATCTAACACTTTCGCCCTTTTACTTTATGGTCTTACCTTTCTCATTCGAAACTTTCTCTGTTCTTTCATTTAGTATGTAAATTCGGTGGCCTCGCCCTCCCAACCCTTTTGTACTTATTACGTACGTAATGTTATTGCTACAGTATTACTGCGAACTTATTTTGCAACAACTGAAAGATCAGGGACGTGCTATTTTCTTGTATGTTGTAGGTATATGAAATTCCCTGCTCAAATTGCAATGGGGTAGATATTGAACTAGATATAGACACTACTAAATCTAGTCAGTGAAGCAAGTTATCGGAGAGGCCTTAAAATCAACATTTCAAAAGCAAAGTGGATGGCAGTTGGAAAGATTAATATAGATCAAGGTCAGGTTTCCCTTGATGGAGAGGAGTTGGAACGGGTAAATCATTTCAAGTACCTTGGCAGCTGGTTAAATGCAAATTGTGACTCTGATGAAGAGATAATAACTAGAATCGAAATATCACGGAAAGCTTTTATGACCTGGAAACCAGTTTTATGTAACAGAAACCTGTCGATGAATATTCGAAAGAAGGTGCTGAAATGTTATGTGTGGTCTATCCTATTGTATGGTTGTGAGACATAGACGTTAAAAACCACAATGCTAAACAAAATAGAAGCATTCGAATTATTGTGGTACTATTGACGAATCCTTCGCGCAGATATCGTGGATTTCGCACACTTCCAATGAAGATGTTCTTCAAATGCTGAATTCAGAACGTCTGCTCATAAGCATCATAAAGAGGAGAAAAACAGAATATTTCGGCCATATAATTAGAGGACCTAAATACCATCTGCTTCGCCTTATAATACAAGAAAAAGTGGAGGGAAAGAGAAGGATTGGTCGAAAGAAACTTTCATGGCTGCGTAATATTAGACAATGGTGTGGCTGCAAAGAAGAAGAATTATTTCGCGTAGCAGCCGATAGAGAGAGATTTCAGGAAATTGTAAACATGATGACGGCCAACGTCTGAATAGAGATACGGCACCTAATGAAGAAGAAGATATTGAACAAACCAGTCAGCTACTTAACTCAAGAATACGTTCTTACAAATATGACAAACAAAAACTCAACAGTCCTCATAAAACATCAAAACCAAAAGAAACATAAATTTGATTTTGACAAAACAAACATCATAATAAGTGAACATAACAGAACTGGAGTAGGTATATAAAAATTTTAAAAATATACTTAATGAAATACATGATAAAAAAGAGATCAAAAAATTAAACAAAATATATTTCAATTTAATCTAAAAAAGAATAATTTCAGAACGCCTATGATGTGGAACAATTTATTATTTAAATGATAACCAAACATCAACAAACACCATACTAATTTTGACATATATGGTAAACATTATGAATTAGTACTTGGTGAGTCTGTCCTATGATTTTACCATTGTTTTAATTGTGACGTTTAGTTGTGTATTTGTTCGCAACGAATGTTTGCATGCTTGGCAAGTCAAAGTTTCTTTTTAAATCGTATTATATGTAACAAATCTATTTAGATATAACAATTACCAGACTGCATAACAAACATGAGTTCTTCGTATTTCATAAACCTACCCATACTGACACAGTTCATCATACCATCTAAATTAGCAGCCTACCAGAGCATCATATACATTGATTGACAGAAATGCCCATGTCAAAAAATAACTTCGGCATAGAACTGAACGTCATTAAGCAAATACAGTGGACCCTCTCTATTCGCGGTGTGTAAGTACTTGGAGGGGATACGAGAAACGATCGTGCGCGAATAGCGGAGAAATATTGCAACTTTCTTAAATAATTCATATTGTCAATTGAAATTGTCAAATTGACGTATATTTCATACCTACTGTCATTGAAGAAGAAAAATTATATATTGCTCCACAATATTGATATGATATGCAATTTCTATATAAAGGTAAATTTAATTAATTGTATTTTGCTTGCAGTACTGCATTTTAATAACTAATTTTATTTACTACATAGGTACAATTGTTTACGTTTTAATAACATAACCTGAATCTTATTTTTTCTTCTTATTATTTTTTTGGACTATGGCCTTGACAATTATCGAGTAACCAGAACTAATATAATTGACCAATTGGCCATTGTTCAGGTCGACCATCGACACCAATAAACTACGTAAGACAAGAGGCATCAAAACATTTCAATATTACTAACTGTTGTCTGATATCACGAGATCCGCTTATAATTAATATAGGCCAGGGTAATAAGACAAAAATATACCCTGTTCGTGACACTCGAGCAGCCAGGGTACTGAAGCGTTTTTTCGACAAGCAATACCTATAGGAACAAATTGTAACTATTTCCTGCGTAGGATCTGGCGGCCATTTTTATTTATAAACAATTAAGTGTTAAAAAATGGCATTCTTCCCTTTTTTATTTAAATCAATGGAAAACAGTGAAATTTATGGTTTTTTTAGTACAAATATCTTTGAGATTTATTGTTAATATAATTGCGAAAAAAGGTCGGAATTGCAAAAAAATTATTTTCGCAATAACTGCTGTAAAAATTAGTGTACAGGTTTGAAATTTTTGTCAAATGAGGGTTCTTTAGTGCTTAATATGTGATAAAAATTTCAAAGCGATTCATTCAATTGTTTAAATTTTATTCGAATTGTTTATCTCAGTGAGCATTTGTTTTGCACTAACATAAGTCAGAAAAAAATGACGTTAGAACCATTCCACAGGTGTCAAATGGAAGAGCATGAACTATATTTTCAACTTGGTTTAAAAAAAGCGAATAAAAAATGCATTTATTAGTAATAAATAATTATGCAAAAGTATCGTAAATCTTTCCTTATAAACTTTTTGAATAACTTTTTCCAAAAAACTTAACTTTTTTACATGCACAACTACCAAGTAATGTTATTTATATCATAATTGATAAAAAATTGTAATAAATATATATAATTTCTTATATAACAAAATAAAAAGTTTTTAAGGAAAGGTTTACGATACTTTTGCATAATTATTTATTACTAATAAATGCATTTTCTATTTGCTTTTTTTAAACCAAGTTGAAAATATAGCTCATGCTCTTTCATTTGTCACCTGTGGAATGGTTCTAACGTCATTTTTTTCTGACTTATGTTATTGTAAAAAAGATGCTCTCTGGGATAAACAATTTGAATAAAATTTAAACAATTGAATGAATCGCTTTGGGATTTTTATCACATATTAAGCACCAAAGAACCCTTATATGACAAAAATTTCAAAGCTGTACACTAATTTTTACAATAGATATTGCGAAATTAATTTTTTTTGCAATTCCGACCTTTTTTCGCAATTATATTAACAATAAATGAGTATATCAAACTTTGTAATACGTCATTTTAAAGCTTTTTCCATAATCTCAAAGATATGTGTACTAAAAAAACCATAAGTTTCACTGTTTTCCATTGATTTGAAATAAAGGGAAAATGCCATTTTTTGAGACTTAATTGTTTATAAATAAAAATGGCCGCCAGATCCTACGCAGGAAATAGTTACAATTTGCTCTTATAGGTATTACCTGTCGAAAAAACGCTGTATTTTTATATTAGCAAGATTCATGAATAAGATGTAGGTAAACTACAAAGTTGCAATTGTCATAAAAATAATCCCAATACCTATACTTAACCTATAATTATTTGAATATATGGAAATTAATAAATTGAAAAATACAGATATAATAATTCTGAATGACCAACTTGAGACAAACAGCTCTCCACTCCTCAACCTCTTCAGTTAGAGACGTTAAAATACAGCCACATTGGAAGTATTGAAAACAAAATTATTCAGAGTTTTACTGTTAGATTTGCGAAGTTACCATAAAATTTTGTGTTTCTGAGTCTTGTTCTTTATTAATCAATTTTAAATGAAAATATGTCATGGTCAAAACATGTGAATATTCGCCATGTATTCATTTTCGATTATTGCAATATCAGAAAATTCCACTTTGCACCCCTTTACGTTAAACCAACCCTAAACTAACAAGATCGATGCAGATGTTTTTCGCCCATTGTACAAATTCGTTCAAAATGTAAATTAGCCCCTTTGAAAAGACAGTCGGAATATCAGTGGAAAATTGACGTGTACGCCATTGCCATCAAATCAAGAGTTTTTCCGAAGGGTCGAAACACCCTCTTTCAGGCTTGTCCTTTCGCGTTTTCGTACACGTGTTGTTTTATTCATGTTTGTTTTTATTATCATTCGATATACAGCACAGCAGCAGCAGAGTCCCGAAAATCCCTATTTTTTTAACGACGTATCGCTGTTTTATGGGTCACCAGGCAAAAACTTTGTAAATGAAACGAATGCCGAAATTGCAGCTCACAACTGATAACGGGCCGACGTGAATGTAATCAAATGTACACAATAAAAATTATATCTGAACAAATCCAAAACAAACACTAAATTTCATATCAATTAATCAGTTAATTATCAGTAAATAAAGTAAACCTAATGTACCTACAGTAAATTAAAAAACCCACGCATAAAACAACCCCTGGCAGATGAAATCAATAATCGATTAATGAATATTAAACACAAATTCTACATAATACTAAAACGGATACAAAATTGTTAAAAGATAAAAATAGACAAAATGGACGAAAATAAATTCTGACACCAATCAGATACAAAAGAAACAATGGATGACGGAGGTAATTTTAGATGTACTGAAAGAAAACATAAACACAAAGATAATCAGATGTACAAAAAAGTGGATAAAAAATAAAATACAAAAATAAGCAAGCCAAACAAGACTGGTTAAAAGAACAATGCACATATAATAAGCAATACCATGAAAGACATGATAGTTCTAACACACACTAAAAATTAAAGAATTTTTAGTGAGTTTACTAAATTGTGAGTACCAAAATTGAAAAAGAAAACTGGGAGTACCTACTAAAACATAAAAATGGAAAACTAGTGTTAAAGACTGACATAATATATCAATCAGTTGTTTAAATACAAAAGAACATAATAAATGGAAGTAGAAGTAGAAGATGGTGGGGTTTTAATGATATTAAAAGAGGAAATTAAAATGGCATTAAAAAACAGCAAGGTAGTAGGTGCAGATCAAATACCAGTAGAAACCTTAAAATACATATAACAAATGATGAAACCTTATAACAGACTTGTTTGATAAGTCATTTTGTCAAATTATTCTTGAAAATATCACAGGGTCTTATGAATATAAACTAAAATGGATAGATGATCAGACGTCAGTTTGGGTTCAGAAACGGAGTAGGAACCAGGGAGGCCTTATTTGTTTTTAATGTGATAGCTCAAGGTGCATGGATATGATTGTGAAAGTGCATGTTTGTTAACGCATTATGAAAACGCATTTGACAAAGTCAGACAAGAGAAATTAGTCGATATTCTAAAAACAAAAAACATAGACAAAAGGGGTTTTAAGAATATGTAATACCAAACTTTATTGGAATCAAAGATGACCAATTTTAATACTATTCAGAAATTGAAATCACGAGGGGAGTTAAACAGGGATGTATTATTTCTCCATTCATATTCAATGTATATAGCTAATCCATTTTTGAAGAAGCATTCCTATAATAAAGTAAAGGAATAATAATTAACGGAAGAACCATTAACAGCAAAAGACATTCAGATGACACCATCATTATGGCAAGCTCTGTATCTAGCAAGCTCCTATACAGGCAAACATACATTTGGGAGATGTACTTGAGATGAGAGAGATAGAAAGGGTTGAAACATACAATTACCTAGGAATCTGGATTTCAGAACAAAATGATCAAACAACAGAAGGAAGGGCCAGGATAAGAATAACAAGAAATACGTTTGTAAAAATGAAAATCATTCTCTGTAATCAAGACTTAAGATTAGAACTGAGAATAAGAGCTCTGAGATGTGTTTTCGAGATTACTATGTGGAGTTGATAGCTGGATACAAAAGACAAAAGTAAGAACACATAAATAAGCTAACCATGGGCTTTTCATTATATTCATTGCATGACGAAAAACCTACAGTATGGTGAAGATGTGTAAATTAATGATGTGCTCTCCATTTGGCCTTATCTACCATCAGCACTAAACAATGAACATCAGTCTTCTATATTCTCATCAGTCTTTATTGCGCCATATATTCTCATAATTTTTATTTCAATTATTCTTAATTTTTCTTCATTTTTTTGTAAGACATACTTATTACTTGTGCTCCATATACTATCACCAGTCTATATATTTTTGCTGGATATTTTTGTCTTTGTTTTTTGTTCAAGATGTTGTCTTTAAATAGTCCTTCCATTTTTGACGTCCACTAACACTCCAAGTAATCGACCCTCTGGAATTTAGTTTCTTCTATTTTTATTTCTGTTAGTCTGTTAAGATCCTCCCCTCTACTTATAAAGTATACTGTTTTATTCTGATTAATTATTAACTTGTAACTATTAATTACTATGTGGTATTAATAAATTGCCACCATATATGTATACAGTTTTAGTAAATATTTTTAGAGTGTACTACACAATAATACGAAAGATAATTGGCATAAGCGAGTCTCTGTTGATTGTTCTCTACTACATTCATATGCAGAATCAATTGGAAAAATTACAAAATTTCCTATTCACTTTAAAAATGCAAAACTGTGTTTCAGCTATTTTCCTAATAATCGATCATTACGATACTATACGAGTTATTGACATTTTTGTGAAGTTTTCAATTGCCAATAAAACAAGCTATGCTGTAAATAGTTAACAGTGTTACCACAAAGCACTGATTTCCGAAGAAAAAGAGAACGGTAGTCCAGGAAAAAACATTTTATTCTCAACTTTAACCTATAATATTAGGTATAAAGCATAAAGTGATAAAGAGAGAATGTGCAGCTAGTCAACATCGGTCGATGATAATTGATACGGAGATAAAAGTGAGGTAGAAAGGAAACCAAGTAGAACACCAGAAAGTAAAGTGGAAGTTAAAGGATGTGGCAAGCGTGTTTAAAAGTAGAGTTCTGAAAGAGCTTGAGGGAAAAGATACGGACAATGTCTGGTCGTGGTGAAGCACAACAGAAGGTTAGAGAGAAGAAAGAGGCTAGAAAATGGTATGACATGTCTATTTATTCATCTATATAAGGATTTTTACAGCTGTCGCCGCCTTCCTTCTTTCAGCCAACGTCCCCAGTCTTTCTGTTCTGCCATTCTCCGTCTCTAAGGTCTCGTCTTTCCATGGACTCGTCCACTTCATCCCTCCATGATCTTCGGAGTCTACTTCTTCTTCTCTTTCCTATTGTATATCATGCCTTCTCTACGATACAGTCTGGAGAGAATACATGATATACAAGCTCCTCCGTACAATCCCCTGTAAATCCACCGCTCGAATAATCAACAGCATGCTAGCCGACCGACCGATTCAAGTGGTCATGGGATCTGATATCAGCACCCCAAGGAAACTGAAGAATGGACTGTCACAGGGATCTGTCCTGGCTCCTCTTCTCTTTAGCCTATACATCTCGGATATACCAGAAAGAAGATCAAGGAAGTTTGGTTACGCCGATGACTGGGTCCTTACAACAAGGTGTAAGTCATTTGAAGAAACAGAAGAAATCCTCACGGCGGACTTACACATAGTGGGAAAATATTTCCGTAAATGGAGGCTCCAACCAAACGCTACGAAAACAGAGGTTTCCAGTTTTCACCTAAATAACAAGTTTGCAAGAAGAATACTCAATATTCAGTTCGAAAACAACACACTGGCCTACAAAGTACCTTGGGGTGACTCTTGACAGAACCCTATCATTCAAGGAACATCTGACAAAAACAGCGGAAAAACTTAAATCCAGAAACAACATCATCCAGAAGCTGTGCGCCACAACATGGGGAGCATCGGCTTCCACCTTGCGATCATCTGCCCTGAGCCTAGTCTTCTCAACTGCGGAATACTGCTATTCAGCATGGCTTAACAGCCCACATATAAACAAAGTAGATGGGTAATTGAATAATACAATGAGAATGATTGCTGGAGTTATCAAATCCACCCCTACGCAATGGCTCCCAGTACTGAGCCACATGCCACCACCCAAACTACGACGCATACACGCACTCACTAGTGAGTACAGAAAGATAGTAGATAATGAAAACCTGCCAATCCATCAAGATATAGATGCCGCCAACGGTAACCGTCTACGCTCCAGACGACCACCAATAAAAACAGCAAAGGTGGCTGTGGAAAATGACTTCAATTTAACGACAACATGGACTCGAGAATGGATGGAACAGCAAAATAGCAACTTACCCTGCATCACACAAAAACCACCAGGCTTTGACTTACCACGCAACACATGGACTATGCTGAACCGAATCATAACCCAACACGGCAGATATGGTTACATGATGCACAAATGGGGTAAACGACCATCCCCACTCTGTGACTGTGGACAACCACAAACCATCTGTCACAGTGTCACATCACAGAACAGTGTCCCACAAGATCATATCATGGCAGGTCAGAGGATTTCCTGATGGGGACTCCAGAGTCGATAGACTACGTAAATAAGTTAGATGTACGTTTGTGAACCTATGTATGCATTCTCTTATACAAAATATAAATGTAAATGTAAATGTGTCAGGTGCCATACGCTAAATAAAAATAAATCTCTTTCCTATTGGGCTGCAATCCGAAATCTTCGATGTCCACCTTATACGATATGTTCTTCTCACATATCCATACCAAATTAAACGTTTTTCTACGATGTACCTAGCTGAGTACCTATGTCTTGTTCTACTGCCATTATTCGTTTTATCTCCTCATTTCTAATGCGATATATTCTTGTCACTCTACAGCTTCTTTTCATGAACTCCATTTCAGTTGCTGTAATTTTGGACCTATTTCGTTTTTTCATTACCCGGTTCTCTGCTACATAAGTCATTACACTACGTACCAAGGTGTTATAATATTCTCTTCTTTGTATTTCTGGTAATCTGTCTATCCCACAGTACTACGTTCATTTGTTTAGTACATGTTCTTGTCTGTGCTAATCTGCTGGTTACCTCTTGCTCGGCGGTTCCATTCTTTGAGAGTATGAATTCTAAGTATTTGAATTTTCCAGTGCCGCTAATTCCCTATCATCGGCCATTTCCAAGTTTCTCACTGGTTCTTGTTCTGTTGTTAAGTATTCGGTCTTTTCTAGGTTTATTTCTAGTCCATTTTTTGTGTATTCCTCTTCTAATTTTCGAAGCATATATGACAGATCTTCTTCATTTGAGCCGTTACCACTTGGTCATCTGCAAAACTTGTCATGACATGTCGAAAACAAAAGAAGATAAGGAGATATAAAAGATAGCAAATAGGGAAGCAAGGCGCACTGTAGCTACTGCTAAGGAAAGATGCACGGCTGTAGAAAGAGTTGGAACATCCGAGGGAATGACAAGGTTATACAGCATTGCTAAAGCAAGGGACAAGTCATCCAGTAACCCCTGAAAAGGGAAAAACTGAGGCAGAAGGTAGAGTTGCCCGGAATAAATACTGGTAGATGGATAATTCGGAGAGATTTTTGCAAATAAAGTTAAAGCATGCCGTTTATGATATAAATTGAAATAAAAATGTATAACCATTTTTATTCAGTTGCAATGGGAAGCCAAACCTGTCTTATTTTTACTTAGTTCAGAGAGCGCAACCAGCACTCTTATCGACGATTTCGCCACTTTTTAGTGGTTCCTTAGAGAATGCATAGGTTGCTATCTCTGCCCTAAGTTTAAATTTCTGACTTTATTAGTCCCCGCATTGCAACCGAGGTGATGGCAGTAGGTGCCTAGCGACATCTGCTAAATAAAAATCAAAGTGTTTATCCTAATAAAAATATTTAATTGATATAAATTGAATTTAGCAATTTTAATTAATCACAGTTCATTTGTTATTTTATAATTGGAAATGGTCATAATCACTTCGTAGCATTCGTATTGCCCGTATCGGTTATGGAATTATTAATTCCCCTTATTAAATATTTGATGTTTACCATTATGATTTAAAGTACATGTTATGTAAAAGGTAAATATTTGATTATATAATATGATATCCGTAATAATTCTAAAACGAGCTTTTTCTGGCTAATGTGTAATTTAGCTAATGATGTTTAGTTTAAACGTACGATGTGAAAATCTAACAAATCTAATTAAAATATATATTGCGGTCATTTACAAATATATATTTTATCGATAAACCTCATATTTAATTATTATTGGTTTAGGGGCTGACATATTATATATTGATTTTCATAATTTACATAAAAATAAAAGCCAGTAGTCAATATGGCTTATATTAATTGCGTAAAGGCTAAATGAATAGCGATTAGTAGAATAAAGCCACAGGAGAGACCTGTGTAAAATTATTCTATTAGTTTTCAAAAAAAAATATGCGACAAAAATTAGGCAAAAATTAATAAAAAACATAAACATACATCAAATATTCAATGTAATATAAAACTGCACTAAAAAAACTCGTTGGGCATACCAGAACCAGGGAAATAGAACATTTCCCTTTTTTATTATGGTCACAAAAATACCATAATATGTTACGAAGGGTAACCAACACTCCCATTTACAATAAACTTTTTATACCTAGTGAGTATAGTTGCATGTAGCTCGACTGATTATAAACATGCACACCTGAAAATATTCTAAAATAGTTGAAGTTATCATTATTCACAAAGTAAGTTATTTCGTTATCTCACAAGAAATCTTTTTAGGAAAGTGAGTGTATCAGTTTGCGTGCAATTGTTAAATAATAAGTTTAAATTAAATACATGAGAGTTGATCTTTTTAACATTGATTAATTAGTATAAAAATCGAAGAAATTAAGCAATTACTCAAGCTGAACACCGCAGAGACAAAGGTGATGGTTGTCAGTAAAACGCTAATACAATCGAAAGTGGTAACAGCTTATGGTGAACAACTGAAGGAACTAAGAGTATCACCTAACTTGGTTGTAATCTAAATGGGACATATAGAGAATGCCAGAGCTGCATTCTGTAAGATAAAGAAACTGTACTGTGGAAACAATATTACTTCAAGTCTGAAAATTAGATTAGTGAGATGTTGTGTGTTCTCTACTCTTTTCTATGGTTTCGAAGGTTGAGCTTTAACGAAAAAGAATGTGTGTGTACTTTGTACGCACGTAAGAAGTTATACTTCTATTACATGATTTAAACGAAATTAATATACTTTTTATTTATATTTTGTTTAAATATTAAACTAATTTATACTTACTACTTCTCAAACATTTTTATTAGAACAGTGCCAAAAATTAAAATAATAAAAGAATAAAACACACACAAACACATTAAACAAGCCACAAATGATGTCTGAAAATTAATTGTCGAAATTTTTTTTAACTAAATACGTATTTTCTGAAAATATACAATTATATAATAAATATACTTACAATCATAAAATGTATTAAAAAAAAACAAAAAAGAAAGTTTCTATTGGGACTCGAACCAGCGCTGATACGAGCGGTTGGTATTGTAATTCACTCGCCTTCTCCGCTTAGCCACGGACACTATGTGTCATTATTTACGAAGATCGACTAACTAAACGGATTAAACTTGTGATATTTTGATATTTTGACAATTGATCAAATTATTTTAATTTTGAATTGAAATGATTTAGAATTGAAAAAATACAACAAAACATAGAGCAAAAAACCAATATATTAGGTGAATATTGATAGAAATTTTGATGGTAATCAAATTATATAAATAAAAGTATTACATACTATGTATTTTGGCAGATCAAATAGGTAGATTTATACTCATGATACATTAACAATTATTACGTACCTGTTGCTTTTAAAAACTATTTAAAAGTCACTACAATATTATAAACTTTTTTGTTTCTGTCCTCACAACAATAAAACTAATATATTATACATTTTTGTTTACCTTTACCTCCAAACCACAGCTGCCATATTGAATAATTTTTGACATGTCATTTGAACATCCAATCAGAACAAAGTTATAATGCGCATGCGCCGGGCTGATAGGTTTTAACATATAAAAAAATCACCCTCTATCGCCGGTAAAGAAGTATAACTTCAATAAACTTCTCAAGAAACTGGAACCCTTTGAAATCTGGGTGTATCATGACTTAGAAACCTGAGATAATGGTTTAACAGATCCTTATGCATCCTTTTTCCGAGCTGCCATGCCGTCAACAAAATTACTATAGCATATCCAATTTGATAGCCAACGCTCGATAATCGAGCACGGCACATGAAGAAGAAAGGTTTTTGACTCGTTTGTCACGTTATATTTAAAATTGTAGATATAAACCGGCGGGTGTACTTTCCTCACCAAAATAATCTTTTGCCTACGTTTGGAAGGTTATGTCATAATCCCACAGGTATTTTCCTCACCAAAATCGAAGTGGTTATTCAGGTAGTTTTTACTAAAAGGCATGCAAGGGAATTATTTATCTACCTACTATAAAATTGCAGTAGGTACCTATAATAACTAATTAATTAATTATAGTATTTTCTTTTTAGTCACAATTGGAATTTTTGACAAAATGGAATGTTTAATAGAAAGTAATCGCGATAAACCTTTACTGGTATTTGAAAATTTATTTTTTATAAAGTGAAAGTTTTAAAAAGTAAAAAGTGTTCTGAAGGTGTAATAAAACAACTTGTAGTGCGAAATTATTTACTATTGGTGATAATTTTACAATATCTAGGAAGTAGCCTACAACATAATCATGAACCAGATCGTCAGAAGATAGATCGGAAAATTGTTTCTAACTTTTGTAAACGTAAAGCCGAAGAGAATATTACTGAAAAACCAGCAAAAATTATACGCCAAGAGCTTGCAGCTAATTTGCCTGAAACAAATCTACGATTGATGTCAGTTACATAAGAAAAATATATTTATATAATTATCGACGAAAAATGATGCCTGGTCGACTTCCTTCCAATATTGATAAGGTTCAAGAATTTGTGAAGAAGTGTGCTTAAAAAACAACCAAGGGGGAAAATTTTCTCTTTATAAACTGTACCAAAAGTAAGATAATTGTGAAACAAATATAAGACTTTTAGCCACATTGAATTTTATATATTATATGGATGGCACATTTTCTTACTGCACCAGATATTATTTGCAATTATTCACTATTCATGGGCTAATTAATGGGCATTATATTTCTTTATTATACTGTTTACTGCCAAACAAAAAAAAAACAGAAACTTACAACAATCGTTTTTATTTGTTAAAATCAGAAATTATTAAAGCTCTCAAAATTGAGTTTAATCCTAGTAAAATTTTTGTAGATTTTGAAAAAGCTATATACAGGGTGTCCAGAGACTCTACCGACAAACGAAGACAGGAGATTCTTCAGATAATTTTAAGACAATTTAGCTCAATTCACCTTGTCCGAAAATGCTTCCTAAGGGAGCTGGAGCTCTTTGAAATGGAGTATTGTAATTAGTTTTTCTTAAATACCTCCAGAACGCTTTAATTTAGAAAAACGAAAATCGGTACGTATATTTATCTTCCAGAGATAAATCGATTCCATCCATTGCGAATTTCTAGTACCGATCATAGGCATGCGTTTTGGACAGGGCAACGGTTATTTTATAACATAACTTTTTTGTCTTTAACTTTTAAGCATTTTTGACACTGGTTTATTAAATTGTGAGGTATTCTAGCACTAAACGGTACTCTTGCTTTAAGTCGGTATGACAAACGGATTTCTAGAAAAATAAATTTGAAAAATTTTCGTTTTTAGAATTTGAAAAAAAAAATTAGAAAAATTTTCAAAAAAACCGGTGTATTTTACCAACTTATAGCAAGAGTAACTTGTAGTACCAGAATACCTCATAACTTAATAATCTAGAGCAGGGGTTCCCAACCTTCTAGCAACTGCGTACCGCCTGAAATAGTTTAAGATTTTGGCGTACCACCAAACACAGTAGGGGGGGGGGGCGGACATGCAAGGCTCCCCCGATCCTATTTTTTTATTAGAAATATGTCTACTATTCTAATTTTAATTCTTCTCGGTGTATAGACACAATGTGTACTTCGGCATTCAGGACCAATTTTCTTTATTTTTGCTGCTAGCCCTGTCAATTTGATTTCAAGTATGTAGTTTTCAAAACAAAAACTCTTCTATAACTTCTTCATAAAAATCAAATCGTACACATGCGAGGAGCTGTGCTATGTTTGTATCTACTTGAAGTGCAAAATATGTGCATTCTTGAAGTTTTAAACAAAGTTGTTCTTCAATATTGGAAGACATATCAGTAATTCGCTTTTTCACTGTGTTTTTTAACAATGGCATTTTTTAAATTGCTTTGGCTGCCTTTTTTCCTAACACGGTTTGGGCCATTTCCACAGCGGCCGGTAGTAAAAGGGTCTCTCAATAGTCATGCATTTATTTTCTTTCTTAAAAAAAGTAGATTATCTTTTAAAAAATTGGTGCACACAGTGCTTTGTGTATTGAAGACGTATCAGCATAGAATGCTTTATGCTTTGGCTCGAAAACGTTTCGAAACAAGCAACACATTAATGAATAGAATTGTCACTATTTTCTGTGCCAGACTCCACTATAAAACCATACTGTAAGTAGCTTTCGTGGTATTTCTGATTAGCCTGCGGTTTAGGTTTTTTAACAGTATTCTTTGAAGTCCCAGGGTTCACCAAAAACTGCTTCATAGAATATGGAAGCACAACAACTGCACTGTCACTTTCGCAGACAGAGGCCCAGCGTAATCGCTTGTTTCACATACGTAACGCGTACCACCTGAAATCTTTCCGCGTACCACCAGTGGTACGCGTACCACCAGTGGTACGCGTACCACCGGTTGGGAACCCCTGATCTAGAGTCAAAAATGCTTAAAAATTAAAGACAAAAATATTATGCGATAAAATAACCGTTGACCTACCCAAAACGGACTCATGTGACCCGTACTAGAAATTTGCAATAAATGAAATCGAGTCATCTCTGAAATATAAATAAACGTTTTCGGATTTCTAAATAGTTTTTTTTTTAATTTTTTTGGAAATTAAAAAAAAAGAAAAATTTTCAAATCGATTTTTCTAGAAAACGGTGTATCCTATCAACTTAAAACAAGAGTACCTTTTAGTTGTAAAATATCTCACAATTTCAAATAATCCACAGTCAAAAATGCTTAAAAATTAGAGATAAAAAAGTTATGCGATAAAATAGCTGTTGCCCTACACAAAGCGGACGCCTATGACCGGTACTAGAAATTCGCAATGCGTGGAATCGATTTATCTCTGGACGATAAATATGTGTTCCAATTTTCGTTTTTCTTAATAGAAGAGTTCTGGAGTTATTCAAGAAAAACTAATTACAAGACGCCACCTTCAAAGAGCTCTCTCTAGCTCTCCCTAATCCAAAATTGTTCCAAATTCGTGAAATATACAAATCGATTCCACACGTAATTAAGTAAATAAAATGCAACTATAAGATTAATAACTTCGATGGTCTGAGTAGGGTCTTTCAGGTATAAAAAAGTATCAATTCCTACTGCCAGCGCCCGACAAGGCAGTCTGATCCGCCTCTGCGGATGCCTAATGTATGTGTCCGTGAAAAGATTCGAATCAACTGATAATGCTAAAGGCAAGCGTATTATCCCATGCGAGAGATGAAATTTAGAGACAGCGTGTTGTATACATTTAAATGAGGTAAATTTGACAACATGCCATTGCGGAACAGTTACATCTAGATAATCCCTAAGAAGATCGTCAGGGAAAGTCTTAATGGAGGTATAATGAAGTTAAAAAAAATAAATCCTCTAAATGGATATTTTGTCTCTCGAAAGGATTCTACAGTTTTACGAAGCTTAAAGTGTATGCATGCGTGATGTTAATCGTTGATGTATCGAGTATTTGTCACTTCGGATATTACTTACAGATGAACTGACAGTGACAGTAAAGGCAAAGTGGTTTGGGATTAATATATGTATAACCAAAAGGTTGTTCACCGAAGTATAACAGTAACTAGCGAACTTTAGCCAGTACGATAAAAAGAGATAAACGGTAACAAAAAGGTAATAGGTACTAAGAAAAATTCTTTGAAATGATTTTTCTATTGTCTTATTTTGAAAATTCCACAGAAGAAGACAAAGAAGCATTCTATGAACACCTAGAAAGAGAATATGACCAAACTACCAGGATTTGATTTGAGTATTAGGAAAATGCAATGGTAAACTGGGAAGAGAGGATATGAAAATATAACAGAAAAATACCCCAAGCACGACATGTCGAATGATAACAGTCCAAGAATTATAGGTTTTGCAAAAGAAAGACAAACATTAATCAGAAGTGCACGACTACGCAGAAAGGATATACCTAGGCATAAAAGATTTCCTCTTAAAAAAGAGCAGTAATGGAGGGTTAAAGAACACTTCATTAAAAAAGAGCAGTATACTGAATTCCTGAAAAGCCTAGAGGAAAGGTTAATTATTATTGTAGGCGAGTTCAATTCGAAGAACACACAATGGGGCTCTAGAATACCTACCATTAAGAGTAAGGAGCTTTTATTAGCTATTAAAAAACATAGGAGGGAATCACTATCAACTGGTTGGTCTACCTGCTGGCCTATAGATGGAAACAAGACCCCTGATCTAATAGATTTGTTTATCACTAAGAATATTGCACCTAATTTCCTAGACATTGACGGCTATTTGAGTACAAAGATTATTAAAAAAAGAAAGTAAGTACTCATTGGTCACTTTATTATGACCAGATTGTAATTTTGTAATAATCATCATCGTACTAATGATTATCTTCTTCTTACGGGGCATATCCGTTCAGGATGTTATGGATCAGAATGGCTATCCTAATTTTAGGGCTTTCAATCCCGGAATACCGAGATCTCGGTATTGCGGGATCCCGCGTCATTTTCCAATCCCGCATGATGCGGGATTATAGGCGCGGGATCCGCGGGATTTGCGGGACTGTAAAAAGCGTACATTCGACCTCTCGCCAGAGTTATCGGCCCGTGACTTTTGTGAGTTTTGATGCTTTAGTAAATCTAAAAAATATCTTAAAGCCGATAAAACTTGCTGCCGAACTTCTTTGCCGCCAAGATGCCAATCTCATTACTGCTGAAGCTACGCTTAAATTTATTGTTAAGAAACTGGAAGATAATCATTCAACGTTAGCTTCAGAATTATTAGCCTTTTCTTTGCGCCGACGTATTTTACAACAACGTAGAAATTTTACTGCACTACTGATTTATCACGCGTCGTGTGACGAAGAGGCTAAGAGCAATGATGACGAAGAGGCTGATCAAGTAAGAAACGTCAATGTAGAGGTTCTGTCATGGGGTTCCGATCTTGATCTTACATTGCAAAAGGAGTTAGAGTTAACTTTATGATCAGCGTGTAATGTAACCATACCGAGTTAATACTTTTAAGTCCATTATAAAAAAGAAATTACTCTATGAATCTGGAGGGTCAAGTGGAAAATTTCTTACATTTATATATAAAGCCTTAAAAGGAACACCGCCGACAAGTGTGGAAGCCGAAAGGGCATTTTGTGCTGCCGGCTATATTGCCTCTAAAATACGCAGTAGTTTGGCAGACGACAGTTTAGATGTATTTCCTTCGCAAGCATTTTCAATTGAAAGCTTTAGCTAAATAACAGTAACCTAAAGCTAAGTAATATATTAACTAAATAAGTAAAGTAAACTATGTCAATTTTCAGTTGAAAATGTGTTTTTTGTTGATTTTTAATAATTGGTGTATTTTTTGAAGAAGATAGATTTTTTGTTTTTTCAATATTTGTTACTGTTTTTTGTGAAGAATAAACGGTGTAATTTGATTGATCTCACAGCTACTTAATAGTAATAAATGTGGAGTTAGTTGATTAATTCATTGTTCTATTTGTCTTAAATAAATATGACTATTTTCAATATGCGGGATCTCGCAAATACCGAGATCCCGCGGGATTGAAAATTGGTAGTCCCGCAAATACCGAGATTGAACTTAGGCTGCGGGATTGAAAGCCCTACCTAATTTTGCTTGCAGCTATTAGGAATAGTCATGTATTGAACCACTTTCTCAGGTTTTGAAGCCAAATGGCTTGATGATTATGGAGAAAAAAATTATCTGCTCGTAAAGGAGTCTTCTCCGAATCTAACTGTAAAACCTTTATATTGTAAATCACCTTGTAAATATACATGCATTAACATTAATTTATTTAAAATCCTTTAGAGTCGGCAGAAACGTTTCTCTGAATCCTTTCGATTCCAATTTAAAAATACAAGCTTATTATTAACAACAGCAACATGAACAACGCCTCGTATACATTTTCCAATCATCTCTTAAGCTTCCTAGAGTTTTACAATTAAAGCTTAAACGAACATCATCCAAAACCGATTCGTCTAATGCTAATTGAAAAAGTTCCAACAACGAGATGATCTCTTTCAGATTGCATAAGCATACGTTAAACGTTAAGTAGGTATTAAGTAAACTTTCTCATAACCTACGAGTATTATCCGAAACCGGACTGGACTGCCTTATCGCCCGAATGGGCGTCAATATTATCGAACAGATTGATTTTACATTTTACACTGGTCCATCAATGAACAAAACTTGTATGTACTTGGAATATACATTTGGAAAAACAACACAGAAGAAAAGGTAGTTTTGAAGGAGGATCTGATAATGAGGAAAACGTTACCGTAATTGAGGAAAAACAAGAAACATGCATGTTAGAAAAATAAAATTAATAATGATGATAGACGTACAGCAAGAATAAAATAAAAAATTAATAACCTTCTTCTTCTTCTCCCTCTTTATAAGCAATTCTGTTTGTTCACTGGCGGATTGATAACCTCTATGGAAGTTTGTCACTCCATCTTTTGCGCGGTCGGCCGATACTTCTCGAATCTTTCGAATCTTCGAATTTTTATTACACTGCGCGCATGCGCACACAGATAGTATGGAGTTCGTTGCTAAATGTTTTAAGTTATGTTTGTATTAGTCCAAAAAAGGTGTGGAAAGAATATATTAGTGTTTTTAGTAAATATATTTATTATAATTTTTGTATCTTTGGATTTGTCTACCTCGGGAATAAGATAATACCTAAGTAATATTTAAAGTATTTTTATACTTCACTTGGTCTATTTAACACTATGTCTGAGAAATCTTGTAGTCCGCACCCGCACAAACAAAAGGAGTATAGCTCAGTGGTAGAGCGTTCGGCTGGAGATCAAGAAGTCTCCGGTTCGAACGCGGGTGTTTTTAATTTTTTTTTAATTATTGGTATTGTTTTAATAAAATTTTTTGGAAAGTACTAAGTAAAAATTAGTTTAATCTTTAAATAAAATATAAATAAACTGTTCGAAAGTATGTTTATTTCGTTGAAATCATATAATAGAAGTATACCTTCTTACGTGCGTACAAAGTACACACATTTTCTTTTTTTCTATTTCGTGTCTATTCGTTTATACACTGTACGTTACATTGTCTTCTAATGCCTTCACTCCTCTTTCGATAGCTCAGCGTATTTCCTGTAATTCTTCTCAGTATTATTATCTCTACCGTTTCCAGTAGTCTTTCTATTGTGCTTGTATTGTGTCATGTTTCTGATGCATATGTCATTATTTGCATTATTAAAGCCACTTACAGTGGCTTTATAAATTCTTAACTTCATCTTAGTGTTAATATAATATGTCGGTTTCCCCATTAAGCGTTATTAAGACATCATGCCACTCTACTTGCTTTTTGTACTTGATTTTTGATTTCTAACTTCTTTGTCCAGGTCTCAGCTTAACAATGTAACTCGAAGGTATTTTATTTCCATTACTTGTTCAACCCTGATGCCATCAATTTCTATTTTACGTCTGATTGGTTCTCTACTGATTACTATTGTTTTAGTTTTCGTCATCATTAAATTAAAAAAGAATGTGTGTGTACTTTGTACGCACGTAAGAATTTATACTTCTATTATATGATTATATGATTATAAACGAAATTAATATACTTTTTATTTATATTTTATTTAAATATTAAATTAATTTATACTTACTACTTCTCAAACATTTTTATTAAAACAGCGCCAAAAAACACATTAAAAATGCCACAAATGATTTCTGAACATTAATTGTCGGAAAAATTTTTAACTAAATACGTATTTTCTGAAAATAAAATTATATAATAAATATACTTACAATCATAAAATGTATAAAAAAAAAATAAAAAAATAAAAGTTTCTATTGGGATTCGAACCAACTTACCACGCGGCTGGTATTTGCGTTGTATTGGGATTCACCCGCATTAAAACTTCGCCACAGAGACAGCTTGTCATTATGTGCGAAGATCGTCTAACTAAACAGATTGACCTTTTGACATTTTTAACTTATGTAAATCAAATTATTTTGATTTTGAATTGAAATGATTTAGAATTGAAAAAATACAACAAAACATAGAGTAAGAAGACAATATATTAGGTGAATATTGATAGAAATTTTGATGGTAATCAAATTATGTAAATAATAGTATTACATACTACTTATGTATTTTGGTAGGTTCAAGGTAGGTATCGGAGCCCGTATAACGACTAATAAATTTCGCAATCACTTGCGTCGTGCAAAGTGGCTATGTTCAAATATCATAACAAAATTTGATCAACTATTTATAAAACACTTACCAGTGAAAGATTCTTTAGCTTTGAATAAGCGAGATCTGCGGCACTCATACTAGGCACAGTTTGATGAGCTTTCACATTGGCATGCAACAATCATCTCTTCTATGTAAATAAGTCCAAAAATATAATATGAAAACTATTTAAAAAGGCAGTAAGTATAACCATTAACTAACTTTTTGTTTGTTGTTTCTCTTCCTACAAATTTTAAAACGCAACAAGCATACATTATAACCAAACCATGCACAGTCCCACAGCTGTGCCACAGCTGCCATATTGGATAATTTTTTCATGTCATTTGAACATCCAATCAGAACAAAGTTATAATGCGCATGCGCCCGGTCGCTAGGTTTTCCCATATAAAATTTCACCGTCATTACGCCCGTAAAGAAGTATAACTTCAATAATGATGAAAATATTCCAATAAGAAAATAGGACAATGATAAAAGCACAGCAAGAAAAAATAGAGCAATGATGAAACAACAAGGACAAAATTTCTTTAAACTAGAAAAGAGAATGAAAAAATATGAAGATGATGTAAGGAGCTACTTAAAGAAAATGAACGAAGAAGTAAATCAGAGAGTTGAAGAAACCTGTAGGAAAGTAGAACGCAGAAAAAGGAGATCGAAAATGGACAAAAAAAAATTAAACATACGGAATGAAAATGGGAGAAAACTTTGCAAGAAGACAGACAGGAAACGAGGAGAGAAATTGAGAAGAAAGTGGAAAAGATAAAAAATCCAAAAAAGGGGTGGACAATTATCAGGGTTGGCAGGTTTAAACCAACATGCTTAAAACCTTGGTTAAACCATGGTTTAAATCAACTGGTTTTTTAAGAAAAAAAAACCTGGTTAAAAACCTGGTTTTTTATTGAGCCTCAAAACTGGTGTTTTTATTTAAAGTTTTTTATACAGCTGCCGCAAATGAAGAAAATTAAGATACATAAATTCTATTTTTTACTTTCGAACTTAGCTATTTTGAATATGTTTTGATACGTTTGAAGATTTTTTTTGTTATTTTAATTTTTTGTGTGTGTAAATAAAAATAAAAGTTGTCTTAATCATTTTTTTCATTGTTTGATACTATTATTTTATAAAATATTTTATTCATTTTTAAAGTATTTAGACTTATTGTACTTTGTATCAAATAAACCTGGTTTAAACAAAAAATCCTGGGTATTTTGTTTTTTTTTTGAAAAACCTTGGTTTTTGCCTACCCTGACAATTATTATTGTACTTCAAATACTCTTTAGTACTCTTAAAAAATATAAAGAAAGGCGTAATTTAGACAAAACAATAAACAGTGCCAATATTTATGTAAAAAATTTGGTGTAAAAAAGGAAATAGAATTGAGTCAACTCATTGTTATAATCACAAACCATACATACTCATAGGCGGTTCACGACCATGTTAATCTTTCGGATCGAATCAACGCCATCTCTTGATTGGAATGGGAACTAAATTGACAAATTTTAGTTTCGTGGGAATTTAAAATTATAAATTTTGTGGGATTTTTGATGAAATTTCGCAGGAAATTAAAACAACAGAAAGTCAATTCAATGTTTTATTCAATATTTTGCTGAAAACTTCAAATATTCCAATTTGTTTTCAAAATGCTACACACTACTGCCATGTGTCACGTGAAAGCGCTGATGTCTAATATTGAGTTGAATGAAAATTTTTGAAAGAATCTTGTAGGATGATTGTTTAGATAAATATTACCTTATAATCTTTTATACACTCCAAAAATATATAGGCCCGAAATGTTGATGACACACTTGTCTCTTGGAATAAACTGTTTCAGGATCTATTATATTGTTTTTTTAAACGTGGAAAAACACAACACGGGATGATCAATGTAAACTAAAAATTCTACTCATAAAAACAGAGAGGAAGTTAATACAATTGATTAAAATTGTGATTAAATCTAATTAAAAACGTAACACTACTATAATAAAATAATTAAGCCACACACTGTAAAATAAAAAGTAAATAACAAATTAATTTGATTGTCAACTGTCAGTTGTTAAATACGACAAGAGAATTGACTGACAGCGACATCTCTGGATTGGAATGGTAACTAATTTGCTGTCTTGACCTTGATAATTTACGTGAAACGTCTATGAGTATGTATGGTTTGTGGTTATAATCCAAATAAAATATAGATATTGAGTCAACTCATTGTTATAATCCAAATAAAATAAAACATTGAATTGAAACAACCATTGCAAATTGATATTCTTTTAATTTAAGATTACAGTTTGTATTGGAAAATGATAAAATACAAGCTATAAAACCGTCATTAAGTACTTGATACAATGTTACACTATAATAAAGCACATAATATAAGGAAGAGTGTAACGGTAGAAGGTATAAAAGTAATTATCCAAGAAATTTTCTCTAGTACTTAAATGTTACAAACATTACCGGGCAATAACTGCTATAAGATTGGGCCAATGAACTTCCTTATAATCTGCTATAATAATTAAATTCGTATTTAATTTAATCAGCTGAATATAAAATAGCTGTATCGATAGTTAATACATAGCAGTAGGTACATAGCGATGCAAAATATTAATACAAGGTGCATGCAGCCCATGTAATAATAATAAACTAGATGTAGAACTCGAACTAGATAAAAACAATGACCAAGGTAGAAAAATCACAACACGCATTGAAATTTCATGACAAGCATTTATAAAAATGAAAAAAAAATGTTTGTTAATCGAGCCCTTCCTCTGGAGCTGAGGATAAGAGTCTTAATTATGCTACGTGTTCTCGATTTTATTGTATGGAATGGAAAGCTGGACACTAAAAGAAGACAATATAGAGAAGTTGGAAGCATTTGAGATATGGTGCTATAGAAGGATTTTAAAAATACCATGGATCCAACTAGTTACAAATGCAGACGTGTTAAGAAGGCTACAAAAGGATTGCGAGGTAATAAAGAACATCAAAATAAGACAGCTGGAATATTTAGGCCACATTACCAGAGGTACGAAATATGAGATATTAAAGGTCGCCTCATATTATAATGCACGTCGCGTTTTCGGCACGTAGCGTTTGCAGACCGGCAATCGGACTGCCCATTCACATTATCATACATAGAACGTTTACGTTGGTTTCAGTTTGGTGCGGTGCAGATGTGTTTATTGTCACAACACATGTTTACATGACAAATTGCCTCGAAAACTACTTTGTAAATTAGACCGGACAGTATCGTCGCCCCGGCTAGCGAAATTATTCCGATTCGATATTTTTAAACAAACTTACTCAAAAAGAAGTCCTTATAACATATCCACAGGGTGCCGGGCGGTACCGTGGTCGAAAAATTGTTTAAACATCTTTTTTTTAAACAAATTCACAAAAAGATTTTTTTCATTTCGAGCAATATTTTTTTAGATAAACTGGGTCATTCTGTGCAAAACAGGTCTCGTCATTTTTCTCTAAAATTGATTGTTGTCGAGTTACATGCGATTAAAAATTTGAAAAATGCGAAAAGGCCATTTTCAAGGCTTAATAACTCGATTAAAAGTATTATTATGAATTTCAATAAGTGACCAAATCAACTTTCAAACCCCTTCTTCAAGGTCCCAAAGAGATTTTTGTCATTATTTTACTACAAAGCTGTTATTTTTAGTTATTAACAATTAGCGCTATAGTCCAACTGTATCGTCGCCCCCGTTAGCGAAACTATTTCGATTAGATGTTTTTGCACAAACTTACTCAGAAAGAGTCCTTATAACAAACACATCCACAGGGTGCCGGGCGGTGCCGTTGTCAAAAAATTGTTTTAACAATTCTTATTAAACAAATTCACAAAAATAATTTTTTCATTACGAACGATTTTTTTTAGATAATTTGTGTTATTCTTAGCAAAAAACATATCTTGCAAAAATGCGGAACTGGCCATATAACTCGACAACAATCAATTTTAGAGAAAAATCACAAGAGACCTTTTTTGCCCAGAATAACTCAGATTATTATTAATTTGGGTTTAATTGAATTATTAATAAAAAATTATTTTTGTGAATTTGTTTAACAAAAATTGTTTAAACAATTTTTAGACCACGGCACCGCCCGGAACCCTGTTGATGTGTTATAAGGACCTCTTTTTGAGTAAGTTTGTGCAAAAAAATCTAATTTCGCTAACGGGGGCGACGATACAGTTGGACTATAGCGGTAATTGTTAATAGTTAAAAATAACAGCTTTGTAATAAAATAATGACAAAAATCTCTTTAGGACCTTGAAGAAGTTGTTTGAAACTTGATTTGGTCACTAATTGAAATTCATAATAATAATTTTTAATCGAGTTATTAAGCCTTGATTTTTCACAATTTTAGAGAAAAATGACAAGAAACCTTTTTTGCTCAGAATTACCCAAATTATCTAAAAAAAATATTGCTCGAATGAAAAAATATTTTTGTGAATTTGTTTAAAAAAGATTGTTTAAACAATTTTTCGACCACGGCACCGCCTGGCACCCTGTGGATATGTTATAAGAACCTCTCTTTGAGTAAATTTGTGCAAAAAATCGAATCGGAATAATTTCGCTAGCGAGGGCGACGATACTGACCGGTCTAAATACTCGGTATCAAATTCAAAGAAATACCTACATAAACAACAAGGGGAAAACGACCCGTATCTGTCAACATCCGAAAAATATTGTTTGATTGTTTATTGTTTATTGTTTGTATTGTTTGTAATGAACCGAACGCAGACGTAACGTGTCTTATACGCACAATATGAATGGTTCAATTTAAAAACCATTAAATTATATTTTTCGCAAACGAAACGCTACGTGACGAAAACGCGACGTGCATTATAATATGAGGCGACCTTAAGGCTCATAATCCAATGTAAAATTAAGGGTAAAAGATCCATAGGTAGAAGAATTTCCTGTTGAAAAACTTGAGTGGTATAGTTGCACCAAAGTATATACCTAGACGTTAATAGAAGGGTACTGCCCTGTAACGTTTCAGCATAGGATTTTGTGTTCCTACTGAGTAGGTGCATGTGGCCTGACAACGATTACGGTATTTTCAAGGAACAAATAAACGTGTCCATCTGTTCGATTCAAACTATTCTTCTAGGAGAGTATATTCTTTGGTTGCACCTTAGTAGATAATTTCAGAGCAGATTGCTGTGATGCCGCCAATAAAGTGCAGATTGCTGTGATGATAGTCAACCTCCTATAGGAGAAGGAACTACCAGAAGAACTCAGTAAAATAAGTGAAGCCGATTTTTAAGTTTAGTGCGCGTGTTGTCCGCTAGGTGAAACAAATAAGGGGGCAAAAAAATGTAAACAATGTTTGAAATTTCACTTGTTTTCGTTGATATTTACATTGAATTTTGTGGGAGTGGTTTTTTAAAAGTTGAAATACACACAACACAAAAGTCTAGGGATATTTTTATAAATAGACGTATTTTGTTTATCTGTAATTAACTTAAAAAAAGTAAAACAAAATTTGTAGTTTAAATTGTTGTTTAATATGTCACAAACCATAAATTGCAAAAAAAAACAGAAAATTGGAGCAAAAAAAATATATTGCAAATCACTCAAGTTTCACATACCATCATAAAATGTCAAAAATACGAAATATAAAGTTAAAATAGAGTATGGCCACCATGTTGGTTTATCACAGCTCTACATCTACTGTTCATGCTCCGAATCACATTGTTAATGTCCGCTTGAGGTAGTTGTGTCCATTGTTCTCTCAGAAGCTCTTTTAATTGAAACTCATTGTAGATATTGCCCATATGTGGAGTAATTCCTCGTTGGAGCATGTCCCATACATGCTCAATGGGATTCAAGTCTGGTGATTGTGCTGGCCACGGCAATACATCAATACTCTCGTTATCCAACCAGTTTGTTACAATATGCGCAACATATGGTCGAACGTTATCATGCATAAAGTTAAAATTTTCTCCAACAGCAGCAGCAAACGGGCGCACAACAGGTTCAAGAATTGTGTCCAAATATTGCTGACTTCTGAGAAAGCCACGAGGGAAATGAGGTCAGTTCTTCCGTCAATCATGATTCCGCCCCATACCATTAATGTACCACCTCTGTATGCATACACTACTTGAAGATGTCGTAATCGTTCTCCATTTCCGGGTCGTCTCCAAACTCTTGTCCGACGAGAATCTGGATGAAATCCATATCTAGACTCGTCACTAAACAAAACTGTGGCCCAGTCATTGTCAGTCCAATTCTGAAATTCTTGACACCAGGATAATCTTGCAGCGCGATTGCCTCTAGATAGAGGTGGACATCTCAGTGGTCGCCGACTACGAAGATTGACTTCATGGAGACGATTCCTCACAGTACTGCGGCTAATTGTTACATTATGTGCAAGCTGTAATTCATTAACCAGCTCGGGTGCTGTGATTGTTGACCGCCTTCTGGCATTTAAAATTAAATATCGGTCTTGAGCGACGGTTGTATAGCGACCACGTTCTGGATGTTGCTCGGCTGGACTCCCAGTGTCTCTAAACCGACGCCACAAATGACTTATGACGCTTTAGGAGACACCCAGCTGGTTAGCAACTTGAGTTTGTCGCATACCAGCTTGAAGGAGGCCCACGGCTCTAATCATCTCGTCCAACGTTAAATGTTGTCGTTGCATGGTAAAAAGACAATATCTTCAACTCACCTATTAAGCAAGAATGGTATAAAGTGACTAAAATTAAAAATAAACAAAACATAAAAATGTCGATTTTTTTGTCCCTTATAAAAAACATTCTAAAATACGTATTGCTATCAATTCTACATTTTTTTTTGATAAGAAGTGAGTGTCTATATCAACAATTATAGTACAAGCAAATTTATATGGTCATGAAATTTCTGTCATTGGTATTGTCAAATTATTAAAATATCCTTAGACTTTTGCGTTGTGTGTATATGCACATGTTGTTACCTACTCTGATTAACGAAATTCATGATCGAATAGAAGAATAATGTTTCATAATATGATATGTTTCATAGTATGTAATCAGAGTAAAAACATCATAAAAATGCACTCCTACATAATAAGTATTGTGTAAAAATATCAATAGAAGAAATAAAATAAAAATTCCACTTTTATTCAGTTGCAATGCGAAGGCAAAACTGTCTTATTCTTCACTTAGAACAGGGACCGCAAACCAGCACTCTGAATCGACGATTTTCGACTCTTATTTTGGAGTCATCATCGTAGGCTTGCTGCTCTCTGCTCGAAGTGACAAAACCACGAAAGCTTATCCCCGCATTGCAACTGACGTTAATGGAGTAGATGACGCTAGTCACTTGAAAGGCCACTGAAAGGCAAAGTTTTCAACCTAATATAAACATTAATAATATTGAAAAATATTAAAAATATTACTAAAAGATTTTTAATTGAAAACTTATTGGTCCATTTCCCTGGTAACACCTCCATGGCTTCTAAAAATTGCAAGCCAGATGGATGCTGAAGCGAATAAAGACAAAAGGGAATTAAAAAACTTACAATTCACGACTCCGTCTAGCGTCTGTTCAGCTGGTAAATTCCAACGGAAAATGGACCTAGTTACTCAAATGAGTAAAGACCAATATAAATATAAAATAAAAATTCCATTTTTATTCATTTGCAATGCGAAGGCAAAACAATCTTACTTTTCAATTAGAATACGGAGTGCAGTCCAGTCCCTTGAATCGCGATTTTCGGCTCTTCTTGGAGCCTTCATCGGAAGGAACGTAGGCACTGTTCTCCATATTTTAACTGATTCGTATCGAGAGGTTTTCCCACCCATTGCAACTGAAGTGATGATAGTAGGTGGCTAGCGCCATCTGGCATTGAAAGACGAAGTAGTTTTCAATCCTAATAGTAAATTATTAATATTGAAAATATTAAAAATATAACTAAAAGATTTTTAAATTGAAAACTTATTGGTACACTTTCTTGGTGACACCTCCGAGGCTTCTACAATTCGCAAGTCAAATGGATGCTGCAGTGAAGACGGGAGGGAAGGAATTCTACACTATGCAATTCACATCCCCCGTCTGCAGCTGGTAAGGTTCCATAAATATAATATAAATATAAAATAAAAATTCCATTTTTATTCATTTGCAATGAGAAGGCAAAACTGTCTTATTCTTCACTTAGAACTTTTTCACTTTTTGCCTTCGCATTGCAACTGAATAAAAATGGAATTTTTATTTTATTTTTATATTGGTCTTTACTCCTTTGAGTAACTAGGTCCGTTTTCCGTTGGAATTTACCAGCTGAACAGACGGGGTCGTGAATTGTAAGTTTTTGAATTTCCTTTAGACGCCTTTTTTAGACGCCATGGAGGTGTTACCAGGGAAATGGACCAATAAGTTTTCAATTATATTTTTAATATTTTTCAATATTATTAATATTTATATTAGGTTGAAAACTTTGCCTATCAATAGAAGAGTTTGATAATACTACTCAATCCTCACGGTAAATAAGTGTTGTTAATATCATTTATAAAACAATTAAAAACCAGGGGAGATAAATGTTAACCCTGTGGAACGCCAGAGGTTACACTAATGGTATATGATAAAAATTGATGTCCATGAACCTAGTGGAGCAAGGTTAGCAGAATGGAATCAGACCAAGTGCATAATTAGGTGCTAATTAGGTGCTAATTAAGTACCCCAATCGCGAATTTAGTGCTCCTTTTTTTTAAATTATGACGTGTTCTGCCAGGTACATATGAACTCAGCAGAGCACAACCATAAAAAACATCAAATCGAAAAGTGACCAAGCTTATAATTAAGTACTAATTAGGTGCTAATTTAGTACCCCAATCGCAAATTTAGTGCTCCTTTATTTTTTAAGTTATGACATGTTCTGCCAGGTACATATGAAGTCATTAGAGTACTACCTTAAAAAATCAAAAAAATCCAAACATACCTATCTTAAATTTAGGTGCTAATTAGGTGCTAATTAAGTGCCCTAATAACGAATTTCATGCTCAGTTTTTTTTTCCAAATTTTGACGCGTACTGCATTCAAGTTTATGCGAGGTCAATACAAAGTCAAGCCGTTGAAAACATCATCAATAGAGTTGCTGGCCTATCTCACATTTGAGTGCTAATTAGGTGCTTATGTAGTACCCCAATCGCGAATTTAGTACTCCTTTATTTTTTAATTTATGACATGTTCTGCCAGGTACATATGAACTCAGCAGAGCACAACCATAAAAAAACATCAAATCGAAAAGTGACCAAGCTTATAATTTAGCACTAATTAGGTGCTAATTTAGTACCCCAATCGCGAATTTAGTGCTTCTTTTTTTTTAAATTATGACGCGTTCTGCCAGGTACATATGTACTCAGCAGAGTACAACTTTAATAAACGTCAAATCGAAAAATGACCAAGCTTATAATTAAGTACTAATTAGGTGCTAATTTAGTACCCCAATCGCGAATTAAATGCTCCATTTTTTCTTTCCTTTAAGCCATGTTCTGCCGGGTACATATGAAGTCATTAGAGTACTACCTCAAAAAATCAAAAAAGTCCAAACATACCTATCTTAAATTTAGGTGCTAATTAGGTGCTAATTAAGTGCCCTAATAACGAATTTCATGCTCAGTTTTTTTTCCAAATTTTGGCGCGTACTGCATTCAAGTTTATGCGAGGTCAGTACAAAGTCAAGCCGTTGAAAAAATCATCAATACAGTTGCTGGCCTATCTCACATTTGAGTGCTAATTAGGTGCTTATGTAGTACCCCAATCGCGAATTTAGTGCTCCTTTATTTTTTAAGTAATGGCATGTTCTGCCAGGTAGATATGAACTTAGCAGAGCACAACCATAAAAAACATCAAATCGAAAAGTGAATAAGCTTATAATTAAGTACTAATTAGGTGCTAATTTAGTACCCCAAAAAGGTGCTTCTTTTTTTCTTACTTTTACACCGTCATATGTTCTGCCAAGCTTCATGTGAGCTCAGTACCATAAAAGTACCATAAGAAAACGTGTGTCAATTGTGTGTCGTGTTATGTAAAATTCTAGATTATAATCTACAGCCTAGAAGTGTAAAAAATATAAACTAGTTATAGAACCTCAATAAACTGGACTAGTTCGACTGCTACAGAAAAAGTCTACATTATTTTGATTCTACTCAAAACGCATGCATAGAGGTGAATGATATTTTCTAGAAATCCAAGTGCTGGAAAAACACCTGCAATAAAAGCAATTATTAATAAGATCTGGAAAAGACAAAATGTAGTGAATCTCGATAACCGCACTACAAAACTGTACATATTATGACGGTATAAAAGCAAGAAATAAAAGGAGCTCTAAATTCACGTTTGGGGTACTAAATTAGCACCTAATTAGTGCTTAATTATAAGCTTGGTCACTTTTCGATTTGATGTTTTTTATGGTTGTGCTCTGCTGAGTTCATATATACCTGGCAGAACATGTCATAACTTAAAAAATAAAGGAGCACTAAATTCGCGATTGGGGTACTAAATTAGCACCTAAGTACTTAATTATAAGCTTGGTTACTTTTCGATTTGATGTTTTTTATGGTTGTGCTCTGCTGAGTTCATATGTACCTGGCAGAACACGTCATAATTTAAAAAAAAGGAGCACTAAATTCGCGATTGGGGTACTAAATTAGCACCTAATTAGTACTTAATTATAAGCTTGGTCACTTTTCGATTTGATGTTTTTTATGGTTGTGCCCTGCTGAGTTCATATGTACCTGGCAGAACACGTCATAATTTAAAAAAAAGGAGCACTAAATTCACGTTTGGGGTACTAAATTAGCACCTAATTAGTGCTTAATTATAAGCTTGGTCACTTTTCGATTTGATGTTTTTTATGGTTGTGCTCTGCTGAGTTCATATGTACCTGGCAGAACATGTCATAACTTAAAAAATAAAGGAGCACTAAATTCACGTTTGGGGTACTAAATTAGCACCTAATTAGTGCTTAATTATAAGCTTGGTCACTTTTCGATTTGATGTTTTTTATGGTTGTGCTCTGCTGAGTTCATATGTACCTGGCAGAACATGTCATAACTTAAAAAATAAAGGAGCACTAAATTCGCGATTGGGGTACTAAATTAGCACCTAATTAGTACTTAATTATAAGCTTGGTCACTTTTCGATTTGATGTTTTTTATGGTTGTGCTCTGCTGAGTTCATATGTACCTGGCAGAACACGTTATAATTTAAAAAAAAGGAGCACTAAATTCGCGATTGGGGTACTTAATTAGCACCTAATTAGCACCTAATTATGCACTTGGTCTGATTCCATTCTGCTAACCTTGCTCTGCTAGGTTCATGGACATTAAAAATTGATTGATTTTCCATCTTCAACCGTGTGGGGGGCTTTTTTCAAGAGCCACAACTTTTCTCTTGGTATAAAAGTAAGAATGCTGCGATGCTACGTCTTCTTCTTCTCTGTCCTTTTTTATGGTGTTGAATCGTGGACCACGATTCAACGTGAACGAAGATATGTGCCGAAAATTGGAATCATTTGAGATGTGGCTATAACGGAGAATTCTTAAAATCCCGTTGACTGACCAGGTCACAAATGAGGAGGTCCTTAAAAGAATGAGAAAGAACCGAGAGGTACTAACCACCATCAAATCTCGAAAGTTAGAATATTTTGGACACATTATGCGAAACAAATCCAGATATGTCCTCCTACAAGTCATCCTGCAAGGAAATATATTTGGAAAGCGAGTTCTAGGAAGAAGAACATCCTGGTTAAAGAACCTCTGAACCTGCTTCAACACAACATATGTGCAGTGCAGCTTTTCCGCGTTGCTGCAGATAAAGTGAAGATTACCATGATGATCACCAACATTCGTCACGGATAGGCACATCAAGAAGAAGACTTTCCATCCATCTAACCCTAACCTAATAATCTTCCATGATAACCTGCATTATATAGTTTAAAGTTTAGGACAGTATCATTTACTCTTTCGAATGCCTTGGAGAAGTCAGTATAGATTACATCAACCTGATCATGCCCTTCAAAAGCATCTAACAAAAATTTTTCTGTAACTAAATCGGGCAATAGTAGGATTCAAACGGACCAAATTTAATAGCTACTATTGCTCAGTAGTTTCCAATTTTTTCTTTATTACTACCACTTTTATGGACTGGGGTAAAATAACTTTTCTTCGACATCTCTGGAAAGACACCTAAACCACAGAATTGTTTCCTATTCTGTGCCTAAACTTTATGATAAAGTAAATAATACTTTTTAATATTTTAAAAATATTTAAATATTTAATATTTTAATATTTATGGGCCGGCGTAGCCGAGTGGTAGTGTGCTAGGTAGGCTAGCGTGCCGGTAGTCCGGAGTTCATATCCTACCGCCGGCAAGAACAACTAGACATTTTTAAAATGTTTATAGGCCCCAGGTCGACTCAGCCTGAATAAAATGAGTACCTTGGGTAAAACCAGGGGTAATAATAGACGGTTGAAGCGTAGCACTGGCCCTGTTACCTTCCTTGTATACCGTAGGCCCTAGATATAGCAGACTACCCTGCTATACTCCCAAAGCCACGTGAGCGGTATAAAACGGGAGACTATTATTATTAATATTTTAAAAATTATTGTCAGTAGTATGTATAATACATGCTATGTTATACATATTCTCATATTTCATGGTGTTTCTCAAATCAAAACATTCTCGTTTCTATTTTCCAAAATGTTA
This sequence comes from Diabrotica virgifera virgifera, assembly GCF_917563875.1. NCBI lineage: Eukaryota > Metazoa > Arthropoda > Insecta > Coleoptera > Chrysomelidae > Diabrotica > Diabrotica virgifera. The sequence continues at coordinate 1,317,854 of NC_065445.1, read as the reverse complement.
TCATACATAGCAATCTGTAAATTATTTAGGTGGATCTGATGTCATCTTTTGTCATAATCCCTAAATCTTTGACGCAAATTAGAAAAAGATCATAAGCTTCTTATATCATGTCATGTCTCGACCTCTGAAATTATTATAGAATTTTTGCTCTCGTGACACTTTCGACATAATTTCACTCGCCTTAATTAAAACTGTCAAAGTGTCACTCAGGAAAAATTCAATAATTTCAGAGCTCTTGTGCAATTACTACTGAAAATTATGAGATTTTGCAATAATACAAGCAGATTAATATAGGAATCCAACACTTCATAAAAATCAATACTTTTATTTACTTTATTTATTATTTTATTTACTTTTATTATCAATAATTCTACCCGAGTCAACTTGAGTCAACTTAACCTCAGTATTCATTAACAATAATATAATCAACATTTTTGCAGGTAGTCGAAATAGATAAGTGATGGATTACAAAAATTCATTAAAAACAATAAGAGCCAAAAGAAAAATACGCCAGTCAATGGGAGCAAGAATAGGATATTACACCTCCGAATTCTATCCTACTGCATGGATTTTAATTAAATTTTGGGAATGGCCCCTACTTATCTCCTAATTCAAAGTCTACCCTGTGCCGATGGGTGCTTTTATCTTGGGGTGGTTCCCACCCCTTTTTAGGGGTGGAAATTGTTTTGCTAAGATAACCACGGAATTCGCTAGAGAACCTAATTTTAAGCAAAAACTGTTCTATATTTTTTTTGAAAACTCAATACTTTTTGAGTTATTCGTGGTTAAAAATTGGCCATTTTCATTGAAATATAACAACCTTTTCGAACGGTTTTTTTCCAATACGTTAAAAAATATTCTAACTAAAAAACTGTATATATAAAACATTTTTATAGGTTATAAAAAAACAAAGACTTCACAAATCTTCTAGTTATAATACAAAAAGAGATAATATGATAGGTGAAAAAGTTGTTTTTTTGCTACATGCTCGAATTGGTGTATTCAACTTGAAATAACAGAGAAACGGTCAATTTTATGTGTATACTGCTATCAATACTTTTCATAGTGCTTGAAAAGACCTTTAAAATAAGCAATATTAAAGGTAAATTACATTCAATCAAACTAAGCGAGATATCTTGCAAACCAAATTGATAACTAATGTATTTTAAGAAAAAATGAGAAGTACTTTTAACCCCCATCCACCAGAATGTAAATGCATTATTTTCCGTCTACAATACCTTTTATTATAGTGTTATTTCTACGTTTAAAAAGTTGGACGAGTTTAAAAAGTTGGACGAGTTTAAAATAAATGGTTTTTGAAAAAAATAAGATCAAATTATAGAGCGCATTTTTAAATTTTCTTAAAATTCTTCCTTTTTCTCCATGTAATTTGAAAATTATAACAGATACAGAATGAAAAATAAAAACGAAATTTTTACCTAAACAAACTCTACAGTTTTGTCTTATATCTTTTTTTCGTATCTCTTATCATTTTCGAGTTACATGGAGAAAAAGGAAGATTTTTAAGGAAATTTAAAAATGCGCTCTATAATTTTATCTTACTTTTTTCAAAAATCTTTCATTTTAAACCAGTCCAACTTTTTGAACATAGAAATAACACTATAATAAAAAGTATTTTAAAAGGAAAACGATATATTTAAATTCTGACGGATTAGGGGTTAAATATAATTCTCATTTCTTTAGTACATTAGTCATCAATTTTTTTGCAGCATATCTTGCTTAGCTTGAATGTAATCGACATTTAATACTGCTCATTTTAAAGGCCTTTTCAAGCACTACCAAAGTTATTAGTATGTACCATTATAATTATACACCTAAAATAAACCGTTTCTCTGTTATTTCAAGTTGAATGCACTGATTTGAGCATGCACCAAAAAACGAACTCTTCTCGCCTACCATACCCCTTTTTGTATTATAACTAGAAGATTTATGAAGAAATGAATCTCTTTGATTTTTCATAAACTACAAAAATATTTTATATAGTTTTTTCTTAGATGCATAGTTTTTAAGTTATTCGCAAAAATCCGTCCGAAAGGGTATGGTCAATTTTCATCCACGAATAACTCAAAAAGTATTGAGATTTCAAAAAATAATTATGGAACAGTTTTTGCTTAGAATTAAATTCTCCAGCCTTTTCCGTGGCTATTTAATCCAAAAGGAAATTCACCCCCGAGAAGGGGTGAGAACCACCCCCAAGATAAAAGCACACATCGGCATAGGGTAGACTTTGTTTCTTGAGCTATTCCCTACTTACTGTGAAAATATCAAGTAAATCGATGTAGTAGGATGGAATTCGGAGCCAAATACCCTCAATGACTGCCCTAAAAGCAGTTATTTTATAGAATTGTGTATACAAACTGACTTGTGGCGACTGTCCAAAAACTTACTTACGTCGGTCAAACTGACAGAACCTTTAACAAACGGATAGCAGAACACAAAAGGCCTATTAATAATAATAATAGAAAAACAGATCCTACGTAAGCACTTCACCTTCTAGATCATAATCATCCTTTTAATGAACAGTTTTAAATTCTTCATATTCAAAATAAAGGCCTTTAGCGAACTTAGAATCGATTAGAATCGATGGAAATTAATAAATTTAATAATTCTAATTCTAAATAACAGATATAATTCTGAATGAACAACTTGAGACAAACAGCTCCCCACTCCTGAACCTATTCCGTTAAAGACTTTAAAGTGCTGACACACATAAAATACATCACTTGAAAAAAGCACTCTGCTGAAACAGCTGTAGTGACAATAACTTATAATAAATTATGTGGAAGTATGTATTGACAACGAAAGTGTTTCAATGTTGTATTGTTAGACATAAAAAGAGTCATAGTCATAGCTAATCTATATTCTCGTAAATTTCTTCAAATTATGAATTAAACCTCACCTCAAACGCAAAAGCCAACAGAAATTCCTCGCAGTCCAGTAAAAAATATCCAACAAAATATAAAATCCAAGAAGCACTTGTATAAAAATGTAACCCACACTGGTTATTGCTTTGAATAAACCACACAAAGCTGTATTTCCACTAAAACACTTCACAAGACACTAAACACTTGCGAAAAGAACCATATTTTGTAGAAAAATCAACTAAACGATTGTTTAGTAATTTGTCAGTGGATCGAAACAAGTGAAAGCAAAGCCGACCGCGACCAACGTTGATCAACCGTTATGTCCTGTCTCGTCTCTCCCGGCCAACGACGAACTGAGTTGTTGAGGACGGGAAACGCGACGCAGAGAGCGACCGAGAGAATTGTACCTGAACTCGAGTTCGAGCGACTCCGTTAAAATCCACTAAAAAGAAGCAAGAACGCGATCCTCGATCCTGCCTGCCTGCCTGCGATCCTCGGCCGACGTATTTGTAGAATCTGCCGACCAACGCGCCATCTACCGATCACTTTCGGAATCGGTTAAATAATGCCCTTGTGTTGTGTGTGTATGTGTGCGCGACGAGATGAATCGGATTTTGCAATGCAATTGACATCTTCATTTTATGTATTAAGAAACGGTGAAAGCTCCAAGAATCCAAGAAAGAGTTAAAACAGGTACACCTACCTTGGTATGAACGTCAATGAAGATTGGGACTCTTCCCTAGAAATCAAATGTAGGATAAAGAAAGCAAGATCGACAATTTCAAAAAATGGCTAAGCTATTCAAATGCAATCAATATCCATAAAAATCAGGTGATTATGATGTTATATCTTTCCTATACTATATTGTTGTAAGGAGATGAGTCGTGGACTCTCACAGGCACCACCTTCAACAAAATTTCGTTACTAAACAAGTTACTAATCAGCTGTAAACCACAATAAAAACTGCCAAAATCGAATACCTCGGTCACACCATGAGGAACAGCGACAGATACGGAGAGCTGCAACTAAAGTATAAGGAAAACTGGAACCAGAAAGGCGAAGAATTTTCTGGATCATACGTACCTGATTCAACACAACAACCACAAATATTTTCACAGCAGCAGTATGCAAAGTACCTAGGTACAGATTGCCATGGTGGTCTCCAACATACGAAACGGATAGGCATTACAAGAAGAAGCAGAAGAAGAAAGCTCCAATGTGGTGTACTGTGTATCCTGTTGTAATTGCAACAAACTACATATACAGGGTGTTTCATTAATAATTGTCCATATAGTAATTGGAGAAACCTTAGCACAAAATACGAATATTTAACCTAAAACACTTAAATAAAATGTGGTTCCTTACTGAGTTACAGGGTGTTTTATCTAAAAATTTAAAAACTATTTTTGCTCAGCATTTTAAAATTATTTGACTTATCCTTTTCATACTTGGCAGAAAGTGCGACTGATATACACCTACACCCTACTAAACTATGATAAACAAACGTTTCTAGCTTCTACCAGAGGAGTACGACAGGGGATAGTGAATAGTTGACCCTTCTCAAATTCTACGCCACTGGAGGAATTACTATTTTAGTGCCATTTTTAGATTCTTCAATACTATCTACGTAAATAATATACTCTTTATTGGTAACGATAAAGTCATTAGTTTTCGAGATATTTGAAATTAAATATGAAGCGGCACAGTTATTTTGATTAATTTATGATACAATTCATATGATTAAAATTTAAAAATTACATATTTGTACCCAGTACTTTAAAACTATTTGGCATATCCTTATCATACTTGGCAGAAAATGTAGGTACTGTACACCCTACTAAATTAAAATAAATAAACGTTTCTAGCTACTACCAGAGGCGTACGGCAGGGGATAGTGACTGGTTGACCCTTCCCAAATTCTACGCCACTGACGAAATTACTATTTTAGTGTAATTTTTTGATTTTCCAATACTTTTTATGTAAATAATATACTCTTCATTCGTAACGATAAAATGATTAGTTTTCGAGATATTTGCAATTAAAAATGAAGCGACACAATACATTAATCAAAATAACGTGTCGTTTCATTTTTAACTTCAAAGATCTCGAAAACTAATGACTTTATCGTTACGAATGAAGAGTATATTATTTTCGTAAAAAGTATTGGACCATCCAAAAATTGAACTAAAATAGCAATTCCGCCAGTGGCGTAGAATTTGGAAAGGGTTAACCATTCACTTTCCCCCGTCGTACGCCTCTGGTAATAGCCAGAAACGTTTGTTTATCATAATTTAAAAGGGTGTATAGTAGTCGCACTTTCTGCCAAGTATGAAAAGGATACGTCGAATAGTTTTAAAATGCTGAGCAAAAATAGTTTTTAAATTTTTAGATAAAACACCCTGTAACTCAGTAAGGAACCACATTTTATTAAAGTGTTTTAGGTTAAATCTTCGTATTTTGTGCTAAGGTTTCTCCAGTTACTACATGGACAATTTATTAATGAAACACCCTGTATACATATGTTGGGGAAACGTCCAAGAATTTGTCGGGAAGATTAACGTTGCACAAGAATGGCATTAATCTGAGTAAAGTATAAGCCTGTGCATTAAATCAACATTCTGTCACGATGGGTCACACTCCAAACTATGACTAAGTAGAAATATTGACTTATTTCTCTTCTTTGAGGACCTTTTTCGTTTTATCGAATGCTGGCGATCATATTGGCAATAATAACTTTGTTTATGACAGCTCGAAACAGCTTAGCACATGTCTCTTGATACCTTTCTTAAAGATTTCGAAACCAGGATGTTCTTCCTCGGCCTGGACCACTTCTTCCTGAAGATTCCCTCCATTTCTCCAGTTTTTCTTGTTCATTGACTAATATTTACTTGTTTATCAACTTGCAGTTGACCTATATGGTCCAGTTATTTCTTGCACCTTTTTGTACATGTCATGGTAAACGTGTCATTCTTTTTCTGCAGTTATACCTCAAGACATTTGCTGCTGCACCGTTTTTCTTTTGCATCCCTGATTTTCTTTCTGAGTTCTTTATTGATTTTGTTGTATCTTCAGTGTTTTTGTTTTTCTGCTTTCGTCAGTTTTCCATTAGTCTCCATATTTCATCAGTCATCCATTGTTGTTTGTGTTTATTAATAGTTTTACACTTTTGGTTTTGTCTTCCATGATGGTTTTGATCTGATTCCAGTGGTCTCTGATTTTATGTGTTTCTTCCGATTTTTTAAACTTCTTTTCTATCTGATGTATAATTTCTTGGCTATTATTTCGAATCAATGTTTATTCGGTTAGTCGTTTTCTTTTTTAAGTTTGTGTTTTATATCTATATCACTCATTAATATGCTATGATCTAAAGGAATATCTGCTCCAGGTAGTGTTTTAGTTATATATCTTTACTGAATTTCGGCATCTTTCAATAATTGTTCCGATTTCTCATGCCCTCTTGTTTAGTGTCTGCTGGTGACTTCAAAGTGTATAAACGACGCTTGGTTAATTTGAAGAATGTATTTGTCACACATAAATTGTTCTCTACGCACGCAGAATTCTACAAAACTTTCTCCTCTGTCATGTTGATTTTGACGATGTATGACGTTGTCCAAGTCCGAAATTGCTTAGAATGTTTTTTTGTCTACTTTTTTCTTGAAGTTCCCCATTATTATAGTAATGTCTAGATGTCTCATTACATTCTTTATATCATTATAAAATGTCTCTATGCTATCTTCACTACTGCTGGCTCTGGGCGCATACACTTAGACCAGATTAATATCCACTGATCCACTGGCTTTGAGTTTAATTGAATCATCAAGTCCTTAGGTGAAACATAGCGATTGTAACCTACCAGATCTTTGAAATATCCTTTCACATAACTATTCTGGACGGAGTGTCTGGTAATGCCAACTCCTTGGACGGAGTGTCTGGTAATGCCAACTCCTTGGACATCAGATTTCCTTTATTTTATAATCTTCTGTCGAAAGACCTTGTCATTGGGCTAATGAAAGAGGATTAAGTCGTAGCCTTTTCTTCGTGCTAAGGCTTCTGCAATATTTCCCTTCCACAATAACTTGAAGCTTCGCTTTAGAGGGTCCTTTATTACCTCCCTATCACTCGTATCTTACCTGACTCTGGTCCTGGTCTTAGAAACATCGCTTCCTTAGGCTCAGCAACTCTAGCGGGGTTCTGTACTAGCCCCCACTTTTCGTTCACTAGCCAATTATACTCTGGACACTTAAGGCCTTGTACCCAGTCACTTTGAGGAAACACAATATTCCTCTTTCTCTTTGTTCCTGCATTCCTTAGCCTTGTGGCTAACTTTACCACACCGAAAACAAGAATCTGATTTATCTAGTTCCTTGCAAATAGCGTTATATCAACACATTCTCGATTTTCTCTTATGGTTTTCTATGTTTACAATTTTGTCTTCTTCTTATTTGAAATTTAAAAGAGGTCGGCGCAGAATGAAAAATTAGTTGGAATCGGCGATAATTAAAAACCATTTGCAGCAGATGAAAATGATCATTCGATGACATAATTCATTGAATTTGTGACTTTAATAAATTGGGTAAAGTGAAAAGTGCTCTACCTAGTGATTTTAATGGTCGCCAACTGGCAACTGGCAACTGCGTATTGGATTACACACATTCGATGTTAATTTGTCAAAGAGTTTTATTAACGATGTTATCTCTGAAAATACACACCCGTAAAATGGGATTTATTGCTTTATAAACGTCTTCATTTTAAGTCCCGAGTACGCTTACGTGTGAATTATGGAACGGAATATATTTACATACATACACCCATTGCATATCTTCATGTAGGGTCTCTATTTTAGGTTTTTGTTGCATATTATTTTAGTGCATTATACCTCAGTGATTTACAAAAAACTATATCTGTCAAAAATTGTCTACTAGTAAAGTATATTTCACGACTTTTCGACTGTTTTGGATTATCGGAACGCTTTGTACATTATGAGGGCGGTTTGTCAGCCGTTAAGTCCCATTTTACCTGTTTTCTTGGTAACTTAAAAGGCGACGTTAGGGTGAGATTAGGTAAAACGGGTAAAACGCGACGTAATCGCTGGCAAACCACCCTCATATGTACCTTCGCTTAGACACTCGACAGCCAATAGTCAACTCTACTGTACAGTGTAATCTCATTACTCATTGTAAATTAGTCATTTTAGAACTTACAGTAAACACTTACATATTAGTACAGTTAAAATTATTACACGATAAATATTAGGCAAGAAAAATTAAACTTTTTTCTACTTTTAAGGTCAAAAGAAGCAAGTTCATTAGCGGAATTATTTACTTAAAGCATCTCATTTTTGTTCACTTGGTCTTCACACAATGTTGCCAAATTGAATTTTGTTATATTCGGTTTAAATTTTCTAGCCGATTTCCGAGTCTACTATACTGAAAATATGAGACAAGTGCTACCCCGTCAAAATAGCCCCGTCAAAAAAGCCCCGACAAAATAGCCCCGACATAATATCCCGCACACAAAATAGCTCCGACAAAATAGCCTGCAGACAAAATAGCCGCGGAATAATAGCCCGCCGACAAAATAGCCCCGACAAAATAGCCCCGAAAAAAAAGCTTGGAAATGGTAATTATCCTCTATTCAGATGTTTATCTTAACCACATTAAATATAAATTGTCTTTTCAGAGAACTTGAGTCCTGTCTTTCCTGCCTCTTGGAAGTTTGAACATTTAAGTTAAGCGAAAATCAATGTTAATTTATGATATAAACATTTTTTTCTGTTTTCGGGCAACAGTAAAATGCATTTTAAATTAAATAAATTAAATACATTCTTCCTTTTTGTCAAATAATTTGAATTAAAAAAAAGTTTTTGGGCACCTTGTATAAATAATTATGTAATTGTTTATAAGAGGCTGTTTTAGCAGGTGCTATTTTAGCCGGGGCTGTTTTGACCGGGGCTATTTTGTGTGCGATCTATTTTGTCGGGGCTATTTTGTTTGCGGGCTATTTTGTCGAGGCTATTTTGTGTTGGGGCTATTTTGACGGGGCTTTTTTGACGGGGCTGTTTTGACCGGGCTGTTTTGACGGGTCACGGAGACAAGTACTTAATTCCTTCTTCCTTCTTCATAATCGGTCATCTTATTCGCACATTGTGCCAGCTTGAATTTTGAATGATTTCTTTTTAAACTGTCTTCATCTTTCTCTGTCCTCTGCAACTCTAAAGCAAAGGTTTAGTGGAGCTCCGACTTATTTTGTAATTTGGTCCACATGCCTTGTTGGTGATCTTCCCCAGGTTCTGGCTGCTTGCACAATCCTCAGCAATGTCACTTTCTTCAGACTATCTCTACGCACCGCATGACTAAATATGAATTTGTCGGTCACAATTCTTTCAGGCTGGCACTGGCACAAGTAATTTCTAAATTGAATTAAAAAATTCCTTTTATAATTTTTTTACAGTATTAATAAGAAGTTATTTATAGTAAATCCTTTTGATTAAATTCATGTGTACTGCACATATTACGCGGAAATGTTTGTTTGCCTAGAAAGACAGTTTCTTGTTAATAAGGTTAATAAGAAGTCGGTTGTGATGACGTATTCGTATTCAACGACCCCAAAAAACCCCTGTATAAGCTGTGTGCATCAATTTAGTGCCGAAATGACTTGAAACTCACAGAAGATGACGTGACCCTAGACACCAGGTGCTCCGGGTGTCGTTCTGATGGCATATTCGTTTTCAGCAACACCAGAAACCACCCGAGTAATTTGCTTCCATCAATATATTGCCGAAAACCGTCGAAACTCCAGAATATATCAACTTTAGCAGTGATACTGAGCAGCTGGTACTCCAGGGGTCACTTCATATGAAGTATTCGTGTTCAGCGACTCCAAAAAGCTCCAAGTAATCTGTTTGCATCAATTTAGAACCTATAACCCTTGAATCTCCAGATGACGTGCCTTAGCAGTGACCTTGGGCTCCACGTGCTCCAAAGGTCGGTTCTGATGTTGTAATCGTATTCAACAACCCCAAAAACCTCCGATTAACAAAATCTGGCCCTTAACATGCTTATTTTTACATGTTTATACACTTTTGGATGCATTATATGCACTTTGCAATGCAATTATGCATTTCCACCCATTTTTCTATAGTAGACTTTTTTCCAGGGCCCCCGCAAGGCAGAGCGGCGCCCGCGTGCGGCACATATTTTAGCGCCCTTTAAATCTACTACATCCACTTATAAAATAAATCTATAATTTGCTCTTGCTATATAGCTAATACTGCCAAACCAGATAATCTTTCCTCTACCATAGTAATCCTCAAAGATTTTTTATTTACTTTAATTTTGAAAATGATCTCTCACAGAAGCAACACAGAGTTAAAGTGAAAAGAATTCTTAATGAAATATTTGGTAAAGATGAAGCTAGATATTTTCAAATATCTATTGAAGATTATAGGACATTTTATAGACCAGTTTTCAACCATATTACACTAACCCTCTAGCGGGGGCGGACACAACCCCCAAAATCTTTAATGGAAAGGGGGGTTGAGTGATACCTCATTTTAAAGATCGTTCTATTACCTTTTCAAAAATACCACATACATTATATTTTTCTTCAGTAATTTTGGAAAAATCAAGTGAAACCGTACAGATATTAAATATCGAGTTCAGAACTCCAAAAATTTTTTTGTAGTATTGAACTCCAAATTGAATTTTTTTTGGGTGTTGAAGTATTTAGAGTGTTTTTTTGAATTATTTTTGGAAAAATCAAGTAAAACCGTAAAGATAAAGTATCGAGTTCAGAACTTGAAATATTTTTTAGAGTATTGAGTCAAAGATTTTTCCAAAAGTACAGAAAAGAAATATAAGGCATGTGGTATTTTTGAAAAGGTAATTGAATGACCTTCAAAATGAGGTATCACTCAACCCCCCTTTCAATTAAAGATTTTGGGGGTTGTGTCCGCCCACGCTATAGGGTTGATGTAATTTAGTTGAAAACTGGTCTACAAAATGTCCCCCTCACAAATAAATTTGACGTGTTTTTGCATATTTTAGATTTTCTATAGGGACCAAATTATAGGGGGTGGCGACTTTTCAAATTGACACACTGTATATGAAATTTGAATAGCTTTATAGCTATTATTCTACTCGACCATTTTGTATCACTTAGAGGTTTTAGATTTAATTCAGGAACATGAATTTTATAATATTCCTTCTATTTATGGAGGAAGAGAAACATACGTAAAATTCTTGTACAATATTAAAAAAGTTTACTATTTCATTTGACACTTTAGCAGCATCATTCACTACTTTTAAGCTATGTGCAGTGCGTGGAACAAAAAAAGCACGAGGGTAATTCTACCCTTATCATACACGCATATTTGCACCATTACCACACCACTTGACCTCTCGTGTCTTTTATACTTAAAGGCGTAGGAGCAAAATTTCGCGACATTGTGTTTTAAATGCATTAATTTTTTTCGAGTCCTTAGAAAAATAATAAGTATTTTTGAAAAATTTAAACGCAGAATAAAAGATTACGTTATTACCGAAGGCCGAAAGTCTCTTTGAATAACAAAAAAGTTTCCTTTATGAGATATTTGAAATTAAAAATAACACTAAATTTTCGCTTTTTTTTTCACCCCTGTAACTTATTCAAACAAAAATTATAGAAGTTTTCAGGGAATTTCGACCCTCGGTAATATTGCAATCTTTCATGCTGCGTTTACATTTTTCCAAAAATACTTATTAGTATTCCCGGGATTCGAAAAAAAAATGGATGCATTTAAAACACATTTGCGCCTATAAATTTAAATTGTGTAATGGTTCAACTTCAAAATTAAATAGCCCTTCCCCTGTAGTGTCAAATATTCGATAAAAAGCTAAAACATCCCTGGTATTTCAACTTTTTTAGAATTATCGTGTAATACTACATATCGCAAACTTAGGGTTGTTTGCTTTTTATGACAGGAATCTGGGATACAGTCCATAATTATTGAATAATATTTGGAACTATGCACCATATCGTTCTTATTAAATATTATTTTTTACTTTAGAAGACATTAATTCTATCATTTATGGATAGTGCAAAATAGGTATTCGGATATTATATTATTTCAAATATAAAATAATAGTAATAATTATTATTAACACCAAATATAAAATAAAATTTTAATTATTTTTTCAGTAATAACACAATATTTGATTTTTGAGATTTCTCTCGATGTTCATGAAAAAATTGAAATTAAAATTGTATAAAAAATCATTATCTCATTTAAAATAAATATTTTTTATTTGCCAAACTTTCGGTTTGGCGCCCTTTTGGGGTTGCGCCCGCGTGCGTCGCACGCGTTGCACGCCCGGTTACGGGGGCCTTGCTTTTTTCCTAACATCATCTTGAACAAAATGCAAAAAGTTGCAGGTATCTAGGTGCTGATTTATTCTAGCTGATTTATTCCGGTGTTTTTAGTACTAAATGCGCTGGTCTAATTTGGGGAATATGCAAAACTTACTACGGCAACTATATTAGAAGTAACGGCTACACTTCCCAGCAGTTTTGGGAGCATGGTAAGAAGCACTGAATACTGCTACTTATGCAATTTTGAGAAAAATGTGCGGAAATATCAATAATTAATAGAAGAATGTTGGATACGTGAAAATCGTATGGGAGCAATTAACCCAGTAATCATTTACAATCCTAATGAAGATACCTACTATAGTGATTGAGTATGGATTTAATTCTTGATTACGTTGTAATATGTTTTCATTTTGTCATTAAGAAAAAATTTGAGTATAACTGTTGTTATTTTATCAGCAAATGCTTACCACTACAAATTAGAAACAAAAAATTTGTAATATTGTTCTATTTTTGTCCTAATAATTGTAGATTTCTCTAAATGAATGTAAAATACAATATCAGTGAAATCCGTATTTTTCTTGTCTTAAAATAAACAAAAAATGTTTGTTTTGGTTAAAGGTCGCCTCATATTATAATGCACGTCGCGTTTTCGTCACGTAGCGTTTCGTTTTCGAAAAATATAATTTAATGGTTTTTAAATTGAACCATTCATATTGTGCGTATAAGACACGTAACGTAGCGTATAAGACACGTTACGTCTGCGTTCGGTTCATTCGAAAACAATATTTTTCGGATGTTGACAGATACGGGTCGTTTTCCCCTTGTTGTTTATGTAGGTATTTCTTTGAATTTGATACCGAGTATTTAGACCGGTCAGTATCGTCGCCCTCGCTAACGAAATTATTCCGATTCGATTTTTTGCACAAATTTACTCAAAGAGAGGTTCTTATAACATATCCACAGGGTGCCAGGCGGTGCCGTGGTCGAAAAATTGTTTAAACAATCTTTTTTAAACAAATTCACAAACATATTTTTTCATTCGAGCAATATTTTTTTTAGATAATTTGGGTAATTCTGAGCAAAAAAGGTTTCTTGTCATTTTTCTCTAAAATTGCGAAAAATCAAGGCTTAATAACTCGATTAAAAATTATTATTTCTTCTTCAAGGTCCTGAAGAGATTTTTGTCATTATTTTATTACAAAGCTGTTATTTTTAACTATTAACAATTACCGCTATAGTCCAACTGTATCGTCGCCCCCGTTAGCGAAATTAGATTTTTTTGCACAAACTTACTCAAAAAGAGGTCCTTATAACACATCAACAGGCTTCCGGGCGGTGCCGTGGTCTAAAAATTGTTTAAACAATTTTTGTTAAACAAATTCACAAAAATAATTTTTTATTAATAATTTAATTAAACCCAAATTAATAATAATTTGAGTTATTCTGGGCAAAAAGGTCTCTTGTGATTTTTCTCTAAAATTGATTGTTGTCGAGTTATATGGCCATTTCCGCATTTTTGCAAGATATGTTTTTTGCTAAGAATAACCCAAATTATCTAAAAAAAAAATCGTTCGTAATGAAAAAATTATTTTTGTGAATTTGTTTAATAAGAATTGTTAAAACAATTTTTTGACAACGGCACCGCCCGGCACCCTGTGGATGTGTTTGTTATAAGGACTCTTTTTGAGTAAGTTTGTGCAAAAACATTTAATCGAAATAGTTTCGCTAACGGGGGCGACGATACAGTTGGACTATAGCGCTAATTGTTAATAACTAAAAATAACAGCTTTGTAGTAAAATAATGACAAAAATCTCTTTGGGACCTTGAAGAAGGGGTTTGAAACTTGATTTGGTCACTTATTGAAATTCATAATAATACTTTTAATCGAGTTATTAAGCCTTGAAAATGGCCTTTTCGCATTTTTCAAATTTTTAATCGCATGTAACTCGACAACAATCAATTTTAGAGAAAAATGACAAGAGACCTTTTTTGCCCAGAATGACCCAGTTTATCTAAAAAGATATTGCTCGAAATGAAAAAAATATTTTTGTGAATTTGTTTAAAAAAATGTTTAAACAATTTTTCGACCACGGTACCGCCCGGCACCCTGTGGATATGTTATAAGGACTTCTTTTTGAGTAAGTTTGTTTAAAAATATCGAATCGGAATAATTTCGCTAGCCGGGGCGACGATACTGCCCGGTCTAATTTAAAAAGTAGTTTTCGAGGCAATTTGTCATGTAAACATGTGTTGTGACAATAAACACATCTGCACCACACCAAACTGAAACCAACGTAAACGTTCTATGTATGATAATGTGAATGGGCAGTCCGATTGACGGTCTGCAAACGCTACGTGCCGAAAACACGACGTGCATTATAATATGACGCGATCTTAAGTCTTTCCTCTAAAGTCACAAATTTGGTTTGTTCAACCTATACTCATTAATTCTCCAAAGCCATAAAAAGAAACACATGGCACCTCAAGCTGGTACCAGGTAATTTATGTTTGTTGTAAAATATTCAGTGAACATTCCATGTTGGCAAAATTGATATGTTAAGGGACTTATTCCTTTTAGTAATTTTTTTAGCTTTAGATTAACGATTAGATTTATGGATTAGAACAAAAAGCGTGAGAGAATTATAATATAGAAATAGTTTTGACTAAAAGTTGGAAATTAAGCAATTCATTAATAGCAAATAACATTACAACCCTATAAAAATGTGCCTAGAGCAACAGAAGCCATTGGACACAAAATTCGGGACCAGAGAAAACTCCTGTAGTAGTAGGATGAAGGAATAGGACGAGAAATAGAAAATAAAAGAGAGAAATAGTAAAATGTTTTGAATACAAATACGCTGAAAAATTCATATAACTACACGACAGTGGCAGATCCTGAATTTGGGAGGGGGGCTCGTGGATCTTAAGGGGTGATTTAATTACTTTTCACTGATGCAAGGTCACTTAGTCTTACCACCCCTAGGATAGATAGGTTTTCAAATATTTTTTGGATGGGCATACAATGTTTTTTGTTTGACGGCTCTCGTTTTTTCTTTTTTTAGGATTATTGAATTCATATTTATTTTCGTCTGGGAGTGGGGCTATGACCCCCCATGACACCCCCCCCTTGACCCGCCATTGTCTACACGAAGACACAAGCCAAAATGCGAAGAACGATATGTCATGTTCAGCCTAGTAAAGCCTAGTAAAGTCTAAAAAATGAAGCCTAGTAAAGTGAAATAATTGATGTAGTAAGTGAATAAGATTGGTGAAAAGTGAAATAATTGATATATCAAAGTATGAGGAAAATAATACTTTCATTTAAACTCCGTAAGGATATAAATAGTTGAAATCCAATAAATATACTTCTGAATACCTTTGTGGTCATGATGGAATGAACTCCTTTCATCTTCTTAGACTATTTATTTTTTAATTTTCCTCAGTTATTCTTTAACTTTTGGTTTTCCGTTTTCATTTGCTCCTTTTTGTTACTCATGGATGGCCTTGAAACTATTTTATATTAAAAACATAGCTTTAAACAAGAGAATAACATTTGAAAGTAAAAACCGTCTTTTCATTCAAAGAACATTTTGTATTTTTGAAATAAAATTTTCGTTTAAAGCTCTCAGACTCAGAGTATAAACATCAGATTCAGAAGATCCCCTAAAAAGATTAAATCGTAAGAATTCGACAGCGTACCTACCTACCACCACTAATGGTGACAAATTTCTTTCTTCGTGATTTAACGCCTTTGTCAACCATAGAAGACTTCCCAAAATTATCCACACTATTAAGCAAAGCATAAAAGCCAAACTCACCCCAAGGATATTCAGGCCAGGCCGTTCTTGCGAAGGTGCACATAAAAAGATTCTCTTGCATTTCAAATTAAATTGGGGTTAGTTGTTAGTAAATCGAGGTAAACTAGGAAGATATTAAAATGTATATTATATATACAGTATGTAGAGTAAGAAGCATGAAGCATAGAAATTCGGATTGGAGCTAAATGAAGACAAAACCAAATATATGATCATGGAAGAGGCAGAAGAAAAAAAGAGGAAGACTTTAGTGTGAGATCTGTAAGTGATAAAAATTATAGTTTTAAAAGGGTGAACAATTTTGAATACCTCGGTGTAGTATTCCATAAAAATGAAATGCACAATTGGAAGCTCGATGCAAGAATTATCAGAAACATTTATTACAATCCAACGTCCAAAATTAAAATAGAAGACAAGTTAACTGATAAAATTGCAATAGAACGAGGAGTACGACAGGGCTGTATTTTATCTCCACTACTATTCAATATTTACTCTGAATGGATTGGATATTTAAAGAAGCTTTAGACGGTTGTGCGAAGGGAGTATTAATAAATGGTGAATGGTTGAATAACATTACATATGCAGATGACACCATAGTTTTTGCCGATAATCTGAATGATTTACAGATATTAACAAATCGTATAACAGAAGTCAGCAACAGATACGGACTAGCTCTTAACATAAAGATAAAGAAGACCAAATTTATGACAATTAGTAAAAACCAATATTAAACGCTCAACTTACAGTCAACCTACAGAATATCGAAAGAGTTGAGCAGTTGAGCAATATACATATCTGGGTACGAATTTAAATAGCCAATGGGACTACTCAACAGAAATTAGACAGCGAATAATAAGAGCGAAAGCAGCATACGTTAGAATGAGACCCATTTTCAACAGTCGAGACATATCATTAAAAACAAAATACCGTCTGTTGAAATGCTACATATTCACAGTTCTGCTCTATGGAATGGAAGCGTGGACACTAACTGTTGCATCTACGAATCGGCTCGAAGCTTTCGAAATGTGGGGTTATAGGCGCATCTTACGTATATCCTGGGTTGACCGAATTACTAATGTGCAAGTCCTGCGTAGAATGGGGAAAGAGTGTGAAATTATCATAACCATCAAACAAAAAAATTAGAATATCTAGGACATGTAATGAGAAATCAAGAACGTTACGGCCTTCTCCAACTGATTCTCCAAGGGAAGGTAAATGGTAAAAGAGGATCGGAAAAAAGACGCATTTCCTGGCTTCAAAATTTATGAAAGTGGTATAACACGACTACCACTGAACTGTTCCGCGCTGCGGTAAACAAAGTCAAGATAGCCATGATGATCGCCAACATCCGGAACGGATAGGCACTTTAAGAAGAAAAAGATGCAAGAAGAGTACTTTGAGTATATAAAATAGTAGTTAGACCCACATGCCTACGAGGTATGGACACTGAAACTTCTTTTTTGTACTTATACCGGGTGGAAGAAAAGAAATGTTTTTCTTATGTTAAGTTTGAAACACCCTGTAGGGAGGAGGAGGTACAAATTTGAGTATATATCAGAATATTATTATAGACTTATGTTTTGTGAACATTTTGTTTTTTGAATATGCCTGATATCTTTAGATACAAAGAAAATAGACGGTTTTCCATTTTAACACGTGTTTTAACCGAAACAAAAGTTTAAGACACTCTGTAGGGAGGAAAAGGTAAAAAGGTGGTTACGCATCGATACTACGTTGTAGTCTCGTATTTTATAAACCTTTTATTTTTTAAATTTCTCCGAAATCTTTAATAACAAAAAAACTAGACGGTTTTACTATTTAATATGTGTTTTAACTGACGACTGCGATACGTGAGGAGGCCATGTCTTATCATACCACTAAAGATGAAATTATTTCCTATATATAGTGAGAAAGGAAAAGCGTGTCCAAAGAAAAAATATATGTGCAATGTACCTCCCGCTATTTAAAGAGCCTCCACGTAGACACCAAATCCGTACTTATTCTCAAGGAAATTCCACCCCAAAACATTAGAGAGCCGCCATTAAACAATCTCGTGTTTCTTATGTTGTGCTGTACATACCGTTTACCTGGTCGACAAATAACTCTTATAGGTGTCGATAAGAACTGTTTACGTTATGTGCCTTTCTGTTTTTAAAGTATTCAAAAGAGAGATTTCACAACAAAATGAGATTAAAAAAACAAAATGTTCACAAAACATAAGACTACAACAAGATTCCGATGTATACCCAGATTTGTACCTCGTCCTCCCTACAGGGTGTTTCAAACTTAACATAAGAAAAACATTTCTTTTCTTCCACCCGGTATAAGTACAAAAAAGAAGTTTGAGTAAATCTTTGCACAACTGTGTAAATACTAACGAAATACCTAAAATAATATAAAAAAATTAGCAGAATCCGTTAATCCGTTCACGAAAAAATGAACTCTGAAAATGAGCATACATTTTCTATATCCCTAACTTATGCCTCGCAGTGTAGTTAAGCTTATGATTGTATTGTATTAAAATGCCCCAGGTCTTATTAATAAATAAATAAAATAAAATAATTTTAAATACATAATACAAATTCTCAATGTAATAGTCTACAATTTTCGACACTTATTTTTAGCGACACTAATGTCCCCAAAAAACAACACCAATTATCGAGCTATCTGACACGTAATCCATAATTCTTATTACCACAACCCAATCACCAAAACTGGGAGTCACTCCCTAGCACCCAATAAATCTAGCCACTTTCCCCACACATATCCTCCCATCGAAATTTTGTCGTCGAAAAAAAAAGCCAAATACCCTTCAGAGTTCATCAATCAGATATATAATTCCGGGGCTGCTACACATAAAAAAGTGTTTATTTACAGTTGCTTAAGCAATGTATTGGTGTAGTAAAGGTACAATGGGTATAAGATATATTTAGAATTACCATATGGCTCATTTCCTCGAAATAAAAATAATTGAAGGTAAACAACGGGGTTGTCACTTCAGTATGATTTCCATGATTATTGTGACATATTTAGTTTTTTACTGTGCATATTCATGATGTAGTGATGTACCTATTACTTGCCAATAAATTAACTTCTGATAAAATTCAAATTTTAAAACTTAACGCCTAGGGCTGAAAGTTTAATTTTCCATTACAATTGCTATTCACATGTATTTATATTAAATACATTTAATATTACTTATAGTCTTTCCATACATTTGTAACCACTTCCTTCCATTTACTTTGCTTTCAATGCTTTGTCTTTTCAATTCTTAATATTACTTTTTTGTAAGCTTTCATAATAAGCACTCTGTTCTTTCATATTTTTCTTGGTCTAATCTTTCTTATTTTTTGTACTGGCTCTCGCGCTGGTACCATTTTTGGCATTCTTTATTTTTTATTCTTTCATTGTATCTCTCTATTTTTTTGGTTCGTTATATAGTTCTTCAAGTTCTTTATTATTTCTTTTTCTACATTGACCATCTATTTTCACACCTCCAATCCATATATCTTTGTATTGTTCTCTTCCATCTTTCTAAAAGATTTATTTTATATTTCTAATTTTTTTGAGCATCTATATTTCGCATGCATTATGTAGCTATAGTCCTGATAACTGTTTTGTAGACTCTAAAGTTGTGCTCATTACGAGGCGCCAAGCTTTACTCCGATCAATGTATCGTACCCATGTATCCAATACCAGGTAAAATATATGCAATATTTTAAATACTGTCGGCAAACGAACAACAAACACTGCATTGCTCACTACGGAGAGCAATGGATTGTATCCTCGCCTAGTATCTATTGTTGTCGTCCCACTTCGTGTTTACTCAGTGTTTGTTGTACGTTTGCCGCCAGAGTATTTAAAATATTGCATATATATTTTACCTGGTATTGGATACATGGGTACGATACATTGATCGGAGTAAGGCTTGGCGCCTCGTAATGAGTACAACTTTATAATTGTTTGTTTTTCTTGAGACATATTTGGAGTTCATTAATTATCGGAATGCTCCATACTTTTTGTTTTTTCTATTATTGCCTATATAATTTTACACCCAGGTTAGTCAATTCTGAAACTCTTTTGCATGTATTTACTCCTTCTACCTCCAATGTGAAATTGTCTTCTTTTTCTTTATCTATTTTTCCCATTATGAGGCCTCTTTTATTATATTGTTATTATATTAATCTTTTTAATTATTTATTACTTGTTAATAGTGTAAAGCCCGCACTTCACTCTCGCCGAAGTCGATCGAGGTTCAACAAGTACGAGAGTGGAGACGCCACCTTGTGTAACTTTGCCTGACTTCGTTCTACTTCCATTCTCTGTCGGTCTGGTCAAAGGGATCTTTGTCGGTATCGCACCTCTCTTTGTCGGTATCACACTTCCTCGCAGTGTGGCTTGCAGCATATTTTATTTTATATTCTAAATCCTGTTAACTTCTCCATCACAAAAATATAAAGGTTTGTAATGTTATACAGGGTATTTACAAAGTTATAACCAATTTTGTATGAAAATCGTAACAAGTTCAACTCATGTATAAATAAAAATAAGCATAACAGCAATGGTTTATTCATGCCATATTTTTTTATTTATTGTCAGAATTTTCAAGAATTATTGACATTGTTAATTTTCTTTATTTCAAATACAGAATGAGTCAAAACGCAAGTACATTATTTTCTCAGTAATTTTAAATAGAACACCCTGCATTTTATATTATTGAAAAGTACCATTACCGTACTTTAATTTTTATGTAACATTCCTAGTGTGACCAACTAGTCCGAAAAATCCGGGACATGGCCCGAATTACGAAGTCGTGTCCCGGCGTCCCAGACAAGGCTTCCGGGCCATCCGAATTTTCAATGCTTTGGTAAAATTATATTTTGAAATTTTGAATACGGTATTCTTCTAAGAATTCACATCAAATTGGATTGGTGAGACGAAAAAGTCGGCAATTTCTAGAGTGTACTTCTAATACCACATCCAAAACGTATGCATTTTATATCGTGGTGTTATACCTAGTTCTACGAAAAAACGGTGATTTTTTTTTCGTTTCTGTATTAATTATCGTCTTTTGAAAAAAAAAATGGCCCGATTTTCATTGAAAAGTCCCGGATTTTAGGTATTTTTTTCACCTTGTCCCGGATTCGACTGAATTGGAGTTGGTCACACTAAACATTCCCCATGTCTAAATTGATTAGTTTTCGAGATATTTTCATTTTTTAGAGCAAATTATTTTAGGTGTCTAAATTTATCTAAATTTTAAGTAAGCCATGACTGAATTGACAATTGAAGATTACCGATTATCAATCCGGTAATCAATGTAACACTGTAGCAAATAAAGAAATAAAAATAATTTATTAGTAATACATTTTACAAACAAAAACACAACCACTACATGCAACATTTTTGAAACAATTAAAAACTACTTTTTTATGTAAATGTAATAAATAAAGAAAGAAAATTAGTAATAAATTTTACAAAAAAACATACAAACCCAAAATACAACATTTTGTGAAAACAATTAAACACTACTTTTGTATGTAAATGTAACAATGTAACAAATAAAGAACGAAAAATAATTTATCAGTAATACATTTTACACAATACACAATACAAGGTGATTGATTAGTAGGGTAAAGCTCAATAGCTCCGTTATAGTAATAGATAGCAATAAAAGTTCATAACAAAAATTTTAGCCACCTTTGAGCTTCACATTACAAAATTAGTTAGAATGTTACAGGGTGTTCGATAACACAGTGGCAGACCTAACTTATGTTTTTTTAAATGGAACACCCTATATTTTATTTTATATTCGAAATCCTGTTAACTTCTCCATCACAAAAATATAAAGGTTTGTAATGTTGTACAGGGTATTTACAAAGTTATAACCAATTTTGTATGAAAATCGTAACAAGTTCAACTCACTGTATAAATAAAAATAAGCACAAGAGCAATGGTTTATTAATGCCATATTTTTTATTTATTGTCCAAATTTTTAAGAATTATTGATATTGCTAATTTTCTTTATATCAAATACAGGGTGAGTCAAAACGCAAGTACATTATTTTCTCAGTAATATTAAATGGAACACCCTGTATTTTATATCATTATTGAAAAGTAACATGAACGTACTTTAATTTTTATATAACATTCCCTATGCTCAAAATTAGTTTTCAAGATATTTTCATTTTTCAGAGCAAATTATTTTAGGTGTCTAAATTTATCTAAATTATAAGTAAGCCATGACTGAATTGACAATTGACGATTACTGATTATGAATCCGGTAATTAACGTAACAATGTAGCAAATAAAGAAATAAAAATAATTTATTAGTAATACGTTTTACAAAAAAACATTTACATTACATTACAATACATTTTACACAACATTTTTGAAACAACATGCAACATTTTTGAAACAATTAAAAACTACTTTTTCGTAAATGCAACAAATAAAGAAAGAAAATTAGTAATAATTTTTACAAAAAAACACACAAACACAAAATACAACATTTTGTGAAGACAATTAAACCCTACTTTTGTATGTAAATGTAACAATGTAACAAATAAAGAACGAAAAATAATTTATCAGTAATACATTTTGCAAAAAAACATGTTTGAAAAAATTAGAAGCTACTTTTAATAAAATATTTTTAATATTTAATTACATAAGGTGTTCAAAATTACCTCCTTACCCATTTATGCACTCCTACAAACGATCATTGAATGAGTACTTACTCTACGGAGCATTTGTAAAATACACATCGAATCGAAATACACTTTGTATTCTATTTTTCATCGCATCTCTTGTTGTTGGAGGTATTTTATAAACTTCATTATTAACGTAACCCCAAAAAAAATCAGTTCAGTTTATTAAATTCTGGTGATTTGGGTGGCCACGCTACTGGTCCATTGAAAAATGAAAATATTTCGAAAACTAATAAATTTAGACATAGAGAATGTTATCTAAAAATTAAAGTACGGTAATGGTACTTTTCAATAGTGATATAAAATACAGGGTGTTCCATTTAAAATTACTGAGAAAATAATGTACTTGCGTTTTGACTCACCCTGTATTTGATATAAAGAAAATTAGCAATATCAATCATTCTTGAAAATTTTGACAATACGTAAAAAAATATGGCATTAATAAATCATTGCTGTTTTGCTTATTTTTATTTATACAGGGAGTTGAACTTGTTACGATTTTCATATAAAATTGGTTATAACTTTGTAAATACCCTGCGTAACATAACAAACCTTTATATTTTTGTCATGGAGAAGTTACCAGGATTTCGAATTTAAAATAAAATATAGAGTATTCCATTTAAAAAAACTTAAGTTTGGTCTGTCACTGTGTTATCGAACACCCTGTAACATTCTAACTAATTTTGTAATGTGAAGCTCAAAGGTGGCTAAAATTTTTGTTGTTAACTTTTATTGCTATCTATTACTATAGCGGATCTATTAAGCTTTACCCCACTAATCAATCACTCTGTAGAAACGTAAACACTGACATTCGGTTCGTGATACCGCAAGAACACTTTAGGTCGTAGCTCAAGGACTAAACCATACCAAAACTGCAGCAGTTTTACACACTACATAATATGGTGTTCTAGGAATCTTTTATAAAACACGTTTTACAACAAAATATATTTTCGTCAAGGTATAACATACCGCATGACAGTGGTTAAGGGTTATCTGAAAAAATATCGACCGCATGAAAAATTTGTTAAAAAGAAATTGTAGGAAATCAAATTTGCAACAATTTAAGTCCTTACCATTTTTATCGAAAAGTCGAAAATGACGAACGATAAATACCTTAAATATATGAATTACTTTTCAGAGAGGTGTTCCTCAAATACTCCAATACCGTAACTTTTTCCATCAGTTTTAAAAACCAGTGATTTTTTATGGATTTCTCTATGTATAAAAACAGAAAAATTGCCATGGAATTTTTTTTTGTGTGTAGACTCACGTCATGAGTCATTAATCGAGGAGATTCGGGACAGAATTACAATAAAATTCATAAAAATAAAAGTGATACGGCGGACCAACTCCTAGTGCTACAACTGTTACGAGGCGCCTATTGTGTTTCTTTGGTATATTTCCCGTCCCTCAAAAGCATAACTAGTCTCATTAGATCGGCCAGATGTGAGCAACACAAAGAAAACTATGCAGGAGTCACACACAGAACGGAAGATTGCAAAGCGACCCCAAACCAGCGGTGGATGCGAGGAATATTTTTGTGGGTTACAATATTACCTATTTAAATCTAAATACAGCACTTAATGGCTTGAGGTGAGTATGTCAATACGATATAATTGATATCAATACGATATGTTTCACATAATATATCACATACGACAAACACATACCATATCATGGATTTTGGTCAAATTTCGCTAAGACAAAGAAGTATCGTCATATTGTACACAGTGGTGAGTGCCCTACTACCCGGCAAAATAACGCAAAAGGTGGAAAACATATTACATTGTGAGATAGTGAGATAGTACGACCTGGCTATTTGACTTCAGTCATAAATTATACGTATATCGTCGAAAACATTTTATTTTAATTTTCCATGCTATTATTTACGTTTATTTATGCAAATAAACGTCAAATAAACAATTCCAAACTAAAATTGTGGTTTATTAAAGCAGGTTGTGTAATGGTCGGTAGTTATCCCTGAGCGAGAATAGCTATTTGTATAACAAGGGAGGAAAGTGCTACTTTTCCTCCCGAGAATGAAGTTTACTGCCCGACGCGTAGCGGAGGGCAGTAATCATTCAAAGTATCATCAATCAGAATAACAATTTAGTGTTTTTACCATTCTGCGAAATACAGAGTGTTTTTAAAAAAACGTTAAAATGTATAGATACTTACGTAATAGAAAATAGATATTGTACAGGGCATCAATAAGTTATATTTCATGAATGAAATACCATGACGTCACTTTTACTTTTCCTCCCTAGGGAGGAAAATATTTTTCCTCCTTTGTTATACAAATAGCTATTACCTTTGTTGTATTTATCCCATATCAACTCCAAATTGTAGGTGAATAAGGGATTTTTCCTTATTCCGAGACGTTTATCTGGCCGAATACCCATGTAGGTGAAGGCCAATAGATCAAAGAAGACGACATACATAACCTAATAAAACTAGGTTAGGACGAATGACATACGTACAATTATGACTGAAGTCAACTAGCTCTTACTCTAACGTCTAAAGGTGGAAACTCTCGATATATGTTTTTCCACCTCTACTAGTTTCATCTCTTTTTATTTCACAACGCATTAAGTTTTCTCTCTTTTGTGTTATTTTGTCGGTTATGAGTGCGCTCAACACTATAATATACTGACTGGGTGTCTGGGTAGTTTTGGACAGTTTTGAGTTCACCATAACCGAATAATTAAAGTGCAGAAAAGATTAATAATACCAAACTTGAGCAAGTTGATAAAATCGTTTACCTTGGACAGCAACTAAATTGTACTAACGTAGAAAGTCACGACGAAATTAGATCTAGGATAGAGCAGACTAGAGCCGCTTTTAGAAGGATGTCCAAGGTGTTATGTAACAGAGACCTAAAATTGGCATTGAGGATCCGCCTACTTCGCTGCTACGTGTTCTCGGTCTTACTTTATGGTGTCGAGTCCTGGATTGTGAATAAAATCGATCTAAATCGCCTTGAGGCTTTCGAAATGTGGTGCTATAGAAGAATTTTAAAAGTTTCCTGGGTGGAAAAGATTCGAAACTCCACAATACTAGAACGTCTCAGCAAGACTACTGAGATCATAAAAAGCATCAAGCAGAGAAAGCTGGAGTACTTCGGACATGTAATGAGAGGTCCCAAATATAGGCTGCTATAAAATATTATACAAGGAAAAATAGCAGGCAAACGCAGTCCAGGACGAAGAAGAACCTCATGGTTGAAGAACTTGCGAGATTGGTATGGTGTTGATACAAGCATGCTATTTAGGGTGGCAGTGAATAAAATTAAGATAGCTATGATGGTAACCAACGTTCTGAAAGGACATGGTACATGAAGAAGAAGAAAGGACATCAAGATCTGCACATGTCAAAACCTTATACAAGGCAGAATGAAGGAGATGAAGGGAATGCATACGAAGACGGAGTTCGGGTTCATAAATGTTGTTGGTACCAGATTCTCAGTACAATCCAGAGATGCAGATGCAGAGACATCAATTGCGACTTATACGCATGTATGGGCATATCTAAAACATTAGAAATAGATCTTTTAGAATGATAGGAGAGGAAACAAAGAAGAATATATGGAGGTGTAAAAATAGATATTCAATGGAGAAGAAAAGGTAAGAAATATCTTGAAGAATTATATATATCGAACCAAAGCAATCAAAGCACAAAGAATACGATATTTAGAACACATTGAAAGAATGGGAAAGGAAGGAATACCGAAAATACCGAATAAATTATTAACCTGATATGAAATTAAAAGAATAAAATTTATGCAGTACCCAAAATTGTAGTATATTTTGACAAGAAACTTCAAAAACTATATTATGTTTATACGAATCTTTTTATAAATGACGACGTCACGAGTCGTCTATGGGGTCAGATTCACTCGGGTATTGGACATAAAAGAGAATTATCTACACTAGTTACAGAGCGTGGGGTCTTCGGATCTCCCCACTGCTATTCTCTATCAAAGGTGTTACATAGACATTTGGAGATGAATTGTGTCCAGAATTGTTCCTTATTAGCGAAGGCCAGTTGGTCAACATATCACTTACACAATGATAATTGCCGTCGGAGATGACTACAATGAGCACTATTATTCACTTGGAAATATTTGCTAAATTAAACTACATAAAAGAGTTAAATATTATGTTTATATGGGATTAAGCCAGAATTAATTGTAATTAAAATAAAATTTTTAACGTTTGAAGATTCGATTCAACTCCAGAAATCGTTTTCAAAAAAAAAATTTCAAAAATTCTGTAAAAATATATATCCAACAAGTTGTTTGTTATGTTTTTCAGAAATTGATGGTTGGAACACTTGGTTTTATTATAATTATCTTTACTGTCAAAGGACTTGCTTTATGTACGGTAGATTAAGAATGCGGATGGGAGAATGTTAAAAACCGATGTTTAAATAAAGCAATGATGGTAAGAGTAGAAAGTTACTAAACACAGAAAACCAACAAAGGATTGCTGTGGCAAATGATAAGTATGATATATGAGGAAAAAAGATGCCCAATGCATGGAGAGAGAGAGAAAGAGAGATAGTATCGTTGTATAAAAAAGGGGACATTCAGGATTGTAAAAACTATAGGTCAGTTTCGACCGAAAACGTTTTGTGATATTCCATAATCCATTTGCATAATTTTTAAAAGTTTTAATAAATTTATATACCAACATACAACATAAGTCTTTACTTCATTATTACGTTGTAAACTAAAGAGTTTCTCCTAGAGCCAAAAGATATTTTAATTTTTTACTAAGTATTTTAAGATATATTTAAAGTAAAATCAGAATGTATTTTATATCGCAATTTCTGTTTTCTGCAACAAAGAATGCAATTAATCATAAAAATATTAATACGTAATTTTATTGTAATTATTTTAATACTCTGCATTGCTGATAAACTGATATATTACCCCAGCAAGGCTCATATTTTAAGTTACAGATTTCGATCACGAATATCGTGCTGGGCTGGATGCAAACGTTGCAAACGAACTATTGCATAAAATTACTTACACACTACAATAAATGTAATGAAACTTTAAGAAATACGGATATTCGTAATATAAATATCGTGTAACAAATCAGCTAGATAACAATCTCAATTACACATCTATCCCTTCAACATAATTTAAAATTAATGGGATGGGAATGGTCTAAATGACAATTTCAAAGTGTACAGGTGTGCCTGCGTATATTATACTCATTCCACCTGGTGACTAATCGATTCCTAATCACTGTTTAAAAACTAGGGGAGGCAAATTGCGGAAAAAATCGTACTACACTTCTATTTAGAGGTGGGTTAGGACCGTTATGAAAAGCTGAACACGCGAAAAAACATTTCACTTTTTCTCAATACAAAATTTAAAAAAACATGATTAGCATCTAGTCCATTCTTTCACGGTTTTTACTCTAAATTTTAAAGAACCGCTTGGATTGACATGTAATTGGGCATACGTATAGCTTACATGTCAAAGAAAAAAAGTGATATTGTGCCGATGTGTGCTTTTGCCCTGGGGGTGACTTTCACCCCCTCTTAGAGGTGAAAAAATATATGTCCAAAATAAGTCCAGAAATGGGTAAACTGACTAATTTTAAGTAACTTTTGTTCTATAGAGTTTTTTCGCCAAGTCGACACTTTTCGAGTTATTTGCGAGTGAATATGTTCATTTTTCAACAAAATAACCACATTTTTAGACGGTTTTTCGCAAATAACTCAAAAAGTAAGTATTTTGTCGAAAAAAACGTTCTTAGCGAAAATATAGATTATAAAAGTAAAAAAAATGGTGTACGCGTTAGGTCTCTGGATCTCGTAGAACCAGAGTTATATCCAATGAAAAATAGATTCGTATTCACCAACTATCAAATAGAATATTTCGACGTGAAATGTCCAAAAAATTAAGCACTTTTTGGGGAAAACCCATTATAACTTTTTCAAAGTGTTGAACAAAAGCTTTATTTCTGTTTTTACAAAAAGTTTCTAGCATTAAATTTAAGCAACTTACGCTCAAAATAAAGTTGGTCCCGTTTGTTTTTGCAAAAAAAAAATCGGGAAGACCACCCCCTAATTAGCAACTTAGATGGAAATAATCGTTACCGCTCCACAAATTATTTTACTTATGTTATGTTTATATGATCTGTAAGTTTCATCGATTCAAAGTGCTTATTTTTGAAAAAATTTGGTTTCAAAGTAAAATTTTTAAAAATTTAAATTTTGAAAAATATGCTTTTTTTCAAAATAACTTAAAAATTATTAGAGATACCAAAAATCTAGAAATACAAAAAAAGTCAGATTTGCTTTTCTGAATATCATGTATTTTTTTGTTTTTCTGTTAGACAAAAATTGATTAAGATTTGGTGTTTCTAAATTTGCATACATTCATTTTCAGTGACTCGTTCAACCCCTTTTAACTACAGCCCTTTCAATAATAAGGACTTTGAACCGATGAAACTTACAGATCATATAAACAATATATACATGAGTCAAGAAACTTGTGAAGTCGTAACGATTAAGTTTATTTAAGATACTAATTAGGGGGTGATTTTCTCGATTTTTTTACCAAAACAAAAAGGGGCTAACTTTATTTTGAGCGTAACTTGTTTAATTTTGATGCTAGACATTTTTTTTATAAAACAAAAATTAAGCTTTTTAACACTTTAAATAAGTTGTAATGAGTTTTCCCCGAAATGTGCTTCATTTTTGGTTATTTCACGTTAAAGTATTCCATTTGGAATTTGACGAATATGAACCTATTTTTCATTAGCTATAACTCTGCTTCTACTAGGTGTAGAGACGTGACATATACACACTTTTTTAAAAATTTTTACATGCTATATTTTTGCTACGAATGATTTTTCGACAAAATACTTACTATTTGAGTTATTTGCGAAAAACCGTCTAAAAGCGTGGTTATTTTGTTGAAAAAATGAACATATTCACTGCCAAATAACTCGAAAAGTATTGACTTAGTGAAAAAACTCTATAGAACAAAAGTTACTTAAAATTAGCCAGTTTATCCATTTCCTGACTTTATTTGGACGAATATTTTTTCACCCCCAAGAGGGTGAAAACCACCCCCAGGGCAAAAGCACATATCGGCACAATATCACTTTTTTTCTTTGACTTGTTAGCTATGTGTATTATGCCAAATTTCATGTCAATCCAAGCGGTTCTTTAAAATTTAGAGATTTTGCAATATTTTACCGTTAAAGAACGGACTAATCGTTATATCGCATTAGATCTATTCGAATTAGAAATGAAAAGATAAAACGAAGAATGGCAGTAGGACAATACTCACAAGTACTCAGCTACATCGAAGAAAAACGTTTAATTTGGTATGGGCGTGTAAGAAGAGCAGATCATACAAGGTGGATATCAAAGATTTCAGTTTGGAGCTAGATAGGAAAGAGAAGAAGAGGTAGACCCCGAAGATCATGGAGAGATGAAGTGGACGAGGCCATGGAAAGACAAGACCTTAGAGATGGAACAGGAAGGACTGGATTGCAAGGAAGTTGGCTGAGGCTGAAAGAAGGAAGGAGACGACAGCTGTAAAAATCCTTCTATAGATAGAGGTAGGCAATCGTTATACAATTTCTAACCAACATAATCTTTTGCAAAGTAAATACCTTGACCATTAGATTTAAAGTAAATAGCACATTTGAAATGTCTAAGTATGTATGTATGTATGTATGTATGTATGTATGTATGTATGTATGTATGTATGTATGTATGTATGTATGTATCGGTTTTAGAACGTCTTTTGACGTTGTCCGATGCCTAACTTCCACGTCCTATCATCCCATTGGGCATCTCTAAGATCCCTTGTACTCATTGCTTTGGTTACCCCTTCTTTCCATGTCTTTTTGGGTCTTCCTCGTTTTTTTGCGGTTTAGTGGCTGATCACTGCATGATCTTTTTGGGCAATCTTGTGTCATCCATTCTTTGAACATGACCATACCAAATCAACTGTTTCCTCTCAATGTCTGTTGTTAAGTAACCATCTATTCCAATTCGTCGTCTTACTTCCTCATTTCGAACTCTTTCCCTATGGGATATACCTAACGATCTTCTAAACACATCCATTTCTACAGCTTCTAATTTTTTCCTGTTGTTCTCGGTTATTCTCCAAGTTTCTGCTCCGTAAAGTAGGCTGCTTTTAATAAGTGTTTCATAAAGTGTTTCATAGATATTGTATTTTCGCTGTATTCCTATTTCGGAGCTCCAAAGTATTCCATTTAGGCAGCCAATTGTTCTTCTAGCTTGTGTTACTCTTTTCTTTAATTCCTCATCGTATTTTCCCGTTCTATCGAAGATTACTCCCAGGTACGTGTATTCGCTACAGGATGTGATTTGTTCATTATCCTCTAGTTCGATATTGGATAACTCAGCTCCTATGGGTAGGTATTTAGTTTTTTCCACATTAATTTCCAAGCCCCACTGTTCATATTCCTCCTTTAGTTTTCTTGCCATATACTGTAGGTCATCTTTATCATTAGCTATGATGACTTGGTCATCAGTAAATTGTAAGGTATATAAACAAACCTCTCCGAGGTCTATACCCATACCGTGGCATTTACGTTTCCACTGGTGTAGTGCTTTTGCAACATATATCTTGAACAAAGTTGGTGAAATACAACAGCCCTGGCGCAGACCCTTGTTAACTATGAACTTTTTAGATAGTGTGTTGCCAATTTTTACTTGTGATGTAGAATTTTCATATAGATTTTTTAAGGCTTTGACTAGAGTGTAGCTGATGTTAGTTTCTTGTAGTGATTTCCACAATTTAGTCACAAATGTCTAAGTTCATGGTCTAAAATCTGTAGGCCTAAGATAATGCTTTTATTGTATTTATGTACATTTTTATTGTAAGTACATTGAGTATTTGATTTTTTCGTAATCTTTCAACTCTTATATTATATTCATCATAATTCATCGTCGAGCCTTCTGCGTCCCAAGTTAAACAGTAGTTTAGACTTATGTGGCCCAGTAGGACTTCTTTAACATGGAAGACAGCTTGCTTAAAAAAGTACTATAAGATGATGGTGGTTCAGAGAAGAGAACACAATTGATTATTCCAAAAAGCAGAATAGCCGAAGTATTTCGTCAGTTACACGACAGTCCATCAGGAGATCAGGAGGGCATTTTGGATTATAAAAACCCATTCAGAGAATTCGGGAACGGTTTTATTGGATGGATATTTCCGACGATGTAAAGGACTGGTTTACGAAATGTAATACCTATGCTACGAGTAACGGACTTTACCGGAAAAGAAAGGCTCCTATGAGACAGTTAGAAGTTAGTTTGAAAGAATAGCTTTGGATATTGCCAGGCCATTTCCAGAAAGTGAAAATGGATGTAAGCATAGGTTGGTCGTAATGGATTATTCACAAAATGGGTCGAGATCTGCGCAATTCCGACCAGAAGGCCGCCATTATTGCAGATGCGTTGGTTAAAGAGTACATCAGCCGATTTGTAGTACCTTTGGAGATCCATAGTGACCAAGGAAGGAACTTCGAGAGCGATCTATTTCAGGGAATCTGCGATAGACTAGGCTTGAAAAAAATAAGGACTACGGCCTATAACGCGCAATTGTATGGAATGGAAGAGACAGTTGGCAAGTATTTGACAAAGATGGTGTCAAATCCCCAGCGATACTGGGACTAGAACCTCCCGTTCTTCACAATGGCCTACAGATCCGCTGTTAATGAATCAATGGGCCAAAACCAAGCTTAAGTACTATTTGGACACAAGATGCGACTATCTTTTGACCTAGAGTTTAGATGTCGACCTGGAAAAGGTGTAGCTGGTGAAGATTATTTGTACGAATTGCGAAGAAAAATGGACGATATACACGAATCGCTAGTGACCTAATGAAGAAACAGTATGATACAGATCTAGCTCTATTATCCAAAGAAACCATAGGGCTGTTCTCTCAAGTTTCAGCAGTTCTGGGAAAGTCCGTACCTTGTTACGGAGAAGATTAATGATGTCGTCTACAGAATAAGTAAGATTTCGAGGAGAAATTCCATAATAGTACACGATAACTGTTTGACGCCATTCGAAGGAGACAAGTAAACCAAGTCCCAGAGTTACTTGACGTCATGTTTGAGGACTTTATAGAGGTATCGGTAAAGCAAGACATGTTGTTACCACTGAAGAAAAGCAAGATGATACTACTCGTACTTCCAGATGCCTACTTACTGACCCATACCATACCGGCCAGTATTAAAGACGCACAAGGGCTGGCTTCAGTCTTTCAAGGGAATTTAGGACGAGTTGCAGAACTTCAATGTTAACTGCCAGCTCTCGGTAAAGCTTTGAAACTTCAAGAATCATCACGTTACCCTTTCTATCTGATAACAAAAGACAATGCCCATGACCAACACACCTACCAAGATATATGGGAACCTTACTTCAATTTAGGGAGCATGTGCTGGAGTTTAACGTGCAAAAGTTATCCGTGCCAAAGCTAGAACACCGCCAATTGGATTGGAGGGTTGTCTGAAATATGGTGGAAGAAATCTTTAAAGACAACGAAGTCCAGTTACTAGTCCCTTGTCACTTTTATACAACCGGGAGTTGCAAAAAGGATCCAGTTTCCGATTCCAATCCCTACAAGGTTCCAAGAGGAACCATCTCTGAAGGAGGGGCAATGTTACGATAGCCAACCGCACGTGTTTTTACCTGCTGCTCCTGATCATCTCTAGCCACTATCTACCATTATCATCATCACGTAGCGCTACAACCCTGGGTGGGTCCTAGCTGACTGTATAACTGTCTTCCAATTTGTTCGGTCTTCCATCAACCTGGAATGTTCCAATGGAATGTTCATTATCTCTCCATCGCATTCTGGGACGTCCGAGTGATCTTTTGCCTGTAGGAATCTCCTCCCATACCAGTCTTACAAGTCTCTCGTTATGAAGTCTGTGCCCGCCCGTGGCCTGCCCATCTTAGTCGCTATGATTTAATTGATGGACAATATCGGTGTCATTGTAGAGTGCTTTTAATTCGATTTTGGTTCTGATCCTATACTGGTTTGTGTTAATGTCGTGGTGAGGTCCGAATCTACCATTATCGAAGAGTGTAAAATAGTGTTAGTATAAATAAATTAAAAATAAATGAAAATATCAACTAAATAAAATTAATTCATCGGAATCTAGATCACTAGGTATGGTACAAACTAAATGTCGACAACTTCGCATTTCTGGTATATCTCTACGGTTATTTTTATCTCCGCAAAATATTATCGTTACTCAAAACTCACAACAAAAACACCACACCTCAATACTAATACACCAGGTAATAAAAAGCTAATATGTTGCTCCCTATTTTATATAATATGTAGGTATATAAATAAGGCGACAGGGTGAATATATAAAAGGTATTAAAGACGTTCACACTTTAGCTAGGGTCTTTTTATTAAACGCTTGGATGAAATACTCACACTTATTTTAGGTTTCTCTCCCTTAGATAATAATAATTGGTGACAGTATTTACTGCCTCATTGCCTTATATCTGTGGGTAGGTGTACATTTAATGTGCTGTTCTTACCTTTTTAATACAAAAAACTTAAGTTTTATTACACAAGACTGAAGCCCGAAAGTGTTTAGTTGCATTTTCAATATAAAGGAATAATTTAAAAAGAATTTGAAGCTATACAGGGTGTTCAGAAACTTTACCGACAAACGAATACAGGAGATTCCTCAGATAATTTTAAGACAATCTAACCCAATTCCCTTAGTCCGAAAACGCTTCCTAAGGGAGCTAGAGCTATTTAAAGATGGCGTCTGGTATTTAGTTTTCCTTAAATACCTCCGGAACGCTTCTATTTAGAAAAACAAAAATTGAAAAGATTTTATCCATTGCGAATTTCTAGTATCGGTCATAGGCGTCCGTTTTGGGTAGGACAACGGTTACTTTATCGCATAACTTTTTTCTCTTTAATTTTTAAGCATGTTTGACTCTGGATTATTAAATTGTGAGGTATTCTTGTACTAAAAGGTACTCTTGTTTTAAGTCGATAGGATACACTGTTTTCTAAAATTTTTCGTTTTTTTTTAAATTTTAAGCTATTTAGAAAAACGAAAACTTGTACGTTTAATTATATTGCAGAGATGAATAGATTTCATTAATTGCGAATTTCTAGTACCGGTCATATGCGTCGGTTTTGGGTAGGTCAACGGTTATTTTATCGCATAACTTTTTTATCTTTAATTTTTAAGCGTTCTGACACTAGATTATTAAATTATGAGGTATTCTAGTAGTAAAAGTTACTTTTGCTTTAAGTTGGTTAAATACACCGTTTTTTTGAAATATTTTTTAATTTTATTTCAAATTCAAGAGACGAAAAATGTTCAAATCGATTTTTCTAGAAATCGGTGTGTCCTACCGACTTAAATCAAGAGTACCTTTTAGTACTAGAATACCTCATAATTTAATAATCCAAAGCAAAACATGCTTAAAATAAAAAGACAAAAAAAGTTATGCGATAAAATAACCGTTGCCCTACCCAAAACGGACGCCTATGACCGGTACTATAAATTCGCAATGGACGGAATCGATTTATCTCTGGAAGATAAATAAGCGTAGCAATTTTCGTTTTCCTAACTAGAACCGTTCTGGAGGTATTTAAGAAAAACTAATTACCAGACGCCTTCTTTAAATAGCTCCCCCAGGAAGCATTTTCGGACTAGGTGAATTTGGTTAAATTGTCTTATAATTACCTGATTAGTCTCCTATCTTCGTTTGTCGGTAGAGTTTCTGTACACCCTGTTTTTCGGAGAAATAAAACCTTTAATGAGACAAAGTTTCTGGTTAGGCCTATTAGTGGTTTCTATTACTTGCAAACCAAGCGAATGGTGAATAAAAGAAGACACGAGGAGGTCTAAATTTGCACCTAATTCACTAGTTCACTACCTATTCATCATGGTCAAATTCCAACGAAAACACTTGGTTCCGGTACTCAGTTAGGAGTAAAACTAGTTAACACAAAAATAATTTCAAAAAATGTATTTACGTTACATGATTGTTTCTATATAAACCTACCTATCTTACTAAAAATCTATCCTTTATTGGGCATATTAATGTTACAAGATTTTAAATCTTTAACTACTTACGCACTTCTTTAACTACTTACATACTTACTATTAGTTGATTCAAATCGTTGCATATACCTGAAACAAAGATCACAATTAATATTTTATATAAACGTTTACTACTCTGGGCTAATTAGCAAAATTCATGGAAAAGTTATTTACCAGCAATTTTATTGCTGGAAGAATTATAAGATCCTATATATTAATAATATAGGTATGCAAAGTCCGCAGATAGTGTGCTACTTTTTTTATAAACAAAATGGCGCCGTCAAATCGTATTTTTTTCCATTATTGCTCGATAACTCCGAAGATTTTAAATTTACAACAAAAATACCCAAATAAAAATTCACCACAATTAAATTCTGCATAGAGATATGTTTTTCACTATTTGCTCCGATGATAATTTTCCTAGGAAAAGGCGGGTTTTCCTAACAAAAACTCTAATTTTCAAATAAAGTTTTAGGTAAGTAATTATTAATCAATAATTAAATAACTTAGTGACATTAAAGCTTTCTTGGTATATATTATAATTCCAGAAGCCGGTGAAAATTAAACGAATATTTTAACAACAATTCAATTGTTAATTAACAATTTACGATCGCAATAATAACCAAAATAATCATGATACATTGATCAAACTTATAAAGATTATAAAGATGAGATGCTTATTTAATATTTTATCGACAAAATATAAATTCTTCTTTTTTTTGCATAATCTTTAAATTTTGAAAAAAAAAATAGTTATAATACGCTGGTCTAATTAGTATACAAAGAAAGGTTATTTACTAGCAATTTTATTGCTTTAATAGAATTATAAGATCCTATATATTATTAATATAGGTAAGCAAAGTCCACAGATAGTGTGCTACTTTTTTTATAAACAAAATGGCGCCGACAAATCGTATTTTTTTCAATTATTGCTCTATAACTCCGAAGATTTTAACTTTACACCAAAAACACTCAAATAAAAATTCACCCCAATTTAATTCTACATAGAGGCATGTTTTTCCCGATTTGCTCCGACGAAAATTTTCCTCGGAAAATGTGGGTTTTCCCAACAAAATCTCGAATTTTCAAATAAATTTTTTGGGCCAGTAATTATTTATTAATAATTATATAGCTTGGTGAGATAAAAGCTTTCTTGGTATAGATTATAAATTCAGAAGCCCGTGAAAATGAAACGAATATTTTAGCAACAATTCAATTGTTAATTAACAATTTACAGTCGCAATAACAACCAAAATAATCATGAGACATTGATCAAACTTAGAAAGATTATAAAGGTGTGATGCCTATTTAATATTTTGTCGACAAAATATAAATTTTTCATTTTTTTGCATAATCTTTAAATGTTTAAAAAAATTGTTATAAACAAATTAACATTTCTTAGAAATTGTTTATTATATTCTAATTTTAAAAAATACTTAAAATGCGTATTTCATAGGTCTTGAAAATGAATGTTTTAAAAATTTTTTCCAACCATTTGCAAAAAAGTTATGAAACAGCAAAATAAATATACGATTTCTCCATTGTTTATAATTTGTTTTAATTGTTTCAAAGCTTAAAAGTGAGTCTATGGTACAATCTAATTACTCACAAAGAATGTCAAAAATTAGTGCAATGGTTATATTTTAATCAAAGATTAAAAATACTTTTTTTTTGTAATTTTTAGCGCGAAAGTAGGCTTGATACAGAGCCGGAGATAAAATGTTCACTCGAAGCGACTGACACGCTTAAACTCGCGCGAGTTGTGTATGTGGGCGGGTAGCTACGGTACTGTATTATTCTACTTTCGCGCGTGTAAATTACAAAAAAATATATTTATAATCTTTAATTACAATGTAACCGTTAAACTGATAATCTATATTTTTTATAAATAATTAGCTTGTAGTTTAAACTCACTTCTCCGCTTTGAAAGAATTAAAAAGAATTATAAACACCTTAGTAATCGTATGTTTACTTTGCTGTTTCATAACTTTTTTTCAAATGGTTACAAAAAAGTTTTAAATCATTCATTTTCAAGATATCTGAAATGCGCATTTTAGCTATTTTTTAAAATTATAATATAATAAAAACTTTCTGAGAAACGTTAATTTGTTTATATCTATTTTTTTTAAACATTTAAAGATTATGCCAAAAAATAAAAAATTGATATTTTGTCGACAACATGTTAAATAGGCATCTCATCTTTATAAGATTTCAAAGTTTGATCAGTGTATCTTAATTATTTTGGTTATTATTGCGACCGTAAATAATTAATTAACAATTGAATTGTTGCTAAAATATTCGTTTAATTTTCACCAGCTTCTGGAACTATAATCTAAACCAAGAAGGCTTTTAAGTCACCAAATTATTTAATTATTGGTAAATAATTACTTATCTAAATCTAAAACTTTATTTGAAAATTAAAGATTTTGTTGGGAAAACCCGCATTTTCCGAGGAAAATTTTCGTCGGAGCAGATCGGGAAAAACACGTCTCTATGTAGAATTTAATCACGGTAAATTTTTATTTTGAGTGTTTTTGTTGTAAAGTTAAAATCTTCGGAGTTATAGAGGAATATTTGAAAAAAACACGATTTTCGGGCGCCATTTTGTTTATAAAAAAAGTAGCACACTATCTGAGGACTTTGCATACCTATATTATTAATATATAGGATCTTATAATTCGATTCCAGCAATAAAATTGCTGGTAAATAACTTTTCCCAAAAATGGCCTATTCTCCGATAATCAGCCCAGACTATACCTTGTAATATCTATTTTACGAATTTGCAACTGTTTTGGATTATCGCTAGACACTCGACATCCACTGGTCTACTAGTGCAGCGGTTCTCAACCTTTTTTACTCAGCGACGCACTAACGTACTCCTTACAGATTCGCGACACCCTTATAATATGTACAAATTTTTGCTAGTGGTAGGTAAGTACAGTAAACAAGATCTCCCGCTTTGCGCAACTATTCATAACGCAAGTTATGTCGGTTAAATTTTAAAAACAGTTAGAGAGGAAACAATTACAGATTGGCACTTTATTGATTGGTATAACGTGGTATATACCTAATAGTTAAAAAAATGGTTGAATGCATGATTGGTATATTATAATAAGTAAAAAAATATAAATAAAAATATCGTATTCGTAAATCTCGCGACACACCTGATAGGTTCTTCCGGCACACCAGTGTGTCGCGACACGGTGGTTGAGAACCGCTGTACTAGTGTACTCTACTGTACAACACAGGAAGAACAAAAGTAAATTCCAGTAAATAAAGACCCAGCACATCTCAAAGGCTTCCAAGAGTTTAAGCATACCATCGCTGAGTCCACGTTTCCACTCCATACAGTAGGACTGGAAATATATAGCAATATATCATTCGAACGCGAAGGTTAATACTAAAATTGTGGCTGCAAAGCAAGTATCTCAATTTGACAAAGGTAGATCGGACTTGTTCTATTCGGCTTTTAAGTTCGGAGGTTGGATACCAGTTCTCATTGATATTACTGCCGAGTTTCTCTACCATGTTCAGTGTGGCATCTGCGACTTTTATACCGTCATCCTGTATATAATTTTGTTTGCGAACTATTAATTTGGTAATTAATTACAATTGCCCAAAAACCAGGAGCAAAAGTTTGTGAAGACTATAGGACCATTAGCCTAATGAGCCATATGTTGAAGCTGTTTTTAAAAGTCATCCACAAAAGAATTTACCGGACATGCGAGGAACAAATTGCTCAGCTGTCGCTGTCAGCTGTGATGTTTTTGCATGCCTAATTGACTACAAGAAGTCTTTCGATAGTCAAGCATGAACAAATGATGGAAGTACTGAAGAGGACAGGGATTGACGGAAGAGACCTAAAAATAATAGCTAACCTGTATTGAAATCAATCAGCGGTGCTCCGAATAGATGGAGAATAAACAGATCAGGACCAAATCTGATATTCAATCTATAGTCAGAGCACATTTTTCAAGAGGCTCTATAAGATATTGGTAAAGGCATCTCAATAAATGGAGTCAACAAGCTCATTAGCTGCGATATGCAGATGATACAATAGTGTTCAAAATAACGGAAACAAGTAGAACATATGGACTGGATATAAACATCAGCAAAACCAAGCTAATGATCATCAGCAAGGAAAACATAATTGGAGCAAATCTGTTGTGAACCAAATGAGAATTGAACGTGCCTCACAATACAACTACTTGGGAACTATAATCAATGAGTCGTTAGACAATACCAACGAGATTAGATGTCGCATCGGAAAGCCAAAAAGTACATTCTTGACTATGAGCTCTGTGTTCAAGAGCCATGATCTCACCCTAAAAACAAAAATAAGGCTCCTTAAATGTTACGTGTACTCAGTGCTTCTATACGGAGTAGAAAGGTGGACATTGCGAAGGCGGAAACTCTATCAAAACTTCAGGCTTTTGAGCTATGGTTGTACAGAACGATCCTGAAGATACCATGGACAGACAAAGTCACCAATGAAGGAGTGCTACGGAGGATGAACACAACCACAGATTTTGTCAACATCGTGAAGGACTGCAGTACTTGGGACATATAATGAGAAATCAAGGCAGATACGAGCTGCTCCAATGTATTTTGCAAGGTAAAATTGAAGGAAAAGGGCCCCAGGACGAAGAAGAATATCCTGGCTTGCTAACCTGAGAGCATGGTATTGAAACACCTCAACACAACTATTCCGTATAGTAATCAACAAAGTCATCATAGCCAGAATGATCGCCAACGTTCGGAACAGACAGGCACCCTAAGAAGAAGAATATAATCACAAATTTTAAAATAAGACATCACCCAAATAAACCAATATAATTAATGAATGCTCCAACTGAGAGTTCACCCCTGTTCCTGTAATTTACCAAAAATTCCCACATGCAAAAAAGTAATTTTGTCATGAATTCCCATTACTCTATTGTCTAAACGGTGATATATATTCCACAAATTTATCGCAGACCAAACACAAATATACAAGAAAGAAAAAAAACCAAACAGGAAAGTAAAAATGCAGAAAATGTCGAGCATGGAATTCTGAAAATACGACAAATTTTGTTCGTTTCGTTTGGTCTAACTTAATTAAAAATAGTGATTAATACACGTTTTGGTGTATGATTAATTACGGAACAGATGCTTAAAAAAAGCGTGTCGTTGTACGAAGAAGAGTTCGACTACGAGCTACGAGCTACGAGGATTCGGTGTATCAAGTACCTATTTGGAAATTTATTACCGACGAAGTAATTTTCGAAAATTATTTTATGATGTAGTACAGTTAATTTAGGAAATTAGCTGTGTGTATTTGTATATTGTTTATTAATAAAAAATCTTTTTTTAACGCGTCCTATAAGAAATAGGTCAGTAATCAGAGATTTTACCTCTATAGGGAAGTGCAATTAGAACGAAAACATGCATTGTTTCGGAAAAATTCAAACAAGCTTATATTTTTCTAAAACTTTTTTTTGTTAGTTTATATACATGTTAAAGCAAAAAGTTCTACTCGCAGATTTGGCCGATAATTGTTTATTAATTGTTTAAACAATAACAATTGTTTTGTATTAATAATTTTAAAAATATAGTTAAATTCATCATTTTACTTTGATCAAATATGTTTCTATTTTGTTTTTGATTATGCTGAATCCGAATATGGCATTGCAATTTGAAAATTCTTACACAGAAGCTCTTATACAGTATGTCTGCGTAGCTAGGAACCACAGGAAAAACATATTTATTATCAATTATACGAAAAAAAGTTATTTTTCAGAAAATGCTCTGTGTAGTCAAAAATCTAAAACTCAACCATCAGATATCAAATTTTATCAATTTTTATCCGAGTTATGTCAAAAATATGAATTTCGTTAAAGAGTAAAGTACCTTTATATTTCAGAATATCAAAAAATGCCATTATGAAAAGGTGTTTGAAATCAGAAACTATGTCTAAATATACAATTACGTCATTCTAATCGAAAAAGAAAATTCAATTTTTTCTCAAATTACGGATACTCATCATCTTTTTATTACAATTATGATAACTATGTTATTATCACTTTTACGAAAAAAAGTTATTCTTCATAAAATGCTCTCCCTGGTCTAAAATCTAAGATACAACCATCAGATATTAAACTTTTTTAATTTTATACGAGGTATGTAAAAAATATGAATTTTTCTTAAGAGTTAAGTGCCTTTATTATTCACAATATTTTAATTAGAAGGATGTAATTGAACACTAAAACAATTTCTTTAATTCCAAACAACTTTTCTTAATAACAATTTTCGATATTGTGAAATTTAACGATACTTTACTCTTGAGTGAAATTCATACTTTTTGACATACCTCGTATAAAATTCATTAAATTTGATATTTGATAACTGCATCTTAGATTATATACGATGCAGAGTATTTTATAAGGAATATCTTTTTTTCGTAAAACTGATAATAAAAAAGATATCAATAGGTTCCAAGTTACGCAGACATACTGTATAAGGGCTAAAAAAAATTTTTTGCTGAACATTTGTTATTGTTGAAGTTTATTATTAAATGTATTTTAGGTAAGTTTTCCAGAAAAAAGTTTTGATCACTTTATATAAACATTTTGTAGCTGGTAATTTTCGGTTTTTGTATTACATTTTTGTTATCTTTCTTAATTTTCTCAAAAAGAAATAGTCTATTTCACTTCTAGAGTAAAATAATTCAGTGCATTTTAAAGACTACATTCTTAGCTTTAAAAAAGCACTTATAAAACTGTAATAGATCTGTTCAAACTTGAGTAATACCGTCTTAAATTGGTGGTAATTCTATAAAACTACGAAGATTTCAAAAATTACATTTTTTAAGACGTCATATCATTTGAATTAAATTTTTGAGATTTTTTTGGAATAAAACATCATTTAGTACGATGCTTGAAAGGTAAGTTGTGCAAAATTGAGGGTTTTATAAGAAAAATTGTATTAGTTACACTATTATTGTATTAGTTATTAAAAAGGTCGGAAAAGACAACAGCGTGCCATCAACATCTAAGGTACAAGAACTATTTCCTTCCCTACCGAATAAGGGCAGGGAAGAGACAATGGAAACAAGCGAAATTGATAATATCCTTATCACCGAACAAAACAATCAAGAAAGCACTATAAACAGGTCCAAACCAAAACCACCCGTCATAAAACTACAAACAGTAAACGAAACAGGAACAATATTGAAAATTGCTGAAACTCAAAAGATATACACAGACAATAAAATCTCCAAAAACGGAAGAGAAACACTCATTCAAACAAAATGCCCTGAAGATTATAGAAAATTTACCCATATCTTGGAAGATTATAACAAAGAAATCAAAATTCAGTGGATCGCCTTCCCATTAGACGAAGATATCAAGCCCAAAATGGTTATTAGAGGACTTCCCTCAAATACAAAATCTATAGATATACAAACGGAACTATTAAATAAACATGAAATAAATACAATTAACGTAACAAACATGAAGTCTAGGAAGGCAGACAAAAAATCTCTGCCAATGTTTATAATTACAGTGGAAAAAGAAGACGTATCCAAAGCCAAGAAAATTACCAACCTTATGTACATGAGAGTAGTAATAGAAGATCTAAGAAAGAGCAACGGACCAACTCAATGTTTTAATTGCCAGGGCTTCCACCACGCCCAAAATGCATGCTTCAAAGACGCTAGGTGCGTAAAGTGCGGAGAAAATCACAAGAGTAAATTCTGCCAAATTCCAGCAGAACAAAAAGCAAAATGTGCTAATTGCCAAGGGCAACACCCGGCAAGTTATAGAGGATGCCCAAAGATACCTGCCTGGGGAAGACCCAGACAAATAACAATAGAAAACAGAACACAACAACCTAAAAGAAACAATGGGCAATCGTACGCCCAAATCACCAAACCAACCCAAAACCCAACAACAGATTCGACCATATTAATTTCAAAAGAACAACAAAAAGGACTGGCCACGATGATAGAAGAGCTAGTCATAAAAACGGTAAGTGAAGCGATTAAAAATGTAAAAATAGCACTGAACTAAGGCACGAAACTAGGGGATACCTGAAGATAGGCTCCTGGAATTCAGGCGGCATAAGAACTAATACAAACGTGCTGGACGAATTAATAAATAGATATGAAATGGATGTCGTAGCATTGCAAGAAACTAAACTAACTCATACCATCAATATCAAGTTTCCAGGATACGACATCTACAGGAACGACCACAGAGCAAATTCAGGAGGAACTGCTATCCTAGTGAGAAAAGGAATAAATCATACATTACAACATACGCCACCACTAAACACTATGGAAGCAACAACAATAAAAGTCCAGATGAGACAAGGTGAAATAAGGATCACTTCAGCATATGTAAGGCCAACAGATCCTTTAAACGACGACGACCTGAATACGTTCCTGAACGCCGAAGAACCGTCCATAATAATAGGAGACCTAAACGCCCGATCGCCTAACTGGAACGATAGAGCTATAAACAGAAACGGTAGAATACTGAATAATTATCTAGTGAACAACGAAGACACCATGGTGATTGGGCCCATCGAACCAACATACTTTCCTGGAAATGCTCTACCAACCCATTTAGATATAGTAGTGGCCAAAAGCCTAGGACTACAAACAGACATCCGAACCTTAAACGAAGGATCAGCAGACCACAACCCCATACTCATAGAAATAGGTACATGGGAAGAAGATAACAGAACAACAAAGAAAAGAAAAAAAACCAAGTGGTCTAACTTCAAACGCCTAGTGAGCATAGGAATTGGAAACATTCCTACAATTGACAATCCACAAGAAATAGA
Organism: Diabrotica virgifera virgifera; assembly: GCF_917563875.1. Classification (NCBI taxonomy): domain Eukaryota; kingdom Metazoa; phylum Arthropoda; class Insecta; order Coleoptera; family Chrysomelidae; genus Diabrotica; species Diabrotica virgifera. The sequence goes on along the minus strand of NC_065445.1, from coordinate 1,273,172 downwards.
GGAAAAAGTCCTAGAGCTCGAAAACATCATAAAAGAAGCACTAAGAAATAGCACTACTGAAGAAGAATATGAAATTCATATGGGAAGATTTAGAGACATAAATCAGGAAATAAAAGAAATGATAAGGGAAAAGAACAGAGCCAAAAAGAGAGCCAGAAGAACAAGAAACCAGGAAGATAAAAATAGGGCAAATCGACTGAATCGACAAGTCAAACAGGCACTAATAGACCATAGAAGCCAAAAGTGGGAAAACTACATAAAAGAAATGGAGGAAAGGAGCCAAAATATGCAAGAAATATGGAGGCTCCAAAGAACTTTAAGAAACGATAGAAAACCCATTCCCCCACTACATGGAGAAAATGGGATCGTCTACACAGAAGAAGATAAAGCCGAGGTGATGAGAAGGACACTTGAAAGAGAGTGTACACTGAATTATCACCAAGACGAAGATATAGACTTTATCGAAGAAGTCGAAGAAACAGAACTAGAAACGCCCGAAGAACAAGAAGAAATAATAAATCCCACATCACCAAGAGAAATAAGTGAACTGATTCGAAAAAGTTCACCAAAGAAAGCACCTGGTCCAGACGAAATCACTAACAGAGCTCTGAAGTATCTTCCCTCGAAAGCAGTTGTGTATTTGACAAATATAACAAACGCAATACTAAGATACAGGCTCTTCCCAAATCGATGGAAAGAAGCCCATGTAATTATGATACCCAAGCCAGGAAAGAACCACATATTTCCTCAAAATTACAGGCCGATTAGCTTACTTCCAGCAGTCAGTAAGATAGTGGAGCGGGTCATCCAAACCAGGCTCCAATCAGAGACAGACAGGCTAGGCATAATCCCAGAATCACAGTTTGGATTCAGAGCTCAACATTCCAGCGAACTTCAAATATTAAGACTTACCGAATATATAGTAGCTGGATTCAATGACCAACAATATACAGGAGCAGCCTTTCTGGATGTAAGCAAAGCCTTTGATAGAGTGTGGCATGAAGGACTGACATACAAAATGAGAGATTATGAATACAGCGGGGCCATGACGAAACTCATCTCCTCGTACCTAAGCGACCGGAAGTTCAGGGTCCGGATAGGACCAGTTCTATCAGAACACGGAATGCCGGAAGCTGGAGTACCACAGGGGGCAGTTTTATCACCCCTTCTGTATACCATATATACAGCAGATGTTCCAAGAACACCCGGAACATTGATCAGCCTTTATGCAGACGACACTGCAATTGCTGCAAAACACATGAACCTAGATATAGCTGTAAGAAATCTACAGACGGCATTGGATACAATAGAAGAATGGAGTATCCAATGGAAAATAGCAATAAATCCAGATAAGACCCAAGCGGTTATCTTCAAAAAGAGAAGAGATAACCCAGAAGAACAGCTAACATTGCAAGACAGACCCATCGAATGGCAAAACGAAGTTAAATATTTAGGAGTCACAATGGACCAAGGTCTTACATTCACATCACATGTCAACGCAACAGTCCAGAAAACAGCAGCGGCCAGATCGGCAATAAGAGGACTCACAGGAAGAAGAAGCAAATTAGCTATGAAAACAAAATTAAGACTGATAAATAGCATTATACTGCCAATAATTACATACGCATCTCTTGCATGGGGTCACATAAGTCAAAGTAACAAAAAGAAGATACAAGCGGCACACAACAACTGCCTCAGAGAAGCTGCAAACGTGCCCAGATACGTCGCCGAACGGTTCTTATTTAGAGACCTAAAACAAATAAGAGTACTGGATATTATGGAGGAAAAAGCCAGAACAAAATTTGCTGAGCTAGAAGACCACCCAAACCGGATCTTGCAAGAGATATTAAGGTATGATGTGTACCATAGATGGAAACATAGGAGACCCAAACAACAAATATTAGTAAATATATAATAAAGGCTAGATAATCGTAGCTCTATCAAAAGAAGACAACTTGCTCACCTTTGGCATCTCATTATATTTATTAATGTTGATTTTTATAATTTTCAGACATCCCTCAAAAAAAATATACAAAAACTTCAAAACGGCTTCAGCCACTAAACAAATCAATAAAATATTAACAATAGGCGAAAGCCACAAAAAAAATATTAGTAACAAAACCCAAAAAAGGGCATGAGGGGCCCACATCCTCGAGCGCCAAGTCGCCGAACTGGACATAGCCCAGAGCGGGGACTCGGCGCCCGAGCAAGCAAAACAGATCGAAGATAAGTCACTAGAGATAGCGGGAATAGAGCGCCTCACGCTGGCCTGCATTGATCGGGGTAGGATTTCATATGGGAGTCCGTGTACCCAAGACTCCCATATGATAAGCACTTTGCTGATTGAGAGCCCCTATAGCGCATCAGAGTGCTATCGGGGGGTAAGTGGATGGTCTGGAGCATTGAAGCGGGGTGGAGTGATTCCTGCTTACGGGAGTTAATCCTCCTCGCCCCAATGAATTGTATCACCCGAATGTCATTCTCTAGGGGTGAGCAAGTCTCTCAGGCTGGGTTAAATCACTATGCTTGCTTGCTTACATTTTTAAATCATTTTTAAACAAAATTCATGTAAGGCTCACTTTCCGCCCCCACCGTACTTATGCCATACATTTTATTTCTTTTTATTATAACCATAAGATAGCTTAAGTATTTTTCTTTTAGGTTCAATTTGTAAAATTTCATTTGATCCATTAGTTAAAGAATTACATTAAAATTACTCAACCGTGCACTTCGCCGTACGCTAGTTTACAGTGCGCCAATGTTTGTGAGAAGGGTGACTTTAGCGTTATAAATAAAAAATTATAGAAGATACAGATTTAGTTTAGAAAATTCCTTATATAAGTTTTTTTTGTAGACTTTTTCTGAATTTTTCAATGGTCGAGTCAGTTTTGTTCTAAAATTTATATTTTCGGAGTTATTTAAAAAAAAACATCAAAATTCGTAGTTCATTTATTTATTAAAAAATGAAGCACCCACTTCACGAGTGGAACTTTTTGATATGTTGTTTATTAAACATTTCTTAATGAAATTACAAAAAGTTCTATCTTGTTTGATTTTTTCCGAAGTGAAAATCTATATGCACTCCCCTACTAGTAATCATCGAGCAAAACAGATTCAAAACAGTTTGCCAGTCTTATTTTTGATCTTTTTTTTGAGTGAATCATCTCAAGTATACATCTTTTGTTGTAGTTCTGTTCTTTTTCCAAAATCTGTACATTTTCAATATCAAAAGATTGCTTATTTTGTAGAAAATGCTTAGCTAAGGCGGTATTGTTTAATTTGTTGGTTTGTACACTATGTTTGTGTGCAACAACCCTTTTATGTACATATTGGTGTGTTTGTCCAATATATTATGTTGAACTACAATCTTTACAATTTACTTTATAAACAATATCTGACTGCAGATCTTTAGAAAAATTGGGTATAAATTTTGAAGAATATTTTCCGGTTGTTTTATTAGAGGAGTTATGTCTTACATTGATGTCATATTTTGCCAACATTTTCGACATTTGTTCGGAGAATCCACTAGTGAAGTGTATGGTAAGGATATAATATAGTGGTTGAGTTTGTGACGTTCTCGCGACGCAAAATATTTTACGAGGAAAACGAAAAGCCCTAGATACAAAGATTACTACTTTTTAAACAATTAGAATAATTGAAATAAAAATATAATAAACAATATTTTAAATCTAAGACTTTTCGTTAATAAACTGCTTTCTGGCTGCATACCATATCTCCGGATTTTACAATATATAATCACATAGAGACGACGAAATAGGAGAAAGCAAATAGAGGACACTTAGGCCACGCATTTACCTTCTCTTCGTCTAGGAAAAGGACCGAAAGACAGTTTCTAAATACTCACAAATTGAGTAAAAATGAAAAAGATAAAAAAGGGTTCAAGGCAGGTTTTGTTTATATTCGATTCAGAGTCGGACTACCATCTCCATATAGTAACTATTTCAGCATCCTTATGCATCATCAGTGAAGATTATGCAGTCACAACTCTGAAGGGAATACAAACATTCTGCCTCTTTTAAAGCAAACCATCGCGATGCGATGAACCCGCCTTTTGAGACGCAATACAGCGACATCTCTCGTATTACGAGGAAAACGAAAAGCCCTAGATACAAAGTTTACTACTTTTTAAACAATTAGAATAATTGAAATAAAAATATAATAAACAATATTTTAAATCTAAGACTTTTCGTTAATAAACTGCTTTCTGGCTGCATCCCATATCTCCGGATTTTACAATATATAATCACATAGAGACGACGAAATAGGAGAAAGCAAATAGAGGACACTTAGGCCACGCATTTACCTTCTCTTCGTCTAGGAAAAGGACCGAAAGACAGTTTCTAAATACTCACAAATTGAGTAAAAATGAAAAAGATAAAAAAGGGAAAAGTCTTAGATTTAAAATATTGTTTATTATATTTTTATTTCAATTATTCTAATTGTTTAAAAAGTAGTAAACTTTGTATCTAGGGCTTTTCGTTTTCCTCGTAATACGAGAGATGTCGCTGTATTGCGTCTCAAAAGGTGGGTTCATTGCATCGCGATGTTTTGCCTTAAAAGAGGCAGAATGTTTATGTTCCCTTCAGAGTTGTGACTGCATAATCTTCACTGATGATGCATAAGGATGCTGAAATAGTTACTATATGGAGATGGTAGTCCGACTCTGAATCGAATATAAACAAAACCTGCCTTGAACCCTTTTTTAGCAAAATATTTTGTTATTCAATAATTGTTAAACATATTTCTGAAATATTTAAATTTAAGTTCTTACCAGGGTAATTAAAGACGGTTTATGAAAATTTCACTTTACTATGGTCTACATATATGTTTATGAGAACTTCACTTTCTACTATACTATAAGTATACTATTAGATCAGGGTAATAAGCTAGAAATAGACCATGTTCGGGACACTCAAAGATCCAGGTAGCTGACTACTTTTTTAATTATTGTAGACCTATAGGAAGAAAAACTACCTGTTTCCTGCCTAGAGTTCGCGTCCGTTTTTTAATTATTAACAATTTAGTGCAAAAATCGCGATTTTTTCGATTGTTTGCACCCCATTCAAAATTTAAATAGTTGACAGAAAATTACAAAATTCCGTTTTTTAGAACGTTGAAAAACCTTCAGAATTCCGATTTTTGAAAGTTAAAAAGTTAATTTGTTGCTATGCAAACTGCAAAATAAGTGAAAATCGTTATTTGTTAATAACTTTTACTAAAACTAACTTAGAACTTTAGTGTTTTACCCAATGTTGGGCATTGGGGTATTTAGCAAACCCTCAAAATTTGAGACCAATCCATTAATTAGTTTAAGAGTTATTCTATTTGTGTATCCCAGAGACCTTTATTTTGCAATAACATAAGACAGAAAATATTGAAGATAGGGCAATTCTGCGTATGTCAAATGGATGTAGAAATTTATGCTATCAAACTGTACTAAAAGAAGATAAAAAAAATTATCTAGTATACTTAAAAAATCTTAATGCCAAATTTTTTAAATTTTGTAGTTTATAAACATTTAGAATGACTTTAAAAATATTGTCTGTAGAAAAAATCCTTTTACATATTAGAACAGCTGGTATTTTACACGAATTTCTAAAAATGTAGTTCAATTGATGACTACTCGTGGTAAGTAAAGGGAGAGCTGGGAGCCGACAAATGCACGAGTTCAAAAAGTAAAAAAGGCAACTTAAAACGGACACGCGCCAACTCGTAACTTTTAATGACAAACATTTTCAAATCAAAATGTACACCGGCCAATTCGTAACTTTTCTTTTACCTGTCCTGCCAATTCGAAACGTTCTTCAGGTGAATTCGAAACCATTGATTAAATCTAATACCTTAAATCTAAACCGACTGTTTCTTGGTTTGCTTAAAAACATTATATTTTTGTATTATATGTACCTATAAAAAATAGCAAAAGTTGAAATATCTTAATAAAATAATTGAAACAATATTATAGTGTTTCATTAACACGTGTTATAAATATTATTTCCATCAAGTATAGCTCTACACGAGCTTGGTTTTATCAAGTAATTGTAAATTCAATATTTAGATGTTTAGCAACGATAAATTATTTAAATCCATCTGATAATTTAAAAGCAAAGATATTTTCCATATGTTTATTTCAAATCTAAAAGAATATACCTTTATTTAGTTACGAATTTACCGGTAGTTGATTGGTTACCGAAAAATTACCTGAGAGCCAGAGTTACCAATTGGCCTGTAATTAGGATGGGGGATTAAAATAGTTACGAATTCACCGGGACCCCTTAAAACTACTATCATTTTCGATATCTCGTGATCTACTGAATATATTTTGACCGTCCTTTTTTAATTTGCATGTAATTTTTCTGTAAAATACAAATATGCAATTTGTCTAGACATTTAATAATTAATAAACAGTTTTATTTAAACAAATTTGCTTAAAGAATTTTTGAAAAAAAATTTTGTTTCCCAAAAATCCATGATTTTATTCATACTATCATTATTAATCACAGAAAAAGTTAAGGCATACTTTAATAAAAAATTATCTTCTATAAATAATTATGTAATAAAAATAATTTATTTATTTAAGTGTACTTTAACTTTTTCTACGATCATTAATGATATTATGTTTAAAAAAATAGATTTTTGTAAAAAAAAATATTTTTTCAAGACATTTTAAACAAATTAGACTCTTTATTAATTAATAAATTTATAAACAAATTGCACATTTGTAATATGCGTAGAAATTACATACAAATTAAAAAAAGAAAGATTAAAATCCATTGAGTTGATCCGGAGATACAGAAGATTGTATTAGTTTGAAATTGCTTTTTTGGTATTTTAACTCGGTGGATTTGAGCCCTGTGAAGTTGGCACCTCTAAATACGATTTTTTCAAAAATTTTTCTTTTTTTTAATTGTCCATCAAATGTCCACTCTTGTCCAGTAAAAATTTTTTTTTGTCCACCTTCTGTTTACGAGATACTAAAAAAACGTGAAATAAGGCCCAACACCCCGAAGTCAAAAAAACGCCGTAAAAACTGATACGTTTGATTGTCCAACTGTTGTCCACACTTGTCCACGCATTTTTTTTAATTGTCCACCTTTTATTTATTTAAATTAGCAATAATCATCGTTTGTTAAGTAGTAAAAATGCAAAAATGAGAATTTTTGGAAATTTTTTTTCACGTTTGATTGTCCATCGAATGTCCACCCTTGTCCAGCAAATTTTTTTTTGTCCACCTTTTGTTTACGAGATACTAAAAAAACGTGAAATAAAGCCCAACACCCCGAAGTAAAAGAAACGTCGTAAAAACTGATACGTTTGATTGTCCAACTGTTGTCCACACTTGTCCAGGCATTTTTTTAATTGTCCACCTTTTATTTATTTAAATTAGCAATAATTATCGTTTTTTAAGTAGTAAAAATGCCAAAAAATGGGAATTTTTGGAAATTTTTTTTCACGTTTGATTGTCCATCAAATGTCCATCCTTGTTCAGCAAAAATTTTTTTTGTCCACCTTTTGTTTACGAGATACTAAAAAAACGTGAAATAAGGCCCAACACCCCGAAGTCAAAAAAAACGCCGTAAAAACTGATACGTTTGATTGTCCAACTGTTGTCCACACTTGTCCAGGCATTTTTTTTAATTGTCCACCTTTTGTTTATTTAAATTAGCAATAATTATTGTTTGTTAGTAAAAATGCCAAAAAATGAGAATTTCTCATTTCGTCTTCTGTGATTGGTAGATGCCGCGTCAAAGAATATCGATCGGGAAAAATTATTTCGTCATTAGTTAAAGCGGGACAGAGGCCGTTTTCTCTGTTTCCTCCTTTAACTCATTCGCTTTCTGTTCTATGCGTCTCACTCGCACTGCAGCAGCCTCTGTGTCCCCTTAAGATGGGAAATATTGCTTGCACCAGGAATTTGATTAAAACTTGCAGTTTACATTTTTCGTTTATTAAAACATTTATCACCGACACTTTTACTATTTTCTATAAACTTGAAAATCTTCTAAACTTCTATAGAAAAATGAAATGTTGAATGTTTACAAAAATCCTACAGAAGTATATCAATAAACTCACTTATTAATTATTGTTAGTCGTCTAATTGTCTATTTCTTCGTGATTCTCAAACCTATCATGCATTTTTTTTTCAAAAATGTAAACATATATTATTTTTCGGTTATCCAATCAACATAACGAGCATAGTTTCTTCGAATTTTACAATTTAACTTGTGCCTTACTTTTCATTTACAATCAACTATTAAAATATATGACGAGTACCTACTGCATATTAAAATGAGTTATCTTTTTAAATAGTAAGTAACCCATGTGAAAAGTTACAGATGACATACTATTCTCAAAAATGTTGATTATCAAGAAATTTTTCATCCTCGCCTTTAAATTTACAGAAAATTGTCAGCATTTAACGCATCAAATGAATCATACTTCCGAGGAATTTTCTAATATGTTATTATCAAATTATAAATAATTGCGATCAACAAAAAAAAAAAAAGAAAAATAGAAAGTGTACAAATAAAAAAAATGCCAAAATATGTCTAAACATCAGTTGGACAGTAAAATCTATTAGTATTTATGACCTTTTTTCAAAGTCCAGGTGCTTGGCCTTATTATGGGTAAAATATATTATGTATCATTTTCTAATTATCTCTTAGGCTAAAAATGGACAACGAAAATTTTCTTCCTAAGCAATAGTAAAAGTTAAAAACATCAAACAAACAATAATATATTTCTTCACTAGTGTGGAAAAGTTTTTTTAAACGAATCTGAGGGTTGCAATGCGAGCCGAAGGCGAGCATTGTAAGCAGATGAGTTAAAAAAACTGTTCCACACTAGTTAAAAACGATATTTTATTCAACAATGTGTGAAAATGCGAATATTGCATCGCTCGAGCGTGTGGAAAAGTAACCTTTTCTACACGGCGTTGAATAAAAATATCATTTTTTGGAATTCGCATTCATGATCCATTGTTACTACCAAATTAAAAAATATTGCTGAGAAAAAACCAATGTTTCACAAGTAATGAAAATGTCTAAACACGAATGGACAACTTTTGGACAATCCAAAGCTGTTAGTCCTGACAACTTTTTCTCGAATTCGGAAACTTGTACTCCTTCCCTGTCCAAAAAATTTGTTTGAACTATTTTTTTCAAAAAAGGTGGACAAAAAAAACTTTTTGTTGGACAAGGGTGGACATTCGACGGACAATCAAACGTGAAAAAAATTTCCAAAAATTCTCAATTTTTGGCATTTTTACTAACAAACAATAATTATTGCTAATTTAAATAAACAAAAGGTGGACAATTAAAAAAAATGCCTGGACAAGTGTGGACAACAGTTGGACAATCAAACGTATCAGTTTTTACGACCGTTTTTTTGACTTCGGGGTGTTGGGCCTTATTTCACGTTTTTTTAGTATCACGTAAACAAAAGGTGGACAAAAAAAAATTTTTGCTGGACAAGGGTGAACATTCGATGGACAATCAAACGTGAAAAAAAATTTCCAAAAATTCTCATTTTTTGGCATTTTTACTACTTACTACAAACGATAATTATTGCTAATTTAAATAAATAAAAGGTGGACAATTAAAACAAATGCCTGGACAAGTGTGGACAACAGTTGGACAATCAAACGTATCAGTTTTTACGACGTTTTTTGACTTCGGGGTGTTGGGCCTTATTTCACGTTTTTTTAGTATCTCGTAAACAAAAGGTGGACAAAAAAAATTTTTGCTGGACAAGGGTGGACATTCGATGGACAATCAAATGTGAAAAAAAATTTCCAAAAATTCTCATTTTTTGGCATTTTTACTAACAAACGATAAAATTATTGCTAATTTAAATAAATAAAAGGTGGACAATTAAAAAAAAAATGCCTGGACAAGTGTGGATAACAGTGGGACAATCAAACGTATTAGTTTTTACGACGTTTTTTTGACTTCGGGGTGTTGGGCCTTATTTCACGTTTTTTAGTATCTCGTAAACAAAAAGTGGACAAAAAAAATTTTTTACTGGACAAGAGTGGACATTTGATGGACAATTAAAAAAAAACAAAAATTTTTGAAAAAATCGTATTTAGAGGTGCTAACTTCACAGGGCTGTGGATTTGTAGGTTTCCCCTAGTAATCGTTTGAACTACATTTTAAAAAAAATCGTAGATGGTGCCGTGAAAGTACAATGTTTGTGCAAATTTTTTAAGAAAAAAGACAAATCCCATTCTTTAAAATGTCATTAATTGGATTCCTGAATTATTATAAACACATTAGCTGTGAATTAAAAAAAAAATATGGCTAACTTTGTCCCAAGTGAGCCCAGGCTAAATTTTTTTGTTTGAAAATTCGTGTTAAAATACTAGCTTTTCGAATGTATAAAAAGATTGTTGATACGGACAACATTTATAAAGTTATTCTAAATGTTTATAAACTACAAAATTTCAAAAATTTGGCATTAGGATTTTTGACTATATTAATTAATTTTTTTACCTTTTTTTAATAAATTTTGATATTACCACTCTTCTACTTTCATTTGGCATACTCGAAATTGTCCTATCTTCATTATTTTCTTTCTTATCTTGTTGCAAAATAAAGGTCTCTGGGATAAACAAACAGAATAACTCTTAAGTGAATTAATGTATCGGCCTAAAATTTTGAGAGTTTGTTAAGTACCCCAGTACCAAACATTGGGTGAAACATTAAAGGCCTAAGGTAGTTTTAGTAAAAGTTATTAATGAATAACGATTTTCACTTATTTTGCAGTTTGAGTAGCTACAAATTAACTTTTTAACTGTAAATAATCGACATTTTAAAGGTTTTTATGTTCTGAAAAATTAAATTTTCTAGTTTTATGTTATCTATTTAGCTTTTGAATGATGTGGAAAAAATCGAGAAAATCGCGTTGTTTGCACTAAATTGTTAATAATTAAAAAACGGACGTGAACTCTAGGCAGGAAACAGGTAGGTTTTCTTTCTATAGGTCTACAATAACTATTAAAGGTAATGGTTACCTGGATCTTTGAGTGTCCCGAGAAAATCCTCATTACCCTGGACTATATAGAATCATTGCATTTTGAGAAACACAGTGCCGAAATCTGATACACACAGATATTATGTAGGTAGGTGGGTGTTATTACATACGCCTATATAAGTACATGTCTAATCGTTTACATCACCTTAGTAGAAGTACAAATTGCACCAAAATATAATTCATCAATTTTAAATTTAGAGACAGGTGGTATAGTTCGTTTAACTTCTATGATTAACTCTTTAATAGCTTTTTATTTGTTCAAACCATTAATTTGCCTGTGTGCTACTATAATATATTTTTTCAATTTACTTTTTTCCATTGACCTACTAAATGTAACTACAAAGATAATGGTTTTTATCGCGGCCAGTTGTTGTGTACAAAATGGAAGTAGTTCTACTTAGTCATATTAAGTAGCGTGTAGATTTTAAATTTGTAAAGACAAAATAGTAGTCCACATAATAGATAAGAAAAACCATTATGTTACATATTATACAGTGAGGAGAGCTCTAATAACCGGCAAAATATCTCAAAATACCGAAAACATAATACGTTGTGAATAAAAAGGGTACCCCGTCAAAATAGCCCCGTCGAAAAAGCTCCGACAAAATAGCCCCGACATAATACCGCACACAATATAGCTCCGACAAAATAGCCTGCAGACACAAAAGCCGCGGAATAATAGCCCGCCGACAAAATAGCCCCGACAAAATAGCCCCGACAAAAAAGCTTCTTCAGAATTCATCATGAAATAATCCCTTAAAAATACATTTTTTCGGAAAGGTAATTATCCTCCATTCAGATGTTTATTTTAACCACATTAAATAAAAATGGTCTTTTCAGGGAACTCGAGTCATGTCTTCTCTGCCTCTTGGAAGTTTGAACATTTAATTTAAGCGAAAATCAATGTTTATTTGTAATATAAACATTGTTTTCTGTTTTCGGGCAAAAGTAAAATGCATTTTGAATTAAATAAATTACATATATTCTTCTTTTTTTGTCAAATAATTTAAATTAAAAAAAGTTTTTGGACACCTTGTATAAATAATTATGTAATTGTTTATATTACTAAATACAGAATTAAATAACCTTTCAAATGAGCTAGCACACGACCCCTATTCTCATTTAAAAAAAATCATCGATTACGTCATCACGCCCAGATGGATGACGTCACTAGTATGACATATATAACAGAATATCGTAATTTAAAAATAAAAATCGATCTATTTCAGGATTTTTCCTTAACGTCGCGGATTTACGAAATAACGAATTTATTCCTTCCATTTGGACCATACTGTAGGTACCTTACGTCTGAATTGCCGATATGAATGAGTCAGATTAAATTAAATTATTAGAAGATTTTTTTTACTGAGCAACAACATTTTTTTTTAATTTATTAATATTTTGTCCGAAGTGGAAGTCGAAACGTTAATAAAATAATTTTTCTAAGTAAATTATGGCTTATTTCCCAATTAGAATAGTAATTTAAAATAAATGGTACTCCGTTAAAAGGTAAAACTTTTTATTGGAGGGGTTTTCTAAGAGGCTCTTTTAGCCGGGGCTATTTTAGCCGGGGCTGTTTTGACCGGGGCTATTTTGTGTGCGATTTATTTTGTCGGGGCTATTTTGTTTGCGGGCTATTTTGTCGAGGCTATTTTGTGTTCGGGCTATTTTGACGGGGCTTTTTTGACGGGGCTGTTTTGACCGGGCTATTTTGACGGGTCAAGAATAAAAAGAGATGAAACTAGTAGAGGTGGGAAATAGAAACCTATAAATTTACATTATATTGATAGTTAGCCACCTTTAGACGTATTGGACGAGTTTGGCAACTGCCATTGTGACAGGAGATTCTTTTTAATCTCTCGTGTGACAGTTTGACCAGACAACATGGTTGTTCTCTGGTTTGACTCTGATACCTCTCATCATCATCATTCTCTTCGCCTTATCCCTATGCGGGGTCGGCTTCCCTAATTGCATTTCTCCACATAATTCTATCTTGGGTCATATCAATGTTAATCCCCTTTACCAACATGTCCTGCCTTATCGTCTCCCCCCACGTTTTCTTTGGTCTTCCTCGCCTACTCCTACCAGGAATCTGCACTTCAGCTAGTCTTCGTATTGGGTGATTAACGTCTCGACGTTGAACATGACCAAACCATCTTAACCTATGCTCTCTCATTTTGGCATCAATTGGTGCCACACCTAGACTTCCCCTAATATACTTATTTCTAATTTTATCCTTCTTTGTCACTCCACTCATCCATCTAAGCATTCTTATTTCCGCCACATGCATTCGTTGTTCCTCTTTCTTTTTCACTGCCCAACATTCAGTTCCGTACATCATAGCCGGTCTTATGGCTGTTTTATAGAATTTTCCCTTCAGCTTCATTGGAATTTTTCTGTCACACAACACACCACTCGCTTCTTTCCACTTTATCCATCCAGCCCTAATTCTACTGCATGCATCTCCATCTATTTCTCCATTACTCTGTAATACCGATCTTAGGTACTTAAAACTATTGATTTTCACAATCATTTCACCATCCAAAGATACCATTTTATTTGTAGTAACTCCATCTTTAAATGAACATTCCAAATACTCTGTTTTTGTCCTACTAAGTTTTAAACCTTTTTCCTCCAGAGCTTGTGTCCACTGTTCCAGTTTTTGTTCTAAGTCTCTTTCACTATTTCCTATTAACACTACATCATCAGCATACATTAGGCACCATGGAATGCTACCCTGTAGTTTCGCTGTTATCTGGTCCAAAACTAATGAGAATAAATAAGGACTAAGCACCGAGCCTTGGTGCAATCATACTTTCACATAAAATTTATCAGTCTCTCCCACACCTGTCCTAACACTAGTCATTACTCCCTCATACATATCTCTCACAATCTTTACATATTCGCCAGGGACTCCTTTCGTATTGAGTGCCCACCATAGAATCTCTTGAGGAAGTCTATCATAGTTTTGACTCTGATACCTCTAAAGGTGGGAAACTATCAATATAATTATTGTCAATTTATATTAGTAAGAAGTCATTTTTAGTAAATCCTTTTGATATAATAAGCGTAGATATGTATTTAATGAATCCCTCATGGCCAGTAATTGGGTTTTTGACCATTTTCAAGACTTAACAACTCAGTTAAAAATTGTTATTATGAAAGTCAGAAAGTGACTAAATTAAAGTTTAAAGCCCCCCTACAAGATCCTGAAGAAATTTTTGTCATTATTTTATATACTTATATACTAAGCTGTTATTTTTAATAATTAACAGTCAACGCTATGCGCGTATGAGGCAGCCGTCAATGCTGAGTGCGAAAGAGATGCACCATTCCGGCAGTCCAATGGTGCATCTTACTCGCAGTCTCATTAACGGCCGCCTGAATACGTTCTTAGCGCTCATTGATAATAATTAAAACTAACAGCTTAGTAATAAATTAATGACAAAAATTTCTTTAGGATCATGTGGGGGAGGGGAAAATGGTTATTTTCGCGTTTTTCAAATTTTAAATCGCATATAACTCGACAACAATCAATATTAGAGAAAAATCACAAGAGCCCTTTTTTGCTCAGAATGACTCAAAGAATCTAAAAGTGCACGAATTGAAAAAATTGAAATTTGTTTAAAAAAAATTGTTTAAACAATTTTTCGACCGCGGTACCTCCTGGCAACCTGTGCATTTGTTATAAGGACCTCTTTTTGAGTAAGTTATACCGGGTGTCCACTTATATTTTCCCCCATTTTAACTGCCTATAACTTCTAAACGGCTCAAGATAGAAATATGCGGTTTTCACTGAAATGTTTTATTTTAGTAAAAGTTTTGTCTGAATGGATGAAATTTTTTATATCGCTTTCAAATACGAAATAAAAAATGGCGGATTTTTGAAAAGAACTTTGTTGACTTTTGTTTAATGGAACACCCAGTATATTCTTTTGTAAATTGAAAGAAAGGTCATTCGGCTATCTAGCGATATAAAGTTTTTCAAAATCGGTTGTCAAATCACTGAGTAATTAATTTTTAAAATGAGAGGTGCAACGTGGATATCACATACCTAAATAACATAACTAAGCAAGTTGTGTGATTTCCACATTGCATCTCTCATTTTAAAAATTAATTTGACAACCGATTTTAAAAAAATTTATATCGCTGGATAGATAAATGACAGTTTTTTCAAGTTTTTAGGTAAATGACCATTTTTTATATCGCTTTTAAATAAAAAATGGCGGATTTTTGAAAAAAAACGTTGTTGACTTTTTTATTAAAACACCCAGTATATTTTTTGTGTCTTGAAAAAACGGTCATTTACCTATCTAGCGATATAAAAATTTTTAAAATCGGTTGCCAAATGACTGAGCAATTAATTTTTAAAATGGAAGATGCAATGTGGAAATCACATAACATAATATCATTTTGCTCAGTTATGTTATTTAGGTATGTGATATCCACGTTGCACCCCTCATTTTAAAAATTAATTATTCAGTGATTTGACAACCGATTTTGAAAAACTTTATATCGCTGGATAGGTGAATGACATTTCTTTCAATTTACAAAAAAATATACTGGGTGTTCCATTAAAAAAAAGGCAACAAAGTTTTTTTCAAAAATCCGCCATTTTTTATTTCGTATTTGAAAGCGATATAAAAAATTCAATCCATTCAGACAAAACTTTTAATAAAATAAAACATTTCAGCGAAAACCGCATATTTCTATCTTGAACCGTTTAGAAGTTATAGGCAGTTAAAATGGGGGAAAATATAAGTGGACACCCGGTATAATCGGAATAATTTACCTAACGGGGGCGACGATAGAGCCTGGTCTATTAGCCATATTCCCAAACCGGTTGCAAATAAACGTTAGGTTTTTCGTAATAATAGGTTTTTCATAGTAGTGCCTGTGATTGGAAAGACATTGTTTGTGTGTTGACAGCGAAAATCGCGAGATGTGATTTAGAAATAAATCAGTACATAAATGTGTGTATGATGTGTATTAGTGAGACAAAACTCGTCAGATTTGAAAAACAGAAGTGTAAATAAAAAGTGTAAAAGTAGAGTTCGCACAATATAAACCTAGACCACAGCCTAAGACTAAACATTTTCTAGAGGGTATTAAGTTTGAAATTCAAGACATTATTTATAAAATGAAGGAAAGAACATGTTTCTGTAAACAATTAAAAGACAAAAATACATTCGAAATTTCCAAGTCTCTGGAGAATTTTAACCCAAAAAGTATATTAAAAAAGTTATTTTAAACACGAGTGACACTTTCAACTATGTTTTAATAATTCGGTCCTGACCAACGTTAAAAATTATTCAAAGCGAGAGCGAGAGAAAAAAGAGGAGACCGCATCTTTTCAGGTGTAGGATCCCAAGTACCATGACCTACATCACTTTAATTAAAAATCGCGGGTACATGAAATTTTAAGTCCTGCACTATGATTCTATTCCTGGCAAGTCTTTATATGAATTCAGTGAACCTCGAATAAACCAAAAGAACTAAAAATGTAAAGTAAGTAGTACAGGGAAATTTGGGAAAAGGTTATTTGTATCTTTGGAGTTTATTTGAGGAATCTAAATAGGTTTCATTTTAATATAAATATATAAACAAATCATTAAAAAAAATCATCATAATTAAAAACTGCATATTGTTCAAAAGTGTGAAAAAAATATATAAACAATTGAATCTGCTTATTGTTTCTAGTTGTTTTTACTTCAGTATAGGTAGATTAGTACATTATATTCCAGCATATAAAAAAAAGAATTTGTGTGTACTTTGTACGCACGTAAGAAGTTATACTTCTATTATAATATAATCTAAGTTCATATTATGATTCAGTATACCTATCTACTTTAAACAGTTTTTTTGTATTGTATTTAAATATTAAACTAATTTTAAAAAGAACAAAAAAAAAGGATATTTTGAACAGGGGACCTCTCGATCCCTAGGCGAATGCTCTACCGATCAGCTACCACCGCTTTTGTATTCAGTCGATAATTTCTCGGACATAATTACAATCACGGTGACATATACATTCATTGAAAATAAACATGTTCAATAATACTTATTAGGAGGAAAACAGATCCACAGACATAAAAATTATATCTCACAATAAAACACTGAAAAACGTTTGTTTTCTATACTTCCACAAAATTTATTACAATTATGTTATTACTACAGCTGTTTCGGCAAAGTGCCTTTCTCAAGTGATATATTTTACAATGTGTTTGCCTTTTTAAGTCTTTAACTGAAGAGGTTGAGGAGTGGGGAGCTGTTTGTCTCGAGTTGGTCATTCAGAATTATATCTGTATTTTTCAATTTATTAATTTCCATTAATTCTAAAAGTGATAGCTTAAGGCCTTTATTTTGAATATGTAGAATTTGAAACTCTTCATTGAAAGAATGATTATGATCTAGAAGGTGAAGTGCGTATGTAGAAGTGTCTGTTTTTCTATTGTTGAATGCCCTTTTGTGTTCTGCTATCCGTTTGTCAAAAGTTCTGCCAGTTTGACCGATGTAAGTTTTCGGACAGTCACCACAAGTTAGTTTGTACACACCACTCTGTAGTTGCTTTCTCTTTCGGCTTTTATTGTTTTTAATATGTTTGCTTAAGTTGTTGTTAGTTCTGAAAGCTGGTGTTATTCCTTTCTTTTTTATGTATCTGGCTATTTTTGTTGTTATTTTGCCAGTATACGTGAGAGAGCTGAAGGTACTGGGTTCTTTCTGTGGTGGTGGATACACTAATTTCAAGGCTTTCTTATGGAGTTTTTGGTTTAAAATGTTGTTAACTGTTTGTTAGTTATAGCCATTGTTTACTGCTATTTGTCTAATGATATTTAGTTCTGTCTCGAAGTTATTTTTTGTCATAGGAATTTCTGTCACTCTATGTATCATGCTATGATAGGCTGCTAATTTGTGTTGTGTAGGATGGGATGATGAATTGTGTATAGTTGTGTCAGTATGGGTAGGTTTATGATATACGGAGAACTCATGTTTGTTGTGTAGTCTGGTAATCGTTACATCTAGAAAGTTTATGAAATTATTCTGTTCTGTTTCTATTGTGAACTCTAAGTTGTCTGTTAGTTCCTGTAAAGCAGACTAGTATGTCATCCACGTATCTCCACCAATATAAGAACTGTTTACATACGGGGTGTTTAGAAATTGTTGTTTCAAGTTGGTTCATAAATATATCTGATAGTAATGGGCTTAGAGGATTACCCATAATAAGTCCTGCACTGTTGTTTGTGTAAATTTGATTATTGAATTCAAAATAGTCTTGATTTATGCAAATTTCAAGAAGGTGTAAAATTTCAGATGCTATGATCGGATTTCTACTATTATGTTCTAAAAGGTTTTAAACTAAAACAAAAGTTTCTGTAGGAGGAACACTAGGAAGAGATATTATAAAAATTATAATAAAATATATTTACTAAAAACACTAATAATATATTCTTTTCACGCACACCTTATTTGTGCTACATAAATTAAAAGATGTAGCGACTAATACCAAACCGTCGGTGTGCGCATGCGCCAGGGAATGTAAAAATTCACCCTCGTGCCTAAAGAAGTATAACTTCAAAAATACGAGCCACCCATTTATTTAAAAATAATTTTAATTTGTGCCTCTGCAGTCCAATAAGTATTTAGCCTACAGAAGAAAAAGGAAAATTTTGGAAAAGCGGCAATTTATTTCTCTACATATATAGTCTCCTTTTAGCTCGATACGCTTGACCCAGCGATGCTCCAACTTCCTTCCAACCCGTCTGAAAAATACCTTTTCTCGAAGTCTGCAAAATCGGCTTCCGTGGCGGCGATTACCTCCTCATTCGACTTAAATTTCTGCCCAGCGAGTGTCTTTTTCAAGTTTGGAAACAAACAGTAGTCGCACGGGGCCAAATCTGCAGAATACGGTGGATGGGGCAACAGTTCGTAGTCTAATTTGACCAATTTCGCCATGGCGACGGCGGAGGTGTGAGCCGGTGCGTTGTCATGGTAGAAAAGCACTTTTTTCTTTGCCAATTGGGGTCGTTTTTTCTATAGGCTAATACGTCAGATTGTGTCAGCTAAATTTGGTTTAGAATACACCTCAGACCGTTTTAAGGCCTCCAAAAGGAAGAAACGTACGTCAGCGAATGGTAGTGACATCTAAAACAAATTAAATCTTAAGCTGTCTCTGTTGCGAAACGCAACTTGTTAGAATTATGGTGCAACTGACGCTCGCCCCTTTTTTCCCTACAAGTAAAACAAAAATTCGTTGGGTTTTTTGTGAGCCGGTTATATGCATACATAGAGTTGTATGGTTCTTCCCGCGTGTTTTATTTTAGTATTCGTGTCCCGACTCTTCAACAAGCAACATGTAGCACGTTTGTTGAAAAATAGATTGCTAAATATGCGACTTTTAATGCGTGTAATTAAATGTAAAAGTTAGTACAGTAGGAAAAATGAAAGAATACCCATGAACGAACATATAAAACACGCTGTATTTTCTTGTCACCGTGTCACAAAGAAAATTGCCCAGCGCAAGTACATGTAATAATAATTATTTCTTAATTCTTTCATTTTTCCGACTGTAAGTAGTATTGTGTAGTTGTGAATGTATGATCGCCAGAAAAAGGTAAATTCTTTCATTAAATTTATACATTGCACGAGTTTTTCTTATTACAACCGAACCAGTCGAAGGAAGCCGCCCCCCAACCGGCGGCTAGCAACAAGTAGAGTCTTGCTTCCACTTCGTTCACTCTCATTATCTTAGTTCTACTCACAATTTGAGTACTAGAAAGCAACAATTTGTTGGATTTTTACCTATGTAGATAAGTAGTCAAACGAATGGATAAGAAAGGTCAAAGATGGAAATGAAAAATATCAGTACTGAAATGGAAATTCGCTGGGTGCAATGCAAGGCAAAAGGACGACAGGTGGAATAACCAAATACTACCCTGGGAATACCGAAGAGGAAGAGTTCAAATGAGATGGATCGACGACATAAAAAACACGCTGGTTCCAAATGGATGAGTATAGCCCAGATCAGAGAATCCTGGAGAGAAAAAGGGGAGGCCTACGTTGAAGAATGGGAGAAATAGGTTATAGATAAACAGATAAGTAGTCGGGTCTAGAATGCATGTTGTAGATTCTCCCATGTCTATCAGTTATCAGCCTGATTGGCTTGCGAATTGAAGAAGACTCGGATTTCAGATTGTTACTAGAATTTTGCTCTCCGGCAAAAGAGATCTATAGCGCTTCTGTTCTTTAGATGTTTCTTTGTATACATACTATTCTTCTTCTTCAGGTGCCATCTCCGCTACGGAGGTTGGCAATCATACTAGCTATTTTAATTTTTGAGGCAGTCGCTCTAAATAGTTGTTTTGAGCTGCATTCAAACCATTCTCTCAGGTTCTTCAGCCATGAAATTCGTCTTCTTCCGATGCTTCTTCTGCCATCTATCTTTCCTTGCATTATGAGTCGCAGGATGCCATACTTCTCACCCCGCATCACATGTCCGAGATACTGCAGTTTTATTTTTTTAATTGTAAGTTCAACTTCCTTCTCTTTACCTATTCTTCTGAGTACTTCGTTGTTCGTAACTCTATCTACCCAGGAAACCCTCATAATTCTTCTATAAGTCCACATTTCAAAGGCGTTAAGTCGTCTCATTGTCTCTACATTTAACGTCCATGATTCCACTCCATAGTATAGTACAATGTATACGTAACATTTTGTTAGGCGTACTTTAAGAGTTAATGTTAAATCTTTGCTACATAGGACCTTTTTCATTTTCATAAAATTAGAACGTGCTTTTTCGATTTTGACTTTGATTTCTGCAGTGTAGTCGTTATTTTCTGTTATAAGTGTTCCTAGGTAAGTGTACTTTTTGACTCTTTCGATCTGCTGGCCCTCTACTATCAAGATTTCGTTATTATTATGGTTGTTTTTACCAATTTTCATAAACTCCGTCTTTTTGATATTGAGAGAGAGTCCGTACTCCCTACTACACCTTACTGTTTTACTCATGAGTCTTTGCAGGTCTTGTAAACTATCGGCTATTATTACTGTATCATCTGCATATCTGATGTTAACTAAGACTCCATTTACTCTTATGCCGACTGTTTCATCTTCCAGAGTTTCTCGCATTACCTCTTCAGAATAAGCTTTAAATAATAGAGGTGATAGTATGCAGCCTTGCCTGACTCCTCTCTTTATTTCCATTTCTTCAGATGTTTCTTTTTCAATTCTTACTATTGCTCGCTGATTGTAATAGAAGTGTGTTATTAGAGCAAGAGGAAGACCGATATTTAGGTACCAAGACAACTTCGAGAATGATTTAAAATCTATTGGAATTAGAGCATGGAAAAGAGTTGCCAGAGACAGGGGCGAATGGAGAATTGTTCTGAAGAAGGCTTTGGCTCATAAAGAGCTGTGACGCCACTGATGATGATGATACTATATTTCTAAACGTTATATATTTCTTGGACAAACAAAAGTTTTTTTTTATTAAATTTCCCCAAAAGAAAAAAATATAATCAACGCAATAATCATTTATCCAAGGAAAAATATCAGTTTATATAAATAACTGGTATTAAATCATAAGGGATTAAAAAGCGCCTTGTTCGTCACGAAACAAACGAAAAACCGCGGGAAACAGATTTAAAGATTAAAACGAGGCCGAGATTTTCTAACACTGTTTGCTTTTCCACTTAGATGATGGATGTCGGTAATTTATTTGTATTGTGGCTGTTGGAGACGTGCGACCGTTTCTTTTTCGGACAACGATGGCGCCATCCACCAAAAAAAAGAATAAGAAAACTTTCCTAATAAGATCTGAGTAAACAGAACTAACAACGACATGTCTTCTTGGGTTTTGTTTACGGAAATATTTATTTGTCGTTCAGTCGTGGACCCAGGTTGTCATTTGCCGTTCCACCGTTTTTCTTTTTATCTATATAAATATATAAATATACACTGGGGTGCAAAATTTACCAGACACTCAGATTTTTCCTAACAAAAGGCGTTTAAAAAAGTTTAAAATGTTCCCAATTGAGTATTTAATAATAATAAAAAAAATGTCACATAACCAAATGTAATCATCTAATGTAAACTAAATGTAATAATCAGTTAAATTCAAATCATGACAAGAATCAGTACACGTCTAATTCTTAGCTCATCTGCAGTCTTCTTCTTCTTTCTCAGCTTTTCCCTTTCTAATGTTCGCTGTTCCTTCTTACTCTACCATTACTAATCAAGGTGTTTTGCTAAGAATACAAAAAGAAAAAGAGCTGTTAATCACAATAAAAACGGCCAAAGTCGAATACCTTGGTCACATCATGAGGAACAGTGACAGATATGGACTGCTGCAACTAATCTTGCCAGAAAAAGTAGAAGGAAAGCGAGGACCAGGAAGGAGAATTATTTCCTGACTGAAAAATCTACGTACGTGGCTCAACACAACTACCACAAATCTGTTTAGAGAAGCAGTGTGCAAAGTACAGATTGCTATAATGGTCGCCAAATATCCGAAACGGATAAGTACTACAAGAAGAAGAAGAAAAAGTTCCTTACTTTTCTTCGGTATTCAAGGTATTTCAATTCTCCTACTCGTTATAATTTTTTTCCAAGCAATTCTATCTCCCCATCCATTCCTGTTCTTTCCAACCACATATACTATTGTGTTTCAATTTATCAATCAAAGATAGAATAAAAATTTTTATTTTTTTTAATATAACGCGGGCACATAAATTTGATACACTCTGTATATTGATTTGTAAATATTTATTAGAAGTTAGCTTTCACGCAAGCTGGTTTCTCCTTAATGAATCTTTCCATGAAGAATATTAAAAACATTTGTAAATAAAAGTGAAGTGAAAGTTATTTAGGATTATTATTTTAAACAGATTGTTTACGGGAAATGTAAAACCACAGGTAGATGTAATTATTAGTTCTTAGAAAATTAAGGTAAAGAAAGTTTGGAATTTTAATCTCTTTTTGTTTAACCCCGAGTAAATTTTGTAGAATTTCCCGAAAGTAATTTATTATGATGGTAGGAATATTTTTGAAAGTATGAGTGGGTGTTACGAATGAAAAAAAGAATGGGGAAGAAGAAATGTCTGATTGGTTTGGAAATTTGGAATGGGAAGGAGAGAAGGTTGAATTTTCAGATAGTTTTGGAAAGAGGGATTATTGTGTTACCGACAGCCGAGAGGAGCAGTCAAAAGTTTTCGTGAGTAGTTCAGAAGCAAGTACTAGTGGTTGTGTTTGATAAGTGAGAGTAGCTGAAAAGTGGAACGAGAGACAAATCAAATCGAGAAGAAATACCTCTTTGATTCTGTAAAGTCCAAGAGAGTAAGTTACAAGAATTATCGTTATTAAAATTATTTGTGACACCAAGTAAAAAAGAGACTTGGGTCTCAGGAGATTATTGTTGAGAGAAAGAGAGGAGAGAGATTTGGATTTTATTGAACGAGTCCTGGTCAAAGGAAGCCTGGCTTGTGTTTTGGAGAAATAGTTGCTGGTATCCTGCTGGATTGTTTGCTAAGAACGGAGAGGGCTTTGATTGGTAGCCTAACATAATCAACAAGGAGGAGCTGTTTGGGTCAAGAGGAGACACCATTGTGTGTGAATCAAAAAGGTCAGTCAATAACCTATGTGATAGATTTTTTTTATAATCAGAAGTTAATTTTTTTACGTAAAAGCATATGAATTTAAGATTCCAACATTTCAAAAATTTAATAGGATAAGTATAAGTAATTTTGCGAATACCAAATTTGTTTGTTCAGCTGGGTTTATTAATGGTATCAAGAACAAAGCGATAAATATTTGTTTGAATTAGATTAATTTATATGGTAAAAGTTTTTTTTTGGGCAGTTATGCCCACAGAATTTAATTGATAAATTTACAGAACATTGCTTTTGATAATAAAGGTAATTGTATGTTTTTATTTATGATTTTTCTATTTATTTCGTTTTCCTATTTTATCCCGATAAGGATCAACTAAGAGATACTGAAACCACGAGAGAAGATAAGTATAACAAGATAATTTAGACATTTTTTTATATTATAAAAAGGCACCCTGAGATTCTTTCTTAATTTTTATGTATGATTTGCGATAATTAAATAATTAATCAAGTAAATAATAATTAATATAAAAGTAATAGAAAGCAGATCATAACAATACATATTATTCTTAAGTCTTTTCTCTTTAATAGCCCCTTCCAATTGAAAGCAAGAGGGAAATGGGATGCAAGAAAATGTCAGGGCTCCGAAACATAAGGCAATGCAAACATCCATTAGTGGATTTGCAACTGAAGAAGAAGAAGAAGAAGAAGAAGAAGACCTGTGGCGCTTAGGCACTTATGATATTTAAGTTGGTATTATGTACCTGCATTCAGTTGGATATTCATTATTCTATCACTTCTTCTGATTACTGATGTTACGATGTTGCTTCCTTCTTCTTCTTGATTGGTTTTACAACTCGGGACGAGTCTTCACCGCATCCACTATTACAGTCATCCATCTTCTAACGATCTTGTGCTTCTGTTTCCTATTGTTGTACCCCAATCCTAGATATATCTGCTTCAAAATCATCCTTCCATTTTTTTCTTGGACGGCCTATATTATAAATGAACTTGCATCCATCTCGAAGATCTCTCGATTTATTGCCTTTCCAACGAGTTTCTTGCACAGAAATCCAATTCTTCTCCTCTGCATTCAGCGTGCTCTCTTTCCTTACCTGTCATACTTCCGACGTTGAGCGTTACACTCCTCAGGACAAGCTTCTTTGGCGCCTTCCGTCCTCTAAGAGGTGTAGCCTTAGCTCACTTTTCTGCGCGTTGCTAACGGGGGGACCCCCTAACCCCTAACATATTCCCTCCTTTCATGATGTTAGCAAGGCTTTTACTGCTGGATGCTCTTCCTGACGCAAACTCTTCTCCTTTATCCAGCCTTGGGACCGGTATCGATAGTCACAAAGCTACTCAATCCAGATTTGGGTACCATTGGCAGTACTGCTATCTTCCAGCCTCTTATTCACTAATTCTGTTTGTCTTAGTTTCTTTTTCCAAAGAAATGTAGATCTGGGGAGACTGACACGTATGTAATGGGATGCTTGATCATCTAAGAACTGAAATGAAACCTAAGCTGTCTTTTATTTTCCTAGTTTACTCAGATTGTGAGTACATGGAACCAACTTTCTTTGGAATTTTTCCTAGACGAATGGACGGAATGTGGCTGCATATTGCAGAGTCCCTTTTGTCTCCTTTATTGGTCTTCTCGTTGCCTTATAATTTGTAAAAGGCAGAGATAAAGGGTGTAACCAGAAATTGGTTCCACGAAAGGTTTCAGATTTACGTATCTGGGACTTCTCATTTCTTTAATGGATGTTGCTACAGCGTCCAAAACGCGTAATATTTTTTTAATTCTGTTTAAATTGACAGTTTGGTTTCGTTTCGATTTAGAGCTGATCATGAAGCCCCACTGATGAGGTCTGGAACATAAAACATAATAAGAGGTCTTTCATTTTCTTTTTTCTAGTTTGCTTTGTTCGAGGTTTACAGATTATTTGATTTTTTATTTGGTACACTTATTCATAAAAAACAAGCAAACCAAAATTGCTTTGTTATTTAAACCGATTACTCATAATATGCATCTGTTTGTGTTTCTTGGTAAGATCAACAAGAACAAAACCCTGTAAAGACGTCATCGGTGTCAAGTTCAAGTACACGGTAAAACATTTTAAACCTGTTTCGGTCAACTCATAAATTAGCGAAATTAAAACCTTATAACTGATTTCAGACACACAAGAATTACAAATTCTCGACCAGAAACAATATTCTTATGCACCAACGATATACTTTATGGCTTGGTAAATTATTTTTATGGTGGAATAAAAAGTGGCAGTCGTACGGGTACGGATCATGTGTGGGAGACAATGCGTTATAAAAATGCTTACATTTCTTACTTTACAATATGGTATATTCATAAATATCGTCGGGAATAAAGTTATTTTATAGATCGACTGAGTTCAGGGTTGCGGACTCATGAGTCGTGTTGGTAATACGGGTGCGTATCTTTAAAGAAAAGAGAAAACCGCGAAATGTATTTTAGAGTAATTAATAACAAACAAACACATAATATGATCTTCTTCTAAAGGTGCCAATCTTCTAGAGTAGATGTTGTTGACTTGACCACATTGATCAATCTTAGTCTCTTCATAGGCTATTGATTATGTTTAAAATAAGAGAGCTAAAAGGAACTATAACGTTAACGGGATTTTATTCTTTTATTCTTTTGGCTCTTATGGTCAATGGACCTCTAAATTTGAAAAAACCGCGGAGTGCTACCACTGCAATCATTGCATTTAAATGGGTGCGTTTTTAAGAAAGGGGTGAATTAGTCCCTAGGCACAGGGTGAATTAGGGTGAGTTCTACGAATTTTTGGAACAAACACTTCTACAGGACAATTGTTCCAGGTTAAATCTACTATCGAAATATCACATTTTAAAGTCAAAAATATTTTTTTTACAAAAATATATTTAAAAGAAAAGCAAGAAAAAAACACGAAAGAAAGCAATTTTGTTTTTTGCCCTATAACTCTTTTTCACAGGAATATAGGTACAGGCATGGCTTTAGCGAAAAATAATTTCCATCCTTCCTCTTTAAAATGACGTTTAGTAGAAGTCTCTAGGATTTATAATTTCTTAAACAGAATTTTTGAAAGTTCGTCGCTCACAGCATTTTTGGGAAATTTTCCCCATTATTTCGTTCCAAATATTGTTCTGTAACTTTTTTCTACGCTTTTCTAGGTTATATTTATTTATTTTATATTTAGTTATATTATATATTTAGTTATATTTATTTTCTATGTAATGGTACATTTACTAGAAAGAAAGTCAATTACCTTTAAGAGGATCGGTACGTATTTTCGGCTGCAATGCTATTCAAATGGGGATTCATTTTTTTCGAATCTTGAGAAAACTAATAAGTATTTTTGAAAAATATAAACTTAGAATGAAAGATCACGTTATTAGCGAGGGCCGAAAGTCCCTGAGAATTTCTATAATGTTTATTTTAATAAGTTACAGGGGTGAAAAACTAAGAGAAAATTTAGTGTGATTTTTAATTTCAAATATATCATTCAAAATAAACTTTTTATTTATTCTAAGGGACTTTCGGCCCTCGGTAATAATTTAGTCTTTCATTCTGCGTTTAAATTTTTCAAAAATATTTATTGGTTTTTTCAGGATTCGAAAAAAATAGACACAATGCCGTGGTAATATTTTCCAAATCTATCTTTGTCTTACAACGCACTCAGCCGAATATAATATTGTCAGCATATATTGTCAGTCAAACACTGACAATCAGTGACAATTTTAAATATTTGACATTGCATCGGGAATATGTTGAGTTATTGATTAAATATTATTGATATATAATGTATTTGATAAATAATTGATTTAAGACGTGAACGTAATAAAAAGTTATTTATTGTGTATTATTTGTGGAAGATCCAAGCAGAGAATACATCAGGATAATATCTGTGATCCAAGTATTTTGTTGTTAAAGATGTTCAAAATTTTAAGCGTTCCATAACAATATATTATTAAAAAATCACTTTAACACTTTTTCTCTTTTTTCGATTGTATATTAGTCTTTGTTGTACAAATAAATTATTACAATCACTGAATACATAGTTAGTGAAAAAATTATCACATTTATTAACTGAATTAATAATTTGCAATTATAAAAATAACAGTTATCTAAGAACATTCAAAACCCACCTCTTTAAATTAATGATGACATTTTCAAGTAGAATGACATTCTAGTAATGTTTACATATCCATACCAGTGTGAATTTTACTACACGTAATTTGCTGTGTAAAGACAGAAAAAGTAGGGATACACGTAAAATATTTGCGAATTATGTACCCATCGCCTTAAAATGGTCTACTGTATAGGGTCAAACGACTATTTTTAAGCAAGTTATGCTTTTTCAATGTTTTTATACTTTTAATGATTTTTGATATTTTTTACGATTATTTTTTAAATTATTCATTATGACTTTCTTTCTTGTACAATTAGGTATATACATTTTGAAATAAAAAAAACTTATTTTCTTTAATAACTTAAAATGGTGTATTGCAAACAATTCTAGGACTATTTTTAAACTAGATATCCGTAGGATATCAAACACTATCGTAATTTGAGAAAAATCTTAAATTTTTAAATTTTTTTTTTCAATTAGAAGAATATAATTGCACATTATAACATAATTTTTAGTTCCAAATAACTTTTCTTAATAACACTTTTCGATATTGTGAAATATAAAGGTACTTTATTCTTGAGCGAAATTCATATTTTTTAACATAACTGAGTTAACTGATAAAGTTTACTAAGTGCTAGGTATGTTCGGTGCTGCTATATGGTATAGACGGCTGAACAATCAAAACGAGGGATATACATAAAAAGATTAGAAGCAAATTGAAGAGTCTCAGATGCAGAATTCATCATTATAATAAAATTAAAATGGTAAATAGTTATTTAAATCTAAGACTTTTCGTGTTGATAGTTCTTTCTGGTACATCCTTAATCTGCGACTTTTACAATTTATAAGACCGCAGACGAAGATTATAGAAAAAAAAAAGAACTCCTTGCAATCACATTCCGTTTTCATTCGTCTAGTAAAAGGACAGAAGAGCAACTTCCTAGTACTCAAATCTGAGACTGTTCAATTTGTTAAGAGATGTCGGTGGATCGCGTCCCAATAGGAATTTGAATGATCTTTCAAATTCCGCTTAAATTGATGGTTGAGCTGTTTTTCGATTCAGGGAAGTGCACGCTAGCGCTGTTGATAAAGCCTGAAATGGTGGAAACAGCTGTCCAGCGATTGTGCATCCCTCTGAATCAAAAACAAGCAAAACCATCTTTTCCTAGACGAATGAAAACGGAATGTGATTGCAAAGAATCCTTTTTGTTTTCTATATTCGTCGTCTGCGGTCTTATAAATTGTAAAAGTCGCAGATTAAGGATGTACCAGAAAGAACTTTCAACACGAAAAGTCTCAGATTTAAATAACTATTTACCATTTTAATTTTATTATAATGGTGAATTCTGCATCTGAGACTCTTCAATTTGTTAAGATATGTCGCTGGATCGCGTCCCAATAGGAATTTGAATGATCTTTCAAATTTCCCTTAAATTGATGGTTGAGCTGTTTTTCGATTCAGAGGAGTGCACTTTAGCGCTGTTGATAAAGCCTGAAATGGTGGAAACAGCTGTCCAGCGATTGTGCATCCCTCTGAATCAAAAACAAGCAAAACCATCTTTGGACCATCTAAAAGATACTTTGGACCAAAACCATCTAAAGATACCATGGACGGCGAAAGTCACAGCTGTATATGTCTTTAAAAGATTCAACCAAGAACGCCAACTTTTCGAAATCATCAAAAAAGGGAAAACGGCGTATCTGGGTCACATCATGC
The DNA here is from genome assembly GCF_917563875.1 of Diabrotica virgifera virgifera. Taxonomy (NCBI): domain Eukaryota; kingdom Metazoa; phylum Arthropoda; class Insecta; order Coleoptera; family Chrysomelidae; genus Diabrotica; species Diabrotica virgifera. The sequence continues at coordinate 1,243,656 of NC_065445.1, read as the reverse complement.
GAAATGAAAAATACCAGTTCCTCCAACTTATAATCGAGGTTAAAATTGAACGCAAGAGAGGAATGGGACGCAAGAAAATGTCCTGGCTCCGAAACATAAGGCAATGGACAGGGATTAACGACATACAATCTCCGATACATATTTCAAAAAACAGATTTAATGGAAAATCGCTAACATCCATTAGCGGATTTGCATATGAAGAAGAAGAATGTAGATTAACTTTTACTACTAGTATATTATTCTAACAAAATATATCTAATATTATATCTCAATATTTAATTGCAAATGCTAATTAAGCTCACAATACGGACATAATGTCTCAACTAACACACACATAATTACCTCAGAGTATTGTCCATCGTAAATTACATGATTTTAATAAATTATTGAACATATATAATTAAACGGTATAAATGTCACTTCGAGATTAATTAGATACAAACCGGTAGTTACAACGTCTTGTTGCACGATAAAAAAATACTAAACTGTGTCATTACACAGTTTAATAAAGAATATATTGCTTAAGAAATGCTTAAGTTTGTAAAAAGCAATAGTTTAAAAGCTATCGATTATAGACTAAGAGCCGCTATAGGTGAAATTTCTTAATCATTTTAGGCACGACGGGACCCTATAACTTAAATAGTAGAACCTAAAAGAAAACGTTTGAGCACTGTGCCGACACTTTTCAGTGGCACATGCGTCTACAGTGGCGCATCAAACTTTCCACTTATGGACGGGATACATAAATTAAAAAATACACTCCCTCATTACCAGAATTTAATTTTTTTCATTTTTTTAAGGTCTATGTGATTAAGACATAAGACTCATCGTAATTTTAACCCACCACCCTCTTCTCCCTGCCCCCACCAACAAAAAATTTTTTTTCGATTTTATTTTTTTTGGTGGGATGCAATCAATTTTAAAATTTCAAAAAATTCACGCGCATTGCCAAGACTTTTATAAAACACTTCTATTTTTTATAGACCTGTAGGTTGAGTGTACATAACCTCAAAAAATTTAAAATTTTTTTTTTTTTGGAAAAAAGTATATAACTTTTTTTGGGGATAGCTGCAGATCTAATTTTTTCTTTGTCTTATGTATTTTATCAAACACTATATTTCTAATTTTTTTCATATTTTTCTGTAACGCTGGTCATCTTCAAAAATCCAAAAAACTGTTTTTAAGGGGGTTTTGGGGGGTTTGAACGTGTTTTTCTGATTTTTAAATATTCTAAAGGACTCAGTTACTTCAAGTTACATATAACCTATAAAAACAAAATTGATTTGATATATTATGAAGTCTATAAAATAGGGAAAATCCCCCAAAACCCCCCAAAAAACAGTTTTTCGGATTTTTGAAGGTGAGGAGCCTTACGGAAAAATCTGAAAAAATTAAAAACATAGTGTTTGATAAAACACATAAGATTAAGAAAAAATTAGACCTGCACCTATTCCTCAAAAAAAGTTTATACGCTTTTTCGAAACAAAAAAATTTCTTTTAATTTTTTGTGGTTATGTACACTCTACCTATGGGTCTATAAAAATAGGTGTGTTTTACAAAACCCTCAGCTATGCGTGTGAATTTTTTGAAATTTTAAAATTGATTGCATCCCACAAAAAAACAAGAATGTGTGTGTACTTTGTACGCACGTAAGAAGTTATACTTCTACTACATATTATGTGATTTTTAAGACTATACTAAAAATTTAAAAAAATAAAAGAATAAAACGCACACAAACACATTGAAAAATGCCACAAAGAAAAAATGATTTCTGGACGATAATAATTGTTGGCAAAAATTTTAAATACGCATTTGCTGAAAAAAAAATTATATAACAAATATACTTACAATCATAATATGCATAAAAAAATAAAAAAATAAAACTTGCATCGGGAATTGAACCCTTGAATTTCGTGCCGCTTTGACTCGTAATCGAAGCGTAGACTCACTCGTCCAATCGCACATTATTTATCATGTGGAGAAATACGGTAACTGAACGTTTTACTGTTTGACAATTGTTTTGAAAATTATGTAGTTTAAATTTTGTGGAAGAAAATATAAAAATATAACAAAACAGTAAGAAAACAATATATTAGATGAAGATTGGTAGAACTTTTGTTGGTAATCAAATTAAGTATGTAAATCAAAGCATTACATACCTACTAGATAAATAAATCTACGCCAAAAAATCATAATTTAAAAATAAAAATCGAACCTAATTTGGGATTTCTCTCTAAAATCCGCATTCTTGAGAAAATAAATGTATGTATTTCAACCTAATCCAAATGAATAATTACAATATGATTATAATAAAAACTAGGTACTTACCAAATTAGAATGAGTTTTCCTTGTCCAAAATATCCAAAAGTCCAAAAATATAGGTATATAAAAACTATTTAAAAAGGCAATATAACTATTAACTAACTTTTGTTTGTTGTTTCTTGTCACACAAATTTTAAAACGCAACAACCATAAATAATCTAACTACAGCTGTGCCACAGCCACCATATTGAATAATTTTTGACATGTCATTTGAACATCCAATCAGAACAAAGTTATAATGCGCATGCGCCCGGTCGCTAGGTTTTCCCATATAAAAATTTACCCTCTATCGCCGGTAAAGAAGTATAACTTCAAAAATAAAAACGAAAAATGAAGTTTTTGATGGTGGGGGCAGGGGGAAGGGGGTGGTGGGTTAAAATTACGCTGAATCCTATGTGCTAATCACATAGAACTTAAAAAAATAAAGAAAATTTAATTCTGTTAGTAAGAGAGGGTAACTTTTAATTTATTTATCCCGTCCATGCGTGGAAAGTTTGATGCGCCACTGTCGACGCATGTGCCACTGAAAAGTGACGGCACAGTGTTCAAACGTTTTCTTTTAGGTTCTACTTTCTCATCTTTCTCTCATTAAACACATGGCAGATGTCACTAAGGATCCCGATATTTTCAAACTATATAAACAACAAAAATATGAATATAATCGGCAGTTACAAAATGCTAAAAAGTCGGCTTACTCTGGTTTTATTACTAACTCCAATAATAAACCTAGAGACTGCTGGAAAATATTAAACTTCGAAAGAGGCAATACAAGATCCAGTTCGGTACAACCAGATCTATCTCCAGACGAAATAAATCAATTTTTTATTACAATCGCAGAGAATATAATTACATCCCTTCCCACTATTAATAACGATATCCTCTTCAGTTACAGAAACTATCCTTCCCCGAGTAAGTCCTTTTGTTTCCGACCCGTTGTGGAAGATGAGATCTCTCAAATAATTAAATCTCTTAATAATTCCAATTGTAAGGACGTTCACGAAATTAATAGCAAAATTTTAAAAGAAACTCACCAAATAGTTTTAACACCTTTCACTCATCTTATTAACTTAATTTTATCAACTGGAGTATTTCCAGAAGCACTAAAGTACTCAAAGGTACTACCTATCTATAAAAAAGGTGATTCCTCGAAAGCTGACAATTACAGACCCATAAGCATTGTTTCTACATTCGGGAAAGTGATTGAAAAGGTGATCAAACAACAATTATATTCTTATTTTGAGTCTAAAAGTTATTTTAGCAACTCGCAATATGGATTCAGAAGTGCTCGTTCTACTACAAACGCGGTATATAATATTGTGAGCGAGGTGACTGAGGGGCTTGAACGTGGCAATCGCATAGCAATTTCTCTCTGCGATTTGTCGAAGGCTTTTGACTGCGTTTCACATGACATTTTGCTCCACAAATTAAACTATTATGGAGTCAGAGGTATCCCTCTTAAGCTTATCTCTTCGTACCTATGTGGTAGACACCAGGCTGTAGTCTCTAAAGGTTATCTCTCCGATTTTCGACCCGTAAAACATGGAGTCCCACAAGGTTCGGTCTTGGGACCTCTTTTATTCATTATATATGTCAACGATTTGCCTCATTTCATATCTCCGTACAAATCAGTACAATTTGCGGATGATACGACATACATAATATCAGGTAATAAAAATGAGGATTTAAAAATGGCTTACGAGGAAGTCTCTGATAAATCTAGCACATGGTTTGCTGCGAACAAACTAAAACTCAATACTGAAAAAACGCAGGACTTGATTATATCTGCAAGTGGTTTACATGGCGATCCAGATGACAAAGACACTGCTAAACTATTAGGAATAACCATAGACAATCGATTGAACTGGTCGGCTCATATTTCACAAGTAAAGGCGAAGCTGTCTAGTTCATTGTTTCTTATTCGTCAACTAGCAAGGGTTGTCAACTTTGAGACATTGAAGGTGACATATTTTTCTTTATTTCACTCACACCTAAGCTATGGATTAATCTTATGGGGCAATTCAACAAATGCTCTTCAAATTTTCAGGATGCAAAAGAAAGCTATCCGGATTTTAGCAGGAGTTAGTTATCTGGAACATTGCCGACCTCTCTTCATCAAATTAAAAATTATGCCGCTACCCACTCTGTTGATATATCAAGTTCTGACTGAAATTCACAGAAAAAGGTCCCATTTAACAAAGCAGTCTGATGTTCACGTTCACAATACGCGATACTCTCACTATTTACGAACAAATCGCTCTAGATTGCGTCTTTCAGATAAAAATTGTCTTAATTATAACTACTACAATATTTTACCAAAAGATATTAAACAGCTAAGCTGTAACAGTTTCAAAAAAGTAATAAAAAGGTATCTGTTGAAACATTGCTTTTATTGCTCGGAAGAATATATGACTCATTGCAGAACATCTACTGAAATGCTTACCGTGACACAAAATATTTTTTGTTAATCTATATTCTTGTTTGTGATACATATTTATAAGTTGTGTTTTATATTTCTGTTTTATATACCTTGTGATTTTATATACCTTGTAATTTTTATATTCCTTATTTTGACTTTGTAATTTTGACTTGCTACAAACAATTTTTTTTTGTAAAGTAGTTAAATAAATCTATCTATCTATCTACTATTTAAGTTATAGGGTCCCATCGTGCCTAAAATGATTAAGAAATTTTACCTATAGCGGCTCTTAGTCTATTACGATATTAAAGGGGAAAATGAAATAAAAATTAAATCGATTACACGTTTTAATTACAAACTAGAGTTAATAAAGTGGACACGCATTAATCGTTGTATTAATTTATTTAAACGTTGCACATATGAATATATGTATACAATCCGACAAGCGAGACTTGGCGGGTAACTTTGCGCGGAAATACACAACGAAAAATACGCAATATGAGAACGTCACCCGCCAGGTCTCGCTTGTCGGATTGTACATATTTCATACGAAGGATTTTTACAGTTTTCACTGCATCCCTTCACTCAACCGTTCTCTCCAGTTCTTTTTGTTTTGCCAATCGCCTTCCTGCAAATTTCTTCTTTTAATTGCTTCGTCCACTTCATCTCTAAAAGATATTCGGTGTCTGTCTCTCTTCTTTCTTCCTATCCGGTTCCACTCTGTTATTCTGTTTATCCAACGTTTTGTGTCTGCTTTTCTGACATGTTTGTACCAGGTTAATTTCTTCTGTTCTGCGTACACTATTCTATCTGAGCTCACTCCCATTCTTTTCTTAATCTATATGTTATTTATTCTATCTGTTCTTGTTAGTCTGCAGCTTCTCCTTAAGAATTCCATCTCTTTTGCTCTTATTTTGTTTTTGGTTTTCTTATTTATTTATTATCCAATTATCCAAGTATCCTGACTTAGCTGTCAACTAAGTCAGGATACTTCTTGTCTTGATGTTATAGATTCTTCTTTTTGTTTTTTATACCCATGTTCTGATCCCACACTACGGGTTCAAATTTCCTATGCAGTCTCTTTTTTGTCCTAGTCTACTTTTTATATCTTCCTCAGTTGTTCCTTTGTTTGATATTATTAAGAAATCTAAATATTTTTACTGGGCTGTTCCTTTAATTTGTTCACGTTCGTCTATGTTCAGCTGTTTTATTTTTGTAAACTCCGTTGTTAGGTATTCAGTTTTCTTTAGGTTTATTTTCATTCCATTCTTAGTATATCAGTTTTCTCATCATACAGGGTGAGTCATGAGGAACTGTACATACTCCTACCTCGTATAGAGGCTCCTATGGGGAATAACAAATGACCATTAAAAAGTGTCTGCTCCCCTTGTTTAATAATATACAGGGCGAGTTTCGCATTTTGACAGAAACTTATATTCGTCATAATTTTTGAACCGTCAGATCGATGTGTCTCTTATTTTGGTCAATCGTTACACTATTACCACCTAATCAACTGATTTATTCAAACTAGAAAAAATCAGGTCCGGCTTTAAAAAATTAGTTCGTTTGGGTCTTAAAAAAAATTTCACCCTGTATACGTTTTTTGAAAACTCTAATATTAATTTTACAAATTAGACAAATAGACAATTAAAATGACATATTTGTTTTTTCCCCACACGATTACTTAATTTTTTATAAAAAAATCAAATTTGACTATGAATTAAAAATTTGGTAAAGTGAACCATAGATTTAAAAAAAATTAACACATTACATTAACACTCTACAAAAATTAATTTTTTTAAACAAATATTTGATTTATGTTACCACCCAAGCAATTGATTTATTCAAACTAGAAAAAAATCAGGTCCGGCTTTAAAAGATTAGTTCTTTTGGGCCTTGGAAAAAATTTCACCCTGTGTACGCTTTTTGAAAACTCTAATATGAATTTTACAAAATAGAGAAATAGGCAATTAAAATGGCATATTTATTTTTTTCCCCACATGGTTAGTTAATTTTTCAATAAAAAATAAACGATTTGTCAAAATCGGCGCCCGTATAATAGTAAACAACAAGCGAATGACGTAATCGAATCTTCGCGGCGTTCTGGAACGTGGGCCTGCCGACAGACAATGGATCTACTGGTATAGAGATGGAAGATACATCGAGATGGGCGCGGATATTTCTGGAATGTTCCATAATAACTGTATCGCATATATAAATACGGACAGATTCGTAAATAGAGTTAGTGTATAATATAAATTCGATCTGTAACTTGTATAAATAAATTCGTATAAATGAACCGAGAGTGTTATTTTAATAGTAATCACGCTGCAATAAGTATAACCGTATTAGTGAAGATAAAAGTTAAAGTTGAAATGTTGACCAAGGTAAAAAACAAAGTTTGAAGGCTTGACATGCTAAGCCATCCAAAAATACAGAGGTTAAAACCTTTTAAATGTTGACTAATGCCTGGTTGCACCAACAGCTCTTAGACTTAAGACGAGAATAAGATAAGAATTAATATAATATAATTATAATAAAATATAATAAGAATATTTAAATATAATAATAGATACAATTGATATTAAAGTAAGAATCGAAAATTATGGTGCAACGTAAGTTATACTTGCGGTAGCCCTATTTATAAGCTGAGCTTAGCTAAGCTGGAGCTTAAGATCTGTTGGTGCAACCAGGCATAAATGTCGTATATTGTAAAATTAATTATGAAATCCAAAGGATGGATATAATCCCTAAGGATAAGGCCCTGGGGCACTATATGACTCCCACGAGGGGGAGTCTATATAAATAAAAACAATTTAAACATTCGTTTTACATTAAAAATTGACTGTATTGTTTTCCTTAATTTTTATGTTTTGGTGATTCATTGAGATCATCATCTGTGATTCCGCGGGATTTTCTTTCTGCCAAGAATTGTGGACAGTCAAGCAGGATATGTTTGCTTTATACTTTATATAATATGAAATATCAAATGATTCCATGTAAATTTGGTTGGAATCATTTGATCAATTTGTATGCATAAACCATATATAATATTTCAACGAATACTTATTCTGTTCTAAATTTTCCGTTTCCTAATCTAAACACCCAATACAGTGGACACAGCCCAGTGGAGGTCCAGCAAAGATTTGTGTCGTATAAACGAATTCTCTCACGTCAGTTCCTGGTATATCTATTAAAAATCTTACTGAAAATTCGAGGCAAGAAGACTAATTAAAACCTTAAATCGAGCTGGTGAATACTTAAAAATAAAGAAATCTCGATATAGGTTGACGGCTATAGAAATACTTCTCTGTCGTATTGTTATCGTTTCCGAGAGAAACTACTGGCACATGCATCTCGTTCATTTCGATTCAAATACCAAAGATACATAAATTTTCTTTGTGATGGTCTAGAAATATGTTAATCATTTGAAAAAAAAAAAAAATGCTTAGTAGAGCTCTTTTTTCTTATTAAGGACAACGTTAATATTATTTTAATTCGTTATGTTAATTCTTTTTACAGCGTTTTGAGTGTTTGTAATTTTTTAAGCATATTTTCGCCAATGCCAAGATATTCAGTAATTATATTCTTCTTTAGATGTCCCTTTTCAACGAAGGTTGATGATTACTACAAACACTTGCCTGCCTCGGACCTTTCTATTATCTTTAAGGGGGTACTCGCAAAATCTTGGTCGAATGCTATTAAAATGTTATTTTTGAAGTTAATCTTCTCTTTGCGCGATTGAAAGTAAAATTTCGTAACTCTGCGCGCATGCGCACACAGACAGTATGCCGTTTATTTGCTGAATCTTTCAAGTTATGTATAAATATATCAGTGCAAGAAAAGGTGTGAAAAGAATATATTAGTGTTTTTAGTAAATGTATTATTTTTTAATATAATTTTTGTGTCTTTGGATTTGTCTTCCTCGGGAATAAGATATTTTATAATAATAGTAAGTATATTTAAAGTATTTTTGTATTAAATTTGTCAGTATGTATGAGAAATCTTGTAACCTGTCAAAGCAAAAGGGATATAGCGCAGTGGTATAGCGTGTGATCGGAGATCAAGAGGTCCCCGGTTCAAATCCCGGACGATTCATATTTTTTTTTTATGTTTTTGGTATCGTTTTAATAAAAAATTTTAAAAAATGGTAGGTAAAGAAAGTTAGTTTAATATTTAAATAAAATACAAATAACCTGTTAAGTATATTAATTTCGTTGAAATCATAATAATAGAAGTATAACTTCTTACGTGCGTACAAAGTACACACACATTCTTTTTATATTGTTATGATCTGCTTCTTATTAATTTTATATTAATTATTATTTATTTGATTAATTATTTAATTATCGCAAATCATACATAAAAATTGAATAAAAAATCTCAGGGTGCCTTTTTATACTATTAATAAAATCCAAATTATCTCACGTTATACTTATCTTCTCTCGTGGGTTCAGTATCTCTTAGTTGATCCTAATCGGGATAAAATAGGGAAAAGAAATAAAGCAAAATATTAAAATAAAAATACAGAATTGTCTTTTATTTATCAAAATCAATACTCTGAAATCTATCGAATCTGAAAACCTGTGGACACAGATGTCCGAATGAAATTTTTACCACTTAAATTTATTATAGTTAAAAAAAAAACAATTTATCGGTTTGTTCCCGATGACTTTGGTAAAACAAACTAAACAAAAACAAATTTATGTATTCGCAAGATTACCTATATTTACTATTTATATTTTGAAATATTGGAATTTTAATTCATATGCCTTTTACTCAAAAATTTAGTTTCCGAACATAAAAATCTCTTTCACATAAATTGACTGACCTTTTGCTTCACTCACTCTGATGTCTTCTCGTGACCCAAAACAGCTCTCCCTCGTTGACTATGTTAAAGGCTACTCCTCAAAGCCCTCTCCGTTGTCCAGCTTCAAAACTATCAGCATACCAGCACCACTTCTCCAACAAGCCGGGTCTCTTTTGACACGTAGTCGATTCAAACAAAACTCCAAAAATTCTCTGCTCTCCTTCTCACAATAATACAGAATCAAAGAGGTATTTCGTCTCAATTTGATCTGTCTCTCGTTCCACTTTTCAACACTATTCTCCACTATCAAACAGCCACTGGAATCTGCTAACTATCTATCCACTTAACACGTCGAACCGCTCCTCATCGATGCCAAAAACATAATGACTTCTCTTTCAAACTCTCTCAATCATCCAATCCATTTTTCCCCTTCCACATTGCCAAGAATCAAAAACATCGGCTTTTCCATTCGACAAACAAACAGTCACCCTCAAAATTATTCCGATCATCCTAATTACTTTCTAAGAACTATACAATATTTACTCGTGTTGAAACAAAGATACTAAAATTCCAAATTTCTTGTAAATTATCAATTTCTAGAAATAGATAATTACCTCTACCCTAAACAATCTTTTTCCATTTTAAATCTAAATACATCGTTATTATCACTTTAATTATTCACAAAAGTCTTTAATGGTTCATCGGAAAGCTCATTAAAAGAGAAATCCACTTACATCCAAACTACATTCTAATAAATACTTACAGCTCAATATACAGAGTGTATCAAATTGATGTGCCCGCGTTATTTAAAAAAAAATTTAATTTAATTTTTATTTTGCCTTTGATTGATAAAATTGAAAACACAATAATATATATATATATATATATATATATATATATATATATATATATATATATATATAGATTTTAGTTTTTTATTGAGGTTGCAGTCATTTATTTCTAAGGGGCAGGGTAAGAGAAACTCTGTGTTATAATCAAGCTTTCGCAAAATTTATTTGCTTCGTCAGGATTAGCTAAAATTATTATATAGTTATAAATAAATACAACGAAATGAAAGAACATTGCATAAAAATTAGTACAAAAACTTACAACGTGAGGCTTGTTCCTTAATTTGACATTTCTACAAAACATAAAATATCTAAAAAAATCTTTATCCTAATGGTTTTCAAGTTCCAATGTTTTAATTTTTACAATTCATGATAAAAAATATGATTTATTAATTTAGTTCTAAATTTGACTAATGCCAGAAAGACACTTAAATAATGTCAAAAAGACACTCGTAGGTATTTGTTTATTTGATTTTAAGTTGTTAAGAACTAGATTTTTGATTATTACTTGCTTGTGCATTTTAAAATTTTAGAAGTTATAGATGTATATACATATATATATCGAATACCAAATACCCAATAATTTCACTGCCCAGTGTTCTGTAGAGTCGAATGCCTTTTCAAAATCTATAAATGCCATATATATGGGTATTTGGTATTCATTCATTCATTTACATATTCATTTGGTATTTAATATATTTTTGGTTATTGGGTATTTGGTATTCGATATATATATGTATATACATCTATAACTTCTAAAATTTTAAAATGCACAAGCAAGTAATAATCAAAAATCTAGTTCTTAACAACTTAAAATCAAATAAACAAATACCTACGAGTGTCTTTTTGACATTATTTAAGTGTCTTTCTGGCATTAGTCAAATTTAGAACTAAATTAATAAATCATATTTTTTATCATGAATTGTAAAAATTAAAACATTGGAACTTGAAAACCATTAGGATAAAGATTTTTTTAGATATTTTATGTTTTGTAGAAATGTCAAATTAAGGAACAAGCCTCACGTTGTAAGTTTTTGTACTAATTTTTATGCAATGTTCTTTCATTTCGTTGTATTTATTTATAACTATATAATAATTTTAGCTAATCCTGACGAAGCAAATAAATTTTGCGAAAGCTTGATTATAACACAGAGTTTCTCTTACCCTGCCCCTTAGAAATAAATGACTGCAACCTCAATAAAAAACTAAAATCTACATATTGTCAGTCAATAATACCAAACTTCTTTATATATATATATATATATATATATATATATATCAATTTTCTCAAGATTCGAAAAAATTGAATCCATTTAAATAGCATTGGACCAAGATTTTGCGCATACCCCCTCAAGTAATTTAAATTAAAGTTTATTCAGGATGAATAACCAATGTACTTACATAAAACTTAAATAAAATAAATAAACAGTTATATGAGATTAATACAAACTCATTGAAGCAGAAAGGAATTTTATGAAGGCGCTCTAAATTTTTTTATTATTTAAAACTAAAACTGAAGGTACTTCTCATAAAAGTTGGAGGTACAGTTTTCGACATAGACTATTTACCTTTGCATATTAAAATTCTTACGAAATACCATCTATAGTTTCCTCGTATTCTACATATAGCGATCTCACTTCAAGATATATGATAATAAATGCAACAACAGACATAATACATATTACATTTTTCATCGCCTTCAACAAACCAACACAAACAAGAATATATTGGACCAATTGTTGCATATACGAACGATTAAATTTCATGAAAACACTAGCAAAATGTTATTATTTAGTGACCTTATTTACCTTTCACAGCAAATTTATGCATTGAAAACGGTCGTATATTCTTTTTCTTGGTACTTGCTGAGACAACCACTAATTTTTCGAATGAAATTGACTATGTATTAATTACGTGGGTAGAATAGATCGTATGCTAAAGAGACAGGATCGAACTGAAGACAATTATTTCAATTTACATGTAACTAAATTACTAAGTACATGACTTAACAAAGAGTTAATAGTCAAAAGACCGTTTTGATCGGCTATAATGTATAATCAACGTGCTTGTACAGTGGTTCTATATATTGTCAAAAAATGAAGATGATTTAAATTGTATTCATTATATTACGTTTTGAGTACATTCTAACTCTGGATTTATCTTTTTTTTTTAATAATTTTTACCATAATCTGTTTTAGCATTGTATATTTCAACTTCTACTTACTTTACACAACTGCTAAACAAAAACGAAGAAGAAAGGGAAATAAGCCAAGTAACACCTACTAAGGAAGAAATAGAAAATGAAATAAGGGAACTAAAAACAATAAAAATCCAGGAATATCAGAAATATCGGCGGAAATGATAAAAGCATGAGGAAAAACACTAGACAAAGAGATACATAACCTGATAAAAAGCATATGGGAAACAGAAAGAATGCCAGGAGAATGGGCCAGAGCAAGGATTGCCCCATACATAAAAAAGATGACAAAATGAGATGTGAAAATTACAGAGGTATTCCGTTGCTAGAAGTCGTTTACAAAATCTTGACAAACATCATAAGAAAAAAGCTAAATCCATACACGGAAAAGATATTGGGCGAATATCAGGCTGTAATGATACATCGATACGCCGAGCGCGCGTCGACATTTGGAACCGAGCGATTCTCTCAAATCGCGCAGATGCCCCTACTAAGTTCCACCTCTCCGAACCAACACCGGCAGAGGGATATTTAAGAGCACCGCAAGCGACGATCCGTCAGTCCTGAACGACCGTTCTGGGCAGTGTTGCCAACCGGAGGGAAATTTCCATTTTTGAGGGAATTTTTAACATAAAAAGTAGAAAAATGGAAGAAGTTTACTCAAAAGAGAATTTTTGCTCCAGTCCAAATTGTAAAATATTTGAATATTATTTAACATATCTTCTCCGATTTTTTTCATAAAAGTGGGAATTTTTAAGGTAAGTTGAGGGAAAAAGCTTACTCAGCGGTTGGCAACACTGGTTCTGGGCTCCATAACCAGCCAAGCGAAGTGAGCGAGGCAGGCCGACCTGAGTCGCGACGTGCACCGTATTGACGTGATTCGCAAACTTAGGCAGGTCAACTCGAGACGCAAGGTGTACCGAAGTGAGGTAATTTGCGACTCGTAATTCAACGGAGACAAGCGTAGTGGGCAGGCCGACCTGAGTCGCGACGTGCACCGTATTGACGTGATTCGCAAACTTAGGCAGGTCAACTCGAGACGCAAGGTGTACCGAAGTGAGGTAATTTGCGACTCGTAATTCAACGGAGACAAGCGTAGTGAGCGAGTCCCCGATAAATATATATTTGAATATCGCTGTTAATTTTGTTCTTCTGTTACAGACGCCCATCCGGAGGACTTCGCTGGGACAAAATAGAAAATTGAATTATTATTTTGTACATAATTTAGAATTAATAGATTTGCTTTGTTTTCAACCTGTGTTTTACTGAGTCTGTCGTCCTAAAAGAACTACCCGTTACAAGGCAGGATTCAGAAGCAATGGGTCGACGACAGACCAAATATTTGCGTTAAAAGAAATCCAGACTACGTGCTACCAACATAAAATAGTATACGTCCTGTTCGTCAACTTTAACAGGCCTACGATACGGTAAAGCGGCAACAGATGTATGAACTAATGAAAGAGATGGGCCTACCAAGTAAAATCGTCAGGAATGTAAAGATGACTATGGATAACACCACAAAGGAAATAGCATAAGAATCTACAAAACAGTTATCAGACCTACAGCTACATATTATGCATGTAAAACATGGGTGCTAAAAAAATCAGAAATAGACCTTTTAGAAAGATGGGAGAGGAAAATACAAAGAGCAATATATGGAGGCGTGAAAATAAATGGTCAATGGAGAAGAAGAAATAATAAAGAACTGGAAGGACTATATAATGAACCAAAAATATCGACGACAATCAAAGCACAGAGAATCCGATACTTAGGACACATTGAAAGCATGGGAAAGGAAAGAATGCCAAAAATGGTTCTATCACGTAAACAAGTACAAAAAAGAAGAATAGGTAGACCAAGAAGGAGATGGAAGGACAGCGTATATGAAGACTTACAAAAAAGTAATATTGTAAGCTGTAAGCTGGAAAGAAAAAGCTTTGGACAGAAAACAATGGAAGGAAGTGGTGAAGTAATATACGGAAAGACTAAAGAACATTAAGTGTAGTATTAAGTGTTTTATATAAACAAATGTAATACTGTATATAGTAGTATAGGCTATAACATTATAATATAGATACGTAATAGTAATTGTAAAGAAAAATTAAATCTTTCAGCCCTAGGCCTTTAAGGCCTGTTGAGCTTAATAAATAATAAATATATATTTTAACTTCCATGAAGTCGAAGAACAAAAGTAGTGTTATGGACACAACTTGGGTCTGCGATTTCTTAGGCGCCTGAGAGGCTCTACTAGCTGTACAAGTGCTTATGTAACAATGTCAACTGTGACGTATAATAAGCTCATAACCATCTTGAAAGAGGCGGGCTGAGCTGATGAGACCTAAGAATCATAATTATTTATAATTTTTATTACAACCAAACTGCCAATATTAAAGTGAATGACCAGTTGACAGAGGTACACTCCTTATAGATAGAGGAGTGGAAAAGAGTTGTATTCTATCTTCGGTGTTATTTAGTTATCATGAACTTGGTCAATACGAAACAAAAAGTACATGGTAATCAGTAAGCGCGAAATATTATACCCAGCTACTTTCGATGTCTCATTCTTCTTTTTCTTCTTGTGCCGTCTTCTAACGAAGGCTAGCGCTCACTTCTTTAAACGCTTCTCTATCTTTTTCAACGTAAAATATCTGTTTAACACTGAGTTTAGTCCAAGCTGTCTCATAGTTTGTCCTCATAGTAGTTGCGATCAAACAGAACATTCAACGAACTTCAATCTAATGGCCATACTCAATTTCTTATTTGTAAACATGGACGTGTATTTTATAAATCCTTTTGGAGCTATTTCTATTCTGACCTTTATTTCCTAATCTTGATATAATTGTGAGTTTATAATTGTTCCGAGGTATTTATATTTGTCGGCCCTCTCTAGCGGTTGACCCTCCAATGTCATATGTATGTTGTGTCTCATTAAACATTGTTATTTGAGAAATAAAACAGCGAAGGAAACAAAAAGAAACAATTTCAGACTATCTCACAATAAAACACTGAAAAACGTTTGTTTTTCTATACTTCCACAAAATTTATTACAACTATGTTATTACTACAGCTGTTTCGGCAAAGTGCCTTTCTCAAGTGATGCTCAAGAAAGGCACTTTGCCGAAACAGCTGTAGTAGTAACATAGTTGTAATAAATTTTGTGGAAGTATAGAAAAACAAACGTTTTTCAGTGTTTTATTATGAGATAAAATGAACTTCCATCAAGTAACGGTCGAATCCATCAATTAATTTCAGACTACGCTGTAAAATTTTGGTTCTATGAATTTTGCAATGACTTTCCATCTATATTGGATAAACCACGTACTGGTGGACAGTCCATGCAGTTACACAGGAAAATGTCAGAAAATTCTATGAAAAAGTTCTAGCTGATCGAAAAGTGAAAGTGCGTGAATTGGCAGAGGCCACAAGAATTAGTAAAGAGCGCACAAGTCATATTTTGAACGAAGTTTTTTTTTATGAAAAAATATTCCTACCGATAGGTGCTGCGTTTGCTGACCATTTACTAAAAACATAATCGTATAACCACTTCTCAGCAGTGTTTGAACCTTATCAAGAGCAATTTGTCAGACTTCTGGCGTCGATTGGTAATGGTTGATAAAATCTGGATCCACTACTATTTATACACCAGAGAACTTAATGAACGCACGGGAGTGGACTGAAGCCGGCAAAAGTGCTCGGTAGACTGCCAAAAGTTGATCAGTAATTATTTATGCTCGTTGTATTTTGCGATTAAAAACGGCATACTTGTAATTGATTCTCTTAAAGAAAGGATCAATAACCAATGTCATTATGTCTTATTGGATAAACTGAAGCAGGAACTCAGTGTGGAACGGCCCCATATACAGAAGAAAAAAAGTATTGTTTTTTAAGACAATAGGTATACTGAGTCACCAGAGAGTTATGACAATGGCAAAAATTCATGACCTGGGTTCGAAACTCTTTGTAATGCAGCTTATTCGCCTGATTTGACCCCTTCTGATTATTACATGTTCTCAACTCTGAAGAGATGGCTCGTAGTGAAGAGATTCAGCTCGAACGAAGAGATAATTGACGAAACAAAAAGCCATTTTGCAGAGCTTCCAGAATAGTATTATTCGGATTGTATAAAGATGTTCGAAAATTGCTGGAATCATTGTATCGAGCTAAAAGAAGACAATATCGACTAAAATAAAATAATCTTTTGGAAAAAAAATTTATCCCTTCCAATATATGTGAACTACTAACAGCTTGAATACGTAAACCAATACAAATATCTTGGTTGTTAGTTCAACAATCAACTTGATTATAAACAAGAAGGGCGACAATAGAGGTAGCTCGACAACGGTTTATCAAAATGAAAAGCTTATTTTGTAACAGTAGTATTAATATCAGCCTTAGATGTCGTTTCCTGTATTGCTATGTGTGGTCAATACTTTCGTATGGAACGGAGGCCTGGACACTCAACATAATACTGATAAACAAATTAGAAGCCTTTGAACTCTGGCTTTATGGAAGAAATACCTTGAAACCCAATTGAAAATACCTTGGACAATCCACACCAGCAACGAAAATGTTCTGAAAAGAATAGATACAGATAGGGAAATGCTAAAAATCATTTAAGTCAAAAAAGTTGGAACACATAATGAGAAACGAAAAGTACTGCCTCGCGCAACTGATCATCTAGGATAAGATTGAAGGAAAACAGGTTCCCGGTAGGCTCCAGATTTCATGGCTTTCAAATATCTCAGAGACTGGATCGACCTCGATTGAATATCTTTGTTTAGAGCCGCATTGGACAGACACAGATTTGCACGTGTCTAGTCGCTAACCCCCACTAAAGGAGAAAGCACAACAAAAGAAAGAATCTTCTGGAATAGCTATTTGTATAACAAGGGAGGAAAGTGCTACTTTTCCTCCCGAGAATGAAGTTTACTGCCCGACGCGTAGCGGAGGGCAGTAATCATTCAAGGGAGGAAAATTCACTTTACTCCCATGTTATACATACGGTTTTTCCACCTTCCTCAAATAACAAGTCATTTTTTCATTTTTATTAATTTATTAAAGTAACTAGCCAACAAAATTTATTAGAACTAAAACTAACAAGTAGGTACAACATAACTGTCAACTGTCAAAT
The DNA here is from genome assembly GCF_917563875.1 of Diabrotica virgifera virgifera. Lineage (NCBI taxonomy): Eukaryota > Metazoa > Arthropoda > Insecta > Coleoptera > Chrysomelidae > Diabrotica > Diabrotica virgifera. The sequence goes on along the minus strand of NC_065445.1, from coordinate 1,225,932 downwards.
ATAAGTCAAATTATTAATGTAAACATTGTTAAATCAAAATAAAAATTTACTGTTTTTTACCATTCTACAAAATACAGGGTGTTTTATAAATAAACGTTAAAATGTATAGATACTTACGTAATAGAAAATAGATATTGTACAGGGAAGTTATATCTCATGAATGAAATTTCATGACATCAATTTTACTTTTCCTTCCCTAGGGAGAAAAAATATTTTCCTCCCTAGGGAGGAAAAGTACAACTTTGCTCCCTACAAGCAGGTCCGGAAAAGAATACTTTCGGTAGAGGTAGGTGGAAAAAACATGTTTATTATTTCAAAGGAGGTTGCAACTTTCAATTAATATTGTTTCAAATCGATAGGTTGAAAAGTAAACAAACAGTTCAGAACATAGCAAATGTAGAATGAAATCTATTAAATCCGATCCTGACTGACAAGCGGTCGTGTAGTTTGTCATTATGGTAATTATTATATCACTCCACAATGCATTACTCTATTACTGCTGTGCTGTGCTGACATCAACTTATCTACAATTGCAGTGATTGACATTAAAAGATCATGTTTTTTACAATTATGACTTAATCTCGCATTGTTGAATCTAGTTCTCATAGTTACCCTGATACATATCTCTCTACTCACATCTGCTGCTATGTCTATTTTATCAAGCTGAAAGGTGCAATTCGTGTCTTTCGCGTCAAATGACGATATCCAGTTTTTTCCTTGAAAAATGTAAAAAGTTAATATTATATCGTCGAGATTCTGCTAATTACGACAAATGAGATAATATTCCATTAATTATTGAAGAATATGAAACATCATTTAATAAAAATAGAACGTTAATAAGCTCATTTATTTAAGTTGATGTAAGAAATATGGGAGATATTTAAACGGTTTTAATAAAACGTGTTTTCTCGTACAATGTAACAGACTTCTTTTTCTTCTCATATTCTTTTCTCCTCTCAGAAATGGGATTCCAGTTCTTCTTTTACCCATTTTTTCCAGAAATCGTCTTTAATTCTTCAATAGTTTTCATGTTTTTTTGATTCATTATATTTTTTCTGAATTGTCAAGTTTTCGCTTGCGTGTTATTATTGGCACTGTTATGGTATTTAGACCAGGAAGGGTCTGTTTTTAGGTGGATGTGAGAGGTGGCATTCGGAATTTTGCGGATAAAGTTAGGTGATAACTTCGTTAATAATAATTGAGTTATGCTCCTTCTCAAATATGCCCGGAACATTAATAAAAAAAAAATAAAATATTTAAAAATTTCAAAAAATTTCGTTTTTTTTTCTACTTTTTTTGCTTATAACTTTAAAACGACTCATTTTGGAACAAAGTATAGGAATAAAACAAAGATAATTAAGTTTTCTATCAGATACGATTGGTTAAAAATGTCTTAATGTAACACCCTTGCTGCAAAATAGCAATAAATATAAAATAAGGGGGCAAAACAAGCCTGTCCTTATTCAGTGTTTTTCCATTACCTAGGTTACACTTGGAACCTTTCTAATTCGCTTAGAGAATTTCTGTAATGTGCTAAAACCGTCCACCAAATTTCATTAAAATTGACTTACTAGATTTTGCATAATAATTTTGCAATCTAAACTTTTTTTAAAAATTTAAATTTTTTAAAATCTTGCACAACAAAAACTAGAACATACAAAGATTTGTCAATTTTTTTACATATAAAAAAGCACTCCACCTATCTAGTGCACTTTACAGTGGGGTAATTTATTTCTTGGCTAATTCTAAGCAAAAAATGTTCTTTCTCAAGTTTTTTCGTAGGATGCATAGTTTTCGAGATAAACGCGGTGGAACATTCAAAAATTGAAAAATTGCATTTTTTGAACGAGAATAACTTTTGATTAAAAAATAAAATAGCAATTCTGCTGACAGCATTTGAAAGTATAAGTTAAATTATACCGGTTTTAATTATTTGCATTGCTAAAAATTAATTTTTTTATTATTAAACAAAGCTATTTGTTTATAAGCCCAAAAATTGTTTATAATTTTAAAACATTGCTGAGGTCCCTTAAATTATCCGATTTTAATTCTGTAAAGAGTATTAGATAGGTAGAGCACCTCTTTATATGTAATAAAATTAGCCAACTTCTAAATGGTCTACTTTTTGTTCAGAAAGATTTTAAAAAATTTGAACTCTTTTAAAAAGATTTACATTGCAAATTTATTATGCAAAATCTATTAGGTCAATTTTAATGAAATTTGGTAGACCATTTAAGTAAGTTATAAGAATTTTCTAAGCGAATTACCAAGGTTCTAAGTGGCACCAAAGTGGTTAAGAAACATTGAATAACAACAGGCGTATTTTGCCCCCTTATTTTGTATTTATGGCTCTATTGCAGAAAATACCTTAAGATACCTTGAGATACCTTAAGACATTTTTGACCAGTCGTATATCATATAAAATTCAATTATCTTTATTTTATTTCTGTACGACTTTGTTCCAAAACGAACCGTTTTAAAGTTATAAGCAAAGAAAGCAGAAAAAAATCGATGTTTTCCGAAATTTTTAAATATTTTAATTTTTTTATTAATGTTCCGGGCATATTTGAGAAGGAGCATAAGTCAATTATTATTACTGAAGGTGTCACCTAACTTTATCTGCAAAAATCCGAATGCCACCTCTCACATCCAAAAATACACGTTTTTTTACAGATTAGTCCTGGTCTAATTGTAAATTTTTCTCTTCACTTGCATTTTTACATCTTTGTGTCCTAGTATTTTTGTATTAATTGTGTAGTTTACTAGTATAGATCATCTACTTATCAGTATCCATTTATTTACTCGTTTTGCTATTTGGCCGTCTGTTTTGCCATTCTGAGTCACAATGCTGCCCAGATATTCGTGCTTCTTTTTCTCCTTCAAGTGCTCTATCCGTTGCGGATGTTGGCTATTAACATGGCAATTTTGATCTTGCTTGCTGCACTTCTTAATAGTTCGACTGATGTGAGCCCCAACCATTTCCGCAGATTTTGGAGCCACGAGTGTCTTCTCCTGCCTGGCCCTCGCTTACTGTCTATTTTCCCCTGGACAATCAATTGGAGTAGACGGTACTTATCGTGTCTCAATATGTGGCCTTGATATTCAAGTTTTATTTTGTTTATTGTGCTCAGGATTTCTTTCTCTTTTCCGATTCTGTGGATAACCTCTATGTTGGTGACATGTTCGGTCCAGGACATACGAAGAATGCGCATACGAATTCGGTACACCCACATTTCGAATGCTTCTAGTATTTTCGTTAGCGTTTCGGTCAGCGTTTGTTTTTATTTTATTTTTTTTCCACTCCAAAAATTTTTTTCACTCATTTCATTATTCCGCGTCAGAGGACAGTCTAACCACACTCCGTTGCAAATATTTTAATATCTGCAGTTCTTCTTCGTTTCGTTATGGTTCATTTCAGTCTTCTTGTAAAGCCTTTTTGACAAGGAATAGATTCCGAAACATCAGGTGTCGGAGGATGGTAAGAGACTCGAATTGAATCAAAAGGAAAACGATTATTTTCTTTATTTTTTTTTTTGTTTATTTTGAATTCATTGGATCTTTGCCCCACCCCCCTTCCCCACTTGTACTTTTCCTCTGACTGTCTTGTATGTACTCGATTCTGATTAATGTTTTATAATTTCTAGTTGTTTCAAACATTTCCATATTTTTTTCCTGTCAATGGAATCAAAAGCTGCCTTTACGTCAATAAAGGTCAAGTATAATTCGTCTCCTTCTATTTTTCGTTTTATTATATTTCTTAATAATATATACATACGAGTATTGTCACTTGTCTGCCTATCTGGCCTAAATGCTGCCTGCTCCCAGTTTTTCTGTTCTTCTCTGAGCCCTTGAGTCTATGATTGATTCCACGATTCATTAATTTTCCCATTCCTTGAGTATCTTTTGATTTCTCCAAGTTTCTTCGAAAATTATCTACAGACATTCCTTTAACTTTTACTTTAAGCTTTTCACTGCTTCGTCTTCCTCTAAATATTCTTCTGCCAGTCCTCAAATTTTTCTGTATAATGTTCTTTTTAAGTTTCTAATGTTTCTATTTTCTCCGTTTTTATTTGACCATTTTTGTCTTTTATTGCTCTTATTTCTTTAACGTATATCTTTCTTTCTTCGCCTTTTAGCTTCTTTACGCCAATTCAGAATTGTCTGTTATTAATTTCATATCCTTTGTTCAAGCTGCCTCAAAATTTTTAGCAACTTTCTCTTTAAATAGTTTGACTGCCCTTTTGACTGTTCCTCTTTCAAATATATTCGTTCTTATTGCTTTCTCGAAGATTTTAGTTATATTTCTTCCAGGTAGTTTTCTCTATTAATGATTATACCTGCATAATATTGATTCTCTTCGAATGGTTGTTATTTTTTTATTTTGCATACTTCTTCCGACTTGTCGGTTATTGTTCTTTTGAATAGTTTCCACTTTTCTTCGAGATTTATTTGATTTGATTATTTTCTAATTTTTGGGACTCTTCCTTTGTTTCGTGTTGGTATTTGTCTTGTATTTCCCTCTCCTTTATTTTTTGTATTGCCATTTTTCTGTATTTAGTTTTATCTTCTTTTTTTCCTAGTCTTACTATCTGCTTCTTGATTCAAGTTTTTGTATTACCTTTGTTAACTCTTTCGTATGTATTTGTATATTAAACTTTTTTTTCTTCTGCTATAAAAGTGTAATTATCTTCTATTCGTTGGTTACAATAGGTGTTCCTTGTAAAACCCAAAAAACCATTTCATGAATTTTTCCCTTAAAGTGATTGTAAAGTAGAATTTTATTGTTACACAATATTAAATCCCTAACTTTCTATAGTAGTTTGAATGTTCAGCTTTTTATTGATAAATTTGTATTTTCAAAAGTTCTCCTTTATATTATGATTGAAAAATAGAAACATACTCTGTATTTAATTTTATTAAAATGAGGCATGCTTTTATTTTAATCCAGATCAATTCTGAATATCGAGTATTATATAAAACGGTATTTAATAAATATTGATACAAAACAATAATTTTATTTGAACAAAAATGGTCTATTTAACTGTATAAAATTGATTATAATATAATTATTCAATTTCCATAAACAGTAAAGTTACGCTAATATCTCTCTGCTCTGGCCGTTCGTTGTGCATTGCAATTTCATGAGAATCTTTCAAAATGGCAACATGTGCAATATATGCAAACAAGCAGGTTTCCGGAACACTGAGTTTATAATTGTTGGGTATAGTTTGGCTATCAGCAGCGCCGGAATTAAAGCAAAACAGGGCATTCAACTATATTAATAAAAGTGTAACTGTTTACTAGTTTATACCCTTCTTCATGTGCAGTGCTCGATTGTCGAGCGTTGGCTATCAAATTGGCTCTAGTAATTTTGTTGACGGCAGCTCGGAAAAGGGATGCAGAAGATCTGTTAAACCATTACCTCAAGTTTCTAAGCCATGAGGTTCTTCTTGGATCTGGCCCTCTTCTTCCGTCTACCTTGCCTTGTATTATTAGATGGAGTATATTATATCTCTCTGGGTGGCGCACGGGCAAAATATTCAAGTTTGCGATTTTTAAATGTTCTGATGACTTCCATAACGATGCAAAACAACTTTGTTACGTAGAACTCTCCGATCCACCCATATTTCAAAGGCTTACAGATTCGTGCGAACTGTATCCGTTAAAGTTCAACCTTCCAAACCATACAAAACAGGCACTATACGAAAGATACACATAACATCTCACTAATCTCCTTTTCAGACTTAAAGTAAATATTGTTACAAATACAAGTTGCGAAAAATAACTACTTAACATCTAAAATACGATAAACATAATAATAAGGAAAATCGGAGAAAAAAATAAGAAGAAATGGAAAGCTGCAAAGAAATTGAGACTACAATCAAATTACGATAATCAAAATGTACATAGGAAAGTTAAAAAACTCACAGGTGGATGGACGTGGGACAGAAAGGAAGTCTACCTAATTCTGAGCGAAATAATATCTTGGACAAACAGAGAAAACTAAGAACGTGGAAAGAATACACTGTTTAAAGACTAAATATATAACAGTTCTGAGCTAGAAAAGGAAGTAAATGATGCACCCAGAATATTACAGCACGAATATTATTCTGCAATAACACAACTAAAGATGACAAGCAGCAGGTCCTGATAATATACAAGCTAGGGGAATAGCTAAGAGAAAAAAACCAGGAGCTTAAAAATGCTAAAGGACACCGTAATATAAGTCTAATAAGTCCTGTCTTAAAATTGTTCCTAAAGATAATCCATAACAGAATTTACAAGCTATGTGAAAGTCAAATTTCCTCCAACCAGTTCGGGTTCATAAATGCTGTTGGTACGAGAGAAGCTCTGTTCTCAATACAACTCTTACTCCAGAGATGCACAGACATCTATTAACACATATAGGCATGTCGGGTTGATTACGAGAAAGCATTTGGTCGAGTACAGCACGCCAAGATGATGCCAACACTAAAAGAAGCAGGAATTAACAACCAAAATTTAAAAATAATTAGAAACCTTTACTGGAATCAGACCACAACTCTTAGACTTGAAGGTGAACACATCGAATATGTGAAAATCATGCGTGGAATGAGGCAAGTCTGTATTTTGTCTCCTCTAATTTTCAATCTCCACTCTGAAAGAATATTTATCGAATCTGGACTAAACTGACAAAGCTATTCTACTAAATGGGTACCGGTTAAACAATATCAGATATGCAGATGACACCATAGTATTTGCATACAACCTAGAAGACCTACAAGTTATTATGAAAAAAATCAGGTATTGTAGCCAACAATATGGAGTCAATATAAACGTGACGAAGACAAAGCTTATGATCATGAGCAAGAAAAAGATAACAGAATATCAACTACACGTCAACCAAACCTTATAGAAAGACTGACGCACTACAACTACCTCGGTACCATAATAAATGAAGAATGGACCAACAACCAAGAGATAAGATCGTGCATTAGAATAGCTAGATCAACGTTCAATCGGGTATGGCCCTTTTTCAAGAGCCACAACCTCTTTCTTGGTATAAAAGTAAGAATGCTGCGATGCTACATCTTCTCTGTTTTTTTTATGGTGTTGAATCGTGCAACTTGAAGAAAGATATGTACGGAAAATTGGAAGCATTTACAATATGGGTATATCAAAGAATACTTAAAATTCTTCTGACTGACTGAGTCACCAATGAGGAGTTCCTAAGAAGAATGAAGAAGAACTGAGAGGTACTGACCACCGTCATATCTGGAAAGTGGCAAAAACTTCGAACATATAATAACAAAATGAATCCAGATATGCCCTCCTACATGCCATCCTGCAAGGAAAAATATTTGGAAAGAGAGGACCACGAAAAAGAACATCCTGGTTAAAGAACCTCTGAACTGGTTCGACACAATTTCTGTGCACCTGTTCCGCGCTGCCGCGGATAAGGTAAAGATTGCCATGATGACCATCAACATTCGTCTCTGATAGTCACATCAAGGAAGGTAAATTATATTTGTTTACGGTCAACACTTTTTTAATATTGGTCAAATAAAATATAGTATCTACTCTTGCTCTTCAAATGAATTACAAAAATACAATAGTTTCTATTCAGATGTGACAGCAGGCGTATTATCTTTCCAACACACCCTGGAATTCTACGAATCGCCATGCTCTGATAATTATTTCATATTTATGTTTTAATTGTTGAATTTTATATCTTGCTAACCACGTATCTTTAATAGGTATATCTCTAAACGAGTTTTTCAAATATTATAAAACATTTAGATAATGTGTTTGCCTCCCGCTTCGTCTATAATGGTTTTCTAAATAACGTTTTGGTTAAAGACCAATTGATTAATTAAGTCATTAAGATGTAATTAATTTAATGATTTATTTTAATTAATTATCATCGATATCTACCATCCGTCATTGGTTCAATAATTTATTAAAATGGGTTTATTCATTTGATAAAAAAGTTCTAATTCAAATATGTAATGAATACGCGCCTGGTGATCATTATACATAAGTAAAAAAGTGTGTCAAAAAACTAATAAACAGTAAACAACAAAGGGAAAATGGTAACGACATGGCTACGATAAGGAAGATGATATTGGCGGAAGGAAAAGATAATGAAAATATGACCAAGAAATGAAACAAACAAATTGAAAATGGATTTAAAGTGGGTACATAATAATGTAAGAGAAACCTATAAAGAAATACGTGAGAAATGTAGAATCTTACTAATGGCCTTACAAGAAACCAAGCAGCTAGCTGGGAAGTGAGATAGTAAAAGTTGGCAAAAATTACTCTTTTTAAAATCGTCGGGCCAAATAGGTACCTGGGAATGGGTTTTACTGTCAGAGCGAATAAGCCGAGTAGTAACTGACGTTCAAGCAATATTAGAAAACTCAGCATAATTAACGCACATGCTCGTACAGAAGAGAGAGACATGAAAATAAAAAATTAGTTCTATGAACAACTAGGTAAGTGAGCTAATAATTCATTCATTATCCGATTTCATTAATAACTCCTATCCCGTACTTTCATCAATAAATATCTATTTTCCAAAAGCTATTTGCAGACATTTTATTTCAGAAGTAATGAAAAATTAGCGTCCATTTATAACTACATACAGTTGAACAGTTTCCCGTTCACCCCAGAACGAGCCTTCTCTCACGTACTTCGCACAAATCACGAACAAGCTTACCAAAGTCTTCAATAACTTACAAATAACTCCGTTGACCCCTTTAGAACATACTAATGTTGTCTATCATATACCCTATGCAGAATGCAACTCCTGCAACATTGGCCAGACCAGCAGATCTCTTCAAGGTCGTCTAACTTCTCACAAAAGCGACTTGTGCCCTTGCACAGCACACTATTTCAACTAAACATCAAATCGACTTCACAATCTTCCAAATACTGGCCATATAACAAAATTATCATAAGAGATCCCTCCTTGAAATGTTTCATATTCTGAAACATGCATCTGCCTTAAATAAAAGAGCTGACTCGATAATTTGAGCCAGATTTATCACTTTCTTATCATTCACGATAAAAAAGAATCACATCATATCCCATATTCACAGTTAAACAAATAGTCTAATAGTAGTCCGTCATACAACACCCCCCAAATTTCACGAACCCCGTCGAAGTTATCACCAAGCCCTTTCAACAATTGCACAGTTCAGTTGAATCACGACCACCCCCTTAAGGATTGAAGATATACATACATGTGCAGAAGTTCTTGTTTCGTAAAAAAATCCCAATTGGCAATTCGCAGTATCTTTTCGTTCTTCTTTCTGTCAGATCAATATAACCAAATGAAGCCATCGGTGAATTTCAAATTATCATACAATCAAATTAGTGAACATTAGTAGTCGGTGCTTATATCCCTGAGGTTTGTAAATGATATTGTGCTAATAGCTGATAGGATAGATGAGGCCAAAGAACTTTTAAATCAGCTCTACCTTTCCTCGCTAGAAGGGGGGTTGAAACTAAATATATCTAAAACCCAGATGGTGATAAATCCTGTAATCAGCGAAGATGTGTGTGTAGGAACAAGATCCATAGACCAGGTAATTGCCTATAAATACCTAGGTCACCAGATTTGTATAGGAAAAGATAACCAAACCGTTGAGCTTTTCTGTTATATAAGACTGACTTGAACAGTCTTCGGCAAGCTGAACCATATTTTCAAATGGTCTGATATACCAATATGTCTTAAAAGCAAAACCTTTAAGCAGTGTGTTTTGCCAGTGTTGACTTACAGAGCGGAAACGTTGACCATGACAAGGAGAACAGTGCAAAATATCCGTGTGTCTCAAAGGGCGATGGAGCGTGCTATGTTGGGCGTTTCTCTACGAGACAAGAACCCAAACCGCCAGCTACGAAAAAGATCAGGAGTGGCTGATGCAGTAGAGAGAATAGCAACACTGAAATGGAACTGGGCAGATCACGTGGCTCGAATGACAGATAACAGATGGACTAAGCGGATAATGAAATGGAGATCAAGAGATGATGCCTACCGAAGCAGAAGTCGTCCACCAACACGTTGGACTGATGATCTAAAACGTCATAGGAATTGAATGCAAGAGACACAAGATCGAAACAGATGGAAATTATGAGGGAGATCTATGTTCAGCAGTGGACCAGCGAAAATTGAATGATAAAGAACTCGGTGGCAGATGTCAAAGTTTTGATTTGAATAGGTACAGTCTGTGTAAACACAGAGCAAAAATAATAAAAATAAAGGGACTACTTTAACAAAGTCCTTCTTGTGCTACTATAGGATTTATTTTGAAATATGTAAGTTATATTTCCAAACTCACAATTTCCTATTAATATCTGGGTGTATTTTAAACTGCGATGCAGATGTACAAATAAGATAAAGTACAATGGTTTGCACTATTAAAAATATGTACCTATATATCGCAAGACAGTTACGCATTTATACAAACACACAGATATTGGTCGTCTGTATTTACCAATTACGCATATTTCATAAATCAGGAAAGGTGCTGCAAAATTTTTTTTATCTATAAGCAAACACTATATTTTTAGCGTTTGTGCATCCGACAGTTGGTGTTGGTACATACTATGTACGGATTCAACTTATCTCTATGTGGAACTTCTACTTTAGCAATATATGTTTATTTCCACATACAAAAACGTGATAGGCAATTAAACCTGATTTATTTTAAGAATGTATTAATTTCACAATTTAAGCGGGAAAGAAAGAAAAATAGCTGAAATAATATTACACAGGTTTTTGAAGATTCTAAAAGATATATAGCTTGCTGATAACAAATACTTGTTGAAGATGTACAGCTGATTTTGCCTTGTTTTTTTTTTGAAAAACTGAAAAAATAATGTTTGCCTATAAAACGTTTCTTATACATTTAAGAGAAAAATTGTTTAAATAAAAGCTGTAGATCTTAAAAAGTTCTTTAATTTGCGAATTTCTAAATTAAAATACATAAATAATTGAACGAGATAATTGCAAAAAATCTTATTTTTGCAGTAATTTATAAATGTTATATCGGTGTTTTTTGCATAATGAAATGTAATATACCTCATTAAAAATATGGCAATTAACGAGTTACTGCAGATCTATCAAATCAGACTAGATCAATCAAATTGTTTGTAAGTTATTCGTTTGTTTATCCCAGAAAGCGATTATATTATTGAAACAACTGTACTTGTCCAAACAGTGACTCTAGAAGTATTTAGCCGATCGCAATCAATTATTTATTTAAGGCTTCATTTTTAAAATAATATCTAATACCTAATTAATCAATTTTAATATTACGTGAATTTCAACATTTTATCTAAATTGTTATTACTTAAATCCGTTTGAAGACTTTTTAGCTTATAAACATTTATAATAACTTTGATATTTTTTATGTCATGCGCTTGTAAGTAAGTAGGCTCAGTGAAAAGATGATGAAAAAACACAATATTTAAAATAAAGAACCCTTCAATTACCAATAAGAACCAAGATGGCGATTTTGTTCTTAAAGTCGAGTTTCCATGTTTTATTAACATTCAGATCTGAAGATCTAGTACATTATAAATAGAGATGTGTTTTTTTTTCTGTGCAGTTTTTCCATGCTGCTGCAGATTAGATAAAGATTACCATGGTGATCACCAACATTCGTCACGGACCACCGACAGGCAGAACAAGAAGAAGAATCGTTTATCAGATCGTTGTGTGATATATTATCACTAAAAGACATAGTTTTGCGTTATGCGACAACTTAGCCTTATTTACTATAATTTAACGGTAATTGATGATCGAACAGGTATCAGATGGAACCTATTTAAACAGTTAGAAGATCTCGAATTTGCGGATGTCATCTGCCTGTTGCACCGAAATCATAATGTAAACAAAAATTGACAAAATAATGATGAACGTATCGTAACGTAAATGGTAAGGAAGTAGAAGAGGTAGACAAGTTCACATATCTGGGATCAGTCATGGAAAAAAAACGGGGGGCGTAAAAATTATATACAAACGAGAATAATAAAGGCTCAACATGCATCCAACATTTTAAATTACAATTAAAAAACTGCAAACTTTTGTAAAATCTCTAAGAAAAATCCTGAAAATGTACTAGCCCAACAGAATAACCTAATACAGAACTATGAAAAAGAACCTGACATATCTACTAGAGTCGAGGAAAAAAAATGGAAATGGATTGGTCACACTTTGAGGAAAAATCATAGCAATAGCAGTTGAATACGAACCAGAGGGGAAAATAAAGAGAGGAAGACTACACAACATCTGGGAAAGAACAACAACGAGAGAACACGAAAAATGGGACTAAGATGGGGTTAAGTCAAAAACAGAGCAAAAAATTGAAGAGAATGGAAGGAACTAGTACACAGTTTATCCAGAGAATAAAAACAAAAGAAGATTGGGACAGCAAACACACTTTTGGCCAAGCCACGCATAAACGTCCAATACTGAGGGATAGAACTAGAGAGAGGGAACACAATTTCAGTTGGATTTCATTTAAACTTCGTATTTTGAGAACGATTTCCGAATTATACCATTTTTCTTTTCGATTTACTGTGTATATAAGGTTGACATTAAACAAATGTGGGTCCTATTTTGTATAATACTTTCTTATACTGAGTCCATGTTAACTGTAAAAGAAGATACATTGCATACCTACTACATAATATTAGTACTGGTATTTCAGATTTCATTCCCCTACGTTCATAAATCGGTGAACTGGAGTCAAAATAATGGACGACTGTAATTAAAATTCTGCATAAACTATTAAACATTCCTTGACGACACGCCTTCAACAACGAAAACAATTATGAATAAGTAGTGTTTAGCCCTTCGAAGAATTATTGATATTACTAATTTAAGCCATATCCCTTTCATTTGTGTCGCATATTTACAAATCTGAAATGATACATATTTTCTCCTTAGTATGTACATCAATTATGCAATTTACAGGGGAGTGTTCTTTGATTTTGTGAAGCATAATTTACGGGATATATAGCTAAAAATTAAATAAATAAACTTATATAACCAGCCTGTATCCTGTGGGCAATTTCTCGATCAAGGTATTTAAATTCTCCTATTCCTTCTAATGTTTCATCAAGCACTTCTAGGTCCCCAACCATTCCTGCTAACTTTTCGACTTGCTAACCTGCTAAGTTCTCTATCTTAGCTAATAGCATCAGCAAAGAGCATTTACATATACTCCCCAGGAACCCATTTCTCTCTCATACATCTCCATAGCTCTTGTCCAGGAACTGTGTCGTACGCCTTCAAAAGATCTATAAGTAGCAAATGTAGCTCTCTCTTTTTTTCTCGCAATATTTCTCTATTAATTGTCTTATAGGAAACGAGTCATCTATTGTTTGCCTTCCTGGCATAAATCCAAACTGTTCTCCCAAATTTTCATTGTGTGTAACATTAACTATATCTCTTTATAGTTCTTATAGTCCTGAATGTTCCTTTTATCTTTAAACAATGATACCATCTCACGTTCATCCCATGCATTCTGCATCCTTTCTTCTTCATATAGTCTACTCATGCTTTGCCATAAAATATGAAACCCTTCCTCTCCTAGAGTTCATACCTCCACAGGTGTTCCATCAGATCCCATCAGGCCTTGCCATTCTTCATTCTACTTAATTCATCGACAACCTCGTCTCATTATTATTCCCGGTATTACCCGGTATTATCTTGCACCCTCTGTTTCTCCCCTGGTGTTCTTTGTTTAATAACTTTTTAAAGTGCTCATACCATCTTTGCTTTATTTCAACATCGCTTCTTAAGATTATTCCAACCATACATGAGTCAAGTCCTTGGATGACTTGTCTCTTGCTTTAGCAATGCCACGCAATGCTGTATAACCTTTTCACCCCCTCAGATGTTTCTAACTCTTCACGCAACTTTTCAAATGATCTTTCGTTAGCAGTAGCACTCAGACGTTACAGTCACTCCTCTCTTTTAGACCTGTTATACCTTTTTCTAACCTCTTTCTTCTTTCCTTCTGCAACCTTCTGTTGCACGCTTTAATTTTACCACCAAGTTTCTTGGTTTCTAGGAGGCCCTTTACCAAATGTTTCTCCTAGCGCTTCCTCTCACATTCGTACCCTAACATTGCTGGTGGCATCTTCCTAATGTGACATGATTATGTCACCCGACTGTTTTCAGCTCCTGGCCTATTTATTATAATTTAACAGACCCTTTTTGATTGCTGAATTTGATTTATGTGTTTGTGAATGCATTTAAAAGGGGGACCTTTTTAACAGGTACACACCTCGATATTTCTTTTTCGTTCTAGAAGTTTTATTGATTTATTATGTAAATATTGTTTCTCGATTTTTCTGTACTATTCTTTTACTTGTATTATGTAAACATACAATTTCTTTCCGGAATATTCGCGAAAAATTATGTTTCTATAAAAAGGAAACAAAAATTGTATATTAATCAGTTGTGAATTTGAAACCGTCGGTGTACTTTGATATGTAAGGGGCGCGTTATATTTTTTTGTAATTAGATAAATTAGTAGATTTGGTGTAATAAATAAATAAAATATCTTAGTTTGTAAAATAAAAGATATAAATTCAGTGTTTTTCATTTGTTTAATTGTAAGTTATTAAAAATAAATAAAGTCAACTAAAATTAAACATTAGTACCTAAAAGATCATAGAAAAGTCAAGTCAGTTTTGTAACACTAATATAATTTGTAAACTTATATATCCAGGCGCTTACTTTGACTGAAGTGTTATCAGATAACGGGATCCCTAGGAGCTGTTTCACTAAATTAGACAAATTTTATTATTCCATAAATAAAATCCTTTTAATACTTTTTGAATTTCGAAGCAGCGAATAAAGTAATCAAATAAATAAGATATAAACTTCTTTGTCGAAATATCAAAGAGCATCCCTGACGAGGAATTTATAACCATCCAGCATCTGATCGCAGTAAAAACAGTGAAGCAATTAATTAAGGAGACACCTCTCTTGTTTAAAAATAATATCCATAACGGCCAGAAAGTGGGAACTTTATAGCGTGAAATAGCCACTGAATTGTATACATATAACAACTTGTCGGGAAAATGTGTCCCTCGCTGTCACATTAAATTGTAAACAGATTTTAAATTTTCAGACACCTGGACTACGGCCAACTTTTCGAATATTTTACTTTTACAATTGCTCCCATAAATTCAAACATGAAAGTAATAGTTATGTGCCAGATTATGATTTGCTGAAATGCAAAATGTCTGAAATTACCACAGCTAAGTTCATTCTCAGCTAGTTAATTAAAGCTATCAAACGCACGAACTATAAACAAAAATGCAGTACAAATAATTGGATATGCGGACGATATAACCATATTAGTAGCAACAGATAAAAGGGCATTAAAGAAAACTTTCCAAGAAATAGAAAACGAATCCAAACTGAGAGGATTGGAAATAAATGAAAATAAAACATAATACATGAATGTAAGTAAGAAAAGAAGACACAACTGACAGAAATGACAATAGACGCACACAGCTTCGAAGAGGTTGAAACGTTCAAATATTTGGGAGTATTAGTCAACAGAAGAAATGAAAGTGTAGATATGAAAAGATGAATTCAAGCAGAAAACAGAGCATTCTACAGAAATAAAAAAAATTTCAAAGATAAGAAGATACAAAAATACAAAAATGAAAACCTACAAAACGACCATAAGACCAATAGTGCTATATGCTTTGGAGACATTCACATTAACAGCAAGAGAAGAACAACAGCTGAAAGTTTTGGAGAGAAAAATTATGAGAAAAATTCTGGGACCAAAGAGGGAAAACGAAAAGGAGGCAAGACAATGGAACCACGAAATACAAGAATGAATGGGACAAGAGAACATAGTTAGAGCAATAAAAGCACAGAGAATTAGACGGTATGAACATATAATGAGACGAGAGAAGAACAATCCGTTAAGAGTTATAACCGAATGGATACCACCAGGTACAAGAACCAGAGGCAGGCCTAAACTCAGATGGAGACAACAAGTGGAAGAAGACTTAAGAAGTATGGAAATTAGAAATATAGGAAGGAAAATATAGGAAGGAAAAAAAAGAGAGAGAAGAGTGAAGATAGGTAGTGGAAACAGCTAAGTCACACCAGCAACTGTAAAACCACACTCAGAATGGGATGATCCCCCTCAAAAAGGATCTTCAAGTGAAAACAGTTCAGCTTCCTCGGGAGCGTATAGCTTATAACAAAACAAAAGCAAGTTTGACATTTAATAATGCGTTAAATAGATGGCTTTACTCGAGCTCGAGTTACTTGGGAACAAAAAAAGAATGAAGAAAATTGCTCCATGGGAAGCCGAGAAAATGCATTTTTTTAACGTATACCGATTTTGAACTTTGAGATTACATTTTCTACAATCCTGAGGCCGCTTAAATAGTCCAATTTCAATTCTGTAAAGTACATTAGATAGGTACAGTAGCTTTTTATACAATAATCATAGTTATTCGTTATTCTTATGTATTATAATTATTGTAGTTATTATAGCGACCGTAAATTTTTAATTAACAATTCAATTGCTGCTAAACTGTTCATTCAATTTCCATCGGCTTCTGGAATTATAAAATCTATACGAAAACAGCTTTTATACTACCTACCAAGTTATTTAATTATTGATAAACAATTACTTATCTAAAATTTTAGTTGAAAATTAAATATTTTGTTGGAAAACCCGCATTTTCCGGGGAAAATTTTCGTCGAACTAAATCGGGAAAAACCTGTCTCTAAGGAGAATTTAATTATGGCGAATTTTTATTTGGGTGTTTTTGGTGTAAAGTTAAAATCTTTGGAGTTATCGAGCAAAAATTTAAAAAAAAACACGATTTTCGGGCACCCTTTTGTTTATAAAAAAAGTAGCACACTATCTGCGAACTTTGCATACCTATATTATTAATATGTATTATTGTGTTTTCAATTTTATCAATCAAAGGCAAAATAAAAATTAAATTAAATTTTTTTTTAAATAACGCGGGCACATAAATTTGATACACCCTGTATATTGAGCTGTAAATATTTATTAGAATTTAGTTTGGATGTAAGTGGATTTCTCTTTTTAATGAGCTTTCCGATGAACCATTAAAGACTTTTGTGAATAATTAAAGTGAAAAGGACGATGTATTTAGATTTAAAATGAAAATAGATTGTTTATTACGAGAACTATAGAATCCACAGGTAGATGTAATTATCACTTTCTGGGAAAGTGGTTTAAAAATAAAGTTTGAAATTTTAATATCTTTGTTCAACACGAGTAAATGTTGTAGAGTTTCCCCGAAAGTAATTAGGATGGTCGGAATAATTTTGAAAATGAATGTTGTTTGTCGAATGGAAAAGATTGTTTCTGATTCTTGGCAAGTTGGAAGGGGAAAGGTAGTTTGAATGATTGAGAGAGTTTGAAAAAGAGGTCATTATGTTTTTGGCATCGCTGAGGAGCAGTTCGACGTTTTCGTGAATAGATAGTTAGCGAGTACCAGTGGTTTGTTTGATAGTGGAGAATAGTGTTGAAAAGTGGAACGAGAGACAGATCAAATTGAGATGAAATACCTCTTTGATTCTGTATTATTGTGAGAAGGAGAGCAGAGAATTTTTGGAGTTTTGTTGAATCGAGTACGTGTCAAAAGAGGCCCGGCTTGTTGGAGAATTGGTGCTGGTATGCTGATAGTTTTGAAGCTGGAGAACGGAGAGGGCTTTGATGAGTAGCCTTTAACATAGTCAACGAGGGAGAGCTGTTTTTGGGTCACGAGAAGACATCAGAGTGATTGAAGCAAAAGGTCAGTCAACTTATGTGAAAGATATTTTTATGTTCGGAAACTAAAATTTTGATTAAAAAGCGTAGGAATTAAAATTTCAATATTTCAGAAAGTAGATAGGGAGTATAGCTAATCTTGCGAATACATAATTTGGTTTTGTTTATTTTGTTGTACCAAAGTCATCGGGAACAAACCGATAAATATTTTTAACTAGAATAAATTTAAATGTTAGAAATTTCATTCGGACATCTGTGTCCACAGGTTTTAGATTTGATAGATTTTAGAGTATCGATTTTGATAAATAAAAGACAATTCTGTATTTTTATTTTATATTTGGCTTTATTTCTTTTTCCTATTTTACCCCGATTAGGATCAACTAAGAGATACTGAACCCACGAGAGAAAATAAGTATAACGTAAGATTATTTAGACATTTTTTTAAGATTATAAAAAGGCACCCTGAGATTTTTTTATTGTTTTTTATGTATGATTTGCAACAATTAAATAATTAATCAAATAAAGAATAATTAATATAAAATAAATAAGAAGCAGATCATAACAGTATATAGAATCATAAGATTCGATTCCAGCAATAAAATTGCTGGTAAATAACTTTTCCCAAAAATGGCCTATTTTCCGATAATCTGCCCAGACTAAAATATTTCGCGTTTTGGACACTGTAGCGACATCTATAACGAAATGACAAGTCCCAGATCCATAAATCTGAAACCTCTCGTGGAGGCTGTCTTTTCATTTTCATTTAGCTTAGTTGAAACTATTAATTACACCAAGAAAACTTGAAAATGTTTAATTACAAATGGAGACTACACCCATGAACGCTTGCATAACAAATTCATCTTTATTAAAGATGCCCCTGCCTTCCGCATTATATAATTGAATTCTATAATTTTTCTTTAATACAAGTTAATAAAATGAATACGCTAGAATTTATTTGTATCATTTACATCAAGAAGCCATGTTTGATGGGTCGCTCCGAGGAATGACTATATATAGAGAAATCCTGATGTAATCTAAATGATTAGATACCGAGGTTTAATTACTACCATATTGGATCTCTTGGCAAAAATCAATTAATTCCAAGCAAGTTACATGAGAGCGCGTATAAATTTTCTTGCAGCACCACAATAATAATAATAAGTGGTTTCAAAGGAAGCCAAAAAATTGAATTGATTTAATCTATCTAGTACAGCAGTAGTTGTAATTGCGTAATATTAAAAGAATGCATGTTGTTCTAAAGGTATTTTCTTGTGGCGTATTTTATGTTAACCATTTATCCCAGGAAACTAAGCCAAAAAAGCAAATGAGAAATCGAAAAACTACTGGGCGCTATTATTTAACTAGAATATCTGAGAGAAGTTCCATCAATCCATGTCGTTCTGGGCTTTCTTCTCGGTCTCTTCCCGTTTAGTGCTTTTCTAGGTACTGTCTTTACATTTTTCTTATCATCCATCTTTTCTACGTGTCGCAAACAACTCAGTCGTTTACTTTGTATTTATTTTGTGATAGTCGGTGTATTAAATAATATTCTATGTATTTCGTGGTTGATTCTTATACGCCAT
The DNA here is from genome assembly GCF_917563875.1 of Diabrotica virgifera virgifera. NCBI lineage: Eukaryota > Metazoa > Arthropoda > Insecta > Coleoptera > Chrysomelidae > Diabrotica > Diabrotica virgifera. The sequence goes on along the minus strand of NC_065445.1, from coordinate 1,206,563 downwards.
TCCCCACTATCCTGTATAGGTCCATATATTTTCCTTAAAATTTTTCTTTCTTATCTAAAACATTGTTCCTCGTGTCCACGAGTCAAAGTCCTTGTTTCTGATGCATACGTTAGCAAATGAGAGGTGTTTTCACTTTCACGACCCTAAGAAGAAACAGCTAGTCTGGGCCTTCGAATAGATGAAGAGAAGACAAAATACATGCTAGTAATAAAAAAATTGAAGATCAAGAGTTACGCAGAAAATAACTCTTAATGACTACAACTTCGAAGTAGTAAAATACTTAAAATGTCTGGGGGCTGTACTCACAGATGACAACCACATAGAAAAAGAGGTCTTAGCAAGGATTGAAACGATTGAGATGAAAACCCTAAAATCCATAAGAGGTATCACACTCAGTGATCGTTCTGAAAAATAACGTTTTTACGCAATATTCATCCACTGTTTAATTGACGATATCAAACATCCATATATTTTCCTTAAAATTTTTCTTTTTTATCTAAGAAGTTTTTCCTCTTGTTCACTAGTCAAACTCCATGTTTCTGATGCATACGTTAGCAAAATGGCTTATATTGTGCTAATTTCTCTGGTCTATCAATTAATTTGACCTAATCACCAAGAGATAAAGATATAAAAAATATTCTTCTCAGTGTAACTGAGGATGTGATTCATCTCTCCTCTTCCTCTAGTTTTCTCCTTTTTCTCGTGAAATCACATAGCAAGCTGAAATCTATTTACACCATATTTGCCTTATTACTAATTAAAGCAAAACGTTGAAATTTTTAAAGAGGTGAAATTCTAATTTACAGGTTCAGTTTAGTATGTAGATTCATCTCCATATGCGTGGGTAATATTCGGATAGGTAATTACCGAAGTACTAAATTAACATAATGTCTACGTTGTGGATATAGAGGCGGCAAGCGTTATTCAAACCATCATCCATTAGCTCTGTGTAAATGAAAGCGTATGAAGCTGAATTTAGTCTAAGTACACTATAGTCAATATACTGCCGCGCCGGTTGAGAACACACGAGGAAAATATATAACTTTAATTATTTTTTGTACTTTTAATACACACTTCTCCAAGAAATTAACGAAACACCACCTTAAAAATGGGTCATTTTTGATGTCTCGGATTTCCTAAACCTGTTGTCCGATTTAAGTGAAAACATATGTTATAGCCTTAGTGTTTAACAACATCACTGTAATAATATTGTTACTAGAGAGAAATTCACACCGAGAGTGCAGTACAGCTAAGATAGGGCAATACATTTTTAATGGGGAATAAACGCACAGGGTTGTCGGTCTTCACCAGTTGTTGATTGATCTCTCAAGAGCATCGCACAGGAACTGTGGCAACACAGAATGCGCATTCCTATCTTAACCGTACTGCACTCCCAGTGTGAATTTCACAATAGAGAGGTAAATTGTCATTGTATACCGGGTGGGTATACCAATTAAACTGTGATTTTTCTCAAAGTTCGCGTTACCCTGTGGAATATTCTAGAATTTATAAAATACTGAAATTAAAACCCAACTATAGCCTCATATTTTCTTAATATTCTGTTTTTTGATTCATTCGCTTATGTTGGATAATAAAAAAGTTAGGTACTTTAACAACTAGCTTTGTTTTTCATCAATACAGGGTGTTTTTAAATGAGTATTGCAAACTTGAAGGGTAGTTCTGCATGAAAAAATAATAAAAGTTTGCTTTATAAACGTATGCCCGCAAATGCTTCGTTTCCGAGATTGGAGGTGTTGAAATTTTTCTTATAAACAAAGATTTATTTATTGCTCTAAAACCGGTTAAGATATTCAAATGCAATTTGGAGGGATTTAGGAGGTAGTTATTGCGCATTTTTTTGATATACACTTAGAAATTTAATATTCACCATTGGCGCGCATACGGGTAATATGACCCTTATCTGCGCCAATGGTGAACATACAATTCTTAATTGTTTGACACTTCAAGTAAATGGTAATCAGATCCACACTCTATTCCGCGATGAATTCTGTTATTAACATTAAATTTATTGTTGCGTTTTTCTTGCGCATATAGTAATTAATTATTGATTTCAATTTTCTCGTTGGCTGGGCCCACGTGAATTTATGAATATCGTAGTCAGAACGTATCGCCGACGAAAACCCCATCAGAACCGATATTTATCCGGAGCACTTGGTGCCCACCAGATCCGACCCCTTGACCATCTGGTGCCCAGATCACTGCTAAAGCACGTCATATTCTGGAGTTTCGAAGGTTTCTGGATTTTCGAAGATTCTGATGGCGTATTCTTGTTCAGAGACCCCAAAATCTCCCGAGTAATTTGTTTCCCTAAAGTTAGTACCGAAAACCGCTGAAATTCCAGAAGTGCCTTAGCAATGACCCTGAGGACAGGTGCTCTGAGGGTCAGTTCTGATGGCGTTTTCGTGTTTAGCGACCCCAAAAACTACCGAATAACAAAATCTGGTCCTTCATATATTGATTTTGACATGTTTATGCACTTTTGGATGCATTTTATTTTTTTTTGTGATCTTATTTATTTATATGTGATGATATTCTTATATGTAATTTAATTTAATTAATGCATTAATGATAATCTAATTAATCAACCAGATCACATATCAATATGTTTTCAATCTCAGGGCGAATTATAAAATTACTTACTTACTTTCGTGACTTCTAAGTATTTCTCAGTGGTTCCTAATCGGGATAGAAAAAAAATAAAATAATACACACATATGGATTACAATTATAAATCAAAATTTTGTTTATTTTATATAAATGGCAATTACTGCTTAATATTTTTTAGATCTTATATTTATTTAATACAAACATTTAAAAATGGGAATCTTATTTCCTTTTGGTTTCCAATTTAAAACTTTTATTAATAATGAAACTATTAGGATTTATTAGCAACAAATTGATTTAAGTTTGATGAAAATCTTCTGATATTAGCGATTATGTTCTTCAATTTTTAATGTGGTATTTAATACAAAAACCCATACATTCATGTCTTGACAAATGAGACTGACCTTTATCTGGTGAACTGCGAATGTCCTCACACAAAACCCGTTTCCTCCTACCCTTGGTTGCGATGAAAAACTCGTCCTGGCCTCCAGTAATGTTCTCCTTTGAAAACTACCTCGTATCGCTCTCGTTCCTGCTTTTCTCGTGATGCCGTGTTCTACCTTTTTCGAACCACTTCAGTCAGCCACCGGGACACTCTTTGCTCAAGGAGATTCTTTTCTCTCGACTCGGCCTACCTCTCGTTCCGATGGGTATTCAACACTCACGGAACTATACTGGCGTTTTCACTCTTCGTACACTACCGTCCACCACAGGACTTCGCCTCTCGACCGCTCAAAACATTCTGATCTCTCATCCTCATTCATTCCCCTACTTTCTCAATATCCCTTCCAGATTCAAAAATCAACATTCCACCACAAATTTTAATTCGCCGTATTCCTCAATACCAACTTTTAATCTTTCTAAATATGTTTAATGGATTTCAAGAAAAAATAATCATTTCCCAATTTAAACTTACTTTCTACTTTTTACAAAACTTAATGACCTATTATCTATTTCACTGAGTCTTATTTAGCGTAGGCTAATGATCGAATCTTCCGCGAAACACTATAATGGTCCGCGTCACTCAACTTGTTTATCTTAGGCGCATTGTTACCGAGTTTCGTACGCTTCTTCGAATCACTTTCTTAAAAACTAAATATAATAATTTGTTGTATACAGGTTGTTCTAAATTTACATGCCCGTGGTTGAGAAAATTGAAGATCTTTTATATTAATTTGAATTTTGCTTATAATTATAAAATTTTAATTCTCATATCAAATAGGAATATAACAGTACATGTTACAGTTCAAGTTCATTCTCAGTTAGAGTTAACTATTCCTAGTTTGAGTCAACTCCAACTGAAACGAGCAATAATAGTTGATTTGATAAATTTAATTCAACTCTTATTAGTTGAAGTAGACTCTTCCTAACCCTTGTTAGTAAAAGTAGATCGCGGAAAAAATAGAATCAACTCTTACTAGTTTGAGTTGACTATTCCTGGATCGAATCAGTAAATGTTGATTATACGAGTTTAATCTCACGTGCTTTTTAATGAGTGTGTGTCTCCTTGTTTTGACCGTTTGAACTACTTATTACGATTTAAACATATCCAGTAACATTTAATTTCTAGAATCGGTTGTTTGTGTGAATTAACTCTTACTAAATGGCATTGGGAAAAGTATATTTTTCTAGTTGGAGTCTTGTTTTACTAGTAAATGTTGAATAAAAATCTTAATTTTATATCGCTACCTACATTCTAATACCACGTATGAGGATTTTTGGGGGACACGAGTTAGAGGTTGATTCTGGGTATATTGAGCACGCTCTATTGAATAATTCTAATACCAAATAAGAGAAAACATTATTTCTCGTACTTGGGGTTAGAATAATGCAGCAGAGCATGCGCAATATACCCAGAATCAACCTCTAACTCGTGTCCCCCAAAAATCCTCATACGTGGTATTAGAATGTAAGGTAGCGATATTTATAATCAACTTTTACTAAAACCAGCCTTTTGAGTTGTCTCGAACTAGAAATAGTCAACTCCAACTGGATAATCAACTTGAACTGTAACATACATACTGTAAATGCAATTAAGCATTTTCACCCATTTTTCTATTGTATACTTTTTCCCTGACGTCATCCCAAACACAATACAAAAAGTTGTAGGTCGATAGGGGCTCTATTTAAAAATCGATTTATTTTGTGCTATATGCTCTGGTCTATATCCTTTCATTTATTTGTCTCCAGCTCTTGTACTTCTTGCACTTTTTTAATTGCATGTTTACTTTAAAAATTAAAATGTAACTACTGCACTTTTCACATAACCAACAATAAAGTCATATACTGGAAATATAGGTCATTATTTTTAAATATACTTAATCCCATGTTTACTTCTCGATATAATTGCACAACGATTTGTGCTATAAATTACTAATTTAGTGTAAGTGTGACCGATTCCTGTCTCTATATCAATGATTTATAGTAATAACAATATTATTATCTACCTACTTTTATGTCGCGTTATAGAAATGTTTAACAACTTCAACAGCAATAGTCACTTTATCCATGCTCAATTAATAGTTAGTTTGTCGTATCAAGGTAATTGCTAGAATGTTTTTTTGCTGAAAAAATGGATACTTGAGATTGCTTGCACTTATAATAGTCAATTAATTATTGCTCAGATCCAACTTGCTGATAATACGAAAGAGATTAATGTTAAAAGGAAACATCAAAGGCGTGGTAATTGACAATTATTCTCTGGTATATTTGTTTATTATAATAATTATGTAAAAAAATCGAGGACAATTACGTTGAACATCCGACAATCGCGTAAAATGGCCTTCTTCTTATTTTTTAAATGCCGTCTCTCAATAGGAGATTGGATATCATCATAATCATCATCTTTACTCTATCTAAGTCTGCTCTAAAGAGTGGTATTGAACTGCATTTAAACCAGCTACTTAAATTTTTCAACAATGAGACTCTCCTTCTTCCTACACATCTTTCTTCTGTTATCTTTCCTCTGTATTATCCTTCTTTGCTTATTTCTCGCAATACTGCCGTGTTCGTTTTCTTCTGCATCAATGCAATTCTAAGCATCCTTCTGCAACACCACATTCTAAATGACTGTAGCTTTAGTGTTGTTCTCTAGTATTTGTGTAGTAGTCTAGTAAAAGTGCAGGTATTTGTATTGTTCTTTGTAGGGGAACATGTATTATTAATACGTATTTTGTTATGCTGCAGGGTGTGTCACAGGTGGTCTCCGTTTTCACATCTGATATTTTTATTATCTTCCCCTTCTTCTTGACTGGCTTTACAACTGGGGGTGAGTCCTTCCATCTTCTACGACATTGCTCTTCAATTTTCCATTGTTGTACCCGAATCCTAGATAAATCCTCTTCAACATCATCCTTCCATCTTTTTCTGGGACGGCTTCACTTAGCTTCTACCCTGGTCTCTCAAAAAACACCGCTTTTAATACTCTGTCTTCCTCTGATCTTATCACATGACCTGCTTATCTTATTTTAACCTGCCGGTTAGCTTTTATAAGTCTGGCGATGTTTTCAGTACCATGTCTAAGCAATTAACGAAGCGATGGTCGAAGCTATGGTAGAAGCGATTGTCGAAGCGATGGTCCAAGCTATGGTCGAAGCGATGGTCAAAGCTATGGTCGAAGCCAAGGTCGAAGCGAAGGTCGAAGCTATTGTCGAAGCGATAGTCGAAGCTATGGTCGAAGCTATGGTCGAAACTATGTCGAAGCTATGGTCGAAGCTATGGCCGAAGCGAGTGTCGAAGCGATGGTCGAAGCTATAATTGAAGCTATGGTCAAAGCGATGTTCGAAACTATGGTAGAAGCGATTGTCGAAGCTATGGTCGAAGCGATGGTCGAAGCTATGGTCGAAGCGAGGGTCGAAGCTACATATTTATTTTCCTGTTGCATGTGTAAGAATTTTTAGCTATTTTTTTGGTTACAATAAATAACTGTTCATTTTGGGCGCCGTTAAATGTTTTGCACACGTGCTGGCGTGGCACTGGGTCGAAGCGGCAGTCGAAGCGATGGTCAAAGTCAAAGTGATGGTCTAAGCGATGGTCCAAGCGATGGTCGAAGCTTTGGTCGAAGCGAGGGTCGAAGAGATGGTCGAAGCGATAGTCAAAGCGATGGCCGAAGCTATGGTCAAAGCGATGGTCAAAGCTATGGTCGAAGCTAAGGTCGAAGCGAAGGTCGAAGCTATTGTCGAAACTATGGTCGAAGCAATAGTCGAAGCTATGGTCGAAGCCATTGTCGAAGCGAGGGTCGAAGCGATGGTCGAAGCTATAATCGAAGCGATGGTCAAAGCGATGTTCAAAGCTATGGTAGAAGCGATTGTCGAAGCTATGGTCGAAGCTATGGTCACCCACTTTGAGAACCTCTGCCATACAGAGTCACTAATTCAGCATTCATCTGTTTGAGGTCCAAATATCATGTTATCAAGTCTCTGTTCTTGATGTATGTTTCATGTTCGTATACACTGACACTTAATGGTCTTGCAGTCTGTCCCACGTAGAAATTTATAGAAGTTTTCTTATGTGCTGCATCTGGTGATCTCTCTGTTGTTCTTAGGTGCATAGATTGCAATCACATTCACAGGTTTAACATCCAGTTTGACTTTTATACTAACTATTCTCTCGGAGATATACACTCACCGGCACAAAATTCCGCTACCCAAAATTTTTGATTAAGTTTGACGATTTATAACTTTATTATTTGTGCTCCGATTTTCATGATTCTTGCACCAGTTTGTAGGTATATTATGTATTAATATCGTTTGATATTATTCCGGCAACACAAAAATTTTGCTTGCATCGCATTATAAACGGGTGAAGGGAAACGTTGTATTTTCTATTAACTTAAAACAATTCTGTGGAAAAATGGAACAGCTGAATTTGTTTCATAGTCCTGTCATATTATCCAGGAGGCTACACTAAAATTTTGTTTTTTGAATCCGAATATCTCTTTTCTTGTAAGAGCTGTACCATTTTTTATAAATAAAAACACTGATGGACTCATACAATAGAGGTTGGATTGATAAGATTAGAATGGCCCGCATGCAGCCCAGATCTCAATCGTATTGAGCATTTATGGGATGAATTAAAAATAGGCTATTCGCCGTCATCCTAGGCCTCCAGAAAATTTGGTACAGTTATGGCCCTGGTAGAGGAATATCGAGCTATTCCCCAGGCAAGGATAACACCCCTTTTTTCGATACCAAACAGATTGCGAGCAGTCGTTGCTGCAACAGAGGGACATACCCGCTATTGAAATGTTTTATTAATTTTAGTGCGTTTGATATTTTTAATTGAAGAAACCTTGAAAGCAGTGTTTTTATTTATAGCTCTTACAAGAAAAGAGATATTCGGATAATTCAAAAAACAAATCCTTAGTGATACCTCCAGGATAACACAAACGGAGTATGAAATAAAATGAGCCCTCCATTTTTTTCACAGAATTTTTTAAAATTAGGAGAAAATACAACGTGTTCATTCACCCCCCATATAATGCCATCTAAGCAAAAATTTTTTTCTTACCGGAATAATAACAAACAACATCAATACATGTACATACCTACAAACTGATGCAAGAATCTTGAAAATCGGAATACAAATAATAAAGTTATAGATTGTCAAACTCAATCAAAAATTTTGGATGGTGGAATTTTGTGCCGGTGAGTGTATTTCAATTTTTGTAATTTGGAGTACAAATTTTCTCTGTACTACCAAGGCGACTCATTCTTTGGCTTTGGTTCTTTCACAACTCCACTGTAGATTATCAGAAAGTCATCCAGCATTATTTGACCTTTTCCTTTTTTCTTCGTTTATTGTAGTGCATATATTTATTGTGCACTTCTTTCTTTTATTATCGTTATGGTAAATTATTTGGACTTTTTTATAATCCGCCGTGTATAAAATTTTCTTTTCCTTCATATTTTACTTATAAGAATTAAAACTACAAACGAAAACCGAAAATGACCACAGTTTTTGAGCACTCTGTACGACATGTATTTAGTTGCCTGTTATAGCAAACCAGAATTGTGATGTAGATAAAAAACTGTCTCTTAGCTCTAAAACAGTAGTGTGTCGTCTATAGAGTTCGTTGACTCAGCTTCACTATGCAAATTTTCATATAAGTGCAGCGAAAAAGTAAACAAAAGTGAGATCTAAAACTTAAAAGGTTGCTGCTGCAATTTGCTTTTCAAAAAGGTTCTTGTATTAATTTTAAATAGTAAAGCTTGAATTACGGAGACCGAAAAATATTGCTGAGCCCTGCGACTTTAGCGGTGATACAAAAATAGAATAAGAGATGGAAGACAAAAGGAAATAGGACTAAAATAAAATTCAGAAAGCAAAGAGGTAATTATTTTCATGAAGTCAAAGAAAAATATTTATTTGAAAGTTTACACTAAAAAAAAAGACTGCAAATTTGCTGTTACTTTTGCAAACTGTATGTTTTTCAATTTTTATTTAGTTAGGAATGATTGTATACGAAGTCGACTTCTTCTTCTTCTTCTTTTTGTGCACACATGACCCTGTCTGTTTTTTCAATCTGCTTTCAGTAAGTTGTCATTCCATCGTTTTCGTGGACTTCCCACGGATGGTCTTCTTATTGGGGAACCGCCTCTCACCGTCCTTACTATTTCTTGTTATTCGGCTTATGTGGTCGTCCTATTCTACTCTTCTGTTTTTATCCAGAGACCAAGACAAAAAGCAAGTCGGAGTAGAGGTTGTAACGTTACAAACGTCACATCTTTGCTATTTTATTTTTTAATAATTATTTTACTTTATTTTCTTTAATATTTAATTAGTAATAATTTTCTTCTATTTGTTTTACCTGTTTTCTTCGTTAAAAACTCGTTGGTGCCCTCTTTTGTTATCCTCTATTTACTATATCTCTTTTCATCTAACATTTAAACCATAATGATGAACGTACTTCATATATATTGCATAATATTGCATATATTCAATACAATATACAGTACTGGTATAATACCGCAAGAATGGTTGCTGTCTACGTTTGTCACCATACCGAAGAAAACTAAGGCAATGCAATGTTCAGATCATCGAACAATCTCCTTGATGAGTCACCTGCTTAAAATATTTCTTAGAGTCATCCACAACCGAATCTATCAAAAACTAGACATCGATATTAACGATACACAGATGGGATTCAGAAAAGGATTAGGTACAAGGGATGCTCTCTTTGCCTCGAACGTTCTAACACAGAGATGCCTAGATGTTAACCAAGAGGTACACGCCTGCTTTATAGACTTTGAAAAGGCCTTTGACAAAGTACGCCACAGTAAACTCAAAGAAATCCTGGAGAGTAAGAACATTGACACCAGAGACATACAAATAATATTAAATCTGTACTGGAATCAGCGAGCTAATATAAAAATAGAAGAACAAACATCGGACGAAATAGAAATACGTAGAGGAGTACGACAGGGTTGTATATTGTCACCGCTCTTATTTAATATCTACAGCGAACAAATATGCCAAGAAGCTCTCTCATATGCAAACGAAGGGATAATAGTCAATGGAGAAGTTATCAATAACATTCGATATGCTGACGATACTGTGATAATGGCAAGAACAGCGGAAGATCTACAACATTTAGTTGAAACTATGAATGAGATATGTAATAACTACGGCATAAGGATGAACGTCAAAAAAACCAAATATATGACCTTCAGTAAGAATCCAATAAATGACACTAGTATCACAATAAACGGTACCCAACTTGAAAAAGTAAACGAATACAAATACTTGGGAACCCTTATCAATGAAACAGGTGACCAAAATCACGAGATAAAAAGACGTATTGAAATTGCCAGGTCTACTTTTATAAAAATGAAAAAATTATTTTGTAATCGTGATATTAGTATTCATCTACGAACTAGAATGTTAAAATGCTATGTATTCAGTACTTTGCTCTACGGTGTTGAGTCATGGACTCTTAAACAGAGGAATATTAAAAATCTTGAAAGCTTTGAGATGTGGTGCTACCGCCGTATACTACGAATAAGTTGGGTGGATAAAATTACAAATGAAGAAGTAATACGCAGAATAAATAACGAGCCAGAAGTTCTACGGAGTATAAAAAAGAGAAAACTTGAATACTTAGGCCACCTGATGAGAGGACAGAAGTACACATTCCTACAAAATATAATGCAAGGAAAAATCCAAGGACGAAGAAATCCAGGCCGTAGAAGAATGTCCTGGATGAGAAATTTGAGAGAGTGGTTTGGCTGTACCACTAACGAATTGTTCAAAACAGCAGTAAATAAAATTAGAATCGCCCTAATGATATCCAATCTCCGATAGGAGAGGCACTCAAAGAAGAAGAAGACTTCATATATCCTTACTCTGTAGATATCTGTCTTAATTCGGAACATGCTTGACACCTCCTACGTTGCACTGTCATGACAATGACACTTCATCATCCCCGCTCGCTGACAAACTGAAAATGGTAGGGAAGACATGCTTCTTAAAAAGGCATGACATTTAAATATTAGCTTTATTTATCCATCAACACTTATTCTCTTGGGGTGAGTAGTTCGTAAAATCACTGTACAAAATTTTCTAAGCCTGTATTAATTTTCTATAATGATTTTTGAAGTTATACTTCTTTAGGCGCGATTGAGAGTAAAATTTTTCATAAATCTGCGCGCATGCGCACACAAACAGTATGACGTTTAGTTGCTAATCTTTCAAATTATGTATCAGCGCAAATAAGCCATTAAAATAATATATTAGTGTTTTTTAGTAAATGTATTATTTATTATAATTTTGTGTCTTTGGATTTGTCTTCCTTGGGCGTAAAATAATAAAACATCTATCTTTATATTTCACTTGTCACCGTGATGTGTAATTATGTATATCTGAAACGTCAGTAACATGCGCCTTGATGGCCTGGTTGGTAGAGCATTGGACCAGAGATCGAGAAATCGCGAGATTGCGGGTTCAAATCCCGGACGATTCATATTTTTTTACCTCGTGCGAAAAACATTGGATATCTTAATCATCCATGTTATAATTCACATCTTTGTCATATGTTCCGATGACGGATCAATTGTAAAGGGTTTTTACCCTGTCATTTTTACTTTGGTGGCTTGCATGTAGATTCTAAGTGAGTATAACCTATAACTTTTTATAACCTTAGTCAACATTTTAAATACTTTGCATCATTTTATCTGGTTGTACACATTTTAGGATTGCACTGATGATGATCGGTCAACCGATCGAAAACTAGTTCTGTCTTTGATGTAGCCCTGTATAGGGATTTTAACAAATATACCTTTTATAAAGGATTTTATGTCATATTTTTTTCTTTTTTTTTTAATATTTGGCTTTGTTAAGTTTTGGTTAATTTTTTGTAATTATTGTTAATTTTTTGTATTGTAACTGTATATTTCTTTCGTTGAAATTATATAATAGAAGTATAACTTCTTACGTGCGTACAAAGTACACACACATTCTTTTTTTATACCTAATCTTCCATGTCGAAAAGCACGTGTTTCATATTTTACATTTTCTCTATTAATCTGCTTTTAGTAATCAAATTATTTAACTAGTATTAATCATAATACTTTTTGAATACTTTTTGGCAAGGTGCTTTTTCTTTCTTCTTGAGCCTCTAGTTTAGAGCCTCTTCAAAAATGTGCTCTAAGTACAGATTGAATATCAGCGGTGAAATTATGCACCCCGGTCTCACTTCCCTTAAAATTTTGACCTCCTCTCTATATTATCCATCTATTCGGAGCACCGCTGATTGATTCCAATACAGGGTAGCTATTATTTTTAGGTCTCTTTCGTCAATCCCTGTCCTCTTCAGCACTTCCATCATTTGTTCATGCCTGACTCTATCGAAAGCCTTCTTGTAGTCAATAAGGCATGCAAAAACATCACAGGTGACATCTCTACATTTCTGAAACAACACCTGCACGCTAAATAAAGCCTCCCTCGTACCATCGGCGTTCACAAATCCAAAATGATTGGGCGCAATTTGTTCCTCGCATTTTCGGTAAATTCTATTGTGGATAACTTTTAAGAATAACTTCAGCAGATGGCTCATTAGGCTTATGGTCCTATTTATAGTCTTCACAAACTTTTCCTCCTGGTTTTTTGGGTAATGGTACGATATCAGATTTGAGCCACTTCCTGCCTTGTAAATGTCATTAAATATTTCAGCTATTCTTTTTATTTGTTCTGCATCTAATGGTTGACATATTGATAGTTTTACTAAGATATTTTCGTAATAAACAGTAGAAGAATGCCATGCTATATATTTACTACTTTAAATTGAATTCTGCCAATGCTCTCTCATCTCGATAGGTTACAATGTAGCACGAAATATTTGACATTTACTTGTACGAAAACGAGTTTTACACAAGACAGGGTTTTAATTAACATTGCAGCAAGCCAATTTATTGCAAATATAATGGTTAGTCATTCGTTCATGCAAAGTAAATAGTGTTATCTGACAAATTCATCGATCATTAAATTGGAAAAAGATAAATTGCTAATAGCTACTTACACGATAAAGGAATAATAGCTTTATATGCACGGATATTGAAATTATTGTTTCTTTTATTAATCATATTTTTTATGTAAAAGATGTACTCATTGGTTGCAATATGTTTTTATTTAATAAACACTTAAGCTCTGTTTATACCACTGAAATCTGCTCGCAGTCCACCAATTATGAATTCTTCTTTGACTTAAATTACTAAATCATACATAAATTCTAATTCTATCTCAACATTCTACACAATGTTGTCCTTTTGGCTCATCGAACAAGTATGCAATATAGCTAACACACAACATAATACTATGCTCTGCTTTTACACTAGTTAACACTTAACACTAGCTCTTTTTCTTCGTTTGAGTCAGTCTTCTTTCTAATCCAGTATTAACGAGGAGCTGGATGGCCTCGATGTTTACATGGCTATGGAGCCGTTGTTCGTGACTACCTGCCATCTTTTTGATAACTTTGCCTACATCTCCCATCTCAAGGTCCATGTGGAGATCAACATTTTTGATATACCAAGGAGAATTAACAATCTTTTTTAACACTTTATTCTGGAATCTCTGTAAGATCCGGTAATTACTTGAATTGGCACAACCCCAGAGTTGGCCAGTACATTTTTTTGTAACGGATACCTAATTCTTCCCTTTTTTGAAGTTATACACCTTTACGGGCGTAATGACGGTGAAATTTTATATGGTAAAACCTAGCGACCGGGCGCATGCGCATTATAACTTTGTTCTGATTGGATGTTCAAATGACATGACAAAAATTATCCAATATGGCAGCTGTGGCACAGCTGTGGGACTGTGGTTTGGTTATAATGTATGCTTGTTGCGTTTTAAAATTTGTAGGAAGAGAAACAACAAACAAAAAGTTAGTTAATAATTATACTGCCTTTTTAAATAGTTTTCATATTATATTTTTGGACTTATTTACATAGAAGAGATGATTGTTGCATGCCAATGTGAAAGCTCATAAAACTGTGACTAGTAGGTATGAGTGCCGCAGATCTCGCTTATTCAAAGCTAAAGAATCTTTCACTGGTAAGTGTTTTATAAATAGTTGATCAAATTTTGTTATGATATTTGAACATAGCCACTTTGCACGACGCAAGTGATTGCGAAATTTATTAGTCGTTATACGGGCTCCGATACCTACCTTGAACCTACCAAAATACATAAGTAGTATGTAATACTTTTATTTACATAATTTGATTACCATCAAAATTTCTATCAATATTCACCTAATATATTGTTTTCTTACTCTATGTTTTGTTGTATTTTTTCAATTCTAAATCATTTCAATTCAAAATCAAAATAATTTGATTTACATAAGTTAAAAATGTCAAAAGGTTAATCTGTTTAGTTAGACGATCTTCGCACATAATAACAAGCTGTCTCTGTGGCGAAGTTTTAATGCGGGTGAATCCCAATACAACGCAAATACCAGCCGCGTGGTAAGTTGGTTCGAATCCCAATAGAAACTTTCATTTTTTTATTTTTTTTTATACATTTTATGATTGTAAGTATATTTATTATATAATTTTATTTTCAGAAAATACGTATTTAGTTAAAAATTTTTCCGACAATTAATGTTCAGAAATCATTTGTGGCATTTTTAATGTGTTTGTGTGTGTTTTATTTTTTTATTATTTTAATTTTTGGCACTGTTTTAATAAAAATGTTTGAGAAGTAGTAAGTATAAATTAATTTAATATTTAAATAAAATATAAATAAAAAGTATATTAATTTCGTTTATAATCATATAATCATATAATAGAAGTATAACTTCTTACGTGCGTACAAAGTACACACACATTCTTTTTTTTTCAATATGGACTTTCCAGCGAAGTCTTGCATCAAGTGTGATACTTAAGTATTTTACGAAAGATGCATAATGGTATTTGGGCATCAATTCTAACTGGAAAGTTTTGGATTTTTTTGTTTGTAAAACTAACGTGAATTGATTTAGATTCATTTAGTTTTACTTTTCCATTTTTAGTCCAATTTTGGATTTTATTTATTGGCAACTGTAATTTTTCTGCTGCTTCTTCGCTGATATCACCTACTGCTAGGATAGCAGTATCATCTGCAAATGTGGCTATAGTATCATTTTCTAGTTCGGGTATGTCGTACGGTTATAACAGGTAGAGGACCAGACCTAATACGCTTCCTTGAGGGATTCCTGCTTTGATATCTTATTAATCTATGTAGACATCTTCTTGCTTAATTCCCTATTTAGAAATAGATCCCTATTCCCTATTTAAAAATAAGGGGTGGGGGATATGGAAGGGAGGGGGTTGACAGATGACAAATGTATGTACCGTAAAAATGTGTCCCCGTTTCGTCGTTTCATTAAAATCTAATAAATACTGAAAAATATCGAGGTGGACTGTTTTTTTTTGGCCCATTCTGTAATTTCTGTATGTATATAAACAAAAGCCAACAAAAACTTTGTACGGCCTAGTAATTGGATCAAAAATTAATTGATTATACTCGCAGACTTGGCAATCTAATCTATTAATTGAAAAAAGTATATCACCCGTGAGAGAGTTCACCGACCCTTCATCGAGAGACGCGAATTTTCATAGAGACTGCGAAAACTAAAAAAAGCGAGAACTACAACTACGAGAACTCAAAAGGTCGTTGCGACTTGCTTTTCAAAAAGACCCTTGTATTAATTTTAAATAGTTTTTAGAGCGTGAATTTCAGAGACCGAAAAATATCGCTGCGCCCTGCAAATCTGAACGACGTGACTTCAAGGAAGAATAAAAAGTAAAAAAAAAAACAACATGATAAAGCCGAAAAACAAAGACAGGTGAGAGAAATTCGAGGAAGAGAACAGGCGGACCCGAATTTTTTGGATCAGGGTTGTGCAGTTGGCGATGAAAAGGGTGATTTAATCGGATGTGTTTAAACGTTGTTATTTAATAGTTTATACAGGGTGTCCAGAAACTCTACCGACAAAAGAAGACAGGAGATTCCTCAGATAATTTTAAGACAATTTAACCCAATTCACCTAGTCCGAAAATGCTTCCTAAGGGAGCTAGAGCTCTTTGAAGATGGCGTCATGTAATTAGTTTTTCTTAAATTCCTCCAAAACGCTTCCATTTAGAAAAACGAAAATTGCTATGCGTATTTACTTTCCAGAAATGAATCGATTCCATCCATTGCAAATTTCTAGTACCAGTCATATGCGTCCGTTTTGGGTAGGGCAACGGTTATTTTATCGCCTAACTTTTTTGTCTTTAATTTTTAAGCATTTTTGACTGTGTATTATTAAATTGTGAGGTATTCTAGTACTAAAAGGCACTCTTACTTTAAGTCGATAGGATACACCGTTTTCTAGAAAAATCGATTTGAAAATTTTCGTTCTTTGAATGTCAAAATAAAAGATTAAAAAAAAACTATTTAGAAAGATGAAAACTGGTACATTTATTTATTTTCCAGAGATTAATCGATTTCATTAATAGCGAATTTCTAGTACCGGTCATAGGCGTCCGTTTTGGGTAGGTCAACAGTTATTGTATAGCATAATTTTATTGTCTTTAAATTTTAAGTATTTTTGACACTAGATTATTCAATTATGAGATATTCGAGTACTAAAAGTTACTCTTGCTTTAAGTTGGTAAAATACATCTTTTTTTTTTAATTTTTTTCAATTTTTTTTTCAAATTCCCAAAATTAAAAACTTTCACATCGATTTTTCTAGAAAACGGTGTGTTTTACCGACTTAAAGTAAGAGTACCTTTTAGTACTAGAATACCTCAAAATTTAATAATCCAGTATCAAAAATGCTTAAAAGTTGAAGACAAAAAAGTTATGCGATAAAAAAACCGTTGCCCTACCCAAAACGGACGCCTATGACCGGTACTAGAAATTCGCAATAGATGGAATCGATTCATTACTGGAAAGTAAACAAGTATACAAATTTTCGTTTTTCTAAATAGAAGCGTTCTGGAGGTATTTAAGAAAAACTAATTACATGGCCCCATCTTAAAAGAGCTCTAGCTCCCTTAGGAAGCATTTTCGGACTAGGTGAATTGGGTTAAATTGTCTTAAAATTATCTGAGGAATTTCCTGTTTTCGTTTGTCGGTAGATTTTCTGGACACCCTGTATATCGGAAAAGTCTATATAGACCAGGAAGGATCTATTTTTAGGCGGATGTGAGAGGTAGCATTCGGATTTTTGCGGATAAAGTTAGGTGATAACTTCGTTAATAATAATTGACATATGCTCCTTCTCAAATATGCCCGGAACATTAATAAAAATAAATAAAATATTTAAAAATTTCAAAAAATTTCGTTTTTTTACTTTCTTTGCTTATAACTTTAAAACGATTCATTTTGGAACAAAGTCGTATAGGAATAAAACAAAAATAATTAAATTTTCTATTAGATACGATTGGTTAAAAATGTCTTAATTTAACACCCTTGCTGCAATATAGCAATAAATATAAAATAAGGGGGCAAAACAAGCCTGTTCTTATTCAATGTTTTTCCATCACTTAGGTTACACTTGGAACCTTCCTAATTCGCTTAGAAAATTTTTATAATGTGCTAAAACCGTCCACCAAATTTCATTAAAATTGACTTACTAGATTTTGCATAATAATTTTGCAATCTAAACTTTTTTTAAAAAATTAAAATTTTTTAAAATCTTGCACGACAAAAACTAGAACATACAAAGATTTGTCAATTTTTTTAGATATAAAGAAGCAGTCCACCTATCTAATGCACTTTACAGAATTGAAATCGAATTATTTAAGCAACATCAGCAATGTTTTAAAGTTATAAACAATTTTTTGTCTTATAAACAAATTAGTGCTGTGTCCAGGAGGGGGTGCTACGGGCTCCTTTATTTAGATGGACTTACCCAAGTTTTTTATGTATTTTGACCCGTAGAACACGAATTTTTTGGGTAACAGTTGATCCGGATGTCGATAAGATTGTTATAAACAAAGAACTTGAGGAATTACATAACATCGATTTTTCGCAAAATAAAACATTTTTTTTTGTATTTCTTGGGGAATTCTAAGCAAAAAATGTTCTTACAAGTTTTTTCGTAGGATGCATAGTTTTCGAGATAGATTTTCAAAAAATCGAAAAATTACAGTTTTTGAACGAGAATAACTTTTGATTAAAAAATAAAATAGCAATTCTGCTGACAGCATTTGAAAGTTTAAGTCAAATTATACCGGTTATAATTATTTGCATTGCTAAAAATTAATTTTTTTATTATTAAACAGAGCTATTTGTTTGTAAGCCAAAAAATTGTTTATAATTTTAAAACATTGCTGAGGCCCCTTAAATAATCCGATTTTAATTCTGTAAAGTATATTAGATAGGTAGAGCACCTCTTTATATGTAACAAAATTAGCCAACTTCTAAATGGTCTACTTTTTGTTCAGAAAGATTTTAAGGAATTTGAACTTTTTTAAAAACATTTACATTGCAAATTTATTATGCAAAATCTATTAGCTCGATTTTAATGAAATTTGGTGGACCATTTAAGTAAGTTATAAGAATTTTCTAAGCCAATTACTAAGGTTCTAAGTGCCACCAAAGTAGTTAAGAAACATTGAATAACAACAGGCGTATTTTGCCCGCTTATTTTGTATTTATTGCTATATTGCAGAAAAGGTAATACGTTAAGACATTTTTGACCAGTCGTATATCATATAAAAGTCAATTATCTTTATTTTATTTCTCTACGACTTTGTCCCAACACGAATCGTTTTAAAGTTATAAGCAAAGAAAGCAGAAAAAAATCGATGTTTTTCGAAATTTTTAAATATTTTAATTTTTTTATTAATGTTCCCGGCATATTTGAGAAGGAGCATTAGTAAATTATTATTACTGAAGGTGTCACCTAACTTTATCTGCAAAAATCGGAATGCAACCTCTCACATCCAAAAATACAAGTTTTTTTACAGATTAGTCCTGGTCTAATAGTTGAGACAATGGAGTTTCTACTTGAATGGGTAAGAACAAAGTAAAATTACTCTGCTACGCAGACGACCCAATATTGATATCCCAAGATGAAGATAGTCTGCAAAGACCTCAGCATAGCATCAGCGTTGCAAAAGTAATGGAAATAAAATACCTTGGATTTAGACTGTCCAGCTATGGCTAATTCGACAAAGCAGTAAGGGATCAAGTATAAAAGGAAAATAGACTCGCAGATGACTACATCAGAAATAAGACCCGACGGCCACAACACAAAGACTACTGGAAACGGTAGAGATGAGAGTACTGAGAAGAATTACAGGAAATACGCTGAGAGATCGAGAGAGGAGTGAAGACATTAGACGAAAATGTTACGTACAGTGTATAAACGAATAGAATGGAATGCAAGGCAATAGTAAACGCGGAAAAGACTGTTACGCCGTTGATGATGATGATGATAAAGGTAGACAATAAATAGAAAAAAAAAAAGAATGGAATAACACATACGCAGAATGGAGAGACTTATAACTTATAGAGAGAGAATAATTAGCAAGAATTAATCATATCTAGTGTGACCAACTCCTTTTCGGTCGAATTCGGGACAAGGCTAAAAAAATACCTAAAATCCGGGACTTTTCAATGAAAATCGGGCCATTTTTTTTTAATATAGAAATTTAATATCATCATTTTATTGATTATTATTTAACATTGTTATGTTAACCAAAACTTTTTTGGTGGGATGGGTTGTAATGATAATTACATTTTTGTTAGTGTTTGACGTTTTGACTTCAAATCCGAAAATCGTTTTCAAAAGAGGAAAAATTAGATAATCAACTGACGTAGGATTTCCATGTAAATAGAACCTTAGGTTAATATAAAAATATAATTATCATTTTTGATATTCATGTTTTTGAATCGTCTTTTCAGAAGACGATAATTAAAATACAGAAACGGGAAAAGTCCGGAGTTTGAGTTTTCGTAGAACTATAATATCACGATATGAAATGCGTGCGTTTTGGATGTGGTATTGGTATTACACTCTAGAAATTGTCGACTTTTTTCCTTCCACCATTCAACCTTCAACCAATTCAATTTGATGTGAATTCTTAGAAAAATAACGTATTCAAAATGTCAAAATAGAATTTTACCAAAACGTAGAAAATTCGGATGACCCGGAAGCCTTGTCTGGGACGCCGGGACACGACTTCGTAATTCGGGCCATGTCCCGGATTTTTCGGGCTAGTTGGTCACACTAATCATATCCCAAATGAAGAAATAAGAAGAAGAACAGAAAGGATTTACAGTACCACAGATCTACTAGAAATTTTATGGTACTGGCCTATAATGCTGTAATATGTATAATACGAATCAAAGACGAAGGATGGCCTATACCAGTGGCGGCTCGTGATGTTTACAATAGGGGAGGCTATACCTAACTGTAAAATATCTAGACAAATCACTAGCAAAAAAAACAAAATCCGCCAAAAAAATCTAATTTAAGTATTAAAATAATTAGTATAATTGTAAAAGTGTATTACCAGTTTGTGTCGTTTATTTGTTAACAATTCTATCTCTGTAAGTATATATGCATATTAAAATAAATATAGATTTGAAGTTTTGCAGTCCATACAGGTTGAAGTTTCACATTGTTTAAGATACTCAACTAAATTTTTTTAATTCTTAAAGCGGCTTACTCTGCGAATCCAAAAACACGGTAAATTACCGATATTTTGCTTTGCATTACAGATATCGGAAAAAGTTATTTAAACAAGTTGTTCCAAATATTATTCTAATCCCACATACCAAATTTCATCACAAAATTCGCACTTTTAGTTTTTTCATTATTTGTAGTCAGGATCCTAAAATCCGCAGAGGAGGCTGCTGGCCGTAAAATCTCACTTGCCCGATCTCCGGGTAGCGTGTGCGTTAAGCGATGCAGCTCCTAAGGAGACCGTGTCTCCTTAAACCATCCTTAACGCTCGCTGCTGGGCTAAGCGAAGCATTATCAAGTGAGATTTTCCGGCCAGCAGCCTCCTCTGTGATTTTAGGATCTCGACTACAAATAATGAAAAAACTAAAAGTGCGAATTTTGTGCTGAAATTTGGTATGTGGGGTTAGAATATTATTTGGAACAACTTGTTCAAATAACTTTTTGCGATATCTCTAACGCGAAGCAAAATAACAAAGTAAACAAAACAGCGTAGTGTGTGTAAAAAGTTTATGGGGAGGCTAAGCCTCCCTTGCCTTCTCTGACCAGCCGCCACTGGCCTATACAGGCCTTAAAATTAAAATATGTTTCATGTAATAGACGAAGGAGAGGAAGACTGGCATTATAATAGAGGGAAGTAATAAGTTTGTTCAGAATATAAAATCCATTAGTTTTCGTTATATTTATTTAGAGAAAGTTTGTTATATAGATATTGTTTTTAAAATAATCCTTCACCCTCTACTAAATATTTTTCTCAATATAATTCTCGATCATATAATTTCGCACCTACTAAACCACTTTCAAAGTGTACAAACAAAAAAAACTGACCTATCCAACCTAACATCCCTAACCTACCCTACATGTACGTCCTTGCTACGTCGCGCGAGGATATTTCGGGGCTAAGGACCTTTCGTAGTCTTAGCCAAGTCGAGTGGGAGTAATGTCTCATTAGTAGACCAGTTCTTTTTTCACGTCTTTTTGTCACCTAGATACTTAAACCTCAAGTTTTAATCGATGCACTGAGGTGCATTCAAAGCAGACGGATGAAGCCGAGATCGGTCGTTTTTTTTGCCTTTTTTCTTCTTTCTCTATTGCAACGGTGGATGGTGGATTTTATTTTCCAGGCCTCGACGAAAATTCATCTACTCCACGGTACTTTAACCCATAAAGGAATTTTTTGCACCATAATAGTGATCAAAATTTTTAATTTTTGTACAATGACATAGCTGTAACAATCTTACAAATATTTCCTTAGTGTATCTAACAAAAAAATACTAAAAACTTTTACAAAATTTATTACAAATTAATGTAACTACATATAGTTGTTTCGGCGGAGTGACTTTTACAAGTGATGTATTTTACTGTCTATCTACACTTTATAGTCTTAACTGAATAAGTTGAGGAGGAGAGAGCTGTATCTCAAGCTGGTCATGCAGTATTATGTCTGTACTTTTTAATTTATTATTTTCCATAGATTTTAATAAAGATAGCTGAAGGCATTTATTTTGAATATGGATAATTTGAAATTGGACATTAAAAAAACGATTATGACCTAGAAGGTTATTATGAAGATTGCGTAAAAAGAATATGTTTTTATATTATTGAAAACCCTTTTATGTTCTGCTATACGTTTATTAAAGGGTCTGCATTTTGATCGATGTAAGTTTTTGGACGGTCGCCAAAGTAAGCCATGTAAGTTGTAAGACACTATCCAAGTAGCACCGAACGGGTTTATTCAGTCTTTTAAGGGTGCTTTAAAACTGTAGAATAAAACTAAAATTAAAACCATTTGGTTTTTAAGTAAACCTTAAGGTTGCAATAAAACCGCTTTCAGCATAAAAGGGCCCACTCTGAAAGAGGTCAATAAAACCAAAAATAAAAACCTTCTTAAAACTTTGTTTTCTTAAGCAACTGGTTTTAAAGCTGCTGTGAACCTAACTTAACTTTAAGTTAAGTGCAGGCAGTTTTATAGCAAACTTAAAAAGTTTTTTAAATGGAGACTTTTAAAGACAATTTACCATATTAAATGATTCTTTAAACGCGTATACTCCATATATTTTAACAAATTTTTACATGTGTTATGATAGGTAGATACGTATTTGTAACCATAAAATAATAAAAAGTACTTGGATATTTCGGACTGTTAAGGTAGAAAAACACTTGCGCACTCACCTTTATTGATAATGTTAACAAAAATAGGTCTAAATAACTCACGCGCCCTAAAATTTCTGAGTCTTCGCGATTAAAAAATAATAATAATATAACAATTTAAATCCGAAAAATATTAATTTGAAAGAAAAATTATTTTATTTACAATTTTAATGTTTTCATGTTAAAATAAATCGATTTTATGTAGTTAAGACGCTTATTTATAATTTTTATATAAGCCTTATATTGTAATCTATCATGGCTTGCAGCATCTCCAGAAAGCCATACCTATGGCCTAAATCCAAATAAAACTATTTGGTATATCGACAGAGAATTGTTAAGATCAAATAGTTTTATTTTATACTTTTCCAAGACATAAAAGCAAGGTTGCCTTGGAATTAAAACCGTTTAGTTTTAATGCTGCTGTCAATAATGCCACTCGGTTTTAATGTGAATCTAACCTAAAGTAGGCGTACTGGTGGTGTGTGTGTGTGTGTGTGTGTGTTGTGTTTTTCTTTTAAAATGACCAGTTCGTTTATATTTTAAGTACTTGCGACTTATTTCTTCCATACTAACTCTACTTCCACTTCTTACAACACACTACACCACTGTTTCGCTCTAAAAAAACTGGCCGACCATTTTGGACATGAAAGAAGAGGGGATGAGTTTAGTTTTATTGTTTCTAACAAGAAGCATAATTTAGTCTTTACGATAACCAATTGATTCAGTTAAGAGCGTTTGGTTTTAATATAGCCTACTAATTGCTTTTAAAAAAGCAACTTAAAAAAAAACTAAAAAAATAGTTTTAAGACATATGTTTTACTGACATAACAGTCTTGAGATCAAGTAGTTTTAATAATAGGTTTTATTAGTCATATTAGGAGAATCTTTAAAACAGCAATAAAATTAAAAGGTAACAAACTAGAATCTAATAAAACCAAACAGTCCGGAAGTTCTTTATAAAACTGATTAGTTTTAAAGTGAACTGAGAATAAACCATTTTAAAACTGCAATTATATATTAAGATCAATTAGTCTTATTTGATACTCTTATTAGATACTTTAAAGCTAGTGAAAAATGCTTAACAGTTTTAAAGTTCTGGCAGTATATCTACAAGATACACAAGAATCTACAAGAACTTTAAAACCATTATCTTCTTATTTACCACAATAAAACCTTTATAAACTTTAAATAAAACTAAAATGTTTTTATTGTGCTACTTGGGTAGGGTGTAATTACTTTTTCTTTTGGCTATTGTTGTTTTTAATGTATTTGCTTAAGTTGTTATTTGTTCTGAAAGCTGGTATTATTCCTTTCTTTTTTATATGTTAGGCTGTTTTAGTTTATATCTTGCTATATATGTAATCGAACAGAAGGTTCGACCTCGAAGATTCGAGGAAAAAAGAAGTGGTTTGACCAGGAATGTGAACAAAGTGTCCAATCCAAATTAATCCCTTAATTTTTAATCTCACATTAATCGTAACTTCTTAATTTTTTATAATTCCCCGGATATAATTGTGAAACATATCGATTAATAGTTTAACTAAGAGTTTCTTCAACTTCTTGAAAGTTGAATGAATTGCCAAATGGTGTTGCAATAATGTCCTCGTCTCAATTATATGTGTGCAAGTATGCAGGTTCAAAATTTTTGTTACTATGCTAGAGGCAATAACCTTTGTGATGAGGTGTACATTATTGGTGAAATTATGAATTAGATGAGCAGGACATGTGCTGAGATTAAATTATAAAAGTCTATTAAATACAACCTGGGAAAGGCCCGATAGCAGGTCAGTTGGTCGCCTAATAAAAAGATGGAAGGATGCAGGAGCTAGTGATCCACGTATGATGAGAATACAACAATGGGAAGTGATTGTGCAACACTGACAAGAGTGGAAGAAAATAGTAAACATGGCCAAGACTCACGTACGAGTTGTAGAGCCAAGAAAGAAGAAGAAGACGAATAAGAAAACTCATCTACTGCAATGGAAATTCGAAATAAATTAAGTTTCTTAATAAGAATTCGAACTTTTATGTCCAGAAAATAAAACCTCTAACGGGACCAAATTTCTGGTTACGCATATTTATGGTTTCCATTACTTGCAAACCAAAGGAATGATGGATAAAAGAAGACACGGGGAAGTCTAAAAGTTGCACTTTATTCATCATGATCAAATTCCGAATATAAAACAATTCGCTGTAAAACGAAATTAGGGAGACTAGAATATAAAAATCAATATGTAGAGCGCGTAATAATATTTAAGTACCTGGGAACCTGGCTAGTTGAAGACTGGATGTCGAACATGGAAATTAAATATTGGATAGAAAGGGCCAAAAGCACATTCATAAAATTCAGAAACGACTTTACGAGCTCTGACTTTGACCTGAACCTAAGAGTCACGAAATGCTATATATGGTCGGTGCTCCTATATGACATGGAAGGATGGACTTAAAAAATAAACACAATTAATAAGCGAGAGGCATTTGAGATGAGATTTATCGACGAATCCTTAAAGTTCCCTGGACCACACGAATATCAAATGAAGAAATCCTGAGAAGAATTGGTGCAGAACGACAACTTCTATACACAATTATAAACAGAGAAAAACGGTATACTTGGGGCACGTAATTAGAAACGAAAGATACCAATTTCTGCAAACCTTAATTGAAGGAAAAATCGAAGGAAGAAGTGAAGTTATCAGGAAGAGAATGTCATGTCTCAGTAATGTGAAACAATGGACAGGGCTAAGAAACATAGGAGATCTAATATGTACACACTGCAAGGGAAAAAGAGAAATGGTCAAACGTGATCGCGAACATCGATTCGCAGATTGCCTAAGAAGAAGAAAACGAAATTAAGATACATCTTATAATTCAGTTTGTTCAGAGAGGACCACAAGAAAACTGAAATATAAGATGTCTCTTAATTTCGTTTTACAGCGAATTATCAGTTTTCTGATTTACGAAGAAATGTTATGGAGCAACCGATATTTTCCGTCCTTTCGTTCTAGTTTTAATTTTGCTTAAAACGCTCTATTTAGTGGGATTTTTTAAAGCTCAAAGGATATTTCGCCGTTGACTTCTCTCGCTAGACTTCAGTCGACTATTAGGAATTTTATATTTAAGGCCGTTAAACTGTTACCCACCTTAGACTTTTACTTGCTCCTTATGCTACATTTTGCGCGATGATCTAATTTGTCAAGAACAATACCTGCAAACAAAGAAAAGGATAATTAGAATCTACTTAAAATCACCTTTATACAAGTACATATTTACATTTAGGTAATACAGAGAAAATGTCATGTAACAAGAGCCTTTTAACAATTATACAGTGTGAGGCATTAGATTCGTCTTATCAAACTTATGCAAACTTATTTATTTATTAACCTCAACAGGCCTTGTAGGGCTAAAATGTTTACATTTCTAATTACATAGTATTTTAATCTTATAAATTTTACTTAAATCACTTCAGTCTTTTTATACACTCCATCAGCACCTCCCTCCATCTCCTTCTGTCTAATGCTAGTTCTTTCCGTCTCTCAATATTACTTTTCTTCAGGTCTTCGTACACACTGTCCTTCCATCTTTTCCTTGGCCTGCTTTTCCTTCTCTTCTGTATCGGTCTTCGTGAGAGTACCGTTTTTGGCATTCTCTTACAAACAATACAAACTTATTTTCTTTTTAATGGAACAATGGAACATCCTGTATATTTGTTTTGAATTATTCTCGATGTTTTCGTTTTTTAATATAAGGCTGTACATACTGTGCAATGTGATACAAGATAGTTTAAAAGATAATTACATCTTTTTATTAATTTTCTAGCAATCTTAACACCCTGTAGAATTATAGGGTTGGTCGAAACTTAGAATCGGTATTTTTGAGATTTTTTAAATGGAACACCCTGTATTGTAGTATTGTAATGAAATGCTATTCCTAATTGCTTTATTTCGTGAGTTGTTCGTGATTCTTTGAGCCAAATATTAATTGCAACAACAATTAGGAGAAATTTTGTTAGGTTACCTGTGAAAACACTCAATCAAAAATGATTTTTGATTTGTTAATATTAGGTGAGATGTCAAAATATCTAAGTAATTTAAATTGTTGGTGTGTAAAATTTAATAAAAACATACACTAAGGGCCGGTTGTTCGAACGCTAATCAACAATGATCATAATCAAATAATTAATTACTGTCAATGTCAACTTTGTTTGGGTTGTCAAAACATAATTAATTACAATTCTGAGACTATAATCAATTAATATAACAATAATTATTAATATGATTAATAATAAATCTCATAATTGTAATTAATTATGTTTTCAGCAACCCAAACAAAGTTGACATTGACAGTTTTGGTGACAGTAATTAAATATTTAATAATGATCATTGTTGATTAGCGTTCGAACAACCGGCCCTAAGTATTATATCACTGTTGGCTGTGACTTTGACGCTAAAAATTTGATATTTACGACAACAAGAAGAGAGACCACAAAATTAGTAAAAACGTCATATAACATTTAGGTCTGGATCCCGCGTATGAAAAAAAAGTTGATTAATAGCAAGCTGAAAATTTGTTATTAGCTTAAGGGTGTCTAGTCGGACAAACATTGATATATGGGAACACTGGAACAGGGGAAGTTTTAACTGTGGAACAGGTTAAAAATTTGGAACGGTCAGACCACGAAAACGGCACATGTATTTTGTCCGACAGAACAGACTTAAACTCTCCGAACAGAGATTAAACTCTCATGCAAAAATCAGACTGCTATTTATCACCAAATTGGCGTTTTAATGAGTGGAACATGTAGAATATGTCAAATGAGAGGAATTATGAGAGGTGATAAATAGCAGTCTGATTTTTGCATGAGAGTTTAATCTCTGTTCGGAGAGTTTATGTCTGTTCTGTCGGACAAAATAAATGTGCCATTTTCGTGTTCTGACCGTTCCAAATTTTTAACCTGTTCCACAATTAAAACTGCCCCTGTTACAGTGTTCCTATATATCAAAGTTTATCCGACTAGACACCCTTAAGCTATTAACAAATTTTCAGCTTGCTATTAATCAACTTTTTTTTCATACACGGGATCCAGACCTAATTGTATATATTATCTTTTGAACTACCTCGTATAACATTGCAAAACCTTATGTTTAAAAAAACGAGAACATCAAAGAGAGTTCAAATTAGTAAAAACATACAAGGTGTTCCATTAAAGAAAGATAAGTATAAGATATGTATATTTGAAAATATTTTCTCAAAATTTTTTTCTTATTATTATTATTATTATTATTTCTTAAGTCTCATTTATGTCCCAACTTTTACTTTAACAATTTTTTTCGAATCTCTTAAGACAAATAATATTAAATGAGTAAGTGGACTAGCTTGCACTAATGCCTCATCATGTATATACGTTTTGTTATTGAAGATAAAGTAAACAGTATGGTGCAAATGAAAGGAATAAATTCATTATTTCGTAAGGCAGCGACTGGAAAAATCCCGAAAGAGGTCGATTTTTATTTTTAAATTATAATTTTCTTTTGAGTAGTACAGGGTGTCTGCGTAACTTTGCACCATATGGGAAACTTTTTTAATATCAATTTTACGAAAAAAAGTCATTCTTTATAAAGTGCTCTGCATAGTCTAAAACCTAAGATGCAATCATCAGATATCAAATTTTGTCAACAGTATACGAGGTATGTCAATAAATATTAATTTCGCTCAAGAGCAAACTACCTTTATACTTCAAAATATCAAAAAATTTTATTATGAAAAGTTATTTGTAATTAAAAACTATATTCAAATATGCAATAACAGCCTTTTACGTGAAAAAAAATTTCTGAGATTTTCCTAAATTATCGATTCCGAACATCATTTTTATTTATTAGACATGTAATAACTCTTTTATTAATAATTTTAGGAAAAAAACTTATTCTTCATAAAAATCTGTGCATGGTCTAAACCTCAAAATAAAACCATCAGTTTTCCAAGTTTGTCAATTTTATACGAGGTGTGTCAAATAATATGAATTTAGAAAGAATATAGAAAGAATTCTTTCTAAATTCATATTATTTGATACACCTCGTATAAAATTAACAAACTTGGATAACTGATGGTTGCATCTTGAGGTTTAGACCATGCACAGATTTTTATGAAGAATACCTTTTTTCCCTAAAATTATTAATAAAAGAGTTATTACAGGTCTAATAAATAAAAATGATGTTCGGAATCAGTAATTTAGGAAAATCTCAGAAATTTTTTTTCTCGTAGATGGCTGTTATTGCATATTTAAATATGGTTTTTAATTACAAATAACTTTTCATAATAAATTTTTTTGATATTTTGAAATATAAAGGTAGTTTGCTCTTGAGCGAAATTAATATTTTTTGACATACCTCGTATACTGTTGACAAAATTTGATATCTGATGATTGCACCTTAGGTTTTAGACTATGCAGAGCACTTTATAAAGAATGACTTTTTTTCGTAAAATTGATATTAAAAAAGTTTCCCATATGGTGCAAAGTTACGCAGACACCCTGTATAACATTGCCATACTTATTTACACAGGGTGGCAAGAAAATTCTTGAAATGCTTATATTACTGAATAGAGAACTGAATAACCTTTCAAATGAGCTATCACTCGACCCCTATTCTCATTTAAAAAGTCATCAATTACGTCACCAGGCCCATATATGGAAGACGTCACTAGTATGATATATATGTCACAAAATCATAATCTAAAAACAAAAATCGACCGGTTTCGGGATTTTTCTTTGAAGTCACCGGTTTACGAAATAAGAATTTATTCCTTTTGGCTATGTCACAGTGTATATTATCATCGGAAAAATTCCCAGAAAAACTTGCTTATTAGTATGAAAATGTCTAAAGTGCCACATATCTTTTTATTTTTATGTTATTAGACGAGACTTAAAATTTGTATCACAGAAAATAAAGTACTCTGTTGTGACGCCCATAATTTTTCTATGAATAAATCAGAGATATTTTAAATAATTAGAAACAATTACGGTGGTTCATTTACATAAATAAAATGAAGTGTTTCTCCCATTCGTAAAATTACCCAATTACGAGCCAGATCGTCTCTCATCTTTCCCCGTAGAATGCATTATAGCCCAGTAAATGACCGTTTTGGAGTGTAATTTTCAGGGTCAACTCCGAATTGCACGAAAAGGCTATAGCGAGATAAGATGGTAGAATCTGCAATCGGCTGGATTCTTACTTGGAGTTGGGCAATCGATAGTGCATATATTTAAAAACCATCCTAACCAAATTTTTAGCTCCCTATGTGATCCCAGTTGTCCCCTACCGTAAAAAAGTGTTTTTTCAAAAAAAAATTTTTTTTGGAGCGATCCATTGTTTTAACAAATGTAAAAAAAAATTGTGAATGTACACTGTTATGCCCAAAAACATGCTGATTTTGTTCAGATTTTTTGAAGTTATACTTCTTTACGCGCGATATGAGGGTGAATTTTAATAGGATTAAAACCTTTGATCCCGGCGCAGTCGCATTACAACTTTGTTCTGATTGGATGTTCAAATGACATGACAAAAATTATCCAATATGGCAGCTGTGGCACAGCTGTGGGACTGTGGTTTGGTTATGTATGGTTGTTGCGTTTTAAAATTTGTAGGAAGAGAAACAACAAACAAAAAGTTAGTTAATGGTTATACTGCCTTTTTAAATAGTTTTCATATTATAATTTTGGACTTATTAACATAGAAGAGATGATTGTTGCATGCCAATGTGAAAGCCCATCAAACTGTGACTAGTATGAGTGCCGCAAAATGACTGATAAAAAACCTATTAGCTCTGTCAAGTCCTTTGTACTTAAAGGACGTAAGTATTTGTAATGAAATAATACTCGATGTAAAATACTTTATTTTAAAGAATTATGCACATGGTTTCCATTTTCTATCGCAGTATTAAGTATGTGACAGCTGTCGTTCAGATGACAGTAGTACCAACCTACATTCATGGTTAAGGGAGTTTTACACGAACATAACACCTCCTCCCTTGACCATGAATTACAAAAGTTAACTAGAAGTAAAAGTACTTACAAATTCAGTCTGGTAACAGGTTTCCTTACTCTAGTGGAACGCCTTAAAATGGGTTCCTCAGTTTCAGTTTGAGCCCCAGGTACACTATTCGAACTTTCCATATTGTTTGAAATTTCGGATTCATCAGTAATCACTTCGGTAGGTGGTGGTGAGACACTGTGCTCTGGAATTGATGCCTCCCTCGGAATCAAATTGTGAGTAATGGTATCCGGAATGTAACATGTTGGATTATTTTGAGATGGAGTATATTCCCCAATTTGCCGTATTTGGTCTACATGACGTTTCCATGTTCTACCATCATCTAACTGAATTAAATAATGCAATAACCCTAATCTGAGTACAATAATGCCAAATTGCCATTTAGAATGAAAATAATCCCTCACGGAAACCCTAGTTCCTATATCAAAGTTTCTTAGACTCATATCAGTATAGGTAACTCTATCACTACATGAAGGTTTAAGTAAATCTAATCTATTCCTTATTTGTCTTCCTAACATAAGTTCTGAGGGACTTTTACCTGTAACTGTATGTGGGCTTCTGCGGTATTGCATAAGTAGCTTACATAATTCAAACTCCCTGTCATTTCCCTCACTTCGCATAGCCCTTAAACATTTTTTTAGTATTTGGACATATCTCTCTCCCTGTCCATTAGTTGCAGGATGGTAGGGTGCAGTAAATTTTTGTGTAATTCCATTATCTTTCATAAAAGTTCTAAACTCATGAGAGTCAAATTGTCTACCATTGTCTGTAACAAAAACTTTAGGAATACCAAAAGTTGTAAAAATTTTTCGGCAAATTTCAATAGTAGTTTTTGTAGTAGTATTTTTTGTAAAATGAATTTCAGGCCATTTACTGAAGGAATCTACCAATATAAAATAATAACCTCCATTGAAAGGTCCAGCGTAATCAGCATGCACTCGTTCAAAACAAAATTTTGGTGGCTCCCATATATGAGAATTATCTTTAATTGGGTTGTTCTTGTGCTTATTGCACTCTAAACAATTTTTACAAAGTGACTCAATATCCTGGTCTATGTGAGGCCACCAGCAATAACTACGAGCTAAAGATTTCATTCTAACTATTCCAAAATGTGCAGTATGTAATTCTGTCAAAATTTTATTTCTCAATTTAGTAGGTATAACTACTCTTTGTCCTCTCATAATAACATCAGATTGTAATGAAAATTCAGCTTGATTTATATTGAAGCTAAATCGTTTATCAACAGGTTTTCCTGTTTTTAACCCAACAAGTAATTTTTTTTAAGGTATGATCATTTTTTGTATGAAAAGCTAGATCTCTAATAGTTGTAGGCAAAGTTTCAATTTGATTTATTTCAAAAATATCTGGCTCATCATGTGTGAAATTTTGTTCTGATTTTATAGGTAGACGTGAAAGTGCGTCAGCATTGAGATGAGAATCTGTATTTTTGTAACGAATGTCATAATTCAAACCTTGTAAGAAAATTGCATAATGTTGCATTCTTGTTGCACTTAAAACTGGTAGGCTTTTATCAGGTGCAAAAATTTGAACTAACGGTTTATGATCAGTGAGCAAAGTAAATTTCCTAGCACATAAATAATTGTAAAATTTTTTTACTCCAAAAATTATGCTGTAAGCTTCTTTGTCTATTTGTGAGTACCTTTGCTGTGTAGTAGTAAGAGTTTGAGAAGCAAACTGTAAGGGTCTCTCTGTACCATCTGAAAAGATATGTGAAAGTACTGCACCTACCCCATAGGGTGATGCATCAGTTGCTAGGACTAATGGTAAATTTGGGTCATAGTGACATAAAACATTTCTAGAACAAATGAGTTTTTTTGCTTTGTCAAACGCAGTTTGACAAGTATTCGACCATTTAAAATTGACATTCTTTTTAAGTAAATTATTTAATGGTTGTAAAATTGTAGAAGTATCTTTTAAAAAACGTCTGTAATAATTAATTAGGCCACAGAAACTCCGAACTTGAGTTCTGTTTGTAGGTATTGGAGCATTTGCAATTGCAGTTACCTTATCTGCACTAGTAGACACACCCGTTTTACTCATCTTATATCCACAGTAGTCAATCTCGTCTTTGAAAAATTCGCTTTTATCCAAATTTATATGTAAATTATGTTCAGATAATTTCTTTAAAACTTGTTCAAGTCTTTGTAAATGTAAGGTATTATTTGGAGCTGTAATTCTTATATCATCCTGAAATATTGAAATACCATCTATTCCTTGTAGCATTTGCTCCATTAAACGTTGCCATTTGGCAGGAGCACTAGCAATTCCAAACATTAATCGATTTGGTTGAAATAAACCTTTATGGGTGTTTAATGTAAGTAAATGTTTCATTTCATCTTTTATTGGCAAGTGTAAGTAAGCTTTCGTAATATCTATTTTTGTATATTTGTCCCCACCTGCTAATTGGGAAAGTAGGTCATCTGGTGTAGGTAAAGGGTATTCATCCACTTCAATGCAAGGGTTTAATGTGATTTTAAAATCACCACAAATGCGTATGTCCCCATTTTGTTTAACTACAGGAACAATAGGAGTTGCCCAGTCCGAAAATGCTACTTTCTTTAAGACTCCCTGATTTACTAAGGACTCTAATTCTGCCTCAACTTTAGGGCGTAATGCAAAAGCTACAGGACGGGCCTTACAAAATTTTGCTTTAGTACCAGGTTTTAGATAAATTTCAGCCTCTAACCCTTTTATTTCACCAACTGACTTTTCAAATAAATGTTTATATTTATCTAACAAAGTTGCAATTTCAAAATTTTCATGTAGAATTGTATTTACCTGATGTAAATTGATTTCCAGAGCATGTATCCACTCTCGACCAACCAGTGAGTAGCCATCACCATCCACCACATACAACTTTAGAGTGTGCTTTAATTCCTGGTGCTCAACCTCCACTGAAACTAAACCTAAAACATTCAAATTATTTTTGCAGTATGTAGTTAATTTAACATCCGATTTTTGTAATTGTAATGCAGGAAAATATTTTTCAAATATATTTTTATTTATGATTGTAACAGCAGCGCCAGAATCAATTTCAAAATTTAAAATATTACCATTCACTTTTAAATTTATAAAAAATTTATCTTTGCAATTCCCAGCATTTACTTCTAAGACCTCTTGAGCAGAGTTTACTGAATTTACTTGCCTGTGTGAATTTTGTTGTGCCTTTAAACAAACTTTTTGAATGTGTCCGACGTTTTTACAAAAGTTACAGATTAAATGCTTTTTATTACATTTATCGGCTAAATGCGAGGTGTCTCCGCATCTATAACAAGCCCTATTACGGTTATTTGACATTGTAAAAGTATTATTAGGAGAGCTACTATGATTATTTACTGTATTATTATCATTAAATTTACTAGTGTTTGTATTTTTATGAAAACTTTTTGCTTTCGCATTTAAAACATTTATACTAGCCTGATTGTAATTATTGTTGTGAGAAAATTGATTACTATCCTTTTCTGAAGTTTCCATGCTTGCTGCAATTTCTACGGCTCGGTCCAAGTCCAATCCCTTTGTTTCTAATAGTCTGGCTTGAATCCTCTTTGACTGTAAACCAAAAACAAACTGATTTCGTATAGCACTTTTTAAATATGTGGAAAAGTTGCAGTTTATGGCAAGTTTCTGTAGAGAATGTAGGTATTCTTGTATACTTTCGCCTTCTGCTTGTCTTTTTGATTGAAACCTAAATATTTCAGCAATTTCAAGTGGTGCAGGGTTGTAAAAATTATCCATTAACTTAACTGTATCCTCATATGACTTGTCTTCAGGGACCTCTGGAGCTAGTTTATCGCACAGTGTATCGTATGCTTCCGACCCCATGTAATGTAGTAAATAGGGCAATTTCATTTCCTCTGGAATTTTAAAAACTTTGTATGCTCCTTCCAGCCGTTTTACCCACCTGGACCATTTTGTAGCTGTCTGGTTAAAAGGTTCAACGGAAAACTGGAATGTAGAAACTTGTGTAGACATTACTGGAGCTGTAGCAGGTGCAACTATCGCAGTTGTAGTCGAGGAACTCGTGTTTGTACCGGCTGTAGTTGGAACGTTGTAGTTGATGTAGTGTCTGTAATATTTGTATCCCATCCTCGTCGCCAAATGTCAAGTCCTTTGTACTTAAAGGACGTAAGTATTTGTAATGAAATAATACTCGATGTAAAATACTTTATTTTAAAGAATTATGCACATGGTTTCCATTTTCTATCGCAGTATTAAGTATGTGACAGCTGTCGTTCAGATGACAGTAGTACCAACCTACATTCATGGTTAAGGGAGTTTTACACGAACATAACAAGCTCGAAGGCGTAGAGAACTGTGGATAACAACAATCAACCGGGACGATCTACGATCTCGCTTATTCAAAGCTAAAGAATCTTACACTGTTTTAAAAATAGTTGATCAAATTTTGTTATGATATTGTCAAATTGTGAAACGTCAAAATATTTATATTTCATTTATTAACATTAATATTAATAATACAACTTGCGCAATTTGAAAAATGTGGTTTAAAAGGTTTTTTATTATAATTTCGTGTCTTTGGATTTGTCTTCCTTGGGCGTAAAATAATAAAACATCTATTTTTATATTTCACTTGTCACCGTGATGTGTAAATATGTATATCTGACACCTTAATAGTATGTGCCTTGATGGTATTGTTGGTAGAGCATTGGACCAGAGATTGAGAATTCGCGAGGTTGCGAGTTCAATTCCCGGACGACTCATACTTTTTTCGTTTTTTTTTAATATTTGGCATTGTTAAGTTTTGGTTAAATTTTGGTAATTATTGTTAATTTTTTGTATTGTAACTGTTAAGTAGGTATATTTATTTCGTTGAAATTATATTATAATAGAAGTATAACTTCTTACGTGTATACAAAGTACACACACATTCTTTTTTAAGACAATGGATCGCTCAAAAATTTTTTTTTTCAAAAAAACACTTGTGAAATAACAAATAAAATATCAAAAATAGTTTTTATTGACATGCAGTTTATGTGCTAAAAATATGGGGAGAGGAGATATAAAAAAAGTGGTTTTTTTTTGTGAGGAAATTCCGGAGAGAAAATGGCAAATCTAACCCCGCCATTCAAAAGAAAGAAAAAAAAATACACGAAAATATAATTGTTCCGAAGTTTTCCAAAAATGATTTACATACCTAATCTAAATTGTTTTTTGAAAAATTCAAAAAATTTTCCTGGCCTTTATTTTAATCCAAAAAATCTGAAAAAAATCAGTATGTTTTTGGGCATAACAATGTATGTTCATAATTTTTTCAGATTTTTTAAAGCAAATAATCGCTCAGTAACGCAGTGGCTCAGTAATTATTTGGGGACATCAAAAAATGGCTTTTTTTTCGAATTTTAAGGTATTTCCGGCGAGAAAATGGCAAATCTAGGCCCGCTATTCAAAATAATGGAAAAACATACACTAAAAAAAATATTTCGCAGCTAGCCAAAAATTACCTACATAACCTAAAAAATTCTTGAAAAATAAAAAAAAATTTCCTGAGCTAAATTTTGCTCCAAAAAATCTGAAAAAAGTCAGCATGCTTTTGGGCGTAACAATTTTAGACGTACACGCAAAAAATTTTTCATATATTTTAAAGCAAGGATCTCTAAAAATTTTTTTTTCGAAAAAACACTTTTTTTTATAGTGGACACCCGGGACCACGTAGGGAGCTAAAAATTTGGTTAGGGAAGTTTTTAAATATGTACTTTCAAAATACGAACTTATTCGTCAAATTCCAAATGGAATATTTCAACAGTGCTTCATTTCAAAAGCAAGTCAAAAAAGGGGTTAGTTTTGATTTTTGGTAAAAGTTTCTAGTATCAAAACTAAGCGAATTACGCTCAAAATAAAGTTGACCCCCTTTTTTTGTTAAAAAAAAATGGTGAAAATCTCCCCCTAATTAAGTTCCTAAATAAAATTAATCGTTACCGCTTTACCATTTACTTTATAATATGTGCTGTACAATGTGTGTATTATTTATACGATCTGTAAGTTCTTCCAATTCGAAGTGCTCCTTTTTGAAAAAAATTGGTGTTCAGGAAGATTTTTTCTAAAATTTTTGGAAAAATGCCCTCTTTTCAAAATAATTTAAAAGTATTAGCGATACGAAAAATCTCAAAGAGTAAAAAAATGTAGACTTGATTTTATTAATATGCTAGTTTTATTTTCTTTGTCAGATAGACAATACTTAATTGGTTATATGGCTGTTCAAAGTTGGCATGTACTCGTGATTAGTGACTCGTTCAAGCCCTTTTAACTAAAATCCTTTCAAAAATAAGCACGTCATATAAAAAATAAAAAAGTAAGTGATATGTTTGTAAAGCATTTTTAATTTAACATTTAATTTTATTTGGGTGCTAAATAGGGAACAGGGTATAGGGTGCTAAATAGTTACTTCACGATTTTTTTATCAAAAAAATGGAGCCAACTTTATTTTAAGCATAATTTGCTTAGTTTTGACGACACATACTTTTATATATAATAAAACTAAAGCTTTTTTTAAAAACTTTAAAAAAGTTTTAATGGCTTTTTCCGAAAAGTGCTTCTTTTTTGATTATTTCACGTTGAAAAATTCGATTTGGAATTTGACGAATAAGAACGTATTTTTCATGAGCTACAACTTTGCTTTTGCTTGGTCTATAGACTTAACGAATACACAATTTTTTTCGTTTTTCTTTGTTACATTTTTGGTAAGAATATTTTTTCCGATAAAATACTTGATTTTTGAGCCATTAAAATAAATACTTTATACAACGAAAGTTGCTTAGAATTAGTTAATTGATCCATTTACGGACTTATTTTATACGCGCATTTTTTCATCCCCGAGAAGGGGTGACTGTCACCCAAGTAAACGCAACCAACGACACAAGTTCTACTTTGAAGTGGAGGGTAAGTAAAATTTAAATCCAAATTTTCATGTAATTCGGAGTTGACCTTGAAAATTACACGGTATCGCCGAATTTCCCGTTTATTTACTGGGCTATTTCCCTGTAGAATGTGCTAGGCCGAGGCGCATATTTAATTTTAGTAAATAATAACAATCTATCTGACGACCATTCTGATGCATTTTAAAAATACTCTCGACCAGTTCTTAAGTAGGATTATATGTAATTATAAGAGCCATGTCGTTTAGCTTTGAAGACCTACGATCAGCATAATAATTTTTAGTACGGAAGATTAGGACGCGAATCTATAGTCCAGGGGCAAAGGGGGTTTCATCGCCAATTGGGGTCCATGAGATACAACTGATTTTTATGTATGTATTTTGAACTGCTGAATCTGAGTCTTCAACATGACAATCAGAGTTTTTGGACAGGAATTTGATATTAACAATTTCATTGTTTCATTGTCGTCGTCATGATTATGATCATCCAGCTTCTTCTCTTGTCCACTGCAGAACATAAGCCTCCTAAGCACGTCTCCACGAAGTCCGATGTTGTGGTAATTCCATCCATCTACCATCTATTCTTTTTATGTCGTCTGTCCAGCGTGTTGATGGTCTGCCTCTGGTTATCTTGTCCATGCGAGGTCTCCATTCTAAAAGTATTTTTGTCCACGTGTCATCCTACAGTGTCTCGCTATATGTCCGGCGGAACTCCATTTTAATCTGGTAATTATTTCTATATCTTGCACACCCGTTCTTCTTTGCCTTATTTCTAAATTTCTCACTCGATCCGCAAGTAAGTCTTATTCCTAGTATATGGATCTTTCTATTTTCCGTTGAGCTATTCTAAGCTTTGACACCCTTGCTTTGTTAATGTTAGTGTTTCAGCTCCATGACTGGAAGAACACATTAATTGTATACATACTTTCCTTTTAAGGCTTAAAGGAATTTCACAGCTTGTTACGTTTAAAAATCTACCCAGCAAACCCTGTGTTGCAAGCCTGCTTCATTTAATACAGATTAATAAATAATGTTAAAAACCTACTTGCCTTAAGTATTTCATATTTAAGCATGATCAATTTTAAGATTCCTATCCCTGCTGCAGTCTTTCTTTATCCTCATTTCAATATAAAAAAGATAAATATCCTTGTTTACAATAAATTTGTGAAAATAAACCTTCAATAATTTCAAATTTCAATTTCAATTATTGGTTTTAACCAGGAAATTATTATTCACTTTTTATCACCTTTAGTGTAAAATAGTTTATGGTTTCATTATTTACTAATCATTTGAGGTTAGAATCCGCTTCTTTTACTTTTGAAGTCGTTTTGGATTCTGTCAAGACTAGTGTGAACCGAGGCAGTGTTGTTCACTTGGGTCTAGGTACACGCCAGAAATACGGCCGGAAAGCTTCGCGCAAGCGCAGTTTGGTGTCTTAAAATCTGACAGAAAGCGCGAATGTTTTGTGTCAAATTCAAATTTAAACTTATATTATTTTTCCACCTACCTCTACCGAAAGTATACTTTTCCGAACCTGATTGTAGGGAGCAAAGTTGTACTTTTCCTCCCTAGGGAGGAAAATATTTTTCCTCCCTAGGGAGGAAAAGTAAAAGTGACGTCATGGTATTTCATTCATGAAATATAACTTATTGACGCCCTGTACAATATCTATTTTATATTACGTAAGTATCTATACATTTTAACGTTTATTTAAAAACACTCTGTATTTTGCAGAATGGTAAAAAACAGTAAATTGTTATTCTGATTTAACATTGTTTACATTAATAATTTGACTTATATTTGACAGTTGACAGTTATATTGTACCTAATTGTTAGTTTTAGTTCTAATAAATTTTGTTGGTTAGTTACATAAATAAATTAAGTAAAAATGAAAAAATGACTTATTATTTGAGGAAGGTGGAAAAACCATATGTATAACATGGGAGTAAAGTGTCTTTTCCTCCCTTGAATGATTACTGCCCTCCGCTACGCGTCGGGCAGTAAACTTCATTCTCGGGAGGAAAAGTAGCACTTTCCTCCCTTGTTATACAAATAGCTATTAACCTTGTTTTTAAAGATAACGATTCATGGTTTTGCATTGCATCATTGCATAGATAAATATTGGTTTTGTTTGTTTTTAAATCAAAATTGGTTTTTATACAAAATGGTACATTGTGCTGAATGCAAGGTGAACTTTTCCAAAACGTCTAATTTAAGGGCGCATGTAAACAGAAAGCATCCAGGTAATAATACCATTTTCTTGTTAAGCAGGGTTGGCAGCAGGTTTAAACCAATATGCTTAAATTTTTGGTTTAAACCAACTGGATTTTAATAAACAAACCTGATATTTTATTGAGCCTCCTTGAGTATTTAAAATTTTTAATACAGCTTCTAACAAATGAAGAAAATCAAGATTAGTAAATTCTATATTTTTTACATTCGAATTTAGTTATTTTGAATATTATTACGTTTGAAAATGTTATTTTTTTGTTATATTAATTTTTTGTAGCTGTAAATAAAAATAAAAGTTGTCTTTCATCAATTTTTTTTTCATTGTTTATTACTATTATTTTATAAAATATTTTATTCATTTTTAAAGTATTTAGACTTTATACTTTGTATCAAATAAACCTGGTTTAAACCAAAAAAACTAGTTTTTTGAAACAAAAACCTTGGTTTTTGCCAACCCTGTTAACAGCAGGGTTGTAATCAATTGGTAAGAACACAGTGCCAAACCTAACATAATTAGACATTTAAGTTTTTACAAGTTATATATTATTTTAGAAAAAATTGATGTATTGGCACCAAAAGTTAAAGGTGAACATGGAACTTTTGTATGCGAAGAATGTAGGGCTACATTTGTAAAGCTTGGTAGCTTAAGGACGCATATACAACAAAAACATGCAGGTAGAATACAAACATTATTCTTGTTTTGCTATATAATCCTACGTAATTACAAGTCTCTTGAGTAGTGGAGAAATAAGCCACGACAAAGACAGGCTAAACAGTTTACAATAGATCTGTTAAGGTTGCAGTGTGTCAGGCAATAAACCACTCTATTATCTATCCTACTTACTTATTATTTTGTTTAATTTTTAGAGAAATTTCAAGAATTAGTTCCTGCTAAGAAAAAATTTCATTGCAAACAATGTAATGAGGAGTTTGACATGTTAAAAAAATTAATCATGCACCGAAGATCACAACATGCAGTGATCAATAAAGAACTAAAGTGCCCATTGTGTCCATTTACAGGACCAACATCAAAACATCTAATCAGCCATTACCAAACAGGACATTCCTTGACAGTTGCTAGTGAAACACTTTTCTTTCAAACATTTGAGGAATTTCAGGTGTGGAAAATGGCTACTGAAAGGCAAACTTTTTCATCATTTGTAAATATGCATGGTTTCAAGAAGGGTGTTAACTGCAAAAAAATAAAATATACATGCCATAGATCGGGCAATATCAGAACAAGGGGGCAACATATTAGATCACTGAAAACACGAGGCAGTAACAAAATCAATGGGTATTGCCCTGCTGAAATGTGTGTGACACTTGAGGATACTAAATGTGCAGTACAGTTTTGCAATACTCATGTTGGACATAAATTAAAAGAAGATATGGGGCATCTTTTTCTATCAACTTCAGATCGTCAACATATTGCATCCAAAATAGCTGCAAAAATACCATTGCAATCTATACTAGATGAAGTACGGGATTCTGTTACTAACTGTAAACTAGAGCGAACCCATTTACTAACAAAAAAAGACCTGTACAACATTGAAAGAGCATTTAACCTAAACAGATCTGCTATCCGCCATGCAAATGATGCTATTAGCGTTGATGCTTGGGTAAATGAACTTAAAGTCAGTGGATCCATTCTATTTTATAAGCCGCAAGGATG
Organism: Diabrotica virgifera virgifera; assembly: GCF_917563875.1. NCBI lineage: Eukaryota > Metazoa > Arthropoda > Insecta > Coleoptera > Chrysomelidae > Diabrotica > Diabrotica virgifera. The sequence continues at coordinate 1,164,762 of NC_065445.1, read as the reverse complement.
TTTATCCAATGAGTACCCTCAACTGAAACAAGAAGATTTTGTGCTAATGATAATGACTGAAGGACAAAAGGAATTATTGTTAAGGTTTGTTTTTTAAAGTATTTTGGCATATTTGTAAACTGTACTTCTACCTTACATCTTTATAATTTATTTTTTAAGGTTTGGTGACGATTGCATTTGTATGGATGGAACCCATGGGCTAAATGGTTATGGATTTGAGCTTCATACAATACTTGTACTTGATGATCTCAGAGAAGGCTATCCAAGTGCATTTCTAATTTCTAGTAGGAATGATGCTGAACTAATGAAAATCTTTTTTTTACATGTTGAAGAACAAATTGGGAAAAAAATTAAGCCTCGAGTCTTCATGTCAGATATGGCTGAAGCCTATTATAATGCTTGGCTACAAGTGATGCATCCTGCTGAATTTAGGTATACTTAATTTGTAGTTTTAGAATTTTAATTAAGTTTTTAATATTACTTTTAGACTTTATTGCTCCTGGCATGTAGATAGGGCTTGGCGGAAAAATTTAGAAAAAGTTGTCAATAAGGAAAAAAAGGTAAAGATACATAAATGTGTTTAAATATGTCTTAAAACATATTTTTTAGATTCTCATTTACCAAATGCTTAGAATGTTGTTGCAAGAAAGAGATATAGAAACTTTTAATACCTTAACGCAAAAATTTTTGGAGTTTTGCCAAGGAAGCCCAGAATCTGTGGAATTTGCTAACTATTTTCAACAACATTATGTAAATAAAGCAGAACATTGGGCATACTGCTTTAGACTCTATAGTGGTCTTAATACCAACATGCATATAGAGAGGATGCATAGGACCATTAAGCACCTTTATCTTAATGGAAAATATGTTAAAAGATTAGACAAAGCCATCAGTGCCATATTAAAGTTTGTGCGGGACAAAATTTTTGAAAGACTTATTGTAGTTCATAAGGGGAAAGTGTGCACTAAATTATCTGAATTAAGGCAAAGACACAAAACAAGTGAAATGCTGGATATAAGTAAAGTTGAAGCAATTGATGATGGTTGGCTGGTGCCATCAGCTTCAAGAAATGAAATGTATGTTGTGCAAGAGATACAGTCAGAATGTACATGCAAGCTTGAATGTAGTGAATGTGGTGTGTGTATTCACCGTTATGCATGTACATGTGTAGACTGTAGCATTAAGTGGAATATGTGTAAACATGTACACTTAGTGTGCAAGTTTATACAGCAAAACTCAACAAGTATTTGCAAAGAAGTTTTATCAGGTGGGTATACTTACAATTTTATTGTTTCTTTTACAATAGTACATAATCAAACTTATTATTTTTTTTTGAATAACATTTTGTACTTACCTAATTTCATATTCATATAACATAGTAGGAACACTTTTTTAGATAATATGATTAGTGATGTCAATGAAGTTGACAAAGCAGAAGAAACTGCAAACCTTGTGATGGCACTGAGCACCAAAAAAAAGGAATCACAAATTGTTTTTGAAGAACAAAAGAAACTTGTCCAAACTATTCAGGAACTTATTTTTAACACTCAAACACTGGAGGAAATTGAGGCCATTAAAACGATAGTTGCTCCCATACAACCAACTTTGGAAGCAATTCGAAATAATCAAGCTCAGCGCAAATCCTTCCCACTTCCAATGATTGCCCCAAGTAACAAAAATATCGAACCCCAGAGACGATTATTTAAAACTAAGAAAGCTCCGAAAACGAAGAAAACTCTCTCTGTTCCATCAGTTGATGAAATGGATACTTTAGCAAGACAATTAATACACCCAAATTAACATAGACAAACAAAGTAGAGAAAAAACAATATGCTTGGAAAAATAATCAAATTTTAGTCAGTTAGTAACAATGTTCATGTTTTGACTTTTAATAAATCCTATGAATCACAAAAAAAGTTTTAAACTGTCCCAGTAGGTAAATATATTAGAACAACTTACATTTTTTGTGATCTATAGGACTTTTTAAAATCAGTGGGTATAATAAGGCTACTGGCAAAATTTCCCACTTTAATAAAAAAGTTAACGCGCCTTTTATCCTACAGCAGTTCTCAAAAGAATACTGTGGTGTGGAAATGGATAAAGTTGTACATATTTGTTTGAATAAAATTTTAAGAAGTCTAAAGTGTGTTTTTATTTCACCTTTAACAAAAGTTTTATTACGTTCATGTATAAAAGGGTACTTGGTAACTTCAAATAATTTTTAAGTTCTTGAGATATCAGTACAAATTTCATTTTTTTTAAATGAAATCATTTATGATTTTTTGATGACTATTTTAATTTATATAGGTGAATGTTTGTACTCAACTGATATATTTGCAAAATACATGAACATGTGAGTAACAATTAGTAATACACATTATACACAATGACAAAGCTTTAATTAAAATCTAACCAAGTGCTGTTTGTAAGCATTAGGCAATCTCCATAACAGTTAAAATATATTAAAACAATCTAATAGGTAAAGGGGTACTTTAAAAAGTTATCTATAACAAATATATTGTGTAATTTACCCTGCACTAGAACTAGAAATCAAAACAAAAATAAGTCAAATAAATTTAATGTATATTATGTATTTATTGTTATTTCCTGACCGTGAATTTTTAATAATTAACTTTTTAATTCCTGGGTTTGTCAGTCTGATAAATAAAACACTTTGCTATAGCTTAAATGTTTCGGCTACTTGCCATTTTCAATAAGCACTTGATATAAAAGAAACTGGCAAATTCACTTGAAGGGCTAGAATCAAAGACCTTGGTACTTTTTAAATATTATATTAGCACATCAAATCAATATGTCCACATATCTATACTAAAATCACAATAAAGATGCACTAGAAATAAACAAACCAAGGCACATTGGATGTTACGAAGAGCACTCCAGAATCATGATTTACAATGTATAAATTTTGTTAAAACATGATTTGGGATTTACAATGTATATAATATTGTAAATGATTATTTAGGAGTACTCCTTTTAACATTCAACATGTCTTGGTTTGTTTATTTCTATTGCATCTTTATTGTGATTTTAGTAGTGTTAAACAGGAATATTAGCAAATCACAATTTTTCTCACTATAAACAACACATCAATAAAGGTGACTTTTTCTCTTAGAAAAATAATTAGTTGTTTTTATAGTGCTTGCTTGCTAGCTCACTTTGTCAAATTCCTGGCTCCACAAAGAATAATTTCTGTAAATGTTGCAATTCGCTTATCGAACACCTTTTTACCCGACTGAAACCGCACACTCACACTGCTGTCTCGGTCCCGTGGATTTTTATTTTGCCCCGAACTCTGAAGATAAGCTTTTCACTATTTTCTGGTAGGTCGCAGGATTAACGTGATCTGGACTAGTAATTACACAACTTTTATCTATTTTATCATTGCTTTATTTTCTTGACTAACGGACCAATAATTTTGGATACAAAATATTCTATTCTATGTAGTGTAGTAGTTAAATAAATAAACATGATAAACATTTGTGATTTGAGATTGAAATTGAAGCAAAAAAGAAAGGTTATGTTGTCAGTGAACTGTCAATCCGTATTGACAGTTCGTTTGTTTTGTGATAGTTTTGTGTTTCGAAGCTTTCAGGCCGAAATTACTGGGGTGTACCTAGATCCTTGTGTGTTGTTCTATGGTTCATGGGACTACCTATTTTTTGAATTTCGGGAGTTCGGGAATGTTCGGGAGAAAGGTGGCGTCTCTCATAGCTGACTTGCGAGCCTCCTTTTGAATTTGAAAAAGACGCGTCTTTGGATCGTGTAATTTAGGTAAAATTTGTATGCTAATTATTTTTAGGCATCTGGCTTTCCTGGATAAATTTACCTATTACACATAGTGAGGCTAGATAATAGGTGTAGTGTGTATTGGATATTTTAGTATTTAGCCCAAGCCGAAAAGGGATTATTTATTCAAAGACGTGGTCACTTCGCACGCTAGGCAGGTATGAATAATTTTCGATTAATTTTGGTTCAATCTTAAGGTCTATCAACCCAGTTTACTTATGTGGGTCTTCTATTTTTCTAGCGCCGTATATGAGGTATTGTTTGTAGTAGAGAAGCTCCATAGGAGATCGTAGCGTGATTGACCGTAGTAAAAACCCCGATAGGCTTAAGCGGTAAGTAATTCATGCGATGATTAAATTCTTATGTATTGAGGGACAGACAACCAGTGTCTTAATTTTATTTAGTGTTTATGGAAGCCCGTTGGCTAAGGGTTTATTCTTGATCTGTTGCTAAGCCTCCTACAATGTAGATGACATTGCAAGCTAACTTCTAGGCTTTGTTATAAGTGGTAAAAGCCTGTTTAAATAAAATCAGTAACAAACTTATTGAAATATTTATGATATTATACCAGGGTGTTACGAGAAGAACCTAGTTGAAATAGATTTATTGATATGGAATAGATTTAGTGATTCATAGCACCGTACGAGATGACAATATTACTTCGATGGATGCAACTGTCAATTGGGAATTGCGTAGGCAATGGGTTTAGCAACCGAGAATAAACGTTTAAATAAATTTATTGCAATAAGTGTCTAATTAGTTTTGTTTTTATTTTAGGGTTTTTTTTTTGAATTTTTGGAGTTTTTTTGGAGCTTTTGGAGTTTTTTTTACTTGGAGTTTTCGTTTTTGGATTTTTGTTGGATATTTGAATTTTTGGATATTTGAATTTTTGGAGTTTTGGATTTTTGTATTTGGTTTCTGGTTTTACTTTTTGTGGATGTTTTTGGTTATATTTGAATGTTAAGGATCGTCATTGGATACAAGTATATGTGGCGAAGAAGTTTTCTGCTAACGATTTGTAGTTTGATACCAGACTATGGAGGATATCAGGTTTTTATAACAATGTTAAACATTTAAATTCATTTGTCTTATTTATTTTATATATTAATTTAATGATAGTAAACATTTTAGGTTCTTTTTTTGTTAACAAATTAACGTGTTCTCTCGTTTTTTTTTATTATTAGAAGTTATTGGGGATAGTCATACATTTAACTTTATATACATAAAATTTATTATAGAGGTCAATATAGTACATTACTTTTTAGATTTGTATTAGTGGCACTCATGAGCTCATGCGGCAACTATAGGGTAGGCACTAGTATCGCCAATATTTAAAATATTTCTAATCTGTAAATTTAAATTAATTTGATATTCGTTTCCTTAGCCACTTTATACTACCAATGACTGTACTTGTTTATTTTCATACTTATTTGTGTTGCAACTTTTCAATAAATAGATATAAGTAAACCTATAACGAGATTGATTGGTCAACTGGTAAATCGGGTGAATTCTTTGTAGCATTTGTAGTACGAGTTGACTGGCGCCCTAAATTCCATCATTTTTAAATAGTTTTAGCTAACGGACCCACTCCGTCTCCACTGTTAACTTTAAAAGCTAGCCGCAAATGCTTTTGTCGCCCTATCCACATTCGTTTTGATAGTGTGGTAGGGTGATAAGCTGAATATGTCTTTCAATCTGCCATATGCTGCCCAGCCATTTATTGTTAAAATGCTAATAATTACTAAATTAATAAAGATATGCCCTTTTCTCAGATCATGTTTTGTTTCTTTTAAAAAAGCAAACCAAACAATCTTCGAAAAATTAAAATCGCTCTATTAAAAGCTGAGATTTGCAAATTTAGTATTAAAAAATAACAAATTATCAACTCTATAACACATTTTTACGAAAAAAGAGGCTTTGTAGGCATGAAAGAAGCCGGTTTTAGTTTACGGGAAATTTCAAGAAGAGTTGAAGCTAATCCATCAATGGTGTTAAACGTCCTAGGAATATTGCAAGACCTTGACTTGTGCTATCTTAGACATCTTGTTCTCAGAAATAGACGGGGCAGTGTATATCAAGTAAAAGATGATTTAGTTGCCCCTACAGGTAGTCTCAAGAAGAACAGTTAATCAAAGATTACTTGGAATGGGACTGAGAGCTTACTGTCAGCTTTTGGTGTTACCATTGACACCACAGCATAAGGCTCGACGCTTAATGGTGCAAAGCTCGGCAAAACTGGAATGACCAATGGAATTTTGTCTGCTTCAGTGATGAATCTAGGTTTTGTTTGGGTGGCTCTGATGGGTGCATAAGGGTAAGACGTTTTCGAGGTGAGAGACGAAATATAGACTAGGTTGTAGAACGTCATACAGCAAAACAACCAAGCATTATGGTATGGGGTGCTATATGTTTGGGACGCAGATCACCTTTATTTTTTATTACCCGCACTCTGACAGCTCGACGATATATTGTCCTACCTACAAATCATTCCAAATGCGATCTTTCAACATGATAACGCAAAACCTCATATTTCTCATGAAACCAAGTCCATACAAGAATCTGGTATAGAGATTTTGGAGCGGCCATCAAGTTCAGCTGATTTGTCATCCATTGAATATGTTTGGGATATGGAAAATCGAAACCCAAATCGATTGTCACGTCCAGCAAACTTAGAAGACCTGTGGCGCACCATAAGAAGAATCTGGATGAGTATTCCGGAATATGTAATCGATCAATGCCCCATAGAGTAATTGAGTGTATAGAAAGTTAAGAAGCAGCAATTCATTATTAATTATTTGGCGAAGATGAGGTTACAAATTTGTTTATTATGTGTCAAATATTGGATATATGGATGAAATATATGGATTTCAAACCTGGACCCTAACCAAGGCAAGTAAACGACCGAGAGGAAGACCACAGATGAGGTGGGTTGATGATATTAAGGGGAGGGTATGGTTTAAAATATTTAATTTTTTTATTATTTCAAATAAAAGTGCATATGTTCAAGAATAATCTCTGAAAATTTCAAAATACTCGGAGTAAAATTACCAGAGATACAGCTTGTTGAATATCCTTACCTTCGACTCGCTTTGTCACAACTTCGCGCCAGCACGCTTGAGCGTAGTGAGAAACGTTAAACAGCTGTTCGCCTTCTCTTTTGTAGATTACTCCTTAATTCAAAAAACATATTTGTGCATCACTTTACGATTTGGCAGACAAATAAGAAGATGAAGATGCAGTTGTCAAAACTTTAAACTGCTTTTTCAAATGCGGTGGACATTGTAACTGAAAAACTACTCGGCCGATCTACCTGATATTTTGCACAGTTTTTGTTTAGACATTTCATGAGGTAACAACGTCGACATATTTTTCTTTTTTTTGCTTATTTTTTGTTCAACAATAATAAATCTGTTGATTTTCACAAAATTTTTACCAAAAATTTCATTTTTTTGATTTTTGAGTGATACCAAAAATTAAAAAATGTGCTTGATATGTTGATTTCAAACCATACCTCCCTTAAAAGAATAGCCGGAACAAATTGGAAATATGTTGCTCAGGATAGAGACCGATGGAAGGAGTTAGGAGAGGCCTATGTCCAAACGTGGACGATAGAAGGCTAAGAAGAAGAAGAGAAGTGTCAAATATTAAGAAAATTATAATGTATACTTTCAATGTTTGTTTGGTTTGTTTTCTATTATATTTGAAATACGGGTATACATTATTTGAAAAAGGGGTATATTTTCTTAGTTTATTAGTTTTAAGCATTTAAACAATTAAATTGTTAATGCATCTCGGATGTTTAAGAGACGTCGTCTGGAATAACCCATATATGAGAATGGACAGCAAAGTTAGAATTTATAAAACTTGCATCAGACCTGTTATGACCTATGACATTGAATCAAGAGAAGACACCAATAAAACCAAAAGCATGCTACAAACAACCGAAATGTAGACACTAAGAGCAATAGCAGGGAAGACAAGAAGAGATAGAATACGAAACAACATCATCAGGGAACAATGTAGCGTGCAAGATGTAGTCAGATGGGGTAGGAAAAGACGAAGAGAATGGTTCAGTCATGTAAAAAGGATGGAGGAGCACAGACTACCAAGAATTGCGCTAGAAGGAAAACCAGCAGGCAAGCGTCCACTGATGAGACCACCAAAAAGATGGAGAGATAGCTGGCAGTCTACCTCTCAAGAAATACTTCAACGTCGGAATTAACAGATCGACAGATCTTCAACAAGTATAAGAAGAAGCAGAATAAGAAATTGTTAATAATAAATCCCTGCCCAAAAATTCGGATTATCATATTGAAAATACGGATTCAGTGGGCCAAAAGACATAAAAATCTTTTTAAAAAATTTTCTTTCCAATTGGCTTCTACGAATCTAAACGCAATACAGAAGTAAGATATAAAAGTATGCATAACTGAGAAATTAATTTGTAAAATTGATTAATTTTTTTTTACTTGTCTGTGATAACTAGTACATAGATGAAAATTTTGGATAGCATAACAACAATATAATATTAGAATTTATATAGGAGATACCCTGTAGAATCAGCGTGGTGTCCGTTCTAGAAATAATGACCGCTTTATTGCCCAAATTTAATTAATCCAATAAACAAAGAATGCGAGAGAGATCGATCTCATAAACTATTCAACAGCCTTTAATCTTTTAAAACTATTCAAGTTGAAGATTAAAGACGAGCTCGAAGACGAAGACGTTTCATCCGTTGCTTGAGCTATATAGCGGCGGTCTTCGGCGGACCATCGCATCGGAGATATCTGCTCTGCTCTGCTTGTTGGAATTAATTCCCCTTAAATATTCCCTTTTTATCTCTAACCGAAAACCCTCCTAATCAACAAACCGGACGCCGAATTCTCGACTCTCGACTCGTTGTTTCTAAGATTCTACAGACTATACAGGGCGAGACTTTTAAAACAGGCAACTTGGAGACTAAAAATGCAATACAACTTCCAGTTATATAGATTGTGATAAGCAGTAATGTTGTCTTTTCGTAAAAAAAATCATTCATTCGATAATAATTTCAGTCAAGAGAAAAACTTTATATCAAAGAAATAATTCTGGACCTCGGAGGTAAACTACACTACATAGGGACCGTTTAAGTATTACGTAACGCAGGTTGGGGGGGGGGGTCAAAAATCTTCAAAAATTGCGTTACACAATAGTTAAACTCTTATTCTATTCTATTCTAATCCACTTATTTTATCAGTTGGATTATACAAATTGGTTATATAGTATCATTAAAATATGGTTATATTGTCTTTCAACCAATTATGCCATATCACAGATTTTTATTAACATCCTAAGTGCTCTAATCTTTGTTGCAAACACATGCTATACACAGTTGCTCGAAATGACATAGTGTAGTTTACCTCCGTGGTCCAGACTTGTTTATGCTATTGTAAACAACAGGGATAGGGATGTATACTATCACCTCTGCTGTTTTACAGATACTCTGAGAAAGTCTTTCAAGAAGCAGTAGAGGATGCTGAAGTCGAAATTCGAATTAACAGAGAATGTATTAATAACATAAGATATGCAGACGACACGGTGGTATTCACTGACAGTTATCAAGCCCTACAGGAATTAATGAATAATCACAAGAATAAGTCTGGAGTAATGAACTTTCCCTAAAAATTAAAGAATATAATCTCTAAAAAGTGAATCAATGTGAACGGGCAATGAATAGAAAGAGTAAAAACATACATCTACCTTGGTACGAACGTCAATGAAAACTGGGACCATTCCTTAGAAATCAAATGTAGGAAAGAGAAAGAAAGGTCATAACAGGTCTGATGCAAGTTTTATAAATTCTAACTTTGCTGTCCATTCTCATATATGGGTTATTCGGTTATTCCAGACCACATCTCCCAAACACCCGGACAAGACAGCGGCCTTGTTAATTTGTCCTCTTAGGTCTCTGGCTGGGTCATAATAACTTGATAACTCTACACCTAGATATTTGAACTGGTTTAGCTGTTCTATGGGTTTCCCCTCTACCACTAGCTTGCATCTAATTGGGTCTTTCGCAATGGTAATGCATTTTGTTTTCTGCGTGGATATGTTCATGTTGAGTCGTCGATATGCTTGATAGAATCGATAAAGTTGTCTTTATAGGGCATGATGAGATGAAATGAAAAAGGTCAAATGAAAATCATACTTTAAAAGTATAGGTAGATAAAAATACTAGAAGTTCTCGACAAACCTTTCTAGAACGATGGTCTAAAGTCTAAATGCTCCCACAGTCACCCCCTTTCGGTGAATTCATAGACTTTGGTACGCCACTGTTGTAATTAAACATATTACTATCGAGATAGTTTGTGGCAACATGAACCCGACAAATAAATAAAAGAAAAATAAATGAGACGACAGTATTCATTTCATTATATCCCATACTTGCTTTTATTTTGTATAATCAAATGAAGCCAAGCTACATACTTTAAACAACGCCTTAAATTGTCAGTATTCACTTTAAAGGTATGAAAGCATCGCAAACAGGATTGATTACTGCTATTCTTTTTTTCGTCGGTCTCTGTCTGCATGCTCGTCGTCCTCGTTCTTTCGATATAACATGGTACAATCCCTTTATTGTTGACTTAATACGTTTAAAGGTCATTAATCTACCTTTAAGTAAGATTATTTGACGAATAAAGCCAAGATCATGAATGGATGGATGTAAAGGTGACTTGAAGATTGATTAAAACTTTCAGTGACTAATTAACAATAGAGCTGTTTGAAGTGCTTGCTGGTCGTGCTGTACTTTTTTTTTAAATACACGTTCATTTTCCATAAACGTTGGCAGACCATTATGATGAACAGTTAAATACGACTCAGCGCCTTTTTAATATCTATTCACTAAATAGTAAACTCTTTAAAAAAAATTAAAAAATCTGCAAAAGTAAATAAATGTCTCGCTTACATTTTGACCATAATAATGACAGCCACCAAAAAACGAAGTTTTGTGTAATTTATTCAAAAATTACAAACAAAAACAATAGATACCTACCTTTATCTACATATGATAAAAATGAAAAATTTAAGGAGAGATTGGGTTTTTTGCTATTATTTTGCCCGGAATATAAATGTTAAAGAAGTGTTTTTTATGAAAATTTATTGAAATTGCCTATTTACATATTTTTGTAGCTGGAACAAAAGCCTCTTAAAATTCGGAAAATATGAAATGATTAATTTTCCCTTTTTCGAAAGAATATTCACCTTAAATATTGTTTCATGAGCGGAACATTAAAGCAGGAAAATATTGTATGAATTTATCTGTGTAAAAATGTACTAACAAATAATAAATAAGAATGTATTATAATGTAGAGTGCCCAAATTTGTATGTTTTGCAGGGTATACCGAAAAGTGGAAAGGTAGTTCTGTAGAAATTTACAATTTTACAATTTTATGGACTAAGCTTACATACAGTCAAAAAATATCAGTAAAAAATAACAAATACAATTTACTAGAATTAGATAAATCGTCAATATCAGTACATATATAAGAGTATTTAAGTAAGGCAAAAACAAAAACAATAAATTACAAAATTTATATAAATTGCAAATTTGCAAATTGAACATCAACAAATAAAATCAACATTAGGAGCTAATAAGTTTAAGCTGCTGCATATGAAACCCAATTTTCTTAGTTATTCGTTAAGAAATTCTTCTATTGAATAATGTCTTTTAGATAGATATGCTTTTGTCATTTTGCGGAACTTTGGGAAAGATGTTGCAGATTTAAGGTGTAATGGGAGATGGTTGTATAGTTTTTTTGCCGAATATAATATAGATTTATTTACTAACTCAGTGGACGGGATCGGTAAGTAAATATCAAAGGTTGAATTTTTGGTGGAGTAGAGATGATTAGGCCTTGCTAGAAAGACATGAAGGTGTTTACGAATTAAACAAACCGTTTCTAGAATATATTATTATAAAGATGGAAGTGTTAAAATTCCGTGATCTGTGAAGTAACTTCTGCAATGTGTAGTTCTTCTGAGCCCAAACAGATATCTTTTTGCTCTTTTTTGTAATTTAAAAATAATATCAGATTGAGCAGCTGTACTAGAACCCCAAAAAGGAAGACCATATCGAAGATAAGACTCCAACAACGAAAAATATGTTATTTTAGAAGATGCTAAATTGATTTCCCTTGAAACAGATCTTATTGCATAGCAATTTTTTTCTTTAAAGTAACGATTACTCAATCGAATGGTCAATAGCTCCCCACAATAGAGAGATACAGGGCGGTTATTGAAAAATGTCGAAAACAACAGGATTCGAGATCTTCTTTATTAAGAAAAATTAAAAAAAATATTGGAACTTTTGACAGATATAAAAATAGAGGGTCCAATGGAGTGCAAACATTTTTTTACGGAATCTTTCTTATTATTGAGTCAGTTATTTGAGGCATTTTAAACAAGTAAGTATTATAATTTTTATATTTATGTAAAATTAATTTTAGTTGTTAAGTTGTTTATTATTGTTATTTTTAGGTCTATTATAATGTTAATAATTTTGTAAAATGAATTTTGTTAAGGAATTTTTTGTTGTTTGTATATTTATTATTTCCATTTTTTAAGTTAATCTTATTTCTCGTAAAAAAAACTGAATAATTATAATCTACATAATAAAATGTTAGAATGTGTGACTCAGTGTTTTGTTTTTCGACCACCTAAAGGCTTGCTTATAATATGTTTAAAATTTAGGTTTTTTATCTATGTATTTTAATAATTCGTTTATTTCCAATAATGCAGAATAATCAAACAGATGAGAAAAGTTATTAACAACAACGTCTGCTGGCTTATTTAAGAAGCAAAAAGTTTAATTTTTAGGAGGTCAAAAAAAATAATTAAAGACTAATCAATCAATAAATCCAGTAAGTCGAGATTGTTTTATACATAGGTATAGAACTACCATCACCTCAATTTTAAGGCTTTTTGAGATTATCATATAAGAGTACTCTCAGTTTACAAATAAATGATAAAAATACTATTTTCGAAAATTGGCTATTTTTAAACAACTCTATCTTGTAATATACTGGAAGGATTTTAATTTAAAAATGCACGTTTGAAAGGTATTTAAAAATCCTTTCATTTGCCGGTTTCTACATTTACTTTCGTTTAGTTAAATTTTTACAATTATTAGATAGTTGAAGATCATAAAATTTTGATTTTTTGTCGTTCTTCAATACAACCTATCTTTTGCGGTTTTGTAAAAAAATAGCTATAAACTACTTTTTAAGGTACAATAATATATTAAAATTTGGTAAAAATAAAAAAATCAGTGGACCCCCCAACGCCCTAAAGAAGTGGTCGATAATGAAAGTATTGCTCATATTATATACCTACATATTATATATATGTTACAGTTCAAGTTGATTCTCAGTTAGAGTTGACTCCAACTAGTTGGAGTCAACTCCAACTGAAACGAGCAGTAAAAGTTGATTTTAAAAATTTAAATCAACTTTTACTAGTTGGAGTTGACTCTTCCTGGATCGATTCAGTAAATGTTGATTATACGAGAATCTCAAGTGCATTTTTGATGAGTGTGCGTTTCTTTGTTTTGACCGTTTCAACTACTTATTAGTATAGTCTGTAACGTCGCCCCCGTTAGGTAAATTATTCTGATTCGATTTTTTGCACAAACTTACTCAAAGAAATACATCCGTATAACAATCCTTACAACAAATACACAGGGTGTCACGCGTTACCGCGGTCGAAAAATTGTTTAACCAATTTCAGTAAAGTCAGTCAGTAAAGTGACTCTTTATCGAACGAGTCTGATATTACGAGCAGAGGAACAGACGCGTTCGATAAAGAGTATTGAGGTGGTGCGTACAAAATTGTATCGTTAATCATAAAAAACATTAACACTTACTTACAACTTTGAGGAATTTTTTTTAATTTTAGACGAAATAAAAAATTCGTATGACAGTAATGACAGATGGCTTTTGCATGATGGCCGGTTTTGATGTTTAATCGATAGTTATCAATATTGTATACTTACCTAATTACTAAATCTGTAAAGTTTTGATTTATTTTGTATGAATAAAAATGCGAAACACTACAGAATTTTACTTTTTGACATAAATTTTATTAATAATACGATAAATTTTGTACAATATTTTTAATAATTAAAGTAAATAAATTTTAATTTCACTCAAATAAATAATCGATTGCTGCCATTGACCACTTACATTCAATCTCGGTTAATTTGATTAATTATCGCGGCAGGTAAAGTAACATTCTTCTTTCAATACAACAAAGTGTTACTTTACTGCCGAAAATGAGGGCAAAAAAAAGAAAAGTACAATAATGGATGATTTTAGTGACGTTTGGCGATAAACAATGATTTTAAACAAATTCGCAAAAATACATAGTTTTTTCACTTTGTACAATTTTTTTTTAGATCCGTTGGGCCTTTTTTTCTCTAAAATTGACTGTTGTCGAGTTATTAGCGACTTAAAATTTGAAAAACGCCAAAATAACCATTTTCAAGGTTTAATAACTCGGTTAAAGATAATTATTGTGAAAGTCGAGCGAGCGGCCGTGGAGTAATGGCATAATCGCTGGCCTCATACGCTAGCGCACGTGGGTTCGAGCCCTGCTAAAGACAAACCATTTTCATTTTCAATAATGACATGAGCCGTCTCACCGTGCCTCGGAGAGCACGTTAAGCAGTCGGTCCCCCTGGGCTAGTGTACATCGACACTAGTTACTTGAAACAGGGTTAAAGATGTAATTGGCGCCGGAACTGTCCGAAAGGAAAAAATGCCATACGATATTATATATTATGAAAGTCAGAAACTAAAAAAATCGAAGATTAAAGCTACCTCTATAAGATCCTGAAGAAATTTTTGTCATTATTTCATTAATAAGATATTATTTTTAATTATCAACAATGATTGCTAACCGTGTATTGAGGCGCCGTCAATGTGAGTGCGAGTGAGATTCACCATTGGATGGCTAGAATTGTGCATCTCTTTAGCACTCACCATTGACGGCCGCCTAATGCGCACTTAGCGCTCATTGTTATTAATTAAAGATAAAGCTTAGTAATAAAATAGTGACAAAAATTTCTGCTGGATCTTGTAGAGGGGGCTATAAACTTTGATTTGGTCACTTTCTGACTTTCATAATAATGGATTTTAACCGAGTTATTAATGAATTGCATTTTTCAAATTTTAAATCGCGTATAACTCGACAACAATCAATTTTAGAGAAAAATCACAAAATACCTTTTTTTGCTCAGAATAACCCAAATGATCTAAAAAAAAATTGTTCGAAGTGAAAAAATTATTTTTGTGAATTTGTCTAAAAAAATTGTTTAAAAAACAATTTATCGATCAAGGTACTGCCTGGCACCCAATAGATTTGTTATAAGGACCTCTTTTTGAGTAAGTTTGTGCGGATTCGAATCGGAGTAATTTACCTAACGGGGGCGACGATACAGCCTAGACTAATTTGAACATATTCAGTAACATTTAATTTCTAGAATCGGCTGTTTGTGTGAATCAGAATCAACTTTTACTAAATGGCATTGGGAAGAGTATACTTTTCCTAGTTGGAGTCTACTTTTACTAGTAAATGTTGAATATAAATCTTCATTTTATATTTATAATCAACTTTTACTGAAACCAGCCGTTAGAGTTGACTCCAACTAGTTGGAGTCAACTCCAACTGGATAATCAACTTGAACTGTAACATATACACAGTTTCTGTTTTCAAATGTATTAAAAATCTCATAGAAAACCCGCAAAATAGCAAAATT
Source organism: Diabrotica virgifera virgifera (assembly GCF_917563875.1). Taxonomy (NCBI): domain Eukaryota; kingdom Metazoa; phylum Arthropoda; class Insecta; order Coleoptera; family Chrysomelidae; genus Diabrotica; species Diabrotica virgifera. The sequence goes on along the minus strand of NC_065445.1, from coordinate 1,149,160 downwards.
TGTTCAAAAAACCAAATACTGCTTACATCAATATAAACAATAACGGAAAAAATTTCCCGTAAAGTAAATTTTTCAGTTTTTATCCATGAGTTTATTGGTAAATGTTAATGTATTCCGTCTAAAGTCTTGTAATATTTCAAACCTTTGACAGAAATTTGCCTAAGCGGGACCCGCGTATAATCTTGTCGAACTTTCTCGGATGTAAAGAAGTCATCCATCACGTTTTGAAGGGAGAACCAAACAATGAAGTCGGCTAATAAATTTCAACACTTCATTAACCGCCATGCCGCTTTAAATGCATAATTACTAAAGTAATCATAACTCTCGATGCTTGTTTCTATACGTTACAGACAAATTTTCGTATTGATCGTGTGAAGAGGATTGTTTCAGTTAACGTAATTATTGTTATGAATGTTATTTCAATTTCAAGCTGTCAAAGAATTATCTCGTTGTTTGTTGAGATTGAATGTATGACTAGAGAAACCACTACCTAATCAATTAGAAGTAAACGAAATACATACTAAGATATGCTTCTTCTTTTTTTCTTTATAAGCAATTCTGCTTGTTCATTGGCGGATTGATACTTCTATGGAAGGTTGGGGAACATCCATAAACTACGTCGTAAAATTTTTGGAGTTTTTAATACCCTCCCCCCTTCCGTCGTAAAGCGTCGTTTACAGTCGACCCCCTCTCATACCGACGTCGCAATTACAACTCATGACCACCCTTTTTAGAGATATTTTTAAAATTCAATGTTATTTCTGGATTTTTTAAAGTTAGCTCTCTAAGTTTATTTACGAATGTATCCAAATCAGTATTACTATGTAGCTCATTGATATCCGCGTATTTTTTTCTCTTAATTCACTGTACAACTAATAATTAGCTTTATTTGGACAAAAGACAACACTTTTATCGGAGTTCCTATGCTTTCTTAACTGCATCATATAAATCTTAATATTTATTTTGTTTTGATTCCAATGGCATTTCTTTTATTAAGATAAATAGATACAGTGTACTAACTAAATAGCATAGAATATTTTATTTCTATTCATTCTTGTAGAATTGTTTCACACAGAGTATTCAGTAAATAAGTGAACAGTTTAATATTTATTGCTTTTAGACGTTGTTTTGAAAAGAAGGGTTTGTGTAAAGACATAGAACAATATTTTATTGTTTGTTAGTCTGTATCAAACTGCTAGCAATATTATTAAGGCTGTGAGTGATAAAAACAAAATGAAAAGTATGCGATAAAAATAATATACTAATTAATTTTTTTAAATTCTAAAATAGGATATATTTTTTATATTCGTGAACTTCAAACGACGCCGACGTCGGATGTGCACTCATGTCCCTCCCCCCTGTCGTATACCGTCGTAATAAGCAAAGTCCCCCTCCCCCCTTTCAACGACGTAGTTTATGGTCTTATGGATGTTCCCTTGTCACTCCATCTTTTGAGCGGTCAGCCGATACTTCTTCTGCTGATTGGTGGTTTATCTCTTGCTATTTAGACCACATGGGTCTTCTCCATTCTGCTTATGTGGTTATTCCATGTTTTTTTCTATTTACTGTCCATTCGTTTATACACTTCTTCACTCTTCTTTCGACCTCTCAGCGTATTTCTTGTTATTCTTCTCAGTACTTTCATCTCTGCCGTTTTCAGTAGTCTTTGTGTTGTGGATATATTGGGTCTTGTTTCTGATGCATATGTCATTATTGGTCTTACACTGGCTTTATAAATTATTGACTTCATCTCAGTGTTAATATGTCGGTTTCGCTATATATGTACTGTTATTTATATGTTAATTAATGTTACTTATGTTAATTAAGGCATCGTTCTAATCTATTTGCTTTTTGTACTTGATATCCCACTTCATTGTCCAGATCTCCATATCTGTATAGTGTTATTCCAAGGTATTTTATTTCCATTACTTCAATACCCATGCTATCAATTTATATTTTACATCTTGGTTCTTTGCTGATTACTATTATTTTGGGCTATCAATATTGCATCGTCTGCGTAACAGAGTATTCTATTTATTTGTTTCCCATTCTTGACTTTTGTGATGATACCTAAAAAAGCAAATAAAAAAGCAAAAGCGAAAAGATGTAGTGACTATCGAACCATCAGCTGAACGAACCATGTTTTAAAAATATTTCTTTGAATTTTGGACTTAGGGATGTACCAAAAAATTGAAGAATAACTTAGCGACAAACAGTTTGAGTTCCACAATAACCTTATAGAATCAGAAAAGAACTATTTAGTATTCAGGATATGGTACAGAGATGAAGGTATGTCGGCCTTCCATTTATATGTGCTTTATTGTCTTTGAGAAAGTCTTTGATCGAGTAAAGAGATACTGAAATGATAGTCATTCATCAGCAGATAGGTATTGATGATGAAGACCTACGTATCATTAAAAATCTTTACTGCTATCAACGTGAAAACATCAGGATTGGCCGGTATAATACTGAATGCTTCAAATACGGAGAGGAGTAAGACAGGGCTGCATTTTATCCTCACTATGTAATATTTAACATTTATTCGGAGTTCATTTTCGATAAAACATTGAATAGTGTTCGATGTGGTATCAAAATGAATGGCGTTAATATTAATAATTTGAGGTATACGAATGATCAACGTTTGATGAATATGGACTGAAGCTAAACACCATAAAGACACATGTGATGGTTGTCAGTTAACAAGCCAATACAACTAGAAGTGGTAACAGTTTATGGAGAACAACTGGAGAGAACCAATCAGAGGACCAGCGAATATGAGTCATCCTCCTATCCCGCTTGGCTATCTGACCCATCCATTCGAAATATACGACTCGGAAATAAGTTGTAAAACAGTAAATATGTCTCTGAAATGTATATATTTTGATAAACCTTAGAAAAATATATGGTATTCGCAGTGCCAAGTGAATTATAGAATGCTCACGACTATTACTCATACCTCATACCCACAAAATATCGTTGAATCTCACAGAAGTATGCAAATTTAAAGACAAAAATAAAAAGTAACTAATCGCTGATACGTTCCGTATGTGTTGGTGTGAACAGTTGGTTACCAATCGGACACAACACGTACTGAGAACAGATCCGTCTTAAGTAATATATTATTTATCACCCCAGTCTATCTGTGAAAAAAGCATAGATTTCACGTAAAAATTTTATATGGGTTGTTGAAGGTTCTAAATGGGATATGAGGGATCACTGAAAAGATCATTTTTTATTCTTCTCATGATGCCGAATACTCCCTGGTATGTCAAAAGCAAATGTTATACGAAAACATAAAAGTACCGTATGTCAAGTACATCATAGCGGACAGAAGGATCATGACAAGTTAGAAAATCGTAATAATAATCTATTTCATTCAATCTTTGGACCATACACAAATCGAAGGTTTAAAAAACGATGATCAACAGAACTCGGATATTAAAACGTAGGATCTGTCTTTTCATACTGCATTTTTATTCCAGACTGGATTGTATGGAGAAACAAGGAGTACTTACTATAACCAACAGAGTAGGATCTGGTATACAGATGGATCCAAAATTAGAAAGGGTGTGGGGGCAGGATTATTGATATCTTATTGCTCTTTTAAGTAATTTGAAAATAACATCGAATTGGGCAGCTGTACCAGAACCTCAAAAAGGAAGACCATATCGAAGATTCGACTCGAACAAAGAAAAATATGTTATTTTGGAAGATGCTAAATTGAGTTCATTCGAAACAGATCTTATAGCATAGCAAGCTGAAGATAGTTTCTTCCATAACAAATCGATATGGAGGGATCATTTAAGGTTGCTGTCTAAAAAAATACCAAGAAATGTTACAGAATCAACGGTACTGATCTGGCTATTATTAAGAGGTAAGGGTTGTAGAGCTCCTTTGTAAGATAATGCTACTGTTTTAACTACGTTAAACGAGAGTAAATTAGAGTCAGACCACGTTTTTATTGTAAGTAGATCAGAAGTTATAGTAGCAATATTTGAGTTGCTCCAAGTGATACTGGTATCATCAGCAAAAAGAAAGATTTTTCCATCGATTTTTAAACTAGTGATGTCAATAATAAAGATAAGGAAGAGTAGAGGACCCAATACTGAACCTTGAGGTACCCCACATACAATGTTTTTTAGACTAGAGTCTGTGTCATTTGCTGGAAACAACCAGTTGTTTCCTATCGTCCAAGTAAGATTGGAACTGGGCGGAACATGTTGCCGGACTCAAAGATGGAAGATGAACAAAGAAAATTTTAGAATGTAGACCTAGACACGATGCTTATCGTAATTAAGGACGTCCTCCAACAAGGAGGTCGGACGGATGACATCAAGCGCAATGGAATTATCTAAGGGAGGTCTATTTTCAGCAGTTCACTCGAAACGACTGATGATAATTATGATGATGCTTCCAATATTAAATAACGGATTTCCACCAGACTACTTTATTCATATAAGCAATTAATACGTCCCTGTATGCACAACGAATTTTTGAAATATAGCCCATCTATTGAACAGTTACAACAACCAGTCAACTCTTATACTGGATCCAATAATTTATCTTAAATAGGAAATATTCTCTTGAATACGATACTGCAATAAATTGGACACATTCTGTGACGTGACAATCGCTTTTGGGGAACACCAACGAAGCTTCTAAATTTCTTCCTTCTAAATTTATTCCACTCTGTAATTGTTTTCAATTCTGTCATCTGTCGCTGTCGCTGGGTTAGTTAAGCAAGCCTTGTAATATTGTGTTGTAGTCGCGGACAGACGCGTAGCAAGAATTTTTTGAAATATTTGGCACGATTCGCGTTTCTTAATCCACCGTCTTTTGCAATGTTAACCATTGTTTCAAAACTTGTATTGGATTAAGACAAGACTGATTAATTTACAGAAATTTAGTTCAAAATAGGAATAATGTTACAAAGTTAAATTATATTTGGTATTTAAATATTATGTTTACATGGGAGTAAGGCACAGTTATTACTGCAATGAAAATTACATTTTTAACCACCTGATGTTTGACGTTTCGACTTTCACTTCAGAAATCGTTCTCAAAAAAGATATTTTTAAAAAATTCTTCCAAAATGTATAACACAGCTGTTATTAGGTTATGTCTTTTCAAAATTGATATACCAGCCTCTATCTTGTAAGAAGTAATAGCATACCTGTGATTCAATAGAATTTGAATTTTTGATCCTACGAATATAAAATTCTGTTTTATGTTTTTTGTGTTGTTTGTGTAACCTGTATCGTATTATTGTGGTTTTGTAACGTAAGTTGTGGAACGTAGATCTTGTATTTGCATCTTGTCTGTTGTATATCTATTGTGTATGTGAGTATGTGTATAGTATTATATAGTCCAGTCGGGTTAGACAAATAACAGGCCTAACCTTGCATTAGGAGCTGCCCCAAATTTTATTTTTTTAATCTTTAGGGGGGGGTCAATAGTAGTGTAAATTTAAAATCTCGACTGAATTCCGCCATTGCGTTAGCCGCCATCTTGATTTTAAACGAGAATCGTTTTTGCTCAATATCTCCGCCATTTTCAACTTTTCGAACAACCAAACTTGTTGAAAATGTAATTTTCTATCATTTCTAGTTTTACAATTTTTTCGTGCCATCGATATTTTCCGAGTTATAGCGGAAAATAGTGACAGTTATATATAAATAGAGCATAATTATTGAATTATCTCGTTTATTCTTAGTTTTAGGGCAAAAATGTTCCTATACAAAAATAGAGAGAATTGAATTCTACATAATTTTAGTTTCTTTCATTTTTTTGCTAAAGTTAATATTTAAGGTATTATGTATGCGATTATGGCGAGAGCGTAAGACCTGATTGATTTTGTAGCAATTGGTTTTGTTTAATATCTACGCCATTTTCAACTTAAATTGTTCCAAATATGATTTCCTACAATTTCTTTTTAACAATTTTTTTCATGCGGTTGATATTTTTCGAGTTAAGTGGGAAAATAGTAAAAAGTGGTGGGGGGAGCACAATTACTGAATTGAATCTTTTTTCCGAGCTGCCCCAAATTTTATAATTCTATCCTTTAGGGGAGATCAATAGTAGTGTAAATTTAAAATCTCGACTGAATTCCGCGGTTGCATTAGCCGCCATATTGATTTTAAAGAAGAACCGTTGTTGCTGAATATCTCCGCCATTTTCAACTTTTCGACAAAAACGGTAGGAACTAAAATTGTTGGAAACGGAATTTCCTACAATTTCTTTTCCACAATTTTTTTATGCGATCAATATTCTCCGAGTTAAGGAGGAAAATAGTGGAAGCGGAGGGGAAGCATAATTATTGAATTGTCTCATTTATTATTAACTTTACGACATAATTGTACATAAACAAAAATAAAGAGAATTATATTTTATACAATTTTTGAAACTTCCAATGACACACCAACCAAACTAAGTACATAAAAGACATAAATAATAACTATGTGCATTAAGTTCACTTAATTTTATTAACTAGCTGGTTTTATTGGTTGAATTTGTCTTTCGATAATTAAGTTTCATGTCAGCTAACATATTTTAATATTTCAATAATTTTTTTTAATTTTGGACCCCGTTAGGGGGAATTTTCCCATTCCCCCCTCTTAGACCCGCCACTGGTTCTCTCGAAAAATTGTAGTTAATCTTAATTGCAACAATTTCAGTCCCTACACTTTTTGTCGAAAAGTTGAAAATGGGGAAGATATTGAACAAAAACAATTGCTTTAAAATCAATCGGGTCTTACGCTCGCGCCTTTACCTCATACGTACTACCTTAAATATTAATTTTATCAAAAAAAGAAACAGATTAAAATTGTTCAAATTGAATCGTCTTCATTTTTGTATAGGTTACAATTTGTTGTAAAGGTAATATTAACCGAGATAATTCAATAAATCAATAATTATGCTTTAACTGTCACTGTTTTTTCCCCATAACTCGGAAAATATGGACCGCACGAAAAAAATTAGAATAAACGAAATTATGTAAAATCACATTTTCAACAATTTCAGTTTCTATATTTTTTGTCGAAAAGTTGAAAATGGCGGAGATATTGAGCAAAAACGGTTCTCGTTTAAAATCAAGATGGCGGCTAACGCAACGGTCAAATTCAGTCGAGATTTTAAATTTATACTACAATTGACCCCCCCTTAAAGATTAGAAAAATAAAATTTGGGGCAGCTCCTAATGCAAGGTCAAATGGTATCCCGACTGGGCTAATAGGTGATATTATGTTACTCCGCTATTGTTGGTATGTTCTTATTATTCATGCTTATTGATGCACCTTTCCATTGTAGTTTGTGCTCGTTGTCCCAGGCATTTTCCATATCCGGGATGTCTCGTTGTATGTTTCATGCTCGTTTTCGAGCATCTGTTCTTGTTGTATGTTTCATCTGTTCTTGTTGTATGTTTCATGCTCGTTTTCGTTTGTCCAGACACTTATTGGTCTTGTGATTTCTCTCAGGTAGAAATTGTTGCATTCTTAGGCATTTTATAAAACAAAAATGAAAATAATTGGTTTCGTTTTTATTCAAATCAAGTCTCTTGCCATCCTCTGACACCGTGTTTCGGGATCTATCCTTTTTCAAAGAGGCTTTGCAAGAAGACTGATTTGAACCAAAAAGAGCCGAGAAGATGGTATACACATTCAAATTTTTACACCGGAGTATGGAGTATTTCATAAAAGCAGTCATTTTTTATTTTTCTTGTGTGTTGTTATGTTTGGTTTTGGACAGGGTAGAATTCACTGTGTTGTTTGTTTTAAAAGTTTTTGTGATGTTGCACTTGTTTGCTACCGTTTTCAATTTTTCTGATCGGCTCTTTACATCTGGAATTGTTGTCATCTTCGATTCCCTTCTTGTGTGTTTATGGATTGCTTGTGGTGTTTTTCTTCTTCAATCTTGTCGAATTCCTTGTTTATAAATCACAATAGGTAGTCATTTTTAATCAAAACCTTTTTTTTCCTGAAATCCATTTTCTTTGGAGCAGGTGCTTTATGCTCCAATATAGCAATTTGATAATGATAAAAGAAAAGACTGGATTTCATTTGACAAAAGAAGAGGCAAAATATGCAACCGAAGTCTACAGAAAACCAATCCACACCAACAGATATTTAAATTCTGCAACCTCTGTAACCACGACGTAAAATAAAAAAAAAGAATTATCATATCAAATAAGCCAATGATTCAAAGTAAAAATAGAAATAGTTGATAGCACATGCTATAAATAGTAGACAGTAGTAGTAGTAGTAGATTTACAGATTAGCCCGCCACAATATAGTATAAAATTTGAAAATATCTGAAAAAATGAAAAAAAAAATGGAAGAGACGGCGAGAAAATAGAAGATCGTATATATTTTTTGCAGTTTATATATTATAACACGTGAATATGTACTTTATTCCCTTTTTAAGAATCAATTATATTAATTTACATCGAGGACGAGGAATTATTTGACGGACTTCGTAAAATTACTGTAGTTGTTTGATAAAACCAATATTGGATGAGTATTAGATATTTCTGTAACTTTCAATAGCCTTTCAATGATCCCTCACATCGTGTGTCTTTTATATACCAGGTAAAATAACGCCACCCTACATCCCTCAGTATACTAAGAACTTTGGCAAACACCTCCACACAATAAGCGCGACATTTTTTTACCCAACTGGTAGCTAATCTTTGAGAGTGACACAGATTGTAGGGACCTCTACAGTGGCGTAGGTGACACCCGGGGCGGTAATCGATGGTGTCATCCCAAAATCCTAAAAATAAAGATTGTTAAAATTACCGAAAATCCGTTACACGAATGTTTTCAATAATGAAAAAATTATTTAAAAAGATTTAAAGTTAATGAAATTGCGGTAAATAATAGTATATAACAGTTTATTTATTTTTTGTTTTACTTTATGTTGGATAGTTAATAAACCGAATTTTTTTAGCCTTGTTTGCTTCACTATTGCTCGCAGGTAATTCTTGAATAATTTTAGCTTACTACTAAAACTTCTCTCACATGAAGCAACCGATACCCAAATGGTCATAAACAATTTTAATGCGACCATTAAGTTTGGGAGTGATTCCATGAAAACCCATTCCACAATGACCTTTAAAAAGTCTACATACAGCTTTTAAAAAGTCTACGATTTTTAAAAAGTCTACGACTTTTAAAAAGCCTACTATTTAGAGGCTGTAATATTGGCCGCTTGTAAATGTCTTCTGAGCCTTAGTATTTCTAGTAGGAGGTCTGCTTTTGATAGCCCTTCATCGTAAAAGTCACAAAATGTTGAAATAGCTAATTTCAACTGTTCACTGTTCGTGAAAAGCAAAGTGTATGTCTGCACAACTTTGAACAATGGAGCCACATCATGAATGGACTTTGATCTGGTTTCGAGTTCAACATTAAATAGGTCATATCATTGAAAACATATCCTTTTGAAGTTCGGCTCGAAGTGTGAGTCCTATATCGGTAGCTAACTCACCATTCGTTTTTAATGTCGAATTCGTTTTTCGGTGGGCATGTCGTCGTTCTCATATTTTTCGTGGCAAAATCTATTGCTTCATCCGTAATATTTATCACTACGTTTTTCTTCAATATAAAGACGAAGTGTCTCTATTTTGGTCGCTGGTTGATCAACGGTTATGCCTTTACTTTGCAATTCAATCTGACAAAAATTTATTTCTCTTAGTACATCACTCCAAAAGAACAGATAACAAAGATATGTGAATTTACACATAGCGGGCATAAAGTTATGTGCAGTACCTCTGGTATCTAAAGTTTCTTGTTGATGTTGTTTCTTGTTGAATTGCAGCAACAACACTATCAAAAAGTGTTTAACTGCAGCACAGTGAGCACTCGAACTCTGTGTGAAAAGTCGTTTAACAGATGCTCTGCTGTGTTTAATAAGCACTTCCCAGCAGCTAGTGGAAGCAGGAAAAATTAAAAATTGCCTCTACAATTCCGAAAATTGCCACACAAGATATATTTTGAGCAAAAGAGTGCTGGCCACATAAATTAATTAAATGATCAATACATCCAAAAGAAAATGGCCTTTCTGTTTGTTGCTTTAATACCTAATAGCTTCTATTCCTCCATGTACGCCGCTCATAACAGCTGTATTATCGTATTCCTGTGAACGGCACTTCATTATCTATACCATCAATTTCAAGCTTTTTGAGAATTTCGTTACTTAGATCAACTGCTTTTTTCCTTTTAATTGTTCAACTCCAAGAAATTCCTCGGTTGACCTGGTTGACCTCGACTTTTCTCGGTTTCGTGTCTTCACAAAATAATATCGAATGGTATTTTGATTGTAAAGTAAGTAAAGTTACAAATTAACGATTAATTCTTTTTATCCTTTTGTGATCGGGTCTCTCGGGTGTCACCCCCGAAAGGGTGACACCCGGGCGGACCGACCCCTCTGCCCCACCCTAGCTACGCCACTGGACCTCTAATCTCTATCGGTCTATTTCCGAATGCACAAAAGTTACCTGTTCTGAATAGAGACAGATTTCGTCGATGTTTGCCCTTATCTCTGTTTGTTAGCCTCTGTGACAGCCATCCAGGAAATGAATGACAAATGATATTGTTAAGTATAATAGGAGAGTAATCCTCTATGAGAAAGGTAAACTTGTAGTTTTTTACTAATTTTAGAGAATGGTATTATTTGATTTTTTGTAAAAGGTATTAAAGGATTTTATTTTATAAAAAGATTAATTTATAAATTTATTTTATCAATTTACAAAAACATAAAAATTGAAAAATGTTACTATATTTATCGTTCGTTTAGAAGAGTACACAAATTGCTAATCAAAAATAAGATTCAATGATGTCGTAAATGCTGAAAAATAAAGAAATGATACAAAAAGATGAAAGGCAATACAATTATTGATAATACAGTAAAGTAAAACGGCCACAAACACAAGGTAAAAAAACTCGAAAAGGCAAAAATTAACACTATATTATACTAACTTATCAAAAAACTCGAGTATCTGAAGCATATAGGAAGCCTCAGAAAAGATCACAAGCGAACAGGAAGATTGAACCCCATAGTATATAGTATGTCAGAAATTATAGAGACTTCAAAACAGAGGGACGAGATAAGAGGAACCTAAAAGGATATGAAGAACGAGAAAGTCACAGGACCTAACAATCATTTTTATGATTGTCTCCTTCAGTGGTGTCATGGTGTGGGAACGCGTGGGAACGCCGTTCCCGCACTGGTTAAGAAAAGAAAAAAAAATAATAGAGAATTTAGGTTTTGTAAACAAAAATTAGCAGTGCGTTCCGGCACTGCGTTCCCGCACTGCTAATTTTGCCATGACACCACTGGTCTCCTTGTAACTCTTCACTTCAGATACTGTTATGTATCTTAAGAACGTTTCTTAAGTGTTTCAACTTTCAAATTTTTCATTCAACTTTGTAATGGAAAAATTTAATAATTCATTTTCAATTTTTATTATTTGTAAATTGGAGCCTTAATAGAATCGATTACCATTTGCTAAATACCTCTATATAGCCTCACTGTTTGGACAAGAAAAATTGTTTCAATAATCGCTCTCCGAGATAAACAAATTGAATAACCTACAACTAATTAATTACTATAATTTCAGATAGTTATATTATGTAGGTACATGTCTTTATACAGAAAACAAAGTTATTAACATAAATTACTGCAAAAATAAGGGTTTTTTTGCATTTATCTCGGTCGATTGTTTATGTATTTAAATCTTCTTCAGGTGCCCTCTCCGCGGCGCATGTCGGCAATCATCATAGCTATTCGCTATTCAGACTTTAGAGACGGCTGCTTTAAAAAGTTCAAATATGTCCTAGACATTCCAATTTTCTTGTTTTGATGGTAGGTAGGTATTTAAAATTTTCATTTCTTTATTCATCTTTCTCGCAGAACCTTTTTGTTTGTGACGTGTTCTGTCCACGATATTTGCAGAATTCTTCCATACACCCAGAGCTCCAATGATTCCAGTTCTTTCATTGATGCCGCATTCAAGATCCAAGCTTCCATTTCATTAAACAAAATCGAAACAACGTAGCATCTAGCCAACCTTACTCTTAGCTCCAACTTGAAATCTCTTGTGCAGAGCAGATATTTTATTCTAAACGTCAGCAAATGAAAAAACTTTTTAAGATCTCCAACTTTTATTTGAACCAATTTTTTGTAAGATAAAGAAACGTACTCAAGGATTTGTCATCAGCTCCTCATATACCTTTTAGAACCTTCAAAATGCCGTATAAAATGTTTTTCAGGTGTTTTTTCTCTACTGGCCCACTATCCGTTTTTATGTTGATGGCAACAAACATTAAAATGTTTCTAACCGCAATACTCTCACTCGAAAATATTTCCAGTAGGTTATTAATTAAATGTCACAATGTTATCTACACCATCTAAATATCTTTTGTAGATACAAATTTTTTACGTAAATTGCGGCATTGTTATTTTGAGTTTCAACATATTTTATTTGACTCATGCTTACGACGAAGTGTTTGATGCGACAGGTAGGTAAGTAATTAATCTTGTGTTCATATTGACCTGCTTGTATATTTCCGAGAATACAATCGCCTAGCTAACCATAGCGAATTTATTTTTTTTTTATTTATGGTTATGTATTTCAATTCAGCCGGATTACTAAGACTTCTTTCTCTTAATGTGCCGTGCTCGATTATCGAGCGTTGGTTATCAAATTAGCTATAGTAATTTTGTTGACGGCAGCTCACGAAAGGGATGCAGAGGATCCGTTAAACCATCCTCTCAGGCTTCTAAGCTATGACGTTCTTCTTCGACTTGGCCCTCTTCTTCCGTGTACCTTGCCTTGTATTATTAAATGGAGTATATTATATCTCTCTGGGTGTCGCATAACATGGCCAATATATTCAACTTTTTCCATCCATTCCATGCAAAACAACTCTATCCACCCAACTTATTCGTAGGATTCTCCCATACACCCAGATTGCAAAGGCTTCCACTTTCTTGAGAAGTGTGTCCGTTAAAGTCCAACCTTCGACACTGTACAAAAAGTATAGAACACATAACATCTCACTAATCTAACTTTCAGATTCAATTCAAAGTAATATTGTTTCCACATAAGAGTTTCTTTATCTTAAAGAATGCAACTTTGCCCTTCTCTATACGTATTCTAATTTCTCCGGTCATGTTCCAGTTCTCATTTAGATTGCAACCAAGGTAGGTGATACTATTAGTTCTCTTCACTACTAAGACTTACAAAAACAAAAATGTGTAATACAAAGATGCTCATACAGATAAATATTAATTTCATACAACTATTCTTCTTGTTCCTCTTTATTAGCAATTCTGCTTGTTCATCCGCGGATTGCTACCTCTATGGAAGGTTGCGACTTCATCTTTTGCGCGGTCGTCTGCTGGTTGGTGATTTATGTCTGGGCCTAGCTGTTTTTACTACACGAGCCTCCCTCATGTTTATATTTTCTTATGTCTTCACTCCTTTTTCGATCTCTCAGCGTATTTTCTCTATTCTTCAGCCTTAAATAATCCAGCTTTGGACATAGGCCTCCTCCAATTCAATCCAGTGGCGCCTATTTTGCGCCACCTGTTTCCAGTTGTGTCCTCCAAACTTCTTTATGTCACCGGCCCATCTCATTTGTGGCCTTCCTCTACTTCTTCTTCCTAACCACGGTCTCCATTGTTGTATTTCGTGATTCCATCTTTTATCCTTCAGTCGGGCATTGTATCCTGCGAAGCTCAATTTTAATTTGGCAGCATGTTCTCCTGCGTCTTTTACTTTGTCGTTACACAAATAACAAGGATTTGTAACACCAAACGGATTAAAGCAAGGATTAAGGATGTTGCCTGTCTCCCACTATTTTTAAAATATACCTCGAAAGTGCTTTAAAAAGATGGAAACAAAAATGTAGAACAATGAGGATAGCACTCACCAACGCTATGCTATGGTATACACGCTCAACTTTGTAGACAATCAAGTAATAGTAGCTAAAGATTATGATGATTTAAACAATATGGCCCGAAAATTAATTAAAGAGTATTATATGGCGTCCAGAAGTGAATAAAAAGAAAAAGGAGAACAAAAATATCTCATATTAGATGACATGGCTATAATAATGCATTGCTTAGGTATAAATATTCCGAACGATTTAACATTAAGACAAGGATTTTTGGAGAAGAGCTGCAAGAAGATCTAGAAGAGAAAGGATTATATACCAACGGATGCGTTAGAGTAATAATAGGAATCAAACAAACAATCACCGACGACTTATCGACAAAACAACTTTCGTCCTATTAGAGGTAAAACTCACTAAGTGCACTTTTTTAAGATTCTAACATTTTCATCGATTTGAACTCAATATGGTACTGCCCAGCCCTGGAGAAGTTACCTGAGGCTCTAACTCTTCTAATTGCTGAGATAATTTATGGTACAATTCACTAAGTGCATTATTGTGAATTTATCCTAACAATCTGGAATGCATTCTTTTGAATTTTGGTTTCGGGGTAAAACTCATTAAAACTTATTATTGAACTTTGTGAATTTTTCCTTACAACCTGGAGTGCCGGATCAGTACTTAGTGATCTTTCAAACAATAAATAATTAGTAACTATAAAAATGGATGTTGATATTTCAACAATAATTTACTTCTGAACTCTTTTGTAGAAACTCATTTAATTGTTTATTAACATTTTATTCATCATTCATTACCATTACCAGATTCTCAGCTTTAGTTCCGTTAGAGGTTAGATAATCTGTTTTAGGTTTAACATTTTGTAATATAATGCATTTTTTGTTACTTATTTCTTTAATTTTAAATCATAACTTCAGTCATAATAGTTTATGGAGACAAATTCATTAACTTCTCAATATCCAACAATTGTGTTCATGGAAAACTCATCAAGTACAAAGTGTAGTTAGTGAGTTTTACCTCTAATATGATATCAATATCCAAAAATTGTGTTCATGGAAAAATTCATCAAGCACAAAAATTGATGAAATATTTGTTTTTATTTATTCTTTAAAGTTGCCTTAAAAAAATCCAATATTCAAGTCAGGCGAATTTAAAAAACAATTTGTACCTTTAAATCGATTTTTCTCAAGTGTAGTTAGTGAGTTTTACCTCTAATAGGACGTATCTGGTTTGCACATATACAAAGAATGGGTAACTATTACTATGGTAACCAGAAGAATGGATACTAAAATGGGTAACCAGAAGGAAAGAGAAAACCAGGTAAACCTAGAATAAGTTGAAGCGAAGGAATAGACAAAGAGCTGAGAGAAAGAAAAATAGGAGAGGATCTATGGAACAACCGTACTAAGTGATGATTGGAAGTCGGAAAACGACGGAGAACGTTATAAACCGACAGTAGTATGTAGTTGTATCTAACTGTACATTCATAACGGAGACATTGTATATTGTATCGTATCCTTGCCTGTGGCATAGTATCGTACTCTTCATGTTCGTGAACGCTCGCATTTAAAATAATGCATTTATTTTATCTGGAGATCGATACTATGGTACGAGCGATACTATAAAGCGAGGGTCGACGCGACGCCTCGTTGTGAGCGCCCACTAAATATTTTCACCCATATATGTTTAGTGGTGGTAAACATGTACCTTGTAGCAGCACTGACGATGGAATTGTCATTTCGAAAACGTTCTGTGATGTAGGATGTAGCCCAGTTCTTGTTTAATAAATATCCTTTTTTTTATAAATGATTTTTTAATAAATTTTTGTTTATGGATCTTTTTTTGTTTTCTCCCGGACTAAAGAGATTTCATTTTGAATTGTGTCTTGATCGATACATAAAAAAGATCCAAAACCGACATTTGGTGGCTGAACCGCCTCGACCTATGCAATGTATCTTCCGGCTTTGCGGTTTGAATACAAGAAAAAATAAACTTTTACTAATTTTAAATGTCTAGATGCGGTTTGAATTTCACAGCGTCGCATTCGAAAGGTGTGACTTTTCTACGGAACCGTCATGCCCTTATGACTTCGGTTCCCACAACTCAACTTTGGATTTATTACAGTTGGTATGCCTCCAAAACTAGACATCATGATTGTCTGTTATTACGAAAAACTAGCTATTATTGCTCACAGTATCGTCATAACAACTTAAAACAACGAATTCTGCACTTATTTCTTTGCCGTTTATACACTTATCCAAAAATTCACCGCACCACCTTAAACATTGGTCATTTTTAATGTCTCGAATTTTCTATATCGCTATAATAATATTGTTGCTAGACAGGTATATTATCATCGTAGACCGGGTGTACCAATCAAACTGTGATTTTTTCTCAAAGTTCGCATCACCTTGTGGAATGTTCTAGCATTTATAAAATACTGAAATTAAATCCCAACTATAGCCTCATGTTTTCTTAACGTTCTGTTTTTTTATTAATTCGCTTGTGTTGGATAATAAGAAAAATAGCTACTTTAACAACTAGCCATGTTTTTCATCAATACTGGTTGTCAAACAAACTTTAAAGAGTAATTTTACATGAAAAAGAAATGACAGTTTGCTTTATAAACTTATGTCCGCAAATGCGGCGTTTCCGAGATGCGGGATGTTGAATTTTTTCTAAAGTATATAAAGCATAAATGTGTATAAAATAAACTGTCATTATACACCAGTTAATAGGGAAAAAATTCATCGATTTCACGTAAAAATGTTAAACAGGGTTTTGAAGGTTTTAAACGATAGATGAGGGATAAATGATGATAATTCCGTGAAGACGTACAGCTAATATTTCTTCTTCTTTTTTCTAAACAGTTACACAGAATGAAAAACTCAGTTTTTTGACTATAAATCGTTTCTTGTACATTTTAGAGAAAAATGTTTCAAATAAATATTGTAGATCTTAAAAAGTTCTTTAACTTGGTGGGACAAGTATTAAAATATATAAAGAATTGACCGAGATAATTGTAAAAAACCCTCATATTTGCACTAATTTATAAATGTTAATAACTGTATTTTTTGCACAACGAAATTTAATTTAACTACTTTAGATTATGCCAATTAAAGGGTTATTTCAGTGTTCTAAATTTCAACCAGATTGACCAAATAGTTTATGAGTTATTCAATTTATTTATGCCAGAGAGCAATTGTTTAAACAGCTGTTCTTGCCCTAACAGTGACTCTAGAGATATTTTACAAATCCCAATCGATTATTTGAGACTTTAGTTTTAAGATGTATTGAAAATGTTTTAAGATTTTATCAAAATTGTTATTAAAAAAACCGTCTGAAAAAGACCCTACTTTTTAGGTTATAAACAATTGGAATAACATTGACAGTTTTTATGATACACGCTTGTATGTAGGTTCACTGAAAAGCTGGTGAAAAAATATACTTTAAAATTGTAAAAAAAATTTTATGTGACCAATATAAATCAAGTTAGAATTTTTTTTTCAATAAATCATATTTCCATTGTTATAAACATTAAGAGCTGAAAATTGAATGAGTTGTTTAAGAAAATCTGTATTTTATGATCCACTTCATATATTGCATATGCGGTGAAAAAATAAAAAGTCATGACTACTCATGAGTCATGACCCGTTAAACTGATGGTATTCGTGAAACACCGCCAACGAATGTGAAGGTGAGAATAGCTTCGTTTTATTTTTTAGAATGGAATCCCAATTTAAAACAATTTACAATTAATTCAACTTTTATGTGCAGAGCTCAACAAATCTGGGTACCGAACTAAAGTAGCAGATGAAGATGCAGACGTATTAATAGTGCAGACATCTCTTTACGAACATACATATGAACCTGACAAGATCGTTGTAATAATTTGTAATGATACCGATATAATCATAGTATTGACGCAACTCTCTGTTCTGGACAATTACATATATTTTGAAAGAAAAAAAAAAGCGAAAAAGGACAATCTATCTATCTATTATAGTTGTAATAGGTTTAAACAATCTCATATAAGAAAATACGTTGGGTTCTTCTTATATAGTTTTACTGGGTGTGATACAACTTTTTAGATCTGACAAATATTTTTTATGACGAGAATGCTAACAAGGAGGACATCATGAAAAACGGATATATCATTGTTGCTTTGTATTCTGCTGCAATTGATGTTACATATAAAAAACACAATAACATATTGGCATTAAATGAGATACGATTTTTAAAATTTGTAAGAAATACAGGGAAAAAAATTTGCGTTTATCATCAATTACAACACTGGTTAGGTAAAAAACTGGATGCTACCCATACCCAATATGGATAGAAAAAGACTGATATTGATTTTGAACCCATTTACACCTTATATTGTTTGACTCCTTAAGTGATATTAAAACAAATAGCATGTAAATGTTTAACGGGTTGCAAAAGTACAAGATGTGGCTGTAAAAAATATGGTATAAACTGTACGGATCTTTGTACACACTGTGCAGAGTGTGCAGTGGAAGAACAGGAGAAAAAATGTTGCAATCGCGCTGCAGTGGTTCTTGACGATGTCGAGTCAGACTTTGTAGACGATGAACTAACTGTAACTTGCCGAGAAGTCTAGAAGTTGTAGATGTTCACTAGAATAATCAAATTAAAATTCATAAACAATGTTTTATTATTTATTTTTATACTTATTAGATGCCTACCTAGACAAATATTAATAGCTTCTTTCAATTAAATCATAATAAAACAAAAATTAATTTTTTAAAAACTATTAAGGACTTTTATATACTTTTAATTAATGCAATTAAAATAAATAAATATTGTATTGTACTAATTTATAATTATTTTATACTTATATAAAAAATATACTTTGTTTAATAAAATTTAAAGGAATTTTTACGAAATACTTGTAAAATTCAATAACTTTTATAGTATAATTAAATCAATTGATTTTCACGGGATTTTCCCATTTTCCCGGAAGTTGAAATTTGCACAGTTTTTATTATTTTTTTGAGCTAACCCAGTTAAAAAAAGAAGGTTGCGCGAGCTATGGAAGGTGATAATTTATTGCAGTTTTTTTTCCAAAAAAGGAAGCGAAGCTCGAACAGTTCCCACCTTCACTTTCGTTGGTGGTGTTTCACGAGTACCGTCAGTTAGCGATACCGTTATAATAATAAGTTTTTTTATTATTTCACTGCCTATGCAATCTATACACTGGATCATAAAATATAGATTCCCATAAATACAATATGTTCAATTTTCAGCTCTTAATCTTTACAAACAAGGCAAAATTGATTTATTAAAAAAATAATAACTTGATTCATATTAGTCATATACAATTAATTTTTCTATTTTAATATGTATTTTTTCATCAGCTTTCCAGTGAGCCTACATGCAAACGTGTGACATAAAAACTGTCAAAGTTATTCTAATTGTTTATAACCTAAAAATTAGGGCCTTTTTCAAACGGTTTTTTTAATAACAATTTTAATAAAATGTTAAATTTTTTTAATATATCTTAAAAATAGATTCTCGAATAACTGATTGCGATTTGCTAAATATCTCTAGAGTCACTGTTAGGGCAAGAACAGTTGTATAAACAATTGCTCTCTTGGATAAACAAATTGAATAACTTATAAACTATTTGGTCTTTGGTCGATCTGGTTGAAATTTGGCACACTTAAATAGCCCATTAAATAGCATAATTTAAAGTAGTTAAATTATAAATCATTATGCAAAAAGTAAAGTTATCAATATTTATAAATTAGTGCAAAAATGAGGGTTTTTTGCAATTATCTCGGTCAATTGTTTATATATTTCAATATGTGTCCCACCAAAGTAAAGAACTTTTTAAGGTCTACAATATTTCTTTGAAACATTTTTCTCTAAAATGAACAAAAAACGTTTTATCGTCAAAAAACTGAGTTTTTCATTCTTTGTAACTGTTTAAAAAAAAGAAGAAGAAAAATTAGCTGTACGTCTTGACGGAATTATCATCAGTTATCACTCCTCTACCGTTTAGCACCTTCAAAACCCTGTTTAACATTTTTTCATGTTTTTTTACCTATTAACTGGGGTATTATTTTTTCCTGCACTCCTTAAAGTTTGCCACACTTATTTAGAAACACCCTGTATTGATGCAGAACATGGCTAGTTGTTAAAGTACCTAACTTTTTTATTATTCAACATAAGCGAATGAATAAAAAAAAATGTTAAGAAAACCTGAGCCTATAGTTCGGTTTTAATTTCCGTATTTTATAAATGCTAGAATATTCCACAGGATGAGGTGAACTTTGAGAAATAAATACAGTTTGATTGGTACACCCGGTATACAGTGACAGTGACAACTTACCTGTCTAGCAACAATACTGTTCCAGAGATATTGTTAAAAAATAAAGCTATAACATATTAAAAAATCACTTAAATCGGACAACAGGTTTAGGAAATTCGAGACATCAAAAATGACCAATTTTTAAGGTGGTGCGCTAATTTCTTGGAGAAGTGTATGTTAGTATGAGGGAATTACTCTATAATAATTAAATAAAATATTGCAAAAACGAGTCTGTACCGCCATTAAGAAGAACACAAAAAATACACTTTCTTCAAATAAACATTTTTGGATATTTTTGGACATTGGATAATTCCTTTCATGGCAGAATTTTTTACTTGTTTAACTTTTTGAATTTATTATATTCTTGACTAAAAAAATGTCTTGCATCCTGATATATTATAGAATTCCTGGAAGTATAACCGACTGATCAAAGAGGTAACAAATCTTCTAAATCATAAATTACAGTATCTTAGCATCTAAACCTATAATGAATCGACGGCGTCAACTTTTTTGAACAACGTCCTTCAGTATTCTTCGGGTTAATCAAGACCAAGAAGATGAGTCAGAGATTCATCCATTCCTGCATGATAAATTTTATAAGGCTTATCTATATTGGTATTTTAAGATCATGTTTAAAGAGTACAAAATGTCTTAAATCCATGAAGCTTTGAAACGCAGAAATCATAAATTAAAAAAAAGGAATCGTTACAAATTTTTGAAGGGATCTAATGTTTCACAAATAATTATATTTTCAATCTTTATCAGATATACAAACATTTTAAGCCTTTGGAAGTGCAAAAATTAAATTCACGACTTGAATTTAAAGGGGGGGGGCGTACTGATGTAGTATGAATTAAAGAATGTTAAAAAAAAATTAAAGCCAAAATATTGAAAAATAAGCAAATGGTGGCAAATTTTTATAGGACACCTTACACCTTAAAAATAGTCTATTAAGTATGGAGAACGGTAAGGGTTTTATACCGATCGAAGACAATTGTTTGGAGGAGGAGCGGAGCGACGACCGACGACTCCAATTATTGTCTGAGATCGGTTACCCTTAACGTTCGACATGCTTATAACGTTTTTTGCACGATTGATACCATTATAAATTATAAAATTAAACATTTTCGTCATATTGACTAGTTTCATTCCTTTTATCAAGATAGATACTTTGGTTGTTAGGTAGTAACTAGGGTGCATAACAACAATGGAGAATTGAGTTTTTATTTAGTTGTCAATAATTTTAAGTACAATTTTGATAATTATAAATTAAAATATGAGCGAAAGTGAATTTGAAGAAATTGAACGGGCTTGGGAATGTTGATGTCCTCGGATTAAAGCGTCATGGAGGTTGGCGTTCATCGACAGTGGCAGAAAGCTATGTAGAAGATTCTCTTCAAAATAAAATAGATTTTGCCGAAAAAATATTGTGCAATACTAGTAATACTACTAATGTATGCGATTCTGCAGGAGTTTCTGTTAGAAGTGAAACCACAGCCCAAACAAGTGGGATTTCATTAAATAATTTAACAAATTGTACCATAAGTTTCAATATTAATAAATAATTCGTTAGTTTTCTTTATTCTTTCAAAAAATAAATTAAAATTAAGAGATTTTTTAACTCGACGGATTTTTTAACTCGACGGTAAGTGAATTACTTACCGTCGAGTTGGAGTACTTACCGTCGAGTTGCTAGTAAATGTCACCTACTGACGTAAAATCTGTCACGGTAAACAGTCAAAAATGATCAATCGTGCAAAAATGGATTTTGCGGTGGACATCAAAATTCAGAACTCGTCATTGGATCATGTGAAATAAAAAATTCAAAAAGGCTTAATTCTCGAGGTAATGCTGTCGAGTTTTTTTAGTTTTAATGATTTTTGAGTTTTTGGTACCACTCAGGAATCAAAATTAACCGAATTTAAAAAAAAAGTGTAAGAAAGGGTGAAAAGCAACATATGTATTATTGTTAAACAAAAAATAAGCATAACACAAAAAATAAGTCGACAGCATTACCTCAAAAAATTTCTAAAACAAATCTATGCAAAATTTCAGGTGGGTCGGCTAAGTAGTTTTTGAGTTACAATGTCCACAACCTTTGAAGAAAGCAGTTTTGAGAAAAATGCGTTTAAAGTTTTGACAACTTTTATTTCCAATCTCTTTTTTGTCCGTCAAATTGTAAAGTGATGCACACTGGAATATGTTTTTGAATCGCGGAGTAATCTACAAAAGAGAAGGGGAACAGCTGTTGCAAAGTGAGTCGAAGGTAGAGATATTCAATTGTATTTCCGGTAATTTTACTCCGATCAATCTGAAATTTTCAGAGAGTATTCTTGGAGTTATGTACTTTCCTTTAAAATGATAAAAAATTCAAAATTTTCAAACCATAGCCTCCTTTATTATGATTAATACCGAATTTTAATTTTATTAAACTCAACAATTGGATAATTAATAAAACATGTGTACTAATTGTTTACAATAAGTAATGTTAGACAAAACAGCTTTTAAAAGTTATCCAATCATCGTCATCGTCATTAAAAATAAAGTTTTCAACAGCATTACTAGTATAAACTGATCATGATCATGATCATCATCATCATCAGTCTTTTCCATGTATTTCTGTTTTGTGCTGTTTTCATCCAATTTTTGTCGATCCGTTTTATGTCATAAGACCATCTTCTTGGCGGACGACTTCTACTTCGATATGCTTCTTGTCTTGATCTCCATTGTATTATTCGCTGTGTCGATCTGTTATCCGACATTCTAGCTATGAACCCCGCCCAGCTCCACTTTAAAGTCATAATTCTTTCTATGGCATTTGTTACTTCTGTTCTCCGCCTTATTTCCTGGTTCGTATAAACTGATGAAACTGCCAAAATGACATGGCATTTTTGTGTAGGTAGATAAGTTCAAGAAGAAAATAGTATTTTCGGAAATAGTGGCTAATCATAAAATAATGTAACTGTAATTCATCAAATTGACATAAAGTATCTTGATTCTAAAACGTTTCTTTTTCATGAGGAGCGTTTGTGGATAGCCAGTACATCTAATCTGAAAGTCCTATATGTATGTTTTCTTCTTTTTAAGCTTTATGTCTCGGCCGACATCTACATATTCCATTTATTAATAAAATATATTATACAGACGGATGATAGAACTTTTAATATGACTTCAAATTGCTTTTAAAATTTAACTAGCCTGGATTGCCGACAAAAGCAAAGGATATACGGAAGTGGATTCATTAAATGTTTATGAAATTTAAATCGCTTATTTACTTTTCTTTTTGATAAAACGTTATTTGGTTTTTGCATACATACAGATTTTTTTTAACGAAAGATAGTTCTAAAAATATAGTTGGCAAGAAAACGAACACTAGTGTACTTCTGGAAATGGTTAAGATTATTTTAAAGATATTTCATCATTTAGTGATTTTATCCGTCACCATGCGACGGGAGATACAATCAATTGCCTATATTCACTGCCCTAATTTTTTTTTTACTCATTTTTCCTAAATGCCTTCTATTTTATCGTATTTTACTCCAATTTTTCCTGACATTCTCTATTTTTTTCTGACCCCTCTCTTCTGCTTCCTTCCTATTTATTCTGACTTCTTTTAATGTTATCTGACCCCCTCAAATTTTTCTGACTTTCTCTCATTTTTCCTGACTCTACTTTTCCTTTCTCTTTTTTTTTCAGACTCCTTCTAATTTTCCTAACACCCTCTAATTTTTATTAAATCCCTCTAATTTATTTTTATCATATTATATAGATACAGATTTAAAAAAACTAAAGACAATAAATTACGGCGCGTAGCAGTTTATTACTGAAGTATCTTAGGGCTATCATGCTATCTTTAACAAAACCAGCCTTATAAGACCTTTCATTAGATATCGCAAATCAGTCTGGCTGATTTTGTCTGCATATATATTTATGTTTCGGGAATCATATTTTGTGTGACTGGATATATAGGGTGTCCCAAAAGTAGCGGAACGGTCGAATATTTCGCGAAAGTATTAGAAATATTTTTATCGATCACGGTTTTAAGTAACATGGATCATTTTTCATTGATAATCTGTAGATTTAAGGAATTATATTAAATTTGTATACCTATAGAAAGTTGATTACGCCATCAATATTTGGGACATCCTATTTCATTTCAAGCAACCTTATTTTTCTAATAATGTGTTATTGTAAAGGCATAACTTTGATTATTAATTTCGTATCGCCGCGCCGCTTATTTAGTCTACTAGTAATAAAGTTATCAGAATTTAATGACAAAGATTTAACTCGGGGTTTCGACAATGCTAATATTTGTTGTTCTGAAGCTATTTCCTTGTGGCATTTTTATGATTAATTACTTATATGGGAAATAAGCCACAATTAAAATGAAAAAAATAATTTTATTAACGTTTCGACGCCCAAATCGGGTGCCGTTGTCAAAATACAAAATATTTGTATTTATCACAATAAATTGTACTTAGGTACCATCCGTATTCATTTCATTTCCTATTTTCTCCCATACGTCCTCTTTCAATTTCGTCCTCATATAGTCCTCGAGGCTTGTATTATATACCACGACCACGGGTATATACCGAACGAGTTCAATTAGCTTCGATATGTCCATCTTGCAAACAAAAACGTAACACTGCGATGAATTACGTCAGATTACGGTGAAAAATTCAAGGTTCTTCACTGCGGCAATGCAATGTGCAAACTCAGTGGCTTCCAACGGATTCTTGGAAACCATCGCTATTATTTTGCGTGGTACAGTTTTTTATGACGTCATTTATCGCAGTGTTACGCTCGCAGTTTGTCGGTGCCGCTTTCGAGGAAACCGAGGTTTAAGGTTTAATTTGCGTCGGGGCTATGGTCAGTACATGGCAACTATTTTGAGTAAAGGAAACATGTAGGTTCTTGTTGTAGAAGTTTATACTACTCAAAACAACTGTATTTTGCCTATAAGGGTCCCCGTCACACTTTTTTTGTTTATTTGGTTGGACTATGTTCTATAGTTTCATCTGTAACCTTTTATTGTTTAGGTATATTTTTTGCATATTTTTTGCTTGATTAAAACCGTATGTGTAAATTAGTTTTATTAATTATAGTAGGGGAGCCCAAGCGGGGATTTTTGCAGTTAATCGAGTGCATCAGATTATCATGTGGGGAGAAACCTGGTACCCTGCAGATGTACCTCTACCATATATTGGCTCTTAACACAGGAAAGTTTGTTAAGTTGGGCTCGAAAAAAAAAATCAATCCTTAAAAATACTCGAAATTGTCAGATTACGATAAGGTAAATTAAGTACATGAAAAGAGTGTATATTTCAAAAATCTGACGATTTGAGCGGGGCGTAAGGAAATGGGTGAGTCAAAAATTTCACAAAAAAAAGCGAATATTTCGCGATCGAATAGATCGAAATAAAAAATAAGGATAGATCGAAAAACTAAAAAATACATCTTCAATATTTTTCAAAAATCTATCGAATGGTACTAAACAAGACCCCCACGGAGGGGGGTGGGGGGTAAATTTAAAATTTTAAATACAAACCTAGCGATATTTCACAAAATGAACATCAGATCGAAAAACTGCAAAATACACTTTCAAAATGTTTTTGAAAAATCTATCGAATGGTACCAAACACAACCCCCCAAGGAGGTGGAGTGGGGGGTTGCTTTAAAATCTTAAATGGGACACCCAAATTTTTATTGCAGATTTGAATTCTTTACGTCAAAATAAACAACTTTTGTTCGAAACATTTTTTCGAATTATGGATAGATGACGCTATAATCGGAAAAAACGATTGTTGGAAATGGAAAATTAAATTAAAAAATGGAAAGCGCTCCCTAAAATGAAAAATTTTACTTAACTTTTTTTGATATTAGGACCTAATAATCACAACCTAATAGGTCCCCATAACGCTTGAGTGACTGCAAATTTAGCATACCATTATTGACTCCCCTACCATTATATTTACATATTTTTGTTCGTTTATATTGCAAATATAATGGAAAGTAAATAAACGTTTTAAGATTTTTGCAAAGACGTAAACGACATGAGAAGAATATCAACTACGAGTATACATGTAATTATCATCTCCCACGATATCGGACAGTCCCACCCAGTGATAGAACGGGCATAACTGGAAGGGTGTGTCCACAATGACCATACAAGAAAAGATTTCTTCAAAAGTTCCGGAAAAATCGTATTTGGAAAGCAAGGAATCGTAAAATCTTGAGAAAGATACTCCCACACTCATAATAACAATCTCTCTTAAATTACAATGTACACTTCCTTTAATAATTTACCCTATGCTTAATTACAGATGCGGGTCTCTCTCTCTCTTTATATGCAACGTTCTAGCCAAATTGCATTTTAATGAGCCACCGTACACGAAAAAAACAAAAATAAAAAAGAACATTTTCGCACAGCACAATAAGCTCCAACTCGGATGATTTTTGTAATTTGTTTAGTTTTGTTCAGTGAGCTAACGGATTTTTATAGCCGAGAAACTTTGTTTCGGGTTCAAATAATTATTCCATTAAATTATTTTTAAACGTCTAAAGCTGGGATGCCATGGAACGTGGCGCGGAGCGCCAAATGATATAGAAAATATGTAATAGAAAAAGATAAAAACTAAAGACAGGAATCAACTCATCGTGGAATAGCGTTATTTCCCTCAAAATTTGTGATTTACGATCCTTGCGTTACGAACCCTCTATTTACGGCCGGCGTGGATCGACGCAAAATCTACCATCGCTTGTCGGTAAATGAACACAATTCAAGGAAAGTCAGGATCTGATACAGACTAAGTACGTGGTACCTAGATTCCTCCAACCTTTCCGATTGGTCTAGGGACTGGTATGGTCCGTGCCGTGGTAATTTTACTTTGAAGGGGTCTAACAATACTGTGTTGGAATTTTTATCATTAATACCACCCAAGAGGGCCACGCCACGTACTATGGAATTTCGTCTTCAAACAAAGCGTACTATTTTAACAGAAATCTTTAATAATGTCTTTTAATCAGTTTATAATGAACTAGTGTTAACTAGGATTTATGGAGATAAGTGAAAACATCAAAAAGGTTATCTTCTTCTTCTTAAGGTGCCTATGCGTTCCGGATGTTGGCGATCAGCATGGCTATCCTAACTTTGCTTGCTGCTATTCTGAATAGTCCGGTTGTCGATGTATTAAACCACTTTCTTAGGTTTTGAAGCCAAGATATTCTTCTTCTCCCTGGTCCTCTCTTTCCAAATACCTTGCCTTGAAGAATGAGTTGTAACAAGCCATATCTCTGTTCATTCCTCATAACATGGCCAAGATATTCTAGTTTGCGCTCTTTGATTGTGTTAATAATCTCGCATTTCCTTGCCTATTCTACGTAGAACCTAAACATTAGTCACACGATCCACCCACGAAATTCTCAAAATGCGCCTGTAACACCACATCTCGAATGCCTCGAGGTTTCTCAAAGAAGCATCGGAAAGTGTCCAGGCCTCTACTCCGTATAATAACGTAGAAAATATATAGCATCTGATGATAGAGATTAAAAAGGTTATAAAAAATCTTATATTTATATTCTATATTTATATACTTTCATCTTTTTTTTTCAAAAATCGTTAAAAATAAAAAAGCTCGACGACGTTACCTCGAAAAACTCATATTCTAATTAAATATTTTTAAATTGTTTGTTTCACATGATCCAGTAACGAGTTATGATGTCCACTGCAAAATCCAATTTTTTTGGAGGTGTCTGTAAGAATTTGTCTTCTTCTTCTTCTTGTGCCACTCCTATCGGAGATTGGAAATCATCAAGGCTACCCTGACTTTGTTTACAGCTGACCTAAAAAGTTCATTAGTGGTGCAGCCAAACCACTCTCTCAAATTCCGCATCCACGACATTCTTCTACGGCCTGGATTCCGTTTTCCTTCTATTTTTCCTTGCATTATATTTTGAAGTAATGCGTATTTATGACCTCTCATCAGGTGACCCAAATACTCGAGTTTTCTTCGTTTTATCGTTAATAAAATTTCTGGGTCTCTTCCTATCCTCCGTATTACTTCAAAATTTGTGATTCTTTCAACCCAACTTATCTTCAGCATTCGACGGTCGCACCACATCTCGAAACTTTCAATTTTTTTTATGTTGTTCTGTTTGAGAGTCCAGGCCTCTACACCGTATAATAGCGTGTTAAATACGTAGCCACTTAGCATTCTTAATCGTAGAGGGATGCTTATATCTCTGTTGCAGAAGAATTTTCTCATCTTTATGAAGGTGGCCCTGGCAATTTCGATACGTCTTTTTATTTCATTGTTTTGGTCTCCAGTTTCGTTTATTAAAGTTCCCAAGTATTTATAACTTGATACTTTTTCAATTTGAATGCCGTTTATACTAATATGTGCTGGTTGTGTCATGATTTTACTGAAGACCATATACTTGGTTTTTTTGATATTAATGTTTATGCCATAATTGTTGCAAGCAATATTTATGTTTGTAAGTAATCGTTGTAATTCTTCTACTGTTCTTGCAACTAGTACAGTGTCGTCTGCGTATCGAATATTATTTACAACCTCTCAATTGATTACGATTCCTTCATTTGCTTGCAAAAGGGCTTCCTGACAGATGCTTTCACTATATACATTAAATAGCAGTGGTGACAAAATGCATCCCTGTCTTACTCCTCTACGTATTTCTATTGCTTTTGATATCTCGTTTTCTATTTTGATGTTAGCTTTCTGATTCCAATATAAGTTGAGAATTATTCGCAGATCTTTATTATCTATGTCTTTTCTTTCAAGAATGTCTCTTAGCCTATCGTGGCGTACTCTGTCAAACGCTTTTTCAAAATCGATAAAACATGCATGTACTTCTTGATTAACGTCTAGGCATCTTTGTGTAAGAACATTCAAACCGAAGAGAGCTTCTCGAGTACCTAGTCCTTTTCTGAACCCCATCTGTGTATTACTAATAGCTGACTTCAACTTTTGATAAATTCGGTTGTGGATGATTTTTAGAAATATCTTTAGTAGATGGCTCATTAAAGATATTGTTCGATGTTCTGAACATTCTTTTGCATTGGATTTCTTTGGCAGTGTAACGAATGTAGACAGCAGCCACTCTTGAGGTATAATACCAGTATTGTATACTGTGTTAAATAAGTGCAATATTATACCTATTGATTCATCATTCAAGAGCTTTAGTAATTCAGTAGTTCCTACTGAATTACTAAGAATTTGTCACCGTTGGCTTATTTTTCCTTGAATTCTTTTTGGATATTCTTTGAATTATTGTACTTAATGTGCTTAATATAATTTAAAAATAAATTAATTGTACCGTAGTTAAAAAAATTACAAAAATGTGCTTGAATTGTTGATTTCAAACTTTAAGAAAACAATACTTATCAAACACCTGACTAAATACATCAGATTTTTAACACGGCCACAACGTCATGACTTTTGTGTGAATAAATTGTGCTTGGTCATTCATCAATGTTGTTGTTATTCATTAAGTTTGTATTGGAGGAAGAGGTAATTTTGATGAAGAGTTCCATTGTTGGTAATGAGTTTGAGAAAAGAGAGCACGACAATGTGGTCTTGAGTATTTAACAAACACCTTGGTAATTTCTCGATTTAAATTCAACAATTTAGGCGGTAAGTAAACTTGCGTTCATAGAAATCCGTCCATTTAAAAATTTGGTCATTTTTGATGTCTCGTATTTCCTAAACCTGTTGGCCGATTTAAGTGATTTTTTAATATGTTATAGCCTTATTCTTGTGTTCAATCAAACTGTGTTTTTTTTTCAAAATTTGCATCACCCTGTGGAATATTCTGGCATGTATAAAATACTGAAATTAAAACACAACTATAGCCTCAGGTTTTTTATTATTCTGTTTTTTTATTCATTTGCTTATGTTGGATAATAAAAAAGTTAGGTACTTTAACAACTAGACATGTTCTGGTTGTATGCAAAGTTTGTTTGCATCACCGCGGAGAAAAAACACAGTTTGATTCATACAACCAGTATGCAATGAAAATTTAAATGTTGAACTACAATATTATTATATTGATATTCTTAAAGAATAAGGCTATACCAAATTAAAAAAATCACTTAAATGGGACGACAGGTTTATGAAATACGAGACATCACAAATGATTAAATTTTTTAAGTGGGCGGATTTCTATGCACGCAAGTTTATTTGTATCAAAGCTTTATAAAATATCTACTCTGCAGTGGCGGCTCGTGGCCTTGGAGACAGGGTCGGCAAGGTTTTTTGTCTCCTCATATAGGTATACCATCAAACTAAAAGGCTTAATTCATCATAGGAGATTTTGTTGTTTTTTGCTTTTTTTTTATTTGATGTACTTGACATTCTCTCTTGTTTCATGGTGTTTCGACAATACGTGTTGATTCTTTTGAGACAAGGTAAATCCCGTTTTTTTTTAGGCAGAAATTGGTGGTAATAAGAAAATTGATAAACAGTTAATCGTAATGAATTGCAGTACTTACTACATAGAATTATACATACATATTGTGCAACTTATCCCACTTTCTGAAAATATTTGGACCAGCATAATTTTTAAGTACCTAACTTGTAATAATAAATATCTTGGAAATTCTTTGGCGAACGTAACTTTTAAATTTTAAATCGTCAAAGAGGTCAAAAATTTGCAAATCTTCAAAATTCGAAAAACGAGTATCTATTTGCATATAATAGTAGGTATCCAAAATTTCAAGATATACTTACTCGTTTTTCTAGAATATGTATCATGTCGTTGTTTTTTTTTTGGGTGGTTCGGAAATATCAAGCGAATCCAAAACGTCACTGCGTATATATTGGAAACTACTATCATTACGAAAATCTCTGAGATTTTGCACCAGCTTTCGTATTCTATTTTTAGAATAAATAATGTCAATTGACTGATTTTGAACAACAAGGAATATCTTGGGCAAACTCTGTCTTAAAAATATTTAAAAAAATATTGAAAGAGTCATTAGTAGGTATTTAATAAAGATCTCAAACCGATTGCTTCACGGATCGAGGTATCGCCACTTTCAAAATCATCGCCTTCGATAATAAAATCAAAAACTTCCAAAAGCTGTTCACGAAAATCTGCTACAGATACTAAAACTATAAGAGATAATCTGCTTAGATAAAACTAACCGAGATTTAAAATTTCATCGCCTCTGACAAACTGTTCGCTTTTTTTTTCGAAACAAATTTGTTCTAAAGCAGTAATCCGTTTAGGTGAGCTAAACTGGCAAGAAAAGTCGATATTCTTTATTTTTTTACACGTATCATGTAAAACTAAATTCATTATATGCGCATAATAGTGAGTAAATAAAGCTTGTGATGCAATAGTTTTAACTTTTGCCTGGAGACTATTCAATTCACCACTCATCACAGCAACGCCGTCATAAGATTGCCCCAGTTTGCCCTACCAATTTATTTTTGGTATAAAAAAAATTTGAATCTGTTCTTTAAAACACCAAAAATATATTCTGCCTTATTGCTTTTACTCACATCTCTAAAACCTAAAAACCTCTCATAAATATTACCACGTAACGCGTATCGAACAAAATAATTGATAATTATGAATGACATGATAATCAGAAGTTTCATCTACTTTCAGTGAAAAGCAAATGGTTTTCTAAATCTCAGATTCAACAACGTTATTCAAAATTTAACTATTTGATTATATGTATTATGTAGTTCATTCTGTATTACGAATACACTTCGAATCAGAAAGTAAATAGGTATTTCTAAAACAATTTTATTAATTCTCTATAATTACTTTGATTTTTAACAAATGCTTCGATCCATCATGTCCACTAAATGATAATTCCTGACAACTTAAAAAAATTACAATATCAATTAAACGACGTAAAACGGCGTGATTATTTTTGACAATTTCTCCGATGCATGCTTCCAAATGAAACACCGACCGGCAGACCTAAATGTGCCGTACTTGGCGCGTAACCTGCCATGCCGTATCTTCTATTACCCCCGGAGAAAAGTAATGTTCGCTTCTCGCTTGCTCATCGACTTGTTACGTCGTCGTTGAGTTTTACGTGTAAATTGTCAAGCTACGGATGTTAGGGACGGCTAGCCGAAAAGTCAGATAAATGGCTCGGATCATTGATTTTTTGAGAAGTCTGTTATGCGCAGGGATCACTTAACGCTCGGATTGATCAAATTCTTTTAAAAACCATGAATAAAATTTAGTCTGTATTATCTGATAGATTTTTTTTTTATTTCAGAGATACAAATATTTAAAAAATCTATATCTATAAATGTTTGGGTCGGCACTGCCGACCCTGCCGACCCTGACCGGCCGCCACTGCTACTCTGTTTTATTAGGGGTTTTTAATAATTGTACCATAGCTTAAAAAAACACAAATATGTTCTTGAAATGTTAATTTCAAACCATACCCCCTTAATATTTCTATATATCATCGCCCATTGATATTGAAAATATTATTGATAAATCTTTTGTTAATGCGAGAAGAACATAAATTTTAAATACCCATTACCCCCCCTAGTAGTGACATCCTTGGCAAGTCTCGATCATCTCGCAGGTGCAAAAATGTAGCTCTCAACCATATCTAATTGAAAATACCAGCTCGAAAAGTTTTTGGGTCATTCTTGTTACCTATTAAGTAAGTAAGTACATCATCGCTACTTAACATTACCTTCTACATACATTAAGAATTATAAAGAGAGAGGTGCAGTATTATTGCAATTGCAGTTATTATGCAATACTTTCGGTTATAAAGAAAATGATCTGTCAGGTGTATTGCGTTACATATTTATAGTCAGTGTTCAGTAACGTTTTCTTTTTTTTTCTTTGTTTTTGTAAAGGTTTCTCCCATTAAAAATATACTTAATAAACGGTATTATACGGTATGCGGCAAAAAACAGTACATACTGAAATTCGCATGTCTCAAATTTGGGACATCTTGGATATTAGTGCACCCTATGTAACGCACAGCTGAATCTTATGTTTGTGCGTGACAGTGTTGCCATGCCGTTTCTTTCATAATTTCAATCAATGTTAAATGTACCTACAAGAATAATAGAATAAGAACGTTTACTTCTCCGTCATTATACCAGGTAGAATGACAAATGAGGTGTCAAATGAAAGCTTATAATCCAAGGGTAGTACTAAAGGTGAAAAATTAGACCTAGCTTGTCTGTCCCTCAAATAATAAGCGTTATATTGGGGATTTCTAATGTCGACATTAAAAGTTACACTATTTTTTTCTATAAAACATTTTGATCTAAAACTTACCAGAAAACTTCTTTGTACTCTCTACTTTCAAATAAACGTGATTAAGAAGCTAAATTTTAAACTTCGTCACATAACTTTTGCGATTAAACTTTGCAATGCACAAATCCGCACCTTTTTCTTTGAAAAATTCATAAACTTTATCATGATAAGAATAAAAACTTGAAGCAGGTACCTTTGTCTTCAGAAATGTTAGAGCTATATACTGTAAAAATTTCAGAAAATAATATTAAAATGGAACAGAGTTGTAACGAGGTAAACGCAAAAAACGTGATTTCACTTTTTTTTTATTTTTAGGTTAAAATTGCGATTTTGACAATGTTCCCCCACATAAAATTCAGTATCTCGAAAACTAAGCGCTTTTTTGAGGGTGTCCCGCTCGTGTATAATATCACAAAAAATTGTAACGTGATAGTATGAAAAAATAGAGGATACGTCAACGGTGTTACAAGTGATGGTCGGATCCAATGCCAAAATATACACAGACATATTAGGGTGCACTAATAACCAAGATGTCCCAAATTTGTATGTGTCAGGCGCCGAAACGTACTGAGTGGTTTCCGAAAGTCGTTATAACGTATCATAACGTATGTGAATGTCGTGATAATAGACAGTTTTTAAGCCTCTTATTTCAGCAACGTTAAACGTTATACGCTATTCTGCTCATGCGCATTAACTGAAAAATGACGTATTACTTTATTAGCGGATAAGGTATCCCCTTATTTACACTAGGTTCGCTTTCAAGATGCAGTAGAAATAAACAAACCAAGACACGTTAAATGCTACTAGGAGTACTCCTGAATCCTAATTTACAATGTATAAATTTTGGAAATCATGATTTGGGATTTACAATGTATATATATATACATTGTAAATTATGATTCGGTTGTGCTCCTAGTGGCATTTAACGTGTCTTGGTTTGTTTATTTCTACTGCATCTTGAAAGCGAACCTAGTGTAGGTAGAAATAAGGTTAACGATATTAAGGGATTACGTATTTGTAAGATTGCCAAATGTCATATATCTAAATCATAAAAAACGAAAAAAAGGTCATACGAGCTGAACCAAAGACAAGTAAAATAAAAAATATAGTAACGATGTATAAAAGTGTAATCAAAATTTGTTTTTCTTAAAAACTATCAGGTAATAAACATATAATATAATTAAATATAATCTGCTTGGCAACCCTGGTAGAACAATTCTAAATTACACCATTTCTTGAGAAATCTGACACTTGACTGAATTATCTTGTTAAATTTAGGATAGATGTTTTGTGTTCCTAAATTAGTAAATTGTCTTTGGTGAACGTCTTAATACATTTTCTTCCATTATGGCTAAAAATTCAATAAAATAGGTTATAGCCGTTTTATAGGTTACGTTTGCCAAATTTCAATTAACGTTAACCTGTGTGTGTGTGTGTATTTTCTGAAAGGATTCAAAAACTATTTTAAGTAAACACGTTATCCTTTATTTATTGCTCAATGCGCATGACAAGTATAACGTTTTAACGTTTAACGTTTTAACGTATAACGTTTAACGTATAACGTTTAACGTACGTCAAAAAGTAGAGGGTCTAAAAACTCTCTAATAGAGAGTTTTAAAGCCCCTTATTTCAGTAATGTTACATAAACGTTATACGTTATTCTGCTCATGCGCATTAACAGAAAAATAACCTATTACTTTATTAGCGAATAAGGTATCCCTTTATTTAGGTAGAAATAAGGTTAACGTTATTAAGGGATTACGTATTTGTAAGATTGCCAAATGCCATACATCTAAATCATAAAAAACGAAAAAAAAGTCATAATATGAGCTGAGCCAAGGACAACTAGAATAAAAAATATAGTAATGATGCAGTAATGAGTAATGATGTATAAAATTGTAATAAAAATTTGTTTTTCTTTAAAACTATCACTTAATAAACATATAACATAATCCGCTTGGCAACCCTGCTGACACTTGACTGAATTGTCTTGTTAAATTTGGTATGGATATTTTGTGTTCTTAAAGTAGTAAATTGTCTTTGGTGAACGTCTTAATACATTTACAATATTTTCTTCCATTACGGCAAATAATTCAATAAAATAGGTTATAGCACACAACTGCCGTTTTATAGGTTACGTTTGCCAAATGTCAATTAAAGTTAATCTGTGTGCGTAGTTTCTGAAAGGATTCAAAAACTATTTTAAGTAAACACGTTATCCCTTATTTACTATTCAATGCGCATGCCAAGTATAACGTTTTATGTTTAACGTACGTCAAAAAGTAGAAGGTCTAAAAACTCTCTATTGTTAGGTGGTTCACAATGGTTCTCAGTTTTGCAGAAAAAATTTTTATGGAGGAGTAGGTACTATTTTCGGTCATACGGAAAAGGTCATGATAATGGTCCAAGCCTAAAATCAACAATGGTTTCAGCAGGACGGGATAACCTGTCACACTGCCAGGGAGTCTCTTCGAATACTGCGCGATCATTTTGGGAGTTGCTACTCACCAGAACTAACGTCACCAGATGCGTACATATGGAGACTGCTGAAGGAGTCAGACAGATCCACCGTTTGCCATTTCGAAATTGCCGACTAGAAGTATAGTTATTTATGAAACAGTTCATGAAATATGCTTCGATTAAACATACAGGCAAGATATCAACAAAAGTAGAAAAACTATTAAAAAAAGGAATACCACCACCAGCTTTCAGAACAAATATCAACTTAGCAAATATATAAGAAACAAAGAGAGCCCAAAGAAAAACAATTACAAACTTACATCTAGTGAGTGTACAAAACTTACGTCGGTAAAACTGTCAGAATCTTTAACAAACGTATAGCAGAACACAACAGGGCATTCAATAATAGAAAGACAGATTGTATGTACGCACTTCATCTTCTGGATCATAATCATTCTTACCAGTTTCAAATTCTCTATATTCAAAATAAAGGCCTTAAGCTATACTTAAGCTATATCTATTGGAATATATGGAAATTAAAGGTATACACTGTGGGCCGAAATAAAGGAGTACATTATTTAGTTGAAAATAACTTTTTGGTTTTTTGAGAGATTTAATTTCTTTTTGCAGGGATAATAGCCTAATATGTCCTCAATATGACTGCAAATTTAGAAGCAAAAATAGCGTACAGGGTCGGACTTATTAAAAAATTTATGTAACGGTGCATTTGAGCTCGTTGCAAATGAAAACTGTCTTAGCTAAAATTGAACTGATTTGCTCTTTTGGTAGGTTAACAATCCAGAACATTTCAGTAAAGAGCAAATTTTTCAAAATTACCGGATTAGCAAAATACATTTTTTTTATTAAATTAGGAAAATATAGCATTTTAACAAAAAGCACATTTATGAAAACAGTATAATAATTTTAAACCTTAGACTAAAATATTATGAATGTGGCCACCATTATTGTTTACCACTTCTTGAAGTCGTCTGCGCCATAAATTGATAGCCCCATTTATTACATCCTGTCCAAAATTGTTCCAAACAAACTGCATTCTTTCTTGGAGCTGTTCGATGGTTTCAAATTCTTGTCTATCATATAAATTTTGTTCGAACATTATCCAAACGAATTGTCAACTGGATTTAATTCTGGGCTGTTAGGTGGCCACAAATCTGGCTCAATATAGTCCGGGCATACTGCATTCTTTCTTAGAGTTGTCCGATGGTTTCAAATTCTTGTCCGTCATATAAATTTTGTTCGAAAATTTCGAAAATTTTGTAGGTGGCCACAAATCTGGCTCAATATAGTCCGGGCAAACTGCATTATTTCTTAGAGTTGTTCGATTGTTTCAAATTCTTGTCCGTCATATAAATTTTGTTCGAAAATTTCCCAAACTGCATTCTTTCTTAGAGTTGTTCGATGGTTTCAAATTCTTGTCCGTCATATAAATTTTGTTCGAAAATTTCCCAAACGAATTGTCAACTGGATTTAATTCTGGGCTGTTAGGTTGCCACAAATCTGGCTCGATATAGTCCGGGCAAACTGCATTATTTCTTAGAGTTGTTCGATTGTTTCAAATTCTTGTCCGTCATATAAATTTTGTTCGAAAATTTCCCAAACTGCATTCTTTCTTAGAGTTTTTCGATGGTTTCAAATTCTTGTCCGTCATATAAATTTTGTTCGAAAATTTCCCAAACGAATTGTCAACTGGATTTAATTCTGGGCTGTTAGGTGGCCACAAATCTGGCTCAATATAGTCCCGGCAAACTGCATTATTTCTTAGAGTTCGTTGGTCTCAAATTCTTGTCCGTCATATAAATTTTGTTCGAAAATTTCCCAAACGAATTGTCAACTGGATTTAATTCTGGGCTGTTAGGTGGCCACAAATCTGGCTCAATATAGTCCGGGCAAACTGCATTATTTCTTAGATTTCGTTGGTTTCAAATTCTTGTCCGTCATATAAATTTTGTTCGAAACTTTCCCAAACGAATTGTCAACTGGATTTAATTCTGGGCTGTTAGGTGGCCGCAAATTGGTCTCAATATAGTCCGGGCAAACTGCATTATTTCTTAGAGTTCGTTGGTCTCAAATTCTTCTCCGTCATATAAATTTTGTTCGAAAATTTCCCAAACGAATTGTCAACTGGATTTAATTCTGGGCTGTTAGGTGGCCACAAATCTGGCTCAATATAGTCCGGGCAAACTGCATTATTTCTTAGAGTTCGTTGGTCTCAAATTCTTGTCCGTCATATAAATTTTGTTCGAAAATTTCCCAAACGAATTGTCAACTGGATTTAATTCTGGGCTGTTAGGTGGCCACAAATCTGGCTCAATATAGTCCGGGCAAACTGCATTATTTCTTAAAGTTCGTTGGTCTCAAATTCTTGTCCGTCATATAAATTTTGTTCGAAAATTTCCCAAACGAATTGTCAACTGGATTTAATTCTGGGCTGTTAGGTGGC
Organism: Diabrotica virgifera virgifera; assembly: GCF_917563875.1. Classification (NCBI taxonomy): domain Eukaryota; kingdom Metazoa; phylum Arthropoda; class Insecta; order Coleoptera; family Chrysomelidae; genus Diabrotica; species Diabrotica virgifera. The sequence continues at coordinate 1,110,729 of NC_065445.1, read as the reverse complement.
CACAAATCTGGCTCAATATAATCCGAGCAAACTGCATTATTTCTTAGAGTTCGTTGGTCTCAAATTCTTGTCCGTCATATAAATTTTGTTCGAAAATTTCCCAAACGAATTGTCAACTGGATTTAATTCTGGGCTGTTAGGTGGCCGCAAATCTGTCTCAATATAGTCCGGGCAAACTGCATTATTTCTTAGAGTTCGTTGGTCTCAAATTCTTCTCCGTCATATAAATTTTGTTCGAAAATTTCCCAAACGAATTGTCAACTGGATTTAATTCTGGGCTGTTAGGTGGCCACAAATCTGGCTCAATATAGTCCGGGCAAACTGCATTCTTTCTTAGAGTTGTTCGATGGTTTCAAATTCTTGTCCGTCATATAAATTTTGTTCGAAAATTTCCCAAACGAATTGTCAACTGGATTTAATTCTGGGTTGTTGGGTGGCCGCAAATCTGTCTCGATATAGTCCGGGCAAACTGCATTATTTCTTAGAGTTCGTTGGTCTCAAATTCTTCTCCGTCATATAAATTTCGTTCGAAAATTTCCCAAACGAATTGTCAACTGGATTTAATTCTGGGCTGTTAGGTGGCCACAAATCTGGCTCAATATAGTCCGGGCAAACTGCATTATTTCTTAGAGTTCGTTGGTCTCAAATTCTTCTCCGTCATATAAATTTTGTTCGAAAATTTCCCAAACGAATTGTCAACTGGATTTAATTCTGGGTTGTTAGGTTGCCACAAATCTGGCTCAATATAGTCCGGGCAAACTGCATTCTTTCTTAGAGTTGTTCGATGGTTTCAAATTCTTGTCCGTCATATAAATTTTGTTCGAAAATTTCCCAAACGAATTGTCAACTGGATTTAATTCTGGGTTGTTAGGTTGCCACAAATCTGGCTCAATATAGTCCGGGCAAACTGCATTCTTTCTTAGAGTTGTTCGATGGTTTCAAATTCTTGTCCGTCATATAAATTTTGTTCGAAAATTTCCCAAACGAATTGTCAACTGGATTTAATTCTGGGCTGTTAGGTGGCCACAAATCTGGCTCAATATAGTCCGGGCAAACTGCATTATTTCTTAGAGTTCGTTGGTCTCAAATTCTTCTCCGTCATATAAATTTTGTTCGAAAATTTCCCAAACGAATTGTCAACTGGATTTAATTCTGGGCTGTTAGGTGGCCGCAAATCTGTCTCAATATAGTCCGGGCAAACTGCATTATTTCTTAGAGTTCGTTGGTCTCAAATTCTTCTCCGTCATATAAATTTTGTTCGAAAATTTCCCAAACGAATTGTCAACTGGATTTAATTCTGGGCTGTTAGGTGGCCACAAATCTGGCTCAATATAGTCCGGGCAAACTGCATTATTTCTTAGAGTTCGTTGGTCTCAAATTCTTCTCCGTCATATAAATTTTGTTCGAAAATTTCCCAAACGAATTGTCAACTGGATTTAATTCTGGGCTGTTAGGTGGCCACAAATCTGGCTCAATGTAGTCCGGGCAAACTGCATTATTTCTTAGAGTTCGTTGGTCTCAAATTCTTGTCCGTCATATAAATTTTGTTCGAAAATTTCCCAAACGAATTGTCAACTGGATTTAATTCTGGGTTGTTAGGTTGCCACAAATCTGGCTCAATATAGTCCGGGCAAACTGCATTCTTTCTTAGAGTTGTTCGATGGTTTCAAATTCTTGTCCGTCATATAAATTTTGTTCGAAAATTTCCCAAACGAATTGTCAACTGGATTTAATTCTGGGCTGTTAGGTGGCCACAAATCTGGCTCAATATAGTCCGGGCAAACTGCATTATTTCTTAGAGTTCGTTGGTCTCAAATTCTTGTCCGTCATATAAATTTTGTTCGAAAATTTCCCAAACGAATTGTCAACTGGATTTAATTCTGGGCTGTTAGGTGGCCACAAATCTGGCTCAATATAGTCCGGGCAAACTGCATTATTTCTTAGATTTCGTTGGTTTCAAATTCTTGTCCGTCATATAAATTTTGTTCGAAAATTTCCCAAACTGCATTCTTTCTTAGAGTTTTTCGATGGTTTCAAATTCTTGTCCGTCATATAAATTTTGTTCGAAAATTTCCCAAACGAATTGTCAACTGGATTTAATTCTGGGCTGTTAGGTGGCCACAAATCTGGCTCAATATAGTCCCGGCAAACTGCATTATTTCTTAGAGTTCGTTGGTCTCAAATTCTTGTCCGTCATATAAATTTTGTTCGAAAATTTCCCAAACGAATTGTCAACTGGATTTAATTCTGGGCTGTTAGGTGGCCACAAATCTGGCTCAATATAGTCCGGGCAAACTGCATTATTTCTTAGATTTCGTTGGTTTCAAATTCTTGTCCGTCATATAAATTTTGTTCGAAACTTTCCCAAACGAATTGTCAACTGGATTTAATTCTGGGCTGTTAGGTGGCCGCAAATTGGTCTCAATATAGTCCGGGCAAACTGCATTATTTCTTAGAGTTCGTTGGTCTCAAATTCTTCTCCGTCATATAAATTTTGTTCGAAAATTTCCCAAACGAATTGTCAACTGGATTTAATTCTGGGCTGTTAGGTGGCCACAAATCTGGCTCAATATAGTCCGGGCAAACTGCATTATTTCTTAGAGTTCGTTGGTCTCAAATTCTTGTCCGTCATATAAATTTTGTTCGAAAATTTCCCAAACGAATTGTCAACTGGATTTAATTCTGGGCTGTTAGGTGGCCACAAATCTGGCTCAATATAGTCCGGGCAAACTGCATTATTTCTTAAAGTTCGTTGGTCTCAAATTCTTGTCCGTCATATAAATTTTGTTCGAAAATTTCCCAAACGAATTGTCAACTGGATTTAATTCTGGGCTGTTAGGTGGCCACAAATCTGGCTCAATATAATCCGAGCAAACTGCATTATTTCTTAGAGTTCGTTGGTCTCAAATTCTTGTCCGTCATATAAATTTTGTTCGAAAATTTCCCAAACGAATTGTCAACTGGATTTAATTCTGGGCTGTTAGGTGGCCGCAAATCTGTCTCAATATAGTCCGGGCAAACTGCATTATTTCTTAGAGTTCGTTGGTCTCAAATTCTTCTCCGTCATATAAATTTTGTTCGAAAATTTCCCAAACGAATTGTCAACTGGATTTAATTCTGGGCTGTTAGGTGGCCACAAATCTGGCTCAATATAGTCCGGGCAAACTGCATTCTTTCTTAGAGTTGTTCGATGGTTTCAAATTCTTGTCCGTCATATAAATTTTGTTCGAAAATTTCCCAAACGAATTGTCAACTGGATTTAATTCTGGGTTGTTGGGTGGCCGCAAATCTGTCTCGATATAGTCCGGGCAAACTGCATTATTTCTTAGAGTTCGTTGGTCTCAAATTCTTCTCCGTCATATAAATTTCGTTCGAAAATTTCCCAAACGAATTGTCAACTGGATTTAATTCTGGGCTGTTAGGTGGCCACAAATCTGGCTCAATATAGTCCGGGCAAACTGCATTATTTCTTAGAGTTCGTTGGTCTCAAATTCTTCTCCGTCATATAAATTTTGTTCGAAAATTTCCCAAACGAATTGTCAACTGGATTTAATTCTGGGTTGTTAGGTTGCCACAAATCTGGCTCAATATAGTCCGGGCAAACTGCATTCTTTCTTAGAGTTGTTCGATGGTTTCAAATTCTTGTCCGTCATATAAATTTTGTTCGAAAATTTCCCAAACGAATTGTCAACTGGATTTAATTCTGGGTTGTTAGGTTGCCACAAATCTGGCTCAATATAGTCCGGGCAAACTGCATTCTTTCTTAGAGTTGTTCGATGGTTTCAAATTCTTGTCCGTCATATAAATTTTGTTCGAAAATTTCCCAAACGAATTGTCAACTGGATTTAATTCTGGGCTGTTAGGTGGCCACAAATCTGGCTCAATATAGTCCGGGCAAACTGCATTATTTCTTAGAGTTCGTTGGTCTCAAATTCTTCTCCGTCATATAAATTTTGTTCGAAAATTTCCCAAACGAATTGTCAACTGGATTTAATTCTGGGCTGTTAGGTGGCCGCAAATCTGTCTCAATATAGTCCGGGCAAACTGCATTATTTCTTAGAGTTCGTTGGTCTCAAATTCTTCTCCGTCATATAAATTTTGTTCGAAAATTTCCCAAACGAATTGTCAACTGGATTTAATTCTGGGCTGTTAGGTGGCCACAAATCTGGCTCAATATAGTCCGGGCAAACTGCATTATTTCTTAGAGTTCGTTGGTCTCAAATTCTTCTCCGTCATATAAATTTTGTTCGAAAATTTCCCAAACGAATTGTCAACTGGATTTAATTCTGGGCTGTTAGGTGGCCACAAATCTGGCTCAATGTAGTCCGGGCAAACTGCATTATTTCTTAGAGTTCGTTGGTCTCAAATTCTTGTCCGTCATATAAATTTTGTTCGAAAATTTCCCAAACGAATTGTCAACTGGATTTAATTCTGGGTTGTTAGGTTGCCACAAATCTGGCTCAATATAGTCCGGGCAAACTGCATTCTTTCTTAGAGTTGTTCGATGGTTTCAAATTCTTGTCCGTCATATAAATTTTGTTCGAAAATTTCCCAAACGAATTGTCAACTGGATTTAATTCTGGGCTGTTAGGTGGCCACAAATCTGGCTCAATATAGTCCGGGCAAACTGCATTATTTCTTAGAGTTCGTTGGTCTCAAATTCTTCCCCGTCATATAAATTTTGTTCGCAAAATTTCCCAAACGAATTGTCAACTGGATTTAATTCTGGGCTGTTAGGTGGCCGCAAATCTGTCTCAATATAGTCCGGGCAAACTGCATTATTTCTTAGAGTTCGTTGGTCTCAAATTCTTCTCCGTCATATAAATTTTGTTCGAAAATTTCCCAAACGAATTGTCAACTGGATTTAATTCTGGGCTGTTAGGGGGCCGCAAATTTGTCTCAATATAGTCCGGGCAAACTGCATTATTTCTTAGAGTTCGTTGGTCTCAAATTCTTCCCCGTCATATAAATTTTGTTCGCAATGGATTTAATTCTGGGTTGTTAGGTTGCCACAAATCTGGCTCAATATAGTCCGGGCAAACTGCATTATTTCTTAGAGTTCGTTGGTCTCAAATTCTTCTCCGTCATATAAATTTTGTTCGAAAATTTCCCAAACGAATTGTCAACTGGATTTAATTCTGGGCTGTTAGGTGGCCACAAATCTGGCTCAATATAGTCCGGGCAAACTGCATTATTTCTTAGAGTTCGTTGGTCTCAAATTCTTCTCCGTCATATAAATTTTGTTCGAAAATTTCCCAAACGAATTGTCAACTGGATTTAATTCTGGGCTGTTAGGTGGCCACAAATCTGGCTCAATGTAGTCCGGGCAAACTGCATTATTTCTTAGAGTTGTTCGATGGTTTCAAATTCTTGTCCGTCATATAAATTTTGTTCGAAAATTTCCCAAACGAATTGTCAACTGGATTTAATTCTGGGCTGTTAGGTGGCCACAAATCTGGCTCAATATAGTCCGGGCAAACTGCATTATTTCTTAGAGTTCGTTGGTCTCAAATTCTTCTCCGTCATATAAATTTTGTTCGAAAATTTCCCAAACGAATTGTCAACTGGATTTAATTCTGGGCTGTTAGGTGGCCGCAAATCTGTCTCAATATAGTCCGGGCAAACTGCATTATTTCTTAGAGTTCGTTGGTCTCAAATTCTTCTCCGTCATATAAATTTTGTTCGAAAATTTCCCAAACGAATTGTCAACTGGATTTAATTCTGGGCTGTTAGGTGGCCACAAATCTGGCTCAATATAGTCCGGGCAAACTGCATTATTTCTTAGAGTTCGTTGGTCTCAAATTCTTCTCCGTCATATAAATTTTGTTCGAAAATTTCCCAAACGAATTGTCAACTGGATTTAATTCTGGGCTGTTAGGTGGCCACAAATCTGGCTCAATGTAGTCCGGGCAAACTGCATTATTTCTTAGAGTTCGTTGGTCTCAAATTCTTGTCCGTCATATAAATTTTGTTCGAAAATTTCCCAAACGAATTGTCAACTGGATTTAATTCTGGGTTGTTAGGTTGCCACAAATCTGGCTCAATATAGTCCGGGCAAACTGCATTCTTTCTTAGAGTTGTTCGATGGTTTCAAATTCTTGTCCGTCATATAAATTTTGTTCGAAAATTTCCCAAACGAATTGTCAACTGGATTTAATTCTGGGCTGTTAGGTGGCCACAAATCTGGCTCAATATAGTCCGGGCAAACTGCATTATTTCTTAGAGTTCGTTGGTCTCAAATTCTTCCCCGTCATATAAATTTTGTTCGAAAATTTCCCAAACGAATTGTCAACTGGATTTAATTCTGGGCTGTTAGGTGGCCACAAATCTGGCTCAATATAGTCCGGGCAAACTGCATTATTTCTTAGAGTTCGTTGGTCTCAAATTCTTCCCCGTCATATAAATTTTGTTCGAAAATTTCCCAAACGAATTGTCAACTGGATTTAATTCTGGGCTGTTAGGTGGCCGCAAATCTGTCTCAATATAGTCCGGGCAAACTGCATTATTTCTTAGAGTTCGTTGGTCTCAAATTCTTCTCCGTCATATAAATTTTGTTCGAAAATTTCCCAAACGAATTGTCAACTGGATTTAATTCTGGGCTGTTAGGTGGCCACAAATCTGGCTCAATATAGTCCGGGCAAACTGCATTATTTCTTAGAGTTCGTTGGTCTCAAATTCTTCTCCGTCATATAAATTTTGTTCGAAAATTTCCCAAACGAATTGTCAACTGGATTTAATTCTGGGCTGTTAGGTGGCCACAAATCTGGCTCAATATAGTCCGGGCAAACTGCATTATTTCTTAGAGTTCGTTGGTCTCAAATTCTTGTCCGTCATATAAATTTTGTTCGAAAATTTCCCAAACGAATTGTCAACTGGATTTAATTCTGGGCTGTTAGGTGGCCACAAATCTGGCTCAATATAGTCCGAGCAAACTGCATTCTTTCTTAGAGTGGTTCGATGGTTTCAAATTCTTGTCCGTCATATAAATTTTGTTCGAAAATTTCCCAAACGAATTGTCAGCTGGATTTAATTCTGGGCTGTTAGGTGGCCGCAAATCTGTCTCAATATAGTCCGGGCAAACTGCATTATTTCTTAGAGTTCGTTGGCCTCAAATTCTTCTCCGTCATATAAATTTTGTTCGAAAATTTCCCAAACTAATTGTCAACTGGATTTAATTCTGGGCTGTTAGGTGGCCAAAAATCTGGCTCAATATAGTTCGGGCAAACTGCATTATTTCTTAGAGTTGGTTGGTCTCAAATTCTTGTCCGTCATATAAATTTTGTTCGAAAATTTCCCAAACGAATTGTCAACTGGATTTAAGTCTGGGCTGTTAGGTGGCCACAAATCTGGCTCAATATAGTCCGGGCAAACTGCATTATTTCTTAGAGTTCGTTGGTCTCAAATTCTTGTCCGTCTATAAATTTTGTTCGAAAATTTCCCAAACGAATTGTCAACTGGATTTAATTCTGGGCTGTTAGGTGGCCACAAATCTGGCTCAATATATTCCGGGCAAACTGCATTATTTCTTAGAGTTCGTTGGTCTCAAATTCTTCTCCGTCATATAAATTTTGTTCGAAAATTTCCCAAACGAATTGTCAACTGGATTTAATTCTGGGCTGTTAGGTGGCCACAAATCTGGCTCAATATAGTCCGGGCAAACTGCACTATTTCTTAGATTTCGTTGGTTTCAAATTCTTGTCCGTCATATAAATTTTGTTCGAAAATTTCCCAAACGAATTGTCAACTGGATTTAATTCTGGGCTGTTAGGTGGCCGCAAATCTGTCTCAATATAGTCCGGGCAAACTGCATTATTTCTTAGAGTTCGTTGGTCTCAAATTCTTCTCCGTCATATAAATTTTGTTCGAAAATTTCCCAAACGAATTGTCAACTGGATTTAATTCTGGGCTGTTAGGTGGCCACAAATCTGGCTCAATATAGTCCGGGCAAACTGCATTCTTTCTTAGAGTTGTTCGATGGTTTCAAATTCTTGTCCGTCATATAAATTTTGTTCGAAAATTTCCCAAACGAATTGTCAACTGGATTTAATTCTGGGTTGTTGGGTGGCCGCAAATCTGTCTCGATATAGTCCGGGCAAACTGCATTATTTCTTAGAGTTCGTTGGTCTCAAATTCTTCTCCGTCATATAAATTTTGTTCGAAAATTTCCCAAACGAATTGTCAACTGGATTTAATTCTGGGCTGTTAGGTGGCCACAAATCTGGCTCAATATAGTCCGGGCAAACTGCATTATTTCTTAGAGTTCGTTGGTCTCAAATTCTTCTCCGTCATATAAATTTTGTTCGAAAATTTCCCAAACGAATTGTCAACTGGATTTAATTCTGGGCTGTTAGGTGGCCACAAATCTGGCTCAATATAGTCCGGGCAAACTGCATTATTTCTTAGAGTTCGTTGGTCTCAAATTCTTCCCCGTCATATAAATTTTGTTCGAAAATTTCCCAAACGAATTGTCAACTGGATTTAATTCTGGGCTGTTAGGTGGCCGCAAATCTGTCTCAATATAGTCCGGGCAAACTGCATTATTTCTTAGAGTTCGTTGGTCTCAAATTCTTCTCCGTCATATAAATTTTGTTCGAAAATTTCCCAAACGAATTGTCAACTGGATTTAATTCTGGGCTGTTAGGTGGCCACAAATCTGGCTCAATATAGTCCGGGCAAACTGCATTATTTCTTAGAGTTCGTTGGTCTCAAATTCTTCCCCGTCATATAAATTTTGTTCGAAAATTTCCCAAACGAATTGTCAACTGGATTTAATTCTGGGCTGTTAGGTGGCCGCAAATCTGTCTCAATATAGTCCGGGCAAACTGCATTATTTCTTAGAGTTCGTTGGTCTCAAATTCTTCTCCGTCATATAAATTTTGTTCGAAAATTTCCCAAACGAATTGTCAACTGGATTTAATTCTGGGCTGTTAGGTGGCCGCAAATCTGTCTCAATATAGTCCGGGCAAACTGCATTATTTCTTAGAGTTCGTTGGTCTCAAATTCTTCTCCGTCATATAAATTTTGTTCGAAAATTTCCCAAACGAATTGTCAACTGGATTTAATTCTGGGCTGTTAGGTGGCCGCAAATCTGTCTCAATATAGTCCGGGCAAACTGCATTATTTCTTAGAGTTCGTTGGTCTCAAATTCTTGTCCGTCATATAAGTTTTGTTCGAAAATTTCCCAAACGAATTGTCAACTGGATTTAATTCTGGGCTGTTAGGTGGCCACAAATCTGGCTCAATATAGTCCGGGCAAACTGCATTCTTTCTTAGAGTTGTTCGATGGTTTCAAATTCTTGTCCGTCATATAAATTTTGTTCGAAAATTTCCCAAACGAATTGTCAACTGGATTTAATTCTGGGCTGTTAGGTGGCACAAATCTGGCTCAATATAGTCCGGGCAAACTGCATTATTTCTTAGAGTTCGTTGGTCTCAAATTCTTCTCCGTCATATAAATTTTGTTCGAAAATTTCCCAAACGAATTGTCAACTGGATTTAATTCTGGGCTGTTAGGTGGCCACAAATCTGGCTCAATAGAGTCCGGGCAAACTGCATTATTTCTTAGATTTCGTTGGTTTCAAATTCTTGTCCGTCATATAAATTTTGTTCGAAACTTTCCCAAACGAAGTGTCAACTGGATTTAATTCTGGGCTGTTAGGTGGCCGCAAATCTGTCTCAATATAGTCCGGGCAAACTGCATTATTTCTTAGAGTTCGTTGGTCTCAAATTCTTCTCCGTCATATAAATTTTGTTCGAAAATTTCCCAAACGAATTGTCAACTGGATTTAATTCTGGGCTGTTAGGTGGCACAAATCTGGCTCAATATAGTCCGGGCAAACTGCATTATTTCTTAGAGTTCGTTGGTCTCAAATTCTTCTCCGTCATATAAATTTTGTTCGAAAATTTCCCAAACGAATTGTCAACTGGATTTAATTCTGGGCTGTTAGGTGGCCACAAATCTGGCTCAATATAGTCCGGGCAAACTGCATTCTTTCTTAGAGTTGTTCGATGGTTTCAAATTCTTGTCCGTCATATAAATTTTGTTCGAAAATTTCCCAAACGAATTGTCAACTGGATTTAATTCTGGGCTGTTAGGTGGCCGCAAATCTGTCTCAATATAGTCCGGGCAAACTGCATTATTTCTTAGAGTTCGTTGGTCTCAAATTCTTCTCCGTCATATAAATTTTGTTCGAAAATTTCCCAAACGAATTGTCAACTGGATTTAATTCTGGGCTGTTAGGTGGCCGCAAATCTGTCTCAATATAGTCCGGGCAAACTGCATTATTTCTTAGAGTTCGTTGGTCTCAAATTCTTCTCCGTCATATAAATTTTGTTCGAAAATTTCCCAAACGAATTGTCAACTGGATTTAATTCTGGGCTGTTAGGTGGCCGCAAATCTGTCTCAATATAGTCCGGGCAAACTGCATTATTTCTTAGAGTTCGTTGGTCTCAAATTCTTGTCCGTCATATAAATTTTGTTCGAAAATTTCCCAAACGAATTGTCAACTGGATTTAATTCTGGGCTGTTAGGTGGCCACAAATCTGGCTCAATATAGTCCGGGCAAACTGCATTCTTTCTTAGAGTTGTTCGATGGTTTCAAATTCTTGTCCGTCATATAAATTTTGTTCGAAAATTTCCCAAACGAATTGTCAACTGGATTTAATTCTGGGCTGTTAGGTGGCACAAATCTGGCTCAATATAGTCCGGGCAAACTGCATTATTTCTTAGAGTTCGTTGGTCTCAAATTCTTCTCCGTCATATAAATTTTGTTCGAAAATTTCCCAAACGAATTGTCAACTGGATTTAATTCTGGGCTGTTAGGTGGCCACAACTCTGGCTCAATAGAGTCCGGGCAAACTGCATTATTTCTTAGATTTCGTTGGTTTCAAATTCTTGTCCGTCATATAAATTTTGTTCGAAACTTTCCCAAACGAAGTGTCAACTGGATTTAATTCTGGGCTGTTAGGTGGCCGCAAATCTGTCTCAATATAGTCCGGGCAAACTGCATTATTTCTTAGAGTTCGTTGGTCTCAAATTCTTCTCCGTCATATAAATTTTGTTCGAAAATTTCCCAAACGAATTGTCAACTGGATTTAATTCTGGGCTGTTAGGTGGCACAAATCTGGCTCAATATAGTCCGGGCAAACTGCATTATTTCTTAGAGTTCGTTGGTCTCAAATTCTTCTCCGTCATATAAATTTTGTTCGAAAATTTCCCAAACGAATTGTCAACTGGATTTAATTCTGGGCTGTTAGGTGGCCACAAATCTGGCTCAATATAGTCCGGGCAAACTGCATTCTTTCTTAGAGTTGTTCGATGGTTTCAAATTCTTGTCCGTCATATAAATTTTGTTCGAAAATTTCCCAAACGAATTGTCAACTGGATTTAATTCTGGGCTGTTAGGTGGCCGCAAATCTGTCTCAATATAGTCCGGGCAAACTGCATTATTTCTTAGAGTTCGTTGGTCTCAAATTCTTCTCCGTCATATAAATTTTGTTCGAAAATTTCCCAAACGAATTGTCAACTGGATTTAATTCTGGGCTGTTAGGTGGCCACAAATCTGGCTCAATATAGTCCGGGCAAACTGCATTATTTCTTAGAGTTCGTTGGTCTCAAATTCTTGTCCGTCATATAAATTTTGTTCGAAAATTTCCCAAACGAATTGTCAACTGGATTTAATTCTGGGCTGTTAGGTGGCCACAAATCTGGCTCAATAGAGTCCGGGCAAACTGCATTATTTCTTAGATTTCGTTGGTTTCAAATTCTTGTCCGTCATATAAATTTTGTTCGAAACTTTCCCAAACGAATTGTCAACTGGATTTAATTCTGGGCTGTTAGGTGGCCGCAAATCTGTCTCAGTATAGCCCGGGCAAACTGCATTATTTCTTAGAGTTCGTTGGTCTCAAATTCTTCTCCGTCATATAAATTTTGTTCGAAAATTTCCCAAACGAATTGTCAACTGGATTTAATTCTGGGCTGTTAGGTGGCCACAAATCTGGCTCAATATAGTCCGGGCAAACTGCATTATTTCTTAGAGTTCGTTGGTCTCAAATTCTTGTCCGTCATATAAATTTTGTTCGAAAATTTCCCAAACGAATTGTCAACTGGATTTAATTCTGGGCTGTTAGGTGGCCACAAATCTGGCTCAATATAGTCCGGGCAAACTGCATTCTTTTTTTAGGGTTGTTCGATGCTTTCAAATTCTTGTCCGTCATATAAATTTTGTTCGAAAATTTCCCAAACGAATTGTCAACTGGATTTAATTCAGGGCTGTTAGGTGGCCACAAATCTGGCTCAATATAGTCCGGGCAAACTGCATTATTTCTTAGAGTTCGTTGGTCTCAAATTCTTCTCCGTCATATAAATTTTGTTCGAAAATTTCCCAAACGAATTGTCAACTGGATTTAATTCTGGGCTGTTAGGTGGCCACAAATCTGGCTCAATATAGTCCGGGCAAACTGCATTATTTCTTAGAGTTCGTTGGTCTCAAATTCTTGTCCGTCATATAAATTTTGTTCGAAAATTTCCCATACGAATTGTCAACTGGATTTAATTCTGGGCTGTTAGGTGGCCACAAATCTGGCTCAATATAGTCCGGGCAAACTGCATTCTTTCTTAAAGTTGTTCGTTGGGTTCAAATTCTTGTCCGTCATATAAATTTTGTTCGAAAATTTCCTAAACGAGTTGTCAACTGGATTTAATTCTGGGCAGTTAGGTTGCCACAAATCTGGCTCGATATAGTCCGGGCAAACTGCATTCTTTCTTAGAGTTGTTCGTTGGTTTCAAATTCTTGTCCGTCATATAAATTTTGTTCGAAAATTTCCCAAACGAGTTGTCAACTGGATTTAATTCTGGGCAGTTAGGGTGCCACAAATCTGGCTCGATATAGTCCTGGCAAACTGCATTCTTTCTTAGAGTTGTTCGATTGTTTCAAATTCTTGTCCGTCATATAAATTTTGTTCGAAAATTTCCCAAACTGCATTCTTTCTTAGAGTTTTTCGATGGTTTCAAATTCTTGTCCGTCATATAAATTTTGTTCGAAAATTTCCCAAACGAATTGTCAACTGGATTTAATTCTGGGCTGTTAGGTGGCCACAAATCTGGCTCAATATAGTCCGGGCAAACTGCATTATTTCTTAGAGTTCGTTGGTCTCAAATTCTTGTCCGTCCTATAAATTTTGTTCGAAAATTTCCCAAACGAATTGTCAACTGGATTTAATTCTGGGCTGTTAGGTGGCTACAAATCTGGCTCAATATAGTCCGGGCAAACTGATTGAAATCTGGCTCAATATAGTCTATTTCTTAGATTTCGTTGGTTTCAAATTCTTGTCCGTCATATAAATTTTGTTCGAAACTTTCCCAAACGAATTGTCAACTGGATTTAATTCTGGGCTGTTAGGTTGCCGCAAATCTGGCTCGATATAGTCCTGGCAAACTGCATTCTTTCTTAGAGTTGTTCGATTGTTTCAAATTCTTGTCCGTCATATAAATTTTGTTCGAAAATTTCCCAAACTGCATTCTTTCTTAGAGTTTTTCGATGGTTTCAAATTCTTGTCCGTCATATAAATTTTGTTCGAAAATTTCCCAAACGAATTGTCAACTGGATTTAATTCTGGGCTGTTAGGTGGCCACAAATCTGGCTCAATATAGTCCGGGCAAACTGCATTATTTCTTAGAGTTCGTTGGTCTCAAATTCTTGTCCGTCATATAAATTTTGTTCGAAAATTTCCCAAACGAATTGTCAACTGGATTTAATTCTGGGCTGTTAGGTGGCTACAAATCTGGCTCAATATAGTCCGGGCAAACTGATTGAAATCTGGCTCAATATAGTCTATTTCTTAGATTTCGTTGGTTTCAAATTCTTGTCCGTCATATAAATTTTGTTCGAAACTTTCCCAAACGAATTGTCAACTGGATTTAATTCTGGGCTGTTAGGTGGCCACAAATCTGGCTCAATATAGTCCGGGCAAACTGCATTATTTCTTAGAGTTCGTTGGTCTCAAATTCTTGTCCGTCATATAAATTTTGTTCGAAAATTTCCCAAACGAATTGTCAACTGGATTTAATTCTGGGCTGTTAGGTGGCCACAAATCTGGCTCAATATAGTCCGGGCAAACTGCATTATTTCTTAGAGTTCGTTGGTCTCAAATTCTTGTCCGTCATATAAATTTTGTTCGAAAATTTCCCAAACGAATTGTCAACTGGATTTAATTCTGGGCTGTTAGGTGGCCACATATCTGGCTCAATATAGTCCGGGCAAACTGCATTCTTTCTTAGAGTTGTTCGATGGTTTCAAATTCTTGTCCGTCATACAAATTTTGTTCGAAAATTTCCCAAACGAATTGTCAACTGGATTTAATTCTGGGCTGTTAGGTGGCCACAAATCTGGCTCAATATAGTCCGGTCAAACTGCATTCTTTCTTAGAGTTGTTCGATGGTTTCAAATTCTTGTCCGTCATAAAAATTTTGTTCGAAAATTTCCCAAACGAATTGTCAACTGGATTTAATTCTGGGCTGTTAGGTGGCCACAAATCTGGCTCAATATAGTCCGGGCAAACTGCATTATTTTTTTAGAGTTGTTCGATGCTTTCAAATTCTTGTCCGTCATATAAATTTTGTTCGAAAATTTCCCAAACGAATTGTCAACTGGATTTAATTCAGGGCTGTTAGGTGGCCACAAATCTGGCTCAATATAGTCCGGGCAAACTGCATTATTTCTTAGAGTTCGTTGGTCTCAAATTCTTCTCCGTCATATAAATTTTGTTCGAAAATTTCCCAAACGAATTGTCAACTGGATTTAATTCTGGGCTGTTAGGTGGCCGCAAATCTGTCTCAATATAGTCGGGCAAACTGCATTATTTCTTAGAGTTGTTCGATGGTTTCAAATTCTTGTCCGTCATACAAATTTTGTTCGAAAATTTCCCAAACGAATTGTCAACTGGATTTAATTCTGGGCTGTTAGGTGGCCACAAATCTGGCTCAATATAGTCCGGTCAAACTGCATTCTTTCTTAGAGTTGTTCGATGGTTTCAAATTCTTGTCCGTCATATAAATTTTGTTCGAAAATTTCCCATACGAATTGTCAACTGGATTTAATTCTGGGCTGTTAGGTGGCCACAAATCTGGCTCAATATAGTCCGGGCAAACTGCATTCTTTCTTAGAGTTGTTCGTTGGGTTCAAATTCTTGTCCGTCATATAAATTTTGTTCGAAAATTTCCTAAACGAGTTGTCAACTGGATTTAATTCTGTGCAGTTAGGTTGCCACAAATCTGGCTCGATATAGTCCGGGCAAACTGCATTCTTTCTTAGAGTTGTTCGTTGGTTTCAAATTCTTGTCCGTCATATAAATTTTGTTCGAAAATTTCCCAAACGAGTTGTCAACTGGATTTAATTCTGGGCAGTTAGGGTGCCACAAATCTGGCTCGATATAGTCCTGGCAAACTGCATTCTTTCTTAGAGTTGTTCGATTGTTTCAAATTCTTGTCCGTCATATAAATTTTGTTCGAAAATTTCCCAAACTGCATTCTTTCTTAGAGTTTTTCGATGGTTTCAAATTGTTGTCCGTCATATAAATTTTGTTCGAAACTTTCCCAAACGAATTGTCAACTGGATTTAATTCTGGGCTGTTAGGTTGCCGCAAATCTGTCTCAATGTAGTCCGGGCAAACTGCATTATTTCTTAGAGTTCGTTGGTCTCAAATTCTTCTCCGTCATATAAATTTTGTTCGAAAATTTCCCAAACGAATTGTCAACTGGATTTAATTCTGGGCTGTTAGGTGGCCACAAATCTGGCTCAATATAGTCCGGGCAAACTGCATTATTTCTTAGAGTTCGTTGGTCTCAAATTCTTGTCCGTCATATAAATTTTGTTCGAAAATTTCCCAAACGAATTGTCAACTGGATTTAATTCTGGGCTGTTAGGTGGCCACATATCTGGCTCAATATAGTCCGGGCAAACTGCATTCTTTCTTAGAGTTGTTCGATGGTTTCAAATTCTTGTCCGTCATACAAATTTTGTTCGAAAATTTCAAAAACAAATTGTCAACTGGATTTAATTCTGGGATGTTAGGTGGCCACAAATCTGGCTCAATATAGTCCGGGCAAACTGATTGAAATCTGGCTCAATACAGTCAATTTCTTAGATTTCGTTGGTTTCAAATTCTTGTCCGTCATATAAATTTTGTTCGAAAATTTCCCAAACGAATTGTCAACTGGATTTAATTCTGGGCTGTTAGGTGGCCACATATCTGGCTCAATATAGTCCGGGCAAACTGCATTCTTTCTTAGAGTTGTTCGATGGTTTCAAATTCTTGTCCGTCATACAAATTTTGTTCGAAAATTTCCCAAACGAATTGTCAACTGGATTTAATTCTGGGCTGTTAGGTGGCCACAAATCTGGCTCAATAGAGTCCGGGCAAACTGCATTATTTCTTAGATTTCGTTGGTTTCAAATTCTTGTCCGTCATATAAATTTTGTTCGAAACTTTCCCAAACGAATTGTCAACTGGATTTAATTCTGGGCTGTTAGGTGGCCGCAAATCTGTCTCAATATAGTCCGGGCAAACTGCATTATTTCTTAGAGTTCGTTGGTCTCAAATTCTTCTCCGTCATATAAATTTTGTTCGAAAATTTCCCAAACGAATTGTCAACTGGATTTAATTCTGGGCTGTTAGGTGGCCACAAATCTGGCTCAATATAGTCCGGGCAAACTGCATTATTTCTTAGAGTTCGTTGGTCTCAAATTCTTGTCCGTCATATAAATTTTGTTCGAAAATTTCCCAAACGAACTGTCAACTGGATTTAATTCTGGGATGTTAGGTGGCCACAAATCTGGCTCAATATAGTCCGGTCAAACTGCATTCTTTCTTAGAGTTGTTCGATGGTTTCAAATTCTTGTCCGTCATACAAATTTTGTTCGAAAATTTCCCAAACGAATTATCAACTGGATTTAATTCAGGGCTGTTAGGTGGCCACAAATCTGGCTCAATATAGTCCGGGCAAACTGCATTATTTCTTAGAGTTCGTTGGTCTCAAATTCTTCTCCGTCATATAAATTTTGTTCGAAAATTTCCCAAACGAATTGTCAACTGGATTTAATTCTGGGCTGTTAGGTGGCCGCAAATCTGTCTCAATATAGTCCGGGCAAACTGCATTATTTCTTAGAGTTCGTTGGTCTCAAATTCTTCTCCGTCATATAAATTATGTTCGAAAATTTCCCAAACGAATTGTCAACTGGATTTAATTCTGGGCTGTTAGGTGGCCACAAATCTGGCTCAATATAGTCCGGGCAAACTGCATTATTTCTTAGAGTTCGTTGGTCTCAAATTCTTGTCCGTCATATAAATTTTGTTCGAAAATTTCCCAAACGAATTGTCAACTGGATTTAATTCTCGGCTGTTAGGTGGCCACAAATCTGGCTCAATATAGTCCGGGCAAACTGCATTCTTTCTTAGAGTTGTTCGTTGGGTTCAAATTCTTGTCCGTCATATAAATTTTGTTCGAAAATTTCCTAAACGAGTTGTCAACTGGATTTAATTCTGGGCAGTTAGGTTGCCACAAATCTGGCTCGATATAGTCCGGGCAAACTGCATTCTTTCTTAGAGTTGTTCGTTGGTTTCAAATTCTTGTCCGTCATATAAATTTTGTTCGAAAATTTCCCAAACGAGTTGTCAACTGGATTTAATTCTGGGCAGTTAGGGTGCCACAAATCTGGCTCGATATAGTCCTGGCAAACTGCATTCTTTCTTAGAGTTGTTCGATGGTTTCAAATTCTTGTCCGTCATATAAATTTTGTTCGAAAATTTCCCAAACGAATTGTCAACTGGATTTAATTCTGGGCTGTTAGGTGGCCACAAATCTGGCTCAATATAGTCCGGGCAAACTGCATTATTTCTTAGAGTTCGTTGGTCTCAAATTCTTGTCCGTCATATAAATTTTGTTCGAAAATTTCCCAAACGAATTGTCAACTGGATTTAATTCTGGGCTGTTAGGTGGCCACATATCTGGCTCAATATAGTCCGGGCAAACTGCATTCTTTCTTAGAGTTGCTCGATGGTTTCAAATTCTTGTCCGTCATACAAATTTTGTTCGAAAATTTCCCAAACGAATTGTCAACTGGATTTAATTCTGGGCTGTTAGGTGGCCACATATCTGGCTCAATATAGTCCGGGCAAACTGCATTCTTTCTTAGAGTTGCTCGATGGTTTCAAATTCTTGTCCGTCATACAAATTTTGTTCGAAAATTTCCCAAACGAATTGTCAACTGGATTTAATTCTGGGCTGTTAGGTGGCCACAAATCTGGCTCAATATAGTCCGGGCAAACTGCATGCTTTCTTAAAGTTGTTCGATGGTTTCAAATTCTTGTCCATCATATAAATTTTGTTCGAAAATTTCCCAAACGAATTGTCAACTGGATTTAATTCTGGGCTGTTAGGTGGCCACAAATCTGGCTCAATATAGTCCGGGCAAACTGCATTATTTCTTAGAGTTCGTTGGTCTCAAATTCTTGTCCGTCATATAAATTTTGTTCGAAAATTTCCCAAACGAATTGTCAACTGGATTTAATTCTGGGCTGTTAGGTTGCCGCAAATCTGTCTCAATGTAGTCCGGGCAAACTGCATTATTTCTTAGAGTTCGTTGGTCTCAAATTCTTCTCCGTCATATAAATTTTGTTCGAAAATTTCCCAAACGAATTGTCAACTGGATTTAATTCTGGGCTGTTAGGTGGCCACAAATCTGGCTCAATATAGTCCGGGCAAACTGCATTATTTCTTAGAGTTCGTTGGTCTCAAATTCTTGTCCGTCATATAAATTTTGTTCGAAAATTTCCCAAACGAATTGTCAACTGGATTTAATTCTGGGCTGTTAGGTGGCCACATATCTGGCTCAATATAGTCCGGGCAAACTGCATTCTTTCTTAGAGTTGCTCGATGGTTTCAAATTCTTGTCCGTCATACAAATTTTGTTCGAAAATTTCCCAAACGAATTGTCAACTGGATTTAATTCTGGGCTGTTAGGTGGCCACAAATCTGGCTCAATATGGTCCGGTCAAACTGCATTCTTTCTTAGAGTTGTTCGATGGTTTCAAATTCTTGTCCGTCATACAAATTTTGTTCGAAAATTTCCCAAACGAATTGTCAACTGGATTTAATTCTGGGCTGTTAGGTGGCCACAAATCTGGCTCAATATAGTCCGGGCAAACTGCATGCTTTCTTAAAGTTGTTCGATGGTTTCAAATTCTTGTCCATCATATAAATTTTGTTCGAAAATTTCCCAAACAAATTGTCAACTGGATTTAATTCTGGGATGTTAGGTGGCCACAAATCTGGCTCAATATAGTCCGGGAAAACTGCATTCTTTCTTGGAGCTGTTCGATGGTTTCAAATTCTTGTCCGTCATATAAATTTTGTTCGAAAATTTCCCAAACGAATCGTCAACTGGATTTAATTCTGGGCTGTTAGGTGGCCACAAATCTGGCTCAATATAGTCCGGGCAAACTGCATTCTTTTTTAGAGTTGTTCGATGGTTTCAAATTCTTGTCCGTCATATAAATTTTGTTCGAAAATTTCCCAAACGAATTGTCAACTGGATTTAATTCTGGGCTGTTAGGTGTCCACAAATCTGGCTCAATTAGTCCGGGCAAACTGCATTCTTTCTTAGAGTTGTTCGGTG
The DNA here is from genome assembly GCF_917563875.1 of Diabrotica virgifera virgifera. Classification (NCBI taxonomy): domain Eukaryota; kingdom Metazoa; phylum Arthropoda; class Insecta; order Coleoptera; family Chrysomelidae; genus Diabrotica; species Diabrotica virgifera. Next base: position 1,091,056 of record NC_065445.1, on the reverse strand, counting down.
GTTTCAAATTCTTGTCCGTCATAAAAATTTTGTTCAAAAATTTCCCAAACGAATTGTCAACTGGATTTAATTCTGGGCTGTTAGGTGGCCACAAATCAGGCTCAATATAGTCCGGGCAAACTGCATTCTTTCTTAAAGTTGTTCGATGGTTTCAAATTCTTGTCCGTCATATAAATTTTGTTCGAAAATTTCCCAAACAAATTGTCAACTGGATTTAATTCTGGGCTGTTAGGTGGCCACAAATCTGGCTCAATATAGTCCGGGCAAACTGCATTCTTTCTTAGAGTTGTTCGATGGTTTCAAATTCTTGTCCATCATATAAATTTTGTTCGAAAATTTCCCAAACAAATTGTCAACTGGATTTAATTCTGGGATGTTAGGTGGCCACAAATCTGGCTCAATATAGTCCGGGAAAACTGCATTCTTTCTTGGAGCTGTTCGATGGTTTCAAATTCTTGTCCGTCATATAAATTTTGTTCGAAAATTTCCCAAACGAATTGTCAACTGGATTTAATTCTGGGCTGTTAGGTGGCCACAAATCAGGCTCAATATAGTCCGGGCAAACTGCATTATTTCTTAAAGTTGTTCGATGGTTTCAAATTCTTGTCCGTCATATAAATTTTGTTCGAAAATTTCCCAAACAAATTGTCAACAGGATTTAATTCTGGGCTGTTAGGTGGCCACAAATCTGGCTCAATATAGTCCGGGCAAACTGCATTCTTTCTTAGAGTTGTTCGATGGTTTAAAATTCTTGTCCGTCATATAAATTTTGTTCGAAAATTTCCCAAACGAATTGTCAACTGGATTTAATTCTGGGCTGTTAGGTGGCCCCAAATCTGGCTCAATATAGTCCGGGCAAACTGCATTCTTTCTTAGAGTTGTTCGATTGTTTCAAATTCTTGTCCGTCATATAAATTTTGTTCGAAAATTTCCCAAACGAATTGTCAACTGGAATTAATTCTGGGCTGTTAGGTGGCCACAAATCTGGCTCAATATAGTCCGGGCAAACTGCATTCTTTCTTAGAGTTGTTCGATGGTTTCAAATTCTTGTCCGTCAGATAAATTTTGTTCGAAAATTTCCCAAACGAATTGTCAACTGGATTTAATTCTGGGCTGTTAGGTGGCCACAAATCTGGCTCAATATAGTCCGGGCAAACTGCATTCTTTCTTAGAGTTTTTCGATGGTTTCAAATTCTTGTCCGTCATATAAATTTTGTTCGAAAATTTCCTAAACAAATTGTCAACTGTATTTAATTCTGGGCTGTTAAGTGGCCACAAATCTGGCTCAATATAGTCCGGGCAATTTTCACACAATAAGTTCCTTGTGTTGTGGGTAGGATGTGAAGGAGCACCATCCAGCTGGAAAGTACAATCATAACATACTTATTCAATTTCAGGTAATATGTGCTGCAAGATTTGTTCGTACCCCGGCATCAATATAAGTAAAACTTGTTTTCATCTGAAAATCATATTTTTCTAATGTCTTCACAGAGCGGAATCTTCTTTGCGGAGAGTCGCAAATTACATCTTTCCAGTCGTTTTTCTCTTACATTGGCAGTAATTCCTTGACAGTAAACTTTTTTAAATACTTTAAAATGGCAATCTTCTTTAAGCGGAAAATCCTATTGTCTATTGCGATTTTCTTTGTTCCAACAGATTGGCCAGATTGCAAATTTCCTAAAACAACCCTTACTCTAGCAATTACTTACTAACAACCCTTACTCTTCAGTTCTTGAGTTTCGCTTCCTTCCTCTTCCACATTTATGTTCAATAGACCCATGGGTTTCCTTTAGATGTCTTAAGAACTTTCCTATCGTTCCAATATGCAAATTTTTCTCAGGAAATGTATTTACAATTTTTCTTGCACCGTAATTATATTGTTCACGGTAATATTTAATTAATATTCTGTCCTCTTTGCTGAAAAGTGGCATTATGGTCAATTTACTTATTTAACTATAAATGTCAAACAAATTTCATGGCATCCTAAGAAGTCATGGCTTACTAAGTAAAATTGACATATGTTTGCGTTTGAGAAATTCTTAAGATATTTAACAAAAATTACTGCTAATATGAGGCAAAAACGATGGAAAAGATGTAATTTAGTGTCAAGAGGGTCAAGAGAAAAGTACTTGAATAAGATTTCCTAATTTAAGTAAAAAATGATATTTTGCAAATTCGGGATTTTTTAAAATTATATGGCGAAGGCGTGTTCTAAACATTATTTAAATAAAAAAATGATATTTTGCGAATCCGATAATTTTTAAAAATTTCGTTTTGGTTGATGTGTTCTGGATAGTTAACCTACCAAAAGAGCATATCAGTCCAATTTTAGTTAAGACAGTTTTCATTTGCAACGAGCTCAAATGCACCGTTACATAAATTTTTTTATAAGTCCGACCCTGTACGTTATTTTTGCTTCCAAATTTTCAGTCATGTTGAGGACATGTTAGGCTATTAGCCCTACAAAAAGAAATTAAATCGCCCAAAAAACAAAAAAAATTATTTTCAACTAAAAAATGTACTCCTTTATTTCGGCCCACAGTGTACATAGTAAAATACATTACTTGTATTTTATTGTTAGATAAAAAATTAACTTACATCATGTAACGATAAAATCCATCACTTATTTTTCTCAAAAAAATAATTTTAAAATAATTTTAAGACAAACGCTTTTATAATGAATGAAAATAACGCTACTACCACAATACCATATAATTAGGGCATGACTATTTTCAGAAATAAAGTATTGTTCTAGTAAATGTTGTAAACTCAGCGAAACTATTTACTTTTTCATAGTTAATGTACTTTATCCATTTAATTCCCGTTAGACTAATAGCCTAGTAAATGAACTGAAAATACGGCGATACCGTGTAATTTTCAGGGCCAACTCCGAATTACATGAAAATTTGGATTTAAGTTTCACGCGTAAAAAACACGCGTTTAAAATAAATCGGGAAATGGATAAACTGACTAATTTTAAGCAACTTTCGTTCTATACAGAGAGAGTCTGTAAAGTGGAATAAATTCAATATCTCAAATACTAATAGTTTTTTTGGAAAATGCTCAGACCCGTCGATTAGTATTTCAAATTGTCCTTTTTGACATTCAATAATAATGTATACAGGGTGTCCCAATTTAGAGATATGACGTCATCGTCGATTTTCTTAAATGGCAACACTGTCATTTTGATAGCTAATTTGATAGGGTTTGTAAAGTTATACATAACTGCAAAATATCAAATTTTTATTCTCTACCATTTACAAGATAATAGAAAATAACAAAGTTATATCTGTAATTTGGAATATATTCAATAATTAAAATACTAACTGTTTTTTTGAAAAATGCTCAGACCCGTCGATTAGTATATCAAATTGTCCTTTTTGACATATAATAATAATGTATACAGGATGTCCCAATTTAGAGATATGACGTCATCGTTGATTTTCTTAAATGGCAACACTGTCATTTTGATAGCTATTTTGATAGGGTGTGTAAAGTTATACACAACTGCAAAATTTCAAATTTGTATTCTCTACCATTTAGATGATAATAAAAAATAACAAAGTTATGAAAAAGAAGTAATCAACTAATAATTGAATTTAATTATTTCAATAAATTAAGCAAAAACTCATAATGTTGCCCTCAATTATTGTCAAATTGTCAATGGGCAACGTTATGAGCATTTGTTTAATTGAAATAAATAAATTAAATTATTATTTGATTACTTCTTGTTCTTCATAACTTTGTTATTTTTTATTATCTTGTAAATGGTAGGGAATAAAATTTTGAAATTTTTCAGATTTGTATAACTTTACACACGCTATCAAAATAGCTATCAAAATGATAGTGTTGCTATTTAAGAAAATCAACGATGACGTCATATCTCTAAATTGGGACACCCTGTATACATTATTATTATATGTCAAAAATGACAATTTGATATACTAATCGACGGGTCTGAGCATTTTTCAAAAAAACAGTTAGTATTTTAATTATTGAATATATTCCAAATTACAGATATAACTTTGTTATTTTCTATTATCTTGTAAATGGTAGAGAATAAAAATTTGATATTTTGCAGTTATGTATAACTTTACAAACCCTATCAAATTAGCTATCAAAATGACAGTGTTGCCATTTAAGAAAATCGACGATGACGTCATATCTCTAAATTGGGACACCCTGTATACATTTTTATTGAATGTCAAAAAGGACAATTTGAAATACTAATCGACGGGTCTGAGCATTTTCCAAAAAAACAATTAGTATTTGAGATATTGAATTTATTCCACTTTACAGACTCTCTCTGTATAGAGTTTTTTATATAAATCAATACTTTTCTAGTTGTTTCCTTATTTTTCGACAAAAAAACACGTTTTCAGGCGGTTTTTCGCAAACAACTCAAAAAGTAAATATTTTATCGAAAAAATATATCAAAAGGTAGCAAAAATGTAGCTTATAAAAAAACTAATAAAGTTTTGTATTCGTGAAGTCTATAAAACTATTAATATATAATCTTAATATATTAAAAATTTCACTTCCCGTCTATCTGAATAATCTGATAGTTTCTGAAGATATTAATACATTAAAAACAATTTACGAACATATCAAAAACTATAAATATAGATTGTAGAAATAAAATTTACCCTGTATTTAAGTAATTTTGTTAAAACAAAGCAGGCATGTTTGTTAAAACATGTTTGTTTTGTTGTTATTTTTTTTAGTCCTGTAGATTTAAGTAACTATTGTATATTTTAATTGAAAAAAGAAAAGAACAAGAAAAAAAGAGAAAAGAAAAAGCAAAAAAAAAAGAGAAAAAAAGCAAAAAAAAGCAAAAAAGCAAAAAAAGAAAAAAACTAAGAAGATGACGTAAACCTCCGAGATGTTGGATCAGGTGTATGTCTTAGCGTAGTAAAAGAAAAACAATTAATAAAAAATAATGATAAAAAAATAATAAAGAAAAACAAATTAAAGATAAATATGTACAAAAAATATTTACAACCAAAATAGTGTATTATTTAGATTATTTCATTCATAGGAGATTCTGACCAATAGAAAGCTACAGAAATCTGAATTAAATCGATAATTTTTGATAAAAAATACATTCAGTGACATTAGTGACAATTAATGTTTTAAAAATTATAAAAGTGATGACTTTCAATCGTCAAATATTTATAAAAACTGTGTGTTTAATGGTACTTACATGTATAAATTACAATAAAATTTTGGTTTTGAACAGTTTTATTCATGAAATAATCGCAACAAATTGCACTCGACCTCTGAAATTAATATAGAATTTTTGCTCTCGTGACACTTTGACATAATTTCACTCGCCTTCGGTTCGTAAAATTAAAACTGTCAAAGTGTCACTCGGGAAAAATTCAATAATTTCAGAGCTCTTGTGCAATTACTACTGATAATAATTGTAATATGTTAGTTTGTTATGTATTTATAGTTAGAAATACAGAAAAAATTTATCTGATTGAAAAAACAAATTTGTTTGTTTTAAAATAACAAAATGTCTGGCTAATTAGCTCGGCCAAGGCCATCAAATTCACACACAAAAAAAGTCCATAGAACCAGCAAAAGCAAAGTTGTAGCTCATCAAATTGCAAATCAAATATTCTAACGTGAAGTAACCAAAAAATGAAGCATCTTTCGGGAAAAACCCATTAAAATATGTTTAAAGTGTTTAAATTTTATTTTTATTAAAAGTTTGTAGCATTAAAACTAAGCGACAGATACTTAAAATAAACATGGCCCCTTTTTTTGTATCTCCCCCTGTTTAGCACCCCAAATGAAATTAATTGTTATCCGCTTTACAAACAATTTATTTACTTATATATTTTTTGTATGACCTGTAAGTTTCACCGGTTTAAAATGCTTATTTTTGAAAGGGTTATAGTTGAAAGAGCTTGAACGAGTCACTAATCGTGACGTATGCAAACTTTGAACAGCCATATCTTAAGCAATTTTTGTCTTACAGAAAAACAAAATGAAACTAGCATATTTATAAAAGCAAAACCTACCTTTTTTATATTGAGATTTTTCGACTCAATAATACTTTTTAAGTTATTTTGAAAAAAAAGTAGTTTTCCAAAAAGTTTTTACTATAAAACTAAATTTTTTCAAAATAAGGCTGTCGAACCGGTCAATAGGGGTATATTTTCACGATTTTTTTACCAAAAAAAAGGGCCAACTTTGTTTTGCATATAACTAGTGTAGTTTTAATGCTAGAAAGTTTTAGAAAAAACAAAAAAACTTTTTGTAAATACTTTAAAAAATATTCATCAGTTTTTCCTGAAAATTCCTTAGTTTTTTGGTGATTTCATGTATTTGGAATTTGACGAATAATAACGTATTTTTCATGAGCTACAACTTTGCCTTTTCTGGATTTATAGAGTTCCTTAATACACCATTTTTGAAGTTATACTTCTTTACGCGCGATATGAGGGTGAATTTTAATAGGATTAAAACCTTTGATCCCGGCGCGGTCGCATTACAACTTTGTTCTGATTGGATGTTCAAATGACATGACAAAAATTATCCAATATGGCAAAACAAAAAAGTTTATAATTGTAGTGATTTTTAAATAGTTTTTAAAGCAACAGGTACGTAATAATTGTAAATGTATCATAGGTACCTACCAAAATACATAGTATGTAATATCATTTGAACTATCATTTGAACCTACCAAAATACATAGTATGTAATACTTTTATTTACATAATTTGATTACCATCAAAATTTCTATCAATATTCACCTAATATATTGTTTTCTTACTCTATGTTTTGTTGTATTTTTTCAATTCTAAATCATTTCAATTCAAAATCAAAATAATTTGATTTACATAATTCGAAAATGTCAAAAATTTAATCCGTTTAGTTAGTCGATCTTCGCACATAATGACACACTGTCTCCGTGGCGAAGCGTTTAATGCGAGTGAACCCCAATACAACGCCAATACCAGCCGCGCTGGTAAGTTGGTTCAAATCCCAATAGAAACTTTTATTTTTTTTATACATTTTATGATTGTAAGTATATTTATTATATAATTTTATTTTCAGAAAATACGTATTTAGTTAAAAAAATTTCCGACAATTAATGTTCAGAAATCATTTGTGGCATTTTTAATGTGGTTGTGTGTGTTGTATTATTTTATTATTTTAATTTTTGGCACTGTTTTAATAAAAATGTTTGAGAAGTAGTAAGTATAAATTAGTTTTATAATTAAATAAAATATAAATAAAAAGTATATTAATTTCGTTTATAATCATATAATCATATAATAGAAGTATAACTTCTTACGTGCGTAGAAAGTACACACACATTCTTTTTATTTTTTAGTTTTGTTATAAGCTACATGTTTGCTAAGAATATTTTTTTCAATAACATATTTACTTTTTGAGTGATTTGCGAAAAACCTCTTGAAAATATGTTTCTTTTGTCACATAAACATTTTCAATCGCAAATAACTCGAAAAGTATCGATTTACATGAAAACTCTATAGAATAAAAGTTGCTTAGAATTAGTCAGTTTATCCACTTTCGGACTTATTTTAAACGCGCGTTTTTTCACCTCCCGAGAATGGGTAAATGTCATCCCCCAAGTAAAAGCAACCAACGGCACAAATTCAACTTTGAAGTGGAGGGTAAGTAGAAACTAAATCAACATTTTCATGCAATTTGGAGGTGACCCTGAAAATTACACAGTATCGTCGGATTTTCCGTTCATATACTGGGCTATAAACCGTTTGTGTGCATACGAAACTAGTTCCTATTAGATTTCGATAAAACTAGTAAAGTATAATTAAGGTAATCGATAAAAACCATCAAATTGGATATTATTGTCTAAAATAAACAACTGCCCGTAAACCACAACATTGAGACGGGTAAGAAAAGGAAAAAGTGACCACAGAAGAAGAAGTCGGCACCAGAAACGGAGATTTGTTCTCTTCTGTTAATGTCTGTTAGGAAATTTATTGACCCTAATTTGCTCAGTTTTTGAAAATTACAAAATAATTATTTAATGACAGGTATTATAAGAATAATGGACTCCCTAGATGATATGACTACCTAGTTGTAATAAAGATAATTATAAATGGCCGTTTCGACAGTGTCTACACAACTGTTAATAAATGAAATTATTCTTAGACCAATTTAGAAGGTTTCCGTAAAATTTTACCAAAATTATATTTTTAAATATTGCATATTTCACAAATATAGCTCTAAAGGACTATAACAACATTGACTCAGCTTGGAAAAATATAAAATTAGCTCTGACAAGCGTATCAGATGAAATTTTAATACTAGGACACAAAAATAAAATAACAAAAAATAGTTCGATGATGACTGCCTGAAATTAATAACAGAAATTTACAGGGTGTCCAGAAACTCTACCGACAAACGAAGACAGGAGATTCTTCAGATAATTTTAAGAAAATTTAACCCAATTCACTTAGTCCGAAAATGCTTCCTAAGGGAGCTAGAGCTCTTTGAAGATGGCGTCTTGTAATTAGTTTTTCTTAAATACCTCCAGAACGCTTCTATTTAGAAAAACAAAAATTGGTACGCGTATTTATCTTCAAGATATAAATCTAATCCACCCATTGCAAATTTCTAGTACCGATCATAGGCGTCCGTTTCGGGTAGAGCAACGGTTATTTTATCGCATAACTTTTTTATCTTTAACTTTTATGCATTTATGATACTGTATTATTAAATTGTGAAGTATTCTAGTACTAAAAGGTACTCTTGTTTTAAATCGGTAGGACACACCGTTTTCTAGAAAAATCGATTTGAAAATTTTTCGCTTTTTGAATAAAAAAAAATTTCAAAAAAAAACTGTTTAGAAAGACGAAAACTGGTACATTTATTTATATTCCAGAGATAAATCGATTTCATTAATTGCGAATTTCTTGTACTGGTCATAGGCGTCCCTTTTGGGTAGGTCAACAGTTATTTTATAGCATAACTTTTTTGTCTTGAATTTTTGAGCATTGTTGACACTAGATTATTAAATTATGAGGTATTCGAGTACTAAAAGTTACTCTTACTTTATGTTGGTAAAATACTTCGTTTTTTGTTGAAAAGTTCTTTCAATTTTTTTTCAAATTCCAAAAACGAAAAACTTTCAAATCGATTTTTCTAGAAAACGGCGTGTCCTACCGACTTAAAGCAAGAGTAGCTTGTAGTACTAGAATACCTCGCAATTTAATAATCCGGTGTCAAAAATGCAAAAAAGTTAAGGGCAAAAAAGTTATGCGATAAAATACCCGTCGCTCTACCCAAAACGGACGCCTATGACCGGTACTAGAAATTTGCAATAGATGAAATCGATTCATCTCTGAAAAGTAAATATGCACACCAATTTCCGATTTTCTAAATAGAAGCGTTCTGGAGGTATTTAAGAAAAACTAATTTCATGACGCCATCTTCAAAGAGCTCTAGCTCCCTTAAGAAGCATTTTCGGACAAGGTGAATTGGGTTAAATTTTTTTTAAATTATCTGAGGAATCTCCTGTCTTCGTTTGTCGGTAGAGTTTCTGGACACCCTGTATATGGCTAGAAGGAATATGCTACAAAACCCCTCGCACAACAACAATGAAACGTATAAACAGAGAAGAACAGAGACAATAAGAAAACTAATGAAAAGGAAGAGGAGGGAGTATCAGGAACAAATAATAATTAGGAGATATAGAAGAAAAAGGAAAGATCAAACAAGCAAGACAGTTCTTCAAAGGAATCTCAGAGATCAAGACCGGGTACCAAGCAAGAACAGGAAACTTCTTTCGAAACGACAGCGGGCACATTATCACTGATGACAAAGACATCCTAAAAACCTGGAAGGAATACTTCTATCAACAATTAAACTACCAATCTAGCAGAAATACACCAAACAAGAAGTGCCGCAGTACTTCTGAAGTACATACAGCTGAAATAGACCACTACACAGAAGACCACTACCCGACATACGAAGAAGTAAGACAATCAATTAAAAAAAAAGAATGTGTGTGTGTACTTTGTACGCACGTAAGAAGTTATACTTCTATTACATATTATGTGATTTTAACGAAATTGATATAATGTACTTTAAACAGTTTATTTATATTTTATTTAAATATTAAACTAATTTTAATACTTACTACTTTCCAAAAATTGTTATTAAGACAATACCAAAAAAAAATAAAAGAATAAAAAGCACACAAACACATTGAAAAATGCCACAAAGAAAAAATGATTTCTGAACGATAATAATTGTTGGCAAAAATTTTAAATACGCATTTTCTGAAAAAAAAATTATATAATAAATATACTTACAATCATAAAATGCATAAAAAAATAAAAAAAATAAAAACTTGCATCGGGATTCGAACCCGCGAATTTGGTTACGCTTTGATTCGTAATCGAAGCCTAGACTCACTCATCCAATTACTCATTATTTGTCATGCGGAAAAATAGGTCAACTGAACGTTTTACTGTTTGACAGTTATTCTGAATTATGTAGTTTGATTTTTGTGGAAGAAATTATTAAAATATAACAAAACAGTAAGAAAACAATATATTAGATGAAAAGTGGTAGAACTTTTGTTGATAATCAAATTAAGCATGTAAATCAAAGCATTACATACCTACTAGATAAATAAATCTACGCCAAAAAATCATAATTTAAAAATAAAAATCGGACCTAATTTCGGATTTCTCTCTAAAATCCCCATTCTTGAGAAAATAAATTTATTCCGACCTAATCCAAATGTATAATTACAATTTGATTATAATAAAAACTACTAACCAAATTAGAATGAGTCCTTGTCCAAAATAGTCCAAAAGTCCAAAAATATATATGAAAACTATTTAAAATGGCAGTATAACTATTAACTAACTTTTGTTTGTTGTTTCTTTTCACACAAATTTCAAAACGCAACAACCATATATAATCAAACCACAGCTTTGCCACAGCCGACATATTGAATAATTTTTGACATGTCATTTGAACATTCAATCAGAACAAAGTTATAATGCGCATGCGCCGTGATCGTAGATTTTAACATATAAAAATTCACCCTCATGTCGAGCGTAAAGAAGTATAACTTCAAAAACTTAAAAAATAATAAGGCACCAAGTAGCGATGGTATACCCGCAGAGTGCTTAAAACATGGAGATCGATGGTATATCCGCAGAGTGCTTAAAACATAGAGGAGAAGCGCTGTACAGTTCTATACAAGCTAATTTAATTCAAAACATTTGGAAATGTTTTGAAATGAAACAATGCCAGATGAATGGAAATAAGAGGTTATTATACCAATCCACAAAAAAGGAATCAAAAAGCAATGTACTAAATACCGGGAAAACACTCCTAAACACCACCTACAAAACCCTTGCAAACATCCTGCTAGAACGAACCAAAACATATACAGAAGAAATCGTTGGGAATTATCAATGCGGATATAGACCGCTCTACTATTGACCAGATATTCACAATAAGACAGATAATGGAAAAATGCTGGGTGTTTGATCGTGAGCTTCATCAGATGTTCATGGATTTTAAACAAGCATTTGATAGAGTTGCAGAGCTAGACTGTGGACAGCGATGCAGGAGCTTGGCTTTCCAAAAAAAAAAAATAGTCAGGTTGATACGGATGTGTATGGAACGGTTACGATGTAAGGTGAGAGTTTCAAAAAGTTTTTATTATAGCCAGAAAAAATTAGATCTTGTGCGCTAAAACCGTTCAACTGGGCTCAGAGATATAGCTCTTCAAATATAGGGTAAAAGGGCTATTTTTGACCCTTTTAGGGCATATCTCAGGACCTAGGGGCCTTAAAAAAATAGTTATATTATAGGCTACTTTTTTTAAGGCAAAATAATATACTAAAATTTGGTAAAAATCCGCTGACCCCTACCCCTACCAAAGTGATCGATAAGTAAAAATATTGCTCGTATATTATATAAACTTAACGACACTTTGAGAATATAAAAACTGCATTTCCCCTATTTCCGACGTCAAGAAAAGAAGAAAGTCGACTGGGTACAAAATACAACATATTTGTCTCTTAATAAATCAATTATTCTCCCTAAAGTCATACAAATGTTAGTCTTCTGTAGCATTTCCTGTCTATTTAGGTGTATTTTAGAAGCACAAAACTATCTTTGACATCCAACTGAAAAGGAATAGTAATAACCAGTAGCGTACGAGCGTATTCAAATATAAAACGTCTAGGAAAAAATATAGGGGAAACTTTTTTATTTTAAAATGAGGTCAAGAAATAAAATAAGAAGAGAAAAATAATATAGTAAACAATAAAAAGATGATATACCATTTACCTAACCAAACTATGAGTTCTGTATTATGTCCTATTCAGCTTTTGTTAGTTAGCATATCCATTTTATAAGGCCAAATTTAGCAGGACTTTGTACTGAAAGATGGAAAAATTATCAGACATTGCGACACATAGGTATAAGTACCTGAGTATAATCATCAAAAGAGAAAGGAATGTGGACGATAAGATGGAAGAAACAACCAAGAAAGAAAAGCAATATCAAATATAATCAATAACAAACAGTAACAAACGTAGGATATAACACAATAATTATTAAAAGTAGAATGGCAAATAAAGGAAGGATACATGGGAAAACTTGAGGCAACGGAAATGGATTTCTGGAGACTTTCAGCAGATAAATCGAGATTGGAGGAAAGTTTAGATTAGAATAATAGAAATGAAAATATTGGTGCACAACAATTAAAATGGTATGGACATGCCCAAAGAATGCCCGAATATCGACTTCTAAAACAAATCTGAACCTGGCAACCTCATGGTACAAGGAAAAAAGAGGAAGAGCTCGCCTTAGTTGGAGATAAGGCAGAAATCGAGAAATATAGAGCCAAGAAGAACTGCAAATAATATATTGAATTGATTGGTTCATCTTTCTTTCTTTCATGAAATCTAACAATGTTCACTTTTTATAATTTATCGAAGTCATTATAATCTACAAATATGTACTTACAATACAGTAGGTACTTAGTATAAATGTAATGAACAATCATGAACCTATTTTTAAGTATGAAAACTACACTCAATTATTATGAAACAGCAACAAACAACAGATCAAAACAGAAACAACCACTAGAGAACATTAAAAATCACCGAAAATCCACGTAACCATGATAAACACCACCTATTACCAAAAACATTGTCATAATTTAATTCATTATCTCGACGGACAAGAAGAACGAGAGATATTCGGAATTTCTTCACTGTGCATAAGAAGAGATGAAAACTGGTCTTGTTTGTTGCAGTCTCAACTCTTACGATATAGGCCAGTCAACCAGCGAGGAATACTAAGATATTAAAAAACGTAAAGTATATTATTATACCCGTTTTTCTAAAGTAAAGAGCTTGGGTGAGATATAAGAGAGTTATTGCCAACGTCTTTTAAGTCGACCTGTAATAAAAGATTCTTTATTTTGACATATAAGCATGCGCAGTATTGCGTCTTTTATTTTTGTCTTTTAATAAAATACAGGCCGCCTGTATTTAAGGAAAATTAGAGGACACCTTTATTTTAATAAAAGTTCCTTTATTTTGACATAACGTGTCAAAAATGTGAAGAAAGGTCTAACTTCACTTGTATTTTGAATTTATCTTGTCGCTTCTTTGGATTGATAATTTATGTATTGTGGGATTGATATTTGATTAAACTTTCATCATTAAAGTTGTATGTTGGGTTTTATTTATTAAAAACAACTCTAAGTAATATTCTGAGATATAGATTATTGATGTTTTGACCCAAACGAATATAGAAAAGAACATTTTATTGAAGCTTGAGTTATTACAAGAAGTTGTAAAAAGGAATATTACCTAAATAATTTTAAATTGTTACTAATTACAATGATCAGACTTAAAATATCAGTAACTCATTTATTAAACTCAATATATTTTACATTTTTCTATAGAAATAAATATTTATTGAAGATATAAGAGATTGAAGATATAAGGTCAATAAATTTTAATGAAAGTTAGGATTTGTTAAAATTCTAGATTCAAAATAGAGTTCTATTCAACAGATATATAACAACAGGTTAACAAAATAAAACAAAGGTTCAAGTATTTATTTTTGAAAATTTAATCTTTTATAGATAAGAATCTATAAAGTTTTTAATCAAAAATATTAATACACTTTCATTTTCATGCCATCTTCTTCTTTTGGTTCTTATCCGTTTCGAATGTTGGCCATGTATTTGTTTATTTAAACATTGCCAAAAAAATTAATAAAAACCAGCATAAAGCTTAATTCTTCTATTATCTTTTTGTATATCGGGAAGTTTATCTGACAGATTAGAGGTCTTTTCATTTTCAGATAAGTAATTATTGGGAAGTTTATATAACAGTATCCTTAGTATCTGTCTTTTCAGCTCCGGATAACTAGTTAACGGGAAGTTTTTCTCTGTCAGATATCTATTAGTATCTAATCTGTCAGATAAACTTCCTGATATAAACTTATCCAGAGATGAAAAGAAAGAAAGAGAGGGCCAAATATATATTTATAAATTTATTATTTAAAACCTGCTAATGATCATAAAATACTTAAAATCAGTCACCAATATAATATTTATATTTATTTATAAATTTATTAACAAACTGCAGTCCAATAAAAATAAAATTAGTTTAAGCGCTAGCTTTAAATGTCGAACAATAATTTTAAACAAACACACACACAATTTAGTCGCATTAGATTAGCTCCTGGTTGAAAATGTACTGCCACAGCTTCTATATCAATATCAACAGCACACTCATTTGCCAGTATTTCAACGTTTTCTCTATTATGTACTACTGCAATATGTAAAACTGAACAAGCTGCATCTCATTACATATGGTAAAATGGGAAATCTCTTCACAATACCAAATGTTCTTTCAATAACAATTCTTGAAGGGATTTGTGATGGATTATAAAAACACAACTTCTGTCTGAAAATTCTGGAATGGTGTCATTCGGTAGTTGTAGTTGAGGAATGGATATCCACTATTCCCTAATAATATATTCTCCAGAAATTCCCCATTACATATACCCATAATGCAAAAGTATTTAAAAACTCCTAAAATAGTATTTCCAATTTATTGCACTTCCATATTATTGAACGATGAGTATTATGGGATATATTATGTTGTTCTCTAAACATCTTTAAATGACAAAATAATTAAATTTAACGTTTTACTCTTCAGTTATCTTATTTTAATTTACATCGACAAATGGAATTTTATAGGTTTGTCAAAATAAAAGATTCTTTAACTGCGTTTGCAATACCACTCTTTTAGACCCGTCCTGTATTTGTCCTTTATTAAAGTATCCTGTAATAAAGGATCCTTTATTTGCCGGTGGCAATAACTCTCTATTATCTTCTTGTCTAACCCCTATCTGTAGTTTTGTCTTTTATTTTTAATAGAAACAAGAAACAAGTTGGCATAGACTGGCTAAGAGGATTTTGAAAACGGAATCCCCAAGTAAGTCTTCATCAGCCAGACGGCACTAGCGTAAACCGAACATCGTCCAATGCTGAAGCTGTTTGTTTTTTAAATCTTAAGACGTTTTGAATAAGTTTAAATTTAGGGGCGACAGAATATGTGTCAAAGTTTATGTCAAAAGAGGACAAAAACAAGTGGGTGTTTAGGCCATTAAAATGTTACATTTTTTAGGCCATACCTTGCATTTGTTAGAGGAGTTAATTTTATTTCTTTAATGTGTAGGTGGTATCAGTAGAAGCTTAAGTTCAAGTTTTTGGGGTCGGGACCCTTGTCCCCCGGCCGCCATCTTGGAAATGGGGTGCAAAGGGGTTTCGCGCTATATCTCGTAAACTACCAACCCTACGGAAAATCTAATAATACATAAAATGTAGCAAATTAAATTTTCTACAATTTTGTTTTTATTACTTTTTATCGTCAAGTGACCAACAAAAAAGATATAAACAAAAATAAGTAAAAATTTTTTAACAAGTTTCTTTTTGGAGGTTATAACTTTTTTTCAGTTCATTTTAAAATAAAATAGCAGTATATCAATTTTGTAGAGAGTTTTTCAGCGAACAATTTCCACTATAAGGTTATTTATTTCTGTTTATGTATATAGGTTTTACAGCGCTCCAAACTTGACCAGATGCTCGATTGCTCACAGGGATACAATAAAAAAAAGGTTAGGATTACTTTTCTATCTATATAAATTTGTTATTCATACAATTTATTATGATTTAAACATTCTTATGCTATTATTAATGTATTTTTGACCTTTCTCCCCACTATAAAACTTATAACCGTAAGCATATATAGAAAAGGCCCAAGAAGTTGTTTGAGGACAAATTCGCCGGCCCAGAAGAAGAATGACGCAACCGCAAAATACAAAATTCTTAACAAGAACAAAAAAAACGATTTTTGATATCAAAATTATAAAGTATGATCAAAATTAGCCATCCACCACACCGTGACCAGGATCTCGAGATATAAGCGTTTTTTGGGGTGTGCCGCTTGTCTATGAAGTAACATAACTTTTTTCCTATTGTATATTTTGACTTAAAATTTTCCAAAAAACTTCTTCATGAATCATATTTTATTGCTGTGTTGGTAAAATTATAAACTAAAAAGTTTGTCACTCAAATTTTTTAACTAAACATGACACTAACGAAATATGGTGACAAAATATTTAAAAATTAACAACTCCTTTTATATGTAATGTGTTTAAAAATTTTGTACAAATTTCATTGTTATCTAAATACCTCAAAGATAACACAGTAAAAGTTTCAAAAGGAAATATTTACAGCGACGAATGATACAGCGAGGTAAATTTGAAAAATCATAAAAATTAATTTTTGGCATTTTTGTATAAAATTTGACTTTTGAACATGTTCCACCAACTCTAGATAAAAATAAACTTCATATTCGGATTCAGCGACCTCGAAAACATAAAAAATGACCAACATTCGTCATTCACCTTAAATTTGATTTTCGTGGTCGGCATAACGTAATTTTAATTATACAGTAAAACCTCGATAGAACGGATCTCTATTTAACGGACTTCGGATATAACGGACAAAAAATCCGATCGAATGAAAAAAAAAACATTTGAATGCAAAAAAATATGAAAATCGAATTCTGGAAGAAATATTAGCAAGGAAAGGAGCTCGGGACTAGATTGTACTCAAGCCGATTGATCGCATGGATTGACTGTTATAATTATTGGCAAATCTCGTAAATCTATGTAGAGTGGTCAAAGATATAGTGCATCATCTGCCCGTTTCATATTATCGCTTTAATAAGGCATGGTTCACCACAGATATTTTCAAAAATAGTTTTTTTAAAGAATTTATACCTGCATTGAGAAAATTTCAAGAGAAGAAACTGGAAATAGCGCCGAAAGAGGTGAATTGTTTATTGATTTTAGACAACACTTCTGCTTAACCCCTGAAAATATTCGTCATTCAGAAGAAGGTAACTTTAATTGAATCGTTTTTCTGAAAAATACATAGTTTATTCAACGCATGGATCAGTGAATAATTTTGGCAACCAAACGAGTATATTTTTGTAGAAAGTTGTGAGATGAAGTCGAGAAGTAAAAAAAGTAGCAAACAAAACTTAATTTCTCTCTTAACTTAGAGATTTGTACACTGTATCTAAAATACTACGGCATATATTTTCAAAAAAAAATTTGATTGATTTTAAATCTATTTTTATATAACGGACTTTCGGCTTTAACGGACATACCGTCCCCCCAATTAGTCCGTTATATCGAGGTTTTACTGTAGTATTGTTTTTATTGTATTCCTATGAGAATTAGAGAATCTGGTCAAGTCTGGAGCGCTGTAAAACCTAGATAATAAATAAAATTAAACAACTTTATAGTGAAAAATGTTCATCGAAAAATCCTCTACCAAATAGCTAGGTATTATGTTATTTTATTGTAAAATGAGCTGAAAAAAAGTTATAACCTCCAAAAGGAAACTTCTTACAAAATTTTCTCTTATTTTTGTTTATAACTTTTTTGTTGGTCACTTGACGATAAAAAGTAATAGATGTAAAATTGCAGAAAATTTAATTTGCTACATTTTATGTGTAACTAAGTTTTCTCTAGGGTTGTTAGTTTAGGAGATACAGCGCGAAAGCCCTTTGCAGCCCTTTTTACAATATGGCGGCCGGGGGACAAGGGTAGCGACCCCAAAAACTTGAACTTAAGCTTCTACTGAACCCCCTACACATTAAAAAAATAAAATTGACTCCTCTAAGAAATGCACACTAAATGTAACATTTCAATGGATTAGTTGCCACTTCAGCTGAACGCAGATGGATAATTACCATCTTGTGCTATTAGTACTTCTGCAGTGATCTTTTATTCTAGGAAATCTCCAAGTAGTTTTGAGATATCACAAGAATTAAACCTTTATTGGTATTTATCTCAATATGTATAAAATGTGACATTCCTTGTTTTCCCCTGTACTCTTCAATTGATTGTCCAGGGGAAAATAGAAGCGAGGGCCAGGCAGGAGAAGTCACTCGTGGCTCCAAAATCTGCATTAGTGGTTCGAGCTCACATCAGTCGAACTATTCAGTAGTGCCGCAAGCAAGATCAGAATTGCCATGTTAATAGTCAACGTTCGCAACGGACAGGGCAACTGAAGAAGAGATATGATTTCTACTTCGCATGAGAAGATTAAGATCAAGATGGTTCTAAATCTATAGAAAAGGATTTGTCAGATAGTAGCGATTAGAATCTCTGTGAAATCGAACAATATCACAATGATGCTGCTGTAGCCAATGAAGTCATCGTATGCGATGAATTTAAAGAAAAAAAAAACAAGGAACTTTGGGATCGCTGCATTGGGTCTGGAGTATGGGTAGATGCAGCTTGTACTAGTTGGGAGTCAGCTGAAGGTTTTTTCAACGGGATGGGTACAAAGAAAATATTAAGAAAGCAGAAATGTTAAAACGATGTTTATTTTAATACAATAGATATTTGAAAAAACTCGTAAGTATTTTGATAATGTGTTAAATCTTAACACATCTTAAACATATTTGTGCCCAATTTACCAATTGGTCAACTGTTTTATTACCCCTCCTCCCCTAAGGGTTCTTTGTCATTTATGTTTGTCTTGCCTTATACTTAACCAAACTATGAAAAATGTTTAGCAAGACAAAACGCGTTGTAAAAAAACAACTTTTCCCGGTCAGGATTTTAGATATTTTTGAGACAACATTTTTGAAAGTAACGTTCGATATTTCCTTATCCCAAGCAAACCGAAAATGGACGTGGGCATCTCCCGATAAAAAGACGAAAAACGAGATCGATTACTTCTTATGTGGGAACAAAGACATTTTTGAAGACATAACTCTGCTCTCAATCAATTCACAACTGGCAGCGATCATCGTCTTTTAAGAGCAAGGATTGTTTTTAAACAGACCAAAACTCGTAGAAACAGGCCACATAATTATAATCAGATAGATCAAACTAAAATCCGACAGAAGAAGACGAGTACAGAGAAGTCTTAAGAGAAGAATTTGTAGGATATTATCAACAAGAAAATACCGACGTGAACACAATTAATAGAGAAATGCAACGAAAGCTCTTGAAAGCAGGCCTGACTGTGGCAAAGAAAACGAAAAGTAAAGAAGACAAAATAAGCGTTGGAACAAAACAGTTGATGGAAAAGAGACGTCTATTTATAAGCGAAGGAAAGCGAAACACTGACGCTTTCAAAGAATTGAATAAACAAATAAAGAAGGGAGTAAGTAAAGGAAGACTTAAGGATCTACAATGAAAACAAGGTAGAAAAAATTATAGAAAAGAATCGAGGCCTAAAATGCTTAAGACCAAACATAGGAAAGCCTCTAATAATCTCATTAAAAGATAAAGATGGAAAAGAAACAAGAGAAAAGAACAAAATCCTAAAAGTTACACAAACATTTTACAGTGATTTATATTCCTCAAACAAAGACCCAGATAGCACAGCAAAGGAAAATCTTAAGAAAAAGATAATAAATGTGAACTCAGAAGTACTCCCTAATATAGAATCATTCGAAATAAAACAAGCTATGGCACAACTAAAGAACAATAAGGCTCCGGGCCCAGATGGAATACTTGCCGAAATGTCAAAGGAGGGGAGTGAAATTATTCTCGAAGAATTGAAAAATCTTTTCAACGAATTCCTTCACAAAGGAGAAGTCCCAGATGATTGGAAAGAAAGCTTGACAATAATTCTCTTCAAAAAAGGAGACAGGGGAGATCTGAAGAACTATAGGCCAATTTCCTTGTTGTCCCAAATGTACAAACTGTTTATGAGAGTAATAACTAATAGGCTATCGTCGAAGCTTGATAGCTATCAACCGGCAGAGCAGGCAGGATTCCGAAAGGGTTACAGTACAGCGGATCATCTTCTTACAGTCAGAACGCTAATAGAGAAAGCCAATGAATATCACTTGAACTTCGAATGAAAAGGCATTCGACTCCATAGAACTTTGGGCAATAGAGAGAGCTATGAACAACTGCAGGATAGATTCACGATATAGAATGCTCATACATAATATTTATAAGCAAGCTACAATGAAAATACAAATAGATGAGAAAACCAAAGCTATGCCAATCATCAGAGGAGTTCGCTAGGGAGACGTTATTTTACCAAAGCTGTTCACACTGGGACTTGAAGACGTGTTCAAAGACATTAACTGGGTAGATAAAGGAATAAATGTTAATGGAAGAAAACTGAGTCATTTAAGATACGCTGACGACATTGTAATATTCGCTACAAGTTTTGAAGAATTACAGACCATGATGACGCAACTATTTCAAGCTTCGGAAAAAGTAGGTCTTAAGATGAACTTGGAAAAAGCAAAAGTAATGACGAATACACCGAACATTACAAAAATAACGTTGAATGACATAGATTTAGAAACAGTAAGCATACATCTACCTGGGACAGATAATGAAAGTTAACAAAAAAAATCAAACTGCCGAAATTACTAGAAGAATAAGGTTAGCGTGGGCAAGATTTGAAAAACTGAGTTGGATCTTGAAAAACACTAAAATAGAACAATATTTGAGAACCAGAGTTTATGATCAGTGGATTCTCCCTATACTTACGTATGGTTCACAGACGTGGACACTCACCAAGGCCAATATGGATAAAATAGTAAAGGCACAGAGAGCGATGGAAAGATCAATGCTCGGGGTGAGGCTCATAGACAAAAAAACAAATACATGGATTAGAAGCAAAACCAAAGTAAAAGACGCAGGAGAACGTGCTGCCAAATTAAAATGGAGCTTCGCAGGACACAATGCCCGACTGAAGGATAAAAGCTGGAATCACGAAATACAATAATGGAGACCGTGGTTAGGAAGAAGAAGTAGAGGAAGGCCACAAATGAGATGGGCCGATGACATAAAGAAGTTTGGAGGACACAACTGGAAACAGGTGGCACAAAATAGACAACACTGGATTGAATTGGGGGAGGCTATGTCCAAAGTTGGATTACTGAAGGCTGAAGAAGAAGAAGAATAGTTACAAAACCTGTATTTGGTGTCATCACGAATATTTGAGTCAAAATTATAATACGTCTATTTAAAAATTTTAACATGTTTATTTTAATACTAGCTGAACCGGTGAACTTCGTTACACCTTAGATAATGTGTCATAATTCGATAATGTGTCATAATTTTAATTCTAGATCAATTGGTCGAACGCAATTGCTAGAGATCAATAACTCAAAATCAACTGCTCGAAAATTAATTGCTCGATATAAAAATTGATCGAAATACAAATTGCTCGAATAAAAAAGAAAATTATATGTCCAAATATTTATTCACAATAATACAAAATTTGTAGGTATATAAGAGAGGTACATTTAATAGGACAAATTATGTAATATTCCACGTATATAATCACAGATATTAATTTGTGGTTCATAATATGTAATTGTTTATTAAACGCAATAACCTATCAACATTATCTCTATATCTTCTATGACCATTTTGAGGTTGTTTGCCACTTATGGATACTCGTTCTCAGAGGCATCTTTCAGTGCATCACAGTTTTTAGATTTCTTTCTAACGCATTAAGGTGGAAGTGACAGAAAAATGGTACGTCCGTGATCACAGTTTGTTATAACATTTATTCTAATTGTTGATAAATGGCGCTATAATCGAACAAAAAATGATTTAGGAATTATATATACGACTATAATCTGTACAATTTATAAGACTATATAAATCAAAGAAAATACCATTTTATAAATCCAATAAACACAATTGATTTGTTTTTATACCAAATTGCAAATTAAAGGGTTAAACTGCAATACCCTTTTCATATTTGGCTGATTACGATTCTGACAACTGTCACAATTAACTTAAATGTCAGATTATAATAAATGTTATAAATGTGTATTACCACGGATTTACCTTTTTTGCGGTTACTTGTGACGTACTGAAAAATGCCTCTGAGAAGGACCACACTGTTCAATTTTTAGTTCATTTAAACTTTGTTCTTGTTCTAGAGCGCAAATAAATTTCTGCGGTTATTTTTCATTTATTTCCAAAGCTCAAACATATTTAAGATTTATAATAAAGATGTTTTCAGCATAAATTAATATACGATTATATACGTGATATATCATAAAATTTGTTCTATTATACTTACTATCTTTCTTATATCTATATTTTGTACTATTGTGAATAAATATTTTAGATATACAATTTTCTTTTTTATTCGAGCAATTGACTTTGAGTAAATGTGGCCTTTCGGCAGTTGCTTTTCCCTGTAATAATTGTATAAACTCTAACAAACGTAGGTGTTCTACAAAATATTTTAAAGAAAAATTTTTTGATCAACAATAGCCTTTGATTTTATGCTTCTGTATTTTGGAAAATTTTAAAAGCATTAAAAAGAGTAAACTGACGGACGGACCTATTGAGACAGAGAGCGAAGTGTTCTGGCGCTAGTTTTTTGGGGAAAAAATTATTATTGTAGCAGATATACACGCCTTCGCCAAAATTTTGATTATTATACCAGAGATGCGCCTCCATCAAAAGCATCTGCCAAAATTTTGATTATTATGCCAGAGACATGGTCTTTCGGCAAAATTTTGAAATATTTTTTGTACATTAAGAATAGTAATCGAAAAATTAAAAACTTCATAATTTCACGGATGTTAGTACAATTTTCGCCCGTTTTTCTCGTGTGCTTAATATCGTCTCTCGTGCTCTCGTGTTGTCCTACGGGCTCGTTTTGTTATCTCGGAAACTAATTGACCTAGAGAGACGATTTATATACCGTTGGATAGCGAACAGCAGGGAGTATAATTGCAAAATTTCATAAAAATTGGTCAAGTAGTTTCGGAGGAGTATGGCAACAAACACTGAGAAAGAGAATTTTATATATAGATGTTAAATATTTAAATGGCTATTAAAAAATAACGGTTAAAGATAAAAAGTGAAAATTTAGGATTGTATGAATATTTTGGTTCTACATCGTATAAAATTAAGAAAAAAAAATTTGGCCAAAATAATTTTAAAAAATTTCGGGGGGGCAAGCCCCCTTTTCACTTAGGTAAACCGTACCGCTTCAGAAACCATCCCGGGTTCATGCACAACAACTTTCATTAAGGTCATCATACGATCAAATGCATAGTTTGCGAGTCTATACGGAACATACATACATACATACATACATACAAACATTCATTTTTATTTATATAGAAGAGGTAATATTTAGACGGCTATTAAAAATTAACGGTTGGAGATAAAAAAGTGAAAATTTAGGATTGTATGTATATTTTGGTTCTACATCGTATAAAATTAAGAAAAAAAATTTGGCCAAAAAAATTTAAAATAATTTCGGGGGGGGCAAGCCCGCCCCCTTTTCACTTAGGTAGACCGTACCACTTCAGAAACCATCCCGGGTTCATGCACAACAACTTTCATTAAGGTCATCATACGATCAAATGCATAGTTTGCGAGTCTATACGGAACATACATACAAACATTCATTTTTATTTATATAGAAGAGGTAATATTTAGATGGCTATTAAAAATTAACGGTTGGAGATAAAAAAGTGAAAATTTAGGATTGTATGTATATTTTGGTTCTACATCTTATAAAATTAAGAAAAAAAAAATTTGGCCAAAAAAATTTTAAAAAATTTCGGGGGGGGGGAAGCCCATTTTTCACTTAGGTAAACCGTACCGCTTCAGAAACCATCCCGGGTTCATGCACAACAACTTTCATTAAGGTCATCATACGATCAAATGCATAGTTTGCGAGTCTATACGGAACATACATACATACATACAAACATTCATTTTTATTTATATAGATAATTATTTAAATGTTCGATTTTCGGAAAAAAAAAACTATGTATACCTTGTAGGAAAAGCCACATTCCCGGATTCTGTATTGCCTTCTCTCGGCTTGCGACTCGACGGCAATCTTTACATCGTCCGGGAATGTTAAGCTTTTCCTACTAGGTACCTGCACAATGTACTATTCTTATAAACATCTTTCTTATTGGGTCGATTACTTGGAATCCACCTTATTATTGTTTGTCTGTCTGGCCTATTTATTAAATACATTCTTCACAGTTACTTAACGCAAGATTCACGAAACTCACTATGCCTATGCTAACGAAGAGTGGGCACATACTCAATACTCATCGTACGACTGTTTTACAGGTTTCGAAGTTAGAGAAGCTGCGTTGCCGGATTAATGCATGTGATACCGTGATATTTAAACAGTGACCTTTGCAGACTCATTCGAAAAACCCACATGTCTTCTGCGTTGGACGTTCTCACGCGAGGAGAGAGCCCTAAAGTCGATCGTCACCGCAGGGGGGATTTTAAAAGCTTGTTTTGTACACTATTAGATCACTTTTGAGAGATTTGAATTAATATGAAATAAAAATGGAATAGATTATGAATTTCATTATATACCATTGTATAATCTAACAATAAAACGCCGAAAACTTTTGTTTTCATTTCAATACTTCCATACAATTTATTACAAATTAATGAAACAACAGCTGTTTAGGCATAGTATCATTTTCAAGGGATGTTTTTTACTATGTGTCTGTACTATGAGTTACAGACTAACAGAATAAATTGAGGAGAGGGGAGCTGTTTGTCTTAAGTTGGTCATTCAGAATTATATCTGCATTTTTTAATAATATATTTTAATTTATATAGATTCTAATAAAGGCCTTAATTTTTAATACGGAGAATTTGAAACTGGTCATTAAAGGAATGACTATGATCTAGAAGCTGAAGTGCGTACGTACAATCTGTTTTTGTATTATTTAAAACCCTTTGGTGTTCTGCTATACCTTCGTTAAAGGTTCTACCAGTTTGGCCGATCTAAGTTTTTGGACAGTCACTACACACATGGGCAAAAACTTACATCGGTGAAAGATAAATCAGACCAGGGATGTACAGAAATTATCAATATATAAGTAGGAGTTCGACAAGGTGACAGCCAGTATACATCACTTTTTTCATAGAACTGGACGGAGTGGGGAGTGATTAAAAAACTGAAATCAATAAGATGATCATACAAAGCTCTACACAAATAATAGGATACGCTGACGATATCGTAATAGCCAGAAGAAACAAAAAGACTTAAAGACTCACTTATGGTTTTGCTAAAAGAAGCTAATAGACGGAGTGGCAGCGCCGAAAAATCTCTCTGAATTTACTAAAGCTAGTTTTTTCACAGTTGATTACCGTGATTGTGTAGAGAAACATACTGCGGTCGGTCAAGAGAAACGTAGCGAAACGTAGAACAGGTGGTGCTGACAGCTTGTCAAAGTTGCTTACCTGCGGAAGTAATTAAATCCATTTACTAAGGCTGAAAATCAGTACACACATTCTAAATTGAATATAAATAAAAGTTATTATAGTCGGTCAGCGGTATGATGTCACAGAGCCGGTCGGTCGGCCCCAATGAATGTACAGGGTTATATTTTGACCCCATTGTAATCTTCTTTATTTACAGAATTAAAAAAAAATGTAAAATATCAAAGTTATTCGATTTTTTAATTTTGATTTTTTGACATATATATCGTACTAGTGACGTCATCCATCTGGACGTGATGACGTAATCGATTATTTTTTTAAATGAGAATAGGGGTCGTGTGCTAGCTTATTTGAAAGGTTATTCAATTCTCTATCTTTTTCTTAAAGTTCCATCTCCTAGCGGAGGTTGGATATCATAATGGCTATGGTCACTTTGTTGGCTGCTGCTCTGAACAGTTGTAATGAACTACAGTTAAACCATTCTCTAAGGTTCCTCAGCCAGGAGATGCGTCTTCTTCCTATGCTTCTTCTTCCTTGGATCCTTCCTTGCATAATAACTCTCAGCAGCTCATATTTCTCTCCTCTGGTAATGTGACCCAAATATTCTAGTTTTCTTGTTTTTATACTGT
Organism: Diabrotica virgifera virgifera; assembly: GCF_917563875.1. NCBI lineage: Eukaryota > Metazoa > Arthropoda > Insecta > Coleoptera > Chrysomelidae > Diabrotica > Diabrotica virgifera. The sequence goes on along the minus strand of NC_065445.1, from coordinate 1,064,621 downwards.
TCATAATTTCTAACTCCTTATTTAAACGTTGTAGCACTTCAACATTGGTAATCCTTTGAACCCACTGAATTTTCAACATTATTCTGTAACACCACATTTCGAACGCTTCTATTTTTCTTATGTGTTGCCTTTTCAATGTCCAAGCTTCCACTCCGTATAGTAATATAGAAAATATGTAGCATCTTAGAGCCCTCAATCTGAGAGGCAACTGAAGGTCTTTGTTTGTAAGAAGTGTCTTCATTTTTATAAATGTTTGCCTTGCAGTTTCAATTCGAACTTTAATTTTTTTGCTTTGGTCATTTTTGTCATCAACCCAGGTTCCCAGATATTTGTATGTCTTTACTTTTTCTATTTGGGTTTGCTCTAGTATTAACCTTTCATTTCCATGTTGTGTTTTTGAGACAATCATAAATTTAGTTTTTTCTTGTTTATTTTGAGTCCATATCGAATGCAATAATCGTTAATTCTATGCAGTCATATAAACATTAAAATCATTATTTATACAGGGTGTTCAAAAGATTTTTTTTGAATTATTAATTAAACAATTAATTTAATTAAAAAAAAATTTTGGACACCCTGTATAAACAATCATGTTATTGTTTATATTACTGAATAGGGAATTTAATAACCTTTCAAATGAGCTAGCGCACACGACACCTATTCCCATTTAAAAAAATAGTCGATTACGTCATCACGCCCAGATGGATAACGTCACTACTACGATATATATGTCAAAAAATCATAATTTAAAAATTGAATAAGTATTATATTTTACATTTTCTTAAATTCTGTAAATAAAGAAGATTACAAGGGGGTCAAAATATAGTGAATAACCCTGTACATTCATTGGGGCTGACCGACCGGCTCTGTCCCGTCATACAGCTGACCGACTATAATAACTTTTATTTATATGCAATTTAGAATGTGTGTACTGATTTTCAGCCTTAGTAAATGGATTTAATTACCTTCGTAGGAAAGCAACTTTGATACCTTCTCAGTAATCCCTGTTCTACGTTTCGCTTGACCGACTGCAGTATGTTTCTCTACAAAATCACAGTAATCAACTGTGAAATAACTAGCTTTAGTAAATTCAGAGAAATTTTTCAGCGCTTCCTCTTGGAGTATAAACTTAGCGGACTAAATATAATGACGAAAAGACGAAATATGGGTATGCTGCATGCTAATCTCAAGGAAAAATTGTAACATAGAAGGTATAATAATAATATAAACATTTAACAAATATATATTCCAAAAAATATATAGATTTAAGTATCTAGCTGTAACAATAGATAGCTCAAACGACAGGCGCAGAGATAATTGAAAGAGTTCAAGCCGGTAATAGAGCATATTGGAAATAACTACTGAAATACAAACGGCAATCAGTTTACTTTAAAGAAAATATTAAAGTGGAAATCTACAAATACATCAATAACTATTTTTTTCCAAAACTTTCTCTCTATTTAACCTTGTCCGCCACCCCTTTTGTATCCACTTAGGTGTCAACCCTTTAGGATGTTATACAAATGGGATTTAATGGAGAATTTTCCATTTTGACTCTTTTTTGCGCCTACTGTATGCGCCATTCCACGAACATACGCCTGTTTTGGATTAGGTACTTCGACAACGAATATTGTACTGAGCAACATAAGAAGTACGAAAGTAAATGGCGCTAATAATTATTCTAATAAACAACAATTTAATTTGCAATTTACTTTCGTTCTTCTTATTTTCCACAGTAAAATATTCGTTGTCGAAGTAATCCAAAACAGGCGTAAGTTCGTGGAATAGGGTATATCTATCTGCGTGTCAGCTTGCATAAGATCATAATTATCAATGTACAATGGATGCATTTCACAGAATAAATTCCATATTACTGATAGCTTCAACTCTCCGTCTATAAAAAAAATTATAGTAGGGGAGGAAAGTATGCTAAATTTGCAGTTACTCACGCGTTATGGAGACTTATTAGGTTGTGAAGATTAAGTCCTAAAACCAAAAATAGTTTAGTAAAGTTTACCATAAAGTGGGAGACTTTCCATTTTTTAAATTAATTTTCTATTTCCAACAATCGTTTTCTACGATTATAGCGCCATCTATCCATAATTCGAAAAAATGTCGCGAATAAAAGTTATTTATTTTTATGTAAAGAATCCAAATTTGCAATAAAAAATGGGGGCTCCTATTTAAGATTTTAAAGTAGCGCCCACCCCACCTCCGTGGGGGGTCGTGTTTGGTGCCATTCGATAGATTTTTCAAAAATATTGAATACGTGTATTTTTCAGTTTTTCGATCTGATGTTCATTTCGCGAAATATCGGGGGTTCGTATTTTAAATTTTAAATTTACTCCCCACCCCTACCCGCGGGGAGATATTTTTGAAAAATATTGAACACGTATTTTTTAGTTTTTCGATCTCACGTTCATTTTGCGAAATTTTCGCTTTTTTTGTGATACTTTGTGACTCACCCATTACCTTACGTCTCGCTCAAATCGTCAGATTTTTGAAATATAGATACACTGTTTTGCGTGTACTTAACTTAACTTATCCTAATCTGACGATTTGGAGTTTTTCTAAGGATAGTTTTTTTTTCGGGCCCACCTTAACGAACTCCCCTGTATTAAGAGCCAATATATATCGTAGAAGTACATTTACAGGGTACAAGGTTTCTCCCCATGTAATAATCTGACGCACTCGAGTAACTGCAAAAATCCCCGATTGGGCTCCCCTACCATTATCTGACAACCAAAGCCAGAGAAGTGGCAGAACTTTAGTAAACGCAGTAATTGAAATATAAAGTCAGCATAATTTTCCGAAGGTGAACGGAGAAAATAGAAAAAGACCATTTGGCATGAGATTAGCATCACGAAAGACAAGAAAAATGCGACAAATTTATAGATTCTACTTAAAGCAATCCTATTAATACATAGGCATTTCTCTGTAACGGGACATTATCTGATACTTATTTACCACAAATAATATGATAGTTGACAAATTGTAGTATCTCAATTAAATATGCGTAGGTACGAAGCAAACGATGCGGTATATATGCAGATTAGTTACTTATACATTTCTTCGTTTTGGTCTGCCAAATGAGGTAGTCTCTTTATTAATTACAGTAATTATAAAAGATTAATACGCGGACTCGAGGTTATCGGCTGAACGTATGTATGTAATTCGTCCTTAAATACCGGTAAACTAGTAGTAGTAGGCTGTGCAATGATCTGAGAAGATACAGTCGAGTCAATTCTCTGCTTTGCTTAGATAAAATTTTACAATAATACATTTTTCGACCATAAGCTTCAGTATAAATATATGTTTGAAAACCCCAGGGGGCGCCAATCTATGATTGATTTTATAGTCACCGATAGAAAAATCGACCCAAAGCAGATTCTAGATATTCGAACTTTAAACTCAGCAAACGCATGGAGTGAACACAAACTAGTCCTAGCAAAAATAAGAATGAAAATAACACCAAAACATTTTCTACAGGAAATCACCGAGGAAAAATTCAATGTAGAATCACTGTGAAACGACTCTAAAAGAGAAATGTACCAAAGGAGGCTAGCACAGAAGATACGGCTAAAACAAATAGACGATATCGAAGATATAAACGCAAGCTGGGAGAAAATTAAAAACAACATTGAAGTGGTAGCGGTAGAAGCTCTAGGAAACAAAAGAAACAAGAACAATACACCATGATTCAGAAAAGAAATAAAAGAGAAATGTAAAGAGAAACGAGAGGCCTACACGAAGTATAAACCATCAAATACTCCAGAATCCAGAGACACCTATAAAAGAATACAAAACGAAACAAAGCAGTTGGTAAGAAGAAAAAAAAATGAACATTGGGAACAGTTTACAAAAAGGATGGAAAGCGATGTTTACGGTAAACAAAAACAAATATGGAGATTCATAAGAAACCAACGGAAAGAAATGGCAGAATTGAAGGAATACAATAACATATGTACCAGCAAACGAATGGGAAAGACAATTGACGGAACTGTTTAAAGGAAAGGAAAATAATAATCAATACAATAAGGTACCTGGGGCGAGGGCGAGATTCCGTCCACTGTAGAGATCAACCAACACGTTGCTTTCTATCAATGTTAATTGTCGTGAAAATATTTGAATTTTTAGCTTTAATTGGATTATTTTCTAGTTTTGCTAGGTTATACTTTAATTGATGCTGAAGTGACACTTAGTAAAACAAGAAAATATTTGAATTAAAACTAAAAATTCAAATATATTGACATTGATAGAAAGCGATCGGCGTTAGCGATTGTACACAGAATCCCATCCCTGAATTAAAACACGAAATAGAAATCAGTTTTCAGGAAGTAGAGATAGCCATAAATTCTAGTAGAAGAATTGCTATGTAAGGTGTTTTTTAAGAGGTTCTCTCCGGGCCAGCAACCCTCTAGTTGTGAGTTCTACGTTACCAAGACCAAGATGTAAATTACGTTAAAGGGTATTCACCCAAATATTTTTAGTCACTTTAACAACGTATAGTCTAAGATACGATATAAGGTCGATTTTTGCACAGATGTGTTTAAGGGATAAAATTATTGGATATGTAATTTAGCATGTTGACAATTACAAAAAACAAGGGTTGCCCGACCTAATCTTGTTCTAACTATAATTAATTAATAATTAATAAATGACATATTTTTCATAAATTAAAAAAAAATCGACCCGGGCAGATATTATTTTAGATTGTTTAGGAGTTTAGGTCATTCTAAACAAAAAATAAATTTTGTAATTTTTCCCTAAAGTTGATCGTTTTCTAGTTATAAACAATTTAAAACTGAAAAAATAACGAAAGATGACGATTTTCAAGCCTCAAAAAAATAAGTATAAAATATAATTTATGAAATTACGAAGTACCTAAATTTAAGTTCAAACCTTATTCTATCAGTTCTTGATAAGTCTTTTGGACTTATTTAATTCTGAAACATTATTTTTTAGTTGTTAAGTCCCGTCTACCATAAGAAATCTTCCTCATTAACAATTAAAAAAATATGTTTTAGAATAAAACATGGCTAAAATTCTTATCTTATCGAGAACTGATAGAAAAAAGTTTGAACTTGAATTTATGTACTTGTTGATTACAAAAATGATATTTTTTACTTGTGTTTTTGAGCCTTGACAATTGTCATCTTTCGTTCTTTTTTCAGTTTTAAATTGTTTATAAGTAACTCGAAAACGATCAACTTTAGAGAAAAATTACAAAAGAATTTTTTTGTCTAGAATGATCAAAAAAATCTGAAATAATATCTGCCCGGAAAATATAAAAAATTATTTTTATTTTAAATTTATAAAAATAATGCTATTTTTTAATTATTAATTAATTATAGTTAGAACAAGATTAGATAGGGCAACCCTTGTTTTTTGTAATTGTTAACATGCTAAATTACATATCCAATAATTTTTATCCATTAAACAGATCGGTGCAAATCGACCTTATATCGGATCCTCTACTAGTATACCTTGTAACCGGTATGCACAGCGCAATATAAGAGAGAAGAAATTGTTGAATGAAGGCTCGGTGATGTTTTGGGGTGGAACTTCCTTGACAGCAAGAACGGATTTGGTCGTTACTCAATATTTTAGTGAGGTAAATATTCAGATATTGAATTGGTCCCCTCACAGTCCCGAAATGAATCCTATTGACTATTTATGGGATATTGTCGGTAGCCAATAAGACTTCGTCTGCCCCTACCTGCTTCTCTGCAATATATAGGAACTGTGGTTATTGCTTTCTGAAACTCCATAGACCAAAATCAAACAGTGTGCTTAATATCCAGCATGAATAGCACTGACGATGGAATTGTTATTCCGAAAACATTCTTTGATGTAGCCAGCAAGGGTACTTTTTAATAAATATATTTTTTATAAAGGAATTTAAAAAAAAATTAAAAGAGTATTACTTTGTCACCATAATTCTGTTAATGAATTTATGTAATTAGGTTGATAACTTAATGCTTACCTTTTAATAGAGATATACTGAACGCTTACCTAAAACAAAACATCTTTATTAGTAAAAATATTTATGCATATAGAATATTATGTAAATAAAATAGAAATTTTAGGTTTTAAAAATTTTATACAAAAATGGTAAATAATATAAATGAATATCTATTACCCACGAGGACAAAAAAATTGTGTGTGTTCTTTGAACACACGTAAGAAGTTATACTTCTATTATTATTATTTCAACGAAATAAATATATTTTAAACAGTTTAATTATATTTTTATTTAAATATTAAACTAATTTTAATACTTAAAATAATACCAAACATTAAAAATAACGTTAATACTACGTAATATTTTATGAACTATAGCCTCTCCGCAATTACTTCTAACTTGATGAATCGTATAAAATCTGAAAAAAAAAACGTCAGATTTTCTACACAAATTTTTAATTTTCTATTCATCATATTTTAATACTAATGATCCTATTCCTAATGAAGACAAATCCAAAGACACAAAAATTATAATAAACACCAATATATTTTTTTCAGAGACGAAGTAGTTTTCAATCCTAATAGTAAATTATTAATATTGAAAATATTAAAAAATATTACTAAAAGATTTTTAAATTGAAAACTTATTGGTACACTTTCCTGGTGACACCTCCAAGACTTCTACAATTTGCAAGTCAAATGGATGCTGCAGTGAAGAGGAGAGGAAAGGAATTCGACACTATGCAATTCACATCCCCCGTCTGCAGCTGGTAAAGTTCCAACGGAAAAATGCACCTAGTTACTCTACGGAGTAATATTTTTTTCACACTTTATTTGCATACGCAACTTGAAAGATTTAGTAACTAACTTCATACCGTCGGTATGCGCGTATAAAAGTTCTAAAAAATTTGCGGACCACACTCCGACAAGAAGTTGAGGAGGGTGGCTCATAAATGTAAGATGATATACTCATCGTACGAGATGCAAATAAAATACGCCGTTTACTAATAAGAAAATCAAATGAAACAACATAATTTTTGATGGACATGAAACATTTTAAAAAAAATATATTCATTCAAAAGCATTCTTCTTTTTCTTCAGATGAAAATCCACTAATGTGTCCATTGCATTATGTTTCGGAGCCAGGACATTTCTTGTGTCCCATTCCTCGATTATAAGTTGAAGGAAATGGTATTTTTCATTTCGCATGATGTGACCCAGATATGCCGTTTTCATTTTCTTTCTGGTTTCGAAAAGTTGGCGTTCTTGGTTGATATTTTTAAGGACATCTACATTAGTGAATTTTACCGTCCATGGTATCTTCAGGATACGACGATCAAGCCACATTTCGAAAGCTATATCCCTCTTATTGAGTGTCCAGTCCTCTACGCCATATAGCAGCACCGACCATACGTAGCACTTACTAAACCTTAGTATTAGTTAAAGATCGAACAGGTCGGTACCTTCCAGAATTTTACCAAAGCTTGTCGAACTTGCTCAATGTGAAATTTTACTTCCCTTTCCAATGCCCAATCTTCAAAAAGCCACGTTCCCAGGTATTTCAATTTGCTCACCCTTTCAATGGACTTGGTATACAGTATTGAGTGTTATGGTACAGTTTTCAAATGCATCCAAGTTTCTGGAGATGATGATGAAATTGGACTTTTTGGTATGAATCTCTAATACCATTCGCTTACTGTATTCTCCGATTATAGTGACAATTTGTTAGCAGTTGTTGTTGAAAGCATTATTTATCAATTAAAACAGTTTTTTGTGTTTCCTGAAATATTTTAATTTTGGCACTTGCAACCTTGTTCGGCGGATCTATTCAAATAACAAAGTAAAAGATCTATTTCTTCCTAATGGTCTAAGAAAGTAGGCATCATCAGAAAAAGATGAGGATAACATATTCGTTGATTAAACCAGTTTGTTAATCATTTTTGATTTCGTGTCCTGTTCGAAACACTGCGATTCAAATGTTTAATCATTCCTGCTAAAAGACCTTTTTATCTCCATCGAATCGGAATATTTAATGAAAACATTAAGATGGATTATTACAAAATGCTTTATCTAAATGGCTAAATATACTTAACTTCTTCGGAAAGTAAGCAATAATTTTTATGGTCTGATAAAGCAGTTATTCACATTTGGAGTTAAAGCTCACAGTTTTAATGGGTGACCAAATGCTGACAAATTGGCGGTGGGATGCAAAATATTTTCATTTCGAAGCAAATGGGAATTAAAAGAAGCTATAAAAATTAATTGGTGTTGTCCAATTACTAATGTTCTGATAGAAAAACACAAGGAATGTTCATATATTTTGGTTTTAACGACTAAAATTTAAATAATATTGAAATATTTTTACTTGGCATATAGGTTTATAGTTGTCATCTTAAGATAAGACAATGACAAGGAATATTTCTCGAGTTTACTATACAGAGTGAACCAAAAGTTTGGAATCATCTAAGTGTATCTTAAATGGATAGTCCGGATTATACAAAAACAGGGATACACCTATTTTGCAATATGAATATTTGAAATTTGATGTTTGTTATGTTGCAAGATTTATCATTATACAGCGTTGCTGCAGATAAAATAAAGATTGCCATGATGATCACCAACATTCATCACGGATAGGCACATCAAGAAGAAGAAGAAGTATTTCATAATTATCCATCGAATATATTCCATGTTCTTTAACTTTGGCTAAGTTTTTATCATACAGATTTCCTATTAGATTAACTAAATGGTTAGGTACTACTATATTTTCCATAATATTCCAGAGGAAATCCCATATTACTGAATCGAAAGCTTTTGCGATGTATCACTGGAACTGCGTTGTCATTTATTATCTATCAGATCATCAAACTAATCGATATCCTAAAAACATCAGGACTCGATGGTAAGGATATAAGACTTGTCTCAAACTTATATCTCCAACAAAAAGCAACAGTTCGATTCGAAAATGAACTGTCCGAAATCTTCACAGTCGAAAAAGGAGTTAGACAGGGTTGCATACTGTCACCAGCATTAATTAACATATACTCTGAAAACATCTTTAAAGAGGCCTTGGACGAATTAGAAGAAGGTATTGCAGTAAATGGACAACTTATAAATAATATTAGATATAATATTATATATCAGTATTGCTGGCAGATAGTGCGCAGGGGCTCCAAAGGATCATGGATAATGTTGTAGAAGCATGTAACAAATACGGTCTAAAACTAAACTGTAAGAAGACAAAAATAATGATCATTAGTAAAAACACCAACATAAACGCCCAAATTACCGTAAACAATACACCCCTAGAGAGAGTACAGAAAATATGCTATCTCGGCTGCAACATTAAGGATACCTGGGATCATAGCTACGAAATAAGAACTCGTATTGAAAAAGCCAGAAGCTCTTTTAACAGTCTTAGGAAAATTCTGTGCAACTTGTCTTTAAGTATCAATGTACGCATAAGAATTCTTAGATGTTACGTCTTTAGTGTCCTTCTCTACGGAGTTGAAAGCTGGAGCCTGACAGAAGATGCCATAAAACGGTTAGAGGCGTTTGAAATGTGGTGCTACCGACGTATGTTGAGGGTCTCATATATACACCACACAACTAATATAACTATTCTCCAGAGGCTAAGAAAAGACAAAGAAGTGGTTAACACCGTAAAGAACAGAAAATTGGCTTACTTCGGCCACATTATGCGTAATGAAAAATACCGACTGCTACAGTTGATTCTACAAGGCAAGATTGAGGGCAGGAGAGACCCTGGACGTAGACGTATATCCTGGCTGGCCAATCTTAGAAAGTGGACTGGTCTAACGTCAACTGATCTATTTCGAGCTGCCGTAAATAGAATAAGATGGGTCAATGTGGTCGCCAACCTCTCCAGAAGATAGGCACCTTTAGAAGAAGATCTATCAGATAAGAGTAAGCCTCAACGATATTTGCTTTAATACCTGCACGAGGATTTATGAACTGCCGATTCACAAGATCTCTTTTCTCACTCTAACACTGAATACCCATTTGATTTTAGATTTATTATCAATTTACACCGTTATTAAACAAAATTCAGAGTTGGCGCAATGGTATGAAATGAGCAATTTCCATAAGACACGCGGTGTCCTGTCAAATAATTCATCAAGGTGTCCTTTCAAATAATTCGTCAACTAGTAATCCCTAGAAACATTGTGTTACATCGTCTGATAGATTTGAAAACTTAATTCCAAAAGTTCTCTCTAAGTAAATGAGAAACTGCAATCCCAATTTTCTAAATAACCAACGATTTAAATCCTCTACCGAGCTAATGTCCATAGGCGCTTTCTCATAAAACTTTATAGGGGAAGCCAATAAATTTCTACGTCCACACTGTTCAAACTGTAAAAGTTGTAAAGTTGTAATATAACTCGAGTTCGTGAACGAACACAGTGAAGATGTTCTTCAGAAAGTAGAGTAATGATTTTCCTTGGAAAACTTTATATGTTGTCCTAGTTGATAAGATTAGAGTAGTTGAGTAAGGCCATAAAATGTAAAGTTAGTACACAAGCAGATTGCAGTACGAGAACGGGGTGTATGTGTGCGTGATATCTCTATCTCTGTTTGGCTTAATGCTATTTACTTACAGAGTGAGCTTCTAGTGTTTGCAATAAATGTTACACGTTTATTAATAGCGAGAGGTCCTTCTGTTTACAAACATGCTAGTTTATTTTTTAGATTTAAGGAAATAATGAGGTATCATTTAAAATTTATTGAAGAAGTTCCTTTGTAAATGATGAATTTTAATAAAAAAAATCTTTAAAAATTGTCCAAATTGGATTAGTAAATACATCACAGAATGAACGTTTTCGGTCTTATCAGACCATCATCAGTGTACACTTTAAGTCAAGCCACAGACATTGCTCAAAGGACGATTAAATTACATAGTTAAATCATTTAAATTTAATAAAATTGCGGCAATAAGTAGATGTTAAAGGAATACAATTAACTTTGGGCAAGGGTGAACACATAAATAACTACATGAGGTACAAAGCCGATTTAGAAAAGGACATAACACACGAGACCATATCTTCACTATGCAACAGATAATAGAGAAAGCCTTAAAGAAAAATAAAGAAGTATACATACATTTTATACACATGGACAAAGCATTTGATTCAATCGAAAAGAAAACTACATGGGAGGGCCTGAAAAAGAAACAAGTAAGTGAAGACCAGATAGAAGCAACTAAAAGTATAAAGATATAAACGTATAAAACTATAAAAATTGTGCAATTTAAAAATTCCCAAAAAATAACTGATTTTAAATTAATTCTCACGACATGCGACAGGCCCTCTTGTCGTATCGTTAAAAATTCTTTAGAAAATTTAAATTAATAGCCCAGTAAAAGTTCATTGATTACAATACAAATTTAACGAGGTAGACGAATGAAAACACACGCAACCTACATACTGATAGTCTGGGCTGATTATCGGAGAATAGGCCATTTTTGGGAAAAGTTATTTACCAGCAATTTTATTGATGGAATCAAATTATAAGATCCTATATATTAATAATATAGGTATGCAAAGTCCTCAGATAGTGTGCTACTTTTTTTATAAACAAAATGGTGCACGAAAATCGTGTATTTTTCAATTATTGCTCTATAACTCCGAAGATTTTAACTTTACAACAAAAACACTCAAATAAAAATTCACCGTGATTAAATTCTGCATAGAGACGCGTTTTTCCCGATCTGCTGAGACGAAAATTTTCCTCGGAAAATGCGGGTTTTCCCAACAAAATCTTTAATTTTCAAATAAAGTTTTAGATAAGTAATTATCTACCAATAATTAAATAATTTGGTGACATAAAAGCCTTTTTGGTTTAGATTATAGTTCCAGAAGCTGATGAAAATTAAACGAATATTTTAGCAACAATTCAATTGTTAATTAATAATTTACGGTCGCAATAATAACCAAAATAATTATGATCCACTGATCAAGCTTTGAAATCTTATAAAGATGAGATGCCTATTTAACATTTTGTCGACAAAATATGAATTTTTTATTTTTTTGCATAATCTTTAAATGTTTTTAAAAAAATTGTTACAAACAAATTAACGTTTCTCAGAAAGTTTTTATTATATTATAATTTTAAAAAATAGCCAAAATGCGCATTTCAAATATCTTGAAAATGAATGCTTTAAAACTTTTTTGCAACCATTTATAAAAAAGTTATGAAACAGCAAAGTTCACATATGATTACTACTGTGTTTATAATTTTTTTTTAATTCTTTCAAAGCGTAGAAGTGAGTTTAAAGTACAAGCTAATTATTTGCAAAAAAATATCGATTATCAGTTTATTAATTATATTTGAATTAAAGATTATAAATATATTTTTTTTGTAATTTACACGCGCGAAAGTAGAGTAACACAGTACTGTAGCTAAAATTTTCACTAGGAGCGACGACCAGCCGCGTGATGTACACTTTTAATAAATAATGTATGCAGCGTGTCAGTCGCTTCGAATGAACATTTTAGCTCCGACTCTGTATCAGGCCTACGTTTGCGCTAAAAATTACAAAATAAAATATTTTTAATATTTGATTAAAATATAACCATTGCACTAATTTTTGACATTCTTTGTGAGTAATTAGGTTGTACCATATTCTCACTTTTAAGCTTTGAAACAATTAAAACAAATTATAAACAACGGAGAATTCGTATATTTACTTTGCTGTTTCATAACTTTTTTGCAAATGGTTGGAAATTTTTTTTAAAGCATTCATTTTCAAGACCTATGAAATACGCATTTTAGGTATTTTTTAAAATTAGACTGTAATAAACAATTTTTGAGAAATGTTAATTTGTTTATAACAATTTTTTTTTAACATTTAAAGATTATGCAAAAAAATTAAAAATTAATATTTTGTCGACAAAATATTAAATAGTCATCACACCTTTATAATCTTTCTAAGTTTGATCAATGTCTCATGATTATTTTGGTTGTTATTGCGACTGTAAATTGTTAATTAACAATTGAATTGTTGCTAAAATATTCGTTTCATTTTCACCGGCTTCTGAATTTAAAATCTATAATAAGAAAGCTTTTATTTCACCAAGCTATATAATTATTGATAAATAATTACTGGCCCAAAAAATTTATTTGAAAATTCGAGATTTTGTTGGGAAAATCCACATTTTCCGAAGAAAATTTTCGTCGGAGCAAATCGGGAGAAACATGCCTCTATGCAGAATTAAATTAAGGTGAATTTTTATTTCAGTGTTTTTGGTGTAAAGTTAAAATCTTCGGAGTTATAGAGCAATAATTGAAAAAAATACGATTTGTCGACTTCATTTTGTTTATAAAAAAAGTAGCACACTATATGCGGACTTTGCATACCTATATTAATAATATATAGGATCTTATAATTCGATTACAGCAATAAAATTGCTGGTAAATAGCCTTTCTTTGTACTTTACTAATTAGACCAGCGTATTATAACTATTTTTTTTTTTCAAAATTTAAAGATTATCCAAAAAAATGAAAAATTTATATTTTGTCGATAAAATATTAAATAAGCATCTCAACTTTATAATCTTTATAAGTTTGATCAATGTATCATGATTATTTTGGTTATTATTGCGATCGTAATTTGTTAATTAACAATTGAATTGTTGCTAAAATATTCGTTTAATTTTCACCGGCTTCTGGAATTACAATCTATAACAAGAAAGCTTTGATGTCACTAAGTTATTTAATTATTGATTATTAATTACTTACCTAAAACTTTATTTGAAAATTAGAGTTTTTGTTAGGAAAACCCGCATTTTCCGAGGAAAATTTTCGTTGGAGCAAATCGTGAAAAACATATCTCTATGCAGAATTTAATTGCGGTGAATTTTTATTTGAGTGTTTTTATTGTAAAGTTAATATCTTCGGAGTTATAGAGTAATAATTGAAAAAAATACGATTTGTCGGCGCCATTTTGTTTATAAAAAAAGTAGCACACTATCTGCGGACTTTGCATACCTATATTATTAATATATAGGATCTTATAATTCGATTCCAGCAATAAAATTGCTGGTAAATAACTTTTCCATGAATTTTGCTAATTAGCCCAGAGTATGACGTGAATGCCCGTGCCTACCTTTACCTTTCCACTACTGAAAAAATAATTTAAACTTTTTTAGAAACATATCGTTTGGTGGTTTTTTACACTAAAAATCCGTTCATGCAGCGTAAAATGAAGGTACGTTAAATCGTTCCTGAACCGTAAAAAGCAGTAGCTGTACCGATAACAATTATTATAAAGGGTTTAATACTTGGTTTTCAAAATAAGGTGTAATTTTTGAAGTTAGATATACTTCTTTATACGCGATTGGGAAAAATAATGATAGTGAATTTTTACGATGCTTTTAATTAACTTATAAACCTGCTCAACTGAATTGAAAAATATAAATACCTGGAAACGTGAGTTTTCGAAAATAATGTTCACAACAGAAATAAGTACCAAGATAGAAATAGCAAGAAATGCGATTATAAAAATGAAAACAATTATCTGCTATAATGATCTTAGATAGTATGAGCTCCGATATATTACCTGTTTCCAATACTGGAATATGGACTTGAAAGGTAGACACTGAAGCCAGATCATATAAATACAGATTATTTGAAATGTGGTGTTGCACAAAGCGGCTTACAATAACATAGACCCAGAAGAAAACGAACGCGGAAATGTTGTGAGAAATGGGTAAACAATACGGAATTACAATCACAATAAAATTAAGCAAGTTGCAACATCTGTGACACATGAAGGAAATGCGATGTTCAAACCAATGTAAAACTATTAAAATATTTTTAATTTGGCACATGTTTTTAACTCCATTTTTGAATTGCAACATTGCCAACCATGTAAATCTATAAGGACAAAAGTGTTTAGTGTGTAATGTGTTTGCCTCAAAACCTCAAAAGACACATGTTTCAAGACATATGTTTCTCTTCGAGCCCAAAAGTGCCACCCCGCTACCCTCCATGGCACCATGAACCAGGGCAACTTCGTACTCCAATTAAAGGTGCAAGTATAGCGCACTTTGTGTACCAAGGTGTTAAAAGCTCGCTTTGTTTTTGGCTGGTATCTGTAAAAATCCGCAGTTGCCACATCGTCTCCACAGCCACAGCCTACCAGTGAATTTGGACAGACAATATAGACGTTCTTCTTCTTCTTTAAGTGCCATTTTCGTTCCGAAGGTTGGCGATCATCAGGGCTATACGTATTTTCGAAACTGCTGACCGAAACAATTCGTTGTTGTTACAGCTATACCATTCCCGTAGATTCTTTAGCCAGGAGTTTCGTCTTCTTCCCATGGATCTTTTTCCTGCTATCTTCCCCTGCATAATTATTCGAAGCAGTTCATATCTTTCGCCTCTTGTAATGTGTCCCAAGTATTGCAGTTTTCGTTTTTTAATCGTAAATATGACTTCCTTTTCTTTATTCATTCTTCTCAAGACCTCGACGTTTGTGACTCTCTCCGTCCATGATATTCTCAAGATTCTGCGATACATCCACAGTTCAAATGCCTCCAATTTTTTGATATCAATCTTTATCAGCGTCCATGACTCCATTCCGTAGAACAGCACAGAAAGTACGTAACATCTCATCAGGCGAAGTTTCATTTCAAGACTCAAATCGCTTCCACAGAACACTCTCTCCATTTTAGTGAATATGGATTTGGCTTTTTCTATTCTTATTTTGATTTCTGCTGAGCTATCGTTGTCTTTATTTACAAAAGTGCCTAAATATTTGTATTTGCTAACTCGATCGATAATTTCATTGTGTAAATATAAATTTTGGACATTTCGTGTTTATTTCGATATTACCATAAATTTAGTTTTCTTTATGTTCAAAGATAGTCCATATTCTTCGTGCAGATTGTTTAATCTAACACTATTTATTTTAATACCTATGGATTGCTCAGAGAGTATAGACAGAGAGAATATAGACGTTAAGAATAGAAATTCCGGAGATAGCCCCATGTATTCCTTATGGATGATAGAAGAGCGCCGATGCCACCCCGTACTGATTAGAGTGGATCGTATATCTGCAGTCGAGTAGCGACCAGTGCCCGAGAGGTTTGTCAACACTGATCTCCATAAGCGTAACATTCTATTCTTGATGTGAAACAAAGTATAGTAAGTAATATGTTTAAGTAGTATGTTTCTCTAAATGATCATTAGTTTAATTTATTTGTTTATATGTATTGTTTTGTTTTCTCTTTATTTCCTAGCGTGTTGTGTTCCATTTTTGAAGTTATACTTCTTTACGGGCGTAATGACGGTGAAATTTTATATGGGAAAACCTAGCGACCGGGCGCATGCGCTTTATAACTTTGTTCTGATTGGATGTTCAAATGACATGACAAAAATTATCCAATATGGCAGCTGTGGGACTGTGGTTTGGTTATAATGTATGCTTGCTGCGTTTTAAAATTTGTAGGAAGAGAAACAACAAACAAAAAGTTAGTTAATGGTTATACTGCCTTTTTAAATAGTTTTCATATTATATTTTTGGACTTATTTACATAGAAGAGATGATTGTTGCATGCCAATGTGAAAGCTCATCAAATGAGTGTCGCAGATCTCGCTTATTCAAAGCTAAAGAATCTTTCACTGGTAAGTGTTTTATAAATAGTTGATCAAATTTTGTTATGATATTTGAACATAGCCACTTTGCACAACGCAAGTGATTGCGAAATTTATTAGTCGTTATACGGGCTCCGATACCTACCTTGAACCTACCAAAATACATAAGTAGTATGTAATAAAATAAGAAAATCTACGGTTTCGTTTTGATTAAATATATGTAATACTTTTATTTACATAATTTGATTACCATCAAAATTTCTATCAATATTCACCTAATATATTGTTTTCTTACTCTGTTTTGTTGTATTTTTTCAATTCTAAATCATTTCAATTCAAAATCAAAATAATTTGATTTACATAAGTTAAAAATGTCAAAAGGTTAATCTGTTTAGTTAGACGATCTTCGCACATAATACAAGCTGCCTCTGTGGCGAAGTTTTAATGCGAGTGAATCCCAATACAACGCAAATACCAGCCGCATGGTAAGTTGGTTCGAATCCCAATAGAAATTTTTATTTTTTTATTTTTTTTTATACATTTTATGATTGTAAGTATATTTATTATATAATTTTTTTTTCAGAAAATACGTATTTAGTTAAAAAATTTTCCGACAATTAATGTTCAGAAATCATTTGTGGCATTTTTAATGTGTTTGTGTGTGTTTTATTTTTTTATTATTTTAATTTTTGGCACTGTTTTAATAAAAATGTTTGAGAAGTAGTAAGTATAAATTAATTTAATATTTAAATAAAATATAAATAAAAATTATATTAATTTCGTTTATAATCATATAATAGAAGTATAACTTCTTACGTGCGTACAAAGTACACACACATTCTTTTTTTTTTTTCTCTATAATAAATTATTTAGTATCCTTTTTGTAAAAGCTTTTTTTGAACCGTAGTTCTAGAAACCCCTTTTATTATAGGTAATACCCTCACATTCCTTTACAACCAGCACCTATAGTTTGTACATCTCTCTCTTTTTTTAGGACGTCCTATTGTCATTTTTGTAATAACAAAAGATCCACACGCCAGGAATGATTTGGTTGTCAATAACACCGTTATAGAAAGAGTATAAATACCTTGGAGCTTGGCTGGATCATACAGGCGATCAAACAAAAGAAATAAGAGCAAGAATAGAAATAGCTAGATCAGCATTTAACAAGATGAAAATATTTCTCTGTAGTCGTGACATAAATCTTGATCTGAGAGTGCGTATGCTGCGGTGTTATATCTTCTCCACTTTATTATATGGAGTTGAGTCATAGACCATGAAGATGGGCAGCATTAAAAACATTGAAGCTTTTGAGATGTGGTGTTACCATAGAATGCTACGTGTATCTTGGGTGGACCACGTGACGAATGCCGAAATTTTACGTCGGATAGGAAAAGGATGTGAAGTTGTACTTACTGTTAAAAGAAGAAAGCTTGAATACTTTGGTCATGTTATGAGAAGTGACAAATACTCGCTGCTGAGACTGATCATCCAGGGTAAAATCAGGGGTAAGAGAAGTATCGGTAGGCGCAGAATCTCTTGGTTAAGAAATCTAAGGGAATGGTTCGGCTGCAGTTCCATCGACCTATTTAGGGCGGCCGCCAGTAAAATAAGAATAGCTGTGATGATTTCCAACCTCCGATAGGAGACGGACTTTAAGAAGAAGAAGATTGTCATTTTGTGATAGTATTATCTCAACAAGCGATATTAAATACTAAGACTGATAATACAGTGAAGGAGTGTGGGAAGAAGGAGAATGCCATGGTTGAAGAGTTTAAGGGACTAGTTTAAATGCAGTACGATGGGACTCTTCAGAGCAGCGGTAGATAGAGTAAAGATGATGATATCAACCGCCGATTGGGAGAGATATTTAAAGCAGAACAAGTTCATTGGTTTTAACTCTATAATGACTTTATTTGCAAAACATAAATTTTTGACACCGTGTTAGTAGCAGAGTGCGAAGACGACTTATAAATATTACTGCACGAATTCAACATTAACGCGAAAGAAGTGAATATGAAAATATCAGCCCAAAAAACAAAACGCTTAGTAATAGCCAAAGAACCAATAAGATGCAAATTGGAGTTAGACAATCAAATTATACAACAATCAATGACTTTCAAATACCTGCAAATTAATCTATCAGCCGACAACAATATCGAAGAAGAGGTAAAAAACCAAATAGTTAAAGCCAGTACAACGGCTGGATGCCTAAACGACAAAATTTGGAATAACAAACCCCTAAAAGTGAAAATAAAGGCCCGAATATAAATATAAGTCAGTTATTAGGCCAGTTATGGCCTACACGGCCGAAACAAGACCAGACACAAGCGAAACACAAAGACATCTGGAATCTGGAGGCCAACGAAATGAAGGTCTTAAGAAGGAATGCTGGAAAAGGACTACAGGACAGGGTAAGATGTGAGGAAATCAGACGTATTGTGGGGTAAACAATATAAATACCTGGGTAAAGAACAGAAAAGAAGAGTGGAATGTGGAATCAACACATAAGTAGAATGTCTGAATTAAGGATAGTAAGAATAGGCAGGAACAAGTCACCGTTAGGCAACAGAAGTATAGGACGCCCAAGGAACAGATGGAACGACAATTTAGGGACAGAATAAAAGGCACTAGTGATGTAACGAATGTCATTTTTTGAACATTCGCGAATACGAATGCGAATATCTGCTACCGACATTCGCGAATGCGGATGCGAATGCGAATACTCAGTTTTTTTTAATTTGTTTCTATTTTTGTAATGTTTCCTAAATTTATAATGAAAAGTTAATTGATATTTAGTGTAAATCAATCTGAATCTTAAGCTTTATTACATAATACCAAATAATAAAAAAAGTGAAGGCTGATAATGTGATTATACAAGGTTAAGTTCTCTCTATCTATTGCCCTTCATTTGTCCAAAGTTGAACGTAGGCCTCCCCCTTATTTTTCCACTCTTGTCGGTTCAGTGCTAATGCTGTCGATCTGATCCTTGCGTATCTTTTTAGGTCATCCGACCATCTCATCTGTGGTCTGCACCTTCCTCTTTTGTAGTCCCAAGGTCTCCAGTGAGTTATTGCTTCATTCCATCTTCCGTCTCTTTGTCTGCTGTTGTGTCCTGCATAGTCCCATTTGAGAGTAGCTGCATGTTTGAGGTTAAGTTAATTTTTCTTAATAAAAAAAGATGAGAAGTGAATAGATTTTTATTTTATTAACCTAATATTATTTTAAAATTATTTTTTTTTCTAAATTTCATATTCGCAAAACATTCGCACAAATTTCGCGAATGCGGATGCGAATATGCAAAAACATGCGAATATTCGCGAATGCGAATGCGAATACGAATATTCGCTACATCACTAAAAGGCACCGTTGAAAAAAAGAACAGGCAGTACTGTCTATATAAAAGAAAAAAAAAGAAGAAGAAATTTTTCGATACGGGATTTAGAGTTTTTGAAGTTATACTTCTTTAGGCGCGATTGGGAGTGAATTTTTATTATTCTGCGCGCATGCGCACACATGCAGTATGGACTTCGTTGCTAAATCTTGTAAGTTATGTATGTATCAGTCCAAAAAAGGTGTGGAAATAATATATTAGTGTGTTTAGTAAAATTTATTTATTATAATTTTTGTGTCTTTGGATTTGTCTTCCTCGGGAGTAAGATAATACGTATTATTAAAACATTTTTATATTTTATACTTTACTTCGTCTATTTGTTACCGTGAATTGTCATAATGTCCGAGAAACCGTAAAAACAATACCGTTGTAGTGTATTGGTAGAGCATTCGACTACGGATCGAAATTTTTTTTTAATTTTTGGAAAGTGGTAAGTATTACAATTAGTTTAATATTTAATTAAAATAAAAATAAACTATTTAAAGTATGTATTTTATTTCGTTGAAATCATATAATAGAAGTATAACTTCTTCCGTGCGTACAAAGTACACACATTAAGTGCGTTCGCGGGTGCCTGTCGGCGACTAGTCGGCGACAAATTAGCAGCAAACAGCAAAACGCATGCGCACTTTAAAATGATATAAATAATATCGTTAATAGATAAATATACAAGGTATATTTACGTAGTATAATTTAATAATTAGTTATTAATATTAATTAAAAGTAAATATACCTTGTATATTTATCTATTAACGGTATTATTTATATTAAGTGAGGTTAGAAATTGTCGGCGACAATTTGTCAACTGTACCCGCGAACGCACCTATTAAGTGCGTTCGCGGGTGCCTGTCGGCGACAAATTAGCAGCAAAACGCATGCGCACTTTAAAATAATATAAATAATATCGTTAATAGATAAATATACAAGGTATATTTACGTAGTATAATTTAATAATTAGTTATTAATAATAATTAAAAGTAAATATACCTTGTATATTTATCTATTAACGGTATTATTTATATTAAGTGAGGTTAGAAATTGTCGGCGACAATTTGTCAACTGTACCCGCGAACGCACCTATTATTCTTTTTAAATCCCCGTTAGAGCAGCTTACTGTCTGTCGCTGTATTTAAAATATATGTTTTTATGATCAGTTTGTGCCCGCTCGGAAAAACAAGTAACAAAAACAATGGGTCAGTAGAAAGCAGGTGCTCATATGGACTTCTAAGATAATAAAACAATTTTCGATGATCGTAAAACGACCGAGTCATTGTTGAAAATTACATCTTTTTGTGCTTTTGATAGATCACCCCGAGGCTATGCTTGCACGGTGTATATTGAATTTACCCGAGCGATGGATCTCTTTCGTTCTCAGTTTTTTTTTAAATAGGGCGAAGAGTCCCCTTTAAACGCAACTTGTCATGTTTTCAGCAACTGCTACTATAGATATGTAGGTATGTACAGCTTTATTCATTTCATGAAATTTTTCCATCAATTTTTGGAGTTGTTATTAAAAATACACTGGTAGGGGAGCCCAAGCGGGGAATTTTGCAGTTACTCGAGCGCGTCAGATTATCACATGGGGAGAAACCTTGTACCCTGTAAATGTACCCCTACCATATATTGTCTCTTAATACAAGGAAGGTCGTTAAGGGGGTCCGAAAAAAAATATATCCTTAGAAAAATCGAAATCGTCAGATTAAGATAAGGTAAGTTAAGTACATGCAAAACAGTGTATATTTCAAAAATCTGACGATTTGAGCGCGGCGTAAGGAAATGGGAGAGTCACAAAATTTCACATAAAAAGCGAATATTTCGCGAAATGAACGGCAGATCGAAAAACTAAAAAATACGTGTTCAATATTTTTTTAAAATCTATCGAATGATACCAAACACGACCCTCTACGGAGAGGGGAGGAGGTAAATTTAAAATTTTAAATATGAACCCCGCGATATTTAGCACAATATGATCTAAAATATAAACACAATATTAGTTAAATTCCAATTAACACAAACAAAATGCGCTAATGTCACTTTACTAAAATAAATTAATGAGAAACGTCAAAATTTTTAGTAAGCAAGATATAAACGTAAAAAATATACTGACATTGTTACAGTTAAAATTCCTTTAAAACTTTTCGAAGTTAATTATTGATATAAATTACAATAATTATTGTATTAAATAAACAAGTTTAAGTAATTTTATTAGCAGTTTATATACGAGCTATTATCTATTAAAAAATAGCGAATAATGAGCATGTTATTAAATGGTCCTAGAAAAAGATACTTTACTCTTGATCGAAATTCATATTTGTTATATACCTCGTATAAAGTTAATAAAATTTAATATTTGATGGTTGCATCTTAATTCTTAGACCATGAAGAGCTTTTCATGAAGAATAAGTTTTTTTCGTCAAATTAAAAATAAAAGATTTATAAATGAAAATGATGTTGGTTGGTATCTGTGATTTGAGAAAAATCTTCAATTATTTTTTTTTTCATTAAAAGGATGTAATTATTAAACATAATTGTCTATTCCAGAAAACATTTCATAATACCAATTTTCAATATTGTGAAATAAATGAAGATACTTTAGTCTTTAGCGAAATTCATATTTTGTGACATACCTCGTATAATATAGATACAATTTGATATCTGATGGTTGAATCATAGGTTTTAGGCCATGCAGGACTTTTATGAAGAATATTTTTTTTTGTAAAATTTAAAATAAAAAAGTTTACCATAATATATGAGACCATGATTATAAATGAAAAGTTTTCGTTGAAAAAATAACTTAAATCGGACAACAGGTGTAGGAAATTCGAGACATTAAAAATGACCCATTTTTAAGGTGGTCCGTTAATTTCTTGGAGAAGTGTATATTATAATATAATCCTTACAAATGAAATCAGGTAATAGACTTAAAAGCTTTACAATATACTAACACGTGGCACTCAATTCGAAGGATTAAACACAACAAATGGCAATTAGCCATCCTGGAAGGAAGATAGCGGAGGAGAACATCCGTCAAACAAACAATGGGATATTAGTGGCGCGGCCAACAACGCACCACAATTCAAACATTAAACATTTCATTCGATCAAGTATTTATAGAACATTCCTCCGGTATTTGTTAACACCACTCCGCGATTATATCTCTCGCCTCCCTCGTATACAACCAGAGGTAACACTAAACTTAGTGTTAATTTATATTGACAGTTGATGTTCACTGATTTCGATTAGAACCCTCGAAAGCTCGTCGGGATAGATATGGAGACGGGGGAGGCTATAGGTGGGCACTCAGAATCGGACTTTACACAATAAGCATGATGATTATTATGCCTTGGGCAAAATTAAATTAGTTATTAAATTCTTGGGAAACGAATGAAATAAAAACATAAAAAATATATTGTTATATTTCTATTTGATATGAAAATTAAATTTTGATAATTATAAACAAAAATCAATTTAATATAAAATATTTTCAATTTTCTCAACCACGGGCATATAAATTTAGAACAACCTGTATACAACAAATTGTTATATTTAATTTTAAGAAGTGATTAAACGAAACTCGGGAAAATGCGCTTAGAATAAACAAAGTGAATGGCGTACCATTATCGTTGTTCGCGGAAGGTTCGATCATTAGCCTATGCTAAATAAAACTCAAGTGAAATCGATAATAGGTCATTATCGTAGTTCGCGAAAGGTTCGATCATTAGCTTATGCTAAATAAGACTTAGTGGAAGTAGATAATAGATCATTAAATTTTGTAATTAGTAGAAAGTAATTTTAGAATGGGAATTAACTATTTTTCTTTTGAAATCCATTAAGCATATTTAGAAAGATTAAAAATTGGTTTTGAGGAATACTGCGAATGAGAGTTGGTGGTGGAAGTTTGATTTGTGAATCTGGAAGGGATATTTAGAAAGTAGGGGAATTTTTTTATTTTTTTTTTTTTTTATTTATTAAACACCAATAAGATGCTTAAGAACATTACAATCTGATCAAATAATGTGATCAATGAGCAACTTATTTCTAACCTAAATTACTACTAAAAAACTTCAGACTAAGGACAAACTCGATAGTACCCCCTAGGTTCTGTTAATATATTGCACAAATTTTAACTTGTACCATCACTTGCACCGTGCACTATTTTTCACTTAACTAACTCGAAGGGTTTCTTCCTCTTGAGTCTTCTAGCTAGATCCGTGTTGTCGAGGAGCTGGATGGCCTCAACATTGACGTGTTGAAGAAGTCGTTGTTCGTGACTCTTGGCAAATTTTTCTATGGTCTTGTTAACAGTATCCATGTCTAGGTCCCTATGGAGATCACTGTTCCTATAGTACCATGGAGCGTTGACAATGCTCCTTAGCACTTTGTTTTGGAATCGTTGAATGATAATTAAATTTGTATTACTAGCGCAGCCCCATAGTTGGATGCCATATGTCCATATAGGTTTTATAATCTGTTTATACAAAAGTATTTTATTGTAGATTGAGAGAGTGGATTGTCTTCCCAATAGCCAATACATTTTTTTATACTTCATGTTAAGCTGTTCTCGTTTCTTTTTAACATGGGCCTTCCAGCGTAGCCTAGCGTCTAGTGTAATACCCAAATACTTTGCGGTGTCGGCATATGGTATCTGAGTATTATTTAAGTTAACAGGAATGTATTGATTTTTCTTGTTTGTAAAATTTATATGCACTGACTTCATTTCGTTTAATTTAATTCGCCAGCGTTTAGTCCACTCGTTAAGTCTGTTAAGAGATATTTGTAATTTTCTTGCTGCTTCTTCATGGTCTTCACCTACGGCTAAGACGGCAGTGTCATCAGCAAAGGTAGCTATTGTATTATGTTGTACTTCAGGGATATCACTAGTGTATAATAGGTATAGGACCGGTCCTATCACACTACCTTGTGGTACTCCTGCATTGATTTCCTTTAGTTCCGAGTAGGCTTCTTCTTGCTTAACCCTAAAAACTCTCTCTGATATATAAGATTCCAATAATTCTCTGTATTGTCTTGGCAAAATCCTGCTTAATTTGTACTTAAGTCCTTCGTGCCATACCTTATCAAAAGCTTGCGCTACGTCGAGGAAGACAGCTGAGCAAACTTTCTTTCCTTCTAGCGACCTCTCTATTATATCCGTTATTCTATGGACTTGGTCGATAGTTGAATGACTTTCTCGAAACCCAAACTGGTGTGATGGAATTAGAGCCTTAGCATCTATGAGAGGTTTCAACCTTTTCAGCAAAAGCTTCTCGTACAGCTTTGAAATTACGGGTAGCAATGAAATCGGTCTGTACGATGATACTGTATTTGGTTGTTTTCCAGGTTTAAGGATCATTATGACCTCAGCCACTTTCCATATCTTGGGAATATATCTTAATCTGAACGAGGCATTTATGAGATATGTCAGTTTTACTATGGCTTTTCTAGGAAGTTGTTTTAAGATTTCCCCAGTAATTAAGTCAAACCCAGGTGCTTTCCTGGGATTGATGTTTGATTTAATTTCGTCGGCCACTTCTTTTGGGGTGACTAGTTTAATTTCACCTTCTTCCTGTGTGGCATTTTCCCATTGCAGTGTGTTATCACCTTCATTTGGCTGGAATGTTTCCTCGAGATATTCAGCAAATTTATTAGCCTTCTCTAAATTGCTTTTTGCCCAGCTTCCATCTGTATTTCTTAGTGGGGAATTTTGCATTATCGGTCGTTTTAATTTCTTAGTGGCTCTCCAGAGGGAATAATCAGTTGTGCTATCATTTGTCAATTCTCTTAGATAGTTACTAATTGATTCGTTTTTATTTTTTTTAATTTCTCTTTTAAGCTGTTGTGTAGCATTATTTAGTTTTGTTTTATCAGATGGAGCTCTAGAGCGTTGCCAGATCCTTCTGAGTTTTCTTTTTTCTTCGATTAGCTTTCTAATTTCTTTAGGGTAATTATTACCTTTAACTCTATGAATCAGTTCAGGTGAGTTATTCCAAGCGGCTTGTTGAACTTGTTTAACAAAACATTCCGTTTCTTCATCAAGTTCATATCTAGTTTTTAGTGAAACTTTGAGATTGATTGTTTCTTCTAAGTGAAGCTGAAAACTCCGCCAATCTGTTAGTCTATTAGTCAGTTTAGGAGGTGGCTGGCTTTGAATAACAGTATCGCTAACTGTGAGAAGGATGGGTGAATGATCGGAGTTCATGTCCCAAGCTTCTTCAATATGTAAATAATTAACAGAAATATTTCTAGTTATAAAAAAATCGATCAGGTCTGGAATTTTGTTGGAATCAGTAGGCCAATAAGTCGGTTTACCTGTTGAAAGTGTTTCACATTTTAATTGCTTAACTGCCTGCAAGAGTTCCTTCCCCTTTGTTGTAATTATCCTAGAACCCCAATGGGTGTGCTTGGCATTAAAATCACCACCAATTATAAATCTTTTGCCATGTCTATTCAAAAATTCTAGATATTGATCTTTTTTGAGGTTATGTTTTGGTGGAGAGTAGACAGCGGTAACGATAAGCTCAAAAGATTTTGTTTTAACACATACTGAAGTAGCTTGGAACATTTCTGTTTTGTAGCATATTTCTTGATGATGTCTAATTGTTTCTTTTATTATGATAGCACTACCACCTCTGGCTGTATTATCCGGATGTAAGGTATGGTATACTTTAAATCCTTTAAAATGAATGTAGGTTTCATTTGTAAAGTGTGTTTCAGAAATGAGACAAATGTCTATTTTTTCAATGTCTAGGACAGTCTGCAGTTCTTGTTGATGCTGCAGTAGTCCATTTGCATTCCATTCCATTATCCTCAGACTATCTGGCATTAAAATTCTTAGGAATAGCTCCTTTGGTGCTATATTCTAATCTAGTAATACGCTCATCCATTTTGGTCAGTGTTTCCAGTATTTGTTGGAGAGTGCTCTCAATGTTAGAGCTGTGTTTTGGGTTAGTACTTTCAATTTCTATATTACCTCTAGCAGCTTGGCTGTAGGTTTTTTTGTTTTCGTTGGTTTTGTATATCGGATTCTGCTGCTGCACCCTTTGTGGTTGTTTAGGTATTGTAGTTCTCTTATTTCGATTGTCTTTTAACTTCTGCATTTCTTTTGCTACCATGCATCCTCTGTAGTTTGCAGGATGACTTTCTCCACAGTGGACACATTTTGGTTGGGCATTTTTAGGTTTATCACAATCGATAGTCAGGTGCTTTCCGGTACATCTAACACATCGTGGTTGCTTTGCGCAATATTTTTGCGTATGACCAAAAGCTTGGCATTTTTTGCATTGAGGCACGAGTCTGGATTTTCTTAACGGCAAAATCTGAACTCTAACTTGTAATATATCAGAAATTCCGAATATTTTATCGATATTTTCATCGTGTCTGAATGATAACATGAACATATTAAGAGGTTGTTTAGTATTATACTTTAGCTTGGGTGTAGCTTCGATGAGCTTATAGCCACGTCTCCTCATTTCTTGGACAATATTATTAGGCTTTACAGAATGATGTAATCCAGTGGCCATTACTTTAATGGGCCTATTTTGCTTGTTTTCATAGGAATGCCATGAATATTTCTTATCATTTAATGCTGCGGTAAGCAGTTTAAAATCTTCCTCTTTTTGTACATTAATTTTTATAGTTTTGTCGTTGATGACTTTTATTTGAGAATTTTGGTAGCTAAGTACCATAGCATGAAGATCGTTAAAGTTGTTCTCCCCTTCTACTATAATCGGTGGGGGTTTCTCAATTATTTTAGGTTTTTCAGGACTTTTTGTGTTGTTATATTCTTCTCGTGGTGGTGTTAGGGAAGTGTCCATTTTCCTCTTTTTCCTGTTTTTCGCACGAATCCACTCTGTTTCCTGTGCAAGATCATCTTCGTCTGTATGATACTCAACCGTCTGTTTATCGATATTGTTAGACAGTTTTTTCTCGAGCAGTGTATATTTTTCATTTAATTCATCAAACATTTTTTGCATGTTAATTAGCTGGTTTTGTAGTTGACGAGTTGCTTCCAAGGCCTTGTTCTTCTCGGCCTCAGATAATTTCCAACTGCTAAATAGCATTTGTTCATTTTGTGAACGTTGATAGTTTTCTTGAAACAGCACATTATCCTGCTGTAATGATATCGCTTCATTTTGCGATTGGTATAAATCTGGTTGTGGAAACATTTTATTGTGTTTCTACTTGAATTTCCATTTTACACTGAGTCACGAGCACAGTTTTATATGGAATCTCTATTCAGAAATTTTAAATGATTTAACAAAAACAATTAGCAAATAAAAATTAACTACTTACTCAGACTATCGACAATCTGGTAATTTTTTTCATTTCATTGACTGATCACTTTATCACTAATTGGTATTTTATCGCTTTCGATAATGATGTGTCTTATCTATTTCAATTGTTTGTTAATAAATTTATTTGCAGCACTGAAAAACTCTTTGTAAACACGGAGAGCCAACACGTCCGTTTTGTTTCGATGCTCGATACAGAATGACAAAGTGAGATCAGAATGTTTTGAGCTGTCGAGAAGTGAAGTCGAGTAGTAGACGGTAGTGTACGGAGAGTGAGAAAGCCGGTGTAGTTCCGTGAGTGTGGAGTATCTATCGTGGAACGAGAGGTAGGCCAGGTTGAGAGTAAAAGAACCTCCTTGAGCCAAGAGTTCCCGGTAGCTGATTGCAGTTTCGAAAAAGGTAGAACACAGCATCACGACAGAAGCAGGAAACGAGAGCTATACGAGCTAGTTTCAAAGGAGAACATTACTGGAAGCCAGGACGAGGTTTTGATCGCAGCCAAGGATAGCAGGAAACGGGTCTTGTGTGAAGACATTCTCAGTTCACCAGAAAAAGGTCAGTCTCATTTGTTTGGACATGAATGTATGGGTTTTTCGTATTAAATACCACATTTAAAATTGAAGAAACATAATCAATAATATCAGAAAAGCTTCATCAAACTTAAATTAGAATTGTTGCTAATAAATCATAATAGTTAAATGTTAATAAAAACTTTCAATTGGAAACCAAAAGGAAATAAGATTCCCATGTGTAAATGTTATGTTTAAGAATAATAAGATATAGCAAATATTAAGCAGTGATTGCCATTTAAATAAAATAAACAATATTTTGATTACAATTGTAACCCATATGTGTGTATTATTTTACTCTTTTCTTTCCTATCCCGATTAGGAACCATTAAGAAATACTTAGAAGCCACGTATGTAAGTAATTAATTTTATAAAAAGCCCTGAGATTGAAAACATATTGATATGTGATCTGGTAAATTAATTAGATTATTATTAATGCATTGATTAAATTAAATGACATATAAAAATATTATCTCATATCAATAATCAAGATCACATCAATATATAGAAATTTAACTAAGTCTGACTTTTAGGAACTATTTTTACTGGAGAGGTATTTTTACATCAGGTCCTGGCGTCGAATTTTTTACACCTAAACAAAATTCTAATTCCTGAAGACTTACAGGTTTGTTTATTGGATTGGTTTGTTTATTGCTCTGGGTGATTATATATTTGTAGAATCCATTAGTTTTTTGAGCTGTAGAAAAGCTAGTAGTTCTGGAATATCTTCCTTGTTTGAATGCATTTGTTTATTATATTATGATAGAATATCTATACCTGCTAAATGTCGATCCTCTCTATGTTTGGACTAATATTGTTTGAATTCTTTAAACATTTGTTTTGTATTCTTTAAATTCGCTAATTTATTGTTATCATTTGAGACATTTTCTTTAAAGGTCATCAAATCGACTTCAAAAGAAAGAAAGGAACAAGAATGGCCATACTGGACATAGAAAAAGCCTGCCTCATTATTTAGTCAACATAATATATAATCCATATTATTTAATTCATAATTGACTAATAGAACTTTTAAAACGTCCATTATACTACTCGCGAAGTTGATCAAGGTTCAGCGAGTACGAGAGTGTAGACAGGAACTTCATGCGACTTCGTTTCACCTCGGCCTACTTCCATCCCGTGGCGGTTTTCGGACCGAGTCAAAGGAATCGAAGTAGGTATCGCCCCGCATGAATGTGTTCCTCGCGAAGTTGAACGAGGGTGTAGTGACGTGCACTTCGGACATCGGTCAACTTTCCGAAGTAACTTCGCGAGAGTGTATAGCTTGCATAAGGTTTCAGCTGACAAAAATATATCCACGAGTTCAAGCAGAGATGCCTCATGGCAGCCTTTTATCACCGATACTATACATATTTTTTGTTTTAGATTTTTCCATTGATGCCAGCAAAAAACAGCCGTATAGGCAGGGGATCATTGGCCAGCCAGGTAGGTATACGTAAACGTATATCCCCGCTGGCCTATCTTAGGAAGTGGACTGGTCTAACGTCAACTGATCTATTTCGAACTGCTGTGAATAGATTAAGATAGGTGAATGTAGTCGCCAACATCTCTAGAAGATAGGCTTCTTTAGAAGAAGAAGCTAGGCAGGTGACACAGCAAACTACACCACAGTCAAAGACAACAGGAGGATCGTCGAGAGATTGGAAAACCACCTAGAGAGAATTGCACAGATAAATGGAGTATAAAGATCTAGACAGAGAAGAACCAGTTCATTATCTTTACACAGCAGACCATACTAACCAGAGAAGAATTAATGATGATAGGAAATAGACTCCAGTTAGAAGTAATCGTCAAGTACCTATAAGTCCATCTCGACAGACGATTAAACGTTACAAAACACATCCACGAAGTCAATAAAAAGACACTAGTAGCGAACAGATTGATTCAACATTACATCTACAAAACCAGTCCTCTATTGCAAGTCAAGAAAATTCAATCATAACAGGCCTACGTTATAGCAGCAATATTTTATGCAGACCCGGTATGAAATTTAACAGCGGAGATCAACTGGAAGAAGCTTGGAAGAACAGAAACGGTAAGCTACGGATTAATAGATGAGCCGTCATGGTAATACAGAATTTAAAATGCAACCATCCAAGAAAGTCGCTAGTAGAACCACTGAGGAGTTTCTTCCAGCAGAGCTCAAGAAGACTACTTAAGACCAAGGATATCCTCGCGAGAAACAGATGATACATCGTGAAACCTATGAACTGATTTACCACCTAATCATGCAGGGTCTAGCTTGCCAAAGACAACCTAGCAGGGAAGCAGGTACAATGCCAAAAATAATACCTACAGAAAGAGACGTCCAGGGGCCTAGCAGCACAGATAATCAGGTTCCCCGAACATAATGCGGTCCAACAAAATAAACGATGCAGAAAAAAAACGTTGGCAGAAGAAAAAGAAGACTGTAATATATTAAAAATACTGTTTGACATGTACGTATTATGTACTCGTTTCATATATCTCGAATCTGAATCTATTCAATATAATTAGTAAGAGCTTGTTATATGGCTCACATCTCGATACTGTCAAATGCCTTTTCATAGTCTACGAAGGAAAGAAGAAAGACGGGTAGTTGGTATTCATTAATTTGCCTTCTTTATCAATGTTCTCATTGTGAGCAGATGGTCTGATGTACTATATCCTTTGCGGAAGACGAATATTGTCATACTATTCTCATTTACTTCTGAATAAAGTTCAGTTGTAAAAAAATCCAATTGCTTAATTTATTTGTTTTAACTATGTATCTATAAGTTTAATCCAACCCTGTAAAAGCTAACATGAGAAACCAATGACTTGCTTTTATTGTTTTAACCAGAATAAGGTTTCAAACGAACCTGGGTATGATGTGTGTACTGTAGGTGTACGGGGTGGTGTCAAGTGATTTATTTATAGAGGGAGCGGAAGGGAGATACGCGAGGATCAGATTTTGATTTGTCGGTGTACTAGAAGTACTAGAAGTTTCGGTTTACTGGAAAAGACCATGGAAACACTGGATTTTGGCATTATAGTTGTGAAACGTAATATTGTAATGCCGCAAATTATACCAGCTACAACAAATATTTGTTAAAGGATAGAGCAAAACAAGAGGAATTAAAATATACAAAATACAACAAATATATTATTGTGTTTTCAATTTTATCAATCAAAAGCAAAATAAAAATTAAATTAAATTTTTTTTAAATAACGCGGGCACATAAATTTGATACACCCTGTATATTGAGCTGTAGATATTTCTTAGAATGTAGTTTGGATGTAAGTAGATTTCTCTTTTAATGAGCTTTCCGATGAACCATTAAAGACTTTTGTGAATAATTAAAGTGAAAATAACGATGTATTTAGATTTAAAATGGAAAAAGATTGTTTAGGGTATAGGTAATTATAAATTTCTCGAAATTGATAATTGAAAAGAAAGTTGGAATTTTAATATCTTTATTTCAACACGAGTATATGTTGGAGAGTTTCTCCGAAAGTAATTAGGATTGTCGGAATAATTTTGAAAATGACTGTTTTGTTTGTCGAGGTTTCTGATGTTTGGCAATGTGGAAGGGGAAAAGTAGTTAGAATGATCGAGGAGTTTGAAAAAGAATTCATTTATGTTTTTGGCATCGCTAAGGAGCGGTTCGACGTTGTTAGTGGATATATAGTTACCAGATACCAGTGGCTGTTTGATAGTGCAGAATAGTGTTGAAAAGTGGAACGAGAGACAGATCAAATTGAGACGAAATACCTCTTTGATTCTGTATTATTGTGAGAAGGAGAGCAGAGAATTTTTGGAGTTTTGGTTTGAATCGAGTACGTGTCAAAAGAGGCCCGGCTTGTTGGAGAATTGGTGCTGGTATGCTGATAGTTTTGAAGCTGGACAAAGGAGAGGGCTTTGATGAGTAGCCTTTAACATAGTCAATGAGGGAGAGCTGTTTTTGGGTCACGAGAAGACATCAGAGTGAGTGAAGCAAAAGGTCAGTCAATTTATGTGAAAGAGATTTTTATGTTCGGAAACTAAATTTTTGAGTAAAAAGCATATGAATTAAAATTCCAATATTTCAAAAAGTAAATAGTAAATATAGGTAATCTTGCGAATACATAAATTTGTTTTGTTTAGTTTGTTTACCAAAGTCATCGGGAACAAACCGATAAATTGTTTTTTTTTAACTATAATAAATTTAAGTGGTAAAAATTTCATTCGGACATCTGTGTCCACAGGTTTTTAGATTCGATAGATTTCAGAGTATTGATTTTGATAAATAAAAGACAATTCTGTATTTTTATTTTAATATTTTGCTTTATTTCTTTTCCCTATTTTATCCCGATTAGGATCAACTCAGAGATACTGAACCCACGAGAGAAGATAAGTATAACGTGAGATAATTTGGATTTTTTTTTAATAGTATAAAAAAAGGCACCCTGAGATTTTTTATTCAATTTTTATGTATGATTTGCGACAATTAAATAATTAATCAAATAAATAATAATTAATATAAAATTAATAAGAAGCAGATCATAACAATATTTTATGCTCATAATTTAAAGATAAAAGTTATCAGTAGTAATTATTCTCTAAAATTATGGATTTGTATCTCGAGTGACACTTTGACAGTTTTAATTTTACGACCTGAAGGGAAGTGAAACGGCAAAATGCAGTTAAAGCAAAAAACGGCTTAAGATACCGTGGACACTTTGGAAAGCAAAACAGCTGCAAAATTTGCCGATCATAAAATAGTTATTTATGAAAACAGTTCGTGAAGTATGCTTTTTGCGAACGCACGCGATATTTAGAGCACGAGCGACAACGGAGCGAGTGCTATACATCGCGTAAGCTCGCAAAAAGTACATACTTCACGCACAGTTTCATACAATATTTTATCTACGATAAACAAATAAAGAAACTGTAACTCTTCGTCACTGAAATTCATTTGTATTCTACAATTTTTAGAACTTTGACATTTAAAAACCCTAACTACTTTCAAACCACAAAACTGTCAAAAATTTTGTTGTAAGTCATTGCTCATATTGTCATCACCATGACAACGCGAAACTTAAGGATATTTGATTATATTATGAAGTATGCCAAAAAACCCATTGAAAGTGTGCGAAAAAGTAAATCCCATTTAAAATACATTGTTACTTCACGCACACTTTAAACCCTTCACGCACTGCTATCTATAATGACAGTTTTCACAAACTAAAAATTTATACATAATGTGACATAGAGTAGATAAAATACATTTTTTGACATACCTACCAGAGAAGAATTTCATGCTCAAATCGATAATATAAAAGAATCAGAAAGCAAAGAAAAATGACAGAAGACAGTACAATAGTTTCTGATAAAATATGAATAACCTAAAAATTAATAATGTATTTAAATAAACTTATTATTATCTTTATTATCCTTACTTATTAGATCTGGGATTAGAAGTTAATGACAATGTAAGTCCATCATTTATTTCTCTTTCAAGTGTTGACAAACACTTACGCTCTATTGACAAAAACAAACGATAAGACGTGAGAAGTTAAGTATGTACAGACTGGTACTTAAACAAGTATCTTTAATAGTTGCGATACAAAAAATGAAACCAGAAAAAGCAATTCTCACAATGGAACAGTTGGAGACATCTGTTCCATTATATACCTACTTGTATATACCTATAAGTGTTATTATTATTTACCGGTTTAGCTGCATAAGTATAGAACTGAACTCTTATAATATTTAATAATAAACATAATACAATTCTCCAAGAAATTAATGCACCACCTCAAAAATGGGTCATGTTTGATGACTCGATTTTCCTAAACCTGTTGTCCGATTTAAGTGATTTTTTTCATATGTCGAGCTAAGCTCGAGCTTGTGACCATCCCTACTATCTATAATTAATATAAAAAATAATAGATTTTTATTATGTAATGAATTTTAGTTGAATCCTCTGCTATGTCCTAATTCTTCATTGAAATAACTCAAAATTAATCCGACAACTCAAACTGTGAGCATCGACGACCATGTCGACGTGCCATATGTCGAAGTGAGCACAGTGAGCACCGAGCTGAGCACACAAACACACAAAACTATCGTCATTGTTTCGCCCATTGAATTATAATTAATTACAGCGAGTTTAAAATTAATCTACGGTTGCCATTAGAGTATTTGCGGTCCCGCTGTTCCAACGCAGGAAGCTTGGCGTGATATTAATTGTTGGATACTTTATCATCCGAATATACTTTCGAATTTGGTGAATGTGAACGTCGGGTCCATATTTCCCTTACACAACTATTGTTTTTTAAATAACCAATAATAAAGAACGATATATGAGCTTGTAACAGGTAGATGTAGATACTTAGTATCTGTTACGTGCATTTTGTTTATTTACAAAACTCAACAGGCCTTCATGGCCTAGGGCTAAAATAAAATATTAAATGGCTACATTAAAACTTAAAAAAAAACTTTAAAAAGGGTTTAACTCTGTAGTTGGCTGTATACCTTCAATATAACAACGTGGAATGAAGTAAACACTTCTGTTGTATATAGGCATATGAATTTATTAAAATTCTTAAAATTTATCCACAAGGGAGTGGAAGTACAAAACGTTTTCGGTCAAACTGACCATCATCAGTGTAAACGTCCAGTGTACAAGTAATTGTAACTAGCCACTTCAATAGGTGTAAAAACTTCTAAATCACATTATTGTTACATTCTATAGTAAAAAGTAGTCGACATAAAGTCGAGATCTTAAGATTTTAAAGATCACATGTGAATGTATTTCATCCTTGCTCGGAAATTGCACAAGGTACTTGTGTTCTAGTGAGAGGTTAACGACCAACTCTTTGTTGAGTTATTATTTTCTATTCTTCATCATTTTCTTTAAAATGACGTAAAATTGATTAAAAGAACATATATCAGAGATAGGAGATAGGATATCGGAAAGATAGAATAAAAATCGAAAAAATCAAAAAGCTGCTTTGTGATTCTCGACTAAAACTCGAAATTCAATTACGTCTATCAAAATGCTACCTCTGGTCGACTCTTCTCTATGCAGCTGAGATACGGACCCTTAAAACATCAACCGTAAATAAATTGGAGGCCTTTGAAATGTGGATCGATCTACCGGAGAATCTTCAAAATTTCATGGACATCGCATATCTCAAACGAAGAAGTGCTGTATAGAATAGACAAGGAAAGAGAACTGTTCAACACAGTGAAAGTTAGAAAACCATCATACCTAGGCCGCATACTGAGAAATAATAAGTACCACTGGGAAAGGTACTGTAACATATCAACAACACAATACAGTTTGATACAACCGATTATTCCGGAAAAACCGTGGTATAAGAATTTCGCCCTTCCTCGCAAATACATATCCACCATCAGTAGAATTAGATTTGGACATGCATGTTATCCTGCACATTTATTTAAAATAAACATATTAGATTCGAATATTTGTCAAGAATGTGAGGTTCTTGAACTACATATTTTTGAATGCAAGAAGCATAAACACCTAACCAATCACCTAATTAAAAGAATTATAGACCAGAACATCCCACTCCCTGTAAATATTCTCTTTATTCTGGCACTGAATAAAAAGAAAATGTTTGACTGTTTGGTGTCTTTCTTGACGGATAGTAAAATATTATTGTAATTAGTTCTAGGTATTTGTAAAATATGTTAAAAAAAATAAAAAAGAAATAAAAAAAATAATAATAATAAAAAAGAAACAAAAAAAAATAAATATATAAAAAAAATTTAAAGAAAAAAAAGTCACTAAAAGGATTTAAACCTCCGAGGGGATGAACCGGGTTGACATCTTATCGTAGTGCCAAAAAAAAACTAAAAAAAAATATAAAAAAAAAACTAAAAAAAAAATACAAAAAAGAATGCATTTATTTTAATATTAACATTAATATTTTTATATGTAAAATGTATATACACTATGATGTGTTCTTGATAAACATTAAGTCGTATAATATATTTATAATATTTATTAACATAGTATGTACATTAGCTGTAATGAGTAGGTAAATAAGAAGTAAAAAATTGTAATATTATTATAATAATCATGTTTCACTAATTGGCAATATCTTTAATACATTTACTTTTGATTGATACTGGCTGAATGACTACAGTCCAAGCAAAAAAAAACAAAATATGCTCAACTTATAGTGAAAGGAAAGATGGAGGGAACTAGAGAGAGGACTAGGAAGGAAGGAAAAGACTATCGTGATTAAGAAACATCCGACAATGGACAGGGCTAAATTTTGAACAACTAATAAGAACAGCTGAAGACAGAGAAGAGTTTGCAATTGTAGTAGCCAACCTTAATTGAGGAGAGGGCACTTTAATAAGAAAAGGAAGAAATATGTCAGGGAAAATGTTCATAAAACATGAAACTACAACATTAATTTAGTGTATACCCATCTTTCTACCTTGTCCTAATTACAAGTGTCTCAAACTTAACGCAAAAAAAACATTTTCTTTCTTCCACCCGGTATAAGCTCAAAGGATACAAACTTTTGCCCAAAAAATCTAAATTAATTTAAAAAACAAAAAATGTACTATTAAAATGAACATAATTTCTTTATGGTGCAAACTCCATTTAAATTTATATACTGCGTTAATGAATTATCGTAACAGTAGTTTAGCGTTTAGGTAAAAATAAAATATGAATAAACTAAAAGTGAAGAACAATAATTACTGAATATCGTTTATTCATCATTTATATATACTATTATGGAAAGTCATCTTTAAATATATGTACTAGTTTATACCTCTTAGGCAAAGGCAAAGGCACAAATACCCCTGGACCATATTTCTCCAGTTGGAACTCTGGATTTTTCGCCACATAACCATAAGTGTGATTAGTACTAGCTGGAACAGGTCCCAACACTCTCACATCTTCCTCTTGTTTCGCGAGGACTCTTTTCAAGAGTTGAGATTTCTTCGTGTACTCTTCCATTTCTTCTTTGAGTAATTTATATTCGTCCAACTGAAAGCCCCATTTTCTTCTCCAATTTTGTTCCGATTCATCCTCTAAATTGACGTATGCTTTCCAGAGCAAATCGTCTTTAACAAAATCTCTTACAGGTATTCTTGGAGGCATTTCTTTGATCAATATTTATAATATTTTTTCTTTTAAATTGGTTATAAATAGATTTATACAAAACTATAATAAAAAGACGAATTTGACAAATTTGACAAACAATGTTATATGGACGTCAAAAATGATGTAGACGTCAAGCAGTCGTCACACTTTTTTTTTTATTTTTATGGCCGTTTTAAGGTGATACAGTAGCGATCAACAGGTAGCCAAAACGCGTTCCAAGATTGCGACTGTAATTTTGAATATTTTTTCGAGATATTTGGCACATGTATTCGTAATATAATAAAGAATGGCGGTACAGATTTTGGCGGTACAATTTGAAAAATATATTAATATGTGGAAATTACTCTGTAATTAAATACAATATTAAAAAAACGAGCCTGTACCGCCATTAAGAAGAACAAAAAAATACACTTTCTTCAAATAAACTTTTTTATCCGATGCCTAGATTTTGTGTCATTTTGGAACTACTAATGAAATAAAAAATTTTAATAGTTCCAAAATGACACAAAATCTAGGCATCGGCTAAAAAACTTTATTTGAAGAAAGTGTATTTTTTTGTTCTTCTTAATGGCGGTACAGGCTCGTTTTTTTAATATTGTATTTAATTACTGAGTAATTTCCACATATTAATATATTTTTCAAATTGGGCTCTGTACCGCCATTCTTTATTATATTACGAATACGTGTGCCAAATATCTCGAAAAAATGTTCAAAATTACAGCCGCAATCTTGAAACGCGTTTTTGCTACCTGTTGATCGCTACTGTTTCCTCTTAAAGGTAAAATATTGCAAAGCCTCTAAATTTTAAAGAACCGCTTGTATTGACATGTAATTTGGCATACACATAGCTAACAAGTCAAAGAAGAAAAGTGATATTGTGCCGATGTGTGCTTTTGTCCTAGTGGCGAGTTTCACCCTCTTTTTGGGTTAAAAATATATGTTCGAAATAAGTTCGGAAATAATTAAAATGACTAATTCTAAGCAACTTTTGTTCTATAAAGTTTTTCACAAGTTAATTCTTTTCGAGTTATTTGGGAGTGAATATGTTAATTTTTCTACAAAATAATCACGTTTTCAGACGGTTTTTCGCAAATAACTCAAAAAGTAAGCATTTGGTCGAAAAAAGATGCCTATCAAAATACATCACGTAAAAAAGTGAAAAACATGGTGTATATATTAGGTCACTATATCTAGTAGAAGCAGAGTTATAGCTAATGAAAAATAGGTTCATATTCGTCAAATTCCACATCGAATATTTTAACTTGCCGTAACGAAAAAAACGAAGCACTTTTTTTGGGGAAAACTCATTGTAACTTTTTTAAATTGTTTAAAAAATGCTTATTTTCGTTTAAAAAAAAATTTAGCATCAAAAGTAAACAAGTTACGCTCAAAATAAAGTTGGCCCCTTTTTTTTGATAAGAAATCGGGAAAATCGCTCCCTAATTAGCATTTCAAATGAACTTAATTGTTACCAATTCACAAGTTTTTTACTCATGTATGTATTGTTCATATGATCTGTAAGTTTCATCGGTTCAAAGTCCTTATTTTTGAAAGAGCTGTAGTTAAAAGAGCTTGAACGAGTCACTTATCACAAGTGTATGCAAATTTAGAAACACCGACTCTTAACCAATTTTTGTCTTACAGAAAAAGAAAAAAAGAAAAAATATTCAGAAAAGTAAAGGCGACTTTTTTTATTGTTTAATATTTTTGGTACTTCTAACAATTTTTAAGTTATTTTGAAAAAAAGCATTTTTTTCAAAACTGAAATTTTTAAAAATTTTACTTTAAAACCAATTTTTTTCAAAAATAAGCACTTTGATTCGATGCAACTTACAGATAATATAAACACAACATAAGTAAAGTAACTTGTGAAGCGGTAACGATTAATTTCATTTAAGTTGCTAATTGCGGGGTGATCTTCTTGATTTTTTTTTGCCAAAACGAAAGGGACCAATTTTATTTTGAGCGTAACTTGCTTACATTTGATGCTAGAAATTAACTTTAAAAAAGTTGTAATGCGTTTTCCCCAAGAATGCTTCATTATTTGGATATTTCACATTGAATTATTCTATTTGGAATTTTTCGAATATGAACCTATTTTTCATTAGTTATTAATCTGCTTTTTCTAGGTATAGAGACCTAATATATACACCGTTTTTTCACTTTCGCATAGGCTATAGTTTTGCTAAGAATAATTTTTTTGACAAAATGCTTACGTTTTGAGTTATTTGCGAAAAACCGTCTAAAAACGTGGTTATTTTGTTGAAAAACGAACATATTCACTTGCAAATAACTCGAAAACTATTGATTTGGTGAAAAACTCTATAGAACAAAAGTTGCTTAAAATTAGTCAGCTCATCCATTTCGGGACTTATCTTGAACATATATTTTTTCACCTCCGACATGGGGTGAAACTGTGAAACTCACCCACAGGGCAAAAGCACACATCGGCACCATATCACTTTTTTTCTATGGCATGTTAACAATGCGTATGCCAAATTTCATGTCAATCCAACCGGTTCTTTAAAATTTACAGCAAAAACCGTGAAAGAATATACTACAATGTCTTCTTTTACATTCATGTAAATATTGTATTAAGCCTTTTTGGGTTCAGTGAGCCGAATAATAATACGTGCACTATTTTAATGTAATTGTTGAGGACTGGTGACCTACAATTGAAAACCACAACGCATACACATAAACCCACACACTTATTCGGAAACTAAGTAATTAACTACAATTGTAATACAATAAATGGAAAGGAACTGTTTTCTTTTACTTTAAATTGAGCCCTTTGTGATTTTACGTTTAAGTAAACAACGACTTCCCCTTTCACATTAATGTATTTTTGGGCGTCTCATATAATTAAAGGTCGCTGCATATTATCATGCTCGTAGCGATTCCAGCACGTATCGTTTAGTTTCCGAAAAATATGATTTAATGGTTTTAAATATGAACAATTCACACTCTATGGAACATATCGTATCAGATACCTTACGTTTACGTTCACTAAAATAATAGATTTGTTCTAACAAACAGTCAAACTAGTCAGAAACCGTCAGCAAACAGTTGGTCAGTGAGAGAACATAATACAGTCACCAGTGCTATCCCCTCTAGTCGCGCTGGTCGACTATTCGCTGATGGTTTCAAACCGTTTGAAACTGATGCTAGAACAAACCTAATATTTTTCGGAAACTAAACGCTACGTGCTGAAAACGTTACGTGCATAATAATATGCCGTGACCTTAAAGGTGTTAATAGGAGATTTTAATGCAAAGATAGGTAAGGAGGCGGAATATGCGCCAACCAATGGAAACTACAGTTTACATGAAGAGTTCAACAACAACGGAATTTCTTCTGATACACTTAGCTGCCTCAATGAACGTGGTAGTTGCCAGCACATGCTTTATGCACAATGATATACATAAGGGCACATGGAAAAGCGCTGATGGGAATAGAGTAAATCAAATCGACCATGTACTAGTCGATGCAGGACATTTTAGCGATTTGTAGACGTATATGCAAGACGCAGGGCAAACATCGACTCAGGCTACTACCTAGTCCAAAGGAAAGTAAGAGCTAGAATCTCCAATGCTAAGAGAGTGAACTGGATAATAAATTGCTGCTCTATAAGGCAATACTTATGCCAATCTGGACATATGCACTCCAACATCGAAATCGTCCAACGCTTCCAATCAAAAACCCTCAGAACCATCGCTAATGAACCTTGGTACATTAACAACAGAATTATTCATCGAGACCTTAAAATGGATATGGTACAAGAAGTCATCACAAAACGTAGCGCTGCATACATTGCCAAGTTGGAGGATCATGAAAACCAGTTTGCACTTAACCTTTTAGACAATTCCCAAGAACAGCGTAGGTTAAAGAGGTTCAAACCACTGGACTTAACATTTAGAGTAAACTTTTAAACTAATTAGTTGGTAGTTATAAAATGTAATTATTATTTTCTACAAAACTTTATAAAAATTGTACTTTAATTTTACCAGTGGGTAAAATCTTTCTTGTCCTTAGTCAATGTCATTACTTTTGTTTATTGTTGACACTCAACAGATTGCAAAATACTTTCAAATTAAATAAAAAAATAATAAATAAAATAAAAAAAAAAGAGAAAGTCAGAGGAGTTAAAGAGAAAAGGTAAAAAAATCTGCGATAGCTAAGAAATTTAAGGAAAGTCTGGAAGATCAGCTAAAGGACTGTACAGGTGGTATGGTATAGTTGAAGACGTTAACAACTATCGGAGACAGTGTAAAACCATATTGGAAGTAATCGGAGGACAAAAGCGTCAAAAAATAAGGATGGACTGGTACGATGAGGAATGAGGAATGTGCACAAGCAACGCAAAGAAAACAACAGCATATCCAAGGCTCCAAGGACGAAGAACGAGACAAGTAAAGGAAGACTATAAGCAGCTGAGACGAGACGAAAAACTAATACAGAAAAGAAAAAGGAGCATATATAAAACTAATTGAAAGAATTAGAGAAGTATAACACACAAATGGAAACGCGAAAATTCAACAAGAAGGTTAACCAGAA
This sequence comes from Diabrotica virgifera virgifera, assembly GCF_917563875.1. Taxonomy (NCBI): domain Eukaryota; kingdom Metazoa; phylum Arthropoda; class Insecta; order Coleoptera; family Chrysomelidae; genus Diabrotica; species Diabrotica virgifera. The sequence goes on along the minus strand of NC_065445.1, from coordinate 1,022,119 downwards.
CAAAAAGGAATTCAAATCTAATATGGAAATATCCATAATATGGAAAAAATATATTATTATGGAATGGATACTCACCATTTTTTGTGGATTTTAGATGTAGAATTCAATATCCCAATACAATTAGTGAAATTGCTGAAAGCAGCCCTCTCAACAGTTTAGAGTGTAGGACGGAGTATCGAGAATTTTTCAGACACAGATAAGACTTCGAAAGGAAGAAAGCCTATGGTGGTTTCTATTCAACATTGCCCTCAGGAAAGCTGTTACTGTTAGACACTATTGAGTAAAGTAACAACAAGAGGAACCATTATTAATAGGAGTGGAATGGAAGCTGATCCTAGAACAGGCCAAAACCCACTATGGGTTGCAGAGCCAATGAGGTTGTAGAGCCAATTTTAAGGGCTGTACTAACTAATTGCTATACGAGATATCCCACATTTTATTAGAATATATTATGTCGGCCCTGGAATCTTACAAATTTTCAACCAATAGAAGATTTTTAAGGGGGGATTATTTTTGTTACTGATGTTACGATCATTTTTAACTGGCCATTAGGATAATGAAGACACTATATTTGTGAACCTTCTACAGTTATGTTAACAATAACTAAAGTATGATATTTCTATCAGTATAAATCGCAATGTATATTTGTTTTATACTTGGCTTCGTAGTTGATCAACCATTGGTAATACTGTATCTGTATAATTTACATATTATGCAATAGTTGAGGTTTTCCTCATCAACATCGACCTCCGATGACAGCTGAAAGCTAAAGGGTATCGCAATGGAATTATAGAATTTATCCCGTCGTGTTGTGTTGTGTGATGGGTGCATCTTGTTACTCGAATTATTCAGTTGTTCTATGCGTTATAGGTGTATATCAATTAAAAGAGAAAATAGGTTGACTAACAAATTTATAAATAAAGACCAAAATGTATGCATATGGGATATATTTTGAAAGTTTTGGAAAGGGTTTTGTATTAGACAATCGGAAAATTTGTTAAGATCCATGAACAACGAGTTTTTTAACACAACTATGTTGAGGCCATCCAGCTCCTTAATGATACAGGTCTGATTTAAATACTCAAGAGGAAGAAGTGGGATGAAGTGGTAAATTCTTGGAAGAAGTAGAGCAACAAAGAAGACTTGTGGTATACGGTTAGACAAGACATGTCTATGAAGGGAAAATATTGACATGGCCCAAGATACGACCTTGTTGAGAAATGTAGTTAGTTAATCGAGAAAATAAGTTCCAGAAATAATTGATACTGTGATTTTAAATGGATTTTTTAAACGGGTTGCTATCCTTAACAGTGGTTACGCTCTACATTTATTCCCTTGCCCAAGAAAGAAAATACAAAAAGATGTGAGGGTCACAGACTCATTAGCCTGATTAGTCACACTTTAAAGGAATGGGATATCAATGATCCTCAGTTCGGTTTTAAGCAAGGTTTAGGAACAAGAAAAGCAATAGTAGCAACACAAGTGCTGGTCCAAAATTGTTACGATCAGAGAAAAGACGTGTTCCTATGCTTTTTAGATTACGAAAAATCGTTTGATCGTATCCAACACAAGTTAATGCAGATCCTGAAGAAACTTGATATAGACCAAAAAGCATGAACCGCTGCATTGAAAACTTGACTGGTATCAAACGGCACAATTAAAAATAGAAAATTCTATGTCCAAACTCATACATACCTATAAGAAGGGGTGTCCTACAAGGATGTGTGCTTTCCCCTCTTTTATTTAACATTTATTCGTAAGCCATATTTCAAGAGTCTTTAGAAGATGCAGAGATGGAAATCAAAGTGAATGGAGTATTGATCAACAACATACGATATGCTGATGATAATGGGAGCATACAATAAGCAAATGGGAGCATAGATTAGTGATGAGCGGGACTGGTCTTGGTCTTGCGGTCTTAGTCTTGGTCTTGCAGCAAGACCAAGACCAAGACCAGGTATTCAAGACCAAGACCAAGAGCAAGACCAAGACCGAACCTTGCAAGACTACGCAAGACCAAGACCAACCTGCAAGACAAATTCATTTTTTATTATTTAATTTTTAAAAATGCTCCGTATTAAACTGTCGTATAAGAACACATTTTATGAAAAGAATACTGATGACGTCGTTTCTGTAGTACCCAAAAATGACATTTAAAAACCGTACATTATTATGTAGAAACAGAAATAAAATTATTCCTATGGCACTTCAACAGTTTCCAGTATAATAGATTTTCCGCCATATTTGTTTCTAATTAGAACTTAAAAGCTGAAAATAAGGAAATTTTTTTGAGTGATAATGGATTCTTCGGAAAATGATTTTCTTTAATTTTTCTGTTTTCAGTTATTCTCTATTATGAACAGTTTCCGAGATATCGAGCTTTGTCACACTATACAGCCACGCTGTATATGCAGAATGTTTACTAAGTATGTGTATAAACTTTATAGGTTAAACGTTTATATGAACTGAAAATAAATTTTTTTAATGATAAATCAGTGTTCACCTTCGATACATCATTTCAATAGGAATTTTACATCTGGTTAAAATTGAAGGTTTTTTAAATTTTTTCTCCACATAAAAAACACAGTTTTGCTTTTGCCTTGTATATAAGTATTTATAATAAAAAAAGCGCGTATTTTCTCCAAATAAAATAAAATGTAACCAATAACTTTTTCTTTTTTCTTCTTTTTTTCACTTTTTTTCTTCTTTTATATTATATGCTTATGCTATTGAATGTATAAAAAGCAGGTTGTGTCTCAATTCAACTTAAAATTGAAATTCGAAAATAAACCTTTATATTTGAAACATACTTTTTAATGAAATAATTAGGTGAATATATAATGTTAAAATTGGTATCCGTGTGAAACTACATTCTACATTATTTTAAAATCTGAAAGCAAAAAATATAGGTTCATTCTTCACATCTTTATTTATTTCAATGTACATTTTATTCGAAATTATTGTTTGGTTCAAATTATTACTACCAAAAAAAACAAGACCAGCAAGACTCTTGCAGCAAGACCAAGAACAAGACTGGCTAGTGCAAGACCAAGACCAAGGCCAAGATTGACTTTTAGCTGCAAGACCAAGACCAAGACCAAGCTTGCAAGAACAAGACCAAGACCAAGACTAGCCTGGTCTTGTTCTTGTTTTGCCCATCACTATTATAGATTAATACCCAAAAAGACCAAATTCATGATTATCTCCAGAAACTTGGATGCATTTGAACACTCCACCATAACAGTAAATATCAAGTCCATTGAAAGAGTCAGTAAATTTAAATACCTGCGAACGTGGCTTTTTGAGGACTGGGCATCGGACAGGAAAGTAACATGTCGCATTGAGCAAGCTTGACAAGCTTTCGTAAAATTCAGGAATGCACTGACCTGTTCAGAGTTCGATCTTCAACTGAGACTAAAGTTTACTAAGTGAGAGCTTTACTAGAGAGCTGGACACTCAAAACGAGGGATATAAACAGATTAGAAGCTTTCGTAATATGGCTTTATCGCCGTATCCTAAAAATACCATGGATGGCGAAAGTCACAAATACGTCCTTAAAAGAATAAACTAAGAACGCCAATTTTTCGAAACCATCAAAAAAAGGAATATGAAGGCCAGATCATGCGAATTGCGAAATGAAAAATACCAATCCCTTCAACTTATAATCGGGGTAAAATTGCAGGCAAGAGAGGAATAGGATGCAAGAAAATGTCCTGGCTCCGAAACAAGGCAATGAACAGGGATTAACGACATACCATCTCTGATACATATTGCAAGAATCAACTATTTTCAATGGGAAATAAGCCACAATTTTAACAAAAAAATGATTTTATTAACGTTTCGACGCCCAAGTCGGGTGTCGTTGTCAAAATACAAAATAATACAAAATAATGGAAAATGTGATCGCTAACATCCAGTAGTGGATTTGTATCTGAAGAAGATTTTAAATAAGATTAAAAAGTGGTATTCGTATAAAAATAATTAGAGATGAGAAACATTTATAATCTGAAACATTACCTACAAATTTATGTGAGTAAAACGATACACGATGTTTGAAAAAGTATGCGCTGGTGGACAAAGATAATAAAGTTTATATTTATGATCCACACAAACAAAAAATTCAATTTGATTCTCAGTTTTCGTTTATGAATGCTTTTAAACGGATTCGGTATACTGATGGAAGCCAAATATCCCGCTGTGCCAAAACCGTACGGAAAGAATATAAAATAACACGTTCTGAAGAAATGAGAGGATCGATCTTCCATAAAAATATGTTTCTACCACACAAATATTTTAGGCGCAATGAATATTTACAATGTTGTTGTGTAATAAAACAGTATTAAGTTTCAATTAAATAAATTTTGGACGCCATATCGAAAATTTTATAGGCTGGTTAACGGCATACAAACGCTTAAATCAAAAAAGAAATGAGAAATCCCAGATGTAAATAATAAATCTCGTTTTTCATCTCGTCTTTCATCTTTCATCCCAGATGAAAATTCTCGTTAAACCACTTTCTGGTAACATCCTTAATCTCTGCCTTTTACAATTTATAAGCTAAAGAGACGACTAATAAAGAAGACGAAAGGGACTCTACAATATGCAGTCACATTCCGTCTATTCGTCTAGGAAAAATTCCAAAGAAAGTTGATTCGGTGTACTCAAAATATGAGTAAAATGAAAAATTTTCAGTTTTAGGTAATAATGCAATCTTACATTCTGCGTTTAAAGTTCTCAAAAAAACTTATTAGTTTTCTATGTATTCGAAAGAAAATGAATGCATTTAAGTATTGGCCCAAAATTTTGCGCCTACGCTCTTAAATGTGCAAAGAAAAAAAACAGTAAAATCTTTTATAAAAGGTATATTTAAAATCCCTTAAAAAGGGCTACATCAAAATCACATAACTAGTTTTCGACTGGTTTACCAGTCATCATCAGTGCTTACGTGCACTGATGTGCACTTTGATGTAGGCCTTTTGAGGGATTTTAAATATACCTGTTATAAAGGATTTTACTGTTTTTTGTATTACCTGGTATACAGCCAACTACAGGAAAACTTTTTGCTTGTGGAATATTTGTGTAAAGAAAGTGAAAAGAAAACTATTACTTAGTTTTCTAATTAATTTTAATGTTTATAACATCCCACACTTTTTAAGTATTCCAATTTCAAATTATTAAACATTGAAAATAAGCACCAATTTGGTACGTTTATGGAGAGATATCGTCTTAAATTGTAGCCACAAATAAAAACGTCAGACTCCAATATATTATAAATTAATATTTTATTGCCGTTTCACTCATTTCCATAAATCAAGGAACAAATTTTACAGCATCCATCTATATAATTTGTAAATAAATATCTCTGTCCTTTAATTTATTCTTATTTGGTGTATAGGTCAAGTAAAAGGTTATCTTCACCTCCAACGGACTGATACAGATAAAGTGACAGACGCGTGCTGACAGAAGTCTTATCGAAATATATCTATCGGAAGATTTTTTAATATGCTTTAAATTGTACTATAAATTAATAGGCCTGGATCCCGCGTACCAAAAAAATATTAATAGCAAGCTGAAAATTTCTTAATAGCTTAACGATGTCTAGTCGGAAAAACTTTGATTTATGGGAACACTAGAACTGGGGAAGTCTTAATTGTGGAACAGGTTACAGGTTTCGAACGTCAGACTACGAAAACATCCCACGTATTTTGTCAGACAGAACTTCCAATGGATTTGTTACCCTAACATTAAACTCTCATGCAAAAATCAGACTCCTAATTATCACCAACATAATTAGCGTCATTTCACAATGTTCTACGTGTCGGACTTATTAAAATGCCCAATATATTTGTCGGGCAAACATTTTTTCACATTTTACATAAAGTTTGCTATTGAATAAACTTAAAAACAACCCGCTAGTTTTCACAATAATAAACTTGTTAGGATGACAAGTTCCACAATTAAAATCACGTTCCACAATTAAAACTTCCCCTGTTCTAGCGTTCCCATACATCAAAGTTTGTCCGATTAGATACCGTTAAGCTATTAACAAATTTTCAGCTTGCTATTAATAACTTTTTTGGTACGCGGGATCCAGGTCTATAAAACAATAATAATTTAAACCTTAATTATTCATCTAATCTAAACAGTTTTGTCTCCTTCAAAATGTATCCATTTTTCATGAAGAGAAGTATCCATATTACTCAAATGTGGTCTCTTTTTTTGTAACTGGTATCTATTTTTTATAATTTTTTTCTTTGTATGGGCATAAAACTAAATTTTACTCATAATTTTGTAAGTAGGTATACGTATTTGATTTTTCCACTTTGCGATCAGCAGAGATTTTCAACCAATTCAGGGTGTTTGGTAAAGAATGGGCCATATCTTAACCGTGGATTCCTGAGATTAAAATAGGTCGATTTAAGCTAACTTACCTTAGTATAAAAGTTGATAATAACCGAAATACAGGGTGTCAAAGTTAAACTTTTATTTTATTTTTTCTTGAATATTTCCGGACAGGCATGGGATAACAACACAAAATTTGGTAAGCGGGGGTTTTTTGGGATGAGAAATCTAAATTCGCCACCAAAAATGATGTATTATCCAGAGGGCGCCACATACGTCTTTCAGTGCTCATTTAATACGTTCAGTTTTTTTTATCCCCCACTCTATATACTTTTTGAATCAAAATTGTTATTCTTATAATACTTCTACTTAAAAAAGGTATACTACATTCATCTCGCTAAACTTAACGGTTTTCGAGATAAACGCATTTTAAATCTGCGATACAACATATTTTTATGCATAATATCATTGTTGTCAGACCCGAAAAATAAACTTGAAACCATAATATTGTGCCAGTTCTCCTATTTATGTCATTGCATTGCAAATTCCATTTGAAAAAATTTGCGATACATTTTTGTAAATTTTTATGGTTTTAACTTATTTTTCGGGTATAACTACAATGATTATTTCATTCATAGGAGATTCTGACCAATAGAAAGCTACAGAAATCTGAATTAAATCGATAATTTTTGATAATCTCCCGTCGTTAAGTATATTACGTCAGATGCCCTTCGTTGCTACGAAAAAATACATTCAGTGACATTAATGACAATTAATGTTTTAAATATACTTTAATGTACTTACCAGTGGCGGCTGGTCTGTAAGTGAAGGGGGAGGTCATATCCGGTGGTTCAAGATTTTTTTGGAAAAACAAGACCTACAAATCCCATTTTAAATAATTTCTTATTCCATCATCTGTATTGGTTTCTTATAACTTATTTTGCAATATGTTGTTTAAATTTAAGCGGATCTTTATTTGACAAGTAAATATGAAATAAGTAAAAGGAACAAGTCTTCATTACTAATTGTCAAATAAATCAGATAAATAGTATGATATAATATGTAATTATAACAGCCAGAATATCAACAAACTACTTAATATAAACTCAAAACCTAAAATAAATAAAAACTTACATTTTTATGCGGATGTAAAAAGTAAATCGATTCTTCTTCAATTTAATTTCATTTGGCGTTGGAGTTCATTTATACTAACCACTACCGACATTTTATAAAAATCTATAATAAAATAATATTAATCTCACGGACGCACTTAACTTAACTTTGTAAATTCCGAACTAATCTTACTCCCTGCGTAGATCTACGGTCTACGGTCAATGACCATGATGGTACCAACTTGTATATAAGAGCGTATTTTCGTGAACGTTCGGAATCCCACTGCTGTATTCTCACAGTGAGGTCAAATAAATTTCTTGACCATCGTGAATGTTCGTATTTAGCTGTTTAAGAGTAATATTGCGGTAGTTTCAGTCAAAGATAAATTTGGCTTTTCGGTACTGTCAAACAGCTCGTATTTCATGTTTATTTATCGGTAATCTTTTGGCGGCATCTTTGTCGCTATATTTAAAACAACAAAATGACTGAAAAGTCAATACAATAAAAGCAAAATTTAACTTTGAACGATACTATTGTATTCCGAACATTTTTAATACAGAAAATTTTCTTTTTTTAAGGAAATAATTACATTATAATCGTTTGATTGTACAATTATTACAGGGAGGTCATTGACCAATTGACCTAAAGGGATAACCGCCACTGGTACTTATATAAATAAATTACAATAAAATTTTGATTTTGAACAGTTTTATTCATGAAATAATCGCAACAAATTGCACTCGACCTCTGAAATTAATATAGAATTTTTGCTCTCGTGACAATTTGACATAATTTCACTCGCCTTCGGCTCGTGAAATTAAAACTGTCAAAGTGTCACTCGGGAAAAATTCAATAATTTCAGAGCTCTTGTGCAATTACTACTGATAATATGCAAAAAATTATGATGCCTCGCAGATTTAAATTGATTTATCTCAAAAACCGTTGAGTTTAGCGAGATGAATGTAGTATGCCTTTTTTAAGTAAAAATATTAAGAGAATAAAAATTTTGATTCAAAAAGCATGTAGAGTGGGGGATAAAATAAACTGAACGTATTAAATGAGCACTGAAAGACGTATGTGGCGCCCTCTGGATAACACATCATTTTTGGTGGCGAATTTAGATTTCTCGTCCCAAAAAACCCCCTCTTACCAAATTTCGTGTTATTATCCCATGCCTGTCAGGAAATATTCAAGAAAAAATAAAATAAAAGTTTAACTTTGACACCCTGTATTTCGGTTATTATCAACTTTTATACTAAGGTAAGTTAGCTTAAATCGACCTATTTTAATCTCAGGAATCTAAGGTTAAGCTATGGCCCATTCTTTACCAAACAACCTGTATATGCAGAAACGACAAAATGCAAATTTACTTATATTATGATTCTAATTTCTTTGTTTTATTGAAACCAACCGAGAAGATGAACAAGAAAAAATGACGTTTTTCGTTTTTTGGTAGGGGGAGGGTTGAGGGGAAGGGACTAAAATTGGCTGAGACTTATTTTTTAATCACATTCATATCACATAATCAATCACAGAACGTAAAAAAAAGAAAAAAATTAGGCATTAGGAATTTAGCATATCCTACTAGAGGTCTTAACATCTTGTGCATATGAATAAAATTATTTTTTGTAAAACTGAATGTGAATATGCCACCACAGTAAGCCGCTCCATTAAGTTTATCTTTAGTACCACCAAAATTGAGAATCTCAAATATTGATATTTAGCCGCCGAGATAAGTTTTATGATCTACGATTAACTGCATTTTGTTTAGGAAATCGGAAAGAGTGATAAACGGGATCGCAGCCACCACAAAACGAAAGAAATAATAAATTAGATAAACCTACACATTCCTCGAAGCGGTGTTTGGTGTTTTATGCGGACATCAGCTCTATATACAGTACAGGGCGTGGTGTAGGTATGTCGAAGAAATACCTACTTTGAAATGTATCAAGCTATTATTGTTTTATCTACTACTCGACAAATTTATTTATGATTAGCTTGTCAATAATAGAGACCCAATAATAGTTATTAGCGAAAACTATTAGTTACAAATTAACAGCCAACGATCACAAAAACAGTTATAACACTTTGACTTTTATATTTAGATTGACCTGAAAAATAAACATCAGATATCCCCTTCAACGTAATCCTATATCTATATCTACGTAGAGTATACTTCATTATCTAAGTAACTTAGACAGCTGGCGGCCAGCTGAGTGCTTTTTCTTTGTGTTTATTCTCTGGTTAATCTACGTACTACATTCTCCTCTGTTTCTTGCTTTGTTTTTCACTTTTCTCCATCTTAAGCTGTTTCGGTTATGTTATCTGGTTACTGTGTTCCTCAAGGTATTATCTGGTCTTCCCCTCGTAATAGTCCACTCTACTGTACATCATAAGTAGTACGGAAGTAAACTGCTTTTGCTTCCAAGTTAACATAAACCATCAAATCTGTTATACTTTTGGATAAGGCTCCAATTCGAAATAATTAACCAAACAATTCCTGGACAGTACATAAAATAATAGAATGATTAACGAATGGAAATAATTTCTTCAGGATTCTTTCAAGCCGAAATTACTACAATTACATCCATCGTTGGGTGTAAGCCTCCATTAGGGGGTAGATTCATTTCTGTTCGTTGTTTTTGCATCCGCTCATAACACGTCATTCGCTTACCGCTTAATGTCATCAGTTCATCTGGTTTAAGGTCTGCCTTTACTTTTCTTATTTGCTCTTGGTATTACTTTTCTTTCACACTTAGTGTTCTTTCTCAACACAGCAGACCGTTTAGTCAAAGCTTTCATCTTCTTCATCATCATCATCATCATCATCATCATCATCATCATCATCATCATCATCATCATCATCATCATCATCATCATCATCATCGTATCAGGATTAGATTAGCATGCAATAACGTTTAAATGGTGTACATACATTTCCCTTCTGAATGATAAAAGTAATCTTGATTCTTAGAATTCTTTACCAAACGAGACAAATAATCTTAGTTCCTTAAGATACCATTTGTGCAACGAGTTATTTCGAAACATTCGTTTTCTGCCATTTTAGGTATGCACTACATTTCAGTGCCGTGACGGTATTTAATTACGGTACGTAGTAGGAGAAATGTCGGTAATACCAAAAAGAAGTTAAATATCCAATATATTATATCCAAGTATTTAAGTATTATTATTAAATGATTATTAATATGTCGCTCATCCGGAAAAAAAGTGATAAAAAAATACATAACATAGTTATATCAGTTATCTTGTCAACTCTCCAAAAAAACTCAAAAAATTGTCCAACACTTTTACAAGTAAAAGTGTCAAATAGATGTGTAATTCCAACTTCGTTAGATGGCGGTAGTGTCATTATTCTTTTGATGGTAAAATGAATATTTTTATTACGGAACAATGACACTTTTCAGTTAAGTTCTAACGACGTAAACGTTTCGTTATTTATTACGAAAACCGTTGTATTTCGAGCAGTGTCCAGTAATTTTCGTTACTGTTTAAAAAAGTGACCAATCTTTTAAAAGAAAAGTGACACAATTCAAAACGTTCATTTTTTTTGTTAAATCAGATATTTATCACTTTTTTTTGGTTTTGCTTCTTACACAATTAGTAGCGCTATTCTCCTGTCATTATGACATAAACTTTTGTCGCCTTTTTCATGAATTAGGCACAATGTGGCTTCAGTATGTGTTCTTGTTTCCATATTTCTTTCAGCAACTTTTCCAAATGCTTAATTGGTACTGATCCTCCATATTTGAACATTTCAGCTCATACATTTCCTGTGCTCTTATTTTTCTTTGGTTTCTCTATTATTTCTTTTATTTAGTTTTAGGCTGTATTTCCTTTCTTCGTTCCTAATAGTTATAGACCTGGATCCCGCATACCAAAAAAAGTTGATTAATAGCAAGCTGAAAATTTGTTAATAGCTTAACGGTGTCTAGTCGGACAAACTTTGATGTATGGGAACATTGGAACAGGGGAAATTTTAATTGTGGAACAGGTTAAAAAATTGGAACGTCAGACTACGAAAACGTTCCATGTATTTTGTCGGACAGAACTTTCAATTGATTTGTTACCATTTCATTAAACTCTCATGCAAAAATCAGATTGGTGTTTATGTCCAACTGGGCATTTTAATGAGTGGAACACAAAGAACATGTCAAATGACAGGAATCATGTTGGTTAGTAATAGCAGTCTGATTTTTGCATGAGAGTTTAATGAAAGGGTAACAAATCAATTGGATGTTCTCTCCGACAAAATATATGGGACGTTTTCGTAATCTGACGTTCCAAATTTTTAAACTGTTCCACAATTAAAACTTCCCCTGTTCCAGTGTTCCCGTACTTCAAAGTTTGTCCGACTAGATACCGTTAAGCCATTAACAAATTTTCAGCTTGCTATTAATAAACTTTTTTTGGTACGCGGGGTCCAGGTCTCTTATTTTTCTTCAGTTCTTTTTCTTTTTCTTCATATTCTATTGTGAGTATTTCATTTAGAAGCTCTTCGAAGTATTCTTTGCATCTGTTCAGTGTTTATGTATTTATTGCAGTCACTTACTTAACTTATTTTGCTTTCGTAGTGTAGAGGTTTTCATTGGTAACCTTTTTTTTCTCATTTTTTACCCCAGGACATTTTTTTTAATGTTGTAATATTTACAATCTGTCCTCAACTAAGAACAATAGGTAAATTATTTGACAAAAATTGAAAATTTGCCCTGTAGAGGGAGATCCAGTGATCACCCTCTTTACATAAATTAAATTAAAACAAATTAAAATAAGTTTAGTTATCACAGATTATTCGAATCTTCTTGCTAGGTCCACTACTTTGAATCTCTTCAGGCGTCGTACATCATTGTGGTCATCAGTGAGGTTGCTGGCTAACTCGTTTGGATGAGATTCTAGTCTCTTGGAATATTTTTTGTAATATTCCGTTATTACTGTTTTTATGGATGGCACATTGAGGTCTTGCTCTATCACATAGTTTGACACGTACCAAGGGGCATTCAGCATTGTTCTAAGGACTTTGTTCTGGAATCTCTGCAATGTTTCTAGGTTAGTTTGACTGGCTGTCCCCCAAAGTTGGATACCATAGGTCCACACTGGTTTTAATATGGTTTTATATATCAGCAGTTTGTTTTCAAGTGATAGTTGAGATTTACGACCGATGATCCAGTACATTTCTCGAAATTTTATTCCTAGTTGTTTTCTTTTTGTAAAAATGTGTTTTTGCCAAGTTAATCTCCTATCAAGATGGATTCCTAGGTACTTGACAGTATCAGTTTGTGGGAGTTGCGTTTCATTTATTGTTACAGATGAACATGCTTGTCTTCTCATGGTGAAGGTTACATGGATGGATTTACTCTCATTCGCCTTTATCTTCCATTTTTTAAGCCATATTTGTATATTATTAAGGTCTTTCTGAAGGGTTCTGGATGCTGTATTTGGATCATGGTGAGAGGCTAGTACAGCAGTGTCATCAGCAAAAGTTGCACACGTTGTTTTGTTACCCCAGGACATAAATTTCTAATTTCTCTATTTTTAAAACATTTTTCTATGCATTTCAGTTTACCTTAATTGTATTTTCTTTTCTTTCATTTTATAATTCTTTTAGCTTTTTCTTTTTTTCGTTGTATTTTATATTTATTTCTAGTGTTTTTTCTTGTATAATTTCATCTAGTTCTATTTTATATTCCTCATCGAACCATTCTTTGTACTCATCTTTTATATTTTTATTACTGACTTGCGCTGCTTTGGTCGTACATACATACCTACTTTTATTTGCATCCATGTGTGTTCACTATTTCCATTTTCTGCGATATAATCTAATTCTCTAGTAACTGTTCTTCTTCTGATAGTAGCCTTATAGGTTTAGTCATTTTATATTTTTTTCGTTGGTCTCGAATAATTTTATTAATCACTGTCCAATCAAAGAAGTTTTTATTGCACGTGCAATATTAATAATTAATCCAGAATAAAGACGGTAAGAACAATAAGCCATGAATCAGACGAGGCATTAAATTGGCCATAAATCTTTTGAAACTTTCGAAATTGAAGGAAGTGGTTCCACATATCCGTCAGTATAAGGTTTGTTCCAACACAACGAAGAACCGTCCATGTAACCATCACGTTACTATAAACTAATACGTTCCATGCGTTATACCAAACTTTGTGAATCAGAAGCCAATTCATTTTGATGGGTCTTCTTAACCGAAACTTTCAGAAAAGTAATTACATCATATAAATGTATGCTTTATAAGTACATATTAATTTTAAAAGCATTTTTTTTAAATCTTTCAATAGTGTTAAAAAGCAAAAAAATCGACCAAATGCACTTCACTGTGATAGGCTTTTTAAATTAAAACTATTTGCTGCATTTAGTTAAAATCCAAATGGTGTTACGAAGTAATTTCACGCCTATGTTAGAAAATAAAGAAGTGTTTTACATATTCTTCGACTACTTTAGTGATTCCTTGTGAAAAAATTTAAATAGTAGCGATATAAAATGTATTATAATGCTTCCTTTACTCCTTTTAACATTTTATCGAAACAATGAGGTTATTTATATTAGACCACCCACACGTTTTTTCAATGCATCGGTATATGTGGGTATACTTATGATCTATTTATTATATTCTTCTTCTTTTTCAAGTGCCATCTCCTTGATGGAGGTCGGCAATCATCACAGCTATTCGGACTTTAGAGATGGCTGCTCTGAATTTTTTTTTCCTTGGCTCTTTCCCTGCATAATCAGTTGGAGCAAGCTGTATCTCTCTTCATGTGTTACATATGTTCGAGATATTCCAATTTTATTGTTTTGATTGTATTTAAGATTTCCATTTTTTTATTCATCTTTCTCAGAACCTCTTTTTCAGTTTATGACGTGTTCTGTCAACGATATTTTCAGAATTCTTTTATACACCCACAACTCGAATGATTCTAGTTTTTTTCACTGATGCTGCATTCAGAGTCCAAGCTTTTATTCCATAAAACAAAGTCGAGAAAACGTAGCACCTAGCCAACCTAACTCTTAGCTCCAACTTCAAATCTCTTGTGCAGAGCACTTTTTTCATTTTGTTAAAATTTGCTTTGGCCTTTTCTATTTTGGTATTTACATCTACATATTTGTCCACTCTTTCGACATTTTTCCCTTGCATTTTAGTAGGGAGCATCAACAAAAGTTCGCAGTACTTTATTTTGGAACCTCTGCAAGATGGATATGTTGGGAGTTGCTAGCAGTTCACCACAACTGGATGCCGCAGGACCAATAGGTTTTAAGATTGTTTTGTATAATAATATATTTATAATATTTTATTGTTTATTGAGAGTTTTCATCTGCAACCAATGAGCCAATACATGATTCTTAATTTGACGCAAGTTGTTTGCGCTTAGTGAGTATGTCTTTTGTCCAAGCCAGTGGTCGATCCAAGTGCATGCCGAGGTATTTGCCGCTATCAGGTTGTGGAAGTTGACAAATAATAAATTGAACAGGTGGGTATGTTTCTATGCGGAGGATAAATGTCACGTGTGTTGATTTCAATCCATTTACTTTAAAACGCCATCTTTTTAGACAGTTTTGAACCTTGTTTAGACTAGTCTGCAGGTTCCTAGAGCTTGATGTTGAATCAGTGTGGGACGCCAAATTGACTGTATCATCAGCAAATGTCGCAACAATGGTAAGTCATGTTGATGCTACGTCTGATCTACGTCATGCTGATACAATAAGTAGTGTAGGAAACAGAGGTTGAACCTTGCAAAATGGACACAAGTCCGGTTTTATTTTTTTTCTGGCATATCAAGGGGTGCTTATTATAAGACTAACTTTTTCTGAAAAAATTTCGCCCCGGAACCCCCCTTTTCACCCCTTTAAAGGGGGTAATTTATGGTTTTTGCAGAACGTAGCCCTTCCTGTACCTTTTACAAAAAATTTCTTTTATAGAAATATGAAGAGGACTATATTTTCTACGATTTATTTTCGACAGCATCTCTCTATCATCCACCGTTTAGCAAGGGTGGCGCCCCAAAATTGACAAGTTTTTAAAAAAGATGTTTTTAAAAAATATATATTTTTCCCTAACTGTAACGGAAATTAAAAAGAAATGCTGCGTAAACTATTCACAAATAGATGATTGATTTTTTGGTATAGGTTTCACTTAAGGATAATTGCCCTTTTTTTAATTACAGGGTGTTACATTTTAAAAAACCCCTTTTTATACCATCTGAACCGTTTATGCTAGAGTAAAAAGACTTTCAGCGATTACCCATGTACCGGTGTTATTTACAAATTTGTATAATGCACCCCCATTTTTTCCCCGGAACCACCAAAAAAAAAAGAAGAATTAATAAATAAAGTGATTTTCTTGGAATCCTTCACACACAATGCCCTTCATTAATATGCTTCATATATCGTTTTGTGCAAGTTACTATTACCCATGCATGGACACTAAAAGCGATTTCCTAGTGCAACCCCTGTAGCCAAAAATAATAAATAAAATGGGGGGTTAAAATTTTTTTTTTGTTTTTTGCTTTTTGATCCATATGTGCATATGTTTCATCAATAGTGCTTTTCAAAAATATATATGGTTATTGCAACATCCTTGCGCAAACCACCCCTATCCTTGAAAATATACTGCAGAAACTACCCCTATACCTTATCCAGCATGTTTTTACGATTTTCTCATTACCTATTCATTTTTTTTAAACAAAACTTATACAAGCTTAAAGACCACTATTTACTCTAAAGATTAGGTCCTATTCATTTTTTTCGTTTAAGCAACCGTTACGGCACAGTGGCGCCGTAAACCTCATATATGCTTTGACGGGCTCCAGTTTTTGTATATTTTTTCGTCATCTGTTTGTTTTATTGATAAAATACTTATGTAAAATAAAACAACACAGTGTAACCTACAAATCATGACCTATGCATATTTTACATTCTTTGCTCCCCAAAGCTACAGTGGTGGCCCAAAATAAATTTTTTCATATTTTCGCCACCTACACGCATTTTATTGCGTTAATGCTACCTTAATAGCACAATATTCACCCCTAAGTGGTCGCTAAGCAGTGGCGGATCCAGGGAGGGGTGATCAGGGGGATCACCCCCACCCCTCTCAAACCAAGTGATATTATATTTGAAGATTATAAAAATATTCATTAATTTTTATAGAAATACTTATATTATATTAATATTATTTTTATAAGAATGACCTTTTATGCTTTAGCGACAGTGGCGGATCCAGCATCGTTAAGAGGGGGGTGCCAATTGGTTAAATTTCTATAAAAATAAATGAATATTTTTATAATCTTTGAATATAATATCACTTGGTTTGAGAGGGGGGGAAGTGATCACCCCCATCACCCCTCCCTGGATCCGCCAATGCGTAGCGACCACCTAAGGGTAAATATTGTGCTGTTAAGGTAGCATTAATGCAATAAAATACATGTAGGTGGCGAAAATATGCAAAAATTTATTTTGGGCCACCACTGTGGCTTTGGGGGGCAAAGAATGTAAAATGTGCATAAGTCATAATTTGTAGGTTACACTGTGTTGTTTTATTTTGCATAAATACTTTATCAATAAAACGAACAGACGACGAAAAAAAAAACAAAAACTGGAGCCCGCCAAAGCATATATGAGGTTTACGGCGCCACTGTGCCGTAACGGTTGCTTATACGAAAAAATGAATACGACATAATTTTTAGAGTAAATAGTGGTCTTTAACCTCGTATAAGTTTTGTTTAAAAAGAATACATAGGTAATGAGAAAATCGTAAAAACATGCTCGCCAAGGGATAGAGGTAGTTTCTGCAGTATATTTTCAAGGATAGGGGTGGTTTTCGCAGAGATGTTGCAATAACCATATATATTTTTGAAAAGCACTATTGATGAAGCATACGCCCATATGGATCAAAAAGCAAAAAACAAAAAAAAATTTTCAACCCCCCATTTTATTTATTTTTTTTTGCTACAGGGGTTGCACTAGGAAATTGCTTTTGGTGTCCATGCATGGGTAATAATAACGTGCACAAAATTATATATGAACCATATTAATAAAGGGCATTGTGTGTGAAGGATTCCAAGAAAATAAATTTATTTATTGATTCTTCTTTTTTTTGGGGTGGTTCCGGGGAAAAAATGGGGGTGCATTATACAAATTTGTAAATAGCACCAGTACATGGGTAATCGCTGAAAGTTTTTTTACTCTAGCATAAACGGTTCAGATGGTATAAAAAGAGGTTTTTTAAAATGTAACACCCTGTAATTAAAAAAAGGGGCAATTACCCTTAAGTGAAACCTATACCAAAAAATCAATCATCTATTTGTGAATAATTTACGCAGAATTTCTTTTTAATTTCCGTTACAGTTAGGGAAAAATATATATTTTTTAAAAACATCTTTTTTAAAAACTTGTCAATTTTGGGGCGCCACCCTTGCTAAACGGTGGATGATAAAGAGATGCTGTTGGAAATAAATCGTAGAAAATATAGTCCTCTTCATATTTCTATAAAAGAAATTTTTTGTAAAGGGTACAGGAAGGGCTACGTTCTGCAAAAACCATAAATTACCCCCTTTAAAGGGGTGAAAAGGGGGGTTCCGGGGCGAAATTTTTTCAGAAAAAGTTAGTCTTATAATAAGCATCCCTTGATATACCAGAAAAAAAATAAAACCGGACTTGTGTCCATTTTGCAAGGTTCAACCTTTGTTTCCTACACTAAAGTACAGGATCGGTCCAAGCACGCTACCTTGTGGAACTCCTGAATTTATTGGATGCAACTCTGTATATTCACTTCTTTGTTTTATTTGGAAGTGCCTATCTGTCGGGTATTGATTTTAGAAGTTGAAAGTGGCGATGGAGCAGTAGCTTCTTTAGTTTAACTTGCAATCCTTTATGCCACGCTTTGTGTAAAGCCTGAGATATATCGAGGACAGCTGCTGAACAATATCTTTTACTATTCAGGTCCTTATTGATTTGATTTACCACTCTATGAACTTGCCGTATTATCGCGTGTTTATTGCGGAATCAGAATTGGTGATCTGGAATTATCTTCTTTTTGTCTATTATAGTTTTTAGCCTTTTAATATATAGCTTCTCAAACACCTTGGAAAGAATTGGCAGTAGACTTAATGGCAATGACTTATCGGTTTGTAGGAAGACAACTCTTCTGTTTTGGACTTGGGTAACATAACGATCTGGGCAACTTTCCAGATGCTAGGGAAATCATTTAGATTTGGTATAGAATTAAATATGTAAGTAATAAATAATAAGTCTAGCATTTTTCGGATAGTTCTTGAAGAATTTTTCCAGATACTAAATCTAAATCGGGAGCTTTTTTATGTTAATTTCTTCCATATTTGTTTGTTTGACTTCTCTAATAGTGAACTTATTATGAGGCAGATCCATTTGGAAGGGTACATTCAGATAGTCGGTAATTTCGTGTTCTTCTTCAGCAGATAATTCTGAAGAAAAGGGCATGCAGACTTTTTTCAGATATTTGCCAAAAGCTTCAGATTTTCCTTTATCATTTCTGATCAAGATGTTATCATTTCTTATTAGTGGATTAGGCAAGTAAGACCTTTTTGCTTTATTCATTGCTTTCCACAGCGAATGATCTGTGGCCTTTGTAGCTGTAGGCTTTTCAGGTAACATTTTGGATTCCCTGATTTTGTTCTGCTATGATTATCTATTTCAATTCTTTGGTAGCTTTGTTCAATTTTTTCTTATTTTCTGTGGTCCAAGCTTATTGCCATTGCTTCCTCAAGTGTCTTTTTGCGGCAATTTTTTCTCTGACTGAACAAAGATTTTTGAATAAGATTTTTTTGAATAAGATTTATAAGATTTTTGGACACCCCGTATAATGAGACATCCAGTACTTGGTATATGGTCGTTAATTTTACTCTAATATTGGATTTAATCTGGAATATTAGAATAATTAACCTCCAATTCACAGGTCGACAACACAACGGCAGAAAGTGCATTATTTAAATGTAATTTGCCTCCCAAAATTCATCATAAATTTGAATAAAATAGATTAAATCGAATTTATTATTTAAATTTGTCAGCCCACATGTCAAGTCAGTAAATATGGTTATCATTCACACGTGAGCTGATGCCCATTCAACCATTTACAAAATTATAAATTTGATTTAATTAATATATTCCATATTACCTACGGTGGAAATTTCGGAATGTTCAATTATTA
Source organism: Diabrotica virgifera virgifera (assembly GCF_917563875.1). Classification (NCBI taxonomy): domain Eukaryota; kingdom Metazoa; phylum Arthropoda; class Insecta; order Coleoptera; family Chrysomelidae; genus Diabrotica; species Diabrotica virgifera. Next base: position 1,002,455 of record NC_065445.1, on the reverse strand, counting down.
TTGTCAAATAGTTTATTTAATAAAAAAATATCATGACGACGAATAAAAACGATTATAAAATATTGTTTAAATCGTTTTAATTAATGCATTGATACGATTGTCATACATTTAATATTATGAAGGATTAAAGCGTTGAAAATGTTCAGGCTGGAGCATGGAGGGACAAAAACCTATAAATGCCATTATAAAATTCCTATTTCAGCCGTTGATTGCTGAATATAACTTTTATATTAAAATTCTGATAATGAAATAAGCGAAATATATATATTCAAATATTAATTTACAGTTTTATGATATAATATAAACAGCGTAATAAAAATGTTGGTTGAATGTACTTGATAAATACTCTATTTGCCTAAATCCGCGTTTTCAGAATAATCATTATTTTCCTATTTTTTTGCATCAAGCTTTTTATGGAATGACCATCCTGATACTCAAAGTAAACAATACTGAAAGGCCGAACACAGCCACACATATATCATATAATACTGGGACTGTACTTAAGGAATACATCTTTATGATGAACTCAGATAGGAAACACGAGAACTAATCTTCACTGAAAATATTAACACAAATATACCATCTAGAGAACAAAAAGTGCCAAATATTAGTGGTGACTTATTGTGTTTCGCTGATGGATCTAAAACTGCCCATGGTACTGGATCAAGAATCTTTGAGCAAACATCTATAATAAATCTTGCAGCCTAGGTCAACATACAACTGTGTTCCAGGCTGAAGTTTTTGCTTTGGTGGCCTGTATTGATGAAATCATTGATGAAGGCGAAACAAGGCTCGAGAGAAACTTTTGAAGGCCCAGAATGGCCCAGAAAGGCCAGATGCCTTTCTGTGGCATCACTAAAGATGCTACGAAAAATGAGGTTCAGAAATGGCTTATAATGAATCACCAAAAGAAATAGAGAGCCACTTAAGGGCAAATCCAGATTAAAAAATAATATTGATAAAAAAACTCTTGAACAGTTTGATGAACCTTAATAAACGAGAGATCAAAACGGTCACTGAAATGGTGACTGGATATTGCCGTTTAATAAACCACCTGTACAAACTAATATCAAAATCCAAACAAGGTCCGTTAGAATAGCAAAAAGGTCTTACAACTAAAAGTTAGTAATATTACTTAATTGAACTAGACTAAAATGAGATACACGTCAAAAACATCTACGGTTACCAAAAAATAAGTATCTCACCTAGCAAAATAATAATTATATAAATGAGTTGGTCAGTACTCTTTATATTCTATTGAAAAAACCATATCAGACATATTCCCTACTTTAAAATCCTCGACATAAATTTTAACAACCCTATTCCCTATCAAATTTTAATATGCAATTATTTATAATGATTATTTACCAACACCTGATTATATTTATTTGAACAAACTACTATTACTTATATTGAACAAAACAAAGACCTAAAAACCCTATCTATTAAGAAAAATATGTATTGTACCCTCGGAGATCGCTGGGAAAATTTTCACTCAAAATAACAAAATTCAGTTTGGCAACACTGTGTTAATGTTGATAGTAACATATCTCTTTTAAGATAAACAGAACTTTAATTTAGTCCAGACAAATTAATATATTTTTTTGCCAACAAAAATGAGATTTTTCAACCAAATAATGTTTCAAATATGATGTGCAAAATAATTTTTAATTGGGTTCTGCTAATGAGCTTGCTTTTTGTCATTAAAGTAGAAAAAACTTTAAATTTCACTCATGAAATCATTATCGTCTTAATTATTTTAACTGTACTAATATCCATCCACTAATTCGGAATGATTAATGGGCTGAAGAAAGGTGCAGAAAGTGCAAAATTGAAGAAGGGCCTTACTATGCCATACACATACTACGACGCCCTTGCAGTATGCTAAGTGATGTGAGGCAAACATTCACTGGTCAACTGAGGTTTGAACAAGAAGAGATCCTAAAAATACCAATAAGAAAACTGTTGGTCTTTGACAAACGAAAACCGTTGAGGCCACAGAACTCATTAGAGTTTAAGGAAAAAACAAGGTATGGTACAAAGGCCTTATTATGAGCAAGTACCAGAGACTAACGAGTCTCGCCTGAGTTAAGAATAAGAAGAAGAGGGGTGACATTTTGGTGATATACTAAATGGGTAAAATACAGATGAGAATGAAAATGTCCTTAAAGGGGATGAATGCATAATAATAGAACTGTCTAGTAAAGGAGAGATTAAAAGTATGATCAATGGGCGTAAAAATAACAAAAGATCAGGAGAAAATGAAATAGCTGCTGAAATGATAACGACTGGAGGGGAAGAACTACAATAAATGCTGTAAAGCCTCATCAAGAAGATATGGGAAGAGTAAAATATGCCAAAACATTGGATCAGAGCTTTACTATGCCCCTTATACAAAAAGGGGGATATATTGATATGGAACTTTAGACTCTCCATCTATGATTTCATCAATGTAGTCCACCAAAGCAAAAACTTCAGCCTGGAACACAGTTGTATATTGACCTAGGCTGTAAGATTTATTATAGTCACATGTTTGCCCAAAGGCTCCTGACCCAGTAGGTACCATGGGAAGTTTTAGATCCATCAGTGAACCATATTAAGTCTTCATTAGTATTTGAAACTTTTTCTTCTCTAGATGGTATAATTGTGTTAATCTTCTCAATGAAGATTAGTTCTGGTGTCATAATATATCTGCGTATATCTGATTCTTCAAGTATAGTCCCAGTAGGTAGTGTTGTGGCTATTCACTACATAATTCGGCCTTCAAGTATTGTTTGATTTGAGTCTCAGAATGGTCATAAAGGCTGCCGCTGAAATATATAATTCCAGCAGAGGGAGACCTGTGATAGCCTCTAAAGAAACCGTTCTGTACTATTCAAGGCTTCTCTTAAATTTAGAAGCGCTTGTCTTTGTGGGTTGGTGAGAGAGGATGAAAGAGACAACTGATATGTATAATCAGTGTCACTGATGTGTATAATCAACAGATTACCTTTGGTTTCAATCCCCAGGTTTCACCTACAACTCGTCTGCAATTTCAGAAGAACCGTTAGCACTATTAATTGAATTGTTTATATGAGTGTTCCAATTAAGTTTGGAATCCAGGGTTACCCCTAGATACTTGACCTCATTGGTTCTTTCCAGTACCTCTACAAATAATTTCAGTTCACTCAGTCCAGTAATATGAATAAGGAATCTACATCTGCAATAAAAAATGCTGATTTCTCAGGGGTGAAATGGAAGGTCGTGTTTGGTGTCATTGAATAAATTTTTGAAAAATATTGAAAACGTGTTTTTCAGCAAATTTCGCGAAATATTCGACCGTGCCACTTCTTTTAACACACCCTTTACAATATAAACCTAGTTAAGACAGCCCATTTGTTAATAAATTAAGCAGCCGTCATAATAAGACCCCTCCTAAATTCCTAAATTAGCAACCCTAGACCGGCCCTTAATTCAAAAGGTAGAGATGAATATCGCGCCCTGGGTAGGGGTTGCCTCTTGCCTCTCCGCCTCATTCTCTATACCTGTTCACTGGACACACTCATCATAATAAATTGAGCACTTCCGGGTCGACAGGCAAACACTAATTAGAACCATATTGTGTATGCATATTGGCCATATACCCGCGACCATAATGCAGAGGTAATAAAGCTATTATAAGAGACCTCGTACCTCTTTTGGTGCCCCGGTGGACTCTTTTTTATTTATTGCTGTTCTCAAGCTTGACGTGTGTAATTGTCATAGACTGAATTACTGTTGTGCGTTAACAGTGTTGCCAACACTTCTCATTCCTAATCCAAAAATATTTTTAACATACCTTAGAAGTTTTTATTGAAAAATATTTGTTTTCCTAATTATGATACTAATGTGTAATATTATTAATCTTATTCTCTTTCCTCAGATTTTTCTTTTTAAGGGGTCGCTGCTGTTCCTTACTTTTCTTCTTCACTTCTCATTTCTGTCCATCGTGTCTTCTTTACCTAACCATTTCTCACTCAAGTAGCCTGCCACAAAGTCCTTCCTTCCTCTCCTTGGGTTTTCTCTACCTCTCCTTCTATTAATTTCTAACTGCTCTATCCTTCGTTCTATCAACTGTCTTAAAGCAAACAAGGCATTTGTAGTCCTCCTTCCTGGCACAAATCCAAACTATTCCCCTATCAATGTCTCATTTCATTAACCTTCGCCCTGGAAATCTTCTCTCTTCTCGCCCAAATTGTCATGGTGTGACATTAATTTTATCTCTCTATAGTTCTTATCTTACAATCATGAATGTCCCCTTTATTTTTATAAAATGATACCATCCTACTTTCCATGCATTGGACATCGCTTCTTCCTCATATATCCTACTCATCATTTGCCACAAAATATCAACTCTATCTATCTCCTATACCCTTCCGAACCTCCACAGGTATACCATTAGGTCCTACTGCCTCACCATTCTTCATTCTATTTAACGGTCCAACAACCTCGTCCTTTGCTATCCCCGGTACTAAATTCCCATTTAGGATCCCGCATCATCTGTCTTTGCTCTGGTGTTATTCTTTTAGCAATTTTCTAAAGTATTCATAGCATCTTTGCTTTATTTCAATATCGGTTTTAACACTCTTCGATCCTCACTCTTATTCTGCCGTACATGTGTAAAGTCCTTTGATGATTTGTCCCTTGCCTTAGCAATGCTTATTGTATAAGCTTTCATTACCTCGGGTGTTTGAAACTCTTCAAAAGTTGTGTAGACGATCTTTCCTTAGCAGTAGCTACAGCGCTCTTTGCTACCTTGTATATATCATTACCTTCCTCTGTTTTAGACCTGTCATATCTTTTTCTAGCCTTTTCTTTTCTCTAACTTTCTGTTTCATTTCGTCATTCCACCATCAAGTTTCTTTGACCCTAGGAGGCTCTTACCAGATTTCCTAGTATTTCCTCTCCCACTCGTACCACGATTTTGCAGTTGGATTCCCACCAGTCATTGACCGTAAATTTTTCCTCAAGCCCTTCCAGCACTCTACTGTTAAACACTCTTGCCATATCCTTATCTTTTGACTTCCACCACTTTACTTTCTGCTGTCGTACTTGCTTTCCTTTCCACCTTACCATTATCTCCATATCTACACAATCACCACCAGTATTGACTAGCTACACACTAACCCTTTATCGCTTGGTTGGTAACTTCTTTTAGCTGACTTCTACACAGCACAACATCTGTTTGACTTTCTCTTCCCCTGCTACTATAGGTAACATACTGGTATTCAGTATTTATAAGGAATGTATTGACGACACACAAATACCATGCCACTGCAAATACAATCACAGAATGTTCTTCATAATGTCTTATTCCCATTCCAAAACCTCCATGAACTCAATCTATTCCTGGTCTTTCTCTACCAATATGTCTATTCAAATCACCCCCAATAAAACACTTTTGAACTACAAGAATCTCGAGCATCTCGCAATTAGGGGTACTTCTTCTTCTTCATGTGACATATTATCAGAATTATCCGACGTTGGCAAACATTGCAAAGGCTTCTCTATCTTCTGCAATATGGAATAATTGTCCTGCATTTGATAAATATTCACGAATGTCTTTTAACTAAGAAACTTGTTTTTTTCCTATACTTCTACGAACGGCCCTCTATTTTGCCTTTCAGGATCAGTTATAGTATTCTATATGGATTTCCACTCACTATGATGCCCCAGATAAGAGACTTTTCGGTGTTTTAACAGTCTTTAGCAGTTCTCTATCTTTGTTGACCCTCATTAGTACTACCTTATTAGTTTTTCTTGTTGTTGAAGATTACTACAAATAATAAATCGAGGGGGAAATCGCTTCGCTTTTAAACCCTTTATCTTTACCACACCATGGACAGCTAATTTTTAAAAGAATCGTTTTGAAATTTTGTTTGTCAAAGCTTGAACTGTCAATCCTTCAAATGATGCTTTTGACTTACCTTAATGTTTATAAAGAAAGACCTGGTGATTTTTTGAAGAAAAAAAGATCAATTCGGTTTTAAGGGTCGTAGGACATTCTGTTTTTTTTAAAGTCGTGTAAAAATGACAATATTTCCAAAAAAATTGCTTGCTTAGAAAAAGTACTTGGATTCAGTTTGTTAAATACATCTAAATAGTTGTGTCAAATACAACCCTCAAAATTTTGTTGTAAAGTTGGCAACCCTACAGAAATATCAACAAGGGCGTTACCACCAAAGACTTCGTGTGAAACGGTCATTTTACAGAGTAAAGATTGATTAGATAAGGTATAAGGTGACACTGGTGTTGACTAATTGGCGTATTTTATAATGTTAAACGAATTGGAGATTATTTAATAAGTCTGTTATGTGATTACGTTTATTGTTCAAGATAAAAATAATAACATGTTTAGCAGAGCATATGGATTACATCAAACGCACAAAAATAATATTTTTAATTAAGAAAAAGTCAAGCCTAACAATCAGTCATTCATCTTGTTCTAGAATGTTTCTTAGGGTACGAACATGCCGAAGATACCTTGTTTTCAGTGTCCTTTGCGGTTTCCATATAACCAAAACTTGTCGCAACCTGGGCCCTGATTCTAAATCAAATTTCGACCAAAAACAAGTCGCTTTCAATATGGCGACTGTCGAAATTATTTGACACGGAGATGAATGAATGGCCAAAAGCGAGGTTAGGTTTAGTTTAGATGTGTTTTGTTTATTTCTTGCAAGGAAAACTAAATCAACAGGTATTATAATATAGCTGGGTTTAATTGAAATTTGCTTGTTTTGAGGAATTAGATAGAATAGTATTAAATTAGAAATATAATAATTGAGAATGTCCACAACATGAATCATCAACTCAATGAAAGATGTGAGGTAATAATCTGGGAAAATTAGTAAAAAACAAGGAAAATTAATTACCAGCTATTTTATTGCTGGACATGCTGAAATCAAATCTTAAGATTTCCTATATTAGTAATATAGCTGTGCAAAGTCCACAGAAAGTGTGCTATTTTGTTTATAAACAAATTAGCACTCCGAAATCTTTTTTTTTATTATTGCTCTATAACTCCGAAAATTTTAACTTTAAACCAAAACACTCACATAAAAATTGACAGTAATTTAATTCTGCACATTGATAATTTATTCCAATTTCCTTCGACGGAAATTTTCTTCGGAAAATTCGGGTTTTCCAAACAAAATCTTTAATTTTCAACTAAAATTTGAGGGAAGTAATTATTTATCAATAATTAAATAATTTGGTGACAGTGACATAAATCTTTTTTGTTATGAGTGTCTTGAAGATATGAAAATTTGTATGTACAAAGAGGACCGGAATTAAAAGGTATCTAATGGTTCAAAGATTAAAATCCTGTTGTTTATAACTCTGTCGCAAATGCCGGTCAAATTTGACCGGTTATACCTGGAATCACTCCTCGCAATTCAATTTGTTTTTCTTCGAAAAGGACACAGAAGCCGTGCTCTTTTCAACAGCGTTAACTTAATTTAATTTAATCTAATATTTTCTGAGGGGTTCTATTTGTTTATAAGCCAAAAAATTGTTTCTTTATAACATTCCTGAGACCGCTCAAATGGTCCAATTTCAATCCTGTAAGGTACGTTGAATAGGTATAGTGCTTTTTTATATGAAAATCATAGTTATTCTGGTGTATCATAATCTTTCTGGTTATTATTTCGACCGAAATTTTTTAATTAACATTTTAATTATTGCTAAACTATTGGTTAGATTGTCGCCGGTCTCCTGATATACAGAGAGGGGCTAAATTATGGAATAAATTCATTTTCTCTAAAATGGACGATTTTAGAGAAAAATCCCGAAACAGGTCGATTTTTATTTTTAAATTAAATTTCTTGGCATATATTTCAAACTAGTGACGTCATCCATCCGAGCGTGATGACGTAATTATTTTTTTAAATAGGAATATGAGTTCGTGTTGTAGCTCATTTACAAAGGCGTTCAATGCTCTATTCAGTATTATAAACATTAATATCATTATTTATACAGGGAGGCCAAAAAAAATTTTGAATTAAATTAATTGACGCAAGAAGAAGAATGCATGTAATTTATTTAACTCAAAATACATTCTATTGCTGTCAGAAAATAGAAAAAAATGTTTATTTTGCAAATAAACATTGCTTTTAGCTTAAATTAAAAGTTCAAACTGCCAATAGGTAGGAGGGAGGCTGTTTGTGATTTAATTTAAGCGAAAAGTAATGTTTATTTGTGAAATAAACCTTTTTTTCTATTTTCTGACAGCAGTACAATGTATTTTGAGTTAAATAAATTACATACATTCTTCTTTTTGCGCCAATTAATTTAATTCAAAAATTTTTTTGGCAACCCTGTATAAATACCTAATGATATTAATGTTTATATTACTGAATAGAGAATTAAACGCCCTTTCAAATGACCTACCACACGACCCCTATTCCCATTAACAAAATTATCGATTACGTCATCACGCTCAGATGGATGACGTCACTAGTATGAAATATATGCCAAAAAATTGTAATTTAAAAATAAAAATCGACCTCTTTCGGGATTTTGCTCCAAAATCGTCCGTTTTAAAGAAATGAATTTATTCCATAATTTAGCCCCTCTGTATAATCTACTATAATAAATCTTTCATGTCTTCAATTATTTAATTATTGATAAATAATTAGGTACTTCCCTAAAATTTTAATTGAAAATGGCAGATTTTTTGGGAAAACTCGGATTTTCTGAGTAAAATTTTTGTTGAAGGAAATCGGAAAAAAAATAACTTTGTGCAGAACTAAATTACGGTGAATTTTTATTTGAGTGTTTTTGGCTCAAAGGAAAAATTATAGGAGTTACAGACCACTAATTGAAAAAAAAAAGAAGATTTAGGAGTGCTAATTTGTTTATAAATAAAATAACACACTTTCTGCGGACTTGTCATACCCCATATTACTAATATATGCAATCTTAAGATTCGATTTTAGCAATAAAATAGCTGGTAAATAATTTTTCCCAAAAATGGTATTTTTTCGATAATTTTCCCAGACTATCAACAAAATCCAAGAAACCGAAGCGCCAACCCAAATTCTGAGCAGTCTCAACATGATAAGGTTAATATCCCCAAGAATCGCTATACTCTCCGGCTGTCATGGCGGTGTCGAAATGAAATTGCGACTGTCGAAATGAATTAGAATCAGGCCCCTGATTACAACAAGAAATGAATAAATACACCAGCCGTATCTCCGGCGAATGTCACGTGGTTTACAAACTACCAATAAACTTTAATTTACCACGCGATCAAGCTCTATCGCAATGTAAAACAAACTTTTTGAAGTTATACTTCTTTACCGGCGATAGAGGGTGATTTTTTTATATGTTAAAACCTATCAGCCCGGCGCATGCGCATTATAACTTTGTTCTGATTGGATGTTCAAATGACATGTCAAAAATTATCCGATATGGCAGCTGTGGTTTGGAGGTAAAGGTAAAGGTAAACAAATGTATAATATATTAGTTTTATTGTTGTGAGGACAGAAACAAAAAAGTTTATAATATTGTAGTGACTTTTAAATAGTTTTTAAAAGCAACAGGTACGTAATAATTGTTAATGTATCATGGGTATAAACCTACCTATTTGATCTGCCAAAATACATAGTATGTAATACTTTTATTTATATAATTTGATTACCATCAAAATTTCTATCAATATTCACCTAATATATTGTTTTTTTACTCTATGTTTTGTTGTATTTTTTCAATTCTAAATCATTTCAATTCAAAATTAAAATAATTTGATCAATTTTCAAAATATCAAAATATCACAAGTTTAATCCGTTTAGTTAGTCGATCTTCGTAAATAATGACACATAGTGTCCGTGGCTAAGCGGAGAAGGCGAATGAATTCCAATACCAACCGCTCTTATCAGCGCTGGTTCGAGTCCCAATAGAAACTTTCTTTTTTGTTTTTTTTAATACATTTTATGATTGTAAGTATATTTATTATATAATTGTATTTTCAGAAAATACGTATTTAGTTAAAAAAAATTTCGACAATTAATGTTCAGACATCATTTGTGGCTTGTTTAATGTGTTTGTGTGTGTTTTATTCTTTTATTATTTTAATTTTTGGCACTGTTCTAATAAAAATGTTTGAGAAGTAGTAAATATAAATTAGTTTAATATTTAAACAAAATATAAATAAAAAGTATATTAATTTCGTTTAAATCATATAATAGAAGTATAACTTCTTACGTGCGTACAAAGTACACACACATTCTTTTTTTGTTTTGGCATTGACTCCTTTGATTGTATCGCACATCCTTTGTATGTGCGATATCATAAGAAAATGAAGGTTTGTTTTGACATCGATGTAGCCACCGCGATCGCGACCTACACCGCGTATATCCATGTATCTTCGGCATGTTCGTACCCTTAGGAACCTTCTTCTACTTCTTTAAGTGCTGTCTCCCAATCGGGGGTTGGATATCATCATCACTATCTTTACTCTACTTATCTTCCGGTACTCTTTTTCTAAATTTAAACTAGTCCCTTAAATTTTTCAACCATGACACTCTCATTCTTCCCCTTCTTCCTATTATACTCCTTGCTTCTCTTATCTTCCCCTGTATGATCAATTTTAGCATTTCATATCTTTGTCCCCTCAATACGTGTCCCAGATATTGTAACTTTCTTATTTTTATTATTTCGTATTCTTTGCTCATTTCTCACAATAAATACTTTCGTGTTCGTTTTCTCTGTGTTCATGCTATTTTAAGCATTCTTTTGTAACACCACATTTCAAATGACTGTAGTGTATTTAGGTATTTTTGCTTCAGTGTCTAGCTTTTAAGTCTATATTGTAGTATCGATAAAACCTAACATTTCAGAGCTCTTAGTCTCAGTTCTTTATGCACCGTAAGGATTACGACACGGAGACCAACTATCAACGACTCTTTTTAATCTAACACTCTAAACTCTAAGTAGTCCAGAAAGCCACTGCGCATCCGCTAGGAAAATATTCCGATTCGGATTTTTTGCACAGTCTTACTCAAAAAGGACCCCTTTTAACAAATTGGCATGTTGCCAGGACCAAAAGTGGGTCAAAAATTTTTTAAACGTTTTTTTTTGTTTTTTCCCTAAAATTTTTTTTCTTGCATGGAACAAAGTTTTTTAAGTTTTTTGGATCATTCCAAACAGAAAAGGTCTTTAGTGACATTTCTCTAAAGTTGATAGTTTTTGACATATAAGCGATTTAAAAATGAAAAATTGCGAAATCGGCCATTTTTAACCTTCAAAAACTATGTGAAAAACTGAAAATTTGAATGTTACCAAGGTAGGTAGACGTTCTTTAAACATCGATTGATGAAATCCCGAAGAGTTTTTTGCAAAACTCTTCAAAATTCAAAAATTTTTACAATATTCAAAACTCCTTTGTTTTTTAATTGCTAATCAAGCGTGCACGACACTATTTTCCACCGACAGTATGGTGCAAATGAAAGCAATAAATTCATTATTTTGTAAACCGGCGACTTTAAGAAAAAATCCCGAAACAGGTCGATTTTTATTTTTAAGTTATGATCTTCTTTCTTCTTTTTTTAACCCATTTCTATCCAACTTTGGACATAGGCCTTCCCCAAATCTTTCCATTTCCGTCTGTTCTTGGCTGCGTTTTCCAAGTTAGTTCCTGCAGCTTTTACAATATCGTCCTTCCATCGCATCTGAGGTCTTCCTCTTCTTCCTGTCGACGGTCTCCAGTTTTGGATAAGTTATGATATTGTGGCATATATGGTATACTAGTGACGTCATCCATCTGGACGTGATGACGTAATCGATGATTTTTTTTAAATGTGAATAGGGGTCGTCTGCTAGCTCATTTGAAAGGTTCTTCAATTCTCTATTCAGTAATATAAACATTTTTATTTAATTATTTATACAGGGTGTCCTTCTACTTCTTTTTTTGTTAAATAATTTAATTTAATAATTTTTTTTTGACACCCTGTATAAATAATTATGTAAATGTTTGCATTACTGAATAGAGAATTAAAGAACCTTTCAAATGAGCTAACACACGACCCCTATTCACATTTAAAAAAAAATCATCGATTACGTCATCACGTCCAGATGGATGACGTCACTAGTATACCATATATGCCACAATATCATAACTTAAAAATAAAAATTTATCTGTTTCGGATTTTTTCCTTAAAGTCGCCGGTTTACGAAATAACGAATTTATTCCTTTACGTTTAAAAAATTTTTGACACACTTTTGGTCCTGGCAACATGCAAATTTGTTAAAAGGGGTCCTTTTTGAGTAAGATTGTGCAAAAAATCCAAATCGGAATATTTTTCCTAGCGGATGCGCAGTGGCTTTCTGGACTAAAGGAATAATCGAAAAAAGGAAAATAAATATACAGGCAACAATCTTTAAAAATGGCCATAGCTAAGGGACGAAATGTCATTTGCAGACGATCTAACGCTATTAACGACAAGTAATAAAAAAACTAAAAAAAATACATAAAAAGGCAAAAAATTGGGCTTGTAACAAATAAGGAGACAAAATACATGATAATGGAAGAAACAGACAAAGAAAATAAGACAATTTTATATTTGAGATAGAAGGGGAAAATACATGCGTGTTCAAGAGTTTTAGAATTTGCTTATCCGGGTGTAAGATTTGATGAAAAAGGGCATGGAAAGGGATAAGAGCAAGAATAGCAAACGGAAACAAAAAGTATGGAGCATTACGATCACTAATGAAATCCAAATATGTCTCAAGAAGAACAAAAATTAGAATCGACATATAAAACAATTATTATCAGGCCTACAGCTATATAAACGCATGCGAAACACGGGCGCTTAAAAAAAATCAAAAATAGACTTTTTAGAAAGATGGGAGAGCAAAAAAAAACAAAGAGAAATATATGAAGGTGTGAAAATAGATGGTCAAATAGCTGTACTGTAATCAAATCGCAGAGAATACGATATTTAGAACACACTAAAAATTTATTATTATTTAGTATTAGTATTTAGTATAAACATTTAGTATTTTTTGTCTAATTCCTTATTTGTATGTACATAATCATTATATTTTATACTGTATTGTATCGTATTGTAATTATTATCTATTCCTGAATAACTAAATTAGGACTTGTAGACCACCAATATATTGAACTGTAGCAGACTTCAACAATAGTCTCAGTTTAACCGCATTCCCTTACACCCACTTAAGCATTCAGTATTCTCTTAATTTTAACTGTTAATTATATTTACCGATCTAGAATTACCACGTTCGATCGCAATTGCGCCACCATTTCCTGCGCCTGTATCCCCTTCAGAGACGATCCAGGGACACAACTTACATACGTACGTACAGTATGTATTCTTACATACGTACCTACTATACACGCGGTCTGCAATGTTCACGTTACCCCAGGCTAATTTCCATTGGTTGAATGGAAGGACTCGAGCCACTTAATATACTGAAGCAGGGATGGCATCGAAAATTTGCATAAAAATAAACATACATTGAAAAACATCGAAAGACTTCTGTAAATTGTTTCAATTTTTAAGAAAGCCAAACTGTGGTTATTTCATGATTCAACAACTAAAGTATTCGTTGAACTTTTAGCTCTTTGCTTCAATTCTATATTAATATGCGTGTTTTCGATTGACTGGTACAGCTTCTTCATTGGAACGCTATCGTAGGCTTTCCGTAGGTCGACGAACAACACAATATGTATATGCATTTCTTGATTTCATGCCATCCTTTTTTTATTATCGAGTTAAAGAGAAAATGTGGTCAATAGTTAATCGATTCGTACGGAATCTTGCTTGTTGTTCTGCTTCAGAATCTAAATATTCTCGATTCGATTCTTCAAAACCTTCCCATATACTCATAGATCCGGTTATAGCTAGTCTTCGGTACTTTTCACAAGTGTTTTTATCTCCCTTTTTCTGTTTGGTACTGAGATATAATGTTTTCTATTCCATAGGAACTTCACTTGTGTTTAAGATCTATTTTTTCTTACAAATACGGTATGCGGCAAAATAAACAGTACTGAAATGCGTATGCCTCAAACTTGTATATTATGTCATGCGCCGAAACGTACTAATTTTTTTCCCAAGCGTCGTTATAACGTATGTGATGTCGTTTTAACGTTAGGTGTTTCAGAATAGTTCTCAGTTTTGCAGAAAAAAAAATTATCGTGGAGTATTATTTTCGGTCATACGGAAAATGTCGCTAAAACGGTCCAAGCTTAAAATCAACAATAGTTTCAGCAGGACGGGCAACCAGACACACGGCCAGGGTGTCTCTTCGAATACTGCAGGATCAGTTCGGAAGATAAGCCACTCACCTGATATGGGAATGCTGAAGAAGGCAGACCGATCCAACGTCTGACTTCCGGAATTCTTCTTCTTCTTCTTCTTCTTATAATAGGCCTCTTGGCCTGTTGCTTACCGATTTTGAGCTTGTATTCGTAGCTGTGATGTTGACTGCCAGCTATCTCGTCACCTTTTAAAGGGCCTTCCTATTGGTCTCTTACCTGTTGGCTTCGAATCCCTGGCTATACGAAGGGGTCGACAAGACAAGAATTCTTGTCTTGATAACAACTTCTTGTCTTATCTTGAGAAAAAATCAAGAAATTTAAAAAAATCTTGTCTTGACGTTTTCTTGACATACTATATCTTGTCTTGACTCAAGAAATTTCAAGATCTTGAAATTTCTTGATTCCTTGGTGATTGGTGATTCCCCGGCGACCTTTTTATTGCGATGCGTGCTGACACGGTCTAATAAATCCCAGAATGACCTACAGAATCTAATACCAGAGTCAAAAAATATTTAAATGAGCCTAGGTCAGAAAATGCTGAGAATCTACTTGATTGGTAGAGAAGACACGAGAATGTCTACCCGTTATTATCGAAATTGGCAAGGATTTTCTCAGAACGCCAGCAACATCTGAACCTGCGAAAAGGCCATTTTCAATAGCAGCTTTAACAATAACAAAGTCAAGAAATCGGCTAGACGTTGACTCCATAATGCTGGAGCCACAGTAATGTGTAATGCCGTTACTGTAGCTCCACAGTGGAGCCACAGTAACGGCATTACACGTTACTGTGGCTCCAGCATAAGAAGTATTATCTGCTTTAATTCATGGCTTATCAATTCCAATTTAAAAATTTATGTTACATTTACATGATTTACATTTTGTAAATCGTTTTAGCGAAAAAAGTGTTCAACACATTAAAATAGGTTATTTTGTGTTAAAATAAAATATGTTATCTTTTTCACAATTTAATACCTAATTTGTGAAATTAAATTCTAACGCGAGAATTTTACTATCATCGTTGCATTTGGTTGTCTTTTTAAAGACAGATCACATGCTATGATTTTTTTGTGACGGATATTCTTGAGTTGGGGTTGATTTCATGTAATCGAATGAACTATCTTTCAGTAAAGTCGCCCCAGGAACGCAAATCACAAATACTGGCATTATCATTTTAAAGTCTTCTACTTTAAAATGTATAATATATGTCTGAATTGCCAATATAATTGAGTCAGATTAAATAAATTATTAGAAGAATGTTTTACTTAAGGTGATACAGTAGCGATCAATAGGTAGCCAAAACGCGTTCCAAGATTGCGGCTGTAATTTTGAATATTTTTTCGAGATATTTGGCACATGTATTCGTAATATAATAAAGAATGGCGGTACAGAGCCCAATTTGAAAAATATATTAATATGTGGAAATTACTCTGTAATTGAATACAATATTAAAAAAACGAGCCTGTACCGCCATTAAGAAGAACAAAAAAATACACTTCCTTCAAATAAACTTTTTTATCCGATGCCTAGATTTTGTGTCATTTTGGAACTACTAATGAAATAAAAAATTTTAGTAGTTCCAAAATGACACAAAATCTAGGCATAGGATAAAAAAGTTCATTTGAAGAAAGTGTATTTTTTTGTTCTTCTTAATGGCGGTACAGGCTCGTTTTTTTAATATTGTATTTAATTACAGAGTTCCACATATTAATATATTTTTCAAATTGGGCTCTGTACCGCCATTCTTTATTATATTACGAATACGTGTGCCAAATATCTCGAAAAAATATTCAAAATTACAGCCGCAATCTTGGAACGCGTTTTCGCTACCTGTTGATCGCTACTGTTTCCTCTTAACAACAACATTTTTGTTTATTTTAGTAGTATTTTGTATTTTGATAACGAAACCCGATTTGGGGGTCGAAACGTTAATAAAATTTTTTTTTTCAATTTAATTGTGGCTTATTTCCCATGTAAATATAGTTAATTAATACCTAGTCAAGATATTTCAAGATTTCTTGATTTCTTGACAAGAAATCTTGGTATTGTCAAAGCATTTCTTGTCTTGTCTTGAAGTCTAAAATTACTTCTTGTCTTGATCTTGTCTTGAAATCAAGACAAGATCTTGAAATTTTCAAGAACTTGGCGACCCCTAGCTATACGGGCTATTCTCTCGCTGTCCATTCTCGTCACATGCTGATTCCACTCTCCTCGTCTCTGTCTTCCCGCCATACTATAGCTTGTATGTTACAGAGATCTCTTATTCTGTCGTTCGGTATTCTGTCTCTCAGTGTTTTCCCAGTTATTGACCTCAGCGTTCTCATTTCTGATGTTTTTAGTATCCTCTTGGTTTCTGCTGTGTCACATCTTGTTTCTATCGCGTACGTCATGATCGGTCTTACACATGATTTGTATATGCGTACTTTCCGTTCCAGCCTCATATCTTTGTTTCTCCAGATGACATCCCTCAGACATCCTGACACGTAATTGGCTTTATTTGCTTGCTTTCGGACGCTCTCTTTAACATCTCCATAACTACATATTTCGATTCCCAGATATTGGAATCTCGAGACTTGTTGAATTAGTTCGTTCTTAATTACTAATTTGCATCTTATGGGTTCCCTTGACACTACCAGGGATTTTGTCTTGGCTGTTGATATTTTCATGTTGTAGTTCTTTGCCACTGTATTGAAAGTTTGTAATATTCGCTGTAGATTATCCTCTTTATCGGAGATTAAGATTGCGTCGTCAGCATAACAGAGGATTTTTATTTGTTTTTCCGTCATCTTATATCCTTTTCCAGTACCTTTAATGTTTTCTATGATTTTGTCCACGACTAAATTAAAAAGCAATGGGCTCAAGCTATCCCCTTGTCTGATTCCCGAGTTGATTTCTACTTCTGATGTTAGTTCATTCTCGACTTTTATTCTGGTTTTGTTCTTCGTATTAATGTCTTTAATTATCCTTATCGTCTTGTTAGGCTAGCTTTTTTCCTTTAGCAATCTTAGCACATCTTCCAATCTTAGACAATCGAAGGCCTTAGTCAGATCATAAATGCAGGTTTATTATATTCCAGTGCTTTCTCAGCAATTTGTCTGGCTATGAATATGGCGTCTATTGTGGACCTATTTTTCCGAAAACCTTGTTGTTCCTCACTAATTGTGTATTCTTCATTTATTTTATTGGCAAGTATTTTTGTTAAGAGTTTAAGAGTTGTGCTCAGCAAGGTGATGGTACGGTAGTTGCTAGGGTCTTTGCTGTTTCCTCTGTTTCCGGAATTGCGGACTAGAATTAAAGATTTTTTCATAACGGAGGGCATATTTAACATCTATTTTATGGCAAACGGCGTCATGAATAATGTTTGCAAGGCTATGTCATGTATACTAAATATATAAATAATCATAAATCTTTCAATATTCATTTCAGTACTGTTTATTTTAGCGTATATTGCATATCATGAATTTTTAATTATTTTTCTGAATAAAGTCCTTTAATTAACTTCATCGAAGTCCATCCCTGAGCAAATTCGCTCTTTCACTCACATTTTAGAAGGGTAATAAGGGCTTGTTGCCTCAATAAAGAAAGCGCGAGTGCATGGTGTTTAATTTCCTTTAGATGGATTTTTTTATGTCTGGCCAATTTTTCAAAGGAAAGAGCTTCGCATCACATAAAGAGTATTCCATAAAGGACATTTCTGATTTAATCTATTTCATGGCTTAGTGAAAAATAGTTTAGTGTCTAATTCGTTTAATGCTAGAATGATTTAAAGTAGTAGACTATGTATTTTTTGCATCTAATATTTATTATTTAATTATTACTTAATTCTTCTTCTCTATCGGCTTTTTACCATTATGAGTTCGCTGTTTTCGTCTTCCACAGCACTGTTTTCTTTCTCCCAGTCACCTTCTCTGAGATTTCTTTCCTATGTACGTTTAACGTCTCATATCAGGTCTTCCTCTTCGTCTTCTTCCCGGCGCGCGGCGGGTCCCAGTTCAATTTTGTTTTCGGCCACATATACTCTGGCTTTCTTTGCACATGGCTGTATCACTGCAGGGAAATGTTTTCCCTTTGGCAAACATCATTGGTATTCCAACTGTTGACACTACAGCCCGAAAGAGTTCAGTTAAGCTACCATCCAAACCATTCTCTGAGGGTTCTAAGCCATTTTTCATATTTTTCTTCTACCTATGCTTCTTCTGTGCATTACTAATTTTAGGAATTCATATCTGTCACCACGTGTTATATGACCCAGATATTGTAGTTTTCTAATATGTTTACATCCCTCGTTTTGAGTGTCCAGCCCTCATAGGTAGCAATTAGTAAACTTTAGTCTCAGTTGAAGATTGAACACTGAACAGTACCTTCCTAACTTTTACGAAAGCTTGTCGAGCTTGCTCAATGCTACATTTTACTTCCCTGTCCGATGCCCAGTCTTCAAAAACCCACGTTCTCAGGTATTTTAAGTTTGCTAACTCTTTCAATGGACTTGGTATTCAGTGTTATGGTGGGGTTTTCAAGTGCATCCAAGTTTCTGGAAATGATCATGAATTTGGTCTTTTTGGTATTAATCTCTAATCCCAATCGCTTACTGTCCGTCGATGTCCACCTTTCGAGTACGATATCATAATATGCCTATGCTTAATCAGCGGGATTCTCTTGGTCGCAGAATGAATCCGTGTGTATAAGTTGTAATACATCGATCATATTAATAGTATGCACACAACTGCACAAAAAATAAGTAGTAGAAATAACCTTATCCAGAATCTTTGTGATACCAACTGGGGCGCATCTGCGGACACACTACGAACATCTGTGCTAAGTTTGGTCTACTCTGTAGCAGAGTAATGTGCACCGGTCTGGCTAAATAGTCGTCATGTGAAGATAGTTGATACACAGCTTAATATAGCAATGAGAATGATTAGCGGTTGCATCAAGACTACTCCACTATATTGGCTTCCCATCCTTAGCCATATACCTCCGCCTATTCTACGAAGACAAGAGGCCTTGATAACGGAGTATTCGAAAGTAAATAGCAACTTGCAACTATCAATCCATGAAGACATCCTGAGTTTAGCAGCAAACCGACTCCCATCCAGAAAACCACCCATAAAAACAGCCCAACAGCTAACAGCAGATGATTTCAATGTTACCTCCAGATGGCGCACGCTGTGGACTGAGGAAGCCTCACCTGAAGTATCCAACCTGATGGCTTCAACCAGCCACGAAACATATGGAAGAGCCTAAACCGAATTAGAACGGGCCATGCAGTATGCGCACACAACCTACATAAATAGGGAAAACAGCCTACCTCCAGCTGCGACTGTGGTGCTCCAGATCAAACCATCCAACACATAGTGGAGACATGTGAATTGAGGGCATGCCGAGGAGACCCAAAAGACTTTTTCAAAACTACGCTTGCAGGCCTTGAATGGATAGCTCAACTTGACTTAAATATATAACCTTATCTGTTTGTATTATCTTATATTATATTTTATCTGTATTTTGCCTATGTTCGTTTTTATATAAGCTTATGTTTGTATTTTTGAATTATGTACGTACGTTTTTTACAATTATTATTGTATTTATTCCATGTATTGAGCCATACGCTAAATAAAATAAATATTAATAGTATGCAACATAACCAATGGAAATAATCTTTTTTTTAAATAATTTTTAGAAGTATCTGAATTATCTGAATATTGATTTAATTTATGGTACACCCTTGTGTAATATTAATATCTCATTCTGCGTCTTATTTAAACGGAAATAATAGTCCCGGAATGAAATCTTGATACGAGCAGCACAATGCCGTGCTAATAGCTATAAAATAATAAATATTGTTTCCAATAATCTAAAGACTCTAATAACTGGGAGTTCCAATAGAATGGCAATTTCCTACTTTTCTAATTATCTTTTAAGCGGATTTGCAGTCTCGCAACAATTTAGATGGTATTATTAATTGAATGTAATCAAATTATGTAATCGATGTTGTTGATACAATTTTATGGCTGATTTAATAAAAAAAATCTATACGAATTTTATAAATATGTATCTTAAATAAAAGGATTGAAACTATTTGTAGAGTGGAGGGGCTAATTGATCTAAGTACCAAAATTTCCTGTTTCCGAGTTTTCCACCAAAATAATCTATGTACCAAGGCCAATGCATATCTATATGGAAAAGATAAGTTTTCAATCTAATAGCACATAAAACAATACCAAAAATATTACTCTACTTCCCATCAGACTGAAAACAATGGGAACCTTCTCTGGTTACACCTCCGAGGCTTCTAAAATTTACAAGCCATAACGGATACTGAGACTAAATATATATATATATATCGGTTTTAAAACGTTCTCCTACGTCTTCCGATGCCTAGTCGCCATTCACTTCGGTCCATCCAAAGGTCTTCATCCAATTCTCTTTCTCTCATTTCTCGATTTATGCCTTCTCTCCAACTCAGGCGGGGTCTTCCTCTTTTTCGTCTACCATGAGGGGTCCACGTTAGGATTTGTTTCGGGAGTCGTTCTTCGGACATTCTTTGTACGTGTCCATACCATCTAAGCTGTTTGGTACTAATGTCATCTACTATTGTGTGTTTCACATTCATTATTTCCCTAATTCTGTTGTTGGTTACCCTTTCTAATCTTGATTTTCCTGCTGAGCGCCTCCAGAAATCCATTTCTGTTGCTTCAAGTTTTCTCTTGTATCTTTCTTTTATTTGCCATACTTCACTGCTGTAAGTGATTATACTCTTAACAATTGTATTGTATATTCTATGTTTGTTGTTGTTTGATATTGACTGGTCCCAGAGGATGCTATTGAGAAGGGTAATTGCTTTTCTTCCCTGGTTGTTTCTTTCTTCTATCGTCCGGTCTACGCTTCCTTCTTGTGTGATGGTCATACCAAGGTATTTATATGCGTCGCAATGTTTAATAATTTCGCCATTCCCCAGTGTAAGGTCCTGCTGTGTCCCACCGATACACATATATTCGGTCTTCTTTATGTTTATTTCCAAACCACCTTTTTTGTACTCCTCTATTAATTTCCTTGTCATATATTCTATATCATCGTAGTCTTGCGCTAGTACAAGTTGGTACTGAGACTAAAGAAGATGATTATTCATTTTGGATTTACATGTTTACTCTGATTGGAGTACGAAGGGAACCATTCTCGTTGGAACTTTACCGCGCTGAGCAGATGGGACGTGAATTATAAATTGTAAAATTCCCTCATCTTCTTAGTCTCAGCATCCGTTAAGGCTTGCAAATTTTAGAAAAAAAATTTTATAAAAAGGGCGGTTATGGTCCTTTCTGAACGAACTGAAACGTAAGATGTCTCTCATTTCGTTTCTTCTTCTAATATATTTTATTTTTCATGTTTTTGAATTGTAGTTGTGTCTCGATAGTTGTCATTTTTCCTGAGACCCTATTTTCAAATTCTGTAACAAAAAGACACTACCATTATTGCCTTTTATATTTGACTTTATACTATTTTTAGTTTGTTTGTATGTTTCGTTATAGTTGGTCAGACTTTTTAAAATCGAAATTATTAGCCATTTTTGTTTCTGTTGTTTGTATAGCTAGATATATATTCATCCTTAATCCTCGTAAGTACACCAGTGGTCGAAAAAATCCATAAATTCCGATCCGTTGAAGTGTGAAGCCAATTAAGCCTTGCCGAGTCTTAGGCAATTTATTTTTCATCCATTCAGCTGGTGCTGCTGGTACATCTTTATGATTGTTTTGCGTGCTCTGTACCAGAAACGTTTCTATTATAATTTAATTATAAATATTCGAAAATTGTTAGCCATAAAGCTTTCATCTGAAAAGTAAATTCCCAACAGGAATAATTGAATTCATTATTCTTTGGAGTGATTTAGGATTTAGATTTTATGCATTTGTCACAAGATATATCATTAAAATATCAGCACCACATTGTGAACGCTATGTTAATTCGCTATGTGAATATCAAAACGAGCACTAAAATATGCAGTATATTTAAGACGACCAGGGGACTACTACAGGGCTACTCAACATCCCCAATCCTTTCAAAATATTCCTGGAAAACCCCTGAAACCTTGGAAAAGAAAATGCGAAGTAATGGATATACCAGTAAGATCGCACAAGACGAAGATGACTTTAGTTTTATGATGAGTAAAGGGGAACAGTAATATACAAAGAATAAGATGGAAATAAACCTAAAGAAAACTGAATAGCTGATAGCGGAGGATAGAGGAATAAAATAGCTGAAAATAGACAAATGTAAACAAATCAAAGGAACAGACAAGCATTTAGGTTTCATAATATTAAACAAAGAAACAACTGAAGAAGATATAAAAAATAAACAAAGACAAACAAGAGAATACATAAGAAACTTAAACCGGTTGCCGTGGGATAAGGAACAAATACTAAAAACAAAATAAGACCAACAGAGATCGAATTCCTCAGAAGAAGCTACAGGGTAAGAAGAAGAGATATAAGAAATAATATAGAGGTTAAGAAAATAATGGGAATGAACTCAGATATAATACACTACTGTGACGATAATATAATTTTATCGTCTAGAGTAAGCCAATGAATTAAGTAAAACGTGTTTTTGTACCGTCTCGGACGATATAAAAGTCGGAACGAAAAGCCTAGTTGATTATTATTCTTGGAGCGTTGATCGAAGAATAATAAACAACAACGAGGTATAGGAGGTGAGTTATCCCAACTATTTTCCGCCGTCGTTTTGGTGCGTTGAACGAATCCGACGGTTTTTCCTTTTACCTATCCTTATACGAGCGGTGATCGTATTTCCCAATATGCCTTTTCCTCTGGTGAGCTGCGCGAGATTTCCTCTCCTTATATGTCCGTTTCATATTAATAAACGTAATTCTTAATTCACGCGATCGTCGGTAGTATTCATTCATGTACCAGATATCGTCACATCAACCTGAACCTAATGTTCGATACGTAGGTTATAAATATATTTTATTGACGAAATTAACGAGTAATAATTAATGCTAATTATCTTATCATTTGTAATGTTTTGATTCTAAATAAATGTCTTTAAAAGGAAATCTTCTGACCAGTTGCGTAACAAAATCCGTCGAGGCCCCCCCGCAGAATTGGAACTGGGGCCCGTTTAAAAAATGACTAAATGCGCCATGTGTAACAAAAACTTATGTGTTATTAACGTGAAATAAGGCGATAAGTGGTCCGGTCAGTACTTTTCGAGTTATTTACGAGAGAAAATGTTCAACATTGTTCAACAAAAAAAAAACACGTTTTCATGCGGTTTTTCGCAAATAACTTTAAAAGTAAGTATTCATATTATGTAAGTAGCAAAAATGTAGCTTATACAAAAATGAAGTCTATCTACCAAGTAAATGAAAATTTGTAGCTCCTGAAAAATTGTTCTGTAGCTCCTGAAAAGACCACCAAGAAACAGGTTTAGGAAATATTCAGGTGATGATATCAATAAAATATTAGTTAAAATGATTTAAAAAGACAGTTTTATTCATGAAATAATCTCGAATTACACTAGATCTCTAAAATTATTATCGATTTGTTGCCTCGTCACACTTTAACATAATTTCACGACCCGAAGGGTAGTGAAAACTGTCAAAGTGTCACTCGGGAAATAAATCGACAATTTTAGAGCTCTCGTGCAAATACTACTGATAATTACACTCCAAAACGGGTATTTACTGGGCTATTAGTGTATTCATGCACTGTTTATGACAACTTACATTTTTCATCTGTATTGGTATAGAATATAATAGAAAGAAAATTAATAAACGACTACATTATTACAAAGTATTATTCTATGAGATGAACAACTTTCTTTGTGCACTACTATCAGCGAATATATCTACAATTTTATTAATACATACATACAATACATACATACGATACATTGTGTGAATCTGATAGGCAACTTCATTTTCAATACTGCGTTGCTTAAATACGTTGCGTATAATATATGCGCAAAATAATATAACAATAACACATTTTTACATATATGTATTAGACAAGATGGGGCCCCTGACATGATGGGGCCCCCCCGCAAGCTTCATGCTGCGGGGGCCTCTGTTACGCCCCTGCTTCTGACTTCGGCTGAATTTTTGTTACCTGGAGCAACACACTTTGGATCAACAGAATAACGGAGTGGAGCCCGACAGGAAGAAGGAAGAGAGGCAGACCTCGAAGATCCTTTAGAGCTTAAGTGGACGAAGCAATAGAAAAAAATCTGCAAGAAGGAGAATGATAAAACAGAAAGAACTGGAGAGAACGGTTGTTTTGCAGTGATGTATTTTACTGTGAGTCTTCACTTTATAGTCTTTAATTGAATAAGTTGAGGAGGGGGAGCTATTTGTCTCAAGTTGGTCATTCAGATTTATATCTGTATTTTTCAATTTATTAATTTTCATAGAATCTAATAAAGATAGCTTAAGGACTTTATTTTGAATGTGGAGAATTTGAAACTCGTCATTAAAATAATGATTATGATCTAGAATCTAGAAGGTAAAGTGCGTATGTAGAATCTGTTGCTTTTGTGTTCTGCTATATGTTTGTTAAATGTTCTACCGGTTTGGCCGATGTAAGTTTTTGGACAGTCACCATATTTATGTAAGTTTCTTTACACCACAACACCACTGTGTATTTCTTTTGGCTCTTATTGGTTGTTGTAAAAAAAGATATATAAAATGTAAATAAATATAACCAGTAATTATAAATATCCTATTTTTCTATTTGATTCAGGTTAATAAAAAATAAAAAAATGTAAAAGAAATATGTAATTACAAAAAAACGAGTAATGAACAGAAACATATAATTATTTACATACTACCTACAATCATTTATTATTATTAAAATGTATTCTCGTAATTTCATTATACTTTTTTTTTTGGAAAAAAATCGTTACGGACTAACAAAAGCAATGAAAGAGATCTCGGGTCCTTAAACACGTCGTTTCCGAAATGACCACTTCATTGTGAACTTAATTTACGACGCATAAAATAGAGACGTAAAGAATCAATTTGATTTCTTATCGACTATATGTATGTCGGATTAGCTAAACTTAAATCTAATTTGGTACTTTATTCACTACATAAATTTTATTTTCTCTATTATGGTATTTTTCCTTCACGAGATTAACTAACTAGGATTTAGATGATAATTTATGGATCTTTTGGTAAACGGGCGTAAACGTGTTAAGTATTTACATAAAATATTCTCGGCTGACTATTTCTAATTTAATTGGAGGAACAATAACGAGTACAATAATTTAAACAAACAAAACTCTCATCAGTGCCGCGCCAGCACGTGGTAGCGCCTGTGTGCAAAACATTTAGTGGCGCCCAAAATGAACAATTATTTATTGTAACCAAAAAAATAGCTAAAAATTCTTACACATGCAACAGGAAAATAAATATGTTAAGTTAAAATAATTAAATCAAAATAAATATTTAGCGTAACAGCATAAAAAACCAAAGATATAGGTAGGTAAACATTAAATACTTAGCTATTTTATAAAAAATTTACTTTTCGCGCCGTCAGTTCGAAAAATCTTTTTATAATATGGTGCTATTGGATAAGAGCTATTGTTAAATTTGGGAAAATTGCAGTAAATTCGTTTAAAAATATAAATTTTAAAATTGTACAAACATCATTATTTAATTCTTTTAACAAACGCAAAAGTTATATATAATTTCTTCAAACAAATCCTCTCCGTCTATATCTAGATGATCAGTGAATCTCATTTTTTTACAAATTGTGAGTTTTCTGTACTGTCGTTCAAATTATATAAATATTTGTAAGAATAAACATGATTTTTCAATATCGAAAATCTTTCATTTACTGAAATTAATGCTTGGTCGAGAACACAATAAAAGAAATGAACTTTGTATGACATTTTAGAATCCAAAATCGGTTCGTGTTTATGTTCGTAATCGAACTGTCTGCTCTTATTCCGACGCCGGCACCGTAACTGTGTGGCTGGTTGAAAACTGGGCACCACATCCAGTTTCTCTGTAGTTTCATTTGCTGTAGTAATAACATCATTAAATTTGCTGTCTATCCGAAACTAGAGCAAGAATTGTTTAAGGGCGTAGACGCAACATTTCGCTCCAATGTGTTTTAAATGCATTTATTTTTTGGAACCATGAGAAAACTAAGAAGTATTTTTGAAAAATTTAAACACATAATGAAAGATTACATTATTACCGAGGAGAATAACCAAAAAGTTTTATTTGAATGAGATATTTGAAATTAAAAATCACACTAAATTTTCTCTTTTTTTCGCCCTTGCAACTTATTAAAATAAACATTATAGAAGTTTTCAAGGATTTTCGGCCGTGTCGGTCATAATGCAGTCTTTCATTCTGGGTTTAAATTTTTCAAAAATAGCTATTAGTTTTCTCAGGATTTGAATAAAATAAATGGATTTAAAACACATTGGCACGAAATTTGGCACGTACGCCCTTAACTCTTGTAAAGCGTTTAAGGCAGGCTGCATATTCATTGTTTTTGATTGTAAACTTTTACTAACGAAGTTAGTTAGCTGAGATATACAGGGTGGCAAGGTCGGTAAATGGGTTGTTTGATCTGCGTAAATTTTTTGTAACAACTCTAGTGGCGCCCCTTAATTGCTGGCGCCTGTGTGCGCCGCACACATTGCACACGTGGACGGCGCGGCCCTGACTCTCATTATAAAATAAAAAAGAAGGTGTGTGTACTTTGTACGCACGTAAGAAGTTATACTTCTAAATATGATTTCAATGAAATAAATATACTTTCGGACAGTTTATTTGTATTTTATTTAAAGATTAAATTAATTTTTACTTACTACTTTCCAAACATTTTTATTAAAACAATACCAAAAATTAAAAAAAGATTAGAAAACACCAGGATTCGAACCGGGGTCCTCTTGATCTCCAGTCCAACGCTCTACCACTGAGCTATACCCTTTGGATTATCCGGGCTACAAGATTTTTCAGACATAGTGACAAACAGATGAAGTGAATTATAAAATACTTTAAATATTAAATGTAAAGACTGAAATAGTTTTGTACACACTTATGACAACAGGTGAACAGGGAAAAGTGTACTATTTAAGTGTGTAAAACAAATAATTCCTAGCTGAGCGCTTTCGGCTTATAAAGCCATCTTCGGAGCTATGGTCAAAAGGTTCAAAATACCACTATGAAGAGAGATGGATCCCATGTACGATATACAAAAATACTTCTATACTTGTGCAGTTTTTTAATGATGGAAAAAATATAGAAAAAAAACCTTGTCTGTCTGTTGAAAAAAGGTGGTCAATTCTTGCTGTTTCTTAGTCGGAAAAGTTGAAAAAACATATATATTACAAGCACAAAGGACTTTCACGAAAAACTACATTACATATAACAAAAATTTGTTCATGGTAAGGTCAAGAGACCTTACCATCTGATGTGTGCTGTGTCATTCTTCATACTGATTATCACAGCGACTAAGATGGGCATTCCACGTGCACAGATCACTTCATAACGAGAGACTTATAAGTCTGGTATGGGAGGAGATTCCTACAGGCAAAAGACCACTCGGACGTCCCAGAATGCGATGGAGAGATAACATCCAAGCAGATCTTCGAAAAATGAACATCCCATTTGACCCTAGGTTGATGGAAGACCGAACAAATTGGAAGAAAGTTGTACAGTCAGCCAGGACCCACCCAGGGTTACAGCGCTACGTGATGATGATGATAAGTAACAATTTCTGTAACCACAAGATTTTCTATTGATTTCACCTAGATATTCCAGTTGAAAAATAGCTGGTAGTAACTTTTGATTTTTAAATGCGTCGTTTCCTGTAGTATAAAAGCATTTTTTAAAACACAGGATATTGTGATATAAAAAAACCCTACAAACAACTATCAATTGTAGCTCCAAAGAAAACTATCAACTGTTATTAACGATAAAGCTACATTACGAGTATGTACATTAAAACCTAGATAATAAAATCTTCTAGACTAAATACTTTGTTAATGAAACTCTAATCCATAAAAATTTAACGCTATTCCATTTTCTGATCCATTCCATCGGAATATAAACGGAGTATAACAATAAAAATGAAATGAGTTGAGAAACGCTCGGCTTAATAAAAAGTCCTTTATTGATAATGATCACATGTTGTTGATAGCCAAACTATGTAAGTGTAGCCCATAAATTCATTATGAGTTCGTTATGGAGAGGAAATGCCGTAGACAACACATGCTTTTCAAACGGTAAAATATCTATTCACTATTTGTTATAAATTTATAAATTAAACAGTTTATTAGGTACGTTTTTATCTACAGTAAATAGAATAAGTTTCAGTTATATAAGAAGCTATTAAGGAAGGAAAATATATTAAGAGGCCAGTAGAGAAAAAAAATTCCTGAAACAATCGTATACTGGTTTTTGAAGGTCTTAGACACTTAGAAGGTATATGGGGAACATATGAGGGACACCTGATGACAAATTCTTAACATACAGCTGATTTTGCTTTGTTTTTATTTAAACCATCATAAAAAGCGAACAAATCATTATTTTTTCTACGATCGCTTCATAACATTGTCATTATTTAATATTTTTGAAGATATAATACCACCCATTACTTTACCCGTGAGTAATGAACTATAACTCATGGGTGAGTAGACACTCACTATACTAAATTTAAAATCAAGATGCAATAGAAATAAACAAACCAAGACACGTTAAATGGTTCTAGGAGCCCTCCCAAATCATAATTTACCATGTATATACATTGTAAATCCCAAATCATGATTTACAAAGTTTATACATTGTAAATTATGATTCGGGAGTGCTCCTAGTAGCTTTTAACGTGTCTTGGTTTGTTTATTTCTACTGGATCTTGATTGTAAATTTAGTATAGATATATAGACTATTTTTAAAGAGATAATAACACCCATTACTCACACGGATCATTCAGTACTCACTGATTTAACTAATCAACTGATGCATGCCTAGTAACATATGTGATATTAAGATATTAAGGTTGAAAGAGGCTGTCATTGCGTTACATAACTTGCGTGCTATTACGTTAAGCGCTAGTTTCCTCGAAAGCGGTGCCGACAAACTACGACCGATGAATGACGTCATAAAAAACTGTACCATGCAAAATAATAGCGGTGGTTTCCAAGGATGCGTTGGAAGCCACCGCTTGCTGAGTTTGCACATTTCATTGCCGCAGTGAAGAACCTTGAATTATTCACCGTAATCTGACGTAATTCATCGCAGTGCTACGGTCGCAGTTTGTCGGTGCCGCTTTCGAGGAAACCAGCGTTTTACAATGTCTACATTTTATTCTCTGACAGAAATATACCTAAATTGTATTTATCTTTATACGAATAATCCTCACCATTGAAACTTATTTACACCTATTTGACTTATCCTTATGGTACAACAATATTATATGCCTCCTAATAGTAGGCAACCAATTATTCAACCGCGTACTATTGGTGAACTACATTTGGTTTATCGAGAGTAATTGATTATTATTACATTTTGCCACTAATAAAAATAGAAGGTCATAGAAAAAGTATAGTATTCTACTCGCATGTAACAGCTATTACTCACTCTGTCGCGAACTCCATCATCGTGAGAAATAGCGATCATTAAATGCTTGTTGAATTAAATACTAATTACCTATACAACGTTTCTGTACGTTTTAGTTAGATAAAAATGGCTCAATTAAAAATTACAAATCTTAAAAAGTTCTTTCATTTGAAAGTTTCTAATAAAATACAAAAACAATTGACCGAGATAATTACAAAAACCCATATTTTTGCAGTAATTAATAAATGTTAACACCTTTATTATTATTTTTTGGACTTCCACTTAGATAGTAGAGCTAAAAGAACATATCTTGCCTATGAACAGTGTCGGCGAACGGTCGGACGCACTTGGGGCCTTTCGCCCAAGGTGGTCGCCTGGATCTACACTACTGTCACTAGGCCAATGCAAACTTACGGAGCTGTTGATTGGCTTCCAAAAGTGCTACAGGCAACAGCGATCAACAAACAACCATATTCAGCGGATGGCTTGTCTAAATATAACAGGTGCTATGAAAACAACCCCAACTGCTGCAGTGGAGTTGCTCATTGGCATCATTTTAGACATAGGTATATATCAAAGAGGTTGCGCTGATGACGATGATGAGATTTCGCTCAGCGGGTGTAAATCTAGGAATGGAACAAATGAGATGTCATTTCTGGCGAGGTGAGCTGAAGACACTACCCCTGCTACGTGCAGGACATGGAGGCGACTCAATTAAACCTACGTTTGTCTTCCACAAACCCTATCAAATCGAAACAAGGCAACATAGGGAGTCAGACGTGGGAAATGCATATTACATATACACCGATGACTCCAAAATGGAAGAAGGCTCAGGATGCGGGATATACTTCAGATCACTGAACCTTAGTATAAAATGGGGTATGGGCAAAAATTCCAGCGTAGTTCAGACTGAACTGGCTGGTATCTCCATAGTAGCAAAAGAGATCACCCAGAAAGGTACAGCCGGTAAAACCATAAGAATCTGCACAGAGAGCAGACAAGCGCTAGTAACTCTGAATAAACCACGTGTCATATCAGGGCTAGTAATGGAGTGTCATGAGTCACTAGCCCAAGCTTCGGATGGTAACAACATCATCCTGAGGTTGGTTAAAGGACACAGCTGAAATAGGCATTGGTGAACAGCTAGCTAGGAAGGCAGCAGGCCTAAGAATCTTAAGACCTGGTAATCTTTTTTTACCTTGGCCTACACCTGCCGAAATAGGGGAGATGTCCCCTGGTGACTTGTCCACCTTCTTGGAAACGGCAGGATGGACAATGAGCTAAGAACGACAACCCCCGGGGAGTATGGACAATGGGTCAATTTTGGCCTAAATGCTGTGGGACTTAACTCGATCTCCCTGCTCTACAGATACAGACAGAAAACCAACTTTATTTTTTGCATAATGAAATAAATATAATTACTTATGGCAATCAATGAGTTATGGAAGTATGCCTTATCTCAAATAGAGAGCCCGAAAACAATAGAGCAGCGTTTCCCAAACTTATTTTTCCGTGGCCCGGTTATTTTTGTGTTTATCCTCCGTGACCCACTATTTTTTTTGCATACTCTGGTGTGTATGTACAAGAAAACATATTTAAATATTTATTACAGTTATATTTTAATAAAGAATTATTAGATTAAACAAAAATGTAATAAAACAAATAAAAATCAAATACTTTATTAATGAGAAATATTTGTTTTTGGTTAAAAACTTCACTTTTGGAGGAAAAAATGACAATTTTATCCTCAGGTCCGGTTCGACTTCCAAACGATTCCTATACTAATTTTTGAGGAAAGCCATTGTTGAAAACCCTGCCTAACACTTATAGGTCGTAACAAAAGGAATTAGAAATTATCGCTTTTTCTGCTGAAACTTGGTACTCCTGGCGCCAATACAGCCAAAAATCTATCAGTGGTATTTTGTCAAGTATGTCTTTGAGTGCCCTGTCACACGATAGTTCAGTTACTGACTCAATATCTATATCCGGAAGTCTTGTCTCGGATTCTAGGTCCGTTGTAAATGGATTCCCTATCCAAGCTTTGTTGCTGTAGATGGGGGGGAAAATATTCCTTCAGATTTGCCCCAGTCCTAGGTTTTCTTGAAAGCGGCTGAAATCTCATCCGGCAATGATTCACATTATACTCTTTTTGTATTTCTGTTAGCTTTGTAATTTCCTGCTTCCGCGCGACGTGTCCACAAATTAAGTTTTTGTTGCAGCTTCCACCTTCTCTGGTACTACATTGCTACCTTGTAATGGCATATTTAAATTGTTCAAGAAGTCAAAAATATCCCAAAGATAGGCTACCTTGACTAACCAATTCACATCATGAAAACTGTCTTTAAACTAAAATATTGCATCCCTAGCCGTTGGTGGATGTTGTTCTAAGAATATTGAAACTTCTTCCTTCTATTCGATTAATTCAATTAAAGTTTTTTAAAAATATTCCATTAGGATATCCAACGCACTTCGCAGTGTAAAAGAAGACGTTCATGTGAAACGGCGAGGCGAGGCGACCCGGCGTTTTGCTTTCATGGCCCGGTACCGGGTCGCGACCCACCATTTGGGAAACGCTGCAATAGAGAGTACAAAAATAGCACAAACGGTAGATACGGGCTTTATCGAGTCGTGATTCGTTTATGACCATCAAAGTAGGAGTCACTTTTGTAACTATTCCCTTGAAGTGAGAAGTTGGAAGACACATTCTTTGAACCTTCTGGTTATGAATTTGTACCGGCCGGATCTCTGACTAGAGTTGCACAAGTTTGACTTGAATGTTTGAACTTGACTTGAGTTTGACTTAATTTCAAGTCAAACTCAAGTCAATCCTTCTGACAAATAATTCAAGTCAAGTCAAACTGGTCAATCCTACAGGTTTGAAAATTCAAACTGTTTGTCAAACTGGTTTGAAAGAGTTTGAAAAATAATTTATTTAGTACATATACTTTTTTGTCGAGATTGACATGTTTTTGCCAATTAAGATAAGAAAATTAATAATACAATGAGTGCCACATAAAAGTATCTTGATATGCCTTTTCTCATGAGAATCTTTCAGTGCGTCACAGTTTTTCGATTTCTTTCTAACGCATTAAATTGTATGTGACAGAAAAAAACTCACGTCGGTGATTACATTTCGTCGGTGACATTTATAACATTTATTCTAGTTGTCAATAGATGGGGCTATAATCGAAAAAAAAATGATTTACGAATTATATAATATATCTAATAATATAATCTGTACAATTTATAAGACTATACAAATCAAAGAAAATACCATTTTATAAATGCAATAAACACAATTGATTTGTTTTTATGCCAAATTGCAAATAAAATGTGACAACTGTCAGATTTAACTAAAATGTCATGTCAGCAAAATGTATATTATCACGGACTTACCTTTTTTTCTATAATTTGTGACGCACTGAAAAATGCTCATGAAAAGAAGCATACAGGAAGCGATTATAATCAAAATAGGGTAAATTTTTTGAAAATGATTCCTGTATGCTTAGAATTGCTTGCTGGTAAGTTTCGTTTTGTCGATATAACTTTTTTATATTAGAGTGTCACTAGATTAAAACAAAGAATTCGTTGGATAGTTTTTTTATCATACCAAGTGTAATTTAAGCTACTTTGCAATCTTTAAAGTATTACGTAACGCAAGTCGGGAGAAGGTAACGCAAGTTAGTAAATGGACTAATTAAACATCTAAGATCTAACAACATCACGAGAAAAACCAAATGCAAAATATACAAAACCCTGATAAAACCGGTCCTTATATATGGATCAGAGACATGGACGCTGTCGAAAAGCGATTATAAGGGGGTAAAAGAAAATGACGTATGGCGCAGAAAATATAATTTTGAACTATACGCAACATACAACGAACCCGACGTCATAACATCCTTAAAGATCGGACGTCTGCGCTGGATGGGCCATGTTAAACGGATGTTTGAGACCGAAACACCAAAACATATAATGAGGCAAACACCAGTAGGGAGAAAGTCAAAGGGAAGACCCAAATACCCAAACTTAGATACATGGAACAAATGGAACAAAACCTGAAAACACTTAAGATTACCAATTGGAAGAACAAAGCAAGGAACAGAACAGAATGGCGGAAAATCCTAGAACAAGTTAGGACCTAAAAAGGGTTGTCGAGCTACTGATGATGATGAAGTTTGGGGAGGGGGTTATGTAAAACGTTACGGCGCGTCATACGGGGGAGGGGGATTCGAACAGCGCGTTACATAACATTGTTTTTTAACTTAAGAGCACACAGTAGCGATCAACAGGTAGCAACAAACGCGGTCCAAGATTGCGAAAGTTCTGCGAACTTTCAAAAGTGAGGCAACATTGCGTCGTTAATTCGACACTGACAGTGACGTTTATACTACCAAAAACCACGGTTCTTAGACATTACTACGGTTGCCTCAATCGACTAACCAATGAACATTAAGGGTGAGATTACGTCACGAGAGTTTACTGTCATTTGAATCGTAATATGATTTTTTTCGAATCCTGAGAAAACCAAGTATTTTAGAAAAATTTAAACGCAGGATGCAAGATTACATTATTACCGAGGGCGGAAAGCCCCTTAGAATAAACAAGCAGATTCTATTGAATGAAATATTTGAAATTAAATATCACACTTCTCTTTTATTTTCAGCCCTGTAACTTATTAAAATAAACATTATAGAAGTTTTCAGGGACTTTCAGCCCTCGGTAATAATGTAGTCTTTCATTCTGAGTTTAAATTTTTCAAAAATATTTATTAGTTTTCTCAGGATTCGAAAAAAATGAATACAATTAAAACACATTGAGAATTTTGACATGCGTCAAAATTTTGCATTAACTCAATGTAAAATTCTGAACTGTTGAATTCCAGCTTCCCTAATAATTATTGTACATCAAAAGACATTAGAAACTATTTGTAGAGGATTGAAATCTGTATTGGAAATAACTGTTAAAATTGGTCTACGTAATTAAACATATTCCAAAATTTTGTAAAAATGTAATACATTTTAGTTTTCAGCCCAAACTTAGGCCACACACAATGCAATAATGTTCACATTTTTGAACTGTCAATATTCTATTTTATCATCTATTGTTTAAAAACAATACAGTTGATAAGATACCCTCAGTTGTGGAGAAAGGATTAATAATAAAGATTTTTTTATTCAGTCAATGGTGTGAGCACTGTCAGTTAAATAGTAACGTGTGGCCTTACATTTACACGCATACCTATTGTGGCAAATGTATCATATTTTTCAAAATTTTGGAATGCATTTAAATCGTAGAACAATTTTAACTTTTGATTTTAATACAGATTTTAATTCTCTACAAGTATTCTCTCATGACTTTTGATGTAAAATAATTAGGGAAGCAGGAATTCAACAATTCAGAATTTTACATTGAATTTCCTATGGCCCTTTTTACGATTCACCACCCGGTATAAGATAAAATGTGTACTATTTGTCTAATTATTTCATAATAACACAAATAATACACATATATACACAATAACACACATTCAACGATCGAAAATCATTTAAAAATATGGGAATGTAAACTCTTGTGACGTAAAGTCAAAAATATAAGTCTCCCACCACCGTCGGACAAGACAACCGTAATAAAGTCTAATAACCGTGACCAAAAACAATAATTTTTATAAGTATACATAGGCGCGAAATGTTGCCATGTCAGTGACGTTCGATTTCTTGTTATAAAATAATCGATTTTTAGTAGTTCCAATGTGACACAAAATCTAGGCACGGGATAAAAAAGTTTATTTGAAGAAAGTGTATTTTTTTGTCTTTCTTAATGGCGGTACAGGTTCCTTTTTTTAATATTTTATTTAGGTATAGAGTTACTTCTACATACTAACATATTTCTGAAATTGGTCTCTGTACCGCCATTCTTTATTATTTTACGAATATGTGTGCCAAATATCTCGACAAAATATTCAAAGTTAGAGCCGCAATCTTGGATCGCGTTTGTTGCTACCTGTTGATCGCTACTGTTTGCTTTTAAGTAAAAAAAAACTACGGAATCACAATCTCCTAACTTTTCAACTTTCGTTTATATTTTACATAGAACCCCTGGATTGTAGTATATTGCCCCCTCACGCTCCGCTCATGTTACAATAGGACAATAGTATTCAAATGAAAATTAAGATCAAGCACAGTAACACATGTTGGCAATAAATAGCTGGACCGTTCTTCACAACAAAAGATGAAAAGGTACAGATGGGATAAAGAGGTTGTAAAATTGTGTTACGATACTTGAACGGCCCTTTAACAAAAAATTATGAAGGAACAACAAAATATTATATTTTTGATAGACTAGGTTTAATGATTTTTTTGCGACTTTGCAATGTCGTCTTAAAGAATTAGTTCACTAATTGTCATTTTATAACACTGTTCTTTATTTTTACATAATACAAGTATGTACTTTTCAATTTTAATTGTTTTGAAATCACCTGCCGTAATATCAAATAAATCAGTATATTTATTTTTCTTAAATGATTCTACTTCAACTACAGATTTTTTCTCTTAATTTCTGCAGTGGAAGAGAAGAGATACCTTCAAAATCAGACTCAATTTGATCTGGTACTTGTTCTGAGCCGAAAAATATTCAGGTTCAGATATTATTTCACAAAGCACACACTTAAAAACGAACGTAATAAACAAGCCTAGCACATACTTCTTAATATGAACTACAAACTAATTTGCGAAGTAGCAGAGTACAGATTCAGACCTATCCAAATAAGTCAAAACAAAAATCAGTAGGTACGCTCTCAATTAGAATTGGAAATAAACACGTTGCGCAATATGATATTCAAACTTCAAACTGTTTGAAGAAGTTTGATTTCAAGTCAAACCTAAAGATATCGAAATCAAGTCAAGTCAAACTTTTTTACAAAAAAAGTTTGGTTTTCAAGTCAAGTCAAGTTTGTTGAATAAAATCAAACTAGTTTGACTTGATACATCTCTATCTCTGACGAGGTAGGGTACACCCAAACATCAAATTCTATATTGGTACCGATTCATATAGAGAGAGAGTAGAGAATTGGTTCTTACGCCATTTAATTGGTTTTTAATTGCATCAATGCGATGGCTACGCTTATGGCGCGAAGTCCTTCATTCACGCACATTTCATACAGCAGAAAAGGGAGGAAACCAACTTTATCGTGTCGTGTTTCGTTTATGGCCATCAGAGTAGGTGACAATTTTGTAACTGCAAGTGGAGTGAGAAGCTCAAAGACACATTCGTTGAACCGTCTGCTTATGAGTTCGTAAGTACCCGGATATCCGACGAGCTAGGGTATAGCGAATCATTTAATCTCCTAGTGGCGCCAATTTATATACAGAGGATTTAACGAATTATGATCTTACGCGATTTATTTGGTTTTTAATTGCATTTATATTGCAAATCAATTTTAATTGATACAACCGGTGATGTAATAATTGCATAAAATCTCGAAAAGTTGGCTAATCGGTACTCGAAGAGGAATGTTTTTATACTGTAAATCATTGATTTCTGTTTAGAAATGAGAAGTAAATGCAATTAGTAAGATGATATCGGGTCATTACGATGCGTTATTATTGCATTATACCCCAGTAATGGTACCCTTGAGTAACCAACTATTAAAGACTTCGAAATTAATGGTAATCTGCAAAATTCATCATTTCTTATTATTGCTTTGTATATATGTATGTATTTTCCTTGATATTTCATATACTAGTTATTATTTATTTGTTGCTAATTTTTTATTTAAGACCGTAAAAGGAAGGCTATTATGAATTGAATCTCTTTTTGAATATGCCTAAATTGTAGGTAGAGGTATTACAAAGTTTATGTAAGAATAAATATGGACTATATAGACCAGTAAAGATCTGTTTTTAGGTGGATGTGAAAGGTGGCATTCAGATTTTTGCGGATAAAGTTAGGTGATAACTTCGTTAATAATAATTGATTTATGCTCCTTCTCAAATATGCCCGGAACATTAATAAAAAAAATAAAATATTTAAAAATTTCAAAAAATTTCCTTTTTTTTTCAATATATATTTCAAATTTTCGTTTATAAACAATTTTTTGGCTTATAAACAAATTAGTCCTGTGGCCAGGAGGGGGTGCTACGGGCTCCTTTATTAAGATGGACTTACCCAAGATTATTATGTATTTTTTGACCCGTAGAACACGATTTTTTTGGGTAACAGTTGATCCGGATGTCGATAAGATTGTTATAAACAAAGAACTTGAGGAATTACATAACATCGATTTTTCGCAAAATAAAACATTTTTTTGTATTTCTTGGGTAATTCTAAGCAAAAAATGTTCTTACAAGTTTTTTCGTAGGATGCATAGTTTTCGAGATAAACGCAGTGGAACTTTCAAAAATTCGAAAAATTGCAATTTTTAAACGCGAATAATTTTGATTAAAAAATAAAATAGCAATTTTGCTGATAGCATTTGAAAGTTTAAGTCAAATTATACCGGTTTTAATTATTTGCATTGCTAAAAATTAATTTTTTTATTATTAAACAAAGCTACTTGTTTATAAACCAAAAAATTGTTAATAAGTTTAAAATATTGCTGAGGCCCCTTAAATAATCCGATTTTAATTCTGTAAAGTGTATTAGATAGGTAGAGCACCTCTTTACATGTAAAAAAATTAGACAACATCTAAATGTTCTACTTTTTGTTCAGAAAGATTTTAAAAAATTTGAACTTTCATTTAGATTGCAAATTTATTATGCAAAATCTATTAGGTCGATTTTAATGAAATTTGGTACACGGTTTAAGTATATTACAAAGAATTTCCTAAGCGAATTACTAAGGTTCTCAGTGCCAAAAAGTGGTTAAAAACATTGAATAACAACAGGCGTATTTTGCCCCCTTATTTTGTATTTATTCCTATATTGCAGAAAAGTTAATACGTTAAGACATTTTTGACCAGTCGTATATCATACAAAATTCAATTATCTTTATTTTATTTCTTTACGACTTTGTTCCAAAACGAATGGTTTTAAAGTTATAAGCAAAGAAAGCAGAAAAAAATCGACGTTTTTCGAAATTTTTAAATATTTCCATTTTTTTATTAATGTTCCGGGCATATTTGAGAAGGAGCATAAGTCAATTATTATTACTGAAGGTGTCACCTAACTTTATCTGCAAAAATCCGAATGCCACCTTTCACATCCAAAAATAGACGTTTTTTCACAGATTCTTACTAATCTAATAGCTATTATTAAAAACAAAAGCTGACGAATTTCTGATTAATACGCCAGACTCTTGGAAATATTTTTAAGGAGGGGAGGTATGGTTTAATATCAACATTTGGTAAAACTATGGTAAAATTATTTTATGTTTAAACGAAATAAACATATTGAGTACAATTCACAAATATTCAAAAAAATGTTCAAGCCAAAATATTTAAAAATAAGCCAACGGTAATAAATGTTTACAGACACCTAAAAAAATGGATTTTTCGGTGGAGATCAGAACTCGTCATTGGATTATGTGCAACAAAAAGTTCAAAACGATTTTATTACCTTATGAGTTTTTTGAGGTAAGGCTGTCGAGTTTTTTTAGTTTTAATGATTTTTGAATTTTTGGTATCACCCAAAGTAAACTGCTCGTCAAAAGTTAGGGATATAGAATATTCTGCTGAATTTTTATAGTAGACTTTTTCGTGAACAGATTAACGGATTCCGCTATTTTTTTATTATTTTAGACTTTTCTTTAGTATTTACACATTTATGCAAAGGTTTACTCAAACTTTTTTTTGTACTTATACCGGATGGAAGAAATGATATGTTTTTCTTATGTTAAGTTTGAGACGTCCTGTAGGGAGGACGAGATACAAATGGGAGTATATATCGAAATCGTATTGTAGTCTTATATTTTGTGAACATTTTGTTTTTTGAATGTCCCTGATATCTTTAGAAATAAAAAAATAGACGGTTTTGTAATTTAACATGTGTTTTAACCGAAACAAAAGTTTGAGACACCTTGTAGGGAGAAAAAAGGCACAAAAGTGAGTATATCTCGATATTTTTTGTAGTGTTATATTTTTTGAATATTTTATTTTTTTTATCTCTGATATCTTTAATAACAAAGAAACTAGACGATATTACTCTTTAATATGTGTTTTAACTGAGTACATGCGTCACATCACACATGTGAAACATAGAAAAACATATGAAAGAGTAATACCGTCTAGTTTCTTTGTTATTAAAGATAGCAGAGAAATTAAAAAAATAAAATATTCAAAAAATATGAGACTACAACAAAATATCGGGGTATACTCACCTTTGTGCCTTTTTCTCCCTACAAGGTGTCTCAAACTTTTGTTTTGTGTCTATTTTTTATATTTCTAAAGATATCAGGGACATTCAAACAACAGCATGTTCACAAAACATAAGACTACAATATTATTCTGATGTATACTCACATTTGTACCTCGTTCTCCCTACAGGGTGTCTCAAACTTAACACAAGAAAAACATATTTTTTTCTTCCACCCGGTATAAGTACAAAAAATAAGTTTGAGTAAACCTTGGCACAATTGTGTAAATACTAAAGAAAAGGCTAAAATAAAAAAAATAGCGGAATTCGTCTGTTCACGAAAAAATCAACTATGAAAATCAGCTTTTGACGAGCAGTTTATTTGGTATTGACCAAAAGTCAGAATACCGAAACTTTTTGTAACACAAGGGTAAAAATCAACATATTTATTGTCAAACAAAAAAAGCATAAAACAACAAGCTGAAATTGCGAGCATTATCATAACGAAAACTTTGTTTATATACCTATTTAAATTCATAATATAGAAAATTGCTATTACGAAAAACTGTTTAGAATTAAAAATTATGTTTTAATGTGCAAGTACATCATTCTAATTTAAATGTTGTGAACTATTATATACTTTACTCGAAATTCATATTTTTTTACATACCTCGTATAAAATTAATAAAATTTGATTCATGATGGTTGCATCATAAATCTTAGACCAAGAAGAGATTTTTATGAAGAATAACTTTTCTTCGTCAAATTAAAAATACAAGAGTTATAAATGAAAATGATGTTGGTATCCATAATTTGAGAAAATTCGTCAAATATTTTTTTTTATTAGAAGGATGTAATTTCATATATGAGAACATACTTTTTGATTCCAAACTACATTTTAAATAACAATTTTCCAATATTGTAAAATAAATAATACATACATGATAAAGATACTTTTTACTGATGAACTTTACTTGGATCTACAGACCTAGCGAGTCTCGTAAATTACACGGCTTTGCGCCACGCTTCACGCAACCGTATTTGCGTACTTGTGTTTTGAGTTGTGTGCGCTGGTCGCTGGTCAAGTGGAGAATTTACCAAATTTAAATATAATCGTTTGTACTGATTCATTATTAATATAGTATAATATGTATTATTGCTTTCAAAATATACTCAAATTGTATTTTTATACATTTATTACACATATTATTATAATAATTAAATTCACTATAAAATGTCATTTATATTTTATTAATAGCTAAATAATTTAAAATTTAGTTTGACATTAACAAAGTGTCAAACTCAAATATAAATAATAACATTTGCTTTGCTTAACAAATTCAGATTAAAAAAGTAGCCTACTTCCTAATCAAAGATTTCAACTGACGTTTAGTGCCTGATAGGAGATAACCGGATTGTGACGTCACA
This sequence comes from Diabrotica virgifera virgifera, assembly GCF_917563875.1. NCBI lineage: Eukaryota > Metazoa > Arthropoda > Insecta > Coleoptera > Chrysomelidae > Diabrotica > Diabrotica virgifera. The sequence continues at coordinate 960,855 of NC_065445.1, read as the reverse complement.
TTTTAGATTTTAAGGTCGATTATCTCGAAGACGGTTTGAGACATCGAAATGCCGTTTTCAGATTTGGATTCAGAAGACAAAACTACACAAGAATCCATCGATACATCTGCTCTAAGCATTGCAGGAGCGGCGACGCAATAACACACAGACTTTTGCAAATTTATAAACGAAAAGTTTTCGTTGAAAAATACGAATACCTCACGAACGGTCTAAAGAAAATCTAAGCAAAATTTCAGGTGGATCGGTTAAGTAGGTCTTTAGTTATAATGTCCACCGCCTTTGAAAAAAGCAGTTTTGACGCTAAGCTGCTGCAAAGTGACTCGAAGGTAGGAATATTCAACATGCTGTATTTTCGATAGTTTTGCTCCGATCAATCTGAAATTTTCAGAGAGTATTCTTGAAGGTATGTTCTTTTCATGCAAAATGATAAAAACACAGAAAATTTCAAATTTTCAAACCATACCCCCCTTTAAAGATATATTTAGTTTATCGACTCGAGGTAGTCAGCCTTAAACAACTTTCGAAGACTTTTCTTATATTACACAACGAAATTTAGTCTATATAATAAGATTTTAGGGCCCAATATTTAAGTACCCCATGTGTTACAACGCGCAGTTCAGTTAGCTGTACAAAGCTCATCAAACCATTCATCATCAACCCGCCGTACTAAAATATATACGCGCCTTCATAAATAATTTTACGGCCGAACAAATCTTCGGATGTGTAAGAAAATGTTTATTAGAAACACGTTTTTCTCTTGTAAACCAACATCATTCATAAAAAAGTATAATTAGTTGGTTCGAACGACAGGCGAATTTTTATGGCAGTGTTAACGTTTTGGGTTATATCTGCTTAATCATGGGGTAACTACAAGCATGGGACTTTTTACATAATAAAGAAAAATGAGTTCCGAACTTGAACAGAAATTTCGATTGCTTTATTATGTATAAATTTTTGTACTATATTACCTTAAAAATAGCTAATTGCTCTTTTTCTAGCCCTGTAGATGACTTTTGTCCTGAGATTACGTCCCTCAAAAAGGTGAAAATTAGCCCTTCTTACCGTATGTTTGAAGAGCCTCTTTGAGCGGCAGTGGACCTATGTTAGCTCATTTTTCTCATTTTTCTTGCGCCAATGTCAACTTTTTGACGAAATAATTTACAAAGCCGCAAAAGATACGTTTTATTTTGTGGGCTAAGAACAACGACAAGAAAACTTAAAACCTTTATGATTTTCAACTCATTAACAAAATTTAAAGAAACTAGGAAAAAAATGTAGACACCCCCAAATGAAAGGGTTTTTAAATACTTTTCAAACGAGCATTTGTAAAAAAATCCGTCTAGTATATTCCAAGATACTTTCTTCTTCTTCTTTTGCCCTTTAATTCGTCCAATTTTGAACATAGGCTTCCCCCAGTTTCCTCCATTCGCTTCTGTTTAGTGCTTTCTGTTTCCAGTGCGTTCCTCCTATCTTTTTAATGTTGTCTCCCATCTCATCTGGAATCGTCCTCTTGCTCTCTTTCCTGTCCATGGTCTCCATTGTTGTATCGTAGTATTCCACCTATTGTCCGTTTGTCTAGCGTTATGACCTGCGAAGCTCCATTTTAGCCTGGCTATAATGTTGTCCTGCGTCTTTGATTTTTGTTTTATTTCTTACCCCGTTGTTTTGCTTTTTGTCTGTTAATTTCCCTCCTAACATTGCTCCCTCCATGGATCTTTGTGTCTTCATTATTTTATCCATGTTTGCCTCAGTCAAGGTCCATGTTTGGTATGCGTATGTGAGAATTGGGAGTGGGAGTATGCACTGGTCAAACACTCTTGTTTTTAAGTATTGTTGTATTTTTTTATTCTTTACCCATTTTAATTTTCCAAATCCTGCCCAGGCTAATCTGACCCTTCTTTTTACCTACAGATGATTAAATACAGCCAGTTATCAGAAAATTCCATTTTTTTTTTACTTTTTTTTTGTAAACTGATAGTTGGTTCTTTTTCCTGACAATCTCAAATTCCATAAAAATGTTTGTGAAGGTAGTTCGATATGTATCTAAAAATCTCTATTTATTGGATTTCTTGGCCCGAACTTTAACTGTTTTTTTGACAGCCTAAAAATTAAGTTTTTTTGCTTCATAATTAAGCCAAAGCACGTTGTCGTTAATGATTTCTTTCATCTGTTTGATAATTCTGCAATAATAGAACTCCACAAAATAGATAACAAACCTGAATTGTGAGAGTTTAAAGAATCCTTTAAGTGATCGAGAACCAAAGTTATAGCAGTTTTAATATTGACTTTAATCTGACTATCAAAAACGTGAACACTGGTACTGCTGCAGTATAAAATGACAAACTATGCGGCACTGCATAACATTACCTCCGGAGTGACAAATAACAATCCGGAGTGACAAATAACAAATATTCTATAACACAACTATAACAAAAGATATAACATATCGTCGGTCTAATAAGCAAATTACCTAAGTACATTTTTTGGTGTCATCTAGTAGTAGACAGTAAAAGCTACCGATTGACAATTCCCACAAGCGCCATTATTATTTTATTTCGCGCCAATTTCACTAAACGAATTTTGCTGAAGTCCAAACGTTCTTTCCCATTCATACGAATATTGCCTATGCCAGTGTTTCTAAAGTTGTTTTGATTGAAAACGTTAGAAAATGTAAGTAAATAAATATATTTTGATTATTATTATTAATATGGATATAGTATAATAAGTAGAAAGTTTGTCTAAATATTTTGTTTAATTAATTTTGGTCAATTATATATTGCATGGAATTAGGCAATTTTCTCTTTATTACTTTTGTTCCAAAGCTTTTTGTCTCTCCTATAAAATTTTCAATTTGTGACTTAGGCAACTTATTAGACTGACGATATTGGAGATGGTTTACATACAAAAAGACCAAAATTACATTAATAAAAAGACCGATATCAAGGATCTCTCCAAAATATATCATAATTTAATATTTTGATTTTATTTTGTAAATGCTCCATTGGCCGATACTTTGAATACAACCCTGTACCGGTATTATTTAAAAATATCCACCGTATACCTATTAAGTGCTTATTGAAAATGGTAAATAATAGCCGAAACGTTTAAGCAATAATAAAGTGTTTTTATAATCAACTATTTTCAATGGGAAATAAGCCTTGATAAAATAACCTAAAATAACCTAAAATTGAAAATAGTTGATTATAAAAATGCCACAAGGAAATCGCTTCAGAACAACATAAAGTGTTTTATTATAAAGTAGTACCATACCCCGTAGAAAAAAGTTATGTAGTAAAAAAGAAAACGATCAATCTGAAATTTTCAGAGAGTATTCTTGAAGGTATGTTCTTTTCATTCAAAATGATAAAAACACAGAAAATTTCAAATTCTCAAACCATACCCCCCTTTAAAGATATATTTAGTTTATCGACTCAAGGTAGTCAGCCTTAAACAACTTTCGAAGACTTTTCTTATATTACACAACGAAAATCTCGTTTTTTCGTGTTTTTTGCTTCATTTTTTGAATATATTTTTCAAAAAAAATATTTTGACTTTAGAAGGAATATTTCGAAGTAAATTTAATTTTGAACATCTTCTCTGTGTATGTTGTAGATGTTCTCTGTAAGCACGAAAAGTGCATAGAATTCGAGTTAAAAATAAAAAACTGAAAATGGACTAAGTCACCCCTTTCTCAAAAACGCAGCCCTTAAAATGGTAGTGGTTTTTTCATATTTTGAGGTCCATTGACAATATAAAACAATAAAACCCCTTCAACGTTGTAGGTCTGGATCCCGCGTATGAAAAAAAAGTTGATTAATAGCAAGCTGAAAATTTGGTTTGGGTGTCTAGTCGGACAAACTTTCATATATGGGAACACTGGAACAGGGGAAGGTTTAATTGTGGAACAAGTTAAAATTTGGAACGGTCAGACCACGAAAACGTCACATGTATTTTGTCCGACAGAACTTCCAATTGATTTGTTACCTTTCATTAAACTCTCATGCAAAAATTAAACTGCTATTTATCACCTGTCATAATTTCTGTCATTTGACATGTTCTACGTGTTCCACTCATTACAATGCCCATTAGGTGATAAGTAGCAGCCTGATTTTTGCATGAGAGTTTAATGATAGGGTAACAAATCAATTGGAAGTTCTGTCGGACAAAATACATATGACGTTTTCGTGGTCTGACCGTTCCAAATATTTAACCTGTTCCACAATTAAAATTTCCCCTGTTCCAGTATTCCCATACATCAAAGTTTGTCCGATTAGACACCCTTAAGCTATTAACAAATTTTCAGCTTGCTATTACTTAACTTTTTTTTTCAAACACGGGATCCAGACCTATTGTATATATAAAGGACATAATCAATAGACTATAACCTTAAATATCCAAGTTTCTTGCTGTTCTTCAAGGCTAATAAGATTTGATTTGAAGATATACTTTATATTCCTACTTTAATAGACTTCCCTTCCTTCCTCTATAACTCTGGAAGTGCCAGATAACACAGACGCAAACCCATAAGCGTCCAATTACATTCCTAACATGTTTATCAATAAAAAATGGCTGCGATGGCCTAATTATGAGATTCGTATGTAAAACAATTTTATTATAATAGAAGCAGCAGCGGCAACAAAAGAGTCACTTGGTGGGTCTTGAGCCACACGCATTTCCTTTGTGTTTCGTCGCAAGATTTAAATTAAAAGTAAATTTACTGCCAAAGGAGTCATGGGCGTATCTACTGGGGATGTTTACCATCATCCGAATAGGAATAGGAGTGAAATAAGCGTTCGTAACCATAGCCATTATAAATTATTTTTAATAAGTATTTTTTATATGCAGTGATGAGCACGCTAATAATCGGCAAAATAGCGCAAAAGATGGAAAACATAAAATTACACAATCTGCTACAAAGACCATTACTCAATCTGCTTTTGGGCCTGGGTCCCGCGTACCAAAAAATAGTTTATTTTAATAGTAAACCAAAAAATTTGTTAATAGCTTAACGGTGTCTAGTCGGACAAATTGTGAAGTACGGGAACACTGGAACGGGGGAAGTTTTAATTGTGGAACAGGTTAGAGGTTTCGAACGTCAGACTACGAAAACGTCCCATGTATTTTGTCGGACAGAACTTCCAATTGATTTGTTACCCTTTCATTAAATTCTCATGCAAAAATCAGACTGCTATTATTTACCACCATCATAATTCCTGCCATTTGACATGTTATACGTGTCGGACTTATTAAAATACCCAAAATATTTGTCGGAAAAACATTTTTTCATAATATATTTTATGAAGTTTGTTATTAAATAAACTTAAAAACAAACTGCTAGTTTTCACAATTTATAAACTTGTCAGGATGATAAGTTTTACAATTAAAATCACGTTCCATAATTAAAACTTTCCCCCCTGTTCCCCTGTTCCAGTGTTACCATACATGAAAGTTTGACCGACTAGACAACGTCAAGCTATTAACAAATTTTCAGCTTGCTATTAATAATTTTTTACTCCGCGGGATCCAGACCTACTAGTCTTATTCAGTTATCTATGTCTTCTTCTTCTTTTTTGGTTTATTGGCCTCCACCTTATTCACCTACCATTTGGAGTTGATATGGGACAAATACAACAAAGGTAAAAACATTTCTTGCTCAGGGATAACTGCCGACCATTACACAATCTGCTTTAATAAGCCACAATTTTAGTTTGAAATTAAGTTTATTGACGTTTCCATTTCGATTTGACGTTTATTTGTATCAGACGAAACGAATAACATAGTATATTAAAATAGATGCTTTCAACTTCTTTATATTACCTATTTTTAGCGTCCATCTTTCCATTCGATACAACAAAGTCAATAAAGTCGAGAACACGTAGCATCTTATCATATCCTCAGCTTCAAAGGAAGGTCTCGATTAACAAACATTTTTTCATTTTTATAAATGCTTGTCGGTCTTGACGGTCCAGTTAGCTGGGGCTCAGTCGATCGACAAGTTTAGTGGATTTGTGATTTGCGGTCGCTGGTTCGAGCCTCAGCTAGGTCATGAAATTTATAAAAGGCCAACGCCGTAGTATAAAACTCAATAGAGTCTACGGCTTGGTCTGGAATAAACTGGCGTCTGATCGGCCTATGGAGGAGCGGTACGGGAAGGGATAAGGGCTTCCGGCTTGGTGATTACTCCTCCATAGATATCCCTACCGAAGGGCGTTGACGCCTAAGAACGGTGTATACATACATACATAAATGCTTGTCTTGCAATTTCAAATCGTGTCCTGATTTCTCTACCTTGGGCATTGTTTCCATTTACCTAAGTTCCCAGATATTTGTAAATATTCACTCTTCCTTACTTGTTTTCCCTGGATATAGGTATAGCCTTCCTACTAATATGTTGCTTAGAAATAATCATGAACTTGGGTTTCTTAATGGGGTAGGTGCAAAATCTTGATCCAATGCTATTTAAATACATTCAATTTTTTCGAATCCTGAGAAAACAAATAAGTATTTTTGAAAAACTTCTATAATGTTTATTTTAATTAGTTACAAGTGTGAAAAGAAGAGAAAACTTGATGTGATTTTTAATTTCAAATATTTCATTCAAAAGAATCTTTTTGTTTATTCTAAGGGACTTTTGGCTCTCGGTAATAATGTAAACTTTCGTTCTGCGTTTAAATTTTTCAAAAATATCTATTACTATCAGTATTCGACAAAAATTAATGGCATCTAAATTAGAATTGGACCAAGATTTTGCGCCTACCCTTTAACGTTCATTTGTAGTCCATATTTTATACTGACTTGATGTAATTTATTTACATTAACTATTTATATACTTAAATAGTCTATATATCAGTCCAACGAGCTTCGATTAAACACATCTTCCCGACTTAAAATAATTGAAGATTTGTTTCCCTCTTTTTAGAGCCGCCCTTGCTTCGGGCGTAAGTCCATGAGCCATCCTGAGATATTGTCTGCGCCTGTTTAACGTTAGTTCTTTATGTATCCTAATATTTATCTTTGAAACTGCTTTAATCGTTTAACAAATATCGTTGAGGAGGAGCGGGGAGGAGCAAAGAAGTAGGCTCTGTGTTTATATCATCGCCCGTATCTCCCCCACGGTAATTTTCATTAATGTCTGCAATAAATTTCAAAATACCGGAAACTTATAAAGTTGACTTTGTTAACTATTTATTACTCGGAAAAGTAAAATATGGACTCTGTTTGCTGCTAGACACCAGCTAAAGCGGCAAATTCCGCTCGTGTTTCGCTACTCAGTCGCACTATTTTTCACTGCATCACGCTTTCTCCTATTTTTCAAATTTTGATATAATATTATGTTATTGTTTTAACTGCAGTTACAGCTTAAGTAATCGTTGAAGATCTGAAGTCCAATTGTAATAATCAACTTTTAATATAAAAACCTGGAGTCAATGGTCAATGATATATTCGCTGCTATAAATTTTTAAAAGCTTTTGGGGAGTTCCTTTAAAGACGTATCTATTTTTGGAGGTTTGATTATCGAGGGATGGAAATTTACACGAATGGGCATAGTAAGACTGAACTGTAAAAAGCCATACTCTAATTTACCTTTAGGTTTGTCTTTTTAGTTTTGCATATTCGCTGTGAGCCGATGAGCAGAGGGGATTTGACAGTTTTCGCCAGCCCTGTTAGTGGCAGTTTTGTGTATTGAATTTGAACAATTTTATCAGAAAAGTACAAGTTTCAAACCGCGAGAGAGCGCTACCGACAAAACCCACAGCCAATAAAAACAGAGGTAACCTCTAAATTTCACATAAACTTCTTCTTTTTCTCAATGGCTTCTTGCGTAAGCAGTCATCCAGTCGCATGAATTTATATATTAAATATTAAAATTATAATGAATAAAGTAAAAAAAACATAATTACTTTTACTATTAATTCTGTGTATTCGTTCGGTAATCAGGTTACAATAATATTTCAGTTCATAATTTGTGTTCTTCTAGACAAATATCTATTTTTCTCGTTTTGTATATTTCACATACAACAATTTTATCGGAAAAGTATAAGTTCAAACCGCGAGAGAGCGCTACCGTCGAAACTCACAGCCAATAGCCGCTTAGAGGGAGCCACCAATAAAACCTTTCACACAAATATAACCTCAATTTTTGTTGACACAAATCCAGAGTTTCATTGCGATATAACGAGGCCTGTAGATACAATGTATTTTTGAAATTAGCAAGTCGCTCAAAAATGGATCTTAGCAGAGAACATTTTCGAGCAATATTTTTTTACAATTTTCGGAGAAGATTATTCCAACAGCAATGTCTCGATGAAATGGTTTCTGTGTTTGGGAATGAAGCATCATACCAGTCAAATATTTCTCGCTAGTATTGAGAATTTCAACGCGGTCGCTCCAGGCTCAGAGACGATTCCAGACCAGGTCCACTCAAAAAAGCTGTCACACAGCAAAACATTGATGCGGTTCGTCAGCTAATTAAGGATGACCCGCCGTGTAGCATACCAGGAGATAGAGGCATCTTTGGGCATTTCAAAGACTTGATCAAAAAGATCCTACATGAGGAACTGGTTGTTACGAAGTTGGCTTTCCGTTGGCTTTCCGTTGGATCCCTCATTTGCTCACACAAGACCAAAAAACGGTTCGCGTCAATTGGTACCGAAAAACATTGGAACGGATCAACCAAGGAAGCTCAAAAAACGTTTGTAGCATGGTTAGTGGCGATGAATCTTGGAATTACTCTTACGAACCGGAAAATAAAAATTGATCCGTTCTCGAAGTGTGCCAAAGAAAATGGTCGCAACTTTTGTGTCAAAATCTAGTCATGTAGCAATCATTGCTTTAGAAGATCGAAGAACGATTACTTCTGATTGGTATAATTATAACCGTTTGTTTACCAGCGGTTTAAAACAGCGATTTTGCAGGTGTCAACTGGAGACTGGAATCACTGTTTTCCAATTGGTTTGAACGCATGAAAAAGTATATCTATCTTGGTGGAACATATTTTGAAAAGCAATAAAGTACTCTGAGTCTATTTTGACAACAGTTTAGTAGGTTAATTCTGGATTGGCAAGAACGTTGCAGATTAGTTATATGACTCTCCCATTTTAAGTTATATTCAAAGTAAAGTTACACATCAAACCAAAAACACTCTAAAATATTAAAGACAGCTCTAATATATTGTGTATTCTCTACCATGTAACAATTGCAACAAAATATAATATACTTATTGGAGAATCTAACCATCTTGCAAAGTTCTATAAATGTACAAATTTTTAAATTGATATCTGTAAAACTCGCGAGATTATTTTTAATTATTAATTGATTCAAAAACTTGTTAATTACTTTAAAAAATTCCCAAGGCTCTCCTAGTATATCTAATTTTTCAAAGAGCATTTCAAAGCTTTCTGTATCTGTAAAAAGGTTTCGACTATTTAAAGTGTTTATTTTCAGTCCAGCATAATTTTGTAAATTCGCAATTTTTTGCAGACATTGGATTGCAAAATTATTAAGAAAATCCTATTAAGCCGATCCTAACGAAATTTAGCACACGTTTCAGTCGTCTTACAGTATACTCTCTCTATAACGAACACGGGTATTACGAGGTTTCGCTTATAACGAGATACATTATGTGTTTCAGGAAATTCCTATTGAACTACAACCTCCTATAACGAGGCATATTAAGTTATAACGATGGAAAATAAGATCGAAAAACATTTTTCTTTACTTGTTTTTAGCGCGGTGATGGCTGTAAATAAATACCCCAGCTGCCTATATACAGAAATGTCTAAAATCTGTGTGCTTATCGAGGCGTGATGTAATAAACTCCACCGCCTGTCAACTTTTTACTGTTTATCCACCGACTCTTTTTCAAAATAGCCATTCAAACATCTAGCATCTCATATTGCTCGGAATGGCTTCACTATAGGAAGCTAATGTCTTAGAAAACTACAGATTCAGATGTATGGACAATATTATTATTGTCTGATATAACGAGATCGGCTTATAACGAGGTAATTAGTCTGCCATTTCAGTTTTGGTTATAGAGAAAGTCTACTGTATAAAGTTTTTATAGGCGGAATACGAAGGCTCTAAGTTTTACTTAAGCATATCGTAATTATTGATACAAGGTAAGTACCGGGTGTCCCAATAAGAATGGCTCTCGGCCATATCTCAGGAACCGTTTATAGTAGAGCTTTGAAATAAAAAATTTTATAACAAAAGTTGCCTCAGGAAAAGCCTGGAAATTATTTTTATAATTGCGGGACCACCGCTAGAGGGCGTAATTGAATATCAAAAATTAAAAAATCTAAATTTTACAAAATTTTCCTAATGAAGGGGCACTGGAAATCCGATCGTCGTATTCTTCATAAAATTCTACGCATATTTGATTTGACAAGTTTAGGTCTACCTTTGGAAATAAGAGGTGGGGGTGAGTGGGAACCTTGTTATGAAAAACTGGCTGTGAGTCCGGTTCTGCTTAATCAAATTTTGCAAACTTGGTCTTGTTGAAACAGATCTTTTTCGTCAATGTAAAAGTTATGATTTCGAACCAACTTACTGAGTAATATGCCAGCTAGAAGGCGTTATTTAATTTTTTTCAGAAATATAGCGTTCCTTGGAAAATATTAAATACAAACATGCATTTTTAATACCATATTACAAAATTAGACAAAATTAGCAACAGAATAGTGAAAACCGCATGTTAATACCTTTTTTTCTATCTCGAGATATCTTACAAAACGTGTAAATTTAAAAACATAACTGTTACTGTCACCGGTAAACGAAATAATTCTTTAAAAGTAGTGTGCTATGGAAACAACAAAGAAACATTTTCCAGCTGTCAACGTATATTAGGTCTTTTCAACGCTTCTCATTTGTTTCGAGCCTCGTTCATATCTCGTAAATTAATATTATACACGGATTGTACGGCATATGACAGAGGCTAAAAACAAATGAGAAGCGTTGAAATGTCCTATTACAAAGAAATAAAAACAACTATTTAGTGATGACATAAACGTTCAAATTTTTGCCCATCATTCTCGTTGCAAAGATTTACTCTTTCAAGAGTAGATTGAACAGCAGTCTCAATTTCTGCTCTCGATATGCTTTGAATGGCGTTTAGTATTCTCTGAATAATGTATTCTAGAGTAGTGTATGATGGGCAACAATTTGAATATTTAGGTCGTCACTAAGTAGTTCTTTGTGTTCTGTGTTATATTTAATTTTAATAGTATTGTTTGTCTTTATATTGTTGTTTTAATTAATTACATTTTTATACGTTGACATCTGGGAAATGTTATTTTGTTTTTTTTCCACAGCACACTAGTTTTCATTTTAACTTAGTTTACCGGTGATAGTAACAGTTATGTATAAAATTTACACGTTTCTCGAGATATCTTGAGATAGAAAAAAGGTATCGATATGCGGTTTTCGCTATTCTATTGCTAATTTAATCTAATTTTATAAAGTATGATTAAAAATGCATACTTGTATTTAATATTTTCCAAAGAAAACTAGATTTCTTAAAAAAATTAAATAACGCCTCCCAGCTGGCTTATTACTTATCAGGATGGTTCAAAATTATCACGCTTATATTGAAGAAAAAGATCTGTCTTCAACAAGACGCAGTTTTCAAAATTTGATTTAGCAGAACCGGACTTACAGCCATTTTTTCATAACAAGGTTCCCACTCACCCCCACCTCTTATTTGAAAAGGTAGAGTTAAATTTGTTAAATCAAATATGCGCAGAATTTGATGAAGAATACAATAATCGGATTTCCAGTGCCCCTTCATTAGGAAAATTTTGTAAAATTTAGATTTTTTTATTTTTGATATTCAATTACGCCCTCTAGCGGTGGACCCACAATTATGAAAATAATTTCCAGGCTTTTACTGAGGCAACTTTTGTTAAAAAATTTTTATTTCAAAGCTCTACTATAAACGGTTCCTGAGATATGGCCGAGAGCCATTCTTATTGGGACACCCGGTACATCCTGAAGTGATCCTTGAGAAAAAATGGACTCCTATATAATATGGAAACTGTCATATTCAAAACAGATACTGGACTAAAAGGGTACACTTCTTCAATAAATGGACTATTCAACTTATACTATCGAGTTTTAATGGCAACGATAATAGTCGATTTTTCAAATTTTGTAATATTGTTCACATTTATTGGTACATTATAAAGCAGCTATTGGGCTATTAAGGTTTGCTATTGCTTCAGGATTAAATTCAATTATTTGAGTCTTGTACTTTATTGAAAGCATTAATTGATTGCCGTTAGCTGTAATGGAGTTTTTCTTTTAACTAAGCGATTGAAGAATCTTTTTACAACAAAACTTCGTTCATATTTGATGAGTATTTAGTATTTATCTATAGAAGATAACAAATACTACAAATTTTACTTGATTATGTACATGTATGTACCTAATATATAATATTATATTAAAATTGAGGCCTATAGAATCAAAACCTGCTAGATCCATTTTTTGAAATTTTTCACGAGACTAAAAAATATTAAAAATGTAAATTTCCCAAAAAGTATCCGACATTTCTTCATCAAAGTGGCACCAATAAATGTCATAAAATGGCACCCCAATTTGTTATAGTCATTTTTCTGCATGTCCTCTCCATTTTCAGAAATTTGTACTTTTAGTTTGGATTTAGCAGATTTTGATTCTAAACCCACATAATATTGCTCATTTTCAACTGCTCTTAGGCGCAATTAATGCACTAAAAGTAGAAGTATTTTATTGTTTATAAAACTATGGACATAACAAGGTTTGATTCTACGTTAACATTTCATTGGTATTTTGAAGAGGATTTAGAAGGTTTTAAGCCGAACTCTTATGCCTGTAGATTAATAGATACTTGAATTTTGAAACTGTGTAAAAAATGAGAAAACGAAAAATTTAGGATTTAGCAGGTTTTGATTCTGATGGGATCAATTAGAACTGCCTTACCTTTAATTCTCGACACCTAAAGGCTTTCTTAATGGCTTAAAATTTAGATTTTGTTATCTATTTTAATAATTCGTTGAGTTCTAATATTACAGAATCATCAAACAGATGAGAGAAATAATCAACTAATACTTTCATATGCATTATAGTCCAGGGCGCATCTGTTTTTGAGATGGACGTTGAGAGGTGACTCAAATTTTTTTGCAGAAATTGCTTGAAAATAACTCAAATAATATTTGAGTTATCCTCCCACTCAAAATGGTGCGAAACATTGTTTAAATAATCAAAATGTCAAAATATGAAGGAAAAATTCGATTTTTTTATTGGTTTTTTGATTATAACTTTAAAACTATTAATTTCTGAGAAAAGTTGTACTGACATAAAAGTTGCATAATTAAATTTCCTACAATATAAAATTGGTTAAGAATTTAAAAAATAGTCACCTTTGTTGCAAAATAGCATTAATTGCGAAAAAACCATACAAAAACAAGTATTCGCATATTATGTTTTTCAACCATTTATGCTACACTTTGGACCTTCATATTTTACCCAGAAAAACTTTATGATATAGTAAAACAACACTGTAAATTTCATTAAGATCGGTTTAATAGATTTTACAAAATAAATTTTGCAATCCACCTTTCGCAAAAAAAAATAATTTTTTTTAATGTTGCAGGACTGAAAATAAAGCAGATAGCAAGTTGATTTTTTTTGCTTATAGAAGTGTACTGTACCTTTCATTTGCAATTTGCAAAATTAAAATCGATTAATTACCACGGCGTCAGGAAATTTTTTAAATAAACATTAATTTTTGGTGCTACGCGCAGGACAGCAGTGTTCGATTCACACAAGTTGATTTCTACCAAAATTTCTTCCAATCTTTATCTAATATATTATTTTCTTACTCTATATCTTGTTGTATTTTAATATTTTAATTCCACAAAAATCAAACTAATTTTATTATTGTTTGTGAAATATTGTTTAAACAATTCCATATGTTTAAAAATAATAAGCTTTTATTCTCTAAGTTAAAATATATGAACAAAAAAAGTTTTTGCTAAAAAAGTGTTATTTCAAAAGGATAGAGTATGTCTTTTTATTTTGCAATAAACAAATTTATTTATTTATATCGAAATGTATTAAAAATGAAAATGTATCAATCATTATCAAAGGTCATTGGAATGCCCAATCAGAGTAAACTATCCGCTGTCCTGCGCGTAGCACCAATAATCAATGTTTATTTAAAAAAATTCCTGACACCGTGGTAGTTAATCGATTATAATATTGCAAATTTCAAATGAAAGGTACAGTACACTTCTATACACAAAAAAAATTTCAACTTGCTATCTGCTTTATTTTTAGTCCTGTAACATTTTGAAAAAATGATTTTGTTTTGCGAAAGCTGGATTGCAAAATTTATTTTGCAAAATCTATTGAACCGATCTTAATAAAATTTACAGTATTGTTTTACTGTACCATACAATTTTTCTGGATTAAATATGAAGGTCCTAAGTGTAGTATAAATGGTTTAAAAACGTAAAATGTGAATACTTGTTTTTGTATGGCTTTTTCGCAATTATTGCTATTTTGCAATAAGGGTGACTACGTTTTAAATTTTTAACCAATTCTGTGTTGTAGGAAATTTAATTACGCAACTTTTATGTCAGTACAACTTTTCTCGGAAACGAATACTTTTAAAGTTAAAATCAAAAAACGAAGAAAAAATATAATTTTTACTTCATTTTTTGATATTTTGATTATTTAAACAATGTTCCGGACCTTTTTGAGGGGGAGGATACCTCAAATATTATTCTTTAAGTTATTTTCAAGCAATTTCTGCAAAAAAATTTGAGTCACCTCTCAACGTCCAAATGTACCAATATTTTTACAGATGCGCCCTGGTCTATTAGTGAAAGTGGTTCCTTGAGATAGACTTCATTAGATTGTTATCAAGCCATATTTCTGGGTACAGTATTATGTTGTTTTTTCCGTCATACAAAAGAGATATGTTTTTTTGCACATCCTTTTTTAAGTATTTTTATACTGAAGGACTTCGCTCTACAATTCAGCGTATTGGTAATTAAAACTAACATTGTGCATAGGATATGTGTTGGCTAATTAATATTTTCTTAATTTCAGCCATGAAGAAGTGAATAAACATTCACGAAAACGTTAGGCCGTACAGGTGAAGATACATATTGAGTTTTGGTTTGCAGATTTCCCCAAGATTTGTAACTTTACTATATACATATATAAATTATAACGAAATAAATCTGTATATTATTATAGTTAATATGGCTTAAAACTATAAAGTTTGAACGTTGAGTTAACTAAGTAATAAAGTTGTAACGATGGGTAAACGAATCCCCTTAAAGGTGCAAACTCCAATACCAAGAAAGCATTACACGAGTTATAGTTGGCTCGTAAATCTTTGCTAAATTAGTTTGGTACTTTATAACTTTATAAATATTGTAGTCCGTATATTGTGCAATTAATATTAATATGTAAACCGCGTGATTTACTTTATGGACAGAAGTTATATCGTGGGATATTAAGATAAATTGTTTACCCAGTAAGAGTCAGTGGTGGCAGGAACAAAAGGAAATACACATAATACGTCATATTGTTTTAAAATGAAAATGAAAGACAGCTTTAATTTCAAATAGTTCCAGAGGTACGTTTCACCCTCTTTAGGGATCATCAGACAGGCTCTATAGCGTATACTGAACCGAAAAGAAAATAAGTTGTCTTTCAATGCCGAATTATACAAATAATTCGCTTTCACACGCTGCTGTAGCGACATCTACTTAAAACAGTTCAAAGTTTTAGATCCAAAGAACTTAAGACTTATACTGGAACCAAGTTATGGTAAACAACTCAAATTCGTGCTTTCTAAAATTTGCAAAGCAAACGATCACGAATTTGAGGAATACTGGAGGAAATCTAAAATTGTATTCCACTACCTGTCTATTCATCTAGATAAATTAGTATTAAATAGTATATTTGCAAATTCTTTAAGAGAATGGTCGGTATAAAAAGGAATAAAAAATGGGGATTTTCATTTCTAATAACCGGAAATTCAGAATCGGTCGTTCTGTTCTTCTTCTTAACTCAGGCAAGACTCGTTAGTGTCTGGCACTTGCTCATAAGATCTTTGTACCATACCTTGTTTTTTTTTTCTTAAACTCTAATAAGTTCTGTGCCCTCAACGAAGGCCAACAATTTTCTTGTTGGTAGTCTTAGGGTCTCTTCTGGTTCAAACCTCAGTTGACCAGCGAATTCCTGTCTTACTGAGCACATTGCAATGGTGTAGTATATGTATGGCAGTCTCTTCGTCCATTTCGTACTTTCTGCACCATGGCTCATTCACCTTACCTAGTTTGTATACGCGATTTCTTATACGTCAATGCCCTGTCACCATTTCAGTAACCGTTTTGATCTCTCGTTTATTGAGGTTCATCAAACTTTTCGATAGTTTTTGATCAATATTCTTGATCATTTTTTTAGTCTGGATTTGCTGTTGAGTGGCTCTCCATTTCTTTTGATGATTTTGTATCAGCCATTTCTGAACCTATTTTCTGTGGCATCTCTAGTGATGCCACAGAAAGGTTCTGGGCCTTCAAAAATTTCTCTCGAGCCTTGTTTTGCTAAGAGATCTATTTATTCGTTCCCCTGTACCCTTCATGATTCAACAGCAATATTAAAGGCAGTTTATTGTCTTTTGCCAGGTTGTTTAGGAAATCTTTGCAGTTTCTCACCAGTTTTGATTTGGTGAGTGGGTTCTTTAGAGCCAGAATAGCCCATTAGCTATCTGTGTAAAATACTGATTCTCTTAACTTTAGGGTCTTTATCAATGATTTCATCAATGCAGGCAACCAAAGCAAAAACTTCAGCCTGGAACACAGTTGTATGTTGACCTAGGCTAAGATTTATTATAGTTACATGTTTGCCCAAATACTCCTGATCCAGTACCATGGGCAGTTTTAGATCCATCAGTGAACCATATTAAGTCCCCATTAATATTAGGGACTCTTTTTTCTCTAGATGGTATAATAATAGGGAACTTGCATAAATTTTTAAATATTAAAATAACATTAAAAAACATAAGGTAACATGATCTTAAAACGCTTGCATGCGAAAAAAACAAATATTTTTAACCCGTACGCTAATTACGGCGCTTTGAAAATGCTATAAAATTCAAATATCTTAGGAGGCTCTTGAACGTCCTTCTATTGGTCTGACGTCAGAGGCCACAGTCATCTACGTCTACGATTAGGTATTACGGGTGTATTACATTTTAATCGTATTTAAATTGATATTACCAGCTATTATTTGTATTCTTGCCTAGTTCTACAATCAGTTTATTTACTTTAAAGTCAAATTTATAAATCTTTAGAAATTACTAATGTGTTTATAACGTAAAAGTATTATTACTCACGAGGGGTTTTCAAAAGAAAGCGATTAAGTACAACAGTTCATTTTAATCGTCTTTAATTGAAAATTCCTACGTATTATTTATGTTCATCTTATATATTGTAAGTAGTTCCCCAATCAGCTTAGTTTCAAACTGAAATTGGTACCATTATATGTATTATCGTAAACGGTTTTCCCCGTGGGTTTCATCTACCTAACTCTAATCGAAGGATTTTGTATATCCTGGAAAAGATTACGGTGTAATTTGCATAATAATAAAGAAACTAAATTTTTATGAAGTTTATTATATTTGATTGTAATGTTTATTAGTACCTACTGGAGCCTTTCATTATTGTGTTCAAAGCCTTCTGAGAAAAGATGATGGTGATTAGCAGACGTACCGATAGCCAATAAAACCCTTCTTTACAAAGTTAATAATACGCATAAATAAGAAGAATCATTATTGTAATTTTGCAAGTTAATATCTTTATCATCTCAGCTTATATGGGCCATTTCACGAATATACGCCTGTTTTGGATTACTTCGACAACGAATATTTTACTGTACAACATAAGAAGTACGAAAGTAAATGGCGCTAATAATTATTCCAATAAACAACAATGTAATTTGCAATTTACTTTCGTTCTTCTTATTTTGCACAGTAAAATATTATATACTCACACAGCATCCCTCGGTAGACCGCAAGCTATAGTAGAAACATGACTGTAGACCGCATCCTATAGTAGCACCAATACTTTTTAGTTACTCTTACTTTTATTACTAAGTTTTGTTTATTTTTAAGTTACTTGTTTCTTTTTTCAACACAAGAAACGACAAAAGTAATTTCATAAAAAAGAACTTTTTGATGCATCCAGGTGCATCCAGGCACTATACAGTACTTATATTGCGCAGATTTGTTTTCCATTTTGATAAAGTATATTACACACTAAATACACTAAACTACACTAAATACAATAACATAAATACCGAGCAAACGTCACAGTTATTCGACACGCACAACTGGCAATGGCAAACTGCATTCAAAGCAAACGGGCGAAAACGATAAATGTGGTCTGTGACGTCAGACCCAAGCTCGCGCTTTTGAAGTTGTTTGAAACGGAAATTTTAGGCGCGGAACTTTGATCAGATGTTGTACGTACACTATTCATTGTTAAGACGTAATATTTTGAATATAACATTTTTAAACATAAATTAACAATTTTATGCAAAAAAATTTTTTAGTGCAAGTTCCCTATTGTGTTAATTTTCTCAGTAAAGATTAGTTCTGGTACCATTATATCTGAGTTTATCATAAAGATGGATTCGTCGAGTATAGTCCCAGTAGTATTTGTGTGGCTATTCAATACATAATTCGGCCTCCATAGTCCAGGAACCGAAGCTTTCCACCCCGCAATTTTTACAGAATGGATCGATTTGCTTGAAAATTTGAGAATAAGTAGTGGATGGTCCAAGGATCAAAATCTATATGATGCCGAAAGGCGCTTTTATTATGGGGGTGGTTGCCACCCCGTCTCGGGGGTGGAAATTTTTTATTATATTTTGACAGCAAAAATTGATAAAAACATTCATTCTAAGCAAAAAATATTGTATACATTTTTTGAAAAAACTAATAGCTTTCGATTTATTCGCTATCGAAAGTGTTAGTTTTATATGGAAAAAATCAATGTTCTTCTATAATATACTTATTTACTATTCACTCAATTTTTGTCGTAGAAAAAAATTTTTCACACCAAGTTCTTAAGAATTAACTAACCTACAATTTCATATTTAAACATTTTTTCCTATCTTTGATGCTAATCTTTCTATTCTGAAGAAAATGGCATTTTTTACAAAACTACAAAAATTCTTTATTCGCTGTTAACTTCAATTTTCTAAAAACTAATTGTTTTAAGCCAGTCAAACTTCTAGAATCTATTAATAATACACAAATAAAGAAGAATGAATAAGGCCAATGACTAAAAACACCGCTAACTTACATTATTATGCTTACAATGGGATTTCTCCTTTTTTTTTCTCAAAAAAATATATTGATTTTTAACCGTAACTTTTTTATTTTGTATCTTAGAAAGTTTGCTATAAAAGAATTTTGTAGGTTTTTACAATATCTACACGCCTATTAATATTAAATCTTATTAAAATCCTTAGTCACAAAAGGAGGTGACTTTGAAAGGGTTGGTAAAGGTGGTTTTTGCATGCTATTACAAGTTTTAATTGTCAATAGCTCACTTAATTTTTGTTACAGAAAAATTTTTTTGATACCAAATTCTTGAGAATTAAATTAGCTACAATTTAATATTTAAACATTTTTTCACATCTCTGATGCTAATCTTTCTATTCAGAAGAAAAAGCCATTTTTTCCAAACTACAAAAATTCGTTAATCGCTGTTAACTTCCCTTTTTTAAAAACGAATCATTCTAAGTCTGTCAAACTTCTCTAACCTATTAATAATTCATAAATAAATAAGACCAAATAAGGTCAATGACTAGTTTTAATTAGGGTGGTGATTACGGGGTTGCTTCCAACCACTTTTGCGCTGAAAAAAATAGGGACTGACATTCTTTTCATTATAAGTCACTTAATTTTTGAGCTAGAGACTTCTTTTTTATTTCTAGAAATAGATATTTTTAAATTCTTTAAATTAGTTCTAACAAGTTATTCTCGAAAAAAGCATATTTTTCCCGTCTTTTGACTTTGAAACTACAATATTTAGCATTTGACAAAGGAGAGCTAACATATAATAAAGTATATCTTAGTTACTGTTGGTCTTAAAGAAAATTAAAAAACACAGTTTTGTTTATTTTTTCAAATAGTACAATTTTGTTAAGTAAGGTTGTTTTGATAAAACGAAAACTTTTGGAGTTATTAGCAGAAAACTGATTAAAAACATTGATTTTTCGATATAATACTAACACTTTCGATAGCGAATAAATCGAAAACTATTAATTTTATCAAAAAAATGTATCGAACATTTTTTGCTTAGAATGAACGTTTTTACCAACTTTTGCGGTCAAAATATAATAAAAAATTTCCACCCCCATGGTAAAAGCGCCTTTCGGCATCATATAGATTTTGATCCTTGGACTATCCACTACTTATTCTGAAATTTTCAAGCAAATCGATCCATTCTGTAAAAATTGCGAGGTTTTGTCCTATTTCAAGCTTCATTACTTGGACTACCAAGTATTGTTTTATTTTGAGTCTCAGGATGGTCATAAAGGCACCGCCGGAATATATAAGAATTGGTCGTTATAAGTTAGTTATAAGCAAGTGGTCACTTATAGAGGCTTTACTGTATTCGGAAAATATTTAAAAATATCGCAAAAGTATAAATTTAGAGACAAACTGTATTTTTTATTATTGATACATTATATTGAAGTAAAGAAAAAGCTCTGAATAAAAATACGTTTTTCGCCCTATCTTTCACATCTTCCACACTCCTTTGTACATACTTCCTCGCATCACTTAGTAATCCTTATTTTTTCTATTTCACGACAATGAAATCGGAAACGTGACCCTAATAGAGCTTTTTCCTAATCAGAACCATATACGAAGCACAGGAATAGCACTGTAAATACCTATCGAGATGTGATTCACCTTGTTTGGACTTATCTTAAGAACTCGACAAACAGTTCTTAAGCTCCCACAAAGCTAATTCTCACGTTTAATAGTTTAACAAACAAATCCGGTGCGGTGCGGTGCGGTACAACAAAACCCAATAAAATTTCGGATGAAGTAAACAATCCGAAATTGGAGACGGAACTGATAAAAGAATTAAATTGGAAATGGAAGTATTTCTTACGGTGGTAGTACAAAATTTACGAATTTGGTTTTGAGAACAGAAATCAAATTAGCAAAAACCAAGAAGTTATTTAACAGCACTACCAGTTTTCTACAAGTACATATTTAATAACTTGTCTAATATACACATAATATACAGTATGGTCACACAGTAGAACCACTCCCCGAAAAATTGGAAGTAAAATCAGTAGTCGCGCATGGCGACCGCGCAATATTCCTAGTCGCTTTTGCCCCACTCTCGCATTGCTAGTCGCATAGGAACTTACGGGTAACAGGGAAAACCCGCCTCCACCACTGGTGAATTACCAATTGCGTACTGCCGGTATTACTTCTTGAGATCAAAGTGCCGACATGCAAGAGGTTTTACTGGTCCCCATTCTGAGGCTAAATTAAAATTTTTGTTCATTTTTGGAAAAGTTATTAATGAGCTTCAAAAAATCTACTTTTGTTTCTTCAATAAAATTGTCTCACTTTTCCTTACAATTTACCATTCTTCACCTTTAGTATGTAACATCGGGTAGCGACCTTATAGTATTTATAACTAAAATCACGTTTATTCTTTTGCACATTTTGTTTATTACGTATCGTTATTTATCACCAAATTTATCAAAAGAAATTGTTAAATACCAAAGAGGACCTATCTCAAAAAACGTTTTTATTTTGCTAATTTCGCTGGTCTATTTGTATACCTAACAATAATATTTATAATCTTTTATAACAAAATAGTTCAATATTCAATTTTAGTACGTTCTTTAACGGTAAAATATTGCAAAACCTCTATATTTTAAAGAACCGCTTGGATTGACATGAAATTTGGTATAACCATAGCTAATAAGTCAAAGAAAAAAGTGATATTGTGCCGATGTGTGCTTTTGCCCTAGGAGTGACTTTCACCCCCTGTTGGGGGTGAAAAAATATATGTCCAAAATAATTCCTTAAATGGATAAACTGACTAATTCTAAACAACTTTTGTTCTAGAGTTTTTTCACGAGTCAATACTTTTCGAGTTATTTGCGAGTTTGCGAACAAAATAACCACGTTTTTAGACGGGTTTTCGCAAATAACTCAAAAAGTAAGTATTTTGTCGACAAAATCATTCTTACCAAAAATATAGCCTGTAAAAAATTGAAAAAGATGGTGTATATTATATTAGGTATCTATACGTAGCAGAAGCAGAGCTATAGCTAATGAAAAATAGGTTCATATTCGAAAAATTACAAATCGAATATTTTAACGTGATATAACCAAAAAATGAAGCACTTTTTGGGGAAAACTCATTACAATTTTTTTAAAGTGTTTAAAGAAAGCTTTATTTGTGTTTTATAAAAAAAATTATAGCATCAACAGTAAACAAGTTTACGCTTAAAATAAAGGTGGTCCCTTTTCTTTGGTAAAAAAATCAGGAAAATCACCCCCTAATTAGCATCTCAAATAAACATAATCGTTACCATTTCACAAGTTTCTTTACCCGTGTATGTATTGTTTATATGATCTGTAAGTTTCATCGGTTCAAAGTCCTTATTTTTGAAAGGGCTGTAGTTAAAAGGGTTTGAACGATTCACCAATCACGAATGTATGCAAATTTAGAAACACCAAATCTTAACCAATTTTTGAAAATACAAAAAAATATAAAAGATTTAGAAAAGCTAAGCAGACTTTTTTTATTGTTTGAGATTTTTGTTATCTCCAACAATTTTTAAGTTATTTTGAAATAAAGATTTTTTTTCAAAATTAAATTTTTTAAAAAGTTTACTTTAAAACCAATTGTTTTCAAAAATAAGCACTTTGAATTAATAAAACTTACAGATCATAAATAAACAACATAAGTGAAGGAACTTGTGAAGCGGTAACGAATAATTTCATTTAAGTTGCTAATTAGGGGGTAATCTTTACGATTTTCTTTGCCAAAACAAAAGGGATCAACGTTACTTTGAGCGTAACTTGCTTAAATTTGATGCTAGAAACTTTTTTATAAGAACAGAAATAAAGCTTTTTTTAAACACTTTTAAAAAGTTGTTGTTCTGAAGCTATTTCCTTGTGGCATTTTTACGATTAACTATTTAGATGGGAAATAAGCCACAATGAAATTGAAAAAATAATTTTATTATTTTTTCAATTTAATTGTGGCTTATTTCCCATTTAAAATAATAAAATTATTTTTTCAATTTAATTGGGGCTTATTTCCCATTTAAAAAAGTTGTAATGAGTTTTCACCAAAAATTGCTTTATTTTTTGTATATTTCACGTTGAAATACTCTATTTGGAATTTGGTGAACGTGAAACTATTTTTCATTAGCTAAAACTCTGGTTCTGCTATAGGTGTAGAGACCTCATGCATACATCATTATTTTACTTTTTTACGGGCTATATTTTTACTTAGAACATTTTTTTCGATAAAATACTTACTTTTTGAATTATTTGCGAAAACCCGTCTAAAAACGTGGTTATTTTGTTGAAAAATGAACATGATCACTCGCAAATAACTCGAAAAGTATTGACTTTTTGAAAAAAGTTTATAGAACAAAAGTTCCTTAGAATTAGTCAGTTTATCCATTTCCGGACTTATTTTGGACATATATTTTTCACCCCCGAAAGGGGGTGGAACTCACCCCCAGGGCAAAAGCACACATCGGCACAATATCACTTTCTTTCTTTGACCTGTTAGCTATGCGATTGCCAAATTTCATGTCAATCCAAGCGGTTTTTTAAAATTTACAGCAAAAACCGTGAAATAATGTACTATTTAAAAGGATTAGACTGTATGTAAATTATTAAAAAAATGGCAATTCTCCATTGCCCCTCGTAGTAACTATAATTTAGGAAAATATTTAAAGTTAAAGTAATCTCGAAACCCGTCTGTAAAGTTTTATCAGTGTTAATCGGTACAAGGTGGAATTACCTAACCTGAAGAAGGAGATAAGGAAGAAACAGGGCATACCGACAAGGGATGCCATATCAGCCTAAGGCAATATGTGCTCTGAAATTTTCTGTTAAGATTTGCGATAGACGAAGGTAGCTTTGGTTGTTTTATTTTGTTTAAGTTGTAATTTATGTTTGAGTTAAAATCCAAAATCAATATTATAAAACAGAAATATCAAAAAGAGATAGAAAGAGAGTTTAAGAAATCCGGAAAATGTATTTATATTATTCAATAAATTATACGTTTTTATTATTTTTGGTAAATAATTTTATCGAGGAAGAACTAGAAGAAGCAATAAAGAAGTTCAAGAATGAAAAAACTCCTGGGTGGATTTGTAACAACAAAAATAATAAAAAACATGGGAAAAAATGGAGAACAATAATATTACCTACTAAAAATAATGAATAATATATTATGGAAAAATGAAAATATCCCGGAAGATTGGAAAGTGTCACTAATAGTACCCATTTAAATAATTACACTTTTGTAAAAAACAACTTTTTATAATACCACGTTTTTATTATATCTAGGACCCAATATAAAATTATAAACTATTTTGTTGTTTCAATTCTTATGTCATGAAAGGATTTTGTAATCGATTTTAAACTCATATAAATCAAAGAAAATGTTTAAAGTGGTAAAAAATTAATGAAACATATCATAGCTAATATTATTTATTAACCTATATTAATAAGATATGATTTTTTACTATACTAACTTAATAAAATTTAATTAAACTTGATATGCATGCACCATTCAATATCCAGTGTCTGCTGGCTACAGGCTCACAGCAAATATACAATATCATTATAAATTTCTTGTCAGATACACGCATGGTCTTATAAGATTTGTACTCGGGCTTGATATTTTTTATGATTAAGTTCAGATTTGCATCCTTTTTTACCATAAATGTTATATCACTTATCAGAGATCCATTATTGTTTTTATTGTATTATTATTGTATTGTATTATTTATTGTATCACTATATTGCTTCTGTTTAATTTTGTATTAGGGGTAGGATTGTATATTTTTTATTGCAACTGGCTGAATGACTAATGTCTATGCCATTAAATAAAAAAAACTTCATAAAATATAAAATATTAATATGCTATTTAATTAAAGTAAACTAAAAAAAATAAAAAAATATTGAGCACCAGGGACATCTCGATCTGCAGTCGTAGCGTGTACCGCTGAGCTATATCCGCTGTTGACTAAGGTACTTTACAACGGGATCTAAATGTCATTGCATTATTTGCCTTTAAAATGGCCTAAAATTAAAAATAATACTCAATGCATCCATGTAAAAGCTGTTGAATATTGCATTATCATCGAGTTCTGAACTATTCTGAAAATTTCAGACAGTTTCTAGCTAGTCGAAAAATATGTTTAAAATCGATTTCTAAATTTCCCAGACAAAGTGACAAAGAGAGAGACAAAAACAAGTGAAGTATATAAAAACGTTTATAAACAAGGAGATAGACGAGAATGTAATAACTACATAGGATTGACGTTTATATGTATATCTATATTATGAAACTCTTAGAAAAAATAATAAACAAAGGATTAAGAATAATGACGGAAAACACATTAGATGAAGTACAAAGTGAATTTATTTTAGAAGTGGCACGAGTATAAAAGGTCACATATTTACATTTACTGAATACAGATAACACAAAAAGCGATGCAAGAGAAAAAGGAAATTTTACGCAAAAGAGTAAAAAAGAAAGTATACGTAGCATTTTTTGACAAAGCCTTCGAGAAAGTACCAAGACAGAAACTATGGAAAATACTAAGAGAACAGTGACTGAACAACAAGCTACGAAGAATGATACAAAAAATATACAATGAGAACAACAATGCCGTAATTAGTAATAATTCAACATCAGATACGTTTACAATAAATGGAGGTTTAAGACAGGGAAAAGCACTTAGCCGAACACTGTTTCTAATATTAAGGAGTAAAAAACTGAATATAGGGTATAGTATAATTTTTTTTCACTTTTTATACTTGTTTAAAGAAAAAAGAACGAAAGTATGTCTTCAAAGATTTGTCATCATTTATCCCTGATATAACTTTTAGAACTTTCAAAAACCGTAAACGTAAGACTTTTAAGTATTACGTGAAATCGATGATTTTTTCACAGATATACTGAGGTACAGCTATGGCTTAACTATCTATAGATCTGATGATAGGTACACACCTTGAAACCATTTCCACTTCTATTATATCACGTTTTTTCTATGTAACTAGCTAAGGTACCTTATTTATTTATATATAATACACTAGTAACTACTATTACACTTATTCTTATACAACTTATTATCTCTTTACATAGAAAATCCCACGCGACACCTTGTAGCCTTATGGATACCGCCGTTGTTCTGATATAATCATTATAATAACAAAGATAATATCAATTAGACTGGAATCTTAATGCCATTATTTTAATCCGTATATACTTATAATTAATGTATTGATCAGTGCTGCCATATTTCCACATTCAGTAGGAGGTACTACACGACGGAAATAGCGGTACTATTAGACAAGGTCTACCTCTACAAGACATCAAAGCGAATTGGAAGTGATAAATTAAGATCTAAATACAGGTATTTTCTTAGTAAATTGAGAGGAGGGAGTTGGAAGGCATATATTATAATAATTTAGTAAAACGTTAAACTTTAGCACCTCCCATATTATAAAATTTAGCGATTAACTTCATAAAGTCTATTTCACAAATATGTGACTGTTGTGGATTATCGCTAGACACTCGACAGACAATGGTCCACTCTACTGTTGTAGAGTATAAGAAGTACTTATCTTTTTTATAATCTTTTTTTAAAATATTAATAAGCAGTACTTCTCCTTATTTTAATAGGAATATGTCCTGTTTCTTGTGTTATATTCTAATATTCTCTGCTCCGGAGCTCCAGCTCTCGTACCATCGTTCTTTGGATCTTCCTATGGGTCGCTTGGTGTTGGACTTCTGTGTCTTCGCCCATTTCGCCATACGTTCAGGGTCCATCCGATCTACATGGTTTCTCCACATGTGTCGTCGTGCTCTTGTCCAACTCACTACGTCGTGAACGCCTATCTCTCTCAATGTGTCTTCGTTTCGTATCCTTTCTCTAAATGTGATACCTCTTATGGATCCTAGGGTTTTCATCTCTGTTGTTCTCATTATTTGTTTGCTCTTTGTTGTCTCGGCCCTTGTCTCAGCTGCGTATGTCAGTACGGGTCTAACACATGTCTTATAAATGTGGACTTTGCTTTCGGTGCTCATATATTTATTCCGTCAGATTATACCCTCAGGAAACCAGATATTCTAGCTGCTTTCGTTGCCTGCTATTTTTTTTCTTGCCACAGATGCCTGTCGCTAGATATTTCCACACCCAAGTATTTAATAAATGTTAATTTAGTAAGCAGTAATTTATAAATTTAATAACTTAGTTTTGAATAATAACATGTAGTATAGCTGCCTATGAGAAAAATGAGAAGAATATAGGTACGGCCCATTAAAACAAATCAAGGAGAATATAGAAAACTGATGAACCATGAAATATAATATAACCGAAGAGGAAGATATAGTAAAATTTATTAAAAGCACAAAGATTGTGATGGTTTGGACACATACAGGGAAGAGAAGATAATTAGGAAAATATCAAGCTGCAAATTAGTAATAAATAGATCAAGAGGAAGACCAAAAATAAGATAGAAGACCGAACTACGAGGGGATATAGCAAATATGGGAATTGAAAACATTGAGAAAGGAGAGGTAAAAAAACATTATGGAAAATAATAAATACAAAATCGCCAGGAGAGGATAGAATACTGAATGGACTCCTAAAGTACGAAGAACCAGATCTGACCAAATAACTATTAAAACTAATCCAAAACTTAATACAACAAAACAGTATACAACAAGAGTGGATAGCAAACATCTTAATGATTTTCTTCAAAAAAGGAAACAAATCGAACCTGGAGAATTACAGAGGAATTAATTTATTAAATCCCAACACTAAATCTAACAACCAAAGTGATAACAAACAAACTGAATAAAATTATTTAGCAGAAGAACAACAAGGTTTTAGGTCGGGAAGATCATGCACAGACAATATTATATTTTTTAGTAAAGCAAAAACAACTTAAAATAATCTGCTATGCAAGCTACGCAATACTAATCTCTCAAAGTGAAGATGATTTACAAGAACTATACTGCACCAATTTAATATAATTGCCAGAAAATTTACATTGTTAATTTGTCAAGACAAAATGCATGGTTATAACAGAAAATCCACTAAGATGTAAATTAGAGCCGCAGGGTCAGATAATGAACCAGTGAATGAGTCTAAATATCTAGGTATCACAATATCTAGGTACCGAAAGCTCGAAACAGAAGTAGAAAATTAATTGCATAGAGCAAACAGAGCCGCAGGTTACTGAACGAAACAATATGGAGAAATAAAACTATGGGAAAGCAATGAAAGGCAGAATTTACAAAACAGTCATCAAACCAATAATGACAATATGCTGCAGAAATACCACCTGGCATAGAGAGGATAAAAATATTATATAAATAGCAGAGATGAAAACCATGAGAAAAATCGAGGATAAGGCACTGTGGATCAGATGTAGAAATCAGCTGTACGACGGAGATTCACAG
Organism: Diabrotica virgifera virgifera; assembly: GCF_917563875.1. Taxonomy (NCBI): domain Eukaryota; kingdom Metazoa; phylum Arthropoda; class Insecta; order Coleoptera; family Chrysomelidae; genus Diabrotica; species Diabrotica virgifera. The sequence continues at coordinate 932,083 of NC_065445.1, read as the reverse complement.
TAGAAAACAATAAGAACTTGGTACAAAACAGAGGAGTAGAATGGAACGAACAAATAAGCCGAATGGTAACAAAGAGAGTAGTAAAGACTGCGTGAGATGGTTCCCCAATAGGAAGACGATCAGTGGGAAGACCACGAAAACAATAGAATGGAATGACAACTTACTGGAGGCACTTTGAAAAACAGAAAGTCATGTGTATATGAACAAGAAAAAGAAGAAATATTGTTAATAAATAGAAATTATAAATCTACACTTTTGTTTAATGTATACAACAAGTACTTAACTTAAATGAAAGTATCGACCAACTCGCGATGAGAGACAACTTGGTATTTCTGTACTTATCTTGAGTTACGCTATACGCCAATTTTCCTCAGTTCTTCAACAATTTCTTGTTTAACACATCGGCATTCGCGAAAGTAATAACATGAAATAAATTCCTGAAAGACAGCCAGACTGTACGTGCGTTATCCTTTTAATTTCCCTTTGGCTGTGTACATATACAGTATACACTGAACGATCATTCTTTATTAACCTTCTGAAAGCAGTAATAGTAGTTAGTAGTAAATAATCTCATAATAGTTTCCGGTAATTTTAATTTCGAAAGGAATAACGGCCTTAGGGGTTATGCAGGTAAACATATTCTACAGAGGAGTCGGAATTACATTCTTTACAAATAAAAAATAGTCGAGCAGTTTTTAACAAATTTTATGTTATAAATAAAAAGTTTGTAACGTTATAAACGTCACATAGGTATGTTTATTCATTTATATTTAAATAATTATTTTATTATTATAATCTCTATTGAATTTATTAATTACTTAACCTTCTGTCTTGATTTTACTAATTTTTCTCTAAAAAATAGTTGGCGCTCTCTCTCTTTCTATTATGACAGCTAAGTATTCTATTCTATTTAAAAGACAGCTAACTCAATCGTAGACATATTAATTTTCTACACTTCTGTCTCACTTCATTTCAGTTCTGACAGATCCCGTGTATAGTAAGTACATAGTCCCAGAACAGAAAACTTCTCATTTGATGTTTGTCAGTCGGTTCTGGACATCCCTTAATGGAATTGATTTTCCCTTATCCACGGCCACCCCTTCTTTGCGGACTATATGACCTAAATAATTTACTTTACTTTGAAATAGCTGGCAATTCTTAGGGTTTAAGATCAATTGGGTAGCTTTAGTCGATTAAAAACATCTAAATTCTTTAGAAGGTCTTCAAAGTTTCCCCCAAAACGATTATGTCGTCTAAATACATCAGGCACGCTTTCAAAGATAACCCTGTCAACACATTTTCCATAAGCCTCTCCAATGTCGCAGCAGCATTACAAAGTTCAAACGGCATAACGTCGAATTGCCACTATCCAGATCCTTAGGTGAAGGCTGTCTTCTCCATATCCACTGGGTCCATTTCTACCTGCCAATATCAAGATTTCAAGTCAAACGTAGAAAACAATTTACTTCCAGCCATGTATCTAACGTGTTGTCGATCCGAGGCAGAGCCACTATCTTTCTTAGTAACATTGTTCAAAAAACGGTAGTCCACACAGAACCTCATAGTTCCGTCTATTTTCTTGACCAGGACCACCGAAGAGACCCATGGGCTGGTAGATGGTTTTATCACACCATCTTTCTTTATTTTCTTCAACAATCATTTCAGCTTCCTCTCTCTTCTCCTGTGGTAATCCTCGATCTGTTTGACGAATTGGCTTGGCATTTCCAGTATCTATTTTATGTTTGACAACTTAGACCAGTAAGGATCTGTTTTTAGGTGGATGTGAGAGGTGGCATTCAGATTTTTGCGGATAAAGTTAGGTGATAACTTCGTTAATAATAATTGATTTAAGCTCCTTCTCAAATATGCCCGGAACATTAATAAAAAAAATTAAATATTTAAAAATTTCAAAAAATTTCGTTTTTTTTTCTACTTTTTTTGCTTATAACTTTAAAACGATTCATTTTGGAACAAAGTCGTATAGAAGTAAAACAAAGATAATTAAATTTTCTATCAGATGCGATTGGTTAAAAATGTCTTAATTTATCACCCTTGCTTCAAAATAGCAATAAATATAAAATAAGGGAGCAAAACCTTATTCAATTCAAAACCTGTCCTTATTCAATGATTTTCCATCACTTAGGTTACACTTGGAACCTTCCTAATTCGCTTAGAAAATTTTTGTAATGTGCTAAAACCGTACACCAAATTTCATTAAAATTGACTTACTAGATTTTGAATAATAATTTTGCAATCTAAACTTTTTTTAAAAATTTAAATTTTTTAAAATCTTGCACAATAAAAACTAGAACATACAATGATTTGTCCATTTTTTTACATATAAAAAAGCACTCCACCTATCTAATGCACTTTACATAATTGAAATCGGACTGTTTAAGCAGCCTCAGCAATGTTTTAAAGTTATAAACAATTTTTGGCTTATAAACAAATTAGTCCTGTGGCCAGGAGGGAGTGCTACGGGCTCCTTTATTTAGATGGACCTACCCAAGATTTTTATGTATTTTTTGACCCGTAGAACACGATTTTTTTTGTAACAGTTGATCCGGATGTCGATAAGATTGTTATAAGCAAAGAACTTGAGGAATTACATAACATCGATTTTTCGCAAAATAAAACATTTTTTTGTATTTCTTAACTCTGCCAACCTCCTCTTCGTGGTTCCAAAGCTCCATCGTAACAGGTGCTCCTTCTTCCACTGGCAGATGTAACGGGCGCGACCAGATGTAGACGAAGCAACGAAGCATTAAACCTAGGAATTTTGTGCAGTAAGATGAATCGTCATGCAACTTTTTGCATTCGATTAGAGAGAGTGTCAGGCAACTTTGTGAACTAAACTGATCTCCGGCAAATAATGTTGTGCATGAGAAAAAGTGCATCTCGAAGAGATGCAAAATAAAAAATTTAGGAAATTTTTAACTAACTCAGGAAATTTTGAAAGAAATAAGTTCAATTTTTATACTTGGGAGTTTTGGAGGTCACTGAACACGAATTTCATGACGGCGATGGTCTCCGAGGTACCTGGTACCCAGGGTGGAACTCGTTGCCTGGGACGAGTCATTGGATCGAAAAATTGAAAAATACGTATTCAATATTTTTCAAAAATCTATCGAATGACACTAAACACGACCACCCCACTCCACTCCCTGGAAGTGGGGTGGGGGTAACTTTAAAATATTAAATAGAAACCTCAGAAATATAGCAATCCAAATATGGAATAGCAATCCAAATCTGTAATAACAAATCGGGGATTTCGCTTTAAGGTTTTAAAGTTACCCCCAACCCACTTCCAGGGGATGGAGTGGGGGTCGTCTTTAGTGTCATTCGATAGATTTTTAAAAAATATTAAACGCGTATTTTTCAGTTTTTCGATCCAATCTTCATTTCGCGAATTATTCGGTCGTCCCAGGCGACGAGTTCCACCCTGGGCACCAGGTACCTCGGAGACCATCGCCGTCATGAAACTTGTGTTCACTGACGTCCAAAACCCCCAAATATAAATATTGAACTCATTTCCGTCAATATTTCCTGAGTTCTAAATTTTTCATTTTCCATCTTTTCGAGATGCACTTTGAAAACGCATTTTTTCATGCACAAAATTTTTTGCCGGATATCAATTTAGTTCACAAAATTGTTTGATACTGTGTCGAATTGAATGCAAAAAGTTGCATGACGATTCATCTTACTGCACAAAATTCCTAGTTTTGGGCTATTTAGTGCTTCGTTGCTTCGTCTAATGTATAACGCCACTAGTATGATATACAGGGTGTTTGATAAAGAATGGCCATAGCTTACTTAACCTTAGATTCCTGAGGTTAAAATAGGTCGATTTAAGCTAACTTACCTCGGTACAAAAGTTGATAATTCTTGAGTATTCTTGAATATTTCCTAACGGGCATGGGATAATAACACGAAATTTGGTAAGCGGGGGTTTTTTGGGACGAGAAATCTAAATTTGCCACCAAAAATGATGTATTGCCCAGAGGGGGCCACATACGCCTTTCATCACTCATTAAATAAGTAGGTTCAACTTTTTTTATTACCCACCCTATATACTTTTTGAATCAAAACTTTTATTCTCTTAAGAGGATCGGTACGTATTTTTGGCTGCAATGCTATTCAAATGGGGATTCATTTTTTTAAAATCCTGACAAAACTAATAAGTATTTTTGAAAAATTTAAACGCAGAATGAAAGATTACGTTATTAGCGAGGGCCGAAAGTCCCTGAGAACTTCTATAATGTTTATTTTAATAAGTTACAGGGGTGAAAAACTAAGAGAAAATTTAGTGTAATTTTTAAAATCAAATATCTCATTCAAAATAAACTTTTTATTTATTCTAAGAGACTTTCGGCCCTCGGTAATAATTTGGTCTTTCATTCTGTGTTTAAATTTTTCAAAAATATTTATTGGTTTTTTCAGGATTCGAAAAAAATAAACATAATGCCGTGGTAATATTTTCCAAATCTATCTTTGTCTTACAACGCACTCAGCCGAATATAATATTGTCAGCATATATTGTCAGTCAGACACTGACAATCAGTGACAATTTTGAATATTTGACATTGCATCGGGAATATTTTGAGTTATTGATTAAATATTATTGATATATAGTGTATTTGATAAATAATTTATTTAAGACGTGAACTTAATAAAAAGTTATTTATTGTGTATTATTTGTGGAAGATCCAAGCAGAGAATACATCAGGATAATATATTCTGTGATCCAAGTATTTTGTTGTTAAAGATGTTCAAAATTGTAAGCGTTCCATTACAATATATTATTAAAAAATCACTTTAACACTTTTCCTCTTTTCTCGATTGAGTATTAGTTTTTGTTGTACAAATAAATTATTACAATCACTGAATACATAGTTAGTGAAAAAATTATCACATTTATTAACTGAATGAATAATTTGCAATTAGAGAAATAACAGTTATCCAAGAACATTCAAACGCCATCTCTTTAAATTAATGATGACATTTTCAAGTAGAATGACATTCTAGTAATGTTTACATATCCATACCAGTGTGAATTTTACTACACGTAATTTGCCGTGTAAAGACAGAAAAAGTAGGGATTCACGTAAAATATTTGGGAATTATGTACCCATAGCCTTAATATTTTTACTTAAAAAAGTTATACTACATTCATCTCGTTAAACTCAACCGTTTTTGAGATAATCGCATTTTAAATCTGAGAGGCAATATAATTTTTAAGAGCTCTAAAATTATTGAATTTTTCCCGAGTGACACTTTGACAGTTTTAATTTCACGACCCAAAGGGGAGTGAAATTATGTCAAAGTGTCACGAGAGCAAAAATTCGATAATAATTTTAGAGATCGAGTGCAAGTTGTTGCGATTATTTCATGAATAAAACTGTTCATAACCAAAATTTTATTGTAATTTATTTATGTAAGTACAAATTAGTACAATTAAACACACAGTTGTTATAAATATTTGACGGTTGAAAGTCATCAGTTTCATAATTTTTAAAACATTAATTGTCATTAATGTCACCGAATATATTTTTTCGTAGCAACGAAGGGCATCTGACGTAATATACTTGACGACGGGATATTATCAAAAATGATCAGTTTAATTTTTATTTCTGTAGCTTTCTATTGATCAGAACCTCCTATGAATGAAATAATCATTGTAGTTACACCCGAAAAATAACTTAAAACCATAAAAATTTACAAAAATGTATCGTAAATTTCTTAAAATGGAATTTGCGATGCAATGACATAAATATGAGAACTGGCACAATTATTTTGGTTTCAAGTTTATTTTTCGGGTCTAACTACAATGATATTATGCACAAAAATGTATCGCAGATTTAAAATGCGTTTATCTCGATAACCGTTAAGTTTAGAGAGATGAATGTAGTATACCTTTATTCAGTATAAATATTAAGAAAATAAAAATTTTGCTTCAAAAAATGTGTAGAGTGGGGGATAAAAAAAAACTGAACGTATTAAATGACCATTGAAAGACGTATGTGGCGCCCTTTGGGTAATACATCATTTTGGTGGCGAATTTAAATTTATCATTTCAAAAAACACCCGCTTATAGTCGGTTCGCTAAACTCAGACACAACTGGCTAGAGATGTTAGTCCGTAAATTTTTTGTTTTTTGCCAATTTTGCAAAAATTAGCAAAATTACTAACAATTTAGTATATTATTATTAACTATTTAGTAATTATTGTTTGCCAATTTTACTAAAATTGGCAAAATTACTTACTAAAATCACTAGCCAGTTGTGTCTGAGTGTAGCGAATGGACTATTATACCAAATTTCGTGTTCTTATCCCAAGCCTGTTAGGACATACTCAAGAATAAATAAAATAAAAGTTTAACTTTGACACCCTGTATTTCAGTTATTATCAACTTTTGTACTAAGGTAAGTTAGCTTAAATCGACCTATTTTAACCTCAGAAATCTAAGGTTAAGCTATGGCCCATTCCTTACCAAACACCCTGTATAAGCTAAACAATCATAATTTTAAAATAAAAATCGACCTCGGGATTTCTCTCCAAAATCTTCCATTCACGAAAAAATTTATTTATTCCGTAATACTGCCCCTCACTATTTTTCTTTCTTTAGGAAACTAAATCAAAGAGAACAGAAGAAATTTTGAAACTTTATGCTCCAAATCGTAAATAAACGAGCACTATTCTGCTTTAATTCGACCTGAAGCCCAAAATGGCTGACGGCAGAGGCATTTACTATAAAAAAGGTGTGCAGAAATGAGACACCATCAGCAATTCCTTGCATTTAATAAGGTGGTATAATAAATATCGTTTATAATTAGGAGCAGAACTGAACGGGGTTTTTTTTCTGTAGTTTTGCAAGGCATTTTTAATGGGCGTTGCTAACCTGTTCTGTAATTTATTGCTAGTGCTATTGGAATTAAATTATAACAAAATAATTGCTGGTGAGGCATTGCCACTGCAAGGAATGCCTTTAATGAAGACTGATTGAAATATTATTTTTTTGCTTTAAATGGTTTCTACTTTTCTGTTTTTATTGATACAGACATAACAATCTTTAAGTTACTTTGTAACTGTTTAAAACTTAGGTATTCCATTATCTTGTATATATTTTTAATTTTTATAACATGGTACACCTTCTCTATTGACTTCTCCCAGATGTTCTAGTTGAAAAATAGCCCAGAAATTTTTCGATTTCTAAGTGTTTTTTCGACTTTTCTTGTGGTTTTTCTACTTTCTTTGTGAAGACAGAAAATTCGACTCAACCACCCACATGCTTCGTGGAATAGTCATATAATGACTTAGGGTATCTATATTAATTTTATCCATCGTCAGGATTTAGTATATAACATTCCAATGTAAGGCTTTTAGTCGACATTTTAAGGGTTTTAACCCATGTATTTTTGGTGGCTTAGCATGTAGAGCTTGCAAATAACACTGATGATGCTCTCTTTACATCGAAAACGTTCTGTTTTTTAATTGTAGCCCTTCATTGCGGTTTTTAAAATAAATATACCTTTTACATAGAAGATTTCTCTTAAAATTTCTGTAATTAATAGTATACAGCCAGCTACAGCAAATTTTTCGTTATGGATTTTAAATCTCTATAAAGTCTGCCATAAAAACTGTGTCATCATGTCTTTGCGAACAGAGTATGACAAAACATTTGCTATAGACTTATACAAAAAATTTGAACAAAAAAATTTCTTATTTTTAAATTCCTTGTTTCCTGGATTAAAAAGAAATATCGATACCTATTTGTCTCAGTTTTTGTTTTTGCAATTATTTTTACTAGTTTGATGTGTTTGGTGGCTGGTTATAGAAATTATTGCACAAAATAGTAGTTACTTGTTCCTATTGCAAATGATGCTTTGTGAAAAATTGTTACACAATCAAAATACTTCTCTATTTCATCCCGTCTGGCCATAACCGAGTGTCATTTATTTATGACGTAATTATTTGATACTTTGTAACTTATATCTGTAAAGGGAATCTTAATGTGCAACCCGATATAATATCACCAATTCCAATTGTCTGTTATTAGCTGGATATCATTGGTGTTGATATTGTTTGTGGATGGGGAAATAGTGAGGCGGCTACAGCTACCCCACATAATTAGACTAACCCTGTTGATCATATCTCGCTTTGATTTATAATGCATTCTTGTGCCAAATTGGCGAATGTGTACAATATTTACATACCACAAAAAGAATACGAGCCTATCTCGGTGACCATTTATGTCACTACTGGACTGAGTGTAGTGTGATTTATTTTTTAATTTCAACATATTGCGATACAGGGTGAAACCAAAGACAAAGATTAATTTCCAAAAGAACTATTTTATTTTTGAGATTTAATTAAACAATTATTATTAAAAGATTTTGTAAATAAAAATTCAGATCATAACGATATTATTAATATATACATAAGTGAAACCTAAAGTTGTAAAGACACTATTTATTTAATAAAATTCTGGTTCAATCATGAATGTAGAGAAGAGGTAAAATTGTATCAGATTGTTTATTCTATCCTGGTATCCAATATCCTGTATCCAATATCACCCATTTTCAGAAATGTTTTATTTCGTTTTTCTTATAATTTTCTTCAATACGCTTTATTTTATCATCTATATAATAAGTATGTATTTTCTTTTCCGTATCCTTAGGATTTTTTTTTACTTTTTGAAATTGTACTTCTTTGGGTATGAGGGTGAATTTTTACATTCCCTAGCGCATGCGCACACCGACAGTATATTAGTAAATTATCGTTATATTATGACAGTATATTTAGTCGCTCAAACGTGATACGGGATCGTATTGGGTGTTAAAATCATCTGTCAATAATTGTTGGAGATTATGGATCAACAAATGTTGTCTGTATTAGTTTTTATTCTTATGATGGCAGAGAAAAAAGCAAGTTTATAATTGTAGTGAATTTTTAAATAGTTTTTAGAAGCGACAGGTACGTAATAATTGTAAATGTTTCAATATGCTAATAAAATTACATAGGTAGGTACCTACCTATTTGGAAAATTTAAAATCAACCTATCAAAATAGAATGTAATGCTTTGATTTACATAATTTGATTACCATCAAAATAGCTGTCAATATTCACCTAATATATTGTTTTCTTACTCTATGTTTTGTTGTATTTTAATATTTCAATATTCTACAAAAATTAAAATAATTTGGTTAAATTCAGAACCGTCAAAAATTTAAACCGTTTAGTTCGTCGATCTTCCCACATGATGCAGGTGTCTCCGTGGGTAGAAGTGTAAGATGAATGAATTCCAATACTAACTGCGCAAACATAAGCGGGTTCGAACCCCAATAGAAACTTTTATTTTTTTGTTTTTTTTTTATACATTTTAAGATTGTAAGTATATTTATTATATAATTTTTTCCGAAAATACGTATTTAGTTAAAAAAATTTCCGACAATTATGGTTCAGAAATAATTTGTGGCATTTTTCAATGTGTTTGTGTGTGTTTTATTCTTTTATTTTTTTAATTTTTGGTAGTTTTAATAAAAAATTTTAAAAAGTAGTAGGTATTAAAACTAGTTTAATATTTAAATAAAATATAAATAAACTGTTTAAAGTATATTCATTTCTTAATGTTGTTCTGAAGCTATTTCCTTGTGGCATTTTTATAATTACGTATTTTTTATGGGAAATAAGCCACAATTTTATTAAAAAATGAATTTATTAACGTTTCGAAGCCCAAATCGGGTTTCGTTGTCAAAATACAAAATACTATTAAAATAAAACAAACATGTTGTTGCTAAGTAAAAAAATTCTTCTAATAATTTATTTAATCTGACTCATTTATATTGGTAATTCAAATGTATATTATACATTTTAAAGTAGAAGACTTTAAAATCATATCGCCAATATTTATGAGTTGCGTTCCTGGGACGACTTTACTAAAAGATAGTTCATTCGATTACATGAAATCAATCCCAACTCAAGAATATCCGTCGCAAAAAAATCATAGCATGTGATCTGTCTTTAAAAAGACAACCAAATGCAACGATGACAGTAAAATTCTCGCGTTAGAGATTCCATAGTAAATCACGAGGGAAAACCAGGAAAAAACCTCGTGATACTATCCCGATATCGTAAGTATTTGGTCTTACATTTAATCTACCTTCAAAAAACTAATACCAAATTCTGACTTTAATATGTTTAAATTATAAATAATATTAATATTACATAGATATACAATAAGTAATACTAAAATATAAAATTTGTACTAACTCGATATGTTATTGACTTACTAATCGTGGTATTTTCTTTCTATTGACTTCCTCTTTCAGTATGGGTAACCACATCCTACTGCATTCTACCGAGGAATTTGCGACACAATTGGTTTCATTTAGCATAATTAGAGCCGCTTCTTTGATTTTTCTCTTTTTACTATCTGATTCTTTCAGGACTATACTTGAATCTCTCCACTGAACTCTATGTTCATTATCCCATGCGTGTTGACATATCTGAGATCTATCAAATTCTCTGTTTTTAATATAACAACATGTTATTACTTAGCAACAACATGTTTGTTTTATTTTAATAGTATTTTGTATTTTGACAACGAAACCCGATTTGGGCTTCGAACCGTTAATAAATTCATTTTTTAGTAAAATTGTGGCTTATTTCCCATAAAAAATACGTAATTATATTCATTTCGTTGAAATCCTATAAGAGAAGTATAACTTTTTAAGTGCGTACAAAGTATACACACATTCTTTTTATATAAGTTTGTTTCTATCTAGATTTATCTTCAGCATAGATAATGCTATAAATTACCTATTTTATATTAAAAAAAAATATCGCTGGTCCAACATAAGTTATTTTGGTGAGACTGCCACGACAAATAGACAGACAGATTACCGTTTTCCCAAAGAATGCGTGTACCAATTTGTATAAATATGCAGAAGTTATACTCCTCGTCTTCTTTTCTAATACTCGGGCGCATATTAAGTCAAGTAGCGACGAGATTGGATGCAATCAATCAAGTCGTAGTCAAAATAAAAACTTCCAAGGTTCCTATTAAACGGAACCAAAGAAAAAAAAGAAGATTAATTGGATGCCTAAATCGAATTTATATTCCGTACATGACTGAATGTTTTTCATTTTGAATTCAGTTTTGCTTTATACAAATTGGATATTTTAATTATTTTTATTAATTATTTGGAAATTTATTTACTTAAGATGTTCATATCAAATACTATGGAGATAGTCCAGGAAAATAATATTTTCCACCTACCTCTACCGAAAGTATACCTTTCCGGACCTGATTGTAGGGAGCAAAGTTGTACTTTTCCTCCCTAGGGAGGAAAAGTAAAAGTGACGTCATGGTATTTCATTCATGAAATATAACTTATTGACGCCCTGTACAATATCTATTTTCTATTACGTAAGTATCTATACATTTTAAAGTTTATTTAAAAACACTCTGTTTTTTGCAAAATGGTAAAAAACAGTAAATTGTTATTCTGATTTAACAATGTTTGCATTAATAATTTGACTTATATTTGACAGTTGACAGTTATATTGTACCTACTTGTTAGTTTTAGTTCTAATAAATTTTGTTGGTTAGTTACATAAATAAATTAAGTAAAAATGAAAAAATAACTTGTTATTTGAGGAAGGTGGAAAAACCATATGTATAACATGGGAGTAAAGTGCCTTTTCCTCCCTTGAATGATTACTGGGAGGAAAATTAGCACTCTCCTCCCTTGTTATACAAATAGCTATTTTCTCGTGACAGTGATCACTGATCAGGACAGGCAAACGACAGTTTGTACAAAGTTTGCTTATTTGTACATGTTAGTTAGTATAGTGGAACCTCGATAAGTCGGATTAATCGGGACCGACGCCGATCCGGGTTGGCGAAAATCCGGGTTAGCCAAAGCATATGGTAAAAATTAATAAAATACGCTATACTTACAGATAAACTCCGTTATACAGTGAGCACGTAAAGGTTGGAATAAATTCATTTTCTCGAGAATGGACAATTTGGAAAAAAAAATCCCGAAACAGGTCAATTTTTATTTTTAAATTGCGACTTTTTGGAGTATATATCATATTAGTAACGTCACCCATTTGAACGTGATGACGTCATCGATGATTTTTTAAATGAGAATAGTGGTCGTGTGATAGCTCATTTGAAAGGTAATTCAATTCTCTAATCAGTAGTGTAAACATTAACAGAATTATTTATACAGGGTGTCCGAAAAAAAAATTTTAATTAAATTTATTGACACAAAAAGAAGAATCTGTGTAATTTATTTAATTCAAAATACATTTTACTGCTATCAGAAAATAGGAAAAAATGTTTATTTGACAAATAAATATTGTTTTTTGCTTAAATTCAATATTAAAGCAGCTACCCATCTGCCTTTTAAAAGTTTGAACATTAATTTAAGCGAAAAACAATGATTATTTTTCAAATAAACATTTTTTTCTGATTTTTGAGAGCAGTAAAATGTATTTTGAATATAATAAATTGCACAGATTCTTCTTTTTATGGTAATAAATTTAATTCAAAAAATTTTTTTGTCGGCATCCTGTATAAATAATTATGTTAATGTTTATGTTACTGCATAGAGAATTGAATTACCTTTCAAATGAGCTATCACATGACCCCTATTCTCATTAAAAAAAATCATCGATGGCGTCATCACGCCCAAATGGGTGACGTCACTGGTATGATATAGATGCCACAAAGTCGTAATTTAAAAGTAAAAATCGGCTTGTCTCGGGATTTTTTTCCAAAATCGTTTATTCTCGAGAAAATGAATTTATTACAACCTTTACGTGCTCACTGTAGTTGCAAAAACATGAAATACTATGCACAGTACATCTAAATTACGTACAGTTGTATACAGTATTGTTAATTTCTTGGTACAAAACTCAGTTAAACTGAAAAAAATTTTGATTTTCTGATGAAAATCGGTCCGGGTTACCCGGACTTCCGGGTTATCGGAGGCCGACATATCGGGGTTCCACTATATAGTTCCATAATAGCTGATACATTCAGTTAAGTTTTTGTTGCCGATATATCGTTGTTGGGTGAAAAGACTGGTAGTGTTAAGACTGACTATTAGCAAATTTTTGCAATTACATATAATCTATTTGTTTTATAAGTTTGTAATTTTAAAAAGCGATTATTTATTTAAAAGATATAACTATTATATTATAAATAAAATCCTTATAATCTAGATACCTAACTCCTTATTTGTGATGCTAGGAGTAAAAAAAGTTACTTTTGCCATGTTGGGTTGCCCTTGACTGCTGATATGTAGTATTTTTATTGTTATACATCTCCCCATAATTTTAAAAATAATCATTTTTGGGAACTTTTCAGTTATTTCAGAAATGTAATTTTTATTACACAAATAATTGTGGCTTAATCCCATATAAACATAATATTTATAGGTACCTATTTATTAGATAATTGTTTTAAAATAATATCTAAATCAACCTATATACCTACATACTACATATTATTATGCGAACTTAAGTCAAGTCATTCTAAGCACAAGCTTGAACGATGTATATAAACTGATAGACCTGAAGCGATGGTATGGTATACTACTTGACGTGTACTCACTGACAATTTGATTTGTCTCTTCTTTCAAGTTACGATTTGTGGAGACTTTGATACTGAAGTAGAAGTAATACCGTTTAAAAATAAAAATAATTTGCTAAATAATGAGAATATTGTTTAAATTACAAAATAATATATTTTATGTAGCTGAAGTGTGAGAGTTTTATAAAAGAAGAGAAAATTTCTACTAGAAATAATAGAAGACAACAACTAATATGTCCAAAAAGAAGCTAGAAGTCTTTATCAAGGAGTAAAAAAGACACGAGTGACACAAAATAAATGCTCAATGTTTTGCAGCAATAAAAAAGCAGAAATTTAATAATTAAGCAATAAATTTAGCAGAAAAATTAAATAGATGGGCAGAGTATTTCGAAGAATTATTAAATGATAAAGACCAAACAAGAACAGAAACACAACAAACGCAAGAAACAGAACAACAACAAACACAAAAACCGACAGAAATGGAGATAATAACAGTATAATATGTACTAAGAAATTAAATCTAAGTGCCAGTATAAATATAGTGATTATAGTGATATAATCGCTATATGACAATAGATATACTTAGAGATATAATGTAGCAAAAGATAGTTGGACTTATAAAAACATAGGAAAATGACAAAATGCAAGAGCAATTTAACACAGCAATCATCTGCCCAATTCACAAGCAAGGTTATAGAACTGTCTGTGAAATTACAGAGAAACCGCAGTATTAGAAGTAGTATATGAAGTATTAGCAAAAGTTATAATAAAGGGAGTGAAAAAATAGTATATCAAAAGTTATAAGAAGTAGAATAAAACCTATGAAACAGAGATAATAGGAGAGGATCAGACTGGTTTCAGACAGGGAAGAACAACGACCGACCAAATATTTATACTCAAATGATTTCAAAACATCAGTCATAAACAAAATAACGAACGAATTTTATAAAATTGTTTGTTGAGAGATAGCAAAGCATTAGCGCACAAACAGACGAGCCACTTTGCAGCGCTACTCTGTGGATCCACAAATTGGCGATTTTGTAGCACCAACGATTTTGTAATGGACGCCACAGTGGGAAGGACCGGCGACGGTGGCCAACCACTGTCGCCGATCCTCGCTACTGTGGCGTCCATTACAAAATCATTGCGGCTATAAAAATCGCCTGTTTAAGCCACTTTGTGGATCCACAGAGTAGCACTGCAAAGTGGATCGTCGTTTTCAGTTCTTAGGATCATTAAATTCACTATTAAAGACAAAAAACGTGTCAAGAACAGCCAAGATTGGAACTTATAAAACAATAGTGAGACCAACCGTGTGGTATACAATGAATCAGAAAGATAAAAAAAGATACAGATTTGGGAGAGGAAAATCTTGAGAAAAGTTTTTGGTATAAAAGAGGCTAATAAGGAATGGCGCCAAAGAACAAACCAGGAGCTGAAGATGTATAAGAGGCCCAAAATAACAGAGAAAATCAGGGCATAGAGAGTTAGACGATTGGGACATGTTTCACGAATGCCACAAGAAAGAAACATCCTAACAGTTTTGCAAACAGGAGACGAGGGAAGAAAGAAATAGAAACAAGAGACTGTAAAGAACAAGTGAAGGACCAGAAAAAATGGAAGAATCTAGTTAAGTCGATCGAAACCAAGGGCCTCTAAGGCCTGTAATGCATATATTTACAAAATTTAATAAAATACCCTGAATACCTCGTAATACGTCAAATGATTTCACAATTGCAACGAGATCTTCGTGTACTTTGCAAAACAAAACCACAACATAGTACACGACAACACTACCAAATACACCTATTTGCTCCAACACGATTACCTACAAATTATTTGCTCTACCTTATGTTGTTTCAATACACTGTTCACAATGACTCGGCATATATCTTACATAGAGATATAAATAACAACAACCAAACACATATCTTTATTTGCTAAAGCTCCTAATTGGAAAACAAATATCGTGGAATGGAGTTGACTTTAATTTAACTGAAGACTGACCTTATAAATCGCAGAATCGGTAATGCCGAGGGATTGTTCAGACCTCACGAGTTTAATATTTTATCGAACGCTAAGTGTAATGTAGACCTGAATGCCGACTCTAATTTCACTTTTTCAGAAATACCAACTCGAACATAAACGATACAACTAACAATGGCATTAGTTAGTAAAGTAAAGGTGGGTAGTTAGGTACTCTATTCTATTCGATTGCGTCACTCACGCACGAAGAATTACTAACTTAAGTCAGTTGACCTACATTTCGGCTAATAACAATCAACAAGAAGTGTCTGCAGTGTAGAATTATGGCTGCATATTTATCTAAGGTATAATTGAGCGACATATTTTGTACTCTATAAAAGTCCAATTATTATATCATGCCAAATTTTCGTTATTTGATTCGTTATTTAAATTTTAAATCACCCCAGAGATAATTTCAATTGCAGTAAACATAACATATATCCAGGAGATCAACACCCTCTTATCTATTCTGATTTACAGTTAGTAACCTTAATACTTGTTATAATACCTACCGAAATAAAAACCTTTTTACCGATTCAATCGTGTCCAATACAAGTTAATGTAGATCCTCAAGAAACTTGATATAGACCAAACAGACAAGATGCATTGAAAACTTTGTACTGGTATCAAACGGCACAATTAAAAATAGACAATTCTATATCCAAACCCATACATATAAGCAGGGGTGTTCGACAGGGATGTGTACCTTTCCTCTTTTATTTAACATTTATTCGGAAGTCATATTTCAAGAGTCTTTGTAAGATGCAGATATGGGAATCAAAGTCAATGGAGTATTGATCAAAAACATACGATATTCTGATGATAGTGTTTTAATTTGTGACAACATAGTCGATTTTCAACAACTTGTTACTATAATCGGAGAATACAGCAAGCGAATGGGATTAGAGATTAATACCAAATTCATGATCGTTTCCAGAAATTTGGATGCAGTTGAAAACCCCACCATAACACTGAATACCAAGTCCATTGAAAGAGTGAGCAAATTGAAATACCTGGGAACGTGGCTTTTTGAAGACTGAGCATCGGACAGGGAAGTAAAATGTCGCACTGAGCAAGCTCGCCAAGCTTTCGTAAAATTCAGGAAGGTGCTGACCCAGTGGCGACGCGTGACTTTTTCTAAAGTGTTACCAAACCAGATGTAAAAAAATCTTATTTAAAAAAAATTATTTTGTACCTCCCAAATATAAGTTTTTGTTTTCAATCCTGTGGGATACAATTAAACAAATCACTATTCCCAAATTATATGTATGTAATTATCTACAGTACATCTAATTTACTTACCGTTGCACGTCATAATCTACGTTAGAGATCTAAGTTGACATTGTTGCCCAATTACAAAAAGTTCTTGAATTCATTTTAAATCAAATACATCACACAATTTTTGCGGAAGTGGATTATACAGCAAAACAAATTAATATTCAATGTAAATAAATAAAAACTTTATAAATAGAAAACAAGAATTAAGTTATAATCTTACGTTAAAGTACATAATAAAAACAGTAAATATAATAAAACAAATACTTATAGTAAAGAATATAAACAAATATGAAGTGTCATCACCGCAACTGTCAAATAAATGTTACCAATTTATGCCAAAATATCACCTGCGTTCGATTATAGTTACAGTGTATTCCGAACAAATGTGCTTCATAAAAACGCTTTATAATCCATTTATACAAATTAAATGAAACATATTATTGTGTATTTCTTTAAGTTCACATTAATAGAAATCTTTAAATATTATTTCTACGCGTATATAATAAAATATGTCTAGTGGCTGTAATGCCAGTGTACTCGGCAAAGTGATTCTAAAAAAGAACACACCCACCGCCTAAATATTTCGTGTTGGTATCATGTGACGTCACGGGCTATGACGCAGATGACGTGCAACGGTAAGTAAATTAGATGGAGTATATATGTAACAGGTATAACAATAAATATTAAACAAACTAAACATATTATTCTACCATAAAATTAACATAAAAAAATGAACAAGTAGGAAAAAGAATAGATTTTGAAAACTATTGTTTATATTTTAATTCTTCCATTTTCAATAATATCATTTTTTTTTCTTCAAAATTATATATAAAAAAATATACAAGGAGAATAACTTTTCAAGTAGTTGATCAATTACGCAATGCGTAGCAACACTCTTCCATGTTTAAATGCACGCACACTGTAATCTGTAATAGGTACTAAACTAATGTTACCAATCCTCAAAATGGTTACAATACTAATACACACAGCGTGCCCGCGCGCCGCGCCGTATCTAACAGAGCCGTCGCTCCTTCAAAATTTTCAGAAACGAGCTAGTCCCGAGCGATAGCGAGGTTTCTCCTGCGTTACCACTGCCAGTATTGGTAACAACAGCATATTATAATATCGTGCAATGGATTCACATATCTCGCCAATATTTTCGTGCGTCTAGTTTTCTATTTACTGAATTAGGTACTATTAACAAATATTCCTGTTGGTAAAAAATATAAATGGAATTATTTCATAACAGTCATAAAATATTTTGCAAGATTTTTAACTGTTACCGATGGTAACAGTGGTTACATGGACGCTTCGCCAGTATGCTGACCTGTTCAGAGTTCGATCTTCAACTGAGACTTGAGACTAAGGTTTACTAAGTGCTACGTATGTGCTATATGGCGTAGAGGGCTGGACACTCAAAACGAGGGATATAAACAGATTAGAAGCCTTCGAAATGTGGTTTTATCGACGTATCCTAAAGATACCATGGACGGCGAAAGTCACAAAGTAGATGTCCTTAAAAGAATCAACCAAGAACGCCAACTTTTAAAAGGAAAACGGCGTATCATGCGAAATGAAAAATACCAATCCCTTCAACTTATAATCAAGGTTAAAATTGAAAGCAATAGAGAAATAGGACGTAAGAAAATGTCCTGGTTCCGAAACATAAGGCAATGAACAGGGATTAACGACATACAATCTCTCATACACATTGCAAAAAGTAGAGAGTTAATGGAAAATGTGATCGCTAACACCCATTAGTGAATTTGTATCTGAAGAAGAAAAATACCACCCCAATACTTCGTGTAACGAATAGTTTCGTTTGATCTCTTATTGTTCCCTTTGCGGTTGTTTACCTAAACGCTGCCAATTCATTCCAGACATTTTATGTGTTTGGAAATATATAATCTGATTTCTCAAAAAAGCCTTAAGTGATTGTCCTGTTGGGTGAAGTCTATAATAGGCCAAGTATGGCTCTTCTACTCATATCCCGTTATAAATTGAGTTGTGAAGACGGTTTTTTGCTGAGTTTGAGGTAAATTGAATACATATCAAATCTCGTAACTTCATAGGTGGAAGAAAATGGCTTTCTGAACAAATTCAATAGTTACGAATAAATAATAAAGACAACAAGAGCAAGGACGGATTCAGAGAGGGGGCCATTGGAGCCATGTAAAAAAATTGCTAATTTTTCGTTGGTATTGACAAATAAAAATACTTTAATCGCGATAAATTTTGAATGTCTTTATGGCACTCAAAAGTGTGTAAAAATGCCTTTAAACTTAGCATTTTAACCCTAATTTTTAAAAATTTTCCTACAGGCTCCCCCCAAAAAAAAATTCATGCCCCCCCCCCCGAAAATCGGTCCTGAATCCGCCCTTGAACAAGAGACTGTTCGAATATATACAGTGAGCACGTAAAGGTTGGAATAAATTCATTTTCTCGAGAACGGACGATTTTGGAAAGGTAAATTTTTATTTTTAAATTGCGACTTTTTGGCATATGTATCATACTATTGACGTCACCCATGTGGACGTGATAACGTCATCTATAATTTTTTTAAATGAGAAAAGGGGTCGTGTGATAGCTCCTTTAAAAGGTCATTCAATTCTCTATTCAGTAATATAAACATTAATATATTTATTTATACAGGGTGTCCAAAAAAAATTTTAATTAAATTTATTGACATAAAAAGAAGAAAAAAAGAAGAATGTGTGTAATTTATTTAACTCAAAATACATTATACTGCTATCAGAAAACGGGAAATAATGTTTATTTGATAAATAAATATTGCGTTTTGCTTAAATTCAATATTAAAGCCGCCACCCACCTTCCTCTTGACAGTTTAAACATTTAATTTAAGCCAAAAGCAATGATTATTTTTCAAATAAACATTTCTTTCTGTTTTCTGAGAGCAGCATGGACTAAATAAATCACATGAATTCTTCTTTTTATGTCAATAAATTTAATTTAAAAAACATTTTTTTGGACACCCTGTATAAATAATTATGTAAATGTTTATATTACTGAATAGAGAATTAAATTACCTTTCAAATAAGTTATCACACGACCCCTATTCCAATTTAAAAAAATCATCGATGACGTCACCACGCCCAGATGGGTGACGTCACTAGTATGATATATATGCCAAAAAGTCGTAATTTAAAAATAAAAATTGACATGTTTTGGGATTTTTTTTTAAAATCGTCGATTCTCGAGAAAATGAATTTATTTCAACCTTTACGTGCTCTCTGTATAACAACAATATATTACAACAAAAAACATAAAAATAAACAAAATGTATTGGGAAAAATATTTGACGGATCTATACAAAACCATTCAACAGACAGAAATGTAGAAGATGAAAAACAATTTTCCTGTAGATGTGTTTGTACCAGGGCATAAAATGCATTCATTTTTTCGAATTCTCAAAAAACTAATAAATATTTTAAAAAAATTTAGACGCAGAATGAAAGACTACCGAGGGTCAAATGTCTCTTAGAATAAATAAAAAGTTTATTTTGAATAAGATATGTAATGTATTTAAAAATAAAACTCACACTAAATTTTCTCTTTTATTTTCACCCCTGTAACTTATTAAAATAAACATTATCGAAGTTTGAGGGGACTTTCGGCCCTCGGTAGTAATGTAATCTTTCATTCTGCGTTAAAATTTTTCAAAAATACTTATTAGTTTTCTCAGACTTCGAAAAAAAAAAACGAATGCATTTAAATAGCATTGAAGCCGAAAATTTGCACCTATCCCCTTAAACAATGTTTAATTGTTTAAATATACAGGGTGTAACAAAAATACAGGTCATAAATTAAATCACATATTCTGGGACCCAAAATAGTTCGAATGAACCTAACTTACCTTATTACAAATATGCACAGAAAAAAAGTTATAGCCCTTTGAAGTTATAAAATAAAAATCGATTTTTTCGAATATATCGAAAACTATTAGAGATTTTTTATCGAAAATAGATATGTGGCATTATTATGACAGGATCATCTTAAAGAAAATTTATAGTTCAATTTGTGCTCCCCATAAAAATTTTATGGGGGTTTTGTTCCCTTAACCCCCCCCCCCCAAACTTTTCTGTACGTTTCAATTAAATTATTATTGTGATACCATTAGTTAAATTCAATATTTTTAAAACTTTTTTGGCTCTTCGTATTTTTTCGATAAGGCAGTTTTTATCGAGTTGCAGCTTCTTTTTTAATATGTTTGCATAAAAATTTTATGGGGGTTTTGTTCCTTTAAACCCCCCAAATGTTTGTGTACGCTCCAATTAAACTATTACTGCGATACCATTAGTTAAACAAAATGTTTTTAAAACTTTTTTGCCTCTGTATTTTTTCGAGAAGGCACCTTTTAACGAGATATGGCAAATATTCAAAATATCTCGATAAAAACTGACTTTTAGAAAAAGTACTAAGAGCCAAAAAAGTTTTAGAAATATTGTGTTTAAGTAATGGTACTACAATAATAATTTAATTGGAACGTACACAAAAGTTTGGGGGGTTTAAAGGAACTAAACCCCCATAAAATTTTTATAGGGTTTCCAAATTTCCCTATAATTTTTTCTTGAGATGCTACTGTCATAAGAATGTTATATGTCCATTTTCAATAAAAAAACTTTAATAGTTTTCGATATATTGAAAAAAATCGATTTTCATTTTGTAACTTCAAAGGGTTGTAACTTTTTTTATATGCACATTTGTACTAAGGTAAGTTAGGTTCAATCAAACTATTTTTGGTCCCAGAATATGTGGTTAAATTTATGACCTGTATTTTCGTTACACCCTGTATATAAATTGTATTTATTGTCAATACAAATTTTATTTTCTTGTGCAACTACATATATATTTCTATTAAATAATTAATACATTTAAAAAAGTTATTATTATTATTAAATTATATTTAGGGGCCCGAAAATTGTGTAGTGCCTCGGGCCTGATTTGAAGTCAGATAGCCTCTGGTTTGTACCAAAAGTGCATAGAACTCACCCTAATTCGCCCTGTGCCTAGGGACTCATTCACCCCTTTCTCAAAAACGCACCCATTTAAATTGTAGCACTCCGCGGTTTTTTCAAATTTAGAGGTCCTTTAACCATATGAGATAATAAAATCCCGTTAACGTTGTACCTTGTTCATTTTAGCTCTCTTATTTTGAACATATTCCATAGCCTATAAGGCTTTATCCTCAATATTTACCCATAAAAACACAATTTTAATTTTGCAATGACTATAAGTGAAACTTCTTGAAATTTATAGAACTGAATATTTGAAATATTGTCCCCATTCTGACGAAAAGTTAAAGTTTTTTGTGCATTTTTAGAAAAGTTATGAATAATTTTAACAAAATTACTTTTGCTGCTATTTTTGAAATAACTAAGCAACAAATTAACAGAACTAATTTTACAATCTCTCATTTTAAAGGATTTTTTTATATGGTTTTTCAGGAACATTGTCTCACTTTTCCTTAGGTCTTCACTTTTAGTATTTAAAGTCAAATAGCGATCTTACATTGTTTATGAGTAAAAAATTATGTTAAACCTTTTGCATACATATTTTGTTTATTGCATATTTTTATCATCATATTTATCAAAAACTGTTGTTAGTTTCCTGTATCAAAGAGTGTCACCAAAAGACTTTTATTTTGCCAATTTCTCTGGCCTTTAAAAGCAAACGTTGATGGTATCTCTTCATTGCACACCTTTTTATAGGAAATACCTCTGCTGTCAGCCATTTTGGGATTCAGATCAAATTAATTCGAAATACTGCATTTAAAACTGACTTTGTAATAGTTTCAGAAAAATATGGTCTATTTAAAATATATATTTATTATTTTACATAACTGTCAATGTATATTAATGACGGAGAAGGTCAATGTAATTTAAACAAATTTAACATAAGTATACCTGTTACTTGAAGAAAGTCTGGATTGTGCCTTCGTTTGTAATAGAAAAATCCAAGTAATGCGATTCAGTCACCACTTTTACACTATAGTCAACTAATTTAAAACTACAAAAATAAATATTTTAACAGTTTCTGTCAAAAAACAGGATTTCGACACTACCGACTTTTGACGTATTTTTTCACTTTAATCGACGATGATTTTACGTGAAACTAATAAAATGTTATACTAGAAACATTTTTCGAACAGTTTATCGCAAAATACTCAGCAAGTTCAGTCAATATTTACTAATGAATGCGTATTTTTTATTGCTATACATAAATAGGTATAACAACACACGAACCATCACGAACTAGTTTTATACAGCATCTCGAAGACCAGTGAACTCACAATAATCTTTAGAAAGACGGTTTTACACCACACAAAGTCACCTTCAGAATGTTCCTTCCATTTAACAATTAAAAAGTTAACTAAAATCAAACCACACCTCACAAAGAAGTTCTGTATATATTTCACAATGATGTGAGCAGCAGTTTTACAAATGTTAACTGCATTATGATATCTAAACGAAAATCCCTTCATAGGGATGTTAGAAGTTAAATGGCAGTGTAAAACTGGCTAGGCGATCGACAGTTTGGCCAACCGCGACTGCGTAGAGCGACTGCCACGTTCGAAAGTCCCTAGATCCAGTAAACTTGCACTTCTTGTATGCGTTCCGGTATTTCTCCGGAGCTCTTTTAGTCCAGGGGCCGAGGCTGTTTTCGTAGCTGATCAAAGTCTACGGAGTTTCGGAGTGTGTTAGTATGTATTTTGACTCGCTCAATTCGAATTTCAAACTTGCTTTTGCGTTGGAAGTGGCGGGAATTTGTTATAATCAATTTAATTGTTTATGGCCGGTTTCACCAACGACAAATAGTAGTTTATTCTATGAATAAAGTTATTCGACCAATAAACTGACATTTCTCCATTTTACTAACGTCAAATAAGACTTACTTTAATTATTTATTAAATTAATATTGGTAAGTTAATCTCGCTGTAAATATTTATGAGAAACAAAATTCGCCAGTTCAACTTTAAATTATCAAAATTATGTTGAAACAAAATAAAAATGCAAACGTCTAATAAATTTTATTCGACGAATAATATATTCATTGATTTATTTGTTGTTGGTGAAACCGGACCTTAATGATTATAATTCATATACAGGGTGAGGCAGATAAAGGGCCTATTAGAAATATCTCGAGAACTAAATGTGAAAGAATCATGAAAATTGGAATACAGGGGTTTTGAGGTATGAACTATTTAATGAAAATATTTTGGTCTCTTTGCTACTTCCGGTTATACCGGAAGTTGATTGTAACTTCGTTTTTTTTAAATGGGACACTCTGTATATTTTTACATTTTTGGTTTCTGCTCGATGTCTCCTTTCTTACAATATGAGGTTTTGTAATATTATATAGGGTAGTTTAAAAGATATTTACGGTTTTTTATAAATTTTGTAGCAAACTTCACACCCTCTAGAATTGTACTAATTTGATATCAAAAACTCCATATATGTTTAAGTGATTTTTAATATTATTATTAAAAATTAATAATATAGCGAAATGTTTAATTTTAGTATACAGGGTTGGTCGAAACTCGGAATGAGTATTTTCTGAGTTTTCTTAAATGGTATTTTTGTATTGCAATGAAATGATATTTTATAGTACTTTTTTATTTATTAAGCATTCTCTATACCTAACTGCTTTAATTTTTAAGTTATTCGTAGTTCTTTAAGCCAAACATTAATTGCGACAAAAATTACGTGAAATTTTATTAGATTTGCCGTGAAAATATTCAATCATAAATAATTTTTCGAAAATAAACACATAAAATATTAATCTCGACTGAGCCCTTAATTTATTTATACTGGTTGATAAACCCCCTCTGTGGCTCAGTGGTAAGAGCGCCTAACCTTTGGATCGAAAGTTCCGAATGGTAGTGAGTTCGAATCCCACCAGGGTCAGGAATTTTTTCATTTATTATAAATTAATAAATGAAAATAGTTTCTGTCCTTGTGGGATCGGTACTCACCGGAGGGACCGCAGACGTTCGGATACAATTAGCGTCTCTTTGCAAAGACAATGACGTCGACTTTGCAAAGTAACAAGACACTTACTCAACACACACACTACACATTACACCTGAGTTAGTGATAAGATAGACAATTACGTGGCTAAAGGTTCTAGTTCTAAACCAAGGCCAGAATCAGAGAAAAAAAATACTGGTTGATATATCAAAATCCCTACGTTTAAAATTGTTGCCTGTTGGTGTGTTTAATGTTTAATATGAATAAAAACATACAACTTTCTATCTAGTTGGCTATGACTTTGACACTAAATATGCTTAAACGTTTGCTTTGCTTAAACATTATAATATTTTTAAAGTTCCAGTTGCTTTGCTACCATTACTAATATGAATTTTTCTAATGAAGAACACTGATTCAGATGTTTTTTTGTTCTAGGAGAGTACCTATAACAAATAAAAATGAGAAACTAGCAATAAGAATTTATTATTAGCAATTCCATGATAGATGACAACCAAAAAAAAACTTTTCAAAATTTACTAGAAAGGTTTCAACGAACTGAACATTGAGATTACGCAAAATCTGATCGAACGAAAACTATTGTAAATGATTAAAATGAATTAAATGTTATTGTCACTGAGAATTTGCATATTGGTATGAACGTTCTCGTAATCTAAGTATCTAGTACGTCGAAACTATTCAAGTAAACTTTGAAAAACTCTTCTTGGTTGTCGTCTATCAGGGAGTTGCAGATGATACATTCTTATTGCTAGTACTATATTTTTGTTATACTCTCCTAGAACAAAAACTTTACTAATCATTTCCCCATTACAAAAATTTATATTAGTAATGGTAACAAAGCAACTGGAACTATAAAAATAATATAATGTCTAATGCTTAATCAAGTTTAGTGTCAAAGCCATAGCCAACTAGGTAGAATATGGTTTGTTTTTATTAATATTTTATGCACCAACAATCTTAACAATGTAGGCATTTTGGTATCTCATCCAATATTAATAAATTAAGAATCATTCTTGATTAACAGTTATTTACTTTCAAAAAAATATTTATGATTAAATATTTTCACGGCAAACCTAATAAAATTTCACGTAATTTTTGTTGCAATTAATGTTTGGCTTAAAGAACTATGAATAACTTACAAATTAAAGCAGTCAGGTATAGCGAATGCTTAAGAAATAAAAAAGTACTATAAAATATTATTTCATTAAAATACTAAAATACAGGGTGTTACATTTAAGAAAACTCAGAAAATACTCATTCCGAGTTTCGACCAACCCTGTATACTAAAATTAAACATTTCGCTATATTAATATTTTTTTTAAATAATAGACTATATTAAAAATCACTTCAACATAACATGATATCAAATTAGTACAATTCTACAGGGGTGGGACTTCAACATAACTGGAGTTTTTGATATCAAATTAGTACAATTCTACAGGGTGTGAAGTGTGCTACAAAATTTATAAAAAACAGTAATTATCTTTTAAAATACCCTGTATAATATTACAAAACCTGATATTTTAAGAAAGGAGATATCGAGCAGAAACCAAAAATGTAAAAATATATAGGGTGTCCCATTTAAAAAAGCGAAGTTACAATCAACTATCGGTATAACCGGAAGTAGCAAAGAGACCAAAATATTTTTATTAAATAGTTCATACCTCAAAACCCCTGCATTCCAATTTTCCTGATTCTCTTATCTTTAGTTCTCGAGATATTTCTAATAGGCCCTTTATCTGCCTCACCCTATATACTTACATCATTTTTACAAAGTGTAATTTGTTCCTTTAAAGAAACACTACAAAATACGGCATATAGGCGATTTTTCACTTGTTGCTCGGTTGTATTTTGAGTAAAATAACTTTATAATAGCCCCATTTAAAGAAAAAACTACCAGCTTTAAAAGTAAACTTTAAGACGTAACATCAGCGAGCGGAAAACGCGTTCCACGATTGCAACTTTCATTTTGAATATTTTGTTAAGTTGTTTGGCACACATTTTCGATTTTCGTAATATGTATAGAATAGTCGAGAATGGCGGTACAGAGCCCCATTTGAGAAATATGTTAGTATGTATTTATGTGGAGATTACTCTATAATTAAATTAAATATTACAAAAACAAGCCTGTACCGCCATTAAGAAGAACAAAAAAGTACATTATCTTTAAATAAACTATTTTATCCCATGCCTAGATTTTGTCTCACATTGGAATAATTACTAAAAATCGGTTATCTATAACTAGAAATCGAACTTGCTGACTTGGCAACATTTAGCGCGCTTATGAGTATAATATAGTAAATTATCCAACGAGAATTTAATGATGGTCATTATGAAGTGAATATGACGGATACGAAACGAGCCGCATAGCGGCGAGTTGAATTTATTCCAAGAGTAAGTATTTATTTGATAAATAAATAAAATAAGTCTTATTTGACGTTAGTAAAATGGTGAAATGCCAGTTTATTGGTCGAATAATTTTATTCATAGAATAAACTACTATTTGTCGTTGGTGAAACCGGCCATAAGATTTTCAAATATTTGAATAAAACTTTTTAAACATTTGTTAGTAATATTTTAAACATATTTTATTTATTTGACGACAAAGTATGTACTTCTGTCAGGTTAAATCAATAATTAAAATTGTTGATGTTGCTGTGGTAATTTTAAAATACGCGCGTTATTGTAAGTTCAATTTTAACACGCCGAGGCGTACTTTAAATGAGCAAAATGAGGTACCAATCCAAAAATAATTTATATTTGTTAGTTTACGAATTATAGTCATTTAAACAATAATTAAATTGTTTATAATAAATTACCGTCACTTACGACTCAAAGACAAGTTTGAAATTCAAATTCAGTGGGTAAAAATACATGACCTTTATACACCTGAAGTTCCACGGACTTTGATCGGCCACCAAACAGCACTGGCCCCTGACTATTTGATTCATAATTATTTCGAAGGTGCGGGCTCTGTTTGACGTTTTAGTTTTATTCTTGGGTTGTTGAGATTAAAGATAATATACGTTTTAATTAATTAAGGAATTGAGAATAGAGACATTTGGAAACAAGGGCTTTGATTTATGTTGCGAGGTTAGAAAAAAATAGAATTATGATTTCCATGGTTTATATGTATTTTTTAAATTAGGTCGGGTTTTTCAATTATGCCATTTAATATTACAATTGGAAGAAGCTCTTCCATCAAAATCGTATCAATTTCCATATTCTGTACACACAAAGAATAAAAAAGAAAAAAAGCGTTACTTGGATCACCAGCATTTAGAACAAAAATGAGTTGGTGGGTACTTTCGCACAGTCAAAATGGATTGTTTTACAAGTATTGCGTTTTATTTTTCTAATGAAAAATATGGTCACAATAAAGGGATGACAGCCCAAAGCCTTGTCCCGAAACCTTTAACATCTTTCGCCAAACTGATGGGCAAAGACGGAGCCATACAAACCCATGAAAAAACATCATACCACAACGAGTACGTTCAACTTGGGCTGAATTTTCTACAAAGTTATCGCAACCCGCAAAAGTCAGTTATTAACCAGATAGACTCTCAAAGGTCTAAACAGATACAAGAAAAAGAGAAAGACTACGACACTAGTAGAGTCCAGTGTTCTTAGATCGACAAAATATTCCCGAGAGGCCACCGTGATGATCCTTCTGCTTCTGGACGAAGATGCTGGACCTAGCAATGAGGGAAAGTGTTAAGCTTTAAAATCGCATTAGGAGATAAGACTCTTAAACAACACCTATCCACAGCATCATCCTGAGCAATATAGGTGTACATTAGTAGCACCAGTAAAATCAACTGACAACATGTTGTGGTGAAGAGATAATTGACCATATAATAAATCAGGTTCAAAGTGTAAATTATTACTCTGTCAAATTTGACGAAAAGACCGACCTACCTCAGGTGGAACAGCTTTCTCTCTAGTCATAATAATGACAAATTTGGTACCCAACCAGAACATTAGTTAGTATTGGTGGGAAAGAAATAGAACTCGTAGATAAATATAAATACCTAGGACATGAAATAAATCGAAGAAGCTTATGTGTTTAGATGTTCTTCATTTATTTTAATTCCCTTCACACGCTAAATTCAGCACGCACTGAAGAAAATATAGCGGCGTTAGCAGATGGTATACGCAAAAATAAAGAAAAATCGATTCATCGCAGTTCTCAAGAGCTTTGCTTGTCGTGTGACAGAACTTGGCATATTTTACGAAATGATCTTGGTTTAAAAGCATACAAAATTTAATCAGTGCAAGATCTGAAGCCAATCGACCTTCCAAGTCGTCATTGTTTCAATCGATGTGCTCCTGATAAGCTTGCAAAAGATCCAGTTTTCGAAAAAAAATTGTTTTCTGATGAGGTCCACTTTTGACTTAATGGGGACGTGAATAAACAAAATGCCCGTATTGGGGGTGATAAGCAACCCAAAAAGGTTCAAGAGTTGTCATTATATCCAGAAAAAACAATTGTTTGGTGTGGTTTATGGGCCGATGGAATTGTCAGTCCATATTTCTTTAAAATAGATGCAGGTCAGAATGTTACTGTGAATGGAGACCGTTATCCCGCCATGATAACGGACTATTTGTTTCCTACCAAATTCATTTATTTCATTGTTTTTTATAAAAAATCCACAAGGAAAAAGTTTTGCTGTAGTTGGCTGTATACCATGTAATACAAAAAACAGTAAAATCCTTTATAAAAGGTATATTTAAAATCCATAAAAAGGGATACATCACAATCACATAACTAGTTTTCGACTGGTTTACCAGTCATCATCAGTGCTTACGTGACATGTATACGCTAAACACCAAGTTAAATTATATCTTGGTGGTTAGCATGTACATGTCAAGTAAGTACTAATGATGACTGGTAAACCAGTCGAAAACTAGTTATGTGATTGTGATGTAGCCCTTTTTAGGGATTTTAAATATACTTTTTATAAGAATTTTACTGTTTTTTCATTGTTTTTACTTTTTAAAAAAAGTACCTCTAAACGAATCACCCTTTACTCCAGCCCTATTATATTTCTTTAAAAAATTAAAAGGCTTTAAAAGATTTCAAAGGTCGAAAAGCCAGTCCTGCCCAAAGTCCATGGCATATTGAGGTAGACAATGAAGAACATCGTCCTGTCTCTTTCTCGCCGGCCTATGTGCTTATCAGATGAATCATTGACTATATATCGTGATAAGCCACCCCATGCGTTTGTATATAAGAAATGGGGACAAAAGTGGGAAATCGCTTGACGACATATTGCCAATTGAATTTTTTTGTTAAAGGGGGAGACGTATGTGTATTCATAGACAACGTTAATACAATTTGGTAGATCAAGAGCGTATTATCTACTAAGTGCATGAACCTATTTATTCATATGAATGAAAGTATTAGCATATTTATCTACAGCTTGAAATGACACATTATGATCTAAGAGCTAGCAACGTTTTCGAGAAAGTATTTTAAGACAGCTGATTCTTTAATAATATTGTTCCCTATGCTTCCTCGAACACCGTACCGGACATCTGGCTGCTAATGTCCGCAGTAATATACGCAACCTGCTGATACAGGTTGCGTTTATTACTGCACAGCAAAATCAGGGTGATTGATTAGTGTCATCAAGCTTAGTAGATCCGCTATAGTAATAGATAGTAATAAAAGTTAATAACAAAAATTGTAGCCAACTTTGAGCTACAAAAATTACAAATTGAGCTACATTACAAAATTAGTTAAAATATTACAGGGTGTTCGATAACATAGTGGCAGACCAAACTTTTGTTTTTTTAAAATGGAACACTCTATATTTTATTTTATATTCAAAATCTTCTTAACTTCCCCATCACAAAAATATAAAGGTTTGTTATGTTATACAGGGTATTTACAAAGTTATAACCAATTTTGTATGAAAATCGTAATAAGTCCCTGTATAAATAAAAATAAAAACAACGGCAATGGTTTATCGGTGCCATATTTTTTTGTTGATTGTCAAAATTTATAAAAATGGTTGATATTTGAAATAATTTTCTTTATATCGAATACAGGGTGAGTCAAAATGTAAGTACATTATTTTCTCGGTACTTTTCAATATAACACCCTAATTAATAACTTGCTTTGAAAAATGAAAATATCTCGAAAACTAACAAATTTAGACATAGGGAATATTATAGAAAAATTTAAGTACCGCAATGGTACTTTTCGAGAATGATATAAAATACAGCGTGTTCCATTTAAAATTTTTGAGAAAAGAATATACTTGCGTTTTGACTCACCCTGTATTCGATATAAAGGAAATTAGCAATATCAACAAGTCTTCAAAATTTTCACAATCAACAAAAATATATGGCACCAATAAACCATTGCTGTTTTGATTATTTTTATTTATACAGGGAGCAGAACTTGTTAAGATTTTCATAGAAAATTTATATTTTTGTGATGTGGATTTTGAATATAAAATAAAATATAGGGTGTTCCATTTAAAAAAACATAAGTTTGGTCTGCCACTATGTTATCGAACACCCTGTAACATTCTAACTAATTTTGCAATGTGAAGCTCAAAGTTGGCTACAATTTTTGTTATTAACTTTTATTGCTATCTATTACTATAGCGGATTTACTGAGGTTTATCACACTAATAAATCACCCTGTATATTGAATTTAAAATTATTTTAAGACGAAACATTTTTTGTCATTACTTTTTAAACCACAGAAATGTCTGGGAATTATAATTCATATTTCTAATAATGTTTAAAAAGTAATGACAAAAAACTTTTTGTCTTAAAATAATTTTTTCTACAACCGTGTTCAAAATGCAATTTTTAGCAATCCATACGAGCGTTAAAAATGCTACTTTAAGGCACTAGTGCTTTAATAGTATATTGTGCAACAAGTGCAGAAAGGTACTAATTTCTCACGAGTTTGGAGTGCCGCAATTCAAACGAGTGAGAAATTACCTTTCTGCACGTGTTTCACACTATACTTTTTCTACAAGCACAGTTTTTCCTAAAAATAAAAATCACAATTTCCAAACGACGATTAATTATAATAGGTACCTATGTGATAAATTTTAAACTGTATTTAATTAATACCTACTAATCAATTTAAATTTCTTATACCTAAATAAATTGCACAGAAATCAGTTAAAAAATTAATGCACTTCCTTAATTTGTTTAAATTTAAACAATTATTACACATTATTGACATTATATATATGCAGTCACGGATTTGCACAAAACCTACTTCATTCGACGTCTCTTGCACAGGTTGCTAAATCCTTATTGGTTATTTGATAATTATAAAATGTTTAATAAGAATAAAATTGTAAAATAAAACAGTTGTAACATCCATAATTTAGTTTCTATGCTATAGTTAAATATAATAATTGTCTTATAGGTTATATATTTGTCTAAAGTTTAACCACGGATGTAAACAGAATATAACGTTACTCAGAATGCGGTATTCCACGGATGTAAACAGAATATAACGTTACTCAGAATGAGGTAGTCAACTGTGCAGAAAAGAACTTTGCGGCACAGAAACGTCACTTTGCGGCACAGAAACGTCACTTTTCTGCACACTAATGTCAAATATCTTATACTGTGAGAAAATATCAAGTTTGCTAACATAAAACCGTGCAGAAAAGTGCACTTTGAATAGTGGTTGTAGAAAATAGTATATTGTGCAACAAGT
Source organism: Diabrotica virgifera virgifera (assembly GCF_917563875.1). Taxonomy (NCBI): domain Eukaryota; kingdom Metazoa; phylum Arthropoda; class Insecta; order Coleoptera; family Chrysomelidae; genus Diabrotica; species Diabrotica virgifera. The sequence goes on along the minus strand of NC_065445.1, from coordinate 899,469 downwards.
GCAGAAAGGTACTAATTTCTCACGAGTTTGAAAAGTTGCGGTACGAGCGCAAGCGAGTGCCGCAATTCAAACGAGTGAGAAATTACCTTTCTGCACGTGTTTCACACTATACTTTTTCTACAAGCACAGTTTTTCCTAAAAATAAAAATCACAATTTCCAAACGACGATTAATTATAATAGGTACATATGTGATAAATTTTAAACTGTATTTAATTAATACCTACTAATCAATTTAAATTCCTTATACCTAAATAAATTACACAGAAATCAGTTAAAAAATTCTTGCACTGCCTTAATTTGTTTAAATTTAAACAATTATTACACATTATTGACATTATATTTATGCAGTCACGGATTTACATAAAACCTACTTCATTCGACGTCTCTTGCACAGGTTGCTAAATCCTTATTGGTTATTTGATAATTATAAAATGTTTAATAAGAATAAAATTGTAAAACAAAACAGTTGTAACATCCATAATTTAGTTTCTATGCTATAGTTAAATATAATAATTGTCTTATAGGTTATATATTTGTCTAAAGTTTAACCACGGATGTAAACAGAATATAACGTTACTCAGAATGCGGTAGTCCACGGATGTAAACAGAATATAACGTTACTCAGAATGAGGTAGTCAACTGTGCAGAAAAGAACTTTGCGGCACAGAAACGTCACTTTGCGGCACAGAAACGTCACTTTTCTGCACACTAATGTCAAATATCTTATACTGTGAGAAAATATCAAGTTTGCTAACATAAAACCGTGCAGAAAAGTGCACTTTGAATAGTGGTTGTAGAAAAAATATTTTTAAGGCACTGCAGTTAGTATTGACCGTATAGACAATTTTGATGTAATGTCAAAAAAATATAAAAATGGAGTGTCAGTCAAGTTCAAGTAAAAGTTTTTGTAGATATTCTCCTGTAATTACGTTTGTAGAAAAAATATTGTATGATATGCGTGTTAAAAAGTACATTTTTAAGGCACTCATGTGAATTGCAGAACTCGCTATCGCTCATTCTCAAACTTTCACATGCGTGCCTTAAACGTGTACTTTTAACACTTATATCATAAATAATATAACTCTTAAATCCGATATATTATTTACCTGTACAAATGTGCTGCGCAGTAATAAACGCAACCTGTATCAGCAGGCAGATGGCCGGTACGGTGTTCGGGGAAGCATAGGGAATAATAAAGAACCAGTTATCTTAAAATATTTGTTTTTCCGACGTTCTAGCTCTTGGACCATTTTATTAGAGTATTTTGTGGGAATATTTATAGAGCACGATGCGAGGCACGAGGGGAGTACTGCAAATCAAGTGAGGAAGAAATATGTCATTTTCTCATGTGTTGTACACTGTACTTTTTCTATGGATGCGGTTTTGTCGAGAGTTCAAACTTCGAAAATAAATAATTTAGGCACTTTTAGGTATATTGTATGTATAAATTTAGGTAGGTATTTAATATTCTTACAATTTATATACCTTATTTTTTAAATTCTAATTAGCAGTTATTTTAGTACAGTTTTGAAAGATAATTCCTGGTAAGTTTTGCTTTACACATTTATTTGACAACATTAATTGTGTTTGTATTGTACATGTTACCATGGAAACGGCGATCATATATGGAAAACCGTAGGAGAACCCGTGAGAAAAATATTTCTCACTGCAATGGCCGACTTTTCTCACTACATAAGAAATTGTTCGTTTTGAACGTATGTAAGTAGTGAGAGAAGTTGCACATTGTATACCATCCATAGAAAAATACATTTATTTTCTTAGCTAAGCGCTTTCGACAAAATTGTCATCATCGGAGCTAATGGTCGATGGTAAAAGTACCCCTATTTGAGATTATATGCTTCTTCTTCTTCTCCTATCGGAGGTTAACTATCATCACAGCTATCCGTACTTTATTGGCAGTTGCTCTGAAAAGATCTACCGAGCTGCGACTATACCACTCTCTTAGGTATCTTAGCCAGGAAATTCTTCTTTTAGGTATGGATCGTTTACCCTTAACATTATGAGCCTTAACATCTCATATTTCGCACCTCTGGTAATGTGGCCTAAATATTCCAGCTTTCTTGTTTTGATATTCTTTGTCTCCTCGCAATTCTTTTGTAGCTTTCTTAACACTTCTGCATTTGTTAGGTTATTTGCATGAGCATCTTAATAGTATCTAGTAGTTGTATTACCATTTTTTACTTAATCATGTCAATAAAACTGACCAGTCAGCTGTTTTTCCTCGACCAAGGAATATAACCATAATGCATACATGATTAAATAAAAATTTGTAATACAACCAGATACTATTAAGATGCTCATGCATATAACCTCAAGTACCCTTCCATTGCCATTAGCTCCCATGATGACAATTTTACCGAAAGCGTTTAGCTAAGGAATTAAATACATTTTACACACTGACTACCTACATACAGTCGGAAAAATGAAAGAATACCCATAACATTCTTCTTCTTCTTATAATAAGCCTATTGACCTGTTCCTTACCGATTTTGAGCTTGTATTCGTAGCTGTGATGTTGACTGCCAGCTATCTCGCCACTTTTTTAAAGGGCCTTCCTATTGGTCTCTTGCCTGTTGGCTTCGAATCCCTGGCCATACGGGCTATTCTCTCGCTGTTCATTCTCGTTACATGCTGATTCCACTCTCGTCGTCTCTGTCTTCCCCACCGTACTATATCTTGTATGTTACAGATATCTCTTATTCTGTCGTTCGGTATTCTGTCTCTCAGTGTTTTCCCAGTTATTAACCTCAACGTTCTCATTTCTGATGTTCTCAGTATCCTCTTGGTTTCTGCTGTGTCACATCTTGTTTCTATTGCGTACGTCATGATCGGTCTTACATATGATTTGTATATGCGTACTTCCCTTCCAGCCTCATATCTTTGTTTCTCCAGATGACATCCCTCAGACATCCTGACACGTAATTGGCTTTATTTGCTTGCTTTCGGACGCTTTCTTTAATATCTCCATAACTACATATTTCGATTCCCAGATCGCATACCCATAACCGATCGCATCAATCATTTATTTTGTATTTGCTATCTTTTTCTATAAATATCAAACGTTTGTTATTTATAGAAAAGACAGCAAATACAAAATAAGTGATTTATGTGATCGTTCATGGGTATTCTTTCATTTTTCCGATTGTACCTACTATATTTTTTCACTTTCTTGATTCATTCAAGTACAATGTACAAAATTAAAATTGTATATGTTTAAAGTGTATTTTTCTAAGTTAATTTTTTTTTTAAACTGAATCTGATATAACGTTCATGTGGCATAGGCCCAAAGCGTTTTCTGACCATTACACTTGTCTAGAATATATTCTGCTCTCGTATCCCGGTTTCTACAATGGCCGCCATGGCCATGATGACGCGCTTCGTGCCCCAGGGTTGATTGAGATAATTCCTTTGAGAAATAATTGTATTGAGTTGATGGTATATACGGGATATACGGGGCAATGAGATTCGTTATTATAAATCCTGTAAAGGATGAATGATGGTTTGGTTTTGATGATTGTAGAGCTGAACTAACAATTTCTATATCTACGGGGCACATCTTTTAACTGTGTTTATTTTATAACAAATATACTTACAATGTTTGATAGTGTCTGAGATTTAACTTAAATAAAGCAATTATAAAGCTATGGAATATACACTCAGGTGCAAAAAAAATCGATCCACTGAAAATTTGGTCAATTTTGATGTCTCGAATTTATTAAACCTGTTGTCCGATTTAAGTGATTTTTTTACCATGTTAGCCTTATTCATTAGCAATATCGCTGTAATAATATTCTTGCTAGACAGGTAAACTGTCATTGTATACCGGGTATACGAATTAAACGGTGTTTTTTCTTAAAGTTCGCATCACCCTGTGGACTATTCTAGCATTTATAAAATACTGAAATTAAAACCCATTATAGCCTCAGATTTTCTTAACATTATGTTTTTAGATCCATTCGTTTATGTTGGATAATAAAAAATTTTGGTACTTTAACAACTGGCCATGTTCGTCATTAGTACAGGGTGTGAAACACATACTAAATGGCCATTTTGTTTAAAACAATGCATCTACGTACCGCTTGCATAATGAAATCTATAAAAATGATCTAGTTATCTATCGTCTTTAAGCCTTTTGACGCTGCCGAAATGCACCCGACCTGACAGCGAACATTACCGAAAACAGTTTTCGCACAAAAAACAGGTTCTGCTACTTGTTACTTGAAAACATACCAACATTTGTACCTTTCAGTTAAAAATTGATTTTAAATTTTAACAAAAAATATTTATAGAGGTAATACAGGGTAGAGCGTAATAATTTATAGAATAGAATAGAAATAAATATGCTTTATTGTCGTTGAAAATTGTACGATTTTATAGACAAAGCTTACAAACAGTCAGTTTTGTAGAAACAAAACAATAACAAAATACAATTTAACTAAAAATTACATAAATTTCAATATAAATAAAAAAGTAATGAAGCAAAACAAAAACAATCTATTGCAAAATTTAAATAAATTGCAAATAATCAACCTTAGGAACTAATAAATTTAATATGTTAATGCTACATTATGATACCGAAATTTAGATAAAAATACTAAGTACTTGTACTCAAGGATTACTGTAATTTTTTAGTTAGTTATTAATATTCAATCAATAAAATACAAGTTATTAAAGTAGAGCAAAAACAAAAACAATATGTTGCAAAATTTATATAAATTGCAAATTGAACATAAAACAAAATAAAATACAAACATCTATCTATTTATCTATTGCCCTTCATTTGTCCAAAGTTGAACGTAGGCCTCCCCCTTATTTTTCCACTCTTCTTGGTTCAGTGCTAATCCTGTTCATCTGGTCCCTGCGCATCTTTTTAGGTCATCCGATCCGACCATCTCATCTGTTGTCTACCCTTTCCTCTTTATGGTCCCAAGGTCTCCAGTGGGTTATCGCTGCATTCCATCTTCCGTCCCTTTGTCTGCTGTTGTGTCCTGAAAATTTTGTTTTCACCCAATTTTGAAAAAATTTGAAAACTTAAAATTATCCACGTCTGTCTGTCCGTCTGTCTGTCTGTAAACACAACTCCTCCGTCATTATACCACGTAGAATGACAAATGAGGCGTCAGATGAAAGCTTATAATCCAAGGATGGTACTAAAAGTGATAAATTTGACCTAGGCTGTCTGTCCGTCCGACCACGAATATAGCTCCTCTGTCATTATACCAGGTAGAAAGACGAATGAAAGCTTATAATCCAAGAATGGTACTTAAGGTAAGTAATTTGACCTAGGACTTCTGGTTTTAGAAAAGCAACCAGAAGTACTGTTTTAAAGTCACCCGAATAGTATAAGCGATATATAATTCGACGTACTTTAGCAAGATGAGAAAAAATGTAAAATTTTGGTTTTAATATCATTGCCGGTTAAAAAGTTCTAACCAGAAGTTCCATTATAGTCAAAATAGTGCAAGTAACACATCAATCAAAGCGTATTGAAAAGTTAAGTTTGAGTCTTTAGTTCTGGTTTTGAAATCATTTCTAAACAATGATGACCCAAAGTTTAGTAAAAATGACTCAAAATTAGTAAAATCGTTTATCAATCGGCGCAAAGTTACACGAAGCGTTTAAATATCGACTTCCAGTTCTACTTTCGATTACCTACTTTGGGTGAAAACCTAGGATTTACGAAGTCCAATTACTTGTCCATTTAAGAGTAGCTGCATGTTTGTTTACGTCTTTCACTTTGGTTTTATTTACTTGCTTGTTATATATTTACTTCTCCTATTTATATGTTTATCTTTTCTTCTTCTTCATTTTCTCCCATTACCATAACTGTTTTATTTTTATAAATTGTCATTCCATATTTTTTAATATATCATTCCATATTTCTATATTTATTTGTTTCTCATTTTCGGCTAATATGACAAGGTCATCGACGAATGCTCCTTGTGAAATGTCTACTCTTCTTAATTTTCTATAAACCACATGCATTTGTTTCACGTTTACGTTACATTCTTTAATTATCTCATCCATGTAAATTATAAATAGTGTTGGGCTTAATCCTCCTCCTTGAATAGGTGTCATTTCACGAATTTCATTGGGGTGGCAAAAGCTACCGGGGGGTTTGGGGGGCCCAAATTTTGCACCAAAATTTTGTAAATTTTGATGCAAAATAGAAGAGTTTAACGAAATTTATACACTTTGTTTATAACTATACACACTGGCAGTCAGTGGCGGCTCGTATAACTTTAGGAAGGTAGTGCCAGAATCCGGGCAGCTGCCTAAATTTTTTGTGGCGGTTTTACGATATGGTCAAAAAGGATATAAAATATAAATAGAGTATCACGATAAGCTGAATTTAATTGGGTTTTTATATTTAACTTACCAAGCATTGAAAAGCTAAAAACGTTATTCATGTGCACTTTAGATTTTTCATGGGATTTCAATTTCTCCCATATATGTACAAGATCATCGGTGCCTTTGTTTGACCAAGTCTCGTCACCTCCAAACAAAACGCATACAAAACAGAAGAGTTTATTAGTTTGTTCGCAACCACACAACCAGCTATTTTTATCATAAATAATTTTATTAAACTTACGACAGCAAAGTTTTTGTCCATTTCCACTTTGTTTTTCAATTTTTAAATCGGGTAAAGGCCGACCGAGTTCTTTAATTTGTAGTTTTTTTTTTCTAACGAAAAACCACCAAAAGAGTTTTTTAATATACTAATTTGATTCATTGTCAATAAATAAATTAAACGTAGAAAATAATCAAAATATTATTTTTATACCTACGACACCCACGATCACAACGCACTAACTAATAATTACAAATTAAAAAATATAGTAGAGTATAAACACAAATATACAATACAGTAGTAGACAATAAACACAATAGCGTCAAGCGAACGCGTAAAGAAACTAGAAATATGTAGATCTAAAACATTGTATCTTAAGATCCACTAACTTCCTTTTCGAGATTTCGAGCCTGGCACGGAGACTCCAATTTAAACGTATGTTAAAAGTGCAATACCGCTCTCTCTCTGTCACTTACACAGGATGCTCATACAATCTTTCTCTTTTCTCACGAGCCACTATGCCGTTCGGCACTGGGATTTTTATGATTTTCATCCTTTATCCGGTCAGCTGTGGGTGGCCACAGTCGGTAGATTTGCATTGCGCTACACAGTTGCCAGATTTGATATAATTTATAAAAATAAAGAGAAATATTCACAAAAAAAATAAACAGGCATTAAAATGTTTTTAAGATAAAAAATATGTTTCTGCATAGTTAGCAAGGTAGTGCCATGGCTCTATGGCACTACCTCACGGGCCGCCACTGCTGGCAGTACACATCCTTGTGTTGCCACTGTTTCGGTACAATCGGGTATATATCACGTCAATATTGTCTAATGTTGATTCTTTTAAAAACACATTTTTTACGTTAATTTTTTGAATAGGTGGCTCCTTGTCTCAGGCCCTCGTTTGTAGTAAAGGGTTATGATGTTCTGTTTTTACTCATGACATAATTCACATTGTTGTAAATGTTCTTAATTACCCTTATCATTTTGTTACTAATACTTCTCTTCCCTAATATTTCCCATAATGTTTGCCTATGTACCAAAAGCTTTTTCAAGGCATATGTACGCCATATAGGTACATCTGTTTTTCTCATAATATGATTATTGTACAATCAGCTTAAAATATTTTAGTACATACATAATGTATAACTCAATAGATTCAAATTATTATGTAAGATACGTATTTGATAAATGAAATAACAGTACCTACTCATATAAAAGTTTTATATACGTGATATTTACTTAAGCACTCCGAAAGGCCGAAAAATAAAGACGTTTTTATTGCGTCTGGTAGTCCAGGCTGTATGCCCATTAGGTAAATCATTCCAATTCGATTTTTTTGTACAAACTTACTCAAAAATAGGTCCTTATAACAGGCGGTACCGTGGTCGATAAATCATTTAAACAATTTCTTTTAAACAAATTCAAAAAATCAATTTTTTCATTTCAAACAATTTTTTAGAATCCTTGGGCCATTCTGAGCAAAAATAGGTAAATATCTTGTCATTTTTCTCTAAAATTGACTGTGTTGTCTAGTTTTATGGGATTTAAAATTTGAAAAACGCGAAAATAGTAATTTTCAAGACTTAATAACTCGGTTCAAAATTATTATTATGAAACTCATAAAGTCACCAAATCAAAATTTAAAGCCCTCCTCCCCCTACAAGATTCCGAAGAAATTTTCATCATTATTTGATTACGAAGCTGTTATCTTTAATAATAATTATTAACAATGAGCGGTAAGCGCGTATTGAGGCGGCCGTCAGTGAGAGAGATACACCATACGCGCTTAGCGCTTATTGTTAATAATTTAATAACAGCTTTATAATAAAATATTGACAAAAGTTTCTTTAGTATCTTGTAGGTGGGGCTTTAAACTTTGATTTGGTCATTTTCTGACTTTCATAATAATAATTTTTAACCGAGTTATTACGCCTTGAAAATTGTCATTTTTGCGTTTTTCAAATTTTAAATCGCGTATAACTCGACAACAATCAATTTTACAGAAATATCACAAGAGACCTTTTTTGCTTAGAATAACTCAAAGAATCTAAAAAAATTATCCAAAATGAAAAAATTTATTTTTTGAATTTGTTTTAAAAAAATTGTTTAAACAAATTTTTTTCCCTGGTTGATTTGTTATAAGGACCTATTTTTGAATATGTTTATGCAAAAAAACACAAATCGGAATAATTTACCTAACCGGGGTGAGCCTACAGCCTGGACTATGATGGTAGTACATTCAATTACGAGGAGGATGTTTTCGGTCTCATTATACGAGTACTTTGGTACTGTTAGGTCGTGGACAACGCTAGCGTTTTTTCACAACACAACATTCTTTGTGCTTTTGATGAGAATTTCATTCCACGTACAAACATTGAGGTCTATGTCAACGACAAGACAATACTGGAATATGTATAATATAACAACAATACGAGATGAGGTCACATAAAATTACTAAAAAGAAACTACATACTACATACTGATATAATAAAAATATAACTATGAATAAAGTATAATATTATATTCATTTTGATATAAAATATAAATCAAATAGATTAATATTGGAATGTAAAAATGACATCAGCGATTCACAATTTGGATTCCGTAAAGGCCTAGAAACAAGGGACACACTATTCGCACTTAACGTACTGTCGCAAAGATGTTTAGATACGAATCATAACTGTACGTGTGTTTTATAAACTATAAAAAGGCTTTTTATAGAGTTAGACATGGCCAACTGATTGAAGCATCAGAAAAAATAAGATTATACCTCAGAGGTATAAAAATAATTTATTTCAAACTTATATTATGGCTAAATAGCCAAAAAGTAGGTAATGAGAATAGAAGACATAACATCAGAAGAAATAGAAATACAAAGAGGTGTTCGACAATGGTGTATACATACTTTCACCAAAATTATTTAATATATACTCGGAAGACATATTAAGTAAGGCAATGGATGAACCAAACATAGGCATTAGAATGAATGGCATGATCATAATAACCTCAGATGCGTTGATGATACAATCCTTTTAGCCGAATCACATGAAGACCTACAGATCTACATATTCTTAATAAAGTGACCTCAGTCAAATAAGTGAAGAATATGGACTATCGTTCAACATAAGCAAGACGAAATATGTGATAATAACAAAGAGAACTCAGGACATTCTTGAGATACTATATGTACAGAATCAGCTTATTGAAAGAGTAAGAGAATTACAATACCTAGGTACAACCTCTAATGAAAACAATGACAGTTCTCAAGTAATACGAATCAGAATCGAACAGTGAAGAGGTTTCTCTGCTGTCGGGACTTAAACCTTGAGTTAAAATTACGATTGCTGATGCGCTATGTGCTATCCGTATTATACTATGGGATGGAAGCATGGACACTGAAGAAAATTGACGTGAAGAGACTGGAGGCATTCGGGATGTGGATGTACCGAAGAATATTGAAGATCTCATGGGTAGATAGAATAACCAACGTAGAGGTGATGAGACGTATGAAAAAGAAAATAGAAGTACTTCTAACAATTAAGAGAAGTAAACTGGGATATATGGATCACGTGATGAGAGGAGATAAATATTTAATACTCTAAATATCTAATAATAAAATGAAGGCTGAAGAACCTTAGGGAATGGTTTGGATGTAGTAACAACGAATTATTTAGAGCCGCGGTCTCAAAAGTAAAAATCGCTATAATGATTGCCAACCTTCGAAGCAGAGACGGCACCTAGAGAAGAAGAAGTAAATGACTCATTTATTTGTTAATATTGATACAATATTTTTGTATTATCATCATGCTTGTATATGCATCATTAGCTTCTATTCGTGGGATCACGAAAAAAATCTGGATACTTTATTTTTTTATTTATTCACAAAAATCATTGGGTGTTTAATACTCATGTGTACGGTTTATGTTTAAAAAATAGGTGTGGTCTTCCAGGGTTAAATATCTAAATAAAATTATAGCATATTATAGTGTATGGCCAACTATAGAGCAGAAAAAGGCAATTTCTCGATCTCCTATTCAATATATTGTACTAATTTCTATGCACCCTTTGGATTTCGTTTTAATCTTCGCTAATCTTTGTTTGAGAAAGGGGACAACAGCGACAGAAACGTGTGGATAAGTTGAAGGGACGTATAGTGACAGGCACAATTTGACAAGCGGTGTCTAATAAAGTGGATAGAAATAATTTAATTAATTTTATACGGAGCCAGGGGGTGGCAGATTCGGCATGGGATAGTTTCTCAGATTATAAAATTATACGGTAAATCTTTCTAATGGCGGCCTCTGTTTTGGAGTTACACATACTTCTTTAGCCGCGATTGGAAAAAATGTTGAGAAAGAATTATACGATGCACGCGAATACCGACAGAAAAAAGACAGTCTGAAGTTAGTTACTAAATCTTCCATAAGATACGTATCAGTGTAAATAAACAGTGTGAATAAATAATAAAAAAATATATTGGTGTTTTTGTTAATTTAATTATATACAGTGCGGTGGAATAAGTGTTGCCCCCCTCCTTGTTAATTTGTTTATTTTAAGAAAAAAAGCAAAACGCTCGGACAGGTCGATTTTTAAACTAACCATAGTATATTATAGCATAAACGTTTCGAACTTTACGCTATCCTTCTTCAGGTGACAGGCATAACTTTGATTTTTTTAAATGGTAAAGTACATCATGTGACACCTCATTTAACAGCTTTTAAAATACTGATTTCAAATATGTATAATACTTTAATCCTTTTTGAGATCGCAGGCCCAAAATTTCGGTCGAACTCTTTTTAAACGCATTTATTTTTTTCGAATTCTGAGAAAACTAATAAGTATTTTTGAAAAATTTAAACGCAGAATGAAATATTAGATTATGGGCTGATAGACCCTTAGAATAAACAAAAAGTTTCTTTTGAATGATATATTTGAAATTAAAAATCACACTAAATTTTCTTTTTTTTCCACCATTGTAACTTATTAAAATAAACATTATAGGAGTTCTCAGGGACTTTGGACCATCGAGAATACTGTAATATTTCATTCTGCGTTTAAATTTTTCAAAAATATGTGTTGGTTTTTTCAGGATTCGAAAAAAATTATTGCATTTAGAAAGAATTCGACCGAAATTTTTCGCCTACGTTTTCAAACAGGATTAAAGTGTTATACATTTTTGAACTCAGTATTTTAAGAGCTTTTAAATGAGGTGTCACATGATGTACTTTTTCATTTAAAAAAAATCAAAATTATGGCTGTCACCTGAAGAGGGATCGCGTAAAGCTCGAAACGTTGATGCTATAATATACTATGGTTAGTTTAAAAATCGACCTATCCGAGCGTTTTGCTTATATTCTTAAAATAAACAAGTTAACAGGGGGGGGGGCAACACTTATTCCACCGCACTGTAGATACATGACGGTGATAAATATATTTACTGATAATTGGTTTGTAAATATATTTATTTTGAATATTAGAGGTAAAAGTTGTTTTAATACATTCTTATAAGTCTTCTTCTTCTTCTTCTTCTTCTTCTTCTTCTTCTTCTTCAGCCTGTTTTGCCACTCCTGGACAATGGCTTTCCCATGAGTTCTCCATTCTTCTCTGTTTTGTGCTATTTGGTGCCAGTTTGGTTTTTAGTCATCGTTTTTGTGGCCTTTCTCTGCTACGACTGTGCTCACGTGGTCTCCAATGTACAATGTTTCTCGTCTACCTTTCGATGTTTTGTCGTGCCACGTGTTCTACCCAGTTCCATTTGATTTGCGTAATTCTTCCAATTACATCTTTCACCTTCGTTCTGCTTCGCACGTCTTCATTTCGTATATGTTCCCTCAGAGATGTTTCTAACATCTTTCAATCGCCCTCTGTGTCGTTCTCTGAGTCGCCCATAGGTCATAAGGTAGAATACAAATGTTGAATACACTTTTTTTTCAGATTGTTTGGTATGGTGCTTCTCAGAGGCTTTTTTCAGTGCGCCATAAGTGACAGAAAAAAAGGTACATCTGTGAATATACACATTTATAGCATTTATTCTAATTGTTGATATATGGCGCTGTAGTCGAAAAAAATTATTTATTATAATATGATTGCAATTTGGTAAAAAATTAAATGAATCGTGTTTATTGCATTCATAAAAAGGTATGTTCTTTGATTTGTATAGTCGTATAAATTGTACAAATTATAGTCGTATAGATAATACGTAAATCATCAATAATTTTCTTATTATAGCGCCATCTATCAACATTTAGAATAAATGTTATGAATGAGAATAATCATCGACGTACCTTTTTTCTGTCACTTCCAACTTACTGCGTTAGAAAGAAATCGAAAAACTGTGACGCACTGAAAAAAGCATCTAAGAAGCACCATATCTTTTTGTTTTTCAACACATCACTGAGTCTTCCTACTAATTTTATATACCTACCTGTTTATATTAACCTTAAATGCTTGGTTTGTAATCTGTTGGATGGAATGGTTCCAATTTTTTCCCTTGTCATAGAAGTTGCTTTTGTTTTCTTACTCGTATTAAACTCATGTTTATATTTGTTTGCTCCAACGCTTATTTTGTGAGATACTGCCATAGGCCTTTGTTAAGTCTACACTCAATAAATGTACTTCCTGGTTAATGGCAATTTTCTTTTCAATACTCTTTCTGGATCCCGCTTGTTCTTCGGCTTCTATATCTTTGTATTCAATTTCTATTCTATTTTATCTTTAATAGCTTTTCGCTTTTCTACCTGATAGATGTGAATAGAGAAGAAGAATTCCATTCTTCTAAGATTTTGTCACCGGTAATGCAACTTGCTCAAAATATTTTTGAGAATTTTTTTTAAAACCTCGCCAAACTTGTTTTTAATCCAATTTCTATACCTAACTTTTTCTATTGATTGTATATGTATACGGTTTTATTTATTTGCTTGCTTTTTTGATTCTATCCCGTAAGTTACATCATTAAATCAGGTCTTTGTTAAAATTTAATGTTTGCCGTTCTAAAATCTAACCTATTTTATATCGAGTTATAACATTAAATTGATCGAAGGGTAACCGAATTATACGCCTGATTTAACTACTATCAAGATTGATGAAAGCCAAAATGCGATATGATTTAGATTGATTATCAAACGAAATAGTGAACTGCCTTTCGTAAAATATTACCTACTCCATGTTATTTGTAGAAATGAGAGATTGCACTAATAATTGATGTATACAGGAATCAGGAATGGAAAGGCACTAAACAAGATATATACACTTAGATTTAATGTATTTGGATACTTAGACGTGGCCGTCCTGTGCAATATTAATGGACTTTTTTGATCATTCTTTTGAAAAAAAGTGGAGTAGAGTATTATTAATACCCAAAAAACCAAACAAATGATAATTAGCAAGGAGAATATAAACTGGGCTCATCTATATATTAATGGAACGCAGATACAGCGTGTAAAACAGTATTGGTACCTAGGAACTATTATAAATAAGTAGTGGACCAATGAACAGGAACTAAAGTGCCGCGTAGGAAATGCAAGAACGGTCCTTAACAAAATGAGCGTCATCTTCAAAAGCCACAACATATCCCTAGATACAAAAATGAGACATTTGAGATGTTATGTTTTCTCTATATTATTGTACGGAGCGGAGGCATGGACGCTTACAGACACCACTATTAAAACACTTGAAGCATTTGAGATGTGGCTTTATAGAAGAATGCTGAGAATATCATGGACAGCAAGGATCACGAACAAGGAAGTTCTACGAACAATGAAGAATGAACCGGATATTGTGTTTACCATCAAACGCATAAAATTACAGTATCTGAGACACGTTATGAGAAATCAGCACCGTGACTACCTGCTGCAGACCATATTGCAAAAGTTAACGGTAAGCGAGGACCCGGTTGAGGGAGAATTATCATGGCTGCGGAATTTGAGAACATGGTCACAGCATAATAAACGAAACCAGCAAGGACACTCCCTGATGCCGCCTTTGAAGTTGAAAAGTACAGGGTCGCCATTTTTCGCGTAGTACATCTCAGTGGTGATGTGATGTGTTGGTTCATCAGTGTTGCCGATGTCACCAACTTTATTACCCGTAAGAGATTCTTTTTGAATAATTTCTGGAATTTATGCAAAAGATTAACAATACAATCGCCATTCATCGTCAATATTTTGTGTTATGTCCCAATTATTGACATAATTCCCACAGGCATACGTAGATATAAAATTATGTTAAAAAATATGAATGTCATAAAAGTTGAGTAAATCTGATAATTATGTACAAATCGGCAACACTGTCGATTTTCTACATTGTCTGGTACTACGCACAAAATGGCCGACGATCTGCGCAGTAATAGTGCGCGAACTTTTCCCGCCTACTAGTGTGTCACTGCTGTTGCGTTTTCTATGCTGTGACATGGTTTAAGAAAAACTCAACGGAACAGTTTCGAGCAGCAGCGAGCAAGGTTATGATTGCCAAATGTGATTTCCAACATCCGAAACGTATAGGAACCAGAAGAAGAAGAGTATTTATTAGTATCAATATAAAAAACATGTAATTCACGAATTTTCGCAAAGATCTCCTGAGGTAAGACAGTAACGTACACGAAAAGAAAAAACATATGTCTGTAAAGACGGTGCTAAAAAAAAATTAAAATAAAGAGTTTTTAGCAACCTATAATTAAAAAAAAAAGAACACGCTTCATTTGTTTTTTAGAAAAAACGTGGATTTTTGATAAAGGTGTAATAAAACGAATTTGGTAGGACGAGAGTATAAAATTTATAAAACACACCGATACTTAGGGAGAGACACATTATACTGCACTGCATGCGCGTGAACCTTACTATTTTGTGTTGGTAGGTTAGTTTAGGAACATGTAAGGGTCTTCTACGATACAAATTTACCGCATTTAGTCTGCGTGTTATTGTTTACCATGAAATATTCAGTATTTGAAGCCTAGTAATTTCTCTGGATATACCGCCTGTAGATTCCAGACGATCTCTTCGAGCTATCAATGTTATCTGCCGGTCTTGTGCTTCTGTTGTACATCGACTTCTACCACTTCTGGGACGATCCTTCAAGTTATTTGTATCTTGGATTTTTTTTTTAATTTTTGATACAGCACTCTGAGTACCATCAACAATATTCGCGATATCACTTTGAATAAAGCCCTGTTGTAACTGTAACCATAGGTTGTAACAAAGCAATTAGTCTAGATCTGTCAAAATGAGATATCACGTTTCTAGGCATTTTTAAACGGCTCAATTCAAATTTAAACAAAGACTGAAATAATGTACGCTAATCAGTTGAATGTGACCAAAATGATACAAAATGATTCAAATTTTTTATCATTTTCATTTAAAAACGCTCTAGAATAAATATCAACAATAGTTTTGAAACCACCGTATGCTATATTATTTGTACGTATTCCAAACGTTTGGACATGTGATTAGGATAGGTGTTTTCTTGTAACATTGAAATTATTAATATAACTCTTTTTGTCTAATTAAAAGTTACTAAACTGTTCTTATAATTTTATTTACCGACTATAATTCACTTATTAGTCTAACTCATAAATAAACAAGCTTTATACATAACTTATTATAAGTATGTACTTACTTATATACCATCTTTCTTTTGCGTCCTTTTCTTTGACAAAATTTATAAATTTTGCAATCTACAGTAGTTGCCTGTACCTTTTTAATTACTTATTTTTAACTTACTTTAATTTTCTAGAATGATAGATACCTACCCTTGGGTAACTGTCTGATTATAGTTAATTAAATTATTTCCTGATTAATATCTTAATTAAATTGAGAGTTAATCCAGACGTTAAATTAGTAACAAATTGCAGGTGCTGTAGAGGCTTCGTAGCTGTACATAAAAATAGTCAATATGAAATCCAAATACATGTTTTGTGATAACGAAACCAAAAATAAGTAGAAGTGATGAGAAAATACTACAAGCCGAAAGAAATGCTACTCCGATAAACGTGTATGATCAATAAAATATAACAAGTAAGTTAAAGAAAAGGCATATAAATTAAACAAGAAAAAAAAAAGAACGTGTGTGTGTGTAATTTGTACGCACGTAAGAAGTTATACTTCTATTATATGATTTCAACGAAATAAATATACTTTTAACAGGTTATTTGTATTTTATTTAAAGATTAAACTAATTTTTACTTACTACTTTTAAAAAATGTTTATTAAAACAATACCAAAAATAAAAAAAAAATTGAAAACACACGGATTCGAACCGGGGACCTCTCGATCTCCAGTCGAACGCTCTACCACTGAGCTATACTCCCTTTGTTTTTACCGATTACAAGATTTCCAGACATAGTGACAAATAGAGCAAGTGAAGTAAAAAATGCTTTAAATATAACTTACTACCTTATTCCCGAGGAAGACAAATCCAAAGACACAGAAATTACAATAAATATATTTACTAAAAACACTAATATATTCCTTCGATGCCCTTTTTGGACTGATACATACATAACTTAAAAGATTTAACAACGAACTCCATACTCCATACTGTATGTGTGCGCATACGCGCAGAATAATAAAAATTCACTCCCAATCGCGCCTAAAGAAGTATAACTTCAAAAATATAACAATAAGAAGACACATTGGAGAAGCGAAACCAAAAGAAACAACAAATTGAGACTCTACACTCTACATCCAAACTATGATAGTCACAATGTATACAAAGGAAAGTTAAAGAACTCAGGACTAAACAGAAACATAGTAAAATATGGACGTGGAAAGAATACATAGAGAAACTGTTTGAAGATCAAAGAGATAACAGCAACAGCTTTGAGCTAGAAGAAGAGGTAAATGATGCACTAGGAATATTAGAGCAGGAAGTTTATTCTGCAATAACACATCTAAAGAGTGGCAAAGCAGCAGACTGACTGCGATAATATACAAGCAGAACTACTCAAACTAATCGACAACAGATCAATAGCAATAATCACAAAGATACTGAACAACATCTACATCTACAACTCTGGAGAAATACCAACAGAATGGCTGAAGTCTGAGTTTATACCGTACGAAAAGCCTCATGAGTCATCTCCTAAAATTGTTCCTAAAGATAATTCATAAGAGAATTTACAAGCTATGTGAAAGTCAAATTTCCCCCAACCAGTTCGGGTTCATAAATCCTGTTGGTACGAGAGGGGCTTTGCTTCAGTATATAAGCAAGTATAAGCCTAATTCCAGAGATGGAGAGACGTAAATTGCGACATATACCTACTTAAGCATGTCTGGTTGTTTATGAAAAAGCTTATAAATACTAAAAGAAGCGGGAATTAGGGAATTAACAACCAAAATCTGAAAATAATTAGAAATAAGGCCAACTCTACGTCAACCAAACACCAGTAGAAAGAGTGACGCATTACAATTACTTCGGACCATAACATATAAAAAATGAACCAACAACCAGGAAATAAGAGCGCTTCATCAGAAAAGAGGTCAACTTTCAAACGGATAAGGGGCTTCTTCAAGAGCCACAACTTCGCTCTTGGTATAAAAGTAAGAATACTGCAATGCTACGTCATCTTTGTCCTTTTTATGGTATTGAATCGTGAAACTTGAACGTAGATATTAAGATATGCAAAAGATTGGAAGCATTTGAGATGTGACTGTATCGGAGAATACTTAAAATCCCGTGGACTGACCGAATCACAAATGTCGAGGTCCTCAGAAGAATGAAGAAAGAACCTAAAGGTACTGATACTGCATGACTACCATCAAATCTCGAAAGCTACAATACTTTGAGTGCATTATGCCAAATGAATCGATATATGCCCTCCTACAAGAAAAAATATTTGCAAAGTGAGATCCACGTAGGGGAGTAACATCCTGGTTGAAGATCCTCAGAATCTGCTTTAAAACAACATCATGCTGCTGCAGATAAGATAAAGATTGCCACGATGGTCGCCAACATTCGTCACGGATAGGCACATCAAGAAGAACAAATTAAGTAATAAGCATACTTATAACAGAAAGAAAAGACAGAAATTATATAAAATTAAAAATAGAAAGCATCTACAAGACAAGAAATGCCTGTAATATAATATGCCTGAAATACAAGACTTGTAAGTCTGTCTAAATAAATATTGAAAAGAAGAGGAAAAGAAAAAGAAGAACTTGACATTGATTGACTTTGACGTTTAGATGACAGTGACACATTATCAGGTGGAAATGTGATTCTGAGAGAAATTAATGTTTTTTAATACTCTAATTATATTTTTGTAACTAGTTAATTGCATTTTATTAAGTACAAATTGATTATTCACTTACACACAGCAATATACGTAGGTGTTTAAAATTATAAGGTTTAGAAAAACCACTTCATTAATATCACATTAATTGATAAGGATATAAATTATTAATATATTATTAAAGTAGTGTCACCCCATTTCCTACGTAATCACAATGACCGACAAAAAGGAGGATGTACCAAAAACTAACGTAGATGAAGAACTATCGAATCTCTTAGACAGTACAGTTATTACATAATCAAAATGATACTTTACTAATATTTTTCTATTCAGGTGCATTGGAAGACTTCACAAAGATCGAAGCTACTCAAAAGGATGCCAAGACTGACACCTCCAGTAAAGAGGTTAGTACTTCAAATCAAAGTGCCAACATTGAGGGTCAAGAGTGGTCTAACGATTTCATACAACAGGCGGCGAATCAGTTCGAAGAAAATTTTGCTAATTTCCTAGCTGGAGCTGATCCAAATGCACAGGTCACACCCGAATTTATTCAACAAAAGTTACAGCAAATGGCTGGTAAGTACATTACTACTTTATCTTCTCTCGTTTAACACTAGATACGGTCATCTGGGTCAGTATATGAGGAGCATTCCACCTATATGTTGGACTTAGCGGATAGATTCAGTGACTGTGAGTCCTGTATTTGTGGTGACTACAACCTAATTGAGGCATCCTGGTATAATCTTAATAATGGAGTAACAGTTAAGTGTCCGCAACGCTATCCAACAAATATTATGTGTACTTGCTACAATTTTCTTAATATGTCACAAGTAAATACTTTGCCTAACATTAATAATATTTTTTTAGATCTAGTTTTCTGTACCCAGAGGGCAGTGGCGTGCTGGCCATATAAATGAATCGGTGCAATCACCGAGAGGCCGCTGCCTCTTGAGGCCGGTCAGATAAGTTATTTTCACAAAAAATTTTAGATGTAACAATTTTTTTTTTAATTTCTAATCGAATTAACAAAACATTCTAAAAATATTTTATTTCCATACATAGTGTTTGAGCCATTTGAATAATATTACATTAATTCCAGTTGTATGTTTTATACACACCCTGTATTTCAAACATAACAAAAAACACATTTTTTTGCTAAATCTTGTAGACTTACTATAGTTTTCTTCGAAGCAATTAAGGAAAAAATAATACTTACTCTAGACTTAGTAACAGTAAATGACGTTATCTTTGGAAGAAGTATGTATGTCTTACAAATTTAAATTTCTGTTATATTATGTATAAAAGGTTTTAAGGGATTTGACAGATCAAGCATAACAAAAAAAAGATTTTTTGCTAAATTTTGTAGAGGTATTATAGTTTTCATTGAAACAGTTACCGAAAAAATACTTATTCTAGACTAGACTTACTAGTAACAGATTTATTGAAGCAAAACAGTACTATTTAAAAAATTGCAATAAAAAACATTTCTATAGTTAATTAGAACCTAAAATTAGAGTCTAACTAAAGAAAACTATATGCTTTTCTCATGAGCATTTTTCAGTGCGTCACAGTTTTTCGATTTTTTTCTAACGCATTAAATTGTATATGACAGAAAAAAAGGCACGTTGGTGATTACATTGGTAATTATTCTAGTTCGGTGATTATTCTAGTTGTCGATAGATGGTGCTATAATAGAAAAAAATTTATTTACTAATTATACAATATATCTATGTATATAATCTGTACAATTTATAAGACTATACAAATCAAAGAAAATAGATTTGTTTTTATGCCCAATTGCAAATAAAATTTGACAACTGTCAGATTTAACTAAAATGTCATGTTAGAATAAATGTTATAAATGTATATTATCACGGACTTACCTTTTTTTCTATCATTTGTGACGCACTGAAAAATCCTCATGAAAAGAACCATAGTAAGTCAAAAAACTCAAACTTTGAATACCTTCCACTGTTTCTTGCAACTTACTATGGTTTTTGCTTGCAGGAGTGTGGGTCAGTAAACTTACTATACACATGCAAATGCTTTACTGGTTGCCTTAAAATTCATACCTGATTTACCATACTTTTCCACCAAATAAAGCTTAAAAAGAGTAATAATATGTACCATAATAGTAAGTCAAATGTAACGTTTTTTGAGTTACGATAGTCTTCGTTGCATGGGTCGAATTGGTTTAAATCATTGAACTTTCTAGTTTGGTTTTCACGAACCATGTTGGTAGTTATTGACCTCATTTTGAATATTTTTCATTGAATTAATTTATTTTAGTTAATTTTATATTTCAGATGCAGCTCAACAAGTTCTCGAAAACCCTACTCAGGCAGCTGATAATTCCGTGGACTTTGCATCATCTATAACCCAAGCCATACAATCTTTAAATGCTGGAGCTGAAGGACTTCAGGCCCCATTGAACGAGGAAGAACTAATGAAGATGTTCACTGGGGATAAAACTGGCCAAGAAAATGATCTTTTACCGTTTATGCAAGGTACGAAAATACGACTACATCTGAAATAAGTAGTTAGAATTTTGTTACAATATGCTCATTCATTAAACTTGTAATATTTATCATTTGTTTTTCAGGTATGATGCAAGGCCTACTGTCCAAAGAAGTATTAGGACCAAGCCTAGAAGATTTTGTACAGAGATTACCAGAATATATCGAAAAAAATAAAGATACTTTAGATAAAAAAGATATCGAGCGATATGAGAACCAGAAGAGACTCATGGAGGAAGTATTACAAGAGTTGAATAAAGAAACAGAAGAAGATAGTACTGAGATTAAGACAGAGAGGTTTAGTAAAGTTTTGGGGCTTATGCAAAAGGTAAGGTAATGCTTGTATTATAATAATAATGCCCACAGAGCTCTACTAAGTAGCCTAGAGGTGGATTAGAGGTAGCCTCCCTATGATCTTATTAAGACTGAATTGAAACCAGCTCCTTCTTATTCTTAGCCTTCTACCTTCCTCGTTGAACACATATTTTTTGGGGTATTTTGCGGTTCTTAAGTATCTAAGTTTGCCAAATCCTGACCATGCTTCTCTTGCTCTCCTAGTAATTTCCACACATTGGTTCTCTTTGTCAAGTTTCAGAATTTGGCTTAGGTACTTTTCTGGACTTTTTCTATCTCACTGCCATTTATAATTATATGTCTGGGGTCATCTGTGTTTGCTATTATCTTTGTTTTTCTCATATTCATTTTTAGGCCGACAGATTGGGAGCTGCCTGCAAGTTCCTCCATCATAATTTGCAGTTCCTCGAATGAGCTTGCTATAATCACAATGTCATCAGCGAATCTGAACTGGTTTAGCTTGTTGCCATTAACGCTAATGTCATAGGTTGACCAATTTGTAGTTTTGAAGACGTCTTCGAGGGCTAGGTTGAAAAGCTTTAGCAATATTACATCTCCTTCTCTCACTCCTCTCTTAACAGGGATGGGATTTGTGTGTTCGTCTAGAAAGCAAAAATACATCTTTGAAACCGGCTAGAGGACGATATTTTTTGGCTGAAAAAAAGGGGGCAAGAATTTGAAAATTAAACTTATCTGAATATAAGAAAATTTTGAAAGATCTCGCTTGTTAGCTTTATTTATAATTATTATCATCGAATAATGAACTCTGGGACTTGCTTTATCAATTTGAACTTATTGTGGGAATAGACCATAAGATTATCTTTAACATCGGTTCTATAAAATGTCGAATTAATACAAATTTAATTTTATTACAGCTTCAAGATTATGGACAACCCCCTGCTGAACTAGTAGGAGATTTAGAAACCCCATTTAGTTTTGATCCGCAAGGAAATCCTATGAATTTCCCCAATCCGGCTCAAGCTAACTCAGAATGTAATTTAATGTAGATATATATGATAGATGTTTTGTTTTTATTGTGTTAAAAATGGGATAATGGAAGATTTGTACTGGTTACCAATATGTTACTGTTTTTAGGTAATATGTATTCAAGGAATCCAATAAACAATCATAATACTTTACTCAAATTTTGTAATAGGACATAATATGTGACATAATATATGTTTGTTACTTTTTGATTACTTTTTTTGTTGAAATATATCTTCGTTTCTTTTATATTGTTTTTTCTCACACAATCTCTCGCAGATATTGAACAGTTCTATAGATATCTACAAGTTATAATAACAATAACAATGGGAAATAACAATGGAAGATCTTAGTGCAAAAGTGGGAAAGTAGAGTTGAAAAAACATCATTGGTGAAAATGGACTAAGACAATGAAAAGAAAGAGGCGATAAACTACTTCAGTTCTGTCAAGAACATAAAATAATTGGACATAGTTAAGCAGAAAACTATATATGTCTTTAGAGAAGAACGATATAAGAAAAATACTATAACACCTGACAAAGAGGAAAAAATAGGATATGAAGGTGAATCCAACATACGACACAGAACTAGAAATCACAAAAGAAAAATAACGAATAACATACGTAAATTAAAAAACACAAAAGCCCCAGGACCCGATGGGATACCAAATGAACTCCTAAAATACGGAGGAGAAACGTTAATTGAAAACATAGATTCCCGTTCAAGAAATAAATGTAGCCAGTGTGTACTAGACCAGTGGAGGATGAGTATAACAATACCAATACACAAGAGAGAAAACAGCAAAGACCCTACCAACTACAGTACCATCACCTTGCTGAGCACAACTTTTAACAAAAATACGGTCGGAAAAATTAAAGATTACCCATGAACGATCACATCAATCACTTATTTTGTATTTACTGTTTTTTCTATAACAATCGGTTGTTATTTATAGAAAAAGACAGAAAATACAAAATAAGTGATTGATATGATCGTTCATGGGTAATCTTTCATTTTTCCGACTTTACTTGCAATAAAATAATTGAAGAATACACAATTAGTGAGGAATAAAAAGGTTTTCGGAAAAATAGGCCCACAATAAACGCCATATTCATAGCCAGACAAATTGCTGAGAAAGCTCTGGAATATAATAAAGCTGCATTTATATGCTTTATATATCTGACTAAAGCATTCGATTGTGTAAGATTAGAATATGTGCTAATATTGCTAAAGTAGAAAAACCAGCCCAACAAGATGATAAGGATAATTAAATACATTAATACGAAGAACAAAACCAGAATAAAAGTCGAGAATGATCTAACATCGGAAGTCGAAATCAACTTGGGAATCAGACAAGGGGATAGCTTGAACCCATTGCTTTTTAATTTAGTAACGGACAAAATCATAGAAGACATTAAAAGTACAGGAAAAGGATATAAGATTGCAGAAAAACAAATAAAAATCCTGTTACGCTGAAGACGCAATCTTAGTACCTTTTCAAACCAAAACACCGGTTTTCAATTGCAGCAAAGCATGAGCCACTAAAATCGGCCAGACACTCGAAAATGGCTCGTCTGTAGTCATTCGTTTAAAACAACGCATTGCTGCACGGTGGCGGACAACGGTGTCAGACACCAGTGTCCCAGTTGAAAGGGTACTTAATTTCCGATAACGAGGATAATCTACAGCGAATGGCACAGACTTTCAATACAGTGGCGAAGAATTAGCGCATGAAAATATCAACAGCTAAGACCAAATCCCTGTGTACAGGAATTATATTAGCATTCCAAAATAAGAGCAATTCATATCCATTTAATTTTAAAGGTCTAAAAACAAACATTACTATTTGTGTTAAATAACCAGGTGACACAGATTTCCCAATATAATGCACTTGTTTCGAGAACGCTTTTGTCAGCTATTTTGATATGAATATTTCATGGTCGAATCGTGTCAGCAATCAAAATAAAAACAATCACAAGTTTATTTATAGATACGGAGAAAGTATTACAGAATCATTCGTTAATCAATCTTTATTCATTTAATATTGAGACATCAAGTTAGAGAGAAGATAGACGTTGCCCACCAACTCGTTACCGATATATTTAATAGTGATCAAATAGTGTTTTCAAGTTAATCAACCCCATCACCAGGGTAGTCCCCACCTTATTTCTTTATACCTGGTAGTGTCAAGGCAACCCATAAGATGCAAAATATTAGTTAACAATGAACTAATTGAACTCGAATAGATTAATAGACTAATAGATAGATTAATAAACTAATTAATAGACTAATTGAGTCTCGAATATCTGGGAGTCGAAATATGTAGTTATGGATATGCTAAAGCATGTTAAAGTCCGAAAGCAAGCAAATAAAGCCAATTACGCGTCAGGATGTCTGAGGGATGTCATCCGGAGAAATAAAGATATGAGGCTGGAAGGGAAAGTACGCATATACAAATCATGTGTGAGACCGATGACGTACGCGATAGAAACAAGATGTGACACAGCAGAAAGCAAGAGGACACTGAGAACATCAGAAATGAGAACTTTTAAGGTCAATAACTGTGAAAACACTGAAAGACAGAATACCGAACGACAGAATAAGAGATCTCTGTAACATACTACAAGATATAGTACGGCGGGGAAGACAGAGAAGACGAGAGTGGAATCAGCATGTGACGACAACGGACAGCGAGAGAATAGCCCGTATATCTAGAGATTTAAAAGGTAACAGACAAGAGACCAATAAAAAGGCCCTTTAAAAGGTGGCGAGATAGCTGGCAGTCAACATCACAGCTACGAATGCAAGCTTAAAATCGGTTAAGAACAGGTCAAGAGGCTATTATAAGAAGAAGAAGAATTTACAGCTCCACAATATGTATTTATATTATGCTAAGTTCAAATTGTGGTCGCCAAGAATGTCAGGTGACGACGCTAGGTGTGGCGTCAGTCATGCACGGGGCGAATATCTAGGAATATCCTAGATTCTAGGTGTTAAAGGGTAGTAAACAGTAAAAAAATAGTAAACTTTTTATTTTTATAAAAATTCTCTATTTCAACAATAGATAACAAAATATCATAATTATTCGAATGCAGAGAAAATGGTAAAATTTCCCTGAGATGCATTCAAAATATCACAATTTTACAGTTTTTTTAATAATAAAATTTACGAAAATAAATACAAAAACGTTCGAGAGCAGTCAAAATAGTGAAAAATAAATGCAACTCTTCGATAGGTATCCAGTTTGAAGACAATAGTGACTTATATCTAAACATTACTCTACCACAAGATGCGCCAGAATGAACAAGTTACATGGCTGACTGACCGACAAATTCTCGTTAAAAAGACTGCCAACAAATTACATCGAGTATTACATTACGTCAACAGTATCTTTGCAGATACAGCGCCGGCAAAAAATCTTTGGAAAAGACTGTAGGACTTGTACACACTTCTAAGTAGGTCAAAACGGCAAACAAGTGCATGTTCTCAAAAAAATTGATAGTGTATAAAAAAGTTTTATTATCAGCTAAGTACTTTTTGTTTTTAAAAGAATTGTGATAACTTATATACACGTTAACATTTCACTTCAACATTAATAATAGTAATTTTTTTTTAAATTTAACTTTAAAATTTAGTATCTTAACTTAAAATTCGTTTAACCTATACATGGCGTTTTAGTCATTTTCAATTTTGATTAATTTTTAATTATTATTTACGAATATAGAGGTCGTATAAGATTATGGTTCCTTCTTTATCATTTTAATGAATGAAAGTCCTCCTCAGCTGTTCACGTGGGCTCAAAATGGTTTGACTCAGCCATGTTGTCGTTTTAAAATAAAAAAGAAATTAGATGTGAATTTATTCATTTTAAGGGGTTGTTATACCCGATATCTGTGGCTTTTGCCCAGAATCTATGTTTTTTATTGTGTCGTTTAGCAGCTCTCTATGAAGGTTTTATAAGAGGACATAAGTTTTTCAATCTTTCTTTTTATAAAAAATCTTATCTTAAATGTCCTTTTAGGAAGCTCTGATGATGGCACGTTATGTGTTAAAAGTACTTAGCTGATAATAAAACTTTTTTACACACTGTCGATTTTTTTAGAACATACACTTGTTTGCCGTTTTGATCCAAAAAAATCTTTACATTTCAAAATAAATCACTAATTTAGAAGAAAAATTGCATGCGTTCTGTCTGAGCCTGTTTAGCGTTTGAGGGGAGAGATGATGACGTACTTGTGTCGGCAGGTTCCTGTAGTTTGCTGACCGCTTATTTTCTTTAGTTTATTCTGTGCATTTGTACTGTACATACAGTTAGCTTTATACAAGTAGTCAATGTGAAACTTCTTGAAAAATTTAAGTAAAAACCATGGGGCGAAAGAAACTCAGAAATGAAGAGAAAGTTCGTGCTTCAACGTTACTTGTTGAGAAAGGGGGATCTGTAATTACCATATCACGTGATATTGGTGTTTCAAGAGATTAAATTCATCAATTGAAACGGTCGAATGCGTCGTAGCCTCTAGACTGTTCCGGAAAGAAAACCTGGTTCTGGAGCCCCTAAAAAACATCATCTAAGACTGACACCATCATCAGGCATGTAGTTATGTTGAACCCTTCCATAACTGCCACAGAACCCAAAGTTAAATATGGTCATAAAGTATTATTTTTTTAAAATCAAAATAATAATTATCCTGATTTTTATGCGTTTCATTCACTTTGTAAAGATTCTTTTTCTGTCGACACTGTAAAATTTTTACAGTACTGAACCAAGGGGTGGTCCTTTAACATTATGGTTTAAATAATAAAAAAATGAATGTAAGTAGATAAGTTACAATCTCTTCTGTAACGTAATCGTTTGGTTCAATATTATCTGATAAGTTACTTTTCTACATATCACGCCTATCTTCTTTCAATTTTAATGAAATAGTTGTATACATATGATGACGACACAGTGCAGTTACATTCAAATTTAATTAAAAAGCTAGTTAGACCAGGGCGCATCTCTAAAAATATTAGTACATTTAGGGGTTGAGAGGTGACTCATATTTTTTTGTAGAAATTGCTTAAAAATATCTCAAATAATAATGTTTGAGTTATCCTTCCTCTCAAAAAGGTCCGGAACATTGTTTAAATAATCAAAATGTCAAAAAATTAACGAAAAATTCGATTTTTTTCTTCGTTTTTTGATTATACCTTTAAAAGTATTCATTTCCGAGAAAAGGTGTATGGACATAAAAGTTGCGTAATTAAATTTTCTACAACAGAGGATTAGTTAAATATTTTAAAAATTGTTACCCTTGTTGCAAAATAGCAATAATTGCGAAAAAAAACCATAAAAAAAACAAGTAGTCCCATTTTACGTTTTTCATCGACTTATGCTACACTTAGACCTTCATATTTTAGCCAGAAAAACTTATATAGTCAAACAACACTGTGAATTTCATTAAGATCGATTCAATAAATTATGCAATCCAGCTTTCGCAAAAAAATCATTTTTTCAAAATGTTGCAGGACTGAAAATAAAGCAGACAGCAAGTTGAATTTCTTTTTTACATATAGCAGAATACTGCTCCTTTCATTTGCAATTTGAAAAATTAAAATCGGTTAACCACCACGCGGCGTCAGGAATTTTTTTAAATAAACATTAATTTATAATCAACTATTTTCAATGGAAAATAAGCCACAATTTTATCAAAAAAATTATCTTATTAACGTTTTTACTGATTTTCTCTCGTGATTTACTATGGAATCTCTAGCGCGAGAATTTTATTGCCACCGTTGCATTTGGTTGTCTTTTTAAAGACAGATCACATGCTATGATTTTTTGTGGCGGATATTCTTGAATTGAGGTTGATTTCATGTAATCGAATGAACTATCTTTTAGTAAAGTCGTCTCAGTAACGCAACTCATCAATATTGGCAATATCATTTTAAAGTCTTCTACTTTAAAATGTATAATACATGTCTGCAGGACAGCAGACAGTTTGCTCTGATTGGGCATTCCAATGACCTTTGATAATGATTGATAAATTTTAATTTTTAGTATGTACATTTCGGTATAAATAAATAAATTTGTTTATTGAAAAATAAAAACACATACTCT
Organism: Diabrotica virgifera virgifera; assembly: GCF_917563875.1. Classification (NCBI taxonomy): domain Eukaryota; kingdom Metazoa; phylum Arthropoda; class Insecta; order Coleoptera; family Chrysomelidae; genus Diabrotica; species Diabrotica virgifera. Next base: position 870,693 of record NC_065445.1, on the reverse strand, counting down.
GTCCTTTGATATAACACATTTTTTAGCAAAAATTGTCTTTGTTCGTATATTTTAACTTATAGAATAAAAGTTTATTATTGTTAAACATATGCAATTGTTTAAACAATATTTCACAAACAATAATAAAATTAGTTTAATTTTTGTGGAATTAAAATATTAAAATACAACAAAATATAGAGTAAGAAAATAATATATTAGATGAAGATTGGAAGAAATTTTGGTGGAAATCAATTTCATGTGAATCGAACACCGCTCTGTCCTGCGCGTAGCACCAAAAATTAATGTGTATTTAAAAACATTCGTGGCGCCGTGGTAGTTAATCGATTTCAATTTTACAAATTGCAAATGAAAGGTACAGTATTCTTCTATATGTAAAAGTATAAAGCTATCTGCTTTATTTTCAGTCCTGCAACATTTTGAAAAAATGATTTTTTTTGCGAAAACTGGATTGCAAAATTTATTTTGCAAAATATTTTGAACTGACCTTTATCAAATTTACAATGGTGTTTGACTGTATCATAAAGTTTTTTTGTGTAAAATATGGAGGTCCTAAGTAAGTGTAGCATAAGTGGACGAAAAACGTAAAATGCGACTGCTTGTTTTTTATGTTTTTTTTTCGCAATTATTGCTATTTTTCACAAGGGTGACAATGTTTAAAATTGTTAGCCAATCCTATATTATAGGAAATTTAATTACGCAACTTTTATGTCAGTACAACTTTTCTCGGAAGTGAGTACTTTTAAAGTTATAGTCAAAAAACGAAGAAAAAAATCGAATTTTTCCTTCATTTTTTGACATTTTGATTATTTAAACAATGTTCCGGACCATTTTGAGTGGGAGGATAACTCAATTATTATTACATGAGTTAATTCCAAGCAATTTCTGCAAAAAATATGAGTCACCTCTCAACGTCCATCTCAAAACAGATCCGTCCTGGACTAAGTTACCTTCCAGTAGTCACACACTGAGAGCTGAAGGAAGAAAACCGGAAACCTGACGGAAAATCAAAATATTTGTAATAAGTAAACAGAATATAAAACAGTCTATATATTATGTAAATAGTACCAAACTTGAGCAAGTTGATCAAACTGTTTACCTTGAACTTTGGATATCAGTTAAAGTGTAACGCAGGGAGGCACGGTGAAATCAAATCCAGAATTAAACAGGCCAGAACCGTTTTTAGATAGATGTAGAATTGTAAATATTTTACCTTATATTTTTAAGTCTACTGTATATATTTTTTCTAAATTATTATTACGAGCACGAAAAAGGGGTCTCACGCATACGAACAAATATGCCACATGTGCGAATCGTTTGGAATCGGAGTTTAAGATAAACAGTAGCCGCCTTGACTAATTTTATTGATTTTCGTTTATTGGAAAAAGTCGGTACATACTTTGATCAAATTTTAATAGGTTGGTTCTCAGGGGAAAACGGAAAAGGGAGATTAGATGTAAGAGAATTTGTTTTAGCGTAAGGGGTGCAAGAGTGAGTCGATTTTTAGATTCGAATGAAAGAGGCTGTATTTGGCGATAATCGAAAGGACACGAAGTTTAAGACGTACTAATATATTGAGAAGCCGGTCATATATTAAGTAGATAAACGCGATTATTTCAAAGACATTTTCTTTTGTGAGAACTCGTAAAATTTTAGTCGCAATTACACAAACACTTTTACATTTCGTCAATTTAATAGTATCTATAATTTAGTTATCTATTTCATTAATTAAAACTGTTAACAACACACGGACTTTTATTACGATTGTCTTTAACGAATCCTACATATATGTCAAAGGTATTATATAACAGAGACCTAAAATTGGCATTACGGATTCGTCTACTTCGCTGCTAAGAGTTCTTGGTCTTACTTTATGGTGTCGAGTCCTGGACTGTGAATAAAATCGATCTAAATCGCCTTGAGGCTTTCGAAACATGGTGTTATAGAAGAATTTTAAAAGTTTCTTAGATAGAGAAGATTCGAAACTCCATAATACTACAACGCCTTATCAAGATTACTGAGATTAAAAAACATATCAAGAAGAGAAATCGGGAGTACTAGGCAAACGCAGTCCAGGACGAAGAAAGACTTCATGGTTGAAGGACCTTCGAGATTGGTATGGTATTGATCCAACCATGCTATTTAGGGTGGCAGTGAATAAAATTAAGATAGCTATGATGGTAACCAACGTTCTGAAAGGTCATGGTACATGAATAAGAATAATTGTCAATAAATATCCGCCTCTGGGACCGATATACACGACTATTTATGTCCTGAAAATTTACTCAACTGGAAGATTAAGAAGTTATTGCAATTTTTGTAATTTAATTCCAATTGCAGTAAAATTGCAACAATACCATTTGGATATTTAATCGTTCCAATTTGTAGTGTCATTTTAATCACTACAAATTTTTTAATGTACTTACCAAGTGTTTTTTCACACAACAACCCTACTTTTATGCCGATACTGTATAGATAATACAAAAAAATATGTAATGAAATGATTTACGCTAATTTTTGTGTCTTAACTGAGCAGTCAGCCATACCCATATAATTTTAATTAGGAAAACATTCGGCTTATGGTGTTTTAGGTCCCATCAAACGAATAAACAATAAAGACAATCGTTTGATATTAGCCTAATGCACCATACAACAACTACTTATACAGTAACCTATCGGTCTGACTTAGTATTTTTATCGATATCTAATTTACTGTCTTTGTTTTCACTGGATGCTTTTTGGTTTGTACTTTCAATCTTAACTTTAATTGGATTTGGATCTACAGATGGATTGATTGGTTTGGTATCCTTGGAAGTCTTGTTTTCTATAGCTTTCAATCCGGCTGGAATATATGAATCTTCTTTTTCTGAGTGATATATACTCTTCGATTCTCTTCTTTCTTGTTCGGATTGCCATTCCACCTTAAAACCAGAAAATATTTATTAGATTACATATGCAATTACTAATTCGTGGTTTAGAGGAGAAGTGAAGAAAAATGTAAAGAAAAGAAGAAAGTCTTTTTACAATACAGAACACAACAAGCATACAACCACTATAAACGAATCAGAAATGAAACGAATAATTAAGTCTCAGACAAATAAAAAGGGAACACTGGCAGAGCTGCTCAAAAAAAAAGATGGACCACTACTTCTACGGAACACAAAAATAAATATCGAGAATGATCAGAGAACAAAGAAAAGAGATGAACGAACTAATAAAAAACGAAACAACTTGTACAGGATTATTAGCATCCAAAATAAGAGCAAAACAATATTAATTTAATTTTTAAATGTCCTACAAAACAAACGTCACGTTTGTTGTTAAATAATTAGGTGACACCGATTACTCAACACAAGTGTTGTCAACTAGTTTTCAATAACGCTTTGCCAGCTATTCAATATTATTCTTAATTCACGGCCAGCCCGTGTCAGCATTAAAAACATCAACACTTTTCTAGTTTATTTATAGTTACATCAAAGCATCGCGGATCATTCTATTTCATTCTTTTATCAATTCGTATTCGTGATTCAGATACATAATTAGATAGTTATACCTCAAGCCCACCAACTCGTTACAGATATATTTAGAAGTGATCAAGAAATATAGTATGAACAAATAGTGTTTTACCAAATCAACCCTCTCCTCAGGGTAACTACGACGTAACTAATGGAGTTCTATTACAACCTTCAGAATGAAACATGGACAGACTATTGTGGAACCCTATTTGCTAAAGGTGACGATAATATTGCACCAACAAAGGAATTGGCTACAAACGAAGAAATAAACATTGAGGAGGGAGAGGTAAAGAAAGCATTCTTCTTCAATGTGCCTTGTCCGTTGCGGACGTTGGCTATCATCATAGCAATTTTAATATTGTTTGCAGCGTTTCTGAATAACTCTATCGATGTTAGTCCAAACCACTGGCGTAAGTTTTGAAGCCATGGATGTCTTCTTCTTTCGGGTCTGTGTTGGCTCTCTATTTTACCCTGTATTATCAGTTGGAGTATATGACATTTATCATGTCTCATAATATGTTTCTTAATTGTGAAAGAAATTTCTTTTTGTTTTCCCATTCGGCACAATACTTCTATGTTGGTGGTGTGAGTCGTCCAGGATATTTTGAGGATATGTTGGTACACCCACATTTACAACGGATGAATATATTTCTCATGTTGTTAAATGTTGTTTTGGCCTTTTCAATTCTAGATCGTATTTCGATTGTTTGATTTCATTTCGAGTTGACGACTGTCCCAAGGCACATAATATACGAGTCAATATGTTGAATTAATTGGTTTTTTATTTTCAATTGTCTGGCAGTTTTTTGAGTTTTGCTGACCAGCATCCATTTTGTTTTATTGTGTTATATCTGTCCATACGATTCTGAAGTTCGTTGATACTACTGGCAAGTATGACTGTGTCGTCCGCATATCATATCGGATATGATTTGTCAATTATCCATTAATTTTTATGCCTTCGTTTGCTTCATCAACTGGTTTTTTTTAATTTGTTCGGAGTATATATTAAAAAGGAAAGGGGAGAGAACACATCCCTGTCGTACACCTTTTCTGATATCAATAAAGGAAGCATTAAGGAAATTAAAAAATAGAAAATTACCAGAAGAGAACAGAATTCTGAATGAACTCCTAAAGTACTGAGGACCCGATCTGACCAAACAAATCTTAAGTCTAATCCAAAAATAAAACAAAACCGAATTACACAAGAGCATAGTCCAAGCATCCTAATATTTCTCTTCAAAAGGAAGACAAATCGGACCTGGAGACTTACAGAGGAATTATTAATATACTATTATGGAACGACCAAAAAAGCCGAATGACGGAAAATGCAGTAGTGAATTAAATCACTATGTTGTATTGCCCTCCTGGTCCAAATTAATTAAAACTCAGTTAACGTTTAGATAACATTATATTTACATCGAGACAGTCGGTGATTCAACCATAACTTGTTTACAATATTAGCACAGACCTATAGCAATACATTTCGACACCTTAAGTATCTAACAACAAAATACTAAATTCCCTTACGCTGCATTTGGTCAATATTTTATACCCAACATCAGGGTACAGTAAGGGAAAAAACTCCTTACTGTATAATATAATATGTATCAAAAGATGTATATAATTTTAAATAATTTCAGTTGTTACAAAACATATTGTTTCTAAATATGCAAACAAAACGAAGGTTGATTAATGCAGTTTTGTTTGTGTAACCTCGTAGAGACTCACGTATAATTTTACTTTTCAAAGTCCAAATTATAAGGAGATATAAATAGCCCACAGAGGGATTGATAGATTATTATTATAGTATTGTTATTATTCAGATCGTTACTATGCTAGTGAGCCGTCCTGCGAGAAGGGTGTCCTAAAGGACCACCCCGCGAAACAACATCTTAGTAACCTTATGTTGATTGACGTTGTAAATCGTAAATAAAGTTATAAAGTTAGAGTCAGTGTTTCAACTCGACATTTCAACCCCGCAATATTATCATGGCAATCTACCAACGTAACAATACAGAGTGTCCTAATATTACTACAGTAGTAAAGACGGCGAGAGACGATTCCCCAATAGGTAGACGATCAGAGGGAAGACACGAAAATGATGGAACGACAACTTACTACAGGAACATTGAAAAAACAGAAAAAGTTATGTCCACATAAAAATAAGAAGCTAACGTTATCTTTAAAATAATAATGAATATTACCTTTTGCCTATGTTGTTTAGCATGATCCTCAACTTTATCCAATACCATTTTTTCGGTAAGCACTCCATCTTCAGATGAATATGCAGCTGCCTGCCACGAGACACCAAGTTTTGCTATTTCTCTACCTGACATGCCTTCCGTCATTCTTGCCATTCTGCTACACAATGCACTATAGTCGAAATTATCTACTTTTAATCTCCTGAAAAAGAAAAGGATGTAATAAATTCATTTATAAAGGGTCATTACAAAGAAAAACTTAAAATTTATACAATCATAAAGGTTATTTAGTTATGAGACTTTAAGAATACAAAACAAAGCATAAAAAAAACAAAGTTGGAGTACCACTCTCACGAGTACAATATACTTAATGTCCCGAAGCGAAAACAAAGAGGCATGGTTTGAAAAATTTTACGTGACTTTTTAAATGAAAGTATGTACATAACTTCAAGAACACTCTCTGAAAATCTCAGATTGATTGGAGCAAAATTACCGAAAGTATAGCATGTTGAACATCCCTATCTTCGACTCACTTTGCAGCAACTTCGCGCCAGCTCGCAAAGAAACGTTCAACAACTGTTCCCCATCTCTTTTGTAAATTACTCCGCGATTCAAAAACATATTCCGATATGCATCACTTTACGATTTGACAGTCAAAAATAAATTGAAAATAAAAGTTGTCAAAATTTTAAAGGCGTTTTTCTAAAACTGCTTTTTCAAAGGCGGTGGACATTGTAAGTCAAAAACTACTTGAACGATCCACCTGAAATTTTGCATATATTTTCTTTAGACATTTCGTGAGGTTGCTTAGCTTTTGTTAAACAATAATAAATATGTTGATTTTCACCGTTATTTTTCAAAAAATTTCGTTATTTTGACTTCCGAGTCAAAAGTCAAAAATCGTTAAAACTAAAAAACACGACACCGTTACCTCGAGAAACTCATAGTTAATAAAATCTTTTTGAATTTTTTGTTTCACATAAGCCAATGATGAGTTCTGGAATCCACTGCAAAATCCATTTTTTTGAGGTCTAAAAATTGGCCACTGTTAGTTTATTTTTTAATATTTTGCCTTGAAGTTTTTTTGAACATTCTTTGAATTGTACTGAATATGTATATTTAATTGAAAAGTAAAATAATTCTACTATAGTTTCAAAAAAAGTCACAAAAATGTGCTTGAAATGTTGATTTCAAACCATACCCCCCTTAAGGGTGCCCTAATGTCCACTAAAAATGCTACTGCAGGTCCAGACGGTAAACATTAATTTTTTCTGTTCAGGTGGTAGGTGCAAAATCTTGGTCCAATGCTACTTAAATGCATTACTTTTTTTTCGAATCTTGAGAAAACTAATAAATATTTTTGAAAAATTTAAAAGCAGCATCAAAGATTACATTACTACCGAGGCCGAAAGTCCCTTAAAATAAACAAAAAGTTTCTTTTGAATGAAATATTTGCAATTAAAAATGACACTAAATTTTCGCTTTTATTTTCACCCCTGTAACTTATTAAAATAAACATTATAGAAGTTTTCAGGGACTTTTGGCTCTCAATGTAATCTTTCATTCTGCGTTTAAATTAAAAAAAAAATACTTATTAGTTTTCTTAGGATTCGAATAAAATTAATATATTTAAATAGAATTGGACCAATATTTTGCCTCTACACCCTTAAATCCTACAGAAAGTGGAATGTCTTGGCTATTAAAATTATACAATTGTATTTGGACAAATCAGAGTTTTAACGACAGAACAAAAATAGGATCGTAACCCAAAAAATTACCTTATTCCTTCCGTAGCTGGTTCCAATACAAATTTCTGGAAATATAACCTAATGAGACGTTCTCTCTCCTCCAAACCGGGCAAGTCAAACTCAACCATCTCATCAAGACGATCATTAACAGCCCAATCAAACTGTTCAGGGGTATTTGATGCTAAGACCAACATGAATTTGGAATTTTGTTCACCTGTACGGTAGAGAAACGCGTTCAAGGTGGCTCTGAGGTCTTCTGAGATATTTTCTGATGATCGTTTTCGTAGGAATGCATCTGCTTCATCCACAAATAAGATTAGACCTAAAAAATCGGTAAGTAAACAAGGGTTCCGTATGAAAAACCCTCTTAAGTTGTTTCTTAAGAGAATGGGTACGAACTTTCGGCTTCAATGTTATTTAAATGTGATTCATTTTTTTTTTCGAATCTTGAGAAAACTAATAAGTATTTTTGAAAAATTTAAACGCAGAATGAAAGATTACGTTATTACCGAGGGCCAAAAGTTCCTGAAAACTTCTATAATGTTTATTTTAATAAATTACAGGGGAGAAAATTTAGTGTGATTTTTAATTTCAAATATCTCATTCAAAAGAAACTTTTTATTCATTCTAAGGGACTTTCGGCGCTCGGTAATAAAGTAATCTTTCATTCTGCGTTTAAATTTTTCAAAAATACTTATTAGTTTTCTCAGAATTCGAAAAAAATGATTACATTTAAAATACATTGAAAATTTTGACATGCGTCAAAATGTTCCTTTCCTCTTAACTATAATTAGAATCTCACTAAGTACACACAGCGGCAAAATTAACGGAACATCTTACAAATTGAACATGTCAGATGTCTCAAATTTCCTAATCCTATTGTCCGATCTGAGTGACTTTTTAGTATGTTATCGCCTGATTATAAGAAAATCGATGAAATAATACTGTTGCTAGACAGGTAAATGTCATTTTATACCGGGTGTAACAACCATACTGTGTTTTTCCTTAAAGAACACCCTGTGGAATGTTCTAGTACATATAAAATATTGAAAGTAAGACTTAATTGTAGCCCTAGGCTTTATTAATATTTTCTTTTTGATTCATTTGCTTATGTTGGATAATAAAAAAGTTGGGTACGTTAACAACTAGCCATGTTTTTCATCAATAAATCCTCATTTTCTGCTTAGTTTAATAGACAAGCCTAAAGTAGGCTAGGAAAAATTACTAATTTAATAGATGTCAAATTGTTAACAGTCAAAAAGTGTCTGGTTTGTTATGAAGATTAGTAGATTTATTATTTAAAGTTTCAATTATCTAAGTCCGTATTTTCTTTTTATTGTTTGGTGGAAATGGAACGCGCTACAAGGAATTTGACCCGCGATGAGTGTGTTCAAGCAGTGATCTTACATAGCGAAGGACTTAGCTACCATGGTATCGGCTCCTTATAGTCGAGGAAATGAAGCTGAAAAAATGGCAAAACCTCGCAATTTTTTCGTCCAGCATCGATTTGTACAAAAATTTGGGTTTAGGCTCATTACACCCTCTAGTTCACTTTCTATATTGAGCCGTTGTACGCTTTTGGTTTTTTAAGGGTGAAAACTACCCCTAATTGTAAAAAATTATAAAATAATATTTTAAACTTTATTATTGTCAACATTTGGTTCTTATTAGTTACATAATGATTGTTTTATGCTTTAAGATATACTATCATAATATTTCAACTCTTAAAACCACCCTTGTTGGAGCTATATATAAAAAATTTACTTATCCTAAAAGAATAATTTCGGCTTGCATCGAATTACATAAAAATTTGGGATTAGGATCATCTCACCTTGTACTTCATATTCTATATCATGCTTTAGGGCGTTGATTATTTTCAGGGGTGTAAACGACCCCTTATTGTCAAAAATTATATAAAAACATTGTAAACTTCATATGGGTAAAATTTGGTTTTGATTAGTTAAATAATGATTGTTTTATACTTTAGGATATAATATCATAATATTTCAACCCTTAAAAACCACCCTTAATGACATTACAGTTTTTATAAGTAGATATTTTAATGGATCTATACAGAAAAAAAGTAGAAATAAAGAATTACAAAAACATTTATTTACACAAAAATACGAATTTACAAATATGTACAAATACAAATACAAAAAGTTTTTTAGTCATCTTCCAGTATACGAACCGGTTCTGTGGTATTATACATACATTGAAAATTATTCATAAGCGGACTTTCCGAATTTTTCGAAAAATAAAATTCGTTTTATAAACATAGCTCCTTCATTTTTGGCGATAAAAAGTTTTTTCAAAAATGACTTTGTAGGACTTTTGAAGAGGTATAAGACTGTGTAAACTAAATTTCTTAAGATCCCTTAGTTTTTAATTAGGGTGGGTTTAAAGGGCTCGAATAAGGGGGTGTTTGCTCGTAAATAGAGGTTTTAAACACTTATATCTCGCTAACTCTTCACTATTCGCGGTGTGCAAGTACTTTGAAAGGGAAACGAGAAACGACCCTGCGCGAGTCGCGGAGAAATATTGCAACTATCTTAAATAATTCATATTGTCAATTGAAATTGTCAAATTGACGTATATTTCATACCTTCTGTCAATGAAGCAGAAAAATTATATATTGCTCCACAATATTGATATGATATGCAATTATTATATAAAGGTAAATTTAATTAATTGTATTTTGCTTGCAGTACTGCATTTTAATAACTAATTTTATTTACTACATACAATTGTTGATGTTTTCATAACATAACCTGAATCTTATTTTTTCTTCTTATTATTTTTTTAGACTATGGCCTTGACAATTATCCAGTAACCAGGACTAATATAATTGGCCAATATAATTAAAAGTGCGAATTTTAGTATAGAGCGTAGCAATAGGGGTCGCTTTGCCGAACTTGCACGGTCCCAATAATGAAAATCTATTCACAAGGGAACTTTAGTTTTTAAAAAAGCTACAATTTAGTACTTCATAATTTTTTTCGTATCTCCAGTATTTTCGGAGATATTTTGAAGTAAAAAGTAAAAAATGGGAAATTCCAAAAAATTAATTTTTTTAAACTCCAATTTTTCTAAAATTAGGCCATTTAAATAGGTCAAACTTCTTGGGTGTATTGATAATACAAATATAAAAGGAATTACAGAAACGTGAAGACCAATTTTTAATTAGGAGGTTAGTTAGGGGGTTGTTTTCACTGATTTTTTCATAGAGAAAAGCAGGTACTGACTTTTTTTGATCATAAGTCGCTTAATTTTCACGCTAGAAACTTTTTATTATTATTTTTTGAAAGGGCTAACTGTATACTTGAAAAAAGATTATTTAAGTTTTACTCGAAATATGCAAAGTTTTTCCGTTATTTTACTTTGAATATTTCAAATTATGCATTTGACGAAAAAAGCTAACTTTTAACATGCCGTATCTCGGTTTGTATTGGTCTTAAAGATATTATAGAAAAATAATTTGGTTTGTGTTAATAAAAGATACAATTTTGATATCTACAGTTTTTTTGATTAAATGCATATTTTTCAAGGTATTCTCAAAAAACCCTCTAAAAAAGTCGATTTTTTCATCGAAAAACTGTTACTTTCAAGCGCGAATAACTCGAAAAATATTAGTTTTACGAAGAAAATGTAAAGAATATTTTTTTCTTAGAATCACCTTTTACATCGATTTACATGGTTAAAATGTAATAAAAAATTCCCGCCCCCGTGATGGGGTGGCAACCACCCCCAAGGTTTTAGCGTACAGCGGCATGATATAGAAAATAATCCTTGGACTATTCCCTACCGTCTGTAAAAATTTCAAATAAATCCATGCTGTACGAAAAAATTGCGAGCCAAAATGCTTCATTTCCTCGACTATTACATTGGTAACAATTTTTTTCTAATGCACGATATTGTAAGACCTCACGTTCACAAACTGTAATCAAATATTTACAACAGGTAAATCTTCGGACTTTGAATTGGCCATCGCATAGTCCGGATCTTAACCCGATCGAACATTTGTGGTACATAATTGGCAGAAGACTACGATAGCGTTTGCCTACTCCGAGAACCCTACAAGAGGTAGAAACAGTAGCTCTCGATATTTGGAATGATATTGATCAAGATCAAATAGCATGCCTCATTTGTAATATAAAAGTACATATCGATGGCGGAAAGGCAGGAACTCGTAACTGAAAAATTTGTATAAAATGAGTTACTTCGGTATTCGCTTTAGAATAAGTGTATCGGCACCTATTAAACAGCGGTTACAGCTGGGAAAGCCTTCTGGAAGCCTTCCGGAAATATTCTCAGCTGTAACGGCTGTTTAATAGCGATAAAGCGAATACCGAAGTAACTCATTTTATACAAATTTTTCAGTTACGAGGTCCTACCTTTCCGCCATTGATATCTGTTTTATTATCGAACATAAGCAAATGAATTAAAAAACAAAATGTTAAGAAAGCCTAAGGCTTCTTCTTCTTAACGTGTCCTATCAAGTCCCCTTGACGTTGGCGATTAACATGGCGAAACTGTCTCTGTCTCGAGCTATTCTAAATGGGTGTTCTGCTTTCTTTATTCCTGTCTACTCCCGGATATTCTTCAACCAAGAGGCCTGCTTTCTACCAATTCCTCTGCGTCCTTCGATTTTACCCATCATAATAAGTTGAAGAATATTCTACCGGCCTCCCCTTACTACATGTCCAAAATAATAATCTTTCTATATTTAATGTTATCAAGCAGCTCGCGGGCAGCATTTGCTCTCTAGGGACTGCCACATTTGTCAACATAGCCGTCCATGGTATTTTCAGTATACGTCTGTGCAGCCACATTTCAAAGGCCTCCAAACGGTTATAGGTGGATATTTTTAATGTCCATGCTTCGACACCATACAAGAGAACACCTAAGGCTACAATTGAGTCTTAATTTCAATATTTTATATAGGGTGTCCCAAAAGTAGTGGAACGGTCGAATATTTCGCGAACTAAACATCGGATCGAAAAACTGAAAAATACGTGTTCAATCATTTTCAAAAATCTATCCAATGACACCAAACACCAACCCCCACTACACCCCGTGGAGGTGGGGTGGGGGGTAACTTTAAAATTTCAAATGGAAACCCCTAGTTTTTCTTGCAGATTTGGATTCGTTACGTAAAAGTAAGCAACTTTTATTCAAGACATTTTTTCGAACTGTGGATAGATGGCGCTATAATTGGGAAAAACGATTTATCCTGATACCATAGGTAAATTATAGAAACGGTCTAATATCTCGAGAAATACACTTCCAAATGAGAAACCAAAAAACAGGTTTTTAATATTTTTCGAAAACCTATCGATAAACACCAAAAATGACCCTCCAACCCACCCCCTGGAGACGGAGTGGGGGGTAAATTTAAAATCTTAAATAGCAACCCCCACTTTTTATTGCAGATTCGAATTCGTCATGAAAAATTAAGCAACATTTATTCGAAACATTTTTTAAAATTGGTGATAGATGGCGCTAATAAATCGTATTTTTCCAATTAAAGCGCCATCTATCAACAATTCTAAAAAATGTTTCGAATAAATGTTGCTTAATTTTTCATGACAAATCCAAATCTGTAATAAAAAGTGGGGGTTGCTATTTAAGATTTTAAAGTTACCCCCCACTCCACCTTCAGGGGGTGGGTTGGAGGGTCATGTTTAGTGTTATTCGATAGGTTTTCGAAAAGTATTAAAAACCTTTTTTTTGGTTTCTCATTTGGAAGTGTATTTCTCGAGATATTAGACCGTTTCTATAATTTACCTATGGTATCAGGATAAATCGTTTTTCTCAATTATAGCGCCATCTATCCACAGTTCGAAAAAATGTCTTGAATAAAAGTTGCTTATTTTTACGTAACGAATCCAAATCTGCAAGAAAAACTAGGGGTTTCCATTTGAAATTTTAAAGTTACCCTCCACCCCACCTCCAGGGGGTGTAGTGTTTGGTGTCATTGGATAGATTTTTGAAAATTATTGAACACGTATTTTTCAGTTTTTCGATCCGATGTTTAGTTCGCGAAATATTAGACCGTTCCACTACTTTTGGGACACCCTGTATATAATGCTAGAATATTCCACAGGGTATTCCGAACTTTAAGGAAAAAATACAGTATGATTGTAACACCCGGTATAAAATGACACTTACCTGTCTAGCAACAATATCATTACGTCGATTTTCTTAAATAATAAGGCTATAACATATAAAAAATTACTTAAATCAGACGACAGGACAGGTTTAGTAAATTCGAGACATCTAAATATGTCCCATTTTTAACGTGTTCCGTTAATTTTGCCGTTGTGTGTAGTATGTTAATATTCAATTAAAATACCTTTTCTTGTACTATTTGCCCAATCGAATACTTTATGAATAGCTGTAACACCGTCCCTTCCCATCGGGGCAATGTCACCTCCTGTTAATATGGCATAATCCATTCCTGAGTGTTTGGCGAGTTTCTAAAAGTAATTACAATAATAATAAAATAATAAAAACAAGCAATTTGACTCCGTAAGTCGTAGGTTTCCAATCAACGTGACCGGAAGAGAACCGGAAGTCAATATTTGAACTCTTCGTATAACTTTGTGTCGATTGATATACAATTTCATTAATTTTGAGCCATTTTTACAAACTTCCGGTCATAACTTTTGAAAAATAAGAAATCTCTAGCTTTAGACCAGGGCGCATCTGTAAAAATATTAGTACATTTGGACGTTGAGAGGTGACTCAAATTTTTTTGCAGAAATTGCTTGAAAATAAATCAAATAATAATATTTGAGTTATCCTCCCTCTCAAAAAGGTCAGGAACATTGTTTAAATAATCAAAATGTCAAAAAATTAAGGAAAAATTCGATTTTTTTCTTCGTTTTTTGATTATAACTTTAAAAGTATTCATTTCCGAGAAAAGTTGTACTGACATAAAAGTTGCGTAATTAAATTTCCTACCATATAGAATTGGTTAAAAATTTAAAAAATAGTCACCCTTGTTGCAAAATAGCAATAATTGTGAAATAAACATACAAAAACAAGTATTCGCATTTTACCTTTTTCAACCATTTATGCTACACTTAGGACCTTCATATTTCACCCTGAAAAACTTTATGATACAGTAAAACAATACTGTAAATTTCATTAAGATCGGTTCAATAGATTTTTCAAAATAAATTTTGCAATCCAGCTTTCGTAAAAAAATAAATTTTTTAAAAATGTTACAGGACTGAAAATAAAGCAGATAGCAAGTTGATTGATTTTTTTGTGTATAGAAGTGTACTGTACTTTTCATTTTCAATTTTGCAAAATTAAAATCGATTAACACCACGGCGTCAGGAATTTTTTTAAATAAATATTAATTATTGGTGCTACGCGCAGGACAGCGGAGAGTTTGCTCTGATTGGGCATTCCAGTGACCTTTGATAATGATTGATACATTTTAATTCTTATTACATTTCGATCTAAATAAATAAATTTGGTTATTGCAAAATAAAAACACATGCTCTATCCTTTGAAATAACACTTTTATTAGCAAAAACTTTCTGTGTTCATATATTTTAACTTAAATAATAAAAGTTTATTATTTTTAAACATATGCAATTGTTTAAACAATATTTCACAAACAATAATAAAATTAGTTTGTGAAAAAAAAAAAAAAAAAAAAAAAAAATTTTGATCATTGAGTGTGTTTCAAAGATCTACATCTTTTGTTTTTTCATAAACATTATCTTACTTACTCTAAAGTAATTAGGGAATTAAAACTTGAGACTGTCATTTTCAGGTTGGGCGTAGATTTACGCTCCTGTTATGTCTATGTCTCGGATGTTGTTTTTTGATGGAATGTGTCTAAAGATATTCAACCTCTCATCTTTACCGATGAGCCCACGAAGGTTGAAGAGGGCGAAACACATTTCTAAGAACTGGTGTTTGGATCTTTGATTCTATTCGAAAAATTTTTCCCAGCCAGAAATAGTGGATGTGTGAGTTATTCGTAAGGGGATTTTTCCACATTCTCTATTTCATTTGTTTAAAATTAGTTTGATTTTTGTGGAATTAAAATATTAAAATACAACAAAACATAGAGTAAGAAAATAATATATTAGATAAAGATTGGAAGAAATTTTGGTGGAAATCAACTTGTGTGAATCGAACACCGCTGTCCTGCGCGTAGCACCAAAAATTATTGTTAATTAATCGATTTTAATTTTGAAAATTGCAAATGAAAGGTACAGTACACTTCTATAAGCAAAAAAAATTCAACTTGCTATCTGCTTTATTTTCAGTCCTGTAATATTTTGAAAAAATGAATTTTTTTTGCGAAAGCTGGATTGCAAAATTTATTTTGCAAAATCTATTGAACCGATCTTAATGAAATTTACAGTATTGTTTAACTGTATCATAAAGTTTTTCTGGGTGAAATATGAAGGTCCTAAGTGTAGCATAATTGGTTGAAAAACGTAAAATTCGAATACTTGTTTTTGTATGGTTTTTTCGCAATTATTGCTATTTTGCAACTAGGGTGACTATTTTTTAAATTTTTAACGAATTCTATATTGTAGGAAATTTAATTACACAACCTTTATGACAGTACAACTTTTCTCGGAAATGAATACTTTTAAAGTTATAATCCAAAAACGAAGAAAAAAATCGAATTTTTCCTTCAATTTTTGACATTTTGATTATTTAAACAATGTTCCGGACCTTTTTGAGAGGGAGGATAACTCAAATATTATTATTTGATTTATTTTCAAGCAATTTCTGCAAAAAAATTTGAGTCACCTCTCAACGTCCATCTCAAAACAGATGCGCCCTGGACTACTTCCTGAATAGGAGAAATACATGGTCTCATATTACTTTATAAAATTATTAAAGACATGCTGTTTGATGATATAGAAAAGTAAAAAATATTGGGTAAATTCAGTAAAAACCACCAATAATCCCTGAAAACCTAGTTTTTCGTGCTTCCTTGTGGCCTGAAACGATTGATTCAGATTGTATGGATGTCAAAATGTATGATTACTCCAGTAGCTGTTTCTAAATGCGGTTGTCGCGTCCCAATATAAGGGGAGAAGTTAGTTTTGTAAACAAATATTTTTAGAGGACAAATAATACATATATAATGAACTAACGTAATGATGACAATACGATTGCACAGTTGATAGGATTTTAATAGGATTTTTCCATTCAACAAAGAAAACGTGCTTATTCTCAAGATCATCAATACGGCCATTAAATGTGTTAATATTTTGTGAACCGTTTAATGCACCATAACGGTGTATTAAGCAAATCAGGAATTGATGAATTTAAAAGTGTTTTCATTTTAAATCAACTTTAAAACGAATACAGTTCTCAGTACTCGAAAAAGTTCTCAATTTTTAAAACATCTCGATTACTGAGTTCTCGATTTTGCCTATCACTACTTTAAATTTAAACTGCATGCTTCCCAAATAAATGAACGGAAAGAATTGATGGGGTCAGGCGTAAAAGGGTTTAAGTGCAAATGGTTCTGAGATAATCAGCTTCAAAGTTATTTGAGTTTTATAAATTCTAGGAGTTATTAAACTAAAATATGTCTAGTGCACAATGTTCTATAAAATGATAAAAATATAAGGGTATATTATATACTCATTCCTTTGTTTCAAATTATTAAAACCATGCACTTGAATCGGTACATGGTGTTGATAAATGTTACTGGTAAAACGGTTCAAGTGCAGATGTTTTACTAATGCAACTATTACTAATCATTTTTATCCCAGCTGTTATCCACAGTGTAACTACAACTGGCACGTTGCATAATACTTAATTAGTCTTCAAAATTAGGCACACATCTAATATATATATATATTTAGCTGAAACTAATCCTGTATTAACATGTGTTTTTACTTCTTCTTCTTTTTCTGCGGCACTACAGCCCAAATTGAGCCTTGGCCTCCTCTATTTTTTGCCTCCACCCTTGCTTGCCTGTGGCTGCTGTTCTCCATACTCGGGCTCTTAAAAGGGCTTGTGCGTCGCTGTTTACTGTGTCTTCTCAGCGCTTTCTTGGCTTTCCAACCGGTCTCTTTCCCTGATGTGTTTTTACAGAATACTAAAAATAGTTTTGTGGTAAAAAGGTTCAAGCGCACATAAACCCGTTTACTACTAATGCAAAGTGCAATTTTTTTTATTAAATAAAAAAATGTAATGGCTATAGATGGTGACTGTAGGGCGAGATATGCTTGAATCCTTTTACCACCAAGTTATAATACCATTTAAGTATGTAAATCTGTACTTCGAGCATATTTTTAGAAAAGTGCACTTAAACCCTTTTACTTCTAACCCCCTCAATTATAATTAGAATTAAGCTAATTTTTACCTTGGCAAACATAGTTTTTCCTGTACCTGGTGGCCCATGCATCAAAATGTTTCGGTACAGTCCTTTGTTTTGTTTGGTATTTTTTGTTGCTATCGCTACATCTCTTAATCTTTCTTCTAATTTTGGAGCTAAAACTATACCAGACAGCGCATCTTCACCTTTGTTTTTAAAACTCTTTATAGTTTCTATGGGGTGTTTAAGGGATTCTAGTACGGAAAACCTGGATGTTTCTCTTACTAAAGATGGTTTACCTAAAAAAGAGGAGAAACATTGTAATGAAAGTGTTTAATGGTAGTTTATGATTTAGTCCATATTTTTTTTTTAATTTTGTAAAAAAATATGGACTAAAAATAAATATAAAGACTAACTACATGATAATAACAAAGAAAACAAATATATTTTTTTTTCTCTGATTTTGGCTTTGGTTTAGAACCTTTAGCCACGTAATTGTATAACTTATCACTAAGTCAGGGGAGTAATGTGTAGTGTGTGTGTTGAGTAAGTGTCTTGTTACTTTGCAAAGTCGACGTCATTGTCTTTGCAAAGAGACGCTAATTGTTTCCGAACGTCTGCGGTCCCTCCGGTGAGTACCGATCCCACAAGGACAGAAACTATTTTTCATTCACTAATTTATAATAAATGAAAAATTTCTGCCCCTGATAGGATTCGAACTCCCGACCTTTCGTTTCAAAGGTAGGCACTCTTACCACTGCACCACAGAGGGGGTTGAGAAAACAAATATAAAAACAAACAAACTTGGGAGATGTACCAATAGAAAGGGTTGATAAATACAAATGCCTGGGAACCTGGTTACAGAAAATAATGATCAAACAACAGAAGTAAGGACCAGGATAGAAATAGCAAGAAATGCGTTTGTAAAAATAAAAACAACTATCTGCAATAAAGACCTTAGATTAGAAATAAGATTAAGAGTTCTAAGATGTTACATATCGTTAATACTAAAATATGGACTTGAATGCTGGACACTGAAGCAAAAATACATAAATAAGCTACAGTCATTTGAAATGTGGTATTACAGAAGCACGCTTAGAATAGCATGGACACAGAAGAAAGCGAACACAGAAGTATTGCGAGAAATGGGAAAAGAATATGAAATAATAAACACAATCAAAATAAGAATGTTACAAAATCTGGGACATGTAATGAGGGGACAGTGATATGAAAGGCTAAGATTGATAACGCAGGGAAAGATAAAAGGAGGAAGGAGTATTTGAAGAAGGAGAGTGTCTTGATTAAACAATTTAAAGGAGTGGTTTAAATGCAGTTCAATAGAACTCTTCAGAGCAGTGGTAGATAAATAATTACACTTTTATAAAAAAGAACTTTTTTATAATAAAACCTTTTTATTATTTATAGGAAAGAATATAAAATAATTTAACGATAAACGTTTTAACGATAAAATGCTTAAAATTCCAAAAATTACACTCTAATAAAAATAGTTATTTATGAAACAGTTCGTGAAGTATGCTTTTTGAGAACGCACGCAATTTTTAGAGCACGAGCGACAACGGAGCTAGTGCTATAAATCGCGTAAGTTCGCAAAAAGTCCTTCACGCACAGTTCCATACAATATTTTATCTACCATAAACAAACATAAAGACTGTAACTCTACGTCACTGGAATTCATTTCTATTCTACAATTTTTAGAACTTTGACATTTACTACAAACTACTTTCAAACCACAAAACTGCCAAAAATTTTGTTGTAAGTCATTGCTCATATTGTCATCCCCACGACAACGCGAAAGTTAAGGATATTTGATTATATGAAAGTGTGCCAAAAAAAATCCATTGAAAGTGTGCGAAAAAGTTAATCCCATTTAAAATACATTGTTACTTCACGCACACTTTAAACTCTTCACGCACTGCTATCTATAGTGACAGTTTTCACAAACTAAAAACTTATACATAATATGACAGACTAGATAATAGTTATTTATGAAACAGTTCGTGAAGTATACTTTTTGCGACCGCACGCGAATTTTAGAGCACGAGCGACAACGGAGCGAGTTCGCAAAAGTACTTCACGCACAACTTCATACAATATTTTATCTACGATAAATAAATCAAAAAGCTGTAACTCTTCGTCACTGGAATTCATTTAACTTTGACATTTAAAAATTCTAACTATTTTCAAACCACAAAACTGTCAAAACTTTTGTTGTAATTCATTGCTCATATTGTCATTACCATGACAATGACAACGCGAAAGTTAAAAACAGTGCGAAAAAGTAAATCCCATTTAAAATACATTGTTACTTCACGCACACTTTAAATCCTTCACGCACTGCTATCTATAATGACAGTTTTCACAAACTAAAAATTTATACATAATATGACAGAGTAGAAAAAGTACTTTTGATAATGTCACGGTTTTGTTATTGTACATGTACATATGTAGGACACAACATATTTGGAAAGAATAATTAACTTATTAAATATGAATTTTTGGTATATGTATTAACTGTTATTTATAATTATGATTCCAAAAATTACACTGGTATAAAATAGTATTTTTTAAAATACCACTGTTGTTTAAAATGGTATATATAATTTTAAGTATATAAAGTTTTAATTATTTATTAAAACAATTAAAAAAAGATACGCAAAAGCCGGGTTCCAACTGGGGACCTCTCGATCTGCAGTCTAATGCCACCGAGGCACCATCAATTTGTAGATATCGATTTATTAACGTAATTTAAAATATCATTGCATTAGTCACATTTTTAAAATAGTTTGAAATAAAAAAAAATATCGATTTATCCATACAATGTGATTGGTCAGTGGGGTAAAGCTTTGTAGATCCGTTATAAGTAATAGATAGTACTAAAAGTTAATAACAAAAATTGTTCCAACTCTGATTACAGATTGATAATCAGTAATCGTAATTTGTAAGTTTTAGACAATTATTCAGTAATGGCTTACTTAAAATTTGGATAGATTTAGACCCGTAATTATTAATAATTTTGCTCTGAAAAATGAAAATATCTCGAAAACTAATAAATTTACACATAGGGAATGTTATACAAAAATTATAGTATGGTAATGGTACTTTTCGATAATGATATAAAATACAGGGTGTTCTATTTAAAATTACTGAGAAAATAATGTACTTGCGTTTTGACTCACCCTGTATTCAATATAAAAAACAATAAATAAAGAACAATAGCAAAACAAACATTTACGAAAATTTTGACAATAATTAAAAAAATATGACGTCAATAAACCATTGACTTTTTGCTTGCTTTTATTTATACAGGTAGTTAAACTTGTTACGATTTTCATATAAAATTGGTTATAACTTTGTAAATACCCCGTATAATATACCAAAACTTTATATTTTTGTAATCGAAAAGTTACGAAGATTTCGAATATAAAATAAAATACAGGGTGTTCTATTTAAAAAAACATAAGTTTGGTCTGCCACTATGTTATCGAACACCCTGTAACATTCTAACTAATTTTGTAATATAAAGCTCAAAGTTCGCTACAATTTCTGTTATTAAGTTTTATCGCTATACATTACTATAACGGATCTACGGAGCTTCACCCCACTAATAATTAATCGCCCTGTATAATAGCAGTTAAGTATTGCATTGTTAGCTAGTTCTAAGCTATCCTGAAAATTTCAGGTGTCTAGGCAGCCTAGAACTATTTTTAAAATGGATTACAAAATTTGCGGAGTCCGTGACACCAACCAAGCCAAGTATATAAAAAGATTTTAAAATACAGTAAAACCTCCGTTAGCCGAAATAATTGGGGGGAGGCCGTTTCGGATAATAAGAATTTCGGTTAAAAATAACATTGATTTTTGTATTTTTCTTATATCAAATTACCTAGTATTTTTGGGCACAGTTGGTATTAAAAAATACTATGAGGTGAATTCGTAATGTGTTGTATATTTAATTGCGTTCTTTAATTGTATGAAAGCAATGTTGACGATGTTGACAAATTAACATCGAATTCTTTCCGTTTTGGGATAAAAATATACTTTCTATTGTTGTTCTGAAGCTATTTTCTTGTGGCATTTTTATAATAAATTACTTTCTATTGATGAAATGAGCCGTTTCGGTTACACGATGTTTCGGTTAAAATGGTTTCGGTTAACGGAGGTTTTACTGTAGTGATGATGATATATATTATGGTGATATTTAACCCCTGATTTGGATACATCACTTAAAGAGGAAGAAGTTTAAGATTGAAATATGTGGAATAACAACAATATGGACTCAATATAAACGTAAAGAAGACAAAGCTTATGATTGTAAGCAAGAAAAAGATAACAGAAGGTCAACTCTACATCAACCAAATCTCTTTAGAAAGAGTGAGGCACTACAACTACCTCGGCACCATAATAAATGAAGATGGATCAACAACCAAGAGATAAGAGCGCGCATCGGAAAAGCTAGATCAACCTTCAACCCTTTTTCAAGAGCCACAACCTTTCTTTTGGTATAAAAGTAACTTGAGATACTATGTCTTCTCTGTCCATTTTTATGGTGTTGGATCCTTGAACGAAGATATGTGCCGAAAATTGGAAGCATTTGAGATGTGGCTATATCGGAGAATTCTTAAAATCCCATGGACTGATCGAGTCACAAATGATGAAGTCCTTAGAAGAATGGGGAAGAACTGAGAGGTACTAACCACCATCAAATCTCGAAAGTTGGAATACTTTGGACACATTATGCGAAATGAATCCAGACATGCCCTCCTGCAAGGAAAAATATTGGGAAAGCGAGGTCCAGGAAGAAGAAAATCCTGCAGCTTTTCCGCGTTGCTAAAGTGAAGATTGTCATGATGATCGCCAACATTCGTCACGGATAGGCACATCAAGGAGAAGATGTACAAAATGAAATCTATTTACCTAATCTAGACTCAATGTATCTGGCAGTGATGCTGGTGGCTCCCTTAGCTGAATATATACCAAGAGCGAGTAACGATAATCCTCCTGCGGCTGTAAGTACTTTATTCCAGTCTGTTAAAAGAGTTTGAGCTCCTGTACCTAGTACTGAACCAGCTGTCCTAAAAACAAACAAAATTGTATTGTTTTCATATATTTTAATTTTACGGGTTAGGATACATTTAAAATCTAAAGGGTTTTCTGCTACTGGTTTTTTTCTATCAGATACAAAAAAGTTGAAGGAAGTTATTAAATCAGCTGTTGTTAAAAGTGTTCCTTAGAATCCAGTGGTGTACAGTTTTGTTTTTGAATAGGGGGTCGCTGTTGCAAAAATGCCAAGCAAAGGAAAATGTGCAACATGTGATGTTGCTTTCAGCGAAAAGGAAAATTAGTTGTCTGTGATAGCTGTTTTGAATCTGTTCATTCTACAGAAACCTGTACTAAATTGGCGGCTTCTGAATATCGTGCAGTCATTATTCAAAACAGATCCCTGGCCTATTACTGTATGGAGTGTCGAGAGGCGATTAAAAGGGTTCCTAAACTTTTGATAGAAATGAGTAAGTTGAAGCAAGATCTTGAAAAGCTTACTAATGATATGAAAAATTTGTCGTCTGAAGTTGAGTTAGTAAAACAGGAAAATGTTGAATTAAAAAAGGAAATTCAATCGTTTAAATCAATCCAAACAAACTTAGTAAATCCAGAAAAAGAAGAGGATGTTATTTATGAAGTGATGGATCGACAAAATAGGACATCTAATATTATTGTCTTTAACATAAATGAATCGAATAAACCGACTCAAGCAGATCGTACTAAAGAAGACAGTGAAACAATAACAAACATTTTGAAGGACTTCCCAGTGGACTCAAATGATTTAAAATTGTTTAGGTTGGGTAAGTTTGATAACAAAAAAACTCGTCCCATCAAAGTTATCCTCCAATCAAGTGAAGATGCCCTAAAGGTATTAAAAAATAAAGCATCAATAAACATTCCTGGAATCAAGATTTTTGCTGATCAAACCAAAAGACAAAGAGATTATTATTTTACTGTAAAGAATCAACTTGATGAATTGATTAGAGCAGGTGACTCAACAAAAACTATTAAATATATTAACAATAGGCCTACCATTGTCCCTAAATTTATAAATAATAAACCAAATACTGTTAGCAATTCAACTTCAATTGATGAAAAAAACTAAATGCAGACCCTAATTTACTTTTTAATACCGATATTATATATTTAAATGCACAAAGCGTTTTAAAAAATATTTATCAAATAAGAACAAGCATTGCAAACTATAACCCAAAATTAATTTTGTTAAGTAAAGCAAGAACCACGCAAGATATATATGATAAAGAGATCATGATAGAAAATTATAAATGTATTAGATGTGATTCAAATAGTAGGTACACTGGTGGTGTATTGTTATATATTCAGAATAATTATGAATTTTCTTATGTTAAGTCATTTGTCTTACATGGTAATTACTGGTGTAGATTTATAAGGATAAATTTAATTTCTACCACTTGGATTGTTGGATGTCTTTACCACTCGCCGTCAAGTTCAGATGCGAAATTTTTGGAAGATTTTGAAGAAATATGCGATAGTGTATTGTCTAGGAATAATAAGTGTGTATTAGTAGGTGATTTTAATCTTGATTTTCTTAGTGATAGTTTTTATACTATAAAGTTTAAAAATCTAGTTTCAATATATGGCTTAAATCAGCTTGTAACAAAACCAACTCGCATTACCGAAACCAGTAAAACATTAGTCGACTTTGTTTTAACAAACCAAAATAATATTTCAGTAAATGTGCATGATTGTCCAAAAGTAACTGACCATTCTATTATTTCTCTCAATTTATTTAATACAACAGTTACTGACAGTATCATAAAAAAATATAGAAATATAAATGAAAACAATTTAAACACTATTAAAACTAACTTAATGATGGTTAATTGGAACTTAAATACAACAAATATTGACACTATCTTTCATGAAATTATAACTAATTGCGAAAAAGAAATTAATAATACTGCGCCTATTCAATCGTGTAAATATAAATCAAATATACCATGGTTTGATAATGAGGTGTTTAATCAAATTAGAATTCGTGATAAAACATATAAGGAGTTCAAAAATTGCCGGGAAAATGAGAAACAAAATAAATGGTCATTGTTTAAAACTCATAGAAACCATGTCGTTAATTTATTAAAAGCTAAAAAAGATAAGTATTATCTGGAGAAAATTGATAGGTTTAAAAATGATCCAAACAAAATGTGGAAAACATTAAAAAATTTAATTAATGTTAAAAACTTTGATATTCCTAGCTGTATATGTTTTGATATAGATGCGGAGCATAATGTATTAAGAGAACGTTTGGAGATTGCAGAAAATTTTAACAAATATTTTGTCAGGAGTATAACAAATATTGTCGAAAATATTGATTCAATAAATTTCTGGACCAATACCAATAATAATTTATATTTAAATTTGAGTGAATTTAAACCACTGTCAATGTTAGACTTACGTAAAATAGTTTATAGTATGGACAACAAGTTCTCCATGCATGAAATATTAAATTCAAGGATGGTGAGGGAAATTTTTGAATCGATTGGTCACGTTATACTGAATTTTATAAACACTTCTCTAATGACAGGTAGAATTCCTACACTTTTGAAAGTGAGTACAATTGTTCCTATTCAGAAGATTTTGAATACAAATAAAAATAGTGAATTTAGGCCCATTAACACATTACCCCCAATTGAAAAAATATTAGAGATAGCAGTTTATGACCAACTACTAGAACACGTAGGAAAAAATTCAATTTTAATAAATAATCAGTCCGGTTTTCGACAGAAACATTCATGTGAGTCAGCTTTACAATTGACTCTCTGTAAACTTAAAAACGATATTGATAAAAACCGATACATAGTAGGTGTTTTTCTTGATTTTAAAAGAGCCTTTGAAACCATTGATCGCCAAATACTCCTAACAAAACTACAAAATTATGGGTTTGTAGGTAAAGTACATAAATGGCTAAGTGATTATCTTAGTGATAGGAAGCAGATAGTACGTTTTGATGGGGCATTATCCTCTGAACATTATATCAATGTTGGGGTACCACAAGGCAGCGTATTGGGACCTCTCTTATTTATATTGTATCTAAATGACATAGACCTATATGTAGAAAGTGAATTTATTAATCTTTTTGCGGATGATACTTTTGTAGCTTGTAGTGATACTAACCTTGAAGTAGCGATTCAAAAAATGAATAATACATTAGAAAAAATGGCTAAATACTTGGCATCAAATAAATTAAAATTAAATATTTCCAAAACTAAAGCAATGATCTTTACAACAAAATACAAATATAGCCAATTAAATACGGATAACATTCTGCTACAAGTAAAAAATGAAAAGATTGATATTGTAAGATGTGTTAAATATTTGGGGTTTCAAATTGACAGTTGTTTGAATTTTGATCATCATTTTGATTATATTGTCCGTAAAATAATGAAAAAACTATATTTTTTTAGCCGAATATCACAAAATATATCGACTCAAGCTAAAATTACAGTTTTTAATTCAATTATTCAGCCACATTTTGAGTACTGCGCAACTATATTGTATATGTTTAATTTAAATAAACTCAATCAACTACAAAAACTACAAAATCGTGCCATGAGAATTATATTGAAAACAAATCGACTTACACCTGTATCATATATGCTACAGGCTTTAAGTTGGTTCACAATTGAAGAGAAACTGTATTATTATACAATGATTTTGGTTTATAAAATACTTAATAATGTAGCTCCAGATTACTTTAAGCAGTTTATAGTGTACAATAAAAATGTGCATGATTATTCTACAAGGAATATGGGGAATATTTACATAGCAAAAACAAATTATAGAATGACGATGAATTCATTAGTATTCAGGGGTTTTAATGAGTTTAACGCTCTACCAGGTGAATTAAAAAATACAATGTCACTAAAATCTTTTAAAACCAAACTTAAGCTGTATATTAGAAACAAGTGATGTAATACTTTATTATGTTAATTTTATGGGTGGGTATTGTATGGTATTATATGTTGTAAATTTATTTAAAGTTTGTTTAATTTCATTTGATGTTGCTTAGTTATATTTGATTTTTGTAAATTATTTGTAATATCTATTCTCTACATTTATTGTATATTAGGGTAACCTATTTAAATGAATAAATATCTATCTATCTACAATCCACGAAAACAGAACAAATCACTGTCCACGTGAAAATAATAAAAGTATAGGTAAAAAGAAATGAGGTGAATACGTTGGCGAATCTTATAAATTTCGAAAAATCAAAAATTGATTAGTATGATGGATTTGTAGTAAAGGTTTGCAATAATGTCCTAAAAGGAAAAGAAAAACATGTAAGTTATGCAGCTGGATGTTATCTCACAATATAATCGTTATATGATTGGTATTGACTTGACACTATAATTTTGAGCAAAAATGGTGGTGGCCAATACTTGTGAAGTCTTTGGAGAGTATTATTGCTGGAAAATTTATCACGAAGTTAACAAATCTTGAATATTATAATGTCTAGATGTTAACAGAAGCTAATTTACTCTGTTTGAATCAACGAATTGTATATAACACATCTATTTTCATTTATGAGGATATAATAAATGGGCTAGCTCCACAACATTTATTAGAAAACTGTAAATGTGTCAAAAACACATTTTTGAAAATATTTTTCTAATTATTAGAGTTACAGGTTAAATATGAGCTAACATGTAAATTTTACCTGATCTGACATAACGTAATCTTTTTAAAAACCCCTTACTTTATACTTTCCAAAACAGTGATCCTGTTTTGCTCTGCCTTTAGCCGGATTTGCTCCAATGTAATATCTCTATTTTCTCTGTCTATCTTTGCTTTGGCTTTTAACTCAGCTTCTACTTTCTTCATTTCATTTTGGTGTCTAAGGTCCATTTCATGTTCTATAGTAGCCTTTCTCATAGCTTCCTGTTTCGCAACAGATTCTTCTTGTCTTCTTAAATTTTCATCGTTCATTCTTTGCTGTTGTAGTAACTGATCATCATACCTTAAAAATATAGTATAAAAAAATTAACAATAAATAACATGTACACTAATTCAAAATAGAATAAATATACAGATAACCAAAGTAATAATCATCTACGGAATCAGAAACATCCAAAGAGGGATAAGAAACATGGCAGGTTACGAAATGGTCAGACAATTTTATTAGTTAGTTCAATGTTTACTATTTTTACTCTCCATTATTACTAACAGTGGATGATACGAAGACGAGATCTGTATGTCATCACAATGGCCAGATCAGCAACAGCCAAACTCACACAAATATGGAAGAACACTGACATTACAAAAAACACAAAATTACGCCTTGTTTGAGCATTAATATTTCTTATCTCCACATACGCTTCAGAAATTTGGACCATCAAGAAATCCAATCCGGAGGGTATAATTGCATTTTAAATGTTTGTCTACTGTAGAATGTAGCACATTCCAAGGACTGCACATCCCACAAATAATGCAATACTAGTAGAACTTAATGTTGTTCTGAAGCTATTTCCTTGTGGCATTTTTGTAATCAACTATTCTAAATGAGAAATAAGCCACAATTAACCTAAAAAAATGATTTTATTAACATTTCGATGTCCAAGTCGGATGTCGTTGTCAAAATATAAAATATTACTGATAAATTGTGGCTTATTTCCCATTTAGAATAGTTGATTAGCATAACTTAACATAAAAACTAGACTCACCACAACTATCTACCAAAATATATTGAGATATTTTAGACATTTAACTAGAAGAAGAGAAGGCATGGAACTAATGATAGTTGAAGGTAATAACGTAGCGGGCTAAAGATCCAGAGGAAGATATCCAATACGATGGTCGGACTAAATAAAGGACATGACTATAGTTTATTTTTTAACCAGGAGGAGTAAACTAAAAAGACAGATTCACACCCAAGAAAGTCACTAGAATAATAACCAAATACATCTTCTTTTTTGGTTGATCTAGTCGACCCTCAACGGTAATCCATAAATATTATATTAAATTAATATGTCATTAAAGAATTCCAAAAACAACTGCTTTTTATATAAAAGCAGACTGAAAATCTAAAAATTAAAGGAATAACACAGAAAACACAAAAATCGTCGATATAACTTATAACCTATGAAATGTCACTAGTGTCAAAATTTGATAAAAATGTCATTAGTGTCAAAATTTTATAACAGTGGAGTAAACTTGACTGCGGTTGGGCCAATTACAAACAAGCAATACAGCGCAGTAAATTTGAATTACTCCTCTTGGTTAAAAAACAAACCATAGTTACTCATTCTCTGCCACTACATCATTACGAAAGAGAAAAGATAGAGGAGGAGGATACTAATTCAATAACTGCCGTGATGGACAAGTAGTCAACGCTGATAGGGTACATCCTATGGATATATAGGACAGGTATGAATAAGGTGGAGAGGAAATAAACACCCATGAATCAACTGAGAGCATGGAATAGAAGATGCAACTATCTCATTACTGTAGATTTGTGTACTCTAGATGTGTGAGGTTGAACAAATCCCTTCAATCAGGGAGAATCAACTGATGGAGGCATGTAATAATAAAACTCTGGGCCTAGAAGGAATTCCAAACATTGATTTACAAGCAGCCATCAAAGTATCACCAACAATGTTTCTGGAGGTTTACAACAAATTCGTTCTTTTACTTTTCTGCACATATGGAGGCAACAAAGAATAGTGCTTCTCTAAAAGAGAATGGAAGAAACCACCATTCTGCCAGAAAGTATTACACCAAATGGTTCATCAAAGAATTAAAGCAGCCATTGAATCACTGCTCATCAGCAATCAATAAGGTTTTCAAAAAGAACACTAGATATGATTACAGTGGCCTTCCTTAGCTAAGGAAGCGATCACAGGAACTAGATGAAGAGGGGTATGAAAAAGTACTGTCTGGTGGCCACATTGGATATGAAAAAGGCTTTCAATTCTGCCAATTGGGTGCCAGCATAATTAAGGAGGATAGTAACTATCTACTTCACTGTATGACATCAAAGTATGACACAAAGTCTGGTCTTAAGGAGTATAAAATCACTGGAGGAGTACCACAGGGTTCTGTGCTTGGCCCTTTCTCGTGGAATATTATGTATGATGGGTTGCTAAAGCTAGAATTACCAAGGAATGCTAGACTAGTGATATACACTACAGCTATAAGAAATCTGCTTGTCGCTGTGACCTGATAAATACAAACGCCCCATATAAAACTATACTACTCTGTCATACACACTAGAAACAATGTGTTAAAAATAATTATGACAATACATGCATACCTTTTCCTTGCTAACTGATCTTGGTATTGGGCTCTATTTTGATGTTGTTTTGTTTCTTCTTGTAACATTTTCCTTTTTTCTTCTGCTTCAGCTCTCTTAGCTTCAATCTGCATTTGTGCTATATGAAGTTCATATTCTTTTATTTTAGTCTGGTGTTCTACTTGACGAGTTGTTTCTTGCAATTTGGACAGTTCTAGTGCTTCCTTGGCATGTTCTAAATAATGAGAAATGAAGAGGGTTATATATAGTACATAATGACTGAAAATTGTAACTTATCAATTAAACAAAGCTTTGATATTTAGAAATGAAATAACGTAAACACGAAACATGTTTTAAAAATATATTTTACACTTTTGGGGAAACAAAGACGTAAGTGCAAATTTGTTAATTGTTGAGAAAACACATTTTAAGGTTTTGAAAGTTAGTTAAGGCCAAAAATGAGATGCAAATTACAAGACAAAGTAGAAATTTATTGTCCACGGTTTTAGTTATTACTGCATACTATAATATTATAAAAACTTTTTTAGGATTGTTCTTAAACATCCCTCCTAAAGCTGCCTGAAAGGGGAAAAATTAGCAAATATGTCTTTGTTTCTCCAAAAAATAGCGAACATATCATTTTTTTTGTCCAAAAATTGGCAAATAATATGTCATTGTTTCTTCAAAAATTTCTCAACTGACAATGTATCACGCACAACTTCACAACTGTATCATGCACAACTGACAATCTGACTTTGTTGCACTAAGAGAGCAGGTAAAAACAGAAATTCAACAACGACATACATATCATTCAGCGAAATAGGGAAGAGTTACAATTAGGACTTTGTTTCCCCAGACAAATATGAGTATTAGGAATATTTTGATAAAATTTGCACTTGCATCAGTGTTCCCCCAAAGGCGCGATTTGACATAGGAACATCAATCTGGTTTCAACCATTAGTGGAAGATTTTTGAACCCCATTACATAACCTTGATAAAGAACTTAATACTTACTAGACTTTTCTAGTTCTCTTGCAGCTTGAGCAGCTCGTTCTAAAGCCGTGGAGTCAAATCTATAGGCTTCCATGGCCCTTCTTTCTGCTTTAGTTAAATTAGGAGGTTCCGAGTTGTCACCACCACCTGAACCCCCTGCACCTGCGGGAGCTCCTAGACCCATTTGGGATAGATCAGGGACAGGGTCCTTATTCTTACCGTAACCAAATATCCACGACATTTTAAAAACTATTTACAGAAAAGAAGCTCTTCGTCCTAGTGAAAATGTAAATTAAATTAGAGGTTAGCTATAAAATTTTAAGACATGTGTCGTGTCGCTCTTCTTCTTATTTATTAAGACAAGACAAGTGATGTGTACCGACTATATAGTCTATGAGCAAGGGCAGTTTCGTAGCCGATCAAAGTCCACGTAATTTCAGAATATATTCCCACAATGTGTGGGAATTGTGAAATTGGAAAAAGGCAAAGGCAAAAAAATTAAAACTACCATCTTTAAAGCGAAACGTTAATTATAGTATAAATATAATATTATAACAAATATTGTGCTATAAATAATATTTGTCATAGGTAATTAAGGTTTCGTTTTAAAGTTGGTAGTTTTTTCTTTAATTTGAGCTATTATAAAGTCATTTTACGCAAAATGTAGCAGAGTTACAAGCAAAAATTGTCTAAATACCTTAATTTTGTTGAATGTTGTGTACTAATTTTGTAATATTTTCGGTATTAATCGTCAGATCAAGTTTACCAAACATCATTTTGTAGGTTTTTTATATGAACAAATTGTATTTTTTAATAATTATATAATAGTTATATTTGTTAGGCTACGAATTATAATCATTTAGTAACAAATTCCCGTTATTTCCGACGCAAAACTAAGATTTAAATTCGAATTACTGCGAGTCAAAGACATAGATGTATATATTAACATAGAGTGAGCCTACCCTCCGCGCTTCCTGACGATCATGGACTGGTTTGCGGCATCTCTTTCTAAGCTTTACTATGTGTAAGAGTGAAACAGCACTAATCCAAATAAAAAAGATGGTGTCGTCACTTCGCTCTGAATGATACTCTCTCTATGCTAATATGTAACTCTATGGTCAAAGAATGGCTCTTTGATCGGCCACAAAACAGCTCTGACGCCTGGACTAACGAAAGTAAATAAGTTTGCTGCATATGCTATTTAATTAAAGACTACTGTTAAGAAAAGAGAAGAATAGAACACATGTCTGTCATGTCATATGTAGAATAATCTCATTCAAAAGTCAAAAAGTCAAAACAGTGTGCGAATTTATTTAAAGGACGTTCAAAAAATGAAAGAATGCTGCGCAATTTTTCCAGTTTGTAATTAAATTCAACATTTAATACTCACGGTATATTTAATTATACTCTATGTTCCAGGTTAACTAACAGACCAATCATCCTACATAATCGAAATTTTACTTCCATAGAAGTTTCTACTGCTTTGAGGCCCTTTTATTTTGCTGTTCATCCCGATTTATTTGGAAAGTATCCTAGCGAAAGGGTAAGTACATCTATCTTATATTTTAATCTATATCTTTCATTGTTATCCTTGTTTTTAGGCTACAAATGAATCATCATTACAGCAGTTGAGCTCCATTTTAGAGAAAATTCAAAAATCGAAATCTGTTCCTCCTGTCAGCTTAAGTTTCTATGTTAAAGACAAAGCAAAGAAAACAGGTATATACCAGAAAAATGTGAGCCTTTGAATTCATCACCAAAGTCTATAGCGGGATAAGATGGTAAAATCTGTACAGAGTTGGATTCTTATTTGGGATTGGGCACTCAAAAGTGCATATTTAAAACACCCATTAGCCAAATTTTTAGCGCTTTAGGTGGCCCCAGTGGTCTCCTATCACAAAAATGTCATTTAAAAAAAAAGAATTTTCCATGAGCGATCATTTGCTTTAAAAAACTGAAAAAATTCATGAATATACATTTTCATGCCTAAAAACACTGATTTTTTTAGATCAAAGTTGAGCTCAGGAAAAATATTTGTACTTATTTCTCAAAAAATTTTGAAATGATGGGGGATTTGAATTTGAGGTGTTTTAATCTGCAAATAGCCAATACAACCCTGTTATTAGAAAAAAAGAATGTGTGTGTACTTTGTACGCACGTAAGAAGTTATACTTCTACTACATATTATGTGATTTTTAAGACAATACCAAAAATTTAAAAAAATAAAAGAATAAAACGCACACAAACACATTGAAAAATGCCACAAAGAAAAAATGATTTCTGAACGATAATAATTTTTGGCAAAAATTTTAAATACGCATTTTCTGAAAAAAAAAATTATATAACAAATATACTTACAATCATAAAATGCATAAAAAAATAAAAACTTGCATCAGGAATCGAACCCGTGAATTTCGGGACGCTTTGATTCGTAATCGAAGCGTAGACTCACTCGTCCAATTCCACATTATTTGTCATGTGGAAAAATAGGGTAACTGAACGTTTTACTGTTTGACAGTTGTTTTGAATATAATTAAATTATGTAGTTTAAATTTTGTGGAAGAAAATATTAAAATATAACAAAACAGTAAGAAAACAATATATTAGATGAAGATTGGTAGAACTTTTGTTGGTAATCAAATTAAGTATTTAAATCAACGCATTACATACCTACTAGATAAATAAATCTACTCCAAAAAATCATAATTTAAAAATAAAAATCGGACCTAATTTGGGATTTCTTTCTAAAATCCCCATTCTTGAGAAAATAAATGTACATATTTCAACCTAATCTAAATGTATAATTACAATATGATTATAATAAAAACTACTTACCAAATTAGAATGAGTTTTCCTTGTCCAAAAATATAGGTATATGAAAACTATTTAAAAAGGCAGTATAACTATTAACTAACTTTTGTTTGTTGTTTTTTCACACAAATTTTAAAACGCAACAACCATAAATAATCTAACTACAGCTGTGCCACAGCCGCCATATTGAATAATTTTTGACATGTCATTTGAACATCCAATCAGAACAAAGTTATAATGCGCATGCGCCGGGATCATAGGTTTTAACATATAAAAATTCACCCTCATATCTCCGGTAAAGAAGTATAACTTCAAAAACAGATGAAAATCGTACTTCATTTATATGCAGTGGGTTATGTGCTAGAGACTTGGGACATAGACATATTATAATACCTAGACTGTGAGCTGTAATCTAAAACAGTTCCCAGTGCGAAAGAGAAAAGTGTTTGTAAACAGGGTAGGCATCTCTTTCTAATCAGCGAAGTTGACCTAATCGGTAGCAGTGGGAAAGTCACTTAGTCGATAAACCAAAGTTGATTAGGAGATGTAGGTATACCCTGTTTACAAACATTTTTCTCTGTCACACTGGGGGATAGTATTAGATTGCAATGTGCATTCTAGGTATTATAATATGTCTATTCATGGGAAAAAATATCAAAGAAAGACATTCAGTTCAGTTTATGTGCTAAAAACATGAGGGAAACACCAAAAAATGTATTTTTTTTCTTCGAATTTTTAGGATGATTTAGAAAGAAAAGGCATATTTAACACCCGTGGAAAAAAGTGCAAGAAAAGTACTATTTATTTAGAAGTTTGTCAAAAATTACCTACATAACCTAAATTTTTTTTGACATGAATTTTTTCAGATTTTTTTGTAGCAAAGGATAGTTCAGGAAATTTTTTTTAAAAAACACATTTTTTGTGTTCGATAACCCCTGGGACCATCCAGGGATTTAAAAATTTGGGTGGGTAAAGGGATTTCTAAATATTAGAAAGTACTTTCGAGTGCCTAATCCCAAATAAGAATCCGCCAAGTGGAGATTTTACCATCTTATCCCGCTATAGCCTTTGTATATTTCTGTGGTGCTAAGGCAAAACCCGATATGTCAAAAAACGTGATTTTGCAGCAGATGAGTTTAAAAGTTTGCAGTGTTGTTATAATAGTGGACATGTGTTTAGTCATGTGGATGTCTTTAGCCATGTAGGGTTTTGTCATCATATTCTTCATCACCCAATGTATATATTGGCATTAAAAACGAAAAATTGATAATTTTTGACATATTGGGTTTTGCCTTATATGTACTATTAAGGTGATACAGTAGCGATCAACAGGTGGCAACAAACGCGGTCCAATATTGCGAAAGTTCTGCGAACTTTAAAAAGTGAGGCAACAGTGCGTCGGTAATTCGATACTGACAGTGACGTTTATACTGTCAAAAACAATAATTTCTATACACATAGGCGCGAAATGTTGCCAAGTCAGTGACATTCGATTTCTTGTTATAAAAAAATCGATTTTTAGTAGTTCCAAAATTACACAAAATCTAGGCATCGGATAAAAAAGTTTATTTGAAGAAAGTGTATTTTTTTGTCTTTCTTAATGGCGGTACGGGCTCCTTTTTTCAATATTTTATTTAGTTGTAGAGTAATTTCCACATATTAATATATTTTTCAAATTGGGCTCTGTACCGCCATTCTTTATTATATTACGAATACGTGTGCCAAATATCTCGAAAAAATGTTCAAAATTAGAGCCGCAATCTTGGAACGCGTTTGTTGCTACCTGTTGATCGCTACTGTTTCCTCTTAAGAGTAAACAGTAGCTCGTCATCAATATTTTTGTTTTCCAAAAGTTCTGGGAACTTTTGGGAATAAGACAGTGACAGTGACATACTATAAAAAAACAATAATTATTTAATACTCATAGGCGAGCTAAATGTTGCCAAATCAGTCAAGTTCGATTTCTTGTTATGGAAAATCGATTTTTAGTAGTTCCAATGTGATACAAAATCTAGGCAGGGGATAAAAAAGTTTATTTGAAGAAAGTGTATTTTTTTTCTTAATGGCGGTACAGGCTGCTTTTTGTAATATTTTATTTAGTTATAGAGTAATTTCCACATACTAACATATTTTTCAAATTGGGCTCTGTACCGCCATTCTTTATTATATTACAAATATGTGTGCCAAATATCTTGACAAAATATTCAAAATTACAGCCACATTCTTGGACCGCGTTTTCTGCGTGCTGCTGTTGCCTCTTAAAATAAATTTTTGATGTGATTTTTCTGTTGTAGACAAATTTCGTTTCATTAACATCGACATACAGGGTAACGATATTCGAACAACATTGTGCACAATTCTAAAAAGCTGTGATTTACCAACTGATTATGTAGATAGTATTATCCCTCCACCACCACCATCCGCAGATAATAATCCCAACAGCCCAAATTTTAAATTCAGATACAAAAATGAGATTGATCTTACGAAAGTCAACCAAAATCATCCCATTTATGCACATATCAAGATGCAGATGGACATGAAAAGGGCACAAGAACTGTTAAGACTCAGAAACTATTTAAAGAAATATGCTCCGGAAGCTTTGAAGAAGTCTAGAAAGGGAGATATCCATAGGTAAAGTATTATTTTAAGGGGGTATGTAAACGCCACAGTCAAAATCGTTGGTGATCATAGGAACTAAACGTTTAACAATTCTTTCAGTAGATGGCAGCACGTATATATATTCGAACATTTTAATAACCACAAATTTTAATTCTATTAACGACGGCGTTGTTGCCACGTACTAAATAGAACTTATGATCGTTATCGATCGGTAGATCGATCGATCGGTACTGTTCGTCTTCAATCGTAATTGTATTGTATTTACAGTGATGAGGGTGTTTAATTATTTACCTGGAAATGGTAAATTCTTACTATTAATAGATAGCATTGTATAACTAGACAAATTTTTATCATTTTTTAAACAATGCTAATAGATACAAAACGTTTCATTTGGAAATATTTTATCACTTATTGTATTTAGATTATATTTGTAATAATGTGATTTGTAATTTTGTGACAATTATTAATTCTTTACCGGGTCAAAAATTTTTATTTTAAACTGATAAAGAAATTTGCAATTGTTTGAAATACAAGTACATATGTAGTAAATATATACATTGAATCACACTTTTTGCTCTAAATTTTAAATAATCGCTTGGATTAACATGAAACTTGGCATACAGATAGGTAACATGTCAAACAAGAAAAGTGATAGTGTGCCGATGTAAGATTTTGCCCTGAGGGTGAGTTTTATTCCATCTCGGGGGTGAAAAAATATACGTTCAAAATAAGTCTGAAAATGGATAAACTGACTAATTCTAAGCAACTTTTGTTCTATAGGATTTTTTCACTAAATTAATATTCGAGTTATTTGCGAGTAAAAAACACGTTTTTAGGCGGCTTTTACAAATAACTCAAAAAATAAGTATTTTATCCTAAACATTCTTGTAGCTTCTAAAAAAGTATAAAAAAATGGTGTATTAGACCTGGATCCCGCTTACCAAAAAAACTTGATTAATAGCAAGCTGAAAATTTGTTAATAGCTTAACGGAGTCTAGTCGGACAAACTTTGATGTACGGGAGGGAACACTGGAACAGGGGAACTTCGTAACAGGGGGTTACGAAAACGTCCCAGGTATTTTGTCGGACAGAACATCCAATTGATTTGTTACCGTTTCATTAAACTCTCATGCAAACATCAGACTGCTAAACAACCGACTTGATTACTGTCATTTGACATGTTCTTCGTGTTCCACTCATTAAAATACACAGTTGGTGATAAACACGAGTCTGATTTTTACATGAAAGTTTAATGAAATGCTAACAAATCAGTTGGAAGTTCTATCCGACAAAATACATGGAACGTTTTCGTAGTCTGACGTTCCAAATTTTTAAGCTGTTCCACAAATAAAACTTCCCCTGTTCCAGTGTTACCATACATCAAAGTTTGTCCGACTAGACACCGTTAAGCTATTAACAAATTTTCAGCTTGCTATTAATCAACTTTTTTTAGGTACGCGGGATCTAGGTCTATATATTATGAACTCTATGGACCCAGTTGAAACATAGTTGTAGCTAATAAAAAATAGTTTCATATCCGCCAAATTTCAAAGTGAATATTTCAACGTGAAATAACCAAAAAATGATGCACTTTTTTGGGAAAAACTCATTACAACTTTTTTTAAAGTGTTTAAAAAATATTTATTTTTGTTTTTTTTTTAGTTTGTAGCATCAAAACTAAGCAAATGCTCAAAATATAGTTGGTCCCTTTTTTTTGTCAAAAACCTCGGGAAAATCACCCCCAATTATCATCTTAAATCAAATCAATCGTAACCACTTCACAAGTTACTTTCTATCTATCTTTGAGCCTTAGGACCAGTATTTTATGTCCTGGTTAGCTAATCGGGGTTTAATCGGGACAGAAAACTACCTCTTAGGGTCTCTTGCGTTGTCCTCCTCCTCCTAAGTGCCTTCTCTATTGAGGTTGGCGATCAATATGGCAAATTTCTCTCTGTTCTGGGCTTGATGAATTAAGTCATTCCCTGTTGTGTGGGTCCAATCTCTGATGTTTCGGAGCCAAGATTTTTCTTTCTTCCTATACCCTTTTTACCTTCGATTTTGCCTTCTAATATTACCTGAAGCTACTCAAATTCCCTATGGCGCATTATGTGTCCTAGATATGACGTCTTTCTAATTTTGATTGTATTGATCAGATGAGGACGTGTGTTCATTATTTACAGTACTTCTTCATTTGTAGTTTTGGTGGTCCAGCTTATTCTTAGCATTCGGCGCTACATCCACATTTCGAATGATTTCAGTTTACTGACATCATACTGTTTTAATGTCCAGGTCTCACAGCCATGTAGTAATAGAGACCACACATAACACTTCAGTGTTCTCAATCTTATTGTGACTGATAGCTTGGGGTTACAGAGCATTTTAAGCATGTTCATGAAGCCAGATCTTGCTATTTCAATGCGTCTTCTAATTTTTTTGAGTGATCTAGCTGACTGTTTAGCTCTGTGCCCAGGTATATGAAGCTGTGGGAGCTCTGAAGGGTGATACCATTGATTTGTATGTTGAAATGTCAACACGGAAAGTTTTTTTTCCTCGGAAAATTTTACATTTTCATCTCATTTCTAATTCTTGTTCTTCATGTGCCTTGTCCGTTGTGGAAGTTGGCTATCATCATAGCAATTTTAATTTTGTTTACAGCGTGTCTATAACTCGATCGATGTTAGTCCAAACCATTGGCGTAAGTTTTGAAGCCATGAGTGTCTTCTTCTTCGGGGTCCACGTTTATTCTCTATTTTACCCTATATTATCAGCTGCAGTATACGATATTTATCATGTGTCATAATATATGACCGAGGTGTTCACGTTTTCGTTTTTTAATTGTGAAATATATTTCTTTTTGTTTTCCCATTCGGCGCAATACCTATTCGTTGGTGGTGTGAGTCGTCCAGAATATTTTGAGGATACGTCGGTACACCCACATTTCGAATACATCTAGCCTTTTCGATAATGTTTCCGTTATTGTCCAGCTCTGCTCCATACAACAAGACTGGAAATACATAGCATTTTAGCAGCCATATTTTTAGTGATACAGATATGTCGCAATGATTGAATATATTTCTCATGTTAAATGTAGCTCTGGTTATACTCTGAATATATTTCGGTTTTTTGATCCCATTTTGAGTTGACGACTGTTCCAAGGTATACATATAATTCTACGTGTTGAATTGGTTTTTTATTTTCAATTGTCTGGCAGGTTTTTGAGTTTTGCTCACTAGTGTCTATTCTTGTTTTATTTATGTTGAAGGTTAAATTCTCTTTTTTCACTCGCTCTTTGTAGGTACCCTGTCCATAAGATGCTGAAGTTCATCAATACTGCTAGCAACCACAACTGTATCGTCTGCATATCGGTTTATCTAATTATTACTCCAGTAAATTTCAATATTTTTTTCACTTACGGAAATTTTTGACATAAATTAATCAATGATTATACAATATTGTTTTGTCTACAATTTTTTTATTAGGATAATGCCTCAACAAATACTAATGGCCATTGGCATGTGTAATGTGTGTAAAAATGTCGATGTCATCGTCTTTACAAAAAGCTAATTGTATCCGAACAATGCATTATTTGCGTTATTATAAAAATTAAATTTGCCAGAAAGTGAATAAAACTTAAATTGTTTTTAGATACGCCCCACATAACATGCTAGAGCTTAGGTTATCTATGTATTATGTCAAAACTAGTATAATCCCCCAGTAAACACTTTAAGACATTTTGAGCCTCGTTTAACTTTCAACCATTTGTATAACGTCACGGTTTCAAGCATAAAATATGTATATTTGTATTGTTAAGACACTGAGACACGTTATACAATCATGATTGAAAGTCAAACAAGGCCCAAAATGTGTACTGAGAGGGAGTGGGGCCACTTTTCTAAACAAAACCGCGTGATTCATCGTATTTCCGTGGTTACAAAACTCGTTTTCAATTGTTTGCAGATTTTCGTAAAATCCGGCAAACGCGCATCTGTCGCCATTTAATACATCACTGCTGCCATCTACTAAATGACACGTGAACTCATCTTCTCATCTATTAAGTGACAGCGGAACTAATTTATCACTAGAAAAACGCCAACTTAATGCTGTAATATGAACAAAATCCCCAGATTGCAGCTTTTAACAATAATTTTTACCTTTAGGTACAGTTAATTTAAAAATTATGGGAGTACGGACAATGAAATTTTGTTTAAAATAAAGCTTTTTGCGTAGTTAATCGTTTCTGATAGTTATTTTCTACCGAAGTTCAAAAATTATTATGCAAAACGAATTTTTACAACAAGTTACTAAGTAAGTTATGACATGGACTCCTTTAAGTACAGTTATAAAAATTATACTACTTTCTTTGGAAATTTTAACTAGATACTATTAAAATAGAAAGTCTACAGTTCACGTACATACCCCTAAGTTGAAGATTGGTTTTGAAATAGTGACGGTAACTGTACCTAAAAACTATATAAATTTTAACATTGTGTCATACCACCTTAAGAAGATATTTTTTGTAACTTCTTCCAATAGCACTACAGCCCCGATTGAACCTCAACCACCTGTGATTTTTACCTCTTACATTGCAGGTCCCTATCTCCTACCTCTCTCATCTTTGGCTTTCCTTTTGACTATCTGCCTTACATTTTACTGTTTACAAACTGATATTTTTTATTAAAAAAATGCATAGAATTTGTTAATAAGGTTTTTTTAGCTAGTAAAATTTTAGATTATAGCAAAAGAAGTCACATAGTAGTATTGTATGATCCAAGAAAGACGCAAAATTTTATGTACTTATTATATGTCTAAATATATTTTTAATGCCATAAAGCAGTTTTAAAGTGCTCATGTCGTTACTAGGGTTAGGATTTTTACAAAAGATGCAGGCGTTTCTTGATTACAGCTTGAATGGAAGTAAAAAAAAAAAGAATGTGTGTGTATTTTGTATGCACGTAAGAAGTTATACTTCTATTATATGATTTAAACGAAATTAATATACTTTTTATTTATATTTTGTTTAAATATTAAACTAATTTATACTTACTATTTCTCAAACATTTTTATTAGAACAGTGCCAAAAATTAAAATAATAAAAGAATAAAACACACACAAACACATTAAACAAGCCACAAATGATGTCTGAACATTAATTGTCGAACATTTTTTTAACTAAATACGTATTTTCTGAAAATACAATTATATAATAAATATACTTACAATCATAAAATGTATTAAAAAAACAAAAAAGAAAGTTTCTATTGGGACTCGAACCAGCGCTGATAAGAGCGGTTGGTATTGGAATTCATTCGCCTTCAACGCTTAGCCACGGACACTATGTGTCATTATTTACGAAGATCGACTAACTAAACGGATTAAACTTGTGATATTTTGATATTTTGAAAATTGATCAAATTATTTTAATTTTGAATTGAAATGATTTAGAATTGAAAAAATACAACAAAACATAGAGTAAAAAAACAATATATTAGGTGAATATTGATAGAAATTTTGATGGTAATCAAATTATATAAATAAAAGTATTACATACTATGTATTTTGGCAGATCAAATAGGTAGGTTTATACCCATGATACATTAACAATTATTACGTACCTGTTGCTTTTAAAAACTATTTAAAATCACTACAATATTATAAACTTTTTTGTTTCTGTCCTCACAACAATAAAACTAATATATTATACATTTGTTTACCTTTACCTTTACCTCCAAACCATAGCTGCCATATCGGATAATTTTTGACGTCATTTGAACATCCAATCAGAACAAAGTTATAATGCGCATGCGCCGGGCTGATAGGTTTTAACATATAAAAAAATCACCCTCTATCGCCGGTAAAGAAGTATAACTTCAAAAAGAAATGATTTTGCAGATACAGTCATGGGCAAGATACACTTTCTAAATAAAAGTAGCGTTAACAGTTGCCAAAATCTTTTACCACTAATATCAACATTGCCCTGAATTTGTAATCCTCAAGATTTACAAACGATGCAAAAGATCAATGACGAATGGACGAAACTTTTACAATACCAGGATATTCCAATAGAATTCGAAAATCTTGATGAATTCTATTTTAAATTGGGTCAAATAAGATATTTTGACGGTAATCCTCTATTTACTATTGAGTGTCTTTGTATTGTCTGTGTTAACTTTATTTTATTCAAATGCAAGTTGTGAAACATCTCAATCAGTTTATCTTCAAAAGGATTGTATCTATTTTACACAGTCAGATATAATGGTTACAATTATAAATGCAACCAATTTATACAATAAAGAAGCTGATGATGGGCTGCAAGAAGTTGAGTTGACATTAACTGAATCATGAATATTTTTGTACTTAAGTTTTTTTCTGTTAAATAATTTGTTTGTTTATTATATTCGTTTGTTTATATGTCTTATGTCGTATATATCTTTGAGTAGGTCCACAGACTATTGGATGGTTCAATGACTCCTTGTTCGCCTATATCTGCTTCCTCCCAAGTCTTCCTAGCTTTACGATTTCTTCTGATGGTTCCATATAAATACTAAAGTTTCATTTTTGTATTAAATATGATTTTAGGGAAGAAGTTAAAAGGCTTCAAGAAATAATTACAAATGAACTTCAGGTGGAAGAATTGCGTTGGGATTGTAGTTGGAATGAAGAACATCGTAAAGGATGTTTACTCAGTTTTATGTCTCTAGTAAACCAACATGCCAGCATTAAAGATGTCTTAAGAGGCGAGTGCTTGTTTTTTTGTTTTACTTAATTTTTGGTAAAGTTAGCGTATCCCTTTTATAAGGTCAAATTCAGACTAAGACTATAATTTATTGCGCTATAAATTGAAAATCACATAGAGCAAGGCAAAGCAAGGAGACGACTAACAAAGGACCCTACAATATGCAGTCGAATTCTGTCTATTCGTCTAGGAAAAAATTCCAACGAAAGTTGATTCTTAATCTCTGCCTTTTACAATTAAATGTAATAATTACAATTAAATGTAAATTACATTTTGCTCATATTTTGAGAAAACGGAATCAACTTTCGTTGATATTTTTTCCTAGACAGAATGTGACTGCATACTGTAGAGTCCCTTTCGTCTCCTTGCCTTCATCATCGACATCAATCAGCCCTTCGCATCCACTGCTGGACATAGGCATCCCCTATTTCTGTCCACTGTCTTCTGTTCTGGACGCGTAGAATCCAATTAAAGTGGTCGTTATTTTTATATCGTCCGTCCATCGCCATCGCGTGGGTGGTCTTCCTCTATTTCTTTTATCGGCTCTTGGTCTCCACTCGAGCAACCTCTTTGCTCATCTCCCATCTGTCAGATGGGTCACATGACCGGCCCAGTTCCATTTAAGTTGAGCCATTTGATATACAAAATCTGTGACTCTTCTTCTCAATCGTAGTTCTTCGTTTGTTATATGGTACCGCAATGACACACCAATCATCGACCTTTCCATCTTACGTTGAGCAATTCTTAGCTTCTTAGCTTCTATAGGTCATAACCGGCAAAACGCATTGGTTAAAGACTTTCCGTTTCAAGCAGTTTCCTTCTTCTCTTCTTCTTGTGCCACTCCTATCGGAGATTGGAAATCATCAAGGCTACCCTGACTTTGTTTACAGCTGACCTAAAAAGTTCATTAGTGGTGCAGCCAAACCACTCTCTCAAATTCCGCATCCACGACATTCTTCTACGGCCTGGATTCCGTTTTCCTTCTATTTTTCCTTGCATTATATTTTGAAGTAATGCGTATTTATGACCTCTCATCAGGTGACCCAAATACTCGAGTTTTCTTCGTTTTATCGTTAATAAAATTTCTGGGTCTCTTCCTATCCTTCGTATTACTTCAAGATTTGTGATTCTTTCAACCCAACTTATCTTCAGCATTCGACGGTAGCACCACATCTCGAAACTTTCAATATTTTTTATGTTGTTCTGTTTGAGAGTCCAGGCCTCTACACCGTATAATAGCGTGTTAAATACGTAGCCACTTAGCATTCTTAATCGTAGAGGGATGCTTATATCTCTGTTGCAGAAGAATTTTCTCATCTTTATGAAGGTGGCCCTGGCAATTTCGATACGTCTTTTTATTTCATTGTTTTGGTCTCCAGTTTCGTTTATTAAAGTTCCCAAGTATTTATAGCTTGATACTTTTTCAATTTGAATGCCGTTTATACTAATATGTGCTGGTTGTGT
Organism: Diabrotica virgifera virgifera; assembly: GCF_917563875.1. Lineage (NCBI taxonomy): Eukaryota > Metazoa > Arthropoda > Insecta > Coleoptera > Chrysomelidae > Diabrotica > Diabrotica virgifera. The sequence continues at coordinate 825,963 of NC_065445.1, read as the reverse complement.
CATGATTTTACTGAAGACCATATACTTGGTTTTTTTGATATTAATGTTTATGCCATAATTGTTGCAAGCAATATTTATGTTTGTAAGTAATCGTTGTAATTCTTCTACTGTTCTTGCAACTAGTACAGTGTCGTCTGCGTATCGAATATTATTTACAACCTCTCCATTGATTACGATTCCTTCATTTGCTTGCAAAAGGGCTTCCTGACAGATGCTTTCACTATATACATTAAATAGCAGTGGTGACAAAATGCATCCCTGTCTTACTCCTCTACGTATTTCTATTGCTTTTGATATCTCGTTTTCTATTTTGATGTTAGCTTTCTGATTCCAATATAAGTTGAGAATTATTCGCAGATCTTTATTATCTATGTCTTTTCTTTCAAGAATGTCTCTTAGCCTATCGTGGCGTACTCTGTCAAACGCTTTTTCAAAATCGATAAAACATGCATGTACTTCTTGATTAACGTCTAGGCATCTTTGTGTAAGAACATTCAAACCGAAGAGAGCTTCTCGAGTACCTATTCCTTTTCTGAACCCCATCTGTGTATTACTAATATCTGACTCCAACTTTTGATAAACTCGGTTGTGGATGATTTTTAGAAATATCTTTAGTAGATGGCTCATTAAAGATATTGTTCGATGTTCTGAACATTCTTTTGCATTGGATTTCTTTGGCAGTGTAACGAATGTAGACAGCAGCCACTCTTGAGGTATAATACCAGTATTGTATACTGTGTTAAATAAGTGCAATATTATACCTATTGATTCATCATTCAAGAGCTTTAGTAATTCAGTAGGAACCTCATCGGGTCCATTTGCCTTTCCAGTTTTGGAATTTCTAAGTGCCATTTCTACTTCACATTTTAGGATTTCAGGTCCCGTTTCACCATTTACCTTGTCAATGTTATTTCTGTTGTCCTCAAACAATTCTCTTATGTATTGACTCCATCTATTAATTTTTTCTGTTAAGTCTACAATAATATTTCCGTCTTTGTCCTTAAACAAACTTATTTGATGTCTTCTTTGGGTTCCTGTAAGTTCTTTTACTTTTTTATGTATATTGAATGTGTCATACTTTCTTTCATAGTCTTCCATTTCTACACATTGTTCTTTAATCCTTGATTCTTTGGCCTTCTTTATTATTTGCTTTATGTTCTTATCAACCTCTCTGTATTTTTCTGAATTATTCTTCAATTTGTGTCTTTCATCCATTAGTTCTAGTATGTCTGGTGTCATCCACACCTTATGTTTCTTTGGAGATTTGGTTAGGTGTTTCTTTCCCGTAGTTCTTATTATAGTGTTTATATACTTCAGTTTTTCATCTATGTTGTCTGTTCTGCGGATTTGGTTTTCTGCTACACTGAGGTCGGTGTTGATTTCTTCGCGCACTGTTTGTCGTCGGTGTTCACTTTTAAGCTGACTTAAGTCTAACGTTGGGATGATGGTTTTTCTCATTTTCTTTGGTCTAGCTTCTAACACAGATACTACTGGATTATGATTCGAACCGATATCAGTTCCAGGGTAAGTTTTAGCAGATTTCACGGCATTACGGTATCTTTTTGTCACCATTATGTAATCTATTTGGTTTCTGATTACTTTTTCTTGTGTGTGTTGAGGTGACGTCCACGTATACAGTCTCCTTGGGGGTAATTTAAAGAATGTATTAGTTATTATTAAATCTTCGCTTTGACAAAACTGAACTAAACGATCACCCCTTTCATTTCTATTACCTAAGCCGTATTCACCGACATTTTCTCCAACTTTACCCTGACCTACCTTGGCGTTCAGATCGCCCATTACTATGTTAATGTGTTGTCTCTTTGTTGTTCTCATCACCTCTTCTAAGTTATTATAGAATTGTTCTATTTCCTCTTCGTCTTTGTCTGCTGTAGGAGCGTACACTTGTATGATGTTTATTATGTTCTTCTTATCTTTCAGTTGTATTAACATCACGCGCTCTGAGAATGGAGTAAAATTTGCTACAGCATCTTTCCATTTTTTTGAGATGATGACTCCAACTCCGTATCGATGGGTTGTGGTGTCACTTCCGGCATAATAAAACATACCATGATTAGTTGTGGGGCATTTGCCATTTCCTGGCCATTGTGTATCGCTTATGCCTAATATGTCTATACCCAAACGATCCATTTCCAACACGGCGTTATCTAATTTTCCCGAAGAGAATAAGCTCCTCACATTCCACGTAGCAATTTTTATGGTTGTCTTTTTCTTATTACAAGGGTTTCGCAGGTTTACGACCGAGGAAGCCTTGTATTTATCTATTTGTCTTCCTCTACCGGTTCTTGGTATCCGATGTCCATGATGAGTACTTCTCCTTTGCATGTCCACCATGATGATTACTACTAGGGGTACTCTATGAGTCCTTAATGCAGTGGTTCCCTGTTTCCTTTTGCATCCTTATGCCGTTGACCATTCTGTAGGGTTCATCCGCCTTCGAGACCGATTTCTCAGTCTCAGGACAAAAGAGTGCCCTAACACTTACTAGCTCATCCACCCGAAGCTGTTGGCTAGTAAGTGGAGATTGCTTATACCGGCAATCGCTCGGTGGTTACCCTCACTTAGTTTAGCCTACAGACCAATGCAGTTGCCCAGGGTGTGGCACGTGGAGCCATAAGTGACAGTTGGATGTCTTATGAGGACCAGTTACTTCGAACCATCTCCCGTATATTACGCTCGATGTGGCCGTTCTCATAAAAGGTACTACCTCTATAAAACACCCCAACACCCCAAAGCAGTTTCCAAGATCACTTAAATACGTTTCTGAGTTTACCGTATGCAGTCCAGGAGAGGATAATTCTTCGTTTCAATTCTCATGTTTGATTGTCTCTCGTGATTCGTATTTCATGATTAAGATATTTGTACTTTTCCGTAAACTCCATTTCGCAGTCGTTAATTACAATGTTTTTACTGTGGACCAGGTTTGTCATTAGTTTTGTCTTAGATATATGTTAATTTTTAATCCAACCTGAGAGCACACTTCTTGAAGGTCCTGCAACCATTTTTCTAATATCCTTTAAATTGTCTGCCAATAGAACTACATCGTCTGCGAAACTCCAGTTTGTTAGATTTTGTCCACCTATATTTAAACCTTTTCCCCTCCAATCAAGCATTTTAAAGGTATTCCAGACATAGATATAATAACTAATAGATTAGGCAAGGTATGGGCCGCTCTGTGCATCGAGGTGTAACGCCAATATTAAGGATTGACTGGTGTAGCCATCTTTGTCTGTCACATGAGCGGGATCGCTTGGTTAAAAGAGATAGATAGACCATCGATCGACTGCTTCCGCGTTACGCTTTTTTGCTCAGTGTGCCTTGTCTACCCTTAATATGTCTATGATTCCAGAACGGTGATAAACAGCTTAAGTGACTTAGTATCGCTCTGCCTTACTCCTCTGCCAATTCGTATAGGATTTGTATTCTCGTGTAGCTTCACTACCATTGTAGCATTCTTATAGATGTTGTATATTAGCTTAGTATATCGAAAATCTATACGGCATACATGTAAAGCACTCAAGACTGCGTCCATCCCAACGGTATCAAAGGCCTTATGGAAGTTCACAAAGGCACACAAAAGCACAAATGACCTATTGTACTCGAATCGATTTTTCATTTACCGTCTTAACACTTTGAGGATGGTCATTTGTTCCGAATCCACATTTTAGACCTTCTACCCTCTCGGGTGTAGGTATGACTTGTGCTCTGTTAACAGTGCACAAATCTCTTCCATTGCTTCCTGTCCTGTGCCATAGCCTTAGCGTCGTTCCATGATTTTCCCTTTTTTTGTCAAGAATCCTTTCCATCACTTCGTTCCATGTCTCTCTCGGTCTTCCTCTACTTCTTTTCCCCTGCACCTTCGTTTCCCATATCTTCTTAACTGGTATTTATGTCTGTAGTCATTGTAAATGCCCCCACCAACTTAATTGTCTTTTTTCAACATACTCCATCATTGTCTCGATTTTCAGTTCTTCTCTTATGTGGTTATTTCTTACCCTATCCCTTCTAGTGACTCCTTGAACTCTGCGTAGATACCTCATTTCTGCAGCCTGTATCTTACTTTTGTGTTGTCTATTTAGTACCCAGGATTCACATCCGTACGTAAGTACTGGTCTGTATATAGCCTTAAATACCGTTATTTTTGTATGTTTCGATACCTCTTTCTTATTAATAATTGTTTTTCCTATTGCGTGGTACAGTTTATTCACTTTATCAATTATTTTATTGATCTCAGCTCCCTGTCTACCTGTTTCTTCAATGGTTACTCCCATTCAAATGATTGTACCTGTCTAATCTCTGTATCATCTATCTGAACATGTATATCTTTAGTTGAAAGACTGATAAGTTTGTACACACTTGAATGAATAAGGGAAAATGAAAATGTAGTATGTCAAAGTGTGTAAATAATTTTATTTCCTTAGCTGAGCGCTTTCGACATAAACGTCATCATCGGAGCTAATGCTAAAATAAAAAAAAGAGATCTTGTAAGAACAAGAAGTACAAAACTCTTTTTTTACTTACGTCAAATACTAAAAAAGTACCGCTACATAGAGGTGTAAACAAGTGCATCTTAGGAATGTACATTTGATTTTTAAATTTTGAATGCTAACTTAGTCCTCCGTACAACAGCAAACAGCAAAAAAAACAGAAAGAAACGGCCACATACACGTTGCACAAAAACATATAAACTTTTTTCATGGTCCGGGTGTCGATATCACCCGTCCATCCTTGGCCTAGTAACAACAGCTGACTGACAAGGTCGGATATTCAAATCTGCTTTTATCTGTTCTGCGTTGACGTTGACAGCTGATCAAATGTACATTCCTAAGATGCACTTGTTTACACCTCTATGTAGCGGTACTTTTTTAGTATTTGACGTAAGTAAAAAAAGAGTTTTGTACTTCTTGTTCTTACAAGATCTCTTTTTTTATTTTAGCATTAGCTCCGATGATGACTTTTATGTCGAAAGCGCTCAGCTAAGGAAATAAAATTATTTACACACTTTGACATACTACATTTTCATTTTCCCTTATGTATATCTTTCTTTGGCTATTACCTTCGATTCAAATATTGCCTTATAAATTGTAAAATTGTAAAAGGCAGATATTAAGGATGTTACCAGAAAGTGGTTCCACGAAAATTTTCAGATTTATTTTTTCAGATTTAGTATGGTATAACTAGACCCAAACCCAGACATCCAAAGTGAAAGTTATCATCCAACTCCAAATTGTTCTATATAGTCAACATAATGTTCAGAAAAAAGTCACACCATTTTGAGCGTAGGGTTTGGGAGGGGGGGGGGGGAGAAATCGGTAAATTTGTAGTTTTTTACTTTTTTCAATATTTCTAAAACTATGCGGTTTAGCGTGAACATCTTTCTATACAAAAATGTTCTACATTAAATTTGAAGTAAAAAAAGGCCCTATGCATAATCCTTCTAAAATGAAGGGTTCCAAAGTTGCGGAGGTGGTATAGTATAATTGTTCCAAAAAAGGCCTAACTCAAACATCCAAAGTAAAAGTTTTCCTCCAACACCAAATTGTTCTATATGGTACACATATTTTTCAGTATAAAGTAACACTATTTTGAGCGTCGGGTTTGGGGGGAGATGGGGGAGAAGCCGGTAAATTAGTAGGTTTTTTACGTTCTTCGTAAATATTTCTAAAAATATGCTTTAGCGTAAACAATGTTCTATACAAAAATGTTCTACATAAAACTTAAAATAAAAAAGGTCCCATATATAAATGTTATAAAATCAACGGTTCCAGAGTTACGCAGGGTGAAAAGTGGAGGTTTTCGATACTTTTTATATTCGTTGGGCAATTTATAATATTATTATTGATGAAAGACATATTCTTTAACAGGCTTGTGTTTTGTAAATAAAATTTGCTATTTCAGTGGCCGATGGTATGTTAGTGATAAGCCCTAGAAGAAACGTTAACCTCACCACCCAAAAGCATCATCAATTACCCAAATAATATGAAAAATATCGAAAACCTCCACTTTTCACCCTGCGTAACTCTGGAACCGTTGATGTTATAACAATTATGTATAGAACCCTTTTTGTTTTAAATTTTATGTCGAACATTTCTGTATAGAACATTGTTTACGCTAAAGTATAGTTTTAGAAATATTGACAAAAAACGTAAAAAAACTACTAATTTACCGAATTCTCACCCCCCCCCCCCCCCCAACCCGGACGCTCAAAGTGGTGTAACTTTTTATAAAACATATAAGCTATTTCTAATTGAAAATAACATAGTTTTTAGTACACATGCGTATCGCATTGTTAACTTATTTCCGTGGTTTTATTAATTCATCCCCTTCCTAGAAACATTAAGTACTGTAGCTTCCGAGGAACATATTGTAGCTACAACACCCATTGGGAATATATTATGTATTAGGATACAATGGGTATTGTAGCTAATGTATGTCTGTGTGTAGTCTTGGTTTGAATTTGGCCTTATAAAATGGATACGCTAACTTTACCAACATAAAGACTACTTTACTTTTTAGGTAGAGTGCTGATATTTTCCTCATTTTTTACTGGTGTTAGTCTTGATGGACACATCATGCTGTACAGTGGAGAAGTTCGTCATAACTGGTTAGATGTAATTTACATTTCTGATTGACACTTTATTTTGTACTTACAGTGTTCCTTTTTAGTTTTTAAAGAACATTGACAGATATGATGCAGCTTTGAAGAGAATACCAGCTTTTGAAAAGTCTTTGTCCCATGTGTTGAGAAAAATTAAAATAGGCAGAAGGTGAGTGGACATTCACAAGAGTTCTGTATATCAATAATTTTCTTCTTTTTGTGACCATGTTTGATGTTAAAAGTTTCTTTAATCCTTAGTATGCTCTATTTGCTGGATATATAGGATATTAGGTTTAGGTCATTTCCTATTGGAATATGTTTTTGTAATGTTCATATAAACCACCCTTTAGGTTGTTATTTAAAATGTTTATAAAAAACAAGCTGAAAATGCGAGCATTATCATAACGAAAACTTTGATTATATACCTATTTAAATTCATAATATAGAAAATTGCTATTACGAAAAACTGTTTAGAATTAAAAATTATGTTTTAATGTGCAAGTACATCATTCTAATTTAAATGTTGTGAACTATAAAGATACTTTACTCGAAATTCATATTTTTTTACATACCTCGTATAAAATTAATAAAATTTGATTCATGATGGTTGCATCATAAATCTTAGACCAAGAAGAGATTTTTATGAAGAATAACTTTTCTTCGTCAAATTAAAAATACAAGAGTTATAAATGAAAATTGTGTTGGTATCCATAATTTGAGAAAATTCGTCAAATATTTTTTTCCATTAGAAGGATGTAATTTCATATACCAGAACATACTTTTTTATTCCAAACCACATTTTAAATAACAATTTTCCAATATTGTAAAATAAATAATACATACATGATAAAGATACTTTTTACTGATGAACTTTACTTGGATCTACAGACCTAGCGAGTCTCGTAAATTCCACGGCTTTGCGCCACGCTTCACGCAACCGTATTTGCGTACTTGTGTTTTGAGTTGTGTGCGCTGGTCGCTGGTCGAGTGGAGTTATAGATAATTTACCAAATTTAAATATAATTGTTTCTACTGATTCATTATTAATATAGTATAATATGTATTATTGCTTTCAAAATATACTCAAATTGTATTTTTATACATTTATTACACATATTATTATAATAATTAAATTCACTATAAAATGTCATTTATGTTTTATTAATAACTAAATAATTTAAAATTTAGTTTGACATTAACGAAGTGTCAAACTCAAATATAAATAATAACATTTGCTTTGCTTAACAAATTCAGATTAAAAAAAGTAGCCTACTTCCTAATCAAAGATTTCAGCTGACGTTTAGTGCCTGGTAGGAGATAACCGGATTGTGACGTCACATTTTAGATTTTGAGGTCGATTATCTCGAAGACGGTTTGAGATATCGAAATGCCGTTTTCAGATTTGGATTCAGAAGACAAAACTACATAAGAATCCATCGATACATCTGCTCTAAGTATTGCAGGAGCGGCGACGCAATAACACACAGACTTTTGCAAATTTATAAACGAAAAGTTTTCGTTGAAAATCAAGTAGGTTGTTGTTGATAAAAATGAAAGTTGTAGTTGAATAAATAAAAAGTAGTTTTTATGAAAAGTCAAATCTCTAGTTCTTTCTTAAATTTAAATATATAAAATCTAATATTTCCAGAATAGCTTTGTAGTGATTTCCAGTTGTTCATAAAATTCTTCTTTTTCTTTATCCTTAGTTGGTGCATGAGCATTTGTTATTGAATATCTAAATATAAATACCTCTGATTCTTATTTTGCAAAGTCTTTCGTTAATCGTTTGTAAGTCTATTATAAGGTGTTTCACTCTTTTATTGGCTATGAAACCCGTTCCTAATTTATGTTCTGTTAAGTGGTAAAACATTTTTGCTTTTGTACCAAAATCATTAGATAAGCTAACTTACTCAAACATGGTAAGAGGGAGCGATGATACTAAAATTAAAAATGTGAGATTTTTTAAATTAAAGGGAAATTAAAATGTATAGTAATGATGAAGTCAATTTATTATTTTGCAGAAAGTTTATGCCCAAAATCGTAGCAGGTCAATATGAAAACAATTTAAGACAAATTACCACATCGCTCAGTGATTACATAGGTCTAAAACCTTTTCCTGTGGAATGGCCATCTAGCTTAGAAAATTTCGAAATAGTCGTGGAGACGTAAGTATGTACATAGTTCTTTTGGTCTAAAACCTAATCCTCGTTTTTGTAATTGTTGAGAGGACTGTTAAAATAAAAACGAATGAAACACAATGAAAGCACTGTAACGACAGATCGCGCGACCACACACTACGACGAGTAATAGACGTAGTCTCATGTATGTTTCTTATTAAAATAAAGTAAAATAGAATAAATTAAATTAAAATCCATCACTTGGTACCTAGACAATAAAAAGCTGTACTTCTCCTCCACCGATGTCACTCCCAGCGTGCCACATCCTGTTTTTTGTTGTGTATACTTGTTTAATATCATCTATAACAATGGTTCTTATTGCATCGTGTAAAATATCGCTAATTTTCTCAAATATTATTATTGCATGTATTGCATGTGTAGCCTACATTTTATTTATCTGCCACATGTTGAGTTAAACTGTAACAATTCATTGTTTATTATACACTACTCCCAGAAATTAACGCATCACCTTAAAAATTGGTCATTTTGTCTAAAATTTACTAAACCTGTTATCCGATTTAAATGATTTTTTTAATATGTTATATCCTTATTCTTTAACAATATCGCTGTAATAATCTTGTTCTAGACAGGTAAATTTTATTGTATACCGAGTGCACCAATCAAACTGTGTTTTTTTCGCAACACCCTGTGGAATATTCTAGCAATAGGGAACTTGCACATTTTTTTATTACATAATAATGTTCAGTTTTGTATAAAAATGAGATTTTCAAAATTTCACGCTTCAAAAACTCATAATAACTTAGAAGTACAAATTTAAAGTCTTCTTTATCTTAAAATAGCTCAAACGACCCGTGACGTCACAGAGTTTAAGAGGATCGGTACGTATTTTCGGCTGCAATGCTATTCAAATGGGGATTCATTTTTTTCGAATCCTGAGAAAACTAATAAGTATTTTTGAAAAATGTAAATGCAGAATGAAAGATTACGTTTTTAGCGAGGGCCGAAAGTCCCTGAGAACTTCTATAATGTTTATTTTAATAAGTTACAGGGGTGAAAAACTAAGGGAAAATTTAGTGTGATTAAGGGACTTTCGGCCCTCGGTAATAATTTAGTCTTTCATTCTGCGTTTAAATTTTTCAAAAATATTTATTGGTTTTTTTAGGATTCGAAAAAAATGAACACAATGCCGTGGTAATATTTTCCAAATCTGTCTTTGTCTTACAACGCACTCAGCCGAATATAATATTGTCAGCATATATTGTCAGTCAGACACTGACAATCAGTGACAATTTTAAATATTTGACATTGCATCGGGAATTTTTTGAGAAATTGATTAAATATTATTGATATATAGTGTATTTGATAAATAATTGATTAAAGACGTGAACTTAATGAAAAGTTATTTATTGTGTATTATTTGTGGAAGATCCAAGCAGATAATACATCAGATATATCCTGTGATCCAAGTATTTTGTTGTTAGAGATGTTCAAAATTTTTCACTTTTCCTCTTTTCTCGATTGATTATTAGTTTTTGTTGTACAAATAAATTATTACAATCACTGAAAACATAGTTAGTGAAAAAATTATCACATTTATTAACTGAATTAATAATTTGCAATTATAAAAATAACAATTTTCCAAGAACATTCAAAAGCCATCTTTTTAAATTAATTATGACATTTTCAAGTAGAATGACATTCTAGTAATGTTTACATATCCATACCAGTGTGAATTTTACTACACGTAATTTGCCGTGTAAAGACAGAAAAAGTAGGGATACACGTAAAATATTTGGCTATTTAGCCAGAGCGTTGTCGGGGAATAAACGAAAAATATTTATATTTTAATGACATTTATTGTATGTCATTGTAATAAAAAATGCCAGTTTGTTTAGATTGCACTTTGATACAGTTTTTGAAGGAAAGGAAAGAAGGTTTACTATTGAAAATAAAACCGTTTTGTAAAAGTACAAATTTTCTATGAATAGTTCAAACGATCAAAAACATTTGTAACGTCACATAACTGTAGTTTTTACTGACGTTTATAATGTCTAATTTAAAATTATATATACAATTGGTGTAGAATGTAAACATACCACCCCGTGACAAACGACGCGTTTTGGGGTGGCTGGTATAAGTTGAATTTTTAGTCGCTTTTAGGGGCCAAACGAAAGACAAACAAAACTTTTTTATTTTTGATACAGGTTCTAAATTATGTTCTGTTGTGGTTTATACCATTTTTTCGAATTTAAAATTTTATGCAAGTTCCCTATTTATAAACTACTGAAATTAAAACCCAGGCCCAACTATAGCCTTAGGTTTTATTAACGTTTTGTTTTTTGATTCATTCGCTTATGTTGGACAATAAAAAAAGTTAGGTACTTTAGCAACTAACCATGTTTTTCATATATCCTCATTTTTTTAAAAATTGACAATTTGATAGTTATGTGTCTGGTTAGGTATGAAAATTAGTAGATTTATTATTTAAAGTTTCAATTAAGTCCGTAATTGTTTTTGTTGTTTGGTGAAAATGGAATGGAACACGCTACAAGGAATTTGACCCGCGACGAGTGTGTTCAAGCAGTGATCTTACATAGCGAAGGACTTAGCTACCATGGTATCGGCTCCTTATATTGGTAACAATTTTTTGCTAATGCACGATATTGTAAGACCTCACGTTCACAAACTGTAATCAAATATTTACAACAGGTAAATCTTCGGACTTTGAATTGGTCATCGCATAGTCCAGATCTTAACCCGATCTAACATTTGTGGTACATAATTGGTAGAAGACTACGATAGCGTTTGCCTACTCCTAGAACCCTACAAGAGGTAGAAACAGTAGCTCTCGATATTTGAAGTGATATTGTTGAAGACCAAATAGCAAACCTCATTTGTAATATAAAAGTACATATCTCTTGTATTATCGAACATAAGCGAATGAACCAAAAAACAAAATGTTTTTTAAAGCTTAAAGCTAGAATTGAGTTTTAGTTTCAATATTTTATAAATGCTAGAATATTTCACAGGGCGGTCCTAACTTTGAGAAATAAAAATATAATTGTTACACCCGGTATACAATCACATTTACCTGTCTAGCAACAGCTTTATTACAGCGATATTCTTAAAGAATAAGGCTATAACATATTAAAAAAATCACTCAAATTGGACAATAGTCTTAGGAAATTCTAGACATCAAAAATATTCCAATTTTAAGATAGTGCGTTAATTTCTTGGAGAAGTGTATTTGTAATAAGGCTTGAAGCTTGGAGCTTGGCCTCGTAATTCATTTATAACAGTATGTAAAAGATCAGAGAAATAGTCTGTAAAAACCAAGCCAGAAGTCCTAACGCTTCAAGTCATTTAAACCAGGTTAGTGTCCATAAAACGGTCAATATTGGGTTAGGTGGTTTTACTTACATTCAGAACTTTATCCCGTTCCTTTCCTGTATAACCAGAACTTCAAAATCGCTCCTGATTCTATTCATACTACGAAATAAGGCTGGTAAAAAAACGGTATTAATATTAGAACAACCTACGGAACGGTGGAGTAATTTTTTGTTTATTTTAGCGAGGCAGGACCATTAATGGTATCACCTACTGGACAATTTATAGTTCCTGCGACAATTCCTGGGTCTTTATTGGTGAATTTTATTACTACTAACTTGGAGGAAGCTAGTAAAAAAATTGTGGACTATAAAAGGTAAATCATCATTCGATCATATATCGTGGGCTTGGTGCAACAACTCACCAAGTCAAAATTTACATGTTTTGAGATCTTTACATATTTTACTAAGGCCTGGTCTTTTCACCTCCGGATAACTAGTTATCGGGAAGTTTATCTGGCAGATTAAAACATGTAAATTTTGACTTAGTGAGTTGTTGCACCAATCCCACGATATGTACAGTTTGATCACTGAATAGTTTATGTATACAATAGTTTTGTAATACTGTAAAATCTCAGTGTCGTACGGATGTACTAAATGTCAAATTACTTCTCAAAAATTTCGCGCGTATTGCAAATACATCAAGAAATTTACTACCAATGTTTATGTCACTGAATATATCACGAAGTACAGGACAACATATCTAAAACTTGTCAAATCAGCTAAAAAAGCCTATTATCAAATTCGTCTGGGAAGCTCTAAAAGTGTTGCAAAAGAAATTTGGTCTATAATAAACGATCTTCGAAATAAAACTCACACAGCTCAATAATTGTCCCTTCCAAATCCTGAAAGTCTAAACGACTACTTCGTTAATGTGAGTGAAAATATAACATCAACTATTTTGCCGCAACAAGATCCCATTTCCTATCTCCCTAACTCAAGAAAGGTCTCGAATTCATTATTTTTAAGACCAGTTGATAACACTGAACTGATCCAAACAATCAATAGTACTTATCAAAAGCAAATCATCTTGCAGTACTGATAGACTATCTATAAAAATGTTCTCTAATCTCACAGAAAATGTGTTGGAAATCCTCGTCTCTCTAATTAATGATTCCTTCGAAAAAGGTAAATTTCCAGAGTGTCTAAAGACAGCCATTATTATTCCTCTTTATAAGGGTGGTGAAAAATCTGATGCCTGCAACTATAGACATATTGCCTTACTACCGGTACTCTCCAAAATTATTGAGAGACTCATTAAAACTCGACTTATGTCCTTTATCGTTGATAACAACATTTTATCACAGAATCAGTTCGGCTTTTTAACAAATAATTGTACCACTGATGCCATGTTTTCTGTACTACACGAGGTTTACCAAACACTAAACAATAATCTTTATACTGCCACTGTTTTCTGCGACTATGCCAAAGCTTTTGATTGTGTAAATCACGACATCTTGATTACAAAACTAAATTTCTATGGAATTCGAGGTATTTCTTTAAATTGTTCCAGTCCTACTTGAATAATAGGAAACAACTAGTTAGAGCAAATGATACTGACTCTAGTCTCAAAAGCATTGTATGTGGAGTACCACAAGGTTCAGTATTGGGTACTCTTCTGTTCCTTATCTTTATAAATGACATCACTAATTTAAAAAACGCTGGGAATATTTTTCTTTTTGCTGATGATACCAGTATCACTTGGAGCAACTCAACTATTGCATCTCTTCATGAAACTATAAGTTCGGATCTACTGACGATAAAGACCTGATCTGACTCTAATTTACTCTCTTTTAACGTAAATAAAACGTAGCATTATCCTATAAAGGAGCTCTTCAACATTTGCCTCTTAGTAACAGCCAGATCAGTACCGTTGATTCTGTAAAATTTCTTGGTATTTTTGAAGATATTCTTCTTTAGCGGCGAATCGATTGAGGGTAAAATTGTACATTTACCGCGCGCCTGCGCACACTGACAGTATGTAGTTCATTGCTAATCTTTCACGATAGGTATGTATGTATCTGTAACCGTGCCAATAAGTCATTAAAAGAATATATTAGTGGTTTTAGGAAATGTATTATTTATTATAATTCTTGTGTTTTTGGATTAATAAAATATTATGTAAGCATAACATTTTTACACTATATGTCGCCGTGTTGTGTAATTATATCCGAAACTTACATATCTATTTCTAGAGCCTCGATGGAGTAGTTAGAAATGCGTTAGCACTGAGATTGGAAGGTTGCGGGTTCAATTCCCGGGTGATTCAATTTTTTTTTTATTTTTGGTTGTTTTAATAAAAATTTTTTGAAAGTGGTAGATAAGAAAGTTAGCTTGATTTTTAAATAAAATACAAATAACCTTTTAAGTATATTTACTTCGTTTAAATTACCTATTATATAATAGAAGAATATCTTCTTACGTGCGTACATAGTACACACACATTCTTTTTTTTTAGACAGCAACCTCAATGGTCCCTTCATATCGATTCGTTAAGTAAGAAACTTGCCTCAGCTTGCTATGCAATAATATCTGTCTCAAGGGAACTCAATTTAGCATCTTCTAAAATAACATATTTTTCGTTGTTCGAGTCTCATCTTCATGGTCTTCCTTTTTGGGGTTCTAGTACAGCTACTCAATTTGATGTTATTTTTAAATTGCAAAAAAGAGCAATAAGATATCTGTTTGGCCTCAGAAGATCTACACATTGCAGAAGTTACTTCAGAGATCACGAAATTTTAACACTTCCATCTTTATATATTCTAGAAACGGTTTGTTTAATTCGTAAACACCGTATGTCTTTCAAGCAAGGCCCAATCATCTTTACTCCACCAGAAATTCACTCTTTGACATTTATTTACCGATTCCATCCACTGAGTTAGTAAAGAAATCTATATTATATTCCGCAAAGAAACTGTACAACCATCTCCCCCCGTTACAACTTAAATCTGCAACATCTTTCCCAAAGTTCCGTAAAATTACAAAAGCCTATCTATCTAAAAGACCATACTATTCAATAGAAGAATTTCTTAATGAATAACTAAGAAAATTGGGTTTTTTATTTTATTTTTTGTAAGTATGTTCAATTTGCAGTTTATATAAATTTTGCAATAAATTGTTTTTGTCTTGACGATTTATCTAATTTTAGTAAATTGTAGTTGTTATTTGTTATTGATATTATGTTTTATATTAATGTAACCTTTGTCCATAAAATTGTAAAAATTTTCAGTGACAATAAAGCATATTTCTATTCTATTCTATTCTAAAATAAAATAAGCTATTAAACGCCTCCAAAATACCTATAAGCATTTTATTGACGTACAAAACCAAGAGCTTTTGCCAAACTCAATAATTTTAACTCAATTTTATTCAAAAAAACTTCTTTCTATAATTTCCATTTTGTTATACAGGGTGATTGATTAGTGGGGTAAAGCTCCGTAGATCCGTTATGGTAATAGATAGCGATAAAAGTAAATAACAAAAATTGTAGCCAACTTTGATTCACATTACAAAATTAATTAGAATGTTAGAGGGTGTTCGATAACATAGTGGCAGACCAGACGTATGTTTTTTTAAATGGAACACCCTGTATTTTATTTTATATTCGAAATCTTCTTAACTTCTCCATTACAAAAATATAAATGTTATACATGGTATTTACAAAGTTATAACCAATTTTAAATGAAAATAAGCACAAAAGCAATGGATTATTGATTCCATATTTTTTTATTTATTGTCAAAATTTTCATAAATGATTGATATTGCTAATTTTCTTTATATTGAATACAGGGTGAGTCAAAATACAAGTACATTATTTTCTCAGTAATTTTAAATGGAACACCCTGTATTTTATATCACTATCGAAAAGGACCATTACCGTACTTTATAATTTTTATATAACATTCTCTATGTATAATTTTATTAGTTTTCGAGATATGTATTTTCATTTTTCAGAGCAAATTATTAATTGCGTGTCTAAATCTTTCCAAATTTTAAGTAGGTATGTAAGTCATGACTGAATTGTCCAAAATTGATAATTTACGATTACTGATTATCAATACCTTTATATTTTTGTGATGGGGAAGTTAAGTGTATTTCGAATATAAACTACAGGGTGTTCCATTTAAAAAAACATAAGTTTGGTCTGCCACTATGTTATCGAACACCCTGTAACATTCTAACTAATTTTGTAATGTGAAGCGCAGAGTTAGCTACAGTTTTTTGTTATTTACTTTTATCGCTATATATTACTATAACTGATCTACGGAGCTTTACCCCACCAATCAATCACCCTGTATTTTGTAAAAAAGATATATTTTGAATTATATTAATTATATAGATATTTTTTAAATTTCAATCAACTTATTCTGGGTCTGCCACTGGTAATGTCACTTTGACATAAAAGGTGCGTTTAAACGAGGTAATAATTCAAACAATTTACCACTGAATATTCAACGGTGTAAATTGTAAACTATTCAATATTCACAAATGTACATTCATAATATGAAACTTGCGTAAAAAATTTTGTTTCTTTAACGCCCTGTATCTTAAAAACGGATGAAGTTACAAACATTTTTTACTAAACAAACTCCAATTATTCTTCAATTTTTTACCTACCCTAGAGACGGTGTTACCTTTTTTTGAAACACCCTATAGAAACTTATTTCGAATACTATGTAAGGGTTAAGATGTTTCATTTTTGTAGGAAATTAAAAAATAATTTTTAATTTTTAAAATTTCAGTGACGTATTATTATTTTTCTTTAAATAAATGTGACTCTTCGTATGCGCTCCAATGATGAATATAAAATTCTTAATTGTATGTCAAAAATGCTCAACAACTACCTCTTAAAACCCACCAAATCTCATTACAATATTGACAAGTAGTTCCGGCAAAATCGTAAAAAATGTTTAAAACTTTTGTTCTTCAACGCCCTGTATGTTGAAAACGGGATGGCGTTACAAAAATTTTTCACTCAGCAAACCCCAATTATTTTTCAGTTTTTGACCTATTCTAGAAACGGTGTTACCTTTTTCCTAACTACCCTGCATATTATAATATACCTACAGGCGACCCTTAGGCGATCTCAAAAATCCCATACTTAATGGGTCTTACTTCATAAATAACGAAGATACTGGGTGTTTTATCTAAATTGCTAACATCTTATTTGGTTCATAATTTGAAAAACAGTGTATATTTATTTATAATTGCAATTTATTTATAATTGTAAGAAATCCAGATTCAGATTTAAAAATATTGGAAAAATATTCCGATCCAAAAGCAACACCCTGTACAGAGATTGAAAAAATGGTTTTTGCATTTGAAGAGGATGAAAAACTAAATTTTTACTTTGAATTTTCGGCAAAATGTTTTTTTTAGCAACATTTTGAATTTGAATTCTGAAATTATGTGAATTACGAGATCTCGAAGTAGAAAAGAAAATTTAATGAGATTTAATATTAACTAATAAACTAAAGTAATTATTCAAAATGACCACCACCTTGTTAAAGGCAGTCTTCCTCTTTTTGTAATAAGTTTTTTTTTGATCTGTTAAAAGTGTCTTGAATCCTTTCAAGAAGTTCTTCCCTACTATGTATTTCATCGTTATAATCTTTGGATTTTAAATATCCCCATATCCTCAAACATAATACGATTAAAGTTACATGATTGTCAATGCCAGACATGAGGACTGCCATTACTGTTCCCTCTGTTGGTAACTTAATAAGTCTGTTAATAGGTTTTGTACTAATATAAAATTGTTTTTTAGTAACAAATATTTGGAACGAGCTTTAAATAAGAAGTGTATAGAAGACCTCCAGCTGGCTGTTTTATCCAAAGACGACAACATTACTCCAGACTTGATGATAAAATGTTGCGAACAATTGATCAAGAACAAATACGAATTGCAGTCTTATACGAAAGATCTTCGCTTGAATATAACTACGTACTATTCCGTTCTTTCTGATGGAGTAGTATGTATACCTTGGAATTTCGACTTATGATCAACGACACTATGTAAATAGAATATTTAATTTAGGTAGAAAAATAAATGTTTGTTAAATTTTAGATGTTTTATTCGTTAATTGTAACAAAAATAAGCTTTTTATTCTACGAATACGATGCTAACCACTGTATTTGTCAACCTCACCGCCTCAAATGTAAAAATTAATAGTGGTTTAATCCCATATAAAATAATATTTAATGTAAATAAAAATTTAATATTTCCAATAATATTTCAATTTCAATACCTATCTCAATTCTCATATATACAAATTTCGAAGAATTTTTCCTGTTTACTACAGATGCTAGTGCCTTCGCAATTGAAGGCGCTTTGTTCCTAAGGTCCCATAGTAAAAGAGAAATTCGAGTCGTATCATTATCTTAGAGAGCCACTTACATTGAAAAAATTAATTAAAATCCTTTATAAAAGGTATACCGGATGGTGAATTGGAAAACGGGCCATAGGAAATTCAATGTAACATTTTAAACTGTTGAAATAGAAAATATTTGTAGAGGATTGAAAACAACTTTTAAAATTGTTCTACGAATTAAACATATTCCAAAATTTTGTAAAAATATAATAAATTTTTCACAGAATCACGCCAAAGTTAGGCCACACACAGTGCCATAATGTGTATCGGTTGCGTTCGGTCACAATGAAGTTATTATAAAATATCAATATTTGAACTGCCAAATTTTTATTTTATCATTTCTTGTTTATAAAATAATAAAATTGATAAAACACCCTCTGTTGAGGAGAAAGTATTAATAATAAAGACGTTTAATTTAGTCAATAGTGTGCGCACTGCCAGTTAAATAATAACGTGGGCCTAACTTTTACACACATACCTGTGGCAAATGTAGGTATTTTTCAAAATTTTGGACTGTGTTTAAATTGTAGAACAATTTTAACTTTTGTTTTTAATACAGATTTTAATCCTCTACAAATATTCTCTCTTGACTTTTGATGTAAAATAATTAGGGAAGCAGGAATTTAACAGTTTAGAATTTCACATTGAGTTTCCTATGGCCCATTTTACGATTCACCACCCTATATAATTTATTAAAAATTTCCTTAAAAGGGGTATATCATAAATACAGAACGTTTTCGATCTGAATACAGATCATCATCAGTTCTGAACCTAAAATAAGTATAACCTATGAATTTATTGCAAAAATTTTGACTAAGATTGAAACAAGCTTAGGCTATACTTACAAGATGTTCATATGCTAAGCCATTAAAATTGAAAATATATGGGTAATGACCCTTTAAAAAGTCATGGATACATTGAAAAAATTGTTTTAAATAACATGGATGTTATAAATTATAAATAATACATGATTAAGCATAGGGCACCATTTGACCTTCACATGAGTTGGAACACGTCCTGAGGTTCAACTACCTCATATCTTGAACGTTGGATGGTAACGGAAATTCTTGAACGATGTCAGAACTAAACTGTCAGTGCAACCGGCAGTACCGGATTGTACTCTAGCATCACCAGATGGCTCTACTATTCTTCGTGAGCCTTAGCCTGCCTCAAAATATTCTTCCATCATTCCCTGACGGCATGTCTTCTCCAATATCTCTCGAATCTTGAAATACGAATAAACCTTATCAATGTTTTTGAAAGGAAGATATTGGGACCCATCTATGCGACAATGATATGTGGATAATAAAGTTCAACCACGAGTTGTATCAATATTAGAGAGCCCTCTGTAGTAAATTATATAAAAATATAAAGATTGCACTTGGCAGGTCACCTTATAAGCATGTATAATAACGGAACACCTATTAGAACACTTGGTGGAACTGCGGTGTGAGACTTTGACCACCAGTAGGTGGATAGACAAATTGAGAACTGATGCTAAAGAGATATTGAGGGTGGATAGTTGGAAGAGAACACCCAATGAAAGAGATGCTTAAAGGCGGATGCTGGGGGAGGCCAGGGCCGACTTGGGCTGTTGCGTCATCGAAGAGAGAAGTTTCTGATCTATTACAAGTGACAATCAGGTTTGAGGATAAGGCGTCACCACAGAAATAATCAAGTTAAACTGAATTCTACGATTACTACTTGTCTGTACCACACTATGTATCCAATAGGAGGCAGAAGGTATATGCCAGATATTAAATTTTAATGTTGTTCTGAAGCTATTTTCTTGTGGCATTTTTACAATTTTAACTATTTAGAATGGGAAATAAGCCACAATATTATTAAAAAATGATTTTTATTAACGTTTCGACGCCCAAATCGGGTGCCGTTGTCAAAATACAAAATACTATTAATATAAACAAAAATGTTGTTGCTTAGTAAAAAAGTTCTTCTAATAATTTATTTAATTTGACTCATTTATATCGGCAATTCAGATACATATGATACATTTTAAAGTAGAAGACTTTAAAATGATATTGCCAATATTTATGAGTTGCGTTCCTGGGACGACTTTACTGAAAGATAGTTCATTCGATTACATGAAATCAACCCCAACTCAAGAATATCCGTCACAAAAAAAAAATCATAGCATGTGATCTGTCTTTAAAAAGACAACCACATGCAACGGTGACATTAAAATTCTCGCGTTAGAGATCTCATAGTAAATCACGAGGGAAAACCAGGAAAAACCTCGTGATACTATCCCGACATCGTAAGTATTTGGTCTTACATTTAATTTACTCTCAAAATTAATACCAAATTCTGACTTTACTATAATTTTGTTTAAATTATAAATAATATCAATAATACATGGGTATATAAGTAATACTAAAATATAAAATATGTACTAACTCGACTATTGACTTACTAATTGTGGTATTTTCTTTCTATTGACTTCCTCTTTCAGTATGGGTATCCACATCCTACTGCA
Organism: Diabrotica virgifera virgifera; assembly: GCF_917563875.1. NCBI lineage: Eukaryota > Metazoa > Arthropoda > Insecta > Coleoptera > Chrysomelidae > Diabrotica > Diabrotica virgifera. The sequence continues at coordinate 804,955 of NC_065445.1, read as the reverse complement.
TTCCACCGAGGAATTTGCGACACAATTGGTTTCGTTTAGCATAATTAGAGCCGCTTCTTTGATTTTTCTCTTTTTACTATCTGTTTCTTTCAGGACTATACTTGAATCTCTCCACTGAACTCTATGTTCATTATCCCATGCGTGTTGACATATTTGAGATCTATCAAATTCTCTATTTTTAATATAAGATTGATGTTCACTTATTCTAACGTTTAATGGTCTTGATGTTTCACCTATATAAAACTGTTCGCATTCACAAGGTATTTTATAAATACAATTCTTTGTCCTTTCTTGTTCATTGTTAGGTTTAGTTTTAGATAGAATAGATCTCAATGTGTTGGTTGTTTTGAATGTTGTTGAAATGTTGAATTTATTTCCTATTGTTTTAAGTTTCTCGGATAGTCCTTTTATGTATGGTATTGATATTTTCCTCGTATTATTTCTTGTGAATGTTGTAGGATCCCGTTCTATGTTGTTCTGTTCCATTCGATCCAATCTTGACAATTCCTTATTTATAAACGATAAAGGATAATCATTTTTTAATAAAACAGATGTTAAGAATTGTTTTTCTTCTAAAAAGGAATTTTCGTTAGAACAAGTAATCAATAAATAATAAATCACAACATCAACGTTAAAAAGGGAATCATAAAATCCTTATATGATAGAGCCAAAATTACTTGTTCTAACGAAAATTCCTTTTTAGAAGAAAAACAATTCTTAACATCTGTTTTATTAAAAAATGATTATCCTTTATCGTTTATAAATAAGGAATTGTCAAGATTGGATCGAATGGAACAGAACAACATAGAACGGGATCCTACAACATTCACAAGAAATAATACGAGAAAATATCAATACCATACATAAAAGGACTATCCGAGAAACTTAAAACAATAGGAAATAAATTCAACATTTCAACAACATTCAAAACAACCAACACATTGAGATCTATTCTATCTAAAACTAAACCTAACAATGAACAAGAAAGGACAAAGAATTGTATTGTAACAAAATAATTATTGACCTACCCTCGTATACCAGCTCCCGTCTCCGCACAGACAGAACACTATCGATGTTTCGAGATACGCCGATGCAGCGCCGATGACGTGCAAGCGGTCGAGTCACATGGACATAGCTGGAGATATATAGATATTTCTGGAATATCTGTATCGCATATATAAATAGGACATATTTGTAAATAGAGTTAGTCTTAAGCTAAAGTTTGTAAAGTAAACTTGTATAAATAAAAAAATAAAGTCGTATATAAATTACGAACCGCTGGTTTTATTGTAATTAGAAGTAATTACACTAATCACGCTACAGTTGGTGTCGGTGTTCGGTTAACTTAGTGCGATATAAATAAGTGAATTACAGAGAGACTTTAAAATACTTTTGAACTTTATTCGTCGGGAATAACCGAAGTGCGTTAATTGTTCGGTATTCGGAAAGACTTTAAAATACTTTTGGACTTTATTCGTCGGGAATAGTTAAAGTGCGTTGATTGTTCGGTATTCGGAAAGACTGTTAAAAGACATTTTGGAAAGTACGTGTGTGCCGACCAAAGATGTTGCTACAAGAACTTACAGTAAAACAGCTCCGTGAACAGCTCGAGGAACGGGATCTGGACAGCAGTGGGCTCAAGATAGTCCTACAAGCACGACTCGAGGATGTCCTCACGAAGAACGGAGAAGACCCAAAGACGTTCCACTTCCAGTCAGCAGAACAAGTAATCTTATCGAAATTAAAAACTGTTTCTGAAACGATCGATGAAACTTCTAGAAGAAGCGACGAGAAACTTGAAGAAGTTAGTAGAAGAAGCGACGAGAAACTTGAAGAAGTTAGTAGAAGAAGCGACGAGAAACTTGAAGAAGTTAGTAGAAAAAGCGACGAGAAATTCGAAAATGTTGCTAAAAGATTCGATGAGACTTCTCAAATAATTAAAGAGGTCTGTAGGCAAAACAACGAAAAACTAGAAGAAGTTTGTAAACAGAACAATGAGAAATTTGAAGAAGTTTCTAGAACATTCGATAAGATGCAGAAAAGTGTAGAGACCGTAGAAGAAAAGATCAAACAGCTAGAGAGCAGGATAACCGATACAAAAGTACAACCATCAGTTAATGCAGCAACGTTAGATCCTTTAGTGAAAGATGAACTACCGAGAGACGAAACGTCGCATAATATGAGATTCAAATTACCACCATTTGATGGAAAGTCCTCTTGGTCCATATATCTTAGACAGTTTGAAGCTATTGCGACCGCCAATCATTGGACCGAACAAGAAAAGGCTGTTTCCTTGACTGCTGCTTTACGAGGTGATGCTGCAGATATATTAAGGTCAATTCCCAAGGGTCAAGAAAATTGTTACCAGACCTTGTTCACTCGTCTAGAAAAACGCTATGGAGATGCCCATCTACAACAAGTATACAAAGCACAACTGCGAAGTAGAAGTCAACGAGCAAGTGAGAATCTGCAAGAATTTGAAGCAGATGTGGCTCGTGTGGTGCGGTTGGCTTATCCAGAGGTGCCAGACAGCGTTTTAGAAGAAATTGCAGTAGATACCTTCGTCAATGGGCTGAAAGATAATGAACTACAGAAAGCTTTACGACTAGCAAGACCGAAAGTTTTAGATGAAGCACTTGCTATTGCCTTGGAACACGAAGCAGCTAGCCAAGCTTCACGAAACAATCGAGTAATAACCGTGGAAAAAGGCGATAAGAGAAAAGATGAACGTTTGGTGGAAATGGTACGGAGGGTGACACGATGCCGAAGAGACGCATGAAGAGGGCTGGAAGAGTTGGTTCAAATACAGATGCTTCCTCGATACGGCCATGCAGTGAAAGTTGTAATCACCGTCTTAAAGTAGATGAACAGCTTTGCCCTGTGAGACGAACTACCGTCGTTAATGAGCAATGGCAGCCACAATAGTTACAAGAAGCCCAAGAAGACGATCCATGTATAAAAAGGGTATTGGATTGGATGCGTCGAGGTGAGAGACCTAGTTGGCAAAACATTAGTGCATGTAGTCCGGAAGTCAAGGCCTACTGGAGCCAATGGAATTGCCTGATACTAAAAGATGATCTTCTGTACAGAACCTTTGAGAACGATGATGGTACAGAATCTAAGCTTCAGTTGATTGTACCTAAAAGTAAAGTGTCAGAAGTATTGCGTCAGTTGCATGACGGTACATCAGGTGGACACTTTGGTATTACGAAGACTCTGCAAAAGGTTCGAGAACAGTTCTATTGGGTGAACTGTAAAGATGATGTAAGAAGATGGTGCCAGAAATGTGAACTTTGTGCATCCGGTAATGGTCCAGTTGGTAAAAAGAGAGCACCCATGAGACAGTACAATGTTGGCAGTCCTATGGAAAGAGTAGCAATCGACATTGCAGGTCCATTTCCAGAAACTGATGCTGGAAATAAATACATCCTGGTAGCCATGGATTATTTTACGAAATGGACCGAGGCCTATGCATTACCAAATCAAGAAGCTGCTACCGTTGCAGAGGTACTTGTTAAAGAATTCTTCAGCCGATTTGGTGTTCCCTTGGAGATCCACTCCGACCAAGGGCGAAACTTTGAGTCAGCTCTTTTCCAAAACGTTTGTAAATTGATTGGTGTCAATAAGACCAGAACAACACCCCTGCATCCTCAATCAGATGGGATGGTCGAGAGGATGAACCGAACGATGGGTAAACACTTGTCCAAAGTTGTATCTGAACATCAGCGAGATTGGGACCAACACATTCATTTATTCCTGATGGCCTACCGCTCGGCCGTAAATGAAACTACAGGTCAAACACCAACCTGCCTGATGTTGGGTCGTGAAGTTCGTTTGCCCTGCGACCTAGAGTTTGGCTGCAGACCTTCCGAGGAATATGTTGCAGGCGAAGAATACGTAGACCGCCTGAAGTTACGAATGAACAACATTCATGAACTTGCCCGACAACACATCCAGATAGCCAGTGACAGAATGAAAGATCAATATGATTCTCGCTGCAAGAATGAAAGCTTCGAAGTAGGTGATCTTGTCTGGCTTTATAATCCACAACGTCGTCGAGGCCTGTGTCCTAAACTGCAAAGACAATGGGAAGGTCCGTATGAAGTTAAGAAGAAAATAAATGACGTAATATACAGAATTAAGAAGTTACCAAACGGTAAACCAAAAGTTATTCACATAAATCGTCTTGCACCATATGCTGGCTCAAATGAAACAGAGGAAGCCCGAGTCCTCCAACAGGAGATGAAAGATGCACCACAGCCAAGTTTTAAGGAATTTATGTCAAATTACGCAGAAAGAAAGAGTGCTAGATTCGGCGTGACCACAGAAGTTCAGCAAGATCTGTTTGGTGTTCCAGAAAACGTCTCTCTAGCCCACTGTGTTGCCCAAGACCTCGAGATGACTAAAGGAATCTCGTCCGTATTCAATAGAAAGTTCGGCCGCCTGGACGAGTTAAGGAATCAACAACCTAAAATTGGAAGAGTATTGCGATTGGAAGATGGTCCTCGATCTTTGCTGTATATAGTGACCAGGAAGTCTTATACGGACACGCCAAGCTACGAGAACATATGGCGTGCTCTAACTAATTTGAAGAAAATGGTCTGTAATTATGACATCAAAGATTTGGCTTTACCAAAAATTGGCCATGCAGTAGAAAATCTGGATTGGAAGATTGTGAGAAGCATGCTGGAAGTGATCTTCAGAGAAACTGGCGTACGGATTACTGTGTGTTGCATGAACCCAAAGATGTCATACCCTTCAAAGACAGTAGACTGTTACTTCTTTTCTAGGGGTGTATGCAGAGCTGGAGAATCCTGTAGATTCCGCCATCCTGGGCCATCTAGAGTTGCTGATCGGGACGCTCAGATCTTAAGAGGGGAGCAGTGTAACAAAATAATTATTGACCTACCCTCGTATACCAGCTCCCGTCTCCGCACAGACAGAACACTATCGATGTTTCGAGATACGCCGATGCAGCGCCGATGACGTGCAAGCGGTCGAGTCACATGGACATAGCTGGAGATATATAGATATTTCTGGAATATCTGTATCGCATATATAAATAGGACATATTTGTAAATAGAGTTAGTCTTAAGCTAAAGTTTGTAAAGTAAACTTGTATAAATAAAAAAATAAAGTCGTATATAAATTACGAACCGCTGGTTTTATTGTAATTAGAAGTAATTACACTAATCACGCTACAGTATTTATAAAATACCTTGTGAATGCGAACAGTTTTATATAGGTGAAACATCAAGACCATTAAACGTTAGAATAAGTGAACATCAATCTTATATTAAAAATAGAGAATTTGATAGATCTCAAATATGTCAACACGCATGGGATAATGAACATAGAGTTCAGTGGAGAGATTCAAGTATAGTCCTGAAAGAAACAGATAGTAAAAAGAGAAAAATCAAAGAAGCGGCTCTAATTATGCTAAACGAAACCAATTGTGTCGCAAATTCCTCGGTGGAATGCAGTAGGATGTGGATACCCATACTGAAAGAGGAAGTCAATAGAAAGAAAATACCACAATTAGTAAGTCAATAGTCGAGTTAGTACATATTTTATATTTTAGTATTACTTATATACCCATGTATTATTGATATTATTTATAATTTAAACAAAATTATAGTAAAGTCAGAATTTGGTATTAATTTTGAGAGTAAATTAAATGTAAGACCAAATACTTACGATGTCGGGATAGTATCACGAGGTTTTTCCTGGTTTTCCCTCGTGATTTACTATGAGATCTCTAACGCGAGAATTTTAATGTCACCGTTGCATGTGGTTGTCTTTTTAAAGACAGATCACATGCTATGATTTTTTTTTGTGACGGATATTCTTGAGTTGGGGTTGATTTCATGTAATCGAATGAACTATCTTTCAGTAAAGTCGTCCCAGGAACGCAACTCATAAATATTGACAATATCATTTTAAAGTCTTCTACTTTAAAATGTATCATATGTATCTGAATTGCCGATATAAATGAGTCAAATTAAATAAATTATTAGAAGAATTTTTTTACTAAGCAACAACATTTTTGTTTATATTAATAGTATTTTGTATTTTGACAACGGCACCCGATTTGGGCGTCGAAACGTTAATAAAAATCATTTTTTAATAATATTGTGGCTTATTTCCCATTCTAAATAGTTAAGATATTAAATTGTTAAGTATTCCCTATAAAATTCACCCAGTTAATTTTACATTTAGATGATGTGAACATTTCGAAGGAAGAAGTCACATAAAAAACATTTAAAATTAAAACTCAATATAGCCAAACTCAATATTGCCGAACACAAGCTCAATCAATATTTTTAAGAACTTGAGAAAGTCATGGACCAACCATTCAGTGGTGAATATTTTAATCTCAGTTACTTGACTTTATTATTAGATATCATAAGTAGGTATCAGTTGGTGAACTACTGGATGGGTAAAATACTTATGAGAATGAAAATTTCCTTATAGATATAGAAGATGATGGAATAATATTAATATGGCATAATAATTGTCTAGTGAAGGAGAAATGAAAAGAATAATCAATGGGATCAAAAATGGCAAAAGACGGGGAGAAAACGAAATAGCTGCGGAAATGCTAAGGAATGGAGGGAAGAACTACAAAAAAGATATACAGGGTGGTGAATCGGAAAACGGGCCATAGGAAACTCAATGTAGAATTTTAAACTGTTGAATTCCTGCTTCCCTAATTATGTTACATCAAAAGTCATGAGAAGTTATTTGTAGAGGATTGAAATCTGTATTAAAAACAGAAGTTACAATTGTTGTACGATTTAAACACATTCCAAAATTTTGAAAAATATGTATTTACCGCAAATAGGTATGTGTGGGCATGTTAGGCTACACGTTACTATTTAACTGACAGTGAGCACACTATTGACTGAAGAAAATATCTTTATTATTAATACTTTCTCCTTAACTGAGGGTATCTGATCAACTTTATTGTGTTTTAAAGAAAAAATGATAAAATAAATAAATAAATTGACAGTTCAAATTGTTAATATAATAAATTCATTGTTAACCCCCTCTGTGGCGCAGTGGTAAGAGCGCCTACCTTTGAATCGAAAGGTCGGGAGTTCGAATCCTACCAGGGTCAGGGATTTTTTCATTTATTATAAATTAATGAATGAAAATAGTTTCTGTCCTTGTGAGATCGGTACTCACAGGAGGGACCGCAGACGTTCGGATACAATTAGCGTCTCTTTGCAAAGACAATGACGTCGACTTTGTAAAGTAACAAGACACTTACTCAACACACACACTACACATTACTCCCCTGACTTAGTGATTAGTTATCCAATTACGTGGCTAAAGGTTCTAGTTCTAAACCAAAGCCAGAATCAGAGAAAAAAAAGAATGTGTGTGTACTTTGTACGCACGTAAGAAGTTATACTTCTATTATATGATTTAAACGAAATTAATATACTTTTTATTTATATTTTGTTTAAATATTAAACTAATTTATACTTACCACTTCTCAAACATTTTTATTAGAACAGTGCCAAAAATTAAAATAATAAAAGAATAAAACACACACAAACACATTAAACAAGCCACAAATGATGTCTGAACATTAATTGTCGAAAATTTTTTTAACTAAATACGTATTTTCTGAAAATACAATTATATAATAAATATACTTACAATCATAAAATGTATTAAAAAAAAAAACAAAAAAGAAAGTTTCTATTGGGACTCGAACCAGCGCTGATAAGCGCGGTTGGTATTGGAATTCATTCGCCTTCAACGCTTAGCCACGGACACTATGTGTCATTATTTACGAAGATCGACTAACTAAACGGATTAAACTTGTGATATTTTGATATTTTGAAAATTTTGATCAAATTATTTTAATTTTGAATTGAAATGATATAGAATTGAAAAAATACAACAAAACATAGAGTAAGAAAACAATATATTAGGTGAATATTGATAGAAATTTTGATGGTAATCAAATTATATAAATAAAAGTATTACATACTATGTATTTTGGCAGATCAAATAGGTAGGTTTATACTCATGATACATTAACAATTATTACGTAACTGTTGCTTTTAAAAACTATTTAAAAGTCACTACAATATTATAAACTTTTTTGTTTCTGTCCTCACAACAATAAACCTAATATATTATACATTTGTTTACCTTTACCTTTACCTCCAAACCACAGCTGTCCTACAGCTGCCATATCGGATAATTTTTGACATGTCATTTGAACATCCAATCAGAACAAAGTTATAATGCGCATGCGCCGGGCTGATAGGTTTTAACGTATAAAAATTCACCCTCTATCGCCGGTAAATAAGTATAACTTCAAAAAAAAATTCATTGTCACCGAATGCAATCTTATACACATTATTGCACTGTGTGTGGCGTAACTTTGGAGTATTTCTCTGAAAATTGTATTATATTTTTGAATAATTATTATTTGTAGAACAATATTAACAGTCGTTTTCAATACAGATTTCAATCCTCTACAAATAGTTTCTAATGTCTTTTGATGTAAAATAATTAGGGAAGCAGGAATTCAACAGTTTATAATTTTACATTGAGTTTCCTATGGCCCGTGTTCCAATTCACCACCCGATATAGTCTTATCAAGAGGATATGGGAAGAGGATAATATGTCCAGAGATTGGACCAAAGCTTTATTATGCTCCATATGAAAAAGGGGATATATTGGCATGTGAAAATTATATAGGCGTAGCTCTGTTGTTGGATACTTGTTATAATAAGGAATTGGCCAGAATGCTAACACAGTACAGAGTCTCAACAGATTTGCTGAAGATATACTAGGTGAGTATCAGGCCGGTTTGAATAAGTTGATCAGAATTTTACACTAAAAAAATACAGACTATCTACTATAAACATAATATAACCCTTCATGCGTTATTCATCATTCCCTCTTTGCCTTATCCCTATGCGGGGTCGGCTTCCCTAATTTCATTTCTCCACACAATTCTATCTTGGGTCATATCAATGTTAATCCCCTTTACCAACATGTCCTGCCTTATCGTCTCCCCCCAGCTCTTCTTTGGTCTTCCTCTCCTACTCCTTCCAGGAATCTGCACTTCAGCTATTCTTCGTATTGGGTGATTAACGTCTCGACGTTGAACATGACCAAACCATCTTAACCTATGCTCTCTCATTTTGGCATCAATTGGTGCCACACCTAGACTTCCCCTAATATACTCATTTCTAATTTTATCCTTCTTTGTCACTCCACTCATCCATTTAAGCATTCTCATTTCCGCCACATGCATTCGTTGTTCCTCTTTCTTTTTCACTGCCCAACATTCAGTTCTGTGCATCATCGCCGGTCTTAAGGCTGTTTTATAGAATTTTCCCTTCAGTTTCATTGGAATTTTTCTGTCACACAACACACCACTCGCTTCTTTCCACTTCATCCATCCAGCCCTAATTCTACTGCATGCATCTTCATCTATTTCTCCATTACTCTGTAATACCGATCCTAGGTACTTAAAACTATTGCTTTTCACAATCATTTCACCGTCTAAAGATACCATTTTATTTGTAGTAACTCCATCTTTAAATGAACATTCCAAATACTCTGTTTTTGTCCTACTAAGTTTTAAACCTTTTTCCTCCAAAGCTTGTCTCCACTGTTCCAGTTTTTGTTCTAAGTCTCTTTCACTATTTCCTATCAACACTACATCATCAGCATACATTAGGCACCATGGAATACTACCCTGTAGTTTAGCTGTTATCTCGTCCAAAACTAATGAGAATAAATAAGGACTAAGCACCGATCCTTAGTGCAATCCTACTTTCACCTGAAATTTATCAGTCTCTCCCACACCTGTCCTAACACTAGTCGTTACTCCCTCATACATATCTCTCACAATCTTAACATATTCGCCAGGGACTCCTTTCTTATTGAGTGCCCACCACAGAATCTCTCGAGGAACTCTATCATATGCTTTCTCAAGATCAATGAATACCATATGAGCGTTGGTCTCTTTATTCCTGTATTTTTCCATCAGTTGCCTTACAATGAAAATTGCATCTGTTGTTGATCTGCCCTGCATAAAGCCAAATTGATTATCGGATATTTCGGTTTCTTCACGTATCCGTCTATCGATTACTCTCTCCCATATTTTCATGGTTTGGCTAAGTAGTTTTATAGCCCTGTAGTTTGTGCATTGTTGTATGTCTCCCTTGTTTTTGTAGACAGGTACTAATATACTGCTTCTCCATTCATCTGGCATTTGTCCAACTTCCATAATTCTATTAAATAGACCTGCTAGCCAACTTATTCCTGTCTCTCCCAATGCTCTCCATACTTCCCCAGGAATATCATCTGGTCCGACTGCGTTTCCTTTCTTTATTTTTTGGAGCGCTTGAGCCACTTCCTCGTTTATTATTCTGGTAACCATTGCTGTTACTGTCTCCGTTAACTCCACAGGCTGTCTGTCAAATTCTTCATTTAATAGACTGTCAAAATACTTTCTCCATCGCTTTTTGACATCCTTTTCGTGAATTAGTATTTTATTATTTTCATCTCGGATACATCTAATCTGATTAAAATCTCTTGCTTTCTTTGCTCTCTGTTTGGCTATTTTATATACCTTTGCTTCGCCTTCCCTGGTATCAAGTTGATCGTATAGGTTTGAATACGCTTCTGCTTTAGCTTTTGCTACTGCTACTTTCGCTTCTTTTTTGGCGACCATATAGTTTTGAAGATCTATGTCCGATCTGGTTTCTTGCCACTTTCAACCCTTCATGCGTTATTCATAGATTTTAAACAAGCGTATGATAGGATAAGAAGGAATATAATCATTTATAACGTAGATATTGTAGTTCATAACTAAAAGTATATATTTCATAATATCGTAACAATAATTATATGTACATTTAAATTTCCAACTTAAGGAAAATTTAAGAACTTCTAAAACAAAGCCTCTTCTGACGGCGTCATCTAATCTGTAACAAAAAAGGTAAATAAATTAAATATAGAGAATAAATTAAAAGCTAGTGTTAGGATGCAGGGAGAGAATTCTTTGGGATTATAGCAGTGTAGTCTGCTATCTCTAGGGCCTAGGGTATTCAAGGAAGGTAACAGGTCCAGTGCTACGCTTCAACCGCCTATTATTACCCCTGGTTTTACTTCAGGTAGGTACTCATTTTATTAAGACTGAGTCGACCTGCGGCCTATAGATATTTTTAAAAATGTTTAGATGTTCTCGCCGGCCTAGGATTCCGCCGACATTGATGATGATAATGAGAAAAATATGATAATATTTCTCGCGAAAATAACTTATTAACAATGTACCGTAAAATGGGGTGAGATTGATCTCCCGGGGTGACATTGATCATTTGTCGTTGTATCACATATATGTAGATACAACCGGCAACAATGTAAAATTGTTTCTGGGCGTGGCACTATTCATTTCTTGGATCTTGACTATGATCAGTTCACGTCGTTGTTAGTTTGCAATTGGCATTGGGAAGAAGTTCTGTGGCTTTGAAATTAACCATAATTTTTGTCCTATTTTTATAGTTTGTGTACTTTTGATGGTAGAGGAAGAACAGAGGTAAGTTCGCTATTTCTAGTGTTATAAAATTATTTTGTATGGTTCTGTAATAATAATTTTAAGTATCTAGCATTTTAACTAACGCCAGCTTTTTTAAGATGGCGGATAATATTGAATGGGGTGACATTGATCAAGTGATCAATCTAACCCCACGTTACGTACGTTTCAGAAATTAATTTATAATTTTTGTTACAGATTTAAGAATATCAATCAAAATGGGAAGAACGTACAAAAGACAATTAGGCAGTAGAACGTATGGCAATTTTAATGAAGAACAAGTTAATCAGGCGTTGCACGATGTATTGGAAAATGGATTATCGCTAAGAAAAGCCGCAAAAAAATACAAATTGTCCTACGGGACTTTAAATAACAAGTACTATGGAAGGAAGATTAAGAAAATAGGTGGACAATCTGTATTCATATATGAAGAAGAAGTAGCCATTATAAATAGCATTTTAACGTGTGCAGATTGGGGATATCCTCTAAGTGCAATGGATTTGAGAAGGTTCGTAAAAAGTTTTTTGGCCTTAAATTAGCAGGATCGAGGAAGATTTTCAAAATAATTGAAAATGACATATCCACTGTTCCCTTCAAGGAAGTAGTTGCCTTACTACCAGATCCGACACTCGAGACGATTTCTGATAGGATACAAAAATATCATTTTCGCGGAGAAATTAATATAAAAGAATGTTAAATCAAATTTTCTTTTTTTAATAATTGTTCTGAATTACATTTTTAGTTGTTAAAATATGTTTTTTTTTGTATAAATAAAGAATAGTACAATAAAAATAGTGTGATCATTCTCACCCCGCATGATCAATCTCACCCCTTTGTAAAAATTCGAAAAACTGTCTGACCGAATTAGTCAGGGTTAAGATTGATCATATTCTATTTAAAAGCACTACTGTTTCATGCTATAAAATCATCATGATCAATCTCACCCCAGTCACGGGTCTAAGATTGATCACCCTTTTTTTATGAGATAAGTGGATTTTCTTAATAATTAAAACAAAACTAGTGTTAAATCACTACTCTTTAGATATTAATATAACACGTGAAGTGTTTAAATATAGAACAGTCACAAAAACGTTTAAAATATAAATCAAATAAAGTTAAAATTGATCAATCTCACCCCATTTCACGGTAACTACATAATAAATAACTATTCTTACTTACCGTATTTTTCTTAGGCTACATGCTTAGGCTTTTTTAAATAGGCTCTTCTGTAGAAGTCGGAAAATAATATCATCATGAAAAAGTTTTGAGGCACAAAGAACATGCATAAAAGTTTTGGATATCCACATTCCACAAACAGCTGCCTTCCAAAGAGGATTACAAAAAATGTAAATTGTACCTAGATAGTAAAAAGTAGATGAGTTAAATATACGGGGTGTAACGCACTTATGGAAAATTACTATTTTATTGGGAAATAAGCCACAATTTAATTTGAAAATGAAAATTGACATTTCGACTTTCACTTCGGAAGTCGTTATCGAAATACAATATTTTTATTTCGATAACGATCTCCGAAGTGGAAGTCGAAACGTCAATAAATTTCATTTTTAAATTAAATTGTGGCTTATTTCCCAATAAAATAGTAAATTGTATAATATGCCACAAATAAACAGCTTCAGAACAATACCGGGAGTCCACTTATATTTTCCCCATTTTAACTGCCTATAACCTCTAAACGGCTCAAGATAGAAATATGCGGTTTTCTCTGAAATGTTTTATTTAGTAAAAGTTTTGTCTGAATGGATTGAGTTTTTTTTATATCTCTTTCAATTACGAACAAAAATGGCGGATTTAAAAAAAAACTTTGTTGACTTTTTTTTAATGGAACACCCAGTATATTTTTTGTAAATTGAAAGAACGGTCATTCACCTATTCAGCGATATAAAGTTTTTTAAAATCGGTTGCCAAATGACTGAGTAATTAATTTTTAAAATGAGATGTGCAACGTGTATATCACATAACTAGTAAGCAAATTGATATTATGATAAGTGATTTCCACATTGCATCTCTCATTTTAAAAATTAATTGCTCAGTCATTTGACAACCGATTTAAAAAAACTTTATAGTGCTGGATAGGCAAATGACCGTTCTTTCAATTTACAAAAAAATATACTGGGTGTTTCAATAAAAAAAGTCAACAAAGTTTTTTTTTAAATCCGCCATTTTTTTTTTCGTAATTGAAAGCGTTATAAAAAATTCAATCCATTCAAACAAAACTTTTACTAAAATAAAACATTTCACAGAAAACCGCATATTTCTATCTTGAGTCGTTTAGAAGTTATAGGCAGTTAAAATGGGGGAAAATATAAATGGACACCCGGTATTATGGAAAATTATGAAAGTTATTCCTGTCCTTATAGTATCCAAAAATTATAATAGATAGTTCGTGTAAACTTAGAAGCAGTTTTTCTTTCAAACATTTCACAAACATATTCGCATTCATGTTATCGTGATAATATAAGATTCTTGAACCCCTAACCATACAGTGAACCATACAGCTTCAGTGAAAACGCGCCATCGGGTTCTATTTTGCGCTACCTCATTCCAAGAAATTCCTTAACTTCTTATCTCGTCCATGATGGACCTTCTTCAAGTTTGTGTTGGGCGACCTATTTTTCTTTTGTCTTGGTGATTCCAGTCTAGAGCAGTCTTTGCAATACTGCAACTATTTTTTCGGAGTCTGTGACCGATCCAATCACACTTTCTGGACTTTTTTTCATTTTCTACCTTCTTTTGTTCGGTCAGGTGTAGTAGATCCTCGTTTCTGATGATGTTAGGCCAGAAAATAAATACGGACAATTCTGCGAAGACATTTGTCAACAAAGACCTGCAGTTTGTCTGTAAGGGTTTTGGTCACTTTCCAAGTTTGACATCCGTAGAGTAGAACAGACATGACATTTGACTGGAATATTCGGATTTTTGTCCTTGTAGTATACTCGCCAGACCTCCAAACAGGGTTAAGCATGCTGAATGCTTGTTAAGCTTTTCGTACCCTCATACTAATGTCGTCTTTTGTACCTCCTCTTTATTCTGTTGTAAAACTTAAAAGATACGTAAAATTTTACACATTTTCAATCTGCATGTTTTCGATACTAAATAGAGTGTTTTTCCTTGCATTTATTCTCATGGACTTGGTCTTAGTAATATTAATTTTCAAACCTATTTTATTGGACATTAAAGATGTATAAACATATTCAATTTAGTTGCAATGCGAAAATGCAGCCGTTTTATATTTTAATTCAATCAGAGAGTACAGCAAGTGTCTATACTAGTTTCGGGACTTTTTGCCCTCGTCAGTAGTCACATATAGGGCTTTTTATTCACAGTCATTTGTTTCGAGCTTCTGTCATGTGTCACATAATATTAATATATCTATGTCATACGTTATTCGTATATACCATGATACAAACCAAAGACGTATGACGTAGATATATTAATATTATGTGACACATGACAGAAGCTCGAAACAAATGACAATCGATGAAAAGCCCTATATGCTCTTCTCTCTGACTACGCTCTGCGTGCAGACACGGATTGCAACGAACGAAATGGCTGGGATGCCTCAGCGACATCTGCTAGAAAAAATACTAAGTTTTCAATCTAATAATACATAAAACAAGATTTAAAATATTATTTTACATCCCATCAGATTGAAAACAGTTGGAATCTTGTCTGGTGACACCTCCGAGGCTTTTAAAAAATGCAAGTCATGCCGATGTTGAGACTACAGGAAGATGAGAGATTTCTACAATTTGCAAATCACATCTCATCTGCTCAGCGTGGTAAAAGCTCTAACGAGAAGGTTTCCTACGTACTCCAAACCTTCTCGTTGGAGCTTTTACTACGTTGAGCAGATGGGATGTGATTTGCATAGTGTAGAAATCCCTCCTCTTCCTGTACTCTCGGTATCCGCATTGCTTCCATTTTTAGAAGCCTCGGAGGTGTCACCAGAAAAGGTTCCCATTGTTTTCAATCTGATGGGGTGTAAAATAATATTTTAAATGTTGTTTTATGTACTTTGAGATTGAAAACTAGTTTATTTTATTGGCTTTAGTGGAAAGTGCTTCCAATTGGTCAGCGACATCATGGAACCTTTGTCAAAATAGGCAGATATTGTCCACGTATTTTAGATATCGAGATATCGCGCGTTATCGTGATAATTAGAGAATTTTGTTTTGAACGAAAACACAAAATCCGCTTCATTAATAAAACCATTTTTTCCACTGGCATGAAATATAAGATGTCTCTTTCCCTCAGTATATGAATGTTAATTTAATTTAGCGATTTAAATATAGAGCGATAATAGAGCGATTTACTTTCGGACTTTATATACAGTAGAATGAACCATTGCCTGCCAAGTGTCTACCAATAATCCAATATAGTCACAAATTCATGAAACATACTATGCGTTCGTTATCAATAAAAGCTATACAAAAACATGTTACTTACCAACTGTATTTGGGTTATAAATTTTTTAAATGCTAGATTTTGCTTCCATTTTTCGTCCAAAGAGGATAAGAAGTAGTACGTATACATAACAGTATGTACTGCTGAATTAACCAATCCTACCCAAGTGTTATATCCACCAGCAACGAATCTGACAGTTATCCAGATTATGAGGAACATGCCGAAATGATGGTAGACGTGTAAAAATGTAATTTGTCTCTGTCGTTTACGCAGTACAAAGAATATCTGAGAAGAAAGTCAAATTATTAAACAAATACAGCATAGTTTTGGATTTATTGGTTAGTATAAATAAATTAAAAATAAATGAAAATAAATTAAAAATAAGTCTAAATAAATTAAAATAAAAACTAAATAAATTAAGTCTTAAAATCATTGCATATATTGTTTATATTTCTCAAAGCTTAAATAGAAGCGTGGTATAATCAAATATGTATTGACAAACAAAAAATGGCTTACCGTTTCCAACAAATCAGCAAGTTTAGTTAGAAAGAACAGATGATACATTTTTAAGATGTATATCGAATGAGGATCACGTCCATAGCTTATCTTTTCGCAATGCCAATTTATGTTAAACCATACTTCGTCAAAAGCCTAAAAGCATAAATTACTTTAATAAAACCGTTATTGTAACATATAGTTTATCGAGGTTTATCCTTTTAGTTTTGCATATAGCCACTTAGAGGGCGCTACCAAAAAACCTTTCGACACAAATATATTTTCAATCTTTTGATGACATAAATCCAGAGTTCTATTGCGATACAAGTCGTGTAGATACAATGAATTGTTGGAATTAGCAAGTCTGTCGAAAAATGGATCTTAACCGATAACATTTTCGAACAATACTTTTTTACAATTTCCGGAGAGGATTAGGTATCCCAATAGCAATGTATCGCTGAAATGGTTTCTGTGTTTGGGAATGAAGCATCACACTGGTCAACTAGTTCCTGTGAATTTCATCGTGGTAGCTCCAGTCCCAGTCTCAGCGACGAATCCAGGCCAGATCCACCGAAAACAGCAGTCACACAGCAAGATATTGATGCGGTTCGTCAGCTAATTAAGGGTGACCGCCGTGTAACATACCGGGAGATAGAAGCATCTTTGGGCATTTCAAATACCTCGATCCAAAAGATCCTACATGAAGAACTGGGTGTTACGAAGTTGGTTTTCCGTTGGATCCCTCATTTGTTCACAGAAGAGCAAAAAGCGGTTCGCGTCAATTGGTGTTAAAAAACATTGTAACGGTTCAACTAAGGAAGCTCAATAAACGTTTATAGTATTGTTAGTGGCGATGAATCTTGGATTTACTCCTAGGAACCGGAAAATAAACGCCAATCCGCTGTGTGGATGTTTCACGATGAGGAAAAACTAACAAAAGTGATCCGTTCTCGAAGTGTGTCAAAGAAAATGGTCACAACTTTCGTATCAAAATCTGGTTATGTGGCAACAATCACTTTGGAAGATCGAATAACGATTATTTTTGATTGGTATATAACCGTTTGTTTACCAGAAGTTATCGCAAAACTCCGATAAAGCAACACACGACGACGAATCGTCCTACACCAGGACAATGCAAGTACTCACACTGCCCAAAAGATAATAGAGTTTTTTGGAGCTTCAAAACATAGAATTGTTAAACCATCCACCGTATAGCCCCGACCTAAGTGGCAGTGACTTCTTCACGTTCCACTTGGGATGTAAGCTAAATGAACATTGGGACCGCAGCAAGTGTTTTCAATAAGATGAAAAGAGTATTATGCAATTGAAAACTGGGAATGTAGAAATTGAAACTAGAGTATCGAGATGACTTACTAGCTTTGAAGTGTGGTGTTATCAAAGAATGTGGAAAATATCATGGATACAACACGTAACAAACACGGAAACATTAAGAAAGATGAAAAAAGAAAAACAAATACATACTCAACACTATAAAGAAAAGAAAATGAGTTCAATAAATTTGTTAAATTTGAGTTGATGCGAAAAGATTTTAGTAAATGGCATGCCTATTAAACAAACCACCTCTTATAAGTACTTAGACCATGAGTAATCAAGAAAGTAAGAAATAAAATTTGTGTTACTCAAAGAGCCATATAATGCTCAATGTTAGGTATTTCTCATAGGGATTGAATTACGAACAAGGAAATAAGACGAAGAACAGGAGTGAGAGATACCATAGAAAGAATTATGACCCTAAAGTGGAACTGGGCTGAACACATAGCTAGAATATCGGATAACAGAAGGACACAGCAAATAATACACTGGAGACCAAGACAAGAACCATATTGAAGTAAAAGTCGTCCGCCAACAAGATGGTTTGATGACATAAAACGGATCGACAAAAATTGGATACAAACAGCACAAAACAGAAATACATGGAGAAAAGACTGAGGGAGACCTATATCCAGCAGTGGATATATCCAAGTTGAATGATGAGTTCATGCGATTGGTTGGACAAGCTAAAGTGGAAGGAAAAAGAAGACCGGGGACACCACGTATGTCTTATTGGTTGAAAATTTTAAAGCAGCGAAGAGGAAAACCAAAGGCGAATACATAAAGGCGAGTTTACACTTATTCACTTTAGATATACACTGCGGATGATAGATGAATAGTGAAAGTGTAGATTAAAAAGCTTAAGGCTAATTTAGATTATTCACTTTAGATGTACACTGTAGATGATTCATCCGCAATGGAAGGTATAAACATACTCTTCATCTACATTTCATCCAAGATGCACCCAAAGTGAACAGTGAACAAAGTAGAAGGTGTTCCTACTTTGGATGAACCGGTTGGATGATTCATCCACAGTGAACCACTAGTGTAAAGTGTAAATTTGTTTTTTTCGGATCCTATGAACATTCCATGCCATCAAAACGCAGTTGAATAATTTTTTTGATACGTAAAATGGCTTTTCTGTGGAAAGACGAACATATGCTTATATTTCTAGAAATATATCGTAATCATGAGTGCCTGTGGAATAATAAATCTGAGGACTACCATAAAATATACATCCGTGAAAATGCATACCGGTCTGTACTAAAAAGAGCAGCATTTATCTGGATTAAATATAGGCGACATAAAATTAAAAATCAAAACTATTCACATTCGCTATTGTTCAGAGTTAGCAAAAGTTAGGAAGTGAGAAAAGAGTGGATCAAGAAGCAATGATATTTATACTCTTCGTTTATTTTGGTTTTAAGGGCAAACTCCTTCTGATTTTTTTCTAATTTTCAACATTCTTCTAGTAACGCTTTATTTATTAACTCCACGTTGACCATACCCATACGTTGACACTTAAAATCGTATTCGCCATTTTGAAAAGACTATTAAACGAATTTCGCCAGTGAAAATGTAAATTGCCGACCTTCTCAATCTACACTTTCACTATTCATTCATCATCTAAATTCGTCTTTAGATAAAAAGGCGAATTGACTATTCACTTTAGATGTACACTGTGGATGATTCATCTGCAATGAAAGGTATAAACATACTCTTCATCTACATTTCATCCAAGATGCACATCCAAAATTAACAGTGAACAAAGTAGAAGGTGTTCCTACTTTTGATGAAATGGATGGATGATTCTTCCACAGTAAACCACTAGTGTAAAATGTAAACTTGTTTTTGCGGTATTTTTGTCATAAATTTATATTTTGATACCTACGTAATAGCTATTTGTATAACAAGGGAGGAAAGTGCTTCTTTTCCTCCCGAGAATGAAGTTTACTGGCAGTAATCATTCAAGGGAGGAAAAGGCACTTTACTCCCATGTTATACATATGGTTTTTCCACCTTCCTCAAATAACAAGTCATTTTATCATTTTTACTTAAGAGGAAACAGTAGCGATCAACAGGTAGCGAAAAGGCGTTCCAAGATTGCGGCGTTAATTTTGAATATTTTTTCGAGATATTTGGCACACGTATTCGTAATATAATAGAGAATGGCGGTACAGAGCCCAATTTGAAAAATATATTAATATGTGGAAATTACTCTGAAATTAAATACAATATTTAAAAAACGAGCCTGTACCGCCATTAAGAAGAACAAACAAATATACTCTCTTCAAATAAACTTTTTTATCCGATGCCTAGATTTTGTGTCATTTTGGAACTACTAATGAAATAAAAAATTTAAGTAGTTCCAAAATGACACAAAATCTAGGCATCGGATAAAAAAGTTTATTTGAAGAAAGTGTATTTTTTTGTTCTTGTTAATGGCGGTACAGGCTCGTTTTTTAAATATTGTATTTAATTTCAGAGTAATTTCCACATATTAATATATTTTTCAAATTGGGCTCTGTACCGCCATTCTTTATTATATTACGAATACGTGTGCCAAATATCTCAAAAAAATATTAAAAATTGCAGCCGCAATCTTGGAACGCGTTTTGGCTACCTGTTGATCGCTACTGTATCACCTTAATTTATTTATGTAACTAACCAACAAAATTTATTAGAACCAAAACTAGCAAGTAGGTACAATATAACTGTCAACTGTCAAATATAAGTCAAATTATTAATGTAAACATTGTTAAATCAGAATAAAAATTTACTGTTTTTTACCATTCTGCAAAATACAGAGTGTTTTTAAATAAACGTTAAAATGTATAGATACTTACGTAATAGAAAATAGATATTGTACAGGGCGTCAATAAGTTATATTTCATGAATGAAATACCATGACGTCACTTTTACTTTTCCTCCCTAGGGAGGAAAAATATTTTCCTCCCTAGGGAGGAAAAGTAAAACTTTGCTCCCTATAATCAGGTCCGGAAAAGTATACTTTCGGTAGAGCTAGGTGGAAAAATTACTTTTCAGTGGAAAAATGAACATATACCTATATTATATTTCTAGAAATATATCATAAACATGAGTAATCGTGGAATAATAAATCTGAGGACTACAATAAAATAAATTTTTTGTTAAAATGCATACCGGGAAAAACTATTCACACTCGCTATTATTGTTGAGTTAGCAAAAATTGGAAAGTCAGAAAAGAGTGGAATAAGAAGAGCTGATGTTTATACTCCTCGTTTATTGTGGTTGAAAGAGTCAAACTCCCTGATTTTTTTTTAATTTTCAACATTCTTCTAGTAATGCTTTACTTATTAACTCCACGCCAGGACTATTCGCCATTTTGAAAAGGCTGTGAAACGAATTCCGTCAGTGAAAATGTAAATTTCTGAGCTTTTCAATCTACACTTTCACTATTCGTCTATCATCCGCAGTGTACATCTAAAGTGAATAAGTGTAAATTCGCCTTTAACTCTTCACAACCGTTGCAGATAGAGTAAAATCGGCCGTGATGGTCGCCAATGTCGTTAAGAAGAAGAAAAATCGGCACACGAAGAAGAAGAAAACTTGAAAGCATGGCATCACACAACGTCACACTCTAATGAAATGTAAATTGTTATGTCACTAGAGAGTTATCAAGTAACTCGAGGAGAATACGGTAACGTTATTTTAGCAGTGGAGCATGCGCAGTATGAATATTGAATAACGGAAATGATTTTAACGTTAACGTGCTCCGTTACGGTAGGTCGGATAGCGGGCTTAAAATACGGTAACGTTAGCAGCGAATCGCACCAATTCGGCAGGACTCGGAGTGACTCGGCCATTTCAGTTCTGTCATGTTCATGTAATAAATAAATATGTTGTGTTATGAAATTTTATTTTGTATGTTAACAGGTGTTTTGTCTTTGTTTTCTTGGCTTGGTTTTGGTTGACTGTTTTGGTTTGAGTTTGGTTGAGTTTAAAGTTTTAGTTCCTCTCAGCATTACTTACCAGTACAGGTATGGCCAGTTTCTGTTACAATTATATCTGGTATCCCTAACAATTGTACAAGCCTTGGAATATCCTGTTTTTCAAACCGAAAATACTGTTTGGCTTGTTCAGGTTCTAAGGTATCGAAATTAAAGACAGGATGTACATTTTGATTTTGAACGTTATCATCATTTAAAACGAGATTTAGTATTAAGTACTCTATATCATCGTCATTGGCTTCAAGTAACATTGCCTGTTCTAAGATCTCTTCCAGTTTTTAGAAAAATTTGAAATCCAAATTGTACAAAACAAGTCAAAATTACAAAATATGTATCTTGGGTGAAAGAAAACAAAAACAGAAAAAAATTTAAACAAATTTAATTATTTTGCTGTCAAATACGAAATTTGACTGACAGCTGCCAACTATTAAAAAATAGCGTTTACGTGTCAAAATAACGGATGGATAGAATTTTACTTGATAACTCTCTAGTGACCCCGTATTAAAACCTTATTAATTCCAGCTTATAATACGACATCAAGTAAAACATGGTAGGTACCTATGTAACATTTGTTTTGTATTATCTTGAATGAATATTTTCCAATGTTTACTTACCACGTATACTATAAACGCGTTTACTGCTATTTGCGCCAAGTTGTACGCAAGTAATATGCGTTTGAGGTCAAAAGGTTCCCGATTTTGCATAAGTCGAGGACCTAAACGATAAATAAAATAAAAGTATGCCACGATCACTGCCAGGGCTTGAAATGGCGATGACATCAGAAACAAATTCTGCTCTAGAGGCCTCGAATCTGTAAAAAAAAATTATTTAAATTCTAGATTAGATATAGAAAGCTTTCTTTGGAACAGGTTCATATAAAATTAGTATTATATAAAAGAATATTTCAATCAACGATAAAAGAGAGAGGATCTTGATCTGAAGAGATTTCAAAATGTACATACACAGATGTTGGTGGTCTCTGAAACGAAATTAAAATTAACTGTCTTTATTTACCTTCGTTTTTACTCACGAATTAAGTACTAGGAATCAAAATTCGTTTGATCATTACATAGAAAAATTGATGTGTTGTGGAATGCATATTTTAGGTACCCCACGTCTATTCATTTATCGCCCTTTTCCCTTGCAAATTATAGAAGAATGTATGTATAGGTGAAGATTAGAATTTTTGTTTCTGACAAAAAAAAATATACTTCAGACAGAGTATCCACGAAAAGGGTAAAGATAGAACCATACAAATGGACGAATATGTAAAATATTGTTCAGAATTATTACAAGATAAGAGATATCTATATACTCCCTCAGCTTACGAAAAAAAAGATAAACACAAGTTGCAGATAAATCTAATATCACAAAACGAAATAAAAAAAATGCGCTAATAAGGATAAAAAATAACAGAGTGACTGGCCCTGGAGACATACTTACCTGCAGAACTGCTAAAACATAATAATTAAAACAAATTTTTAACAAATGCTTATTTTATGGAAAAATATCGAAAGAATGCAAAATGAACTATTTAAGCTTTGAGGCCTGCATCCCGCGTACCAAAAAAGTTGATTAAAAGCAATCTGAAAATTTGTAAATAGCTTAACGGTGTGTAGTCGGACAAACTTTGATGTATGCGAACACTGGAACAGCAACACTATTACCACATCGATATTCTTAAAACAAACGGCTATATCATACTAAAATCACCATCGGACAACAAGTTTAGAAAATTCGAGAGATCAAAAATGTCCCATTTTTAAGGTGGTGCATTCATTTTGCTGCTCAGTGTGTATCCATAGCCTTTCGTTTGACGATTATCAAATAATAGCAATGTAAGTTCCGTGTTAACGAGTGAAACGACGATTGTCGCATCAGCCAGTGGTCGGGAGCGTAACTATATGCCATATGGCGGTACATTCAAAAGACCTGTAAAATTAACTGGGATTGAGAACTCATTTTAATGTAAAGGATAATCAATATAACCTTAAAATAACAAAAGAAAACAAAATCCTTATCCTATACGATAATATTTATATCGTTGATTGATAAAAATATTATATATACCTGTATGTATTTAGATATCAATCAACGTTTATAATTCGTATAGTATACTACATATTTGGATTTTCTTGTGTTATTTTGAGGTTACATTTATTTTCCATTACATGTAAATGCCAAAGTGGTTAAAAAATTAAAGAATAAAACATAGAATACAATCTTTATTTATAAAAATGTTTATATGTATCTTCATAAAATATGTTTGTTATCAATAAGTAAAAACTTAATAACACAACTACCTTATTACACATAATATATATTTACACAATATTATTTATTCATCAGTTTAAACCACACCAAAATTGTATACATTTGGAATAAAACACAACTGCTGTAATTCACCTTACACTTTTTGTTGTTGGATGCACTATTTAAACGCTATTTATTAAAAAATAAAACAAATAAATATGGCGTCGTATTTTTCCTTTTTCTCAAGGAAATGAAAACACAACGAAACGAAAGTGACAGTGGTGACAGAACGAGCGAACGAACAACGTGCAGAAATCTGCAGAAATGAGACTAGTATCGCCATCCCGTGCCAGGGAGCGAACTAGCAAACGTGCGTTGACCTTGAATATCCCTGTTACATTTGTGGGGTTCTGCTGTGATCAAATACAGAAGCCAAAGACGACATCGTCTACATCTATAACCTCGTCCAATTTACTTACCGTTGCACGTCATCCGCGCCATAGCCTGTGACACGATACCAACACGAAATATCTAGGCGGTAGGTGTGTTCCCCTTTAGAATCATTTTGATTCTAAAAAAGAACACACCCACCGCCTAAATATTTCGTGTTGGTATCGTGTCACAGGCTATGGCGCGGATGACGTGCAACGGTAAGTAAATTGGACGAGGTATACGTGATGAAAAAGCTAGTAGAAGAATTAGCGAGCTGGGGCTTGGAAATTAATTATGATAAAACGCAATACTTACATGGTTATCGGTAATACCTTAGAAGACCTGCAGATAAATAACAACTCCATAAAACAAACAAATGAATATAAATACTTGGTGGTAACTTTAACAAATACAAGATCAGATGAAATGAATTCACAAGTGATAAGTAAAGGAATATAAAACAGAAATTATGTTTTGGAGAGACATCTGCAGAGTAACACTAAAGGCCGCGTCTCACCATCAAATAATTTGATCAAACAGTTTGAGCAAACTTGACGTACTTGAGGAAGTACGTCAAAGTGACGTCACAATTGCAGTTTTTTGGAAATTCTAAAAATCTGTGCTCTCACTATCAGTCTAGTTTGATCAAATTTTTTGTATTGAGTTGTCTAACTTGTTTGTACTTTATTTAAAATTAAAATTTTTCGTTATTATCCACAATGAACACTCAAGATGTGACGTCACTAACTGTCACTTTCAGTTTGCTCAAACCAGTTTGATCAAATTATTTGATGGTGGGACGCGGTCTTAATAGACCAAGTGAGACATAAACGAATTAGAGAACTAATGGATATTAGGAGACACTAAATGATGCAATAGAACAAGAAAAATTACTCGGTATGGACATACATGAAAAATGGACGGTACAAGAATATCGCTAAGAACTTGGAAACGCAAACCAAAGAGGAGGAAAACAGAACGTCCTAGATTACAGTGTAACGGAAAAATAAATTCTGTTCAAAATTTCTGTTCTTTTGTATGGTGTGGAGACATGGACTCTTAATAAACAATGTCTCAATAGATTGGAAACATTTGAAATGTGGACATATCGAAGAATGCTGAGAATCTCCTGGACACACAGAATAACCAATGAAGAAGTACTAAGAAGAATAGAGAACATTAGGGAGGTACTGGATTCCATGAAAATAAGAAAACTGTAATACTTGGGTCATATAACACGTGGTGACAGATATGAACTCCCAAAATTAATAATGCAGGGAAAGATTTTTTAAGGAAGGCGCAACATACATAGGTAGGAGAAAAATGTCCTGGCTGAGAAATCTCAGAGAATGGTTTGGATGCAGCTCTTTCGGGCTGTACTATCAAAAGTTAGAATAGCAATGATGATTGCCAACCTTCGTCGAGGAGATGACACGTAAAGAAGAAGGACAAATAAAAACTGCAATGGAAAATAGAGAACCTCACTGAAGAAGATATGCACAATAACAAAAAATGACGATTGGTATTTTGTAGAACAGAATATCGCTTGGTGTGATCACACTAAACGAAATCCAGGACGCGATGAAGAAGATGAAAAACAACAAAGCACCAAGAGAACATGGAGTCGTAATAGATGCGATAAAGATGGGCGGACGTGTCCTCCTCAACCAAATAAAAATTTTGTTTAACCTTTGTCTAACAGATTGGTGAATACCGGAAATATTGAACAATGCAGTAACAATTTTACTACACAAGAATGGAGACAAGGCGCACTTAGAAAACTATAGACCAATCAGCTTATTGAACCACATCTATAAAATGTTTACCCGAATAATTACAAGACTACAAAAAAAGCTGGATTTCTACCAGCCCCGAGAACAAGCAGTAAAAACCTTAATAAGAAAAATCGATAGAATATAACAGATCACTGGTACTGATCTTCGTATACTTTCACAAAGCCTTCTACACTGTGGAACTAGACAGCATTATAACTGCTTTGAACAACATTAGAATAGACTACCGCTTTACAAAGTTAGTACAAACATTGTACCAGAGTGCCACAATGCGTGTAAAACTACATGATAACACCAGAGAAATACACATCAAGCGAGGTCTGACCCTCTCTCACTGAACTTATTTATAAGGGTCGGTCCTCGAATACGCCTTTAAAATGCTAAAGTGGGAAAATAGAGGAATAAAAATAGATGGGGAAATGCTCAATCATCTGCATCTGCGTTATGCCAACGATATAGGCAGTATTCATTACCGAAGATCTGGGTAAAGCACAACAAATGCTACACGAATTAGAAAACGTAGTATGTTCAACAATAGATCTAAAAATGAAACTCCGTAAGACCAAAACTGTAAATTTCAACGACGAATAATACTTGGGCGACGTATGGTTCACTAAGAGACGTCTTTAAGAGAAACATCTCGATAGCTATGAAACGGAAGACATTTAACCAATGTGGTATTCCTATTATGACATACGGAGCAGAAACTCTCATTCTCACAACAACAACAACACTAAAAATGCGAGTGGCACAAAGGCGCATGGAAAGATCGGTTCTTAGCGTAACAAAAAAAAGATAAAATAAGGAACCAAGACCTGAGGAAAAGAACAGGTATCACTGATGTCGTCTAACGGATAGCCAAGTTGAAATGGAATTGGACAGGACACGTAGCGAGACTAAAAACTCAAGATGTACCAGAAAACTAATTGACTAGCGCCCAAGAGAAGACAAATGCAGCAGTGGACGACCACCAACGCGCTGGATGGACATTAAACGAATGTCCAAGAAATTACAACAAGACGCACATAGCCGTGGAAAGTGGCGAAAAAGAGGAGACCTATGTCCAGCAGTGGACGGAAGAGGTTGCTTAATGATGATGATGAAACAGAATATGCTGTGTAAAGGCACGAATAAGTAAGTACTCAGTTTTAAATTTAAGGGATTAATCACTAACACATGTGAAAAAATATTATGATTAGATTGCTTACCCCCTAATTCGTCAAAAAGCCATCGATATCCTAATATTGCTCTCTTTAAAACCAGGGCCATTTTCTTCGATCAGTTTATACACGAAACTATTGAAAGTTGGTTGTTACCAAAATCAAAGTGCTTGCTCACCATTTACATGCTACTAATAAGAGAACAATAGCTTATGGAATTAACGTACCTATTAACATAGCATATGATTTATTCATGAAATTGGTCGTGAACTTTACAGTGGTTTTAGGACATTCTTGGATAAAATGTGCATGGTTACCTTTAGAACACACTTTAATTGTCTGTGTAAATAGTTTTACTACCAGGGGAAACAAGGCTTGTTAACACGTAATTTTCATTATTATCCCCATCAACCATTAATGAGTAATACCGGAATGTTTATGCGTTTTAAGCTCAAGGAATGTTGCACTTTTGCAACATTGCAGAGATATTCTCAGTGATATTAGAAGTGGTATCTTCTTCTTCTTTAAGTGCCATCTCCGCGGTGGACGTCGGCAATCATAATAGCTATTCGTATTTTAGAGACGGCTGCTCTAAAAGTTCATTTGATGTACATCCGTACCACTCTCTCAGGTTACGCAGCCACGATATTCTGCGTCTCCATATGCTTATCTTTCCTTGAATCTTTCCCTGCATAATCAATTGGAGCAAGTTGTATCTCTCTCCACGTGTAATATGTCCGAGATATTCCAATTTTCTTGTTTTGATGGTATTTAGGATTTCCATTTCTTTATTCATCTTTCACAGAACGTCTTTGTTTGTGACGTGTTCTGTCCACGATATTTTCGGAATTCTTCTGTACACCCACAGCTCGAATGATTCTAGTTTTTTCATTGATGCAGCATTCAAGGTCCAAGCTTCCATTCCATAAAACAAAGTCGAGAAAACGTAGCACCTAGCCAACCTAACTCTTTGCTCCAACTTCAAATCTCTTGTGCAGAGCACTTTTCTCATTTTGTTAAAATTTGCTCTAGCCTTTTCTATTCTGATTTTGATTTCGTGTAAGTAATCTCCTGTGGTGATCATTGTTCCAAGGTATGCATATTGGTCGACTCGTTCGATATTGGATCTGTTTATAAAGAGATTTTCGTTATTTCTTTGAGTTTTCGATATTCTCATAAACTTTGT
The DNA here is from genome assembly GCF_917563875.1 of Diabrotica virgifera virgifera. Lineage (NCBI taxonomy): Eukaryota > Metazoa > Arthropoda > Insecta > Coleoptera > Chrysomelidae > Diabrotica > Diabrotica virgifera. The sequence goes on along the minus strand of NC_065445.1, from coordinate 776,315 downwards.
CTTCTTGACATTCATTGTTAGCCCGTATTCTTGTCCAAACTCTGCTATTCTGGTCACCTGCCTCTGAAGATCCCCAATATTTTCAGCTAAGATGACAGTGTCATCCGCATATCTAATGTTGTTAATGGGAACTCCATTTACCTTTATTCCAGCTGTTTCACCCTCAAGAGCTTTTTTCAAGATCTCTTCCGAGTAGGCATTAAAAAGAATTGGCGACAACACGCATCCCTGTCTCACTCCAAGTCTGATTTCAATTTCCTCTGACAGCTGGTCGTTAACACGTACTTTTGCTCGTTGTTTATAGTATAAATTCGATATAATCCTGAGGTCATTGTAGTCCAACTTCTTTGATTCCAGGATATGCATTAATTGTTCATGTCGTACTTTGTCGAATGCTTTATTATAGTCAATAAAACACGCATATGTATCTTGATTGACGTCCAGGCACCTTTGTATAATTATGTTAAGTGAAAAAAGAACTTCACGAGTTCCCAGACCTTTGCGAAACCCAAACTGCGTATCATTAATGTCTATGTCCAGTTTATGATATATTCGGTTATGGATGACTTTCAGTAGCAACTGTAGCACATGGGACATCAAACTAATGGTGCGGTAGTCACCGCATTCTCTTGTGTTTTTCTTTTTAGGGAGGCAAATAAAGATCGACGTCAACCATTCTTTGGGTAATGTGCCTGAGCTATAAATTTTGTTCAAGAGTACCACTAAAACATCAATATGCTGCTCATCTATAATTTTTATAAAAGGTCGATAGGAAGCATGTCAGGTCCTGGGCTTTTCCTGTTCTTCATTGTTTTTAACGCATGTATTATTTCTTCCTTTGTAATATCTGGACCTATTTCTCCTGAAGTAAGTTGTATGTGTTCCAGGTACCCTCTTTCATCATCGAACAGATCATCGATGTATTCTGCCCAACGTTATACTTTCTCATCGGTCTCTGTTATAGCAACCCCGTGTCTATCCAGAAGTGCACCAGTGAGATTTTGCTTTCTTAGTCTAGCCATTTCTTTGACTTTCTTATGTAAGTTAAATGGATCATATCTTTTTGGAGGTCCTCGATCTCTTTGCATTTTTCTTCAAAGTGTTTTTCTTTTGCCTGCTTTATCATCTTCCTTATCTCGTGGTTAATCTCCCTGTATTTATTGTCATCTCTATTCTTATATTGTCTCCGTTGTTCCATCATATTCAGTATCCCGTCGTTCATCCATTCCTCTTTTCTCCTTGTGGAAGTCTTTAGTATATCTTTACAAGGTTCTAGTATGCAATGTTTTAGTTGCTCGTCAATGTCATTGGTGTCTATGTTCAGCTCTCTACAGTTCGTATGCAGTTCGTACCAGTCAAAAGTAACTCAGTCAAACCTAAACTCAGTCAAACCTAAACTCAGTCAAACCTAAACTCTGTCAAACCTAAACTCAGTCAAACCTAAACTCAGTCAAACCTAAACTCACTCAAACCTAAAATCAGTCAAACCTAAACTCAGCCAAACCTAAATTCAGTCAAACCTAAACTCAGTCAAACCTAAACTCACTCAATGTTGTATTCTCCTATTGTTATATTTTGTGGCTGCCTTATTTCTGCGTTTTTACTTACCTGCTTATATTTTGTTTTGTTCTGGTTGTTTTTATGCCACTATTTTGTGCAGCTCGTTCTATTTGATTGAATGCCTCTATCATTTCTCTTCTTGATCATGCCATTATGTCAACATCATCTGCAAATGCTAGTATTTGCACGCTTTTATTAATGATTGTTCTTCGAGTATTGACTGTTGTGTCCCTCATTATTTTCTCGAGTACGATGTTGAACAAGATGCATGTTAGAGCGTCTCCCTGGCGTAGTCCCTTTTTCACATCTATTGTTTCCGTTAGTTCGTTTTGTCTCCGGATTTAACTTTCTACTTTTAGAGATTCTTTTATCAATTCTATTAGTTGTGTTGGTATATTAAATTCTTTCATTGCTTTTATTAAGAATTCTCGGTTTATATTGTCATATACGCTTTCGAAGTCTATGAAGAGATGATGTGTGTCGATGTAATGTTCACTTGTTTTTTCGAGGATCTGTCGCGGAACAAATATCTAGTCTATTGTTGACTTCTGTCTACAGAAGCCACTTTGGTATTTGCCAACTATTTTTTCAGCGTGTGGTCTAAGTCTTTCATGAATGACGTTGGACATTATTTTGTATGCTGCATTCAGCAGCGTGATTCCACGGTAGTTTCCACATTCTAACTGATTTCCTTTTTTATGTAATGGTACAATAATATCGCTATTATACTCCGCTGGTAGCTGTTCATTTGACCATATCTTTGTTATCAATTCATGCATTGTTATCTGTAGTGCGTCTCTTCCTTCCTTCAGTAATTCCGATGCTACTTGATCCGATCCCGGTGATTTATTGTTCTTTAATTTGTCTACTGCTGTTCTAATCTCGGCTATTGTTGGTGGAGTCTTTTCTCTGTTGTCTGCTTGGTCTAATGGTATATCAGGGTTCGTCTCACGCCCATCTCCTTCAAGCTTTTCCGTAAAATGTTCTGTCCATCTTCTTAGTATCTGTTGCTGTTCTGTCAATATATTACTTTCCTTATGTCTACACATCGTTGTTCTCGGTTTGAAGTCTTTTCTGCTTTTGTTCAGTTTCTGATAAAATTTTCTTGTCTCTGTTGATCTACTTAGTTCTTGCAGTTCTTGAAGTTCTTTGTTCATATATTCTCTCTTTTTTCTTCGGTGAGTTTTGAGTTTTCTTTTCTTCTTTGCGTAGTTGTTTATATTCTTCTCCTGCTTGTCGGGTTCTGTGCCCCTGTTGCATCAGTAAATATGCTCTGTTTTTTCTGTCTGTTATAATGTGACATTCTTCGTCAAACCAGTCATTCGTTCTTGTTCTTCTTTCTTTACCTTCTATGCCTAATACTTCTTTAGCTGTCTCTTTTATGATTTCTCTGCACTGTTCCCACTCCTTATTTGGGTTTTCATGTTTTAGTCTGTTTTCTAGTTTAATGCTTATCTTTTCTTTATACTCTTTATTTTTGTTTGTTTCTTTGAGTCCTTCTACCTTGTTTCGTTCCATTTCATTACCTACTAGAGCAATTTATTTTCGTACTTCTTATGCTGTATAGTAGAGTGTAACATTGGCTGTCAAGTGTCTAGAGATAATCCAAACTTATCGCAAATTTGTGAAATATACATTATACGTACACTTCGCGTCATATAAAACTGGTACACTTTTTTTCCCAATGTAAACCTTTCAGACTGACAATTATTGTTCGTGAATCACGTCGTTGTTGCCATCACAGATAACGGAATTGCACTAAATCTAAATACAAAAAAAAATAACCTTTACAATGTATATTTCGAATTGTAATACAAATATTTAAATTCCACACTTGTTCACTGTAAAAGTTATTCATTTTGTATTAATTTCAAATTTAATTTTTAATTTTTCCAGTGTGTTTTATTTATTCTACACAACTTAATGCAATTTTGTCCTACAATTTACGAGAAACCAATCACACCTCTCGATTTGACGTTAAACATAATAATTTAAAATCATGTCAAGATTCATTATCTATCAATATTTTTGAATTGCAATATTTTCATAAATTATAATAAAACACGAATCAATGTATGGACACTTAATTGAGATGACGGAAAATTACAATTATTGTTTTAGTTTTTAGTATATTAAAAAATGCGGTCTGTCGCACTGCCCCGTTTTTACCTAGTTTGATATAATATTTTCGTTGAACTGGCAACGTTGTCCTAGAAATTAGAATGACACTTGTGACAAGATCAACTTACACAACTTGAAAAACACGATTTTCAGTTATACGCTGTGAGCTCGTACGTAGAGGGGATATTTACAAATTCGCGAACGCCAGTAGTGACAAGTTTGTAAACGTTTACCGGAAATTTGACATAAATGTCAAAGTGATTAATTTAAAATTAAAATTAAAAACATTAATTATAAAAAATATTAGTTGGTCAAAGCTGTGGTATATATTTTTACCTTAAATATACTTACGTTTTAAATACTGAATTTAAGTTTTTTTAATGTTCCGTAATATCTAATTATAAATAATATATTATAATCTTAGCGCCATCTACACGATTATTGTCAAAGTATCCGAAGTAAGAAATTGATATTTTATCAATAGAACGTCAAAATGATTAGAAAAATCTTAAAAAAATCTATTACAATTTAATTATTTTTTTGCGTTGTAAATATTAAGCGATAACAATTAAATAATAAATTTAAAAATTACCGGTAAAAGTTGAATTAGTAACCGCTAGGAGCGACACCAGCGAAGCTCAGAGCGTATCCGCTGTGAGCTCGTACGTAGAGGGGATATTTACAAAGTCGCGAACGCCAGTAGTGACAAGTTTGTAAACGTTTACCGGAAATTTGACATAAATGTCAAAGTGATTAATTTAAAATTAAAATTAAAAACATTAATTATAAAAAATATTAGTTGGTCAAAGCTGTGGTATATATTTTTACCTTAAATATACTTACGTTTTAAATACTGAATTTAAGTTTTTTTAATGTTCCGTAATATGTAATTATAAATTAATCTTAGCGCCATCTACACGATAATTGTGAAAGTATCCGAACTAAGAAATTCATATTTTATCAATAGAACGTCAAAATGATTAGCAAAATCCTAAAAAAATCGATTACAATTTAATTACTTTTTTGCGTTGTAAATATTAAGCGATAACAATTAAATAATAAATTTAAAAATTACCGGTGAAAGTTGAATTAGTAACCGCTAGGAGCGACACCAGCGGAGCTCAGAGCGTATAAGAGTTGTACCAGTTTTTTTTGACGCGAAGTGTACATTTCAATAGAAAATTTTTGAAGATTTGCATATGTAATGAGTCGCCAATTGCAAACAAATAGACAACAATAATAAATGGGTAGAATATCTTTAATATCGGACTATGTAATTTCGTTTAACATATCGGGACACCAAAAAGTACCAAAATGGAATTATTTTAATTTTCGTATTCATTACGAATAAATTTACATTGTTTGACAGACAAACTAGTAAATAACAATTATTTTTTGTGAAGTGTCACGATTCTTATAGATTATGTCGCGCCGTTTGAAAATGGCGATCGTGAATTTGGAAAAATTATTTTAAATTGGCTCCCAGTGAAATAAGAAGTGTTCTTTGTAGAAGCATACTGAGTTGACTTTCTAATAATGTATCAAATGCCATCACCATCATCATTCAAACTTTTGTGTCCAAAGCTGAACATAATAGGCCTCCCTAATTACTTCCAGTTCTATCCTGGTTCTTGAGCTTCCTGTAATCAATTCCCAGGCTATCCAAATCTCTTGGAAACGCCCCAACTATCTTTCAGGCAAAAATACATGCCATAGACATTAATGCTTAAGACTGTCTCAACCGAGATAATCGTAGGGCAAAACTATTTTTTATTTTATCAGACGGCCAAGCTGCCTTAAAGGCTCTAAAGTCTTTTACCTGTGAGTCAAAGTTGATTTGGGACTGGAAACAATTCCTCAAGATGCTGGCGGAATGCAACAAAGTAACTTTGATGTGGGTGCCAGGTTACAAGGGAATTGCCTTACATGAGGAAGCTGATAAACTCACGAAAGAAGGGGCTAATACCCCATTCCAAGGTTCTGAACACTTCTGTGGATTATCAAAAAGCTACATCAGAAAGAAACTCCGGACCTGGGAACTCAATCAACTAGATTGACCTAACACACCAGGACAAAGGCAAGCAAAAAGGCTCATAAAAGTATCTTTTCGAAACGAGTAAAAATATATAAAAATGGTCAGCCTTCTCACTGGTCGCTGCAGTCTGAGATATCGCCTCAAAAAAATGGGTAAATTGTCATTTCTGTGACAACGATAAAGAAATGGCAAAACATATACTATGCAACTGGGAAGCACTGTTCTGCAAACGACTAAACTTCCTAGAAGAGGTCACCTTAGCGCCCTCTGACATGGGACACAAGTCACCTAGGATACTAATTAACTTTATTAGAAGTATTGGCATCCTAGAGTTTAACTAGATTAAGGTATGCACAAAAGATCTCTATAGGTCGAAGTGCGGAGAGGCTGCGTAGCCTTAACGACCTCACATAATCTAATCAATTGCCAATAAGGTTTACCTTTGATTCTTCTATCTGCTCGTGGTCTTCAAAATGTAATTTTTTTGGGTCTATCACCTGTCATTCACTCTAGCCATATGACCTGCCCAGTTCTAATTCTGATTTATTTTAAATAAGAGACCTTTATGCAAAACTTTATCAAATGCCTGGCTGATGTCCAGGAATACTGAGCATTACCTATTATTTTCAGTCTTTATTGATTCTCTCTACAACTCTATGTATCTGCTGTATTGTTAAATATTATTTTAGAAACCCAAATTGGTGTGATGATATTAGTTTTTTTGTTTTTTAGTATAGGCATTAGCCTAGTAAGTGTCAGCTTTTCAAAAACTTTGGAAACCACTCGAAGAAGACTAATAGGATGGTAGGACTGTACATTTTGTGGTTCTCTTCCTGGCTTTAGTATCATTGTTCTTTTTCTTATTGTACCGTCTACTTTCAAAGGTTGGCGATCCAAATGGCAGCTGTAGCTTTGGAAACTGCTGCACGAAACATTTCTACGGATAATCGGTCAAACCATCTTCTCAGGTCCCTCAGCCACGAGTCCTGGCGTCTTCCTACTGATCTTTTGCCCTGAACTTCACCTTCCAATATGATTTGAAGTAGTTCATATCTTTCCCCTCTCAACACATGGCCAAGTATTGTATTTTCCTTTCTTGGATTATTCTTAGTAATTCTTTTTGTTTGTTCATGCGCCGAAGTAGCTCATTGTTAGAAACTTTTTGTACCCATGGAATTCTCAACATCCGTTTATACATATACATCTCAAAGGCATCTATTCTCTTTTTTGTTTCAGAGTCCATTGTCCAACTTTCACAGCCATACAGCAGGATAGAGAAAACGCATAACATCTGATCATTCGGATTCTGCTCCAGACTAAGGTCAGATTTTATAAAAAATGTTCATGAGTGTTTTTTCTCGCTTGTATCATTCTATCATTGTTATCTGTGCCAATTTCCAATCTGATCGGAAATGAGCTAATCTCATTATAGAGTTAAATAACTGTGTCAGAAATTGGAAGCCTCTCTCTGGGAGTTGCTAAAGAGTTTTTCCAGTAATAAGGTCGTATCTTGGGGCCTTTTTTAAATCGATGTTTTGTTGTATAGTATTTTTTAATTCATTTTGGAAGTTATACTTCTTTAGGCACGAGGGTGAATTTTTACATTTCCTGGCGCATGCGCACACCGACAGTAGGCTATTAGTCGCTACATCTTTATGTACCGCAAATAAGGTGTGCGTGAAAAGAATATATTATTAGTGTTTTTAGTAAATATATTGATTATAATTTTTGTGCCTTTTGATTTGTCTTCCTCGGGAATAAGATATTTTATAATAATAGTAAGTATACTTAAAGTATTTTTGTATACTTCACTTGTTTTATAAAAATTTGTCGGTATGTATGAGAAATCTTGTAACCTGTCAAAGCAAAGGGAATATAGCTCAGTAGTAGAGAGTGTGATCGGAGATCGAGAGGTCCCCGGTTCGAATCCGTGTGTTTTCAATTTTTTTGAAGTTATACTTCTTTACGATCGAGAGTGAAATTTTATAATACCGGGCGCATGCGCACACAGACAGTATGTAGTTCGTTGCTAATCTTTCAAGATATGTATGTATCAGCGCTGTCAGCGCAAATAAGTCATTAAAAGGATATATTAATGTTTTTAGTAAATGTATTATTTATTATAATTTTTGTGTCTTTGGATTTGTCTTCCTCGGGAAGAAGATATTTTATAATAATAGTAAGTATATTTAAAGTATTTTTGTATACTTCACTTTTAGTTTATTAAATTTGTCAGTATGGATGAGAAATCTTGTAACCTGTCAAAGCAAAGTTAATATAGCTCAGTGGTCGAGCTTGTGACCGGAGATCGAGAGGTCCCGGGTTCAAATCCCGGACGATTCATATTCTTTTTTTTTTATTATTATTATTTTTTAATTTTTGGTATCGTTTTAATATAAAAATTTTAAAAGTGGTAGGTACAGAAAGTTAGTTTAATATTTAAATAAAATACAAATAACCTGTTAAGTATATTTATTTCTTTGAAATTATATAATAGAATTATAACTTCTTACGTGCGTACAAAGTACATATACATTCTTTTTTTTTATTTTTCGTATTGTTTTAATAAAAATTTTTGGAAAGTAGTAAGTAAAAATTAGTTTAATCTCTAAATACAAATAACCTGTTGAAAGTTTATTTATTTCGTTGAAATCATATAATTAAAGTATAACTTCTTACGTGCGTACAAAGTACATATACATTCTTTTTTTTGTGAATCTTTTTTCAGGAAGATCTAGATGACAAGGTTTTGTGAGTATTGAAACAATTTCTTCTTCAATTAAATTTTTTTAAGGTGTGTCGCAACGTTTAGGCCTTTTCTGCTGGACTTTTCGCCCATTTTCATGTTTCTGTTCTTATTGGTGGGATTGTATAGTTCTGCTTTCATGAGATCCTTATAGCCTTCCATAACGAGTAGTCAGTGGCTTGGGTTGCATCTAGATCAGAGGTTCTCAATCTTTTTAAGTCATGTACCACCAAATAAATTTTGTTATTTTTGGTACCACCTAACTGAAATATCTATCTAGCTAGGTAATCTAATTATGTAACTGCATGATACAATAACCCAAGATATGATATGTAGCGTTCCTAATTTCTTTCAGGTCGCGCATGACGTCACGTTGTGAGTAGATCCTTTAAATTTCGAATGCATTGCCATTATAATTTGGAGATTTTAGCTTTTAATATCAGTTGTGAAACTTTCTAGAAGTGCTGTTTTCTTTAGTATGATTAAATATAATTATTGAGAACATATTCTAATAATAAAAATCAATCAGAAACATGATTTTTTTATTATTAGGCAACATACGTCTAATTATACAGTGTGGAAGGCACTTGAAGAATAAAATGATTTCTGTCCTTGTTTCGAAAAATTATAAAAAAAACGCTGATATTCGTCGATTTTTAAATAAATATCTGCACTTTTTAAACACAAATTTAAATTTACACGGTGATTCATAAAAGTCAAACAGAGTTCATAAGCTTTATTTTTAATAGAACACCCTGTATATTTTTATATTTTTAAAAGCTGCTTAACAACCTGATTTCAACTAACTATATCATGTAGGGTGAATTATGAACAATACAGGATGAAATTTTGAAATTATTAACTATGGAATCCACATATGGAATAAAATTGTTTGTGTCCTTATTTTAAAAATTATAAAAAATGCCGGAACTTTTAAATTTAAGTGGGCGCTTTACAAAGATAGATTTAAATTTACAGCGTGATTTACGCAAGTACAGCATAGTCCATGATCTCTAGATTTAATGGATCACCCTGTATATTCTTAGGTGCTTAGAAGCTACTTTATAACTTCATCTCAAAAAAATGTATTATTCGGGTCCATTATGAATAATACAAGGTGAAATTTTGAAAAGGTGAAATTTTTAAATTATTCATAATTTCGTTCAAGACATTAAAAATACAAAACTAAAAAAAAATAAATATTATTTATAATTAGTTTAGAAAATATATGTCTTTATTTAGCTAATTTTTAAAAATACCATTATTATATACATACTTTACTATTATTTAAAATATGATAAATTATTAGATAATTTCAAAATTTTATGTAGGTACCTATTTAATATCTTGACGAAAATTTAACCTATATAATTTTAAAATTTCATCTTGTATTATTCATAAATAGGCCCTATACAATACACTTTTTTGTGATGAAGTTATTTAGCAAATTTGAAAAACATAAAAATATACAGGGTGTTTCATTACAATTAAAGATCATGGACTATGATAGACTTGTGTGGATCACCCCATATATTTTAATTAATGTCAAAAGAGAGCATATCTAAATTTAAAAGTTGACGTATCCTAGCGTTTTTTTATAATTTTCTAAAATAAGGACACAAACAATTTTATTCCATAAGTGGTTTCCATACACTGTAATTTCAAAAGTTCACCCTGTATTATTCATAATACACCATACCTGATATGGGTCGTTGAAATCAGGCCGTTAAGTAGCTTTTAATAATATAAAAATATATAGGGTGTTCCATTAAAAATAAAGCTTATGAACTATACCAGGCTTGCGTGAATCACCCTGTTTAAATTTAAATTTAGGTTTAAAAAGCCCACATTTATATATAAAAATGAATGGGTTTCAGCGTTTTTTAAAGTTTTTTAAAACAAGGACAGAAATAATTTTATTCCATAAGTGCCTTCCACCCTATATATAATACATGTATTATACACCCTGTATAATATATGTACTGACGATGAAATAAAGGTAACAATAAAGTTGTGATGTGTTAAATGATAAAAAAAAGTTAAAGCTGCGATTGTCATGAAGCCCATCAGTTATATTTTTTTATTACTTAAATTCTCTTATTCATTAATTATATTTATGATCACACCCCCTAAGGACTATTCAAATCTAACTATGAATATAATATCTATATATATAAAAGAAAGTCGAGGTTGTGTTAGTTACACCATTTATAGCTCGAGAACGACTGAACAGATTTTTATGAAATTTTACATGTATATTCTAGCGGTCTGGGAATAGGATAATATGGAGTTTCATACCCGTACGTCATAAGGGGTGTTGCCCCCCCTGATATATTTTTTTAATTTTTGGAAAAAACCGTTTTTTACTATTTTTATGAGATGTAGAAGCAAAAGATACATACAATCCTAAATTTTCAATTTTTTATCTCAGACCGTTATTTTTTAATAGCCATTTAAATATTTTACATCTATATATATAAAAGAAAGTCGAGGTTGTGTTAGTTACACCATTTATAACTCGAGAACGACTGAACAGATTTTTATGAAATTTTACATGTATATTCTAGCGGTCTGGGAATAGGATAATATGGAGTTTCATACCCGTACGTCATAAGGGGTGTTGCCCCCCCTGATATATTTTTTTAATTTTTGGAAAAACCGTTTTTTACTATTTTTATGAGATGTAGAAGCAAAAGATACATACAATCCTAAATTTTCAATTTTTTATCTCAGACCGTTATTTTTTAATAGCCATTTAAATATTTTACATCTATATATATAAAAGAAAGTCGATGTTGTGTTAGTTACACCATTTATAACTCGAGAACGACTGAACAGATTTTTATGAAATTTTACATGTATATTCTAGCGGTCTGGGAATAGGATAATATGGAGTTTCATACCCGTACGTCATAAGGGGTGTTGCCCCCCTTGATATATTTTTTTAATTTTTGGAAAAACCGTTTTTTACTATTTTTATGAGATGTAGAAGCAAAAGATACATACAATCCTAAATTTTCAATTTTTTATCTCAGACTGTTATTTTTTAATAGCCATTTAAATATTTTACATCTATATATATAAAAGAAAGTCGAGGTTGTGTTAGTTACACCATTTATAGCTCGAGAACGACTGAACAGATTTTTATGAAATTTTACATGTATATTCTAGCGGTCTGGGAATAGGATAATATGGAGTTTCATACCCGTACGTCATAAGGGGTGTTGCCCCCCCTGATATATTTTTTTAATTTTTGGAAAAACCGTTTTTTACTATTTTTATGAGATGTAGAAGCAAAAGATACATACAATCCTAAATTTTCAATTTTTTATCTCAGACCGTTATTTTTTAATAGCCATTTAAATATTTTACATCTATATATATAAAAGAAAGTCGAGGTTGTGTTAGTTACACCATTTATAACTCGAGAACGACTGAACAGATTTTTATGAAATTTTACATGTATATTCTAGCGGTCTGGGAATAGGATAATATGGAGTTTCATACCCGTACGTCATAAGGGGTGTTGCCCCCCCTGATATATTTTTTTAATTTTTGGAAAAACCGTTTTTTACTATTTTTATGAGATGTAGAAGCAAAAGATACATACAATCCTAAATTTTCAATTTTTTATCTCAGACCGTTATTTTTTAATAGCCATTTAAATATTTTACATCTATATATATAAAAGAAAGTCGATGTTGTGTTAGTTACACCATTTATAACTCGAGAACGACTGAACAGATTTTTATGAAATTTTACATGTATATTCTAGCGGTCTGGGAATAGGATAATATGGAGTTTCATACCCGTACGTCATAAGGGGTGTTGCCCCCCTTGATATATTTTTTTAATTTTTGGAAAAACCGTTTTTTACTATTTTTATGAGATGTAGAAGCAAAAGATACATACAATCCTAAATTTTCAATTTTTTATCTCAGACTGTTATTTTTTAATAGCCATTTAAATATTTTACATCTATATATATAAAAGAAAGTCGAGGTTGTGTTAGTTACACCATTTATAGCTCGAGAACGACTGAACAGATTTTTATGAAATTTTACATGTATATTCTAGCGGTCTGGGAATAGGATAATATGGAGTTTCATACCCGTACGTCATAAGGGGTGTTGCCCCCCCTGATATATTTTTTTAATTTTTGGAAAAACCGTTTTTTACTATTTTTATGAGATGTAGAAGCAAAAGATACATACAATCCTAAATTTTCAATTTTTTATCTCAGACCGTTATTTTTTAATAGCCATTTAAATATTTTACATCTATATATATAAAAGAAAGTCGAGGTTGTGTTAGTTACACCATTTATAACTCGAGAACGACTGAACAGATTTTTATGAAATTTTACATGTATATTCTAGCGGTCTGGGAATAGGATAATATGGAGTTTCATACCCGTACGTCATAAGGGGTGTTGCCCCCCCTGATATATTTTTTTAATTTTTGGAAAAACCGTTTTTTACTATTTTTATGAGATGTAGAAGCAAAAGATACATACAATCCTAAATTTTCAATTTTTTATCTCAGACCGTTATTTTTTAATAGCCATTTAAATATTTTACATCTATATATATAAAAGAAAGTCGATGTTGTGTTAGTTACACCATTTATAACTCGAGAACGACTGAACAGATTTTTATGAAATTTTACATGTATATTCTAGCGGTCTGGGAATAGGATAATATGGAGTTTCATACCCGTACGTCATAAGGGGTGTTGCCCCCCTTGATATATTTTTTTAATTTTTGGAAAAACCGTTTTTTACTATTTTTATGAGATGTAGAAGCAAAAGATACATACAATCCTAAATTTTCAATTTTTTATCTCAGACTGTTATTTTTTAATAGCCATTTAAATATTTTACATCTATATATATAAAAGAAAGTCGAGGTTGTGTTAGTTACACCATTTATAGCTCGAGAACGACTGAACAGATTTTTATGAAATTTTACATGTATATTCTAGCGGTCTGGGAATAGGATAATATGGAGTTTCATACCCGTACGTCATAAGGGGTGTTGCCCCCCCTGATATATTTTTTTAATTTTTGGAAAAACCGTTTTTTACTATTTTTATGAGATGTAGAAGCAAAAGATACATACAATCCTAAATTTTCAATTTTTTATCTCAGACCGTTATTTTTTAATAGCCATTTAAATATTTTACATCTATATATATAAAAGAAAGTCGAGGTTGTGTTAGTTACACCATTTATAACTCGAGAACGACTGAACAGATTTTTATGAAATTTTACATGTATATTCTAGCGGTCTGGGAATAGGATAATATGGAGTTTCATACCCGTACGTCATAAGGGGTGTTGCCCCCCCTGATATATTTTTTTAATTTTTGGAAAAACCGTTTTTTACTATTTTTATGAGATGTAGAAGCAAAAGATACATACAATCCTAAATTTTCAATTTTTTATCTCAGACCGTTATTTTTTAATAGCCATTTAAATATTTTACATCTATATATATAAAAGAAAGTCGATGTTGTGTTAGTTACACCATTTATAACTCGAGAACGACTGAACAGATTTTTATGAAATTTTACATGTATATTCTAGCGGTCTGGGAATAGGATAATATGGAGTTTCATACCCGTACGTCATAAGGGGTGTTGCCCCCCTTGATATATTTTTTTAATTTTTGGAAAAACCGTTTTTTACTATTTTTATGAGATGTAGAAGCAAAAGATACATACAATCCTAAATTTTCAATTTTTTATCTCAGACTGTTATTTTTTAATAGCCATTTAAATATTTTACATCTATATATATAAAAGAAAGTCGAGGTTGTGTTAGTTACACCATTTATAGCTCGAGAACGACTGAACAGATTTTTATGAAATTTTACATGTATATTCTAGCGGTCTGGGAATAGGATAATATGGAGTTTCATACCCGTACGTCATAAGGGGTGTTGCCCCCCCTGATATATTTTTTTAATTTTTGGAAAAACCGTTTTTTACTATTTTTATGAGATGTAGAAGCAAAAGATACATACAATCCTAAATTTTCAATTTTTTATCTCAGACCGTTATTTTTTAATAGCCATTTAAATATTTTACATCTATATATATAAAAGAAAGTCGAGGTTGTGTTAGTTACACCATTTATAACTCGAGAACGACTGAACAGATTTTTATGAAATTTTACATGTATATTCTAGCGGTCTGGGAATAGGATAATATGGAGTTTCATACCCGTACGTCATAAGGGGTGTTGCCCCCCCTGATATATTTTTTTAATTTTTGGAAAAACCGTTTTTTACTATTTTTATGAGATGTAGAAGCAAAAGATACATACAATCCTAAATTTTCAATTTTTTATCTCAGACCGTTATTTTTTAATAGCCATTTAAATATTTTACATCTATATATATAAAAGAAAGTCGATGTTGTGTTAGTTACACCATTTATAACTCGAGAACGACTGAACAGATTTTTATGAAATTTTACATGTATATTCTAGCGGTCTGGGAATAGGATAATATGGAGTTTCATACCCGTACGTCATAAGGGGTGTTGCCCCCCTTGATATATTTTTTTAATTTTTGGAAAAACCGTTTTTTACTATTTTTATGAGATGTAGAAGCAAAAGATACATACAATCCTAAATTTTCAATTTTTTATCTCAGACTGTTATTTTTTAATAGCCATTTAAATATTTTACATCTATATATATAAAAGAAAGTCGAGGTTGTGTTAGTTACACCATTTATAGCTCGAGAACGACTGAACAGATTTTTATGAAATTTTACATGTATATTCTAGCGGTCTGGGAATAGGATAATATGGAGTTTCATACCCGTACGTCATAAGGGGTGTTGCCCCCCCTGATATATTTTTTTAATTTTTGGAAAAACCGTTTTTTACTATTTTTATGAGATGTAGAAGCAAAAGATACATACAATCCTAAATTTTCAATTTTTTATCTCAGACCGTTATTTTTTAATAGCCATTTAAATATTTTACATCTATATAAAAATTCGCCGGTCGCAGTGTTTGTTACCATACTCCTCCGAAACGACTTAACCGATTTTTATGAAATTTTGCAGGTATATTGGACTGTACTGGGAGTAGGTTGCTGTCTATATTTCATACCCGTATGTCATTAGGGGGTTGCCCATGACGCCGTAACTCTCACAATAATGACGTGAAAAATATGAAATTAAGTAGGTAGACTCCTTGCTGAATTCCGAGCAGAACCGTACTAAAATTTTTTGTCTAGCACAATCGGTGTCCGAAATACAATATCTCAAGCCGTAGGAATATTCTGAGGACAGAAGAAGAACGAGCGACAAATTTCATAGAAGAGAAGTGGCACAGTTTACCTTTGGGACTCAAATTGGGCAAAATATGAATTTTTTAATTTTGCGAAATTTTCAAAAAATATCTCTAAACGGAACCGTAAGCAGGAGAAAAATTCTGAGCACACGAAAAGAACAAGCAGCAAATTATAAAATTTTATTTAATTTTAATTCATTTTGTTTAATTTTATTTAGTTTAAGTATTTTATTTATTTTTGTTTATTTTATAAAATTTTATTTAATTTTAATTCATTTTGTTTAATTTTATTTAGTTTAAGTATTTTATTTATTTTTGTTTATTTTACTTTATTTCATTTTATTAAATTTTATTTATTTTTATTAGACTATATTTTCTTTTATTTAATTTTATTATTATTTTTTAATTTATTTATTATTTTTATTTAATTCTTTTTTAACTTTATTTAATTGTATTTAAGTTAATATGATTTTATTTATTTGTATTTAATTTTATTCAGTTTTTTTTATTTTTATTTACGTTTATTCAATTTCATTTAATTTTAATTTACTTCATTTACTTTTTATTTAATTTTAATTGAATTTAATTTTATTTAATCAACACCTATAGACTTGGAATCTCCCCGAACCTAATAATAAATAGATGGTTGTTTTGAATGTAGATATAATAAAGCTGTTATATTCATTATAAGATAAACAAATTTAAGATTGTAACTGTTGCACTACAAACTTTATTTTGTTACTTCTAACTAAACTTTATTATTTCAAACATCATGTGTAATTAATTAAAAATAATAATAAAACCTCATTCACATCGAGCATTTTTGTTTATTAATTACGAATTCCTTTTGTTAATTTTAAGTTTATTGTATACAACAGTTTGTTTTTATCTATTGAGGCAGTACGAAGTCTGCCGGGTCAGCTAGTTTTTGATAAAAGTGTAACAAATTATAAGTAAAATTCACCTTAAACACAAAAATAAACAGTGTTTACTATACGACAACACTGAATATAATGCTGATCTACTCACAGAGTGACGTAGCTACGTTGGCCCCGCCTACCTGCTCCATGTCATATCTTCTGTTATTGTATCATGATGTAACTATAACAGTGGTGCTGATTTTGGCTGTTTTTGCGTTTTGTGTACCACCTCAAATATTGATATGTACCACCAGTGGTACATGTACCACAGATTGAGAACCGCTGATCTAGATTTTGTAAGTATTCCTGAAAAATTGCATTTCTTTCTGCCGTTATCAATTTTTTAGTTTTTTTGTGCTTTATTGAGGTCTGTTGTATTGTGCTACTCTGAGGTGATCTTGTTAATTGTCATTGTTTTCTGAACCTTCTTTTCTCAATTATTTTTTCATGTATTGTATTGGAACAGTTTTTATTCGTATGATGGTTTGTAGGTACAGTGGAATCCCGTTAACTCGGATTAATTGGGACCGCGGCCGATCCGGGTTATCGAAAATCCGGGTTAGCCGGAGAAAATGGTAAAAATTAATAAAATATGGTATGCTTACAGATAAACTCCGTTATAATTGTCACACAGACACTGGTAAACCACGTTCGCATTCTACACAAAACCACACATACAAAGCGTCGTCAAATGTCTCATTCTTAGCTTTATTAGCTTTGCACCGATTGTCCAAACTGTCTTTTGTTATCATTTTGAAAAAAAATTCTTCGATTTTAGTTCTATTTTTCTTCCAATCCGATACTGTAGATGTACCGACACCATAATTTAATGCTGCAAGATTCACCTTTATCAATTCTACTTAATGCTTCTAGTTTCTTTTCCATTGTCACTACAACATTTTTACGTTTTGTTGCCATTATAGACAAAAGACACGCAAACACAAAATCTGAATAAATTTACGAACGATTACAAAACCGAAGCGAACAATACGACTTTACTACACACAATACCGTCTCTGATGTTATGTTATTTAATAACAATGATAACTAAGAGCATTGTTAAAAAAAGAATTTTAATAGTCTTTTCTAAACAATGCTAAGAAAGTTTCAAATAAATAAAGGATAATACAGGTGTCTGTTTTCGATAACACCACAATGAATGTGGTGTGCCATGAGTCATTTTTACTATGGTAAATGTAGTTCAATCCGGTTCCATTATCTCTCAAATATTATATTACATAGAGTTGGTACAAAACCTCGTGAACCTTAAAAATGCGTATGTATAACCGAAATAAAATGAAGCAAAAAACATACGACTATTTTATTTGCTGCGAATTGCGCGACAGGGTCCCATCTGCACCCTGATATTTTCAGTAATGTCGGATTGAATCGTTTCGTTCGTAAATTGACGTCACCAAGTGAATGAATTAGGTTCACGAGATTTTGTAACAGCAATACATTTTTATTGTTGAAATGTTTGTCTGATAAAAATCAGTCCGGGTTAGCCGGAGTTCCGGGTTATCGGGGGCCGACTTATCGGTGTTCCACTGTAATAGGAAATTGTAGGTACACAGGTACCTTACTACAGGTATATTATGGTGTACACAGCCATAATATTCTCCTTCTACCCAGTCCTCGCTTACCTTTGACTTTACCTTGCAATATGGACTGCAGCAGGGAGTAACAGTGCTGATTTCTCATAACGTGTCCCAGATACTGTAATTTTATGCGTTTGATGGTAAACATAATATCTGTTTCATTCTTTATTCTTCCTAGAACTTCCTTGGTTGTGATCCTTGCTGTCCATGATATTCTCAGCATGCTTCTATAGATATAGAAGAATGATGTAAGTTAGGATATATAATATTAGAATATACCTACCGTCGTATACCTACTGCCAAATATATTGGAAATTAATGCGTGTAATAAAACTAAATAAGTTTGGCAAATTGGTTTGTTTATTATTACTACAATTATATGTACAACCATGTAACTCTTATAAAATAACTGTAACTACAAACAAAATAATGTAGCATTAAAAAAATACAATGACATGTGCACATATTCAAATTCAACTGAATACTAAAATGCTGCACATTTTGATAACGAGTACCAGTGTCCTATTTATGGATCAGTAACATAAAACTTTCAATGACGATTTAATAGTTTATATTTCCAAAATTTATTAATGAATATAGGTAATAATAAACAATACAACAAATTTTGAGGGTTGAAAGAAATTAAAATTTTCAATTATCTATAAATAGAACACTGGCCTATAAAGGGTTAAATCTAATTCAACTATAGTCTGTTTTTAAACCAGGAGGAGTAATTCAAATTTATCGGGCCGTAATGCTTATTTGTAATTTGCAGGCAAGTTTAATCCACTGTTATAAAATTTTGACACTAATGACATTTATAAAATTTTGACACTATTGGCATTTCATAGGTTAATTAAGTTATATCGGCGATTTTTTGTGTTTTCTGGGTTATTCCTTTAATATTTAGATTGTTAGTCTGCTTTTATAAAAAACCTAGAACTCTTGAGCGACATATATTACTATAATATAATATTTATGAATTACCATCAAAGGCTGACATGATCAGAAAAAAAAGAAGATGTATTTGGTGATTTTTCTAGTGACTTTCTTGGGTGTGAATCTGTCTTTTTAGTTTACTCCTCTTGGTTTAAAAACAAAGCACAGTGTAATCAGCCAATAGTCCATTGAAAAGTTACATTTAGGGTTGTATTTTTCAGAGAACGATGTTTATTTTTTTAATGTGTAGGAGGGATTAGAATAAGCTTAAGTTCATGTCTGTGGGGTAGCTACCCTTGTCCCCCTGGCGCCATTTTTTTTATTTTCCATTTTATTATAAAAAGTAATAAGAAAAAAGTTCTTGCACTCTCTTTTCCAAGATGACGCGCTGAGGACAGAGATGGCGACTCCACAAACTAGAGCTTAAGGTTTTACTTACCATCAAACACATAAAAGAAATTAAATTATCTCCTCTGAAAAATGAACGCTAATGCATAAAAATACACTGCGCGTCAGAGAAAACGGACACCCTAAAAATGGGTCATATTTGATGTCTCGTATCTTCTAAACCTGTTGTCCAATTTAAGTATTTTTTTAAATATGTTATAGCCTTATTCTTTCACAATATCGCTGTAATAATATTGTTGCCAAACAGGTAGGTAAATTTTCATTGTATACCGGGTGTACGAATCAAACTATGTTATTTTCTCAAAGTTCGCAACACCTTGTGGAATATTCTATCATTGATAAATAATACTGAAATTAAAACCAAACTGTTGATTCAGGTTTACTTAACATTCTGTTTTTTTATGCATTCTCTTCTGTTGGATAATACAAAAGTTGGGTACTTTAACAACTAGCCATATTCTTCATCAGTACAGGGAGTTTCTAAATAAGTGCGACAAACTTTAAGGAGTAATTCTGCATTAAAAAATAATGACAGTTTGCTTTATAATCGTATGTCCGCAAATGCTTCGTTTGATACGGGATGTTGAATTTTTTCTTACAAACGGACGATTTATTTATTGTTTTAAAACTGGTTGAGATATGCAAATGAAATTTGGTGGGTTTTAAGAGGTAGTTATTGCCCATTTTTGACATGCCACTAAAAATTTTATATTCACCATTGGCGTGCATACGGGTAATGTGATCGGTCATATTACCCGTATGCGCGCCAATGGTGAATAATATGGCAATAACTATCTTTTAATACCTACCAAATTTCATTTGCATATCTCGACCGGTTTTAAGGCAATAAATAAATCGTCAGTTTGTGAGAAGAAATTCAACATCCCGTATCTCGGAAACGAAGCATTTGCAGACATATGTTTATAAATCAATCGGTATTATTTTTTCATGCAGAATTACCCCTTAAAGTTTGTCGCACTAAACTCCCTGTACTGATGAAGAACATGGCTAGTTGTTAAAGTATCTAACTTTTGTATTATCCAACATAAGCGAATGAATCAAAAAAGAGAATGTTAAGAAAACCTGAGGCTATAGTTGGCTTTTAATTTCAGTATTTTTAAATGCTAGAATATTCCACAGGGTGTTGCGAACTTTGAGAAAATAACACAGTTTGATTCGTACACCCGGTATATAATGAAAATTTACCTGTTTAGCAACAATATTATTATAGCGATATTGTGAAAGAATAAGGCTATAACATATTGAAAAAATTACTTAAACGGGCCAACAAGCTTATAGAATATACGAGACATCACAAATAAGCCATTTTTTAGGGTGCCCGTTTTCTACCTTGAATGAGCTATAACTACATTGATTCGTGAGGACACACCCTGACCAGTAAATCCAAGTTTTAAGAGAACATGGCTGTTTTATGCTTATAATATAATGAAATGGTAGGTTGTATTACATCGCTGACAGTTCGTTAACAAAACATTGGGGAATTAAAAAAAAATCATTTTAAAAGGAACATTTTCTTAGCAAACTCATGAAATTATAATATTCATAAACAAAAAACTCTTTTTTTGCCTCGACAACTAATGGCCATTGGCATGGTAGGTACGGTGAATTTTTGCAGTTAGGTACCTAGTGTCATGTGTAGTGTGTGTGATGAGTAAGTGTCTTGTTACTTTGCAAAGTCGACGTCATTGTCTTTGCAAAGAGACGCTAATTGTATCCGAACGTCTGCGATCCCTCCGGTAAGTACCGATCCCACAAGAAACTTATTTTATCACTATATAATTATTTTAAGCATACTAGTTGTACTATATTGAACTGTCAGTGATCCGCAAAATGGGTTGCTGAACCCCTGAATTTTTCATAAAATCACAGACAACAAAACTTACACAGTAAATACCAATAAATGTTACACTCAAATATTTTAGTATAAATAAATTACTGATAAACAATGAACCTAATTAGCCCAGTAAATGAACGGGAAATACGGCGATACCGTGTAATTTTCAGGGGCAACTCCGAATTGCATGAAAATTTGGATATAGGTTCTACTTACCCTCCACTTCAAAGTTGAAATTGCGCCGTTGGTTGCTTTTGCTTGAGAAGTGACAGTCACCCCTTCTCGGGGGTGAAAAAACATATTCAAGATAAGACCGGAAATGGATAAATTGACTGATTTTAAGCAAATTTTGTCCTATAGAGTTTTTTTATGTAAGTCAATACTTTTAGAGTTATTTTCGATTGAAAATGTTTATTTTTCGACAAAAAAGCTACGTTTTCGGACCGTTTTTCGCAAATAACTCAAAAAATAAATACTTGATCAAAAAAATATCCTTAGCAAAATTGTAGCTTATAAAAAACTGAAAAAAATGTGTATCAGTAAAGTCTATCAATCGAGTAAAAACAAAGTTGTAGCTCATGAAAAATACTTTCTTGTGCGTCTAATTCCAAATCGAATATTTCAAGGTGAAATCACCGAAGCACTTTTCGGAAAAAACCTATTTAAACTTTTTTAAAGTGTTTATAAAAAGCTTTATTAGAATTATTCATAAAAGTTTCTAGCATTAAAAATAAGCGAGTTACGCTCAAAATAAAGTTGGCCCTCTTTTCTTATGTAAAAAAATCATGCAAATCTCCCCGTGTTTAGCTCCTCAAATGAAATTAATCGCTACAGCTTTACAAACAATTTACTTACTTATCTATTTTTTATATGATCTGTCAGTCTCACCGATTTAAAGTGCTTATTTTTGAAAGGGATATAGTTAAAAAGCTTGAACGGGTCACTAGTCACGAGTGTATGCAAATTTTGAACAGCCATATCTTAACCAATTTTTGTCTTGCGGGAAAACAAGATGAAACTAGCATATTTATAATAAGAAAACCTATATTTTTTTACTCTTTAAGATTTTTCTTATCATTAATACTTTTTAAGTTATTTTGAAAAAAGGTAATTTTTCAAACATTTTTAGAAAATTTTGTTTTACTATAAAACCAAATTTTTTCAAAAATAAGCACTTCAAGCCAATCAAACTTACAGATCATATAAACAATAATATTAATTATACATACAGTTGAAATAAATGGTAAAGCGTTAACGATTAATTTTATTTAGGGTGCTAAATAGAGGGAGGTTTTCACAATTTTTTTTACCAAAAAAAGGGGCCAACTTTTTTTTTCAGTGTAACTCGTTTATTTTTGGTGCTAGAAACTTTTGTAAAAAACAAATATAAATATTTTTTTAGGTACTTTAAAAGTGTTAACAAGCTTTTCCCGAAAAGTGCTCAATTTTTCGGTGATTTCGCGTTGACTTATTCGATTTGGAATTAGACGAATAAGAACGTATTTTTCATGAGTTACAACTTTGCTTTTTCTCAATTTATATACTTTACTGATACACCAATTTTTTTTGTTTTTTTATAAGCTACAGTTTTGTTTAAAATATTTTTTTCGATAAAATATTTATTTTTGGAGTTATTTGCGAAAAACGGTCTGAAAACGTAGTTTTTTTGTCGAAAAATCAACATTTTCAATTGCGAATAACGCGAAAAGTATTGACTTATGTAAAAAACTTTATAGAACTAAAGTTGCTTATAATCGGTCAATTTATCCATTTCCGGGCTTATTTTTAAACACGCGTTTTTCACCCCCTGAGAAGGGGTGACTGTCAACCCCAAGTAAAAGCAAAATGGGACAAATTCAACTTTGAAGTGGAGGGTAAGTAGAACCTAAATCCAAATTTTCATGCAATTCGGAGTTGCCCCTGAAAATTACACTCCAAAACGATCATTTATTGGGCTATATGTTTAATTAGGGAATCTATTAGGTTAGGTAATATCATTGACTGTTCCGTCTTTCCACACATAGTTCCCTCTTATTTCTTATTAAGTATTTTATTATTATTCAATCTTAAATTTAGTTTAAAAGTTCGAATTTATAAAACTTGCATCAGACCTGTTATGACCTATGGTATTGAATGAAGAGAAAACACCGATAAAACCAAAAGCATGCTACGAACAGCTAAAATGAAAACACAAGTGTAATAGCGGGGAAGACAAGAAGGGATAGAATACGAAACAACATCATCAGGGAACAATGTGGCGTGCAAGATGTAGTAAGATGAGGTAGGTAAAGAGGAAGAGAATGATTCAATCATGTAAAACGAACAGTAAGAAGATCATGTAAGAAGTATATACTATACCAAGAATTGCGCTAGAACGAAAACCAGCTGGCAGTCTACCTCTCAAGACATACTTCAACGTCGGAATTAACAGACCGATAGATCTGCAACAAGTACAAGAAGAAGAAGAAGAAGAAGATATTTAGTTTAACTTTGTGCGTGTGCGTCTTCGTTGCGTTACTAAAACGATTCTGTAGGTACTGCCCCCTAACACACTTAAGGGAGGCAAGCGTCCTCAACATAGCCACACAGGCAAAGTCATGTAGTAACCCGCATTAGTGGTTCACAGGTCACAGGTCACACCATCCGACAAGCAGATAAAAGATGGACCAAGCAGATGATCTACTGGCGACCATGGGAACACAAGAGAGGCAGAGGAAGGCCTCAGATTGAAGGCCTACAAAATGAGACAAAACAATAAAAAAATATGGAGATAAAATCGCCACTTGTCAAATCAACCACATATACATATAAACTGAGTCAGTCTATAGTAACTAATGCACAACAAATTATTACAGGATACCGTCTCTTAACAGCAGTTATAATAATTAAACGTACAATAGATTAATAGTTATTACTTTCTACCTGTGCCAGAAACTTAACCACACCACACAAATTCAAATGACTTTGTAATTAGCTTAAGGTTAAGGGCCTGCAATAATTTGATGGCAACTATACTCACTAAGTTATAATTTCTGCACCATTTGATGTAGTCAATCACTTTCAAAAATTATTATTATTCTACACTCACCGGCACAAAATTCCGCTACTAAAAAATTTTTGATTAAGTTTGACAACTTATAACTTTATTCTTTGTACTCCGATTTTCAAGATCCTTGCATTAGTTTGTAGGTACATGTATTAGTGTCGTTTGTTATTATTCCGGTAATAAAAAAACTTTGCTTAGATGGTATTATACGGGGCTAAATGGAAGCGTTGCATTTTCTCCTAATTTTAAAAAACTCTGTGGAAAAATTGAACAGCTGATTTTGTTTCGTAGTCCTTTCGTATTATTCCAGATTGTTTTTGGATTTATCCAAATATCTCTTTTCTTGTAAGAACTGCGCAATATTTTGTAAATAAAATCACTGATTGACTCATAAACATAAATATTTTAAATAGAAAATTGATTTATAAGATTAGAATGATCCGCATGCAACCCAGATCTCAATATTATCAAGCATTTATGGTATGAATTGAAAATAGCTATTCGCCATCATTCTAGACCTCCATAAAATCTGGTATAGTTATGTAGACGAATATCAGGCTATTCCCCAGGCAAGGATAACATATCACTTATTCGATGCTACACAGATTGCGGGCAGTCGTTGCTGCGATAGGTGGACATACCCGCTATTGAATTGTTTGATTTTGTTGTTCATTTTGTTTTGTGTTGTTAATTTTAGTGCATTTGATATTTTTAATTAAATAAACCTTCAAAGCAGTATTTTTTGCTTACAGCTTTTACAAGAGAATAGATATTCGGATAATACAAAAAACAAAATCTTAGGGATGCCTTCAACATAATACAAAGGAGTACAAAATCAGCCTTAAATTAAATTTTTCCACGGAATTTTTTAAAGTTATGAGAAAATACAACGCTTCCAGTCACCCCCGTATACTGCCATCTAAGCAAAAAATTTTTATTAAGTACCGGAATAATAACAAACGATATCACCTAACAAACGATATGTACCTACAAACCAGTGCAAGAATGTTGAAAATCGGAGTACAAAGAATAAAGTTATAATTTGTTAAACTTAATAAAAAATTTTTAGTGGCGGAATTTTGTGCAGGGGAGTGTGTATAAATCAAAATTTTAATGTGAACTAATTAACAATTAGCGACGCTTTGTAAATATGTATGTTTATGGATATTTTTTTCTTTAATCACACAGATATCCGAATTTTTTTATACTAGATGTTCATCAATATATTAAGTAGTACCCTGTAGTTTCTTCCTATATAAAATAAAATACCTATATCTAAATAATTTTAAGTTATAAAAATTAAAAATTATTAGCCTAGTTAGCCTTAACTTTCCCGTTTTCTCGAGAAGAACACGCGTTTTCCACGTGCCCATTTTTTAATCCGTTTTTGATAACTCCATTTGCTACTTTTCCGTTTTGAGCCTTGTCAGTTTTGGGTCTTTTGTTTTTCATGTAACTATTTACGTAGAAGCACCCAAACAAATATAGAAAGTATGCCGCCTGGGAAGCCAGAAGGGCATTCAAAAACTTTGGGTAATCGCATGGTCTAAAGAGCACTTGGAAGTTATGCCAGAATACTATGCAGAATTGGATCTGAAAAGAAGAAAAAATTATATTAGTTATCAATGCACAAGATATTGAGATATCTCAATATATTATTTAAAGTAGATTTGAGCAATCTTCATTGCTTAATTCTAAACGAGCCATTTCAGTTTGCAAAAGTGTTAATAACCACAAATAATAATAATTATGGCATCTTCATAAACGGTCTGCAAGTATAAAACAATAAATAGCTTATCTTAGTTCTGAGAGATAAGGAAAAAAATCATGTTGATGACACAACCCCCTCCAGGCCGAAACCAAATTTTTTGAGTAGTATGGACATCTATATTAATAACCTATATGTTTCCTGCAGCCGATTTTGATGATATACATAGTTATAAACAAATGAAAATCAAAAAACGGTAAATTTTCGATTTTTTCGCCTATTACTAAAAAGTTAAGTATTTTAAACAAATTTGAGGGTGAGAAACTGATAAATCGTATAAAAAACTTCAATATGGCGTTCGCTGAATATGTCTATCCTTATTGGTTGCTTAGAAAAATTGCAAAATAAATCATAAATTTAGAGTTTTTGTAAATATTTATAACTTATGTAAAAATTTACTTAGAACGTTCTTATTACACGCAATGCTGAGACTTCTGGTGCTTAAATCATACCCTAAATTTCAAAGCAATTGGTCAAATAATTTAAAAGGTATTTAATTTGTTTATCTCAAATTAATTTTTTTTGCAACGCTATAAGTCAAAAAATGATGAAGTTACACTAATACTTTGGATAGTTTATGAAAGAAGAAAATTTATACTATTAACTTAATTAAAAAAAAGACAAAAAATAATTCTAAATACTGCAAAATTATTTTGCAAAAACATGTGAATTAAAAAATGGGGGGGGGGCTAACTTCGTCCCTAATTGTCCTAGGACAATTGTTTTTCTTTCTAAATGTGTATAAAAATTCATTCTGTCCAAATATGAAAAAATAATTTTTCTACGGATAACGGTTAAAAAGTTATTCTAATTGTTTATAAGTAAGCAAAAAATCTACGTGTTTTTGCAAAATAATTTTACACTGATTAAAATTACTTTTTGTATTTTTTTTAATTAAGTCAATAGTATAAACGTTCTTCTTTCTTAAACTGTCAGAAGTCTTACTGTAATCTCATAATTTTCTGACTTATAGTGTTGCAAAAAAAATGAATTTGGGATAAACAAATTAAATAACTTTTAAACTATTTGACCAATTGCTTTGAAATTTAAAATATAATTTAAGCACCAGAAGTCTTAGCAATTCGTGTAATAAGAAGGTTTTAAGTTAATTTTTACATAAGTTATGAATATTTATAAAAACTCAAAATTTATGATTTATTTTGCAATTTTCTAAGCAACCAATAAGGATATATATATTCAGCGAACGCCATATTGAAATTTTTTAGACGATTTATGAGATTCTTACTTTCAAATTTCATTAAAATGCTTAACTTTTTGGTTATAGACCAAAAAAGCGAAAATTTACCGTTTTTTGATCTTCATTTGTTTATAACTATGTATATCATCAAAATCGGCTGCAGGAAACATAAAGGTTATTAATATAGATGTCTATACTACTCAAAAAATTTGGTTTCGGCCTGAAGGGGGATGTGTCACGAGAAAAAATCTTATTTCTCTGGACTATCTTTAACTTCCCCTTCTTTAAGTGTAAGTCGTCTCCCAATCGAGGGTTGGATATCATCATCATTATCTTTACTCTATCTACCACTGCTCTGAAGAGTACTATTGAACTGCATTTAAACAAGTCCCTTACATTTTTTAATCAAGACACTCTACTTCTTTCTATACTCCTTCCTCCTATTATCTTTCCTGTTTTATCAATCTTAGCATTTCATATCGCTGTAATCTCATTACGTGTCCCAGATACTGTAACTTCCTTATTTTTATTTCTTTCTGTTCAGCATTTGACAAGGGGTAGTTTAGACCCCTAAAAATAATCAACGCCCTTGAGCATGATATAGATTTTATTTATTTTTTATTTATTTATTTATCGTATGGCATAGATACAACAAGAACACATAATTTTAAAAAAAGTATATAAAACACTACATGAAGTATCACAAACGAACATCTAATGTATTAATATACTGTAAAACATTTTCGGTCGCATTCAGGAACATCTAATGTATTAATATACTGTAAAACATTTTCGGTCGCATTCAGGAACTCATCGAAAACTCCAGGGTATCGCCTTCGGGGGCATTCCTCAATAATGTGGCGGATAGTCTGCCGTTGCGCACCACAATCACACTCAGGAGTAAGGGCCTTTCCCCATCTATGCAAGCTGTCAGCACATCTACCGGTCCCTGTCCTTATTCTGTTCAGCGCCGTCCATGTATTGCGGGGCAGTTCAAAGCCTGGCGGTTTCTGATCGATACAGGCCATTTGGTGTGATTCCTGTGGTGAGTCGCTCTCCCATTGTCTTCTCCAAGCGTTGGTGAGGTCGAAATGTTCCTGATGTAGGGAGGTGGCCCTTAACAATGGGGGATATCTGGAGCGCAGTCTTTTCATTTCGATATCAAGCTTATCATGGTGGATGGGTAGTTGATGGTTAGCCTCGATTTTTCGATATTCTCTGAGAAGAGAATGACTTCTTCTTAGTTTAGGCGGTGGAATGTGACTCAGAATGGGAAGCCAATAGTTCGGTGTTGGTCGAATTGTACCTGAGATCATTCGCGTTGTCTGGTTTAATTGGGTGTCAATGATCTTCGTGTGTTTGCTATTGAGCCATACCGGCGAAGCATATTCAGCCGCCGAGTATACGAGTCCGAGAGCGGATGATCTGAGTACGGAGGCTGAGGACCCCCATGTGGTGCCACATAGCTTTTGGATTATATTATTTCGCGTCTTCAGTTTTTCTGCCGTTCTTTGTAGGTGTTCCTTAAAACTTAAGGTTCTGTCAAGAGTCACTCCAAGATATTTTGGTGTTGAGTTATGAGCGAGTAGTCTGTTTTCAAAGTGAACGGAGAGTTTTTTGTTGGCTTGGGCATTATTCAGATGGAAACAGCACACTTCAGTTTTCCTTGCATTGGGCCGTAGCCTCCATTTGCGAAAATATTCACCCATAACAGCAAGGTCATCCGTCAGTATTGTCTTGTCAGACAATACTGACATGATATAGAATATGAAGTACAGGGTGAAATTTTCCCAATTTTTATGCAAATTGATGCTGGACGAAAAAATTGCGAGGTTTTGCCATTTTGTCAGCTTCATTTCCTGGCCTATATGTTTCAGTCATGTTAAGTAGTTGAAACGGTCAAAACAAAGAGACGCACAGTCATCAAAAAAGCAGGTGAGATTATGCTCGTATAATAAACATTTACTGAATCGATCCAGGAATAGTCAATTCAAACTAGTAAAAGTTGAATTAAATTTTTCAAATCAACTTTTACTGCTCGTTTTAGTTAGAGTTGACTCGAACTAGAAATAGTCAACTCTAACTGAGAATCAACTTGAACTGTAACATATAGGTAATACATTGAGTAGTAATAGAGACATAATACATCCCTGTCTAACTCCTCTCCTGATTTCAGTTTCTGAACTGGGTTCGTTATCTATTAAAATTTGTGCTCTTTGATTCCAGTAAAGGTATGTTATTTATTAAGTCCTTTTTTTGTCACTTTTGCAGTAGTGCAGTGTCTGGGGGTCAGGAGACTCAGACCCCGGAAGCCCTGAGGAAGACACAAAAGAGGATGTCGAAGGCTAGGCACAGTGACAATCTTAGTTTTAGGTTTAATATATTGTATGTTTACTTTATGGACACTTACCATTTGGAGACTAGTAACGTATTTTTTCCACCACAAATATTTCTGGAACTGTGGTCCTAACGAAGACAGGAAATAATAAGCGTACATAATAATATGTATAAAACAATTAATTAGACCTAAAAGGGTTCCATGACCACCTAAAAACACAATTAATTTTATTTAAACTATACTACAATCACAATAAAGATACACTAGACTAGAAATAAACAAACCAAGACACGTTGAATGTTATGAGGAGCACTCCCAAATCATAATTTACAATGTACATAAAATATATACATTGTAAATCCAAAATCATGATTTACTAATTTATACATTGTAAATCATGATTTGGGAGTGCTCCTCGTAACATTCAACGTGTCTTGGTTTGTTTAATTCTAGTGCATCTTCATTGTGATTTTAGTATAATTAATTAACACATAATATAATTATAGTTATATTGGTTCTGTCTATGGGAATGTTCGTATTGTGTTGTAGGTATAGACAACCTCACAAAGTTCATAGAAATAATACAGAAACTCAAACAATAATCAGAATTTGATGTACTATTGGGCATAAAACATTCACCATAAGCTTTCTTCGGCCAAAGCATGGCTGTTGCTTAAACACCATGGCTAAGGTGTATAAACCTCAATTTTGAGAACACATAACCGCCTCTACAATTTGGCTGTTATACATAATTTAAACACAATTTTTTCTTGTTAATAAACATAATATGAATATAATATTTAACTTAGACATACCCCAAGAAAACAGTTTCTGAACCTTATTAATAAACTTGTTAAAGACCCTCACCTGGCAAGAATGTGACTCCAATCCATGCACATATAGGCATAAGCGTATGATGATATAGATGTAGATACGTCACCTGGTTATATTTCTTTCTTAAAATGAAAAACACTGTATCTAATAATTCTATTAACTTGCATATGAAGTAAAGCCAAACTCCTGTCGCTATCTAAAATTTATATTGGAAATTATTAATTGTAAAAAAATATATTATTTATGTTAGTGAATGGTAAAAATAAGGTAAAAAATATCGGCATATCTCGCATAACAAGAGTATTAATTGTATATAAACTCTAATAGACTAAGAGCCGCTATAGGTGAAATTTCTTAATCATTTTAGGCACGACGGGACCCTATAACTTAAATAGTAGAACCTAAAAGAAAACGTTTGAGCACTGTGCCGTCACTTTTCAGTGGCACATGCGTCTACAGTGGCGCATCAAACTTTCCACTTATGGACGGGATACATAAATTAAAAAGTACCCTCACTCATTACCAGAATTTAATTTTTTTCATTTTTTTAAGTTCTATGTGATTAAGACATAAGATTCATAGTAATTTTAACCCACCACCCCCCTTCTCCCTGCCCCCACCATCAAAAACTTTATTTTTCGATTTTATTTTTTTTGGTAGGATGCAATCAATTTTATAATTTCAAAAAATTCACACGCATAGTTAAGACTTTTATAAAACACGTCTATTTTTTATAGACCTGTAGGTTGAGTGTACATAACCTCAAAGAATTAAAAAAATTTCTTTTTTTGGAAAAAAGCATGTAACTTTTTTTTGGGGATATCTGCAGATCTAATTTTTTCTGTCTTGTGTATTTTATCAAACACTATATTTCTGATTTTTTTCAGATTTTTCTGTAACGCTGGTCACCTTCAAAAATCCAAAAAACTGTTTTTTAAGGGGTTTTGGGGGGTTTGAACGTGTTTTTCTGATTTTTAAATATTCTAAAGCACTCAGTTACTTCAAGTTACATATAACCTATAAAAACAAAATTGATTTGATATATTATGAAGTTTATAAAATAGGGAAAATCCCCCAAAACCCCCCAAAAAACAGTTTTTCGGATTTTTGAAGGTGGGGAGACTTACAGAAAAATCTGAAAAAAATTAAAAATATAGTGTTTGATAAAACACACAAGATTAAGAAAAAAATTAGACCTGCAGCTATTCCTAAAAAAAAGGTATACGCTTTTTTGAAAAAAAAAATTTCTTTTAATTTTTTGAGGTTATGTACACTCTACCTATGGGTCTATAAAAAATAGGCATGTTTTATAAAAGCCTCAGCTATGCGTGTGAATTTTTTGAAATTTTAAAATTGATTGCATCCCACCAAAAAAGAATAAAAACGAAAAATGAAGTTTTTGATGGTGGGGGCAGGGGGAAGGGGGTGGTGGGTTAAAATCACGCTGAATCCTATGTGTTAATCACATAGAACTAAAAAAATAAAAAAAATTTAATTCTGTTAGTAAGTTCTGTTAACTTTTAATTTATTTATCCCGTCCATAAGTGGAAACTTTGATGCGCCACTGTCGACGCATGTGCCACTGAAAAGTGACGGCACAGTGTTCAAACGTTTTCTTTTAGGTTCTACTATTTAAGTTATAGGGTCCCATCGTGCCTAAAATGATTAAGAAATTTCACCTATAGCGGCTCTTAGTCTATAACATCGAAGTAAAACAACTTCTACGTAATAGGTATAATTTAATAAAATCCTAAAAAATCCCAATGGATTGTATAAAATATATTCATAACGAACGTTTTCGGACATATCAGTTCATCATCAGTGAACCTAAAATAGAATAAGTAATCCCACTATTAAAATTGAAAAGATGGTTGAAATTTTGCATGTTAAAAATTGTGGTTATGAGTACTTACTCATATACTTGCTAATTAGCCCAGAACCAAACAGTGGTTGTAATTATAATTCAATCTACAAAAACGTTCACCAACCTCTTGGGCCACGAATGTCTGCCAAGTGTCAAAAGTTCATAAGGAAATACTTGAAGTGACAGTGGCAGTACAGGAATAAGGTACATAGTCGATTTTCAAAAGTTATAACACAATGGTTATGAGCAAAATAATGATATGATAAAAAATGTTTATATCTGAAAATGTCTGTCGTTTAAATCTATTGTAATTAAAAAGAAAGAGACAAATTTGTTTTACAAAAATTTTAAAATTTAAAATTTTATTAACTGTTGAATAAAAATTGACTATAAAATTACACTGATCAAATTAGTTCAAAAAGAAGAAATGTGAATGAATTAGTAATAGTGATAAACATGAGGATAAATCAGATCGTAATGAGAGAAAAGAAATTAAAGTTAAATTTTGAATTGTTATACTATTATAGAGAAAATAACAAAATGACAACAAACATGTGAACATTGTGTTGTTGGTTGTATATTTATATTAAGGAGAAAATTTATATATAGTCGGTTCGCTAAACTCAGACGCAACTGGCAAGATATTTTAGTCGATAATTTTTTTGTTTTTTGCCAATTTTGCAAAAATTGGCAAAATTACTAACTATTTAGTGATTATTAATTATTTAGTAATTATTTTTTTGCCAATTTTACTAAAATTGGCAAAATTACCGACTAAAATATCTAGAAAGTTGCGTCTGAGTCTAGCGAACAGACTATATACATGAATAGAACATTGTTAAAAGAAAGTAAATTGGAGTGATATAGTCAATCTTATAGTAGGAAATGTATATGACTGAAATAATTACAATGATGAAAATTTTAACATTTAAGGAAAATTCTTGTGACAGTGTGATGGGTATGTAAAATTAAAGTTGAAGATTGCAAGATTATAGGTGAGCCCAGTTGATACAAGAATAAAATTAAATTAATGTTGAAACAGGTGTAATAAAAATTAATAAAAACAAAATTAAGAGAAAAGGATATTGATATAATTTTACTGCATTAATGACCGAGTTTAAATGTGAGAACTGAAATTGAATGATGAAATTCTAAGAGAAAAATACAGATATATTCGGAAATAATCAAAGATAAACAGTATAAACGACTATAATGTAAAGGCAAAGGACAAGTGTAATAAGGGCAAAGGATGGAGTGACAGAAAAGGGGGATGTGAGGGTTGAACTGAACGAAGTAAAGGGATGAAAGAAAAGTGAAAAAATGGTAGGGTGAATTAATTGGGTTTGATTAATAGGGGAACTATCCCTTTTTAGTATTAATTGTCTTACCCTCATTCCTTTCTCACCGGGTACCACTGGTTGACAAAGATAGTTGTAGTCTGTTGCCCAACCCCCTTGTAACCCCTAAAATATAAAACACCGTGTGAATAAATTAATTCTAACATTTACCAATAAATGGGAAAATAAAACAAACACAACTAATCCCACAGCAATCCGTAGAGGCGTAAGACAAGGAGATGTAATATCCCCAAAACTCTTCACTTTAGCTCTGGAATACGTCTTTAAAGAACTGGAATGGGGAGACATAAGTATCAACACAAACAGAAAGAAACTCAATCATCTCAGATATTGCAATGGTGTTGTTCTTATTACAACCAACCAAGAAAAACTAGCCACGATGCCGATGCTGACTCAACTAGCACAATCATCAGAGAAGATAGGATTAAATATGAATATGAGTAAAACAAAAATCATGACAAATACAAATGAAAGGATAAATATAAATATAAATAACGTAAATATTGAGGTTATTGACAAATATATATTGGCGCGGGCAGCGTTTGGAAAGTTAAGATGGATACTAAAAAGCACAAAGATAGAACAGTACCTAAAAACCCGTGTATTTGATCAGTGCATCCTTCCTGTTCTGACGCATGGCTCAGAAACAAAGGCCAACATAAACAAAATAGACATAACTCGAAGAAAAATATAAAGATCCATGTTGGGAATAAAACTGGAAGACAAATGGCTAAACGCCATGTATTTTGTTTTTGACCAGTTTATGTTGAAAACTCTCTTCCTGCTGTATCAATGACATTTAAAAGGCATTGTAATCCATTCATGCCATCGCTTAAAATAACTGTATCGTCTGTTTATCAAAATTCCATTGATTGTCACGTTCCATTCCAAATTATACAGCGTTTCTTTAAATATTCTATTCAAATGAATTGAACAACAGTGGGGACAGTATACAACCCTGTCTGACACGTCTTTGTATTTTACATATTTCTGTTTATTTTCCATTTATGCAAGCTGTCGCTGTTTGACGCCAGTATAATTTTTCAAAGATTCGTCCGTCTTGACTATCAACTCGTTTATCCTTTAATATTTTTATTAATTTGTGATGGTGTACTCGATCAAAGGCCTTCTCATAGCCAATAAATACAGCAAGGACGTCTTTCCTTTGATTTCGGCATTTCTGCAATAATACATTTAGTGCAAAGAGTGCGTCCCGGGTTCCCAGTCCATTTCTGAATCCAAATTATTGTGCTCCATCCTGGTCTTCTTCACATTTATCTCTGATTCTACTGTGGATGATACATAGAAATATTGTCAAAGTGTGGCTCATAAGGCTTATCATTCTATAATCGCTACAGTTTTTCGGACGTTGTTTTTTTTGCTAGGGTTAT
Organism: Diabrotica virgifera virgifera; assembly: GCF_917563875.1. Classification (NCBI taxonomy): domain Eukaryota; kingdom Metazoa; phylum Arthropoda; class Insecta; order Coleoptera; family Chrysomelidae; genus Diabrotica; species Diabrotica virgifera. The sequence continues at coordinate 741,028 of NC_065445.1, read as the reverse complement.
GAATTCAGATTTTAACTAATCTTCACGGATATCACCAGTCGAATAAACATCATTGAAAAGTTAATAAGTCAATCAGTAATATGTCAATAAGTAAAAATACTCTAGCAAAATTACCGATTTCTGAAATGAATTGATACTGACCTCGTTAAATATATATGCACTGGCAAACACTTGTAACAAATTATATACTTGAATTGTTTTCTTCAGTTCGTATGGTTTTTTGTCTTTCATATACCTGGGGCCAGCCTTCGTGCAGAAATATACATATGTGACTAAAATGACTATGAGGTGGCCAAGTTTTCCTACAAGAAACCAATCTTTCGTTCTAGGATCTGAAAAAAAACAATAAAATATACTATAAAAAATATAGTACAAACTTAAGGAGGCAGGGGCAAAACTTGGTCCAACGCTATTCAAATGCATTAATTTTTTTAGAATCCTAAGAAAACTAATAAATATTTTTGAAAAATATAAACGCAGAATGAAAGATTACATTGTCACAGAGGGCCGAAAGTCCGTTAGAATAACCAAAAAGTTTCTTTTGAAACATCATCAATCAACAGCTATTCCATCCCTTAGGTGTGTCCAGAAGAAGGGAAGACAACCGTTGGACAGAGCGAATTCTCTAATGGCGACCAAGGGCAAGCAAAAGAAGTAGAGGCAGACCTCAAACAAGATGGACTGATGGCATCAAGCCAATGGCTGGCCACAAATGTATGCAAAAAACAGAAAACAGATATGAATGGACACTGTCCCACTTCTTTTGCTTGCCCTTAGTCGCTACTCGAGAATTCGTTTTGTCCAACGGTTGTCTTCCATTCTCCCTATGTGTCCTGCCCAGTTCCATTTTAACATGGCAACCTTCTGGATCACATAATCTGTTACTTCTGATCGTCTTCTTATCTCTTCAGAGGACTTGCGATCACTGAGCTTAATGTTGAGCGTTCCACAGCTCTCTGAGTCACTTGAAGTTTGTGGACTACGCTGTTGTTAAAAGCCCAAGTTCGGTTCCGTATGTCAGAACTGGCAACACGTACTGATCGAACGTTTTTGCTTTTAAAGTGTTTGGAAAGTTTGATTTAAATACTATTTGTAAGCGATCAAATGCTGGCCATGCTAAGTAACATCTTCTATTTAGATCAGCCTTTAGATTAAGCTTTGACAGTTCTATTTTTTGTCCTAAGTATATATACGACTCAACATTTTCCATATTATTGTTGTCCAGAGTTATATTCCCATAATTTATACTAGTCCGTTCTTTAACGGTAAAATATTGCAAAACCTCTAAATTTTAAAGAACCGTTTGGATTGACATGAAATTTAGCGTACACATAGCAAGTCAAAGAAAAAAAGTGATATTGTGCCGATATGTGCTTTTGCCCTAGGGGTGGTTTTCACCCCCTGTTGGGGGTGAAAAAATATTCGTCCAAAGAAAGTCAGGAAATGGATAAACTGGCTAATTTTAAGTAACTTTTGTTCTATAGAGTTTTTTCTCTAAGTCAATACTTTTCGAGTTATTTGGCAGTGAATATGTTCATTTTTTCAACAAAATAACCACGCTTTTAGACGGTTTTTCGCAAATAACTCAAATTGTAAGTATTTTGTCGAAAAAACATTCTTAGTAAAAATATAGCCTGTAAAAAATTTAATAAAATGGTGTATATATCACGTCTCTACACCGAGTAGAAGCAGAGTTATAGCTAATGAAAAATAGGTTCATATTCGTCAAATTCCAAATGGAATACTTTAACGTGAAATAACCAAAAATTAAGCACATTTCGGGGAACACTCATTACAACTTGTTTAAAGTGTTTAAAAAAAGCTTCATTTTTGTTTTATAAAAAAATTTCTAGCATCAAAATTAAACAAGTTACGCTCAAAATAAAGTTAGTCCCTTTTGGTTTTGGTAAAAAAATCGAGAAAATCACTCCCTAATTAGTATCTTAAATGAACTTAATCGTTACGACTTCACAAGTTTCTTGACTCGTGTATATATTGTTTGTATGATCTGTAAGTTTCATCTGTTCAAAGTCCTTATTATTGAAAGGGCTGTAGTTAAAAGGGGTTGAACGAGTCACTGATCACGAATGTATGCAAATTTAGAAACACCAAATCTTAATCAATTTTTGTCTAACAGAAAAACAAAAAAATACATGATATTCAGAAAAGTAAATCTGACTTTTTTGTTTTTCGAGATTTTTGGTATGTCTAACAATTTTAAAGTTATTTTGAAAAAAAGCATCTTTTTCAAAATTTTAATTTTTAAAAATTTTATTTTGAAACCAAATTTTTTCAAAAATAAGCACTTTGAATCGATGAAACTTACAGATCATATAAACACAACATAAGTAAAATAATTTGTGGAGCGGTAACGATTAATTTCATTTAAGTTGCTAATTAGGGGGTGGTCTTCCCGATTGTTTTTTTGCAAAAACAAAAGGGACCAACTTTATTTTGAGCGTAACTTACTTAAATTTAATGCTAGAAACTTTTTGTAAAAACAGAAATAAAGCTTTTTTTAAACACTTTAAAAAAGCTGTAATGGGTTTTCCCCAAAAAGTGCCTAATTTTTTGGATATTTCACGTCGAAATATTCTATTTGAAATTTGGTGAATATGAATCTATTTTTCATTGGCTATAACTCTGGTTCTACGAGATCCAGAGACCTAACGCGTACATCATTTTTTTATACTTACTTTTTGAGTTATTTGCGAAAAACCGTCTAAAAATGTGGTTATTTTGTTGAAAAACGAACATATTCACTCGCAAATAACTCGAAAAGTGTTGACTTGGCGAAAAAGCTCTATAGAACAAAAGTTACCTAAAATTAGTCAGTTTACCCATTTCCGGACTTATTTTGGACATATATTTTTTCACCCCCAGGGCAAAAGCACACATCGGCACAATATCACTTTTTTCTTTGACATGTAAGCTATACGTATGCCAAATTTCATGTCAATCCAAGCGGTTCTTTAAAATTTAGAGCAAAAACCGTGAAAGAATGGACTATAGAGATTAGTTTATTAGATGTTTAGTTTTTGCTCGATTTATTTTTAATCCTATTTCTTTTGATTTGGTATGTATTCTTCCCTGTCTTTTGCTATTAGCGTAACATCATCGGCAAATCTCAGATGGTTTAGGTTTTCGCCGTCTGCCATCATCTTTTATTCGCCCATTCTAAAGTTCCAATCATATCTTCTAGAGCTAAGGTAAATAGTTTGGGTGAGATTGTGAGAATCTCCTTGTCAATCCCCTCTTTGCAGTTTTATCTTTTCTTTCTGTATTTCTTTCTGTTTTTATTTGCGAGGTTGCATTGTCATACTTATATTATATGGTACATTCCATGGCAAATCACTCAGACAAAAACTTTTGGATCTCCGATTTTTCTGAAACTTGGTGTATAGCTTCTGCGGGACGTAAAAATAAGATATTTAAGGTCAAAAGTCTTCTTCTTCTATTTTTCTCAAAATGTTATTTTATGTGATTCTACAGTGATTTGGTGTTTATTTAAACAAATTAGCATTTTCTACCGCAAAGTATCAATGAAAAAAATAATATTTTAATAGAAGGTCCTTAAAATTATCATTATGTGGCATTATAACAAGTTATTTTGATTCAAAACAAGTTTTTGATCAAATTTTATAGTGTAGAAAACGTTAAAATACCGTTTTTTACATTTTCCTCCATTCCCAAAATACATCATAATCGATTTGACTGAAAACTTGCCCACAGATAGCCAAAACATAGGAGTTTATGTGGTTAGGAGGATTTGAATTTATTAATAATTATGTTACAATACCAAAAAAGTTACATGCAATAATATCAGACTCAAAAGTATATTAGTCCAGTCAGGATAGCATTTGATCCTGCATGCCGAGCTGCCCAAAATTTTATTTTTCTAATCTTTAAGGAGGTCATAGCCTAAATTTAAAATCGTGAATGAATTCCTCCGTTGCGTTTAGTCGCCATCTTAATTTTAAAGGAGACCCGTTTTGCTTAATATCTCCGCCATTTTTAACTTTTCGACAAAAATGGAAGGAACTGAAATTGTTCCAAATAAATCGTATTTACAATTATTACAATTTATTTTTAACAATTTTTGTCGTGAGGTCAACATTTTCCGAGTTAATTGTACTTACAGTAGACGCCTATATTTTTGACTATGATATTGCATGTAACTTTTTCGGTATTGTAATGTATTTCAAATTCTTCTAGCCACTTAGAGTTTTATATTTTGACTATCTGTGGGCAACTTTTCAGCCAAATCGATTATGATGTATTTTGGGAATGGAGGAAAATGTAAAAAACGGTATTTTAACGTTTTCTACGCTATATAATTTGATCAAAAACTTGTTTTGAATCGAAATAACTTGTTATTATTCTATATAATGACATTTTTGCGTCCCTTCTATTAAAAAATTATGTTTTCCATTGATACTTTACGATATAAAATGCAAATTTGTTTAAATAAATACCAAATCACTGTAAAATCGCTTAAAGTAACATTTTAATAAAAAAAAAATAAGAAGAAGAAAAAGACAATTCGACCTTAAATGTTTTATTTCTGCATCCTGCAGAAGCTATATACCAAATTTCAGACAAATCGGAGATCCAAAAGTTTTTTTGATCCAAAATTGAGTGATTTGAAATGGAATCACCCATATACTAAATAATTTTTGAATATCGGTCATCAACTCTATTGTTGCTTAAGGCTGTCCAATAATGATTGTCCAAATTTCTATTGAGTCAAATTCCTTCTCGTAATCTACCATAGCAATCCAGAGTGCTATGTTGTATTCGTTTGATTTTTCGATTAGTGTTCTTATTACATACTTGTAAATGGTCTATGGTGCTATAACCTTTTCTGAATTCTGCCTGTTCCCGAGGCTGATTCTTTTGAATGAGATATTTGAAATTAAAAATCACACTAAATTTTCTTTTTTTTTGCCCCTGTAACTTATTAAAATAAACATTATAGAAGTTCTCAGGGACTTTCGACCGTCGGTAATACTGTATTTCATACTGCCTTTCAATTTTTCAAAAATACGTATTAGTTTTCCCAGTATTCGAAAAAAAATGAATCTCGCTGTCGCAGCACAACATGCGTTTCAAACGCCTGTGATTGTTCACCCTGTATTTCGACTTTGCCAAACAACTTTAGGCATTGTAGTCTTAACCAATATTATCAGTTTATCCGGGATGTGGAATTCATAATTCATCCATGGCTTCATACAATTTATTTCTTAATTCTTAGGACACTATCATAGGCCGATTTAAAAATACGAAAAGACAGTATCTATGTGAGAGATAGTATCAGATAAAAATCGATAATTTATTCATTTTAAATATAAATTTAAATAATTATAATATATTAATATATATTAATAATAATTTAAATTATTAACTTGATATACTTATAAGCATTTAAATAATTAGTAATCATTAATAAGATCTTTGCTTTAATTAGCAACCATAAAATAATGATATTTTTCTAGAAAAACAAAAATAAATTTCCATCATTATTTCAATAAATAACCATAATAAAGATCTAAATCAATACCTATAGACTGTAATGATCAACTAATGCCATTCGATGAAAAACTTTGAACTTGGTAATTGCAGACGGAAGGTAAGACTTCGTTAAAAAAATTAAACAGGAAACAGGTTCATCAAGGTCCATTGTCAACGATTTACTAGTCTGTATACACATCTATCATTTGCCTGTCATATACTATCCATAATCAGTATTTATTATCGAGAATATTATGAAGTATGGTAGTCCAGTAAAGAAGAAAAATCGCTGAAAAAATCTTATATACAGGTTTTTAAAGGTTCTGAAAGGTATAATATGAGGGATATATCATGATGAAAAATCCTTGAAGACCTACAGTTGATTTTACTTTGTCTATTAAACAATCATAAAAAGTGAATAAAAAATTTTTTACCCATGTAACGTTTTTTTACATTTTAGAAAAAATGGTTTAAATTAAAGTTGTACCTATCTAGATCTTAAAATCATATCAGATCAATAAGTCACCCAACAGCATAAAAGATAGCGATGGAAATCTTATCTCAGAGCCATCAAGGATTTTAGAAACGTGGAAATCCTACATAGAAAAATTATTTGCATCAGACAGGATTGATGATCACCTACAGGGTGAGTCATGAGGAACTGTACATACTCCTACCTCGTATAGAGGTTCCTATGGGGAATAACAAATGACCATTAAAAAGTATCTGCTCCCATTGTTTAATAATATACAGGGCGAGTTTCGCATTTTGACAGAAATTTGTATTCGTCATAATTTTTAAACTGTCAGATCGATGTGTCTCTTATTTTGGTCAATCGTTACACTATTACCACCTAATCAATTGATTTATTCAAACTAGAAAAAAATCAGGTCCGGCTTTAAAAAATTAGTTCGTTTTGGTTTTAGAAAAAATTTCACCCTGTATACGCTTTTTGAAAACTCTAAAATGAATTTTACAAATTAGACAAATAGGCCATTAAAATGGCATATTTATTTTTTCCCCACACGATTACTTAATTTTTTATAAAAAAATCAAATTTGACTACGAATTAAAAGTTTGGTAAAGTGAACCATAGATTTAAAAAAATTAACTTTTATTACAAAAATGATTTTTTTTTTAATATTTAATTTATGTTACCACCCAATCAACTGATTTATTCAAACTAAAAAAAAATCAGGTCCGGCTTTAAAAAATTAGTTCGTTTGGGTCTTAGAAAAAATTTCACCTTGTATATGCTTTTTGAAAACTCTAATATGAATTTTACAAATTAGACAAATAGGCAATTAAAATGGCATATTTATTTTTTCCCCACACGATTACTTAATTTTTTATTAAAAAATCAAATTTCTCAAAATCGCAATTTTACCATAAAAATAAAAAAAATTAAACAACGTTTTTCTTAATATTAAAAGTTTCACCATTTTTTTTTCTATAACACGTCTAGATCTAAAACTCCCCACACATTTTTCTTTGACTCTATAGTTTAACCTAGACGTGATCAAATAGGCAAATTTTAAATTTTTTCACTTAATTTTTGCGATTTAACTTTGCAATTCACGAATCTGCACCGTTTATTTTTAAACATTCATAACTTTTACGAGAAGAAGACTGAAAGTCTACAACAATTTTTATAGTCTTCACAATGGTAAGAGATATGTGCTGTAAAAATTTCAGAAAAAAAAATATTAAAATGGAACAAAGTTGTAGCGAGTTACCGTGATTTCATTTTTTTTTTTTTTTCATTTTTAGGTTAAAAATTCCGATTTTGACAAATTTGATTTTTTAATAAAAAATTAAGTAATCGTGCGAGGGAAAAATAAATATGCCATTTTAATTGCCTATTTGTCTAATTTGTAAAATTCATATTAGAGTTTTCAAAAAGCGTATACAGGGTGAAATTTTTTCTAAGACCAAAACGAACTAATTTTTAAATCCGGGCCTGATTTTTTTCTAGTTTGAATAAATCAGTTGATTGGGTGGTAACATAAATTAAATATTTGTTAAAAAAAATTAATTCTTGTAATAAAAAATAATTTTTGTAAATCTATGGTCCATTTTACCAAACTTTTAATAATTATTCATAGTCAAATTTGATTTTTTATAAAAAATTAAGTCATTGTGTGGGGAAAAAATAAATATGCCATTTTAATTGCCCGTTTGTTTCATTTGTAAAATTCATATTAGACTTTTCAAAAAGCGTATACAGGGGGAAATTTTTTCTAAGACCCAAACGAACTAATTTTTTAAAGTCGGACCTGATTTTTTCTAGTTTAAATAAATTAGTTGATTGGGTGGTAACATAAATTAAATATTTGTTTAAAAAAATTAATTTTTGTAATAAAAGTTAATTTTTTTAAATCTATGGTTCACTTTACCAAATTTTTAATTCATAGTTAAATTTGATTTTTTTATAAAACATTAAGTAATCGTGTGGGGAAAAAATAAATATGCCATTTTAATTGCCTATTTGTCTAATTTGTAAAATTTATATTAGAGTTTTCAAAAAGCGTATACAGGGTGAAATTTTTTTGGGAAAGACCCAAACGAACTAATTTCTTTAAAGCTGGACCTGATTTTTTTCTAGTTTGACTAAATCAGTTGATTGGGTGGTAATAGTGTAACGATTGACCAAAATAAGAGATACATCGATCTGACCGTTCAAAAATTATGACGAATACAAATTTCTGTCAAAATCCGAAACTCGCCCTGTATATTATTAAACAATGGGAGCAGACACTTTTTAATGGTCATTTGTTATTCCCCATAGGAGCCTCTATACGAGGTAGGAGTATGTACAGTTCCTCATGACTCACCCTGTATATGGAGAAGGAGAAACAGGACCTTCTATCCTTAAATCAAGGTAGAAGATACCACTGCAACACTAAAAAACAATAAGACAGTAGGTCCGGACAATATACACTTCGAAATATTAAAGATCCTATGTAAATCAGACAAACAATTTATTGATAATCTAATTAGTTGTACTTTTTAACATCTACATTATAATAGCGGTAAAATCCCGGAGAACGGGCTGCAGTCGACATTTATTATATTACAATTCCGAAGAAACCAAATGCCCAGCTCTCTGATGACTACCGACTTATAAGTTTGATCAATCATATCACTAAAGCGTTCACCAAGATCATTCATAGAAGAATAATATGATAAATGTGAGTCAAATATTGATAGATGGCAGTTTGGCTTTCGGAAAGCACTTAGAACTGGAGCTAAAGAGGCAGTTTTCGCTCCCCAGGTGTAGAGCGGTGTAGAAACGTTGATAAGGATGTGTATTTGTGCTTTTTAGATTTTAGAAAAGCCTTTGACCATATAAATCATGAACAATTAAGAGATATTCTGCGAAAGACAAGTATTGCCGACAAGGATATTCGGATTGTGGCAAACCTATACTGGGGTCAAACAGCAAGAGCAAAAATTTCAAAACATTTACTGAAAAGATGGAGATCAAAAGAGGTGTCCGGCAGAGGTGTCTCTTATCCCCACTCCTATTCAATATTTATCCGGAGAAAATATTTTAAAAAATGTATGGAAATGCAAATGGTGGCATAAAAATAAACGGTGAGTTAACGACCAATATAAGACATGCCGATGACACGGTGATTCTTGCCAGTAGTATAGATGAATTACAAGAGGCAATGGAAAGGGTTAATTCAGTTAGTGACGAATACGGCCTCAAGAAAAACTTCAAGAAAACAAAATTCAATAATCTGCTCGACAGTTACGGATAAACAACATACTAATTGACCATGTAGAATCTTATGTATACCTTGGCACCAAAGTAAATGCAAAATGGGAACAGGGCACAGAAATTAAGGCGAGAATAGAACGAGCTAGGTCAGCATTTAACAGTATGATAGAGCTTCTCACAAGCAAGGATTTGTCTTCTTCTTCTTCTTTACGTGCCATCTCCGCGACGAAGGTTGGCAATCATCATTGCTATTCTCACTTTCGACACTACAGCCCGAAAGAGTTCAGTTGAGCTGCATCCAAACCATTCTCTCAGCCAGGACATTTTTCTCCTACCTATGCTGCGTCTTCCTTGAATCTTTCCCTGCATAATTAATTTTAGGAGTTCATATCTGTCACCACGTGTTATATGACCCAAGTATTGAAGTTTTCTTATTTTGATGGAATCCAGTATCTCCCTGCTGTTCTGTATTCTCCTTAGTACTTCCTCATTGGTTATTCTGTCTGTCCAGGAGATTCTCAGCATTTCTTCGATACGTCCACATCTCAAATGCTTCCAATCTATTGAGGCATTGTTTATTGAGAGTCCATGTCTCCACACCATACAAAAGAACAGAAAATACATAACATTTTAGTACTCGCTTTCTAAGATCTAGGCTGAGGTCTCTACTACACAATATTTGTTTCATATTAGTAAATGCACTTCTAGCCTTTTCTATTATAATTAGGATTTCTTTGGTATAATCGTTTGTTTCACTAATGTTCGTCCCTAAATAGTAATAATTCTGAACTCGTTCTATTTGAGTCAAGGATTTGTCTCTTTCCCTAAAATTACGTCTAGTTAAATGTTACATTTTCCCGATCTTACTATTTGGTGTGGAGGCCTGGACGCTGACAGAGACGCTAACGAAAAAACTAGAAGCATTGGAAATGTGTAAATTTTCAAAATTTATAAATCATACAGGATGCCGAGGAAATTAAGATGAGAGAATTTTAAATAATTCACAACTCATCTGCTCAGCGTGGTAAAAGCTCCAACAAGAAAGATTCCTTAATACTCAAACAAAAGAGTAAATGAATTAAAATGTATAAACATTTTCAATTTCTTTGCAACACGAAAATGTAGCAGCTGCATAATACTCTGGTTAAATCGGAGAGTGCAGGAAGAGTCTATACCGGTTTCGGGGGTTGTTTGCCCCTTATCAGTAGTCCCATATCAAATGGGACAAAAAAACAACCCCCGAAACCGGTATAGACTCTTCCTGCACTCTCAGATTTGACCATAGTATTATGCACCTGCTGCATTTTCGTGTTGCAAAGAAATTGAGATGGTTTATACATTTTTAAATAAAAAAACTTTAATATCTAGGCCACATATTGAGACACGTCTGCTCGTAAGCGAGGGCCAGGCAGGAGAAAACACTCGTGGCTCCAAAATCTGCGGAAATGGTTCGGGCTCACATCAGTCGAACTATTAAAAAGTGCCGCAAGCAAGATTAGAATTACCATGTTAATAGCCAACTTTCGCAACGAACAGGGCACTTGAATGAGAAGAAGATTTTAAAAAGTTCTTTAATTTGCGAATTTCTAAATTAAAATACATTAACAATTGACCGAGATAAAAATTTTGGGACGCTCTTTAGTTATCTCTTCGTAGCTATTATTTTCTATCGGATTTTATTATTTCTTAACTCACTTTCTTACGTTACGCCCTGTATATTTTAAACTTAAACTTGACACCAAAACAACTGTTATGCTGCTAAATCCTTTTATTTATATAAATCACTACATGGAAAATCCATTTTACAATATTTGTTATCACAATATCATTACCTAAGCTAAAAGTACCTAATTATTTACATGATATATGTATTTCACGTTAATCTCAATAAATTAGCCAAATTAATAGATTAAATCTTTTGTGAACTTTTCCACTTTTTTCAACAAATAATTTTCTAAACTACTGTAATCAAGCATCCGTAATTTTTACGCAAAATGTAATTTGTGCAGGAAATACAATTCCGCAATTAAAAACAACAGAAGTCGATTTCTTTTACGCTATCTACAGTAAAATATATTAAGTTGGTAACAGAATAAAAATAATAATTGAACTTTATAGAAAGTATAAGCATGGTAGAAATGTATAAATAACATAAAGGGCATATAGACTCAAAGGCGTTTTTCTTTTTGAACCGTTGAAAAAGTATTTCTTTTATTGTTCAATCTATAAAAAAAAACAAGAATTACAAAACTGTTTGTTCTTTAGAAGAACTTGTTAAACTATTTTTATTAATTGGATGAATTGTCAAAATCTTTTCTCAATAGAGCTGTCACCGTATACAACCTTTGGGGTTGTATGCCAACCTTTATCGAAGGCTTGTGCAACGAAGAAAGCTTTAAAAATAGAGAAATTAGAAACATATCAAGGAATCATCATCATCATCAACCCGTACGCGTCTACTGCTGGACATAGGTCTTCCTCAGCTCTTTCCATCTGTCTCTATTTTGTGCGGCGTGCATCCAGTTACCGATATCATAGGTTACCGTTGTGGATAGCTTTGCTGAGATGGTGTCTCCTTGCAGTACTCCTCGCTGTATACAGAATTTATTTGCTTGTTGTTCATACAGTCTTACGGTAGCCGTTGCCTTTTGGTAGATATAAACTTGATCATGTTAATGTAGCGATGGTCTGTTCGACATTTTGTCAATGCTTTTAACATTTTCTGCTGGCTTATGGTATCGATTGCTTTCTCGTAATTCATGAATATCCGTGCCAATGGTTTGTTGTATTCCGCAGACTTCTCTATCAGGTTTTTTATTACCAGTAAATGGTCGTTAGTGCTCTATCCAGTATAAATCCAGCTTGTTCTCTCGGCTGATAGAAGTCTAGGCTGGTATATCAAGGGGTAAAAATGAGAAAAAGGATTACCAAAGAAAAACATGTAGTAAGTTACAAGGAAATACTAAACATATCGAAAGAATACTTCGAAGAGCTTTTAAATAAAATAGCCACAACACAATAGAAGAAGAAGAAGAAGAAGAAAAAGAACTGATAGAAAATACCGATCAAGGAAAGACCGCCTAATGAAAAAGAAATAAAAGAAGAATGTGGATTTAGAAGAGATTGATGCAGATCAAATTTTCCTGCTGCGCGAAATATAAACAGAAAGCTAAGAATATAGGAAACCTGCAGTGACCCTATTCATTAACTTTAATCAAGCCTTGGATCGAGTAAAACGAAGGAAAAAATATACCAAGTACTACGTGAAATCGGAATTAGTGAAATATTAGTAAGAACGATAAAAGCGACACTCAGAAAAACTAAGAATATGGTTGAAAAATAAATGGAAAAGAAAAATATAAGAAGTCAGTCAGGGGGAGCGACAAGTGGACCCACTCTCATCACTGTTGTTCAGTATCATTCTTGAAATTGTCGTCAAAGAAGCCGAAACCGATAGAATAAGACTTGCATATCAACGAAAACAAAAACACCAATGTCTTGCATTCGCAAATGACATAATAGTGCAGACTGCCAGAAGTAAACAAAAATTAAAATAAATATTGAAAAGACTGCAGGCGAAACCGAGAAATAAAGGAATATACATATACGCAGAAAAAACCAAATATATGGGAAAAACACAAAGAAAATACATTCAAGGACAATAGATTCGAGTACCTAGGAGCGACATTCACCAGGAGTCCAAATATCTTCTTCTTCTTCCTCTTTATAAGCAATTCTGCTTGTTCATTGGCGGATTGATACCTCCATGGAAGGCTTTTATTCCATCTATTGCGGGGTCAACCGATACTTCTTCTACCGATTGGTCTCGGTTTTTAAAGAGATTGGTATCTTTTGTTATTTTGACCACACGTGTCTCCCCCATTCTATTTATTTGGTTATTCCATTTTTTTTTCCATTAGTGACCATTCGTTTATACACTACGTTACTTTGTTTTCTAATGTCTTCACTCTTCTTTAATTGACGTTTTTGATGATTTCATCCATGATAAAATTCAAGAGCATAGGACTCAATGAGTCTCCCTGTCTTATTCCGCTGCCTATATCTATAGGTTCTGTAAGTTGTCCATCTATTCTGACTTTAATTTTGTTGTTTTGGTAGTTTCAATAGTTTTTATGATATCTAGGCTTGCAGTTTTGTTTGGGGGATCGAGTAACTCGACAGACCGAGTAATTGTTGCCGGTCCCAAGCCTGGATAAAGGAGGAGGGCTACTGATAGATTTTAAAACCATACAGCTCATAGAAACAGGATTATGTCTCGGAACAGGAGTCCAAATATGAAGGACGAAATCCAAGCAAGGATTCTGGCTGGATAAGACCTATAGCATTTTATGCCAGTGAAACATGGACGTCGAACAAATCCGAACAAGTCATGCTACAAGTGTGGGGAAGAAAAATACTCAGGAAAATATTTAGAGGAAAGCTATGGATAATGAAATGAGGATAAAAGGAAGAAATATAGAACTAGATAATATACTGGGATTTTCCCATTGATTTTTTAGATAATATGTATGTTCTTTTCACATTATCATCTCCCAAAAACATCTACTTAGACAAATAAGAGAAATACCTAAAAGAATAGTTAATAAAAAAGGAAGTGTCTGTGTCCTAGTCCTAAATTATATTTTTGTTTGGTCTTGTTTTTAAGATCTAATTAATATATTTTTATTTGTATCACAAAAACAACTGATACTACTTTATTGTACCGGAAATTCAAAATAGAGCAAACTAATAATTTATTAATATATTCATACAATTTAGTACATACGGAAATAGGTAAAAGAAGTAATATACTCGTATTAACCAATGACCAGTTTTTACAGATGCCATACTCTCAAGTTCAGTTCGCAAGGCCGCTGAGTATGTACCTACTCGTATACATATAGGTAGGTACCATTATCTTGTATAACTTAAGACAGTTATTTTGAAAGTGAATAAGATCTTTACCGGTTTATACAGGGTGTCCCGGAAAATAGTGCGTTCCTTAAAGGTATAGGTAGAAGGCACCATGTAGAACAAAAAACTCTTATAACATTTTTTTCTAAATGCAACCGTTTGACCAAAAAATTAAAATGTATTTTGGTAGGCAAATTTAAATCTGACAACTATGTGCGGTACGCAAATTTAAGCATAGACAGTCCCATGTAAATAAATAGAGATAGAAGATAGATAGTAAACAGATAGTTTTAAAGAATCCTGTTTAGTGTCAATGGCGAAAATGTTTTCGAATAGTGAGTGTATTACCTATTATGTTATTACCTATGAATGGTGTTTGTGAAAGGTTACTTGAAACATCTATTCGGTATAATAATTATTTTCAAGTAAGTACAACTTAGTTATTTCAGTTCACAAGTAAACAAATTACTGAGACATTATCTGGTGTATTTAAGTTCCACTGTAAACTATTAAAACTATGTAATTCAGTTAAAGCCCTTAGCAATACTCAGCATTCAACCCATTTAAACCTTACTAAATACATAATACTAGTTCAGTTAAAAGATGTGTTTTTATGTTAAAAGATGTGTAATTCGTTTAAAATTATGCAATAGGTATTTCAATACATTTCAAAAGAAAATAATTTTAGTAAACAAATCGTAAATACATAAGTATTACCTACTATTAGGTTGGATTATTTTAAATACTGTTAATCACAATCACAAACGAGTTTTTATTATGTTATTATTCCGTAGTGCGTTCGATGTTGCCAGTTTATTAAAATTTCCAAACATTAAAATACAGGTATATGGAAAACAATGTTAACTTTTTTTTGGAAACGGTTAACTTTAGAAAAAAATGGTATAGGACTTTTTTGTTCCAAATTGTGTATTCTCTCCATACCTTAAAGGAACGCACTATTTTCCGGGACACCCTGTATAATTAAGTAGTTTAAGTTGACATGTGTTCAATTCTAATATAAATTACATAAATTTTTTATGAAAGAACTGTTGTAGACTTCACCTGTATAAACAGTTTATTTAAAGAAGAATTTATACAAATATATTTTCATATGTAACATTTTTCTTCTTCTTGCAATACCGTCTCGTGTCGGAGGTTGGCTATCATCACAGCAATCTTAACCATGTTGGCTGCAGCTCTGAACAATTGTATTGAACTGCACCCGTACCACTCCCTTAAATTTCGCAACCAGGAAATCCTCCTACGTTCCACATTTCTCTTTCCCGAGATTTTTCCTTGGATTATAAGTCTTAGCAAGGAGTACTTTTCCTCTCTTTATGGGGCCTAGATATACCAGTTTTCTCGTTTGTATGGTTTTTATGACTTCGCATTCCTTCCCCATCTTCTTTCAAAACATCTTGATTTGTTACTCACTCTCTCCATGGTATTTTCCACATTCTCCTGTAGCACCACATCTCGAATGCCTCAATGTTTTTGATGTTTATCTTTTTCAGTGTCCAAGCTTCTCAAATTCCCAAATTTCTCTTGTCTGGTCATTAGTATCAGTAAACCAAACCCCTAAATATTTGTAGGACGTAACTCTTTTAAGTTATATATTGTTATAATATTGCTAACAACAGGATTGAGGTCATCACAAATATACAGCCTCTGCAGCGTCCTGCATTACAACAATCTCCACCTTTTTGGTCGGTTCTTCCTCGTATTTACGGCTATGTCTCTCATTATTTCTCTGATTCCTTCTTTCCATTATAATACTGGTCTTCCACTCCTTTTTCTAATCCCTGGAATATCGTGTAAGGCCTGTTTTTGCCATCGTTCGTCTTCCATTCGTTGTTCGTTAAGTTGTTTGAATTCTATTGTATCTACGGTATTGTAAATCCTTCGTGTTCTTCTTTTTATTTCTTCATTGGAGACGTGATCAAGTCTGGATATCCGACACGCTTTTCTTAGATAGTCTATTTCTACCACTTCCCGTTTTTTCTTCTCTTTCATCGTTATTTGCCAACATTCAGATCCGTACATCAAAATTGGTTCTACAATCGATTTGTAGATCGTCATTTTTGTTCGTAAAATAATTTTAGGAGACCTATTATGTAGGATATTTGTATGATAGAGCTTACACATGAATGAATAATAAGTTAAACTCAAACAGAAGTTGACTTTTTTACTTTCTATTATAGGGGAGTGCATATAGATTTTCAATTCGGAAAAAATCAAACAAGATAAAACTTTTTGTAATTTTATTAAGAAATGTTTAATAAACAACATATCAAAATCAAAAAGTTCTATACGAGAAGTGGGTGCTTCATTTTTTATTAAACAAATGAACTGCGAAATTAGATGTTTTTTTTTTAAATAACTCCGAAGATATGAATTTAAAAAAACTGACTTAACCATTGAAAAATTCAGAAAATTTTACAAAAAAAACCTTATATAAAGAATTTTCTAAAATTAAATCTGTATCTTCTATAATTTTTAATTTATAACGCTATAATGCTATAAGTCACCCTTCTCACAAACATTGGCGCACTGAAAACTAACGTACGGCGAAGTGCATGGTTGAGTTATTTTAATGTAATTCTTTAACTAGTGGATCAAATAAAATTTTACAAATTGAACATGAAAGAAGAATAATTAAGCTATCTTATGGTTATAATAGAGAGAAATAAAATGTATGGGTATAAGTACGGTGTGGGCGGAAAGTGAGCCTTACATGAATTTTTCATTCAAAAAAATCTCAAAAATTTAATTCAAATGATATGACGTCTCAAAAAATGTAATTTTTGAAATCCTCGTAGTTTTATAGAATGACCACCACTTTAAGACGGTATTACTCATATTTGAACAGATCTATTACAGTTTTATAAGTGCTTTTTTAAAGCTTAGGATGTAATCTTTAAAATGCACTAAATTATTTTACTTTAGAAATGAAATAAGTTATTTATTTTTAAGAAAATTAAGAAAGATAACCAAAAAGCAATACAAAAACCGAAAATTACCAACTAAAAAAATGTTTATACAAAGTGATCAAAACTTTTTTCTGTAAAACTTACCCCAAATACATTTAATAATAAGCTTCAACAATAATAAATGTTCAGCAAAAAAATTTTTTTTAGCTCTTTATACAGTATGTCTGCATAACTTGGAACCTATTGATAACTTTCTTATTATCATTTTTACGAAAAAAAAGTTATTCTTTATAAAATACTCTGCATCGTATATAATCTAAGATGCAATCATCAAATATCAAATTTAATTAATGTTATACGAGGTATATCAAAAAATATTAATTTCACTCAAGAGTAAAGTACCTTTACATTTCACAATATCGAAAATTGTTATTAAGAGTTAGTGTTCAATTACATCCTTCTAATTAAAATATTGTGAATAATAAAGGCACTTAACTCTTAAGAAAAATTCATATTTTTTACATACCTCGTATAAAATTAAAAATGTTTGATATCTGATGGTTGTATCTTACGATTTTAAACCAGGAAGAGCATTTTATGAAGAATAACTTTTTTCGTAAGTAAAAGTGATAATAAAATAGTAATCATAATTGTAATAAAATGATGAGTATCCGTAATTTGAGAAAAAAAAGAAATTTTTTTTTCGGTTAGATTGATGTAATTGTATATTTAGACATAGTTTCTAATTTCAAACAATTTTTCATAATAGCATTTTTTGATATTCTGGAATATAAAGGTACTTTACTCTTTAACGAAATTCATATTTTTGACATAACTCGTATAAAATTGATAAAATTTGATATCTGATGGTTGAGTTTTAGATTTTTGACTATCCAGAGCATTTTATTAAGAATAACTTTTTTTCGTAAAATTGATAATAAAAAAGTTTTCCATGTGGTTCCTAGCTACGCAGACATGCTATATAAGAGCTTCTGTATAAGAATTTTCAAATTGCAGTGCGATATTCGGATTCAGCATAATCAAAAACAAAATAGAAACATATTTGATCAAAGTAAAATGATGAATTTAACGATATTTTTAAAATTATTTATACAAAACAATTGTTATTGTTTAAACAATTAATAAACAATTAGCGGCCAAATCTGCGAGTAGAACGTTTTACTTTAACATGTATATAAACTAACAAAAAAAGTTTTAGAAAAATATAAGCTTGTTTAAATTTTTCCGAAACAATGCATGTTTTCGTTCTAATTGCACTCCCACTATTAGGTAGTATAAAAAAATAACTTAATATCTACACATTGAAGCTGTCGAATCATTTCATATGTACTCAATTACCTTTTTTTTTAACATTTTTTAATTTTTATTTCGGTCAGTAGTAATAAAAACAACGGCACACACATTTAGAAAGAAGAAAGTAGGTGAAATATATCATAATTAAAATCAAATCTAAATCAGAGAACAACGACCACATGTCTGTCTAAATCTTCTCTCTTGTAATATGAATTTAAATATGTATGTACATTTTATTTTAATTTGAATTGAGGGTATTAATTTCAAATATATTTCTCATAATAGGTCATGTGGTTATTCATCCAAGAATTTTTTTTGCATATTATCATTTAAAAAATAGCACAACTTTGGACATCACCTCTACATGATTTTCAAAGGTTTCCTTATTTTTCTATAAAAGGGATTTAAAGTTGGAAAAAATATATTCATTTATGAAAATAATGGATTAATTATTAATGAAACTATTTTAATTGTTCCTCTAATTTATTTGTTTGCATCCCACCTTGTTGATGTACTTTTTAGTTCACACATAAGGTTAGTTGTACACTTTTGTAGCTCGGGACTAATGTTGATTTTATATGTTTGAGACAGCCCTCCAAACAATAAACTAAAAAAAAAACACAAAAAATGGTTTCGGCCACCAAAAAACTTAACAAAACCCTAACAAAGTAATTAGCAAGCCACAAAAAATACTAACGTATATCCCTAAAGTTATCGAACAATTTTAGATTTAAAAGTATTATTGGTAGGAAGCATTGGATCAAGTTGCCATTGGAAACAAAAGTTAGTAAACAACTTGAACGATATAAACAATGTCAGTTTTGACAAATACGGTTCGTTAAGATGTCGTACAAACTTAATATTCTTCAAAGTATTTATCGTTTAGTTGGGCATGTACCAAAACGCGATATTGTAAGAATTTTCAGTGCTCAAAATATGTCTATGTCAACGATTTACCAGACAATTAAAGAGTGCGAAAATGGTATACCATGCGTTAATTTGCCCAAACGTAGAAGACTAACAATTTTAATTCCTGCTCGGGAACAGAGATTAATTCAGAGTATGGAGATAGACCAGGGCCCATCTGTAAAAATATAAGTACATTTGGACGTTGAGAGGTGACTCAAATTTTTTTGCAGAAATTGCTTGAAAATAAATCAAATAATAATATTTGAGTTATCCTACCTCTCAAAAAGGTCCGGAACATTGTTTAAATAATCAAAATGTCAAAAAATTAAGGAAAAATTCGATTTTTTCTTGGTTTTTTGATTATAACTTTAAGACTATTCATTTCCGAGAAAAGTTGTACTAACATAAAAGTTGCGTAATTAAATTTCCTACAATATAGAATTGGTTAAAAATTTAAAAAATAGTCACCCTTGTTGCAAAATAGCAATAATTGTGAAAAAAACATACAAAAACAAGTATTCGTATTTTACGTTTGTCAACCATTTATGCTACACTTAGGACCTTCATATTTCATCCTGAAAAACTTTATGATACAGTAAAACAATACTGTAAATTTCATTAAGATCAGTTCAATAGATTTTGCAAAATAAATTTTGCAATCCGGCTTTCGTAAAAAAAATTCATTTTTTCAAAATGTTACAGGACTGAAAATAAAGCAGATAGCAAGTTGAAATTTTTTTTACATATAGAAGTGCACTGTACCTTTCATTTGCAATTTTGAAAAATTAAAATCGATTAACACCACGGCGTCAGGAATTTTTTTAAATAAACATTAATTATTGGTGCTACGCGCAGGACAGCGGATAGTTTGCTCTGATTGGGCATTCCAATGACCTTTGATAATGATTGATACATTTTAATTTTTATTACATTTCGATATAAATAAATAAATTTGTTTATTGCAAAATAAAAACACCTACTCTATCCTTTGAAATAACACTTTTATTAGCAAAAACTTTCTTTGTTCATATATTTTAACTTAAATAATAAAAGTTTATTATTTTTAAACATATGCAATTGTTTAAACAATATTTCACAAACAATAATAAAATATGTTGATTTTTGTGGAATTAAAATATTAAAATACAACAAAATATAGAGTAAGAAAATAATATATTATATAAAGATTGGAAGAAATTTTGGTGGAAATCAACTTGTGTGAATCGAACACCGCTGTCCTGCGCGTAGCACCAAAAATTATTTTTTATTTCAAAAATTTTCTGACGCCGTGATAATTAATCGATTTTAATTTTGAAAATTGCAAATGAAAGGTACAGTAAACTTCTATAAGCAAAAAAAAATTCAACTTGCTATCTGCTTTATTTTCAGTCCTGTAACATTTTGAAAAAATGAATTTTTTTTGCGAAAGCTGGATTGCAAAATTTATTTTGCAAAATCTATTAAACCGATCTTAAAGAAAACAGTATTGTTTTACTGTATCATAAAGTTTTTCTGGGTGAAATATGAAGGTCCTAAGTGTAGCATAAATGGTTGAAAAACGTAAAATGCGAATACTTGTTTTTGTATGTTTTTTCCGCAAATATTGCTATTTTGCAACTAGGGTGACTATTTTTTAAATTTTTAACCAATTCTATATTGTAGGAAATTTAATTACACAACTTTTATGTTAGTACAACTTTTCTCGGAAATGAATACTTTTAAAGTTATAATCAAAAAACGAAGAAAAAAATCGAATTTTTCCTTAAATTTTTTGCATTTTGATTATTTAAACAATGTTCCGGACCTTTTTGAGAGGGAGGATAACTCAAATATTATTATTTGATTTATTTTGAAGCAATTTCTGCAAAAAAATTTGAGTCACCTCTCAACGTCCATCTGAAAACAGATGCGTCCTGGACTAAGAAGCAATTAGGAAAGTCTTTGAGAAATGTTGGCCGAAGATATAATGTTTCACGAATAACTGTAAGTAGAACAATTTCTAGAAATAATTTAAAACGATATAAAAGAAAAGAAGTTCCTAAGAACACACCAGCCCAGTTAGAAAAAATTCCTAGATGTTGCCGTGCATTGAGACGTATTCATTTTCCTGGTAAAATTCTCATTATGGATAATGAAAAATATTTTACTTTATTCAATTCTGAAATGAAGGGCAACGACGAATTTTAAACAACAACATTTTTACAAGATGCACCAGACGATAGGTTTAAGGGAAAAATGAAATTTGCCGATAAAATTTTGGTATGGTATGCCATCTCAGAATCTGGTGTTTCACAGCCGTTTGTTGGGCGTCTTCGCGGTGAAGCTCTCAATGCTAACATTTACGTTGACAGGTGTCTTACAAAGCTTGTTTAATTAAAAAGTAGAAGAATAATATTGTGTAATGGCCGGCAGTTGCCCCTGAGAGCAAAAGTTTGTGTCTTTGTTGAATTTGTCACATGCCAACTCAAAATTGCCAGTAAACTAAAAAAGAAGTAGAAGAATAAGATTGTGTAGTAGTCGGCAGTTGCCCCCGAGAGGAAAAGTTTAATGTCGTTGAAAAAAAAAAGTTAAGTTGTTGTATTTGTCCCATGCCAACTTAAAATTTCTACTAAATCAAAGAAGAAAAAGAAGATTGTGTATTGATAGACAGTTGCCCCCTTAGACGAGGAAAGAGAGGTTGCCCCTAGCGTGAAATTTTTATATCTTGTCATGTTTGTCCCACACCAACCAAAATTGCTAGATAACTAAAGAAGAAGAAAATGAAGAAGAAGAAGCAAATTGTACAATGTACTAACTCCAAATTGTAAGTGAATAAGGGATTTTCCCTTGTTCCGAGACGATGAGCTGGCCAAATACCCAAGTAGGTGGAGGCCAATAAACTGAAGAAAAAGAAGAAGAAGAAGCTTGTTTAATTTATAAATACTCATCACCCCAATGATGAACTCATATTTTGGCCCGATCTAGCGTCATGTCATTATGCCAGGAGTACGACAGATTGGTTAACTACTCAAAATATAATTTTGTTCCCAAGTGCGACAACCCTCCACATGTGCCTCAGGTGAGGCCTATAGAAGAGTTTTGAGCTGTTTTGAGTCGAATGGTGTATAATAATAGTTGGGAGGTCCAAAATGAAGATCCGCTATGGCGAAGAATTTTGCAAAAATTACGTGAGATCGATTTAGAAACAGTCCAAAGGCTTATTGCACATACAAAACCAAATTTACGTGCCATCGAAGATCACGGACCGCTTTCTATTCTTTAAAAATATATTATAAACCTTAAATATGTAGACTTAATTTCCGGTATTTCGTTAATAAAATAAACTTAATTTGCAACTAGAAAATACACATTTATTTTTTCCGAGAACTTTAGGGACATACGTTATTTATTTATTATCTATCTATAAGCGAAATTCCTACAGCCTCTGCCGCTTCTCGCATTTCGACCACCATCGTTCTTTGTACATCCATTGGTCTTCTTTGGTGGCTCTATCTCTCATTATATGCCGGACATTTTCTTCTCAGACAATGGAGTGCCTTCCCCTTCTTTGTCTGGTTGTAATTTTTTTGTGGTATGTAATTTAAATCTTTCTTTGGCCATCTATCTTCATTCATTCGTTTCACGTTACCATACCACACTAGTTGTCTCGTTTAAATACTATCTACACGGGAATATATAGCATTTGTCCTCCATCTAATATCTTCATTCCTGATGTGACCTTTTTTGGATATATGTACTACACGCTCTCCTTAGATAATCCATTGCTACTACTTCCATTGTTTTTCTATCTTTTTTCGTGATCTGCCAAACTGCTGCATGATAAATAATTATAATAGCCTCTACCAAGGTTCGACAGGTTGTCAATTTCGTTTTTTGTCTAATATGTTTAGACCATAGTAGAGAGCTTAGAATATTTACCGCTTTTTTGCCCAGCTGTGTTTTGTTTTCGATGTCTCTTTTGGTAGCGCCTTCTTTAGAAATTATAGATCCGAGATACTTATGTTCTTTACACGTTTTTGTAAAGGCAATATTAGTCAGAAAAGAATGCCAATGCGGTAATTCTACGCATACCAAATGAAAGTTTAAGAGTTAAGCTATTAATATGTGTCAATATCAATATCTTGTCTTAAGTTCAACCACCACACCATATAGTTTATTGTACAGTTCACTGCAAAAATCAGACTGCCAACCTTCGATATTTTTACGTAATTTATGACATATTAGATCTATCTTCCATACCGTTTTTGTTTTTATATTATTAAATATCTTATGGTAGATGAGCCCAAGCGGGGATTTTTGCAATTACTCGAGCGCGTCAGAAAATCACATGGAAAGAAACGTTGTACCCTGTAAATGTACCCCTACCATATATGAACTCTTAACACAGGAGAGTTCGTTAAAGGGGGCCCGAAAAAAAAACTATATTTAGAAAAACTCGAAATTGCCAGATTAAGATGAGGTAGGTTAAGTACATGCAGAACAGTGTATACATATTTCAAAAATCTGACGATTTGATCGGGACGTAAGGAAATGGACGAGTCACAAAGTTTCATAAAAAATGTCAGATCGAAAACCTGAAAAATACGTGTTCAATATTTTTCAAAAATCTATCGAATGATACTAAACACGACCCCCACGGAGAAGGGTGGGGGTAACTTTAAAAATTTAAATAGGAACCAGGCGATATTTCGCGAAATGAACATCACAACAAAAAACTCAAATATACGTATTAAATATTTTTTAAAACTTATCGAATGACCCACCCCACGGAGGTGAGGTGGGTGGTCAAACAAACTGAACGCTAGTAATCAACAGACCTAGAGGAAGAACGAAAATAAGATGGGAACATCAAATCGAGAGGATATATCCAATATGGAAATTACAGGCTGGAGGGAAAAAATACAGAATAGGAAAGAATGGAAACAGATCACAGAGAAAGCAAAAAAACACGAAAATCTATAAAGGATAATGAAGAGGAGTTATGCGAATCAATCCACCGTCAAATGGATTAAAAGAGCTTATGAACCTGAACGACCTATACTCTACTAGAGTGACCGGTCTATATTATAATATAACTACAAATGTAGCATACTTGCCTTCCCTACTATTAGTTTATTGTCACTGCCATAATCCGACAGCCTTCAATATTTTTACTTCTTAATGTATGACATTATTTTTGTTTTTGTATTATAAAATATTAGACCTGGATCCCGCGTAACAAAAAAAGTTGATTAATAGCAAGCTGAAAATTTGTTAATAGGTTAACGGTGTCTAGTCGGACAAACCTTGATGTATGGGAACACTGGAACATGAAAAGCTTCAATTGTGGAACAGGTTAAAAATTTGGAACGTCAGACTACGAAAACGTTCCATGTATTTTGTCGGACAGAACTTCCAATTGATTTGTTACCATTGCATTAAACTCTCATGCAAAAATCAGACTGGTGTTTATCACCAACTGGGCATTTTAATGAGTGGAACACGAAGAATATGTCAAATAACAGGAATTATATTGGTGATAAATAGCAGTCGTGATTTTTGTATGAGAATTTTAACAAAACAATTGGAAGTTCTGTCCGACAAATACATGGGATGTTTTCGTAATCTGACGTTCCAAATTTTTAACATGTTCCAGAATTAAAACTTCCCCTGTTCCAGTGTTCCTGTACATCAAAGTTTGTCCGACTAGACACCGTTAAGCTATTGACAAATTTTCAGCTTGCTATTAATCAACTTTTTTTGGTACGCGTGATCAATGCCTATGATATCCTATAGTTTTCACTATTTCTTTTACTAAATATATGGATTGGAAAATATAATGGATTTATTATCTAAATTTTATAGCAAAGGTCGTCGAATTAATTAATAAATTTCATAAGAAATATTTTCTAAAATGTGGAAGGACAAGATTGTATATTTCAACCATCTTCACCTAAAAACTGATGATAACTTTGTAATAAGCGTTCGTTGTGCAATTGATGTTGAAGTTGAAGTGCGGCAGATATTGCAATCCTGCTGCATTATTATTAGCCTAATTGATTTGCGCAATGAATAGTTTAAATATTTACAAACTGTGTGTATCGTGTTTTCATTAATATTGTTCTGAAGCTATTTTTTGTTGCACCTTAATACAATTTACTATGTTTATTAGGAATAATTCAAATTTAATTTTTTATGTTGATTATTTACGTTGATTTTATGCTACCAATCATTAACTTTTTCATAAACCCTAACTTACTATCTTCTTCTTCTTCTTTAAGTGTCATCTCCCAATCGGAGGTTGGATATCATCATCACTATCTTTACTCTATCTACCGCTGCTCTGAAGAGTTCTATAGAACTTCATTTAAACCAGTTCCTTAAACTCTTCAACTATTACACTCTTCTTCTTCCAATACTCCTTCCGCCTCTTATCTTTCCGTGTATTGTCGCAAATCATACATAAAAATTAAGAAAAATCTCAGGGTGCCTTTTTGTCATACAAAAAAAATAACTAAATTATCTTAGGTTATACTTATCCTTTCTCGTGGCTTCAGTATCTCTTAGTTGATTCTTATCGGGATAAAATAGGAAAAGGAAATAGATAGAAATACCATAAATAAGCACACACAAATATCTTTTATTATCAAAATGTAATACTCTGAAAATTTATCAATAAAATCCTGTGGGCATAACTGTCCCAATGAAAATTTTACCACATAAATTAATTTTAATTCAACAAATATTTATCGGTTTGTTCTTGATAACATTGATAAAACAAGCTAAACAAACAAATTAAGGTATTCCCAAAACTACTTATACTTCCTATTAAATTTTTGAAATATTGGAATCTTAGTTCATATGCTTTTACTAAAAAAAATTAACTTCTGAACATAAAGAAAATCTATCACATAAATTATTGACTGACCTTTTGATTCACACACAATGATGTCTCCTCTTGACCCAAACAGCTCTTCCTTGTTGATTATGTTAGGCTACCCATCAAAGCCCTCTCCGTTCTCAGCATCAATCCAGCAGCATACCAGCAACTAATTCTCCAAAAACACGAGCCAGGCCTCTTTTAACCAGTACTCGTTCAAAAAAACTCCAAAATTCTCTCCTCTCTTTCTCACAATAATATTCTCTCTCTTGGACTTTACAGAATCAAAGAGGTATTTCTTCTCAATTTGATCTGTCCCTCGTTCAGCTACACTCTTCACTATCAAACAACCACTGGTACTTGCTTCTGAACTATTCACGAAAACTTTGACTGCTCTTCTCGGATGCCGGTCACATAATAATCTCCTTTTCCAAACTATCTGAACATTCAACCTTCTCTCATCCCCATTCCAAATTTTTTCACTCGAAAATCCCATGCATCCTTCCAAACAATTACTTCTACTCATGATAATTACTTTTCGGGAATTCTACAAATTTACTTGGGGCTTAAACAAAGAGACCTAAAATTCCAACTTTCTCTACATTACTTTTCTAAATATAATAATTACCTGTGGCTTTTGGCCGCGCCCGTAACAAAGCCACCGTTTTAAAATTATAATCCCGAACAAATTGTCTATTCACATCACTTTATTTACTAATGTCTTTAATTCTTCAGGGAAAAACTCATTAAGGATAAACCCACTGCTTAAAAACTAACTTATAATAAATAGTTACAAATCAATGTACAGGGTGTATCAAATTTATGTGCCCGCGTTATATTAAAAAAAATAAAGTTTTTATTCTATCTTTGATTGACAAAATGATACACAATAATATATTCGTCAACAACCTCAATATTGACATTATTTATATTTTTATATTTATTCTGTCATTTGTATTTGTCATAGAGATGAAAATATTGATAGAGAAGGCAAACGAATACAACCTAGATTTATTTTTAGCCTTTGTAGATTATGAAAAAGCGTTCGATAGTGTCGATATATGGACGATAGAAAAAGCTCTAAATAACAGCAGAATAGACTCCAGGTACAGGCAACTCTTACATAACATCTATAAAACAGCAACTATGACAGTCGAATGGGAAAATAAAACAAACAAAACTAATCCCATAGAAATATGTAGAGGCGTTAGACAAGGCGATGTAATATCCCCAAAACTCTTCATCTTAGCTCTGGAAGACGTTTTTAAATAAGTGGAATTGGAAGACATGGGTATCAACATAAACGGGAAGAATCTCAATCACCTTAGATATTGCGATGATGTTGTCCTTATTACAACCAACCAAGAAGAACTAGCCACAATGGTGACTACTTATTACTACTTACTACAAACTTACTATCTAATTTAATCTAAAAATCACCCAGTGGTATATTCTTAGCTTGTTCTAATTTTTAATGCACTTTTTTCTTGTGCGACAATCACAATAGTTTTTTCACTTAACTTGCACTATGCACTACACTAACTCATATATGGCTTTGTCCTCTTGAATATTCTCTTCTGATATCCAGAAGCTGAATGGCCCCGACGTTTTGGTGCTGTGAAAGCGAAAGCCTTTCTTCGTGCCTTCAGGTTATTTTGTATTTCTTCATAAGCATATCTCATCCCTAGGTCTAGGTCTCTGTGGATATCTTGGTTGCGGATGTACCAAGGTGCGTCAACAATACCTCTCAATACTTTATTTTGGAAAGTCTGAATTATTTTAATATTCATTTTTTTGCCCCACGCGCCCATTTAGATTTTAGAATCTGCTTGTAGAGTAAAAACTTGTTATGAATTGGCAGGTCCGAGTGTCTTCCTAGGAGCCGATGCCTCTTTTTGAATCTGATACGATACCCAATTCTTCCCGTTTTTTCTTCTTTCCGATATAATTAATAGATATTGTAAAGGAAAGGAACGCTACCGATTTCTTGAAGAAAAAAATTTACAGCCAGTGCATACTGCCGGTAATAACATTTAGTCCCGAAACCATAACTTTGACTAAACATTCTGCAAATAAATTGAGAATAACCCAAACAAAAATGGAAAGAGCAATGTTGGGAATAACAAGAAGATATATGGTACCAAATAGGATAGTGAGAAAGAGAGGACCAAAATGACAGATGTCATAGAAATAATTGCCCAAACCAAATGGAGATGGGCTGGACATGTAGCAAGTTTAAGTGATAACAGTTGGACTAAAAGACTCATAGAATGGAGCCCTAGAGAAGATAGAAGACACCGAGGTAGACAACCAAAAAGATGGATGGATGACTTATGACTTGTGAAAAAAAGTAGGAAATTGGATAGAGAAGGCACAAGATAGAGAACAATGGGAGAATATGTGGGAGACCTACATCCACCAGTGGATGCAAGAGGTTGAAGAATGATGATGATGATGTATTTTATTATTTGTTTATTATGATGTTCTTATAATTTGAAAAAATTAAGTGTTGCATTATTAAAAAAATAATGGGTTGTAAAATAGTATATTGGATTCAAAATTTATTATGTAAGATTAATAAAAAAAATAATTACACGATTTTATCGATCGTTAAAAATGAACAAAAACTAATTTTATATATTATGATTTAGCAATAACAATATCAATATTAAGTATAATTAATGAAATGATTTAATATTCTGTGGATTATTCGCTTATTATATTTTATTACAGTACAATAATTGTATTACCTATCTACAGTACAATTATTGTATTATCAATAATTAAATAATGTGTCAAAGTTCAATAACAAAAATTAACAGAAAACCAAAAAAATGCTCAAAAATATTATGTTTTGTAATATTTTGTAGTTAGAACTAACTTGCTTATTGATCAATTGATCATTGATTGATCAGATAGCAATAAACATAGATTCCTGTTGGAGTTTTATTAAATAATAAAAAATAAAAAAATATTATGTACGAAAAAGTTGAATCAATTTAATTATGTCATATAAACAGTGACAATCAGACTATCAAATAACCGAAGTATCCAGAAGGATAATACAAGGATGGGCAGCATACGGAGCTCTTAGGAACGTTTTTAAGAGTGACATTCTAGCTAATATGAAGAAAAAAGTTTTCGACCAATACGTGCTACCGGTAATGACCTATGGTGCAGAAACATTATCACTCACAAAGAAAAACGCACAAAAACTAAGAGTAGCGCAGAGAAGAATGGAGCGATCAATGATAGGGGGCACTCTGCGAGACAGCATTGGAAACGAAGATCTACGAGCTAAGATTAAAGTCATAGACGTCATTGAAAGGAGCTGTAACTTAAAATGGGCTGAACGCGTTGACAGAATGAACGACGGAACATGGACTCGCAAACTAGTTGAATAGAGACCAAGAGCCGATAAACGTAGCAGAGGAAGACTACCAACACGATAGCAAGACGACTTACGAAGGACAAAAACACTGGATTCAGAAAGCATAGGCTAAACACTTTGAAGACAAACAGGGGAGTCCTATGTCCAGCAGTGGATCGAGAGAGGCTGATGATATAAACAATATTTTTTGCGGTGCGTAAATATACAACGATGGTGATTTTCCAACACGCGAATAAGTTTCCATGCCCAATACATGGAAACTCTAAGTTAATTCTGAAATCTTCCATTGGTTAGCCTTACGATTTGTTTATAGTCATTTCAAGAGTCATTGGCACGGGAAATTGTAGACGCTTATAATCAAATGATAAGTCCGTCGGAATCGTCTACGGTCAAAAATCGGTCAAGTCGTCCCGGACGAGTATGGCAACTAACAATGTGACAGGAGAATTTTATATACATACAGTATTGGAAATCTTTTTTCGGAACATAGGAACTTTCAATGCAATAATTTAAACCCTTGATTTGCAATTCACCAGTGTTAATTTCAATACAACGTCGCGATGTTTCATATTTAATTCATTTGTTCGACTGCACCGAACTGAGATCTCTGATTTGTAACAGCTCCTTTAGGAAGCTTTTTCGGACCAGGTGAATTGGGTTAAATTGTCTTAAAATTATTACTAGTAAATAGTAATAGTAAAAAAGAAAATCCAAAGAAAAATCTCGGGAAAGAGAAATGTGGGACGTAGGAGAATTTCCTGGTTGCGAAATTTAAGGAAGTGGTGCGGATGCAGTTCAATGCAATTGTTCAGAGCTGCAGCCAATAAAGTTAAGATTGCTGCGATGGCAGCCAACCTCTGATAGGAGACGGTACTGCAAGAAGAAGAAATCTTAAAATTATCCGAAGAATATCCGGTCTTCGTTTGTCGGAAAAGTTTCTGGACACCCTGTATATTATAGGCATATAAAAATTTAAAAAATTCAGATACCTGGATTTGTCATAGTTCCTCTCAGGGTCTTCTTTTTGCACATTTCCTGTACTATATATACTTTATATATTACATTTAGCATTAGACATTAGAAGAAGAGTATACCTACACTAAAGAATTTCTACCAAATTATTTATTTCCAATTTCCAAAATGAAGATACTGAAGATTCAATGTTTTTTACATTTTTTTCTATGTTACTTGTGATAGGAGTATGAATGTAGGATGTAGGTTCATTCTATTATAATTGAATTTATGTCCGGTATAAGGTTCTTCTTAGATTACATATTTAGATCTTAACATGTCTTCAAAAATACTAATATTTATTGGCAATACCGTTAGGTGTGATGAATAATTTTAAGATATATTTAATTATAAAGAAAGGTGTTTTACCATGTTTAGATTTTTAATAACATATAGGTATGTATGCCGAAATGCATAAATCACATTTAACATCAGGAGGCAAATTTCAAACATAAAGAATAATGTTAAAGGATGAAACTTTTTTGTCCCCAATATTTTTACAATTGTAACGAAAACTGTTCGTAATTAATACAGATATGAATAGTTTAGGGGGACCTACTGCCTCTGCCGCATCCCGAATTTTGATCTCCACCTTTTTAGGTCAATCCATTCGTCCTTAGTTATGACTCTATCCCTCATTCACTCCGTCCCTCTGATTCCTTCTAATCGATTCTAATGCTGGTCTTCCTCTCCTTCTGCTGTTCCATGAAACATACTTTAAGTCATTTTGTGGTCATCGTTCTTCTTTCATTCGCATTGCATACCCGTACCATAAAAGTTGTTTGGATTCTATTGCCTCTACGGTATTTTAAATTCTTCATGTTTTTGTTCTTTCCCAGTTCATCCCAGTCGCACTGCAGCTTTTTGGCTTATCGTGCTTTCTTCATTTTGTTCTCATGACACCCAGTTCGACTCCATGGCACCGGTTTATGATTCATAATGTATACCACTCAATGGACTCATGACACCCAATCCAATATGCTAGTGCCCTTCACTAGCCTGTAAAGGTCCATTGGTTTAGTGCCATATGCTTTCGGACTTTCTGCAGTCTCCTTATATTGCTTGTCTCTTGCGATCCAGTGCCTCGCAGTTGCACAATTAATACACGTCTGACTGTTTCGGTCTCTCTCTTGCATAGTCTGTAACTGAGATCTTCATTGTATAGTCCTATCATGTCTAGGTGTCCTTTTACTGGAGCATGTCCAGTTAGGAAACCTGTAGTGATTTTGAGCTGATTCCTGTTCATTTTGAGCAGATATTTAGCTTTTTTCACACATGTCTCAGATATAAATCTCTTCCCATGCCTTTGTGTGGGAATTTTTTCCCAGTATGCTTTGTGTTGTCTTCGTATCCAGCCTCTTAATCTCTGATTGTGCTTTTGGGCACGCCCAATTTCGGTTCTGGACCAAAGTATCTTTTTGTTGATCCTCTTCTAGCAAGTTCGTCAGTTTTCTCATTGCCAGCGATCCCTTGATGTCCAAGCACCTATACTTAAGAGTTTTACCTCGTTATGTTCCGCGCCAGGATTTTGGCCCTTATACTGTAGTGCAAAAATTATCAATTCTTTTTTTTTTCTTACAATTTATTTACTAAATTGTGTTGTAAAATTAATTTTAAAAAGTTACTTGCTAACAAGAAACAGTACTGTCGTGGTATGTCTGGAGAAAATAAATAAAGAAGAAGAAGAAAAATAGAGAAAAAAAGTTCCTAAAAGTCATTCAACCTGTGCAATATTTTTCCTGCGGGATAGGTATCTTTTTTGTAATTGTTTTGACATAAAATGATCGTTTTGCTTGCTTATAAGTTAAAGTTCATAAAGGAAGTCCCAAATTTCATTATTGCTGATTATTATTAATGATCAAAATCATAAATAAACCTAACATAAATCAGATCTTATTTTTAAATGTTCTTATATTCAATCAAGTTAAATTTTCAAATTCTTGCCCTCTTATTTTTTTCTGCAGAAAAATAGCGCCTTCTAGAAAATTTCAATTCTGTCTTATGGCCGGTTTCACCAACGACAAATAGTAGTTTATTTTATGAATAAAGTTATTCGACCAATAAACTGACATTTCTCCATTTTACTAACGCCACATAAGACTTATTTTAGTTATTCATCAAATAAATACTTACTCTTCGAATAAATTGGTAAGATATAATAATCTCGCTATAAATAGTTTTAAGAAAGTAAATTCGCCATTTTTTCTTTAAATGATCAAAATTAT
This sequence comes from Diabrotica virgifera virgifera, assembly GCF_917563875.1. Taxonomy (NCBI): domain Eukaryota; kingdom Metazoa; phylum Arthropoda; class Insecta; order Coleoptera; family Chrysomelidae; genus Diabrotica; species Diabrotica virgifera. The sequence goes on along the minus strand of NC_065445.1, from coordinate 708,237 downwards.
GTTGAAACAAAACATAAAATATAAACGTTGTTCTGAAGCTATTTTCTTGTGGCATTTTTACAATTTTAACTATTTAGAATGGGAAATAAGCCACAATATTATAAAAAAATGATTTTTATTAATTTTATATACAGTGAGCACGTAAAGGTTGGAATAAATTAATTTTCTCGAAAATGGACAATTTTGGAAAAAAATCCCAAAACAGGTCAATTTCTATTTTTAAATTACGACTTATGGGCATCTATATCATACTAGTGACGTCACCCATCTGGGCGTGATGACATCATCGATGATTTTTTTAAATAAGAATAGGGGTCGTGTGATAGCTCATTTGAAAGGTAATTCAATTCTCTATTCAGTAATATAAACATTAACATAATTATTTATACAGAGTGCCCAAAAAATTTTTCTGAATTAAATTTATTGACACAAAAAGAAGAATGTGTGTAATTTATTTAATTCAAAATACATTTTACTGCTATCAGAAAACAGTAAAAAATGTTTATTTGGCAAATAAATATTGTTTTTTTGCTTAAATTCAATATTTAAGCCGCCACCCACCAGCCTCGTGACAGTTTGAACATCCAATTTAAGCGAAAAGCAATGATTATTTTTCAAATAAACATTTTTTTCAGTTTTTTGAGGGCAGTAAAATGTATTTTGAATTAAATAAATTACATACATTCTTCTATTTATGTCAATAAATTTAATCCAAAAAATTGTTTTTTTGATACCCTGTATAAATAATTATGTTAGTATATAGTTTATATTACTGAATAGAATTACCTTCCAAATAAGCTATCACAGGACCCCTATTCTCATTTAAAAAATAATCTATGACGTCATCACGCCCACATGGGTGACGTCACTAGTATGATGTATATGCCAAAAAGTCGTAATTTAAAAATAGAAATTGACCTATTTCGGGGTTTTTTTCCAAAATTATCCATTCTCGAGAAAATGAATTTATTCCAACCTTTACGTGCTCACTGTATATAAAATCAATAGTATTTTGTATTTTGACAACGGCACCCGACTTGGGCGTCGAAACGTTAACAAAAATCATTTTTTAATAATATTGTGGCTTATTTCCCATTCTAAATAGTTAAAATAAAATATAAACGTCTAATAAATTTTAATCGACGAATAGTTTTATTCATTGATTTATTTGTTGTTATTGAAACCGGACCTTAATAGTCTAACGTCCGGTTTCACCAACAACAAATAAATCAATGAAAGCTATTCGTCAATTAAAATTTATTAGACGTTTATATTTATATTTTGTTTCAATATAATTTTGATAATTTAAAGTTGAACTGGCGAATTTTGTTTCTCATAAATATTTACAGCGAGATTAACTTACCAATTCGTTCGAAGAGTAAGTATTAATTTAATAAATAATTAAAGTAAGTCTTATTTGACGTTAGTAAAATGGGGAAATGTCAGTTTATTGGTAGAATAACTTTATTCATAGAATAAACTACTAATTGTCGATTGTCGTTGGTGAAATCAGCCCTAATAAGATAATAGAGAGTTCGACCTTTAGGTTACAAGAATAGAACTCTGTGGTTACTATCGATTAGCTGACTAGTTATAAATGAATAATGTTATTAGGTTACTTATTTGACATGTACAAAAAAGGTTATTTAAGATAATTTGTTAAGAGAAAAATTAAAATTCTCATTAACTTTCACACAAATTAGGTAGATCCTATTTGGTTTTCGTAATTTTTTAAATAATACTAACCTTGATGTGTTTTCATAAAATGATTATAACCTTCCATAATGTTAAACAGCCCTGACATTTTGGTGGAGATAAAAGAACTGAAACAAAAATATAATTTTAGAATAATTGCAGTCACTACATAGAAAATCCAAAAAACGTCAAATAATTGTCAAAGTGTGGACACGAATTTTTATTCTCCGCATTTTAATAGTTTGATTTTAACGATACAAACGAGCAGTTCTCGGTGTATTGTGTGTTATTGTGTTAATTAGTGTTCCTTTTGTTAATTTTCTATATTGTTTATAATAGGTAGGTTAGGTAAGTAATTAAAAAAATATATAATGGATGAGACCTCGGGTGGCACTTCGCCACCCGAAAAGAAGGATGCAGAGGAGGATAGGTATGTAAATAATTTTATAGATTTAAATAATAGATATAGAACTGAGGATAAAGGTCCATATTTTGTATATATTGAGAGTACTGATAAGCATTTGGGAAGAATTTTCCCAATCCGGATTGGTCACGTTTTGTTGACTGACAATTATATAAAATCCGATGTCCTTGATATCAAATCGGTTGGTCTTAATCGCGTTAAAGTTATTTTTAAGTCGTATGAAAAAGCTAATTATCTAGTTGATAATAAAATTATGTCAAATAATAACTTAGTAGCGTATATACCCAAATTTTTTACACACAAGAAGGGTGTGTTGAGGAATATTGACACATACTTTTCTGAGGAATATTTAAAAAATGCCATAATATCTAATAAAGAGGTGGTTCAAGTTCAACGCATGAAACGAAAGGTAACAGATAAAGACGGTAATATTTCATATGTAAACAGACAAATGGTTATTGTGCAATTTGTAGGAAATGAACTTCCTCAAAATATACAAATTAATTTATGCAATTTCTCTGTAGAACCATATATATTCCCCGTTGTTCAATGTTTTAATTGCTTGCGATATGGACATTCTGCCAAGCAATGTAAAACCAAATCTTCTCACTGTCGAAACTGTTCTAGCCTAAATCATACGTCAGACTCTTCTTGCGAAAAATTCTGCATTTATTGCCAAAATAATGAACACTGCTCTACATCCAGAGATTGTCCAGTATATAAGAAACAAAAAAATATCAAACAACTCATGGCCAGGGAAAATATTACATTTAAAGAAGCTGAAAGAGTGCATGATAATCCATCTTATGCCAAGATTTCTACAAATAATAGATTTTCAGTTCTTAATAATTCCACTAATTTTCCCTCTCTGCCACTCCCTAGTACGTCCCAAACTCCAAATTCTAGCTTTTTGCTACGTAAACCCAATGTTCGAAATACTTCACCCAAAAGACAAGTGAAAAAACGTAAACCATCTGCTCCGGAGTCTCCACCTATTTCTCAGTCTCTGCCTACTTCTTCCCATTTTCAAACAAAAAAAACCAAATCTTCACATAATCCCATCATACCAAATCCTCACAGAGATGACTTTATCCAATATAAGGAAAAACTAACAAGTCAGATAATAACCGTAGTTAAACAAGTAGTTAATTCAGATTCATCCGCAACAAATTACAATTTAGAAGAAAATATTAGAAATATGATCTCCTCTATATTAAGTTCTTCAAATCTAATTCCAGAAATGGATATTGAATCTTGTTCTGATGATTCAATCCACTAATAAGATAAGTACACTCAATAGTAAAAACATTAAAGTTATCCAATGGAATATTCGTTCTTTCTCTAAAAACCATCCAAGTTTATTAAATTTTTTACACAATAATCCTGTAGATATTATAGCTTTATCAGAAACCTTTAAAAAACCAAACCATTATTTTAAACTAAAAGGGTATAAGATTATCCGACAGGATCGTGCAAATGGCTTTGGCGGGGTTGCCATTGCAGTTCGCCAAGACATTAAATTTATCAATTTTCCTATTACTTTTGCATATAAAAAAGATTTAGAACTTTGCGCAGTTAAATTTCCGTCCTTAAATATCATACTAGTATCGGTGTATAAACCACCTAAATTAAATGTTTCTAAATCAGATTGGTCAAATATCTTTCGGCAATTTAATTCTCCTGTTATTTTCTGTGGCGATTTTAACAGCCATCATACACTTTGGGGATCTCATATTAATAAAGCTTGTGGTAATCAATTAGTAGAAGCCTTAGATGATAATAACTATGTTGTTCTCAATAATGGTAAACCAACTAGAATTTCTCGTCCAGAAGAGCTACCTTCGGCGGTAGACATTACATTTTGCTCTGCTAGTTTGGCTAGTGATTGTTGTGTATGGGATGTCGTACCAGATGCGTTAGGTTCAGATCATTGTTTAATCAAATTTGAAATTATTAGGGATAGAGTTATAATAAATAAAAATCCAGCATCTAAATGGAATGATAAATTAGCTGATTGGTCTGCATACTCCACTATACTGGAAAATTCGTTAATTAGTACAAACCAAAATCTAAACTCCAATCTACTAAGCTTCTCTATTTTTATGGAAAAGGTCTCAGAAGCAGCATCCGCAACTATTCCCCTAAAAAGAGCAAGACAACAAGTAACTCAACGTCCAATATGGTGGGATACCGAATGCTATGATATGTTTCGTCGCAGAAAAGAAGCCCTGAACCAGTATAAACGTGTCTCAAACTATACAAACTATTGTCAATACCAAAATGTAGCTAGTCAAACTAAATTACTATTTTCTAAAAAAGCTCGAGACAGCTGGATATCTTTCATAAGCAGTATTAATAAAAACACGCACCCTACTAAAATTTGGCAATTTATAAAAAAAATATCAAACAAAGACTCAACGGGATCGGGTAGTATATCAGCTGATATGGTGGACGATTTTTTTGAGTTTTTTATTCCCAAATTTGCATCAAATAAAATCGACTTCAGTAAATTCAATAGTAATGTAGCATGCAATGAATCATTTTATATGCCTATCAGTTTGGAGGAATTACGATTAGCAATCAAACAATCTAAAAGTACAGCACCGGGTTTTGATAGCATTACATATAAAATGATTGAATACTTGCCTGCAATTGCTAAAGACATTCTTTTAAATATTTTTAATAGTTGGTGGTTGCAAGGTTTATATGACCAAAGTTTAAAAAAAACTGTAATTTGCTTACTTGCTAAACCCAACAAAAATTTAAGTCTACCTAACTCTTACAGACCCATTTCATTAATATCATGCATTACAAAAACATTTGAGAGAATTATCAAATTAAGAATGGAATTGCATTTTGAAAGTAATTGTTTATTACCTATTAATCAGTTTGGATATCGCAGAGGCAAAGGCACCTCTGAAGCATTAGCTCACTTAGTTTCCGACATTCAGAATGCACTTTCCGTTAATCTTATAACGGTATGCTTGTTTTTAGATATTAAAGGGGCTTATGATACTCTGGATATTGATATTCTAACTGTACAGCTCATAAAATACGGTCTAAATTATAAATTCGCACAAAGAATCGCAGATTTGTATAGGGACAGAGAAGTTTTCATTCGAGATTCAGAAAATCACATTTACGGCCCTCGATTATTATCAGTCGGAATTCCGCAAGGTTCAGTCCTAAGTCCAGTACTTTTTAATATCTATACTGCAGAATTGCATGACATGTTAAATGAAACAAATAATACAATTAAAATCATTCAGTATGCAGACGATTTCTGTATATACAGCAGCCGTAAATCATATAATGAGTGTTTATGCGATTTGGAACTGATAATGCAATGCGTAAAAAGATGGTCTATGGCTTTTAATTTCACGTTATCCCCTGAGAAATCTAGCATCACCTTTTTCACTAGACATAGGTTAAGTTCCCCTACCAGTATAAATTTAAGTAATGTTGATATTAATGTATCCTCTCACCATAAGTATCTGGGCGTGGTTTTGGACAAAAAACTAACCTGGACACTCCATGTGAATCACATTATCAACAAATGCGAAAAAGGTTTAAACATGCTTCGTTGCATATGTAAAGCTAGATGGGGTGCCGACCCAAAGATAGCATTAATGTTCTATAAATCGTATATTCGGTCAATCATTGATTATGGATGCTTTTTATATGGTTCATCGTCAAAATCTAATTTATCAAAAATCGATCATATTCAGTATAAGGCAATACGTATATGTATTAGTGCGTTTAAGTCAACGCCATGTGCTGCAATTCTAGCAGAAGCGCAGGAACCTCCTCTAAACCTTAGAAGAGAATTCTTGTCTAATAAGTTTCTATTAAAGACCAGGACTTTAGACTCACATAAATTATTAAGTAAAATTAACAGTCTCACTGAATATAACTTAACAAATTCTTATTGGAGAATTAAAACTTCTCCCCCTCTTACAGATGCTTATCTAGAAACTAACAACTTTAGCATTAACACTAAACAAATATTACCCATATATAACCTTTCTATTGAGGAAATCGCAATCCTTCCAAAGATCATAAAACCTACATACAGAAACTTACCATGCCAAAACAATAAAATTGTAAAATTAATCTTATCTGAATTTTCTAATTATAAATACATCTATACAGATGGTTCAAAAACATGTAATAGTGTAGGTAGCGCTTATTATGTTTCTAATATAAAAAGTGGTAATTCTTTTAGACTACCTAAATGTACATCTATCTTCACTGCCGAACTTTATGCTATTGAAAGAGCCCTAACTTACGCGGTTGAACAGAACTTTGGAGACACGGTTATACTATCAGATTCTTTATCTGCTCTTGAGGCAATATCGCAACCAATAACCAAAAAACACAACAATGAGTTGTTATGCCATATTAGAAAGACAATCGCTCGATTTAAAAATAATAGCAGTGACTTGGTCTTTATCTGGGTAAAAGGACATGCTGGAATCAAAGAAAATGAGATAGTGGATGAAATGGCAAAGAATTCGGCAACTTTAAATGAAATAGTAGATTTAACAATCTCCAGCGATTACATTCCAGAATTGCATAAAAAATTAAGAAAGAAATGGGAAACTATTTGGCTTAAGTTTGTACAAACTTCGAGGAATCCATACACTTACATATACCCACAACTTCCGCAAAATATCCCACACATATTTGATTATCACGTTACTCGGTTTTATTCCACATCCCTAAGTCGCTTAAGATTAAACCATGGCAATTTTCCTGCACATTTAGCTAAAATAGGAATGCGTATCAACTCTCTCTGTTCATGTGATAACTACTCTACTGCAGATTTAAATCATATAATCTTTAATTGTGAACTTAATAAAAACCATACGAAAGCACTAATTGCTAGACTTCAGGAGCGGAATGTAAGTTTACCGCTGAATATTTCACATCTACTAAGCTTCAATACCAAAACTATTAATGATATTATCATACAATTTCTTAAAGATTCTAAAATAAAAATTTAATATGACATCTTCAATCTTCAACTTTCAAATATCTGTGGCAAAAAGTTTATCTAATGCCATCCCCTCTTTGTGAACACACACACACACATAGAAAATCAATACAATCAATTTCTACATTATAGTCAGCCTATCATGTCTCAGTAACATCAGCTTCATCGGAACGCATGTCAAATTTTCAAATGTGAAACGCATTTTGACGCATGTCAAAATTTTCAATGTGTTTTAAGTGTGTTAATTTTTTTCGAATCCTGAGAAAACTTTTGAAAAATTGAAACGCAGAATGAAAGATTACATTATTACCGATTGCCGAAAGTCCCTGAAAACTTCTATGTTTATTTTAATACGTTACAGGTGAAAATAAAATAGAAAATTTAGTGTGATTTTTAATTGCAGATATTTCATTCAAAAGAAACTTTTTATTTATTCAAAGGGACTTTCGGCCCTCGGTAATAAAGTAGTCTTTCATTCTACGTTTAAATTTTATTTTTCAAAAATACTTATTAGTTTTCTCAGGATTCGAAAAAAATTAATACGTTTAAAACACATTGAAAATTTTGACATGCGTCACAATTTTGCATTTAGCTCGTTCTCCTTAATATCTTTGATTCTTTAATTTACTTATCAGGAAGTCTCCAAAAATGTCAAAATTGGAGAACAATACTTTTTCACTTTAGTATTACGTACTAATGTGTTTTCCAATACATTGCTGCGTTTGTATTTTTCCCCAGCATTATTTCTACATAGTTGGTTATCTTTTATATTGATAATTGCAACATTGCTATTACACAATAAATTTCACATATGCATTATAATTACAATATTTTTAGAGAAAACTAATAGAAACATGCAATATTCCATATAAATCACTAAAATGTAACACTTTCCTTAAAAAAATCGCGATTTAATCTCAAAGCTTTATTAAACGTAACACTCCTCACCTAGAACTAACTGACTGAGACCAATGAATCATATTTTAGACGTACATATTTGCAATAAGTGTAATGTAACCATCATTCATTATTACACAAATTACTTTCCTCTTGATATTACAAGATGATATTGATGTTTATTAGATAGTGTAAAAGTAATTGTATCTTTACGCAAAAAGCGTGTATACGGAAAAAAATGTCATCGTAAAGAAATCTCATGTTCCCGGAGGAGAGCTATCCTTGTTCATCGGCTTCAAGTCGTATTATTTTTACAGAGGACCCCGCAACACTCCTTATGGAAAAGTGGTCCCGGTCAAATTTTACGAAACTTTGGTCAATTATAGTTCTCAGTGAGTACTTTTCGTACGATTATTCGTCAAGTACACGAGTCGTTTGAGCCCGGCTTAATTCATGGTCAAGTGAATGAAAATATCTATTATTGAAAGAAGAGAGACTCATTTTCTTCATGTATATTTGCGTGTTGCATATGAATTCGTGGTTAAAAATAGATGCATCGTATTTTAGTCTTCAAAAAGCCACCGAAAAGTAATCAGAAAACTGAAGAAGTCAGATAGAAAATGTGTTGCTACAGTGACATAAGAATTATCATGTTTTCAAGAATGGTGCAGACTTATCCAGTACCAGCATAACTGCAGTTCCGCCTTATATTTTAGAAAACTACTGAAACAGCGGCGGATCTAGTCTAGGGGGAATAGGGTAATTCCCCGTAACACGGTCCAGAATTAAAGAAAAAATTGTTGAAACAAAAAAAATATAATTAGCTGACATGAAACTTACTACCGACAGACAAATTAACCCAATTCACTCTACAGTTAGTAAGTAAGTAACATTTATTTGAGACATTTTTTAGATTTGTTGATAGATGGCGCTAATAAATCATATTTTACCAATTACAGCGCTATCTATAAACAATTCTAAAAATGTCTCGAATAAATATTCCTTACTTTTTCATGAGCAATCCATATCTGCAATTAAAAACGGTCCTACTTCCTACTTAAGATTTTAAAGTTACTCCCGCCCCCACCTCCAGGAGGTGGTGTGGGGGGGCCGTGTTTGATACCATTCGATAGACCTGTATAATAATATATAATATATAAATATAAATAATACGACTGATGAAGCGCAGTAAAAGATCGCAGTAGATGGAACTCACTATCTCACTCGTTCGTATACTCTAGAGCAGCGGTTCTCAATCTTTTTGAGTCATGTACCACCAAATACTTTTTATTATGTCTGGTACCACCTAACTGAAATGCCTATCTAGCTAGGTGATCCAATTAAGTATAATAATGGTACTGATTTTAGTTGTTTTTGCGTTTTGTGTACCACCTCAAATAATGATATGTACCACCAGTGGTACATGTACCACTGGTGGTACATTTCATTTTTTGAGGTGGTACACAAAACACAAAAACAGCCAAAATCAGCACCACTATTATAGTTAATTAGATCACTTAGTTAGATATGTATTTCAGTTAGGTGGTACCAAAAATAATAAAAAGTATTTGGTGGTACATGACACAAAAAGATTGAGAACCGCTGCTCTAGAGTCCATAATATATTGTCTAGCGCTTGTACCTACAGTAGACTTTCAATGCGGCCGGCCAGGTGAAGAAACCATTGAAACTGTCCGGCTACTGAGATATTTATCTTTTGATAGTAGTCCAAGTAACATACCTATATAAAATTTAGCTTTTATACTTTAAGGGAATTAATATAATATTTTACACACCTTTGCTACCCTGTATCTACTCAAGTTATCACAATCCAAAGTCCATACTCGCTGATCGTTTTTATCTCTGTTGGGGACATGTGCAAAGAAACTTTCAGCTTTTATTAAATATGGAATGCCTGGCGGCCACGGGCTCTTGCTCTAGTATACCAGCTGTTGACTATGAAGGTTGTAGCTGCAGAATATTGTTAAATTTGTGAACATAGAAGGATTCCCATATCAAAAATTCAGTAAATGACTTGGGAGGTTTCCATATTTTTTATTGCGTTTGAACATAAAAGGTTTCCACAGCAGTATTTTAGCAAATGACATAGGAGATGTTTATAGTTTTCACTTTACAACTGTTATTTGTTTTTGTATTGCCATAAGTGGTTTGTCAAGCACGCACACCGATATTTTGTAGAGATATTCAACAAAAATCCAAATTCAATATTTTTTGACATATGTACAAGGTTTCCATCCTGCACCATCGACATGTTACTCCTAAAAGCCCAAGTTGTTTTTCACTATTAAAGAAGTATCATATTTTTCCAAAAACAATGTCTAATAACCGGTCTATTGGACCGGCGCGCGGCGTAACTATACATTTCCTGAAAATCTACGCGATTGCTGGAAGGTTAAGTAAACTTATTAAGTTCTCCACGCTTTATAGATGCATTGTATTTGTTATGAATAGTTGTATTTATCAGATTTATCTCAGTAAAGAATTTTAATAGCGCTTTACTTTTACAACTTATTTATTGGCGCTTAATAACTTTAACCTTTAAACAGCTGGGATTATAATAGCTGCTCTTACATGTTTTGTTCTTTTTAACGTTTTAAAATTTATTAAATATTTATTGCTGATGGCCATGTGTGACATTAGAACCCTTGTCTTCTTTAATCCTGCAGCAGGTAAAAATATTTAAAACTCTTTGTTATCTTGAGGCTAAAGAACTGTCCTTGTATAAAGTCACTCTCTGCAATCGATTTTACCTTGAAACGAGGCAAAAAAAAACACACATTTTAGACAACACGTGAAATACCACATAATAACAATTTTGTTTTTTATTCGGCAGTCAAATTATGATTGAATATTAAGATCTATAATTAAACAATTCAATGTACAATAAAGAGGTTCATCTTGCATACTACATCATAATATTATGATACATCCATTCAAATATAAATTATTTTTTAAAGTATTTTTTACATAATGATGTATTAAACAAGGGAGATATACAACAACGTACAAACTATAGAGCTATAAAACTACTTAGTGACACCATGAAAATATGGGAGAGAGTAATTATTATTGATAGACGGATACGTGAAGAAACCGAAATATCCGATAATCAATTTGACTTTATGCAGGGCAGATCAAAAACAGATGCAATTTTCATTAAGGTAGTTGATGGAAAAATACAGGAATAAAGAAACAAAAGCTCATACTCATATTATGGTATTCATTGATCTTGTCTTTTGTGGTGGGCAATCAATAAGAAGGGAGTCCCTGGTGAATATGTAAAGATTGTGAGAGATATGTATGAGGGAGTAACGACTAGTGTTAGGACACATGTAGCAGAGACTGATAAATTTCATGTGAAAGTAGAATTGCACCAAGAGTTTAAGTGAGGAAAACAAACACATGGATAAGACAGAAAACCAAAGTCGCCGCGCCGATGTGGTATAAAAATCATTAAAATTGAAATGGGAATACGCTGGACATGTAGGTGGGAGCGATCTAAACAAATGGCACAGAACAATTCTAATCTGGGGACCATACCAACACAAAAGACACGGAGGCAGACCTCCCATGAGATGGACACATGATCTGAAACGGACTGCCGGGAAAAATTAGCTACAAGTAGCGTACAATCAAAAACAATGGAAATGAAGACTTGAAGAGGCTTATATTCGGATGTGGACGTGAATGGCTAGACGAAGAAGAAGAAGATATAATATAGCCTAACAACCTAACAACTCATAGGTGGGATGGAGTTGCCATCCATCGTACGTAATATAAAGACATATCCTTCTCATTAGCAACCTACGTGTTGTGTGGAGAGTCATACCATACCTAAGGGTCATATATGTGACAATTTTATACTTCTTCTTCTTAACGTGCCCTATCACGTCCCCTTGACGTTGGCGATTAACATGGCGAAACTGTCTCTGTCTCGAGCTATTCTAAATAGGTGTTCTGCTTTCTTTATTCCTGTCCACTCCCGGATATTCTTCAACCAAGAGGCCTGCTTTCTACCAATTCCTCTGCGTCCTTCGATTTTACCCATCATAATAAGTTGAAGAATATTATACCGGTCTCCCCTTACTACGTGTCCAAAATAGGCCATCCGTCCATGGTATTTTCAGAATACGTCTGTGCAGCCACATTTCAAAGGCCTCCAAACGGTTAATGGTGGATATTTTTAATGTCCATGCTTCGACACCATACAAGAGGACTGATCAAATGTAGCATTTAATCATGCGCTTTCGAACTTGAAGTTGCAAGGTATCATTACAGAAGAATGACCTCATTTTTTAAAATGTCGTGCGGGCAATCTCGATTCTACATTTTATCTCTTTATCTGGATCTAGTTGTTCAGTAATATGGCAACCAAGATATTTAAAACTGGGTACTCTTTGAATTATATGACCATCAACATATTATAACCGTGAATCTTGATGGGCCAAACGGCTAAATGTATTTTGTTTTTGAACAGTTTATATTTAGGCCAAACTCTCTTCCCACTGTGTCAATGGCATTTAAAAGGTGTTGTAATTCATTCATATCATCACTTAAAATAACTGTATCGTCTGCATATCTGATTGCATTTTTCAGAATTCCATTAACCTTCACACCCCATTCCAAATTATGCAGCGCTTCCTTAAATATTCTAGCTGAATACAAATTGAACAACAGTGGGGACAGTATAGAACCCTGTCTGACACCTCTTTGTATTTTGCATATTTCTGTTGATTTTCCATTTATGCAAGCTGTCGCTGTTTGACGTTAGCATAATTTTTCTATGATTCGTACATCTTGACTATCAACTCCTTTATCCTTTAATATATTAATTAATTTGTGATGTTGTACTCGATAAAAGGCCTTCTCATAGTCAATAAATACAAGAAAGACGTCTTTCCTTTGATCTCGGCATTTCTGCAATAACACATTTAGTGCAAAGAGTGCGTCCCGGGTTCCCAGTCCATTTCTGAAGCCAAATTGTGTTTCATCCTGGTCTTTTTCACATTTATCTCTGATTCTACTGTGGATGATACGTAGAAAGATTTTCAAGGTGTGGCTCATAAGGCTTTTTAGCCTTAATCAATTTTATACATCGTTTGGAATTTATAAATAATAATGTTTTAACATAAATATTTTCATAACATTTAAAGGGTTTATACCCAACCCATATATTTTTGGTGGCTCAGCATGTGATTAACCTGTATCGGCACTGATAGTGATATTTTATATCGAAAACGTCGTGTGATTTGATTCCCTTGAAGGATTTTCAATAAAAAATTTTGTGATTAATGGTATACAGCCAGCTACAAGAAAATTATTTCCTTGTGGAATTTTTAAATATTTGTGTAAATATAAAGGTCTTGGAATAAATGAATTATGAAATACTCGTATAATAGTTCTAAATGAGTAACGTCATTACCTACCTATCTGCAAGATTATTTTTTCAATATACGTTTAACTATCATAACATGTCAGTTTACTCGATGCCACCTATTAAATATTGTCATTATAATTATTATTTTATTTTCTTCAAGGTTTTAAAATTATTTCAGATAGCCGATTTTTTATCTTATTTATAGTTATTTGTTTATTTCAAGCATAAAAAGTTTCACTTTCTGTAGTATATGTATTTTGAGAATGTATGAAAACAAAAATAATGAAAAGAAAGCTTGTCAAAAATTAAGTCTAATATCTTAGCGTCAGTAAAGGACGTTCTTGATGATACAAATATAAATAAAAATAAATCGTTCCCAAGGTGAAAAACTTATGCCTGGTTGCATCAACAAATTTTAAGCTCCAGCTTAGCCCAGCTCAACATATATATAGGGCCGCCTTAAGTCGCACTTACGTTGCACCACTAAGTCGCACTTACGTTGCTATTAGGGAACTTGCATAAATTTTTAAATATTAAAATGATATTAAAAAACATAAGGTAACATGATCTTAAAACGCTTGCATGCGAAAAAAACAAATATTTTTAACTCGCACGCTAATTACGACGCTTTGAAAATACTATAAAATTCAAATATCTTAGGAGGCTCTTGAACGTCCTTCTATTGGTCCGACGTCACGGGCCACGGTCAACCGGGCTTAGCAGTCGGAAACAACGCGATTAGGGTAGGTATCACGGGTATATTACATTTTAATCGTCTTTAATGGAAAATTCCAAGGTATTATTTATGTTCATCTTAATTATAATAAGTAGTTCCCCAATAAGCTTAGTTTTAAACTGAAATTGATAAAGTTGAGTGCTACTTTGTAAAGAGTTTAAAACGCATAATATGACGGACGAGGGTAAGTTTGACAAATTACCTACCGTCGATGTCTTCATGGTGGCAACTTTTATAAAAAGTAGTGAAAGCTATTCTATTGGAGAAATGCCAGTTGTTAAGGCAAATAAGTAAGAGTTATTAATAAGCATGTTTAAACCGTTTATAACAATAGTTTGGTACCATTATATTATAGTATACGGTTTACCCCGTGGGTTTGATCTACCTACCTCTAATCGAAGGATTTCGTATATCCTGGAAAAGATTACGGTGTAATTTGCATTATAATAAAGATTATATTTTATTGTAATGTTTATTAGTACCTACTGTAGCCTTTCATCATTGTGTTCAAAGCCTTCTGAGGAAAGATTATGGTGATTAGCAGACGTACCGATAAAACGTGTACATAGCCAACAAAATCCTTCTTTACAAAGTTAATAATACGCATAAATAAGAAGAACCATTATTGTAATTTTACAAGTTAATATCTTTATCATCTCAGCTTATACTTACACCGCATCCCTCGGTAGACCGCAAGCTATAGTAGAAACCCGACTGTAGACCGCATACTATAGTAGCACCAATACTTTTTAGTTACATACTCTTACTTTTATTACTAAAAGTTTTGTTTATTTTTAAGTTACTTGTTTCTTCTTTGTTCTTCAACACAAGAAACGACAAAAGTAATTTCATAAAAAATAACTTTTTGATACATGTCAACAGAGATAAAATGTTAATATTTTGCCTGTCACAGAAAAAAATCATTTTTGCCACAGAGTAAAACAAGATATTTCAACTATATTATTTATCTATGTGCAAACTGCATTAAATGCAATAGCCCACCGAGAACGGGCAAACGATACGAGTGGCCTATGACGTCAGACCCCAGCTCTCGCTTTTGAAGTTGTTTGAAACGGAAATTTTAGGCGCGGAACTTTGATCAGATGTTGTACGTACACTATTCAATGTTAAGACGTAATATTTTGAATATAACATTTTAAAACACAAATTAACAATTTTATGCAAAAAAATTTTTTAGTGCAAGTTCCCTATTTTCGATTCTTATCTAAGCAATCCACGTGGCAATCCACTGTGGCAAGCTGAAAATTGATCTAAGACTCAAATGTGCAACGCATATGTTTCGTAAGCTGAGCTTAAAGCACGTCTTAAGCTTAAGATCTGTTGGTGCAACCAGGTATAAATAAAATTGATGTACGCATTACTAATATCGAGACCCATATTGTTATTACTATTGGGAACTACTTCTTCTTCTTTTTCGTCTTTAAGTGCCATCTCTGCGACGGAGGTCGGCAATCATCATAGCTATTCGGATTTTAGAGACGGCTGCTCTGAGCAGCCAGCAAAGTTCATTTGATATATATCCGTCTCATTCTCTCAGGTTGCGCAGCCACGATATTCTGCGCCTCCCTATGCTTATTGTTCCTTAAATCTTTCCCTGCATAATCAATTGGATCAAGTTGTATCTATCTCCACGTGCAATATATCCGAGATATTCCAATTTTCTTGTTTTGATGGTATTTAAGATTTCCATTTCTTTGTTTATCTTTCTTAGAACCTCTTTGTTTGTGACGTTTTCTGTCCATGATATTTTCAGAATTCTTCTACACCCACAGCTCGAATGATTCTTCAAGGTCCAAGCTTCCATTCCATAAAACAAAGTCGACAAAACCTAGCACCTAGCCAACCTAACTCGTAATTCGAACTTTAAATCTTTTGTGAAGAGCACTTTTCTCATTTTGTTAAAATTTGCTCTAGCCTTTTCTATTCTGATTTTGATTTCCTGTAAGTAAACTCCTGTGGAGTTGATCATTGTTCCGAGGTTTGCATATTGGTCGACTCGTTCAATATTGGATCCGTTTATGAAGAGATTCTCTTTATTTCTTTGAGTTTTCGATATTCTCATACACTTTGTCTTCTTGACGTTCATTGTTAGACCGTATTCTTGTCCAAACTTCGCTATTCTGATCACCAGCCTCTGAAGATCCCCAATATTTTCAGTTAAGATGACAGTGTCATCCACATATCTAATGTTGTTAATGGGAACTCATTTACCTTTATTCCAGCTGTTCTGTTTCACCCTCAAGAGCTTTTTTCAAGATCTCTTCCGAGTCGGCATTAAAAAGAATTGACTACAACACGCATCCCTGTCTCACCCCACGTCTGATTTAAATTTCCTATGTCAGCTGATCGTTAACACGTACTTTTGCTCGTTGCTTATAGTAACTAGTCATTGTAGTGTATCTTCTTTGATTCCAGGACATGCATTAATTGTTCATGTCGTACTTTGTCGAATGCTTTAATATAGTTAATAAAACACGAATATATATCTTGATTGACGTCCAGGCACCTTTGTATAAGTATGTTTAGTGAAAAAAGAGCTTCACGAGTACTTTGCGAAACCCAAATTGCGTATCATTAATGTCTATGTATGTCCAGTTTATGGATATATTCGGTTATGGATGACTCTCAGTAGCAACTTTAGCACATGGGACATCAAGCTAATGGTGCGTAGGTCGCCGCATTCTCTTGCGTTTTTCTTTTTAGGGAGCGAATAAAGATCGACATTAACCATCTTTGGGTAATGTGCCTGAGCTATAAATTTTGTTCAAGAGTATCACTATACTGGGAACTACTAAGTACTGATAATATCCAAAAATATTTAAAAATAATTGAATTATAATCACCGATTCTTTACAATAAATCATTAATACATAAAATCTTTATTGCGTCTTAATGTAGCAAGTTAAATCAAAACAACTGCTCCATCCAACTAATTCATTCTTAATTATTGTGACCGAATATTAACGATTATTTAAATAGACGTCTTTATGAAATACACTGATGGCCAAAAAAATGCAACACTTAAAACGACATATTTTATTCATTGATCTATACATTATACTATTAGTCCAGAAAGCCACTGCGCATCCGCTAGGAAAAATATTCCGATTCGGATTTTTTGCACAATCTTACTCAAAAAGGACCCCTTTTAACAAATTTGCATGTTGCCAGGACCAAACGTTGGTCAAAAATTTTTTAAACGTTTTTTTTTTTGTTTTTTTCCTAAAATTATTTTTTTTACATCGAACAAAGTTTTTTTAGATTTTTTAGATCATTTCAAACAGAAAAGGTCTTTAGTGACTTTTCTCTAAAGTTGATAGTTTTTGACATATAAGCGATTAAAAATTTAAAAATTGCGAAATCGGCCATTTTTAACCCTCAAAAACTAGGTGAAAAACTGAAAATTTCAATGTTGCCAAGGTAAGAAGATATCCTTTGAACATCGATTGATCAAATCCCGAAGAGTTTTTTGCAATACAATATCAAAAACCCCTTTATTTTTTAATTGCCAATCAAGCGGGCGCTTGCATTTACATATTATGTAACATGCGTAAATATATCTGCAGAAAAATATTTCGATTCAATTTTTTTTTCACCACATTGCTTGAAAATATCCCGTCTTAACAAATCTGTATGTTGCCAGGATCAAAAAGTCAAAAAAGTTTTCACCGTTTGTTTTTGTTTTTCCTAAAACTATTTTTTTGCATCAGACAATTTTTTTAGGTTTTGTGGATCATTCCAAATAGAAAAGACCTTAAGCGAATGAAAATTTAAAAATTGCAAAATCGGCCATTTTAACCCTCAAAAACGATGTGAAATACTGAAAATTTCAATGACACCAAGGTACGTAGATATTCTAAGAATATCGATTGATGAAATCCCGAAGAGCTTTTTGAAATGCAATATTGAAAACCCCTATGTTTTTTAATTGCTAATCAAGCGGGAGCGACACTATTTTCAACCGTTGCATGTGTATAATATACATATGTATTATGTAATCGGAGAACAAATTTAAGTTTAAAAAAATTGTTTAAAATTTTTTGACACAATATTGACCCTGGTAACATGCAAATTTGTTAATAGGGAACCTTTTTAAGCAAGATGGTGAAAAAAAATTGAATCAGTATTCAGTGAATTGAATATTACATACAATGTTGTATACATGCAACGGTTGAAAATAGTGTAGCGACAGCTTGACTAACAATTAAAAAACAAAGGGGTTTTCGATATTGCAAAAAGCTCTTTGGGATTTCATCAATCGATATTCTTAGAATATCTACGTACCTTGGTATCATTGAAATTTTCGTTGTTTCACATAGTTTTTGAGGGTTAAAAATGGCCGATTTTGCAATTTTTAAAGTTTCAATTGCTTATACAGTCGAACCCGCTTATTAGAATACCTTTTATAGGAATATCCCGGTTTAAGGAATATAAATTTGTGGTCCCGAAACGTTTCTACTAGCAACCAATGATCCGTTATTAGAATAACTCGGTTATAGGAATACTTTAGCTTGGCACCAAGGCTATTCCAATAAGCGGGTATCTCGAAAACTATCACATTTACAGAAAAGTCACTTAAGATCTTTTCTATTTGGAATGATACAAAAAACCTAAAAAAAATTGTCCGATGCACAAAAATTAGTTTAAGGAAAAAACAAAAAACAAACGTTAAAAAAAATTTTGACTTTTTGATCTTGGCAACATACATATTTGTTAAGAGGGGATATTTTCAAGCAAGATGGTAAAAAAAAATTTAATCGAAATATTTTTCCGCAGATATATTTACGCATGTTCTACATATACATGCAACGGTTGCCAATCAAGCGCCCCCTTGATGGGCAATTAAAAAACAAAGGGGTTTTCGATATTATATTGCAAAAAACTCTTTGGGATTTGATCAATCGATTTCAAAGGATACCTTCTTACCTTGGTAACATCGAAATTTTCAGTTTTTCACATAGTTTTTGAGGGTTAAAATGACCGATTTCGCAATTTTTAAATTTTTAATCGCTTATATGTCAAAAACTATCAACTTTAGAGAAAAGCCATTAAAAACATTTTCTGTTTGAAATGATCCGAAAAATCTAAAAAAACTTTGTTCCATGTAAAAAAATTATTTTAGGAAAAAAAACAAAAAAACACGTTTAAAAAAATTTTGACCCACTTTTGGACCTGGCAACATGTAAATTTATTAAAAGGGGTCCTTTTTGAGTAAGACTGTGCAAAAAATCCGAATCGGAATATTTTTCCTAGCGAATGCGCAGTGGCTTTCTGGACTATTCTTATTATTTAATAACATTATAACCAAATTTGCAACGTTATTTTCGTCAACAAATTCATAATGAATGGCTCCTTTTTGATTTTCTATACACTCAGTTACTCTATGGGGCATTGATCGAATTAAGTGGCCTATATCATATTGCGGAATACTCATCCATATTCTTCTTATGGCATGCCAGAGTTTTTCTAAGTTTGTAGGAGGACGTGGTGATCGATTTAGGTTTCGACCTACCAGAGATCCCACACATGTTCGATGGGTGACAAATCAGCTGATCTTGATGGCCATTGCAAAGTCTCTATACCAGATTCTTGTATGAACTCCATGGTTTCACGGAGAATATGAGATCTTGCGTTGTCCTGTTGAAAGATCGCATTTGGAATTGTTTGTAGGTAGATATGTAAAACCGGTTGCAATACTTCACCAATATATCATTAAACTGTCAAAGTGCCGTTAATAAAATTTAGAGATGATTTGCTTCCCAAACATAAAGCACCATATATCACAATACTCGGTTGTTTTGCTGTATGACGTTTAACAGCCAAGTCTGTATTTCGTCTCTCGCCTCGAAAACGTCTTACCCTTACACGCCCATCAGAGCCACCCAAACAAAACTAGATTCATTATCATTAAACATGCAGACAAATTTCCGTTGGCCATTCCAGTTTTGTCGAGCTTTCTAATATTCTAAGGGTCGAGCCTTATGCTGTGGTGTCAAAGGTAACACTAAAAGCGGACTATACGCTCTCAGTCCCATTCCAAGTAATCTTTGATTGACTGTTTTTCGTGAGACTACCTGTAGCTGCAACTAAATAATCTATTACTTGATGTACACTGCCCTGTCTATTTCAGTGCAAGAAGCAAGAGAGCAAGAAGTCTATTATGGCATAAATCACGGTCTTGCAATATTCTAGGACGTCCAGACCCTTCACGACGCCCTTAAGTCCCATCAATGGACTACTTCCTTCATACTCTTAATACCGTTGATAGATTAGCTTCAACTCTTCATGAAATTCCCGGTAAACGAATACCTGCCTGCCTCTTTTATGCCTACAATGCGTCCTTTTTCCTTAGCTTAAATGACGAAATTGCCGACCATCGCGAACTCTTGACATATTCAATTTTTTGGGTAAATCAAAAATAATCCAAAATCACTAAAAATTGCAAATAAACTAAATTTAAACACACAAAAATAAACTTTCTTGATATTTTTGATTTTTCCAAAGAAAAAAAGAAGAAAACTTTAGTTAAAGAAAGAGGTAAAAACATTATCACATAATATATTATATTTTTAGATAATAGTGCGGGATCCGAATATAGGTCGATCTGTATCCATCTGCTTGTCAGATGAAACATTTTTTTATTAAATTTTATACATAGACAAATATTTCTAGCATGGATTGCCTATCAATATCGTGTCATAGCTTAACCCTTATCCGGGCAACACATTTTACTTACGCAACCGGGCAACTCGGGTCCGTTGGGCCCACCACTGTTCCTGAATGTACCATTCATATTTACCCATATGTTTCTAATATTCTTTTTTTTTAAGTTAAATTTAAATTGTCTAGATTAAAAAAAAGTGCTACTATTATAGTATGCAGTCTACCTCGAGGGTGGGATCTACCTGAAGGATTTGCACAAAATAAAGAAATGCAATAAAACTTTTGTAGAAAGAATATTTATTCACAAGTAATAAACATTTGGAGTAATAAACAACGGAACAAGTCATCTACCGTTATGTTTTTTACTGATAAATAGTATTTTTGAAAGTTTTGGTTGACTTGATTCCACACATCGCGTATTGCTGCTACTTTGTCGTTCCTTCTTCGTTCAGACCTCGTCTCCTTATCGTCAAATCGAACAAATCTTAGCATATTTTTGGATCGTTTTAACCCCATGGGAGCTTTAAACATAGTAGGTCCATAAAACTTACTCCAAATTATGTATATCCACATTATGGATGTTGGCACTCAGGTGCCCTGCAGTTAGTAGTGCCTAGTCCAATAAAGGCATATATAG
Organism: Diabrotica virgifera virgifera; assembly: GCF_917563875.1. NCBI lineage: Eukaryota > Metazoa > Arthropoda > Insecta > Coleoptera > Chrysomelidae > Diabrotica > Diabrotica virgifera. The sequence goes on along the minus strand of NC_065445.1, from coordinate 686,771 downwards.
TTCTCTAGAGTCGCAATATTTCCAATTCTCTATTCCCAAGACTTATTCGGCTTCTTTATTTGTACACTTTACAATTTCGTTCACAATTTTTTCGTTCACAAACAAACAAAAGGAATCAACAGGATCATCTACACTTTGACTAGGGGCTAACATTACTTTGTGCACTTTGCTTTTTATTATGTCACAGGATCGCATACGTCCTGTCCGTTGTGGTTGATTCGTCCAGTTAATTCCATCCTTAGTTTCAACAATTACATACTCTGAAATTTGGGAACTTGTAGCTACACATTCTTCTTCATTATCACTCAATACTACTTGCTGATCATCCTCTTCACTTGCTTCCGAAAGATAATCTTCAATTTCAGAGTCACTTTCAATGCTACTTACTTCAGGATATTTTTCATCATCGGAATCCGATAAATTATAAAAAATATCTTGCAGTTCTGCAGCTGATAATGGTTTTCGGGACATTTTATTCGCACTATCTACTTTCACTGTAATTCAATATAATTTTAGGAGCTTAGTTGTCGACACTAACATCGATGTCAAACGACTGATAGCAGATGCATTATTTGATTCAAAATATGTATAAGTACCTACCTAACAATATTATTGCATTCCAACAATAATTAACAGTTTTTAAAATTCATTTAGAATAGATATAACACCTATTGTAAGAATCTCTTTGATGTTCACATCAAAGAGACGTTTACGTTGTTTGTTACAGTTAAAGTCTAATTTTATTATTGGATTTCTGGATTCATAAAAGTCGTTTAGATAATCCACAAAAATACTACCTGACTGCCAGATTAACTTCTGTAGCAAAGATTTAGACTTTATGTATAAATACAAATAGGGTCCGACGAGCCCGTGTTGCCTCTTTACGTGACAAAATTCTTTCGACGCAATAATTTCAAAAAGGATAATGAATATTTTGAATAGCTCATGACTATGTTGAAGGAAACATACTTCTAAACAAATTCAGTGATGCATAAAATTCAACAAAAATTTTTCTATCAGTTTATGATAAAAGAAATGGCGTCTCGGGCCCGTTGGACCCACCTTGCCCGGATAAGGGTTAAGGGGGGGCCGTAGGGGTTGAAATCAATATTGCAAGCACATTTTTCAAGTATTGTAGAATTATTTTATTTTTAAAATAAATCGGCATATTCAGTACAATTATTTATAGATTATTCAAGAAAAAATTCAAGGAAAAATATTGAAAAATAAGCCAACGGTGGCAAATTTTTAAAGACACCTCAAAAAACAATGAGTTTTGCGGTGGACATCAGAACTCATCATTGGATCATGGTAAACAAAAAATTCAAAAATATTTTTTTAGCTTATGAGTTTTTCGAGGTAACGCTGTCGAGTTTTTTAGTTTTATCGAATTTTGACTTTTTGATATCACTAAAAAATCAAAACAACGAATTTTTTTTGCAAAAAAGGGTGAAAATCAACATATTTATTTATTATTGTTAAACAAAAAATATCTCGACGGCGTTACCTCAAGGAATGTCTAAAGAAAATATATACAAAATTCCAGGTGGGTTGGTCAAGTAGATTTGATTTACAATGTCTACAGCCTTTGAAAAAAAAGCAGTTTTGAGAAAAACGCGTTTAAAGTATTGTCAACTTTTATTTTCAATTTTTTTTTTGTCTGTCAAATCGTAAAGTGATGCACACCGGAATATGTTCTTGAATCGCTGAGTAATTTACAAACAAAAATTAGAACAGCTGTTTTCTTTCAACGATTTTTCCTTAAGCTTTTTGAGTAGACATTGTCACTCAAAAACTACTTGACCGACCCACCTGGAATTTTGTATATATTTTCTTTAGGCATTCCTTGAGATAACGCTATCGAGATATTTTTGGTTTTATGCTTATTTTTTGTTTAACAATAATAAATATGTTGTTTTCCACCTTTTTTGCAAAAACATTCGTTGTTTTGACTTCTGAGTGATATCAAAAAGCCAAAATGCGATCAAACTAAAAACTCGACAGCGTTACATCGAAAAACTCATAAGCTAATAAAATATTTTAGAATTTTTTGTTTACCATGAGTTAATGATGAAATCTAATGTCCACCTCAAAATTCATTATATTTAGAGGTGTCTTCAAAAATTTGCCACCGTTGCGTTGGCTTATTATTCAATATCTTTCTTTGAATTTGTTTTTGAATAATCTCTGAATATGCCTATTTATTTTAAAAATAAAATATTTCTACCATACTTTAAAAAAAATGTACTTTAAATATTGATTTCAACCCCTACGGCCCCACCCCTTAAGGATAGCTATGACACGATTTTGATAGGCAACCCATGCTAGAAATATGTGTCTATGTATGCAATTTAATAAAAACAATGTTTCATCCGGCAAGCAGATGAGTACAGATCGACCTATATTCGGATCTTAACGGGGCATTAGACTTACAAAGAAATACTTTTGGTCCACGTAAATAAACCGAATACAAAGTGTTGCATTTTTTTGACCATAAGTAATATTAAAAAAAAAGGAATAATTTGAAAAACAAAAATAAGGATTTCTAAAATTGTACGGAGTGTATATAGGGTGAGGCAGATAAAGGGCCTATTAGAAATATCTCGAGAACTAAAGGCAACAGAATCATGAAAATTTGAATGAAGGGGTTTTGAAGAGTGATCTATTTAATGAAAATATTTTCATCTATTTTCTACTTCCGGTTATACCGGAAGTTGCTTATAACTTCGATTTTTTAAATGGGACATCCTGTATATTTTTACATTTTTGGATTCTCTTCGATGTCTTCTTTTTAAAATATAAGATTTTGTAATATTATACAGTGTATTTTAAAGATAATAACGTTTTTTTATTAATTTCGTAGCAACTTTCACACCCTGTAGAATTATAGTAGGTACTTTGACATCAAAAACTCTATTTACGTTCAGATGATTTCTAATATAGTCTACTATTGTTAAACATTATTAGTATAGCTATATATTGAATTTTAGTATACAGGGTTGGTCAAAACACGGAATGAATATTTTCTGAGTTTTCTTAAATGGAACACCCTGTATTTTAGTATTGTAATGAAATAATATTTTATGGTACTTTTTTATTTTATAAGCATTCCCTATATCTAACTGCTTTAATTTGTGAGTTATTGGTGATTCAAGCCGAACATTAATTGCAACAAAAAATACGTGAAATTTTATTAGGTTGGCCTTGAAAATATTCAGTCACAAATAATTTTTCGGAAATAAATACATATTAATCTAGACTGATCGTTAAAATTCCCAGTAATGGTTGAGCTATCAAAATACTTACGTAGTTAAGATTGTTGGTGCGATTAACAATTAAGCACAAATTAAATCAGTTAGGTATACTGAATGCTTAAGAAATAAAAAAAGTAACATAAATATCATTTCATTACAATACTAAAATACAGGGTGTTCCATTTAAAAAAAACTCAGAAAATACTCATTCCGAGTTTCGACCAACCCTGTATACTAAAATTCAACAATTAGCTATACTAATAATTTCTGACAATAGTAGACTATATTAAAAATCATTTGAACATAAATAAAGTTCTTGATGTCAAACTACTCCAATTCTACAGGGTGTGAAAGTTGCTACGAAATTAATAAAAAAAAACCTTTAAACTACACCTGTATAACAATACAAAACTTCATATTTTAAGAAATATGACTTCGAATAGAATCCAAAAATGTAAAAATATACAGGGTGTCCCATTTAAAAAAACGAAGTTATAAGCAACTTCCAGTATAACCGGAAGTAGCAAATAGATGAAAATATTTTCAATAAATAGCTCACTCTTCAAAAGTGTGTCAATTTTCATGAGTCTGCCGCCTTTAGTTCTCGAGATATTTCTAATAGGCCCTTTATCTGCCTCACCCTGTATACCTGGAAAGATGTATGAATAACTACGATAAAACTGCGATTAAGAAAAAATTGAAAAAAGTTTTACAAAACTTCATATTTTAAGAAATAAGACTTCGAATAGAATCCAAAAATGTAAAAATATACAGGGTGTCCCATTTAAAAAACGAAGTTATAAGCAACTTCCGGTATAACCGGAAGTAGCAAATAGATGAAAATATTTTCAATAAATAGCTCACTCTTCAAAACCCCTTCATGTCAATTTTCATGAGTCTGCCGCCTTTAGTTCTCGAGATATTTCTAATAGGCCCTTTATCTGCCTCACCCTGTATACCTGGAAAGATGTATGAATAACTACGATAAAACTGCGATTAAGAAAAAATTTAAAAAGTTTTAAAATAAATAAACGATAGTTTATTTTGACGTTTCTATTTCTATTTCGGAAATCGTTCCCAAAATACAAAAAAGTGTTCTTTTCCGCAAATAGCCAGGAAATTTTGACATTCCTGTCAAAATTTCTTGAAGAAAAAGTCAGGACTTCCTTACTGTAAGGAAATGATATTTCCGTACAGTTGTTAGTGTTCTACATAAATGATAGAAAACACATTGCTATTAAAACCTTGTAAATTACCTTAATCATTAAATTTTCTTTATCTGGAGCTTCCTAGATAAATTTTTCAATTTCTTCCTTCGTTAAAATCTTAGATTTCTTTGCCCTATAACCTTGAGCTTGCCGTTTCAATAAAGAACTTTGAGTATGTAGATATATCTACATTGTGTTTAAGTGCAAGGGTTGACTTCAGCATTGAATAATTGGCCCATAATGTTGAAGATTTCATCTTTAAACAAAGGTCTAGGAAGTATGCCATTACAACATTTTCTGAGAAAGAACTCGTATTTTTACTCATGCGATAATCCATAAAACGTCTGTATGCATTTTCGTACTTTTCTCTTGATTTCTTTGGCAATAATTCTAATGAAGCAGTATTCACTGCCTCAACCAGCTCTGGAGGAGTCCCAGGAATGGAAATTTCATCATCACTTATCATTTTACTTTCGAGAACACCAGCAATTAAATTTATAAGCGTCAAGTTTGACAATTCAACCTCAATACGTTTCCATAGTAACCCAAGTAATTTTATTAGGAATTTCAAAGCACCATTTATTTGGGAATAAAATTATCGCGTTTTTTTTAAATCAATCAATATCTGTCGAATTTTAAACGATTTCCGGAAAAATAGTATGTTTACCTCGTAGGAAAAGCCACATTCCTGGACTCTGTGTTGCTAAGTCTCGGCTTGCGCCTCGACTTAGCAATCTTCACAGTCGTCCAGGAATGTTAAGCTTTTCCTACCCGGTAAACAATGTACTATTACTTTATTCCAATATTGACTATACAGTGTGGGCTAAAGAAAACAGTTCACCTCGATATTTGACAGTAGTTACTAGATTTTAAGGAAATACCGAAACAGGTCGATTCTTGATCTAAGGGGGACACATTTTTACGGTACATATACATCTGTCATTTGTCAACCCCCTCCCTTCCACTTCCCCTACCCCTTATTTTTAAATAGGGAATAGGTGTCGTATGCCAGCTCATTTGAAAGGTTATTCAATTCTCTATTCAGTAATATTAACATTGACGTAATTATTTATACAGGGTGTCCAAGAAAAATATTTTGAATTAAATTAATTGACAAAAAGAAGAATGTATGTAATTTATTTAACTCAAAATACATTCTACTGCTAACAGAAAACAGAAAACATTGTTTATTTGATAAATAAACATTGTTTGTTGCTCAAATTCAATATTCAACCTACCAAGAGACAAATGAGTGGTAGCTTGGACACTGAAATCAAGCGAAAAGCAATGTTTATTTATCAAAAAACATGTTTTTCTATTTTCTATCAGCAGTAGAATGTATTTTAAATTAAATAAATTACATACATTCTTCTTTTTGTGTCAATTAATTGAATTAAAACATTTTATTCTTGGACACCCTGTATAAATAATTATGTTAATGTTTATATTACTGAATAGAGAATTGAATAACCTTTCAAATGAGCTAGCACACGACCCCTATTCCCTATTTAAAATTAAGGGGTGGGGGAAATGGAATGGAGGGGGTTGACAAATGACATATGTATGTACCGTAAAAATGTGTCCCCCTTAGATCAAAAACCAAACTGATTCGGCATTTCCTTAAAATCTAATAACTACTGCCAAATATCGAGGTGGACTGTTTTCTTTGGCCCACACTGTATATTAATCAACTTATTTTTCGTTTCACTATTTGCATATCGCTTACTGGAGATAGTTGACAATGAGGTCAGTGTCATCGGCAAACCATATGTGATTCACTTATAGCAATGTATTCTTTTAACCTTATACAACAAGATAAACAAACAACTTTAAAAAAATCATCGATTCGCGATATTCATAAAGAGTGATATATAATAGGTCCAAGCATATTATATAGATATCATTTATGAATAGTATAGAATATAGAATATAGAAACATTGTTCAAGATATTGATGGTTCTGATGTGTTGTAATTTTCCAAGGTTAGCACTTCCTCTTTGGACGTAAATCGTTCGGAACGTTTTATTTGATTCAACATAAAAAAGAAGGCAAATGTTATGGGTAATTTACTTGTTTATCCATACCATCTCTAATATTCCAACATAATTAAAGAAAAAAGCAGATGATTTTTGTCTGACTTCTTGTTGTAAACCAGTACAAAGTCTATTTCCTATTAAGAATGCGAGTTAAGGTCATAATGTAGGTACGACATACAGGATCGGCTTTAATATATTTTTAGAGTAATCGATAAAATAAAGCTGTTTTCGTATACCGGGTGGTGAATTGGAAAACGGGCCATAGGAAACTCAATGTAAAATTCTAAATTGTTGAATTCCTGCTTCCCTAATTATTTTACATCAAAAGTCATGAGAAACTATTTGTAGAGGATTAAAATCTGTATTAAAAACAAAAGTTAAAATTGTTCTACGATTTAAACAGAGTCCAAAATTTTGAAAAATAGAATACATTTGCCATACCTAAGTAAGTGCGTAAAAGTAAGGCCACACTTTATTATTTCTGACAGTACGCAAACTATTGACTGAATAAAACATCTTTATTATTACTACTTTCTCCTCAACTGAGGACATCTTTTCGACTTTATTGTTTTTTAAACAATAAAAACGATAAAATAAAAATACTGACAGTTCAAAATATTATTAATATAATAACTTCATTGTGACCGAAGGCAACCTTATACACATTCTTGCACTGTGTGTGGCCTAAATTTATTATATTTTACAAAATTTTGGAATGTGTTTAAGGTGAAACAGTAGCGATCAACAGGTAGCGAAAACGCGTTCCAAGATTGCGGCTGTAATTTTGAATATTTTTTCGAGATATTTGGTACACGTATTCGTAATATAATAAAAAATGGCGGTACAGAGCCCAATTTGAAAAATATATTAATATGTGGAAATTACTCTGTAATTAAATACGATATTAAAAAAACGAGCCTGTACCGCCATTAAGAAGAACAAAAAAATGCACTTTGTTCAAATAAACTTTTTTATCCGATGCCTAGATTTTGTGTCATTTTGGAACTACCAATGAAATAAAAAATTTAAGTAGTCCAATAGAAAAAATTTAGTAATAGAAAAAATTCTTCATAAAATGGTCTGTACGTCCTAAACGTAATCGGTGAATTCGTAACTATTTTAATCCCCCATCCTAATTACAGGCCAACTCGTAACTCTGGCGCGCAGGTAATTCTTCGATAACCCACTAACTACCGGGGAATTAGTAACTTTCATTTTTAAGTAATGTTGATAATTTAATACCGGTATTCCAGGTATGTACTTGTAAAAATTACTCTCTTTGAAGGTGGTGTAAAAGGTATTCATCATTTATGTATTGTCTCTTGGAAGAGTTACTAGAGAAAATCCAAATAAATTTTGTGAAAATTACTGAAATTCTTGTAACAGATAACAGATTTCGTAATGAGTACACGTGGGTGTAAGTTATTGGTGGTAAATAATTTTAAATTTCAATTAAAGAAAGTGCTAAAAAGTGGAAAACATTTATGGTACTGTTCTGCATCTGGTTGCAAGGCAACCTGTTATAACGACGGAATCATACGGCCTGCTATCATACGGCCCCTATTCTCATTTAAAAAAAATCATCGATTGCGTCATCACGCCCAGATGGATGACGTCACTAGTATGATATGTATACCAAAAAATTAGAATTTAAAAATAAAAATCGACCTATTTCGGGATTTATCTCCAGAGACGCCCATTCTCGAGAAAATGAATTTATTCCAACTCAAACGTCCTCACTGTATTTGTTTATAAGCCAAAAAATTGTTTTTCTACGAGCGTGCAAAAATGTCTACTTACGCGAACGCATTTTAGTTTAGAAAGTTTCACTTTTCCGCACGTGTGTTACTTTTCCGCACGCGGTTTTTACTTTTACGCACGCGTGTTAATTTAGATATGTTAATATAGCCTTAAAGTAATTATAATACATGCAATAAACTAATATTTAGATATTATTTACTAATTTATTTCAAATATATCTTATTGTGTTCCTGTTTTAAGAGGAAACAGTAGCGATCAACAGGTAGCGAAAACGCGTTCCAAGATTGCGGCTGTAATTTTGAATATTTTTTCGAGATATTTGGCACACGCATTCGTAATATAATAAAGAATGGCGGTACAGAGCCCAATTTGAAAAATATATTAATGTGTGGAAATTACTCTTTAATTAAATACAATATTAAAAAAACGAGCCTGTACCGCCATTAAGAAGAACAAAAAAATACACTTTCTTCAAATAAACTTTTTTATCCGATGCCTAGATTTTGTGTCATTTTGGAACTACTAAAATTTTTTATTTCAGTAGTAGTTCCAAAATGACAGAAAATCTAGGCATCGGATAAAAAAGTTTATTTGAAGAAAGTGTATTTTTTTGTTCTTCTTAATGGCGGTACAGGCTCGTTTTTTTAATATTATATTAAATTACAAAGTAATTTCCACATATTAATATATTTTTCAAATTGGGCTCTGTACCGCCATTCTTTATTATATTACGAATAAGTGTGCCAAATATCTCGAAAAAATATTCAAAATTACAGCCACAATCTTGGAACGCGTTTTGGCTACCTGTTGATCGCTACTGTATCACCGCGACAATTCGATGAAATAAAATTATTTTGACATAATATTCGAAAGTCAAATCGGTAGACAATAACAGTCACAATAAGAGTTTTGAATCATCGTCATGGAAACCACGATCATCGTCATGCTAACTAATTATATTGAAAGTTTGGTTTTGACAACCTTGTCAAAGAATTAATTTGTGTATGTATTTTCATATTAAATAAATTAATTAATTAAGATTTGGTAATTTTTTAAAGACTCTTAGAAAAAATATTGTTCCTAACTCTTGCAGAAAGTCTCTTTTCCTCAACTCGACTGCTTGCCGAACTCCCGCTTCGCGTCGTTCGGCAAACTGCAGTCGCGTGCGGAAAATAATGACTTTCTGCACTTATTAGGAAAATAACTATTATAACTTTAAAAACAGTGCTGAGGCCGCTTAGATAATCCGATTTTAATTCTGTAAAGTGTATTAGATCGGTAGGGAGCCTTTTTATACGTCAAAAAATTAGCAAACTTCTAAATGGTCTACTTTCTGTTCAGAAAGTTTTTAAAAAATTTGAACTTTTTTAAAAAAATTTAGATTGCAAAATTATTATACAAAATCTATCAGGTCGATTTTAATGAAATTTGGTGGAAGATTTAAGTATGTTATAAGGATTTTCTATGCGAATTACGAAGGTTCTAAATGCATCCAAAGTTGTTGAAAAACACTGAATAAAAAGAGGCTTATTTTGCCCCCTTATTTTGTATTTATTGGTATTTTGCAGAAAGGGTAATAATTTAAGACATTTTTAACTAGTCGTATATCATAAAAAATTCAATTATCTTTATTTTAATTCCCTACGACCTTGTTCCAAAATGAATCGTTTTAAAGTTATAAGCAAAGAATGTAGAAAAAAATTAATGTTTTTCGAAATTTTTAAATATTTTAATTTTTTTATTAATGTTCCGGGCATATTTGAGAAGGAGCATAAGTCAATTATTATTATTGAAGTTGTCACCTAACTGTATCTGCAAAAATCCGAACGCCACCTCGCACATCCACAAATAGACGTTTTATACAGATCCGCCCTGGTCTATACATATAATATTGTTTCAATCAAAAGAGATTTCAATTTTTGTTATATCAACGTTGTTTTTATAAGTACATATAATACACAACATGTTTTTAAGCAAACCAAGAACCATTCGCTTACATAATAATATGCTATATGCCCCGTGTTGGCTTAATCCGTTACTGTTCAAATTTATTTCTTAAGTTGGATTTATAGTTTGACGTAGCGTAGACGTAGACGCAACGGAGACGTAAGAAACGGACTGGAAACGTAAGAAAATATCATGTCAATTTATAGTTCGACGTAGCGGAATTTTTGCGCATGAGTAGAAAGAGTAAACAATGACTTAATTCTAATTCAACAACATAGCATATAAATTATGCGAACAGTAATAAACAAACTTTGTGTTTATTTATTTATACTTATACTACTATTTGTACAGAAGGACGCAGAGGAATTGGTAGAAAGCAGGCCTCTTGGTTGAAGAATATCCGGGAGTGGACAGGAATAAAGAAAGCAGAACACCTATTTAGAATAGCTCGAGACAGAGACAGTTTCGCCATGTTAATCGCCAACGTCAAGGGGACTTGATAGGGCACGTTAAGAAGAAGACTACTATTTATTATAATATTTATCTGTTTTGTGTGTTACATGGATTAGGAAATAAACGAAGATATGCTCCTTGGTGCCGCATGCCGTGGGATTTCCAACTAGTTTGTTTCATTTCTGGTCTTTAAAATGTTTATTGGATTTACCTATCGTATAATATGTGTATATAACCCCGAATTAGGCTAATAAACAACTCATATTTATCTGAAATATTGAAATGACTATGATATATTTTTATTAAATTAATAACTTAACATCCATTGTATTCAAATAATTAAATTCGAATATGTTGATAAACAACTTTATCTTTACAAAATTGATGAGGGAGTGTCCACTTTGGGTGACAGAACAAAATTCTTAATTTTGATTGGCCAGACGTAAGAAACGCACTGTAAAAGATGAAAGTTGGTCATCTCTTCCGTTACGCTACGTTTCTCTTATGTTCCGTCAGGCGCTTGCGTTCATTTATAAACACGAGTACACAAAATTCAGTGTTGATCTTTTCCACTGCGTCTCCGTTACGTCTACGTCTACGCTACGTCAAACTATAAATCCGACTTTACCTTTTAACCTAACAACTACGTGGGGTATTAGAATTAAACAATGGTTTCGAATTCAGCTGTATAAAGTTGAGAGTTGTTCAGGTAGTAGAAAAGTTACGAATTGGCCGGTATACATTTTGATTTAAAAAAGTTTGTCATTAAGAGTTACGAGTTGGCGCGTGTCCGTCCTAAAATCTAAGATGGAACCATCAGATGTCAAATTATATCCATTTTATACGAGGTATATCAATAAATATGAATTTCGACAAAAGTAAAGTACCTTTATATTTCACAATATCGAAAATTGTTATTATAAAATATCAAAAATTTTTATTATGAAATAAAAAGTTGTTTAGAATTCAAAACTATGTTTTAATAATATACAACTACATCCTTCTGATTGAAAAAAAATTGCAATTTTTTTACCCATCATCATTTTATTATTTTTATTATAAAAGAAGTGAAAATCAGAATTTACAAAACAGTAATCAGACCAATTATTATGACATACACACGACCTGACACAGGCAGGACAAAAAGCATGCTAGAAGCAGCAGAGATGAACACCCATCGAAAAATCGATGGTAAGACACTATGGGACAGAGCTAGAAGTACAGATATACGACGGAGATGCAAGATGGAGAACATTAATAAATGGTTAAGACACAGAGGAGTAGAATAGAACAACCACATAAACTGAATGACAACAAATAGAGCAGTAATCGATGATTTTTTCAGTCGATCTGAAACGTAAAAAAATGAAACAGATTGAATTTTGGCAGTGATGGCATTTTGCCTATCAGGGGGCCCTTTGTATAAAAAATCAATGACGTAAATTCAGTTAAAATAATAAATGCCAGTACTATTTGAATATATTTTATGTTCTCTTATACACTGACCGGCAAAAAAAGTAGCCACCGTATAAATTTCGGAAAATAAAAATTCATTGGAAGTTTAATATTAGATCTCAATTTATATATTTATCGCGATTATGCATGCTTGATTTTGGCAGTTTGTGACTTAGTTTTGACGTTTATATTGTTGCTTTCTGTAGTCGCTGTTTATCTTTTAAGTTGAAAAAATTTAATTGAAAAGTAATTTAGCTTTTCAAACGTGCATTTCGGGAAAATATTTAGTAATAATTAATAAATAATAATTCTGTTCTAAAAGGGCCAATGTCAATATTTCACTTTTTTGTACAGCTTTATTTAAAATTTAATATTGACAAAACAAAAGGCAAAAAATTGACTTTAGCCATTTTAACACCAAGCTACAGTATGTAACTTTGTGTTAAAATGGCCAGTGTCAATTTTTTGCGCTTTGTTTTGTCAATATTAAATTTTAAATAAAGCTGTACAAAAAAGTGAAATATTGACATTGGCCCTTTTAGAACCAAGCCACAGAATTATGGTATGGTGTTATCTACAGTAAATGTTGCTCAAATTATTGCACCGCTACAAGACGGAAGAAGTCAAGTTTGTGTATTCGAATTCGAAACTTTAGGTTTTCCGAGAACTACAGTGCGGAGAGCATTCCGTCGCTTTATAGAGACTGATAGACCTGGTTCCGGTCGTAGAAGAGTTATCTCGCAAAAAAGTGATCATTTTATTGTGATAGAACTTTTAAGAAATCGTCATTCCACGGCAATTGCTGCAAGAAACTGTCTGCAGGAGGTTCGAAATGTGAATGTAAATGAGAGAACGGTTAAAACACGCCTCATTTAAAGAGGACTAATGGCAAGAAGGTCGGCTATTATTCCCGAATTATAACCCAGTAGTTCAGGACGCATCTGTTTTGAGATGGACGTTGAGAGGTGACTCAAATTTTTTTGCAGAAATTGCTTGAAAATAACTCAAATAATAATATTTAAGTTATCCTCCCACTCAAAATGGTCCGGAATATTGTTTAAATAATCAAAATGTCAAAATATGAAGGAAAAATTCGATTTTTTTATTGGTTTTTGGATTAAAACTTTAAAACTATTCATTTCTGAGAAAAGTTGTACTGACATAAAAGTTGCGTAATTAAATTTCCTACAATATAGAATTGGTTAAAAATTTAAAAAATAGTCACTCTTGTTGCAAAATAGGAATAATTGCGAAAAAAACTATACAAAAACAAGTATTCGCATTTTACGTTTTTCAACCATTTATGCTTCACTTAGGACCTTCATATTTTACCCAGAAAAACTTTATGATATAGTAAAACAACACTGTAAATTTCATTAAGATCAGTTTAATAAATTTTGCAAAATAAATTTTGCAATCCAGCTTTCGCAAAAAAATATTAATTTTTTTAAACTGTTGCAGGACTGAAAATAAAGCAGATAGCAAGTTGAATTTTTTTTGCTTATAGAAGTGTACTGTACCTTTCATTTGAAATTTGCAAAATTAAAATCGATTAATTACCACGGCGTCAGGAAATTTTTTAAATAAACATTAATTTTTGATGCTACGCGCAGGACAGCGGTGTTCGATTCACACAAGTTGATTTCCACCAAAATTTCTTCCAATCTTTATCTAATATATTATTTTCTTACTCTATATTTTGTTGTATTTTAATATTTTAATTCCACAAAAATCAAACTAATTTTATTATTGTTTGTGAAATATTGTTTAAACAATTGCATATGTTTAAAAATAATAAACTTTTATTCTCTAAGTTAAAATATATGAACAAAGAAAGTTTTTGCTAATAAAAGTGTTATTTCAAAGGATAGAGTATGTGTTTTTATTTTGCAATAAACAAATTTATTTATTTATATCGAAATGTAATAAAAATTAAAATGTATTAATCATTATCAAAGGTCATTGGAATGCCCAATAAGAGCAAACTATCCGCTGTCCTGAGCGTAGCACCAATAATTAATGTTTATTTAAAAAAATTCCTGACGCCGTTGTAGTTAACCAATTTTAATTTTGCAAATTGCAAATGAGAGGTACACTACACTTCTATAAGCAAAAAAAAATTCAACTTGCTATCTGCTTTATTTTCAGTCCTGTAAAATTTTGAAAAAATGAATTTTTTTTGCGAAAGCTGGATTGCAAAATTTATTTTGCAAAATCTGTTGAACCGATCTTAATGAAATTTACAGTATTGTTTTACTGTATCATAAAGTTTTTCTGGGTGAAATATAAAGGTCCTAAAAGGAGCATAAATGGTTGAAAAACGTAAAATGCGAATACTTGCTTTTGTATGTTTTTTTCGCAATTATTGCTATTTTCAACAAGGGTGACTATTTTTTAAATTCTCAACCAATTCTATATTGTAGAAAATTTAATTATACAACTTTTATGTTAGTACAACTTTTCTCGGAAATGAACACTTTTAAAGTTATAATCAAAAAATGAAGAAAAAAATCGAATTTTTCCTTCATTTTTTGACATTTTGATTATTTAAACAATGTTCTGGACCTTTTTGAGAGGGAGGATAACTCAAATATTATTATTTGATTTATTTTCAATCAATTTCTGCAAAAAAATTTGAGTCACATCTCAACGTCCAAATGTACTAATATTTTTACAGATGCGCCCTGGTCTACAGACACTGTAGGTATCGATTAATTTTTGCTTGACAAGATAAACACTGAGATATATAGGATTGGAGCTGAATTCTCTTTACTGATGAATCGCAGTTCAGTTTGAAATCTGGCGATGGCCGAGAGAGAATTTGAAGATGGAGAAATGAAAGATATTCCCAAGCTTGTATGTACTAGAGAAGAAAATTTGGGTGGTGTCATGGTTTGGGCTGGAATCTCATTTAAAGCTCGAAATTAAGTTATTTTCATCAACGGCCCCCTGAATGCTCACCGGTATATAGAGGATATTTTGGCAGAAGCAATAGTTTCATTTGATCCATTTATTGGGGATAATTTCGTCTTTATGCATGATAATGCACGGCCGCATGCTGCCAGAATCGTGACAAATTACTTAAAGGAAATAATAATTAATACTCTAGAATGGCCAGCTTGCAGCCCTGATCTGAATATCATCGAACTTCTTTGGAATAAACTTCATCGTAGGGTTAGAAGTCAACCGGACCAGCCAGAAAGTCTTGCAGAACTTCAAAACATGTTTCGTGAAGAATATGAACATATTCCTCGTTCAAAATTTGTTCAATATTTTTATTCAAAATTTGTTCCTTTCTCTTCCAAATCGTATCCAAACAGGTACAAAATATTGATGTTTTAGGGCATGATACCCGATATTAGACAATTTTGTTCAAGTTCAGTCGTAATTTTTATTGTTGTGTAATTCGTTGAGATATTACACTATTTTCTTTTGTAACCTTCTACTTAAATAAATTATGATAAGGAATCAAGCAGTAATGGCAATTTTTTGTTTTAAAAATGAAATATGTGTAGTATACAATATGAAACAGTGTATAAAAATTCCACGGAATTTTTATTTTCAGAAATTTATAAGGTGGCCACTTTTTTTGACGCTCAGTGTACATATAATTTAGATTTAGACAACACTTGTCAGTTTTGATCTTGAAATATATGCAATAAAAAATCATAGATTGGGCGTTGAAGACCAATTTTTATAGACGATTAACAACTTGTTTTTTATACCTGATGCTGTTTTTGTTTATGCATTAAAAATAAGTTTGAAGGTTATATTTATATAATAAAAATACCAAATGTCTCCCATTATTATAACCGTGAATGAATATTATGAGTTTTTGAATAATATAGGATGAATAAAGTAAAATGAATTTTCATTTTGATAGACTAGACGTGTCTAGAGAGAAACAACCAAAATTAAATCTAAATAAATAGAATACTGAAATATCTACAAAGTCTAGTAAAACTTTTTAATGTAATATACAGGGTGGGCCAAAGAAAACAGTCCACCTCGATATTTGGCAGTAGTTATTAGATTTTAAGGAAATGCCGAAACAGTTTTATTTATGAAACTGGTCGAGTTTTATTTTTATATTGCAATTTTTTGGCATATGTTTCATATTAGTGACGTAATCCATCTGAGCGTGATGACGTAATCGATGCGTGATGTTTTTAAATGGGAATAGGGGTCGTGTGGTAGCTCATTCGAAAGGGTGTTTAATTCTCTATTCAGCAATAAAAACATTAATATAATTTTTTGTACAGGGTGACCAAAAAAATAATTTTTCAATTAAATTAATTGACGCAAAAAGAAGAATGTATGTAATTTATTTAACTCAAAATCCATTTTACCGCTGTCAGAAAATAGAAAAAATGTTTATTTCACTAACAAACATTTCTTTTCGCTCAAATTAAATCACAAACAGCCTCCTACCTACCTCATGGCAGTTTGAACATTTAATTTAAGCGAAATACAGCAATATAATGTATTTTTAGTTAAATAAATTACATACATTCTTCTTTTTGCGTCAATTAATTTAATTCAAAAAAAAATTTTTTGGCAACCCTGTATAAATAATGATATTAATGTTTATATTAATGAATAGAGAATTGAACACCCTTTCAAATGAGCTACCACACGACCCCTATTCCCATTTAAAAAATCATCGATTACGTCATCACGCCTAGATGTATGACGTCACTAGTATGAAATATATATCAAAAAATTGTAATTTAAAAATAAAAATCGCCATGTTTCGGCATTTACTTAAAATCTAATAACTACTGCCAAATATCGAGGTGGACTGTTTTCTTTGACCCACTCTGTATAACTCTGGTGCGATTTCCACAGACTGGCTCAAGTCCGTCTTTATCGCAATACCTAAAAAACACAATGCTAGAAAATGCTCAGTATATCGATTAATTAGCCTAATGAGCCTCACCCTTAAGATTGTCATAACAATACATACTTCACAACAGAATTAGACGCAAATGCGAAGAAGATCTCAATACTCAATTTGGTTTTATAAAAGCTCTGGGGACCAAGGAGGCACTTTTGCGCTAAATATCCTTTTACAAGAAAAGATGTACTTTCATGCTTCGTGGACTTCAAAAGGGCATTTAATAAAGTACAGCATCTAAAATTAATGTAGATGCTAAAAAATATAGGAATAGATGACAAAGATATTCGTGTCATTGGTCAAACTACTATCGTAAAAATTGCTACACCGACGAAATCTCCCTACAACGAGGAGTCAGACAAGGTTGCATTTCGTCTCCAACATTATTCAATGCTTACTCCAGTTATTATTAGTTATTAAAAAGATTGAGAGAGGATATGGAATAAGAATTAAAGCAAGCAAAACTACTTAATGTAATTAGATGTGTAAACGATACAGTCAATCTGTCCAAAAATATTGAAGGTCTCCAAATTCTGCTTGATCATATTCACGAATTAGGAGAGCAAATAAGCATTAAAATAAATTTAAACAAAATCAAATTATAAGTCTTTAGTCGTAACCCACATCTTCAATTAAATGTAGTCCAAGTGAGTTCACAAGATTACATATTTGGGAACTGTCACAACGAAGCAACTAGATCCAGACATATACCCCAGGCTGTGGGTAAAAAATAGGTCGATTTCAGGATATAATTCAGGAATTTTTGAAACCTATCAGGTGTTGTAAAGGACGATGCCAGGAATACCTTCTACTAAAATGTAACCAAAAATATTGTGCGCTTTTTTTTATTGCGATTTCCATTTGTTAAATTTGCAATTTTTAATGATTTTTAATTTTGCAGCTTAGGATATTGATTTTAGAGAAAAACTTTTTAATACAAAGTTGTAGTAAATTAAAAACCTACAAATTGAGGTATGGTATGTTTAATTTTGTTAATTAGTTATTGCAAAACAGCCTGAGAAATGTCCAAAATGGCCTTTTTTTACAATTGCATTATTTATTGTACAAATAATTTTTTTTATTTTTTAAAGCTTTAAAATGAAGATCTTTCAATTCCAAACATAAAAAAAATTGTAAACCCAGATTAATGAATTTGTTGCTTAGATACTATAAATTGTTTATCCCAAGAGGTTAAATGTCGAAGGCTATAACTTTTTGAAAAAAAAAATCGTAGAAAGTTGGTGAAACATCTAATCTCCTTTTAAAGAGTTATATTTTCATATTCTAATGTAAATAAATGCTTAAAAGACTTTTATACCTCTAATTTTTGGGTTTGAAAATAAGGGGACAAATTTTGTTATAAACATTTAGAGCTGAAGCGGCCCTGTACATCCTATGAGTTTCTAACTTCGGATTATTGTTGCTGAAGATGAAACGAAGATTTATAAAAAAATAAAAAATTTCTACGACCAACTGAAGCCGAGATAATTTTTGGGTTTGAAAATAAGGGGGCAAATTTCGTTATAAACATTTAGAGCTGAAGCGGCCCTGTACATCCTATGAGCTTCTAACTTACAGATTATAAGATTTATAAAAAAATAAAAATTTTCTACAACCCACTGAAGCCGAGATAATTGTTTTTTTTTTTTTTTTTCTTAAATCGTAGTGCCTTTATTTATAACAATTAAGAAATAATTTTACAGTCATTGACTAAAGAAAGACTTATATTATCTTAAAATAAAAATTATTATAAAATATAATTACATTTAATTATTAAAAATTATTTTTAAAATCGGTGCTTTTGCGATCGGCCGAATTTTGCAAATCGCCCGGCTCGCTTCAAATCCGCGCGCTCGGAAAATTTTTACGTAACTTGTATTCAATTTTGTCAGAAAACAATTTAATAATATTACCATTATAATATACAGTCTATTTACCACTGTATTTGTTTTTCTTGATAATCTTTTATATGTGAAATTTCATTTCGGAAGAAATAATATTACAAACTTGATACATATATATGAAATATATAACTATATTTTTAATTTTTTCATTGTTATATAAATATAATAATAATAATGTTACTTCTTACTATAATATACAATATAAAACTTTTTCTTCTTGTAGTGCCTATTCGTTTTGGATTTCACATATAAAAGTTTATCAAGAAAAACAAATACAGTGGTAAATAGACTGTATATTATAATGGTAATATTATTAAATTGTTTTCTGTCAAAATTTAATATAAGTTACGTAAAAATTTTCCGAGCGATTTGAAAAATTCGGCCGCTTGCAAAAGCACCGATTTTAAAAATAATTTTTAATAATTAAATGTAATTATATTTTATAATAATTTTTATTTTAAGATAATATAGTCCTTCTTTAGTCAATGACTGTAAAATAATTTCTTAATTGTTATAAATAAAGGCACTACGATTTAAGAAAAAAAAAACAATTATCTCGGCTTCAGTTGGTTGTAGAAAATTTTAATTTTTTTTATAAATCTTCGTTTCGTCTTCAGCAACAATAATCTGTAAGTTAGAAACTCATAGGATGTACAGGGCCGCTTCAGCTCTAAATGTTTATAACGAAATTTGCCCCCTTATTTTCAAACCCAAAAATTATCTCGGCTGCAGTTGGTCGTAGAAATTTTTATTTTTTTATAAATCTTTTTTTCATCTTCAGCAACAATAATCTGTAAGTTAAAAACTCAGTAGGATGTACAGGGCCGCTTTAGCTCTAAATGTTTATAACGAAATTTTCCCCTTTATTTTCAAACCCAAAAATTAGAGGTTTAAAAATGTTTTACGCATTTATTTACATCAGAATATAAAAATATAACTCTCTAGAAGAAGATTGGATGTTTCACCAACTCTCTACGATTTTTTTTCAAAAAGTTAGAGCCTTCGACATTTGACCTCTTGGGATAAACAATTTATAATTTTTAAGCAACAAATTCGTTAATCTGGCTTTACAATTTTTTTTATGTTTGGAATTGAAAGATCTTCATTTTAAAGCTTTAAAAAGTAAAAAAAAAATTATTTGTACAATAAATAATGCAATTGAAAAAAACGGCCAATTTGGACCTTTCGCAGGCTGTTTTGCAATAACCAATTAACAAAGTTAAACATACCATACCTCAAATTGTAGGTTTTTTAATTTACTACAACTTTGTTTTAAAAAGTTTTTCTCTAAAATCAATATCCTAAGCTGCAAAATTAAAAATCATTAAAAATTGCAAATTTAACAAATGAAAATCGCAATAAAAAAAAAGCGCACAATATTTTTGGTTACATTTTAGTAGAAGTTATTCCTGGCATCGTCCTTTACAACACCTGATAGGTTTCAAAAATTCCTGAATTATATCACGTTTTTTCACCCACAGCCCAGTGGTTCCAAATGCCGAAAACGTGGTCATGAACCTTTAAAAGCGTATAGTTTATACATTTTGGAATTACTTTCGTTCTCAAGGGTTTTTGGCATGGCTGATTACGAATCTGACATTATTTTTTCTGAAAAACAAAATGGCGGATCCAACATGGCGGAAAGAAATTGAAAATATCAATGAAAAAGGAAAATTTTTTGTCAGATTTGGTAGGTTAAGGTCGCTGATTACAAATCTAACTTTACTTTTTTTAAACACAATGGCGGATCCAATATGGACGAAAGAAATTCGAAAATTTTATTTTAGCCGCATTTTTGTTTAAAATTTTATATTGTAAGGGACTTTTGAATTGGCTAATTACAAATACATTTTCTTTAGGAAATACAATATTTAGAACCTATTACTTATGTACAACCGCCCATACATACTCAACAATGGCCAGAATCAGGTAATATGCGTCATTTCCCACTTTTTCATTCAAACAACAGCTAGAAACGCATAGGCACTTATAGGCAGCTAAACCAAAGTGGTTCTGTATCTCCTTACTATATATTTTATAATAATATAATAATAATTTATCTGCGACTAATAAACATTAGTCGCAGAATTACGCAGAATTTTGTACTTTTTGAAGGCATCTTTACAAAATTTTGATTATTTCAAGTACATTTTCACTATTTATGCATTAACAAATTTAAGGCATTTATTGTTACTAAATCTTAAGTAAACTTACATCTTACATTACTACATACTTAAAAAAGAAGAATCTGCTTTACAGCGATAAAATTGATAAACTACAAAACGTTTTACAGCGTTTCCAATATACGCGTTCTTTTTCACTTTCTCTGCCGACCAAAATAACCCCGGACATGGCCCACTTGTTCCTGAGTTGTGAACCAGAATACATCCAGTCTGATCCTCATACCTGCGTATTAGGACTCTACGATAGTATGAGAAAACAACTGTAAACATGAAAATCCATAAATAGGGACTCCTTTTTTCGCCCCATGACCACGTTTTCAGCATTTGGAACCACTGTGGCCTGGGGTAATAGAAATAAAACTCAGAATAGCAATGACTAAAACTACTTTTATGAAAATGAAGCAATTTCTTTGCAAAAATCATCTCAGTTTATTACTAACAAAGAATGGTTAAATGCTATGTTGGATCTGTACTGTGCGAAGTGTGGACACTGAAAGTTTCAAGCATGAATAGAATTGAAGCATTGGAAATGTGGATTCATAGAGGGATGCTGAAGATACCTCTAACGGCAAGAAAAACTAATGAGAAAGTACTAAGGAGGGTCAACAAAGATAGAGAACTACTAAAGATTGTTAAATACAAGAAAATGTCTTATCTGGGACACATAGTGAGGGGAAATCATTATAGAATACTATAACTTGATCCTTAAAGGCAAATGAAGGGTTGGAGAAGTGTAGGAAGAAAACAAGTTTCTTCGTTAAAAAACATTCGTGAATGAACTCAGATATCTAATGCAGGACAAATTATTACATGTTGCAGAAGATCGAGAAGCCTATTCCGATATTGCAAGTAAAGAAGTTTTAATGATAAACAATATGATATAATATATTGTATATTATAATATATATTATAGTCTTTTAAGTCCCTTTTACTTTTCAGTGTCGGGACTAATGTCAATTCACGTGTGCACAAACTTTGACCATTGTTTTCTATGTTTTATGTTACAATGTTTATAATGTTTTCAACATTAAATTTGTATCAAAAAATCGATATCGTAAATTCAGTTAAAACTATCAATGCCTGTACTTTACCTATCCCTATTATGTTCTCGTATATAATTTACACAAGACTGATCAGTTTTGATCTTGGAGCTCACATATGCAATAAATCATACATTGGAATTTGAAGACTTTTAAGAGGATCTCCAACCTGTTTGATTTATTTATACCTGATGCAATTTTTGTTTATGCATTAAATAAGTTTGAAGGTTATATTTATGTAATAGAAATCCCATAATGTCTCCGTATGACTATAAGATTTGTTAATATTCAAAATTTAAATTGATGCAAAATATGAATAAATAAAATGGTAGGGAAACCCAAGCGGGGATTTTTGCAGTTACTCGAGCGCGTCATATTATGACATGGAGAGAAACCTTGTACCCTGTAAATATGTAAAAAATATATAAAAAAAAACATAAATATATTGGATCTTAATACAGGGGAGTTCGTTAAGGTGGTCCAAAAAAAAATATCTTTAGAAAAACTCGAAATCGTCAGATTAAGATAAGGTAATAGGCCAGGGTAATAACACAAAAATATACCGTGTTCGTGACACTCGAGCAGCCAGGGTACTGAAGCGTTTTTCGACAGGTAATACCTATAAGAGCAAATTGTAACTATTTCCTACGTAGGATCTGGCGACCATTTTTATTTATAAACAATTAACTGTCAAAAAATGGCAGTTTCCCTTTTTTTCAAATCAACGGAAAACAGTGAAACTTATGATTTTTTTAGTACAAATATCTTCGAGATTATGGAAAAAGCTTTAAAATGACGTATTACAAAGTTTAATATACTCATCTATTGTTAATATAATTGCGAAAAAAGGTCGGAATTGCAAAAAAAATATATTTTCTCAATAACATTGTAACATTGTAAAAATTAGTGTACCGCTTTGAAATTTTTTTCAAATGAGGGTTCTTTGGTGCTTAATATGTGATAAAAATTTCAAAGCGGTTCATTTAATTGTTTAAATTTTATTCAAATTGTTTATCCCAAAGAGCATTTTTTTGCAATAACATGTCAGAAAAAATGACCTTAGAACCATTCCACAGGTGTCAAATGAAAGAGCATGAGCTACATTTGCAACATGGTTTAAAAAAGTGAATAAAAATGCATTTATTAGTAATAAATAATTATGCAAAAGTATCGTCAATTTTTCTTTATAAACTTTTTGAATAACTTTTTCCAAAAAAATTAACTTTTTTACCCTGTTTTAAGTGCACAACTACCAAGTAATGTTATCTATATCATAATTGATAAAAAATTGTACTAAATATGTATAATTTCTTATATAACAAAATAAAAAGTTTATAAGGAAAGATTTACGGTACTTTTGCATAATTATGTATTACTAATAAATGCATTTTTTATTCACTTTTTTTAAACCAAGTTGAAAATATAGCTCATGCTCTTTCATTTGACACCTGTGGAATGGTTCTAACGTCATTTTCTTCTGACTTATGTTATTGCAAAAAAATGCTCTCTGGGATAAACAATTTGAATAAAATTTAAACAATTGAATGAATCACTTTGAAATTTTTATCACATATTAAGCACCAAAGAACCCTTATTTGACAAAAATTTCAAAGCTGTGCACTATTTTTTACAATAGATATTGCGAAAATAATTTTCTTTGCAATTCCGACCTTTTTTAGCAATTATATTAACAATAAATGAGTATATCAAACTTTGTAATACGTCATTTTAAATCTTTTTCCATAATCTCGAAGATATTTGTACTAAAAAAACCATAAGCTTCCCTGTTTTCCATTGATTTGAAGAAAAAGTGAAAAATGCCATTTTTTGACACTTAATTGTTTATAAATAAAAATGGCCACCAGATCCTACGCAGCAAGTAGTTACAACTTGCTCTTATAGGTATTACCTGTCGAAAAAACGCTTCAGTACCCTGGCTGTTGAAGTGTCATGGAAAAAACCTTATTACCCTGGACTATAAGTTCACATGCAAAACACTGTATATTTGAAAAATATGACGATTTTAGCGGGGTGTAAGGAAATGGACGAGTCACAAAGTTTCGTAAAAAAACGAATATTTCGCTAAATGAACGTCAGATCGAAAAACTAAAAAATACGTGTTCAATATTTTTCAAAAATCTATCGAATGATATCAAACACTACCCCCCCCCCCCCACGGAGAAGGGTTTAATTTAAGGGTAATTTAAAATTTTAAATGCGAACCCTGCGAGATTTCGCGAAATGAACATCAACACCCACGGCAATGGGGTGGGGGGTTACTTTAAAATCTCAAATGGAAGCCCCCATTTTTTTATTGCAGATTTGGATTCCTTATGTAAAAATAAGTAACTTTTATTCAAGACACTTTTTTAGAATTGTGGATAGGTGGCGCTATAATCGGAAAAAACGATTGTTGGAAATGGAAAATTAAATTAAAAAATGGAAAGTCCCCCACTTTATGGAAAACTTAACTTAACTTTTTTTGGTTTTAGTACCTACTCTTCACAACCCAATAGGTTTCCATAACGCTCGAGTAACTGCAAATTTAGCATACTTTCCTCCCCTACTGTTATATTTTATTGTAACTTTTATCGATGATTGGCATGCTCTGATAGAGGGTTTTAAGGTATGTTTTAGAAAGAAAATGCGTACGAAATAGCTATTTGTATAACAAGGGAGGAAAGTGCTACTTTTCCTCCCGAGAATGAAGTTTACTGCCCGACGCGTAGCGGAGGGCAGTAATCATTCAAGGGAGGAAAAGGCACTTTACTCCCATGTTATACGTATGGTTTTTCCACCTTCCTCTAAATTAATAACAAGTCATTTTTCATTTTTACTTAATTTATATATGTAACTAACCAACAAAATTTATTAAAACTAAAACTAACAAGTAGGTACAATATAACTGTCACCTGTCAAATATAAGTCAAATTATTAATGTAAACATTGTTAAATCAAAATAACAATTTACTGTTTTTTACCATTCTGCAAAATACTGGGTGTTTTATAAATAATCGTTAAAATGTATAGATACTTACGTAATAGAAAATAGATATTGTACAGGGCGACAATAAGTTATATTTCATGAATGACGTCACTTTCACTTTTCCTCCCTAGGGAGGAAAAATATTTTATAATACTGATAAAATACAGTATTTTATTACGGTATTATAATACACACTTTCGGTATACCTAGGTAGGTGTAAAAACTTTTATTTAAAGAAGCCTATACAAACTTACAAATTAATACAAAAAAACTAATAAAATAACAAAGCACTATACCCTGTTTTTCAACTAGGAGGAGTAATTCAAATTTATTGCGCCGTAATGCGGGTCTGCAATTGGTCCAACCTCAGGCAAGTTTACTCCACTGCCACTGTTATGAAATTTAAACACTATTGGCATTTCATTGGTTCATTAAGTTATATCGGCGATTTTTTGTGTTTTCTGCGTTATTTCTTTAATTTTTAGGTTTTTAGTCTGGTTTTATATAAAAAAAACAGTTGCTTTTAGAACTCTTTAGCGCCGCATTAGTATAATATAATATTTATGGATTACCGTCGAAGTCTAAGGCATTATCAACCAAAAAGGAAGATGAATGTGGTTATTTTTCTAGTGACATTATCGAGTGTGAATCTGTCTTTTTTTTGAGTTTACTCCTCTTGGTTAAAAAACAGCGTATAGAAATTGACTTTGTACCTGGTTTGGTATGGACACGTAAAACGCATGAACAATGAACGACGGCCAAGAAAGATTTTAGATTATACTCCAACAACTAGACGAAGACGAGGCAGACCACGTAAATCTTGGAAACAAAGAATAATGGATTCCATGCGAAACAGAGAAATAAAAGAAGAGGATTGGCCGGATACACAAAATTGGAGATTGAAGTGCGGGAAGCATTTACTATTGCCTTCCATGTTTGTCGGTCCTGTGCCACTGATTCCCATTGTCCCACTCCCATTTTCTCCAGATCTTCTTTGACTGCATCTTTCCATCTTTTCTAGACCGCCCTACAGACCTTCTTCCATCTGGCCTTTCCCAGAACGCATTGTTTATAAGGCGATAGTCGTTACTGCGTATCACATGCGCTGTCTATCTGAGTCTATTGGCCTTTCTGCCTAGATTAACGTTTCCGAATAGAGGCTTTAACTCGATATTGTATATCTGTGCCTCTATTCGTTTGTGATGCTGCACACCACTTCCCACACCAGCAATTTATTTACTTCTCTTTTTGTTAGCGTCCATATTTCGCTTCCATACGCGACTGCTGGTCGTATTATGGTCTTATATATATCTGGATTTTTGCACCTAGTGAAAGAATTTTTGACTTCATTAGATGTTGCATTGCAAAGAAAGATGACATGTGTTTCCTGCCATTATTCGAGTTTCAACTTCTCAATCTATTTTGTTGTCATTTGCGATTGTTGCTCCTATATTTAAATTATTTAACCACTTCGAAGTTATGATCGTTTATAGTAATGTTTTGCCTTATTCGCCGTCGTTCTCGTTTTGAGACGACCATATCTTTTGTTTTGTCTTCATTTATATTTTTAGATTTAGGTTTAATGCAGCTCCTTTAAAGCTCGGGAAAATATC
The DNA here is from genome assembly GCF_917563875.1 of Diabrotica virgifera virgifera. Lineage (NCBI taxonomy): Eukaryota > Metazoa > Arthropoda > Insecta > Coleoptera > Chrysomelidae > Diabrotica > Diabrotica virgifera. The sequence goes on along the minus strand of NC_065445.1, from coordinate 660,034 downwards.
CTTAACTTCTAATGTTGATTGTGCCACTGCATCTACGTCATCGGCAAAGGCGAGTACGATTTTTGCTACCCGATCACTTATGTCTGGTTTGATTTTTGGATAAATGTTTCGCATGGCATATTCTAAGGCCAGGATAAGCAACAATGGGACAACGGATCTCCCTGTCTCAGTCCAGAATTTACGCAGAAAGCCTTCGATATTTTTGCCCTATTCTAATTTGTGCAAATGAGTTACTTACACACATTTGTGTTACCGTAGTTATGCCTAGTTGCACCAACAAATCTTAAGCTCCAGCTTAGCCCAGCTCAGCTTATAGATAGGGCCGCTTTGTGGCAATCCATTTTGGCAAGTTGAAAATTGATCTACAACTCAATAGTGCAACGCGTACGTTTCGTAAGCTCAGCTTAACCCACGTCTTAAGCTTAAGATCTGCTGGTGCAACCAGGCATTAGTTTCCTGGATACGCCGAGCTCAATCATGGCCTTCCATAGTGTTGCACGAGTAATTGAATCATAAGCCTGTTTGAAATACATCAACAGCTTTCATCCATAATCCAAAATAGTCGCGAATTCGTGAAATATACTATAAGATGTGAAACGGAAACACATTATAATCTGACAACGATCTTAAAGATCAAAGGCAAATTTATAATCCATGAAATAAAGTTTTAGGAAATCCTAATTATTTCCGATAAAATTCAAAAATATATTGGTGTCCCTGAAAAAATGTAAATAACTGTAAACTAACCATCTCCCAATACATCCACAGTATCTCTTTAATTTGACCCTGTATTCGAATTAGTATTAGAATGTCAAAAAAATATAATGAATTATTTAACAATTTTAAGTTTCCTTAAAGAAGAATATATCTACGTATTTGTTTATCTAATTAGTTCGTTAACGGCTTCATCTAATATACCTAGCGATGATTTTTAAATAAATAAGAAGAAGGACATTACTAAAGAGATTCGTCATAGTAGTACGAAATACATATTTATGAATTTAGTCCAGGGCCCATCTGTTTTGAGATGGACGTTGAGAGGTGACTCAAATTTTTTTGCAGAAATTGCTTGAAAATAAATCAAATAATAATATTTGAGTTATCTTCCCTCTCAAAAAGGTCCGGAACATTGTTTAAATAATCAAAATGTCAAAAATTGAAGGAAAAATTCGATTTTTTTCTTCGTTTTTTAATTATAACTTTAAAAGTATTGATTTCCGAGAAAAGTTGTACTGACATAAAAGTTGCGTAATTAAATTTCCTACACTATAGAATTGTTTAAAATTTAAAAAAAATAGTCACCCTAGTTGCAAAATAGCAATAATTGCGAAAAAACCATACAAAAACAAGTATTCGCATTTTACGTTTTTCAACCATTTATGCTGCACTTAGGACCTTCATGTTTCAGCCAGAAAAACTTTATGATATATTAACACAATACTGTAAATTTCATTAAGATCGGTTCAATAGATTTTGCAAAATAAATTTTGCAATCCAGCTTTCGCAAAAAAAATTCATTTTTTCAAAATGTTACAGGACTGAAAATAAAGCAGATAGCAAGTTGAAATTTGTTTTGCTTATAGAAGTGTACTGTACCTTTCATTTTCAATTTTCAATATTAAAATCGATTAATTACCACGGCGTCAGAAAATTTTTGAAATAAACAATAACTTTGGTGCTACGCGCAGGACAGCGGTGTTCGATTCACACAAGTTGATTTCCACCAAAATTTCTTTCAAACTTTATCTAATATATTATTTTCTTACTCTATATTTTGTTGTATTTTAATATTTTAATTCCACAAAAATCAAACTAATTTTATTATTGTTTGTGAAATATTGTTTAAACAATTGCATATGTTTAAAAATAATAAACTTTTATTATTTTAGTTAAAATATATGAACCAAGAAAGTTTTTGCTAATAAAAGTGTTATTTCAAAGGATAGAGTATGTGTTTTTATTTTGCAATAAACAAATTTATTTATTTATATCGAAATGTAATAAAAATTAAAATTTATCAATCATTATCAAAGGTCATTGGAATGCCCAATTCGTAGAGCAAACTATCCGCTGTCCTGCGAGTAGCACCAATAATTAATGTTTATTTAAAAAAAATCCTGACGCCGTGGTGTTAAACGATTTTAATTTTGAAAAATTGCAAATGAAAGGTTCAGTACACTTCTATAGGCAAAAAAATTTTCAACTTGTTATCTGCTTTATTTTCAGTCCTGTAACATTTTGAAAAAATTAATTTTTCTTACGAAAGCTGGATTGCAAAATTTATTTTGCAAAATCTACTAAACCGATCTTAATGAAATTTACAGTATTGTTTTATTGTATCATAAAGTTTTTCAGGGTGAAATAATGAAGGTCCTGAGTGTAGCATAAATGGTTGAAAAATGTAAAATGCGAATACTTGTTTTTGTATGTTTTTTTCACAATTATTGCTATTTTTCAACGAGGGTGACTATTTTTTTAATTTTTAACCAATTCTATATTATAGGAAATTTAATAACTCAACTTTTATGTCAGTACAACTTTTCTCGGAAATGAATACTTTTAAAGTTATAATAAAAAACCAAGAAAAAAATCGAATTTTTCCTTAATTTTTTGACATTTTGATTATTTAAACAATGTTCCGGACCTTTTTGAGAGGGAGGATAACTCAAATATTATTATTTGATTTATTTTCAAGCAATTTCTGCAAAAAAATTTGAGTCACCTCTCAACGTCCAAGTGTACTAATATTTTTACAGATGCGCCCTGCTCTAATTAATAACCGCAATACATATTCGAATCTTCTGCAAATAACAGCTAAAGCAGTGGTTCCCAAAATGTGCGTGGCAACCCCAAACGAAACATAAAAAGACATTTTTTAACAAGGTTGTGAAGCGGTCAACTAAGGCATAAGAGTTTTTTCCTATGTTGCAGACAGATTTGTGTTGAGTGACACGTTGCTTAAGCCACTGTTAACACCAGATTTGTCTCCCTGGATTTTTTGTAGGGACACCTAAAAAGTGCAATCTATAGAAGAGCGTAATAACTTGGCAAGAAGAACAAATGCCAAAAAGATGAAAAAATGCAACGATAATTCCAATTTTAAAGAGTGGCGATAGTACGGAATGTAACAACTATCGAAGGATTTCGATATTAGACGTAACATACAAAATTATAGCTTATCTAATAAAAAATGGGATAGAGAAACTAGTTGAACCACAATTTGGAGAATACCAGGCAGGTTTCAGGAAGGGTAGAGGAACAACAGACAAAATCTTCACAATAAAAAAACCTAAAAAAAACGACCTGTTATGAATATAACATTCCAACTACTGTTCTCTTCATTGATTTCAGCAAAGCATACGACTCCCTAAAAAGACATAAGACAAGTATTTTAGAAGAATTTAATATCTTAAAGAAATGAAATAACCTATTAAAGATGACAATGACAGGAACAACGAGTAATGTGAGAGTTAAAGACCATGTATCTGAAGACTTCTCTATCAAATCCGGATTGAGGTAAAGAGACCCCCTATCAACTTTACTGTTCAATAATATAATGCTTGAGAAAATAGTGAGAGACAGTAAATGTGATATAATGTACCTATAAAGGACATCAATTTATGACATATGCGGATGATCTAGCAATTACAGCAACCAGTGAAAAAGAACTACACGACTTAATGAGTAGAATGGTGGAAAATGCCTTTAAAATGGATTGCAGCTAAATCAAAAGAAATGCAAAGTTTTGAGTAGAGGTCGGATTTAAAAGCATAAAGAAATGCAAAAAAAGCGCTTAAAAAGCATAACGATTTTATGAAAAAAAAGCATTTTAATATACAAAAAAAGCATGAAAATAAGCATATAAATTTTGAAAACCCATTTTTTTTTTAATTAATATAATTATCTCTAGGCTTAGCTTAAGAACTAGTAAATAATAATTATAATTGATGATTTATTGTGATTTATTGTGATTTATTGTGATTATTGTGATTTATTGTGATTTATTGTGAGATAATAATTATAAATTTAAAAATAAAATAGAATAAACAAAAAAAAATGATAACGGAGACAAAAATGTTTTAACCTAATTTTTATCCACACGCTTTAGATGAAGGAAAATATATCATTTTATTTATTAATTTTGAAAACCCATTTTTTTAATTAATATAATTATCTCTAGGCTTAGCTTAAGAACTAGTAAATAATAATTATAATTGATGATTTATTGTGATTTATTGTGATTATTGTGATTTATTGTGATTTATTGTGAGATAATAATTATAAATTTAAAAATAAAATAGAATAAACAAAAAAAAATGATAACCGAGACAAAAATGTTTTATCCTAATTTTTATCCACGCGTTTTAGATGAAGGAAAATATATCATTTTTGTTTAAAGCATGAAATAACTAAATACTCATTTAAACGTTCCATCGCCGTCAAGTTTCGGCGCCTGTTACTCAAAACATTTTTGTATATCGAAAAGCTTCTTTCAACGTCAACACTGGTTATCAATGAATATTTATATTTTGCCACTACTGCCGGATCCATATTTATATCTTCAACGTGTTCTCCATTTAAAACTGAAAATATTTTCTTTATCTTTTGAAATCCTTCGTTTTTTGTTAATACATCTTTGACTTTTGTTAATACTATCTGATCAATTTTTCCAGGGATATCTTCCATCTATTTTTTAAAACTGTTTTTCTGGATCGACTCAACTAATGACATTTGCTACTTCTCCAAATATTTTATTATTTTACTCACAAAACAAAAGTTACTTTTGATAAAAGCAAGATTGTTTTGTAATTCTATTTCACCTAAAACATCCTGACAATCTTTTATCGATTTGTTAGCGGTATCTTTATAATACGAAGCTTCTAAAATTTTCGAAATATTCGGCGTAGTATAAAGCTGCATCTAACCATTTACCCCACAGAGTTAACACTGGTTCCGGTAGTAATGGAGTGTTAGGGAATCTGTATCTAAAAAGCTGCACCCCTAAACGATTTTTAATGAAAATTTTTTCCCATTTTTTATCAATTCATTAACAAGTGGAAATTGCAGCCGTATAGTCTCAGCAACGCGATTCAGGCCATGTGCTAGACACGTACAGTGAATTAGATTTGGATAAAACACTTTAAGATTTGATGCTGTTTTGTTGGTGGGCACAGCCTCGGGAAGATAAAAAATTGTTAAAGCTTCATTTATGAATCTTGGAACTGCATTGTTATTTTCTGCTTCTAGTTCTTTTGAGCACACTAAATAACCCTTCGTCAAGATTTCTTCATTAAGTACGCCTAGGATTAAATTAGCGACGTACCTTCCACAAATATCCGTAGTCTCGTCCACAGCAAACCAGGTGTAATTGTTCCCCACCAGTGTTTTTACTTTTTGTCAGGTTTCCTTGTAAACGCATTAACATATTTTTTCTTAGAGCACTTTTATCCAGCACATTATGTATATGATAGTACTTACCAAAAATTATTTAAAACTTTCATTTTGCAATTTATTTAATGGGAGATCAGAGTCCACAATTGCACTGCATAGATCAAAATTAAATTTCTGCTGTTCACAAATGCAAAAATAATAATAGTATATAAAAAAGAACCAAATAAGCACAAAAATTCAAAAAGGCATAAAGATTTAAAAAAAAAAGCAAAAAAGACATAAAAGAGTGGTGTCAAAATGACATATTTCTGCATATTTCGTTCATATTTAAAAAGAAAATAGTCCTGCTTGTATTATTTACCATAAGCATTATGCTTAGAAATCCGGACTCTAGTTATGAGCGTAGGAGGAATACGACAACCCTAGCAGTTCAAACTAAACACTTTAAGGGGACAAATGCAATTAGAGGCAGTAGAAGAATTTGTATATTTAGGAGCTAGAATAACTGAGAAGTGCAACGAAGAAAGAGAAATTGACACAAGACTTATACAAGCAAATAAGACTGCAGGAGGTATGAACAGTATCCTAAGAGCGAAACAGTTGTCGCAAAACTTCATAAAACTAGGCTAAGATCAACAGTATATAGGTAGATGCGAGACATGGGTCTTAAACCAAAAGTCTAAAGAAAATTGTTAAGATGGGAACGCAAAATTTTGAGGAGAATACTCCGAGGAAAGAAAACAGAAGATGGTTATATTAGGCAAACAATCATAGTAATTAAGGTATCAAGGGTATTATAAGGATAATACCGAGGGCCTTTGGCTCGAGGGATATACGTTTACCGAAAGCGTTATTATCTATATTTATTTATTTATGTATTGACGGGCTAAACCCTTTTTCAGTTTTTGTACAATATGTATAAAATACAGTAAGATACATGAGCTAGCTACAACAGTTTTTTAACATGTTTTGTAAATGATGCAGTTGAAGTATTAAATAATTCTAAATCTGTTTGGTAATTGTTCGCCGTACGTAACATCCTAGAAATAACTTCATTAGGTCCATAATTAGTAGAATGGAAATATACAAAAAACAGGTCAGAATTACGAGTTCTTCGCATAGGTATATTAAACGAGATTAAACCCAAAATTTCAGGGCAATTAATAAATCCATTTAGAAGCTTATGTAAAAAATATAATTCGAATTCAGCTCTTCTTGTCTCTAATTTGTTCATTTTAAGTTGATTAAGAATATAACTGTAATTATAATCTCCACATCTTAAACTCATTTTATAACCACATATCCTTAAAAATCTATTTTGAACTTTTTCTAATTGAGTTTTTTGGGTATTATAAAAAGGACACCATATAATACAGCAGTATTCTATAATTGATCGCACTAGCGAACAGTATAATATTTTAAACGTAAAAACTGAAAAGTCCTTTGAATTTCTCTGGATAAATCCTAACATTTTAAGGGCACGTGAAATTATGTCATTAATACGAACATTAAAGTTCAGTTTTCTATTCAGTGTTATACACAAATCCCGTACCTGATGTATCTCTTGCAGAACAGTACCATTAAGTGTCTAATTATTATTAAAAGAAGCCTGCGTTTTACTAAACGTGATTTTAAAACATTTTTTTAGATTTAAGTTTAAAACATTTACTTCACACAAACGTGAAAAATTATTTAAGGACAACTGCAAACATTCACAATCAGAGAGGCAAGCAATAGATCTAAAGATTTTTATGTCATCAGCGAATAAGAGAAATTGGTCAGAGTTAATAGAGAGTTATTGCCACCGGCAAATAAAGGATCCTTTATTACAGGATACTTTAATAAAGGACAAATACAGGACGGGTGTAAAAGAGTGGTATTGCAAACGCAGTTAAAGAATCTTTTATTTTGACAAATGACATGAAATATTTTTGTAAATATAAAAATAACCTATAAAATTCCATTTGTCGATATAAATTAAAATAAGATAATTGAAGAGTAAAACGTTAAATTTAATTATTTTGTCATTTAAAGATGTTTAGAGAACAACATAATATATCCCATAATACTCATCGTTCAATAAAATGGAAGTGCAATAAATTGGAAATACTATTTTAGGAGTTTTTAAATACTTTTGCATTATGGGTATATGTAATGGGGAATTTCTGGAGAATATATTATTAGGGAATAGTGGATATCCATTCCTCAACTACAACTACCGAATGACACCATTCCAGAATTTTCACACAGAAGTTGTGTTTTTATAATCCATCACAAATTCCTTCAAGAATTGTTATTGAAAGAACATTTGGTATTGTGAAGAGATTTCCCATTTTACCATATGTAATGAGATGCAAGTTACCTTTTATTCAAAGAATAATATCAGCTTGTTCAGTTTTACATATTGCAGTAGTACATAATAGAGAAAACGTTGAAATACTGGCAAATGAGTGTGCTGTTGATATTGATATAGAAGCTGTGGCAGTACATTTTCAACCAGGAGCTAATCTAATGCCACTAAATTGTGTGTGTGTGTTTGTTTAAAATTATTGTTCGACATTTAAAGCTAGCGCTTAAACTAATTTTATTTTTATTGGACTGCAGTTTGTTAATAAATTTATAAATAAATATAAATATTATATTGGTGACTGATTTTAAGTATTTTATGATCATTAGCAGGTTTTAAATAATAAATTTATAAATATATACATACATGCTATTGGCGTTTGATCTTTTATCCATTATGGCCCTCTCTTTCTTTCTTTTCACCTCTGGATAACTAGTTATCAGGAAGTTTATCTGACAGATTAGATACTAATAGATATCTGACAGAGAAAAACTTCCCGTTAACTAGTTATCCGGAGCTGAAAAGACAGATACTAAGGATACTGTTATATAAACTTCCCAATAATTAGTTATCTGAAAATGAAAAGACCTCTAATCTGTCAGATAAACTTCCCGATATACAAAAAGATAATAGAAGAATTAGGCTTTATGCTGGTTTTTATTAATTTTTTTGGCAATGTTTAAATAAACAAATACTGATGGCATGAAATGGATCACGAACAAGGAGGAATGAAGAAGGAATTGGAGATTGTGTTTACCATTAAACGCATAAAACTGCAGTATCTGGGACACATATGATAAATCAGCACCGTTACTCCCTGCTGCAGTACATATTGCAAGGTACAGTCAAAGGTAAGCGAAGACCTGGTAGAGGGAGAATATCAATGGAACTGTTTCGAATCGCAGCTAACAAGGTTACGATTGCTATATGATTTCCAACATTCGAAACGGATAAGAACCAAAAGAAGAAGATGGCATGAAAATGAAAGTGTATTAATACTTTTGATTAAAAACTTTATAGATTCCAATCTATAAAAGATTAAATTTTCAAAAATAAATACTTCAACCTTTGTTTTATTTTGTTAACCTGTTGTTATATATCTGCTGAATAGAACTCTATTTTGAATCTAGAATTTTAACAAATCCTAACTTTCATTAAAATTTATTGATCTTATATCTTCAATCTCTTATATCTTCAATAAATATTTATTTCTATAGAAAAATGTAAAATATATTGAGTTTAATAAATGAGTTACTGATATTTTAAGTCTGATCATTGTAATTAGTAACAATTTAAAATTATTTACATAATATTCCTTTTTACAACTTCTTGTAATAACTCAAGCTTCAATAAAATGTTCTTTTCTATATTCGTTTGGGTCAAAACATCAATAATCTATATCTCAGAATATTACTTAGAGTTGTTTTTAATAAATAAAACCCAACATACAACTTTAATGATGAAAGTTTAATCAAATATCAATCCCACAATACATAAATTATCAATCCAAAGAAGCGACAAGATAAATTCAAAATACAAGTGAAGTTAGACCTTTCTTCACATTTTTGACACGTTATGTCAAAATAAAGGAACTTTTATTAAAATAAAGGTGTCCTCTAATTTTCCTTAAATACAGGCGGCCTGTATTTTATTAAAAGACAAAAATTAAAGACGCAATACTGCGCATGCTTATATGTCAAAATAAAGGATCTTTTATTACAGGTCGACTTAAAAGACGTTGGCAATAACTCTCTAATTACTGTTTGTAAATCGTTAACAAATATATTAAAAAGCAGTGGTCCCAAATGAGAACCTTGTGAAACACCTGATGTTATACAAATTGGTTTTAACAAAAAACTACCATATTTAACCATTTGAGAACGATTAGACAAATAATGTTTAATCCAATTTGAGATGTTATCGCTAATGCCATAGCCACAAAGTTTGGCAATCAATATCTCATGATTGACTCTATCGAAAGCTTTTGAAAAATCAGCATAGATTGAATCGACCTGAGAACCAAACTTCAACGAGTTAATGATAAAATTTGTATAATACAGGAGATTTGTAACTGTGGATTTACCTTGGCTAAAACCATGGTGTTCACCAATTATTATGTTTTTACAAATACAATCAAACATTCTATTCTATTTTCAAACATTCTATTTACAAAAAAATCTAATAGTTTTGGTAACTCTGACTGTATACAAACTACACGGTAATTTTTAGCTTTATCTTTCTGACCAAACTTGAAAATTGGTTTTAAAAAACTAGATTTCCAAAAATCGGGAATTATCTCTGATGTTAGTGATAGGTTAAATAAATGGTGTATTGGTTCTGCCAAAGTGTATACACATTTTTTTTTAAATACTGAAACTTCGTCAGGTCCTTTGGTAAGTTTCCATGGGCTACTCAGAGTCTTATCAACTATCTCTTAATGTCAACAACATAATTGCTTACATTCGCAGATTTTTCAAATTTAAAAATAGGAATTTGATTAACTACAACATCATTGTAGACAGTTGAAAAAAAGTTCGCAAAAATATCAACGATTTCTTGACTATTTTCCCCAGTATAATCATCATACTTAATAACTGATGGTAACATAATATGTAAGTTTCTGTTACTATTTATAAATTTCCAGAATGATCTAGGGCCTAGGGCCTAGGGTTTTCAGATATATTGTTTTCAGTTTCCTGAACATGTCGTTTATATAGTGAATTCGTAAGTTCTTTACAATGAGTTCTAATACTTGAAAATATATTATAATCTTCTTCCCTACCTGTCTGTTTGAATGTTTTATGAGTAGTTTTCTTTTTTAATATTAACGATTTTAGATCACAGTTATACCAATTAGGATATGTGGATGTTTTATATTTTTTAAAACGCCGTCCACACTCTCGCCGAAGTCGATCGAGGTTCAACAAGTACGAGAGTGTAGACGGCCACTTTGTGTAACTTTGTCTAACTTCGTTCTACTTCCGAAATCTGTCGGTCTGGCGCGTCCGAGTCAAAGGGATCTTTGTCGGTATCGCACCGCTTGAATGTGTTTCTCGCGAAGTAGAACGAGTGTGTAGAGAGGCACTTCGGACTTCAGCCAACTTTGGCGAAGTAACTTCGCCGAGAGTGTGGAGCCCGTTTAATGGGTACAAAATTATGTATTAAATTGTATAGAATTTCATAGAAGGTCTCAATAGCCTCGTTGATATTTTTGCTGATGCAAACTAATTTTCAATCAATCTCAGCCAAAAGATAATTTATGCTAAAGTAATCACCATTTCTGAAATCTAAAAAGTATTCTTCATAATTTAAAGTTGATGAGTTAGCATTAACAAACAATTCCAAAGAAACTGGAGTATGATGGACACTTTTGTCAAACAAGGGATCAGATGGTTCCGACACAATTATATTAGACAAACTAGAAAAAATTAAGTCGAGAAAAGTATTTCTGCTATTAGGTATCACATTAATTTGAGATAAATTACAATAACTGGCAGTATTACACAAATCATTAGCAGGAGAATTGGGAATACATTGAACTCTAATTCTAAATTCATCATTTATCCATTTAACATTGGGTAAGTTATAATCACCGCATATATTCATATCACTATCTGGAAAGTTTTCAAATATAAACTCAACACTGCTACAATGCTCGATGTAACACTGCTGTTCAGACGCAGGAGGGATGTACACAGAACCCAAAATAAGCATTTGATTGTGACACTTAAGTGACACAAAAACTTGTGGTTGTAATACCCGTGGTGCCTTCGACGTTTAATGTCCGACTAAATTATTCTTTATGTGCAAAAAATTTTAACGAATTTTGAATTAATTAGTTTTCAAATAAGTACATTTATCAGCAATAGTCGTAACGTAATTGTGATAACCATAGTTTTACTTAAGTTGTTATTTGTCAACTTGACAGTATTTAACTAGTTATTTAAATTTATTGCCCTAAGGCGTTATTTTTCAAAATAACGCCCTAGGGCATTATATCATACTTAACTGACTTCGAAATCATGTCATTATTTGTCAAATAATATACCAGTCGGAAATTAAAAAAATTGATGAGATCTACACAGAACCAACCATAGATATAATCATAAAAAGAAGATTGCAGTGGCTGGGTCATATTGAAAGAATGCCATAAGGAAGAACACCAAAGTCTATCGCTTGGAAGACACCATACTATAAGAAAAGGAAGGGAAGACCTAGAAGACGATGGCGACAAGTGGTTATAGAGGATTTGGAAGAAAATGATGTCCAGAATTGGAGAACTATATCACTCAACAGAAAAAAATGGAAAGAAATAACCGAGCTCTAGGCCTAAATGACCTGTTTCAAAGGTCTCTCTAAATATATATACGTCAACTAATACATATTAATTATTAGTTTATCTTACACATCATTATCTTATACATGATTCTTGTCTTCAGATTATTTTCTAAAATCTCTAGCTGCGGAGATATAGCAACGAAAAGGAGAAAAAAATTTTCTAATTATTTCGGAGATTAAGGTAGGTAGTAGGCGCAAAATCTTGGTCCAATGCTATTTAAATGCATTCACTATTTTTTCAAATAATGAGAAAGCTAATAAATATTTTTGAAAAATTTAAATTCAGAATGAAATATTACATTATTACCGAAGGCCGAAAGTCCCTTAGAATAAACAAAGAGTTTCTTTTGAATGAAATATTCGAAATTAATAGTCACGCTAAATTTTCTTGGAATCGAAAAAAAAAATAATGCATTAAAATAGCATTTTACCAATATTTTGCGCCTACCCCCTTTTTGCCCAAGCAAAAATTTGATCATATATGATTTATCCAATTTAATGGCAATTTTCTAAAATCTCTAGCTGCGGAGATATACAACGGAAAGGAGAAAAAAATTGAGTTTTTCTAATTTTTTCACAAATTGTTTAATTAATAAGTTCTAATAATATTTCGGAGATTAAGGGGGTAGGCGCAAAATCTTAGTACAGTGCTATTTAAATGCATTCATTGTTTTCGAATCCTGGGAAAACTAGGAAGAATTTTTGAAAAAAAGTTAAACGCAGAATGAAAGCTTTTATTATTATTATCGAGGGTAGAAAGTCCCTTAGAATAAACAAAGAGTTTCTTTTGAATGAAATATTTGAAATTAAAAGTCACGCTAAATTTTCTCTCTTTTTTCACCCCTGTAACTTATTAAAATAAACATTATAGAAGTTTTCAGGGACTTTCGGCCCTCTGCAATAATGTAATCTTTCATTCTGCGTTTAAATTTTTCAAAAATATTTTGCGTTTAAATTTTTTCAGGATTCTAAAATTGCATTTAAATAATCTTGGACCAATATTTTGCGCCTACCCCCTTCAAGCAAAAGTTGATAGAGTGTTTCAGAACAAATAACGCATGGACTATAATGCTGATTTTAAATTATTTTAGCCATAACTGAATCTAAAATTCACTATGTAAATAAAGTCAATTTCTTAAGAAAATTTTGTAATGTTTGTTATTGATTAAAATTAAATGAAATATGAGTTGACTTAAGTTGTGTCGAATATTTTTTAAATATTTGTTTCTTCCAGATTAAAAAAAAGCTTACCTTCACTACAAAGAAAAATCCAACGCAGAAATGTATGCGATCACTTTTACGAAACCTAATAGACAAGTACCATTCCTTGGTACCAACACGCCGGAATAAAAAACAGAGATTGATCAATAACTAACGAGCGTAGCACGATAGTATCACCACCAAAGACTTGTCTCACTAGATGTAGTACCGGCAAGTAGTACTCGGCTCAGCACCTCTCCGACATTAAACTTGCTGGAAAACGCAAAATAATTGAAAGTTAATTAGTGGAAGAAAATGGTATAAGGAGAGGGATGTGAGTGGGGAGAAACAACTTTGTACAAAAATTATTATTATTTATTCGATTTTAAACAGAATAGTCAATTTTTGAAATATTTACAGGGTGAATATTTATTTATTTATTTATCCGCACAACAAGCCGTTAAAGACCCAGGGCATTTTTATAAACCATAATCATAATATTCACTAATTACAATTATTTTAAACAAAAATCAGTTATTTTTAATGAGTCACACGCTTAAAACATTTTTGAAAATAATACACAGCAGAATTGTTAAAACTCTTGAATGTGGAATTGGTGACACAAAATCGGGCTTTAGAAATGGTATGAGCACAAGAGATGCTTTGTTCGGCTTGAATGTGCTGGCCCAGAGATGGCATGGACATGATGAATCAGGATATGTACTGCTGTTTTGTAGACTTTGAAAAGGCATTTGATAAAGTTCAACATAAAAAGCTTGTAGATATATTAAAAAGCAAAAATATTGACAGTCGTGATATGAAAATTATATCTAATATATATTGAAATCAAACTGCCAAGGTAAGAGTTGACAACCAGGACACCCAAGATATCAAAATACAGAGAGGAGTCCGTCAGGGTCGCGTGTTGTCCCCACTACTCTTCAATGTCTACAGTGAAGCGGTATTTCAAAAAGCGCTCTCAGATTCAACAGAAGGTATATCTATCAATGGAGAAGTTTTAAACAACTTACGTTTTGCAGAAGACACCGTAATAATAACGGATAACAACAATGATTTACAGAACGTAATGTAACGCCTTAATGAACGCTGTCATGAGTACGGACTGAAGATGAATTTAAAGAAAACTAAATGCATGATCATGACTAAATCAGCAGACGCAAACATCCAATTGACTATTGAAGATACTGTAATTGAGAGTGAATAACTACAAATACTTAGGAACATGTAGAAATGGAGACCAAACCAAAGAAATTAAGACACGTATTGAAATAGCACGTGCATCATTCATTAAACTTAAGAAGTTTCTTTTTTGTCGGCATATAAGGTTAGAACTACGCCTAAGGATACTTCGGTGTTACATGTTCTCTACTCTTCTTTATGGCTTGGAAGCGTGGACGTTGAAACAAGTCCATTTGAATAAGTTGGCCGCCTTTGAATTTTGGTGTTACAGAAGAATCCTACGAATATCATGGATTCAAAGAATGTCGAACGTGGAAGTAACTAGAAGGATAGGAAATAAACCGGAAATAATACTAACTATCAACAAACGAAAACTTGAGTACTTGGGACATGTGATAAGAGGGAAAAATACTCATTATTGCAACTTATTATGCAAGGCAAAATCCGAGAAAAGCGAAATGTGGGAAGACGAAGAATATCCTGGCTTAAGAATTTAAGGAAATGGTTCGAATGCAGTAATGCACAGCTGTTTAGAGCGGCAGTCAACAGGGTCCGCATTGGCATGATGATTTCCAACCTTCGATAGAAGATGGAACTTAAAGAAGAAGAAAAAAATCCACAAACAAAACATTCGGGGGAACTTTACCTTCATAACAAGTTATCTGTATCTCCTTTAAGGAGAAGATTTGGTCTATAACAGTTATTATAGACTGATCTTGACCGAATAAATACTAACGAGCGTAGCACGATAGTATCACCACCACCAAGACTTGTCTCACTAGATGTAGTACCGGTAAGTAGTACCTCAGCTCAGCACCTCTCCGACATTTAACTTGGCTGGAAAACGCAAAATTGAAAGTTAATTAGTGGAAGAAAATGGTATAAAGTGATAGACTAAGAGCCGCTATAGGTGAAATTTCTTAATCATTTTAGGCACGATGGGACCCTATAACTTAAATAGTAGAACCTAAAAGAAAACGTTTGAACACTGTGCCGTCACTTTACAGTGGCACATGCGTCGACAGTGGCGCATCAAACTTTCCACTTATGGACGGGATAAATAAATTAAAAGTTACCCTCCCTTACTAACAGAATTAATTTTTTTTTATTTTTTTAAGTTCTATGTGATTAACACATAGGATTCAGCGTAATTTTAACCCACCACCCCTTCCCCCTGCCCCACCATCAAAAACTTCATTTCTCGTTTTTATTTTTTTTTTTGGTGGGATGCAATCAATTTTAAAATTTCAAAAAATTCACACGCATAGCTGAGGCCTTTATAAAACATGCCTATTTTTTATAGACCCATAGGTAGAGTGTACATAACCTCAAAAAATTAAAAGAATTTTTTTTTTTTCAAAAAAGCCTATAACTTTTTTTGAAGAATAGCTGCAGGTCTAATTTTTTCTTAATCTTGTGTGTTTTATCAAACACTATATTTTTAATTTTTTTCAGATTTTTCCGTAAGGCTCACCATCTTCAAAAATCCGAGAAACTGTTTTTTGGGGGGTTTTGGGGGATTTTTCCTATTTTATAGACTTCATAATATATCAAATCAATTTTGTTTTTATAGGTTATCTGTAACTTGAAGTAACTGAGTCCTTTAGAATATTTAAAAATCAGAAAAACACGTTCAAACCCCCCAAAACCCCATTAAAAACAGTTTTTTTGGATTTTTGAAGGTGACCAGCATTACAGAAAAATCTGAAAAAAATTAGAAATATAGTGTTTGATAAAATACACAAGACTAAGAAAAAATTAGATCTGCAGCTATCCCCAAAAAAAAAGTTATATACCTTTTTCCAAAAAAATTTTTTTTTAACTTTTTGAGGTTATGTACACTCAACCTACAGGTCTATAAAAAATAGACGTGTTTTACAAAAGCCTTAACCATGCGTGTGAATTTTTTGAAATTTTAAAATTGATTGCATTCCACCAAAAAAAAAATAAAATCGAAAAATAAAGTTTTTGATGGTGGGGGCAAGGAGAAGGGGGTGGTGGGTTAAAATTACGATGAATCTTATATCTTAATCACATATAACTTAAAAATATGAAAAAAATTAAATTCTGGTAATGAGGGAGGGTATTTTTGAATTTATGTATCCCGTCCAAAAGTGGAAAGTTTGATGCGCCACTGTAGTCGCATGTGCCACTGAAAAGTGACGGCACAGTGCGTTTTCTTTTAGGTTCTACTATTTAAGTTATAGGGTCCCGTTGTGCCTAAAATGATTAAGAATTTTCACCTATAGCGGCTCTTAGTCTAGGAGGGATGCGAGTGGGGAGAAACAACTTTGTACAAAAATGATTATTATTGTTTATTCGATTGTTAACAGAATACTCATTTTTTGAAATATTTACAGGGTGAATAAGGTTCTGAAACTGTTTTCTTATGGCATGTCTAAATTAAACATTGTGTTTATATATGAGATTAAGCCACACTTGATTCTAAGACAATTACATTTTTAACTAACTAATGTTTAACATTTCGACTGCCACTCCGGAAATCGTTTTCAAAAAAAGATTGTTTAAGAATTGTATTAAAAAGATTATATAACTTCCTAAGTTGTTGAAGAGGTTATTATCTTTTTAAAATTGAAGGTTGACTTCAAGGCGTCAAACAGGGATGCGTGTTGAGTCCGTGCTATTCTCAGTGGTACTGGATGAAGCAATAAAGAAAGCCAAGAGAAGAATGAGAAAAGTAACATTAAGATACTGGCAAATGGAACAGAGTCAACTATCGGAACTACTATTAGTAGATGACATGATATTTATCGCAGAAAACAGAGAAGACTTACAGAACAATCGTGAAATCCTAGAAGAAGAACTATCAAACATAAATATAAAAATTAATACAAAGAAAACAAAAATAATGATAATTTCAAATACGAGGAAGACACACGCAATATAATTGGACGGAAAACAACTAGAGCGAGTGGAATATTTTAAATATCTAGAAGTAATAATTGAATCAAATGGTAAACAAGACATGGAAATAACCGAGAGAATGGGACGAACAGAAAGATTATTTTTTAATACATACTATGAAAACAACATTTTTGGGTAAAAAAGAGATACCGTAGAAAGTAAAAACGGCAGTCGTTAGATCAGTAGTTAGACCAACAATCATGTATAGCAGCGAGACATGGAGATTGACGGGGAGACAAAAATCCAGAGTCAATGCTATGGAAATGAGGTTTCTAAGGAAAATAGCAAACAGAAAGAGATCAGACAAAATACGAAACGAAACAATTAGATAAAACCTAAAACTAGAACTAATCAATGAAAAAATAGTAGAGAGACAACTTAGATGGTTCGGACACGTGTGTAGAATGTCGAACGAGAGACTAACAAAGCGAGTGTTCGAAACGGGAGTGCAGGGGAAAAACAAAGGAGGAAGACCAAGAGTTGGTCTTCCTCAAGTTGGTTGTGGGTAGATGAAATCAGGAAAGAAGTCGAGAAGACAGGATTGACATTGGAAAGTGTAAGAAACCTAACGAAAGATCGGAAAGCATGTAGACTACAATTCCATACTCAACTCCATCAGCCTAACAACTAAAGGTAGAAAGGCTTAGGACTAAGTAAAATTTCTGATAATAATGAATAAGTACAAATTTGAACTTTGAAAAAAAATTGGTCGTTAATGGGTTAATGGGTTCACATAAACAACACTTTATTAATTCAATTAATAAATAGTTTAGGGAATCCTGGTATAGTTTACATTTTTATTTATTTTTTATGATTTCCATTGAGTTTTTTTTTGTAAAGTAATTTGTTATTTATTACTTGCGTGTTTTTCACGCCTGCAATTAAATGGCATTATCTTACTAATATTTAATTTTTAATTGGACAATTATATAACATTAAAATTTAATTTATAAATAACGGACAAAATCGTTACAATAAATTACTCCTCGTAAAAATAAATATGTAATTAACATAAAAATCAATTACACGACTAGAAAAGTAGGTAGGTATAAATATGTGAACATTAACAATTTTTGGAAAATTTTCAAAATAAAATTATCAGAGAACGGAAAGTTCTCGCTAGTGGCGCAAAACCCCCCTACATATGCAACACTATAAAC
The DNA here is from genome assembly GCF_917563875.1 of Diabrotica virgifera virgifera. NCBI lineage: Eukaryota > Metazoa > Arthropoda > Insecta > Coleoptera > Chrysomelidae > Diabrotica > Diabrotica virgifera. The sequence goes on along the minus strand of NC_065445.1, from coordinate 641,473 downwards.
AGCCCGTTCACATGAGAGGCGATTAACGCGCGTTTTGATAACGCGCGATTACAACTACATACATACATTTTACTTGAGACCGTTCAGAGGCTAGCGCGCGTTTTAGGTCATTAAAAGGCGCCTTTGCATGTGAACGACCTCAAGTAAAATGTATGTAGTTAATCGCCTGCCATGTGAACGGGATCTTATTAACAAATTTCCAGCTTGATATTAACAAAAAATTTTTTGGTACGCGGGAACCAGGTCTATAAACACATACAGTTGAGTCCGCGAATCTTTACCCGTGTGTCATCATTTAAAGCATACGAAATAAGTCGATGATAAGTCGGAAATTGAAATTTACTAAACGCAACAGCAAGTCACTTACTGTCACTTGCTGTTGCGTTTAGTAAATTTCAATTTACGACTTATCATCGACTTATTTCGTATGCTTTAAATGATGACGCACGGGCAGCGCCGGATAAAGGGGCGGCAACCGCCCGGGGCGCCAAATTTTGACGGACGCCGATATAAAAATAAAATATTTTTTACATTCAATGTTTTTCCAAATTTTATATAAACTTTGAACATTTTTCCTAAGACGTTGATTGAATAATCGTACTATTTTACCTTTAAAAAACTTACTAATAAGAATAAAGCAACCTAAAAAATGTTATGGCTTTTAACACCAATTCAACATTAATGCAGACAAATGCTTTTTACGATCTAGTTTGTTCATTTTTTTTTAAACATCATTTGTCACATATTATAACGTACCGATGTCAACAATAGACTTAAAAATATAGACGAATATCAAATTTATAAATTCTGAACGAATTCTGAGCAAAGGAATAATTTTGTTCTGTAAACTTTGCAGCATTTATAACAAAAATGCGTGGCGTGCATGCGTGTGTTCTAAAGTAAAACAAAAAGAGTTTTGTTACATTATATTGGTTGTGACATTGATTAATTTTTATTTTTACCTTAAATAAATATGGGTAAGTAGGTATCCATATAATAAATAATATACATACATATATGTATATAGTCTTTTGAGTCCCTAATACTTTTCAATATCGAAACTGACACGTTGTTGACCATTGTTTCTTGTTATATGCTAATCTGCTTGTTTTTGCTATTGTTTTTGCCTTCCTTTGAATGATTTTCCCGACTGCTGTATTTCATCATTCTCTAGATCTTCCTGTATTTATTGTCTTTTGTATTCTGGCTTCTTATATTTTCTTCATTGGTATCTACTCGTATGTTGTCCTTCATTCTTTTCAGGTATCCCCACCAATTCTGCTGATTTTCTTTAATATACAGATCAAGTACCGATTTCGTCTTAAGGTTTGTCCGTATATCTGTGTTTCTAATTTTGTCTCTCATTATCACTCCTCTAACTCTTCGTAAAAGAGTGATTTTCAAAAAAAAATAATTTAATTATAACTATATTATTATTGCATTTTTGACAAATGGCATGACAAAAATTAATAAATATAAAAAATAATTAAGAAATACACTACTTCGATGTTTTGAAAAAGCCTCAACTATGCGTGTGAATTTTTTAAATTTTTAAATTGATTGCATCCCACCTAAAAAAAACGAAAAAATGACGCTTTTGGCGTTGGTAGGAGGAGGAATGGGATGGGGGGTTTAAATTGAGCTAAGCCGTATTTTTTAATCATATAGAACGCAAAACAATGAAAAAATTGAATCCTGGAAATAAGGTCATTTTGCCTATCTTAACGAGAGACACCTTTTGTATATTCTTGTATAAAAGGGCGCCAAATTTTGTTTTGCCCGGGGCGCTCAAAACCCTAGAACCGGCCCTACGCACGGGTAAAGATTCGCGGACTCAACTGTATGTAGTCGCTTTTAAGAAAAGCAGAAGATGGGGACGAATTTGCAATGCTTTGCTTATAGTCAAGTCAACCTTCATTGGTTGAGTCGGCAGTAGAAGAACAAGGTGATTAAATTGCTTTAAAATAAAAAATATTGTTTGACTTCGTGTACGTTGCTTCTCTTAAATTCGCTTGAAACAATAAGAAAAAAAATATGAAAAAAACAAATTTTTAAGAAACGCTTTTCTTTAGTTAAAAGTGACTAAAATTAAAATATCATAAAAAAATCAACTAAAAAGCAAAAAATAAAAAAAATTCAAATTCGAAGGATTATTCGAAAAAAACTGTTAGACACATTAAATATAAAAAAGTCACACACATTCGTTAAAAAATTGAAAAAATCTAACACATTCGTTAAGAGGAAACAGTAGCGATCAACAGGTAGCGAAAACGCGTTCCAAGATTGCGGCTGTAATTTTGAAATTTTTTTCGAGATATTTGGCACACGTATTCGTAATATAATAAAGAATGGCGGTACAGAGCCCAATTTGAAAGATATATTAATATGTGGAAATTACTCTGTAATTAAATACAATATTAAAAAAACGAGCCTGTACCGCCATTAAGAAGAACAAAAAAATACACTTTCTTCAAATAAACTTTTTTATCGGATGCCTAGATTTTGTGTCATTTTGGAACTACTAAAATTTTTTATTTCATTAGCAGGTCCAAAATGACACAAAATCTAGGCATCGGATAAAAAAGTTTATTTGAAGAAAGTGTATTTTTTTGTTCTTCTTAATAGCGGTACAGGCTCGTTTTTTTAATATTGTATTTAATTATATATTAACTTCCACATATTAGTATATTTTTCAAATTGGGCTCTGTACCGCCATTCTTTATTATATTACGAATACGTGTGCCAAATATCTCGAAAAAATATTAAAAATTACAGCCGCAATCTTGGAACGCGTTTTCGCTACCTGTTGATCGCTACTGTATCACCTTAAAGAAAAGCGTGGGACGAAAACAGTTTATTCGATAAAGACGCGCCCCACGCTTTTCTTTAACGAATGTGTGTGTTAGATTTTTTCAATTTTTTAACGAATTGTGAGATTTTTGTACATATATTTAATGTGTCTAACAGTTTTTTTTTGAATAATCCTTCAAGTTTGATTTTTTTTATTTTTGCTTTTTAGTTGATTTTTTTATAATATTTTTAGTTTTAGTCACTCGTAACTAAAGAAAAGCGTTTCTTAAAAAATTGTTTTTTCTTTTTTTTATTTTTTACTTTTTAGTCTTACACTTTTCAAACATTAAAATATATCGTCATGTTTATTAAAATATATGTACCTATAAAACATATGATGTACTAACATGAAAAGTAGTCGGAATCGCAAAAAATTGGAAACTTTATTATTTATTTATGAAGCATAACGTAAACAATTAACGTAAAAAGTGCAATTATTTATAGTTCATATAATTAGCTACAATCTGTAAGTTTTTTCATTGTAAAAAAACATGATAATTTAAGCATTTTCCATTAAAATCGTTTTTTTTTTCATTTAAACAATTAATAAACATAAAAAAAATTATTGACTATTTGTGTATTGTTCCCGCAAATGCATATGTCTGCAAATTTTCATTCATTTGCATTGAAGAAAAGGCAGTCAAATTAACGTCTAAAGATTTGATGCAAACTATTGAACTAAAGAAATAAAAGCGTTTAATAAAAAGCAGAAGATTCCATATAAGTGTGGTTGTATGTAATTATACCTACAATTCCACCATCAGAAATGGTAAACCTTATTATTGTTGATTGTTCTTAAATTCATTTGAGTGAAAATAATGATAGTTGTTAACAAATGTAGGTAAGCCACAATATATATAACTTTTGTTAAGTGTGAGTTTAATGAAAAATATTTATGGGTTGACGATGATTTAATGATACTGGTATTTTATTGCTTTCTTTTTATATATTTAACAATTAGTTGTTATTTTATTAAGAATCTCCTAAAATTTATTGGCCCTCTAATTTTCAACCATATAATCGAAGACCGCAGTAATTGGCTCTTTATATAGAATAGATATAGGCCAGTAAATGAACATCAAATACGGCGATGCCGTATAATTTTCAGGGTCAACTCCGAATTGCATGAAAATTTGGATTTAGATTCTTTTTGCATGAAAAGCCACCCCTCCTCGGACATAAAAATCATACGTTTAAGAAAGTCCGGAAATGGATAAATCGACTAATTCTAAGCAACTTTTGTTCTATACAGTTTTTTTACTAAGTCAATACTTTTTGAGTTATTTTCGAGTAAAAATGTTCATTTTTCAGCAAAAAAACACGTTTTCAGACGGTTTTTCGCAAATAACTCAAAATTAAGTCATTATCATCATCAATGGTGCTACAGCCCCATAAAAGAGCCTCGACCTTCCCAAGTCCCATTTTCACAGATGCCACCGAAATGGATAAATCGACTAATTCTAAGCAACTTTTGTTCTATAGGTAGAGTGTTTTCACTAAATTAATACTTTTTGAGTTATTTCCGAGTGAAAATGTTCATTTCTCAAAAATCACGTTTTCAGACGGTTTTTCGCAAATAACTCAAAAAGTAAGTACTTTGTCGAAAAATATATACTTAGCAAAAATGTATATTATTAACAAACAAAACAAATGGTGTATTGATGAAGTTTGTAGACCCAGTAGAAGCAGAGTTGTAACTCTGTTCTATAGCACATTATGTTACTGGTTTTTTACTCATATCTTAGTTAGTTTTTAAGCCATGAAATGCTTAAAAACCATTAGGTTTGATTTTAAGCGCAATAAGATCATTTAAATTATTTTTTTAAACCCTGATTTTTAAAAGGATTGTAGTTGAAAGGGCTTGAACGAGTCACTAACCAAGAGTGTATGCAAACTTTGAACAGCCATATCTTAAAAATTTTTAGTCTTACAGGAAAACAAAGCATCTAAATATTCAATAGAACAAAACCTACATTTTCTTACTCTTTGAGATTTTTCTAATCACTAATACTTTTTAAATTATTTTTAAAAAAAGACATCTGTTTCAAAATTAAAAAAAATTGTACTATGAAACTAAATGTTTTGAAAAATAAACAATACATCTATAAAGTAAATTGTAAAGCTGTAACGATTAATTTCATTTGGGGCGCTAATTAGGAGTAGATTTTCACATTGTTTTGGCAAAAAATGGGATCAACTTTATTTTGAGCGTAACTCACTGAGTTTTGATGCTAAAAACTTTCATAAAAAAATAAAAATAAATCTTTTTTTTAAACACTTTTAAAAAGCTTTGATGAGTTTTCATCGAAAAGTGCTTAATTTTTTGGTAATTTCACGTTGAAATATTCGATTTGTTATTTGACGAATAAGAACCTATTTTCATGAGCTACAACTTTGCGTCTAATGGATGTATAGTTATCATAAATACACCATTTATTTGTTTTTTTTAGGCTACATTTTTACTAAGAATTTTTTTTTCGATGAAATCCTCACTTTTTGAGTTATTTGCGAAAAACCGTTTGAAAACGTGATTTTTGTGTTAAAAAATAAACATTTTCACTCGCAAAAAGCTCGAAAAATATCTATTGACTTTGTGAAAAAATTCTATTGAACGAAAGTTGCTTAAAATTGTCGATTTATGCATTTCTAGACTTATTTTGAACGTATGTCTTTTCACCCCCGAGAAGGGGGTCTACCACTCCCCAAGTAAAAGCAACCCTAGACTCAAATCCAATAATGAAGTAGAGGGTAACAGGAACCCTTAAATCTAAATTTTCAAGCAAATCCATCGTGACTAGCAAAATTACACTACAAAACGGTCATTTACTGGGCTAATACGGCAATTTTTTTTATTACAGATCAATAACCCAAAAGTATAAAAAACGAATTTGGTTAATTTTTAGTTAATTATTCTAGCGGGTGACCCTTTGATGTAGTACATTATTTGGTACTATTTCTTGTGATGTTTTTTGGCCATGACCTCAATATGGGTACCTATCTGAAAATATTTATTAATTACATCTACTCATCATCAACACCTATTTGATATAAGCTATCATTTTTTGCTCAGTAAGTTTTTTCAGCAAATATTCGGGATATTTTTGATATTTGATACGTGAAAAAACCGAAATATCCGATAATCAATTGGGCTAATAATATCAAAAATATTTTAACAAATGTATATTGTTTATTTAAATTTGTTAAATGTATTTGTTAAATGTATTTGTTAAATGTAATTAATAGATTATGGCAAATTAGTTAATAAATTGTAAAAATAGATTTAGTAGTTTAGTAAAAAATGTAAAAATATAAAAAAATATCTGTAATCCCATCAGGAAAAAACGACCTGGATTAGTCACTAGAGGCCAGGTCATATGTATAAACAATAAATAAATAAATAAATAAATAAATAAATAAATAAATAAAAAATCAATTGGGCTTTATAGTCCAAGTAATGAAGCTTAAAATAGGACAAAACCTCGCAATTTTTACAGAATAGATCGATTTGCTTGAAAATTTGAGAATAAATAGTAGATAGTCCAAGGATCAAAATCTATATGATGCCGAAAGGCGCTTTTACCATGGGGGTGGTTGCCACCCCATCTCGTGGGTGGAAATTTTTTTATTATATTTTGACCGCAAAAGTTGGTAAAAACATTCATTCTAAGCAAAAAACATTCTATACATTTTTTTGATAAAATTAATAGTTTTCGATTTATTCGCTATCGAAAGTCTTAGTTTTATATCGAAAAAATTAATGTTTTAAATCAGTTTTCTGCTAATAACTCAAAAAGTTTTCGTTTTGTCAAAAGAACTTCGCTTAACAAAAATGTACCTTTTAAAAAAATAAACAAAACCGTTTTTTTTTTAATTTTTTTAAAGTCAATAGTAATCGAGCTATACTTTATTATATGTTAGCTCTTCTTCGTCAAATGCTAAATATTGTAGTTTCAAAGTCAAAAGACGGGAAAACTATGCATTTTTCGAGGATAACTTGTTCAAACTAATTTAAAGTATTTAAAAATATCTATTCCTGAAATAAAAAAGTAGTCTCTAGCTCAAAAATTAAGTGGCACAATAAAAATAATGTCAGTCCTTATTTTTTTTTTCAGGGAAAAGTGATCGGAAACTTCTCCTTATTCGCCACCCTAATTAAAATTAGTCATTGACGTTATTTGGTCTTCTTTATTTATGTATTACATATTAATAGGTTCTAAAGGTTTGACCGTTTCTTAAAAAATGCCCTTTTCTTTATAATAGAAAGATTAGCATCAGATATACTAAAAAATATTTAAATATAAAATTGTAGGTTATATACTTCCCAAGAACATGGTTTGAAAAAAAATTTTTACGGCAAAAATTTAGTGAGCTATTGAGAATTAAAACTTGTAATAACATGCAAAAACCACCTTTAACAACCCTTTCAAAGTCATCTCTTTTTGCGACTGAGGATTTTTAAAGGATTTAATATTAATAGCCTTATAGATCTTTTAAAAACCTACAAAATTATTTTTAACAAACTTTCTAGGATAAAAAATAAAAAGTGACGGTCAAAAAATCAATATATATATATATATATATATATATATATATATATATTGTTATATTTCTATTTGATATAAAAATTAAAATTTGATAATTATAAACAAAATTCACTTTAATATAAAATATTTTTAATTTTCTCAACCTCGGGCATATAAATTTAGAACAACCTGTATACAACAAATTGTTATATTTAATTTTAAGAAGTGATTAGAATAAGCGTACGAAACTCGGAACAATGTGCTTAGATAAACAAAGTGAATGACGCGTACCATTATCGTTCTTCTCGGAAGGTCGATCATTAGCCTATGCTAAATAAAACTCAGTGAAATAGATGATAGTTCATTATCGTTTTTCGCGGAAGGTTTCGATCATTAGCCTATGCTAAATAAGACTCATTTGAAAGAGAGAATAGGTCATTAAAATTTGTAAATAGTTAGAAAGTATTTTAGAATGGGAATTAAATATTTTCTTTTGAAATCCATTAAGCATATTTAGAAAGATTAAAAATTGGTTTTGAGGAATATTACGAATGAGAGTTGGTGGTGGAAGATTGATTTGTGAATCTGGAAGGGATATTTAGAAAGTAGGGGAATGGATGACAAAGTGAGATCAGAATGTTTTTGAGCTGTCGAGAAGTGAAGTCGAGTAGTAGACGGTAGTGTACGGAGAGTGAGAAAGCCGATGTAGTTCCGTGAGTGTGGAGTATCTATCGTGGAACGAGAAGTAGGCCAGGTCGAGAGTAAAAGAACCTCCTTGAGCCAAGAGTGTCCCGGTAGCTGATAGCAGTTTCGAGAAAGGTAGAACACAGCATCACGACAGACGCAGGAACGAGAGCTATACGAGCTAGTTTTTCAAAGGAGAACATTACTGGAAGCCAGGACGAGGTTTGATCGCAGCCAAGGATAGCAGGAAACGGGTCTTGTGTGAGGACATTTTCAGTTCACCAGGAAAAGGTCAGTCTCATTTGTTTGGACATGAATGTATGGGTTTTTCGTATTAAATTCCACATAAAAAATTGAATAACATAATCAATAATATCAGAAAAGCTTCATCAAACTTAAATAGAGTTGTTCCTAATAACTCCTAATAGTTAAATGTTAATAAAAACTTTCAATTGAAAACCAAAAGGAAATAAGATTCCCATTTGTAAATGTTATGTTTAAGAATAATAGGAAATAGCAAATATTAAGCATTGATTGCTTTTTAAATAAAATAAAAAATATTTTGATTATAATTGTAACCCATATGTGTATTTTTTTTACTCTTTTCTTTTCTATCCCGATTAGGAACCATTAAGAAATATTTAGAAGCCACGAAAGTAAGTAATTAATTTATAATTCGCCCTGAGATTGAAAACATATTGATATGTGATCTGGTTAATTAATTAGATTAGTATTAATACATTGATTAAATTAAGTGACATATAAGAATATTATCTCATATCAATAATCAAGATCACATCAACTGTCGTCCAACGTGGAAAGCATTGTAAAGTATTTCTAGTGGCAAATTTGAAGGATAGAAAGAGTAAAGCCGGTATTTGAAAATTTATATGCCTGTGGTAAAAAGTGAGATACTTACATTTGATAACATAAAATTTTAGATCTCTTTAGGTACAAATTTTACATAACTGATTTAATATTTTATTTTTACGATATTTACATTTGATATATTTATTGACAATTTATAATATTTGGGTAAAAAAAAAAGTCGTCTTGGTAACATACTAGTAAAATTTCATATTTGGCGGGGATAGTACTTCTTGAAAACAAATGTCTGTGACAAGAAGCCAAAGCAAAGACAACAAAAAACAAAAAGAACATTCAAATCAAGAAGATATTTTAGACACGACAATCATGGCATCAGAACAGCAAGAATTATCAGGAATAGATAAATTATTACAAATGATGCAACTCCAGTCACAAAGAATGGAACAGAAAATGGATGAAACACAACAAAAACTGGATGACAATCAAAGAGAAACAAAACAAGCAATGAATGAAGCATCAAAGAAAATGGATAAAGTGGATCAAAAAATGGATGAAACACAACAAAAAATGGATGAAACACAACAAAAATTGGATCAAAAAATGGATGAAATACAACAAAAAATGAAACAAGCAATAGAAGAGAACAACAAGAAAATGGAGGAACGCACAGGAAAGTATGAAAAGGAAGTAAAAGGATGTTTGACAATGATCAAGAACGATATGGGACAACAAGAGACAGAGATTAAAGAAATCAAAAGCAAAATAAAGGAAATAACGAATTGCCAGAAAAAGGAAATAGAAAATTTGGAAAATAAGTTGGAAAATGCTATTCAAGTAGACAGAGAAGAAGTGGAAAAAAGAATCACAGAAATAGAAAAACAAGTCAACGAAAACCGGACACAACAAAATGTAGGAGAAAGAAGAGAAATGGTTATACATAGCACAGATGACGTGAAGATAAGGTTTGGCGGGGACGTAAGAAGATTACACCCAGTGCCGTTCATAAATAGCCTGAAAAAGAAAATACAGCACATCGGAAATTTCGAAACAGCAAAAGAAACTATCAGAAACCATCTCAAATATGAAGCAAGCCTATGGTTCGACAGTAAAGAAGAAGAATTCGGCAATTGGCAACAATTTGAACAAAAATTTTTGAATTATTTCTGGGGAAAAGTCCAACAATTGGAAATTAACAAGGAATTGCAAAATGGGAAATACAATGATAGGATGGGTGTATCAGAAAGGACATATGCTTTGCAAATTTACAATAATGCAAAACATTTACCATATAATTACTCATCGGAACAATTAGTCGAACTGATTGCAAGACATTTCGAGGAAACGCTGGAAGACCATATCACATTGCAAAATTACAAAGACATAGATAGTTTATGCCAATTCCTACAAATAAGAGAATCACGTCTAAGAGAAAGAAAATCAAGAAGGTCGCGAGAAGATTACAGGCCCCGAGAAACACAAGATTACAGAGGTAGAAATCAAAATAGCAGGGACTATACAAGACGAGATTTTAATCCCAGAAGGGAAAACTAAAATAGAGACAACGGAAGAGGAAATTATGAACAAAGAAATAGGCAATGGAATGAGGACAGAAATCGAGAATACCAGAATAGAAACACCACACGCTCAAATCAAGAAAACAGAAATAATGGTAGACAAAATGAACAGGGATATCGAGAAAACCGAAACAGATCCGACAGACCAAGAGAAAATAGAAGAGAAGTAAATAATACCCAGACAGATGAATATGACGGAGAGAGACATTTTGACGAAAATATAAACAACGATGAGCAACCGGCGTCTTTTCACGACGGCGCTCACTAAAAACCAAAAATCAAACAGGAATCTTTTGTCACCCCAAGGAGTTTATTAAATTGGCAGGAAACAACGAAAAGAAAAATGGAGTTAATTTAAAATTTGTGGATGGATTTATCAACGAGAAACCAATTAAAATTATGATAGACACTGGATCTGAAATAACATTGGTCAACAGAAAACTAATAGAAGAAGTTAACTTAACAAATTTAATTTATAAAATACCTAGGGTAAATTTAGTGGACGCAAACAAACGGACATTGGCAACTATAAATGAAGGCATACGAGTAATGGTACGACTGGGCAAGAATATGTATGCACTACAATGTGTAATAATGCCAAACATGTCACATGACATGATAGTAGGAGTGGACGAATTGGCAGAAAAACATGTAGTGATCGATTTTAAAAATAATACGATGAAACTAACAGAAGAAAAAGAAAAAGAACAGGACAAGGAACATGAGAAACAAAATACGGACGAATCAGGTAAAGAACAAACAGTGGAAATGAATTTGGCAGCGAAGCAAGGACAAAGAAAAAAAAGGAGAAAAGGTCAGAAAAAGATAAAAGAAAATGAAACCTGTGGCTCCTCAAAAGAAGAGTTGAGCCCAGAAGAAGAAAATTTGAGAGTATCAGAAACAAAGGAAACCTGGGATTCCTCAAAAGAAGAGACGGGCTCAGGAGAAGAAGAAATAAAGCAAAAAAATGAAAGTGAAAAGAATATGATTGAAACAGTGGTATTTGAAGAGGAGGTATATGCAAACGAGGATGCAGAATGCACGGTAAACATGTGTGAAGAATCTGAGAAAAAAGACAGAAAATTGATATGTGGAGAAGGGAAAGAAAAAGAATTGCGGTTGATGTTAAGAAACTACGAAAATTTGATCAATGAGGAAAACAGAGTGGCTAAAAAGTACGAACATTCATTTGAGGTGAAAAACTTGGGAAATTTTCGATCAAAGACTTACCCGATTCCATACAAGTATCGACAAGAGGTGAAAGAAGAAATAAATAAAATGTTGGAAGATCAAATCATCGAAAGATGTGATTCACCGTATGTTAACCCGATTGTGATAGTAAAGAAAAGCAGTGGAGAATTGAGATTATGTTTAGATGCCAGGAATATCAACCAGCACACTGTATCACAATATGAATCACCTCTAAACATCGAGGCCATTTTTGGAAGAATCACGGGGTCACACATATTTTCGAAAATTGACTTAAAACACAGTTTTTGGTTGATACCGTTAGCTGAAAAGTGTAGAAACTACACCGCTTTTTCTATTGATGGTATTGTCTACCGGTTTAAGGTAGTGCCGTTTGGATTGCAGAGTGCTTGTGCTGCACTCGTCCGAGCTCTACATACCATTTTGAATCGCCACGAAGATTTCATAGTTCATTATATCGATGATTTATTAATTTTTTCACAAGATACTCAGAGTCATCTGAAACACATAGAAATAATTCTGGAAGAATTGGACACAGCGGGATTGAAATTAAACATTGAAAAATGTCAATTTTTTCAAAAAGAAGTCATTTATTTGGGTTTTCAATTGGACACCAAAACAGTAAGATTAGCCGAAGACAGAGTCAAGCTCATAGATGAATACCCAAGACCAACGAATTTGAAAACATTGAGAGGTTTTCTTGGCACGATTAATTATTTTAAAAAACTGATTCCCGATTTGAGCCAAAAGGAAATCCCTCTGATAAAGTTGCTTAAAAAAGGAATAAAATGGAATTGGAAAGAAGAACAGGAGGAAGCTTTCGAAACATTAAAACGAGAATTCGCAAAAGGAACGAAAATATACCACCCCATTTACAATTTACCTTTTATACTCCGAACTGATGCGTCCATACAAAAATTTGCAGGAGTTCTGTCTCAAATACAAAACGACCAAGAAGTGCCGATATGTTTTATATCGCGAGTGACTAAAACACATGAGAGAAAATATAGTGTTACAGAATTGGAGTTTGCCAGTGTACTATATTGCGTAAACAAATTGAGGTTTTACTTATTGGGAGCAAAATTCACAATCGAAACAGACCATGCAGCTTTAGTACATATCATGAAGAATAGATTAGTAAATAATAGAATACATAGAGGCATTCTATTATTACAGGAGTATGATTTTGAGTTCCGATATATAAAAGGAAAAGACAACATAATAGCCGACGCTCTAACACGGGATGAGGACACGGGAAAAAAGGAAACAATTACTCTACAGGTGGGACTAAATAGATTAATACAAGAAGAAGGGATATATTCGTTAAATGAGATAAGGTCAAACCAAGAAGACCTAGAGGAAAGAGAGAAAAGAAGAGCGGAAGTAGAAAATGACATATATTTTAAGAGAATAGACGGAAAGGAACTATATTTAGTGACACAGACATTGGCCGAAAAGATAATAAAGAAATTACATGAGGACAATGGGCATATCGGTAGCAGAAAAGTTTGGCTCGTTTTTAGGGAAAATTACATCAGCCGACAGGATTACCGCATTGCAAAGGAAATTACCCAGAAGTGCGATGTATGTCAAAAATATAAGAGTCGGAATTTCAAAAACGAAAATGTTGCCAAAAATATTGAAGCCCGAAACAAACTAGACATTGTAGCAATAGATATGTTAAGCGATCTAATTATGACCACTAAAAGGAACAAACATATTCTGGTAATGGTGGATGTGTTGTCAAAATACGTAAAATTATATAGTTGCCGCACCACAAAGGGGGAGGAAATATTAAGAAAAATCGACAATTTTATAGCCATAGTAGGAACACCAAAAAAGATCCTACTGGACAATGCAACGTATTTCCGAAATGATCGTTTCAAAGGACAACTTCGAGAACGAGGAATAGAGACAAATTTTGTCAGCATCAGGCATCCACAGAGTAATCCTTCGGAACGATTCATACAGGAAGTGACGAAATTTCTTCGCATTGCAACAGATGGTCAACATCGCCACTGGGACAGGAAAATGGCGGAAATAGAAAGGTATCTAAATACAATTCCGAGCACAGTAACAAAAGAGACCCCAGAATACATCATGAAGGGTGTACTGCCGATAAGGCCATGGGAAGACCAAGAGCCAAAAGAATATCAACAGGTGATTGAAACCGTACAGAGAAGATTACGGCGAAGCAACGAAAAATATATCCAAAGACAGGAACAAAATAGAAAAAGAAGACCAGTGACTTTCCAAAAGGGTGAAAAAGTACTCGTGAGGGCATTACGAGTATCAAATCTTCCTGGTGGCATTTGCGCAAAGTTGATGCCTGTTTTCGAAGGCCCGTACATCGTGAATAATGAAAATGGGATAAATAGTTATGAGTTGAGGCACAGGAACTCGGAAAAGATCCGAGGAATTTATAATATTCACGATGTATACAAATATCACGAATAAAAGACAGAATTACATGAAGTAGATAGTAAGTTAGGGTATAAGACATAGATTAAAGTAATGAAATATACAGGGAGTTGGTTTTGCCTCGAGAAAATTTATTTAAAAATGCAGATAAATTTTATCGAATACAAGGCGGGGATTTGTTATATTTCTATTTGATATAAAAATTAAAATTTGATAATTATAAACAAAATTCACTTTAATATAAAATATTTTTAATTTTCTCAACCTCGGGCATATAAATTTAGAACAACCTGTATACAACAAATTGTTATATTTAATTTTAAGAAGTGATTAGAATAAGCGTACGAAACTCGGAACAATGTGCTTAGATAAACAAAGTGAATGACGCGTACCATTATCGTTCTTCTCGGAAGGTCGATCATTAGCCTATGCTAAATAAAACTCAGTGAAATAGATGATAGTTCATTATCGTTTTTCGCGGAAGGTTTCGATCATTAGCCTATGCTAAATAAGACTCATTTGAAAGAGAGAATAGGTCATTAAAATTTGTAAATAGTTAGAAAGTATTTTAGAATGGGAATTAAATATTTTCTTTTGAAATCCATTAAGCATATTTAGAAAGATTAAAAATTGGTTTTGAGGAATATTACGAATGAGAGTTGGTGGTGGAAGATTGATTTGTGAATCTGGAAGGGATATTTAGAAAGTAGGGGAATGGATGACAAAGTGAGATCAGAATGTCTTTGAGCTGTCGAGAAGTGAAGTCGAGTAGTAGACGGTAGTGTACGGAGAGTGAGAAAGCCGATGTAGTTCCGTGAGTGTGGAGTATCTATCGTGGAACGAGAAGTAGGCCAGGTCGAGAGTAAAAGAACCTCCTTGAGCCAAGAGTGTCCCGGTAGCTGATAGCAGTTTCGAGAAAGGTAGAACACAGCATCACGACAGACGCAGGAACGAGAGCTATACGAGCTAGTTTTTCAAAGGAGAACATTACTGGAAGCCAGGACGAGGTTTGATCGCAGCCAAGGATAGCAGGAAACGGGTCTTGTGTGAGGACATTTTCAGTTCACCAGGAAAAGGTCAGTCTCATTTGTTTGGACATGAATGTATGGGTTTTTCGTATTAAATTCCACATAAAAAATTGAATAACATAATCAATAATATCAGAAAAGCTTCATCAAACTTAAATAGAGTTGTTCCTAATAACTCCTAATAGTTAAATATTAATAAAAACTTTCAATTGAAAACCAAAAGGAAATAAGATTCCCATTTGTAAATGTTATGTTTAAGAATAATAGGAAATAGCAAATATTAAGCATTGATTGCCTTTTAAATAAAATAAAAAATATTTTGATTATAATTGTAACCCATATGTGTATTTTTTTTACTCTTTTCTTTTCTTTCCCGATTAGGAACCATTAAGAAATATTTAGAAGCCACGAAAGTAAGTAATTAATTTATAATTCGCCCTGAGATTGAAAACATATTGATATGTGATCTGGTTAATTAATTAGATTAGTATTAATACATTGATTAAATTAAGTGACATATAAGAATATTATCTCATATCAATAATCAAGATCACATCAACATATATATATATATATATATATATATATATATATATATATATATATATATATATATATATATATATATATATATATATATATATATATATATTTTAAGAACGAATACAATTGGAAGCATAATAATGTAAGTTAGCGGTGATTTTAGTCATTGGCCTTATTTATTCTTCTTTATTTATGCATTATTAAGAGATTTCAGAAGTTTGACTGGCATAGATAGTCCAGAAAGCCACTGCGCATCCGCTAGGAAAAATATTCTGATTCCGATTTTTTGCACAATCTTACTCAAAAAGGACTCCTTTTAACAAATTTGCATGTTGCCAGGACCAAAAGCTGGTCAAAAATTTTTTAAACGTTTTTTTTTTTGTTTTTTTTCCTAAAATTATTTTTTTTTCATGGAAAAAAGTTTTTTTAGGTTTTTTGGATCATTCCAAACAGAAAAGGTCTTTAGTGACTTTTCTCTAAAAATGATAGTTTTTGACATAAAGGCGATTAAAAATTGAACAATCGCGAAATCGGCCATTTTTAACCCTCAAAAACTATGTGAAAAACTGGAAATTTGAATGTTGCCAAGGTAGGTGGATATTCTTTAAACATCGATTGATGAAATCCCGAAGAGTTTTTTGCAATACAATATTCAAAACTCCTTTGTTTTTAAATTTCTAATCAAGCGTGCGCGACACTATTTTCCACCGACAGTATGGTGCAAATGAAAGGAATAAATTCGTCATTTCGTAAACCGGCTACTCTAAGAAAAAATCCCGAAACAGGTCGATTTTTATTTTTAAGTTATGATATTGTGGCATATATGGTATACTAGTGACGTCATCCATCTGGACGTGATGACGTAATCGATGATTTTTTAAATGAGAATAGGGGTCGTGTGCTAACTCATTTGAAATGTTTTTCAATTCTCTATTCAGTAATATAAACATTTACATATTTGTTTATACAGGGTGTCCAAAAAAATTTTATTAAATTAAATTATTTGACACAAAAAGAAGTAGAAAGAAGTAGAGAATTAAAGAACCTTTCAAATGAGCTACCACACGGTCCCTATTCTCATTTAAAAAAATCATCGATTGCGTCATCACGCCCAGACGGATGACGTCACTAGTATACCATATATGCCACAATATCATAACTTAAAAATAAAAATCGACCAGTTTCGGGATTTTTCCTTAAAGTCGCCGGTTTACGAAATAACGAATCTATTCCTTTCATTTGCACCATACTGTCGGTGGAAAATAGTGTCGCGCACGCTTGATTAGCAATTAAAAAACAAAGGAATTGCAATACAATTTTCAAAAAACTCTTCGGGATTTCATCAATCGTAGTTTAAAGAATATCTACCTACCTTGGCAACATTCAAAGTTTTAGCTTTTCACATAGTTTTTGGGGGTTAAAAATGGCCGATTTCGCAATTTTTCAATTTTTAATGGCTTATATGTCAAAAACTATCATTTTTAGAGAAAAGTCTCTAAAGACCTTTTCTGTTTGGAATGATCCAAAAAAACTAAAAAAACTTTTTTCCATGCAAAAAATTAATTTTAGGAAAAAAACAAAAAAAAAACGTTTAAAAAATTTTTGACCACCTTTTGGTCCTGGCAACATGCAAATTTGTTAATTTGAGTAAGATTGTGCAAAAAATCCGAATCAGAATATTTTTTCTAGCGGATGCGCAGTGGCTTTCTGGACTAAGAATGATTAGTTTTTAAAAAACTGAAGTTAAAAACGAATAACGAATTTTTGTAGTTTGGTAAAAAATCCCATTTTCTTCAGAATAGAAAGATTAGCATCAGAGATACGAAAAAATGTTTTCCACCTACCTCTATCGAAAGTATACTTTTCCGGACCTGATTGTAGGGAGCAAAGTTGTACTTTTCCTCCCTAGGGAGGAAAAGTAAAAGTGACGTCATGGTATTTCATTCATGAAATATAACTTATTGACACCCTGTACAATATCTATTTTCTATTACGAAGTATCTATACATTTTAACGTTTATTTATAAAACATCCTGTATTTTGCAGAATGGTAAAAAACAGTAAATTGTTATTTTGATTTAACAATGTTTACATTAATAATTTTACTTATATTTGACAGTTGACAGTTATATTGTAACTACTTGTTAGTTTTAGTTCTAATAAATTTTGTTGGTTACATAAATAAATTAAGTAAAAATGAAAAAAGACTTGTTATTTGAGGAAGGTGGAAAAACCATATGTATAACATGGGAGTAAAGTGCCTTTTCCTCCCTTGAATGATTACTGCCCTCCGCTACGCGTCGGGCAGTAAACTTCATTCGCGGGAGGAAAAGTAACACTTTCCTCCCTTGTTATACAAATAGCTATTAAATATAAAATTATAGGTTACTTAATTTCCAAGAACTTGGTTTGAAAAAATTTTTTCCACGGCAAAAATTGAGTGAATCGTATAGAAAAACATTGATTTCGATATAAAACTAACATTTTCGATAGCGAATAAATCAAAAACTATTAATTTTATCTAAAAAATGTATATAACATATTTTGCTTAAAATGAATATTTTTATCAACTTTTACGGTCAAAATATAATAAAAAATTTACACCCCCTACATGGGGTGGCAACCACCCCCATGGTAAAAGCGCCTTTCGGCATCATATAGATTTTGATCCTTGGACTATCCACTAGTTATTCTCAAATTTTCAAGCAAATCGATCCATTCTGTAAATATTGCGAGTTGAAAAGCTTCGGTTCCTGGACTATTATACAGAGCAGATCAACCACAGATGTAATTTTCATTATAAGGCAGTTGAAGAGCATCCATAAACTACGTCGTTGAAAAGAGGGTGGGGGACTTTGCTGATTACGACGGTATACGACAGGGGGGAGGAGGCCATAAGTACACATCCGACGCCGTTTGAAGTTCACGAATATAAAAAATATACCCTATTTTAGAATGAAAAAAATTTGTATATTACGTTTATTGTACACTTTTCATTTCGTTTTTATTACTCACAGCCTTAATAATACTGCTAGCAGTTTTATACAGAATAACAAACAATAAAACATTGGCCTATGTCTTTAAACAAACGCTTCTTTTCAGAACAACGTCTGGAAGCAATAAATATTAAACTGTTCACTTGTTTACTAAATACTTTGTGTGAAAAAATTCTAAAAGAATGAATAGAAATAAAATATTCTATTCTATTTAGTAAGTACATTGTATCTATTTATACTTAATAAAAGAAATGGCATTGAAATCAAAACAAAATAAGTATCAAGATTTATATTATAATGCAGTTAAGAAAGCATAGGAACTCTGATAAAAGTGTTGTCTTTTGTCCCTATAAAGGTTATTATTAGTTTTACAGTGAATTTAGAGAGTACGCGGATATTAATGAGCTACATAGTAATACTGATTTGGATACATTCGTAAATAGACTTTGAGAGCTAACTTTTAAAAATCTAGGAATAACATGGAATTTAAAAAAAAAATCACTAAAAAGGGGGGTCATGAGTTGCACTTGCGACGTCGGTATGAGGGGGGGTCAACTGCAAACGACGCTTTACGACGGAAGGGAAGGGAGGGTATTAAAAACTCCAAAATTTTTACGACGTAGTTCATGGATGTTCCCTTGATGGCAAAATACAGGAATAAAGAAACAGACGCTCATATGGTATTCATTGATCTTGAGAAAGCATATAATAGAGTTCCTCGAGAAATCCTCTGATGGGCACTAAATAAGAAAGGAACCGTGAACATGTTTAGATTGTGAGAGATGTGTATGAGGGAGCAACAACTAGTGTTAGGGCAGATATAGGAGAGACTGATAAATTTCATGTGAAAGTAGAATTGCACCAAGGCTCGGTTTTTATTCTTTATGTATTCTCATTAATGTTGACTTTGAAATAGCTAGGATCAGTATTACAACGGTATTACATATGGAGACATGGAGAAATAAATGAAGATGCATGCAATAGAATTAGTGTTAGATGGATGAAATAAAAGGAAGCGAGTGGTGTGTTGTGTGATAGTAAAAGTCCAATGAAGCTGAAGGGTAAAGCAAGGCTATAAAACAGCCATAAGACCGGCTATGATGTACGGAACTGAATGTTGGTCAGTTAAAAAGAAAGAGGAAAAACGAATGCTTGTGGCAGAAATGAGAATGATTATATGGGTTAGTCGAATAACAAAAATAGTATAAAATTAGGAATGAGTATATTAGGGGAAGTCTAGATGTGGTATCTTCTTCTTCTTGTTGTGCCACTCTCATCGAAGATTGGAATCATCAAGACTATTCTGACCTTGTTTATATCTGACCTAAAGAGTTCATTAGTGGTGCAGCAAAACCACTCTCTCAAATTCCGCAATAATGACATTCTTCTACGCTAGTGGGTTCTACGGGGTGGTACCAATTGAGGCCAAAATGAGGGAGCATGGGTTAAGATGGTTTGGTCCTATCAATGTCGAGATGTTAATCACCTAGTACGAGAAATTGTTGAATTACTGGTTCCTGGAAGAAACAGGAGAGGAAGACCAAAGAAGACCAGGGGGAGACACTTGATGATGACCAGGTGGATCTAGAAATTTGCCTTGTGCGGGGGGAACTTCCAATGAAAAACATTATTAAAAATAAGGGGGGGGGGGTAAAAATAAGACATGAAGGTCGAGCAGTTTTCTTCTTTTTTTTTCTCAAAATATCATTTTAAGCGATATTACAGTAATTTATTGTTTATTTAAACAAATTTGCATTTTTTTATTGTAAAGTATCAATGGAAAAAATAATGTTTAATAAAAGAGACTCAAAAATATCATTATTAGGCAATTTAAGTTTTTTTATTGAAAACAAGTTTTTGTGTAGAAAACGTTAAAAAGCCGTTTTTACATTTTCTTCCATTCCCAAAATACATATGTCCTTCGCTTTGGCTGAAAATTTGCCCACAGGTAGCCAACACACAGGACTTTTCAACAACAAATAAAATGGTTAAAAGAGTTTGTATAGTTTTACAAATATTTAGTAATGTTTGTTGCCTATATTAAATACCTACTTGTGAAGAAAACTATAAAATTTCTGCTCTGTCTGTTTTATTAGCTCTATTCACTACGAGATGGCAGAGATAGTTTTATTAACACAAAGAATATCTATAAAAATAATAAGCAAGCAAAATAAAAGAAACCATGAAAATCATATTTTCTGTTTGAATATATCAACAACTCTCACTATACTTTAAAGAGTTGGAAACCATTTAATGTTATGGAAATAAATATGGACAGATTTAGCTCATCATAATTTCAACGTATTTAATAAAAATTTTTTATATTAGGAGTTAGTTTTTCATAAGACAGTCAATTTTGTCTTTTAGGTTAGCGCTTTGAAGAAAACTGTTTAGCATAGATAAATAATTTAGTGACTGTTTAGTGCGCCTTTTGTCCGCTAGATGGATGACACGCACACAACGCAAAACAAGAATAAGGTAAGCAAAATAATCTAAATATTACTTGAAATTTATTTTAAAATTATTGTAAAAATTACTGTACAGCTTTAAGTTTTTTGTCAAATGAGGGTTCTTTGGTGCTTAATATGTGACAAAAATTTCAAAGCGTTAATATGTGTCAAATTTAATTGTTTAAATTTTATTCAAATTGTTTATCTCAGAGAGCTGTATGAAGTTACACTTCTTTAGGCGAGATTGGGAGTGAATTTTTATTATTCTGCGCGCATGCGCACACATACAGTATGGAGTTCGTTGATAAATCTTTTAAATTATGTATGTATCAGTCCAAAAAGGGCGTGGAGAGAACATATTAGTATAGAAAGGAAAGAATCCCTCTCATTGGCTGTATACCATAATTAAAAATTACTAAAGTAAAAATCTTCCTTTGTAGATGGTGTATAACTCATTAAATTTTTTTTTTCCTATTTGGATCTTTTTTAGGAAAAAAATTTTTAACTAAATTATATACGATCTACAAAGGAAGATTTTCACTTCTTTAGTAATGAACATATTAGTGTTTTTAGTAAATATATTTATTATAATTTTTGTGTCTTTATATTTGTCTTCCTCAGGAATAAGATAGTAAGTAAGGGACCGTTCAAGTATTACGTAACGCAGGTTGGGGGGTCAAAAATCTTCAAAAATTGCGTTACGCAATAGTTAAACTCCCATAAGAGTGCGCTACGTATGGGGGGGGGGTGTTAAAAATCTTCAAAAATCGCGTTGCGTAATACTTGAACGCTCCCTAATATTTATAGCTATTTGTATAACAAGAGAGGAAAGTGCTACTTTTCCTCCCGAGAATGAAGTTTACTGTAATCATTCAAGGGAGGAAAAGGAACTTTACTCCCATGTTATACATATGGTTTTTCCACCTTCCTCAAATTAATAACAAGTCATTTTTCATTTTTACTTAATTTATTTATGTAACTAACCAACAAAATATATTAAAACTAAAACTAACAAGTAGGTACAATATAACTGTCAACTGTCAAATATAAGTCAAATTATTAATGTAAACATTGTTAAATCAAAATAACAATTTACTGTTTTTTACCATTCTGCAAAATACAGGGTGTTTTATAAATAAACGTTAAAATGTATAGATACTTACGTAATAGAAAATAGATATTGTACAGGGCGTCAATAGGTTATATTTCATGAATGAAATACCATGACGTCACTTTTACTTTTCCTCCCTAGGGAGGAAAAGTACAACTTTGCTCCCTACAATCAGGTCCGGAAAAGTATACTTTCGGTAGAGGTAGGTGGAAAAAGTATTTTCCACCTACCTCTACCGAAAGTATACTTTTCCGGACCTGATTGTAGGGAGCAAAGTTGTACTTTTCCTCCCTAGGGAGGAAAAGTAAAAGTGACGTCATGTTATTTCATTCATGAAATATAACTTATTGACGCTCTGTACAATATCTATTTTCTATTACGTAAGTATCTATACGTTTTAACGTTTATTTAAAAACACTCTGTATTTTGCAGAATGGTAAAAAACAGTAAATTGTTATTCTAATTTAACAATGTTTACATTAATAATTTGACTTATATTTGACAGTTGACAGTTATATTGTACCTACTTCTTAGTTTTAGTTCTAATAAATTTTGTTGGTTAGTTACCTAAACAAATTAAGTAAAAATGAAAAAATGACTTGTTATTTGAGGAAGGTGGAAAAACCATATGTATAACATGGGAGTAAAGTGCCTTTTCCTCCCTTGAATGATTACTGCCCTCCGCTACGCGTCGGGCAGTAAACTTCATTCTCGGGAGGAAAAGTAGCACTTTCCTCCCTTGTTATACAAATAGCTATTTTATACTTCATTTGATCTATTTGTCACTATGTCTGGAAATCTTTTAATCCGTAAAAACAAGGGGAGTATAGCTCAGTAGTAGAGCGTTCGACTGGAGATCGAGAGGTCCCCGGTTCGAATCCGTGTGTTTTTTAATTTTTTTTAATTTTGGTATTGTTTTAATAAACTTTTTGGGAAAGTAGTAAGCAAAAATTAGTTTATTTTTTAAATAAAATACAAATAACTTGTTGAAAGTATATTTATTTCGTTGAAATCATATAATAGAAGTATAACTTCTTACGTGCGTACAAAGTATACACAAATTCTTTTTTTGTAATAAGATAAGTCAGAAAAAAATGTTAGAACCATTTTACTGGTGTCAAATGAAAGAGCGTGAGCTTAATTTTCAAATTGTTTTAAAAAAGTGAATAAAAATGCATTTATTAGTAATAAATAATTATGCAAAAGTATCGGTTATTTTCCTTATAAATTTTTAAACAATTTTTTTCAAAAAAATCTATTTTTTACCGTATTTCAGGTGAACAACTACTACAGTACGACAAATGAAGGAATACCCATGAACGAAATAAAACACGCTGTATTTTCCTGTCACCGTGTCACACAAAAAATTGGCCAGCGCAAGTAGGTACATGTAATAATTATTGTTACATGTACTTAAACTGGACAATTTTCTTTGTGACCCGGTGACAGAAAAATACAGCGTGTTTTATATGTTCGTTCATGGGTATTCTTTCATTTTTCCGACTGTAAGTAGTGTTGTGTGTATAATAATTGTTGATAAAAAATTGTAAAAATTTATATAATTTATTATATAAAAAAATAAATAGTTTATAAGGAAAAATTAACGATATCTTTGCATAATTATTTATTACCAACAAATGCACTCTTTATTCACTTTTTTAAACCAGTTTGAATATTTAGCTCATACTCTTTCATTTGACACCAGTAGAATGGTTCTAACATAATTTTTTTCTGACTTCTGTTACTGCAAAAAAAAGCTCTCTGGAATAAACAATTTGAATAAAATTTAAATAATTGAATGAATCGCTTTGAAATTTTTCTCACATGTTAAGCACCAAAGAACCCTCATTTGACAAAAATTTCAAAGCTTAACACTAATTTTTACAATAGTTATTGCAAAATTAATATTTTTGCAATTTCGACCTTTTTTCGCAATGATATTAACAGATAAATGAGTATAAATATCCAACTTTGTAATACGCCATTTTAAAGCAGTGTGTACTAAAAACACCATAAGTTTCACTGTTTTCCATTTATTTGAAAAAAAAAGGAAAAATGGCTGCCAGATCCTACTCAGGAAAAATATTACCCTGGACTATAAATTGTGGTTCTAGGGTGAAAAATAATTTGAACAAAATATATACTTATACACTTATTTATTTAACATATACGTACATATAAAAAATAACAATTGGCAATAGAAAAGATTTACAAATAATATAAGAATAACAACTAAAGCTACCTATTTAATTTACTGAATAATCGGTTAGAGATTAGATAATATTTGCACTTGGTACTTGGTCCCAAAATGATTTTGACTGGTTTAACCTGAAACAAACAAAACAAAAGCATTAACAAACGTTATAACATGCAGCTCTTAGCAGCATAATCAAAATAATAGACCTGGATCCCGCGTACCAAAAAAAGTTTATTAATTAATAGCAAGCTGAAAATTTGTTAATAGCTTAACGGTTTCTAATCGGACAAACTTATGTTTGGGAACACTGGAACAGGGGAAGTTTTGATTGTGGAACAGGTTAAAAATTTGGAACGTCAAACTGCGAAAACGTCCCATGTATTCTGTCGGACAGAACTTTCAATTGATTTGTTATCCTTTCGTTAAAGCCTCATGCAAAAATCAGACTGCTATTTATCACCAACATAATTCCTGTCATTTGACATGTTCTTCGTGTTCCACTCATTAAAATGCCCAGTTGGTGATAAACACCAGTCTGATTTTTACATGAGATTTTAATGAAATGGTAACAAATCAATTGTAAGTTTTGTCCGACAAAATATATGAAACCTTTTCGTAGTCTGACGTTCCAAATTTTTAATCTGTTCCACAATTAAAACTTCCCCTGTTCCAGTGTTCCCATACATCAAAATTTGTCCGACTAGACACCGTTAAGCTATTAACAAATTTTCAGCTTGCTATTAATCAACTTTTTTTTGGTACGCGGGATCCAGGTCTATTAGCAGCTTAAACAAAATAAAATGAAAACATGATATATGTATAACTAAACAAACATGAGATATATTATATTAAGCAATTAATTTAGACTTCATGTGATAACTACAAATAGGGGCCAAATGGGGTAGTGATGCCCGAAATATGACTCTGTCTCTGTGTTCATATTCTGCGCATCACTACCCTCTACTTAGTTTTTTTTAATCAGTTTTTTGACTATAAAACGTTTCTTGTGCATTTTAGAGAAAAATGTTTCAAATAAATGTTATAGATCTTAAAAAGCTATTTATTTTGCAATTTTAACATTCTCAACATTAATATCACAAGAGAGTGAGAATAAATTGACACCATTGAATAAACTGAAACCAAACGTTGTTTTGCGACAAACTAAAGATCCGACATACGTTCCACTATTCAACGTATTTTACTCTTATTTCAATTTAAGCAGCTTTTTATTGTATTCCATCCATGCAATCATGAGATAAGCTTATTTACTTTTATAATAAATATATTTCAATAGTTATCTCGGAGTTAGTCAACCTAAAAACTCGTAAATAAAATTATAGGATTTCAATTTGACCCTTATGTTCAGTAACAATAAGGACAGCCATAATTTGTGCTTGGAAACATAGTCAAATTTCCCGCCTGAAAATTACGTCACAACTTTTTCGGTCCATTGGTCAGAAACACTATGAATGAAATAATCATAAGGTTCAGTGGCGCACTCGGGGGGGGAGGGGGTTAGGGGTTAAAATCCCTCCCAGGGCATATAAAAAAACAGTAGGAAAATTTAACTTGTTTTCACAAACAATACAACAAAATTTCTGTGCCCAAGCCAAACCCCCCAAAGAAGATAATTCTAGGCGCGCCACTGATATCTAAGGTTTATAAAATAAACATAAACACAAATACCTTTTAATAGCCTTGTTAAACTGCTATAGGCTATAGAGAATATGCTGGAATTTTGTTGTCTTCGAGGCTGCTGATCACATTTCCGAGAACAAGGGGCCCTTTATTGTTATTCGTGAAGTGTTTTTCCGGTGGCTCCCACAATCCTCCCAGAAGCCGCTCGGTACCTGCCAAGTCAACTAAAATGATTTTGACTGTTAGTTTTCATTCCTAAAAGGTTATATATAACAGGGGTCACCAATTAGCGGACCGCGGTCCGCATTTGGATCGTGAGCTACTTTTGTGCGGACCGTCATTTTGTGCGGACCGTCATGCCAACATTAAATTCAGAATATAGCGTTTGGCAATTTTGAAAATTTTTGGTCATGAAATTAATTGTACATATTATTGTGTTTGCATTTTATCAATCAAAAGCAAAATAAAAATTAAATTAAATTTTTTTTAAAATAACGCGGGCACATAAATGTGATACACCCTGTATATTGAGCTGTTTTAAAATTTATTAGAATTTAGTTTGGATGTATTTAGATTTAAAATGGAAAAAGATTGTTTAGGGTAGAGGTAATTATCAATTTCTCGAAATTGATAATTTAAAAGAAAGTTGGAATTTTAATATCTTTGTTTCAACACGAGTATATTTTGTAGAGTTTCTCCGAAAGTAATTAGGATTGTCGGAATAATTTTGAAAATGACTGTTTTGTTTGTCGAATGGAAAAGTCGAGGTTTCTGATGCTTGGCAATGTGGAAGGGGAAAAGTAGTTAGAATGATTGAAAGAGTTTGAAAAAGAAGTCATTATGTTTTTGGCATCGTTGAGGAGCAGTTCGACGTGTTGGTGGATAAGTAGTTAGCAAATACCAGTGGTTGTTTGATAGTGGAGAATAGTGTTGAAAAGTGGAACGAGAGACAGATCAAATTGAGACGAAATACCTCTTTGATTCTGTATTATTGTGAGAAGGAGAGCAGAGAATTTTTGGAGTTTTGTTTGAATCGAGTACGTGCCAAAAGAGGCCCGGCTTGTTGGAGAATTGGTGCTGGTATGCTGATAGTTTTGAAGCTGGAGAACGGAGAGGGCTTTGATGAGTAGTCTTTAACATAGTCAACGAGGGAGAGCTGTTTTGGGTCACGAGAAGACATCAGAGTGAGTGAAGCAAAAGGTCAGTCAATTTATGTGAAAGAGATTTTTATGTTCGGAAACTAAATTTTTGAGTAAAAAGCATATGAATTAAAATTCCAATATTTCAAAAAGTAAATAGTAAATATAGGTAATCTTGCGAATACATAAATTTGTTTTGTTTAGTTTGTTTTACCAAAATCATCGGGAACAGACCGATAAATTGTTTTTTTTTAACTATAATAAATTTAAGTGGTAAAAATTTCATTCGGACATCTGTGTCCACAGGTTTTTAGATTCGATAGATTTCAGAGTATTGATTTTGATAAATAAAAGACAATTCTGTATTTTTATTTTAATATTTTGCTTTATTTCTTTTCCCTATTTTATCCCGATTAGGATCAACTAAGAGATACTGAATCCACGAGAGAAGATAAGTATAACGTGAGATAATTTGGATCTTTTTTTAATAGTATAAAAAGGCACCCTGAGATTTTTTATTCAATTTTTATGTATGATTTGCGACAATTAAATAATTAATCAAATAAATAATAATTAATATAAAATTAATAAGAAGCAGATCATAACAATATATTATGTTTAACTTATGTGTGCGAAGCCGCTTTATCAAGGAATGAACTTTATTATAAAAATCGGTATACATCTCAGCTAACAGATGAATATTTCAACTCCCCAATGAGAAGCAGTTGAACCAAACTCACTCCAAACCTCAGACAGGTTGTACATAATAAAAAATGTCATTTTTCTCACTGATAATTTAATTTTGTAAAGAGTTTTCCCTTTATTGTTATATTTATTATAATCATTAATTTTGAATTTAAGTAAACTGTAATATAAAATAGTCATGTGCGTTTTTTTATATTCATTTTCTCTCTACTATAAGTAGATTTAAGTTATAGTTTTCAGATTTAATAAGTTTGCAACAAACAGCTTGCATTGAAATTAATGTAGAAAAGATAACAAATTATTGGCCATTTCGTACTAAGTATGATGATTTATTTTAAATTTCTGTTTTAATAACTGGATTTCAAGAAAGTTAATAACTATGTACAAAACTGAAGATGTCTAAAAACTTGAGAAAGACGTTATTAACATCCGAATTATAAATTTTTAACTTTTCAAATATTCTCAATAACAATTTACAATACTTGTGTGTTACTGATAATAGCATCAAAACAATACACAATGAATTTATATTTCGTTTATTGTACCAGGAAAGTTTTCAACTCTACGGTGGCCAAAAAACAATCGGATATTATTAGGTTTCCTTTCAATATTACCCCATGTTGTAAGGCCGCTTCCAAATGACAAATTTTCTGATTCGGTTTTTTTTGTGGATTCCTGTTCAAAAATGTCACCTTAAACAAATCAGAAGGGCAAGGGATGCCGGGCAAAACATCTTTTTATACAAATTCAAAATTACCTTTTAGCCCCGAAAATTGTATTTAAAAAAAGTCTCCTGTCATTTTTTTCAAAAGTTGATAGTTCTCGAGTTGTAAGCGATTTAAAATCTGAATAATGTGAAAATACCTACGCATTTTTGAGGTTTGAAAACTCGTATGTAAATTATTATTTTTCAGGTTGCCAAGTGCCTAAATTGAAGTTTATAAGTTCGATTTCAAGATTCTAACGAGTAATGGGGGATTACTTCAATATAGACCGTTGTTTTTTAATTGTTAATTATGCGAGTCCACTCGACTTTTACGCCGCCGCACATTGCAATTTATGGTGCGTCTCTGTCGCACTTATTATACATATTATACGTACTTATGCGAAAAATTTCCAACAAATACTTCACATTTATTAAAATTTTATAATTTATTATTAATATATTTTTTTCTTAATGATTTTTTTATTGATTCAATTAATTATTGGCAATGTGCTAATTAAATACGCCAATAAAAACAAAGAGTCGATATTGAAATAAACCCCGATAACTCATCAGAATCTTGAAATTGAATGTTTAAACTTCAAATTAGGCGCTTGACAACCGCAAAAATAATAATGTACCTACCTACACATGAATTTGCAAGCTTCGAAAATGCTTATTTTCGCATTTGTCAGATTATAAATCGCTTAAAATTTGAAATCTATCAAGTTTTGAGAAAAATCACACAAAATCTTTTTTGTTTTCGATGACCCAAAAATTCTAAAAACATATTTTCGGGAGCAAAAAAGGTGATGTTTTGGATTTATTCAAAAATTGTTAAAAGCAATTTCTGCCTAAAACTTTCGCACTGCACCCTTCTGATTTGTCTACCGAATTGGAATAACTATTAGATGATGTTTGATTCCAGCACAGATTGCTGATAATCCTTAAGAGGAAACAGTAGCGATCAACAGGTAGCAACAAACGCGTTCCAAGATTGCGGCTCTAATTTTGAATATTTTGTCGAGATATTTAGCACACATATTAGTAATATAATAGACAATGGCGGTACAGAGCCAAATTTCAGAAATATGTTAATATGTGGAAATTACTCTATAACTAAATAAAATATTGCAAAAAGGAGCCTGTACCGCCATTAAGAAAGACAAAAAAATACACTTTCTTCAAATAAACATTTTTATCCCGTGCCTAGATGTTGTGTCATATTGGAGCTACTAAAAATCCATTTTTTTTTAACATGAAATCGAACGTCACTGACTTGGCAACATTTCGCGCCTATGTGTATAAAAAATTTTGTTTTTGATAGTATAAACGTCACTGTCAGTGTCGAATTACCGACGCACTGTTGCCTCACTTTTGAAAGTTCGCGGAACTTTCGCAATCTTGGACCGCGTTTGTTGCTACCTGTTGATCGTTACTGAATCACCTTAAATCGTAGGTGTTTATTTCAATATTGTTTAATATCACCATTAGCTTGTCGTGCTTTACTGTATCGAACGCTTTATGGTAATCAATGAAACATGCATAAGTATCGCAATTTACGCCTTTGCATCGTTGAAATAGCACTTGTATACTAAATAGAGCCTCTCTTGTACCCACTGCATTCCGAAAACCAAACTGTGTACGTCTGATTTTTTTCTTCGCACAGTCTATATTATATCCTGTGATGTATAATGTTTAGAAATAATTTTAAAATATGGCTCATCAAGCTGATGGTTCGGATATCACTGCAAAATACGGATTTTGTTTTCTTTGGTAAGGCAATAAACGTCGACTTCAGCCATGTTCTTGGTAGGTATTAGGTACTCCGCTTAAATACATATATGTCATTAAATATTTTGGTTAGGCGTTGAGTACCGTCGGTGTTACATAGTTTTATGAATTCAGCATATTATTATGCATTGTCAGGTCCAGGAGCTTTGCCATCTTTTAGCTGTGATATTGCTGTTTCCACTTCATCTGATGTGATTGGTAAGTGGTCACATAATGTAGGATGGTGGTTGTTCGGATCTTAGTATCATCAAAGAGTTCCTGTATGTATTTTGTCCATATGCAGATTTCTTGATTTCTGTCTGTGATGATATTGCTCTGTTGGTCTCGCAATTTGCTAGATGTGTCGGATTTCTGAAGGCCAGCTGCTTGTTTCACTTTTTTATGCATGTTATACGTTTCATGTTTTTGTTCTAACAACTCTATCTCTTCACACTGTGATTTTAACCAATTTCCTTTGGCCTTTCGTATTTCAGCTCTTATTTGTCTCTGAATCGTGTTGTACATTATTGTGCTGTTCTTTGATTTTCTTCTTTCTTCCATAAGTTGCAGTATATTGTCATTCATCCAACTTTTTGTCATCTCTTTCTTTTTTATTAGATGTTCTTCTAAAGGTTTCACATATAATAAATAATGGAATTATTAATGGAAATAACCGACAAATATTCCTATTAGGCGATTTTAATGAAAGAACGGGAAACAAGCGCCACAACAAAGTATATAGAACAAGAGAACACGTCGTAAATGATAACGGAGAAATACTTTGACAATATTGGCATTTCATAGGTTGAAGAAGTTATATCGGCGAATCTGTGTTTTCTACGTTATTCCTTTAATTTTTAGTTTGGTCTGCTTTTATATAAGAAAACAGTTGTTTTTAGAACTCTTTAGCAATGTATTAGTATAATATACCTAATATTTTATGATTTACCTTCGTAGGCCGACATGATCAACCAAAAAAGAAAATGTATTTGGTGATTTTTCTAATGACTTATTATGTGTGAATCTGTCTCTTTAGTTTACTCCTCCTGGTTTAAAAAAAAGCATAGATAGACTAAATAAATAGGACTTTCAACGCTTCTCATTTGTTTCGAGCTTCTGTCATTTATCGTATAATCCGTATGCAATATTAATATACGACATATCGCACCTTGAAAACCATATGGCAATATCTGCAATTTTTTCATGAAATGACCTTTAAATGCAGTCTAATAGGAAAAAAAATCTATTTTTTAATGCTATATAGCTGCATCTGAAAAAAAAATTTAAATTCGGCACCAGAAAGATACGTCCCTATGGCTTTTTTTTTAAATCGATTCTTCTTTTTATAACATCAGGCATTATCTGCAGTTGATGCTCTACGGTTCTAAAATTGAAACAAAAACTCAGATCTATATGGCAATATGTGCAAAATGTGACCCACGCTCGTAAAATAAAAGCAAGATGTGCTAAGGAAAAATCCTTTGAATGCAACAAAACAGAGTGCTGCATAGAGATTTCATTGCACCACTGGAAATAAGCGACAAGACAAGACTATAACAAGTTAATATACAGCGTCGTACTGCAGATGGGTTTATCCCAAAAGAAAAGCGAGAAACTCATAAGAATGGAAAAAGAATCAACGAAGTCGTGAAACAAAACATAATGATTTACATCGAGTCCATTCCTAGAGTGGAATCTCACTACCTAAGGAAACAAACTACCAGATAATTCGTCAGCGATGACAAAACTCTTGCTGATATTCATGGCGATTATATAAAATTTTGCAAAGAAAAAGGTTCGGTGTTCGGAAATTACGCTACGATGATGACCATATTTCACACGGAATTTAATATAGACTTCTTTAAGCCCTAAAATACCTTTGCTTGCTGTGAGAAAGTTACAGAAATGAATTAGATAAATCGACATTAGAAAGCCTATAATACTCACCGTCAGGAAGTGGAACTCAATAGGAAAGAGAAATAAATGACTTAAAATCTGCAAAATCCAACAATTGCATCACTTCTTGTTTTGATTTACAATCATTACTACCAACGCGTTCAGGCGAAGTTTCTTTATTTTATTACAAAAGGAGATTATCAACATTATTTAATTTCACAATTTTTTACCTGACCACAAATGCAGGACACTTCTGTCTTTGGTTCGAGCGAATTGCTAATCGTGATTCAAATGAAATAGCGTCGTTCATGTTACAATTTCTGAGGAACCATAACAGGGAAAAAAACTCTCTCTCTTCAATCCTGACCCCCCGGAGGGAGTGTAGTGGTCGACGTAATGTCGTGTATTGTCCGTCTCCAAAGATCTCTGTCTCTGGTCATTTCTTTTAACTCATGCATGGGTCTTTTGCATATTCCCGTACTCAGATAACTACTGTGGGCAAAATAAGAACAAGTACAATATGCAGTACACAAATCGAACATACATAAATTTTTGATAACGGGTCACTCCCAAAATACGGTAGATAACGCGCATTCTTTGATTGAGAAACCAAAAAGAAGGCTTTAAAAGATGACCAATTTACGTGGCTGCGCAATGGTTCACAGTAGTTCAAACAGCGAAAAAACCAGGTGAACCTTATAAAATTAATGAAACGTGTACATCGGATATACTGGACTTAAAAAAACGATGTAAGGAAATGGGGAATAATTATAACATTGACCAAGAAGGAAATCAGGTCGTCTGGAATGGCATAAGATGAGCTAGGTGGAGAAGACATTTAAAAATAAGTTTCAGGTTAAGGCAAGCTTCAACGATACAGAGTTCAGAACCATTAATATAAGGCAAAGACAACGAGGGATGGTGGCTAATATGGAACTAAGTAAAGCATATTCGCATCCACCAGGAATATGCAATCTCAAAAAACAAGATGTAGACTCTCACTATGTAAGGCTAATCTTATTCAAGAGCACTATCATAGGTTTTAAGCAGATTTACACGTGACCAATGCAACAATAGAAACCGAACAGACAGATTATAATATGCAAGACTTTGATTGAGTGTTAACACTAAAAATTTGTAATAAATAAGTGCAATCTTAAATAAAAAAACTGTTATTTGATATGCATTTTTACTGCGTCATTTGCGAAAATTGATATATTTTTTAAAACCATATGGCCGTATGTGCTAAAATACCTATTTCCTGGAGGAAATTTTATGTACTTCTTAATTCATATAAAAATATGCAAAATTAAAGACAAATATACCAAATATCAGGTTTGTAGCTTAATTTTTGGAACTACAGGAAATAAAATGAACTTTACAAAAACTTAAAATGCTCATAACTCGATATTATGATTTTTGCAGTTACTGCCCTATGGTTTTCAAGGTGCGATATGACAGAAGCTCGAAACAAATGAGAAGCGTTGAAAAGTCCTATTCGGTTATCTTATTTTCTGGTCTCCTTCATCTAAATCTACTCTGGACTCTGTACTGGCCACACACTGTGTCTCCATTTCGGCGTTGCCAAACCAGTGAAAATTTATTAATTTTTGTTTCTTTTGCTATAATTAGATAATAATATTTTTGACAAACGTAAGTTTTCAGGCCCGGCCCCAGGGGTGGGCGAACTGGGCGGCTCCCCAGGGAGGAAATTTTAGGGGCGGCAAATTTTAGATGACAGCCAACTTTTTAAATTGAAGAAATAATAAATAATATTTTTAATGTTATAAAAAATCAACATTATGAGCAAGAGCGACAAAAATGCAACTGTAATAACGAGAATTAAATAAGTGAAACAATCACAATTGCAAGGTTCATTCGATGGTAAATCGACAACACCGCCTTCTTCTTTATCGTACAAGAATAGTGGGGTGGTTTATCTATCGTGGCTCAATGGATCAAGCAATTCAAAACCAATAAAAGAACAAAAAAAAGAATAGTGGGATCAGAACTTATTCGTTGCAGATACTGTTTTGCGCGAAAGATAATTCAGATAGTAGATTTATAACTAACTACTACAGTTACAAAATGTGCAATGGTGAAATTGTTTAGAGAAAGGGGTTAATTTAATCTAAGACAAACAATTTTGTGTATTGTTTTTTTTGTAAAATATTTTCCAATGCCAATATTAAATTTACTGAAAATGGATATAATAATTAGAAACATATGGTTGAAGCTTTATGCAGCTCCAGCTCATCTACAGTCACAGCTACAGTCTGTCAGAACTAGCAATTAAACTAGAATCGGGCAAAACCATAGACGAAGAAACACAAAAAGTTCTAAATTCAGAGACTCATCATTGGAAAAATGTTATAGAACGACTTGTTTCAATAATACAGTTCTTAGCACAACAATGCCTTCCATTGAGGGCGATTCTGATAAACTTTTTCATCACAACAATGGTAATTTTTTAAAGCTTGTTGAGCTCTTTGGAAAATTTGATTCTGTTTTACAAGAGCACATTAGGAGAACAACGAATGGTAGTAACAATCAGAAGCAGCATCGCTACTTGGGAAAACGTTTAAAAAATCAAAAATAAAATTTTATACTGTTTGAAATCAGCAAAGCATTATATGCATAATTTTAGATTGTACACCTGATATTTCTGGGATGAAACAGATGATTGTTGTCGATTTAGGTTCCTGTTCACAAGTGTTAAAATTGCAAAACGTTTTCGTGGAATTGTGCCTGTACTGTAAACGACTGGCTTGTAATTTACAGAAGTTACTTTGCAAAAACTGAATGAACTGGGAATACCTTCCGAAGATATGAGAGAAGGGTATGATAATGGAGTAAAATGCAAAATAATTTAGCACAAAGCACATATCAATAACAATAAAATCGTGGTTTAAGTTAGGAATTGAGGAAGGAATGAGATGAGTCTTGGGTCTACCATAAGGGGGGGGCGGCCTTCGCGGATCTTCTTCAGGGCCTCAAAATCCCTAGGGCCGGGCATGTAAGTTTTGTTTTAAGCGTTTTAGTGTGTTTAGTAAACCGACTACATACTCCTGCGGAAAAGATGGAAAACCTTGTAACTATCCAAAAAAAAAATATTTTTTTAATTCGATTTAGTTCCGAATTCAATAATTTTTATGCGACCCTGTATATAAATAAATAAACTACAAGTTATTACCAAATTTTATGAAATTCGAAGACAAGGAAATGTGTATCTGCATTAGTGGCAACACCGTTTGGTCCAGTCAGTGTCTAGAAGACTGACGGAGGTCGACTTGACGGTCAGTGTGTGTGGCCTCAAAAATTACACACACAAACTATAAATAATCCAATAACTTCATAGCATGAAAACAATATTTTTCAAAATAATATAGGTATGCTTGGTTTATTGCAGTTTCGACATTTCTCTTCGTGTTTTTCAGTTTTTCAAGTAATAACTTATGATAATATTAATTGCAATAAAAACTTAGGCACCATAATTTAATAGTAGTCTTATATTTATATTTAATAGGTGCCTAAATCAATGAGGGTTTGTAGCGTAATAGTGTATTTCAAAGGCTAACCGATTTCAGCACTCTGGTACCGTCGTATAGGAGCTGGGGCCACAGCAACGTCTAATGCCGTTAATTAACGCATTATTTGACATTAAAGAGAGTTACACCCACGACTTAGCGCGCTAATTTGTTATTGCCATTATTAATCCCAATCCCTTTAAACTAGGCGATATATCGGGTGGCGGTTTCTTTCGACACATAAAAAGAGTTGCTCCGTTACTTATCTCGTTGTTTTGGCTACACTAGCGCTGTTTTGGTTATACGCTACAAGTTCTAGCTGGCAGTGCAGCAGTGTAATTTGTTTTGTGAAATACATAGGTACTATTCTACGAAAATGGAGTGGTGTAATAAAAATGGAGTGGTGTAAAATAATAAATTCATAAAATAATAATTCATCATCATCATCACGGAATGCTAATGGTGTATTGAACCATAAAAATGAATTGCAGGTATTTTTAGAGTCTCATAAAATAGATATAATGCTAATTTCAGAATCCCACCTAACTTCTAACACTAGTTTCAAGATACATGGATATACCAGTTATAATGCAGCGCACCCCGATGCCGTTAGACTAGCAAGAGCAGGAGCCATGGTCCTAATAAAGGATGGCATTAAACACCATTTGGCTAACAAAGTAGAAGAAACATACCTCCAAGTAGTCAGCTTAGTCATAGAGGATTGGATAGGGCCAATAGCGGTTTCAGCTGCCTACTGCCCTCCTAATTATCCACCTAACAAAGAAGCATTCACCAACCTCTTCAAAAGTCTTGGCAATAGATTCCTAGCAGGGGGTGACTACAATACTGCGCAGTATAGTAGATGCTCCTTGGTTCGTAACAAACCGAGACATTTATAATGATCTAGAGATGCCAACGGTTACTGCAGTGACCAAACAGCTTAGCACAAACTACCTAAGACGCTTAGAGCAACATCCAAACACACTGGCAATTAATCTGCTTGACAACAGTGAAGAAACCCGAAGGCTGAAAATAACAACACCCTTGGATCTACCATTCTAACAGCAATAATTGTATATATGAAATTAATTTTAAATTGTGATAGTTTTATTTTATTTTCTAATATCAATGTAATAATGTAAAGTTACAAATTTTTATTGTTTTTAACATAAATGTAAGAATGTAAAAGTGCATACAGAGAGTTGATCATTGGAGGACAAACTCTCTCTCACGACATTGTACCAATCAACATGTATGCTTATTGTTATTATATGATGTAACAGATTGCATAATAAACATTAAACAAACAAAAATCATCATCACGTAGCGCTACAACCCTGGTTGGGTCCTGGCTGACTGTACAACTTTCTTCCAATTTGTTCGGTCTTCTATCAACCTAGGGTCAAATGGAATGTTCATTTTCCGGAGATCCGCTTGGATGTTATCTCTCCATCGCATTCTGGGACGTCCGAGTGGTCTTTTACCTGTAGGAATCTCCTCCCATGTCAGTCTTACAAGTCTCTCGTTATGAAGACTGTGCACGTGGCCTGCCCATCTTAGTCGTTGTGATTTAATTTCTTGGATAATATCGGTGTCATTGTAGAGTTCTTTTCATTCGAGGTTGGTTCTGATCCTATACTGGTTTGTGTTAATGTCGTGGTGAGGTCCGAAAATTTTTCTAAGTACTTTTCGTTCAAACGTCTGAGCTTTTCTTCGTTTGATTTGGTCATGGTCCATGTTTCGCAACCATATGTTAGTACAGGTCTGACGATGGATTTATAGATCTTGATTTTGGAACTTCTTGTAAGATTTTTTGATTTTATAAGCTTATCCAGTGCGAATAGACAGCGATTTGCTGATTGGATTCTGTCCTTTATTTCTTCAGTAACATCGTTGTCAGCTGTGATTACGGCCCCCAGATACTGAAAACGTTGTACTCTTTCGAAATTGAAGGTTTTGACCGTCACATTTTGTCCTATCCTGTCTCTTCGTGTCGTTCTATTTATACACATATATTTCGTCTTCTCTTCATTAATCCTCAGCCCTACTTCGCTTGTTGCTCCTTCCACCTTGTTGAAAATGGTTTTTGTAGATAGGATGGAGTCTCCAACGAGATCAATGTCATCTACGTATGCTAGTAATAACTTGGGACCTTGAACCGATAGCAGTTCTGTTTTTATTTCGGCCGACCTCATGGCTTTCTCTAATACAAGGTTAAAAAGTAGTGGAGATAACGCATCACCCTATTTGAGTCCACTGTTGATTTCGAAGCTGTCAGACAGTTTATTATTTACACGTACTTTTGATATTCCACCCTACATACAGACTTTAGTCATCCGAATGAGTTTCTGTGATATTGAGAACTCCGCCATGGCATTCCATACTTGGCTTCTTTCTACGCTGTCATATGCCTGTCAAAAGTCTATGAAGAGATTGTGTATGGGTCTGTTATACTCCCATCCCTTTTCTAGAAGCTGTCTCAGCGTGAATAGTTGATCTATTGTGGATCTGTTTGCCCTAAAACCGGCTTGATATTCTCCTAGGACATTTTCAGCATAAGGGGTTAGTCTACTAAGAATGATGTTTGAGAGGATTTTATATGCCGTATTTAAGAGTGAAATTCCTCTGTAATTCGCGCATTTTGTTTTGTCCCCTTTTTTGTGGATGTTTTCCTTCCATCTTGCTGGTATCCTTTCTTCTAACCATATATATGTGTTATTAATTGGTGAATTTGACGATGTAGTGAAATAATAATTAGCACTCATAAAATATAACAGCATAGCAGCTTCGACTTCTAGGTCTGGATCCCGCGTATGAAAAAAAAGTTGATTAATAGCGAGCTGAAAATTTGTTAATAGTTTAAGAGTGTCTAGTCGGACAAACTTTGATATATGGGAACACTGGAACAGGGGAAGTTTTAATTGTGGAACAGGTTAAAAATTTGGAACGGTCAGACCACGGAAACGGCACATTTATTTTGTCCGACAGAATAGACTTAAACTCTCCGAATAGAGATTAAACTCTCATGCAAAAATCAGACTGCTATTTATCACCAAATGGGCGTTTTAATGAGTGGAACATGTAGAATATGTCAAATGACAGGAATTATGACAGGTGATAAATAGCAGTCTGATTTTTGCATGAGAGTTTAATCTCTGTTCGAAGAGTTTAATTCTATTCTGTCGGACAAAATAAATGTGCCGTTTTCGTGGTGTGACCGTTCCAAATTTTTAACCTGTTCCACAATTAAAACTGCCCCTGTTCCAGTGTTCCCATATATCAAAGTTTATCCGACTGGACACCCTTATTAACAAATTTTCAGCTTGCTATTAATCAACTTTTTTTTCATACGCGGGATCCAGACCTATTCCATTCTGAAATTATTTGATTAAAAAACGCGTTTTCTACTGACTACGCGCTAAAATAAGTGAGGCCAATCACTTTAATACGCAGTTAATTCCATCACTTTTGGTGTGTTAATTAATACGATAATGAACATTAAACGTTAGCGTTACTGTGGCCCCAGCATAAATATGCGGTCCGTTCACATGAGAGACGCTTAACGCGCGTTTTGATAACGCGCGATTACAACTACCTATAAATAAATGGGACATCTTGGGTATTAGTGCACCCTATGTAACGCACAGCTGAATCTTATGTTTGTGCGTCACAGTGTTGCCATGCCATTTCTTTCATAATTTCAATAAATGTTAAATGTACCTACAAGAATAATAGAATAAGAACGTTTACTTATCCGTCATTATACTAGGTAGAATGACAAATGAGGTGTCAAATGAAAGCTTACAATCCAAGGATAGTACTAAAGATGAGTAATTAGACCTAGATTGTCTGTCCCTCAAAAAATAAGAGTTATATTGGGTATTTCTAATGTCGACATTAAAAGTTGCACTATTTATTTTCTATAAAACATTTTGATCTAATACTTAACAGAAAACTTCTTTGTACTCACTACTTTCAAATAAACGTGATTAAGAAGCTAAATTTTAAACTTCGTCACACAACTTTTGCGATTAAACTTTGCAATGCACAAATCCGCACCTTTTTCTTTGAAAAATTCATAACCTTTATCATCATAAGAATAAAAACTTGAAGCAGGTACCTTTGTCTTCAGAAATGTTAGAGCTATATACTGTAAAAATTTCAGAAAAAAATATTAAAATGGAACAGAGTTGTAGCGAGGTAAACGCAAAAAACGTGATTTCATTTTTTTTTATTTTTAGGTTAAAATTGCGATTTTGACAATGTTCCCCCACATAAAATTCAAAATAAACCTCATTTTCGTTTTCAGCACCCTCGAAAATATAAAGTATGAATAAAATTAGCCATTCACCCCTCCGTGGTCAGTATCTCGAAAACTAAGCTCTTTTTTGAGGGTGTCCCTCTCGTGTATAATATCACAAAAAATTGTAACGTGATAGTATGAAAAAATAGAGGATACGGCAACGGTGTTACAAGTGATGGTCGGATCCAATGCCAAAATCTACACAGACATATTAGGGTGCACCAATATCCAAGATGTCCAATAAATGACTTATCTTATGACTTAAATATCGTTTGGCGTCGAGATGATCGAGTGCAGTTTTCCTTACCTCCGACCACTATCAACGTTGTGATTGCGGGCGAGGATTTCGTGACGTCACCAGTGGCCCACGGCCACCGAGATTATTCTCTTTGTGGGCACAAACCGCCACGCCACGCCAACAACCATATTCTCATGCCGTTCCCAGAAAACAAACGAGATTCAAGACAGAGCAAGCGAGCGGCGGTCGCACCCATTGAATCGAATCCGACCGCCAAACCCATGAATTATTTATGCATGTTATCTCTTTCGTTTTTTACTTTTTTTTTCTTAAGCATTTTTATTGTATTTACACTTCTAAAGAATGGAAAGTTCCTAAACTAATGTGAGAACCGGTATCCCAGCTCCCACCGGTGATTGGGTCCTCACTTTAATTCCACCATCCACACATTACCAATGTTTTTATTTTGCGGGAAACAGTTTTTAAAAATAATTTCATTTTGAAAATGCAAAAATATATGAAAATATAACGATAGTAATAAACATACTAAAACAGAACTTAACCAAATTGTAAATACCTACTATATTATATCTCTATGGTTAGCAGGAATTATCAGACCGATGAACTGAAAAGAAGAATCGGTCTTGGTTGAACAGCATATTTATGGAAAACTGAGAGAAACTTTTGAAAATGAGCTGCCCATAGACAAACAGGCTCCACACTCTCGGCGAAGTTACTTCGCCAAAGTTGACCGAAGTCCGAAGTGCCTCTCTACACACTCGTTCTACTTCGCGAGAAACACATTCAAGCGGTGCGATACCGACAAAGATCCCTTTGACTCGGACACGCCAGACCGACAGATTTCGGAAGTAGAACGAAGTTAGACAAAGTTACACAAGGTGGCCGTCTACACTCTCGTACTTGTTGAACCTCGATCGACTTCGGCGAGAGTGTGGACTGTGGACGGCGTTCAAAGAGAAAAGTATTTAATCAATGCGTCCTCCTTGTGTTGACATATTGAACAGAAACACTTACCTAAACAAAAGCCGCTGCTACCAAACTGAGAGTAAGGTTACGTTCACTATGGAGACCATCGCATGGTATCCTAGCCTAGAGCCTAGTATCCTACTCTTCATATTCGTGAATTCTCACATAAAAAATAATGCATTTATTTTACCTAGCGATCGAAACTATATTAACCTGAGAAGAATGGATCCGTGATTCGGTCCATGTTAGGAATAACTCTGCGGGACAAAATAAAAAAGAAGGGAGCAGAAAAAAAAACCAAGACTACTGACATCATCAAAAGGATAGACGATAGACAGATATAAATATAAAAATGACAAGAAACATAGCTTAAATGACAGATGAGCGATGGACAAAGAGGTTATAAGAAAGTAGACCAAGGGAAGACAAAAGAAGCGTCGGTCGACCATTTACATGATGGACAGCCGATATAAGAAGGCCAAATAAACACATAATGCGAGCGACATAAGATAGACTGGGTTGGAAACAGGAGGAAGAGGCCTATGCTTAGCAGTGGACTTTTGAGGCTGGATGATAATGATTATGTGACTAAGCACACAACTTTGGTAAATTTTTCAGGAACGTCGAAATAATATTTACGGGGTCGTGCAAAATCGCAGAATACAGGCAAAACCTTTGTTTAGTTTTATGTTATAATCATTCAAAATCAGTCGATAACTATTACTCGAGGGCTTTGGTGATCGCTGAGCACGAATTTAATGACGGCGATGGTCTTCGTGGTACCTGGTGTCTATGGTGGAACTCGTCGTCTGGAGTTTTATGTTATAATCATTTAAAATTAGTCAATAACCATTAATCGAAAGTTTTGGAGGCCGCTGAGCACGAATTTTATGTCGGGAAATTGTCTTACAAGGTAATACCTGGTGCCAAGGGTGGAACTCGTCGCCTGATGTTTTGTGTTATATTATAATCATTCAAAATCAGTCAATAACCATTACTCGGGTTTTGGGGACGTTGAATATAAATGTTTTCATTTTTATTGAACCATGTACGTCGGAGACCATAGTCGTCATAAAATTCGCGCTCAGCGACCAGCAAAACCCCCGAGTAATGGTTATTGACTGATTTCGAATGATTATAACATAAAACTCCAGGGGACGAATTCCACCCTGGGCATCAGGTACCTGGAGACGATCGCCGTCATTAAATTCGTGCTCAGCGACCACCAAAACCCCCCGAGTAATGGTTATTGACTGATTTTGATTATAACATAAGACACCAGGCCACAAGTACCACCATAGGCACCAATTACCTCCGAGATCATCGCCGACATGAAATTCGTGCTCAGCGATCACCAAAATCCCTGAGTAGAGTAATAGTTATTGATTGATTTTGAATGATTATAACCTAAAACTCCAGACGAGTTCCACCCTGGGCACCAGGTACCTTGGAGTCCATTGCCGAGATGAAATTCGTAGTCAACGACCTCAAAATTGAATTCGTATAAAAATAAGTATGAAAAGTATAAAAATTGAACTCGTTTCCGTCAGTATTTCCATAATTCTAAATTTTTCATTTTCCATATCTTCGAGGTGCACTTTC
This sequence comes from Diabrotica virgifera virgifera, assembly GCF_917563875.1. Classification (NCBI taxonomy): domain Eukaryota; kingdom Metazoa; phylum Arthropoda; class Insecta; order Coleoptera; family Chrysomelidae; genus Diabrotica; species Diabrotica virgifera. The sequence continues at coordinate 598,548 of NC_065445.1, read as the reverse complement.
AATGCATTTTTCTTATGGAAATTTTCATCTGTCGGAGATCAATTTAGTTCAAAAACTTTCCTGACACTGTCCTGAATCGAATGCAAAAAGTTCCATGACGATTCATCTTACTGCACATTATTCTTAGGTTTTATGCTTTTTAGTGCTTCGTTGCGTCGCCTATTATTTTTTGTAGTTTTGTTTTTCTGTCGTCTTTGACCTTCATAGATAAACAAAAAAGCTACAAGACATAATTTGCAGCTACCACTGCGTTACAGAAGTTTAACTTTGTAAACAAACAAATAACCTATATAATAATTGGAAACTATTATAGTTAAGTGGTGTTCAGAAATATAACTTTAAAGAAGTGTAGCGATGGGCATAGACTAGTAGGTACATACGTCACGAATATAACCGTTACTTCCTATACACACCATTACAATGATTATTTCATTCATAGGATATTCTGACCAATAAAAAGCTACAGAAATCTAAATTAAACTGATTATTTTTTAATGATTTTAACTTCCAATCGTATAGTAAGATATTTGATCACGTGTTTAATTCTGTCCAATCAGATTAAAATTATACTGAGAATTATCTACTGTAGAAAATTACCGATAGAATTTTTTTAAGTAGATTGTTTCTGTTTAATGGCAACCAGTTTCCTAGTTTTGAAAACTGTCACAGTAAGAATAAATAAGAAAATAATGCTTCATTTTTACTCAAAGTTGTTGTCATTGGGCAATAGCCACTCGAGCCCTGCGGGCTCTCGTGTCTATTTCCAGACAACAAATTTTCGAAAAACTGTCGCATTATTTTCAATTTATTCTCACTCTCTTCTGATATTATACCCGATAATTTTTGATAATTTCCCGTCGTCAAGTATATTACGTCAAATGCCCTTCGTTGCTATGAAAAAATACATTCAGTGACATTAATGACAATTATTAATGTTTTAAAAATTATAAAAGTGATGACTTTCAACCGTAAAATATGTATAACAACTGTGTGTTTAATTGTACTAATTTGTACTTACATAAATAAATTACAATCAAATTTTGGTTTTGAACAGTTTTGAACAGTCATGAAATAACCGCAACAAATTACACTCGATCTCTAAAATTAATATAGAATTTTAGAGCTCTTTTATAGTATCCACTGGTTTATTTACATCGCCAAACTATATCTCATTCATTCTTATCTCTGTCGGAATTTTTATCTAGATAAGCGGAAAGGTGATGAGTGTATATTTTAGGCTCTCCTGTCTCAGGTAATAATTGTAATTTGTAAAAAGCTCAGGCAACAGATAGTTAGCAAGGATTATGCACTCCGACATATAGAGAGTTTTCTCTGTCTTTAGATAGACGTCGCTAACGCGTCCGTACATAGGCTACGTAACTTGGCTATTCTGACTGTTAAATTTTACTACTTTCCTGGAAAATTCTATCTTCAACCTTTGTTGATGTCATGATATTTTTGCGGAACAGAAAGCTCGAAGAAATGAATTTTAAACCCTTAACTACTGGCGTGGATGTTTCAACACGTAGACTCTGACATGCGGTATGTCATACCGATGCCTGTTCTCGTTTGTTTTCAATATAAATTTGTCTTATATCACTGTATTTGTTTTTACATCAACTACGGAATGATTCTTCACACTTCTGTAGAATAAACTACTGCTCCAAATAAAATAAACTTTATATTTTCAAGAAAATTATGAACGCGTGCCTAATATTAAAACAATGGTGAAGGTTCGTTTCTTACAAAATCTTTATAAACTGAATTACAAAAACAAACGAGTATCGGTAACTAAAAACTAGTAAACTAATGTTGAAAGCACTTGAAAGTAGAATAACTGGATGAACTTGCTGCAACACTAATAACGAAAGAAAACTAAATGGATTGTTTTTAACTATAGAAACGTAAATATTTACATGCGGTACGTGATGCCACAAGAAAACTTTAGGTCAACGTAGCTCAAAGATTAAACCATACAAAAACTGCAGCAATTGGAAGCAGGTACAATTGAGGCCATGAGAGCCAGAGTGGCCTAACTGATTTTAAAATTACATACTTTACATTACATAACCAAAGAAAATGATCAGAAGCTAACAATGTCTGATTGTTTTAGTAGTTTTATGTTGACCAAGAATCATTATTGGTCAACATACAATTACTAGAACAATCGGACGTTGATAGCTTCCGATCATTTTCTTTGATGATGTAAAGTAATGTTAAAATCAGTTAGGCCACTGTGGCTCTCATGGCCTCAATTACACACCACTTGAAGGTACACAGATGGTGTTCTTGGAATCTTTTAAACAAGTTTTACAACAAAATATAGTTTCGGCGCGGTATGGCATACCGCTTGTTAATGGTTAAGGGTTAATAAATATCTCGTTGTTATGGTATGATTACACCACTGAGACCACGTATTCTTTTATTGGCTGTTCTTTTTTGCATTTTCTGTTTAGTGTGTCACACAAATTTTGTTCCTCCTTCCCATGTATATGTCAATAAGGTTTTTTAGTGTAGTTTACACTAAAAAACCATATTGTACTCCTATTATGCTATCTTCTACATACAATTCGTTGTTTTTTTGAAGTCTACCCACCTCTAGCTCCAGTTAGTAAAGGCATTAGAGTATGTATTATTTCACCTGCTGACTACCTGAGGTAACATATTCTGCTTTAATAGGCAAACATCAAAACCAAAAAGGTACATGCGAAAGCTGTGAAAACATCTACTAAAAAGCCTTTAAATGCATTATCAAAAACGTGACAAGTTGTTTATTTAAAGAAGACTGATGTCCAAATTATTTAAACTGAGAAATGATTGACGTGTTTGACGTGTTAACTGTCGTCGTTATCCGGGGAATATCTAATCTATTAGGTGCGTTCGCGGGTACAGTTGACAAATTGTCGCCGACAATTTCTAACCTCAATTAATATTAATAATACCGTTAATAGATAAATATACAAGATATATTTACTTTTAATTAATATTAATAACTAATTATTAAATTATAATAGGTAAATATACCTTCTACATTTATCTATTAACGATATTATTTATATCATTTTAAAGTGCGCATGCGTTTTGCTGCTAAATTGTCGCCGACTAGTCGCCGACAGGCACCCGCAAACGCACTTATTATATCGTTAAAATGTTAAAAATACAGTGCTCAACAATTTATAAGGATCACCTTGAAAATTGGTTATTATTAATATCTCGAATTTGCTAAAACTGTTGTCTGATTTAAGTAATTTTTTAACAGGTTATACGCTGTGAGCTCGTACGTAGAGGGGATATTTATAAATTCGCGAGCGCCAGTAGTGGCAAGTCTGTAAACGTTTACCGGAAATTTGACATAAATGTCAAAGTGATTAATTTAAAATTAAAATTATTTTTTTCTCTGATTCTGGCCTTGGTTTAGAACTAGAACCTTTAGCCACGTAATTGTATAACTTATCACTAAGTCAGGTGTAATGTGTAGTGTGTGTGTTGAGTAAGTGTCTTGTTACTTTGCAAAGTCGACGTCATTGTCTTTGCAAAGAGACCCTAATTGTATCCGAACGCCGGCGGTCCCTCCAAAATTAAAATTAAAAACATTAATTCTAAAAAATATTAGTTGGTCAAAGCTGTGGTATATATTTTTACCTTAAATATACTTACGTTTTAAATACTGAATTTACGTTTTTTTAATGTTCCGTAATATGTAATTATAATAATCTTATAATAATCTTAGCGCCATCTACACGACAATTGTGAAAGTATCCGAAGTAAGAAATTAATATTTCATGAATAGAACGTCAAAATGATTAGCAAAATCTTAAAAAATCTATTACAATTTAATTACTTTTTAGCGTTGTAAATATTAAGCGGTAACAATTAAATAATAAATTTAAAAATTACCGGTGAAAGTTGAATTAGTAATCCGCCAGGAGCGACACTAGCGAAGCTCAGAGCGTATAGCCTTATTCTTTAATAATATCGCTGTAATAATCTCATTGCTAGACAGCAAAATGCGAAATTGTCATTGTATACTGGCTGTACCTACCAATCAAACTGTGATTTTTTTCTCAAAGTTCACCACAATCTGTAGAATATTCTAGCGTTTATTAAATACTGAAATTAAAACCCAACTGTAGCATCATGTTTTCTTAACATTCTGTTTTTTTTTTATTCATTCACTTATGTTGTCATTATCCAATAAAAATGTTAGGTACTTACTTTAACAACTAGCCTTATTTTTTATCAATACAGGGTGTTTTTAAATAAGTATGGCAAACTGTAAGAGGTAATTCTGCATGAAAAAATAATGACAGTTTGCTTTATAATCGTATGTCCGCAAGTGCTTCGTTTCCGAGATAGGGGGTGTTGAAATTTTTCTTACAAACTGACGATTTCTTTATTGTTCTTAAACCGATTGAGATATGCAAATGAAATTTGGTGGGATTTAAGAGGTAGTTATTGTGCATTGTTATAAAAGCCTGCTGAGATTATAAAAAGCACCAAGAAGAGAAAGCTGGAGTATTTCGGGCATGTAATGAGAGGTCCCAAACATAGGTTGCTACAAAATATTATGCAAGGGAGAATAGCAGGCAAATGCAGTCCAGGACGAAGAAGAACTTCATCGTTAAAGAACTTGCGAGATTGGTATGGTGTTGATACTCGAAATGGGCTCACCTGGTTCACAGATGGGTCTAGAATGGACAAACGGGCAGGTGCTGGAGTGTATGGTGGTGGAGTCGGATTTGAGTCTAGCCAGGCCTTCAGCTCTCATGCATCAGTCATTCAGGCCGAGATCTTTACGATCCTGGCATGTGCTCAAGAGATTGCCGACAGGGTTTGCTGAAGCAGGATCATCTCTGTCTGCTCTGACAGCCAGGCAGGGCTAAGGGCTGTGGAAGCGCCCAAGATCAGCTCTAAGCTGGTTCTTGAGTGCAAGAGAGCTCTGGATCATGTTGCTATAACCAACAGGGTTAGGTTGGTATGGGTACTGGGATACACAGGTTTGGAAGGTGAAGGTAACGAACGGGCTGACGCCCTGGCAAGACGGGGCTCATCCCCTCTGCCTGTGGGACCCGAACGTGTGATTGGAGTGCCCTACAGTGCTGGTCGGGGTAGTCTCAAAGAGCTTCTTGTGGGGAGGTTCCAGGATTCCTGGGCCAGTTGTGGAGGTTTGAGACAAGCCAGGCTCCACATAGTGGGGCCATCCGAAAGTCTTACAGCCCAACTGCTTCTTCTAGATCGTACAAGATGCTCCCTGATGGTCAGTATGCTCACCGGCCACTGTAGACTCCGACGGCACCTTCATCTGCTTGGACTGGCGGATGGCTCAAGGTGCCATCTATGTAATGAGGAGGAGTAAACCACCTCACATGTCCTCTGGGAGTGCCCAGCATTGGCCTATCGGAGGTGGCAGATCCTGGGATCGGCATCGATGCAGCCGAGCCAGGTGAGGGAGTTTTAATTGGGAGACTTGTGGCTTTCTGTGAGACGATAAGGTTTCTGGGGAACTAGCATGGGAGCCCGGTGCAGCCTGGGCCCCAGAAACGCCGGAGAGCAGGTTCTTATGGTCCGTAAGATACAATGGACCCGCCGTAGGAGGTCTAAGTGTCTGAAGGGCTCACAAGTGGGCCCTGCCCCGATGTACCGTACCATAACCATGGTATTGATACAATCATGTTATTATATAGATATGGTATAGGGTGACAGTGAATACAATTAAGATAGCTAACGCTCAACGTTCTGAAAGGACATAGTATACGAAGAAGAATAGGTATGTTTCTGACATAATGAATTTATCCTATACTTTTGCATTTTGCATCATACTAAATATTATATGTTTGTCTGTCCTTACTTGGTACTTTTTAAATGTAGTTAAATACTAGGAAGTTTTCACTTAGTTATTTGCACAACATCATTTTTTTAACTTCTGTTTGGGAATGGTAATTATTCTGTTCAGACATCGCAATATATAAAGCAAATTAAAATTGGAGTAATATTAATTATCCACTTATACCTTGTCTGCAAGGCCCAAAAGCATCTCTTCGATTTAAGGAGTTATATATTCATTCTTTTATAGTACGGAAGAAAAAACTGTATAATATTAGATCGGTTTTATAGCGTTTTACGCCTTTCCGTTCCTAATCGCCACTCCTTTCTATTGTGGCACTCTTCCTTTCTTAAATTTCTTTCCAACATCGCCTTGGAGATGCCCTTTATCCATGTAGTTGCTGGTCTTCCTCGTTTTCGTTTCTCTGTGGGGATCCATTCTAACGTTTTTTTTGGGATTCTTCTTTCCTCCATTCGTCTTACGTGTCCGTACCATACTAGCTGTTGTTTTTCGATATCATCTATAATAATTGTTCTTTCTATTTACATTTGTTTTCTAATGTAGTCGTTTCTTATGTGTTCTCGTCTAGATCTTCTTGCTTACCTTCTCCAAAAATCCATCTCAGTGGCTAGTAATTTATTTTTGTACATTTTGGTTTATTGTCAGACTTCAGCTCCATATTTTGACGAAGTTAAGTTTAAGGGAAAAGTGAAATTTGCCGATAAAATTTTGGTATGGTGTGCCATCTCAGAAGCTGGTGTTTCACTGCCGTTTGTTTATTGGGCGTGTTCGCGGTGAAGCTCTCAATGCTGACATTTACGTTGACATGTGTATTACAAAGCTTGTTCAATTTATAAATACTCATCACCCCAATGATAGAATCATATTTTGGCCCGACCTAGCGCCATGCCATTACACAAGGAGAACAACAGATTGGTTAACTGCTCAAAATATATATTTTGTTCCCAAGCGCGACCCTCCAAATGTGTCTCAGGCGAGGCCTATACAAGAGTTTTGGGCTATTTTGAGTCGAATGGTGTATAATAATGGCTGGAAAGTCCAAAATAAAGATCAGCTAAGGCGAAGAATTTTCCAAAAATTTCATGAGATCGATTTAAAAACAGTCCAAAGACTTATTGCACATGCTTAAAATTACGTGCCATCGAAGATCACGGATCTCTTTCTGTTCTATAAAAATACATTATATACCTTAAATAGTTATTAGAATTATTTTCCTGTATTTAGTTAATAAAATAAACTTAATTTATAAGTAGAAAATAAATATTTATTTTTTCCGAAAACCTTAGGGACATACATTATAAATTTCAGGATATATTATGTGTTTGTTATTTTTTTTTTTTTTCGTTTTCAAAATTTCTGTCAATAAAAATGAAAATACAAAGATCCAAATGGGAAACTTGTATTGAGTATTAACGAAAAATTAAAGAGATGGGCAGAATACATAAAAAATGAATTGTTCAAAGACAATAGAACAGAGCAGATGGAAATAGAAGATGATATGATTTTAAATATAAAAAAGAAGAAATTAAATCGGCATTAAAAACAGCAAAAATGGTAAAGCAGTAGGTCCAGATGAAATCCAAGTACAAAGCTTAAAATTCAAAAGTGATTAAATCTTAGGCATTATCGTAGACTTGTTTAACACAGTATACAAAACAGGAAATATACCAAAACAATGGTTACTCTCCACCTTGTGTGCTTTCCCTAAAAATACAAACGCTAAAGATTGCAATGAATGCAGAACAATATCATTAATAAGCAACATTCTCAATATATTCTTGAAAATAATACAAGGTCGTATAAATAAAAAAACTGGAAGAAGGAATAGATGATAGTCAGTTTGGGATCAGAAACGGACTAGGAACCAGAGAGGCGTTTTTTGCTTTTAGTGTGTTAGCTCACAGATGCATGGACAAAAATGTGGATGTACATGTTTGTTACGTTGATTTGGAGAAAGCATTTGAAAAAGTGAGACATGAAAAATTAGTCTAAATTCTAAAGACAAAAAACCAAAAGAGACTTACGAATAATAACAAACCTTTACGGGAATCAAAAAGCACAATTGTAATAGATAACGAACCCAGTCCAGAAATTGAAATGAGGAAAGGAGTTAGGCAGGTATGGAATAATAATTAACGGAAGATCTATTAACAACATAAGATATGCAGATGACATCTAGTGATTGTGGCAAGCTCTGCTGAACAACTCCAATTATTACTCAACAATACAAACAGTTTCTGTAAAGAATATGGACTAAAAGTGAATATAAAAAAGACCAAATACATGATAATAACTAAGAAAACAAACATACAAACAAGCATACATTTGGGAAATGTACCTACCGATAGAAAGGGTTGATAAATACAAATACCTAGGAATCTGGATTTCAGAGAAAAATGATCACACAACAGAAATAAGGACCAGGATAGAAATAGCAAGAAATGCGTTTGTAATACATGAAAATAATCCTCTTCAAAAAAAACCTTAACTTAGAACTGAGAGTAAAGATGTTCGAGATGCGTGTTCTCCATATTAGTAATATGGACTTGAAAGCTGGACATTGAAGAAAGAACACATAAATAAGCTACAGTCATTTGAAATGTGGTGTTGCAGAAGAATGCTTAGAATAGCTTGGACTCAGAAGAAAACGAACACGGAAGTATTGCGAGCAATGGGTAAAGAATGCGAAATCATAAACACAATAAAAATAAGAAAGTTACAATATCTGGAAAACGTAATGAGGGGACAGCGATATGAAATGCTAAGGCTGATAATACAGGGAAAGATAAGAGGCGGAAGGAGTATATGACATAGGAAGAAGGAGAGTGTCATGGTTAAAAAATTTAAGGGACTGGTTTAAATGCAATTCTAGAGAACTCTTCAAAGTAGCGGTAGATAGAGTAAAGATAGTGATGATGAAGAAGAAGAAAACAGAAAATAAAAAAAGACCGTTAGGGTCTTCCCTCCAAGATTCTTTATTACTATTGCCAAACTATCTACCCCACTAAAACAGCCACCAGATCTTAAGCCAGTGATTATTTTTCGCTTAAAAGTCAGCGGTCAGACTGTTCGGCATCGCCCTGTAATTACCGCCGCATTCAGTGATGAATATCTAGCCTGCCGTGCCAAGTCTGACAGGTTATATAGGCCGCCATTGTTCTGAGAAAAATCTCAGTCCATCTTCTACCATTCTTCTCTCTTCTTGTCGCCTTTAACGATACAGGGCGGTTTCTTTTCTTTACCTAAAAAGCAGGTTATTTGCCATTCCATATATTTATAATTTGTCCGGAATGCAGAGTAAACATCGATATATCGTTTGTAGAAATTAACATAATATTATGTACATAATCGATGTTTCTCTTATACCGGAAGGTGTCGAGGTGTCTTCTTTACTCGTTATTCTCTTCGAACTTACACCACTTTTTTCTATCTCTAGCTACTTCTTTTGCTTCCTGCCACGATTTTCTATTTCTATTTCTATTCTTCAATATTTCCATCACACTTGAATTCCAAGCTTTCTTTGGTCGGCCTCTCCTATTTTTCCCTATCGGTCTCGCTTCACATGTCATTTTAACTTGTCTGTTGTCATTCATTCTCAATATGTGTCCACTCCGTTTTAAGGTCTTTTCATTAATTTTTTCCTTTAATGTTTTTACTTTTAATTCTCTTCTAATATCTTCGCTACGTCTTTTATCAGTTCTCCTAGGTCCTAGCTCCCACAAGTGCCACATTGTCGTTTAATACCCAATTCTCTGCTCTATAAAAAATGTAGTCATAGATACGTAAATTGTTTTAAATATTATCATTTTGGTTTTCCTTGTTATTTCCTTTTTATTTAAAAAGTTTTTATATACGGAATGATAATATGTTCTTGTTCTCAGTCTAGCAGTGTAAATATTTTGAATATCTATACCATCTTCTCGGTGCGTTTTGATTCAAATCAGTCTTCTTGCAAAGCCTCTTTGAAAAAGAGTAGACCCCGAAACACGGTGTCAGAGGATGGCAAGAGACTCGATTTGAATCAAAACGAAACCGATTATTTTCATTTTTGTTTTATACCGTACTCTGCAGTGGCGGCTCGTGATTTTTACCATAGAGGAGGCTATACCTAACTGTAAAATATCTAGACAAATTTGCACTAGCAAAAAAAAAATCCGTCAAAAAAATCTAATTTAAGGCCCCATTTTTTCCCATTTTTATTTACATATGAAGGTTCACATTTTTTGAAGTTATACTTCTTTACGATCAAAAGTGAAATTTTATAATGCCGGGCGCATGCGCACACAGACAGTATGTATTTCGTTGCTAATCTTTCAAGATATGTATGTATCAGCGCTCTCAGCGCAAATAAGTCATTAAAAGGATATATTAGTGTTTTTAGTAAATGTATTATTTATTATAATTTTTGTGTCTTTGGATTTGTCTTCCTCGGGAATAAGATATTTTATAATAATAGTAAGTATATTTAAAGTACTTTTGTATACTTCACTTGGTCTGTATGTATGAGAAATCTTGCAACTTGTCAAAGCAAAGGGGATATAGCTCAGTGGTGGAGCGTGTGACCGGGGATCGAGAGGTCCCGGGTTCAAATCCCGGACGATTCATATTCTTTTTTTTTTGTATGGTATACATTTTTATTTTATATTAGTATTACTCCTATAGAGTAACTAGGTCCATTTTCCGTTGGAACTTTACCAAGCTGCAGACGGGGGTTGTGAATTGCATAGTGTAGAATTCCTTTTCTTTTGTCTTCACTGCAGCATCCATCTGGCTTGCATATTGTAGAAGCCTTGGAGGTGTCACCACGAAAATGGGCCAAGAGTTTTTAAATTAAAAATCTTTTAAAAATATTTTATTTTACAAATATTTAGGTTGAATAATATATTAGGTTGAAAAACTTAGTCTTTCATTTAGCAGATGCCGCTACGCACCTACTACCTTCACGTCAGTTGCAATGGGGGACTAATATGTCGAAAAAATTTTACCTGGAGTAGAGAAAGCAGCCTATGCATTCTCTGAAGAGCCTCTAACAAGAGGTGAAATTATCGATAAGAGTGCTGGCTGCACGCTCTAATCTAAGTAAAAATTAAGACGGTTTTGGCTTCGCATTGCAACTGAATAAAAATGGTATACATTTTTATCTTTTTTTTATTTATTTTTTTTTTAATTTGAGGATCGTTTTAATAAAAATTTTTTAAAAAGTGGTAGGTAAGAAAGTTAGTTTAATATTTAAATAAAATACAAAAAACCTGTTAAGTATATTTATTTCTTTGAAATTATATAATAGAAGTATAACTTCTTATGTGCGTACAAAGTACACACACATTCTTTTTTTAAGTTACTCAACTGAATTTTTTTAATTCTAAAAGCGGCCTACTGCGAATCCAAAAACACCGTAAATTTCCGATATTTTGCTTTGTATTACAGAAGAAAAAGTTATTTGAACAAGTTGTTCCAAATATTCTAACCCCACATACCAAATTTCATCATAAAGTTCGCACTTTTAGTTTTTTCATTATTTGTAGTCAGGATGTGAGATTAGTAAGTAGTAATAGTAAGTGAGATTTTCAGGCCAGCAGCCTCCGCTCCAGTTTTAGGATCCTGACTACAAAGAAAAAAAACTAAATTTATGATTATCTCAAAAACAGAACATGGAGGTGATGGAGCAGACCCAGATAGAAAAGGTTAAGACATACAAATATCTGGGAACCTGGGTTGATGACAAAAATGACCAAAGCAAAGAAATTAATGTCCGAATTGAAACTGCAAGGCAAGCATTTATAAAAATGAAGACACTGCTTACAAACAAAGACCTTCAGTTGCCTCTCAGATTGAGGGCTCTAAGATGCTACATATTTTCTATGTTGCTATACGGAATGGAAGCTTGGACATTGAAGAAACAACACATAAGAAGAATAGAAGCGTTCGAAATGTGGTGTTACAGAAGAATATTGAAAATTCAGTGGGTTCAAAGGATTACCAATGTTGAAGTGCTACGACGTTTAAATAAGGAGTTAGAAATTATGAAAAGTATAAAAACTAGAAAACTGGAATATTTGGGTCACATTACCAGAGGAGAAAAGTATGAGATGCTGAGAATTATTATGCAAGGAAGGATCCAAGGAAGAAGGAGCATAGGAAGAAGACGCATCTCCTGGCTGAGGAACCTTAGAGAATGGTTTAACTGTAGTTCATTACAACTATTCAGAGCAGCAGCCAACAAAGTGGCAATAGCCATTATGATATCCAACCTCCGATAGGAGAGGGAACTTTAAGAAGAAGACTACAAATAATGAAAAAACTAAAAGTTCGAATTTTGTGATGAAATTTGGTATGTGGGGTTAGAACATTATTTAGAACAACTTGTTCAAATAACTTTTTCCGATATCTCTAACGCGAAGTAAAATAGCAATGTAAACAAAACAGTGTAGCATGAGTAAAAAAAATTATGGGCAGGCTAAACTTCCCTTGCCTCCTCTGACCAGCCGCCACTGATACTCTGTATGTATTAGATTAAAGTACAAAATGATAGCGTTTCATATGAGTAATCTGCGATGCATTGTTGGAATATTTTCCTGGTGTCGCCCGTTTGGTACTTTAGTACCTGGGTTAACAGATTACTTGATTCGTTGTCGACATTCATTTCACTCATTTAATTGATTGTATTCCCCGTCCGTCGCATGGCGACGGGCAAAATCACTAGTGATATTATAAAATGAAGAGGTCCACCCCGTATTCTTTTATTATATTTAAGCCTCAAGATGATTGGTATAATATGTTTCAGGTTGTCGGCCTACGTTCGGATTTCTGGCCCAATAGACCCACTTATTTAATGAATAACTGATTTACAAGCGATAATGGCCAAAGGGGGGCTAGAATGTGTATTTAAGGAAAGAATGTTTAATCATGTATGTGCAGGGCGACACGATAAGAGGTCTTGAACCGCTTCTAATTACAGGGGATCATTTGCTTGAAATATCTACAGTAAATATATAAATAGCGAGATGTTTTTACAGCATCCTATGCCGTTTATCGCATTTCGAACGCCATTGTTTTCTGTTTTGCCATGAATCTATTTCTATATTTCTTCTGTTCATGGCTATATTGATCCCTTTTCCGAAGACTTCTTTGGTCTTCATTATTTCCTTTTTCTTTTTGGGACCCATTTCTAGATTTTAATCGGTAATCTCTCATCATTCATTCTTCTCAAGTGTCCGTACTAGAAAAGTTGTTTTCTCTCTATCGTATCCGTTAAGATTGTCTCTACCTTCATCATTTCTTTTATTCTATCTGTTCTTACATGATCGTGTAATGTTAATCTACAGCATCTTCGCCAAAAATTGTTCTCTACCGCGTTTATTCGATTCTGCATTTTCTTATTTTTTGTCCAGACTTCTGAACCATATCTAACTGTACTACTGTACTTGTACTTTCAATCAGTGTTGTATAGTTGTTTTTTGTATTTTTTTTTTTTCGTATATCTTTACTCCATAATACGGACTTTATCTGACTTGTGATGGCTCTTCCTCTACCTAATTTTTTTTGTATATCTGTTTCCTCGTTTCCATCTTCCGTCAATGTAACTCCCAGGTATTTATATTCTTTAGTGTTTTTTATTATTTTTCCTTCTAAGTATAGGTCTTCGCCTGTGCAGCCTATTATCATGTATTCTGTTTTGTCTGTATTTATTTCCAGACCCCATTCTTCATATTCCTCCACCAGTTTTCGAACCATATAAGAAGCGTCCTCTGCATCCTCCGCTAGAACCACCTGATCGTCAGCAAATAACAAAGTAGTCAGATTGTCCTCTTCTATTCGTACTCCCATTTTTTTACATTTTCTGAACCATTTCTTCAGAGCCGTGTTTATATAAATTTTTAAGAGGGTAGGGGATAGGCAGCATCCCTGTCTTAGACCCTTGTTAACCTGAGAATATTCTGAGTGTCCATCTCTCGTCCATATGGACGAGAGATGGACAAAAACGACTATGTTTGTACATGAGACCTATTCTGTAAATATTTTGTAGGTACCTAAATTCTGCCTTTCATTTCTTTTGCGATATTTTTATTTCTCCATAATATTGTTTGATTCAGGTAACCTGTGGCTCTATTTGTAATATTCACTTGATCTTCCACTTCTATTTCGAGCTTTCCGTATCTAGACAGCGTGATGCCTAGATATTTAAACCCCTTCGCGTGTTCTATATTATCTGATCCTCCAGTTCTAATTTACATCTTAGTAGATTTGCTGTTATAACCATGCATTTGGTCTTTTTAAAAAAAAATGTCATGTTAAATTTTTTGGCGGTAATGTTACATTGGTGCAGCATACGTTGTAAATCATCTTCACTTTGAGAGATTAGTTGTGCGTCGTCTGCATAGCAGATTATTTTAAGTTGCATTCTCATATTTGGTATTCTTTTTTGTTCTTACTTTTTTATTATTTCATCCATGATAAGGTTCAACAATAGAGGGCTCAGGGAGTCTCCCTGTCTTACCCCATTGCCAGCTTCAATTGGGTCAGTTAGTTCTTCATCTACTTTTACTTTTATTGTGTTGTTCTGGTAGATATTTTCGATCGTTTTAATTATTCCTAGAGGTACCTCCCTTGCGTACAATAAATGGATAACGTCCTTTAACTTGACGCTGCCAAATGCCTTCTTAAGGTCTTAAGGACAAAAAGAATGCTAGAAACAGTAGAGATGAAAACACTTGGAATCTTCGAAAAATCGATGGTAAGACACTATGGGACAGAGCTAGAAGTGCAGATATACGTCGGAGATGCAAGGTGTATAACATTAATAACTGGGTAAAAAATAGAAGAGTAGAATGGAACGACCACATAAGCCGAATGACAGCAAATAAAGTAGTAAGGAGGCGAGAGACGGTTCCCCAATAGGAAGACGATCAGTGGGAAGACCACGAAAAAGATGGAATGACTGGAGTCACATTGAAAGACAGACAGGAGACACGAAGAAAAGAAAAACTAATAAAAAAGTGAATTAAAAAAAATATGAAAAAAAAAATTTTAAGAAACACTTTTTAGTCCGTTCTTTAACGGTAAAATATTGCAAAACCTCTAAATTTTAAACAACCGCTTGGACTGACATGAAATTTGGCATACACATAGCTAACAAGTCAAAGAAAAAAAGTGATATTGTGCCGATATGTGCTTTTGCCCTGGGGGTGGATTTCACCCCCTCTTGGGGGTGAAAAATATTCGTCCAAAGAAAGTCAGGAAATGGATAAACTGGCTAATTTTAAGTAACTTTTGTTCTATAGAGTTTTTTCACTAAGTCAATACTTTTCGAGATATTTGGCAGTGAATATGTTCATTTTTTCAACAAAATAACCACGCTTTTAGACGGTTTTTCGCAAATAACTCAAATAGTAAGTATTTTGTCAAAAAAAACATTCTTAGCAAAAATATAGCCTGTAAAAAATTTAAAAAAATGGTGTATACATCACGTCTCTACACCTAGTAGAAGCAGAGATATAGCTAATGAAAAATAGGTTCATATTCGTCAAATTCCACATGGAATACTTTAACGTGAAATAACCAAAAATGAAGCACATTTCGGGGAAAACTCATTACAACTTATTTAAAGTGTTTAAAAAAATCTTCATTTTTATTTTATAAAAAAAATTTCTAGCATCAAAATTAAACAAGTTACTCTCAAAATAAAGTTAGTCCCTTTTGGTTTTGGTAAAAAAATCGAGAAAATCACCCCCTAATTAGTATCTTAAATGAACTTAATCGTTACGACTTCACAAGTTTCTTGAGCCGTGTATATATTGTTTATATGATCTGTAAGTTTCATCGGTTCAAAGTCCTTATTATTGAAAGGGCTGTAGTTAAAATGGGTTGAACGAGTCACTGATCACGAATGTATGCAAATTTAGAAACACCAAATCTTAATCAATTTTTGTCTAACAGAAAAACAAAAAAATACATGATATTCAGAAAAGCAAATCTGACTTTTTTTGTTTTTCGAGATTTTTGGTATCTCTAACAATTTTTAAGTTATTTTGAAAAAAAGCATATTTTTCAAAATTTTAATTTTTAAAATTTTTATTTTGAAACCAAATTTTTTCAAAAGTAAGAATCGATGAAACTTACAGATTTTCATTGAATCGATGAAACTTACAGATCATATAAACACAACATAAGTAAAATAATTTGTGGAGCGGTAACGATTAATTTCATTTAAGTTGCTAATTAGGGGTTGGTCTTCCCGATTTTTTTTTTGCAAAAACAAAAGGGACCAACTTTATTTTGAGCGTAACTTACTTAAATTTAATGCTAGAAAATTTTTGTAAAAACAGAAATAAAGCTTTTTTAAACACTTCAAAAAAGTTATAATGGGTTTTCCCCAAAAAGTGCCTAATTTTTTGGATATTTCACGTCGAAATATTCTATTTGAAATTTGGTGAATTAGAATCTATTTTTCATTGGCTATAACTCTGGTTCTACGAGATCTAGAGACCTAACGCGTACACCATTTTTTTTACTTTTTTATAAGCTATATTTTTGCTGAGAACATTTTTTTCGACAAAATACTTACTTTTTGAGTTATTTGCGAAAAATCGTCTAAAAATGTGGTTATTTTGTTGAAAAATGAACATATTCACTCGCAAAAACTCGAAAAGTGTTGACTTGGCGAAAAAGCTCTATAGAACAAAAGTTACTTAAAATTAGCCAGTTTACCCATTTCCGGACTTATTTTGGACATATATTTTTTCACCCCCAAGAGGGGGTGAAAGTCACCCCCAGGGCAAAAGCACACATCGGCACAATATCACTTTTTTTCTTTGACATGTAAGCTATACGCATCCCAAATTTCATGTCAATCCAAGCGGTTCTTTAAAATTTGGAGTAAAAACCGTGAAAGAATGCACTATTTCTTTAGTTACCAGTGACTAAAATTAAAAATATCGTAAAAAAAATCAACTAAAAAGCAAAAAAAAAACATAATTTTTGAAATTTAAAAAGTATTTATATTGTGATAGTAACAAACCAGATTTTAATAAACCAATCAAAAACCCTTTTAGTTCGGTGCTGAAATTATTCACAGCTCTCTCAATAAATGTTCTCCAAAAAATGTCTCTTTATTTCATAATAATCAATTAACTGTCTCTCATTGGTGATAAAATTATTACAATATCGCTTGTATTAATTAAGGTAATAATTATATTCTTAAATCACTTACCATCAACAGAATTGTGTAGTCAAATACTTAAAGATCAGAATTACCTGAAAAAGAAAAATATGGTTAACAGTTACAAGCACTAGACAAGACATAAAAGTACAGTCAATCAGGACACTAATAGAAAAAGCTAACGAATGCATATAGATCTGCACTTAGCGTTCGTTGACTACGAAAAAGCATTTGACAGCATGGAAATGTGGGCAATAGAGAAAGCTATAAACAACTGTAGAATAGATTCCAAATACAGAATGCTAATACATAATATAAGAAAGCAACAATGACAGTACAATTGAAAGAAACCACAAAACCCATACCAATTAACAGAGGAGTGCGACAGGGAGATGGTATTTCTCCTAAACTATTTACATTAGCACTGGAAGATGTTTACACAACAATGGAATGGACAAACATGGGAATAAACATAAATGGAAAGAAACTAAACCACCTAAGATATGTAGACGATGTAGTAGTCATAGCATCAAGTTTTGAAGAACTACAAACCATGCTAACCAAACTATCAAATGAATCCGAACAAATAGGTCTAACAATGAATTTTGCCAAAACAAAAACAATGACAAACACACAAGATAATAGAAACGTAATACTAAACGAGACCACAATAAAAGCGGTTAATGATTATATATATTTGGGACAGATGATAAAAATAAATAAGGAAAACCAAACAGCGGAGGTAAAAAGAAGGGTAAGATTAGCGTGGGCAGGATTTGGAAAATTAAAATGGGTCCTAAAGAATAAAAAAATACAACAATACTTAAAAACAAGAGTGCATACTCCCAATTCTCACATACGCATGCCTAACATGGACCTTGACCAAGGCAAACATGGATAAAATAATGAAGACACAATTAGCCATGGAGAGAGCAATGTTAGGAGTAAAATTGACAGACAAAAAGCAAAACAACTGGGTAAGAAATAAAACAAAAGTCAAAGACGCAAGACAACATATAGCCAGACTAAAATGGAGCTTCGCAGGTCATAACGCTAGACCAACGGACAATAGGTGGAATAGCACGATACAACAATGGAGACCATGGACAGGAAAGAGAGCAAGAGGACGACCCCAGATGAGATGGGGAGATGATATTAAAAAGATAGGAGGAACGCACTGGAAACAGAAAGCACTAAACAGAAGCGAATGGAGGAAACTGGGGGAAGCATATGTTCAAAATTGGACGAATTAAAGGGCTAAAGAAGAAGAAGAAGAAGTACATAGTAAATAGGTACATTACACTCCCTCCCAATACCAAATAAACTTTAGTGATTATATGTACGATAGATGTAAAAAAAATAAGGAAAAAGTTAACAGGTAGTTAATACACGGTAGTTAACTATTTAAGCATCCTCCATCGTTTCGTTTCAACATTTTACACATCATCGTAAACCGTGATTATTTGCCCATTTTGACAAAAACGAGCGAAAGGCTAATGAGATTCAGAATTCAGAAGGCGTTAGTTCCAGACACAAGCAGGTGCAAAAGTGAGGTACCTTGATGAGGGCTGGGCGTCAAATTTTCTCACTTGTCGGCTCTTCCAACTGACCCTATAATCAGAGATGATCTTAACAAACAACTACCCGAGCCTATTATACACATAAATTATACTGAAAACTAACACTGTAATTGTGTATCATAAGAATCTTACAGCATGCGTGGATGATCAACTCTTAATAGTCCAGGGACCAGGGATGTTTCGTGGCTTATCAAAGTCCACCAAATTTCAGAGTGTATTTTTATGTATTTCTTCCTCTTCTTATCTTCTTCTTCCTTCTTATTTTGTATGCTTTAAAACCTGTTTCTTCTTCAATATTAGCCTCCTAAATTGTTTAAATTATCGCACCATCTTTTTCTTGGTCTGCCAATACTTCTTCGTCCGTTTGGTAACTTATCTCGTGCTATTCGTACTATCCTATCCTCTGCCATTCCACTAATGTGTTCGTTCCATTAATGTTTACGTTTTGTCACCCATATATTTATGTCTTCTAGCTTGCATGCTCTTCTTATGTTTTCGCTTCTCTCCCTATCCAACATACTTTTTCCTGATATTCGTCGGAGTATTTTCATCTTTGTTGTTTCTAGTAGTCGTCTCGTTTTAGATGTGTCAGGTCTTGTTTCCGTAGTGTATGTCAATATAAGTCTAATTGCTGCTTTATAGATTCTTGCTTTTGTGTCTTGTCTTATGTGTTTGTTCTTCCAGATTGGGTCATTAAGAGATCCCCCGCTTTACTTTCATATTGTATTTCTTGGCTGTTGTATTGAAGATGTGTGTTAATCTTTGGAGACCGTCTTCTGTCTCGGCGATTAATGCGCCGTCGCGTCGTCTGCATAACATAATATTAGGATTTCTTTGTTCCCCATTCTGCAACCATGGCCTTTACGTACTGCGTCTATTATTTCATCCATTGTTATATTAAAGAGGGCTTAACGAGTCACCATGTGTGACTCCGCTTTGTACTGGTATAAACTGTATTAGTTTTCATTTATCTTTTCCTGTATTCGATTAGGGAAGTAGATGTTTTCGATTGTTTGTATAATAGTATAATATTGATTGGTATGTTTCTTCTATACAGTAAGTGTAAAACGTCTTCGACTTGGATGCGATCGAAAGGTTTGCCAGGTCTATAAAACAAAGATACGCTGGTTTAGTGTACTCGATCTCGATGGTCTTTTCTGTGATTTGTCTCAGTACAAATACGACGTCTACGCAGGGTCTTCCGGATCTGAATCCTTGTTGTTCATCTGATAAAGTTGTTAGTTTATTGATTTTGTTGGTTAGAACTTCTGTGTTTAGCTTAAGTGCGATGTTCAGTAAATTTATACCTCTATAATTGTTGGGGTCTTCCTTATCTTAATAAAATAAAATTATTAACTGCTTAATACAATAACAATTTCAAACTTACTTTTGCGTCGGATGTAACGAAAATTTGTTATAAACAATTTAATGTCTAATATAATTTAATGATTATAATTCATAAACTAAAAAAGTAAATCATTTTTACACAATGCAATTTGTTCCTTAAAAAAACTGCAAAATGATGTTTGGTAAACCTAAACCTTGATTCAAAATTTGCATCGGAGATTAATATTTAGAGTTCAGAGTAAGCGGGCCGGGTACCTATCTTATTGTGTATGTATACGAAATCGTAATAACATTTGAAGTATTAAACATCAGCTGGTAACTAATAAATGATATTACATATTTACAGAACATTCTTTTAAAAAATCTACTTCAACACTTGGCATATAAACTACCCGAATTTGGTGGTACTTGAAAGTACCGTCGGGGCAGGGGAGAAGAGTTTAAAGAAGAAGAAGTCACATACACTTGGGACGTAAGCAAAATATCCGGTCTCCAGCCAGTCGCAATCCATCAAATCCTATGATTTTTCCGTTTGTTTACCGCCAACTTTAGGCCACACACTATAAAAGGA
The DNA here is from genome assembly GCF_917563875.1 of Diabrotica virgifera virgifera. NCBI lineage: Eukaryota > Metazoa > Arthropoda > Insecta > Coleoptera > Chrysomelidae > Diabrotica > Diabrotica virgifera. Next base: position 578,047 of record NC_065445.1, on the reverse strand, counting down.
ACCATAAGGGATTAACTAATACAATACCAGTAGCGTCCAAGTAAGTATTACATTTCGAAAATATCACAAGGAAAAATTCCTGTACTGGCTGTATACCATAAATCACAAAAAAAAATAATAAAAACCTTATTTTGTAAAAGGTATATTTAAAATCTCTAAAAAGAGCTGTATCACAACAAAACGTTTTCGGAATCAATAATCCATCATCAATGTTATCACAGGTTTACATGCTTTAAGCCACCAAAATGTACGGGTAAAACCCTTAAATCGATTTTAAACAGTTGGGGTTACATTATATTATCCGATTTTAAAGGATGTTAAAAATATTTCCAGATTAACCCCTGGCATCACATGACATCAACCATATTGGTTTGGAAATTGTAGGTAGAACCTTACATGGCAGAGTTTAGGTGACAACTGAAGTTGTAAATTTGAAATTAAAGTTGAAATATTTTTAACATCCTTTAAAATTACAATAATGTAACCCTCACTGTTTAAGATCAATTTAAGGGTTTTTACCCGTAAATTTTGGTGGCTTAAAGCATGTAAACCTGTGATAACACTGATGATGGAATATTGATTCAGAAAACGTTTTGTTGTGATACAGCTCTTTTTGGGGATTCTAGATATACCTTTTAGAAGAGAAGGTTTTTATTTTTTTATTACATTTCAGATTAATTGCTTATTCTTACAAGGATAAACTAGAATTTTTGGATATCCATATGCTCCATATTTTGTTTTTAATTTATTGGAAGGTATGTATATATATATATATATATATATATATATATATATATATATATATAGCTCAGCTCAACAGGCCTCACCTGCCCAAGTCTTCAATGATTTTATTTCATTTCTTTCTATCTTGTGCTAGGTATTTCCAATCTTGTACCCTCAGCGACTTCAGATCTTTTTTTGCCTACTCCAACCACCTCCTTCGGGAATGTCCACTTTTTCTTTTTCTACCAGCCTCCATGTTTATTTATTCATTGGGAACTCTTCCTTCTTTCATTCTTGCTATATGCCCGAGCCATCTTAATCTTTGAATTTTGGCGAGTCCTGTTATTTTTGGTTGTCCATATATTTGCATTAGTTCTTCATTCGTTCTTCTTCTTCAGATATTCCCCTCTTTTAGACCTCCGTATATCCTTCTGAAAATCTTTCGTTCCCATCTATTTAATTTTACTTCCATGTTTTTATTTAGTGTCTGAGTCTCGCTAGCATAGAGTACTGTAGGTCGGATAACTGTTATATGTCGTTGGTTTGGAAGAAGAACGTCACAACTCAAAAATTGCCATTTTTGAGGTTTACCTTCTAACCAACTCTAAATGTTAAACTTTATTATGGGAAAAATTGTAAGAAGTTGCACTCATGTAATTACCGCTAGATGGCGACTTATAACAGTTTGACTTTGTCAAATCCATGCATTATATTTTATGGAAGAGCGTCGCAATATAGTTGTGTTTCAGTTGTTGTGGAAGTTACCACGTGTTTTTTGGAGAACAGTGGTACAAGTTAAAAAAGGAACGTATTTTTTTGGGATTTTGTGTTTAATATTTAATGAAGGACAGTTACATTTCGTCTTAGGTAATTATTCCTTACGTCTTACAGGATATGTGCGTTTATATAGAATTATTATGAGCAATACAGTAACATTTCAACAAATTTTGGAAAAAACTGTTACAAATGCTAATTACAGGTAGAAAGGTGATAACAAGAAAGGTCTTTCTATTTATATTTAAATGATAATAATGGGCTCTTTAATATTGTAAAAGATTTTACCTCTTAATTTTTACCTTACCAAAATTATAATGAAAACTAGCACATTAATATTTTAAAACGTCGCTCCTGAAAATTAGAACTTTTCGACTTGGAACAGTGTTCTTCCAAACCAACGATGTATATATTCGTTTTTCTGCTGTTCTGGATATTACCCTCGACTTAAATATCTTAGTCAGACTCGCGAGTACACATTGGAAGGTATGTAAAGGTTAGTTTTAGTGGTTCCAAGTGTAATTGGTTTCAAGTGGAGTTCTTCACGAAGTTTATTTTCCCATTCTTCCCTAACTTTATCCAATACTTCCCTAACTTTATGATTCAGCCCATTATGTTCGAGTATACGCAGAAGTGATTCTCAGTCTATCGAATCATAGACGACGACCAAGGTTCCTGTACCATCTGATGATAATGATATCTGAATAAGCTGTCCAATGAAAACACCACATTGAGAAATATGGTGTTTTCATAATTATAAGTATTCATCGTGGTATAAGTAAAATTACTTTCAATTGCCTTTGGCCTGGAATATTTCTTAATCTTCTGCACTAAGTTCACTTTCCCATTGATGGCTATTTTTCACGAAGCAGATTTTTGGGATACCACAGAATTCTTCTTCTTAAAGTGCCCTCTCCTTAATTGCGGCTGGCTACTACAATTGCAAACTCTTCTCTGTATTCAGCTGATCTTATTAGTTGTTCAAAATTTAGCTTTGTCCATTGTCAGATGTTTCTTATGTACGATAGTATTTGCCTTTCTAGTCTTTTACTTTCCTGGATATTTCCTTTGACTGTTAGTTGAGCATATTGGTAATTATTATTTCTCAGTATGTGGCCCAGGTATGATGTCTTTTTAACTTTCACTATGTTGGAAAGTTTCTTACCAATTCTATGCAGCACTTCTTCGTTTGAGGTATGCGAACCTTGAGGGTTCTCCGGTAGATCCACATTTCAAAGGCCTCCAAATTTTTAGGTACGGTTGATGTTTTAAGAGTCCACGTTTCAACTACATACAGAAGAGTCGATCAGACGTAGCATTGTGATAAACTTAATCGAATTTCGAGTTTTATTCGAGAATCATATAGCAGCCTTTTAATCTTTCAAAAGCTTTTCTGGTCTGTTCTATTCTCGATCTTATTTCTAGATCAGGATTTAGGCTGCTATCAATCGAACACCCCAGGTGACCTGTTCTATAATCTGCCCGTTTATTGTGCAAGGTTGAGGTACATTCTGGTTTTTTCGGATTGACATCACTTTAGTTCTCCTAATGTTTATTTTTTGTCTTATGTTTGTCGTCACTAAACCTAGATATTTTTCATCAATTTTTTTTATAAATAAGAAATGTACATTTTTATGCAAAGAGAGATAGTTGTAATAATTTATCATATTATTATGTATTTGTTGATACGTCTATGACTGGTGGTAGGCACGAGGGCTATTTAGAAAGGGCTCAGTGGGCGGTCACAGCTTAAACCAAGACGGTCGCATGATTTTACTACACCAAAATGAAAAGGAACCGACAGACACCCACAAATAAAAGAGCAAATTTTGACGTTGGAGATGTTTATTTGTGTTGTGGAGGTATGGACTTGCTTATACATACTAAAAGAAAACGATTCTTAGGAAGATGAATAAAAATTTTGGTGGTACTATAGTATACGGTCTACCCCGACCTATTTCACATAAACTTGTGTACTAAATCGGCATAATTCATAGCTCTTGTTAAAATCCAATACTTACCTTGCCTTAAGGTAAGTAATGTAAGTATTTAGTAATGAAAGAATTTAGTAATGAAAGGAAGTTATCGCATGCTTTTATTTACAACTGACGACCGGTTTCGCTGTCTACAATTTACATAGCATCCTCAGGTCCCGGTTAAAGTAAATCAAATGCTACAAAATAATAAAACCAGAGTTAGTTAAGCTGTCTGTAGACAGCTGTGTAAATTGTAGACAGCCAAACCGGTCGTCAGTTGTAAATAAAAGATTGTGAGGACGTCTTTCTTTATTTACCAAGTTAGTATGGATTCACGCATGCAATCCATTCATTACTTGAAATTCGTATACTTTTTTTGGGAATTTCTAAAATAAAAAATACTGTACCAATTGTTTTGAAAATTTGCATGAGCATTTATTATAAAAAGAAATAAATGTAATAGCTATTTGTATAACAAGGGAGGAAAGTGCTAATTTTCCTCCCGAGAATGAAGTTTACTGCCCGACGCGTAGCGGAGGGCAGTATTTATTCATGTAACTAACCAACAAAATTTATTAGAACTAAAACTAACAAGTAGGTACAATATAACTGTCAACTGTCAAATATAAGTCAAATTATTAATGTAAACATTGTTAAATCAGAATAACAATTTACTGTATTTTACCATTCTGCAAAATACAGAGTGTTTTTAAATAAACGTTAAAATGTATAGATACTTACGTAATAGAAAAGCGATATTGTACAGGGCGTCAATAAGTATATATTGTCACGAATGTATTGACGAATGTATCACGAAGTATATATTGACGTCATGAATGAAATACCATGACGTCACTTTTACTTTTCCTCCCTAGGGAGGAAAAATATTTTCCTCCCTAGAGAGGAAAAGTACAACTTTGCCCCCTACAATCAGGTCCGGAAAAGTATACTTTCGGTAGAGGTAGGTGGAAAAACAATTTTCATAAAAAAATATTGAAAATTAAACGATTTATGGGCCATCTACTGGTACCGTGAAAATAAAAACATGGCACCACTGCTGCTGTGATTGGGACTAATAGATATGGTGAAATATAAAATTTGAAAGTGAATATTGAAATATACGGTATTTCCTATACCATCAACTAGGATTTTTGAAAAATATTAAAATTTTGAAAAATGACGAAGTGTTGAAAAATTTTCTTTAAAATTAGCTAAAACATTTTCAGTTTCAAATACCGCCAAATTGACATTTTTTATTCGATCACAAAACCCCTCGGTCTCGGGCCCTCTGGAATTCGGGCCGCCGGTCTCGGTTCACAAACGCAATAACATGATGGCGAGGATGCCGTGGCGGCATCTTCTAAAGACGAACGAAAGTTTTACTTTTAATATTAACAATATCAAAAATAAAACTTTATTAGAACTAATCTTCTGGTTACACCATTCGTGGCTTCTAAAATTTGGAAACCAACAAATTGCCTGAGCTAAGAAGACCGAGAGAGATCTATCAAATTGCATCTCACAACTCGCCTGTCCAGTACGGTAAAATTCCAACAAGATTAGTTCCCAATACTCAGATTAGGAGTAGAACTAATAAAAATAATAAAAAAACATTTCATTGTAAACCGAAACAAGAGCCGTTTTATTTTAGTTAGTTCAGAGAGCGTCAAATGCACTCTAACTGCAGTGCCGGATTTAGGGTATTTGCGGCCCTAGGCCAAATTACCCCGAGCGGCCCCAGATGACTTCACGATTATGTAATTAAAGCATAAAGACTTAATAATAATAATAATTAAAACGTTTATTTTAATTTTACTTTTTAAAATTCGTAATACAAAGTATAACATAAATGAATAAAAATGCCTCTAATGTTCTATTTGAATACGGACATAAATGGGTTAAAATCTATTTACTAATTAAATAATCTCGGTTTGCAAATTTGGCTAAAACCCCAAAACAGCTCTAACAATTTCTATATTTATAGAAATTTCGAAAAAGAAAATTATAGAAAGAATTCTATATTTATAGAAGCCTTTGAGATGTTGGTTTTTCGAAGGATGCTGAAGATCTCTTGGACAGATTACGTGACCAACAACGAGGTGCTGAGAAGAATGGAGACTGAGAGAGAATTCTTAAATATTGTAAAAAACAGAAAAACGAGTAATCTAGGAAATTAGTTACGTAGGAGAAAGATACAACTTTTTACGGCTCATAATGGAAGGGTAAGTGGAAGGAAGAAGAGGTTCAGGAAGAAGAAAATGCTCCTGGCTGAAGAACGTGAGAGACTGGACAGGCATGGACACACATTCGATACTAAGAACCGCTCAAGATAGAGAACAATTTTCTGTAGTTATAGCCAACCTTCAGTAATAGAGAAGGCACCTTAAGAAGAAGATAGAAAATATATAATTCAAAATGTTAGCAAATAGCAGTTATAGTCTGTTCGCTAAACTCAGACGCAACTTTCTAGATATTTTAGTCGGTAACTTTGCCAATTTTAGCAAAATTGGCAAAAAATAATTTTTAAATAGTTAATAATCACTAAATATTTAGTAATTTTGCCAATTTTTGCAAAACTGGCAAAAACAAAAAAAATATCGACTAAAATATCTAGCCAGTTGCGTCTGAGTTTAGCGAACCGACTATATTTGTAAAATTATTAATATTGCTAAAATGATTATATTATAAATAATTATTATTGTAGTTAATTGTTAAAATTAAATACCATTTGTTTCATTCGGAGGGAAAAGTACAGATGACAACAAAAAACTAAAAAAAGCCGAGTTGAAAAGACATTATAAAAGTAAAAGAACAAGCAAAATAATATGAACTGTACTAGTAATAGGCTACGGTATTGAAAAATAAAAATATTAATGCCTGGTTGCACCAACAAATTTTAAGATCCAGCTTAACCCAGCTCAGCTCATAAATAGGGCCGATTTAAGTGTCACATACGTTGCACCATGATTTTTAATTCTTATCAATGCAATCCACATGACAATCCATTGTGGCAAGCTGAAAATTGATCTAAGACTCAATGGTGCAACGCATATTATGTTTCGTTAATGCACGCTTTAAGCTTAAGATCTGTTGGTGCAACTAGGCATAAGAATACAATAAATAAACTTCTAGATCGTTCAGTTCATTAATAATTATTCTCTTATAATAAATATCATATTATCTAAACTCTAAAAACTCACTTTTCTAGCTTTTTTGGCTGCAAAATCTTTGATCAAATTTTTAAAGTCTAAGGCTTGAAAAATCTCAGCATTTGAAACAAAACTGGCCGAACTAGTCAATCTAGAATCTTCGGCAGAAGTCGAGTTACTCAAGTAGTTTTTGATTCTTTTCAACGCGCTGAATGATCTTTCTCCAGATGCATTAGATGTCATCATGCATAGTAGAATGCGCAAAGCCGTGTCCATATTCGGAACTAATGTTAACTGTTTTTCATGAATGATTTTCAGATACTCCAAAAGTATATTTCTCGGAGGCTTGGTAATCTTGTTGTTGTGAGGTTCTCTTTCTTCATCAAATACCTATACCTTCAACAAAGTAAATATACCTTCAACATACTTTTTAGTCAAAATAGAAACGTCTACCCCGATTTCTTCATTGGAAATTGATGATGTTGTTTTAAATCCATATTCTTCATTAAGACTGAAATAAACTTCGGACCCTTAATTCAATTCTGAATAAAGCGTGTCAATTGAAGGGCTCGGGGCAATAAGGGACCTAAGCCACATTTTTTGAAATTTGAAGATTTTAGTAAAACAGGCCCTGTAACAATGGTCTCAAGCCACCAGCGAAGTTTTACGGCTATTGGGCAATAAATTACAACATTGAATCTTTAAGTTTTCTTTGCCATTAAAGTGGGGTTCAGTGGATTTATCTTATTTGTCTTAGCCAGGGAGAGCTTTTCTTTTCGGACGTCTTTTTATTTCAAGAATTTTAGACATTATTTTTAGACAACTCTTTTCCTCTTTTTTTATAGGAATCAAAGTTGTCTTTCAGACTCAATGCATACTCCTTTAGAGATTTGTATGTTGCAAGTCACCTTCAAGTCTGTAGCAGTTAATGTTTTGCTACTCTTGTCAAAACGTTGTAAAATACCGTACCACGTGTTTAGTAGAATAGCCATTCTCCTATTTGAAATATTGTTTACTGATTTGAATTCAATTAGTAAAATTTTTTTACCAAAAAAGTTTTTTTTTACAAAACGCTGCGGCTCCCTTTTGCTTGCCGCCCTAGGCCGCGGCCTAGTGGTAAATCCGGCACTGTTTAACTGGTTTCAACCCTCCTTGTTAATATTAAAAGTAAAACTTTCGTTCGTAAATATTTTTACAACCTGTTTGTTTTCTTGGTGTACCGTTTTTTGACCGTTCTGTTCCAAAAGATAAGTTTTTGCCTCTAGTAGCCGCCGATAATTTGTTCCAAACTTAAGACTATTTCGCAGAAACATAATTAGTTTAAGGAAAAAGGTCAAATATATATTCTAAGCGGTCACACGTCACACCAGTCACACCCAGTCGGGCCACTTGAAAGATAATACACTGACTGACAGGATATTCCCTAATTAATTATGTAGACACTTCTTGTAAAAATGTGGACATCATTAGAGAAATATGTTTGATAACATTTGGGGGTTGGTTTGGTTTGGAGGATTAATAACGTATTCGGAATGTATTATAAATTTTGATAATAATATTTTTCCGCACATTTAGTTATTCAAAGTAGTTGAGATAGTTTGTCTGATGAGTGTAATAAAAAAACTCGAGTAGTGGTTATTGACTGATTTTGAATGATTATAACATAAAACTCCAGTCGACGAGTACCACTATGGACACCAGGTACCTCTGAGACCATCGCCGTCATGAAATTCGTGCTCAGCGATCCCCAAAACCCCCTATTAATGGTTATTGACTTTGAATGACTATAACATAAAACTACAGGTGACGAATTCCACCATTGCACCAGGTACCTTGGAGAACATCGCCGTCATGAAATTCGTGCTCAACGACCCTCAAACCCCCCGAGTAATGGTTATTGACTGATTTTGAATGATTATAATACAAAACTCCAGGCGACGACTTCCACCCTGGGCATCAGGTACCTCGGAGAACATCGCCGTCGTGAAATTCGTGTTTACCGACCCTCAAAACCCCCCGAGTAAATGGTTATTGACTGATTTTGAATGATTATAACGTAAAACTCCTGGTGACGAGTTCCAACCTGGTGACGAGTTCCAACCTGGGCACCAGGTACATCGAAGGCCATCATTTCATGAAATTCTTGTTCAGCGACCCCCAAAACCCCCGTGTATAAAAATTGACCTCATTTCCGTCAATATTTCCCGAGTTCGAAATTTTTCATTTTTCATCTCTTCGAGATGTATTTTGAAAATGCCTTTTTCTTATTCTATTCACGAAATGCAATTTTCATCTCCCGGAGATAAATTTAGTTCACAAAATTTCTTGACACTCTCTTGAATCGAACGCAGAAAGTTGCATGACGATTCATCTTATAGTCTGGGCTGATTATCGGAGAATAGGCCATTTTTGGGAAAAGTTATTTACCAGCAATTTTATTGCTGGAATCGAAGCTAATGATTATATATATATTAATAATATAGGTACGCAAAGTCCGCAGATAGTGTGCTACTTTTTTTATAAACAAAATGGCGCCCGAAAATCGTATTTTTTTCATTTATTGCTTTATAACTCCGAAGATTTTAACTTTACAACAAAAACACTCAAATAAAAATTCACCGCAATTAAATTCTGCATAGAGATATGTTTTTCCCGATCTGCTCAGACAAAAATTTTCCTCGAAAAATGCAGGTTTTTCCAACAAAATCTTTAGTTTTCAAATAAAGTTTTAGATAAGTAATTATCTACCAATAATTAAATAATTTGGTGACTAAAAAGCCTTCTTGGTTTAGATTATAGTTCCAGAAGCTGGTGAAAATTGAACGAATATTTTAGCAACAATTCAATTATTAATTAATAATTTACGGTCGCAATAAAAACCAAAATAATTATGATACACTGATCAAACTTTGAAATCTTATAAAGATGAGATGCCTATTTAACATTTTGTCGACAAAATATAAATCTTTTATTTTGTTGCATAATCTTTAAATGTTTAAAAAATAGTTATAAACAAATTAACATTTCTCAGAAATTGTTTATTATATTCTAATTTTAAAAAATACTTAAAATGCGTATTTCAAAGGTCTTGAAAATGAATGCTTTAAAAAATTTTTTCAACCATTGGCAAAAAAGTTATGAAACAGCAAAGTAAATATACGATTGCTCCGTTGTTTATAATTTGCTTTAACTGTTTTAAAGCTTAAAAGTGAGTCTGTGGTACAATCTAATTACTCACAAAGAATATCAAATATTAGTTCAATGGTTATATTTTAATCAAAGATTAAAAATACTTTTTTGTAATTTTTAGCGCGAAAGTAGGCTTGATACAGAGCCGGAGCTAAAATGTTCACTCGAAGCGACTGACACGCAGCATACATAATACTATAATTTTATTTATTAAGTGTACTTCGCGCGGCGATCGTCGCTTCGAGTGAAAATTTTAGCTACAGTACTGTATTACTCTACTTTCGCGCGTGTAAATTACAAAAAAATATATTTATAATTTTTAATTAAAATATAACCATTAAACTAATAATCGATAATTTTTGTAATCTTTCAAAGTTTGATCAATGTCTCATGATTATTTTGGTTGTTATTGCGACTGTAAATTGTTAATTAACAATTGAATTGTTGCTAAAATATTCGTTTAATTTTCACCGGCTTTTGCAGTTATAATCTGTACTAAGAAATCTTTTATTTCACCAAGTTATTTAATTATTGATAAATAATTACTTGCCCAAAAAATTTATTTGAAAATTCGAGATTTTGTTGGGAAAACCCACATTTTCCGAGGAAAATTTTCGTCGAAGTAAATCAGGAAAAACATGCCTCTATGTAGAAGTAAGTTGGGGTGAATTTTTATTCGAGTGTTTTTGGTGTAAAGTTAAAATCTTCGGAGTTATAGAACAATAATTGAAAAAAACACGATTTTGGGGTGCCATTTTGTTTATAAAAAAAGTAGCACACTATCTGCGGACTTTGCATACCTATATTATTAATATATAGGATCTTATAATTCGATTCCAGCAATAAAATTGCTGGTAAATAACTTTTCTATGAATTTTGCTAATTAGCCCAGAGTATTACTGCACAAAATTATTAGGTTTTGAGCTTTTTGGTGCTTCGTTGATTTGCCTATTGGTTAATTATTAACTCTACTTATTTTATAAAAAATAGAATTTTATTTATATTTTTCTATCCATTCTCAAACCAAATAGAAACATTATAATGTTTGTCATTCAACAAGAATAAATAAATTAATCCGTAGGAAGTAGGATGTAACATGTAACAGTTCCGCGAGAAGTAAATTACACGTAGGATAGATACTAGCTAGAGTGTGGCGCCATACGCCATACGGTGTGCGTAGGTTTTATAACTGAACTGGCATTATCACTTTGTGTAAATGAAGTAAGATCAAAATAACCAGAGACAATCAAACACATGAAATATGAAATACAGAGGCGAAATAGGCCTCTATTCAAAGAACATCCAACTTCGTGAGAAATAAAAATGAAGAAATGCTGGCTGCCGAAAACAAAATAATGGAAAGATGGGCTGAATATTTTGAAGAGCTTCTGAATATCCAAAATTTCACTGAAGAAAACGATGAAAACAATGAAAATAGTGGAAACAACGGAGAACATGGGTATCAAACGGTCGAATTAGAAATACCCCCACCAAACATGGAAGAAATTAGGTATGCCATAAAATCATAAAAACGCTTAAAAACAATAAATCCCCTGGTATGGACAATATTGATGCCGAGCTATTTAAAAAAGGCGGTCATTAACTCATAAGTAAAATCATTGATTATAGGTAAAATGCATCAATTAATAGAAAAGGCTTGGCAACAAGAAATAATGCCGAAAGAATGGTGTGGTAGTAATATTGTACCAACACACAAGAAAGGTAGAAAGGAATCTAATGAACTACAGAAGAATCTCACTAAAATCAATGCGACGTATAAAATAATATAATATAATGTAGTGAGATTCTTCTGTAGTTCATGTATGATTGCTTTTTTCCTTTCTTGTGTATTGGTACAATATTACTACCACACCATTCTTTCGGCATTATTTCTTGTTGCCAAGCCTTTTCTATTAATTGATGGATTTTACTTATGAGTTAATGACCGTCTTTTTTAAATAGATCGGCATCAATATTGTCCATACCAGGGGATTTATCGTTTTTAAGCGTTTTTATGGCATACCTAATTTCTTCCATGCTTGGTGGGGGTATTTCTAATTCGACCGTTTGATACCCATGTTCTCCGTTGTTTCTACTATTTTCATTGTTTTCATTGGTTCCCATTCGACGATAAACATTGTAATATGAATTTTTGGTAGCTGGACCTATGATGACAGTTAAACACAGCACAGCTGACGAAGTAAACTTACTTGACGGGGTGTCAATCAAAACCAATCTTGTCCACAGGGCCCCCGCTACCTACCATACGTGCAAAGTGTGCAATGCACACGGGCGCCATCGTTTATAGGGGCGCCAAAACCCAGGGTCAAAAATTGAAAAGTAATTTGCAAAAAAAAATAAAAATTGATTTTAAAACAAAAGTTAAAAAATTAAAGAGGATTAGGTATAAATACACACGAAATATATTTAAATTAAGTGACAGTGATCTTTTAAAACGTTGTTTTGTTCTTGAAGAATGGCTGACAGATCAGGATAATAAGGATAGGTATAGACTCCAGTGATTTGTTTAATGCAATTAAAAAGTTATTTTCATTGTCTGATGATCCTGACCCCTTAAGTATTTTACAATATATATTTGAAATCAATTTAATCTTCAACCTTCCAAACGTAAGCATTTCACTAAGAATTCATTTGACATTACCTGTATCTTTAGCTGCTGACGAGAGATATTTTTCAAAGTTAAAAATCATTTGGTCAATGCTTCAAGAACGATTGCCTGGGCTAGTAACATTAGCAATTGAACAAGAAATTGTTGATGGTATAAATGTTAAGAGATATAATTGATGAATTTGCAACAGCAATGTCTCAGAAAATAGCGCTACTACAATAGCCTATTTTTTATTTTTCTATTATACCTATAGCCCAGTAAATGGACGTGAAATACGGCGATACCGTGAAATTTTCAGGGTGATCAACAAATTGCACGAAAATTTGGATGTAGGTTCTACCCTTATCCTCCACTTCAAAGTTGGACTTTGTCGTTGGTTGCTTTTGCTTGGGAGGTGAATAAAACCCCTTCTGGGTGGTGAAAAAATATAGGTTTAAAAGTTATATGGTGAGTTATTTGCGAGTAAAAATGTTTATTTCTCAACAAAACAAACATATTTTTAGACGGTTTTTCGTAAATAACTCAAAAACTAAGTATCTTATCGAAAATTATTGTTATCAAAAATGTAGCTTATAAAAAAAACGAAAAAAATGGTGTATTCATGAAGTCTATAGATCTAGTGAAAGAAAAATTGGAGCTGATGAGAAAAACGTTTTTATTCGTCAAATTCCAAATCGAATATTTCAACGTGAAATAACCAAAAAAATGAAGCACTTTCGGGGAAAACTCATTATGACTTCTAAACTTCAGTTTTTTACTTTATTTCAAGCACCTATCGACCTACTTTCTAAAAAATAAATAAATAAACATGAACTAAAATGCCTAAGGGGCGCCAAAATCCTTTTTTTGCACACAGGCGCCATCAACCCTTACGGGGCCCTGCTTGTCCACCTTAAGAAGTTTTAGGGAAATCGCAAAAAAAGTATTAGCAAATAACCTTACACTGAAAGTCGGTTAAATTAGCAAATATCATTTTATTTAGTGAAATTAACTTATTATAGTAAATATTTCAAATCTGAAGGTATAAATAAACCTGTAAATACGTTTTAAAAAAAGGACATGTTCGTATTTGATTGGATTTCATGGACATGATCTTTTTTGCTTGAAGTCTTATGGGACATGTTTGATTTTGGTTGCTCTCCAGTAAGATGGAATAGAATGTCATTCTATAATATGTTTACTTTTTGATGATTTTCGTTAATATTTTAATCACATGACCAAATCCGGGCGCTGCTATTAGCTAAATGGACATGTGCTTGTATGATTGAGACTTGTATGATCTCATTTGATTTGGGACCCTAATATTGTGTATTTATTTTAAACAGGACATAATTTTTTTTAACAGAAACCCAAAACGTCACAGAATCGGATCCACCATTTTTATTATGAAACAGCTGCTAACTCATTTTTTTATTTTTATGGACATGATTGATTTTGATTGACACCTCCTCACTTATTCTCTTCGTTCCCACTGGAACATAGGCCATCTCTCACTTCTTTCCAGGTTAGGCCGACGTTTTCTGCTTCTTTAATAATTGTTTTCTTCCACGTACTTGTCGGTCTCCCTTGTTTTCGTTTTCCTGGAAGTTGGAATTCCAATGTTTGTTTTGTTATATCTGTGTCCGATTTCCGCAGAGTATGGCCCAAACATTTTCATCTTGTCTTTCTTATTTATTTATGTATTGGTTCTGGTTTCTCTTTTTTTTCATAAGTTTGAGTTTGTGATCCTGTTGGGCCAAAATATTTTTAGAATTTTTCTTAAGCATTTATTGATGAAGGATTGAATCTTTTCAGTGTTGTGTTTTGTTATTCTCCAAGTTTGTGATCCATATACAGCCTTTACATTAATATTGAAGATTTTTACTTTAGTATCCAGTTTGATCTCATTAGATTTCCATATATTATTTAACATAGTTTTTATTATCAGCGACAAACATTAAAAGGTATTGAAAAACAGTTCTATTACGTCTTTCTACCATTCCGTTTGATTGCGGATGGAGAGGCGTAGCGCGTGTTTTCTTAATAACCAAGGTTTTCATTAATTCTTGCCATAATTCTGATTCAAAATTTTGTCCCTGATCAGAATGTAACTCTAAATCTAAAGTAACTTCCATCTCTTGGTACGACTGATGTGTGTTTTCTTTGTTTCTTCTACTGTAGTCGCTTCTACATCAGAAAGGAGTGCATTTTGAAAAATATTCAGGCTATTTTGAAAAATAATCCATTTTGAAAAAAGTCTTGTCAGCTTTGAGATGTGGTGTTATAGTGTTATCGAAGAATGTGGAAAACATCATGGATACAGATACAAGACACAACACATAACAAACACGGAAACATTAAGAAATATTAAAAAAGAAAAACATTAGGGGAAGTCTAGGTGTGGCACCAATTGATGCCAAAATGAGAGAGCATAGGTTAAGATGGATTGGTCATGTTCAACGTCGAGACGTTAATCACCCAATACGAAGAATAGCTGAAGTGTAGATTCCTGGAAGGAGTAGGAGAGGAAGATAAAAGAAGATCTGGAGGGAGACGATAAGGCAGGACATGTTGGTAAAGAGGATTGACATTGATATGACCCAAGATAGAATTGTGTGGAAAAATGCAATTAGGGAAGCCGATCCCGCATAGGAATAATGCAAAAAGAATGATGATGATGAAAAAAGAAAAACATACTTAACACTTAAGGAAAGAAAAATGTGCTACGTTGGTCACATACTAAAAAATGAAAAATATGAGTTGATGCGACTGGTGATTGGTTATAAATATGAAAGGAAAGTCGAAGAACAAAAAGGACTGGGGGACGACGCATGTCTTGGTTGAAATATATAAAGCAGTGGAGTGGAAAAACAACAACAAAACGCTTCAGAACCGCTGCAAAGAGAGTAAAATTAGCTGTAATGATCGCCAATGTCCTTAAAGGATGAGGCACACGAAGAAGAATTTATTTTTCACAGAAAAAGAATAAAAATATCAGTACAGAAATTCCATAATGACCAATAAGATATACGGACCCTCTTCGAGTACGACCTTGTGTCAAAGCGTGGTAGAGCGCGTGGTACTTTATCCTTCTGCACCCACGCGCGTACCGCGTATCTTAATATGGTCGTGATTCATTTCTTATACCCGACGAGAGAGTCGGTACCGTGGGTACTAGTGGGTACTGTGGGTACCGCCACCGCCGGCGTTGGTCGCTTACCGTGCGACCTCGTCTTTCTTGCTCTGCTCCTCTGAGATGCAGGAGAATAAACGAGACGAAAGGATTTAACCAGTGTTGCCAAATAATATCCCACTCTCCAATTTTTTATAATACCAACAGTAAGAAACTAAAAAATATTAGTTTTTGACAAATATTTTGACCTTTTTCTTGAAGTGTCGTCTCCTTCAAGAATTCAAGAAGGTTGGCGATCATTACATCTTAACCTTTGATAAGTAGTGCTGCTCTAAACAGCTCAACAGAGTTTGGATAAACTAGTTTGATTTAAGCCAAACTAGGTTGTCTGAACGCGATAAGAGAAACTATTTTAGCCTAGGCCAAACTAGTTTATCCTGATATCAATATGGTAGGGGAGCAAATTATGCTAAATTTGCAGTACTCAAGCGTTATGGGGACCTATTGGGTTATGATTATTAGGTCATAAAACCAAAAAAAGTAAGTAAAATTTTTCATTTTAGTGGGGACTTTCCATTTTTTAATTTAATTGTCCATTTCCAACAATCGTTTTTTCCGATTATAGCGCCATCTATCCATAATTCGTAAAAATGTCTCGAATAAAAGTTGCTTATTTTTACGTAAATAATCCAAATCTGCAATAAAAATTTGGGGGTCCCATTTATGATTTTAAAGTAACCCCCCACCCCACCTCCGCGGGGGTCGTGTTTGGTACCATTCGATAGATTTTTCAAAAACATTTTGAAAGTATATTTTGCAGTTTTTCGATCTGATGTTCATTTCGCGGGGTTTGTATTTAAAATTTTAAGTTTATCCCCCACCCCTCTCCGTGGGGGTCATGTTTAGTACCATTCAATAGATTTTTGAAAAATATTGAAGACGTATTTTTTAGTTTTTCGATCTGATGTTCATTTCACGAAATATTAAATCGCCAAAATAAACATAAAAACTGAATAAAATACTCTGTAATTGGAAACTAATCATTTTCATTAAAATGATTATTTCATTCATAGGAGATTCTGACCAATAGAATGCTACAGAAATTTAATTAGACTGACTATTTCACTTATCTTAAAATTTTCACGTAATCTGACCAATCACAAACCAAAGACAGCTTGTGTTATCGCGAAAACACCAACTGTCTTTCAATTCTGATTGGTCTATCAGCTTCGTGTTTTCAACGACGTAACCATGGATACCGATCGCAAAGCAAAGTTTGACGTTTGCCAAAAAAATTATTGTAGCTGTATACGTCAAAATGAGTCGTTTCGGTGGTACTTCAAACGAAGTTATAAACCAAAACATTGAAGAAAATATACCGAGTAACACAAGAAAATCTAAGTCTTATATATGGAGACAATTTATGATGTTCTGTGTGGATCGCAACTACAAATTAGATGCAGAAAATAACAACGAAAGACTAGCATTCATTCTAAAAGACTGGGCCTTCAACTATTTATTGTTATAGGTAAAAAATAATTATAACAAATTATTTATAGTTATAATAAATATTTCATGATTATGACTAATTGTGAATTATTCAAAAAATGGGTAGATTTGGGTTACCTAGATCAAATGTATTATTATTAAATTCCTTCCTCTCATTCTACTGAATTTTTGACCTATCACTTTGTTCGTGAAATAGTCTAATAAAATACCACTCGTGATTTAATTTATCTTATAAGTCTGTCTTTTATTTCTAAACTCAACTGAGTTGCTTAAAGAAAACACCACTCGTCCTACGGACTCGTGGTGTTTTCAAGCAACTCAGTTTCGTTTAGAAGTAAATCGACAGATTTATCGCGAAAATTGAATCACTAGTGGTATTACTATTGATTATTTCATTCATAGGAGATTCTGACCAATAGAAAGCTACAGACATGCAAATTAAGGTGATAATTTTTGATAATCTCCCGTCGTTAAGCATATTACGTCAGATGCCCTTCGTTGCTACGAAAAAATACATTCAGTGACATTAATGACAAATGTTTTAAAAATTATAAAAGTGATGACTTTCAACCGTCAAATACATATTTATAACAACTGTGTGTTTAATTTCACTAATTGGTACTTACATATATAAATTACAATAAAATTTTGGTTTTGAACAGTTTTATTCATGAAATAATCGCAACAAATTGCACTCGAACTCTAAAATTAATATAGAATTTTTGCCCTCGTGACACTTTAACATAATTTCACTCGCCTTCGGCTCGTGAAATTAAAACTGCCAAAGTGACACTCGGGAAAAATTCAATAATTTTAGAGCTCTTGTGCAATTACTACTGATAATTTTTGATAATTTCCCGTCGTCAAGTATATTACGTCAGATGCCCTTCGTTGCTATGAAAAAATACATTCAGTAACATTAATGACAATTAATGTTTTAAAAATTATAAAAGTGATGACTTTCAACCGTAAAATATTTATAACAACTGTGTGTTTAATTGTACTAATTTGTATGTACTTACATAAATAAATTACAATAAAATTTTGGTTTTGAACAGTTTTATTCATGAAATAATCGCAACAAATTGCACTCGATCTCTAAAATTAATGTAGAATTTTAGAGCTCTGGTGCAATTACTACTGATAATGATTCGTCGTTAAAACTAATGGACAATTAGTAATACAAACAGTCAGGAAAAGAAGCATTTGCAGACATACAATTATAAAGCAAACTGTCATTATTTTTTCATGCAGAATTACCCCTTAAAGTTTGCCATACTTATTTAAAAACACCCTGTATTGATTAAAAATATAAGCAAATGAATCAAAAAACATAATTTTATGAAAACCTAAAGCTTTAGTTGGGTTTTAATTTCAGTATTTTATAAATGCTAGAATATTCCACAGGGTGATGCGAACTTTGAGAAAAAACACAGTTTGATTCGTACACCCGGTATAGAATGAACATTTACCTGTTTAGCAACACTATTATTACAGCGATATTGTTAAAGAATAAGGCTATAACATATTAAAAAAATCACTTAAATAGGACAACAGGTTTAGAAATTCGAAACATCAAAAATGAAGAAGTAAACCACCTACACGATGGACAACGTCAAAAGGATTGCTGGGAATTGATTACAGGAAGCCCAAGATCAACAAAACTGGAAGAAATTAGGGGAGGCCTATGCTCAACTTTGGATGCAGAAGGCTGGATGACGATGAAATCAAAAGTAATAGTTTCTATGACAAACTGTAAATGTGGCAATCACGCTCTGGCAACTTGTACTCGCGGACGTGTAAATACCCATGAATCAGCAGATCCTTGACGTCCGCTAGCCGATTGTAAGGAGCGTATGCGGGGGAGACGAACCGCAGGCACGCGGTCGGCACTTTGAACGGCAGCCACCCGCGGTCAGGGGCGGAACTTTCCCACGAGCGTGAGCGTGACGCACACAGGCACGTGGAACCGCCGCGGCCGAGGTCTCTTTCTGTTATTCTATCTCAGTCGTGAGATCAGTCGATTATGTGCGACGTTGCCATTCTATCGATATTTAAATGAAAAAAAAAATAAATTATGAATTTAAATGATTTTCTTAGTTTTTTATTTTCAAGTGTTGTATTTTTGTGAGCTCTACTTTTTCAAAACCCTTTTTTCTCTAGTCAACATTTTCGAGTTCTATATAGGATCTAATTATATTCTCAATATTTTGTTGCGTTTTCTTCTAACAAATGTTGTTCGAATCGAAAGGTAAAAACAAAAAATTAAAAGTAACTTCACAATGTAATGAAATCTTCTTATTCCTCTTTATAAGCAATTCTGCTTGTTGGTTGACGGATTAATACTTCTATGGAAGGTTGCCACTCTATCTTTTGCACCGTCGTCGTCCGATATTTCTTCTGTCGATAGGTGATTTATCTCTTGCTATCTTGACCACACGGGTCTCCCTTATTCTGCTTATCTGGATATTATATTCTTCTTTCCTATTTAGTGTCCATTCGTTTATACACTGTACGTTATTTTTTCCTATAATGTCTTCCCTCCTCTTTCGATATCTCAGAGTATTTTCAGTAAATCTCATCTCTACCGTTTCCAGTAGTGTTTGTGTTGTGGCTGTGCCGGGTCTTGTTGCTGATGCATATGTCATTATTGGTCTAACACTGGCTTTATAAATTCTTGATTTCATCTCAGTGTTAATATGTCGGTTCCGCCATATAGTGTTATTAAGGTATCCTGCCATTCTATTTGCTTTTGTACTTGATTTCTCACTTCTTTGTCCAATTCCAAAGTATTTTGTTTTCATTACTTGTTCAATACTGATGTCATTAATTTGTACTTTACATCTGATTGGTTCTTTGTTGATTACTATTATTTTCGTCTTCTGAGATACTACTGTCATGTTGAATTTTTTTGTGCTATTAGATATATGGACTAATTTTTGCAGACTATCTTCATCCTGGGCTATCAATGTTGCATCGTCTGCGCAATGGAATACATACTTTTACTTCTTTGTTTCCCATTCTGTATCCTCTTCCTTTGTTGGCGCTTTTGATGATTTCATCGATTTTTAAATTATTGAAGATAATAGGGCTCCATGAGTCCACGTGCTTTATTCCGCTGCCTATATCTATAGGTTCTGTAAGTTGACCATCTATTCTGACTTCCATGTTGTTGTTTTAGTAGACGTTTTCAATAGTTTTTATGATATCTACGAGAAATTCCCTATTATACTGAAAGGGGTAGTGTAGTATTTATATTTAAGTAGTTTTCTGGCTGTTTTTTATTTCCTGTTTTTAACAGTAGAATTAGTCCGCTCGTTTTCCATTCTTCTAGTATTTGATTGTGTTTTGTAATTTTATTAATTAATGTTGTTAATTGTTGCTCTAGAATATTTTAGTAATTCGTTCGTTATTCCGTCTTTACCAGCAGATTTTCTGTTCTTAGGGTTTTTCAGTGTTCGTCAGAGAATTTAAGTATCTTGGAACAACAATAACTGAAGACAATAACAGACAACAAGAAATAAACAAAAGGATACGAGTCGGCAACAGATGCCTTTATGCTCTTCAAAACTTTATCAAATCGAAACAATTAACAAGACATACAAAGATTTTCTTCTTCTTAGCCTTCTATCGTCCACGTTTGGACATAGGCCTCTCCCAACTCCTTCCACCGGTCTCCTTCCACCGGTCTAATAGCTACCATCAACCCATCTCATCTGTAGTCTTTCTCTCGGTCGTTTACTTTGGTAAGATCTCCAATGTTGTATTGCTGCATTCCAACGTTGGTCTTTTTGTCTATCAGTGTGACCTGCGAAGCTCCATTCAAGTTTGGCAACTTTTGTTGTTATGTCCTCGACTTTCGTTTGTGATGTTACCCAGTCGTTCCTCTTTTTATCTGACAGTCGTATACCTAACATTGCTCTTTACATTGCCTTTCTGTTGTGGCTAGTTTATTCATATTTGCCTTGGTTAGGGTCCAGGTTTGACACACAAAGATACAACTATTTAAAACAATCATACTACCCGTAGTGATGGATGGTAGCGAAACGAGGACGATAACATAATAACAAAGGCAAACGAAGAGCGACTATGTTTTTGTGAAAGAACATTCCTAAGGAAGATTTTTGATTCTCCAATGAGCAGGACCAGTTCGATTGTAGCAGCGGAAGCGAATAGTTCTCTGTGTGATCGAAGTGCTAATTATTAGAGTTGTTGTTGTTTTTACCAAAAAATGGAATTAAATTCAGATGGCAGAGGAAATCCACCTGACAGAGGAAGGATTGACGATGTTGCTAGTAATATGGATTATGAAGTTAATGAAAAACAAAAACAGTCTGAGGAAATTATAAATATTAATATTAATACACAATCAAAACAGGTACCGATAACAAATCCAAAAAACTTTTTACCAGATTATCAGGTAAGCAATAAAACAAATAATAATATAGGCCAGTCCATAATGTCAGAGGTGAAAAATAAATACAGTCAAGGTGACCAAGGTCCTTATTTTGTTTTTATGCAGAATAAGGAAGGGAACATCGGCCGATTGCATCGTATCGCGACAGCTCGGTTAATTTTAGGTGCAGTACCTGCAATTAAAGATAATATTGTTAATATTAATATTATAGGAAAAAATAAAATTAAAATTGAATGTAACACATATAAAAGCGCTAATATTTTAGTGGAATGTAAAAAGTTAATAGAAAGAAATTACGATTTATATATTCCAAATTTTTTTACTCAAAAGAGTGGGGTAATTAAAGGGGTAGACAAAAATATTTCAGAAAACGAATTAAAAGGTATTATTGTTCCAAGATACGGCAATTTTAAAGTAATAAACGTTAAAAGAATAAAGCGAAAAGAAAATGATCAACTGGTGGAGACGGGTACGATAGTGGTGTCTTTCAGAGGCCAAATGATTCCAAAACAAGTAATCATTGAGCGAATGATATATCAAGTGGAACCTTATGTTCCAAGAGTAATACAATGCCTTAATTGCATTAGGTACGGGCACGTTACGTCACAATGTCGTGGTAAGAAAAGATGCAGCAAGTGCGGACAGGAACATGATTCAGATGTATGTGATTTAACAGATCCCACTTGTATATTATGTTTTGGAAACCATTCAGCATTAGATCGAAACAAATGCGCTGAGTTTGAAAAACAAAAGGGTATTAAATATATAATGGCAAATGAAAATTTACCTTTTGAAGAAGCAAAATTAAAATACAGCAGTAGCTATAGAACAGTCCTAAATTCAACAAACACAGGAAATAGGTACACAGTGACAACCAAAAGAAAATGGAGCGAAGGAGCTCAAAATAAATCAGTTTATCCTTATTCAAAAGAACACGAAAATATACTGGACACTGCAAGCGCTTCTGCTTACCCGTCGCTACCAGTTATAAACAACCCATTATATCAAAATCAAACAAAAATAGTCCAACAAAACTCACTAACTAGTAAACAAATTACTGATAATATAGTAACAATATTTAAAAATTTCTTAGACAAAAACTTAATTCCAATAGCAAACAAACAAATTTTAGACGACATTAAAAGTAATATAGAAAAAGTTTTAAATGGCCCTAGTAAATAATAAGATTTTACAATGGAATTCACGATCAATAGTGAACAATAAAGGCCATTTTGAAAAGTACATTTTCGAAAATAAATTCTTAGCTATTCTTTTAAGTGAAACTTGGTTAACCAAATTCAAAGATAAGCTTTTCCCAATATAACATCTTCCGTGAAGATAGATCAGATGGTTATGCAGGAGTAGCGATATTATTAAGAAAAAATATCAATTTTCAGAACAATTTAAATTTTTATAAAATAAATAATGTCATGTGCGTTGCAGTACAGATTAAAATAAATAATAAAAACTTAAACTTATATTCCATTTATGCAAAACCCAAATTATGTGTGTCAAAAAACGAATGGGTTAAATTTTTCAATAGTTTACACAAACCTTTTTTAATAGGGGGAGATTTCAACTGCCATAATAAAATGTGGGGGTGTGATGTCACCGATCAAGAAGGTATTTATCTTTTTGAGGCTATGGAGCAATGTGGACTTAATTTCCTAAATGATGGGTCAGAAACATTAATTCGTAAACCTATGCATTTAAATAGATCTGCTATAGACTTAACAATTTGCTCTAGGGATATTTATTACAAATTTGATTGGCACACAGAAACTTTGAGTCTGGGTTCTGATCACTACCCAATAGTAATAGAATTTAACCATAATACTGATAGTAACGTTACTAATAGTAATGCTGTCATTGACACTAATGATATATCTAGATCTAAAATTACATGGGATATTAAAAAGGCAGACTGGGCTTTCTTTACCTATCTCTTAAACAATGAAAAGAATAATAATATATCAGATGGTTCAGAGCAAGAATATTCCACATTTTGTGACTCAATCAATTTAGCTAGTAAAAGCTCTATTCCAGAGAGGAAGAGAGGGCCCAATGCAAAATTTAATAAACCATGGTGGAATGATGATTGTAGGGACGCTATAAGACAACAAAAAGAAGCTTTTTTGCAGTTTAAAAGACTATCTAATTACGATAATTACTTAAAATATCAACAAGCAGAAGCTTATAAAAAAAGAATTATTTTAGGCAGCAAAAGAGCTTCTTGGAAAAACTTTTGTAGTAGTTTAAATAAAAATACACCTATTAGCAAAATATGGAATGAAATCAGAAAATTAAAAAACGTTTATAATCCTCCCAATAATCCGATAGTTGAAAATGAGTGGACAGATATATTTTTTAATAAAATTGCTAGACCTTGGGTTATAGAAGGAGAAATTAATCACAGGAACCCAACGGATAATAGACATGACAATGACGAAGCAAACGAAGACAACATGTTTCTCACTGAAGCATTTAGTCTGGAAGAAATAAAGAACTGCCTAAAAAGACATAATAATTCAGCTCCAGGATTAGATGGTATACACTATAGTATGTTGTATAATTTACCCATACATAAGAAAGTTCAACTACTAAACGTAATAAACAATATCTGGATGAGTATGGATATACCACGTGCATGGAAAGAGTACATCATAGTTCCAATTCTTAAGCCACACAAATCACCAAACTGTCCGGATTCGTATAGAGGCATTTCACTATCATCATGTGTGTTAAAAACAATGGAAAGAATGATTAAATGTAGACTAGAATTATGGTTAGATAAAAATTCTAAAATACCTGCAACACAATTCGGCTTTAGAAAATCATGTTCTACGATGGAAAATTTAACGCACTTAATACTGGATATATATAACTCATTTTCCGCCAACAAGTCGGTATTTGCTACATTCATAGACATAGAAAACGCATATGACAATGTGAACCTACAACTTCTATACCACAAAATGAAGGAAATAGGACTGCCAGATACACTCTGCTGGAAACTTCATCAACTTTACATCAATAGAACTCTTTATCTTCAAATCAATAACAAACTAATAGGACCCAGAGTTTCAAACATCGGGTTACCCCAAGGGAGCATCTTAAGTCCAATATTATACACTATTTATACAGCGCATATAGGTCAAAGCATAATTACTAGCAAACAAGGTAAAATATTACAATTCGCAGATGATATATGCATATATGTAGACCAATTGGAAATAGAACAAGGCAGTAGAAAAATAAATACAGTATTTAAACATCTACAAGAAGACCTAGATCAAATAGCATTAAACATATCAACAAAAAAAACACAAGCTTGTATATTCTCCCGAAAACGAAACATTCCAGAAGTAGTGGAGTTGCAAAATGTCTCGTTTAAAGTTCAACCTAAAGTTAAATATTTGGGTATTATACTGGATAGGAAAATGATTTGGAAAGATCATATTGAGTATATCGTAGCAAGAGCTGACAAAGGGTACAATGCGTTACGAGCAGTAAACTATACAACCTGGGGAGCAGATCCCAACATAGCATTACTAATGTATAGGTCATATATAAGGTCAATATTAGATTACGGATGTTACTTTTACAATCAAGCCGCCAAAACCCATCTTCAAAAAATAGACATCCTTTCAAATAAATGTCTCAGATTATGTATAGGAGCTTTGATGAGTACTCCAATATCAAACCTAAGCGTAGAATGTAATGAACCACCGTTATGGTTAAGAAGGAAAATTCTGTGTGAAAAATTTATAACTAAAATGATAACTAAAGAAAGCATAATATGTAACAACTGCCACAAACTTTGTATAAATGACCTAACCACAGAATACTGGAGGAAAAAGACAACATTACTACTTGCTGAAAGTTACAATAGATTAAGACAATTTAAAAATAAACTACATACATCAACTCTGCCATCTATGTTTCAGATAAATCTAAACAATATACCAAACATACAACCAACCTACATGAGAGATTACTCGAAATTTCCAGTGTACTTAAGGAATGCCATGTTTAATGTGGATATAGAAACTTTATTTCCGGGACATTACCAAATTTATACCGATGCCTCAAAAATGAATTCGAGGGTGGCCGCTGCCGTGTGGGACCCTAGGACAAGGTATAAAGAGGGTATACGACTTAATGAAAATTTTACAACATTTTCAGCAGAACTTATTGCAATACTGAGAGCATTGCAGTATATAAGCAGTATAAACAATAATGAAGAGAAATTCCTAATCCTTACAGACAGCAAAAGTGCTTTACTTAAACTGGAAAGTTTGAAGGACATATCAAACTACATATATATTGATATTATTAAGGCATATATCGCACTTAAGGATAAGGGCAAACAAATATCATTTTGTTGGGTAAAAGCCCACTCTAATCTTAAACACAATGAAATAGTAGATACTTTAGCTAAGAAGGCTACCGAACAAGAAATTGAAAGTGAATATAAATTAACATTAAATGATATTTACGCTAATATTACTAGCAATAAAACCAAAACCTGGCAACAATGGTATAACAACTCAACAAAAGGGCTATTCTATAAAAACATACAATTAAATATTCCAGCTAAATCCTGGTTTAATCATTATCACGGCGAAAAAATCGTTGTTTCATATATATGCAGACTTAGATTTGGACACTGTCTAATTCCAGAACACAAATTTAAAATAGGTCTTAGTGATAGTAATCTTTGTGAATGTGGTGAGTTAGGATCTGCAGAACACATGATACTAAACTGTAGACTAAAGATAATCGAAATAAATCATTTCATGAATCAAGTATATAGAGAAACCAATATTACAAGACCTTTTAATCTAATAACAATATTATCTAGTTTAGACGAACGTGTATATGAGATCCTAATTAAACACATACTTAGTATAAAATTAAAATTGTAAACTATAATACCTGTGTTTATCCCATTTGTCTACCTACCTTTCCGTGGTCTAGTCTTGTGTGTGTGCATTGCTCTGAAAGACCCCTGAGCAGAAGTACTCCTTGTTGACATTCCTTATAATACAATTAAAAAAAAAAACAAAAAAAAATAATAATAAAAAAAAAGAAAAAAAAAAAAGAAAGAAAAAAAAAAGAAAGAAAAAAAAGAAGGAAAAAATATATATATAAAAAAAAAAAAAAAAGAAAATAATAATAAAAAAAAAACATAATAAAGAATAATATTGAATAATACTAGAATATATTTATGATATAGATATATGTATAATATTGTATGATTGTAGCTAAAGATTAAATTATCCATTTATTGTTATAGAATCTAGGTATATCTTTAAAATACAAAATCTTATTTTAATAGTAATATGTGAGATAAATATCTGTAGAGCAAAAATAAGTTCGGCTAATGGATTAAGTCCACAGTCAGAAAATTCGATGACACACACACACACACAATGAGCAGGACACCTCAGAAGACACTCTGACGAAAGAATAGTAAGGCTGGTAAAGGAAGAAGTCCCTACTAGAGGAAGACCACGTGGACGACCTCGACTCTAATGTAGCAGGAGATCTTAAAAATATGAGCGTGGAGAATTAGATGGAGATTCTCAAGACAAAGAATAATGGAGACATGTTGTAATGTTGTTTTGTTGAGGATAAAACCCACAAAGTTGTAACTCCACGGAGTAAGTAAGTATTTTTTCAAGTTTCCTATTTTTTCCGACGATCTGTTTTATACTTCTGGTAGATTCCTCGTCTTCTGAATCATCTCCTCTTTTCCTCGTCTTATCTTCCGTGCTATAATCATCGCTCTCCGTTTTTGTTACATCGTTAAATAGGCACACTCGTTTCAGATTCTTGACGGGTTGTGGAATGCAATCTTAGATTCCTCCTAGTCTGCTTTATTTATCATTCGTTTGCCTTGCAACTTTTAGAAGGCACGACTTTGGGTTGTCACCAGAACTTGGTTCCAACAGGAGAAGTCTTTAGATTTTCAGATGTAAAACTGCTAATTGTTTTTATATTATTTTGCGTTGTATTTTTTTAAATTCCTGCCACTCAAACTCTCAGATATCTGACAACGCCGCATCAACGAAGTAGCTAGACTTGCATGATCACACACATACACACGACACCTACCTGTTTATTCATCTCATATACAATAATGGCGCAGCGCAAGATTCGTGATCACCTCTGATTCTCTCCTGAGTTTATTCCAATTCCAGGGCTCAGCAGGACTGGTTTGTAGAATGTTAAGTAGTTTTACCCGTTTGCCTCCGAGTGTGCTGCTGTCAGGAGACAGTATTTAGGACAGGACCGCAGAAATGCCAAAGAGATGTTCCTACGGGAAATAATTTTTGAATAAAAATTATAATTTGAGTTGAGATAGTGAAGTTTCTTAGGAAAATTTAGGGGTTTTAACAAATAAGTATTTCACATGATGTGGTTGTTCGGATAGGAGCGTGATAGATAGTTCAGTGATCCGAAACAAAAAAAAAATCTTACGAGCAAGCTGAACGTTACCGAAAATATCAATTTTCGGACCCCAAAATCGACTTACCAAGAATATGTACGCCGTAAAAAAATATTTCAAACAAGAAACGTCATCATCATCATAAGTGGCTCGACAATCCGTTGTGGATCTTGGCCTACTCGCAATGAAGTCGCCACTCCTGTCGATTCCTGGCAGCTTACCTCCATCTTCTGACCCCTAGAATCTTTAGGTCTTCTTCCACATGATCAATCCATCTTCTTCGTGGTCGTCCTCTACTTCTTATGTCCTCTGGTCTTGACAATGTTAATTTCTTCGTGTATTCGTGATCTGGCATTCTAGCAATGTGTCCAATCCATCTCTTACCAAGTCTCTGCACTTTAACGAATTTCACAATATCTGGATCGGTGCGTGTACAGTTCAAAGTTGTCGACGCCATAGACCATTTTCATTTACGGCCCAAAAAAATCTTTCTAAAAATTTTCCTCTCAAAAATACCAAGAAGTCTTTCATCATTTTGAGATAAGATCCATGTTTCAACCCATATTATCAACACCGGTCTTATTAAGGTCTTGTATTATATTGAGCTTTACTGCACGTTTTATATTTTTATTTTTTATTTCTGGAGATTGTGAACGGTTCTGTTTGCTATTATTATTGTTGTGAGTCTTTTTATTTCGTCGCTTGTCATGTTTATTCTTCTTCTTCTTCTTCATTCTTGTATGTAGGCTTTAAAGCCTGTTTCTTCTTCAATATTAGCCTCCTTAATTGTTTAAGTTATCGCACCATCTTTTTCTTGGTCTGCCAATACTTCTTCGTCCATTTGGTGACTTATCTCGTGCTATTCGTACTATCCTATCCTATGCCATTCTACTAATGTGTTCGTTCCACTCCTGTTTCCATTTTTTCACCCATCCATTTATGTCTTCTACATTGCATGATCTTCGTATGTTTTCGCTTCTCTCCCTATCCAACAGACTTTTCCCTGACATTCGTCGGAGTATTTTCTATTTTCATCTCTGTTGTTTCTAGTAGTCGTCTCGGTTTAGATGTGTTAGGTCCTGTCTCCGCCGTGTATGTTAATATAGGTCTAATTGCTGCTTTATAGATTCTTGTTTTTGTGTCTTGTCTTAGATGTTTGTTCTTCCAGATTGTGTCATTAAGAGATCCCGCCGCTTTACTTGCTTTTAAGCTTTGTTGTCGTACTTTCTCTTCAACATCTCCGTACCTGGTTATATCTATTCCCTGATATCTAAACCTTACTTCTTGCTTTATTATTTTCCCATCAATTTCGATTTTACATCAGGGTATTTAGATGTTGTCAGAAATTTGAAATTTGGTTTTTCTGCTGATATTATCATATTGCATTTCTTGGCTGTTGTATTGAAGATGTGTGTTAATCTTTGGAGATGTTTATTGAGTGCTCCAATTGAGCGATCCAAGATATGTGAATTCCTTGACTTGCTCAAAGGTATGGTTGTTAATTTAAATTCTCTGTTGGATACTTCGGGTGTTTTTAGAAACCAACATATATTTGGTTTTTTCCTCGTTTACCACAACTCGTAAATCACTCGCCGAGTCCGTAAGCCTTATAAAACACTGCACCATGTCTCTCATATATTTCTACTCACTATAACTATGTCGTCAGCGAATGCGAGAATTTACGTCGATCTATTAAAAATAGTTTCATTCGTTCTAATGTTTAATTTTCTGACTGCCTTTTCCTAGGCAATATTAAAGAGGAGACACGCCAGTGCGTCCCCCTGTCTCAGACCATTATTAATGTCAGAGAACATAGAGTTTTCTCCTTGAATTCTTGAATTCTAACCCACGAGCTTACGTTTTGCATTGTTAGTTGGGTCAACTTAACTAACTTAGGTGGGATCCCAAAGTCTATCATTGCATTATATAATGCAGTTTTTTTAACACTGTCATAGTCTGCTTTGAAGTCGACGAAAAGATGGTTGTTATATTCTAGTGACTTTTCTAGAATCTACCTATATGCTTGAATTTGATGTATAGTTGACTTTCCAGCAGTAAATTCGCATTGATATTGACGAAGATTTTATATGCAGTTGCTAACAACGTAATGCTTCTATAGTTCTTAATACAATCCAGTTGATCACCTTTTTTATGCAATGGACATATTATTCCCTTTAGACTTTAGCCACTCTTGTGGTACCAATTCATTCTGCCATATAAGTACTATTTATCGATTGCTGCAAAAAGTTGATCACCAACCACCTTTTTTATATATTTCCGAACATATTTCATCGATTCCTGGGGCTTTATTCTCTTTGAGTTTTAGGATGGCATTTAACACTTTTTCTCTTGTTGGGTCTTCACTGTGTAGTTGATGATGTAGATTTTGTTGATTTTCTGTGTTTGTCACTTGTCACCTCCTTCCATATCGTTTATATTTAGACGTTCGCTGAAATGTTGTGCGCATCTGTTAAGAACTGAGTTTTTATTTGTCATGTCGAATTTCACCGTTAGTGTCTCTACAAATTTTTAATCGTGCGTTGCGTGGTTTAAATTCTCGACGGCTATTATTTAAGGATTGTAGTATTTTCTCGTTTCATCTTTATCAAATAAACTTTGTATCTTATTGTGAGTGTTCTGGGCCTCGATTTTTGACCCTTCGCTTCGTTATCGAACGTATTCGCCTCGTATCTGTTTAGTATACGAAGCGAATACGTTCGATAACGAAGCGAAGGGTCAAAAATCGAGGCCCTGGTTCGTATTCCCTCTTCTTACGTCGATGGATACGTCTTTCTTCTCTTCTGGGATATCTAGACTCTAGACTCTTCTTTTTTCTCCGTGTACAACCCGCGTCGATGGTTTTTTTGATATGCTGTGGTCATTTCATATTTGTGGTCATTTCGCACTCGTGATCAAACCAATAATTTTGTTTTTCTGACCTGGTTTTACCCAATATTTCAACCGATGTATGTAACACAATATCTCGTATGTCCATAGTTGCCCATAGTTGGTTAATGCCTTCTTTTTCTAAGTTTTCTGTCCTTATTTGATCTTCTAATGAACAAGTTAGCGCTTTTTGTGTAAAATGAACCGTTCTGTCAGAAACAAGGCTTGAAGCGACCGGCGATTTTGAATATGTGTCCTATCAACAATTAAAATGCGTTTTAAAAAATTTATGGGCTCTACCAGGATTGAGTAAATATTTAGAGGCTCATATATTATCAATTAGAAGTATTTTGTATTTTAATGTAAGGGGGCTCTCTTCTGCCAGCATAGGAATGTAATTCTACTACGTTTCTTCCTTTTTTCTTGTTGATGTCTTCGAAAATTTACCTACATTATTCTTCTTCATATATTAAAAGCGGACAATCGATGAAAAGCCCTATTTAAATAGAGTGATTTGTTTATTATGTTGAAATCTAAATGATTGGATTTTAAAAATTGTAAATACATAAAGTTTTTTCCAAAGTGGACTTGAAAGTGAATGTGTCAGAGGTGAATAAACATTAAACATACTTTATTGATAACACGCGTTAAGTTTGCTTGCTTAATTTTATTGCAGGAACGTGACTTTTGCAACAATAAGTATATTTTATTTACATGTTAGTTTAGTCGAAGTCGTCAGAGAATAATATTGATAATATTGATCTCTAAAAACGAGACGAACAAGCTATTTTCTGTGGATGTCAATTTTGGGACCAAAATGAACAAGATGGCCAAAAAAAGATGCAAAAAAATTACACTCCGATCCTGAGCTTCACTAATATTAACTTCACTAATATTAGTGAAGAGCGAAGAATCGCTCTTCACTAATATTATTATTCACTATTATTCACCGCTAGCAAACACAATAATTCACGACTATCTCACTGACCGCTCTTTACCAACTGTAGATACCTAGGTGTTAAGATTAACCTTTCTACTGTCAATAGGTACCTACGTCTGGATTATCTAGTAAAATTCAAATTTTTATATCTTTATTGTATCGCAAATTTGAGACTTGACTTTTCATGGGGTAAGGTTTCGTATTTGCATTTTAAAATATCATTTTTATTATTCTTTGAGTTGAGTTGAAAAATATATCCGTTGTTTATGGTTCCATCGGTACCCAAACAAATGCGCCGGCAGTTTATTTTTCAGAGAAGGCTGCTTTTATTGGATTTTATGTCTTCTTTCAATTCTTTGGAAGCGGTTAGTGGTTGTCGTGTATATTTAGTGTTCTACTGATCGCTTGAAGTTTAGAGTTGACAGAAAAAATAAAAAAAATACTTATAATTACGGTGACCATATGTACTTATTTAAGTAGGACAGTACTTATTTTTAAATATTGTCCTAATGTACTTTTAAACATTTCTAAGGACAAAATTAATATTTTTATCTTGTATAAGTACCGCATGTATACTCAGTCCTGTTGGACAGGGAATTGGGCAGGGAAGTGGGCAGCGTGAACGTGTAAATAGCTCACTCGCGCTGCCGCTGCTAATGCTACTGCCATTGCAGTTTCATGAAGCCATTCTGAAAGTAGAAGGTGATAAAATAAATGCGGCAGATGCTGCTCAAGAATACTTTAATCTTAAAAACAAATTACAACATCGGTTGGACGCATTATTTTTGCCGCTTAAAGTGAGAGAATGTCTTGGTAAACTTGAAGACGGGCAAGCCGCTACTGAAAACTTCAGTACACAAGTGAGACATTTTTACACAAAATATGTAACCTACCTAGAAAATTGGAGTACAAATCTTCATGAGTTCAAACTATTCAAATGGATAAATCTAAGAAATGAAATAACATGGAACGATGTTTGCTATTCTTTTGAAGCTTTTAAACTGTATATCAAGGCCACCATTTTAAATGAAGATCAACTCGTTGACGAACTGGGAATTTTGAAAGACGTGGCTACAAGTGAAAAAATTGCTGAGTGGAACAGAGAAGAAAAAAATAGTCAGGCCATCGATGGCTTGAAGTTTTTAAGTGTGTAGTTCAATTCAAACTGAAAAACAAATATTATGCGAATTTATGTTTTGTCTTCCGGGTACTAGTGCAGCTATCGAGCGTTTATTTTCTGTAATAAATAATAATTATTGGACGTCGGAAAAGTCACAAATGTCCATCTCCACTCTCAAGGCAGCGATGCAGGTGTACGCAAATTTTGATGAGACTTGTAATGAAATGTTTCATTTACTTCAGTCGAGCCGGACCTTCTTAAATTAATTTTAAGTTCAGAAAATTATGAATGGTACAAAAAACCGGAAGAAGATGAGGCTATTCCAGGTCCCTCCTTAAGGAGATACAAAAGATACATTTTGCGTTTTTAATACACTTCTGTTTTTTTGTACTTTTTTTTCTTTAAAAAGATATGGTCACCGTACTTATAATAGACTAAATACAATAGGGGGTCCATGACCACGTTGACCCCCCTGTATTCGCGCCTGCCAGTACTATTATTAGATATTTATTATTACCCTTGTCGTTAAATATGTAACCTTTTAAGATCTCCTTATCGGAAAGATTAGCTTATTGCCACTTAATTTTTGTAACGATACAACATCCGTTGACTGTTTTTAAATTTTTTATATAAAAAATGTCACATTATGCTGATTACAATTTATTATCTAGTGAATATTAAAATATTGTAAACATACCGTAAAATACCGCAACCTTGGGAAGAACCATTCAAACATTTCGTAATGAATTAAGATAATAAAAACTTGAAAATAGATACATTGAATATTTATTAGAGATAGGTTTAACTGATAATATTACAAATCTCTTTTATGAATGAGTTTAAGTTAAGAAGCATTAAATGTTCGAACTACTCTAATTTTTTCGGTCGGAAAGTTTTGGTCATTTTAAAATATTTCTTCTTCTTCTTCTTCTTCTTCTTCTTCTTCTTCTTCTTGTATCTAGGCTTTAAAGCCTGTTTCTATCTTCAATATTAGCCTCCTAAATTGTTTAAATTATGGCACCATCTTTTTCTTGGTCTGCCAATACTTCTTCGTTCATTTGGTGACTTATCTCGTGCTATTCGTACTATCCTATCCTCTGCCATTCCACTAATGTGTTCGTTCCACTTCTATTTCCGTTTTGTCACCCATCCATTTATGTCTTCTACATTGCATGCTCTTCTTATATTTTCGCTTCTCTTCCTAGCCAACAGACTATTCCCAGATATTCGTCGAAGTATTTTCATCTCTTTTGTTTCTAGTAGTCGTCTCGTTATAGATGTGTCAGGTCTTGTCTCTGCCGTGTATGTTAATATAGGTCTAATTGCTGCTTTATAGATTCTTGCTTTTGTGCCGTGTCTTAGGTGTTTGTTCTTCTAGATTCTATCATACTTCCTCTTACTTCCTCTTCAACGTCTCCGTAACTCGTAACTGGTTATATCTATCCCCAGATATCTTAACCTTGCTTCCTGCTTTATTATTTTCCCATCAATTTCGATTTTACATCGTACTGGGTATTTAGATGTTGTCATACATTTGTTTTTTTCTACTGATATTATCATATTGTATTTTTTGGCTGTTGTATTGAAGATGTGTTAATCTTTGGAGATCCTCTTCTGTCTCGGCGATTAATGCGTCGTCGTCTGCATAACATAATATTGGATTTCTTTATTCCCCATTCTGTAACCATGACCATTACGTACTGCTTCTATTAACTATTTGGTCCATTATTATATTAAAGAGCAGTGAGCTTAACGAGTCACCTTGTCTGACTCCGCTTTGTACTGGTAAATATAAACTGTGTTAGTTTTCCATTTGTCTTTGCCTGTGCCTGTATTCGAAGTATTCGAATTGGTTTATTGTACTTGATGGCCTTTTCTGTGATTTGTCTCAGTACAAATACCACGTCTACGCAGGATCTTCCGGATCTGAATCCTTGTTGTTCATCTGATACAGTAGTTGTTAGTTTATTGATTTTGTTGGTTAAGACTTTTGTGTTTAGCTAAGTGCGGTGTTCAGTAGATTTATAATACCTCTATAATTGTTGGTTTCTTCTTTATTTTACAATACCTATTCTCTAAATTTTCCTTTATTTCTGAGATATGGTATGGTCTGTAATAATTATAGGTAAATAATACACTGAGTACCTACGTGTAGAGCGTGTAGATGCCTCGAGTGGGTACACGTAAACTCATCAATTAGCATAAATGCACTCGTAGATCTTTTGAGCAGCAGTATCAAAGGTGAAGATAGCCATAATGATAGACGACCTTCTTAAAGGAGACAGCACTTAAGAATACTCATAGATAGTACAGACTCATCACTACTTGGTTTAGTCTACATCTACTTGGTTTAGTCTACATTTGAAGTTATCAATGTTACTAAGTGTTTGTAAATATCCACAATCTCAATTACAACATCTTCAATAATCAATTGAATGTGTGCTTCTGCTGATTTAGTCATAGTTTTGCTCATGCATTTTGTTTTTTTAATTCATCCTCAGTCATTGATGATAGCATTCATTAAGGCGTTATACATTACTTTCTGTAAGTCATTGTCGTTATCCGTCATTATTAAATACTAACTGTAGCGTCTGCAAAACGTAGGTTATTCCATACTTTTCCATGTATACATATACATAGACATTCTAACATCTAAGAGTGATTCTTTAAATACCTACCTCTTGACAGTGTAGACATTGAAAAGTAATGGGGACAGCCCGCAACCCTGGCGGACTCCTATCTGTATTTTGATATCTCAGGTATTCTAGTTGTCAACTTTTCCCTTGGTCATTTAATTCCAATGTACATTAGATATATAATTTTCATATCACGACTGTCAATATATTTACTTTTTAATATATCTGCAACCTAATCAAATGTCTTTTAAAAGTCTACAAAACTAAGTAGGAATGTCGTGACTCTTGATTCATGTCCATATCAATGCTTCTCTGGGCCAGCACATTCAAGACGAACATAGCAGGTCTTGGGCAGATACCATTTCTAAAACCAAATTGTGTGTCACTAATTTCACATTCAAGAGTTTTAACAGTTCAGCTCAGATGTACATTATTTTCAAAAATGTCTTAATGGGAACGGAGCAGAATGCAAAATTTTCAATGTGTTTTAAATGTATTAATTTTTTTCGAATCCTGAAAAAACTAATAAATATTTTTGAAAAATTTAAACACAGAATGAAAGATTACATTATTACCGAGGGCCGAAAGTTTCTGAAAACTTCTATAATGCTTTTTTTAATAATAGGTCTGGATCCCGCGTATGAAAAAAAAGTTGATTAATAGCAAGCTGAAAATTTGTTAATAGTTTAAGGGTGTCTAGTCGGATAAACTTTGATATATGGGAACACTGGAACAGGGGCAGTTTTAATAGTGGAACAGGTTAAAAATTTGGAACGGTCAGACCACGAAAACGGCACATTTATTTTGTCCGACAGAATAGACTTAAACTCTCCGAACAGAGATTAAACTCTCATGCAAAAATCAGACTGCTATTTATCACCTGTCATAATTCCTGTCATTTGACATATTCTACATGTTCCACTCATTAAAACGCCCATTTGGTGATAAATAGCAGTCTGACTTTTGCATGAGAGTTTAATCTCTGTTCGTAGAGTTTAAGTCTGTTCTGTCGGACAAAATACATGTGTCGTTTTCGTGGTCTGACCGTTCCAAATTTTTAACCTGTTCCAAACTTCCCTTGTTCCAGTGTTCCCATATATCAA
Source organism: Diabrotica virgifera virgifera (assembly GCF_917563875.1). Classification (NCBI taxonomy): domain Eukaryota; kingdom Metazoa; phylum Arthropoda; class Insecta; order Coleoptera; family Chrysomelidae; genus Diabrotica; species Diabrotica virgifera. The sequence continues at coordinate 541,430 of NC_065445.1, read as the reverse complement.
AGTTTGTCCGACTAGACACCCTTAAGCTATTAACAAATTTTCAGCTTGCTATTAATCAACTTTTTTTTCATACGCGGGATCCAGACCTATAAGTTACAGGGGTGAAAATAAAAGAGAAAATTTAGTGTGATTTTTAATTGCAAATATTTCATTCAATAGAAACTTTTTATTTATTCTAAGGGACTTTCGGCCCCCGGTAATAAAGTAGTCTTTCATTCTGCATTAAATTTTTCAGAAATACTTATTAGTTTTTTCAGGATTCGAAAAAAATGAATACAATTAAAGCACATTGAAAATTTTGACAGGCGACAAAATCCTTTCCCTGTAAGTGTGTGACTCATTAAAGCTATTGTTCTGTCATAATATGAGCTGGTTGTTGCACTTGACATTTTGGGAATTGCTACAATACAAAGGTCGATAGTACCCATTGTCAGGTGATTGTGACTATAATGAGGTATGTAGGTAATAATTTTTTGAACACAAACAATTATAAAAAAAATCAGAAAAGTTATTTTAACATACAATTTTTTGATTTTTAAAATGTATATAAATATAGTCAGTCAACTGATCATATTATTATAGTCTAAGATACGATATAAATATAAGGTCGATTTGCAGCGATCTGTTTAATGGATAAAAATTATTGGATATGTAATTTAGCAATGTTAACAATTACAAAAAGCAAGGGTTGCCCGATCTAATATTGTTCTAACTATAACTAATTAATAATTAAAAAATTACTTTTTTTATAAATTAAAAAATTTTTCGACCCGGGTAGATATTATTTCATATTTTTTATGTCATTCTAAACAAAAAAGTTATTTTGTGATTTTTCTCGTAAAGTTGATAGTTATAAATAATTTAAAACTGAAAAAAGAAACGAAAGAAGACGATTTTCAAGGCTCAAAAACATAAGTATAAAATATCATTTTTGAAATTACGAAGTACCTAAATTCAAATTCAAAACTTATTATTCTATCAGTTCTTGATACCTAAGTCTTTTGGACTTATTTCATTTTGAAACAATGTTTTTTAGTTGTTAGGTAATGCCTATCTCCCCATAAGAAACCTTCCTCATTAACAATTTAAAAAATATGTTTAAGAATAAAACATGGCTAAAATTCTTATCAAGCCCTAATAGAAAAAGATTTGAATTTATGTACTTGATGATTACAAAAATGATATTTTTTACTTGTGTTTTTGAGCCTTGAAAATCGTCATCTTTCGTTCTTTTTTCAGTTTTAAATTGTTTATAACTCGAAAACGATCAAAATACCTTTTTTGTTTAGAATGATCCAAAAAATCTAAAATAATACCTGCCCGGGTCCAATTTTTTTTTAAATTCATAGAAAAATGTAATTTTTTAATTATTAATTAATCATAATTAGAACAAGATTAGATCAGGCAACCCTTGTTTTTTGTAATTGTTAACATGCTAAATTACATATCCAATAATTTTTATCCTTTAAACAGATCGGTGCAAATCGACCTTATATCGGATCCTCTAGATCCAATGCTATTAGTAATTTATTGCAATTACTTATTTATCTAACAAACACGAACAGTGGTTTTTTATGGGGAAACCTTGAATGAAAAATCCCAACCTCAAATTACAACCTCTAACGACCTATATTACAACAGGTTGGCATTCATAGTCGAAACAAGTGAATGCACAAACATAAGACGGCTCACGGCTGGCTGCGATGATCCGTAGTTATTTTGTTGACAAGGAATCAACAGGTAGCTGGCGGTGTTGCCAGGTTGTCATTTTGTATGTCTCTAACATTTTCAGGAATTTTGAAACTACATACGTTAAATTAGGTTAGTATCAATTATAAACTGGTGTACAGTGATGAGCGAGCTAATGACCGGCAAAATAACGCAAAATGAAACTAGTGGAGGTGGAAAATTTAGCAATAGAAACCTATAAATGTATATTCTATTTATTGTTTCCCATCTTAAGACGTATCGGACGAGTTTGGCAACTGCTACTGTAATAGTGACAGTTTTAGTTGACATACCCCTCTGATACATCTAAAGATGGGAAACAATAAATAGATGTAAATGTATAGGTTTTTATCGCTAAATTTCCCAACTCCACTGGTTTCATTTCTTTATATCTCACAACTAATATGCTTTCCATCTTTTGCGTTATTTTGCCGGTTATTAGCGCGCTCACCACTGTATAAAACAATGTAGTATATTAATCATAGTTATTTAACAATATAAATTATATATAAAAAAATAAACGGTAAATAAGGTAGCGATCATCGCACTATCAGTTTTATGAGCCACGTACCTACTGAAAATTTTCTTAAGAATACTACACTCGAGAATTTACAACAAAAAATACGTAAAACTAAGCGAAACACAGTTTGGTTTCAGAAACAACCTTGGAACCAGAGAAGCATTATTGAGTTTGCTGCTATGCTGCTCATGGTTCAAATTTGTAGGGATATAGAACAACCATTATAAATGTGTTTTATCGACTTCGCAAAGGCCTGTGACAGGGTATACACGACAAACTGATAGGCGTGTTGCATCAGGTGGGAATTGATGACCCAGACCTCTATATTATCAAAAATTTGTATTGACATCAATGTATTGAAATACGGTGCGAAGTGAGACAAGATTGTATTTTATCGCCTCTACCCTTTAATATCAACTCAGAATTTATTTTCAAAGACGCCTTAGATGAAAATGCAGGCATTAAAATCAACGGAATTAATGTCAACAATTCTAGATACGCAGACCACACTGCTTACTTCCAATGAAAAAGAGTTGCGTGCAACGACTTATAAACAAATTGAACGAAACATGTATTGAATATGGGCTAAAATTTAGTACTTCTAAGAAACTTATGGTTGTCATAAATGAGTTATAACCAATGAACATAGGATCCTATGGAATTAAGTTAGATATAGTCCACATCACCTATTTGGGCGCCAACGTTAGCGATAACTGGGATATAAATAAAGAAATAAGAATACGTTTTGAAAACGCCAGAGTCGTCTTTTATAAACTAAAGAAAATGTCCATTAATAGTTATTACATTAAACGTTAAAATCAGATTAATCCGCTGCTACATATTCTCCACATTGTTGTACGGAATGGAGAGTTGGATCCTTATCGCGACACTAATGAAAAAATTGGAGGCCTTTGAGATGTGGATCTACCGACGAATATAGCGGGTAAAGTATCTTGATCGAATGAAATGGTTTTACATCGAATGAAAGAGAGCACAGAGTGACGACAAGATCTCTTGGATTGATTAATACTATCTCTTTCTAGATGACGTCATCGGAAGAGCTATGACGCTTAAGTGGAACTGGGCAGGGCACTTAGCTAGAACACAAGATGGACGGTGGACACGACGAATCATGGAAGGGAGGCCCAGAAACTATAAAAGAAGCCGAGGACGACCACCCACTAGATGGACCGATGACATCAAAACAGTAGCGGGAAACTGGCTACAAGCGGCCCAGTGTAGAGAACACTGGAAAGAACTGAGGGGGGCCTATGTCTAGCAGTGGACGCGATTGGCTGATTGATGATGATGATGATCTCTTTCTAGCACATTGTATCGAGTGGGGTAACTAAGTGGGATTAAAGATATGTTAGGGGAGGACGACTTAAATAATACTGTCGCAGCTTTATTATGTGTAAGAGTAAAGCATATTAGAAAAAAAAGATGGTGTCGTTACTTCGCTCACCCTTATGCTCAGTCTATTCATATTTACGTCTATGCATAATACAGTGCAAGATCACCGGAAGAAGAGGCCCAGTATCCAGAGAAGAACATCCTGGCTCTCTATGAGAGTGGTCTCAAGAGACACCCGCTAAACTGTTTCGAGCTGCTCCACAAACCATACATACTCATAGACGTTTCACGACTATGTTAATCTTTCGGATCGAATTAACGCCATCTCTTGATTGGAATGGGAACTAAATTGACAAATTTTAGTTACATGAGAATTTCAAATTATAAATTTTGCGGGATTTTTGATGAAATTTCGCAGGAAATTAAAACAACAGAAAGACAATTCAATGTTTTATTCCATATTTTACTGAAAACTTTAAATATTCCAATTTGTTTTCAAAATGCTAAACACTACTGCTATGTGTCACGTGAAAGCACTGATGTGTATCGAGTTAAATGAAAATTTTTGAAAAAATCTTGTAGGATGATTGTTTACATAAATATTACCTTTAGTCCAGGGCGCATCTGTTTTGAGATGGACGTTGAGAGGTGACTCAAATTTTTTTGCAGAAATTGCTTGAAAATAAATCAAATAATAATATTTGAGTTATCCTCCCTCTCAAAAAGGACCGGAACATTGTTTAAATAATCAAAATGTCAAAAATTGAAGGAAAAATTCGATTTTTTTCTTGGTTTTTTGATTATAACTTTAAAAGTATTCATTTCCGAGTAAAGTTGTACTGTCATAAAAGTTGCGCAATTAAATTTCATACAATATAGAATTGGTTAAAAATTTAAAAAATAGTCACTCTAGCTGCAAAATAGCAATAATTGCGAAAAAACCATACAAAAACAAGTATTCGCATTTTACGTTTTTCAACCATTTATGCTACACTTAGGACCTTTATATTTCACCCAGAAAAACTTTATGATACAGTAAAACAATACTGTAAATTTAATTAAGATCGGTTCAATAGATTTTGCAAAATAAATTTTGCAATGCAGCATTCTCAAAAAAAATTCATTTTTTCAAAATGTTACAGGACTGACAATAAAGCAGATAGCAAGTTGAAATTTTGTTTGCTTATAGAAGTGTACTGTACCTTTCATTTGCAATTTTGCAAAATTAAAATCGATTAACACCACGGCGTCAGGAATTTTTTTAAATAAACATTAATTATTGGTGTTACGCGCAGGACAGCGGTGTTCGATTCACACAAGTTGATTTCCACCAAAATTTCTTCCAATCTTTATCTAATATATTATTTTCTTACTCTATATTTTGTTTTATTTTAATATTTTAATTCCACAAAAATCAAACTAATTTTATTATTGTTTGTGAAATATTGTTTAAACAATTGCATATGTTTAAAAATAATAAACTTTTATTATTTAAGTTAAAATATATGAAACAAAGAAAGTTTTTGCTAATAAAAGTGTTATTTCAAAGGATAGAGTATGTGTTTTTATTTTTCAATAAACAAATTTATTTATTTATATCGAAATGTAATAAAAATTAAAATGTATCAATCATTATCAAAGGTCACTGGAATGCCCAATCAGAGCAAACTCTCCGCTGTCCTGCGCGTAGCACCAATAATTAATGTTTATTTAAAAAATTCCCGACGCCGTGGTGTTAATCGATTTTAATTTTGCAAAATTGCAAATGAAAGGTACAGTACACTTCTATATGCAAAACAAGAATGTGTGTGTACTTTGTACGCACGTAAGAAGTCATACTTCTACTACATATTATGTGATTTTTAAGACTATACCAGAAATTAAAAAAAAAATAAAAGAATAAAACGCACACAAACACATTGAAAAATGCCACAAAGAAAAAATGATTTCTGGACGATAATAATTGTTGGCAAAAATTTTAAATACGCATTTGCTGAAAAAAAAATTATATAACAAATATACTTACAATCATAATATGCATAAAAAAATAAAAAAATAAAACTTGCATCGGGAATTGAACCCTTGAATTTCGTGCCGCTTTGACTCGTAATCGAAGCGTAGACTCACTCGTCCAATCGCACATTATTTATCATGTGGAAAAATACGGTAACTGAACGTTTTACTGTTTGACAATTGTTTTGAAAATTATGTAGTTTAAATTTTGTGGAAGAAAATATAAAAATATAACAAAACAGTAAGAAAACAATATATTAGATGAAGATTGGTAGAACTTTTGTTGGTAATCAAATTAAGTATGTAAATCAAAGCATTACATACCTACTAGATAAATAAATCTACGCCAAAAAATCATAATTTAAAAATAAAAATCGAACCTAATTTGGGATTTCTCTCTAAAATCCGCATTCTTGAGAAAATAAATGTATGTATTTCAACCTAATCCAAATGTATAATTACAATATGATTATAATAAAAACTAGGTACTTACCAAATTAGAATGAGTTTTCCTTGTCCAAAATAGTCCAAAAGTCCAAAAATATAGGTATATGAAAACTATTTAAAAAGGCAGTATAACTATTAACTAACTTTTGTTTGTTGTTTCTTTTCACACAAATTTTAAAACGCAACAACCATAAATAATCTAACTACAGCTGTGCCACAGCCACCATATTGAATAATTTTTGACATGTCATTTGAACATCCAATCAGAACAAAGTTATAATGCGCATGCGCCCGGTCGCTAGGTTTTCCCATATAAAAATTTACCCTCTATCGCCGGTAAAGAAGTATAACTTCAAAAATCTGCAACTTGCTATCTGCTTTATTTTCAGTCCTGTAACATTTTTAAAAACTGAATTTTTTTTACGAAAGCTGGATTGCAAAATTTATTTTGCAAAATCTATTGAACTGATCTTAATGAAATTTACAGTATTATTTTACTGTATCATAAAGTTTTTTAGGGTAAAATATGAAGGTCCTATGTGTAGCATAAATGGTTGAAAAGGGTAAAATGCGAATACTTGTTTTTGTATGTTTTTTTCACAATTATTGCTATTTTGCAATAAGGGTGAACATTTTATAAATTTTTAACCAATTTTATATTGTAGAAAATTGAATTACGCAACTTTTATGTCAGTACAACTTTTCTCGGAAATGAATACTTTTAAAGTTATAATCAAAAAACCAAGAAAAAAATCGAATTTTTCCTTAATTTTTTGACATTTTGATTATTTAAACAATGTTCCGGACCTTTTTGAGAGGGAGGATAACTCAAATATTATTATCTGATTTATTTTCAAGCAATTTCTGCAAAAAAATTTGAGTCACCTCTCAACGTCCAAATGTACTAATATTTTTACAGATGCGCCCTGGTCTACTTATAATCTTTTACAAACTTCCAAAAATATATAGGTCCGAAATGTTGATGACACACTTGTCTATTGGAATAAACTGTTTCAGGATCTATTATATTATTTTTTTTTTAATGTGGAGAAACACAACACGGGATGATCAATGTAAACTAAAAATTCTACTCATAAAAACGGAGAGGAGGTTAATACACTTGATTAAAATTGTGATTAAATCGAATTAAAAACGTAACACCACTATAATAAAATAATTAAGCCACAAACTGTAAAATAAAAAGTAAATAACAAATTAATTTAATTGTCAACTGTCAGTTGTTAAATATGACAAGAGAATTGACTGACAGCGACATCTCTGGATTGGAATGGTAACTAATTTGCTGTCTTGACCTTGACAATTTACGTGAAACGTCTAGAGCTGCTCTAAATAAATTTATTGCCAATATGATCTGCAACGTTCGATAATCGGACAGGGTATTGCAAGAAGAAGAAGATGATGAGTTCTGTTCGATATCATATTGCTTTAGCTTATGTTTGCAAGGTAGCAGGTAGCACATTATCATCAGTAGTTATGCTTCAACCTAAACCTTTAGTTCAACCTAGTTCAACCTAAACCTTTTTTTCTTACATTGAGTTGGTTGGCTTTGGTAAAACTGATTAGTCCGACTACAAACCTATTATTTTATGTAATATTGAGAGTCACCTTAGAATAAGTACAGAAGTTCTAGTTATTAAGAATAAGTTTACCAGAAGTTTGTGGTGATTTGGCAACGGTGAGTTTAGTTAAAAATAATTAAGAGCGGGTAAGCATCAAAATCCTGCTCAAAGCGAGAGGGTCGAGCCGAATCGAGCTTAGTCGAATAAGCATGGGAACGCGCCGAACCTGATGTCTCATACAACGTTGCCGGCGTTTCAGGTAAATCATGGAAATAAAAGACATTTTCTCCTGCTGCATTGTTTTAAGACAGTAATTTCACTAGTATCATTACTATTAAGTATGAAAGAAAAAAATGAAATAATATGTTGAAATAATTGTATAATAGGTACAGCAGAAGAGACACTAGGTTGTATTAGTTTCGCCAAGATAATGTAAGATCTTTGGCGACGGACAATATACACGTCGACCACTACACTCCCTCCGGGGGGGTCAGGTTTTAAGAGAGAAATGGCTGTACATAGATCTAGAGTACAGTTGGATAACAAACTCTCAAAATCAAGGAGACCTGCAGTTACCTCTCCTTTTAATGTAATCCTGGAGAAAGTAGTAAGAACAGCACAAATTAGTGACAGTAAATGGATCAAAATTACTTCTAGCATATACAGATGACATTGACTCATTGGCATACCACAATACCACACAACGTTCGCAGTCTACCCCGCTTTCTTCTTCCTGGTGGTCTCCATTGAAATATTTGTTTACGCCAACGTTCTTCAGGCATTCTTAATAGGTGTCCAAACCATTTCAAAGATCTTCTTTCTATTCTATTTACTACCGTTTCCTCAGCTTTCATTCTTGCTTTTACTTCTTCGTTAGTTTTCCTTTCCCATCTTGAAATTCTTACACTTCTTCTTATATAGTCCATTTCTACGGCTAGTTGCCTTTTCAGATCTGCGTTGAAAGTCCATACTTCCGAGCCATAGCACAGTACCGACTCTACTATTGCTCTGCCCACCCTTTTCTTGTTTTTATTAGAAATATTCTTATCCCGCCAAAATTAATTCAAGCTTCTCACAATTTGCCTGCCTTTTCGGATTCTCTGCTTTATATCTGCTCCCCCAATCCGGTCTTGTCAAACAATGCTCCCAGGTATTTAAATGTTTCCACCTGATTAATGTTAACGTCATCATTGACAAGGACTTGAAACCGAGCCTCGCTGTTTGGTACTAAATACTCTGTTTTTGTTAGACTCACTTGCAGCTTGCAGTCCCTCTAAATTAAATGAAAGTTGTCAATTGCAATAAATCCCTTATTAGAAAGATGTTTTCGCACATTCACAAATATTTGCTTGCCTCCACAGGTAAAAATCGGTATCGGCAACGTCGCATTTTCAATGGGATGCTGGATCGTGATACAACGAAGGACCAAATTTTTTTCCCGCATAACTTTGCAATGCGGCAGTTGCAGTATTCCATTCTCACCGACCGTTTTGAGTAGTCCGTAGTGGTGGGAAAAGGAGCGTGCGACAGCAGCAATCAGCTAATCAGCAATCAGTTGTCATTAAGCCGGAGAGAGCAGTGGTTAGTGCAGTTTTGTGATTTAAGAAGATTACGATGGTTACTACCACGAATGCGGTCACTAGTACTAGCATGATTCAAGGAAATAGTACGACGCCTACATCTAACACCCCTGGCACAGGCGAGAATAATAATGGTGTTAAGAGAATTAGTGATAATAGAAGGGTGAGTATTTTTTAAGTATGTATTGAGATCAGTAGTTTAATGTTGCGCACTTTTATTATATTTTTTATTCTAAGTTCCAAATTTTAAATCCCATATCATAAAACAAAAATGATTATATGATTATAATACACTTAAACCCATCATAAACCACCGTCATATTTATAGATCACTCGAAATTTTATTTGTTTAAGTTTAAAGAAAAATTTGCCATTTTTTAGTATTGAGATCATTAGTGTTGCGCACTTATTCTTTTTTTCTATTTTTTATTCTTTTTTAAGTTCAAAATTTTAAAACCAATATCTGTGCGGACATACACATATTTATAAAGCACACTTGAACCCATTTTAGACCACTGTCCTATTTATAGTTCACTAGAAATTTTCTCCTCTGTTGCGCACTTGTTCTCATATTTTCATTCTCTTCTATGTTGAAAATTTTAAATCTAATATCTTTACAGACATGTTTATAAAGTACACATGAACCCATTATAGACCACCGTACTATTTATAGATCACTAGAAATTTTAGTTATTTGTATATTATATATTTATTTTAGAAGGTTTAAAATTTGTTTAAAAAAGAAAAATTTGGGAATTTTTTAAGGATTGAAAATTATCATTACTATTGCGCACTTATCATATTTTTTATTCTATTCAAGTTTCAAATCCAATATCGGTAATTATTTAGTGTTGACTCACCGCTCCCACAAGTCTGACAACTGTATATATGGTATCTGCCTTACCTTCTTATCATTTTAAAATTAACAATTAACTGCGCTCGGCTTTAATTTTTGTATTTATCTCATTTAAAAATGTGAAATTTTCACATCAATTTCAAATTATGGCCGCCATTACAGTATGCGCAGATCGCTTACGTATGGATTGATGACAGTTTATTTCTGCAATGTTGCCTAATAGACGGAAGGTGCTTTATTTTTTTTTAATTTTATTAATAATTAACAAAACACTCTACACTCTAATACCCGAAAGTTAGGTTTGGACCGAAGGGTTAGGTCTTCCTCCTTTGAGAAATTGTACTGTATAATACATAATATATTAATTTTTTAATTTTATTAATAATTAATATTATATTAATTGCAGACATAAACTGCATATTATATCAATTGCAGACATAAACATTGCAGAAATAAACTGTCACCAATCCATACGTAAGCGATCTGCGCATACTGTAATGGCGGCCATAATTTGAAATTGATGTGAAAATTTCATATTTTTAAATGAGATAAATACAAAAATTAAAGCCGAGCGCAGTTAATTGTTAATTTTAAAATGATAAGAAGGTAAGGCAGATACCATATATACAGTTGTCAGACTTGTGGGAGCGGTGAGTCAACACTAAATAATTACCCCAATATCTTTGACAGATTTATAAAGTACACTTGAACCCATTTTAGATCACTGTCCTATTTATAGATCACTAGAAATTGTCTTCTCTGTTGCGCACTTATTCTCATATTTTTATTCTCTTCTATGTTCAAAATTTTAAATCTAATATCTTTACAGACATGTTTATAAAGCACACTTGAACCTATTATAGACCACCGTCCTATTTATAGATCACTAAAAATTTTATTTGTTTTTCAACGCTTAAAATTTGTTTGCCATTTTTTAAGGATTGAGATAATTAGGTTTGCGCACTTATTCTCGTATTTTTTATTCTATTCCCAGTTCGAAATTTTAAATTCCATATCTTTAGACATGTTCATAAAGTACCTACACTTGAATCCATTATGGACCACCGTCCTATTTATAGATCACTAGAATTTTTATTTGTTTTTCAACGCTTCAAATTTGTTTGAATTTAAAGAAAAAATTTGCAATATAAATAATATGTACTTTCAATAAAAAAATTATAAATATGGGACAAACAGGATGACTTTGTCTAGATTTACACATTTAATATCTAATAAAAGTTTCATATCGGCCCTTTTTATGGTTTACTGGGTTATTCTTGTTGACTAATGTTATAAACTATATTCATGAATAAACTGAATAACATGAAGTATAAATTGTTAAATCGTCATTATAAGTTTTATTTGATTGGTCTATAAATAGCACACTGGTACTTAGCTTTATCAAAATGTGTAGCATTTCAGTATTATGTTGAATGTGAATCTGTGCAAGCAAAAGTAGTTTTTATTATTACAATATTACAATTACAATATTATTTTGGATTATTTCATTCATAGAGATTCTGACCAATAGAAAGTGCGAGTAAAGATGCACCATTGGACTGCTGGAATGGTGCATCTTTTTCTCACTCACAAATTTAATTTTCGTATTCTTCGGTTAACTTTCGAATCATAATCCCCATGTCTTCCTTATCGTTTGCCGTAATCACTTGATCGTCTGCGAAGAAAATATTTTTGTTATGTAGGTATAATACTTGTTTCTAAGTCTTATTCCCATCCATGTGTATTTTCTCCTCCCTGAATATGCACTGCGCGTCATAGAAAACGGGCACCATAAAAAATTAGTCATTTTTGATGTCGCGTATCTCCTAAACCTGTTGTCCGATTTAAGTGATTTTTTCAATATGTTATAGCCTTATTCTTCGTTAATATCCCTGTAATAATATTTTTGCTAAACAGGTAAATTTTCATTGTATACCGAGTGTACGAATCAAACTGTGTTTTTTCTCAAAGTTCGCAACACCCTGTGGAATATTCTAGCATTTATAAAATACTGAAATTAAAACCCAACTATAGCCTCAGATTTTCTTAACATTCTGTTTTTTGAATCATTCGCTTATGTTGGATAATACAAAAGTTATGTACTTTAACAACTATTCATGTTCTTCATCAGTATAGGTTGTTTGTAAATAAGTGCGACAAACTTTAAGGGGCAATTATGAATGAAAAATATTGATCGTTTGCTTTATAAACTTACTTTATAAACTTCGTTTACGAGATACGGTATGTTGAATTTGTTTTTACAAACTGACGATTTATTTTATTGTCCTAAAACCGGTTGAGATATGCAAATGAAATTTGGTAGGTTTTAAGAGATAGTTATTGCGAATTTTTTGACTTGCAATTAAGAATTTTATATTCACTATTGGCGTGCATACGGGTAATATGACCGATCGTATTACCCGTATGCACGCCATTGGTGAATATAAAATTCTTAATTATATGTCAAAAAATGTGCAATAACTACGTCTTAAAACCCACCAAATTTCATTTGCATGTCTCAACCGGTTTTAAAGCAATAAATAAATCGTCAGTTTGTAAGAAACAATTCAACATCCTCTGTCTCGGGAACGAAGCATTTGCGGACATACGATTATAAAGCAAACTGTCATTATTTTTTAATGCAGAATTACCCCAAAGTTTGTCCCACTTGTTTAGAAACACCCTGTACTGAAAAAGAACATGTCTAGTTGTAAAAGTACCTAACTTTTGTATTATTCAACATAAGCGAATGAATCAAAAACCAGAATGTTAAGAAAACCTAAAGCTATAGTTGGGTTTTAATTTCAGCATTTTATAAATGCTAGGATATTCCACAGGGTGTTGCGAACTTTGAGAAAAAACACAGTTTGATTCGTACACCCGGTATACAATGAAAATTTAAATGTTTAGCAAACATATTATTACAGGGATATTGAAAAAGGATAAGGCTAAAAGATATTCAAAAAATCACTTAAATCGGACAACAGGTTTAGGAGATACGCGACCTCAAAAATTACCCATTTTTTAGGGTGCCCGTTTTCTATGACGTGCAGTGTAGATTTTCAATAGAGTTGGGAATAAAGGACATCCTTGCCTCACGCCTTTTCTGACAGGAAATGCCTTTTAAATTTTATTCTCCATTTTAAAGGCAATTTTTGCATTTATGCCTATTAGACCAAGGCGGATCTGTAAAAATATTAGTACATTTGGACGTTGAGAGGTGACTCAAATTTTTTTGCAGAAATTGCTTGAAAATAACTCAAATAATAATATTTGAGTTATCCTCCCTCTCAAAAAGGTCCGGAACATTGCTTAAATAATCAAAATGTCAAAAAATGAAGGAAAAATTCGATTTTTTTCTTCGTTTTTTGATTATAACTTTAAAAGTATTCATTTCCAAGAAAAGTTGTACTAACATAAAAGTTGCATAATTAAATTTCCTACAATATAGAATTGGTTATAAATTTAAAAAATAGTCACCCTTGTTGCAAAATAGCAATAATTGCGAAAAAACTATACAAAAACAAGTATTCGCATTTTACGTTTTTTCAACCATTTATGCTACACTTATGGCCTTCATATTTCACACAGAAAAACTTTATAATACACTAAAACAATACTGTAAATTTCATTGAGATCGGTTCAATAAATTTTGCAAAATAAATTTTGAAATCCAGCTTTCGCAAGAAAAATTCGTTTTTTCAAATTGTTACAGGACTGAAAATAAAGCAGATAGCAAGTTGAATTTTTTTTTGCTTATAGAAGTGTACTGTACCTTTTATTTGCAATTTGCAAACTTAAAATCGATTAACTGCCACGGCGTCAAGAATTTTTTTAAATAAACATTAATTATTGGTGCTACGCGAAGGACAGCGGATAGTTTGCTCTGATTGGGCATTTCAGTGACCTTTAATAATGATTGATACATTTTAATTTTTATTACATTTCGATATAAATAAATAAATTTGTTTATTGCAAAATAAAAACACATACTTTATCCTTTAAAATAACACTTTTTTTAGCAAAAACTTTCTTTGTTCATATATTTTAACTTAGAGAATAAAAGTTTATTATTTTTAAACATATGCAATTGTTTAAACAATATTTCACAAACAATAATAAAATTAGTTTGATTTTTGTGGAATTAAAATATTAAAATACAACAAAATATAGAGTAAGAAAATAATATATTAGATAAAGATTAGAAGAAATTTTGGTGGAAATCAACTTGTGTGAATCGAACACCGTTGTCCTGCGCGTAGCACCAAAAATTAATGTTTATTTAAAAAATTTCCTGACTTCGTGGTAATTATTCGATTTTAATTTTGCAAATTGCAAATGAAAGGTACAGTACACTTCTATAAGCAAAAAAAAAATTCAACGTACTATCTGCTGTATTTTCAGTCCTGCAACATTTTTAAAAAATGAATTTTTTTTGCGAAAGCTGGATTGCAAAATTTATTTTGCAAAATCTATGAAACCGATCTTAACGAAATTTACAGTGTTGTTTTACGATATCATAAAGTTTTTCTGGGTAAAATATGAAGGTCCTAAGTGTAGCATAAATGGTTGAAAAACGTAAAATGCGAATACTTGTTTTGGTATGGCATTTTTCGCAAGTATTGCTATTTTGCAACAAGGGTGACTAGTTTTTAAATTTTTAACGAATTCTATATTGTAGGAAATTTAATTACGCAACTTTTATGTTAGTGTAACTTTTCTCAGAAAAGAACAGTTTTAAAGTTATAATCAAAAAACCAATAAAAAAATCGAATTTTTCCTTCATATTTTGACATTTTGATTATTTAAACAATGTTCCGGACCATTTTGAGTGGGAGGATAACTCACATATTATTATTTGAGTTATTTTCAAGCAATTTCTGCAAAAAAATTTGAGTCACCTCTCAACGTCCATCTCAAAACAGATGAGCCCTGGACTATATGTTCTCTACAGCGTTAATGTATGCATTACTTAGGCCTACCTTCGCCAATATTTTAAATAATCTTTTTAAGGTTACTGTATCATAGGCCTTCTCCAAGTCAACAAACACTAAATGGTTCAGTAAATTTTTGACTGTTCTTTTTTCTATAATTTTCATCACGGAATCCATTCTGATCAACATTTGGTTTACTGTTTTTATCCAGTTAGGACGATAAAAAAATTAAAGTTTGAGGTCATCCAAAAATACTCCAGACTTACTACTATCATCCAATGATCGACTGCTAGTCTCTCTCAGTCTTTCATATCGTACAACCTAATTTACCCGCCTCGAATGATATTTGATCACGGCCAGTCTGGTTCTAAAATTAAAGAAACTTCCATGAAATTATCACTTCTAGGATGGGATGGTAGACGGACGACGACTTGGCAGGCTGCTTTGCCAATGCCGGCACGCGCCACCCAGAGGCGTACCAATAATTATTTCATTGTCTTAATCATCTCTAATACAACAACAAGGACATCAAATATCTGAGAACAAAGATCTGAGAATTATCGGAAACATTTTTATTAAGTACAACCAAACGGCCAAAATCAAAAAGAGAGGACCAGTTAACTGATAAAATTGCAATAGAACGAGGAGTACGACAGGGCTGTATTTTATCTCCAATGCTATTCAATATTTATTCTGAATGCGTATTTAAGAAAGCTTTACGCTTGGTTTCATAATCAACTTAAAGTGAACATTAACTAAAGTTCACTTTAACGTTGACATTTATCCATATGAATTGCATTGATAAAGGTACCAACTTAAAATTTAAAGTCCACTTTAACTGATTATGAAACCGAGCGTTAGATTTTAGACGGTTATGCGAAAGGAATATTATAAACGGTGAATGGTTGAATAACATTAGATATGCACAGGGCAGCTTTATCCATTAGGCAATATAGGCAGTTGCCTAGGGCGGCACATTATGAGAGGGCGGCAAGAATACTGTACAAAAAATATTTGTATATAAAAATTATGGATCTGGGTTCTGTCAATAAAGATTATGAAGCTCTTTCAAATTACTTTAGCAAAACTTACTTTACTTTAAGCCAAAAATTGGGCACAAATAAAACATATAAAGAAATAAGAAGAGAAAAAGAAAAATTCAATTAGACGAAGAGGCCGATGATGAACTAAACTGTTCAGCTAGTGATGAGATGAAAATCAACACATTATATATTATAATCGACACTCTGATAAGACACCTGAATAGACGTCTGGAATCTTATCGACTGATTTATCAACGTTTTCGTGTTAGTTACATATTAACAGACTTGCTAAAATTAAGCAATGAAGAAATTATTAAAGAAACTGAAAATCTGATACAAAATAAAGACGACCAAAATACATCATTCATACATGAATGCATTCACTTAAGGGATCATTTCGATATCACAATAAAATCAGTAATTGACATAAGAAGAGTTAGTGCAGTCACTGAATGTAGATATGAGCTATTACCTCCGATTTCGTTGAACCTCCATCGATTTGCATGAAAATTGGTGAGTGGTTAGAGGATATCTCAAGAAACAAAGGAGACATGGTGTCAACTTGCGCTTTTACCATGGAGGTGGATGCCACCCCTTCTCGGGAGTGAAAATTATTTTATTAAAAATATCCCCAAAATTAGATAGAGGGACAAATTCTAAGCAAAAATTGTTACATAAAGTTATTAAAATAAATCAAAACTTTTTGAGTTATTAAAGATCAAAGATTTTAATTTTCATGAGAAAAATGCATGTTTTTAACCGATTTTTCATAAATTACTCACAAGCTATAAGATTTTACCAAAAAGTTATTGTTACTATTACCAAAATTGAAGCTAATAAAAAATGAAATAAACTCCGTACTGGAAAAACCTTTTAATGTTAACTAAAAGTGAGTTATAATAGGTAATTTAATGTATATTTTTTTCGGCGAGTACATAAATCTAAGTACCTATTCAAGCTTAAATAACGTGAAAATGATACATTTTATAACATAATCTTATTTGTCAAAGTAGTTAGAAATATCTATAAAATGAGCCCTCGAACAAGTTAATAGCATTAAAATTTATGCATCAAATATTTTTCAAAATCTATCTTTTAAAAATTTTTCCAAAAAAGTTATTGTTTTTTTTTAATTACTTCGTTAATTTTTACGATATCAGGTTTGTCTAAAAACCATTGAAAGTTTATTTTAATGGCTATTAACACACGTTGAATATAATCTTTTAAACCCCTTACTTTTTTAAAAATAAAAAGTTGAATGGCCCTGGTTACATGGTTTTCGCAGCAAAATATAAGCTTTAAACGTTTCTATCTCGGTTATTTTTTACCCTACAGAAATAGTAAAAAGGTAAAATATTTGATACAGAAAAAACTAAAATTTGGTTATACATATGTATATCAGTTTTTACGTATATCGAGTATTTTTGGAGTTACTATAAAAAAATATGAAAATTCCGATAATTTAAAAATTCTGATTTTTTAAATTATATCTTTCTTTAAAAAATATGAATTCTAAACCGATCAACATTGTTGAAATCATTATATTTTACAGGTATATCTTATAAAATGCATCGTTTTCCTGTTATTTAAGCTTGAATACTTATATTTGCGTACTCGTCGAAAAAAATATACATTCAATTACCCATAACTCACTTTTAATTAACATTAGTTTAGTTCTTTAAGTGAGGAGTGTATTCAGATTTTTATTATCTTTCATTTTGGTAATAATCACAAAAGCTTATAGTTTTTGAGTTATACGTGAGAAACATCTATAGATAAAACATGCTTTTTTTTACGAAAAAAATAAAATCTTTGATCTTTAATAATTCAAAAAGTATTGATTTATATTAATAACTTTATATAACAAATTTTGCTCAGAATGTGTCTCTCTATCGATTTATGGTATCATTTAAAAAAAAATAATTTTCACCCCTAAAAAAGGGTGGTATCCACCACCACGGTAAAAGCGCAAGTTGGCATCATACCACCTTTGTTCCTTGAGCTATCCTCTAACTACTCACCAATTTTCATGAAAATCAATGGAGGTTTAACAAAATCGGAGGTGAAAACCTTCGGTGACTGCACTAAGTGGATTGAAAGATATTTTCCCTAATTTTGACATTGCTTTGCACATTTATTTGTGCATCCCAGTTGCCAACGTGTCCGCTGAAACCTCATTTTCGAAAATGTCAAGAATTAAAAATAATTTCCCATCAAGTATGACGCAAAAACGCGTTAACAATTAGTCGAATTTGATAAGAAAATTTTTTTTTGAAAAGAATTCTTTGAGGTGATCGAACTGGAGTGACGATTTTTTCTGTTATAGGTATATAAACATCGTAGTTTAAATCCATTTTTAGTGTATTCTTACTTAAATAAAAATTTTTGCAATTTTTTTTTGCAAAAATTGGTAGGTACATGTTTGAAGGGCGGCTACTAGAGAATTGCCTAGGGCGTCAATTGACCTAAACGCGGCCCTGATGCAGATGACACCATAGTTTTTACCGATAATCTGAATGATTTACAGATATTAATACGATTGTCAGCAACAGATACAGACTAGCTCTTAACATAAAGAAGACCAAATTTATGTTAAAATAGTATTCTGTAAAAAAATATTGTTCTGAAGCTATTTCCTTGCGGCATTTTTATTATTAACTATTTATATATGAAATAAGCCACAATTAAATTGAAAAAAATAATTTTATTAACGTTTCGACGCCCAAATCGGGTGTCGTTGTCAAAATACAAAATACTACTAAATTAAACAGAAATGTTGTTGCTAAGTAAACAATTCTTCTAATAATTTATTTAATCTGAGTCATTTATATTGGCAATTCAGACATATATTATACATTTTAAAGTAGAAGACTTTAAAATGATATTGCCAATATTTAA
Organism: Diabrotica virgifera virgifera; assembly: GCF_917563875.1. Lineage (NCBI taxonomy): Eukaryota > Metazoa > Arthropoda > Insecta > Coleoptera > Chrysomelidae > Diabrotica > Diabrotica virgifera. The sequence goes on along the minus strand of NC_065445.1, from coordinate 522,478 downwards.
TTGCCAATATAAACAAACTGCCAAAATAATTAAAAATGTTCCGCCACTGGTCCCGTCTCGCAGCGTTTTCTTTCCCACGATTTCGCAGCTTTTGATCACTCATTTCCTTTCTTCTTTTTTTGCAGAGTAACAAGCCTATTATGGAGAAAAGGCGGAGGGCGAGGATAAATAACTGTCTCAATGAGTTGAAAACGCTCATATTGGACGCCATGAAAAAAGATGTAAGTATTTTTAATGACGATAACGTAGATTATAAGCAGAGTCGGCTTCTTCTTGCAACTTTAAATTAACTGGTTTATTTTCTCTCAACCATATGATTAGGTTTTTATACGTTATACAGGACGTAACAAAAATACAGGTCATAAATTAAATCACATGTTTCGGGACCAAAAATAGTTCGATTGAAACTAACTTACCTTAGTAAAAATATGCACATAAAAAAAGTTACAGCCCTTTGAAGTTACAAAATGAAAATCGATTTTTTCCAATACATTTATCGAAAACTATTAGGTATAGATTTCTTATTGAAAATTGACATGTGGAACTCTTATGTCAGGAACATCTTAAAAAACATAGTGAAATTTTTGCGCCCCATAAAAATTTTATGGGGGTTTTGTTCCTTTAAACCTCCCAAACTTTTGTGTACGTTCCAATTAAATTATTACTGTGGTACCATTAGTTAAACACAATGTTTTAGTTTTAGTTTTAAACACAAACTTTTTTGCCTCTTAATACCTTTTCGATAAGCCAGTGTTTATCGAGATATTTTGAATATTCATTTGTCGAATTCACCACATATTTGTAATTGGTTAAGTACGATTAAAAAGACCTGTTAATAATTTGAAAATTTATTATTTATTATTTACATTTTTAGGTATATTTTGAAACATATTAAAAAAGAAACCACATATCCATAAAAGGTGGATTATCGAAAAAATACTAAGAGGCAAAGAAGTTTTAAAAACACTGTGTTTGACAACTAATGGTACCACAATAATAGGTAGTTTAATTGGAACGTACAAAAACATTTGGGGGGTTTAAAGGAACAAAACCCCCATAAAATTTTTTATGTAAATGTATTAACCATGATCACCAAGGAGAACTTCATGACGGAAGAAATCAAACGAAGGATAATCCTAGCAAACAAATGCTATTTTGGACTGAGTAGATTATGAGAAGCAGAAACCTAAGCCAAAAAACAAAAACAACCATATTATCTAAAACCCTTATACAATCCAGGATCGGAGACATGGACCATCTCCAAGGCGGATGAAAACCTGCTTATATTTGAACGGAGGATCTTGAGATGAATATTCGGTGGCATCTGTGAAAATGGTGTTTGGAAGAGGAGATAAAACTACGAGATATACCACAGACATAAACATATTATATTTGGTGGTAAAGATGTAGTATCTCTTATCAATAATAGGAAGACTAAGATGGACAGGACATCTAGCAAGATTAGAGCAGAACAACCCTCCTAGAAAAATCCTTAAGGCGCAACCTGTGGGAAGTAGAAATAGGAGTAGACCAAAACTCAGACGGAAGGATGGTGTAAATGGGGATGATAGAAAAATAGGCGCAGCAAACTGGCAACAGTTGGCAATGGATAGAACTGACTAGCGTAATAGAGTTAAGAAAGTCGAGGCTCTTTTATAGGGCTATAGCACCATTGATGATGATGACGAGTATATGCAAAAAAACGAGTGCTACAACACCTGTTTTAAAAAATCCTGACGGCAATAAGTATGTTTATTAGATCTCTTTATCAAGTTAAAAATATTTTGAACAACCTTGTTTGATTTACGAGACGTTACACATTGAATTGTTTTAGATTTAGCTCGGTACACAGACGTCGCATGACGCACATGCAAATTTTCCTAGATTTCTTTATTTTCATAAATAATTTAAACAGTTTACAAAAGCTAGTAGCTAACAATAAACTGATAATCGTTTTGTAAATGGCGTTTTGTTTAATTTGTACTACTTGATAGTACGTGACATATTACTATTCAGTACGAAAAACTTTCCTTTTTATAATATGAAAAAAACTCATACAGAAGTAAAACTTCAACTTGTATTCTGGTATAAAATCGTTTATTAAAAACTATCTACAAAGTCATCCAAATGGATTGCAAAACGTTTTCGTTCTAATTCAGAACATCTTCAGTGCCTAGAATGAAGTATTTCCACGTTAGACTAAAGCAAAAAGGTTAAAATTGTGACTGTTAGAATGAAAAAACTTGTGGGAATACTTACATTCTGCTAAGTAGTTTGAAACTAGCACACTATTCAAAGTGGTAACCCCATAATATATGGTTTAAATATGTTATTTTAACAAAACATGGCGACTACAAGTCGATGTTATTAGATATAATTGAACACATGCTCAAAGGGCAACATTTTTTTATATATGCTTAAATACGAAATATCAGCATTCTTCTTCTTTGCCTTCTATCGTCCACGTTTGGACATAGGCCTCTCCCAACTCCTTCCATTGGTCTCTATCCTTAGCAATCTTACCCATTCGTTCCTCTTTTTATCTGACATTGGTATACCTAATATTGCTCTTTCCATTGCTCTTTCTGTTGTGGCTAGTTTATTCATATTTGCCTTGGCGAGGATCCAGGTTTGACATCCATATACCTTGATAGGAAGAATGCACTGGTTGAACACTTTGCTCCTCGGGTATTGGAGTATTTTGCGGTTCTTAAGTATCCAACTAAGTTTTCCAAATCCTGATCATGCTAGTCTTGTTCTCCTAGTAATTTCCGCACTTTGGTTCTCTTTGTCAGGTTTCAGAATTTGGCCTAGGTAGATATATTCCTGGGCTTTTTCTATCTCACTGCCATTTATAGTTATACGTCTGGGGTCATCTGTGTTTGTCATTATTTTTGTTTTTCTCATATTCATTTTTAGGTCGACTTATTAGGACTCTTAGAGAGCCTGCTCCATCATAATTTGCAGTTCCCCGAATGAGCTCGCTGTAATCACAATGTCGTCAGCGAATCTGAGGTGGTTTAGCTTGTTGCCATTAACGTTAATGCCTTAGTTTGACCAATTTGTAGTTTTGAAGACGTCTTCTAAGGCTAGGCTAGGTTGAAAAGTTTTGGCAATATTATGTCTTCTTGTCTCACGCCTAATGGGGATGGGATTTGTATTTTCGTCTAGTTGCACTATCATAGTTGCATTTTCATATATATTACGTATTAGTTGCCTATATGTGAGTCATGTAATTCTTGTAGATTTTTTATTGCACAGCATTTCTTATTAAACCAATTTTCCTTTCTGATTTTCTTTTGTATTTCTCTGTCTATCTTGGCTTTTCCTGATTTATTAACTCACTTATTCTTCTTGGAGATGTTGGTGTGATTATGCCCTCTTGGTCTTGGGGCATTTCTGCCTGTGCCTCTTCTACTCCTTCGATAGAGTCAATATCTGGCTCGAGCGCGTTAGAAAATCACATGAGGAGAAACCTTGTACCCTGTAAATGTACCCCTACCATACCTATAAATATGAACTCTTAATACAAGGGAGTTCGTTAAGTGGGGTCCAAAAAAATATATCCTTAGAAAAACTCGAAATGGTCGATAAAATAAGTTAAGCAAATACACGCAGAACAGTGTATATTTCAAAAATCTGACGATTTGAACTGAGCGTAAGGAACTGGGTGAGACACAAAGTTTCACAAAAAACGCAAATATTTCGCGAAATGAACGTCAGATCGAAAAACTGAAAGATATCCGGTCGTTTCACCCGGTGGGTGGAACGACCACCCACCGGGGTGGGGTGGAGAGTAACTTTAAAATAAAAAAAAACAGTAAAATCCTTTATAAAAGGTATATTTAAAATCCCTAAAAAGGGCTACATCAAAATCACATAACTAGTTTTCGACTGGTTTAGCAGTCATCATCAGTGCTTACGTGCAATGTACATGCTATCCACCAAGATATAATATAACAAAAATATGTGGATCAAAGCCCTGTAAAAGTAGTCACTAGGAAACAAGTGGTCACTTGTTGTTATACTTTCGTGATGTGAACAAGTCAAATCCACAGCTCAGATGTTACCTGGGGCATATTAGTAAAATACTTTAAACATCCGTGCTTAATGTAGCATTTTAAACCGATGTTTCCTTGACGGAATACTTTTACATGGCTTTGACCCACATATTTTTGTTATATTATATCTTGGTGGTTAGCATGTACATTGCACGTAAGCACTGATGATGACTGGTAAACCAGTCGAAAACTAGTTATGTGATTTTGATGTAGCCTTTTTTAGGGATTTTAAATATACCTTTTATAAAGGATTTTACTATTTTTTGTATTACATGGTACACAGCCAACTACAGGAAAACTTTTTCCTTGTGGATTTTTTAACTTTAAAATCTTAAATAAGAGCCCCCATTTTTTATTCCAGATTTGGATTCCTTACGTAAAAATAAGTAACTTTTATTCGAGACATTTTTTTCGAATTATGGATAGATGGCGCTATAATCGGAAAAAACGATTGTTGGAAATGGAAAATTAAATTAAAAAATGGAAAGTCCCCACTAAAATGGAAAACTTGTTAACTCTTTCTGGTTTAGGACCGAATCTTCACAACCCAATAGGTCCTCATAACGCTCGAGTAACTGCAAATTTAGCATACGTGTCTCTCCTACTATAAACTCATTTCGTTTGAACTAATCAAATGAAAACTAATGTTTAAAATATTCTCGCTATAATGATGCTGTCACACAAAATCAAAACATGTCATTAAAGGTGTTTTTTGTAGAAAAACATAATGTAACGCATGAGAGCACGTTGAAGGTCATCAATTTTTCAGTTGCAAAACTATCTTAACAAATTACACAAAATAAATTGTAGATACGCGTAAATTAGATATAGGTTGGTAAAGAAAAAAAAACAGCTGGAAAAATCTTGTACAAGGCATACCAGTCCAGAGAAATAAGATTTTTCTCATGACACATCCCCTCCAGCCCGAAACCAAATTTTTTGAGTAATATGGACATCTATATTAGTAACCTTTATGTTTCCTGCAGCCGATTTTGATGATATACATAGTTATAAACAAATGGAGATCAAAAAAGGGTAAATTTTCGCTTTTTTCGTCTATAACCAAAAAGTTAAGCATTTTAAACAAATTTGGGACCAATAAACTCATAAATCGTCTAAAAATTTCAATATGGCGTTCGCTGAATATGTCTATCCTTATTGGTTGCTTAGAAAATTACAAAATAAATCATAAATTTTTAGTTTTTAAAAAAATTCATCTTACGTAAAAATTAACTTAGAACCTTCTTATTACACGAATTGCTGAGACTTCTGGTGCTTAAATTATATTTTAAATTTCAAAGCAATTGGTCAAATAGTTTAAAAGTTATTTAATTCACATGTTTTTCATTCACATGTTCACACTTTTTTTAATTCACATGTTTTTGCAAAATAATTTTGCAGTATTTAGAATTATTTTTTGTCATTTTTTTTTAATTAAATTAATAGTATAAATCTTCTTTCATAAACTATCCAAAGTATTATTGTAACTTCATCATTTTCTGACTTATAGCGTTGCAAAAAAAATTAATTTGGGATAAACAAATTAAATACCTTTTAAACTATTTGGCCAATTGCTTTTTAGGGTATACTTTAAGCACCAGAAGTCTCAGCATTCTATGTAATAAGAACGTTTTAAGTTAATTTTTACATACGTTATGAATATTTATAAAATCTCAAAATTTCTGATTTATTTTGCAATTTTCTAAGCAACCAATAAGGATAGACATATTCAGCAAACGCTATATTGAAGTTTTTGTTTCTCACTCTCAAATTTGTTTAAAATACTTAACTTTTTGGTAATAGACGAAAAAAGCGAAAATTTACCTTTTTTATCTTCATTTGTTTATAACTATGTATATCATCAAAATCGGCTGCAAGAAACATATAGGTTATTAATCTAGAGGTCCATACTACTCAAAAGATTTGGTTTCGGCCTGGAGGGGGTTGTGCCACCAACAGGATATTTTTTTGCCTGATTTCTCTGAACTAATATGAGGAGCCGATCCTTGAAGACGTAGATACAGCTGATTTTGCTCTGTTTTTTAAACAATCATAAAAAGTGAAAAAAATCATTGTTTGAATATAAAACGTTTCTTATAGGGCTTTTCATTCAGTCATTTGTGTCGAGCTTCTGTAATGTGTCACATAATATTAATATATCTACGTCATACCTTATTGGTATATACCTTGACACAAACCAAAGATGGATGACGTAGATATATTAATATTATGTGACACATGACAGAAGCTCGAAACAAATGACAATCTATGAAAAGCCCTATACCTACATTTTAGAGAAAAATGCTCCAAATAAAAATTGTAGATCTTCAAAATTTCATCAATTTGCAAGTTTCTTAATAAAATATGTACCGAGATTAAATACATAGACAATTGACAGATAACTGTAAATATACTTTATGCAGCAACTCTGTAGTAGGTACAGTTGAGTCTAGGGTTCTTTACACGTGCGTCATATCACTTAAAGCATACGAAATAAATCGCAAATTTACAAAACGCAACAGCAAGTGACAGAAAATTACTACTGCTTTAAAATTTTGGTGCAGAATTACAGCTACATTAATAGAATAAATTCTTTAAATATCATTAGTGATTAATAAATAAATAACCAATTTATAAAAAATTCAATAACATATTATTTTCTTTTTGTTGTTTTATTCACTATGGCGAAAACTTAAACACAATTATTCCGTAACTGTGTGAATGAGGTTAGCTTTGTATGTTGTAAAAATTAATTGCAAAAAGATACACTTACCGTAAAATTTCAAACTCCAATATAAAATTAGTTGTTAAAACAACTGTGTGTGTAATATAAAAAAATACAAAATGCAAAAATTCGGCAAAAAAACAGCAAAAAATTTAACAGACTGACAGCCACAAAAGTAAACAAACCAGAAATGTCACCAATTGTAGTTAAAATCCGAAAAACATTCTTAAGCGTCTTTTTTTTGTACCTATCTCTTTTCAATATACTGAGTCTAGAGCGTTCATAAAAATAACATGTGTTTTTACTTAATAACAGGCGGTAGCTGGTTTGTCTTTAGTTTCATGCGTGGAAGAGAATGATGCTAGATAAAAAGTATGTATCTTATCTCGTCAGGTATTAATGACGCACGGGTAAAGAATCGTGGACTCGACTGTCCATTATACATTAAATATAAAAGCATATTGTAAATACTATTGAAAAAATACATTACTTTATTTTTTTTTTCAGCCTGCCAGACATTCAAAGCTGGAAAAAGCTGACATCCTGGAGATGACAGTCAAGCATTTACAGAACCTTCAAAGACAGCAAGTCGCTATGTCAGCGGCAGCAGATCCCTTAGTAGTTAATAAATTCAGAGCAGGGTTTAGCGAGTGCGCTTCAGAAGTCGGCAGATTTCCAGGTCTAGATCCAATCGTCCGACGAAGGTTACTCCAGCATCTAGCCAACTGTCTCAGCCAAGGTTCCAAACCACAAGAAGTTCCTCAAGTACAAGTTCACATACTTCCAAACACTCAAAAACCTTTAGAACAGCAAGTACCCCAAAGCAGTGGCATTATTCTTAGTAACGGTAACGGTACTGGAGTTCAACTAGTACCGACAAGACTACCGAATGGAGATTTAGCTCTGGTACTTCCTACGACCTTACAAACACAGCCCCAGTATTCACCGGCGGCAGTACCATTATTAGTGCCGATAGTACCGGAAAGAACCGCTTCAACCACATCAGCGACCAGCAGTTACTCGAATTATTCTCCCAGTCATAGTCCAGAGCCTATGGAGTCTATGTACAGCCAACCCAAGCCTTTGTCTTTGGTTGTAAGGAAAGCGGAGCCTGAGGAAGATAAACCTTGGAGGCCTTGGTGAAAGAGACTATGTGATTTTAATATTGATTCTTTTAAAAAATTGCTTAATAATTATTTTCAACTTCACTCAGCGGCAAAATTAACGGAACACCTTAAAAATGGGACATGTTAAATGTGTCAAATTTCCTAAACCTGTCGTCCGATTTGAGTGATTTTTTAGTATGTTATAGCCTTATTCTTTAAGAAGATCGATGTAATAATTACTGTTGCTAGACAGGTACATGTCATTTTTTTATACCGGGTGTAACAATCAATATATACTGTGTTTTTCCTTAAAGTTCGGGAAATATTCTAGCACATTTAAAATATTGAAATTAAAACTCAATTGTAGCCCTAGGCTTCATTAACATTTTCTTTTTTGATTCATTTGATTATTATGGATAATACGTTAACAACTAGTCATGTTTTCATAAATAAATCCTCATTTTCTGGTTAGTTTAATAGACAAGCCTAAAGTAGGCTATGAGAAATTACCAATTTAATAGATGTCAAATTGTCAACAGTCAAAAAGTGTCTGGTTTGTTGTGAACATTAGCAGATTTATTATTTAAAGTTTCAATTAAGTCAGTATTTTTTTGTTGTTTGGTGGAAATGGAACACGCTACAAGGAATTTGACCCGCGACGAGTGTGTTTAATCAGTGATCTTACATAGCGAGGGACTTAGCTACCATGGTATCGGCTCCTTATATTGGTAACAATTTTTTGCTAATGCACGATAATACAAGACCTCACGTTCACAAACTGTAATCAAATATTTACAACAGGTAAATCTTCGGACTTTGAATTGGCCATCGCATAGTCCAAATCTTACCGATCGAACATGTGTATGACATAATTGGCAGAAGTCTACGACAGCGTTTTTCACCTCCTAGAACCTTACAAGAGGTAGAAACAGTAGCTCTCGAAATTTGGAACGATATTGATCAAGACCAAATAGCATACCTCATTTGTAATATAAAAGTACATAGTTACAATTGAGTTATTTCAATATTTTATATATGCTAGAATATTCCACATACAATTGAGTTATTTCAATATTTTATATATGCTAGAATATTCCACAGAGTGTTCCGAACTTTAAGGAAAAAACACAGTATGATTGTTACACCCGGTAAAAAATGACACCTGTCTAGCAACAATATCATTACATTGATTTTCTTAAATAATAAGGCTACCTATAACATACTAAAAAAATCACTCAAATCGGACAACAGCTTTAGGAAATTCGAGACATCTAACATGTCCCATTTTTAAGGTGTTCCGTTAAATTTGCCGCTATGTTTATATAGATTATATTTTTTAATTATTTCCGAGGATGATTTCTTAAAAGACCAAAGTTATTGTCATTAAAATGACCAATAACAAAAACATAATTATTTCTTTGAAAACTGGTTTATAACTAGAGACCGGAATATATACAACCGAAAACAGAATGTAAGATCACATATGTAATAAAATTGCACTAAAAATGCACTTTTAAAATTTGCCTTAATATACCTACACCTTTATTACACTATTAGACTCGAAAAACCATAAATAAAACTAATGTAAATTTCGGAGATTCTAACAGCTACTTATTCCTATAAGCTTCACTGACACTTTTGGATTTCGGAAAAATCCGTCCCACTAAAAATGTTTATGCATGTTTCATTCAGAAAATATTAGCATTATACATTTTTTTTCTCATAGAAATATGCCTATATGTGCAATTTCTTGTAAAAATATGAAATTTATGCAAAATATGCTAGATATACAAAAATGTATTTTGATATATTTCAGTCTCTATTTATAACTATAATATATTGATATTTTTTAAAAGAACTGATATTTTGAAATACGAAAAATGTGATATATCTTACTGTAGATTATACTAAATCAGTATTAAGATTTGCCTTATTTGGATAAAACTCATTCTAATACTTCGCTTGTTTATTTTTATCTTTTAGAAAGAAGTTTCTTAATTATGTTTATTTCTTATTTTAAAGCAGAAGATACCCTTACTAGTGTAGAATAAGTCTCGAAAAGAGAAGATATCATTGTTTTTGAAACAGTACAACCAACCGTTGTCTTTAATTGGTTGTTTAAATAATAGAGAAGTTCAGTATTTTCTTTGTTTGATACTGAAGCATCGTTTTTTGTAGCATCTTTAGTAATGCCACTGAAAGCTTTTGGGCCTACAAAGGTTTCCCTCGAGCCTTGTTTTGCCAACAGATCTCGTTCACTTCCATGCACCCCTTCAGGGCCCGGCACGCATATTAAAGGCACTTTATTATCTCTTGCCAAGTTGTTGACGAGATCTTTTACAGTTCCTCATTAGATTTGGTTTGGTGAGTTGGTTCTTTACTTCCAGAATAGCCTCTTGGCTATGTAAATTTTAATTTTCTATGCTTTGAGATCAACGTCTATGATTTCATCAATGTAGGACACCAAAGCAAAAATTTCAGCCTGGAACATAGTTGTATATCGACCTAGGCTAAAAGATTTATTATAATTACATGTCTGCCCAAAGACTCCTGTCCATTGGCAGTTTTAGATTCATCAGTGAACCATATTAAGTCCTCATTAATATTTGGCACTTTTTGTTCTCTAGATGGTGTAAATCTTCTCAGTGAAGATTATTTTTGATGCCATCGTATGTAAGTTCATCATAAAGATGGTTTCCTCAAGAGTATAGTCCTAGTAGTGTTTTGTGAGTCCATTCAGTACATAGTTCGACCTCCAAGTATTATTTGCTATGAGTCTCTTGATGATCGTAAATGCTACACCAAAATATATAACTCCGGTGGAGGGAGACCTGTGACAGCCTCTAAAGAAGCCGTTCCTGTACTATTCAAGGCTCCTTTTACATCTAGAAAGAACCTATTGAATTCCAGTTTATGAACGCCAAAAAGCAACAGTGGCACCTGACTCAAGTAGAGCAAAACGCCTTTTGGCGGCACAAGGTGTTAAAAGTCAAAAAATAAAGTGAAAAGTAACAGTAGATACAAGACACAAGTGGTATATAATAAGATATCTCCCAGATAGTACTGCAACTCAACCCGTAGAACGCCAACGGTGACAAAATCCAAAATATACTCCAATTTACTCAAATTAGTAATAGTTACAGTTTTTTTCTTTTAATTAACGTATTATATGAATAAGTTTGATTTAGATCTATTTATTCATACATGAAACTAGTAATCATTGATTACTTCTCTGAACTGAACTTGTCTATTGTTTATTAAAGATCTATTTATTTTTTAACTTAATTAGGAATGAGCTGAATGTGATGTCATAGTAGTTTTTATAATACAGTGAGGAGATTTAGGTTGGAATAAATTTGATATTTTCTTATTAACAATATTTTAACACATGTTTTTCGAAGCATCTACACTCAACAGGTAGATGTGAGTATGGCACTAGCATAGCTGATCTAAATCACATATTCTAACTATCTCTTACATCTTACATCTCAATCTACCACTTACTAGTTATAAAGAACCTGATAGAGAAGTTTGCAGAATACAACAAATCATTGGCACTAATCCACTGATATGCGTGGACTAACACTAACAGAAAGAATTCGATATCATATTAAGTCAGCAAAAAATGTTAAAAGTATTTCACTTCTTCTCTTCAAACGAATCACTTTAAAAAGTATTAAATTCAGTCCTATCTAAACATCCTCACTGTATATTTTTATGTGTAAATTATAAGTGCCTTCAACAGCAAGATCTAAAATGTCTTCCAAAAAGATGTCACTAATAGAACTGTTCCAAAGACGAAAAAGGAATGAAACAAAACATTGAATGCAATATTAGTACCTACTGTTTATATGAGTTCATTTTTTTCGTCTTGGTGGATGGTATCAATATGTGGGATCTTGAATAGTTGAGTTGAATTATGTTTATTTACTATTAAATTTAAATATTTAGAAAATATTATTATATTGTAGGTAAAATATAATATACCTTGATTAATTATTACATCTTTTACTGTGCTTTTCCTATTGCCTCACTAAATACCGTAAAAGTACTCATCCGTTAGACAGATCAATTACAACTTTGCTGTAGTACCCTTGGAAACATAATTTGGAGGAAAATAGAACATGGAAAAGAAACAAAACCATCAATAAGACCCGCTATAAATAACTTCAAAACCAAATAAGAAGAAAAAATAAGGAAGCTAAAGAAACCTACTTCTCTGAAAAATGTAAAGAAATAGGAGAACTGCAAAACATATATGACAACTTCAACCTACATAAAAAAGTCAAAAGAACTAGCAGAAGTAGGAAATAGAAGAACCTCAAATATATTGCTCGACAAAAATGGAAATATTAAAATATACACAGAACAAAAACTGCGACGATGGAAAGAGTACATCGAGGAACTATTTTCATGACTAGAGAGAAGCTAGTACATCTGTAGATAGCCAAACGGGAGATGCAGGTCCAGAGACCAGAGATAACTAAACCAGAGGTTAGTCAGGCACTAAACTCGATGAAAACAAATAGATCTGCTAGTCTAGATGAGTTACCAAGCGAGCTATTTAAGTTGGTCAACGAGAAACCCCTGTACATAATAGTAGAACTGTTCAACGCTATCTATACTACGGGAATAATCCCTAGAGAAATGTTGTCATCAGCATTTGTGTGTTTGCCAAAGAAAGTGGATGCCACAGAGTGCAGTGACTGTGGAACCATAAGCTTAATGTAACATACCTTGAAAATTTAGTTGATTATTTCATTCATAGAGATTCTGACCAATAGAAAGCTACAGAAATAAAAATTACAGCTGTAATTTTGATAATTATTAATGTAATAATACAAACCCTGTCTGATATCTGTTTGTATTTTACATATTTCCGTTGATTTTACATTTATGCAAGCTGTCGCTGTTTGACGCCAGTATAATTTTTCTATGATTCGTACGTCTTCACTATCAACTCCTTTATTCTTTAATATTTTGATTAATTTGTGATGCCGTACTCGATCAAAGACGTTTTCATAGTCAATAAATACAGCAGACTTTCCTCTAATCTCGGCATTTCTGCAAGAATACATTTAGTTAAGGAGTTAGAAATTATGAAGAGTATAAAAACTAGAAAACTGGAATATTTGGGTCACATTACCAGAGGAGAAAAATATGAGTTGCTGAGAATTATTATGCAAGGAAGGATCCAAGGAAGAAGACGCATCTCCTGGCTGAGGAACCTTAGAGAATGGTTTAACTGTAGTTCTTTACAACTGTTCAGAGCAGCAGCCAATAAAGTGACCATTATAGCCTTTATGATATCCAACCTCCGATAGGGGAGGGAACTTTAAGAAGAAGAATATTTAGTGCAAAGAGTGCGTCCCGGGTTCCCAGTCCATTTCTGAAATGAAATTGTGTTTCATCCTGGTTTTTTTCACATTTATCTCTGATTCTACATTTATTCACATTTCTCTATGATACGTAGAAATATGTATTTTCAAAGTGTGGCTCATAAGGCTTATCATTCTATAATCGCTAGTTTTTCGGACGTTGTTATTATCTTGAGGGGATATCACCAGTCGAATAAACATCATTGAAAAGTTTGACCAGTATTCCAATGTTTTCCTCACTTTTGAGCTTTATCATCTCTGTCGCTGTTGTCAGGACTAACGGCTTTCTTGTGTTTTGTCAATTTTATAGCATGTAATAACTTTGATTGTAGTATTTCTGGTCCTTGACCTTCATCTGAAGTGTCCAGTTCTTCGGGTCTATCATCATTATACAGTTCATTTATATAATTACACTAGTTTGTTCGAATTTCGTGTTCATCTATTATGATTTTTTCCCATGAATCGGTTATAGTATGTGTCAACCGGCAATAACCCCTATATGACTTAATTAAATCTTCTGGAAACCCTTATCTCCGTTATGCCTACAAAACTGATTAACACATCAACTGTACAAACTTGCGACAAAGTTCAAGGATTTCCTTGATGCATAAACTAAATCCTTTCTTTTCATTCACTGAATGACGTCTTTCATTCATACAATTAGCTCCAATGGCTTAACACTCATATTTTTTAAAGGGTGCGTTTTTCGACTCCCAAGCAATATATTAGTTGCGTTCGCAGAGACGGTCGGCAACTAGTCAGTGATAAATTGTCAGAAAATCGCATGCGCACTTCAAAATAATATAAATAATTACTTAGTATATATTTATCGGTTTGCAACGTTCTCCGTCTTCCGATACCCGTTCACCATTCCTCTCTGTACGCACATTGATCTACAATCTACATGCAAACCTCTTTCATCCATGGCTTTGTTTATTCCTGCCTGCCAACTTTTCCTCGGTCTACTTCTTCTTCTACTTTGCGATTTCCAGTTTTGTACTTGTTTTGGGATTCTGTCTTCGTGCATTCTTTGTACGTGACCAAACCATCGTAGTTGTATTTCGTTGATTTCGTCATTTATTGTATGTGTGACCTTCATTATTTCTCGTATCCGTTTATTCGTGACGTGTTCTCTTCTTGACCTTCCTGCAGCTCTTCTCCAAAAATCCATTTCGGTGACCTCTAACATTCGTTTTCATTTTTCATTCATAGGCCATACTTCGCAGCTGTATGTTATAATGTTTTTCACTGCGGCGTTATAGATATTTTTTTTGTTTTGTTTATCTGCTTCTTCCAGAGTACTGAGTTTAGGAGCGTAATTGCTTTCCTGCCCTGAGTATTTCGTTTTTTTAATGGCTCCGTCCAGTGTTCTATCATTCGTGATTTTCATACCCAGGTATTTATATTCGTTACATTTACTGATTGTTTCTCCTCCTTCTAGTATCAAGTCCTGCTGCATTCCACCGATATTCATATATTTGGTTTTTCCTATGTTGATCTCTAGTCCCCATTTCCTGTATTCCTCTATTAGCTTTCTTGTAATGCAGATATCATAACAGATATCATCGTAGTCAGACTAGTCTTGTGATATTAGTATTTGGTCGTCTGCGAAACAAAGAGTATATTTATTGTATGATCATTTAGTGGGAGTCCCATGTTCTTGCATTTTCGTTTTAAAATTTTAAGAGCTTGTTCCAAATGTATTTTAAATAGTGTTGGAGAGAGGCAGCATCCTTGTTTGATTAGTTATTACATAATAATTAGTTATTACATAATGTTAATCTAAAATAAATATACTTTGCAGGGCCTATTTTACCACTAGGCCCCTGAGGCACTTGCCTCAGGCCCGAATTATAATGGGGCCCGGAAAGATCACCAAACAATTTTTTTATTGCAATAACAAAATAAATATTCAAAATTCTATCACTTTACGAACAGGAAATGATAAACGATGACTCCACTATTGATTTTCAAGCGACTTTACCTGTCAGAAGTACATCTCCGTCATCTATAGAAAACGACAATGTCAATAACTCTTTTCCTAGCGATATAATTCACCAAAACATTTAAATCTAGAACTTCAACAATATCTTAGAAATAATCGACCGAATCAATATATTGATAAAATTATCAGTAGTAATTGCACAAGAGCTCTAAAATTATTGGATTTTTCCAGAGTGTCACTTTGACAGTTTTAATTTCACGAGGCGAAGGCGAGTGAAATTATTTCAAAGTGTCACGCGGGCAAAAATTCTATATTAATTTTAGAGATCGAGTGCAATTTGTTGCGATTATTTCATGAATAAAACTGTTCAAAACCAAAATTTTATTGTAATTTATTTATGTAAGTACAAATTAGTACAATTAAACACACAGTTGTTATAAATATTGACGGTTGAAAGTCATCACTTTTATAATTTTTAAAATATTAATTGTCATTAATGTCACTGAATGTATTTTTTCGTAGCAACGAAGGGCATCTGACGTAATATACTTGACGACGGGAAATTATCAAAAATTATCGGGTATAATATCACAAGAGAGTGAGAATAAATTGAAAATAATGCGACAGTTTTTCGAAAATTTGTTGTCTGGCAATAGACACGAGAGCCCGCAGGGCTCGAGTGGCTATTGCCCAATGACAACAAATTTGAGTAAAAATGAAGCATTATTTTCTTATTTATTCTTACTGTCGTGTGATATTCGTAAGATTATTTTTTAATACGTATATTATGGATATTTTCTTAAATGTGACTGTTGTCAAAACTAGGAAACTGGTTGCCATTAAACAGAAACAATCTACTTAAGAGGAAACAGTAGCGATCAACAGGTAGCTAAAACGCGTTCCAAGATTGCGGCTGTAATTTTGAATAGTTTTTCGAGATATTTGGCACAAGTATTCGTAATATAATAAAGAATGGCGGTACAGAGCCCAATTTGAAAAATATAGTAATATGTGGAAATGACTCTGTAATTAAATACAATATTAAAAAACGAGCCTGTACCGCCATTAAGAAGAACAAAAAATACACTTTCTTCAAATAAACTTTTTTATCCGATGCCTAGATTTTGTGCCATTTTGGAACTATGTACTAATGAAATAAAATATTTTAGTAGTTCCAAAATGACACAAAATCTAGGCATCGGATAAAAAAGTTTATTTGAAGAAAGTGTATTTTTTGTTCTTCTTAATGGCGGTACAGGCTCGTTTTTTTAACATTGTATTTAATTACAGAGTAATTTCCACATATTAATATATTTTTCAAATTGGACTCTGTACCGCCATTCTTTATTATATTGCGAATACGTGTGCCAAATATCTCGAAAAAATATTCAAAATTACAGCCGCAATCTTGGAACGCGTTTTTGCTACCTGTTGATCGCTACTGTTTCCTCTTAAAAAAATTCTATCGGTAATTTTCTACAGTAGATAATTCTCAGTATAATTTTAATCTGATTGGACAGAATTAAACACGTGATCAAATATCTTACTATACGATTGGAAGTTAAAATCATCAAAAAATAATCAATTTAATTTAGATTTCTGTAGCTTTCTATTGGTCAGAATCTCCTATGAATGAAATAATCTAATAAATGTGTTACACAACTGGATAATAATAAAACTAGATATTTGCAAAGTGCAATTTTTTATAAAATGAAAGTTAATGGGGAAAAATTCTTCTCAAGTGGTTAGTGTACACTGTACAGTCCTAAATGTAGCCGTGTTTATTGTTACGTTTGTAAACTGCTTTCCACGAAAATTAAATTATTGTTTTACTTACTTTTGATGGGTATAATGACTGGAAAAATATCAATAGGACAGTTATTCAACATGAGGGATCTCCTGAACATATTTCATCAATTGGCACGTAGTCAAGAGAAGTAGTACAGCGGGACAAATTGTAGCATTAATGGAAAAAAATTATTTTGAAGAAAAGGAACATTGCAGAAATGTTCTTCAACAAATAATAGCAACCATTAAATTTTTGTCCAAGAACGGTCTAGTCTTTTATGGTTCAACTATTTACCAAATTATTTACAAAAGGAAATGACATATACACAGTGTGTCGCATTTAAGATGAAGACAGCCCTATATTTTGGCTATCAAAATAAATACAGATTTGAAGTTTTGCACAGTCATACAAGTTGAATGTTCATATTTTAAGATAGGTTGCCACTCAGCTGAAATTTAAATTAAGCGCAGCCTACTGCGGTTCCACAAACAGGGTAAATTTTCGATATTTTGCTTCGCGTTAGAGATATCGAAAAAAGTTATTCGAAAAAGATGTTCCAAATATTATTCTAACCCCACATACCAAATTTGATGAAAAAATTCGCAGTTTTTCATTATTTGTAGTCAGGATTCTAAAACTTAAAATTGGCTGGGCCGAGATGCTGGACGGACGAATTTTGAGTCCTGACTACAATGAATACTGAAAAACTAAAAGTGCGAATTTTGTCATGCAATTTGGTATGTGGGATTAGAATAAGATTTGGAATTATGTACTTTTTCAAATAACTTTTCCCGATATGTCTAATGCGAAGCAAAATATATAAAATTTACCCTGTTTGTGGATTCGCAGCATGCCGCGATTAAAATTTAAATTTCAGCTATCTTAAAAAATGTGAACATTCAACCTGTATATAGCTGTGCAAAACTTCAAGTCTGTATTTATTTTGATAGCCGAAATATAGACACTGTCTTCACTGTCTTAAATGCGACACACTATATTAAATATAAATTTTATTTATTGTTAATAAAAATTTAAATTTGTGGTGCAACCATATTTCTATTAAATAATTAATTCATTTAAAAAAGTTATTATTATTATTAAATCATATTTAGGGGCAGGGGCCCGAAAATTGTGTAGTGCCTCGGGCCTGATTTGAAGTAAAATAGGCTCTGAAATTTGTATATTTATCTATTAACTGTATTATTTATATTAGGTGAGGTTAGAAGTTGTCAGCTACAAGTTGTCCAGGAGTCCGCTAACGCACTTCTTCTTCTTCTTTTGGTGTCTATTTTTTGTTTTAAATATTGGCGATCATTCTGGCTATAATTATTTTATTAACTGATGTTTTAAATAGATTAGTTGTTGTTGCGGAGAACCATTTCCTCAGGTTCTTTAACCATGATGTTCTTCTTCTCCAAATACTTTGCCTTGAAGGATTATTTTCAGTAATCTGTATTTAGTGCCGTTTCTCATTATGTGTCCGAGATAATCTCCCCATGTCTCTCTTTTTTCCCCATTCTTCGTAATTATGTCTCGTTGGTTATTTTGTCCGTCAATGATATCCTTAGGATTCGCCTGTATAGCCACATCTCGAAGGCTTCAAGTTTTTTCTCCATAGCTTCAGTGAGTGTCCAGGATTCAACTCCGTAATATAATATTGAGAAGATATAACATCGTAGGAGCCTTACTTTTATCTCCAGATTAAGGTTGTGACTTTTAAAGAGTTTGGCCATGTTATTGAATGCACTACTAGCCTTCTCTATTCTACATTTATTTCTTGTGAGTGATTCAATTGCTCGTTTACTACTGTTCCAAGATAGGTAAAGTTGACACCATCTATCTATCGCCCGTCGGCAAATTCAAACAAAAATATAACTCCAGACCATCTTTTACCACCTTTAGTCCAGACAAATTAATATATGTATTTAATATATTTTTTACCATCAAAAATGAGATATTTTAATCAAATATTGTATCAAATGTAATTTGCAGAATAATTTTGAATTACGTTCCGCTAATGAACTCGCTTTTTTGTCCTTCAAAGTAGAAAAAAGTTTCAATTATATTGCTTAATAGTATAATTGTCTAACAATTTTAACTGTACTAATCCCCAAGTATAAATTTTTAAGTGCTAAACTGATTGATTTACGATGAGTAACCGGGTTGTAAAATACCGGCATGTGCCTAGATAAAGGGACATCGGTTTACTCGAATTTCATAACATACAAATATTATCTCTTTGAATTTGCAGACGGGCGAAATATCGATGGACCCGACTTTTTATGCTGTTTTATAGTATACCGTTTCGAAGTGTTTTTTTAATATTATTATATCTTTTTTGTAAGTTCCTCTATGGATGTAAGCTCATTTAATTTATGTAAGGATTCTACACGAAACGTCTTCAATAAAGGAGGAATTAGTAATTGTATGTAAACTTGTATAATATAAATAAAATGGTGAATCTTGCTTTATATTAATTAAGGATCTTTTAACCCCCTCTGTGGCTCAGTGGTAAGAGCGCCTAACCTTTGGATCGAAAGTTCCGAATGATAGTGAGTTCGAATCCCATCAGGGTCAGGGATTTTTTCATTTATTATAAATAAATAAATGAAAATAGTTTCTGTCCTTGTGGGATCGGTACTCACCGGAGGGACCGCAGACGTTCGGATACAATTAGCGTCTCTTTGCAAAGATAATGACGTCGACTTTGCAAAGTAACAAGACACTTACTCAACACACACACTACACATGACACCTTAATTAGTGATAAGTTACCTATACAATTACGTGGCTAAAAGTTCTAGTTCTAAACCAAGGCCAGAATCAGAGAGAGAGAGAGAGAAAAAAAAAGGATCCTTGAGAAGAAACGGACTCGATTCATTAACTTTATTTATTGTTTTGTACAATGTTAATTGTACAAAAAGCCTTCGACACAATTAAGTGATAAAATAGCGACAGCACTTGCCCATTGTCGAATAGATTACAGGTACACTCGTTTGATTCATAATTATCTATATAACCATGCAACAGCGAGTGTGCAGCTCCATTAAGAAACTAAACTAACAAATTCAAAATCGAAGGAGGTGTTAGACAAGGAGACACAATGTCACCGAAGCTTTTCACGACTATCTTAGAATATGCGTTTGAAAAAGTGGACTGGGCCAACAAGGGAATACGCATAGACGGAAAGCAACTATCAACAATCTCCGGTTCGCTGATGATATTTTCATAATCGCTGACGACATTAACGAAACAAACAAAATGCTCACAGGTTTGCAAATAAATAAAGACAAAACCAAAATGATGACTAACTTATTGGTGTTTATTAGGAGGATCAATAACACTCGAAGACAATATCAGAGAAGAAATAAATCAATATCGATATCTCGGACACGACATCAAAATTTCTAGAGACCATCAGACCCAAGAGATAGATAGAAGGATTGGACTAGGCTGGGCAACATATGGCAGATTGAAAGACATATTCAGCAGTGAAATTCTTTTAAGTCTTAAAAGGAAAGTATACAATCAATGTGTTCTTCCAGTCATTACGTATGGAGCTGAAACACTAACATTAACCAAAACCAAAGCAAGGTTGTCAAAACTTACAATAGCACAGTGGAAAATGGAAAAATCCATTCTACGAATAAGACTTGCGGATGGAGTGAGAAATTTAGAAATAAGGCAAAGAATAACGGGTGTGCAAGATGTAGAAATAATTACCAGATTAAAATGGAGTTTCGCCGGACATATAGCGAACAGGTGGACAAAAAGACTGTTAGAATGGAGACCTCGCATGGACAAGATAACCAGAGGCAGACCATCAACACGCTGGACAGACGACATAAAAAGAATAGATGGCAGATGGATGCAATTAGCACCAGATCAAACTTCCTGGAGACATGCTGAGGAGGCTTATGTCCTGCAGTGGACAAGAGAAGAAGCTGGATGATGATGATGATGACGATGATGACAGTGTTAATAAATTATATTCCATCAAACTAACCAAAATCTCGAGGAACCGCTACTGGGGTGTTAAATAACAACATCAAATCAAATTAATACTTCCTGTAAATGTAAATCATATCCCTTTAAGCCTCGTATTAACCCTTTGATGCCTCTCGTAACTTTTGACGTTTCGTAAGACTTTCATTCATGATTCTCGAAACACATGGCGGCCTTTAAATGCGGTGTCGTAAAAGCGTGAAATGATCGCATACGCACTAAGAAAACTCTCTCTCTCTATTTTTATTTGAAAACAACGTGACGCCAGAGTCTAGTTGGAGATTAAACAGTTTTGTGAGATTTTCCTATATAAAGATATACAGGGTGTTTGGTAAAGAATGGACCATACCTTAACCATATGCTCGTATTTATAGATGAGTCTCAAGACCTCGTCGAGTCTTGAGTCAAGACCTCGTCGAGTCTTGAGACCGACCTTGAATAAAAATTGTATTTAGTTTACACACAAATTTTATTCAAGGTCGGTCTCGAGACCCGACGAGGTCTTGAGGCCAGACTATAAATACGGGCCTTAGATTCCTGAGCTTAAAATCAAAAGTTGATAATAACCGAAACACAGGGTGTCAAAGTTAAACTTTTATTTTATTTATTCTTCAATATTTCCTGACAGGCATGGGATAACAACAAGAAATTTGGTAAGCGGGGGTTTTTTGGGATGAAAATTTTAAAATCGCCACCAAAAATGATGTATTACCCAGAGGGCGCTACATACATCTTTCAGCGCTCATTACGTTACAATTTTTTATCCCACACCCTACATACTTTTTGAATCAAAACGTTTATTTTCTTAATATTTTTATTTAAAAAAGTGGTTCCACAGTAGAAGAATTATTTTGCTCAGCAGTTGATGGGGAAAGGTTTCAGGAAATTGTAAACATGATGACGGTCCCTATTGACAGAAACAAGACCACATTGCGAAATAAATTACAGAGACTTAAGAACAGATCCAATAGACGAGAGCTCACGTGAACTCACAATGGTTTGACGCAGCCATGTTGTAATTTTAAAACTAAAAGAGAATTTAGATGTGAAAAACTTTTAATTTTAAGGGACTTATACCCGATATCTGTGGCTTTTCCCCAGTATCCATAATTTTTCATGTGATTTTTAACAATTGCTCTTCTATGAAGGATTTATAAAAGGACGAAGCTCTGATGATGGCACTCTGATGTGTTGAAAGTACTTAGCTGATTATTAAAAAATTTTTACACACTTTCAATTTCTTTGAGAACATACACCTGTTTGCCGGTTTGACCTATTTAGAAGTGTGTACAAGTCCTACAGTCTGTTTCAATTTAAAATGTAAAAGACTTCGTAGAAGAATGTTAGAATTTATAAGTTTATGAATAGTAACATGTCCTTAGAATTTCAGTAGTTAGAAAGAATGCAGCGTGATCACATGTAGGTACAGGTACAAATTATATTTTTTAGCAAGTGTTCGTTAACAAAACTCTAATTTATTACCTCAATGTGTTGATAATTATCATACTGACGTTAAGCAATGATGTATAAGGAAACAGTGGTTGTTGTTGAAAAATTGTTTATTTGTTAAGGCTTTTTGCATGTAATTCAATAGTGGAAATGGGCTATTGTTAAATACTTTAAGGATTTAACGTGATGTATATATGTAATTGGAATTAGTCGTGTATGAAGTGTTAATAGACTAGTCAATTTTAATATTATGTAAGAACTTAACACTTCTTTATTAATGTAATATAAATTATTCACTACGATCCAAATTGATACATTTTTGTAAACGTGATTTGTCAAATACACTGTGATACTTCTATCTATCTACAGGGTGTAACAAAAATACAGGTCATAAATTTAATCACATATTCTGGGACCAAAAATAGTTCGATTGAACCTAACTTACCTTAGTAAAAATGTGCTCATAAAAAAAGTTACAGCCCTTTGAAGTTACAAAATGAAAATCGATTTTTTCCAATATATCGAAAACTATTGGAGATTCTTTATTGAAGATGAACATGTGGCATTCTTATGGTAGTAGTTAGTATTTAAGAAAAAATTATAGTGAATTTAGACACCCCATAAAAATTTTATGGGAGTTTTGTTCTTTTAAACCTCTCCAAACTTTTGTGTACGTACCAATTTAATTATTATTGTAGTACCATTAGTTAAAAACAATGTTTTAAAAGTTATTTATGATACTATAAGTGTTAAAAGTACAATTTTAAGGCACGCATGTGAAAGTTTGCAGAATGAGCGAAGCGAATTCTGCAATTCACATGAGTGCCTTAAAAATGTACTTTTTAACACGTATATCATACAATATTTTTTCTACAAACGTCTTATATATCAACAATTATAATTTATTCATTCTCAATAATTACAGGACAATATCTATAAAAACTTTTACTTGAACTTGACTGATATTCCATTTTTATATTTTTCTTGACATTACATCAAAACTGCCTATACTGTCAATACGTAAATCATAACAACTATAGAATAACATCTTACTTTTATTGTTGTATATTCTAACAAATTTTAATAGTTTTTTTCTACAAACGTGTTAAAAATGCAATAATACAGTTTAAATTAAATTTTAAAAAACCTTTTAAACCACCTTTTTTAAATTGCGCAAGTTGTACTATTAATATTAATGTTAATAAATGAAATATAAATATTTTGACGTTTCCCAATTTGACATGAAATGCTAAGACTGATAATACAGGGAAAGATAAGAGGTGGAAGGAGTATAAGAAGAAGGAGAGTGTCGTGGTTAAAGAATTTAAGGGACTGGTTTAGATGAAGTTCTATAGAACTCTTTAGAGCAGCAGTGGATAGAGTAAAGATAGTGATGATGATATCCAACCTCCGATTAGGAAACGGCACTTGAAGAAGAAGAAGTACTATAATTGGAATTAGTCGTATATGAAGTGTTAATAGACTAGTCAATTTTAATATTATGTAAGATATGTCACTTCTTTATTAATGTAATATAAATTATTCACTACGATCCAAATTGATACATTTTTGTAAACATGATTTGTCAAATACACGGTGATACTTCTGTATATCTATATATTGCCTTTCATTTGTCCAATGTTAAATGTAGGCATCCCCCTTATTTTTCCACTTGTCTCGGTTCAGTGCTAATCCTGTCCCCTGCGCATCTTTTTAGGTCATCCGTTCATCTCATCTATGGTCTGCCCTTTCCTCTTTTATGGTGCCAAGGTCTCCAGTGGGTTACCGCTTCATTCCATCTTCCGTCTCTTTGTCTGCTGTTGTGTCCTGCAAATTTCCATTTGAGAGTAGCAGCATGTTCGTTTACGTCTTTCACTTTGGTTTTATTTCTGATCCTTTTTTTTTCTTTTTGTCACTTGTCCTGATACCCAACATCTACCTTTCCGTTGCCCTTTGAGGTTTGGACATCTTTTCCATATTTTCCTTTGTGAATGTCAATGTCTGTGCTCCATATGCAAGTATTTGCTAAATCTTCCATTTTTTTCACCCCTGTAACTTACTGAAATGAACATTTTAGAAGTTTTCAGGGACTTTCGACTTTTCGGTAATACTGCAATCTTTCATTCTGCGTTTACATTTTTTAAAAATATTTATTAGTTTTCTCAGGATTCGAAAAAAATGAATGCCCTTACAATAAAGATTTGTTCGATTACTATTTTGCATGTGGTGCTTTAATTTGGTAGCAGTTTCTCAATCGAACCAACTTCAACCCATCTTGAGAGTAGAACGAGATCCGCATAGTAGGTAGGTAGGTAGGTATAAAATAACCATTTTCTGTCCGTTACTTTTTATTTTTAATAATACGATTTGTAGCATCCAACACTTTATTGTTGCACTGATTATAATGCTTAAAAACCAACTTTAACCCCTTAATATTAAACACCTGAGCGTGAGTTAGCGGATTTTTTCGTCTATAATATTAATGACTTGTACCACTATATCGATTGGTAAAATCGTCAACACTTCCATTAATTTTAAACAGGTAACTCATGACTATTCATAATCCACAGACTCTGATTTTTTTCCACCAATAACCCTTTTTTTCTAAGAATACTAACGCTGAAAAATGTAACAGATATTAATGAAAGCAGTCAATATGAACGTAAAATGGGGTAGGTATGAATGCATCGATGTATTAAAGGTTATTTCAAGCAAAGGGTGAGTAATGATATATTTTATTAACGAATGTCGTATATACATAAAGGATGTTGAGTAAGCGAGTACAACTACATATACTTGGAAAAGGAAAACTACATTCCATACTTGGAAAAGGAAAATAATTAGCAAAAAACTCGCAATGTGAATGTGCATACAAAATTAACATAAGTATATAAAAATATGGAATGCAATCATAGACACTTGTTTCTGACTCATTAGTTGTCATCAGTATGGTATAGCCAAGTTAGAAAAAGAAACAGTTTAAATTGGAAGAGGATTACTACAGGAGCAATGTTACCATTTTTGTGACAACAATGTCAGAAGACCCTTCCTTTTAGGGCGACGACCAACACAGTCACGTAGATAAAGTTACCTGAGGAAGTAAAAGCCAAAACGTTATGAAATAAAGGATGTTGAGTAAGATGGTACAACTATAAATATAGAAAAGGAAAATAATTGTCAAAAAACTCGCAATGTGAGTGTGCATACAAAATTAAGATATAAAAAAAGATGGAATGCAACCGTAGACACGTGTTTCTGACTCATTAGTCGTCTCATGGATGCATTCCATCTTTTCTCCGTCCTGTTTATTTTGTAAACCGGTAGTCTATTCTACTATTGTTCAGAGCAGTTATATTCTTCTTCTTCAGGTGCCATCTCAGCTACGGAGGTTGGCAATCATCACAGCTATTTTAATTTTTGAGGCAGTAGCTCTAAATAGTTGTTTTGAGCTGCATCCAAACCATTCTCGCAGATTCTTCAACCATGAAATTCGTCTTCTTCCGGTGCTTCTTCTGCCATCTATCTTTCCCTGCATTATGAGTCGCAGGATGCCATACTTCTCGCCCCGCATCACATGTCCGAGATACTGTAGTTTTATTTTTTTAATTGTAAGTTCAACTTCCTTCTCATTATCTATTCTTCTTAGTACTTCGTTGTTCGTAACTCTATCTACCCAGGAAACCCTCATAATTCTTCTATAGATCCACATTTCAAAGGCGTTAAGTCGTCTCATTGTCTCTACATTTAACGTCCATGATTCGACTCCATAGTATAGTACACTGTATACGTAATATTTTGTTAGGCGTACTTTAAGAGCTAATGTTAAATCTTTGCTACATAGGACCTTTTTCATTTTCATAAAATTAGAACGTGCTTTTTCGATTTTCACTTTGATTTCTGCAGTGTAGTCATTATTTTCTGTTATGTTATAAGTGTTACTAGGTACGTGCACTATTTTACTCTTTCGATCTGCTGGCCCTCTACTGGCTAGAGCTAGAGCAGTTAATATGCTGCTTAATTCCACAGACACGAAGGCTTTGTGGAAGTCTACGAAGATAAGTGATACCAGTGATCTATCGATTTTTCTATTAAAGCTTTTACTGTTTGTAGGTGATCGTTTGTTCCGAAGTAGGTATCCAACTTTTTTCAAGTCTTCTAGAATGTATTAAGGTATAAAGTATTAAGGTATAAAGTATAAAATCAGCTCAAACTCATTACTCGGGCGGTTTTGGGGTCGCTGATCATGAAGGTCATAACAGTGATGGTGTCTAAGACATCTGGTATCCGGGACGAACCTCGCCTCCCGGAATATTTTGAAAATTAGATACAAAATCGGCGCAAACTCATTACCAGGGGGTTTTTGGGGTCGCTGATCACGAATATCACGACGGCGATGGTCTCCGAAGCACCTGGAAACCGTTTTTTTAATTTTGTAGAAATTCGATACAAAATCGCATTACTTGCGGGTTTTTTGTGTCGTTGATCACGAATTTCATGACGGCGATAGTCTCTAAGACACCTGGTGTCCAGGACGAATCTCGTCTCCTGGAGTTTTGTGAAAATTAGATACAAAATTAGTTACTCGGTGGGTTTTCTAACACTTTAGTTCACAAAACGCTTTTACGAATCGAAGGCAACAAATTTCAATGAGATCCAGCAAAAAATTGGTAGGTTGATTTTTACTGCTTCATTGTCTTGCCTAATACCTACGGTGCATCTTAATTATAAACACTTATATAGTTAAATTTTTCTAGATAGTCTAATAATTTGATCACCCACTTTAATTGATAATTTTTAATATAATACATAAAAATAATTCATAATCGACTAGAATAAGTAAATGAGTTATATTGCACCATGGTCCTAAAGAACAAAGATGCGTGGGGATATCAAATCACTATAAAAAAAATCATCGTAAAAACAATTATGATAAACGCCATCGCATAGTTTATTATATTTATTACAATGGTATCATAAAAATAACTCGATCCATTCCTTTCGTCATTTTGGTTCTTAATACAGCGTAAAATGGATTATAGAATTATTATAGTGTCGTTAAGTTGTATTTGTGTAGTTGGTAAGTATTAAACATCAAAGGGTTTTATCTATGTTTCTTGGCCTACATGTTTATTGAAAGTATGTTCTTTTGTTTCTTCACCGGTTCTTTGAAGCATCAGACACTACTTGTCAATACCTTTCAAACTCATGTTTAGTGATCAAAATCGGTTGAGCCGTTTAGAAGTTATCGAGCTCTAAATGTATAATCCAGTTAACAATTATCGCCGAAATGGTCTAGTTGTAGTGGTTACGACGCTAAATTTGATTACACAATCCGATTTATTTTGCCAGCCATCACAATTTTTTTTCAATCTACAAGGAAAAAGTTTTCCTGTAGTTGGCTGTATACCATATGATACAAGAAAACAGTAAAATCCTGCATAAAAGGTATATTTAAAAACCCTCAAAAGGGCCACATCAAATGTTATGCCACATCACCAGTTATGTGAATTTGATGTGGTCCTTTTGAGGGTTTTTTTAAATATACCTTTTATACAGGATTTTAGTGTTTTTTTTTTCAATCTATTCTGAATAAAAAAAATCTAGTGTACATTCGATGCATACAAAGAATTATATTGAAAAAAAATTGGGATGGCTGGGATATGAACTCGGATTGCCATATCACAAGTTTAGTGTCGTAATCACTAGATCATTTGGGCGATAATGCGACAAAGGCAATCATTTATAACGCTTGTGTAATAGAGAAACATTACATTCAAGATCATACATTTAGTTTATAAAAAATTTTGAAATATTTCTGATAGAAGAATAAAAGTCCGCTAAACGGCCTAAAAATGAGTGGTACACACAATATTCCAGCTATAAAAGGGCTGATATGAATATTACGTGGCGCAAAAATGTATTTTCATTTAGATATAAAATAAAATTGTAGTTTTATTTTGAAGGATTTTTTAAAAATATTTGCTACATTTGAAATAAAACGCGCCACAAAAGAGCTTCAAAATGCAAACTGTATCAGACTTACACTGATAAAAGAGTACCTTTGAGTAAGCTTTTTCTTGTGAGTTAAAGTTGAGTTAAAGACGAAAAATCTTTCAAAATAAAACAAGAATTTTAATTTCCATCAAAATGAAAATACATTTTTGCGCCCCTTAATATTCGTATCAGCTGTTTTATAGTTGAAAAATTGTGGGTCCCACCATGGGCGCCCGTATAAAAATTTTAGGGGGCCAGGGGTGAAGCGGTTGCACATTACATTTTTTATACTTTGGATGACAATATAATATAGTTTAAAACACCCGAAAAGCTAGGGGAGGAGGGCACGGCCCCATGTGTGCCACTCATTTTTACGGCGTTTGGCGGATTTTTATTCTTGTATGTTATTCAAAACTACTTTTAAGTGCCTAACAAGGATGTAGACAACCATCCAAACTGGAAGCTTCTTCCTAAAGATTGTGGCCGGGCCAGAGAAACCCAGTTCAGGATTTTCGGTGGTCAAGATGCCGAGCTCGGGCAGTTTCCATGGCTGGTAAGATTAAAAGCGTACGCAGGATCATTTGGTGGTTTTAACTGTGGTGGAGGATTGATAAGTACTAGATATGTCTTAACCGCAGCACATTGTGGTGAAAACGTAACTATGTGAGTAGGATATTATGCTACTAACGAGTCTTTTTACACATATTTAAACCATATGATTACAGTTTATGCATAAGTTTCTCGGTCTGTTATAAATAAAACCCTTTATTTTGCTTAAGAGGCCACATCAGCGCGTGATCAAAACGGAAAAGGCGTTCCAAGATTGCAGCTTTAATTTTGAATATTTTGTTGAGATATTTGGCACACATATTCGTAATATAGTAAAGAATGGCGGTACAGAGCCCAATTTCATAAATATGTTAGAATGTATGTGGAAATTACTCTATAATTAAATAAAATATTACAAAAACGAGCCTTTACAAAAACAAAGAAGAACAAAATAATAGGTACACTTTCTTCAAATAAACTTTTTTATCCCATGCCTAGATTTTGTCTCACACTGGAACAACTAAAATTGTTTATCTGTAAAAAGAAATCGAAAATATTATAACTAATAACTAATTAGGCAACATAGATACTTTGCAAAGTATCAAGACACTTACTCAACACACACTACACATTACACTAGATACCTAATTGGAAAAAAATCCATTGTACCATCACCATGCCAATGGCCATTAGTTGTCGAGGCATTAGCTAAATAAAAAAAATAAAAGTTTCACCTATTTTGGTTTATTTTTATATATACATATTTATTTACTTATAATAAAATTGTTTTCTATTACTTCCATTTAGCGCGCCTATGAGTAGATATATTGTCACAATATTGAGCCTTCATCTTAATTAGTATCAAATAATGCCGACTGACTGTTGCCAAAGTTTCGCAAAACTTTCGAAGAAGGGTGTGCTACTATCTCACGAAGTAATGGGTATTGATGACGCGCTGCTGTGGCCTCTTAAACGTTTTGGTTATTTGCCATTTTCAATGAGCTCTTAAATAATTATTATTATATACTTAAACATTACACTTTTATTATATTATTATATAAACATACACTTTATATTTTATACTTGTCATTTCTGAGATGGAATGCGCGAATCGCATTTGACCCTAAAGTCAAATGGCAAATTCTTCAAAATATGGCCGGTTTCAGGGCCTTATTTGAGATACCTGCCAATGGCGCTTTTACAAAATAAAATCAATTAATCACAATGTGATTCTTCTTATTTAAATGCCATCTCCGCGACGGAGGTCAGCAATCATCATAGCTATTCGGACTTTGGTGACGGATGCTCTGAAAATTCATTTAATGTACATCCGTACCATTTTCTTAGGTTGCGCAGCTACGATATTCTGCGTCTTCCTTGTATCTCTCTCCACGTGTGATATATCCGAGATATCCTAATTTTCTTATTTTGATGATATTTACAATTTCCATTTCTTTATTCATTTTTCTCAGAATCTCCTTGTTTGTGTCGTGTTTTGTCTGCGATATTTTCAAAATTCTTCGGTACACCCACAGCTCGAATAAAACAAAGTTGAGAAAAAGTAGTACCTAGCCAACCTAACTCTTAGCTCCAACTTCAATCTCTTGTGCAGAGCACTTTTCTCATTTTGTTAAAATTTGCTCTAGCCTTCTCTATTTTGATTTTGATTTAATGTAAATAATCACCTGTGGAGTTGATCATTGTTCCAAGATATGCATATTGGTTGATTCGTTCGACATTGGATCCATTTATGAAGAGATTATTCCGTTATTTCTTTGAGTTTTCGATATTTCTCTCTTCTCTCGAAATTTTGTCTTCTCGACGTCGATTGTTAGACCGCATTTTTGTCCAAACTCCGCTATTTTGGTCACCAGCCTCTGGAGATCCCCAATATTTTTGGCCAAGCTGACAGTGTAATCCACATATTATCTAATGTTGTTAATGGGAACTCCATTTATCTTTATTCCTCCTGTTTCACCCTCAAAAGCTTTTTTCAAGATCTCTTCCGAGTAGGCATTAAAAAGAACTGGCGACAACACGTATCCCTGTCTCACCATGTGATTAATATATCACAATTTTTTTAGAACAAGTGTTCGAATTGGTGAGTATGATTTACGAAGTTATGTGGATTGTGACGATTTTGGATGTGCACCTCCCTACCAAGATATTGCCGTTTTATGGTACAAAGGCCATCCAGACTGGAATATAAAAACCTTACAGAATGATGTTGCATTAATTAAACTTAAATGGGACGCTGTTCTTAATGGCAAGTATCAAAAATTATACACCAGGGCATTTAGCCCTAAAAACACCGGAATTAATCGATTCTTAAATATAGCACCTAGAGACATGCAACTTTTTTTCATCGTGTTCAGGATGATGTTAGGAAAAAAGTTTCCTATAGAAAATTGGGTGAAAATGCACAATTGCATTTTAAAGTGCATAAAATGCATCCAAAAGTGAATAAACATGACAAAATAAGCATATTAAGGGCCAGATTTAATTACTTACGGGGTCTTACTTACTACTTAAGGGGTTTTTGGGGCCGCTAAACACGACTACGCCATCAGAACTGATCTCCGGAGCGTCTGATGACTAGAGTCACTGCTAAGGTACATCATCTGGATGGAGGTTGTGTCACTGCTAAGATACTTCTTCTTTGGATTTTCGAGGATTTGCGCCATTAAATTGATGCAAATAGATTACGCGAGCGATTTTTGGGGCTGCTGAAATTGAGTACGCCATCAGAACCGACATCCGGAGAACGGTGTCTAGGGTCACGTCATCTTCTGGAGTCGTGAGTGATTTTGTCACTAAATTGATGCAAACAGATTATACAAGGGGTTTTTGTGGTTACTGAACACGAATACGCAATCAGAACTTAGCCCCGGAGCACCTGGTGTCCACGGTCACTGTTAAGATAGGTCATCTTATAGATTTTCGAAGGTTTTCGGCCTTCTAAATGTGGTGGTCTCGGCTATGTGGTTTTTGGGGTCGCTGAATACGAATGCTTCATCAGAACCGATCCCCTGACCAGAGGTGTAAGCAGGATGGTCCTAAGGGGGGGGGGCGGTTACAACTACGTGATGGTCTCTCGGGGGTATAGAATAGTAATGGTGTTAAACGTATAGAGCTCAAAGTACATCCAAATGGGGGGTTATAACCCCAAACCCACCCTGGTTACGCCTATGCCCCGGACCACCTGGTGTCTAAGGTCACAGCTAAGGCATGCTATCTTCTAGAGTTTTGAGAGTTTTATGGCCCCAGGTGCACAGGGAGTCGCTTCTGATGGCGTATTGTTGTGGAGTGACCTCAAAAACTCCCGAGTAATTTAGTTGCATCAACTTGTGCAGAAAACCATCCCAAAGACCCCGAGTAACAAAATCTGGTTCTTAATACACTTATTTTAACATATTTATGCACTTTTGGATGCATTTAATGCACTTTAAAATGCAACTATGCATTGCTACCCATACCCATTAATATATAGTATACTTTTTCCTGACATCTTCATGAACACAATGCAAAAAGTTGTAAATCTCTAGGTGCTCTATTTAAAAATAGATTTATGTGCTAAGTGCCCTGATTTATCAACATATTTCTATCGAAAGCGACATTTTTAAAAAATTACGTACTGTGGAAGAAAACAATAAACAGTCGATTTCCTTGAAACTCTTTAAAATGAGAGTTTCTAAATTAATAGTTATTTATGATATAAGTGTTAAAAGTACACGTTTAAGGCACGCATGTGAAAGTTTGCAGAATGAGCGATAGCGAGACACATGAGTGCCTTAAAAATGTACTTTTTAACAGGCATATCATACAATATTTTTTCTACAAACGTAATTACAGGACAATATCTACAAGAACTTTTACTTGAACTTGACTGACATTCAATTTTTATATTTTTTTGACATTACATCAAAATTGCCTATACGGTCAATACGAACTGCAGTGCCTTAAAATTTTTAAAGCACTAATGCTTAATAGTAGCATTTTTAACGCTCCTATTGCATCTAATTGCATTTTTAACACGGTTGTAGAAAAAAGTATTTAAAATACATTCGTAATGTGAATTTTTATGTAGTTATTACATACATACAGGGTGAGTCATGAGGAACTGTACATACTCCTACCTCGTATAGAGGTTCCTATGGGGAATAACAAATGACCATTAAAAAGTGTCTGCTCCCATTGTTTAATAATATACAAGACGAGTTTCGCATTTTGACAGAAATTTATATTCGTCATAATTTTTGAACGGTCAGATCGATGTGTCTCTTATTTTGGTCAATCGTTACTATTACCACCTACATATATTACCATATATATATATATATATATATATATATATATATATATATATATATATATATATATATATATATATATATATATATATATATATATATATATATATATATATTACCACCTTATACCATATATATTGTTATGATCTGCTTCTTATTAATTTTATATTAATTATTATTTATTTGATTAATTATTTAATTGTCGCAAATCATACATAAAAATTGAATAAAAAAATCTCAGGGTGCCTCTTTATAATATTAAAAAATGTCTAAATTATCTTACGTTATACTTATCTTCTCTCGTGGTTTTAGTATCTCTTAGTTGATCCTAATCGGGATAAAATAGGTAAAAGAAATAAAGCAAAATATAAAATAAACATACATAATTGTCTTTTATTTATCAAAATCAATACCCTAAAAATCTATCAAACCTAAAACCTGTGGACACAGATGTCCGAATGAAATTTTTACCACTTAAATTTATTATAGTTTAAAAAAAAAAACAATTTATCGGTTTGTTCCCGATGACTTTGGTAAAACAAACTAAACAAAACAAATTTATGTATTCGCAAGATTAGCTATACTTCCTATTTACTTTTAGAAATATTGGAATTTTAATTCATATGCTTTTTACTCAAAATTTTAGTTTCCGAACATAAAAATATCTTTCACATAAGTTGACTGACCTTTTTCTTCACTCACTCTGATGTCTTCTCGTGGCCCAAAAACAGCTCTCCCTCGTTGACTATGTTAAAGGCTACTCATCAAAGCCCTCTCCGTTCTCCAGCTTCAAAACTATCAGCATACCAGCACCAATTCTCCAACGAGCCAAAGCCTCTTTTGACCAGTACTCGTTTCACACAAACTCCAAAAATTCTCTGCTCTCCTTCTCACAATAATACAGAACCAAAGAGGTATTTCGTCTCAATTTGATCTGTCTCTCGTTCCACTTTTCAGCACTATTCTCCACTATCAAACAACCACTGGTACTTGCTAACTACTTATCCACGAAAACGTCGAACTGCTCCTCAGCGATGCCAAAAACATAATAACTTCTTTTTCAAACTCACTCAACATTCAAACCACTTTTCCCCTTCCAACTTGCCAAGAATCAGAAACATTTCTCTTTTCCATTCGACAAACAAACAGTCATTTTCAAAATTATTCCGACCATCCTAATTACTTTCGGGGAACCCTACAATATTTACTCGGGTAGAAACAAAGACATTAAAATTCCAAACTTTCTTTTAAACCATTTTCTAGAAAATGATAATTACCTCTACCTGTGGATTCTATAGTTCCCGTAATAAACAATCTTTTTCCATTTTATATCTAAATACATCGTCCTTTTCACTTTAATTATTCACAAAAGTCTTTAATGGTTCATCGGAAAGCTCATTAAAAAAGAAATCCACTTATATCCAAACTAAATTCTAATAAATATTTACAGATCAATATACAGGGTGTATTAAATTTATGTGCCCTCGTTATTTAAAAAAATTTTAATTTAATTTTCATTTTGCCTTTGATTGATAAATTGAAAACACAATAACATCCCCGCCTTGTTTTGAGATAAAATCAGTATTAATAAGTGCAACAAAAAAATGATTTTCTCTCGACAACAACATTTTTCTATTGTGTCAAAATATTGAGTCCCACCTGAAAAACAATTGCTTTCTTTTTCCCAGTGTCTGTACTTAGATGGGATATGGTAAGTTTTCGATCGAAAATTTCCTAAGTCTTTAGTCTCAAATGAATTTTCATACTTTTTGGCTACTCTGTTTTCTTCATTTATTAAATTTTCACATTCCCTCAATATTACACGCAGTTCCTTCTCCTTTTCTTCTCCACATATCAATTTTATTTCTTCTTTTTTCTTTCTTAATCCTCTTCGTCTTCATAGGAATATTCCCTCCATGATTTAAAATCATACCAAAACGAATAAAAGTGTTCCACCTCTTCCTTTGTCGAATTTTCAGTTCCTAATTTGGGCACCCGTGTTTTTTCAGACCATCGGGAGTTTAAGTCAAAATAATACGTAAACGCTTTATAAAAGTCTTTTTTTATATCACTAGTACAAGGTAGATCATTGTCGAATTGTGGATCAACAGAATCGTACGCTCTTTTCCTACTTATATTTCCTAGAGTTTCATAAACCATTGTTATACAGGTAAAATAGTCATCATCTGTTTTGATTTCTTCCCCTAGCGCTTTACGTTTGTCAGGATGTTGCTTTAAGACTTTCTTCCTGTAGGTAGTTTTGATAATGTCATCTGTTGCTTTGTATCTTATATTTGGAATACCTTTTTTTTTTTTTTTTGATTGAGGGGAACGCTCATAGCAGACTAGGGAAGGTGTCCCTAGTACTGTTGGACTCGGACAGGAGAGGAGAACACGCTAGGATGCGCCAACCACGTGTGGTCAATGCATCCCGCGTGCCCCCCATAACCAGCCGCCTACCAACTAAAACCACCCCTTCTTCCGACCCGGAATGTCCCTGGACGTGTTCTGTAGAGAACGATACATGGGGACATTCCGCGCTGTCTGGAGTAGAGTGTTCTTGAACATGGCCTATATCCTCCCCCTACCTAGTAGCAGTAGGGGGAGGGTTGGAGTGTCTGCCCCTACAAGGAGGGATTTATTAGGCTCCTATCGGGAACGATAGGGCCGTAATTGAGGTACTTGATCCCTATATGGGATCGAAAGGACGATTGGGACAATTCATAGGACTGGGGGGCGGCCCTAGACGATAGGGTCGCCTCTTTTTTTTTTCCCTACATTCGTGTTTGCTTACCTGCATACCTAATTATACCTAATATTCAATTCAATAGAGTTGACTTACCAACCTACTTATATACCTAATGTAACCCCCAAACGTAAGATTTTTTATTTATTAATATATATATATATTTTTTTTTTATCCGCCCTGCTCTGCCCCTTCACGCGCTGCTCTCTCTTTTATTATCCCTGTAATCACGTCTATGATAAATTCAAAGTCGCCCTTGCTACCCAATGCCAAATTTATGATATTATCGGGGCCGACGACCCCGAAACGATTCCTGAGCCTGGTCTGCCCGCGAGCGAACACGCCACACCGGAACACGCAGTGTTCCGCGTCCTCCCTCACATGACAGGCCAGGCACAGGTCATCGTTTGACTTACCGATGCCGTGCGTGAACGCCCGGAAAGAACCGTGTCCCGTAAGGAACTGCGTAAAAAAGAAGTTCGTTCTTCGGAACTTACAAGCGTACCACGCCCCTATGTTCGGGACCAGTCTCTTGGTCCACTGTGCCTTGGTTGTCTCTGCCTCCCACTCCGCTTGCCAGTCGGCCAAGAGCCGTTCCCTAGCGGCCGCTCTGACCGCCGGTAGATGGCCGTTTCCTGACTCATAGAGTGTTGTTCGCTCTCTGGCAAGCAGGTGTATGGGAGGGGCACCCGCGATGACCTGTAGGGCCGTGGTTGATGCAGTACGATATGCACTGCATACATTCAACAGAGGCTTCCTCTGCGCTTTAATCAAGACATCCCTATACTTTTTGTGCCTTAGAGCCTCGATCCAGACCGGGGCCCCATAGAGAAGGGTAGACTGTACAGTATGTAGGTACAGTCTCCGTTTGGCGCTACCAGGCCCTCCGATGTTTGGTGTTAATCTTCGGAGGGCTGCGGTTTGCGCCTCGGCCTTCTCTACCACCCTTGTGAGGTGCTTGGAGAACCCCAGTCCCCGTTCGAGGTCTATGCCCAGGTATCTTGCGCAAGAGGACGGTTTCACCTCGCTGGCTCCGAAACGGAAAACCAGGTCAGGCCCGGCTCTCGGTGCCTTGAGGATCACCACCTCTGTCTTTGCGCTTGCAAGTTCCAGGTCCTTTCCCGACATCCAGGCGTTCACGCGACGAAAACACCTTTCAGCCTTATCCACCACCTCCCAGTACAAATCGTGGGTAATAAGGATCGCGAGGTCGTCGGCATACGCAACCGCGTTACACATGCGCCCGAAGTTAATGCGTAGTACGCCGTCGTACAGGATATTCCATAGGGTTGGTCCGAGGACCGACCCCTGGGGGACGCCCGCCGAGAGTTTCACGTCTTGACCCTTGTTTATCGTTAGATGTCTCCCAGTCAGATAGCTCTTAATTATATTTATAAGGTACGTAGGCAGTCTGAGGGCCTCCATCACGTTGATGATGTGCCCCCAGCCTGCAGAGTTAAAGGAGTTCTTAACGTCGAACATGACCAGCACTGCCCACTTCTTCCTGCAGTCCTTCACGCTCCTCGTGACGTACCTGACAGCGTCCACCGCCGATCTAGCCTTCCTAAAGCCGTATTGCCTATCTGAGATGGCGTTTGCGGCATCTAATCCCGCTTCCAAGCGGTTCTTAACTATATTTTCATATAGTTTGCCTAGGCAATCTAGGAGGCAGATGGGTCGGTAGGAGCTGGCCTCTTCCGGGTTCTTACCCGGTTTGGGTATCAACGTGAGGCGTGCCCGTTTCAGGTCGTCAGGAAAAGCCTGGGACACAAGAAGCCGGGACAGCACCGATCTAATCAGTTCCGGTTGTGCTGCAACCGCGATCTTAACGGCCTCCGGCGGCACCCGATCAGGTCCCGGCGACTTCCCTGTCTTTATCGCGTCTACCGCCCTGGAGAGTTCCATGGGAGTAACGGCTTCCGGGAGCTCACACATGGTGGGCTCGAACAGCATCTCTGGCCTCCTGGGGAAGAGGACACCCGCGATGTCCCGCCTCCTGTCCTCAGTAAGTCTGTATGGGGTTTCGACTCTCAAGGTTCTAACCACTAACCTGTAGGCCTCACCCCATACATCTTCCTCAAGCGCATCGCACAGATTGGTCCAACACGTACGCTTGGACCTCCTTATGACCTTATTAAGGTCCTTCTTTGCGTTTTTGTATTCTTCTCTCGCCATAGGCGTTCTTTCCCTCTGTGCGATGCGCCTCAGTCTGAGGCACTGGGCGCGGGCATTCTGAACGTCATCGTTCCACCAATACGGTACCGTATACGATACCAGATTGCTATTCGTGCTCTCCCTGTGCGCGCGTATTATGGCATATCTAAGGCCAGGGAAGTCGGTGGCCCCCTCGCAGAAGCCATCCAACCTCTCCCTAAAGGCTACCCTATTGAATGCCATAACCTTTCTGCCGCTACCGGTGGTCCCCGCGGTACCGATCTCGTAGGAGATGTATTTGTGGAATGTGAATAGATTCTCATCCATCACATCCCACTTAGTGACTTTACTGGAATACTTGTCATTCACCAGTGTTACGTCGATATGGGTACGTGAGTCGCCCCTCTCAAAGGTGTGCTTGCCGTTATTTACGACCATTACATTGAGAGAGGAGATCCACTCACTCCATACCTCTCCTCTACTATCGTTCCTCGGGGATCCCCATAGGACGGATTTTGCGTTAATATCACCCGCGATGATGAAGTTTTTCTCCGCCAGGGCCATATTCGTGATGCTTTCCATCTTGTCAAGGTACACCGTCATATTGACGTTTGGAGAGATGTAGCAGGCTATAATAGCCACATCAACAAGGTTGATTTTTACTACTCCCTCCTTCCTCGTAAATTTTTTCGATTGTTAAGTTTCTGTTGACAAGATGGATAGCGACATCGGAACGCGTATCCGATATCAAGCCAAACCTCCCTGCAATATTTTTGTTTGGCTCAGGTACTATTATCAGATCCGCCCCGATGTCCAGGGCTTTCGCGTGGACCAAGTCGTGGGCCGCCTTGGCCCGTCCGACGTTAATCTGTAGCACCTTCAAACTTTTGTTGTTCATTGTTTGTTATTGTTTATGTATTCGCGTATGAACTATCCGACCGAGAGAACACCTAGAGTCCTGGGGGGACATTGGATGTTGAAGGGACAGAGCAGTCGGGCCCTTCCCTCCGTTCCTCTCAAGGGGGCGTGTATAGAGGATCCCGGGTGGTCACCGCGCCGTCGACGTCGCAGGTTTGGATGTCGGTGTCCCCGCATTCCCTTTCCGTGGTGGTCACTGGGGCCTGCACTTTTTTAACTAGCTCAGTCCTACTTCGTAAGGGAGGGAAACGCGGAGGAGGAACCCCGGGCACCATGCCACGCTCCGCCGCTCTCGCCTTTTGCAGGGCTTCTCTAAAGGCGGAACATCTACCACTTCCATGCCTATGCGGCTCTTTGCACAGGACACAGTGTTCCTCCCCCTCGCATCCCTCCATGATGTGTCCATGTTTTCCGCACTTCAGGCAATGACCCGTGCGGTCCGGTCCGTCACATTTGTTCACTTCGTGCGTGAAGCTCCAGCACTTCTGACAGCGTTTAATCACGAGTCTCTTTTCCAACTCGCACCTAGCGAGGCCGACTTTTATATGCCCCAGGTCGAGCAACTTCCTCGCGGCCGATGCGCTGAGTACTAGGGTGGCGGCCTTCGTGTCCCCTCTCATGGGGCGTATTTGTTTTATTGTGAAGCACGGTTCCCATGCTCCAACTTCCCTGCGTATGGCCTCTTTTATTTGTTCTTCGGATGTGTTGGCAGTCATCCCTCTCACGTGGATGACTTCTTACCTTTCTGAGCCCACCATTTGTGCGGTGAGCCCGCTCTCCCTCTGGGTAATTGCCTTTTTTATCTCAGAGGCCGCTGCCTGGTCTTTGTCCAGGGTTATTAAGAGGCCACCGTCCCTAGTACTCCTAAGGCTTTGGATTGCGCCCTTAGCCTCTGTGCAGCCAACCGCCTTCTCCACCCCTTCGAGGAGTTGTGTGTATGTGGCGTCTTTTTTTTTACAATGAACCCGTAGGTCGGCCTCTCTCTACGGGTTGCTGTTGTATGCACTACGATCTTTTTTACTGATGTCTTATGGAAGATGGCTTCTGCCATATCGGGCATATAGCTAGTGTGGTGGAGGGCCACAAAGTCTTCCTCTTTCGCCTCCTCCCTAACCTTCACCAGGGCGTCCCACAATTGTTCCGGAGTGTGGCTCTTAGTTTTGATGATAAGCTCCGTAGTGGACACCCTCACCCCGTTTTCTTTTACCGTGTAGGTCAATTCCATGTCCTCATAGTCTCCCTTAAGGGTCGCTAGTGCCGGGTACCTATCTCTGTAGAGCCTCTGGATTGAAAAGTTCATTCCAGGGTCATTTGGCTCAGTGACCACCACCTTTACATTAGCCTTCGTTTCGACAGGGTTACCGATGTCAATAACTGCTTTCCTGTATATCCTCTCGGGCCAATCGAGGCGGACGTGCCTCTGGAACTCTACATACGTCTTAATTCCCTCTAGGCTCGCCACCTTACCTGCCCCGAGAGGACCGTGCCAGGCATCGGTCTGAGTGGCCATCTCCACCATCTTTGGCTTCGTGGCGTCCTTGGTTTCCTGCTCCTGGATTGACGAGTCTGAATCTAAGGCTGAGGTCTGGCTACCTAGGTATAGACTTGATTTATTTCCTTTGTTTGCTTTGTATAGCTCTGCCAGTATATTGACCGCCCTGTACTTCTTTTCGCCACCGATCGGTCCTTTTGTGGTAAGGATCTCTAGGACCTCCCTCAGCATCCTGAGGTCCCTTTCCCCCTCCGTTTCTTCCGGTTCATCCTGGTCATCCCTTTTATCTCTCTTATGCCTCCCGCTTGTCTCAGGGCTACCCGCCTTCCTTTTTTTGTACGATTGAAATTCGTCGCTTCCGAAGAATATGTCCATAAGGACATTGCCCGTCTCCTGTTCGGGTTCGGGGTCCTCTTTTTCTTTTTCTTGCTCCACTTCTTCTTTGTCCTCTAGTATTAGTGTCGAGTGCTTAGCCGGTCCCGATGACCTATTCAGCGAAATTCTGGTCTCTTTGCTTTTTCTCAGGAGTTCTTCCTCGAACTCCCTCTGTTCTCTTTTTTCCCTTTGGTCTTGTGTTTCCTGTGTTTCTTCATACATATCTAAATCAATCACATCGTCGTCCTGGTTCCGTTGCCTGTGGTCGTCATCATTGTCTTCCTTCAGTTCCTTGTTCTTTTCTTTATCCATATAAATCCCACGAGTAGGAACGTCCTTTACGTCGGACGCGACAGTGCGCCCTTGCCGCGCCAAGGCTAAATACTTCGGGAGGTCGCCAGGTATCCCGAAGGGATCGTTCGCGATGCTCTGACCCTCGCATCTCACATACCTTTGGCACGATGCCTTCCACCGTAGTATTGGGGATTTTTTCTTGAGGTTTACTCCTCTAGGGGGACGGGGGGGGGTGATCGGCCACCCTCAGAAGGAGAGGGTATCTCATTCAGGTGATGAGAGAAAGGGTTCTTGTAGGGGTAGGCGACGTGATTTGGGTTTAGGGTGGCCGTGGGAACAGGGAAAGGTGCTTGTAAAGTTAGCTGAAGGCGAAGGCGCAGCAACTGTTCGCCTCAGTTGCTCCGCCTTTTAGCGTCCAGTGGCGGTGTCCGGCGCTGACCCGGTGCACAGGCACTGGACGCTGAGACTGTGTTTGGTTTCACTGGTCGTGCTCCCCTCACAAAATAAGGGACCAAGACCAACTACTTAGCCCTCCCACCGGCGGCAAGGAAAAATTACAGTCTCGAGGAGGGATATTTGGAATACCTAGGACTTTGTAATGATCTTGTGACTTCCATTCTTTAGGGTCTAAACTTCTCAAATATTCTACATCGTCTTCATAGTCCACGTTTTCTGGAGTTAGTTCTTCCTCTTTGTCCTCTTTTGGAATATCAACTTCTAGTTCGATTAAGGGATGTTGCACAAAACGAAGTTCAGGTTCTCCTCCGCCTACATTTTCGTAAATAAAATAATATCTCAGCGCGACTGCTGTGCAAATACCACTTTTTTCAATTCTGGCTTCTCCCCTGTTTACTTCTTCTTCAAATAACACAGTTTCAAAGGTATCTCTTTCGCCTTCTTTTTCTATTCTGATCTCTTCTTCTTCTGGGCTCATCTCATCTTTTGAGGAATCCCAAGCTTCATTTTCCTGTGTCAATCTTTTTTCTTCCTTTTCTTTTTCTGGGCTCATCCCTTCTTTTGAGGAATCCCAAGCTTCATTTTCTTTTGTCAATCTTCTTTCTTCTTTTTCTTCTTCTGGGCTCATCTCTTTTTTCGAGGAATCCCAATCTTCATTTTCTTTTGACAATCTTCTTTCTTCTTTTTCTTCTTCTGGGCTGATCTCTTTTTTCGAGGAATCCCAATCTTCATTTTCTTTTATCCATCTTCTTTCTTCTTTTTCTTCTTCTGGGCTCATCTCTTTTTTCGAGGAATCCCAATCTTCATTTTCTTTTATCAATCTTCTTTCTTCTTTTTCTTCTTCTGGACTCATCTC
The DNA here is from genome assembly GCF_917563875.1 of Diabrotica virgifera virgifera. NCBI lineage: Eukaryota > Metazoa > Arthropoda > Insecta > Coleoptera > Chrysomelidae > Diabrotica > Diabrotica virgifera. The sequence continues at coordinate 479,876 of NC_065445.1, read as the reverse complement.
TTTTTTCGAGGAATCCCAGGCTTCATTGTTTTTATTTATCTTCTGTTGCTTTCTCCTCTTTCTTATCTGTCCTTGCTTCATTGCCAAATTCATTTCCACCGTTTGTTTTTGTCAAAATTATCCTTTTTCCGTTTCTCATGTTCCTTGTCCATTTCCAGAATGTCCTGTTCTTTTTCTGTTGCTTGTTTTGTTTCCTGTTGATTGTTATCCATTTTTTGTTGTGTTTCCTTCATCGCTCGTTTTGTTTCTTCCTGATTTTCTTGCATTTTATCCATTTTATCCATCTTCTTTGATGTTTCTTCCTGATTTTTATCCCTTTTATTTAATATTTCGTCCCATTTTTGTAACTGGAGTTGCATCAGTTGTATTACTTTATCTTTTCCTGATAATTCCTGTTGTTCTGATGCCATGATTGTTGTTTCAAAAATGTCTTCTTGTTCTATATGTTCTTCTTGTTCCAAATGTTCTTCTTGTTTTTTGTTTTCTTTGCTTTTGCTTCTGGTTGTTATCGACATGTATTTAAAATTTATCCCCGCCTAATATGAAATCCGAAAATACCTTGTATACTGTCGAGACGAAAATTTTTCTCTCCCCAAATATAATCAATTTATCCCACAAATTTTTAAATGTTTCAAAATTCAAATTAATCAAAAATAAAATAAATATGTAAAAATTGTACCTAGATAAAAAAATTAAGTCAAACAAATATTTCAAAAATTTTAAATATATCAACTTTTTCCGTCAGGCAAATAAATTTTCCTTCACCTATTTTTCCGTTTCCTATTCCCTTCAAATTCACAACCAGAGATACTTTAATGTCCTACGTTGGCTCGCCATGTTGTCATGATCTGCTTCTTATTAATTTTATATTAATTATTATTTATTTGATTAATTATTTAATTGTCGCAAATCATACATAAAAATTGAATAAAAAAATCTCAGGGTGCCTTTTTATAATATTAAAAAATGTCTAAATTATCTCACGTTATACTTATCTTCTCTCGTGGGTTCAGTATCTCTTAGTTGATCCTAATCGGGATAAAATAGGTAAAAGAAATAAAGCAAAATATAAAATAAACATACAGAATTGTCTTTTATTTATCAAAATCAATACCCTAAAAATCTATCAAACCTAAAACCTGTGGACACAGATGTCCGAATGAAATTTTTACCACTTAAATTTATTATAGTTAAAAAAAAAACAATTTATCGGTTTGTTCCCGATGACTTTGGTAAAACAAACTAAACAAAACAAATTTATGTATTCGCAAGATTAGCTATACTTCCTACTTACTTTTAGAAATATTGGAATTTTAATTCATATGCTTTTTACTCAAAATTTTAGTTTCCGAATATAAAAATATTTTTCACATAAGTTGACTGACCTTTTTCTTCACTCACTCTGATGTCTTCTCGTGACCCAAAAACAGCTCTCCCTCGTTGACTATGTTAAAGGCTACTCATCAAAGCCCTCTTCGTTCTCCAGCTTCAAAACTATCAGCATACCAGCACCAATTCTCCAACGAGCCAAAGCCTCTTTTGACCAGTACTCGATTCACACAAACTCCAAAAATTCTCTGCTCTCCTTCTCACAATAATACAGAACCAAAGAGGTATTTCGTCTCAATTTGATCTGTCTCTCGTTCCACTTTTCAGCACTATTCTCCACTATCAAACAACCACTGGTACTTGCTAACTACTTATCCACGAAAACGTCGAACTGCTCCTCAGCGATGCCAAAAACATAATAACTTCTTTTTCAAACTCACTCAACATTCAAACCACTTTTCTCCTTCCAACTTGCCAAGAATCAGAAACATTTCTCTTTTCCATTCGACAAACAGTCATTTTCAAAATTATTCCGACCATCCTAATTACTTTCGGGGAACCCTACAATATTTACTCGGGTTGAAACAAAGATATTAAAATTCCAAACTTTCTTTTAAACCATTTTCTAGAAAATGATAATTACCTCTACCTGTGGATTCTATAGTTCCCGTAATAAACAATCTTTTTCCATTTTAAATCTAAATACATCGTCCTTTTCACTTTAATTATTCACAAAAGTCTTTAATGGTTCATCGGAAAGCTCATTAAAAAAGAAATCCACTTACATCCAAACTAAATTCTAATAAATATTTACAGATCAATATACAGGGTGTATTAAATTTATGTGCCCTCGTTATTTTAAAAAAATTTAATTTAATTTTCATTTTGCCTTTGATTGATAAATTGAAAACACAATAATATATTACCTATATATATTACCACCTATATATACACTATTACCACCTAATCAACTGATTTATTCAAACTAGAACAAAATCAGGTCCGGCTTTAAAAAATTAGTTCGTTTGTTACATGTTTGTTATAGGTAGGGTTACCATAATTTATTAAGGCCAAATCCGGACAGGGGTAGTCCAAGGGGTTGTAGAAAATGTAAAATGTGAATTTGACTGTGTTCCTACCTCTACATTGTACATATATGCGAAATGCTTAGTCTGTACTGGGCCCAGGGATAAAATGTTCTTCATCTGTTCTTCTTTCGTACTTTTCAGAAGACAAGTGGATTGTCATTTTTTATTTTGTCATGGAATTCGGAACATGGCATTACAGAATTTGCTTTAATATTGAGAAGCTCCTTTACAACAGGCAGAGATAATCTTTCTCTTCCAACCGTCCATATAAAATTCATCGTCGAAAAGATACGTTCAGTAGGAGTCGAAGTACCAGGCAGACAAAAAATGAATTCTACTATTTTAAAAATATTCGTAAAGGAAACGTTGCTTTTAGAAAATGCTTCAAATATTTCTTGCCATGTCATGAGTGCTTGGGGTTTCTTCTTTAAGTAGTAAAGTCCATTTAGGTTTTAGCTTTTGAGAACTTGGAGAAGTGACGAGCGCTCATCAAGTAATTCATCCGCATTGACAGAATTCCGTACAACGCTGACTATAGTTAAAGAGCTCTCTTCCATCTCTTTCCAGGTAGCCTTGTAGCCTTAACCATTTGATTTAGCGCAGAATGAAATTTCCCACCTTTGGGCCAAGTGTTTTCCATTTGTTTAGTAAAAAAAATCCGGACATTTCTCATATCCGGACGCCAATCCGGACATGTCTTTCAAATCCGGACTGTCCGGACGAAATCCGGACGTATGATATCCCTAGTTATAGGTTATCTGTAGGGTAAAAAAATAATCAAGATAGAAACGTTTAAAGCTTAAATTTTGGTGCGAAAACCACGTAACCGGGGCCATTTAACATTTTATTTAAAAAAAGGGTTGAAAAGCTTCAATTCAACTTGATTTAATAGCACTTAGAATTAACTTACAAATGGTTTTTAGGTGAACCTGATATCATAAAAATGAACGGGGTTATTAAAAAAAAAACAATAACATTTTTTGGAAAAATTTTTAAAAGAAAAATTTTGAAAAAAAAATTTGTAGCATAAATTTTAATGCTATCGACTTGTTAGGGAGCTCATTTGATAGATATTTCTAAGTACATACTTTGACAAATAATGTTTAATAAGTTTTGATTATAAAATGCATCATATTTAAGCTTGAATCCATAGATTTGGTTACTCGCCGAAAAAAATTTACACTCAATTACCTATAACTCACTTTTAGTTAACATTAAAAGTAGGTCTGGATCCCGCGTATGAAAAAAAAAGTTGATTAATAGCAAGCTGAAAATGTGTTAATAGCTTAAGGGTGTCTAGTCGGAAGTTTATGGGAACACTGTAACAGGGGCAGGTTAATTGTGGAACAGGTTAAAAATTTAGAACGGTCAGAACACGAAAATGGCACATTTATTTTGTCCGACAGAACAGACATAAACTCTCCGAACAGAGATTAAACTCTCATGCAAAAATCAGACTGCTATTTATCACCTGTCATAATTCCTGTCATTTGACATATTCTACATGTTCCACTCATTAAAACGCCAATTTGGTGATAAATAGCAGTCTGATTTTTGCATGAGAGTTTAATCTCTGTTCGGAGAGTTTAAGTCTGTTCTGTCGGACAAAATACATGTGCCGTTTTCGTGGTCTGACCGTTCCAAATTTTTAACCTGTTCCACAGTTAAAACTTCCCCTGTTCCAGTGTTCCCATATATTAATGTTTGTCCGACTAGACACCCTTAAGCTAATAACAAATTTTCAGCTTGCTATTAATCAACTTTTTTTTCATACGCGGGATCCAGACCTAAAGGTTTTTCTAGTAAGGAGTTTATTTCATTTTTATTAGCTTTAATTTTGTTAAAACTTTTTTGTAAAAACTTATAGTTTTTAAGTTATTTATGAAAAATTGGTTAAAAACATGCATTTTTCTCTGTAAAATAAGTTTTGATTTATGTTAATAACTTTATACAGGGTGAATCACCACTAACGGGACAGAAGATTACAACGAAATGGTAAAAGATTTGAAAAAAATTTAAATTGAATAGTTTGTAAGTTGATAAAAGCTACATTTTAAAATTATTTTTAAATATACAGGGTGTCCCAATAAATGGCGGCGTATCAAAGTTATATTTTTTCTTATGAAAAACCCTGTATTTTATTGCATTTTTTAATTGTCCGCAAAAAATAAGGTATAGTTTCATAAGGCTTCCCTATACATATGTACAGAGTGTTCTGAGTTATGTTGACTTTTCTTAACATGTAAAGTTTTAAAAGAAGGCTTATTGTCAAGTTATTTAAGAGATAATAAAAACATTACTTTTACATCTAAATAGTTGGATATTGGTTGAATGAATTCCATGATTAATTATTAAACATTTGTCTACAGGGTGTTCAAAATTTACGGTTTCATTATTGAAGTATTCAATGTGTCATATGATGCTTATTTTGAATGGAACACCATGTATATTAATAAATAATTATACTATTAAACAAATTTACCTCTTTCGAATGGTATATGGATGTCTTATACCTAGGTTAGGGTGGTTCAAGATCTTACGTGAAAATCTCAAGTTGAATGTATGTAAAATCCAAGGGACCCCCCAATTCTTTTCTAATTGATAAAAGAAGTAAGCAGCCAAAATATGAAAGCCATAAGTCACTTGGAAGATAGTGCTCAATATTGTTTAAATAATGAAAACGGGATTATTTATTTTTATCGATTTTTGAAAAATTACAAGACATTTTATAATTTGATGCAAAAACTTAATTTATTTGTTTATTTTACATTGGAACCCATGTTTAAACTAAGTACATTTTATAGTGAAGACCATAACAAAAATGAACTCTTTAAATTTTGTCTTTGGAAATGGATGGTTTCTGTAGGCTTTCTAGAACGGCCTTCTTTGTTGGCTCAGTCGCGACTTGTTTTCGATTAGCCTCTACAATCTGCAGTAACAGCTGTTTTTCGTCCTAATCATTTGTTATGAGTTTGTTAAAATCCTGAAATAGTTTTACACCTCTTTCTACGATGCCCTTGACCACTTTAATTTTATTTACTTTATTTTTTGCCTCTTTAAACTCTGGGTCCTGTTCCCATTCACTTGGGTGCTTGTTTAAAAAGCTTTGCATAATGTTTAGCTTAGTAAACAACAACATTGATCTAAGTTCTATTAACAAAATCTGTCAATTCACATTCATCACTTAGGAAATCAGCATTTCCTCTAATCATCCTTGACGGTACCGGGACAGACATCTTATTCACTATGCTCACTTTGTTTTCAAGGCTCACTTTATTGGAAAACAGTGATAACCCGACCATTTCGTCAGATAGGTACCACAAATGTGGCTGTAAGCCTTTTTGATAGTTTTAGCTATATATTCATCAATGAGGCTGTATTTCCCAGCCTCTTTCCAAAAAATTAGGTCGTTGGAAGCTGCATTGGCGCTGATTGGAGCCTCAACCCAGTTTTTCCATTACAAAAGTGCACCGAAACGGATAAATCTGTCTAAGTTTTCTTTCTCTTTGTTTGTGAGATGGTAAACTCCTTGACCTAGGAAAAGGTACAACTTATATGCATAAATAAGCTTAGCCATCCACCGAGCGTGATGTATAGGCCCAGGTGGTCTCCAGTGAATTTTTTGTATTGGTTGTCTTAACACCAACAGCGTCAGTTCAATAAGTTCGAAGTAGTCATCTCGAGGCTGGTCTGTCTTACTAAGATGATGTAGCAAGGACTTGATGGCACTGTTTTTTAACTCAGCTTCTCCAGGGGGAAAAATTAATGGTGTTTAATCTGATCGATCAGCTGCATTCCATGATTCCAAACATAATGCAAATACTTTGCTCAAAATGTTTTCCATTATGAGATGGCGACAAGGCAACCATAGAAGTTCTTTATTCAGCTTATATTCAAGGAAAGTGCATGCACCACTCTTAAGACCAGTATTGACGGCTGTTGTGTCAAAGCCCATACCAATGGCTTTATCATCGAGATCCCATGTTTTAAGAGTTTTAAGTACTGCATCTCCAGTGTTCAAACCTGTTCCACTAGCCAATTTTGGCACCCCCGTAGAGTTTCTCATTTCCATCAGCATAGGAAACTAGCACTGGTAGTCTATCTACCTTTTGTGAACCTAAAATGTTGGGCAGAATTTTGCTGTCCCAATGAACAACAATTGGTTCTTTGATGTCTAAGTTTGATTTAATCTCTGTTGAAAAATTTTGTCTTGCTGCTTCTCGTTTCCTTTTTACAGAATTTCTTGAAAGCGGCAATTCCGCAGGATCATGTCCAAATATTATTCATGTTAAATACCCGAAAGTATCAAATATTTGATGTTTTATAACTCCTTTCCACTCCAGCACCCTCATGTTAAAACTGCTGAAAATGTTTAATATCATCTGTAATAAAGAGATCAACAGCTTTGTTAACTTCTGAATCCTGAAAAACGAACATTTTCTAAACAAGTGTTTTACGGAAATTTATGAAAACTAAATGTTGTTGAGCGCTGCCTTCCATATATTCTAGAGTGTTAAGATTTGACATAGATTATTCCTTTATTACATATAACAAAATGGGAGGTCCCTAGGTCTCTAAAAAAACTTGAGTTTTTTGGACCACCCTAACCTAGGTGTCATAGTTTTTGCGTAATTTACAATTACTTATTTAGATTCTTAATTTGTAAATCGATTTTAAAACAAAAGATGTAGTTAATTAATGTCATTGTATGACATTGTCAATTTATGACAGTGCGGTCTGGTAATTATCAAAATTATAAACATCCGTGTATGATATTCAATTTTTTTTTACCTAAAAATGGCTTTGGCAGAGCCTTTGAATTACATTCAAATTTAATTGTTCCTAAAAATGAATAATCACGCTATCTACGAAAGAGTAGACATGCTACTTTGCATTTTGGGAAATATTTTTAAAATTGTCTCTTAGCTTCTAAAGTTTACGCTTAAAAGTATCCTGATAGAAGAGACCCAAAAAGGACGTTTTTGAGAGATTTCTCGATAGATTCCGTGCTACTGGTGATGTTGCATAGGTACGAAAAGTTAAAAATAAAAATAAACCATTTATTTTTGATGACGTCAACAAACTTGATGTCCTGCTTTCTGTTACGGAAAACCCAAATACTAGTACGTGAAAAATTTCGAGTCAATTGGAAATCAGTCAAACGAGTGTATGTAGAATACATAAGAAAAACCACTATCATCCGTATAAAACAACTACACCAGCATTAGACAGAACAGGAACGTTTAACTTTTCGTTTATAGACTTTAGAATTTGGAGAAGATCCTGATTTTTTTTAAGAATGTATTGTGTACAGACGAATCTACCTACTTTTCATAATAATCGTCTAGTTCAGAGGTTCTTAAAATTTTTTAAGTATAATTATTTATTAATATACATGGTGTTCCATTTAAAATAAGCATCATATGACACATTGAATACTTCAATAACGAAACTGTAAATTTTGAACACCCTGTAGACAAATGTGTAATAATTAATCATGGAATACATTCAAACAATATCCAACAATTTAGATGTAAAAGTAAAATTTTTATAATTTCTTAAATAACTTGAGAATAAGCCTTCTTTTAAAACTTTACATTTTAAGAAAAGTCAACATAACTGAGAACACTCTGTACATAGGTATAGGGAAGCCTTATGAAACTATATCTTATTTTTTGCGGACAATTAAAAAATGCAATAAAATACAGGGTATTACATAAGACAAAATATAACTTTGATACGCCGCCATTTATTGGGATACCCTGTATATTTCAAAATAATTTTAAAATGTAGCTTTTATCAACTTACAAACTATTAATTTAAAATTTTTTTCAAATCTTTTACCATTTTGCTGTAATCTTCCGTCCCGTTAGTGGGGCTTAGAATTTGTTCCTCTATCGAATTATGGAATTATTTTTAATAAAATAATTTTCACCCCCGAGAAGGTGTGGCATCCACCCCCAGGGTAAAAGCGCAAGTTATCACCATGTCACCTTTGTTCCTTGAAATATCCTCTAACCACTCACCAATTTTCACGCAAATCGATGGAGATTCAACGAAATCGGAGGTAAAGTTGACACCATCTATCTATCGCCCGTCGGCAAATTCAAACAAAAATATAACTCCAGACCATCTTTTACCACCTTTAGTCCAGTGAAATTAATATATGTATTTAATATATTTTTTACCATCAAAAATGAGATATTTTAATCAAATATTGTATCAAATGTAATTTGCAGAATAATTTTGAATTACGTTCCGCTAATGAACTCGCTTTTTTGTCCTTCAAAGTAGAAAAAAGTTTCAATTATATTGCTTAATAGTATAATTGTCTAACAATTTTAACTGTACTAATCCCCAAGTATAAATTTTTAAGTGCTAAACTGATTGATTTACGATGAGTAACCGGGTTGTAAAATACCGGCATGTGCCTAGATAAAGGGACATCGGTTTACTCGAATTTCATAACATACAAATATTATCTCTTTGAATTAGCAGACGGGCGAAATATCGATGGACCCGACTTTAATAGCTCATACCCAACTGCAGTGACTGCACTTTACATTAACAACTTGCGTATTTTCATTTAATTTCAGCTTACGTACAGCCGTTGTGTCTACCTGGTCGAAACAATTTTTTCAAAAGCTACAAACTAGAGGGAGATGTCCAATTAGCAGGTTGGGGTCATTCCGATGCCGCTCGACCAGGTGAAAAAATACCTGATATATTACAATTTGTTCATCTGAAAGTTCAGGAAATAGATTTTTGTAGGACATATTACAAAAGGTAAGAAGTAGTTATAAACTGTTTTTTTATACATAATAGAAATACATAATGAATTTGTATCTTGTGCTATTGGTCCTTAAGGGACGGGAGGGCCAACTCTCGAAGTCAGGTAAGCCACTGATTCTACACTATACTGTTAGTTATAAAAATACACGTCCATGGTCGTAGGATTTAAGGTGTTGCTTTGAGTGATGTCGTTCAGACACCCATCTCGAACAATAATAATAATTATAATAATAATATCCTTCTTATGCTATGGCATGACGCAGTGGGAAAAATCCTTCACCAAGAGATAGCTATCAAGCTGGGACTTCTTCAAACGCACCATCTCCCGTATTATCAATACGTCCCTAAGAGTATACTTGAGGATGGCAACTACAAGCTATACTGGGACCGCACTGTGCTGACAGACCAAACAGTGGCACATAATAGACCAGATCTCGTACTAGTTAATAAATTAACAAGACAAACAACACTAATTGATGTGGCGATACCTAACAATAATAATCTACGTAGTAAATTTACTGAAAAGATCGTCAAGTACAGAGATCTGGAAATTCAAATACGAAGAAAATGGAGAATGCAAAGTACCCAGACGATACCCATTATATTATGTCTACTACTGGAGTCATTCCGAAGAACCTCCTCGAAAGCATAAAAAAGCTGGGTCTAAATGAACATCTTTACAAGACCATGCAGAAAGCTGTACTACTCGCAACGGTCAGATGTGTACGAAAATTTTTGGGAGATACACCTGCATACCAAGTCACCTAGGGCTCGATAACACGGAAAGAGTCCCACCAGAGCTCAATCCATTTGATACCGTAGGTATCTGGGATGAGTCAATTTTCCCCATAGAGGGAGTGTGAGCCTTATGGCTAAATCTGGATCTCCTTCTTAAAATATCCTCGTCTTTTATATCTATCTTTCATATCGAACTTTGTAATTAGGGTATACGTGAGAATTGCTTCCTACTGCAAGGTTACATAAACAAATTACATCAATTAGTTACATTACTAACCTTCACGTTGTTTATAATTAAAGAATCAACACCCCGTTAAGAGACCTACTTAAGAATTAAATCATTATATACATTTTAAGATACATATATTATAATGTAAGGGTTTATATTCTTACTGAACAATATATGCCGATTTCTGATGAGGCATAGTTATTTCGAAACATGTCAGATGCTACTGACACCGACTAATATACAGAGGATTTACCGAATTGTGCTTTTGCGCCATTTATTTAGTTTTTGCCACAGCTTTTGGTGAAATCTTTCATTCTCGCATACGATGGCAATTCTATAACAGAACAACTGCAGAATCCTCTCTTTTATCTTGCTTAATTTAATCACATATTATTTAATTAATCTTAACTCTCTCTTGTGACGATAATATAATTTCATCGTTTAGAGTACGCCTATGTATTAAGCAAACGTATTTTTATACCATCTCTGACAGTATAAAAGACGGAACGGAAATCCAATTTGATTATTCTCTGTGTGCTGACCGGAGAATAACCATCCAGGTATAATAGATGAGTTAAAAGTGTCCCGACCATATTCCTAAACCTTTCGAACCCCGTCACAACCTCATCCTAAGCTACGCGTGCTGAGCGAAGCAATCCTGGCATTTTCTTACCTTCTGACGAGTTGCGCGAGATTTCCTCTACTTATACATCTATTTCGCGTCAACGAATAAATCCGATTCCTAATCCACTCGATCGTCGTTTGGTATCATTATTCATTTATCAAATATCGTCACATCGACCCGAGATTTACGAAAGTCCGACATGGAGAGGAAATGTCGCTCAACTCGCCAGAAGGTATGGGGTTGTGATTCGTCGAATTCGCTCAACTCGCGAAGAAGACGGGGTTTACTCACCTATTATACCTGGATGGTTATTCTCCGTTCAGCACACAGAGAATAATCAAATGGATTTCCGTTCTGTCTTTTATACTGCCAGAGACGGTATAAAAACATGTTTTACTGAATACATAGCCGTACTCTAGACGATAAAATTGTATTATCGTCACACTTTGGAAATATAAAAAATGATTGACTTAAATATTAACTCATTTACAGCAATGATACAGCACTTTTAGAAGATCGTCAACTGTGTATCGGCCAGAAAGATGGACATGATACTTGCGATGGAGACAGTGGAGGACCTGTTATGAAGGAACTAAAGGTGGACGAAATTTACAGGTATTACCTTACGGGACTAGTATCTTACGGTTATCCGTCTTGTGGTGAAGCTCCGGCCATATACACCAATGTTAGATATTTTCTACATTGGATTCTGGACAATTTGTAACATAATTTTTTTTCTAAACTCTGTCTATTAACATAAATAAAATAGTTTAATTATATGCAGTTGACGTTTACAACCTTAAGTCTAAGAACAAAACAATAAATTAGCAAAACAATATTCAAGTAAGGGATCAGTATGCAATGATACGACCCGAAGTGATGTATAGGTAGTAGCGAGGTGTGGACAATAACAAAGACAAACGAAGAACGGCTGCGTGTTTGGGAAAGAAAAATCCTAAAGAAGATCTTTGGACCTGTGTTTGGTGGAGCAGCAGGACAATATAGGATAAGAACTGACAAAGAGCTCGAAGAACTATATCCAGACGCTAACATATTAAAACTAATAAAGTCCAGAAGAATACTCAAAGACACCTCTGACGAAAGAATAATACAGCTGGTATGAGAAGAAGTCCCAATGGGAAGAAAACCACGTGGACCACCTCTACTCCGGTGGCGACATAATATGGGAGGAGACCTTAATGCTATGAGCGTGGAGAATTTGATGGAGATTGCTCAAGACAGAGAGGAAATGGAGGCATGTTGTCAAGTCGGCTAAAACTCACGAAAAGTTGTAACGCCACGGACTAAGTAGGTGAGTAAGAAAGATATTAAAATAACAGCGAGGATAGCAGAGTATATACTGTTATGCTCTGTATTTCTCTCTTTCATGAGATTTCATGAGAAAGGGCCTAGCCGGGCAAGATGGTGAAAAGTGCCCCCCAACTCAATGTAAATTCCATATAGGTCACTTTTTAGCACATATAGAGGAACTCACTTTCTGAAATTTTTAGTCCCCTAGGTGGTCACGTGACCCCCCTAGAGCCTAATTAGGCTTTTTATGTTTTTATTTTTTATCTCAGCCGCGTCAATAGCTAGCCAAAAACTTTATTTAAAAAAGTTGTAAGTTTCAAAAAGAGCTATATGAAAAATTTTTTTTTAAATTTTTTGGCGGGAAATTCGAATTTTTAGAACAATTTTAAACTTTTAAATAACTCTGAAAAAAAAACTAAGACACTCGTTTTTACGAAAATCAATTATAATGTGTATTTTTGCACAATCTTTCACCGTGAATTTTTTCAAATTTTTAAAATTGGTGAAACGTACCGTTAAAAATAAAAAACCGCATTTTTTCGGTTTTTTTTTTCGTTTTTTAATACAATTTTATACATATTTTTCAAAAGAGGTAACACCGACACTAGAATAGGTAAAAAAATGAAAAATAATTGGGATTTGCTTAATAAAATTTTTTTGTAGTGCCATTTTCAAGATACAGGGCGTTGAAGAAAACAAAATTTTACACATTTTTTACGATTTTGCCGAAACTACTGGCAACATTGCAATAAAATTTGGCAGGTTTTAAGAGGCAGTTATTGTGCATTTTTTGACATACAATTAAGAATTTTATATACATCATTGGCGCGCATACGGGTAATGGTCTGAACTTTTTAAAGAAAAAAAGATGGTACGCCACTGACATATTTCAAATTAACAATCATTTTTGAATTCCTCGTTCCATTTGTGACAAAAATCTATCTTCCCATTTTTTCATACGACGCGCCGTTTTGTTGCAAAAAATAAAACATCTTAACGCTTCCAAAGTATTCGAATTAATTTTTTTAATGGATGTACGAGTTCATGTATGTACATAGATGTAGAAACTACTAGAAGTTCGAATGCTTTGTATGGATTAAGATCTTTTATTTTTTGAATAAAAATGGCGCGTCGTAGGAAAAAATAAGAAGATAGATTTTTTGTCACAAATTGAACGAGGAATTCAAAAACGATTGTTAATTTGAAATATGTCAGTGGCGTACTATCTTTATTTTTTAAAAAGTTCAGACCATTACCCCTATGCGCGCCAATGATGAATATCAAATCCTTAATTGTATGTCAAAACACGCACAATAACTACCTCTTAAAACCCGCCAGGTTTTATTACAATGTTGCCAGTAGTTTCAGCAAAATCGTAAAAAATGTGTAAAATTTTGTTTTCTTCAACGCCCTGTATCTTGAAAATGGATGGCGTTACAAAAAAATTTTATAAAGCAAACCCCAATTATTTTTCAGTTTTTTACCTATTCTAGTGACGGTGTTACCTTTTTTGAAAAATATGTATAAAATTGTATCAAAAAACGAAAAAAAAACCGAAAAAATGCGGTTTTTTATTTTTAAAGGTACGTTTCACCAATTTTAAAAATCTAAAAAAATTCAGGGTGAAAGATTGTGCAAAAATACACGTTATAGTTGATTTTCGTAAAAACGAGTGTCTTAGTTTTTTTTTCAGAGTTATTTAAAAGTTTAAAATTGTTCTAAAAATTCGAATTTTTCGCCAAAAAAAAAAAAAAAATTTTTTCATATAGATCTTTTTGAAACGTACAACTTTTTTAAATAAAGTTTTTGGCTAGCTCTTGATGCGGCTGAGATAAAAAATAAAAACATAAAAAGCCTAATTAGGCTCTAGGGGGGTCACGTGACCACCTAGGGTGCTAAAAATTTCAGAAAGTGAGTTCCTCTATATGTGCTAAAAAGTGGCCTATATGGGGGGCGAGTTGGGGGCACTTTTCACCATCTTACCCGGCTAGGCCCTTTAAATTAAATTTTCTAATAAACATTATTCTCAGGGCTATTTTATTTTTAATGCTTTGGTTTGTGGCTTCTAGTATATCTAGTTGCTTACTCCATCCAGGAAAAAAACAGGGAAATTAAACACACTCAATGTCATATAAATGTTAAAAAATATTATTTATTTATCCAATATACCATAACCCATAAGATTTTAAAATATGCTAAAAATTTAGATTTGTTGCAACTATTTTTCCTCTAATAAATTAAGCTTTAATTCTGATATCTCCTCTGTTTTAACAAAAAAAATTATTTAAATAATTCGTTATTTATTCTTACAAAATTTAATAAATTTTACTTTTTTTTTCTCTTGAATCGATTACTTATTTCTTCTTTAAAATTTGGAATGACTAATTATGTTATAGAACTGTTCAATACAAAACTTAAGTAAATATGGTGTGGATATAAACAAACTCTCTCCGTTTCACAAATGATTTGACTAACCTTTTTGTTTCTTCTCTACTTCCTTTCCCGGATTGCGTCTTCCTCGATTCTCCCACACGTACTCTTAGGATGTTGCGAAAGGTCCCTCTCGTCCAAACTGCTTCATAAACAAACAAACAAACAGGACTCGCTCGAATTCTTGACTCAGTTTTCTCTATGCTCGATATCTTGTGCAAATAGATACCAATCGGCTACTCGTTCTAGACAGAAACAGGAATCTTCCTCGGACACAGGATAATTAACTTCACAAACCGGTCAAAGATTTCGTTTCAACTTGATTTTGCTCGCAAAGGCCAACTTCACCACTTTACACTGACTTCTCACTTTTCAAAAACTGGACTGCCGTCCCCAGATATTAATTTCACAGTGCCTATTTTTCTCTCGTCAAAATCAGACTCGACACTCTCATACCTTCCATCCATCATTTTCCACCAATCACCAAACATCCTTTCTACCCAATACACCCATATTATCATTTCTTAAGAAACGATTTAATGTGTATACAACTTTCCAATTTGTTAAATTCTGGGAAACATCAAATTACTCTCGTTGCTAAACAAAAAGCCTTACATTCTAAAATCAATAAATTTGTTTACCGCTTAAACTTCTTTGAATTTTTTTATAAAATGTCTTATTGTCCATTGAAAAGCGAAATAAAACTGTATTGTCTACTCTGACCACACCATTGTTTTAGTCCGTTCAAAAACCCATTAAGAAAAACCACCTTCTTAACGATTTCACTATTCCGCGAACACTGATTACTCACGAAATTATCCTATTACAATTTTTGGTCATATACAGGGCGATGAAAATCTATAATTTTCGTGGTCTCTGATAAAAATTTATTTTTTTAAATTTTTCTCAAAAAAAAAATTATACAATACATCACTGTCTGACACCTCTTTGAATGTAAGTAATACAAGTTTTTATATGATACGTAGATCTTTACGATAAATGCCTTTGGTTCTTCATCATTCAATCTTCGCGTGTCCACTGCTGACATAGATCTCCCTTATAATTTTCCATCTATTTCGATCTTGTGCCCCTTGCATCCAATTCCTATGACAACGTTTTAGATCATCAGTCCAACTTGTTGGTGGACGACCTCTGCTTCGGTAGGCATCATCTCCTGGTCTCCATTCCAGTATCCGCTTTGTCCATCTATTATCTGTCATTCGAGCCACGTGACCTGTCTAGTTCCATTTCAGTGTTGCTATTCTCTCTACTGCATCAGCCACTCCTGGTCTTTGTCGTAGCTGGCGGTTTGGGATCTTGTCTCGTAATGAAACGCCCAACATAGCATGATCCATCGCCCTTTGGGACACACGGATCTTTTGCACTGTTCTCCTTGTCATGGTCAAAAATTCGATTTTTTTCTTCGTTTTTTGATTATAACTTTAAAAGTATTCACTACCGAGAAAAGTTGCACTAAAATAAAAGTTGCATAATTAAATTTCCTACAATATAAGATTGGTTAAAAATTTTTAAAATTGTTACCCTTGTTGCAAAATAGCAATAATTTCGAAAGAAAACGTAAAAAAAACAAGTATTCGCATTTATGGTTCTTCGCCCATTTTTGCTACACTTAGGACCTTCATATTTCACCCAGAAAAACTTTATGATATGATAAAACAATACTGTAAATTTAGTTAAGATCGGGTCAATAGATTTTGCAAAATAAATTTTGCAATCCAGCTTTCGCAAAAAAATTCATTTTTTCAAAATGTTGCAGGGCTGAAAATAAAGCAGATAGCATGTTTAATTTTTTTTACAAACAGAAGAATACTGTATCTTTCATTTGTAATTTGCAAAATTAAAATCGGTTAACTACCAAGACGTCAGGAATTTTTTTAAATAAACATTAATTTTTGGTGCTACGCGCAGGACAGCGGTGTTCGATTCACACAAGTTGATTTCCACCAAAATTTCTTCCAATCTGTATCTAATATAATATTTTCTTACTCTATATTTTGTTGTATGTTCATATTTTAATTCCACAAAAATCAAACTAATTTGTTTATTGTTTGTGAAATTTTTTAAACAATTGCATATGTTTAAAATAATACACTTTTATTTTCTAAGTTAAAATATATGGGCAAAGAAAGTTTTTGCTAAAAAAAGTGTTATTTCAAAGGACAGAGTATGTGTTTTTATTTTGTAATAAACAAATTTATTTATTTATTTCGAAATGTACTAAAAATTAGAATTTATCAATCATTATCAAAAGTCATTGGAATGCCAATCAGAGCGAACGTATCCGCTGTCCTGCGCGTAGCACCAAAAATTAATGTTTATTTAAAAAAATCCTGACGCCTTGGTAGTTATCCGATTTTAATTTTGCAAATTGCAAATGAAAGGTACAGTATTCTTTTATACGTAAAAAAATTCAACTTGCTGTCTGCTTTATTTGCAGTGCTGCAACATTTTGAAAAAATGAATTTCTTTGCGACCTTTTTGAGTGGGAGGATAACTTAAATATTATTATATGAGTTATTTTCAAGCAATTTCTGCAAAAAATATGAGTCACCTCTCAACATCCAAATGTACTAATATTTTTACAGATCCGCCCTGGTCTAATATAGTCCGTTCTTTAACGGTAAAATATTGCAAAACCTCTAAATTTTAAAGAACCGCTTGGATTGACATGAAATTTGGCATACACATAGCCAACAAGTCAAAGAAAAAAAGTGATATTGTGCCGATATGTGCTTTTGCTCTGGGGGTGGTTTTCACCCCCTTTTGGGGGTGAAAAAATATTCGTCCAAAGAAATGGATAAACTGGCTAATTTTAAGTCACTTTTGTTCTATGGAGTTTTTTCACTAAGTCAATACTTTTCGAGTTATTTGGCAGTGAATATGCTCATTTTTTCAACAAAATAACCACGCTTTTAGATGGTTTTTCGCAAATAACTCAAATAGTAAGAATTTTGTCGAAAAAACATTCTTATTAAAAATATAGCCTGTAACAAAATTTAAAAAAATGGTGTATATATCACGTCTCTACACCTAGTAGAAGCAGAGTTATAGCTAATAAAAAATAGGTTAATAAGTCACTTTTGTTCTATGGAGTTTTTTCACTAAGTCAATACTTTTCGAGTTATTTGGCAGTGAATATGCTCATTTTTTCAACAAAATAACCACGCTTTTAGATGGTTTTTCGCAAATAACTCAAATAGTAAGAATTTTGTCGAAAAAACATTCTTATTAAAAATATAGCCTGTAACAAAATTTAAAAAAATGGTGTATATGTATATATCACGTCTCTACACCTAGTAGAAGCAGAGTTATAGCTAATAAAAAATAGGTTAATATTCGTCAAATTCCAAATGGAATATTTTAACGTGAAATAACCAAAAATGAAGCACATTTCGGGGAAAACTCATTACAACTTATTTAAAGTGTTTAAAAAAAGCTTCATTTTTGTTTTATAAAAAAAATTTCTAGCGTCAAAATTAAACAAGTTACGCTCAAAATAAAGTTAGTCCCTTTTGGTTTTGGTAAAAAAATCGAGAAAATTACCCTCTAATTAGTATCTTAAATGAACTTAATCGTTACGACTTCACAAGTTTCTTGACTCGTGTATATATTGTTTATATGATCTGTAAGTTTCATCGGTTCAAAGTCCTTATTATTGAAACGGCTGTAGTTAAAAGGGGTTGAACGAGTCACTGATCACGAATGTATGCAAATTTAGAAACACCAAATCTTAATCAATTTTTGTCTAACAGAAAAACAAAGAAATACATGATATTCAAAAGCAAATCTGACTTTTTTGTTTTTCGAAATTTTTGGTATCTCTAACAATGTTTAAGTTATTTTGAAAAAAAAAAAGCATATATTTCAAAATTTAAGTTTTTAAAAATTTTATTTTGAAACCAAATATTTTCAAAAATAAGCACTTTGAATCGATGAAACTTACAGATCATATAAACACAATACAAGTAAAATAATTTGTGGAGCGGTAACGATTAATTTCATTTAAGTTGCTAATTAGGGGGTGGTCTTCCCGATGTTTTTTTGCAAAAACAAAAGGGACCAACTTTGTTTTGAGCGTAACTTGCTTAAATTTAATGCTAGAAACTTTTTGTAAAAACAAAAATAAAGCTTTTTTAAACACTTTAAAAAAGTTATAATGGGTTTTCCCCAAAAAGTGCTTAATTTTTTGGATATTTCACGTCGAAATATTCTATTTGAAATTTGGTGAATATGAATCTATTTTTCATTGGCTATAACTCTGGTTCTACATGATCCAGAGACCCAACGTGTACACCATTCTTTTTACTTTTTTATAAGCTATATTTTTGTTAAGAACGTTTTTTTCGACAAAATATTTACTTTTTGAGTTATTTGCAAAAAACCGTCTAAAAATGTGGTTATTTTGTTGAAAAGTGAACATATTCACTCGCAAATAACTCGAAAAGTGTTGACTTGGCGAAAAAGCTCTATAGAACAAAAGTTACTTAAAATTAGTCAGTTTAGCCATTTCCGGACTTATTTTGGACATATATTTCTAAAGGGGGTGAAAGTCACCCCCAGGGCAAAAGCACACATCGGCACAATATCACTTTTTTTCTTTGGCATGTAAGCTATAAGTATACCAAATTTCATGTCAATCCAAGCGGTTCTTTAAAATTTAGAGCAAAAACCGTGAAAGAATGGACTAATAAGAAAGTTAAAGAATTAGCTAGGGTAGCAAATAGCAAAGCAAAAAACTTCAAGCATACTGTTGGACAAACAGGGAAACATTTTAATGGAGATGGAACAGAAATTAAGAAGATGGAAAGAATATATAGATGAATTATTCCATGACCACAGACAGGAAAATATATGAAGATAATCAAAGTAACAAAGAAGAAGCATAGGCGTAACCAGGGGGGGTTTTGGGGGTTGTAACCCCCCCATTGGGATGTACTTTGAGCTCCATACGCTTAACACCATAGCCCTCAGAGACCTTCCAGTAGTTGTAACCCCCCTTTCAGGTAGTTGTAACCCCCCCCCTTAGGATCATCCTGGTTACGCCTATGAGAAGAATGACCCGAAATAACAAAGTCAGAAGTTATGCATGCAGTTTAAAGTCCATGAAAAATAATAAAGCTGCTGGTCCAGACGAAATACCAAGTGAATTGCTAAAACTGGTTAATGAAAAAAATATAGATCTCTTAGTCCAACTATTTAACACAACCTATTCTACAGGAATCATTCCACGTGAAATGCTGACATCAACATTTATTTATTTGCCAAAGAAAGTAAATTCTAAAGAATGTAGTCATTATCGAACGATCAGTCTAATGTCACATACCTTAAAAACTCTGCTAGAAATCATCCATAATAGAATACACACTAAGCTGGAGATGGATATTAGTGATTCCAAGTTTGGATTTCGCAATGGAGTGGGTACAAGAGAGCCACTATTTTGGATGGTAACCGAGATCTTTATGTATGATGTAACATTGATATCAAATTTATACTACAGCCAACGATGAAATGTAAAAATTGGAAGAGAAATGTCAGAAGAAATGGAGATAAGGAGAGGGGTCAGGCACGGTTGCATACTGTCGCCGTTATTGTTCACTGCATGGCATGTTTACTGCAAACCTGATTCAACCATCAGATATCAAATTGTATCTATACTATACGAGATATGTCAAAAAATATGAATTTCGCTAAAGAGTAAAGTATCTTTATTTATTTCACAATATTATTAAAATTGTTATTATGAAATGTTGTTTGGAATCAAAAATTATGTTCTAACACATATATGCAATTACATCCTTCTAATGAAAAAAATATTTGAAGATTTTTCTCAAATTAGGGATACCAACATCATTTTCTTTTATAACCTTATTTATTTTTAATTTGACGAAGAAAAGTTATTCTTCATAAAAAGCTCTTCATGGTCCAAGATTTAAGATGCAACCATCATATTATATCAAATTTTGTTAATTTTATACGAGGTATATAAAAAAATAAAGAGTAAAGTAGCTTTATGTTCACATTTAAATTAAAATGATATAACTGCACATTAAAACATAGTTTTTAAATTTAATTCTAAACTTTTCATAATAGCAATTTTCCATATTATGAATTTAAGTACGTAAATAAACAAAGTTTTCGTTATGATAATTCTCGCATTTTTAGCTTGTTTACTAAACTTTTATTAATTTCGTTATGTTAGGTACGTTATTTCCATAACTAATCATTGAAATCTATTTAATTGTATTACTTGTGCTCTTAGTTAGCATAGACTAATAAAGCGACTTTTATGGCAATTTTAACGTTTAATACTGCGTCTACCCAAGCTCCCGAAAATGAATTTAAATTTTATGCCTTCGTTGTGTGGTCCAAAATTCACTGATGAGTTAATTCCATACGAGCCAAAATTGCTATACTTACAAAAATAATAGAAAACTCAAGTAGAAGGTAGGTACAGCCATCATAAGTTGGAACGGTGTGTTTTGGAAGTTGGAGCCCACCTGCCTACCGCGATTAGTTTTAATTGAATTATTTACCATGGTGGTCCTCTCTGATTTTTAGTGTACCCATCAATTTTCCGTAATTATCGGGTTGAAAACGGAACAACTTTGGAATGAAGATATTATTTGTTAAATGTGCTGAATTGTAACATTAAAAAGTAAAAAATAAAATTTTACGTTTTTGTTTTTTGACGACGAACATACTAACATATTTATTAGTAGAGTTCGGATTTAAAAGCATAAAGAAATGCAAAAAAGCGCTTAAAAAGAATAACGATTTTATGAAAAAAAGCATTTTATTATACAAAAAAAGCATGAAAATAAGCATATAAATTTTCCCAAACCATTTTTGTTTTATAATTATATCTAGGCTTAGCTTAAGAACTAGTAAATAACTATTATAAATTTAAAAATAAAATAGAATAAACAAAAAAAAAAAATAGATAACTGAGACAAAAATGTTTTAACCAAATTTTTATCCACACGCTTTAGATGAAGGAAAATATATCATTTTTGTTTAAGGCATCAAATAACTAAATACTCATTTACATGTTCCATCGTAAAGTTTCGGCCCCTGTCACTCAAAACATTTTTGTATATCGAAAAGCTTCTTTCAACGTCCACACTGGTTATCAATGAATACTGATATTTTGCCACTACTGCCGGATCCATATTTATATCTTCAACGTGTTCTCCATTTAAAACTGAAAATATTTTCTTCATCTTTTAAAATCCTTCGTTTTTTGTTAATACATCTTTGACTTTTGTTAATACTATCTGATCAATTTTTCCAGGGATACCTTCCATTTTTTTTTCAAAACTGTTTATTTTTTGGTTCTACTCAACTAATGACATTTCCTGTTTATATTATATTTCAAATATTTTATTGTTTTACTCACAAAACAAAAGTTGCTTTTGATAAAATTAAGATTGTTTTGTAATTCTGTTTCACCTAAAACATCCTGACAATCTTTTATCGATTTGCTAGTAGTATCTTTAAGTCCCAATAAGTACGAAGCTTTTAAAATTTTCGAAATATGCGGCGTAGTATAAAGCTGCATCTAACCATGTACCCCACAGAGTTAACACTGGTCCCGGTAGTAATGGAATGTTAGGGAATGTATCTAAAAAGTTGCAACCTTAAAGGATTTTTAATGGAAATTTTTGCCCATTTTTTATCAACTCATTAACAAGTGGAAATTGCAGCCGTATAGTCTCAGCAACGCGATTCAGGCCATTTGCTAGACACGTACAGTGAATTAGATTTGGATAAAACACTTTAAGATTTGATGCTGTTTTGTTGGTGGGCACTGCCTCGGGAAGATACAAATTGTTAAAGCATCATTTACGAATCTTGGAACTGCATTGTTATTTTCTGCTTCTAGTTCTTTTGAGCACACTAAATAACCCTTCGTCAAGATTTATTCATTAAGTACGCCTAGGATTAAATTAGCGACGTACCTTCCACAAATATCCGTAGTCTCGTCCACAGCAAACCAGTTGTAATTGTTCCCCACCAGTGTTTTTACTTTTTGTCAGGTTTCCTTGTAAACGCATTTAGCATATTTTTTCGGAGACCACATTTATCCGGCACATGTCTTTGATAGAAATTTTCCAAAAATTATTTAAAACTTTCATTTTGCAATTTATTTAATGGGAGATCAGAGTCCACAATAGGGCTTTTCATTCAAAGTCATTTATTTCGAGCTTCTGTCATATGTTGTATAATCTGTATACAATATTAATATACACGGATTATACGACATATGACAGAAGCTCGAAACAAATGACAATAGATGAAAAGCCCTATTGCACTATATAGATCCAAATTAAATTTCTGCTATTCACAAATGCAAAAATAATAATACATAATTAGTATAAAAAAAAGCACCAAATCAGCACGAAAATTCAAAAAAGGCATAAAAATGTAAAAAAGCCAAAAAAGGCATAAAAAAGTGGTGTCAAAATGACTTATTTTTGCATATTTCGTTCATATTTAAAAAGAAAATAGTCCTGCTTGTATTATTTACCATAAGCATTAGGTATGCTTAGAAATCCTGACTCTATTTATTAGCAAACATAACTTTGTTAATATTTTTGATTAAAAATCAAAGATTTCGTTATTTTCGGGCAATGGCTTTAAATCTTTATTACATTATATAGATGATTTTAATTGATTAGTTCTTAGAACTGTTTTACTAGTAAACAAGACTTGAACACGAATGCTTTTATGAAATCTGTGTGGGCACGGCGAGATAGCGACATCAACCCAAGTAAAAGATTCAAAGACCGTCTTCAAATCTGGTTATCTAAATATATTTATATACAGGTTGTCTCCGCATACGATATTGTTAAAATGTAATTCTGAATACCTTCCATGGATCGCTTTTTTTGTTGGAAACTCAAAACTTTTAATTACAAAACCAATGTTTTAGTTTCACATGAAAACCACTCGATTGTTTAGCACTGGCATGTGTAAAAATGTACCCTGCTTTTTCATCTTACCAGTAAAGGCATGCGAGCTACCGGCATGCCCATTACTAGCAAATGTGTTTTGTGCATGACAGTTACTGGCTTATGCCAGCTACTTTCTTCATTTACAGGCATGTGTGTACCCGGCTTTACAGACCATTTACAGGTTTGGTTGTCGAGAGATGTCGTAGGTTTTTAAGCCAAGAGTTGCGTCTTCTTCCTGGTCCGCTTTTGCTATCGATTTTGCCTTCGATTATAAGTCGGAGCAGTTCATATTTTTGATTTGTTACGATGTGACCAAAATATTGTATTCTGCGTTCTTTTATTATAAGCATAAGCTCTCTTTCCTTGTTCATCCTCCGCAAGACTTTTGTATTTGTAATATGGCTCATGTAGGATATTCTGAGCATTTTAAGGTAGCACCAGAGTTCGAATGCATGGATTGTTTTTGTGTGGCTTCTGTTATTGTCCAGGCTTCAACACCATAGAGCATGGTGGAGAAAACATTGCACTTAAGTATTCTAGTTCTCAATGAGATTGCGGTTGCATAGAACTTTTTGAATTTTGTAAAACACTGTATGTGCCTTTTCCAGACTCTGTATGTTCTTATCTCTAGTGACTCACTATTTACTACTCACTCACTAGTAGTGAGTGGTCCCAAAGTTCATCAAGGTTACTTCCAAGGTACGTTATTCTTGTTACTCTTTCCAGATCTGTTCCGTCAACATTGACCTTCACCCTTCTGTTTTGATGCTTGCCGAGGACCATCGTTTTTATTTTCTTTGTGTTCAATTTCATTCCAAATTTTCTACAGGCTGTCGTTACTCGGTCCATTAGGCGTTGCAGTGCTTCAGCATTATCTGCCAGAATGACCGTGTCATCAGCGTATCGCAAGTTATTTATACATTGCGCGTTTATAATTATACTATCCTAGGTGCCTTCCAAATTTTTCTTAAATATATTCTCAGAGTAAACGTTGGACAGCAAAGGTGACAGGACACATCCCTGTCTTACTTCCTTCTCGATATTGATTTTTCCAAATGTTTAGCTTTTTATTCTAATTTTAGCCTTTTATTCTTGGTAGAGGTTTGAAATGATCCTTAAGTCTTTATCGTCAATTGTCAATGCTACATGACCTTCAAATATCTATTAGTTTTTCATGTTCACAAGGCCAAAAGCTTTCTGAAAGTCTATAAAACACGAGTATACATCAGAATCGACATCTCTACATTCTACATCTTTCAACTTTCAACTAAGACACTTTGACACTATGGGCATAGGTTAATTAAGTTATATCAACGATTTTTGTGTTTTCCCCGTTAATCTTTTAATTTTTAGGTATTTGGTTTGCTTTTACATAAAAACAGTACTCTATAGCGACGTACTATTAGTATAATATATAGGGTATAGTATAGTCTATTTCATTGTTGGTTATCCCATTATCCCAGTAGGTAAAATAAAATTATTTATTTAAAAAAATATAAAAAAATCAATTAAAGGACGTTATCCATTTCCTATATTCAAGAGAGGTGCCTCTAGGAATAATTAAAACGATCGAAAATATCTACCAGAACAACACAATAAAAGTAAAAGTAGGAGATGAACTAAATGACCCAATTGAAGCCGGCAATGGGCTAAGACAGGAGAATTTCTTGAGTCCTTTATTATTCAAACTGATCATGGATGAAATAATAAAAAAAGTAAGAACTGAAAAATGAGACGAAATGGGACCGCCAGAAAATTTGACATGTTAATTTCCACAAAAAAGACAAAATGTATGGTTATAACAGCAAATCTAATAATATGTAAATTGGAACGGGATAGTCAAATAATAGAACAAGTAATGGAGTTTAAATATCTAGGCATCACACTATCTAGCTATGGAAGGTTCGAAACAGAAGTGGAAGATCAAGTGAATACAGACCCGCAGGTTGCCTGAATGACAAAATATGGAGAAATAAAAATATTGGAAAAGAAATGAAACGCAGAATTTACAAAACAGTCATCAGACCAATAATGACATACGCAGCAGAAATACGACCCGACACAGAGAGGATAAAAATATTGCTCGAAACAGCGGAACAGCCTTTGAAAAATCGATGGCAAGACTCTATGGGACAGAGCTAGAAGTACAGATATACAACGGAGATGCAAGGTGGACAACATTAATAACTGGGTAAGAAACAGAAGAATAAAATGAAATGACCACATAAGCCGAATGCCAACAAATAGAGTAGTAAGGACAGCGAGAGACGGTTCCCCAACAGGAAAACGATCAGTGGGAAGACCACGAAAACGATGGAACGATAACTTACTAGAGGCACGGACAGAGGTCATGTCTATACAAAAGGAGAAGAAGAAGGAAAAAAATATAATTTATTTCATCTTCTTTTTTATTTTTGGATATAAATTTATTCTTGTCCTGTAACAGGACGTCCTGTATGTTCTTCAGAATTTTTACGAAAGTGAGTTGGTGTTTGTACGTGTGTGTGTTGGTGTGTTGCCGACTAAAAGTAAGAACTGAAGAGGAGTGAGATGATAAGTATTGAGTGAGCGAGAGAAGGCCGTGAGAACGTGGAAGTGTGTCTTGTCCCAGGCGTCCACTATGTCGTTCGTGTGACTTCAACGACTACTCAAAAACCGCCTCCACAGTCCACACACGCCGCCGCTTACTGCGGCAGCGGCCTACTCGAATCGAACAAGCTCGATACTTTTCACGAACGACTCGCTCTGTGCGTACAAATACTTTCAGTATCTCAAGAAAGTGGATGATGATCAATTCCGACATTACTTCTTCATACTGAAAAGTTTACATACATATTTAATAATGTTAATACATATTTAGTTCAGAGAAATAAGAAAAAAATAACCTGTTGGTGACACAACCCCCTCCAGGCCGAAACCAAATTTTTTGAGTAGTATGAACATTTATAATAATAACCTATATGTTTCCTGCAGCTGATTTTGATGATATACATAGTTATAAACAAATGAAGATAAAAAACGGTATATTTTCGCTTTTTTGTCTATTACCAAAAAGTTAAGCATTTTAAAGAAATTTGAGCATAAATCGTATAAAAAAACTTCAATATGGCATTCGCTGAATATGTCTATCCTTATTGGTTGCATAGAAAATTACAAAATATATCGTAAATTTTGAGATTTTATAAATATTCATAACTAAAAATTAACTTAGAACCTTCTTATTACATGGAATGTTGAGACGTCTGGTGGTTAAATCATACCCTAAATTTCAAAGCAATTGGTCAAATAGCTTAAAAGTTATTTGTTTATCCCAAATTAATTTTTTTTGCAGCACTGTAAGTCAGAAAATGATGAAGTTACAGTAATACTTTGGAAAGTTTATGAAAGAAGAAGATTTACACTATTAATTTAATTAAAAAAATGACAAAAAATAATTCTAAATATTGCAAAATTATTTTGCAAGAGCATGTGAATTAAAAAAACGGGGGGCTAACTTCGTCCCTAATTGTCCTAGGACAATTGTTTTTCTTTCTAAATGTGTATAAAAATTCATTCTGTCCAAATATGAAAAAATAATTTTTCTACGGGTAACGGTTAAAAAGTTATTCTAATTGTTTATAAGTAAGCAAAAAATCTACGTGTTTTTGCAAAATAATTTTACACTGTTTAAAATTACTTTTTGTCATTTTTTTAATTAAGTTCAATGTTCTTCTTTCATAAACTGTCCGAAGTATTACTGCAACCTCATAATTTTCTGACTTATAGTGTTGCAAAAAAATGAATTTGGGATAAACAAATTAAATAACTTTTAAACTATTTGACCAATTGCTTTAAAATTTAAAATATAA
Organism: Diabrotica virgifera virgifera; assembly: GCF_917563875.1. Classification (NCBI taxonomy): domain Eukaryota; kingdom Metazoa; phylum Arthropoda; class Insecta; order Coleoptera; family Chrysomelidae; genus Diabrotica; species Diabrotica virgifera. The sequence goes on along the minus strand of NC_065445.1, from coordinate 452,511 downwards.
TTTAAGCACAAGAAGTATCAGCATTCCGTGTAATAAAAAGGTTCTAACTTAATTTTTACATAAGTCATGAACACTTATAAAATCTCAAATTTGATGACTTATTTTGCAATTTTTTAAGCAACAAATAAGGAAAGACATATTCAGTGAACGCCGTATTGAAGTTTTTTATATGATTTATGAGTTTATTATTCTCAAATTTGTTTAGAATGCTTCACTTTTTAGTAATAGACGAAAAAAGCGAAAATTTACCGTTTTTTGATCTTCATTTGTTCATAACTATGTACTATGTATATCGTCAAAATCGGCTGCAGGAAACATATAGGTTATTAATATAGATGTCCATACTAAGCAAAAAAAATGGTTTCGGCCTGGAGGGGGATCTGTCACGAGAAAAATCTTATTTCTCTGGACTAATTATGTTACCGGCCAAACCCGATTTCAAACCCTAAACGCGATTGGATAAACTAGTTTAGCCTAGGACAAACTAGTGTCTAGTGTATCCTGATATCAATACGGAGCCTGCAGGATAAACTTAAACTAGTATGGCCTAGTATAAACATTATATAAGCCAAAATAAATAGATAAACTGAATAAAATACATACTCTGTAATTGGATGGTAAGACAATCATTTTTATTAAAACGATAATGATTCGGCATAAACTAATGGACAATTGGAAAAACAATCACTGGTTTTTATAAAAACAATAATTATACCTTAATTATAAAAATTATCTGTTTTTCATGGAGAGCTTTGGCGACACTTAGAATTGCGAAATATCATTGTCTTCTTACACTTACATCTGTTTATAGAACAGTTTTTGTTGCAGGTGTAATTAACAAAACCTGGTTTTGATTCAACAGAATTTCTCGTAGCCAACAATTCCACTAACAATTTTCACAGCCTTGGATTAGGACTTTCGACTTCAGCTTTGCAGCAAGAAATCATAAATGAAATTAAGGATGAAGATAACTTAAGTAAGATAATACGCAATAATTTCAATGTTAATTAACCTAAGAGAAAACAGTGATGCTAATAGGCAAAAGTGATCTCAGAAACATCATTGGAGTTATTATTCAAACAAATGACGAAGGATTTTACAAAGTTAGCACCAAACTTGGTGTCTTTCAGAAACTATGTTCTGACTTTTATTTTTTCTTACTTAACATATTCACGGAAACGACTTGATATGCAGACAGTCGTGTTTCTTTGTAAGTGTCTGCAGATGCAGTCGGATACATGGATGTGTTAATAAGCTACGAGAAATTCAGTTGGATCAGGACAAGGTCTTGTCAATTGCAAGTACAACAAAACTGCTCCACAAACAGATGCAAGTACAAGAGATATTATGCAATTAAAAAGTGTCACCAAAGCACTCGATAGAATAATAAATAATAATTTTTATAATTGAGGTTTTATATAATGAGATTGTTTGTATTACCTATTATTGTCCATTATATTTAACGACGAATTTATTATCGTTTTAATAAAAATAATTTTTCTATATCCAATTACAGAGTATTTTATTCAGTTTATCTATTTATTTTGGCTTTGTAGGTATACTATAATATTTATATTAGGCCGTACTAGTTTATCCTACTGTGCCCCTAATAATATCAGGTTAAACTAGTTTGGCCTAGGCTACACTAGTTTATCCTATCGCGTTTGGGACAAACTAGTTTGTCTAGTATCATCATTTCTTTTTGTTTATGTTTGAAATAATCATTTCTTTTTGTTTTATGACAGCCAGAGCCGTAAGTACGATGTTGGGGGCCCCGGGGCAAACGTGATCAGGGCGCCCTCTATCGCCGGGTTTAGGGGGGAGTGATAATGCGCGAACTTCTCCCGTTTTCGAGAGTGTCACTGCTGGTTAGGTTTATTATAATGTGGTACTGGTGGGACTGATCCTAATGTGTTCATTCCATCTTACCCTTACCTTTCTTTGCAATATGTGGTACCATGTGGTTCCTTTTACGTACCAAGATGTGGTCTGGTAAAATGGTTAAGACAAAGTAGCTGGGACCAGAAGCCCCTAAGCCGGTTGCATTTTAGTTTTTATTTCGCCAAAATAACTAATTTCGTCAGTAAAAATTTATATCTTTACGAAAGGTCCTGGGGGCCCAGCTTAGATCGGGCCCCCTCTTCCAATGGCATTTTAGGTTTCATTACGCCGAAGTAATTAATTTCCTAAGTAATAATTTAAATTTTTATGCTAAGGTCTCGGAGGCCCCAGCTCAGCTCAGGCCTCAGGGCTCCCTGTTCTGTTACAATTGCATTTTAGTCGAAACGACTAATTTCCCCGGTGAAAAATTAAAACTTTATAATGAGGTCTAGGGTGCCCCTATAAGGTCTTATTAAAATTGTGTCATTTGAAAATATTTCGTTGGGATCGGCTTTTAAAATACATATTTTTATTTTCCTCGTTAAAATCTATGCAATGCCAACCAAAGAGGCCCCTGCGGGTCTCCCCTTGGCCGGGGCACTGCCCCGGTTGCCCTAATGGTAGTTACGGCCCTGACGACAGCACTAAAATAAATGAATTTATTCCAACCTAAACGTCCTCACTGTATATATAGGACTGGTAAAAATTCAAAAATTTAATATTACTGATAATAATTATACAGTGAGCACGTAAAGGTTGGAATAAGTTAATTTTCTCGAGAATGGACGATTTTGGAAAAAAATCCCGAAACAAGTCAATTTTTATTTTTAAATTACGACATTTTTAAATATACAGGGTATCCAGAAACTCTACTGACAAAGGAAGCGGGAGATTCCTCAGATAATTTTAAGACAATTTAACCAAATTCACCTAAAATGCTTCCTAAGGGAGCTAGAGCTCTTTGAAGATGGCGTCTTGTATTTAGTTTTTCTTAAATACCTCCAGAACGCTTCTAGGTAGAAAAACGAAAATTGGTACACTTATTTATCTTCCAGACATAAATCGACTCCATCCATTGTGAATTTCTAGTATCAGTCATAGGCGTCCGTCTTGGATGGGGCAACGGTTATTTTATCGCATAACTTTTTTGTCTTTAACTTTTAAGCATTTTTGATACTGGATCATTAAATTGTGATGTATTCTAGTACTAAAAGCTGCTCTTGCTTTAAGTCGGTAGGTCACATCGTTTTCTAAAAAAATCGATTTGAAAGTTTTTCATTTCCTGAATTTGAAAAATAATTGAAAACATTTTTCCAAAAAAACGGTGTATTTTACCAACTTAAAGAGTAACTTTTAGTATTAGTATACCTCATAATTTAATAATCTAGTGTCAAAAATTCTTAAAAATTGAAACAAAAAAAATATGCGATAAAATAACCCTTCACCTACCCAAAACGGATGCATATGACCAATACTAGAAATTCGCAATTAATGAAATCGGTTCGTCTTTGGAATATAAATAAACGTACCAGTTTTCGTTTTTCTAAACGGTTTTTTTTTTTTAAATTGTTTTTGGAAATTCAAAAAACGAAAAATTTTCAAATCGTTTTTTCTAGAAAACTGGAAGATAAATATGTGTACCAATTTTTGTTTTTCTAAATAGAAGCGTTCTGGAGATATTTAAGATAAACTAATTACCAGACGCCTTATTCAAATAGCTCCTTTAGAAAGCATTTTCGGACTAAATGAATTGGGTTAAATTGTCTTAAATTTATCTGAGGAATCTCCTGTCTTCGTTTGTCGGTAGAATTTCTGGACAACCTGTATATCATACTAATGACGTCACCCATCTGGGCGTGGTGACGTCATCGATGATTTTTTTTTAAATGAGAATGGGGTTCGTGTGATAGCTCATTTGAAAGATAATTCAATTCTCTATTCAGCAATATAAACATTAACAAAATTATTTATACAGGGTGTCCGAAACAATTTTTTTGAATTAAATTTATTGACATAAAAAGAAGAATGTATGTAATTTATTTAATTCAAAATACATTTTACTGCTCTCAGAAAACAGAAAAAAATGTTTATTTGAAAAATAATCATTACTTTTCGCTTAAATTAAATGTTCAATATGTCAAGAGGCAGGGGGTGGCTGCTTTAATATTGAATCTAAGCAAAAAACAATATTTATTTGTCAAATAAACATTTTTTCTGTTTTCTGATAGCAGTAAAATGTATTTTGAATTAAATAAATTACACACCTTCTTCTTTTTATGTCAATAAATTTAATTCAAAACATTTTTTAGGACACCCTATATAAATAATTATGTTACTGTTTATATTATTGAATAGAGAATTAAATTGCCTTTCAAACGAGCTCTCACACGACTCCTATTCTCATTTAAAAAATCATCGATGACGTCATGACGCAAAGATGGGTGACGTCACTAGTATGATATATATGCCAAAAAGTCGTAATTTAAAAACAAAAATTGATATGTTTTGGAATTTTTTTCCAAAATCGTCCATTCTCGAGAAAATGAATTTATTCCAACCTTTACGTGCTCACTGTATATAGGTATGTAGGAATAAATAAAATATTGAAATTTGAGAAAAAAATAATTTGTTGATTCATGGGTTAAAATTAGACATCTAAAAACCTAGAGAAGTTGACAAGTGTCCGTACGTACTTATTGCAATGCACCATTTTAAGAATTTGTTTATCTTCTTTGTGGTTGCTCACCGTGCCGCTTCTCGGTTCATCTTCAGTCTGTTGATTTTTTATCGCGTGGAACAGGTTTGTGGCTCGCGTCTAACACCCACTCCTTGTTTCAAAAAAATTCAAACAAATACGTTGACTCTCTCTATAACGAATACCGATATTACGAGGTTTCGGTTATAACGAGGTACACTAGATGTCCCATAAAATTCCTATTGAACCTTCTATAATGATGCATATTTAGTTATAACGAGGAAAAATGAAATCGAAGAATATGTTTCTTTACCTGTTTTTAGCACAGTTATGGCTATAAAATACCCCAACTGCCTGTATATACAGGGTTGCGAAAAAGTATGGCAACACGTTATTTTCTCGGAAACTCCTAGAACGATTTTTATAGATTTTGGTGGGTAAGGGTCTGTTAATGCGACCGATATTATAGTGCTAATTACATTGTTGTCAAATCTTCTATTTTTCTGGAAATCTAATGAACCTTCTTATTTTAAATATAACATCCTGTATATTTTTTAAGTTTTGAAATCCTTAAGGGAGACTGACTATTTTTCATATGATATACCCTATACCTAAATGCCATAATTTCGGAGTTAATGCTACATTTATTAAAAAACATTTTTAAACAATTTATAAAAATCAATTTTTTCTGCCCGGATAGACACTATTTATTATAGGTTTTTTGGATTATTGGAAACAAAAAAAGTCTTCTGTAATTTTTACCTAAAGTTAATCGTTTTCGAGTTATAAACAATTTAAAACTGAAAAAAAAAACGAAAAATAACGATTTTCAAGGTTCAAAAATATAAGTAAAAAAGACAATTTTTGAAATTACAAAGTACCTAAATTCAAGATCAAACCTTCTCCTATCAGATACCTATAAGAATTTTTTAGTCCAGAAAGCCACTGCGCATCCGCTAGGAAAAATATTCTAATTCGGATTTTTTGCACAATCTTACTCAAAAAGGACTCCTTTTAACAAATTTGCATGTTGCCAGGACCAAAAGGTGGTCAAAAATTTTTTAAACGTTTTTTTTTGTTTTTTTCCTAAAATAATTTTTTTGCATGGAAAAAAGTTTTTTTAGATTTTCTGAATCATTCCAAACAGAAAAGGTCTTTAGTGACTTTTCTCTAAAAATGATAGTTTTTGACATATAAGCGATTAAAAATTGAAAAATTGCGAAATCGGCCATTTTTAACCCTCAAAAACTATGTGAAAAACTGAAAATTTCAATGTTGCCAAGGCAGGTAGATATTCTTTAAACATCTATTTATGAAATCCCGAAGAGTTTTTTGCAATACAATATTCAAAACTACTTTGTTTTTTAATTGCTAATCAAGCGTGCGCGACACTATTTTCCACCGACAGTATGGTGCAAATGAAAGGAATAAATTCGTTATTTCGTAAACCGGTGACTTTAAGGAAAAATCCCGAAACAGGTCGATCTTTATTTTTAAGTTATGATATTGTGGCATATCTGGTATACTAGTGACGTCATCCATCTGGACGCGATGACGTAATCGATGATTTTTTAAATAAGAATAGGGGTCGTGTGCTAGCTCATTTGAAAGGTTCTTAATTCTCTATTCAGTAATATAAACATTTACATAATTATTTATACAGGGTGTCCAAAATTTTTTTATTAAATTAAATTATTTGACAAAAAAGAAGTACAAGGACACCCTGTATAAATAATTATGTAAATGTTTACATTACTGAATAGAGAATTAAACAACATTTCAAATGAGCTACCACACGACCCCTATTCTCATTTAAAAAATCATCGATTACGTCATCACGCCCAGACGGATTACGTCACTAGTATACCATATATGCCACAATATCATAATTTAAAAATAAAAATCGACCTGTTTCGGGATTTCTCCTTAAAGTCGCCGGTTTACGAAATAATGAATTTATTCCCTTCATTTGCACCATACTGTCGGTGGAAAATAGTGTCGCGCACGCTTGATTAGCAATTAAAAACAAAGGAGTTTTGAATATTGTATTGCAAAAAACTCTTCGGGATTTCATCAATCGATGTTTAAAGAATATCCACCTACCTTGGCAACATTCAAATTTCCAGTTTTTCACATAGTTTTTGAGGGTTAAAAATGGCCGATTTCGCGATTGTTCAATTTTTAATCGCCTTTATGTCAAAAACTATCATTTTTAGAGAAAAGTCACTAAAGACCTTTTCTGTTTGGAATGATCCAAAAAACCTAAAAAAACTTTTTTCCATGCAAAAAAATTATTTTAGGAAAAAAACAAAAAAAAAAAAAACGTTTAAAAATTTTTTGACCACCTTTTGGTCCTGGCAACATGCAAATTTGTTAAAAGGAGTCCTTTTTGAGTAAGACTGTGCAAAAAATCCGAATTAGAATATTTTTCCTAGCGGATGCGCAGTGGCTTTCTGGACTATTTGGCATGTTTTATTCTAACATATTGTTTTTTTAATTATTAATAAAGCGCATATGAGAGAACGGGCGATCGGGATGCATTAACAACTAAAAAATAATATTTTAAAATGAAACAAGACCAAATTGCAAACCGACATCTGATAAAATAAGGCTTAAACTTGAAGTTAGGTACTTCGTAGTTTTAAAAATAATATTTTTTACTTGTTTTTGAACCTAGAGATTTGTTATTTTTCGATTTTTTTCAGTTTTAAATTGTTTTTAACTCGGAAACGATTAACTTTAGAAGAAAATTACAGAAAACCTTTTTTGTTTACAATGCTCCAAGCAACCTAAAATAATGTCTACCCAGGACGAAAAAATTGATTTTTATAAATTGTTTAAATTTTTTTTTAATAAATGTAGCAATAACTCCGATATTATGGCATTTAGGTATGGCATAGGGAATATCATATGAAAAATAATCAGTATCCCTTAAGAATTCCAAAACGCAAAAAATATACAAGGTGTTCCATTTGAAATAAGAAAGTTCATTAGATTTCCAGAAAAACGGGAGATTTGACAACAATGTAATTACCACTATAATATCGGCCGCATTGACCCTCACCCACCAAAATATATAAAAATCGTTCCATCGGTTTCCGAGAAATTACCATGTTGCCGGACTTTTTCGCAACCCTGTATAGAAATACCCAACATCTGTGTTATTATCGAGGCCAGTGCTGCAATAAACTCCGCCTCCTGTAATAAACTTCTTTGTGTTTATCTATTGACCGATATTGAATATTGTAGGAAATTTACAATTTACGAATTGTTCACATCGACCATCGACACCTAATAAACTACGTAAGAGGCATCAAAAATTTCATATTACTGTTGTCTGATATAACGAGATCCGAGGTAATTAGTCCGCCATTTCAGTTCTAGTTATTACCTCAATGGATAAGAATTCAGCTTTGTAATATTGTCAAAGTGTTTTGCTATTTTAGTTTTTGTTTTTGCCATTATGAAAAACTATAGAATTTATAATAGAGATTAATATACAGGGTGTCCCGAAAAGATTGGTCATAACTGGGGTCAAAAATGTGCACATAAAAAATGTTACCTCTTTGAAGTTAGAAAATGAAAATTAAATTTTTTTCAATATATCGAAAACTATTAGAGATTTTTTATTGAAAATGCACATGTGGCATTCTTATGGCAGGAACATCTTGAAAACAATTATAGTGAAGTTTGTCCACCCCATAAAATTTTTATGGGGATTTTGTTCCCTAAGGCAAGCCGCACACCAAAGAAACATGAAACATAAAACAAAAAACATGTTTCATGAAAAGAAAACACTGCTAAACCAATCTAAAATTCCGCCTATCAATGAAACGAGTGTGATTCATGCTCATGACACATTTTTATTTTCGGAGAGTTTCATAAATGGCCGGACATATATTTGTTTAGCAGTGGTTTATTTCCATGAAACGTAATTTACGTTTCATGTTTCTTTGATGTGCGGCCGGCCTTAGGCATGGCGTAAATTACGTTTCATGGAAATAAACCACTGCTAAACAAATATATGTCCGGCCATTTATGAAACTCTCCGAAAATAAAAATGTGTCATGAGCATGAATCACACTCGTTTCATTGGTAGGCGGACTTTGAGATTTGTTTAGCAGTGTTTTCTTTTCATGAAACATGTTTTTCGTTTCATGTTTCATGTTTTTCGTTTCATGTTTCTTTGGTGTGCGGCTTGGCTTAGACCCCCAAACGTTTGTGTACGTTCAAATTAAATTATTATTGTGCTACCATTAGTTAAACACAATATTTATAAAACTTTTTTGCCTCTTAAATAGTACTTTATCGAAAAGCCAGTTTTTATCGAGTTATTTTGAATATTTGACAAATCCACCACATATTTGTATATGGTTAAGTACGATTATAGAGACCTGGTAACAATATGAAAATTTGTTTATAATTTACATTGTTAGGAATCAAGGGCGCCCATATAAAAATTTTTAGGGGGGGGCCAAACGTGAAGATGTTGCACATTACATTTTGTATATTTCGGATGACAATATATACAGTAGACTCTCTCTATAACGAACACGGATATAACGAGGTTTCGCTTATAACGAGGTACATTAGGTGTCCCATGAAATTCCTATTGAACTATAACGAGGCATATTTGGTTATAACGAGGAAAATTTAAATCGAAGAATACTTGTCTTTACCTGTTTTTAGCGTTGTAATGGTCATAAATAAATAAATGCCCCAACTACCTGTACATAGAAATGCCCAACATCTGTCTTATTATCGAGGCCAGTGCTATAATAAACTCGGCCACCTGTAATAAACATCTGCCTGTTTATCGACCGATACTGAATACTATAGGAAATTTACAATCTATGGCGGCGAAGTCTCATTGTTCACTGTTCAGGTTGACCATCGACACATAATAAACTACGTAAGAGGCATCAAAAGATTTCAATATTATTATTGTTTGATATAACGAGATCCGCTTACTTATAACGAGATAATTAATTCACCATTTCAGTTCTCGTTATAGAGGGAGTCTACTGTAGTTTAAACCACCTAAAAAACCTAGTTTGAACCCTGTTGTGAGGAATTATTCATACATTTAAACACTAGACCAAGTTTTTAAATGGAAATGTCATGGGTACCACAAAAGTTGAGCCTCTCTTTAAAACCCGTTTGAAAAGAATACAATGCTTGCAAAGCCTTCCCTTCAACTTTGGCGAGCAGACTAACCAAGAGTTCCTATGTGTCGAACCAAGTTTTTACTTTAAAATCTTAAAAAGGAGCCCCCTTTATTTTTGCAGATATAGAATCCTTATGAAAAATAAGTCACACATATTCCAAACATTTTTAGAATTGTTGATAGATGGCGCAAATAAATCGCATTTTCCGAATATAGCGCCATCCGTCAACAATTCTAAAAAAGTTCGAATAAATGTTACTTATTTTTTGAGGAGGAAACTCAATCTGCAAGAAAAAACGGGGGTTCCTATTTAAGATTTTAAAGTTAACTCTCACCCCACCTCCAGAGTGTGGAATGAAAAATCCTGTTTGGTGTCATTCTATAGATTTTTGAAAAATATTAAACACGTGTTTTTTAGTTTTATTTGGAAGTACATATATTTCTCGAGATATTAGACCGTTTCTATAATTTTGCTGTGGTATCACGATATACCGTTTTTTCCGATTATAGCGCTATCTAGGGGAATGGGTAGCGGGTAGAAGGTAGCGGGTAGGAACTCTTTAAATTCTTGAAGATAGTCCTATCAGGGAAAATGAATCAATCCCTGCCGTCCGCAGATTCCGGGGGTTTCCTGACCCGGGAAACTAGTACCTGTTTAGGGTCCCTTGTCCAGGGTTACGGATGAGGTCCACAACGGCGTGTAGATGGCGGAAGTGGCAACCCTCGATTTTAGGGGTAATATGGAATCAAATTACTCACCGAATGATTGCCGGAATAAGAAATCCCCCACTTACTGGCCAACGGCTTTGGGCGGATGAGTTAGAAAGTGGTAGGGCACCCTTTTGCCCTGAGGTTGAGAAATCGGCCCCGAAGGCGGAAGAACCTGGAAGTATCCAGGAAGAATCGGAAGTAATGGTCAACGGCATAAGGATGTAGAAGGCAAGGGGAAACCACTACATTAAAGATCCCTATGGATATCCCCAGTACAATCATCATGGTGGTAGAAACCAACAACAGTGATACTGATTATGGCCCTCGGAAGCCAAGATCCGGCAGGGGAGGAAAAGACAAGGCCTCTCAGGTCGTTAATCAACGAATTCCTTGTCACAAAAGCGGAGATGAGAGAATAAGACTGTCCAATACTAAAATTGGAACCTGGAATGTTCAGAGAATGTTTCAGCCTGGTAAGATGCACAATACAATTCAAGAGATGAACAGGTTGAATATTGATATACTGGGTATCAGTGAAGCCAGGTGGCCTAACTCAGGCTGCTTCTCAACAGCAGAAGCTACAATATATTATTCAGGTAGCGATGACAACCTACATAGACACGGAGTGGCAATAATTGTTAATAAAATATCTAATAGAGCAGTGAAAGGGTTTGTCCCCATCTCAGAAAGAGTAATGTTACTACAATTAGAGACATCTCACGCCACGTTGAACCTGATACAAGTATATGCTCCTACGACGAATGCCAATGAAGAAGAACTAGAATTATTTTACCAGCATATCGAAGAAGCACTGAAAAAACAAAAAGCAGAGAAATCACGATAGTCCTAGGTGATTTCAATGCAAAAATTGGAAAGGGGCAAAGCGGAAAATGTGTAGGAAAATATGGTCTGGGAAATCGCAATGAGAGAGGTGATCGTCTACTACAATTTTGCCAAGAGCAGAACTTCATTATCACAAACACAGTTTTCAAACTACCCAACAGACGACTGTATACATGGCGATCGCCCGCAGATTCATCGGAGAAAGTAGTTAGGAACCAGATAGACTACATTATGATAAACGAAAGATACCGTAATGCTGTTAAAGCCGTAAAAGCATATCCCGGAGCAGACGTGGCCTCAGACCACAACCCACTTATCGCCAAAATTACACTCGCACTTAAAAATATTAAAAGAAATCAGAGAACAGCTACAATATACATAAGCAAGCTTAAAGAACCCAACGTAAAAGAATGTCTTCAACACGAACTGCATAAGAACTGTAGAGATCTGAACATAGACACCAATGACATTGACGAGCACTGGGAGCAACTAAAACATTGCATACTAGAACCTTGTAAAGATATACTAAAGACTTCCACAAGGAGAAAAGAGGAATGGATGAATGACGAGATACTGAATATGATGGAACAACGGAGACAATATAAGAACAAAAATGACAATAAATACAGGGAGATTAACCACGAGATAAGGAAGATGATAAAGCAGGCAAAAGAAAAACACTTTGAAGAGAAATGCAAAGAGATCGAGGATCTCCAAAAAAGATACGATCTATTTAACCTACATAAGAAAGTCAAAGAAATGGCTGGACTAAGAAAGCAAAATCTAACTGGTGCACTTCTGGATAGACACGGGGTCGCTATAACAGAGACCGATGAGAAAGTACAACGTTGGGCAGAATACATCGCTGAACTGTTCGATGATGAAAGAGGGTACCTGGAACACATAGAACTTACTTCAGGAGAAATAGGTCCATATATTACAACGGAAGAAATAATACATGCGTTAAAATCAATGAAGAACAGAAAAAGCCCAGGACCTGACATGCTTCCTATCGACCTTTTAAAAATTATAGATGAGCAGCATATTGATATTTTAGTGGTACTCTTGAACAAAATTTATAGCTCAGGCACATTACCCAAAGAATGGTTGACGTCGATCTTTATTTGCCTCCCTAAAAAGAAAAACGCACGAGAATGCGGCGACTACCGCACCATTAGTTTGATGTCCCATGTGCTAAAGTTGCTACTGAAAGTCATCCATAACCGAATATATCATAAACTAGACATAGACATTAATGATACGCAATTTGGGTTTCGCAAAGGCCTGGGAACTCGTGAAGCTCTTTTTTCACTTAACATACTTATACAAAGGTGCCTGGACGTCAATCAAGATATATGCGTGATTTATTGACTATAATAAAGCATTTGACAAAGTACGACATGAACAATTAATGCATGTTCTGGAATCAAGGAAGCTGGACTACAATGACCTCAGGATTATATCGAATTTATACTATAAGCAACGAGCAAAAGTACGTGTTAACGATCAGCTGTCGGAGGAAATTGAAATCAGACGTGGAGTGAGACAGGGATGCGTGTTGTCGCCGGTTCTTTTTAATGCCTACTCGGAAGAGATCTTGAAAAAAGGTCTGGATGGTGAAACAGCTGGAATAAAGGTAAATGGAGTTCCCATTAACAACATTAGATATGCGGATGACACTGTCATCTTAGCTGAAAATATTGGGGATCTTCAGAGGCTGGTGACCAGAATAGCAGAGTTTGGAGAAAAATATGGGCTAACAATGAATGTCAAGAAGACAAAGTTTATGAGAATATCGAAAACTCAAAGAAATAACGAGAATCTCGTCATCAACGGATCCAATATCGAACGAGTCGATCAATATGCATACCTTGGAACAATGATCAACTCCACAGGAGATTACTTACAGGAAATCAAAATCAGGATAGAAAAGGCTAGAGCAAATTTTAACAAAATGAGGAAAGTGCTCTGCACAAGAGATTTGAAGTTGGAGCTAAGAGTTAGGTTGGCTAGGTGCTACGTTTTCTCTGTTTTATGGAATGGAAGCTTGGACCTTGAATGCTGCATCAATGAAAAAACTAGAATCATTCGAGCTGTGGGTGTACAGAAGAATTCTGAAAATATCGTGGACAGAACACGTTACAAACAAAGAGATTCTGAGAAGGATGAATAAAGAAATGGAAATCCTAAATACCATCAAAACAAGAAAATTGGAATATCTCGGACATATTTCACGTGGAGAGAGATACAGCTTGCTCCAATTGATTATGCAGGGAAAGATTCAAGGAAAGAGAAGCATAGGGCGACGCAGAATATCGTGGCTGCGCAACCTGAGAGAGTCGTACGGATGTACATCAAATGAACTTTTCAGAGCAGCCATCTCTAAAATACGAATAGCTATGATGATTGCCGACCTCCGCCGCGGCGATGGCACTTAAAGAAGAAGGTATCCACAATTCGCAAAATGGCTCGAATAAAATTTGCTTATTTTTACAAGGAAAATCCAAATCTGCAACAAAAATTAGGGGTTCCATTTAAGATTTTAAACTTACCCCCCGCTCCACACCCAGGGGTTGAAGTGGTGGATTTGTTTAGTGTCATCGCATAGATTTTTGAAAATTATTGAACACGTATTTTTCAGTTTTTCGATCCGATGTTCATTTCGCGAATTATTCGGCCTTTCCGCTACTTTTGGGACACCCTGTATATAACACTCATTCATCATGAAAGATCACCTGTTTTTCATTTAAATAAAATTGTTCTGTTCATCATAATGCACACTTTAAAAATAATCTGCTTACTAAAAAAATACTTTTGCAAACTAAAATTTGACTATGTTCAATAAATTTTAAAAATTATTTTTCAGTATGAATTTTTTCAAAATATAAAATATAATTACTTTATACCAGTTTGGCTCATTAGTGATTATCGATCAGAGATCGGAATTCTTGCTGATATGGTTTTTTTGCAGTATAAATGATTCATTTAATTTGTAATTTTGGGTGTCGATTACAGTGTATATGTTTCCCACGCCTCTAATCTCTGTCAATGTTTTCGTTAGTAGCATACCGTGATTGTGGGAAATGTGTATTATGCACATTCCATACAGACTACTGTCGCAGACACAAAAATTTTCTGTTAAACTATTAATAACTACCCAATATGTGAATTTTTTTTATTAATAAATATGTTGTTTCTGTTTCCAATTTATCTCTCAAAATTATCCAATAATGTTTTGACAAAAATGCGTTTATGTAATATAAATTTAATTTTTTTCTTTCCAGAAAAGCTATGCCCCCCTGCCCGTGTGTATGGGCGCCTATGTTAGGAATATTTTGAACCATATTAAACAAGAAGCCACATCTCGATAAAAAGTGCCTTATCGAAAAAACACTAAAAACACTGTGTTTAACTAATGGTACCGCAATAATAGTTTAATTGGAACGTACACAAGCATTTGGGGTGTTTAAAGGAACGAAACCCCCATAAAAGTTCTATGTAAACATATTAAAAAAGAAGCCGCGTCTCGATAACAACGGGCTTATCGAAAAAATACTAAGAGGCAAAAAAGTTTTAAAATTATTGTGTTTAACTAATGGTACCACAACAAAAATTTAATTGGAACGTACACAAAAGTTTGGAGGGGGTTTAAGGGAACAAAACCCCATAAATTTTAAATGGGGTGTACAAATTTCACTGTTGTTTTTTTAAAGATATTGCTGCCATAAGAATGCCACATGTCCATTTTCAATAAAAAATCTCTAAGAGTTTTCGATATATAAAAAAAAACTGATTTTCATTTTGTAACTTCAAAGGGCTGTAACTTTTTTTGTGTGCACTATTGTAGGTACACTCACCGACACAAAATTCCGCCACCCAAAATGTTTGATTAAGTTTGACAATTTATAACTTTATTATTTCTACTCCGATTTTCAAGATTCTTGCACCAGTTTGTAGGTACATGTATTGATGTCGTTTGGTAGTATTCCGGTAACAGAAAAATTTTGCTTGCATGGCATTATACAGGGATGAATGGAAGCGTTGTATTTTCTCCTCTTTAAAAAATTCTGTCGAAAAATGGAAGAGCTGATTTTGTTTCATATTATCCCGGAGGCATCACTAAAATTTTGTTTTTGGAATTATCCGAATATCTCTTTTCTTACAAGAGCCGTACCATTTTTTGTAAATAAAAAAACTGATAGACTCATAAAATAGAGGTTGGATTGATAAGATTAGAATGGCCCGCATGCAGCCCAGATCTCAATCCTAATGAACATTTATGGGATGAATTAAAAAAAGATATTCGCCATCATCCTAGGCCTCCAAGAATTTGGTACAGTTATGGCCCTGGTAGAGGAATATCGGGTTATTCCCCAGGCAAGGATAACACATCTTTATAGTCTAAGAGCGAGAGCCGAAAAATTATCATCATAAGTAATATGGAGTTTGGCATGTGAAATGTGTCTATTGTATATTGATAATTATGACCCCTTTCAGGCTGACACCTCAGTGGATACAGGAAGTAGCAATAAGGGATGAAAGGGGAAAGTTAGTGTAGTCTTTAAAGGTTTTCACAATATTGGTGACTAGTTAGAGCATACCCCAAGAAATAAAGATGATTTGGTGCCAACTTGCACTTTTAGCCTGGGGGTGGATACCAACCACCCCTTCTCGGAGTGAAAACTATTTTAATAAAAATAACCCCACAAATCGATAGAGGGACAAATTATAAGTAAAATTTGTTATATCATGTTATTAAAATAAATAAATACTTTTTGAGTTATTAAAGATCAAAGATTTGTCTGTTTAAAAGCACATGCGTGAAGTTACGGATGATAAATAGAACATATTAATTAACTGTATGTTACTAAAATATTATTTTTATATTATTTCGATATTATAAATTTAGCAAAAGTGTATTTGAATATGCCAAATGTACCCATTGTTGGACACCCCCAGTTTCTGGACATATTCAGTTTATAGTGATAAAAAAATTCAATTAAATATCGAAATAATATAAAAATAATATTTCACTAACATACAATTAATTAATATGTTCTTTTTATCATTCGTAACTTCACGCATATGCTCTTAAATAGACATATATTTGATCTTTAATAAATAAATAAGTAAAAATAAATATATAAAATAACTACAACTCAAAAAGAATTGATTTATTTTAATAACATGATAATATAACAAATTTTACTTAAAATTTGTCCCTCTATCGATTTGTGGGGTTATTTTTAATAAAATCGTTTTCACCCGCGGGAAGGGGTGGTATTCACCACCAGGGTAAAAGTTGGCACCAAATCAGTTTTATTTCTTGAGGTATGCTCTAACTAGTGACCAATTTTCATGCAAATCGATGGAGGTTTAACAAAATAGGAGGTGAAAACCTCGAATGACTGCACTAACTTTCCCCTTTCATCCCTTATTGCTACTTCCTGCATCCACTAAGGTGTCAGCCTGAAAGGAGTCTTAATTGTCAATATACAATGGACACATTTCACAGGAAAAACTCCATATTACTTATGACGATGATTTTTCGGCTCTAGCTCTCCGTCTATTATTCGATGGCAAACAGATTGCGAGCAGTCGTTGCTGCAAGAGATGAATATATCCGCTATTAAATTGCTTTGTTTTGTTGTTAATTTTGTGTTGTTTTGTTAATTTTAGTGCGTTTGATATTTTTAATTAAAAAAGCCTTCAAAGCAGTGTTCTTATTCTCAGCTCTTACAAGAAAAGAGATATTCGGATAATTCAAAAAACAAAACTTTAATGATACCTCCAGGATAATACAAAAGGAGTATGAAACAAAATCAGCCCTCCAATTTCTCCACAGGATTTTTAAACTTAGGAAAAAATACAACGCTTCCATTCACCCCCGTATATTGCCATATAGGCAAAAAAATTTTGTTACCGGAATAATAACAAACGACGTCAATACATGTACCTACAAACTGATGCAAGAATCTTGAAAATCGGAGTACAAATAAGAAAGTTATAGATTGTCAAACTTAATAAAAAAATTTTGGGTGGCTGAATTTTATGCCGGTGAGTATATATATAGGTAAGTGAGGTTCAATCAACCTATTTTTGACCCCAGAATCTGTGGTATAATTTATGACCAATATTTTCGGGACACCCTGTATATCTATCCCTACACAACGAAAATAAAAACTTTGCTCTCTCAAATGCCAGAAACTAGAAATAACTAATAAACTAATAATATAAACAGATACTTATTGAAATAAAGCAGGGCGAAAAATTGACCATAAGAAAATGACAACTGAGATAACTACTGAGTTTATACGAAGGGTAGGTAAAACAGCTGCTTCGTTCACAGCTTAACAGTAAAAAATTGTTTGAGGCACTAAACACCTACGCTTGTTCCGCGCTTAGCTATTTATTTGATATTGTTAAGTGGACAAAAAGGGATATAGAACATATTCAGCGTAAAGTACGAACACACCTCACAAAGGCACAAAAACACCATTCTCGAACTGCAGTAGAAAGAACGACACTACCCCGGTACTTATGAGGACGAGGACTTGGATATAGGTGAGCAATTAGATAAACAGATTGCTTATTTAAGAACTTATTTTCAGATGCAGGCTGAGACATCTACTCTACATCGCGCTATTTGCGCAGTAGATGACACAACACCGATCAAACTGAGGGAACCAGAAATGCGCATAAACCATCTTCCAAAGTACGAAAAAATGCGCACCTGGATGGGTAAACCTCTGCACACTCGACATTCTAATGAAGTCAGCAAAGACTATGTCAACAATACAGCGTCGAACTATTGGTTGACATCAAGAATAAATTGTGTTTCTCTTATGGAACCGCAAAATTTATTGAAAAACCTAGTACTTTCCTTTTAAGACCATTGCACATAATTAATGCCATTTCTACTTCATCGCTGTGCAAATAACTGCCAAAAAATACCAAAATTTGTAGAAAAAGTTTATTTAATTAGATTTGAACAACTAGTGCTCCTATGATGGTTCCTGTTTATTTGAACCATCTCAGATAATTGAGGGGTGGTTACCCCCTACCATAAGGGTTGATGAAGTAACAATACTCACTGTAGATTCATTTATTGGTACGTTGAAGTAACTACGGTAAAGAGCTGGTGGTATATTATTTAGTAACTGTGATGTTTACTCGTTGGAATCTCAAATACCAATGACTAATCTTTTCGCCATGAAAGTAGAACTCAAAGTGGATTCCCCCACTCAAAGTTTACTATTTGGTATAAATAAAAGTGAGACTGTTTAGTAAAAGTGCTGAATCGACTATATTATAAATAACGAATACTAATTGTTATTTCAAACTGACCTTGTATCGAAAATCGACACATTGATGTGGTAATATAGGTCAATCGTATTTATTATAAACAAACGTATTTGTTTTGCCAAAGACATTTAATTATTAAAAGAATTTGTCTTAATAAGATGATTACTGAGATGCAGTGTATCCCAATACATCTTCCCTTTCCCTCCAAAAATTTTCTGACTACTGAAAAGGAAGAAAATTTTCTGATAATACCACCAACTGCCTACTGCGTTTTAATAAATACAAGTTAAGTTTTTATTTCCTATAACTAATAATTAAATACAAAAAAATAAAAATGTTCGTTATCAACATTGTTGCCGTTTCACTTGTCACTCACTGTGTTCTCGGATTGTAAGCATATAATCAAATGTATTTCCTTGATTTTATTGTTTTCCATTCTGATCTTACAATTAACGTTATTTACCTCTGTTATTGTGACTGGGCCTACATAAAGACTATCAAACTTACCATTCTCTTGTCCGATTTGAGTGATTTTTTTAATATGTTATAGCCTTACTATTTAAGAATATCGGTGTAATAATATTGTTGCTAGACATGTAAATGTCATTTTATACCGGGTGTAACAATCATACTGTGTTTTTTTCTTAAAGTTCGGAACACTCTGTGGAATATTCTAGCAAATATAAAATATTGAAATCAATTGTACACTTAGGCTTTCTTAACATTTTCTTTTTTATTCATTTATTTATGTTGGATAATAAAAAAGTTAGGTACTGTAACAACTAGCCATGTTCTTCTTCAATACAGGGTGTTTCTAAATAAGTGCGACAAACTTTAAGGGGTAATTCTGTATGAAAAATTAATGGCTGTTTGCTTTATAAACATATGTCCGCAAATGCTTATTTTCCGAGATACGGGATGTTGAATTTTCTCTTACAAACTTGACGATTTATTTATTGCTCTAAAACCGGTTGAGATATACAAATGAAATTTGGTAGGTTGTAAGAAGTAGTTATTGCGCATTTTTTGATATACAACTAAAAATTTTATATTCAGCATTGGCGTGAATACGGGATATATCTAAACCCGTATGCACGCCAGTGGGGAATATAAAATGTATAATTGTATGTCAAAAAATGCACAATAACTATGTCTTAAAACCTACCAAATTCCATTTTCCTATCTCAACCGGTTTTAGAGCAATAAATAAATCGTCAGTTTGTAAGAAAAAATTCAACATCCCGTATCTCGGAAACGAAGCATTTGCGAACATACGTTTATAAAGCAAACGGTCATTATTTTTTTCATGCAGAATTATCCCTTAAAGTTTGTCGCACTTAGAAACACGCTATATTGATGAAGAACATGGCTAGTTGTTGAAGTACCAAACTTTTTTATTATCCAACATACGCAAATGAATCAAAAAAGAAAATGTTAAGAAAGCCTAAGGCTACAATCAAGTTTTAATTTCAATATTTTATATATGCTAGAATATTCCACAGGGTGTTCCGAACTTTAAGGAAAAACACAGATGATTGGTTACACTCGGTATAAAAATGACATTTACCTGTCTGGCAACGATATTATTACAACAATATTCCTAAATAATAAGGCTATAGGTAACATACTAAAAAAAATCACTCGAATCGTACAACTGGTTTAGAAAATATGAGACATCAAACATATCCCATTTTTAAGGCGTTTCATTAATTTTGCCGGTGTGTGTATTAAGAAAATAAACATGGAGAAATATAAATACTGTAAAATTAATGTTAAATATTCAAATAACTCGAATAATAAATTTAATATCACCTATAACAAACAAAACATCTATTTTATTCAATTTTATGGGCAAATCACACTACAACAACGCGAGAATATGTTTTTAGGTTGCATTTTTTGTTTTAACCAGACGCTTTTCTTGGAATAGAACGCTTACTGGACTGGTGCACCTACTCTTACAAAAATACTGTAATATTTTCAATTAAATTTAATAAAAATACAAATATTCTAATGAAATTCCACTAGGAACAAAGAAGGATTATTTTGTTAAGCTAAATCGTGTATTTATCAACGCTTTTAACAAAAAATACCTTCAATTTTCAACACTTACCTTTTAGAAAATCACATATGAATAAGGAAAGCCACCAATTATTCTCATTTCACTACAATTATTGCACTTTTAGACCCGTTTAGTAACCGAATTTATTCATTGCATTGCCTTATTTAGCATAATTAAGAAAAAATGCACATTATTGTCTTTTTACTGTGTACAAAAAACTAAAATTTTCAAATTCAAAATGAAATATCAATATGGCCGTGCACATCGCGAACAGAAATCTGTAACCTCACCGTAGGACGTGCGGTGGTCGAATGCCGTACTTGCTCAGTCGCTCGATGCCCGAAAAGCGTTTCCGAAAAACGATTGTCATTGATGTTCAATTGTTTATGCAGTGTTTACTTGTATTTTTATAGATTTTTGTAGATGCATTATTATATTATTTAGGTCTATTTAAGGGCCTTGGTATTATCAGAATAACTTCGGAAATTATTTGTACGAAAGATAGATGGTGCCAGAGGTCTTAAATGTGCAAATAATAAATTAATTTTGTGGTAGTCTCGACTTTTCTAGAAGTAGGCAACCAGTATATCCTTTGCGTTCTTCCGTGTGTCGGTACTAGTGATGTAACGAATATTCGTATTCGCATTCGCATTCGCGAATATTCGCATGTTTTTGCATATTCGCATTCGCATCCGCATTCGCGAAATTTGTGCGAATGTTTTGCGAATATGAAAACCAGAAAAAAAAATAATTTTAAGATAATATTAGGTTAATAAAATCAAAATATATTCACTTCTCATCTTTTTTTATTAAGAAAAGGTAACTTAACCACAAACATGCAGCTACTCTCAAATGGAAATATGCAGGACACAACAACAGACAAACAGACGGAAGATGGAATAAAGCGATAACTCACTGGAGACATTACGACCATAAAAGAGGAAAGGGCAGACCACAGATGAGCTCGTCTGATGACCTAAAAAGATTCGCAGGGACCAGATGGACATTTAGCACTGAACCGAGAAGAATGAATGGAAAAATAAGGGGGAGACCTACATTCAACTTTGGACAAATGAAGGGCAATAGATAGATAGAACTTAACCTTGTATTAGCTTATTACATTATCAGCCTTCACTTTTTTTTATTATTTGGTATTATGTAATAAAGCTTAAGATTCAGATTGATTTACACTAAATATCAATTAAACTTTCATTATATATTTAGGAAACATTACAAAATAGAAACAAATTAAAAAAAACTGAATATTCGCATTCGCATCCGCATTCGCGAATGTCGGTAGCAGATATTCGCATTCGCATTCGTATTCGCGAATGTTCAAAAAGTGACATTCGTTACATCACTAGTCGGTACTATTAGAATGTTTCTTTATTAATATAGTAGGTACTCTTGTAATTGTGCAAATCGTATGATGAGCTATTTTAGCATGAATTTTCTACGCCTATTGTAAATATCTTCTTCTGCTTTTTAGCCAGGGCCGTAACTACCATTGGAGCAACTGGCCCCACTTTGGTTGGCCGTGCATAAATTGTAACGAGGTCAAATAAACCTTTTAAAGTACTTCAGCCAAGATCTACTTCGAGTTGTCCGATTTTAATAAGTACACTGCATATTAATTCTAACACCTTCAATGATCGATTTTAACCTGTTTGACCTGCATAATTATAAAAAAATTTTGTCTCAAAATCTCTCCATGAAGTCACCTCATTTTCTTTGCTTTCAAACCACAAAGCAGCTCCGTCTTTTCGATGGCTTCCTATAATTTCTTTGCAGTCTTCGAAGTTCTGCATATATTAGATGTTGAAATTTGTTTTTTTAGATTTGAATGAAAGGTACCCGATGTCGTTTTCTAATATCCCCTCCAAATTGGATTCTGCTCTCTTTAGAGCTGTATACAATTACTTCTCGACGGTCTCCTCCTTTTTGACATTTTCCTATCTCCTTTAATCTTTCTTCCACTTATTCCATATCCAGTGGCGGCTCGTGATTTTTACAATAGGGGAGGCTATACCTAACTGTAAAATATCTAGACAAATTTGCACTAGCAAAATGCAAAAAAATGCGCCAAAAAATGTAATTTAAGGCCCCATCTTTTGACCATTTTTTATTTACATTTCATAATATCATCCTAATTCATAATTTCATGATATCATCATTTTAAAAATAGTTAGTCTAATAGTAAAAGTTTAATACCAAAGTTTGTGTCGTTTATTTGTTAACAATTCCATCTATTTGTAAATAGATACCTATGCATGTCAAAATAAATACAGATTTGAAGTTTTGCAGTCCATACATAATGAAGCTTCAAATTTTTTAAGATACTCAACTGAATTTTTTTAATTCTAAACGCGGCCTACTGCGAATTCAAAAACACGATAAATTACCGATATTTTGCTTTGAGTTAGAGATATCGGAAAAAGTTATTTGAGCAAGTTGTTCCAAATATTATTATAACCCCACATACCAAATTTCATAACAAAATTCGCACTTTTAGATTTTTCATTATTTTTAGTCATGACCCTAAAATTCGTTGTCCCGAGACGCACCCAACCACCCAACGGAGCTGAGAAGCTACACTGCCTCCCTTGGTATATCTCCGGGCAACGTGTGATGGCGCCGTAGGTGCCACTGTTAGGAGACCGGGTCTCCTTAAACGCCTGCTGCGCTGCACGGAGCATTAGCAACGGAGAAAGCTGGGCTTCTCGGCTCCGTTCGTGCATCTCGGGATAACCCAGGGTCCTGCCTACAATAATATGTAATAAAACTGAGACGCGATCATGCGTTCTAATGCTAATGCTCCGTACGTATGGATAATTAGTGATAATATGGAATTTACACGTTGTATAATAGCGAGAGTAATTGTTGTTTTCGCGATTCATGATAAACAAAACAGTATAGAGTGTGTAAAAAATTTATGGGGAGGCTGAGCCTCCCTTGCCTCCTCTGACGAGCCGCCACTGTCCATATCCAATTTTAACGCATTCTCGAATTTTTCTTCCACCTTTTCAACTTTCTGTATCTTCTCAGCAATCTGGTTTACCTCTTTCTGCATTTGCTCTAAATAAACCTTCACATCTTCATATTTTTCCAACACCCTACGGACAATATCCTCCGTTGGGAGGCACTGAAGTCCTCATGCCAATCTGAAAGATGTTCCTCGAAAGTGACTAAAACCTCTCAATCCAACGCGCTGGGCTGGAAGATTTGATGCAGTCAATACATTGAAACATATTTTGTGATGTTTTGAAGTGCCTTTCAAGTCTAGTTCTGACAAGTGTAATATATTTTAGCCCTAATTTGAGGGTGAATATTACAAACTATAAATTACTAAAATAAAACACATCTTTCTACAAAGAAGGCTCATTTAATACTCATTTGGCGAATGTACTTTTTACAATAATAAGAAATGTGTTACTCTGATAACAGTTGTTAGGTTTTACAGAGTGGTATACTAAAACTATATTTACAATATCCAACATCTCCCCCTTAAAAAAAATTATTGTTTACTAGTAAAACAAATATAAGTGTTTACAAAAT
Organism: Diabrotica virgifera virgifera; assembly: GCF_917563875.1. Taxonomy (NCBI): domain Eukaryota; kingdom Metazoa; phylum Arthropoda; class Insecta; order Coleoptera; family Chrysomelidae; genus Diabrotica; species Diabrotica virgifera. The sequence goes on along the minus strand of NC_065445.1, from coordinate 428,292 downwards.
AATAAAAAAGAAATTACTCATACGTTAAACGATCTATGGGTTTGACCACTCTTTTAGGCCGTTCAGTACTTTCTTTACTTAAATTCTCTTTATTTACAATATTTACATCAGTATCTACAATAGGAGAAACTTCATTTGAACCACTCAATAGTGAAGATTCCACTATATGAAATTTTTTAATTTGGTTCAAATGACGTTTCCAGTTAACATCATTTAGTTCAGGAATTTTAACAATATATGTTACTTTTCCGATTTTCCTTAAAACTACGGCTTTTGTCCACTCAACCGTATTTTTTCACGATAGTCGCGCACAGTCACTTGTTCACCAGGCTGAAACACTAAAAATCTCTTACCGCTAGAATACATTTTTTGTTTATTTTGTATTGTAGTTACATGATTTCTTAAATTTGTTCGATCACCTGGTAATAAAATGTCAAATCTTGTCCTTAAGTTCCTATTTAACATTAATTTTGCAGGACTTACCTTAGTTGTGCAATGAGGAGTGGAGCGATAATCAAAGAGAAAATTATTTAATGCTAAATTAAGGTGTACATTTTTTTTATCACCTAAAAAATTTTTTAAAGCATTTTTTACTATTTTCACAGCATTTTCTGCAGCGCCATTAGATGAAGGATGATATGGGGGAGTAGTAATATGAACAATATTATTATTTTTTAAAAAATTTTGAAACTCATCCGAACAAAAAGAACTACCATTATCGGTTACCATTTGACACGGCAACCCAAAACGTGCAAAACATGACCGTAGAACGTCTATAGTCATGGCAGAAGTTATTGAACTCATGGGAAATACTTCTATCCACTTACTATGAGCATATAATATTATTAAAAAGTTTTTATTCAAAAATGGACCCATAAAATCCACGTGAAGTCTTTCCCAAGGTCGTTCTGGCCAAGGCCACGATTGAATTTTGGTTTTTCAGGTACATTCTTAAATTTTAAACAGTTTTCACAAGTTTTACATATTTCTTCAATTTGTTTTCCTAATCCAGGCCACCAAATATAAGATCGCGCTAAGCTTTTCATCTTAACTACGCCCATGTGTGATGAATGTAAACTTTGTAAAATTTTTTGTTGTAATTTAGATGGAATTATAATTCGATTATTCCAAATTAAACAATCTGACTCGATAGATAATTCATTCATAATTTTATAAAATGACTTAAATTTAATATCTTTTGCAAATTTTTTGTTTATAGACCAACCCACATCAATAAATTTGAGAACCGCAGATAAAACCTTATCATTTTTGGTTGCCTCCCTAACTTCTTCCAATTTAATAGGAAAATTACAATTTTCTGAAAAATACTCAACATAATTAAATTCAACATTTTCAACTGAATTATTTTCAATACATTGCGGAAAACGTGACAACATGTCCGCTGGATTATTTTCACTTTTTACTACTTGTACATCATATTGATAACTAGATAGAATTATGGCCCACTTTCGCAATCTATTAGCTGAATATTCCGGTATTTTTTTATTTGGATGAAAAATAAATGACAATGGTTTATTATCCGTGACTAACGTGAATTTTCTTCCATATAAATAGTTATGAAATTTACATAACCCAAATACAACCGCTAATGCTTCTTTTTCTAATGTACACAATTTTTTCTCCCTGTCTAATAGTGTACGTGAGGCGTATGCAATTACTTTTTCCGTACCATCCTGCATTACATGAGAGATTAACGCTCCAACCCCCTGCTTACTAGCATCAGTTATTAATTTTAGGGGTAGTTCGGGATTATAATGTACTAAAACCGGTGCTGACACTAAAATTTGTTTAACTTTTAGAAATGCATTTTGGCAGTAAACTGACCAATTCCATGATACCTTTTGTTTTAATAAATTATAAAGAGGATTTAGCACGGTAGATAGGTTTTTAACAAATTTGCCGTAATAATTTATTAACCCTAAAAATGACTGTAAACTGCTCATATTAGTAGGCGTCAGCGCCTTGACAATTGCCTCGATTTTAGATTCAGAGGTATGTAAACCATCTTTGTCAATATCGTAGCCTAAATATGTAATTTTTTCTTTAAAAAATTCGCACTTATCTACAGATAATTTTAAACCTGCATTTTCTAACCTAAAAAGAACTGTCTCCAGCCTTGATAAATGTTCTTCCCTATTTTTACCAGTGACGAGAATATCGTCTAGAAAACATACCACACCATCAAGACCCTGTAAAATCACCACAAATTCGAACAGACCCATTTTTTTTAATACAGGAACAATAGGCGTACCCCAATTTGAAAAATCTACAGCTTCAATTACACCTAGTTGTAGTAACCGGTTTAGCTCATTTTCTACCTTTTCCCTCATCACGAATGGTAAAGGACGAGCTCTAAAAAATTTAGGACTTACAGAATCAGATTTTAACTTTATTGAAATTACACCTTTGGTAAATTTACCCAAACCAGGCGAAAATAAATTTTGAAATTTATTTAATATATCATTCAAATCTGACGGAAATGCTAAATCGTTTACGTTAAAAATGGTAAGATCGAACAGATTATAGAAATCTCTACCTAGCAATGGAGGTCCTCCTTTACTAATAACATACAAATTTAACATAGCATTTTTCTCTTTATATTTAACCTCACAATTAACGAAACCTAAAGGTTTTAATTTGTCCCCATTATAAAGATTAAAAATTTTGGAGGTTGCCTGCAAAATTTTATTGCTAAAATTTAAATTATAAAAGCTTTCTGACATAACACTATTAGGTCTGGATCCCGCGTATGAAAAAAAAGTTGATTAATAGCAAGCTGAAAATTTGTTAATAGCTTAAGGGTGTCTAGTCGAATAAACTTTGACATGTGTGAACACTGGAACAGGGGTAGTTTTAATTGTGGAACAGGTTAAAAATTTGGAACGGTCACAGCACGAAAACGGCACATTTATTTTGTCCGACAGAACAGACTTAAACTCTTCGAACAGAGATTAAACTCTCATGCAAAAATCAGACTGCTATTTATCACCAAATGGGCGTTTTAATGAGTGGAACATGTAGAATATGTCAAATGACAGGAATTATGACAGGAGTTATATCCATTGACCCCATATAGGCCAATACCCTGAATCCGATGTGTCAGCACCTGAACTATGGTCGACCTTATTTCCAAACTGCAACCTGTGTATTATTGCTTATTTTTCAAATGTGTAATGTATTTCATTTCATTGAATATAATTCAGTCTGATATATTTCTTTGTAGAGTAAAGTCGCATTTTTTATATTGTAATTATTAGATCGCAATAAAGTAAATTCTCGCACTTGTATTTTTAAAAATTGTTTTTAAAAATCGTTCCGAAAAGGCAGAAACTATCAGTGGCGCAGTCTTAGTGGATTTTTCGTCGAATTCCATTGAGGATATTCGTGGGTTTTAACTCTTAAACGAAAAAAGAACCGGGTTTCCGTTTTTCATAAACTTTTAAACTGTCAGTGATTTTGGGCTCCATTCGGACATCCAGATTCCAGGAACAAGCAGAAGTGCATACATGTGGTAAGCTAAAAATTTTTTGTTCATTTTTATCAGACTCCTCTTGTCTATTGAATCCTTTTGCGAAAATAATAGTCAAGTGTAGTATTAGTTATTGTTTTATTTTATTTTTTTGATAGATTAGTATATAGGAAAGAAAAGTAATAAATAAAAATAGGATGACTTCACCAAGTACTTCAAATACTACTATTATTGTACCTAAATTAGATATTGCCAATTTGGCGATTATTCCTCGTTTTGATGGAAATATAAATAAACTCTACAGATTCATAAATGCAACTGAATCTATCTTAAGGCATTATTTCGATACAAATAACCCTAGTAGTTTTCAAAATTGTTTGCTATTGAACGGAATTTTAAATAAACTAGAAGGAAGAGCTGAAGAAATTATTGCTATTAGCGGCTATACTGATTGGGATGGTATAAAAAATACATTAATTTTAAATTTTGCCGACCAAAGAGATGAAAATTGCCTTAATCAAGATCTTGTTAATTTAAAACAAAAACCAAACGAATCACCTTATCAGTTTCATGAGAAGGTGCTCGATTTATTAAATTCCATATGTAATTATATTGATTTACACCATCTTGGTCAGGAGCGCACATATAAAAGAGAATTTTTTAATAAACAAGCACTAAAAACATTCTTAGCGGGTTTAAGAGAACCTTTAGGGCCCATAATTAGGGCAATGCGGCCGAAATCCATTGAACAAGCTGTTCAATTCATTAAAGAAGAAGATAACATTAAATACTACCAAAAGAGTCAAAATTTCAATAATAATAATAATAGTAACAGATCTAGAAACGCAAACTATAACTTTTATCCAAATTCTCAAACAGACCCTCGCAATGATAGACATTTTCAACCTTCGCAATCAAATCAGTATCAAAGGAACAATACCCAAAACTATCAGTCTAATTTCCAAAATAACACTCCCCAAAACTTTCAGCCTAATTTCCAAAATAATTCTAATAGGTCAGCTCAAAATGTTTGGCGACCAAACCCAAATTTTGTTCCTAACCGACCCACTCCAATGAGTACATCTACTAGAAATAGTACTCCCCAATTCAAAAATAATTTCCAAACCTTTAACAAGCCAGCTCAAAATAATACTTGGCGACCAAATCCCAATTTTGCCCCAAATACATCTACTCCTATGAGTACGAATACTAGAAATAGTACACCAGGATTCAGAAATAATTTCCACAACCACAGAAATCCAAATCAAAACTTCACATTCGAAGAACTGTATAATACCGAGTACGAATCCATCGATATTGATCAAAATACCCAAAATACCCCTGATCAAGAAGCTTATGATGATGCTAACGAAGAGCATAATCAAAATTTTCAAGACAGCCTCTTTCAAAATCAACAGACTTAATAGAATTAAATTTTTCCACAAATAAAAGAGAACTGCCTTATATCCAAATTCACGATCCTCCCTTAAAATTACTGGTAGATACCGGTTCCTCTAAATCTTTCTTAAATCCAGAAAAAGCTAACTTCTTTTATAAAAATTTTATCTATTACGAACCCTTTGTTGTCTCTGCAGTATTTCAAAGTACAAAAAAGGACTTTTGTGCAGAAATCCCCATCTTTTCAGAATTCAATCAGGAAGGTAAGATTAAATTCCACCTTTTTGATTTTCATAGAAGTTTTGATGGTCTTTTAGGACTAGATAATATAAAATATCTGAACGCTAAGTTGGATTTCGTAAATTCCCAATTAACTACTCCATATTCCAGTATCCCGATAACATACTATAAATCTGATCTAAAGATAATCTTCAAACAAAAATTGGACCCCTTATCTTGTAGTGTAGCCAAAATTCCAGTTTCCCAAAAATCAGGATGTATATTTATCCCTGACCAAACAATCCAAAAATGTGTAATCCCTGCATGTCTTTCGAATGCAATAGACGGTTTTGCCCTAGTAGAAATCTTTAACCGAACTCAAGATGAAATTTTTGTCACATTAGATGCTCCAATCGATACTGTCCCTTTTGACGAAAATTGTCATGAATTATTCCATGCAGACATAGTGCCTGCCGATGAAACAGAAAATATTAATATCGAAGATTTAATCCGTACCTCTCATATGAACTCTGAAGAAAAACAAAATATTCTAAGAATTTGCAATAAATACTCTAATCTTTTTCATAGCGAAGATAAACCCCTTACATTTACCAATAGAGTTAAACATGTTATTAAAACTAAGGATGAACTACCTATTTATAGTAAATCGTATAGATATCCTTTTGTTCATAAACGAGAAGTAAATAGTCAAATAAACAAAATGTTGGAACAAGGAATCATTAGACCCAGTAATTCAGCGTACAGTAGTCCCATTTGGGTTGTCCCAAAAAAAGCAGATGCGTCAGGAAAAAAGAAATGGAGAATTGTTGTAGACTATAGGAAGCTGAACGAAAAAACAATTCCAGATAAATATCCGTTACCAAATATCACCGATACACTTGATAAATTAGGCAGATGCAACTATTTTAGTACACTTGATCTAGCTAGTGGCTTTCATCAGATTGAGATGCACCCAGACGATATTCCCAAGACAGCATTCAATGTTGAGAATGGTCATTATGAATATGTTCGTATGCCATTTGGGCTCAAAAATGCTCCTGCAACTTTTCAGAGAGTTATAAACGATATTCTGCGAGGTCTTCAAGATGACATCTGTCTTGTCTACTTAGACGATATAATTATTTTTTCTACCTCACTTCAAGAGCATATTGTAAATTTAGACAAAGTTTTTAAACGTTTGCAAGAAAATAATTTTAAAATACAACTAGATAAGTGTGAATTTCTCAGAAAGGAAGTAGCCTATCTTGGCCACATTGTAACTACAGAAGGTGTGAAGCCAAACCCAGATAAAATTAATGCAATTGTCAAATACCCAATTCCAAAAACTGCACGCGAAATAAAAGGATTTTTAGGATTGCTAGGATATTACAGGAGATTTATAAAAGATTTTGCCAGATTAACTAAACCATTAACGAAATGCTTAAAAAAGGATGCTAAGATAGAACACACTCCAGAATTTGTAAAATGTTTCGAAGATTGTAAAAATCTATTAATTAATGAACCTATACTTCAATATCCAGATTTTGATAAAGATTTTATTTTAACTACAGATGCAAGTAATGTAGCAGTAGGAGCTGTATTATCTCAATTAGTAAATGGTCAAGATAAACCAGTAGCTTATGCCTCGAGAACATTAAATGCGTCCGAGCAAAACTACAGTGTTATAGAAAAAGAACTTCTCGCGATAGTATGGGCAACTAAGTATTTTAGACCTTATCTTTTTGGAAGACAGTTTAAAATTATGACAGATTATAAACCCTTACAGTGGCTTATGTCTCTTAAAGAACCGAATTCACGATTAGTGAGATGGCGTTTAAAATTAGAGGAATTTGATTACATAATTGAATACAAGAAAGGAAGTTGCAATGCAAATGCAGACTTCCTATCTCGAATAGAGATTCATTGTAATGAATTTTTAAAATATATGGAAGAAATTAATAAAACTCCGAAAAACGACGATGATGATAGCAATTCGATGGCTGTAAATGTCGACGACAACATTAACGAAGAAAACACAGAACAAGGAAATAACCAAGAAAACGATATTGAAGAACATGATGATAACGAAGATGGAGAAACTGTACATACTAGTCTAGAAGATCCAATACTAGGAATGCTCATTTCTGATAAGCATCTTAATGTTTTTGATCACCAAATTGTAATTGATTTCGTTTTACACTCAGCTGTCAAACCAAAAATTGAAAAAATATTTCCTAACAGAAAAAGACTTTATATCCAAATTTCAAAAAATAATATTGTAGAAGAAACTATAAATATATTTAAAAATTACATTGACCCAAAATACAAATACGCTGTGTACTTCAAGGAAGAAAGACACTTTTATACCAGAAATATTAGAAACTTTAAAAAACACTTTTAAAAATTCTGCCTACAAGTTAATAAAATGTAACAGCATCTTAATAGATATAGTAAACAAAGATGAACAACATGAAAAAATAAGGTCATTTCACGAAGGAAAAACCAATCACCGAGGTATTCTAGAAACAGAAACTAGGATCAAACGCACCTATTATTGGCCAGGAATAAAACAAGATGTAACAGATTTTATAAATAATTGTAATATTTGCCAAGTAAATAAATATGATCGTAATCCGCCAAATCAAAAACTAATGATTACTCCCACAGCTTCAAAACCATTCGAAATAATATTTGCAGACACTTTTTCAAGCCAAGGCCAAAAGTTTCTTACTATAATAGACACATTTTCTAAATACGGTCAAGCATACCCTCTTTCAGCATTGACAAGTACTGAAATCGTAAAAGCTTTTCTAACCTTCATGGCACACCATGGAATTCCTGATCTTGTAACTATGGACCGAGGCACAGAATTAAAAAACTCCGTTGTACAAGAATTTTTCGACATACATAAAGTAAAAACTCATTATGTAACTACAAACAGTACCCAATCTAAAGGAGCTATAGAGAGATTTCATTCCACTCTAATAGAACATCTACGAATAATTAGAAGCAAAGCTGATGGAAAAATTGATATTTTAAATCAAATGCCTTATGCTATTTTAGGCTATAATAACTCAATACACTCCGTAACTCAACAAAAGCCGATAGATATTATAAATGGCCACATTAACACTAAAGAAATTTTTGATATAAATATAAACCAAAAACTAATTAATAACTACATAGAAAAACATAGAGATAGGACCAAAGAAATCTATAAAGAACTTAATAAAAAATTGATCGAACAAAAAGACAAAAGTATAGAATATAGTAATAGAGATCGACATGAACCACTCACATACGAAGAAGGAAGTGATGTTTACAGGAAAAATACTACACTGGTACGAAATAAACTTAATCCCAAATTTATGAAAGATAAAGTTGTTGAAGATGCAAAAATTAAAGTTGCTACTCCAAAAAGACTTTTACACAAACAAAATTTAAAACGACCAAAAACTAACCGGAAAAAACTCTTACAGGTTCCTAATGACAACGATGATGGTCCTGGGCCTTCAACAAGTCGAGAATAAAGAAATCACCTTTACGAATCTCAAAGATAATCCCGGAATACTTCCTTATAAATTAGGCACTGCAAAAATTAAATCTAGTACTCATTCATTTATCCATTATGTTAATTTAGAACCAATTCAAAAAGAAATTAATACTCTAAGACTTTCCTACCAAAATGTAACAGCTGCAATTAAAGACGGCCTTAGTAGTCCTTATTATTCCGAATTAGAAAATTTTGATCGCGTCCTTTTCTTCCAGCTACAACTAGCTGAACAAAAACTCCAATCACTCTTACCTGATCACAGAGCAAAAAGAGGTCTTATAGACGGACTAGGCTCAATAATTAAATGTATCACAGGAAACTTAGATACAGAAGACGCAAAACATTATGATAGCGCACTAGAAGAACTAAAAAGTAAACAAAATAAAATTGTAACTAAACTTAATAAACAAATTTCATTATCGACTGAGATTGTAGAGAATTTTAATAATACTATTTCTCTCATAAAAAGTAACCAAGAAGTAATTTTCTCTGGTTTAGAATCTATTCGTTCAAACCTTAATAAGTTTATTTTTAATTTTGAAGATTTTCTTATAACTACAAATATTTTAGATCAATTAAGTATAAGTAGAAATATTATAGTACAGTTACTGACAGATATAGAAAACTCTATAACATTTGCGAGATGTTATAGATACCTAAATATTTAAGAATTACCTAAGTGGCTTTAGGTACTTCCTAACTCTAAAACGGATTTCACCATGCGATAAGAATTGCCTAAACCGCTTAAGCATTACCTTACGTTAGGATACGGTTTTCGATCTCCCTAAACTTTAGGTATTACTTATCGTTGACAGTCAGGTTATATTTTTACAATTTTGACTAATGTACTTGTGACGTTTGTCAATAATTTGCTTCTTACTTTAATTTTTCTGTTATTCTGTAATATTAGGTATATTAGTTGTAATTTTGTATTTTCTTTTATATTATTAATATAATATATGTTGGAAAATAAAGAAAATCCTTTGGAGTTTATTACAGGTCTATTGACAAAAATATGTATTCTACCTACTACCTAACAAACTAGTGATGTGTTTCAAAAACCCATTCATGATATAACTAAAAGTGTGTCACTAAAAAATTAATAATAAAAAGCAATTTTCAACATATTATTTATTTTAAAATTATTTCATTAATGACAATTCAACTAACTTCAATTTTTCGTCATATGTGAAATTTACAACTCTTTTCTTTTCCTCAATTTCACTGTACATATACAAATAACATACAAGACTATATTTATTATATACAAACTTAATGCACAAATAACTAACTACTAAATAAAATAACTATAATAGTACAAAATTGAATAAAATCAAATTGGCAAACAAACAATAATGACAAATAATCGAAAAAGTAAGGAAATGTCATATTATTCTTCTTTTTATTTATCAAAAATAGTTCAAACGTACCCTAGGTAATACCTAGGAAAGCATTTCCTAGATAAGCAGTTGTTCTTTTAGTTGTGAAATGCGATTGTTTCTAAGTATTGACTTAAGAAGTTCCTATCGATAAGAATTACTTAATAAGGCAACTGTTTAGGTATCGTTGGTGAAATCGGGCATAGGTATTTTAAATAGTAGTATAGTAAAAATTAATGAACTAAAGTCAATATTAACTCAAATTTTAGAATATCATTCAAGAAACGAACTAATTTATCCAAATATCACATCAGACATACATAATTATTATAATATCTTAGAGACAGAAGCGTACTACTCTAACTTGACGATTGTTTTCATTGTCCATGTTCCAATAGCTTATCCCGACGAATTTTCCTACTATCATTTATACTCGATTCCTACTGTAAATCATATAGTCCTGTCGCCAGGGGGGGTACAACGGCCTCGTTAATTCAGATGGACTTACTCAAGTTTTTTTTATGTATTTTGACCCGTAGAACACGAATTTTTTGGGTAACAGTTGATCCGGATGTCGATAAGATTGTTATAGACCAAGAACTTGAGGAATCAAATAACAGCGATTTTTGGCAAAACAAAACAATATTTTGTATTTTTTGGGCCATTTTAAGTAAAAAATATTTCTACAAGTTTTTTCGTAGGATGCACAGTTTTCGAGATAAACGCGGTTGAACTTTAAAAAAATCGAAAAATTGCAATTTTTGAACCCGAATAACTTTTGATTAAAAAATAAAATAGCAAGTCTGCTTACCGCATTTGAAAGTTTAAGTCAAATTATATCGGTTTTGATTATTTGCATTGGTAAAAATTTATTTTTTTATTGTTTAACAAAGCTATAAAAACGTAGGGTTTCCCGTGCTTTTACATGCGTTTTAACGCATGTAACGTAGAAATAGTCTTGATTGCACTAGTACCTATTCTACCTACTCGTTCGATTTTAAATGAGAAATCATAGAAACATCACTCACGCACTAGTTGTTTGTAGCTTTGTTTAGCGATAACACAATAAATTTTTAGCAATGCAAATAATCAAAACCGACATAATTTGACTTGAACTTTCAAAGGCGCTAAGCAGAATTGCTATTTTATTTTTTAATCAAAAGTTATTCGGGTTTAAAAATTGCAGTTTTTCGATTTTTTGAAAGTTCAACCGCGTTTATCTCGAAAACTGTGCATCCTACTAAAAAACTTGTAGAAATATTTTTTGCTTAAAATGACCCAAAAAATACAAAATATTGTTTTGTTTTGCCAAAAATCGCTGTTATTTGATTCCTCAAGTTCTTGGTCTATAACAATCTTATCGACATCCGGATCAACTGTTACCCAAAAAATTCGTGTTCTACGGGTCAAAATACATAAAAAAAATTTGGGTAAGTCCATCTGAATTAACGAGGCCGTTGTACCCCCCCTGGCGACAGGACTAATACTACCATAGTGCCCCCTAACACTTATCTGATAATGAATGAAAATTTTTACCAATACACATCTGTACCATGCTCAAACCTGAAGCCCAAATTCTTCTGTCCCGAAAATCCTCTAAGAAGCAAAAGTGAAGAAGACTGTCTATTTCAACTCCTTCAACTAAAATCCAATCCTACGAGATGCCAAAGAATAGAAGTTCACATTTCAAGAAATATGATCCAGCAAATAGATGAGTCCCACTACATCGCTGTTTTGGTAACCAAAACCAAAATCCAAATGAACTGTACTAACACAGACCTTCAATTAATTTCTGGAAATTATCTCATCACAGTTCCTTTCCAATGCCAGTTTAGCACAGAAGATCAAACATTTAGCAATAATCGTCTCATTTCCGAAAGTCAGCCACTATTACTTCCGAATATAGTTATTCCTCATACCCACCAAGAAGAGATTCCCGAAGTCCATATCCAAGATGTTCAACTGGACAAGATTCATTTAATTAAGAAGAAACAAGAAGAAATTAAAACATTAATACTTAAAAACTCAAAAATTACTCATCCTAATTTTTGGAACCTAACAGTAATATTTTTGATTATAATAATTCTTGCATATTTTGTTATTAAATTTATAAAAAGAAGAACGAAATCACAAAGAAAAGACGATAGTCCCATGGAGAATGTTCACATCCAAGAAGATGATCCTGAAGAAAATCTACCAGAGGCCCAACCTAGGTCATTTTTCAATTCCATGAAAAATTCCAGAAACTAAGGGTGGAGGAGTTATATCCATTGACCCCATATAGGCCAATACCCTGAATCCGATGTGTCAGCACCTGAACTATGGTCGACCTTATTTCCAAACTGCAACCTGTGTATTATTGCTTATTTTTCAAATGTGTAATGTATTTCATTTCATTGAATATAATTCAGTCTGATATATTTCTTTGTAGAGTAAAGTCGCATTTTTTATATTGTAATTATTAGATCGCAATAAAGTAAATTCTCGCACTTGTATTTTTAAAAATTGTTTTTAAAAATCGTTCCGAAAAGGCAGAAACTATCAGTCAGGTAATAAATAGCAGTCTGATTTTTTCATGAGAGTTTAATCTCTGTTCGGAGAGTTTAAGTTTGTTCTGTCGGACAAAATAAATGTGCCGTTTTCGTGCTGTGACCGTTCCAAATTTTTAACCTGTTCCACAATTAAAACTACCCCTGTTTCAGTGTTCCCATATATCAAAGTTTATTCGACTAGACACCCTTAAGCTATTAACAAATTTTCAGCTTGCTATTAATCAACTTTTTTTTCATACGCGGGATCCAGACCTATATAGCTAGCGCCAGTATCCAACGTAAATGTAAACAACTCATTATCAATTAATAAATCTATTAACACAGGATTCGTATTATATTGTAAACTATATAAACAATATTCTTCAGAATCTAGGAAATTGTTTTTATTACCTGTTTTATTAGATTTATTATTTTTATTTGAACACATTGGTGCTAGATGCCCTTTTATATTGCAAATGTGACAAAAACATTCTCGATAGGTACACTTATCTGAATTGTGGTTTTTATGTCCGCATACCAAACATTTAGTTTTGGTGGAAGTTCCAGCTGTTGAAGATTGGCTCCTCCCTCCTGCGTCGAAGTTGCTTTCCTGAAATGTAGATGCGCGAACATACGCTGACTGTTTAAATTTGGAAGAGCTTCCGCCAGCGAAATGGATTTCTGGTTCCTTTTTTACAACTTGTAAATTTGAAAAACTTACAGATTTTGCTGAAGCTATTTGCACCACCTCGGAAAACTTTACCGTGGATTTCTCCTCGTAGAGACGATCTTTTACTGTGCCACTATCATAGCCTATGATAAATTGATTCACTAACGCCTGTTCGATTTCACTGGCGCCACCAAACTCACACGACACTACCAAACTATGTAGACGTGCTGCCCATTCTTTGGCACTTTCGTTGGCCATTTTGCGTGCTATAAAAAAATTTTCCCTGTTACTAAACACTGATTTAATCGGTTTAAAATGTTCATCCATCAAATCAACCAACTCTTTGAACGTTTTTATCTCTGACTCGTCTGGAATACACATATTGAACAACAATTTATACGCTTCTTCATTTAATAAACTTAAGAGAATAGCGCGTTTCCGATTTTCGTCACTAATATCATTTGCAGCAAGGTAATTACTTAATCGTTTCTTATACACTGTCCAATCTGAGTTACCGGGCACGAACTCTTGAATGGTACCGGTAAACGGAACATACGATGGCGTTTTTGGCACATCCGGCATTTTAATATAAAAAATGCGTTAACTACGACAAAAAGTCACTAGTCTCGTTCGTAATACTAGAACAAATGTCCATAAAACTCGTCAGCCCTAATTTGAGGGTGAATATTACAAACTATAAATTACTAAAATAAAACACATCTTTTTTCAAAGAAGGCTCATTTAATACTCATTTGGCGAATGTACTTTTTACAATAATAAGAAATGTGTTACTCTGATAACAGTTGTTAGGTTTTACAGAGTGGTCTACTAAAACTATATTTACAATATCCAACAACAAGTAACAAAAGAAATGAAAGAGGCGAAGCAATATAACTGAAAAAAAGAAATTAGAATCATTCAAATATGTTTTGTTACTAGTTGTGCAAAATAAAATCTTTGAAATCCTAAACATAGTCTCGAAAACACTGCAATCAAAATCTTTGGACCTTTAACAGCTTAGTGTACTCGAAGAGAGCCTCTTAAAACTAACCAAAATGAGAGGACAATTTGAAGCCTTCTTTGAAGAGGCTTCAATATATGTGTCAACGTTGGGGAATACCAGTAGGGTTTGCTCCAAAAATAACGCAGAAGACGAAAAAACATTTCGATGAACTGTGCGAAGATGAAAGACTTCAAGATCCCAAGTCATGCTTTAGAGCAGGGGTGGGCAAATACTTTTAAGCGCGGGCCAAAATGAAATTTTCAAAGTGTCTCCCGGGCCGGCTGACTATACAGTATGTACGCTAATGTTTTTGGTGGAGGGTTTTCTCTGTCCAAGAAATTTTTTTGACAAAAATACTATAAGTATCATTTTAAAGCATGTAGAGAAAGACGTTTGACTGTTAATAATAACAAATTAATAAATGTGTACGAAAATTTTTGCGAGATACACCTGTATACTAAGTCACCTAGAGGACTCGATAACACGGAAAGAGTCCCACCAGAGTTCAATCCTTTTGATACCGTAGGTATCTGGAATGAGTTAATTTTCTTAGAGGGAGTGTGAGCCGTATGGTTAAATCTGGATAACTGTTAATAATAATACAAAGGATCCTGTATTTTTTTAATAACAAACTGTGTTTCTGGTGTGTACAGTGTACATGCGAACAATTTGTTCCCAGTAAAATTACGAAATTTTTATTATGGTCCATTATATTAAGCAATAACAAGGATCCAGATAAAAAATGAACTTCAGAAATTCGATTAAGAATAGAATAATCAAGAGCAGCCGTTTTGAAGATGAGAAAATTTCTGAGTAACCAAAGATTCAATCAAGTCTAATATTGGATGGTAAAATGTTATGTCAAGTCAACCATCATAATAACAAAGGAGACAACAGATCTGGTATGGTCATGTACGACGTCAATGGACGACGACAGGCTGCCAAAACATATTTTAAGATGGACGCCAAGGGAAAGAAGGAAGAGAGGAACGCCGAAACAATCCTAGCTAGGCGGCATTCAGAAGGCAATGTCGGAAAGGAACCTTCACCCTGACGAATGCAACGAAGCTGGAAACTGGCAACCGGAAGACGGAGAACGCTATAAAAAACCGGGATAATAATAAAAATGATATGTCAACTCTCTTCTTCTTTATTGTAGTGTTAATGCTGACTTAATGAAAAAGCTGCAAACTTTTGAGATGTGGCTTTTTAGGGGAATTATGAAAATACCATGGACCGATCATATTACGAACGAAATGGTGTTGCATAGAAGGGAAGAGAACAGAGAACTTTTGACCATCATTAAAAAGAGAAAGACATAATTTGAAATTAAAACTCCCACTAAATTTTCTCTTTTTTTTTCACCTCTGTGATAAACATTATAAAATTCTCAGGAACTTTCGGCCCTCGGTAATAATGTAATATTTCATTCTGCGTTTAAATTTTTCAAAAATACTTATTAATTTTCTCAGGTTTCGAAAAAAATGAATGCATTATGCTCTTAAAAAATTGCTTGCGGGATTTCCCAATGGGCCGGATAAAGTAAGCAAAAGGGCCGGATGCGGCCCGCGGGCCGGCTTTTGCCCATCCATGCTTTAGAGTAACCAATGAAAGCAGTGTTAGATACGTACCAAATTGTTCAACCTGATTTTATTTTGCAACCAACTTCGAAGACGAACAATGGAAACGAACAAGACCTTCAAAACGAAGTAATCAACTTCGTAAAACGTTTTTCGGATGATTCCAGATGAGATGGGGGTTCATCCCCCCTTCCGCTGGGGGGTGAACCTCCGAGGCCTCCAGATCACGTTTGCCCCGGGTCCCGCAACATCGTACTTACTACCCTGGTTGTAGCTATATCTATTGTTGTATTTCTACTATCTCACATTTGTCTGTTTGCTTTTGATTGCTTTCCTCTGTGTTTTGTTTGTATTATTCTTTATTATTAATAGCATGCTCTTCTTCTCGTTTATTTCAATTTCATATTTTCTGTCTTCTCTTCTTCTTCTTAACCTTCTATTGTCCATTGTTGGAATAGGCCTTTCACAAGCTCTTCTATTTCCAATAAAATTTGTCTCTGCTGCTTTTTTAATGTTAACCATCTCGTATGTGGTCTTTCTCTTTGTCATCTACCTTCCGAGGGTCTTCAATGCCATTCTCTCTGCCATTCTACTAATGTATTCGTTCCACTCCTGTTTCCGTTTTGTCACCCATCAATTTATGTCTTCTACATTGCATGATCTTCTTATGTTTTTACTTTATATATAGGGATATAGAAAAAGGTAAACTGCTTTAAAAATTACGAAAAAATTAAATAAATCAAATTAATAAATTTACTAACATTTATTTAGTATTTATTATAATACAAATATATCCATCAGCATTTTAAGGAACGGAACGAAGTGAAGTCTGAGACTAAAACAAATAAATAATTTATTTAATTTATAAAACTTATTCTGAATAAATAAATACTGTAAATTTTCAAGCGAATAAAGGCCAGAACGCATTAGAGAGTAGCGGACTCATCGCAGACTACGTAGAAGTTGGAGCGGGACTCCGTGCAATATAGTATTCATTCGTAGTGTTCTACATAGAAACGAAACGATTAAAATAATCGCATTCACGTGACAATATCGATGCACGTCAAAGCCGTTAGAAACTTTTCTTCACGTAGTATACTATAATGCACAGAGTCCCGCTGCAGTTTATCGGTAACCACAGTGTAGTTCTGATTTGAAAAAAATCCTAAAAATTATTAGTACAGTGGAACCTCGATAACTCGGATTAATCGGGACCGCGGCCGATCCGGGTTATCGAAAATCCGGGTTAGCCGGAGAGCATGGTAAAAATTAATAAAATACGGTATACTTATAGATAGAGTCCCTTATAAGCAAAATAATATGAAATATATATGCACAGTTACCTATAGTTGTATAGAGTTTAGTATAGACAATATAGAGTATTATTACATATTCATTTCTAGGTAAAAAAACTCAGTCAGTTTGGTTGTGTCAATTTCTTCTGGTCTGCCATCGGAACGACGTTATGTAATTTAAGAACAGTGACTCTTTCATTGTTTAAAAGACCATTGTTTAAAAAACAATTTTTTAAAAGACAGTTGAAAATAAATAAAGGAATAACAGGTGCCTGTTGTTTGCGATAATGAACGTATCTCTGCCGCCGCCGTGTGCATGAGTCATTTTTACTATCATATACATAGTTCAAATTACACAGATACCCATTATCTCTCAAATATTACATTATGATTGAAGGGAAGTTTTATCAATGAAATTCGATATTTTCAAAACATTCCAGAAGCGGCTGCAGATAAAATGTTTTAACATAATACATACATTTTTATTGTTGAAATGTTTGTCCTGTCCCGACACTGAAAAGTAAAAGGGACTTAAAAGACTATATATAATATGTTTGTCCGATGAAAATCGGTCCGGGTTAGCCGGACTTCCGGGTTATCGGGGGCCGACTTATCGAGGTTCCACTGTACTCAACGAGTAAAAAAATGTAGGTTTCTCTTTTCTGAATATTTTAGATTTCTTGTTTTCCTGTAAAACAAAAATTGGTTGAGATATGACTGATAAAAAGCATACACTCGTAACTAGAGACTCGTTTAAGTCCTTTTAACTTCAGCCTTTTCAAAAATAAGCACTTTGAATCGATGAAATTACAGATCATTATAAACAATACAAAAATAAAGTTTTTGGCGAAGCGGTATTGATTAATTTCATTTGAGATACTATTTGGGGGTGATTTTCACGATTTTTTTTACCAAAAAAAAGGGACCAACATTATTTTGAGCGTAACTTAGGTACTTACTTTTGATGTTTTTTAAAAAACAAGAAATGATAAGCTTTTTTGGACACTTTAGAAAAGTTGTAATGAGTTTTCTCTGATAAAAGCTTGATCTTTTGGTTATTTCACGTTGAACTATTCGATGTGAAATTTGACGAATAAGAACCTACATTCCATTAGCTACAACTCTGCTTCTACTGCGTCTATGGACTTCATATATACACCATTTTTGTCACTTTTTATAGAATGTTTATTTGCCAAGAATACTTATTTCGATAAAATACTTACTTTTTGAGTTATTTGCGAAAAGCCATCTAAAAACGTATTTTTTTTTGTTTCACTCGCAAATAACTAGAAAAGTATTGACTTAGTGAAAAACAAGTTCTATACAACAAAAGTTGCTTATCCAATTCCGGACTTATTTTGAAGGTATGTTTTTTCACTCCCAAGAAGGGGTGAAAGTCACCCCCAGGGTAAAAGCGCACATCTGCACAATATCACTTTTTTTCTTTGACTTAGTAGCTATGTGTATGCCAAATTTCATGTCAATCCAAGCGGTTCTTTAAACAATTCGGAGTTTTGCAATATTTTACCGGTGAAGAGGAGCTGAAAAGCTGAATAGGGTGGTAGGGAAACAACGAGTATTTTTTTATAATTCAAAACTTCAGTTTTTTGCTTAAATTTTTGTTTCAGTTTCCCAACACCGAAGACGAATGGAACATAGAACACATTTACTTAATACTCTTGTACTGATGTAGATTGTAAATAAACATAAATTTTATATAAAAAATGTACCTAAGTAAATAAACATTGGCAAAATAATATTTAAATTATCTAATTGTATAAATAAAAATGTATTTTTAATATTATTACCTCATCATTGTCTCTTTCTGGAGATGAGATGTTGGAGACTGATGCTCTGGGAGTGTCCTGGTCCCCCAAAAAATCAAAAAGGTCATAGTGCCAAAGGCTGGGTTTGCACAAATCATCAGTTGAGGCAGACCAGATTTTCTTGAAGCTTCGACTTTTATCTTCTCTCTTCTAATACTGGAGCGCAAAGTGTTGATCTTCCTCAATACCCATTCCTTCTTTATACCACGTTCGTCCTAGCGTTTTACGCTCTACAGTTGCCATATTTTTCCACAGTTCAACTAGTTAAATAAACTATAAACATAACACCTTTCGCTGGTACGATTCCAGAATGACTGAACTGACGCCTGTGACAGGCACTCATCACACACGCTCAAGCATCATGGATGCTGGTGTTCTGAAGCTATTTTCTTGTGGCATTTTTTAAATAACTAGTTTTGATGGGAAATAAGCCACAATTTTACTAAAAAATTGATTTTATTAACGTTTCGACGTCCAAATCGGATGCCGTTGTCAAAGTAGAAAAAATATTAATGAATTAAACAAAAAAACGTTAAGTTAAAACGTTAATAAAATCAATTTTTTAGTAAAATTTTGGCTTATTTCCCATCAAAATGGATGCTGGTTGAATGATTGTATTTTTATCAGGCAACAGGCAGCATCGAAGAGCTTACGCTTGTGATCTTTTTCCATCACAGACGTACATGCAAGCATGAACAAGCCTGCTTGTCATGGATGACAGGCAGGCCTGTTCATGCATGCATGTACGTCTGTGGCCGGCCTAATGCGTTCTGGCCTAAATGCTACATATATACATACATTATTGAAAAACATATTTTTTATTGTTTTGCTCACTTTTAATTTAAAGTACATAATTCGAATAAAAATTTATTCTAACAAATTCAGCATTATTCTAAAAAAAACAAAGCGGTAATTTAGAAGTTAGATTGTCTACAAAATTAAAAACAACAAAAGTCAGAACTAACTCACTACTGTTTTTAAACCAGGAGTAATTCAAATTTACCGAGCCGTAATGCTTGTTTGTAATTGGTCCAACCTCAGGCAAGTTTACTCCACTGTTATGAGATTTTGACATTAAAGACATTTATAAAATTTTGACACTATTAGCATTTCATGGGTTAATTAAGTTATATCGGCGATTTTTGTATTTTCTGCGTTATTCCTTCAATTTTGAGATTATTAGTCTGCTTTTATTAAAAAAGAGTTGTCTTTAGAACTCTTAGCGACGTATTAGTTTAATATAATATTTATGGATTACCGCCGAAGGCCAATATGATCAACCAAAGATGATGTACATATTTGGTAATTTTTCTAGAGACTTTCTTCAGTGTGAATCTGTCTTTTTAGATTACTCCTCCTGGTTTAAAAACAAACCTTAGTAAGGATAGCATTAATATTGTCTGCAACAATAAACAAGCAATTGGATTTTGCATGTCTAGGTTTTCATCCAACGTGACCGGAAAAAGAATATATATATATATATATATATATATATATATATATATATATATATATATATATATATATATATATATATATATATATATATATATATATATATTATGAAGTCGATATTTGAACTCTTCGTGTCACTTTACGTCGATTTATATACACTAACGGTGACTTGTTCCTGGGTGGCTATTCTTTCTATCCTTGATTCAGACATCCTGCTTATGTGTTAATTCCACTCGAAATTTTCATTTTTACTCCGACTTTTGCACAAAAACATTCCATAATGCCCTCCAAAATTTATAAGTCTAACAACTAATAAGTCACTAATTACTAGTACTCTGGGCTAATTAGCAAAATAAAATACAAGGAAAAGTTATTTACCAGCAATTTTATTGCTGGAATCGAATCTTTTGATTGTATATATTAATAATATAGGTATGCGTGTGTTACTTTTTTTATAAATGAAATGGCGCCCGAAAATCGAATTTTTTTCAATTTTTGCTATATAACTCCAAAGATTTTAACTTTACACCAAAAACACCCAAATAAAAATTCGCCGTAATTAAATTCTGCATAGAGACGTGTTTTTCCCGATTTGCTTCGACGAAAATTTTCCCCGGAAAATGCGGGTTTTTCCAACAAAATCTTTAATTTTCAACTAACATTTTAGATAAGTAATTGTTTGTCAGTAATTAAATAACTTAGTAATATAAAAGCTCTTTTCGTATAGATTATAATTCCAGAAGCCGATGGAAATTGAATGAACAGTTTAGCAACAATTGAATTGTTAATTAAAAAATTAAGGTCGCTATAATAACCATAATAATTACGATACATAAGAATAACTATTATTTTTGTATAAAAAGACACTGTTCCTATCTAATGTACTTTACAGAATTGAGATTGGACTATTTAAGCGGCCCCAGAAATATTTTAAAATTATAAACAATTTTTTGGCTTATAAACAAATAAAATATCTCGGTAAATATTAAATTAAACTAAATCATGAAAACGGTATTAGAAAAAAAAGCGGCAGGACGCTTCTTTTAAATGAAAAAACGTTTACTTGTGATGAGCGGTTCATAAGATACAACCGGTCAAAGTTGATTGGCATTTACGACAAAGACATAAACAATAGGATCATAATTTTCGAACCATCACCTTTTTATTTTTGTCCTCTTTCTCCATACCAATATTCATATCTTTAAAATACTCATAACATATATTATTGTAATAAAAACTATCGATATTACGAGTGAAAATTGCCAAAAATAGCAAAATATTAATCAAAAATTAGACTGAAAAAAATATAGTCTCAAAGTTCAAAATCGGTATACGTTAAAAAAAAAATGCATTTTTTCGGCTCCGCGTGGAGCAATCTTCTTCATTCTTTTTTTTTGTTCCCAAGTGACTCGAGTAGAGCCATTTAATTAACGCATTATTAAATGTCAAACTTGCTTTTGTTTTGTTATAATAGATTTATTTATTTACAAGAAAGAAAACTACATATTTTTTCCAGTTGTAGACTTTTTTAGATAAACTTACTACAAGTGTAGCTTTTAACGTTAAAAACACAGATATTCTCATTTGAAAGCTGTATAATTATTTAAACAATCTTTATTTAACGAAATTAAAAAAATTTGTTATAATACATAAATTAATCTTTTATAATAAAACAAAAGCAACTTTGACATTTAATAACGCATTAGTTAGATGGCTCAACTCGAGTTACTTGGGAACAAAAAAAGAATGAAGAAAATTGCTCCATGGGAAGCCGAGAAAATGCACTTTTTTAACGTATACCGATTTTGAACTTTTGTGATTACATTTTCTCCAACCTAATTTTTGATTGGAATTTTGCTATTTTTGGCAATTTTCACCCGTAATATCGATAGTTTTTATTATAATAATATATTATGTTATGAGCATTTTAAAAATATGAAAATTGGTGTGGAGAAAGAGGACAAAAATAAAAAGGTGATGGTTCGAAAATTATGATCCTATTGTTTATATCTTTGTCGTAAATGCCGGTCAACTTTGATCGGTTGTATCTCAGAAACCACTAATCACAATTAAACGTTATACAATAACAAAACCTAACCGCGATAAAGCTACAGGTTTAGGCGTGGGGCGTACGAAAATGCGTCCAACATGCACTTTAAAATTTTTCATAAAGTGGTATACTCGCTCAAACGAAGCAGTTAAAACCATTTTTAAGACTTTTGTAATCATTTTCCAAAAAGGACAATGTAATAAAAGATTCGTGAATACGCAGAACTTTGAAAAATGTTTCCAAAAAAATATGAAAAAGTAACAGGGATGCAAAAAAGTAAACAAAATTGTTGTTGAATAATTTCAATATAATTTTATTAAATCAACATATTAACGGTATATAAAAATACTTTGAAATAAGTTGCAACCACCTTAAGGTACAATAATTGCCACTGAAAGTCTTATTTGTCAGTAAAAATGCCGCCGCACATATATATTAGAGTTCCATGACATCTCGTAACGCGACAGTTCGTAACTCGACAATTCGTAACGGCGACAGTTCATAACTATACACAGCGGCAAAATTAACAGAACACCTTAAAAAAGAGACATGTTAGATGTCTCGAATTTCGTAAGACTCTTGTCCGATTTAAGTGATATTTTAGTATGTTATAGCCTTATTATTTAAGAAAATCGATGTAGTAGTATTGTTTCTAAAAAGGTAAATGCAATTTTATACCGGGTGTAACAATCATACTGTGTTTTTTCCTTAAAGTTCGGAGCACCCTGTGGAATATTCTAGCACATATAAAATATTGAAATTAAAACTCAACTGGAGCCCTAGGCTTTATTGACATTTTCTTTTTTCATTCATTTGCTTATGTTGGATAATAAAAAAGTGAGGTACGTTAACAACTAGCCATGTTTTTCATCAATAAATCCTCATTTTCGGCTTAGTTTAATAGACAAGCCTAAAGTAGGCTTTGAGAAATTACCAATTAAATAGATGCCAAATTGTTAACAGTCAAAAAGTGTCTGATTTGTTCCTTATTTTTTTTTGTTTGGTGGAAATAAACCGCGCTACAAGGAATTTGAAAAGACGGAAAACATAATACGTTGTGAAATAAAATGAGATGAAACTATTAGAGGTAGGAAATCACCAATAGAAACCTATAAAATTTACAGTGCCGACAAATAATCTTTACATTGCCAAATAAATCACTAAATTGGAAAAAAACTTGCTTGCGTTCTATGTGAGCCTGTTTAGCATTTGAGGGGAGAGGTGATGACGTACTTCCGTCGGCAGGTGTCTGTAGTTTAATAACCGCTAATTTTCTTTAGTTTATTCTGTGGTTTGTACTATACATACAATTGGCTTTATATACAAGGAGTCAATGTGAAACTTCTTGAAAAATTGAAGTACAAACTATTAGGCGAAAGAAACTCACAAATGAAAAAAGATTCGTGCTTCAACGTTAATTAGGAAAGGAGACTTTGTAATTACCATAGCACCTGACATTGGTGTTTCAAGAAATTCAATTTACCAATAGGGATGTTCACTACTTTTTAAATATAGTTAAATTCAATAGATTACAAGGTATATAAAAACGTAACAATCATAAAACTGTTTAAAAATGTATATTTTTTAAAATAAATGAGTTCATAATGTTGATTTTCTTGGAGGCTAGAAAAACGGTACCCTGCAGCGAGGCTACGGTCTGTGACGTCAGCAGTCGTAACGTCTTTGATCGACGACTAGTTTTGTATACTTATTTACTCAGTGTATTTGAATGTGCGCGGTTTTTTACGTATTTAATTATTAAAAATAAAGCCAAATAAGTGGTGTTTTGTTCCTGGGTGTGTAAATACATCAAAAAACAGTTCTGACAAGATTTTTATTACCGTTCCAGCCAATTTAAAACAGAAAAAGAAATGGTTTGTTGCAGCTAGAACTTAAAATAACTAACTTAAAGAACTAACTTAATAAAATAAACATTATACAAGTTTTCCAGAGACTTTCGGCCCTTGGTAATAATGTAAATGTTCTTTCTGCATTTACATTTTTCAAAAATACTTATTAGTTTTCTCAGGATTCGAAAAAAATGAATGAATTTAAATAGCATTGGACCAAGATTTTGCACCTACCCCCTTAAAGAGTAAATGAAAAAGTTTCGGGACCTCAAATTTGTATTCCTTAAACTGGGATATTCCTAAAAACGGGATTCTAATAATACATACAGTAAAAGTAAACCTTGAAATAACTACATGTGGATGTAGGCCTGACTTTACATTATAATCATTAATAATTTAGTGAAAAGATTGGTTGAAATGAAAATGTATAATACCCAAGTTCAAAAATATTTTTTACCTTGGAACAGTTGTCAACTCGAAATACGAAACAACCGAAATAAGATCTAGAGTTGAAAAGGACATAGCAACATTTAACAACATGCATGAGGAATATTTTCACCCATTGCGATATAATATCTCTCCCACTAAAAATGCGGCTGTTAAAATGTTATTATTTCCGGTCTTGCTATATGGCGCAGAGGCCTGGACAATATTGGAAACATTAATGAAAAAGCTAGAGGCATTCGAGATGTGGGTGTACCCACGTATCTTCAAAATATCCTGGGTGACCCACACCAACGTACAGGTATTGCGTCGAATGGGAAAACAAAAAGAAATCTCTTTTACAATTAAGAAACGAAATCTTAAATATTTCGGTCATATCATGAGGCATGATAAATATCATATACTCCAACTGATAACGCAAGGTAAAATAGAGAGCAAACGCGGACCCGGAAGAAAATACACTCATGACTTAAAAACTTACGCCAATGATTTGGACAAAAATCGATCGAGTTATTCAGAAACGCCTCAAATGAAATTAAAATTGCCATAATGATAGCCAACGTCAACAACGGACAAGGTACATGAAGAAGAAAAAAAATATTTTTAATACACCTAACCAAGGTAAAGTAATAACCAGCCAATGTATGTATACAATATGCATGCGTACAATGCATGCATACAACTTTCTCTATTTTTTTTTGTGGAGTATTAAGCATTTATTTTTTTAGCTTAAAGAAGACATGGAAAATTATATGGAATATACGCTCAGTAAAGCTGTGGTAGATTTATTTTTTTACAAGATGCCCACCATTGTTACATCTACACTACAGTCGGTAGTTTATACGAATCGGCTTTCTGAAAACCTTCTTCCGTTTTATTTGTTTATTTTTGTAAAACTCAAAATATGTCCTTACAAACAGTCTATCCACTTTAAACTAAACAAATTCACCATAAAACTCCACTTTAACCCTGATAAAACAAGAAGAGAACAAAATAAAATGACCTGAGACGTCAAACAGGTAAACAGTAACACCAAGTAACACAATGAGAATGGCGCGCGCTTGGGGTATGCAACTAGTGACGTCAGGCCAATAGAGAAGCGTTCTTGAAATTTAAAATAATGCTAGATTTCTAATAAAGATTTTTTATAGAAAGGCTTTTTTAATTTTGTTGAAATTTTGGACAACTATTCCTAGGGTGTTTCTTAATCGTTTTACATGTTTGAAATGACTTTTTAATTTTTTGTGAACATCCCTATTGAAGTAGTCGGATGCGTCGTGGCCTTCTGCAACTGTTCCGGAAAGAAAACCTGGTTCTGGGGCTATTAAAAAACATCATCTAAGACTGACACTATCATCAGGGCTGTAGTAATGTTTAACCCTTCCATAACTGCCACCGAATCCAAAAATAAATATCTTTATAAAGTATTGATTTATAAAATTAAAATAACAATTATCCTGATTTATGCGTTTAAAAGTGAAAGACGCAGGAGAACATGCTGCCAAATTAAAATGGAGCTTCGCAGGACACAATGCCCGACTGAAGGATAAAAGATGGAATCACGAAATACAACAATGAAGACCGTGGTTAGGAAGAAGAAGTAGAGGAAGGCCACAAATGAGATGGGCCGATGACATAAAGAAGTTTGAAGGACACAACTGGAAACAGGTGGCACAAAATAGACAACACTGGATTGAATTGGGGGAGGCTATGTCCAAAGTGCTACGTATTCTCCGTTCTTTTATATGGCGTGGAGTCATGGACCTTAACTGAAGCATCACTGAAGAGACTCAAAGCATTTGAGATGTGGTGCTATAGACGCATTTTGAGGATTTCCTGGATAGACAGAGTTACCAACGAAGAAGTTCTACATAGAATGGGTAAAGAGCGCGAACTAGTCGTAACCATAAAACGTCGCAAACTGGAATACCTGGGCCATGTAATGCGCAATGAACAACGATATGACCTACTTCGGACCATACTTCAAGGTAAAGTGCATGGGAAAAGAGGTCCAGGACGAAGAACTTTAAATTAACCACTACCGGACTTTTCAGGGCAGCAGTCAACAAAGTCAGAATAGCCATGTTAGTGTCCAACATCCGTAACGGATAGGCACCATAAGAAGAATGTCCAAAGTTGGGTTACTGAAGGCCGAAGAAGAATGCGTTTTATTCACTTTGTAAATATTTTTTGCCGGCACCGTACATTATATTGATTATTTCATTCCTAAAGATTCTGACTAATAGAAAGCTACAAGAATAAAAATGAATTATACCATTACGAATTGTTGCCGTTACGAATCGACGGCGTTACGAACTGTCGTCGCGTTACGAGATGTCTTGTCTCGATAAATTAGAACTAAACTTGATTTTTGTTAATAAAAATTGTATTAAGCATACTCGGCGCTGAATGGCTGGTGTTAATCTGCGTTGGCATGCTAATGCTAGGCTGCTGGTCATTTTCTTGGTTAATTACAAATCCGATCGGTCTCGTGGCTTGTTCCCTGGGAACGTTATTGAGACTGAGCGATCTAGAAGTACGGCCGATGTCAATGTTGTTAAGCATGCGCAAAGTACCAACGGTTATGTTAGGATTAATAGTCTCTGCTTTTTTCGTACCGTGCAATATTCTCGGGAAGTCACATTGCTCACATTTATCCAATATCGGGTGGTTAAGGAATGTACATAACTGACAGTTCCACTTGGGACCTTCGAATTTTGGGGGACTGGTCGGTTGCAGTTGGTGTTGCAGACGTCGTCTGGGGTTCTGCCGCAGTCTTGGAATCGGTATAGAAAACTCGTTTATACCCTGTCCTGTATATATGTTGTTGTAAAATGCTTCACCTAAAATACATACGAAATCGCTATTAGTAAAAATTATAAATATTCACATAATCAAGATCAAATTCGAAAAACACTTGAAAAGCTGAAGAACAGAAAAGCTGCAGGTAAGGATGGAATACCAAAAGAATTACTGAAATATCGTGGAGCAGCAATGACAGAACAATTAACACCATTAACTAACACAATCATAAAACACCATAAAATACGGAAAGAACAGGAATAGAATACTATTCAAAAAAGGAGATAAAAGCAGCCAGAAAACTACAGGAGTATCAACTTAAGTTAAAACTTACAACTAAAATTTGACAAGACCTAATTAATCAGATAAGTTTACAAGATGAACAACAGGGTTTTCGTACTGGAAGATCGTGTACAGATGCAATATTCGTCATAAAGCAAATTACTGAGATATCACTAGAGTATAATAGACCAGCATTTCTATGTCTGATTGACTTAAAGAAAGCATTTGACAGAGTAAGACTCAAATATGTAATCCATCTTCTATATAATAGAGAAGTCCCCCTAGATATCATAAAAACCATTGGAAACATCTAACAAAACAACAAAATGGAAGTCAGAATAGATGGAAAACTTACAGAACCTATAGATATAGGCAAAGGAATAAGACAGGGAGACTCATTGAGTCCTATGCTCTTCACTTTAATCAGGGATGAAATCATCAAAAACGTCAACAAAGCAAGAGGATATAGAGTGGGTAAACATAGAAGTAAAATACTCTGCTACGCAGACGAGGCAATATTGATATCCCAAAATGAAGATAGTCTGCAAAGATTAGTCCACAGATTTAACATAAGAGCAAAGGAATTCAATATGACAATTTCATCTCAGAAAACTAAAACAATAGTAATCATTAAAAGAACCAATCAGATGTAAAACAGAAATTGATGCCATCAGTATTGAACAAGTAATGGAAGTAATAATTACACTGTTATAAAAAAGAACTTTTTATAATAAAACGTTTTCATTATTTATAGGACCCAATATAAAATTATAAACTATTTTGTTGTTTCAATTTCTGCCATAAAAAATTTTGTAATCGACTATTTTAGAGGCATATTTTCTCTAACTCTAGCGGATTTAAACTCATATAAACCAAAGAAAATATTTAAAATGGTATATATAATAATTAACTTATAAAATATGAACTCTAAGTATATTAACTTTTAAATATTTATTTAAAAAATTAAAAAAGATACGCAACAGCCGTGTTTCGAACTCGGGGCCTCTCGATCTGCAGTCTAATGTTCTACCACTGAGCCACCATCAATTTGTAATTATCGATTTGTTAACGTACTTTAAAATGGAATATAAAATGTCATTGCATTAGTCACATTTTTAAAATAGTTAAAATTAAAAAAAATCGATTTATCCATAATGAGAAGCTGGAACGTACACGTAAACCGAATGGAACCAGATAGATTAGCGAACATCTGTAAAAACAACAAGCCGTATAGCAGAAGACCCGTTGGAAGGCCGCCGAAAAGGTGGAAAGACAATGTACAGTCAACAACAACTGAAACAGAATAAGAGGTAGACAAACAGGAGTAATCCTAGTCGCACGAAGAAGAAGAAGAAGAAGATTTATCCATATAATAGCAGTTAAATATTGCATTGTTAGCAAGTTCTGAGCTATTCTGAAAATTTCAGGTGTCTAGAATTCTGTTTAAAATGGATTACAAAATTTGCGGAGATAGTGACAAAGACCAAGTACCTATATAAAAACGTTTTAAAATACCTTAGAATTACATTATTGTCAAGTTACGGAGACCTGGACAAAGAAATGATAATGGAATGTACAAAAAGCAAATAGACTGACAGGATGCCTAAATAACACTATATGGCGAAACCGACATACTTAACACTATATGGCGAAATCGACATATTAAACACTGATATGAAGTCAAGAATTTACAAATCCAGTGTAAAACCAATAATGACATATTTGAGATTGCTTACCATCTAACTCCAAGTCGTTACACTGAAACCGAAGATGTTTAATTTCTTTGATTAAATATTTCTCAATTTCTGCATTTTTCTCACTTTCAAGTCTACTTTTCTCTAATTCTTGAATTTCTTCATTCATTATAAGTAATTTAGCCTTTTCTGAGTTTAGTTCTATTCGTAATCTTTCTATCCGTGCTTGCTGCTTTAAGGCTAATGGAGCTAAAAAAATTGTAAGAATATATTAGCTATCAAAATAGATATTTATTTAAACAAATTCTACCATCGAAGTAAAACACTTCCAAGTAGAACATTCTTAAATCGTAAAATTATAAAGGCTTGAAGCCGATGTTAGCGGATACTTTCCTGGAACATTATGAGACCTTACTCGAAATCTCAAACAACCATTTTGTTTAACTGAAGTCGGGTCAATCCATGCCAAGTGGTCCAATATAAATTAAGTTGGTTGCTAATTCATTTTATTTTAAAAAAATTTATTTTACTGATGATGGCCATTTTTGTTAAAGCGTATCGATCATTTTCACGGAAAGCATGGATTCGCTCTTTAGTCAATATTTTCACTGAGGTTTGTCCTAGAACAATAAATCAAAAACCAAACTTTTTAGAAAAGTATGCTCTAAAAAAAACGGCCTATAGCATTATTTAATTTCAAACTACCCTTAAGGCCTTAAATGAACCTCAAAATTTGAAAACGTAAACTGATAAAATTCCATTTTCAGCATTTTTTTAACAGCATTAGGCAAGCCGATAAAATAGTTTGTAATTTTTTTCTGGAAAAGACATACGTACATACTTTAAATAAAAAAAGTTTGAGCTTTAAGACTTGAGTAAATTAAAAAAAAATCTCAAAAATGTAATTTTTTGAAAAATCTCATAGACCCCTTATATCTCTGATGGGCACGCATGAAAAAATTTGAAATTTGGCTGAATGTTAGCCCCTATCAAGTAGAATAAGAAGTAAAAATTTGGAGTTGTAGACTTACGCCATATAGAAGTTACAGGCCTGAAAGAATGGTCAAAATTCAAAATGGTCAAAATTTTAGCGTTTGCGGGTAGGGTTATTAAAATTCAAATAAACTGTCTAATGAAATAAAAATTAATCTATTTTCACCAGATATCACAATGAATACAAATTTATACAAGGTGGGCCAAAGAAAAGAGTTCACCTTGATATTTTAAGAGAATGCCGAAACAGGTCGATTTTTATTTTTAAATTGCAATTTTTTGAAGTTATACTTCTTTAGGCGCGATTGAGATTGAGGGTGAATTTATATTGATCTGCGCGCATGCGCACACCGACAGTATGGTATTAGTCGTTATACGGGCTCTGATTGGGTGTTGAAATGATCTGTCAATAATAAATTATTGTTCAATATGAAGGTAAACAAATGTATAATATATTAGTTTTATTGTTGTGAGGACAGAAACAAAAAAGTTTATAATTGTAGTGATTTTTAAATAGTTTTTAAAGCAATAGGTACGTAATAATTGTAAATGTATCATAGGTACCTACCTATTTGAACCTACCAAAATACATAGTATATAATACTTTTATTTACATAATTTGATTACCATCAAAACTTCTATCAATATGCACCTAATATATTGTTATCTTACTCTATGTTTTGTTGTATTTTTTCAATTCTAAATCATTTCAATTCAAAATCAAAATAATTTAATTTTATTCAAAAATGTCAAAAGCTTAATCCGTTTAGTTAGTCGATCTTCGCACATAATGACACATTGCCTCCGTGGCGAAGCGTTTAAGGCGAATGAACCCCAATATACCAACCGCGCTGATAGCTGGTTCGAATCCCAATAAAAACTTTTATTTTTTATTTTTTTTTATACATTTTATGATTGTAAATATATTTATTATATAATTTTATTTTCAGAAAATACGTATTTAGTTAAAAAAATTTCCGACAATTAATGTTCAGAAATCATTTGTGGCATTTTTAATGTGTTTGTGTGTGTTTTATTCTTTTATTATTTTAATTTTTGGCACTGTTTTAATAAAAATGTTTGAGAAGTAGTAAGTATATTTTAGTTTAATATTTAAATAAAATATAAATAAAAAGTATATTAATTTCGTTTAAATCATATAATAGAAGTATAACTTCTTACGTGCGTACAAAGTACATACACATTCTTTTTTTATATATATTTCATACTAGTGACGTAATCCATCTGGGCGTGATGACGTAATCGATGATTTTTTTAAATGGAAATAGGGGTCGTATGTTATCTCATTTGAAAGAGTGTTCAATTCTCTGTAATTATCTGTTCAGTAATATAAACAATAACATCATTATTTATACAGGGTGGCCAAAAAATAATTTTTGAATTAAATTAATTATTGACACAAAAAGAAGAATGTATGTAATTTATATAACTCAAAACATATATTGCTGTCATAAAATAGAAAAAAATTATTATTTGGCAAATAAACATTGCTTTTCGTTTAAATTAAATGTTCAAACTGTCAAGAGGTAGGTGGGAGGCTGTTTGTGATTTAATTTAAACGAATAGAAGTGTTTATTTTGTGGAATAAACATTTTTTCTATTTTCTGACAGCAGTACAATGTATTTTGAGTTAAATAAATTAGGTACGTACATTCTTCTTTACGCACCAACTAATTTAATTCAAAAAAATATTTTTTTTGCCAGCATGTATAAATAATGATAATAATGTTTATATTACTGAATAGAGAATTGAACACGCTTTCAAATAAGATACCACATGCCCTATTCCCATTTAAAAAAGTCATCGATTACGTCATCACGCTCTGATGGATGACGTCACGTAGTATGAAATGTATACCAAAAAATTGCAATATAAAAATAAAAATGGACCTATTTTGGAATTTCCTTAAAATTTAATAGGCAACTATTGCCAAATATCGCGGTAAACTCTTTTCTTTGGCCCACCCTGTATAAATTTGTATTCATTGTGAAATCTGCTGAAAATAAATAAATTTTTATTTCTTTAGACAGTTTATTTGAATTTTAATTACCCTGCCCACAAACGCTCAAATTAATGATTTTTGACCATTTTCTTAGGCATGTAACTCCTATATGACGTAAGTCTAGAATTCCAAATTTTTAGTGCGTATTCTACTTGTTAGGGGCCAACATACAGCCAAATTTCAAATTTTTTCATGCGTGCTCATCAGAGATATAAGGGGTTAAACTTTGAAATTTTTCAAAAAATTACATTTTTGAGATTTTTTTAGAACAAATTTACTCAAATCTCAAACTTTTTTTATTTAAAATATGTATGTACGTCTTTTCCGGAAAAAAATTACAAACCATTATCGGCTTGCCTTATGCTGTTTGAACTTTGAGGTTCATTTAAGGCAAGGCCTTAAAGGTAGTTTGAAATTAAATAATGCTATAGGCCGTTTTTAAAGCATACTTTTCTAAAAAGTTTGGTTTTTGATTTATTGTTCTAGGACAAACCTCAGTGAAAATATTGGCTAAAGAGCGAAGCCATGTTTTCCGTGAAAATGATCGATACGCTTTAACAAAAATGATCGTCATCGGCAAAATAAATTTTTTAAAAATAAAATGAATACAATTTTGTACTCTCTATAGACTGAAGTTTAAAAGGCAGAAAAATAAAAAATATTAAAAATTCTCAAGCAACTACCTTTGGACCACTTGGCTTGGATTGACCCAGTCTGAACATAAGTTCACTGATGATGGACTGATAAGTCCGAAAACGTTCGTTCTGAACAAATTTATGTAATCTTTTTGAATTTTTATGGTTTTTAAATAAATTAAAATTATACCTACTACTTAGGAGTTTTTTACTTCGATGTTAGAGTTTTTTAACTACATGGTATACAGTCAAGTCCCTGTAACTTTCCCGTTTTAGTATAGATATTTATTAGCACTGTCACGATTATTAAGTTTTATTGTATAACTCCGAGTAAAATACAAGTGACCAAAAATTCAACAACGAACACAATAACCGACAGAAAAGAAAGTAATAGAAGTAATAAGAGACCTAAAAAATAATAAAAGTGGAAGGAGATATACCGACGAACAAATAAGAGTATATTATGGAATGATGGAGATAACGAATATGATATGCAGTTGATGCTAAATAAAATAAATACCGCGGGAAAAACATATGGCTTGAAGATGAATGTTGGAAAAACCAAATGCATGGCAATAAGAAAGGGCACATTTTCAAAGTACAACTGCAACTAGATAATGCTCCAATCGAGCAAGTGAAATCATTCAAATACTTAGAAATGAGGGTGAATGACCAATGGGATCCTCAACAAGAAATAAAATGCCCTACCGAACAAGCAAGACATAGTCCAGGGTAATGAGGATTTTCTCGAGACACTCAAAGATCCAGGTAGCTATTACCTTTAATAGTTATTGTAGACCTACAGAAAGAAAACCTACCTGTTTCCTGTCTAGAGTTCGCGTCCGTTTTTTTAATTATTAACAATTTAGTGCAAAAAACGCGATTTTCTCGATTTTTTGCACCCCATTCAAAAGCTAAATAGATAACATAAAACTACAAAATTTAATTTTTCAAAATATATACGAACCTTTAAAATGACGATTATTTAATGTTAAAAAAAAGATAATTTGTTGCTACTTAAACTGCAAAATAAGTGAAAATCGTTATTTATTAATAACCTTTACTAAAACTACCTTAGACTTTTAGTGTTTCACCCAATGTTGGGTACTGGGGTACTTAAGAAACCCTCAAAATTTGAGGCCGATGCACTAATTCGCTTAAGAGTTAAGAGTTTAAAAGTTATTCTATTTGTTTATCCCAGAGACCTTTATTTTGCAATAACATAAGACAGAAAATAATGAAGATAGGACAATTTCGAGTATGCCAAATGAAAGTAGAAGAGTGGTAGTATCAAAATTTATTAAAAAAAGATAAAAAAAATAATTAATATAGTCAAAAATCCTAATGCCAAATTTTTTAAACTTTGTAGTTTATAAACATTTAGAATAACTTTAAAAATGTTGTCCGTAGAAACAATATTTTTATATATTCGAAAATATAGTATTTTAACACGAATTTTCAAATAAAAAATTTAGCCTGGGCTCACTTGGGACAAAAGTTAGCCATATGTTACCCCATATAAAGAATGGGATTTGTCTTTTTTCTTAAAAAATTTACACAAACATTGTACTGCAAAGCACCCTCTACGATTTTTCAAAAATGTAGTTCAAACGATTACTAGGGGGAACCTACAATTTCACCGAGTTAAAATACCAAAAAAGCAATTTCAAACTAATACAATCTTCTGTATCTCCGGATCAACTCAATGCATTTTAATCTTTCTTTTTTTAATTTGTATGTAATTTCTACGTACATTACAAATATGCAATTTGTTTATAAATTTATTAATTAATAAACAGTCTAATTTGTTTAAAATGTCTTGAGAAAATTATTTTTTTACAAAACTCTATTTTTTTAAACATAATATCATTAATGATCGTAGAAAAAGTTAAAGTACGCTTTAATAAATAAATTATTTTAATTACATAATTATTTATAGAAGATAATTTTTTCTTTAAGTATACCTTAAATTTTTCTGTGATTAATAATGATAGTATGATTAAAATCATGGATTTTTGGAAAACAAAAGTTTTTTTTAAAAATAGTTTAAACAAATTTGTTTAAATAAAACTGTTTATTAATTAATAAATGTCTAGACAAATTGAATATTTGTAATTTACAGAAAAATTACATGCAAATTAATAAAAGAACGGTCAAAATATATTCAGTAGATCACGAGATATAGAAAATGATAGTAGTTTTAAGTTGCCTTTTTTAGTTTTTGAACTCGTGAATTTGTCGGCTCCCAGCTCTCCCTTTACTTACCACGAGTAGTCATCAATTGAACTACATTTTTAGAAATTCGTGTAAAATAGCAGCTGTTCTAATATGTAAAAGGATTTTTTCTACAGACAATATTTTTAAAGTCATACTAAATGTTTATAAACTACAAAATTTAAAAAATTTGGCATTAAGATTTTTAACTATACTAGATAATTTTTTTATCTTTTTGAAGTTATACTTCTTTACGGGCGTAATGACGGTGAAATTTTATATGGGAAAACCTAGCGACCGGGCGCATGCGCATTATAACTTTGTTCTGATTGGATGTTCAAATGACATGACAAAAATTATCCAATATGGCAGCTGTGGCACAGCTGTGGGACTGTGCATGGTTTGGTTATAATGTATGCTTGTTGCGTTTTAAAATTTGTAGGAAGAGAAACAACAAACAAAAAGTTAGTTAATGGTTATACTGCCTTTTTAAATAGTTTTCATATTATATTTTTGGACTTATTTACATAGAAGAGATGATTGTTGCATGCCAATGTGAAAGCTCATCAAACTGTGCCTAGTATGAGTGCCGCAGATCTCGCTTATTCAAAGCTAAAGAATCTTTCACTGGTAAGTGTTTTATAAATAGTTGATCAAATTTTGTTATGATATTTGAACATAGCCACTTTGCACGACGCAAGTGATTGCGAAATTTATTAGTCGTTATACGGGCTCCGATACCTACCTTGAACCTACCAAAATACATAAGTAGTATGTTATACTTTTATTTACATAATTTGATTACCATCAAAATTTCTATCAATATTCACCTAATATATTGTCTTCTTACTCTATGTTTTGTTGTATTTTTTCAATTCTAAATCATTTCAATTCAAAATCAAAATAATTTGATTTACATAAGTTAAAAATGTCAAAAGGTTAATCTGTTTAGTTAGACGATCTTCACACATAATGACAAGCTGTCTCTGTGGCGAAGTTTTAATGCGGGTGAATCCCAATACAACGCAAATACCAGCCGCGTGGTAAGTTGGTTCGAATCCCAATAGAAACTTTTATTTTTTTATTTTTTTTATACATTTTATGATTGTAAGTATATTTATTATATAATTTTATTTTCAGAAAATACGATTTAGTTAAAAATTTTTCCGACAATTAATGTTCAGAAATCATTTGTGGCATTTTTAATGTGTTTTTTGGCACTGTTTTAATAAAAATGTTTGAGAAGTAGTAAGTATAAATTAATTTAATATTTAAATAAAATATAAATAAAAAGTATATTAATTTCGTTTATAATCATATAATCATATAATAGAAGTACAAAGTACTTCTTACGTGCGTACAAAGTACACACACATTCTTTTTTTAGTACATTTTGATAGCATAAGATTTCTACATCCATTTGGCATACTCGAAATTGTCCTATCTTTATTATTTTCTGTCTTATGTTATTGCAAAATAAAGGTCTCTGGAAAAAACAAATAGAATAACTCTTAAACTAATTAATGGATTGGTCTCAAATTTTGAGGGTTTGCTAAGTACCCCAATGCCCAACTTTGGGTAAAACTCTAAAGTTCTAAGTTAGTTTTAGTAAAAGTTGTAACAAATAACGATTTTCACTTATTTTGCAGTTTGCGTAGCAACAAATTAACTTTTTAACTTTCAAAAATCGAAATTCTGAAGGTTTTTCAACGTTCTAAAAAATGGAATTTTGTAATTTTATGTCAACTATTTAACTTTTGAATGGGGTGCATAAAATCGAAAAAATCGCGATGTTTGCACTAAATTGTTAATAATTAAAAAGCGGACGCGAACTCTAGGCAGAAAACAGGTAGGTTTTCTTCCTATAGGTCTACAATAACTAAAAAAGTAGTCAGCTAGCTGGATCTTTGAGTGTCCCGAACATGGCCTATTTCTAGCTTATGACTCTGGTCTAACAAACTTTTATTAATTTTAAACCGCTACTTTGTAACCGCAATCTTTACTTCAATATCCGTTACAGAATGGTGTTATGTATGTATGGTCCATACTGCTATATGGCATGGAGACTTGCGAGACATGGACGTTGAAAATATCTTCCATTAATAAGTTAGAAACCTTCGAAATGTGGACGTTACGAAGAATGTTCCGCATACCATGGACAGATAAGGTGAGAAACGAGGAAGTCTTAAGAAGCCATGAAGAGGATGGCCATTCTGAAGTGGAAAATACGCAATCCCTCAACACTGATCATCCAAGGAAATATTGAGGGCAAGAGAGGAGTAGGTCGCAAACAAATGTCGTGGCTGCGAAATACAAAGAACTGGGCAGGTATAACTAACACTGGCGAACTTTTCCATGCCGCATAAGACATACGTCTGACTTTAGATAATTCGCCAACGAACTATAGGTGCACGGCACCATAAGACGAAGATGGAGTGATGAACTTGAACAACAGAAATAGATAAAGCAACGGACATATCAAAAATGGCTTAGCTACCAAGAGGTAGACGACAAAAATAGCGAAGGACTTAGCTACCTCATTTGTAATATATTATAAAAGTACATATTTATCTCTTTTATTATCCAACATAAACCAATGATTTAAAAAATAAAATGTTAAAAAAGCCTAAGGCTACAATTGTGTTTTAATTTCAATATTTTATATAGGTATTATGCTAGAATATTCCACAGTGTGTTCCGAACTTTAAGGAAAAAACACAGTATGATTGTTACATCCGGTATAAAATGATTCTTACCTGTCTAGCAACAATATCATTACTTTGATTTTCTTAAATAATAAGGCTGCTATAACATACTAAAAAATCACTCAAATCGGACAACAGTTTTAGGAAATTCGAGACATTTAACATGTCTCATGTTTAAGGTGTTCCGTTCATTTTGCCGCTGTGTGTATTTTACTGTACTTTAATAAATATTTTAATCTATAGTTACTTACGGTCCGTATTGACTGACAAATTATTAAGAGATCCAGCTCTCACTGAAACCATTTGTTGGTGATGTTCTTGTGGATGATAACTTTTCGGTCTAACTCGGAGTGAAGATACACTTCCATTGCTAGGCCCCACAGTAATCTGTAATCGACTCTGTAGTCCCTTTTGTGAGTCGTAACTACTAGTTGAATACGTCAAACTGGAATTTTGTGATGTTATATCGATTGGATTGGATTGAGCACTAGAAGTGGGGGGTCTCAATGTGAGATTAACACTGGTAAAACTCCTCGGTGACGTAGGTACTTGCAACCAAGGTTGAGAAGGAGTTACTTGTAGTGCTGTTGTACGCTTTGGTTGAGTTGGGCTTTGTACTACGTCTACAGAACAGTTGACATTCAAGGAGAGGTTTACGTTTTGATTGCCTATTAAGGTATCTGTAGTTTGGGTAGGTGTAGAACATGTTTCCTTTTTTATATTACCTACTAACTCAGTATTATGCTGCCCTTGCAATTCAAGAGGTTGTTCTAATTTTAATGGAGATTTTATCGTAGATTGTTTAGTGCTTTGAGGAGATCGTGGGGGTTTTTCACTAAGTTCTGAACTAAGTAATTTGTGGACATCTTTGCACTTTTCTGACAGCTGAATATTAAATGTCTTTTTTGCTTCACTTTTATCACCTTCAATATTAAGATAGTTTGGTCGTTTTGCTATGGTTTTACAAAAAGCTTTGGTATCTACATTTTCACTATTTTGCTTATCACCACTTAAAGTTTCGTCCATTTCGGTCTGACCAGTGTTCAATATTGCCGTTTTTGAAACGTCCGCTTGGATAGTGGAAGATACGTCTAAGGGAGGTGATTCCAATTGTTGAGAGGATCGTCCCATCTGCGCTGTATTATAATCCGCTAAGGTTTTTTCTATAAAATCGACGATATTCTTTTGTTTCGAATTCGATTGAATATATGAAGTTATAGAAGAGGTTACCAGATGGTCGGGAATGGTGGGGAATTGTTGTTTCATTTCATGAAATAGTTGCATGACTTTCACGTTTGACGATCTTCGATTGTTTCCAGCAAACATGACCGGCCATATTGATTAACCTAAAACAATACAAAATTAACAAACAAAACGTCTTTTTCGTGATATTCTTTGATATAGACATTGTTTAAAAAAGAATAGTCAGTGAACGCAATGAATAAATTTGTTTGATTCGAATTGAGACAGCCACCAGATGTCACTACCATTTCTGTCAGATATACCAGATGTCAAAACCCTTGGACTTACTCATAACTCATTGCGATGTCGTCGAGAAAAGATGCTTTGTGCTATTCAGGAATTTTATCGTATTATATACTTCGTATCGCATCCTATCGTATCAAAATATCATAGATAAGAGAGTAATATTTTCATTAGGAGGATAAAACAGCCTATAAACAATTAGGTTTACTCAAAAACAAATAATCAAAAAAGTTTAAAATAGTGTTTTACGGTTTTCTTAAAACTTATAAAATGTAACTTGTCTCCTTTCAACAGTAAACGATTGAATTATTTCTAGGCAATTTGCTTAATTAGTGCAAATATAAGTGTAACTTTAAACACAATAACATGATGGCTCTAGGCTCACGGCTCGTGGCAGTGATATACGTAAAGGGTTACAAGTAAGATTTCAAACTTGTTGGATCGACGGCGTACTTACTCGGCGGACTTAAAGTATGCGTACTTGCAAAAAGGTCGTCGAGCCAAAAAGTTCGCGTACTTACTCGCGTGTGTATCATACGCTTAAGAGCGTAGGTATTGAGGCGGCCGTCAATGTGAGTGTAAGTGTGATGCACCATTGTACGGCCGGAATGGTGCATCGCTTTCGCTCTCACCATTGACTGCCTCCTAATACGCGCTTAGCGCTTCTTGTTAATAAATAAAAATAACTGCTTAGTAATACAATATTGACAAAAATTTCTTAGGATCTTGTAGGGGGGACTTAAAACTTTAATTTGGTCACTTCCTGACTTTCATAATAATAATTTTTAACTGACTTATTGTAATAGCCTTGAAAACAGCTATTTTAGCGTTTTTCAAATTTTAAATCGCGTATAACTCGACAACGATCAATTTTATAAGATATAATAGAGAAAATTCACAAGAGAACTAAAAAAAATTGTTCAAAGTGAAAAATATATTTTTGTGAATTTGTTTAAAAAAATTTTTAAACAATTTATCGACCACGATACCGCCCGGCACCCTGTGGATTTGTTATAAGGACCTCTTTTTGAGTAAGTTTTGCAAAAAAAGTCAAATCGGAATAATTTACCTAACAGGGGCGACGATACAGCCTGGACTATATTAAGTAAAAATTGTTTAGAATATTGTAAAGAATATTATTTTAATATTATTAATTTAAGTAAGAAATATTTTTTATTGTCATGGAAAATTTTACAATTTTATAGACAAAGCTTACCAAGAGTCATAAATAAAACAATGACAAACACAATTTACTAAAATTATATAAATCGTCAAGTTAAATTTACTTAAGAAGATACCAGCACTGGCAAGTAATCATTGCTCATGTTAAGTTCTCTGACTGAATTATCAAATTCGATTATTGTCCAAACAAGACAGATTGCAAATATTTAGGTACTTGAAAAATAAAACAAATATTTTAAGATGATTATAGAAATGGTCAAAATTCAAACCAACAATGTTATCAAAAAGCATTAAAAGAATAAACATCCTGGAGTGTAATTCATTGTAGCCAATTTTGTGGAAAATTGTGAAATTACCAACAAGCAACGAAGCAACATACCAGCTGTTACTTTTATCAGTTCTAAAATATAGGTAGTCCATATTTCAAATTAAGGGGACAGGTGCAAAGTTTCGGCTCCGATAATATTTCAATGCATTTATTTTTTTTGAGTCCTGAGAAAACTAATAAACTTTTTTAAAAAATTTAAACGCAGAATGAAAGATTACATTATTATTACATATTACGAAAGTCCCTGAAAACTTATATAATGTTTATTTTAGTAAGTTATATGGGTGAGAAAAATGAGAAAATTTGACAAAGTCGAACAAAATGTGGTGACAAGATAGTGAAAAACAAGGTTACTAAATATTTGATAGGGCTTCAGGAATATTTTGGTTTTTTTTATTAAATAATATTGATGGTGTATTTGATAAATAATTGATCTAAGACATGAAATTAATAAAAAGTTATTTATTGTTTATTATTTATGGAATATCCAAGCAGAGAATACACCAGGATATATTTTGTGCTCCAAGTATTTTGTTTTTAATGATGTATACACCGTTCTTAGGCGTCAACGCCCTTCGGTAGGGATCTATGGAGGAGTATCACCAAGCCGGAAGCCCTTATCCCTTCCCTTACCGCTCCTCCATAGGCCGATCAGACGCCAGTTTATTCCAGACCAAGCCGTAGACTCTATTGAGTTTTATACTACGGCGTTGGCCTTTTATAAATTTCATGACCTAGCTGAGGCTCGAACCAGCGACTGTAAGTCGCAAATCCACTAAACTTGTCAATCGACTGAGCCCCAGCTAACTGGACCGTCAAGACCGACGTTTTTAATGATGTTTTCAAAATTTATCTAAGCTTTCCATGGTCACAATATATTATTAAAAAAATGTCGTTACATATGGTATGGTTAAACAACTGAATGGGTCTGTCGAATAACGTTGTAAGCACCACATTATTTATTTTTGAGAAGTTGAAGAAAAAGTTTTAAAATTATAACAATGGCGAACTTATACATTTTAAGAGTTAGTAATAACAAAGTTTGTAAATACAAACTACAATTTGTATTACTCACCTTTAAAATGTATAAACTCACCATCACAATTTTAAAGCTTTTTCTTCGACTTCTGAAAAATAAATAATGTGGCGCATACAATGTTATTCGGCCGACCCATTCAACTGATTAACAAAAAAGAGAGTATGCAACAAGAAAGGGAGAAACAAGAATGAAAACAAATACAAAAATTCAAGAAGAATTAAAGGGAAAAAATATAGTCAGATACCTACATAAAATCTCTTCACTTAAAATGGATACAACATATTAT
Organism: Diabrotica virgifera virgifera; assembly: GCF_917563875.1. NCBI lineage: Eukaryota > Metazoa > Arthropoda > Insecta > Coleoptera > Chrysomelidae > Diabrotica > Diabrotica virgifera. The sequence goes on along the minus strand of NC_065445.1, from coordinate 385,880 downwards.
GTAGAGACGCTCACACTCAGATACGCTGAGAATTATAACTAACTGAATACTAGAGGAAGGCATAGAAGAAGATGACTAGATGATGTAGAAGATATAAGAACAATTAATGTAAAGACTGGAAAGTTTAGTGAAAGAACAGGAACAAAAGTAAAGAAATCATGACAGCAGCAAAGACACACAGCAACCTATAAATTACATAGAAGAATAACACACCTCACCCAAGAATAGGATTTTGAAGCCCATGGAGTCAGCTATAAACCCTAAGGATTATAACACTTAATGAATGAATAAATAGAAGTGGTCAAAATCAATATCAACAAGGACATCAAACAATATTAAAAGAATAAACATCCTGCTGTATAATTCATTGTAAACAATGGGTAAGTTTGGACAATCTCAGCGACTGGAGAGCTGAGTCAGCAGCAGCTTCCACACCACTCCACTGGAAGTCAACCTCTGTGATATTTACTAAGCGTTCCCTATTGTAGCTGGATACAACCGCTAAGCCACTTTGTGCTTACAGTCAGCCTCTCAGGTCTTCTGAAAGTACCCAATCTTATGGAAAATTGTGAAATTAGCAACATACAACTGTCACTTTTATCAGTTCTAAAATATAGGTGGTCCTTATTACAAATTAACCAAATGTTCTATAGGGCTTTTCATTCACAGTCATTTGTTTCGAGCCTCCATCATGTGTCACATAATATTAATATATCTATGTCATAAGTTATTGGCATATACCAATGATACAAACCTAAGACGTAAAATACATTTACTTTTGATTGAGACTGGCTGAATGACCATAGTCCAAGCCAAAAAAGAAAAAAAAGACGTATGATGAAGATATATTAATATTATGTGACACATGACAGTAGCTCGAAACAAATGACAATCGATGAAAAGGCCTATTTACTGCTATCTAAAACTAAGTGACGATTGTGACAGAGAAAACTGAGGCTATTAGGTGAGAAGTCTCTTTCTAATCTACGAGGTTTATCCAATGAAGTTGGGTTTATCAATGACGTCACTTTCCCACTGTCGCCGATTTGTTGAACTTCTCCGATTAGAAAGAGACTTCCTACCTAATAATCTCAGTTTTCTCTCTCGCCATCGCCACTTAGTTTTAGATGGCATCTCGCAGCTTCGGTATTATAATATGTCTATGGTATCAAATACATTAGATTAGACTGTAATACATACAACTCTTGACATTTTCCATTAATTTTGCGGAAGCAAACAATATAGCGCCATCTAGTGGTCTGCATTGATAACCACAAACTATGCATTTAAAAGAAAGGTATTTTTATACGATTAAATCAAAATACAAATTTAGTTGTGAGCTATTTTCTTTAATTTAATATTGTTACTTTTTAATTTACATGTTTGCTTTTTACAATCGTTATTTTTTTTACATAAGCTTTTATTAAATGATTAAACTATTTATCTACAAAAGTTTTGGGACAATTTGTACATACATTTTGGAGAGTTTCTTGTAAGTAACATCTTAATTTTAATCTATATTTAACGCTTTCAACACTCTCTTGTGTATAATTTTGAAATTAACTTTTAAATATAATCATTAATTTTATCTGCAGCTCCCTTTATAAGTTATACCTAAATTTCACACTAACAGGTGTATTTAACACTAATAATAGAAAATATCTTTAGCCCTAATAATAGAAAATAAATTTTCTATACAGTCTTGGATTAGCCTTCTTGTCAAAAGAAATTGCAGCTAAACACCCTCTCATCAGAGTGAATAGGGGCAAAGTAATATATTTATTATTGTTTAATTTTGTTGCCATCCTAGGTATTTGCTGATACATAATCCACTTTACAGAACCTATATTATAAGACATTTTGTGTAAAAGTACAAACACAATTTAGAAAAATTAGCTCGTTATCCAAAAATTAATAAAAATAAATTTGAATGTTTACACGTTGTCAAAGCGTAGTTCAACTCAAGCCGACAGAGGCGCTAGTAGCAACGTGCTTCCAGATTTCTGTGGGAGTTGGATGCAGAAATATGTCAACAATAGATCAGGCTAGGGATATGCCACTCAATGATGCATCGGGGTGTAACGCCAACATCAAGTACAGTGGTCTAGCTATCTTTGTCTGTCGTGCGAGTGTGAGCATATCTCCCGTGAAAAGGAAAAACCTAGTAAAGTGACTTACTAGGTTTATGCTTAGTATCAATTGTGTGAAACCCCATGAAGCTCTTTATCGACTGGTACTTAAAACTTGTAAATACTTGCATTTTTAAGAAAGTTATTTCAGATGGAAAATCCTAGCAAAATGGTAATTTCAATAAATTTGGTTGGAAAAACCTAGCATCTTGTTATTTTTTTAGAATAAACATAGCAACTTATACAGTGAACGATACATTTCTACTTATTTCAGAAGGAAAAATATAACAAAGGCTTTTACTAAATATTTCCTTTGAAAAGTGTATATATAAATATTTTTTTTAAATTGGAAGTTCCTAATAACATACCTTACCATTTTTAAGCCGAAAGACAAAAACGTCATATTTCTAAACAAAAAACTAGCAAAGTCATTTACTAGATATATCCATATTTTTTCCGGTCATTTAAACTCGGCGAATTATTTTAAAGTGTGTATGCTAGGTATTTCCAATTTAATTCCGCTTTGGCGCGAAAACGAAGGATCTTTTACTATGTTCTTCCAATGCACTTCGTTAAATTATTCAGTCTGTCGAGCCAGTCTCAACTGTGTATACCTACATACTCGTCTGGTGGTGAATTTGTTTTAATCTAATTATATAAAGTTTTGAAAACTATGTCTAAAAGAAAAAACATTATAATGGCTTTGGCTAAGGAAAATAAAGTAGTTTGTGTTCAGGAAGTGGGTGATCTTGAAAAGCGGTGAGTATTAGTTTTTACATTACAAACAAAGTACAATTTTGTTTGTTTGATTTTCAAAAAACAAACAATCAGTAAAATGGTAGATAATTCAAAAGAAATGCTGTAACGAATGCATTCTTTTTGTTATAGGTATAGTGAACTTGCGTCCTTTGGTCAAGATTGTTTGAAATCGATACAAGATACTGTGAAAGACGATTATTTGGTTGATAACCTGATGATGGACGGCTTACAAAATCAAAAGTAGGTTTCTAGATTTATTTATACGGACTTCTGATTATAAAATTAACATATTCTGAATAAATCAACATTTCTTGAAACAAAAAATAATATGAACCGACTTATTTATTACTGTAAAAGGTGATAGGTTACAACAAATTAATTTAGTTGATATTTAGAAAATTCGCATGTCAGCTGATTGTTAATAAATATTTAGGTTACCATTACTTATGTAACAAAAATCGTTATATTTGTGTGCAGTGGATATTCAATTACCAAAACATTTTTCTATTGACTATGTTTCGTGGAAATTATTTTAATTATCTTGCTCATATTCGTATACTAAAAAGTATTTCTTAAACACATTGTGTATTTATAGCAAATGTAGCAATTTTTAATTCTAAACTTCAGAAGTTAAAATATGTGTATTATCATTATTTTTAGAGTAATTTATAAACAAAAATCAAATAAACTAAGCATAACAGTTTATTCAGAAGAGCCTTCGAACTCAAAAGCTTTTGGTTTGGAGTATTATTACAATGATAATAATAATATGGACGTTTGTCGCTAGCATTTTTGATTTTTATTTTTTTATTTTTAGTGATAATGATAACCCCTCTACTAATGAAAACCATTTTTATGATATTCAACCAATATGTTTAGTAAGAGATATTAGGAAGGAAGAAAACACAAAAGTTTATACCGAATTAAAACCGCTACCATTAATTGATGGAACAAAGGATGGTAGTCAAAATGATACGGATGTTAATAATGAATGTCACAAAGAAAAATCGGTTGATGTTATAGACGTTTGTCAGCATAATAAAGGTTACTAAATAAAATATTAATTATTATAAACAATTAGACCAAACTTATACTTTTTAGATGACACAGTTGACGATGACTCAGATTTAGACCCTAGTTATGACCCACAAGAATCTGAAGAAATAAGTTATGAGACAAAGAAAAAAAGGAGAATAGCAAAATTTTTTCAAACTGAAAATGAAAAAAGTGTAGTTGGCACTGTTATGGAAAATGAAGGTTTAGTAGATAAACAATTGAAAGATATAAACCAGGAAACTCTGCCAGGTAAAAATGCTTTGTATTTTGTGTTTCACATGAATTAACTAATATCTACGTTTTTTATAGAAGCACAAATCAGTGATAAAACCGATGAAGGATACGAGAAAAACAGAAAAAAAAGAGCAAGAACAGCGAAAGAGCAAATTGAGAGGCATCTAGAAAAATATCAGTTATTAGAACCATGTAATTGTAAAAAAAAATGTAGAGAATTTTTATCAGAAGAAAGAAGACAAAATATTTGCCAGTCATTTTGGAAAATGAGTTTTGGCGAGAGAAGTCAATATTTTAATGCCAGTATAAAGATTGGGGGTATTAAGAGAAGAAAAGTAGATAGTGAAAATAAACGTCAACACGTCCTTACATACTCGTTGCTCAAGGATGATGGTATTGAAATGAATGTGTGTAAGCAAATGTATTTACATACACATGGAATGAAAACTGATGGTATGATAACGGACTTCAAAAACAGATATAAACAATCTATGGGGTTAGAACTGGTTAAGGATAAACGAGGCTCGTCTGTTCCATCTAACAAGAAGGATCCCATTCTAATAAGAAACCATATTGAATCTTATAATCCGCAAATATCACACTATAAATTGCAACATGCTCCCAATAGAAGATATTTATCTCAAGAGCTATCTATTACTGATATGTGGAAACATTTTTGTGAAACTCATGAAAAAATATCTTATGACAGATATAGAACTGAATTTAATTCACTTAACATTGGATTTGATCAACCAAATCAAGATGAGTGTGACATTTGCGTACATCAAAAAGAGCACAAAAAAATATGTACAATTCCAGAGACTTGTGATCAATGTAATACGTTTAATGATCACCATATGGCATATATTGCTGCCAGAAAAGCGTATGATAATGACAGACAGCACGACTATCCAGACTCATTTAAAGTTTATTGCGCGGATATGCAAAAAGTGTTACTACTTCCAAAGTTATCTTTAAAAAAATCTGTCTTTGTTAGTAAATTAGTTGTGTTCAATGAAACTTTTGCTTCGTTAACAAAAGATGAAGAAAATATTTGCGTTTTGTGGCATGAAGCTATAAGTGGTCGCTCGGCGGAAGATGTGGCATCAGCATATTGCGGGCTTATTCAAAGATCCTCAGTTAACGTAGAGCACTACGAATTTTGGTGTGACAACTGCAGTGCCCAAAATAAAAACTGGAAATTATTTACGTCATTTGTGGTAATTGTCAATTCTAACTGGGGTCCAAACAGTATTACTTTAAAATACTTTGAAGCTGGGCACTCTTTTATGAGAGCCGACAGTGTCCACGGAAACATTGGCAAGCTATGGAAAAAGAGATCCAACATTTATGAAATGAACGACTTAAATGAGCTAATATTAAAAGCCTCTAGAAAAAATAAAACCTTACTAATGAAACATGATGATTTTTATCGCTTTAAAGACGGTGTAAAACAAAGAACAAAAAAAGATGAAAATTTCCCAAAACTTAACGTGATTAAAGTAGTACAATTTAGAAAAGGGTCAAGACAAATGTTTTATAAGAAAAGTCATACTGAAAACGAATTTATTAATTTTGACTTTTTAAAACCTAAATTTAATCTGGAAATGCCTGAGAGCAAAACTGAAGATAGGGGTGTAAATGTTCAAAAAAAACAAAAAATAATTACAGAGCTTCTTCCTGCAATGCTAAGCCAAAAAAGATTCTTTTGGGAGAAACTACCTGTTTCTGAAACATCAAATGATTTACTAAATAATCGAGTTTAGTTTTTATTATTTTTGTTTGTTTTATGTAATTAAATGTTGAATTCAAAAACTTTTTGTAATTTTTCTAATAAAATATATGTAAAAATTATAACTTTACCTACTTTTTATTTTTAAAAACCAAAATGTACCTAACTACTTGATTTTACATAGTTTTAAAGCAATCATAAAGTATCATATTAGCAAGTGTAATATAGTACCTACTAGTTTTTTCCTTGGCAAAAATAGTATGAATTAGGAACTAAGTAAGCATACTAGCTTTTTCCGCAGCAAAATCAATATTTCTTTGCATTTCAAAAATAGTAAGTGACATAGAATTAAAAAAACTGCAAATATTTGGAAAAAACTAAGTTACAGTTACAGGGACATACACTTGAAATCCACTGAACGAAAAAAAAAACAAAAAATAATATAATTCTATTAAACGGCGATATACTTTTCTTTCTTTTCGTTTCCTGAAAAGTTATCAAAACTCAGTTACTAGGTTTTTCCTTTTCACGGGAGATATCTACCAAGAGGTGGGAGTAATGGAACGATAGTGACACAGAGGCGGCAGCCATCCGATCTGAACTGCTCCACGTTACGCTATTTTTTGGACCTGGCCTAATCTATTGTGTTATTACATCTATGGTTGGATGTATATAGGGCTTTTCATTCACAGTCATTTGTTTCGAGCTTCCGTCATATGTCATATAATTCGTTGAAATGAAATCATGAAATAATGACAATCGATGAAAAGCCCTATTACAGTCTAATGTATTTGATGGTATGGACATTGATTCTTATAATTTAGTTTCAAGAAAAATGATAAGTGTATGTTTTATGTTATTCTTGGTTTGGTGAGGGTTATAGAACTACACTGTTGAAAAACATAAATGATTGGTTTTCTATTATAAGCAAGTAATACCGAGAGAGAAGGAAAACATTAAGATTTGAGTGTTTCTTTACTTTTTCCGCAAAGTCCACAACAAATTAAGCAAACATTATGCATTAATATCTTGCTAAATAATTATTATCTTGCATCTGACATTACTATATAGATATATAAAAAATGTTAATAATTATGGGGTACATAACTGTTTGTAAAACTTATAAATTTTCTTAAAACTAATTAATCCGATTGTTAACCTTATTAGACTTGGAAATGTCCTGTTTATGTCAACAGGCTAGAAGCAAGATAAAATTTGATGTGCAGCAAACTTGTATGAAGTATTTTGTTTTTGCTATTCTCTTTTTATGGAGGCGTTAAAATTTGACGTCAGCCTTGACGTTTGGCATACCAAAGTGGGTAATAACAGTTACAAATAAATATAAATCAAATAATCATACAATTACTAAAAAGTACTGAAAGTTGTTGATTTTATTCAAACTACAAAAACATACCAAAATCATATAACTTTGTGGCAAAGTAGGCGACGAAACAATTGAACGTACACAACAGGCACTGTACACTTTATTAACACATCGTTGTATATTATATTTGAAGTTCGTTTACACAAAATTAAAATATTATTTTAAAAATATTGAATAAAAATTTCTAAATCTCTTTCTTGCTGACAATTGAGATATGAATACAAATAGACCATATTGAGACGTCACGTGAAGTGTGATTTCCATACAGCGTTGCCAGAGTTGCCACATATATACGATTACCATTTCTTTCAAAATCATAAAACGTAGTAAAATACTTTTTGGTTAAATAAACATGTTTCAAAGTTTGAAATGGGTTGTTAATGTTGAAAACTATCAAGTGTTGTATAATTAATTCTTCTCTCTTGCTAATTTTCCGAAAACTGATTCCTTTTCGATTTATTTAAAAATTTTGGGTGAAAAAATTCCATTTCAATTCTACAAAAAGCTTTACAATCTTTAAACCTTCAAGTATTTGTTTCGAGCTTCTGTCATATGTTGTATAATCTGTGTATAATATTAATATACACGGATTATACGACATATGACAGAAGCTCGAAACAAATGACTGTGAATGAAAAGCCCTATGAGAAGTGGTTTCTATCTTGCTAAAATATAGTTTTAAAGGCTGTAGCGGGATAAGATGGTAAAATCTGCACTCGGCTGGATTCTTAGTTGGGGTTGGGCAATCGAAAGTACATAATTCAAAAACCCCCTAACCAAATTTTTAGCTCCCTATGTGACCCCAGGTCACAAAAAAACATTTTTTTGGAGCGATCTTTTGCTTTAAAAAATGTGAAAAAAATTGTGAATGTACATTATTATACCCTAAATCACATTGATTTTTTTCAGATTTTTTGGATCAAAGTTGACGTCAGAAAATTTTTTTGAAGTTTTCAAAAATTTTTAGGTTATGTAGGTAATTTTTGGCTAGCTCCGACAAAATTTTTTTTAGTGCATTTTTTCCGTTCTTTTGAATGGCAGGGATAGTATTGCCATTTTCTCGCCAGAAATTACTCAAAATTCGAAAAAACCCATTTTTTTGGTTACCACCTCATATTTTTAGTGTTTACTGAGAGATCTTTTCTTTAAAAAATCTGAAAAAAATTATGAACATACATTGATGCCCAAAAATATACTATTGTTTTTTCAGATTTTTTGGATTAAAATTGAAAAATTTTGAATTTTTCAAAACAATTTAGGTTATGTAGGTAATTTTTGGCGAGCGCCGACATAATTTTTTTTAGTGTATTTTTTTCCGTTCTTTTGAATAACTGGGATAGTTTTGCCATTTTCTCGCCGGAATTTGCTCAAAATTCGAAAAAACCCATTGTTTGGTTCCCCCCTCATATTTTTAGTGTTTACTGACCAATCTTTCCTTTAAAAAATCTGAAAAAAATTATGAACATACATTGATGCCCAAAAATATACTGGTTTTTTTTTCAGATTTTTTGGATCAAAATTGAAAAATTTTGAATTTTTGAAAAAATTTTTAGGTTATGTAGGTAATTTTTGGCTAGGTCCGACATAATTTTTTTTAGTGTATATTTTTCCGTTCTTTTGAATGGCTGGGATAGTTTTGCCATTTTCTCGCCGGAAATTGCTCAAAATTCGAAAAAACCCATTTTTTTGGTTCCCTTCCTCATATTTTTAGTGTTTACTGAGCGATCTGTTCTTTAAAAAATCTGAAAAAAAAATTATGAACATACATTGATTGCCAAAAACATACTGTTTTTTTTATCAGATTTTTTGGATCAAAATTGAGGCTAGAAAAAATTATTTAATTTCTCAAAAAATTTTTAGGTTATGTAGGTAATTTTTGGCTACCTCCGACATAATTTTTTTCAGTGTATTTTTTCCGTTCTTTTGAATGGCTGGGATAGTTTTGCCATTTTCTCGCCGGAAATTGCTCAAAATTCGAAAAAACCCATTCTTTTGGTTCCCCCCCTCATATTTTTAGTGGTTACTGAGCGATCTGTTCTTTAAAAAATCTGAAAAAAATTATGAACATACATTGATGGCCAAAAACATACTGTTTTTTTTATCAGATTTTTTGGATCAAAATTGGGGCTAGAAAAAATGATTGAATTTCTCAAAAAAATTTTAGGTTATGTAGGTAATTTTTGGCTACCTCCGACATAATTTTTTTTAGTGTATTTTTTTCCGTTCTTTTGAATGGCTGGGATAGTTTTGCCATTTTCTCGCCGGAAGTTGCTCAAAATTCGAAAAAACCCATTTTTTGGTTTTCTCCCCTCATATTTTTAGTGTTTACTGAGCGATATTTTCTTAAAATAATCTGAAAAAAATTATGAACATACATTGTTATGCCCAAAAACATACTGATTTTTTTTTAGATTTTTTGGATTAAAATTTTACTCAGGGAAATTTTTTGAATTTTTCAAAAAAAATCGTTTACGTAAGCCATTTTTGACAGACTTCGAAATAATTTGTGTATTTTTTTTTCGTTCTTTTGAATTACTGGGTTAGATTTGCCATTTTCTCTCCGGGACTTCCTCACAATTCGAAAAGAGCCATTTCTTTGTGTCCCCCTATGTGTACACATAAACTCAATTGCATGTCAATAAATAACGATTTTTGATGTCAATAAATAACGATTTTCCGTTATTTTGAATAGCGTGATCAGGTTTTTTGAGAAGAGAATATGCATAAAATACGACAGTTGTTGATATTTTTCCTATGTTTTTAGTAGACAACCTTAACCCTTAACTATAGGTACATGGCTACCTTAATTACATTATGTATAGATCAATTCATAGATATTTCTTCGTCTTAGTTGTGTTTTCCGATTTCTCAATTGAAATTACCATATTAATATTACCTTTTGCGTATTTATTAATTAAGTTAAGATAATTGAAATTTAATTTTTTTGATACGCTAGAGTACCTATTTTAAAAAATATATCAATATTAAAAATATTTAAATATATATAGACATTATTAATGTTATTAATAAGTAATTATAAGTAATTAATAAGTAATAAGTAATTATTAAAAACGTTTTCACAGCATGAAATATGCCACACAGTTATAGGCAAACGTTTATTTTCAACTTTATTTGATTTATTAATTTTACTTTTCAAAGGTGTAAAGTAAATAAAATTATTCGTTAAAAGTTACATTTTAAATAAGCAAACACGTTTGCACCGTAATCAAGTTATTTCCATAAATGTAGCTTACTAAATAAGTATGTGAATAACTACATATTTATATTTTCAATCCATGATATACATAGATAGAATAATAATACAATAATACTATAGGTAAGCATAAGCCAATTCGTGCTCGATTTTCCACGTGCTGCGCACTGTGCCGCACGTGGAAAATCGAGCACGAATTGGCTTATGCTTACCTATAGTATTATTGTATTATTATTCTATCTATGTATATCATATCTTGATTAAAAGTATCTACGAAACTGGTACAGCTTGTGTTCGACTTCATGAAGATACCAAGAAATTTAGAATAGAACGTGGAATTAGACAGGGTGATACTATCTCCCCGAAATTGTTTACAGCTGTTCTTGAATATATGTTCAAGCAAATGGAAGGAGAGGATAATATGGGAATCAATATAAACGGGGAGGATCTGAACCACCTAAGATTTGCCGATGACATCGTTTTAATATCTGATAGAGTTGATAAAGCTACAAAAATGCTGCACACGCTCTATAAAGTGTCAAAAACAATTGGTCTTAAAATTAACACCTCAAAGACAAAATTTATGACCAACCTTGTAGTCAGCGATAAAATTCAGATTGAGAGTCATAGCATCGACCAAGTAATAGCTTACAAATATCTAGGGCATGAGATTCGCTTAGGCCAAGATAACCAGACAACTGAAATACAAAGAAGGATAGGTCTCACATGGGCTGCCTTCGGTAGATTAAATAACATTTTCAAGTCTAATATTCCAGTTTGTTTAAAAAGAAAGGTTTTTGACCAGTGTGTTTTGCCGGTTCTTACATATGGTGCAGAAACACTAACTCTGACAAAAAGAACAATAAATAAAATAAGAGTTACACAACGCGCTATGGAAAGATCAATGTTAGGTATTACCATCAGAGATAAAGTACCGAACCTAGAAATAAGAAGAAGAACAGGAGTCACGGAGGCAGTTGAAAGAATAGCCATGGCTAAATGGGCTTGGGCAGGACATGTTGCCAGACTGACGGATGGCAGATGGACCAAAAAGATTCTGGAATGGCGACCAAGGCAGGAGGCATATCGAAGCAGAGGACGACCACCGACTAGATGGACGGATGATATCAAGCGCATCACCACAAATTGGATGCAAGAAGCTCAAGATAGAAATAGGTGGAAATTTTTACGGGAGGCCTACGTTCAGCAGTGGACAAATATAGGCTAGTTGATTGATATGTATATCATGGATTGAAAATGTAAATATGTAGATATTCACATACTTATTTAGTAAGCTACATTTATGGAAATAACTTGATTACGGTGCAAACGTGTTTGCTTATTTAAAATGTAACTTTTAACGAATAATTTTATTTACTTTACACCTTTGAAAAGTAACATTAATAAATCAAATAAAGTTGAAAATAAACGTTTGCCTATAACTGTATGGCATATTTCATGCTGTGAAAACGTTTTTAATAATTACTTATTACTTATTAATTACTTATAATTACTTATTAATAACATTAATAATGTCTATATATATTTAAATATTTTTAATATTGATATATTTTTTAAATTAGGTACTCTAGCGTATCAAAAAATTAACTTTCAATTACCTTAACTTAATTAATAAATACGCAAAAGGTAATATTAATATGGTAATTTCAATTGAGAAATCGGAAAACACAACTAAGACGAAGAAATATCTATGAATTGATCTATACATAATGTAATTAAGGTAGCCATGTACCTATAGTTAAGGGTTAAGGTTGTCTACTAAAAACAGGAAAAATATCAACAAAGGGAGTTTGTCGTATTTTATGCATATTCTCTTCTCAAAATGGCTACCTTCTCTTCTCAAAAAACCTGATCACGCTATTCAAAATAACGGAAAATCGTTATTTATTGACATCAAAAATCGTTATTTATTGACATGCAATTGAGTTTATGTGTACACATAGGGGGACACAAAGAAATGGCTCTTTTCGAATTGTGAGGAAGTCCCGGAGAGAAAATGGCAAATCTAACCCAGTTATTCAAAAGAACGAAAAAAAAAAATACACAAATTATTTCGAAGTCTGTCAAAAATGGCTTACATAAACGATTTTTTTTTGAAAAATTCAAAAAATTTCCCCGAGTAAAATTTTAATCCAAAAAATCTAAAAAAAAATCGGTATGTTTTTGGATATAACAATGTATGTTCATAATTTTTTTCAGATTATTTTAAGAAAATATCGCTCAGTAAACACTAAAAATATGAGGGAGGAAAACCAAAAAATGGTTTTTTTCGAATTTTGAGCAATTTCCGGCGAGAAAATGGCATAACCATCCAAGCCATTCAAAAGAAGGAAAAAAAATACACTAAAAAAAATTATATCGGAGCTAGCCAAAAATTACCTACATACCCTAAAAATTTTTTGAAAAATTCAATAATTTTTTCTGGCCTCAATTTTGATCCAAAAAATCTGAAAAAAAAAGTATGTTTTTGGGCATCAATGTACGTTCATAATTTTTTTAGATTTTTTAAAGAACAGATCGCTCAGTAAACACTAAAAATATGAGGGGGGGGGGGAGGAAACAGAAAATGGGTTTGTTTTCGAATTTTGAGCAATTTCCGGCGAGAAAATGGCAAAACTATCCCAGAAATTCAAAAGAACGGAAAAAATACACTAAAAAAAATTATGTCGGAGGTAGCCAAAAATTACCTACATAACCTAAAATTTTTTTGAGAAATTCAATAATTTTTTCTAGCCTCAATTTTGATCCAAAAAATCTGATAAAAAAAACAGTATGTTTTTGGCCATCAACGTATGTTCATAATTTTTTTTCAGATTTTTTAAAGAACAGATCGCTCAGTAAACACTAAAAATATGAGGAAGGGAACCAAAAAAATGGGTTTTTTTTCGAATTTTGAGCAATTTCCGGCGAGAAAATGGCAAAACTATCCCAGCCATTCAAAAGAACGGAAAAATATACACTAAAAAAAATTATGTCGGACCTAGCCAAAAATTACCTACATAACCTAAAATTTTTTTCAAAAATTCAAAATTTTTCAATTTTGATCCAAAAAATCTGAAAATAAAACAGTATATTTTTGGGCATCAATGTATATTCATAATTTTTTTCAGATCTTTTAAAGGAAAGATTGGTCAGTAAACACTAAAAATATGAGGGGGGAACCAAAAAATGGGTTTTTTTTCGAATTTTGAGCAATTTCCGGCGAGAAAATGGGAAAACTATCCCAGCCATTCAAAAGAACGGAAAAAAATAAACTAAAAAAAATTATGTCGGCGCTCGCCAAAAATTACCTACATAACCTAAATTTTTTTGAAAAATTCAAAATTTTTCAATTTTGATCCAAAAAATCTGAAAAAAAAAATAGTATATTTTTGGGCATCAAAGTATGTTCATAATTTTTTTCAGATTTTTTAAAGAAGAGATCGCTCAGTAAACACTAAAAATATGAGGGGGGTAACCAAAAAAATGGGTTTTTTCGAATTTTGAGTAATTTCTGGCGAGAAAATGGCAATACTATCCCTGCCATTCAAAAGAACGGAAAAAATGCACTAAAAAAATTTTGTCGGAGCTAGCCAAAAATTACCTACATAACCTAAAATTTTTTTGAAAACTTCAAAAATTTTTTCTGACGTCAATTTTGATCCAAAAAATCTGAAAAAAATCAATATGATTTAGGGTATAATAATGTACATTCACAATTTTTTTCACATTTTTTAAAGCAAAAGATCGCTCCAAAAAAATGTTTTTCGAAAAAACACATTTTTTTCGATAGGGGGCACCTGGGGTCACATAGGGAGTTAAAAATTTGGTTAGGGGGTTTTTGAATTATGTACTTTCGATTGCCCAACCCCAACTAAGAATCCAGCCGAGTGCAGATTTTACCATCTTATCCCGCTATAGCCTTTAAACAGATTTCTAGGCGCTGCGCGCCTGCATCCCCTATACACAACCGCAGTAAACTGCTCCAATGGGTTCATAAATGGGTTCAAAAATGCTTTTGGTACAAGAGAGGCTTTGTTTTCAATTCAGGTCTTATACAACACGCCAAGATGATGCAATACTAAAAGAAGCAAGAATTAACAACTAATTAGATCTGAAAATAATTTAGAAACCTTTACTGGAATCAGACTGCAAACCTCAGAGTTGACGGTGAATACACCAAATAATATGTAAAAATCATGCGTGGAGTGAGGCAAGGCTGCATTTTGTCCCCCCTAATTTTCAATGTTTACTCTGAAAGAATATTTATCGAAGCTTTGCACGAAACTGAAAAAGGTATTCTACTAAACGGGTATGGTTTGTTCAACAGTAAATGGTTTGAATTCAATTAGTGCGGTCGTAAATATTATTAAATTTATCTGACCTGGCCCATTATTAAGACCCACCCGGAGCGATAAGCCACCGAGGTAGACAGAGTTGGTCTTTTGCAATTAACACTGACTAGACGGTACTCCCATAATAAAGCCTAAAATAAATTTTACCTGAAACCGGGCCTTTTATACTATTATCGGTTAATCCGGGCTGTTTATAGTGGTAACTAATTTTAACCATTTACTGTTTAACATACCATATCGGCTAAATAACATGTATGCAGATGACACCATAGTATTTGCGGACATCCTAGAAGACCTACAAGTCCTCGTGAATAAAATCATGCATTACAGTCAACAATATGGACTATAAACAATATGGAATATAAACGTAAAAAGACAAAGCTTATGATCATCAGCAAGAAAAAGATAACAGAAGGTCAACTCTACATCAACCAAACCCCTGTAGAAAGAGTGAGCCACTACAACTACCTCGGCACGATAATAAATGAAGAATGGACCAATAACCAAGAGATAAGAGCGCACATCGGAAAAGCTAGATCAACCTACAACCGCATGGGGGCCTTTTTCAAGAGCTACAACCTTTCTTTTGGTATAAAAGTAACAATGCTGAGATGCTATGTCTTCTCTGTCCTTTTTTATGGTGTTGAATCCCTGAACGAAGATATGTGCTGAAAATTGGAAGCATTTGAGATGTGACTATATCGGAGAATTCTAAAAAATCCCATGGATTGATCGGGTCACGAATGAGGAGGTCCTTACAAGAATGGGGAAGGACCGAGAGGTACTAAGGCACCATAAAATTTCGAAAGTTGGAATACTTTGAACACATTGTGCGAAATGAATCTAGATATGCCATCCTACAAGGAAAAATATTTGGAAAACAAGGTCCAGGAAGAAAAAGAACATCCTGGTTAAAGAACCTCAGAACCTGGTTCAACACAACATCTGTGCAGCTTTTTCGCGTTGCTGCCGATAAAGTGAAGATTGCCATGATGATCGCCAACATTCGTCACGGATAGGCTCATCAAGAAGAGAAAACACAGTTTGCATACTGAAATCAGTCAAAATGACTTGTTTTGCACAACTCGCAGCAGCAAGTAATTATTTAGTTGTCAGTACTAACCTACAGGGAGAGAAAGAGAGATACTAAGAGAAGTAAACCTACAGACCGGTGCAAGCAGACAGATAACGAATATAGCGAAGGGCACAATATTCTAAGATTTGTTAATAGACAGAGACTGTAATGGTTGGGACATGTTCAGAGCCAAGAAGATATAAAATAAACAAAGAAATTATTGCAATGGAAGCCGACAGGAAGACAAAAAAGGAAGACCAAGAACAAAAATGTTGGATAACGTGGAAGACGACCTAAAATTATGAATCTAAGACAATGGAGGGGAAGGGCACCGGAGAGGTTTAAATGGAAGGACATAGCCAGACAGGCAATGGTTATGATACCAAAAGAAGAAGAAGAAGGTGTTTTTACACATTTTGCGTTTTTTTTGTAAATTCCTCCTGTTTTTAAATTGAATCCTTCCCTTTTTTAAACGTATGCTTTTACCCATGACCAGATTTAGCCATACGGCCCACACTCCCCCTAAGTGGAAAATTCACTAATCCCAGATACCTACGGGATCAAAAAGATTGAGCTCTGGCGGGACTCTTTCCGTGTTATCGAGCTCTAGGTGACTTGGTACGTCGAAGTATCTTCCAAAAATTTTCGTATGCATCTGGATATCGAAAGTAGCACAGCTTTCTGCATAGTCTTGTAAAGATGTTTATGTAGACCCAGCTTTTTGATGTTTTCGATGAGGTTCTTAGGAATGACTCCTGTAGTAAAAAGAATAATAGGTATTGTCTGGGTACTTTCCATTCTCCATTGGCTCCTTATTTGTATCTCGAGATCTCTATACTTGGCGATCTTTTCGTTGTGCTTAACACCCAGATTATTGTTGTTAGGTATCGCCATCTCTATTATTGTTGTTTGCCTAGTAAGTTTATTAACTAGCATGAGATCCGGTCTATTGTGTGCCACTGTTTGGTCTGTGAGCACAGTGCGATCTCAGTATAGCTTGTAGTTTCGTTTCTAGCATTACATCAAGGACGTATTAATAATAAGGGAGATGGTCGGTTTGGAGAAATCCAAGTTTGCTAGTTAGTTCTTGGTGAAGAATCTTTCCTACTAAATCGTGGCGTTCTTTATAATCAGTTCCGACAAACTCCTGGCAGCCCCTGGTAAGATGGATGGATTCTTGGGTTTGACATCCATATCGGCATTATTTGTCGTTCAAGATCTGAGGACCTTTGACAATGTACTTCAGGTAATTTCTAGTTGGAATAACGTGATCCTGAATGGCAAGTATGAAACCCTCTGTCTCGGAAGACATCTTTCATTACCCATGATATTATTCATATTTATATTATACTGTTTACATGTATAGATAATTGATCAATATGTGTCTTCCTGTGTTGCGCATGATGATCCACAACTTGTTGAATATA
This sequence comes from Diabrotica virgifera virgifera, assembly GCF_917563875.1. Classification (NCBI taxonomy): domain Eukaryota; kingdom Metazoa; phylum Arthropoda; class Insecta; order Coleoptera; family Chrysomelidae; genus Diabrotica; species Diabrotica virgifera. The sequence goes on along the minus strand of NC_065445.1, from coordinate 368,515 downwards.
ATATTGCGTCCCGTTCCGATATTGATTTTCTAGAAAATGAAAATGCGCAGAAACAAACGCAAATTTCAACAGTGTTCAATATGGTGTTGATGAATAAAATAGGTTGATTTTATTAGGGAATTCAAAATGGAAGACCTATTATTGAGTATTGTTAAAGAAGCTGGAAATGTAAAGCTCTACAACCTCAAACAACGAGCACAAGAAGCACATGGTAATGTTTTTTTTAGTTTTAGTAATAAGCATTTTAATGTTCTTTTGATTATTTGTCCATTCGAGTTTTTCTGAAAAGAAAATTGTATTTTCGGCATTAGGTATTATATCTGTACGTATTAGTTTACTGAATCTGAAAGATATCGCTGTTGTGCCTATAAAAAATATAGACAGCCAAAAATCTGTTCTTGTAATAAAAATACTAAACAACTTCATGTGAAAACCTACTGCATCTACACATACAAAAGTTTGAATGATTTCTTAAGGGTATTTATACTTATTATATTTATATTATAATTTGCAATATGGTAGACGTATAATATTTTTTTGAAAAACCCATAATTATTAAATTCAGGTAGTAATGGGAAAATCCAGATATACAGACAGCGGCAAAATTAACGGAACACCTTAAAAATGGGACATGTTAGATGTCTCAAATTTCCTAAACCTTTTGTCCGATTTGAGTTATTCTTTTTGTATGTTATAGCCTTATTATTTAAGAAAATCGATGTAATAATATTGTCGCTAAACAGGTTAATGTCATTTTATACCGGATGTAACAATTATACTGTGGTTTTCCTTAAAGTTCGGAACACCCTGTGGAATATTACAGCGCATATACAATATTAAAATTAAAACTCAATTGTAGCATTAGGCTTTGTTAACATTTTATTTTTTGATTCATTTGCTTATGTTGGATAATAAAAAAGTTGGGTACGTTAACAACTAGCCCTGTTTTTCATCAATAAATCCTCATATTCTATTTAATTTATTAAACATAGGCCAGGGTAATAAGACAAAAATATACCCTGTTCGTGACACTCGAGCAGCCAGGGTACTGAAGCGTTTTTTCGACAGGTAATACCTATAAGAGCAAATTGTAACTATTTCCTGCGTAGGATCTGGCGGCCATTTATATTTATAAACAATTAACTGTCAAAAAATGGCATTTTTCCCTTTTTTTTCAAATCAATGGAAAACAGTGAAACTTATGACTTTTTTAGTACAAATATCTTTGAGATTATGGAAAAAGCTTTAAAATGACATATTACACAGATTGATATACTTATTTATTGTTAATATAATTGCGAAAAAAGGTCGGAATTGCAAAAAAAATTATTTTCGCAATAACTGCTGTAAAAATTAGTGTACAGGTTTGAAATTTTTGTCAAATGAGGGTTCTTTAGTGCTTAATATGTGATAAAAATTTCAAAGCGATTCATTCAATTGTTTAAATTTTATTCAAATTGTTTATCCCAGAGAGAATTTTTTTTGCAATAACATGTCAGAAAAAAATGACGTTAGAACCATTCCACAGGTGTCAAATGAAAGAGCATGAGCTATATTTTCAACTTGATTTCAAGAAAGCAAATAAAAAGTGCATTTATTAGTAATAAATGATTATGCAAAAGTATCGTAAATCTTTCCTTATAAAGTTTTTGAATAACTTTTTCCAAAAAAATTAACTTTTTTACCCTGTTTTAAGTTCACAACTACCAAGTAATGTTATTTATATCATAATTGATAAAAAATTGTAATAAATATATATAATTTCTTATATAACAAAATAGAAAGTTTATAAGGAAAGATTTACGATACTTTTGCATAATTATTTATTACTAATAAATGCATTTTTTATTCGCTTTTTTTAAACCAAGTTGAAAATATAGCTCATGCTCTTTCATTTGACACCTGTGGAATGGTTCTAACGTCATTTTTTTCTGACTTATGTTATAGCAAAAGAAATGCTCTCTGGGATAAACAATTTGAATAAAATTTAAACAATTGAATAAATCGCTTTGAAATTTTTATCACATATTAAGCACCAAAGAACCCTTATATGACAAAAATTTCAAAGCTGTACACTATTTTTTACAATAGATATTGCGAAATTAATTTTTTTTTCAATTCCGACCTTTTTTCGCAATTATATTAACAATAAATGAGCATATCAAACTTTGTAATACATCATTTTAAAGCTTTTTCTATAATCTCAAAGATATTTGTACTAAAAAAACCATAAGTTTCACTGTTTTCCATTGATTTGAAAAAAAAGGGAAGAATGCCATTTTTTGACACTTAATTGTTTATAAATAAAAATGGTCGCCAGATCCTACGCAGGAAATAGTTACAATTTGCTCTTATAGGTATTACCTGTCGAAAAATCGCTTCAGTACCCTGGCTGCTCGAGTGTCATGGAAAAAACCTTATTACCCTGGACTAACAAGCCTAAAGTAGGCTTTGAGAAATTACCAATTAAATAGATGTCAAATTGTTAACAGTCAAAAATTGTCTGGTTTTTTGTGAAAATTAGTAGATTTATTATTTAAAATTTCCGTATTTTTTGTTGTTTGGTGGAAATGGAACGCGCTACAAGGAATTTGACCAGCGATGAGTGTGTTCAAGCAATGATCTTACACAGCGGAGGACTTAGCTACAATGCTATCTTCTCTTTATATTGATGACAATTTTTTGCTGTAAACTGTATATTTACAACAGGTAAAGCTTCGGACTTTGAATTGACCAGATCTTAACCCAATCGATCAAACATTTGTGCGACATAATTAAACTACAACATTACAAGAGGTAGAAACAATATAGATCTCGAGATTTGGAATGATACTGATCAAGACCAAATAGCATAGACCTACCTCATTTGTAATATAAAAGTACATACCTCTTTTATTATCGAGCATAACCGAATGAATTACAAAATAAAATGTTAAGAAAGCCTAAGGCTACAATTGGGTTAATTAACCCAATATTCCACAGGGTGTTCCGAACAGGAAAAACACAGTATGACTGTTACACCCGGTATAAAATGAGACTTACCTGTCTAGCGACTATAGAGCATATTGAAAAAATCACTCAAATCGGCAAAATCATGAATCAAAATTCGTTTGATTTTTACCTATCTAGAGACAAGTTGACGTGTTGTGGAATGCATATTGTAGATTCCCCCTATCTATCCATTTATCGTCCGTTTTGCTGGTAAATTGTAGAGGGATCGGATTTGAATTCAGCGTAAGAAATCTTTTGGTTCTTCGATTCTTTAGATTTCTCGTTGCATTGAACATTCTAAACTTTTATATAGTTAATTTTTAAAATATGACTTTAACGAATGATCTCTTTTAAACTTATTTTGATGCATTGTCATTTTTTAGTTAAAAAGTAGTAATATGTAGTAGCATTAGCTGAAACAAAATTTAATATTTTTAGATTTGCTTCTATCACAGAATTGTCTATTGAGAAGTCCTTCGCACGAATTAAGATCGGTATGTTTCGTCCCACTAAAATTATCATTAGAAAGTAAGAAAAGCAAATTGGTGTCTTCAGCTCTATCCGGATTTAACGTAAGTATTTTCCGAAGCTATTGTAACAAGTTTACTGTAATAACTTATAATTACAATGAAACGAGCGGTTCGTATTTATATACGAATTTATTTATATAACTGTACAGACGGAATTTATCTTATAACTCACTCTATTTACAAAATTCGTCGGTTATCTATATATAGGTACCAGCCGTTATTTCTAGAATGTTCTCCCCATCTCTGGTTATTGTCGCGACATTCGGTCAATAGGGCTTTTCATTCACAGTCATTTGTTTCGAGCTTCTGTCATGTGTCACATAATATTAATATATCTACGTCATACGTTATTGGTATATACCAATGATACAAACCAAAGACGTATGGCGTAGATATATCAATATTATGTGACAAATGACAGAAGCTCGAAACAAATGACAATCGATGAAAAGCCCGATTGCACGTCTTCCCCGCCGCTGCTTCGCGTCTTATCCAGAAACATCGATGTCGCTCTGTCTGTGTGGAGATGGCACCTGTTATACGAGGGTCGGTCAAATTACCCTTTTGTTACATTATTTGTTGTGGCATGAATACAATTTACTATTTTTATTGAGAATAAACCACAATGTATCTTATTAGTTACTTTTCTGCTTAGGATCAACAGAACTGGGACTACGCATTGATCCAAGACCTTCCTTTTTCCTTTTCATGTATACGGGAATAAATAACTGATATAAAGACTTACCTCAGTACATGTTAGTCCTATTCTTCTGTTTAACTCTGTTTTTGATTGCCTCTTCCTAATTTAATTTCGTGGCCCAGATACTTTTCTATCCCCATGTTATACAATTCTATCACCAAGCATTTGAGGAATCGAGTAACCCCTTCCTTGACTTCATCATCGATACTGAAGCGTAAGCCACCCAAATGTTCCTTTAATTTTAGGAATAAGTAATAATCAATTGATGCTAGATCTGGATTGTAGGGGGCATATCAGTCCTAAGGTGGTTAGGTACTACCATATTTTCCATTATACTCCAGAGGGTATCGCACTTTGAATCCTTTAAGAAAGCCTTTGTATAATCTATGAAACAAAACAGCATTGGTATATTGCGTTATAGTTATTTTCTTAATTTCTTTATAGAAGCTAATTCGAGACGAACGTTTTCAATATGGGACTGAACCAGAAGATGATTCTTTATGGCTACCAGCTCAGCTACTTTTAGCCACTTCATCACTTCTGTCACAATGCGAAGATACTCAAGTTCATATATTGAGGGTATTTTTAAATTTAGCCTGCTCTACAAGTTGGGCTTTGAACGGAAGACTTGTAATGCTAATATTAGGAAGATGTGGAGATGCTTACGACATTGGTACTCAACCAGTTAAAGCTTCAGCTCAAGCTGCTGCAAGTCAAACTTTGACTGCATTTTGCTCTTTTCTTGGTAAGTCTTTATGAACAAACTTGAATATTCTTCGTATACATGCATACATGGATATTTTCAGATGAGGAATGTGAAGAAATCCGACAACAACAACAAAAACATCTGAATTCTGGTAGCAGTACAGAAATGGTATACACAAAAACTTCAGCAGTAGCTTGTTTTAATGAAGCAATACCAGTTATGCAGTATATTTGCAGTAAACTCGAGGAAACGAAAGTGTGAGTGGATTTAAATTTTGCAAAATAAAGTAGATTCTTCAAATTAACTTAATTTTTAATTTCTTTAATTTTAACGTTCAAATTCTTTTCAGGTTAACTAAATCTACGGATATAAAAATTTTTCTATTAGAATGTTTGTTAACATTTGTTAGCACTTTACCTAATACGGTACATTCCAATATTCATTTTACAACATTTTTGTGGCAACGTTTCTGCCCATCATTATTAGCCATCCTTGGCACCCCTGGAGATCCTATGGTCCATTCTTTAACTACAAGTCAGGCTAAAATTATATACAGGTAAGAACAATGATTTATTTATTTATTAGCAGAATTACCCCCATAATAGTAAAATACAATAAAGAATAAGTTTAAAAGGCACTTTAGAATAAGAGAAGGGATATCTTTCTTCGATCTAAAAGAAATCGAAGCAGGAGTACGTCAAGGTAGCGTACTTCGACTAGTGCTGTATCTGTTGTACACTAGCGATATCGACTTTCAAAATTATGCAATGGCCACCTTTTCCAATGATACGGCAGTTGTGGCAGTGGATGATTACCATGAAGAAGTTATGAAAAATACAGAAAAATTACCAAAGTGTATTTATCAAATTATTACCTAGACTAAGAGATGGGGTGTAAAGTTAAATGAGAAGAAATGGATAAACATGTCAAAATCAGTATATTAAGGGCCAGATTTTGTTACTCGGGGGTTTTTGGGGCCGCTGAAGACAAGACGAATACGTAATTAGAACCGACTAGGAGGAGCATCTGGTGCTCAGGTTCACTGTTAAGGTACATCATCTGGAGTTTCGAGGATTTTCGAGGGAACGCCAAGATCAACGTCATACAAATCTGATTGATAATGTCCGATTTTAACATACATATGTCGATATTCTAGATAGGATTGTGATTGTAACCATTTTAAAAAATTACCTCGAAATCCAAGACCGTTTAGTTTACAAATTGCTACATTTAAATTTATTTAGTTAAATCAAAAAAGAGGGCTCCAATAAATTTCTTTAGATTTAATGAACTATAAATGAATTTAAAAAATGGTGTTGATGGACTCTCAGTTGATTTACCTGGAAGAATCCTATTTTGATATGAACTTATTATGTTATATTTACTAAGAAATGACAACATCCTTTTATGAATGCATTTTTCAATAACCTTACACAAGACAGTTGGTACGGTAATTGGTCTATAATTTTCTAACATAGTTTTGTTTCCTTTTTTAAATATTGGGGAAACTATACCAACTTTTAAATCAGTGGGAAAAATACCCATCTCCAAAGATTTATTTATTAAATCAGTTAACTGTTGAATAATGTATACGCTCATATGTTTAACTAAATTTGTGGAAATGCAATCAATACCCACTGAATTTACATTTTTTAAGGATGCAATAGCTTCAGCAACATCGTTGTAGTCTATCTATAGGATAGAAGTAGAATGTTTGGTCAATATTTAAAGTCGTATAGTTTTTTATTGGTGACCACCACCTGTGAAGCCGTGTACAGCAGTTTGATGTTACGTTCGGAGTACGATAACAGACCGCAACTATTGTTTATTATATTAGGCATACTAGTCCTGTCGCCAGGGGGGTACAACGTCCTCCTGTATTCAGATGGACTTACCCAAGATTTTTTTATGTATTTTGACCTGTAGAACACGAATTTTTTGGGTAACAGTTGATCCGGATGTCGATAAGATTGTTATAAACCAAGAAGTTGAGGAATCACATAACAGCGATTTCTTGCAAAAGAAAACATTTTTTTGTATTTTTTGGGCCTTTCTAACCAAAAAATGTTCCTACAAATTTTTTCGTAGGATGCATAGTTTTCGAGATAAACGCGGTTGAACTTTCAAAAAAATCAAGAAATTGCAATTTTTGAACGCGAATAAGGTTTGATTAAAAAATAAAATAGCAATTCTGCTTACCGCATTTGCAAGTTCAAGTCAAATTATATCGGTTTTAATTATTTGTATTGCTAAAAATTTATTATTTTATTGTTAAAACAAAGCTATAAACACCTAGTGCTTGAGTGATGTTTTCAATGATTTCTCATTTAAAATCGAACGAGTAGGTAGAGGAGGTAAAAGTGCAAGCGGCGCTATTTCTACGTAGCATGCATTAAAACGCATGTATTAGGCACGGGAAACACTATGTGTTTATAGCTTTTTTTAACAATCAAAAAATAAAATTTTAGCAATGCAAATACTCAAAACAGATAAAATTTTACTTAAACTTTTAAAGGCGGTAAGCAGAATTGCTATTTTATTTTTTAATCAAAAGTTATTCGGGTTCAAAAATTGCAATTTTTCGATTTTTTGAAAGTTCAACTGCGTTTATCTCGAAAACTATGCATCCCAAGAAAAAATTTGTAGGAACATTTTTTGGTTAGAATGGCCCAAAAAATACAAAAAAATGTTTTGTTTTGCGAGAAATCGCTGTTATGTGATTCCTCAACTTCTTGGTTTATAACAATCTTATCGACATCCGGATCAACTGTTATCCAAAAAATTCGTGTTCTACAGGCCAAAATACATAAAAAAAACTTGGGTAAGTCCATCTGAATACAGGAGGCCGTTGTACCCCCCTTGGCGACAGGACTATACAGACGCCACCTACGGCGTGACTCTGTACGCAACCTATTGCATTTTTTTGGAGACCACAGCCTAACTAAATCTTATATTAGACTTACGTAACATGTAGCACACAAACTAGTTGATGATTTACTTTACTTTATAGCATTGGAATTCAGGTAGTTCGACTTGTTGGCCGAGAAAGGGCTCTTAGACCAGTACTAGAAGCACTGTTTCACAGAATGCTTTTGTTACCTAGTCCTCAGAAGAGATTGGAACCGTTAAAAGCTGTTAAAGAGCTATTGCGCTCACCCGGAAGACTTGCCGATTTGCTTTTGTTAAGTGGACCGATATTCCGCCACGCTGGTGACGATATGGCAATTATACGATTGTAAGTTTTATTATTTTTTATTATATAATTTACATAAGGTATGTACTGCTAATATGGTCATCTAATAAGTTCCTACTATTTTTATGTTTAAATGATAGACATCTCGATAGAAAGATAGTAATACGCATTTAATGTCAAAGAGTTGACCCCACATTCCCTATGTGACGGTGGTAAGGGTTCTTACAGTCACTGGTACTAATTACACGGTAAGATAGCTATAGATAAACCTTAACAAAATATTGACTAGCATGAATCCAACCAGAGGGAATCAGGCAGGGAGACAGCCTCAGCCCATTTTTATTCAATATGTTAATGGATGAAATAATAGAAGATGTGGAATCGCTACAACTAGGATACGGACTCAGTCACAGTAGAATAAGTATAGTGTGCTATGCGGATGATGCAGCCCTGATTGTAGAGGATGACCTACAAAGACAACTTTATCAATTTAACCAAGCATTTCGACGACTCAACATGAACATATCCACGCAGAAAACAAAATGTATTACCATTTCGAAAGATCCAATTAGATGCAAGCTCGTGGTAGAGAGGAAGCCCATAGAACAGCTAAATCTCCTCAAATATTTAGGGGTAGATTTATCAAGTTATCATGACCCATTCAGAGACCTAAGAGGACAAATAAACAAGGCTGCAGTCATGTCCGGCTGTTTGAGAGATGTGGTCTGGAATAACCCATATATTATATGGGAATGGACAGCAAAGTTAGAATTTATAAAACTTGCATCAGACCTGTTATGACCTATGGCATTGAATCAAGAGAAGACACTAATAAAACCAAAAGCATGCTACGAACAGCCGAAATGAAGACACTAAGAGCAATAGCAGGTAAGACAAGAAGGGATAGAATACGAAACCAATATCACCAGGGAACAATGTGGCGTGCAAGATGTAGTAAGATGGGGTAGGCAAAGACGAAGAGAATGGTTCAGTCATGTAAAAAGAATGGAGGAGCACAGACTACCAAGAATTGCGCTAGAAGGAAAACCAGCTGGCAAGCGTCCACTGAGGAGACCACCAAAAAGATGGAGAGATAGCTGGCAGTCTACCTCTCAAGAAATATTTCGACGTCGGCATTAACAGATCGACAAAACGATATTTCCTTCTATATATGTACTGGTATTTATACCTATTAATACATTCGTGGACACGTCTTCATATGCAGACAGTAATTTCCCTTTGTAAGTGTATGGATATGCAGTCGTGCCCGCGAATGGGTTAATATAAAAATAGACGGACCTACCAATGTCAGTTTATGTTTATATTTGTATTCAGCGGCCACTGTCGACCGGTTATCAACATTAACTAATTAATAGTAGTAGTACCATGTGTAATGGGATTTTACAGTACCTACCTTATATTTATAAAAACAAATTTAATAATAAAACAAATTATTGTAGGATTATGGATTCGATTGAGGAGTCTGCCCAATGCAATGATACCAGTGTGTTACTAGCCAGTGTTGACTGCGTAGGAGCCCTTTTAGAAACACTGGAGGCCTTGTGTAAAGGCGAAGGACTAAATCATGAGTCAGCCGAGATTACTAATAGTCGATATATAACATTAAAACAAGCAGATTATTCTGGACCTCTAACTTACGAGTCCATGGCTAGACTTCCCAAACCATACAGGTAATTAAATAAACTAAAACTAAAAATATATTAGAATTGATTTTAGTCTGTTGCAATCTTCTTCTACTTTAAGTACAGTCTCCCAATCGTTGTTTGGACATCATCATTACTATCTTCACTCTATCTACTGCAGCTCTGAAAAATCCTATGGCACTGCATTTAAACCATTGCTTTTAACTTTTCAATCATGACACTCCATGACACTCTCCTTCCTATACTCCTTCCTTCTCTTATATTTCAACGTATTATCAATCTTAGCATTCCATATAGCTGTCCCCTCATTACGTGTTCCAGATATTGTAACTTTCTTTATTTATATTACTACTACCTGTCAGTTTATAACGTTCTCCATCGTTTTCCGACTTCCAATCGCCACTTCGTCCGGTTGTTTCATAGGTCCTCCTCTGTGGCCCTTTCTCTCAGCTCCTTGCCTAATCTTTCACTTCAACTTATTCTAGGTCTACCTGGTTTTCTCTTTCCTTCTGGTTGCCATTTTAGTATTTCCTTATTCGTTGTTCATCCCTTCTTTGTATATGTCCGAACTAGATAAGATGTTTTGTTGATAAGTCATCTGTGATTGTTCGTTTGATTTCCATTATTTCTTTATTGTGTTTAATCCTTTCTCTTCGAGATCTTCCTGCTACTCTTCTCCAAAAATCCATTTTCGTTGCTCTCAGCGTTGCCAGTGTTCTTTCTTTCATGCAGTGGTCATACTTCGCAAGCTATATAGCCATGATACTTTTCACTATGGTATCATATATCTTCTTTTAATTTTCTTTGCTGGTGGATTGGTTCATAAAATACTGTCTTTGTGATCTTCTGTGTGTCCCTATTCGTTTGTGATCTTTTCTGAGTTTTCCTGTAAACGTTTCAGATACTCAGTTCCACCCATATAGATGTTTATTTCTTCACATTTTTTGTCCCACGTTCGTTTTTTCTTTTGGTCTCAGTTTTCTTAACTTCCCTATTCCAGTAGGTAAGTATATTTATATTCTCCAGTTTTGTGGATTTTGCGTTTGTAGTCAGATTCGATAGGCTTTCTTTTTGGTATCTACTAACTCTCTGTTTTTTTTTTAAATATTGTAATTTTTATTTAAAACTTTATATTTCCATTTTTTAAGAGACGTTGTAGCAAATCTGAAGTATCACAGTGATTCTGATAGTAGTGGCATCGAAGGAAATATTCCGGAAAATGAAGGTGGTACAGAGTCTGATTGTTCTGGAGCTACAGAAGGGCCTGAAGATATTATTCTTTCAGACGATAGCATTATGGATGATGAAAGTTTTTTAACTAACCAAGAATTACAGAAGTTGTACAAATTACCAAGATCGTTTAACTTGGTAAGTACAATTTATCCACAAATAGGTATTTTTTAATTTTATACATATAATTAAATTAAAACGTAATGTGTTCACTGGCTTTATTTTTAGGGTCGACCTGGAACAGATGAATGCAATACTGATATCGAACGGCATAATGCCCGATATTTTGTCAAAACTTTACTACACTCTCTCCTACCTAATATTTTATCACTTAGATCATCAATACAGGTATGTAGTCGTAAAAAATTAATAATTACTTCACACCATCCCTCGGCTAGAGACGAAAGAAATTCGTCTCGCTGATTAGAGAACTTTTAGATACTTACTACTATCACTATCAAGCGTTAATTGACTCACTACACCTACAAAAACATTCTAAGTCACATAGAATCTTTTTACAATGACATATTTCATCTTTGATTATAGGTCTGGATCCCGCGTATGAAAAACAAGTTGATTAATAGCAAGCTGAAAATTTGTTAATAGCTTAAGGGTGTCTATAGTCGGATAAACTTTGATATATGGGAACACTGGAACAGGGCAGGGGCAGTTTTAATTGTGGAACAGGTTAAAAATTTGGAACGGTCAGACCACGAAAACGGCACATTTATTTTGTCCGACAGAACAGACTTAAACTCTCCGAACAGAGATTAAACTCTCATGCAAAAATCAGACTGCTATTTATCACCTGTCATAATTCCTGTCATTTGACACATTCTTTATGTTCCACTCATTAAAACGCCCATTTGGTGATAAATAGCAATCTGATTTTTGCATGAGAGTTTAATCTCCGTTCGGAGAGCTTAAGTCTGTTCTGTCGGACAAAATACATGTGCCGTTTTCGTGGTCCGACCATTTCAAATTTTTAACCTGTTCCACAATTAAAACTTCCCCTGTTTCAGTGTTCCCATATATCAAAGTTTATTCTACTAGACACCCTTAAGCTATTAACAAATTTTCAGCTTGCTATTAATCAACTTTTTTTTTATACGCGGGACCAGACCTATTAGGAAGAGCTGAAATTCGAAGGCAAGCGAATCGAAAGTAGGGATATTCAAAATGCTGTGTCTCTGATAATTTTAATCCGATCAATCTGAAATTTTCAGAGAGAATTGTTACAATAACAAAACATCGACAATTTCAAACAATACCTCCCTTAAACATCTAAAAACCTGTTAACAGCACTGATGATGAACTCTTTAGTTTGAAAGCGTTCTGTGATGTAGCCCTTTGAGGGATTTTTTGAATTAAATATACCTTTTATGAAGGATTTTAACTAATTTTTTGTGATATGGTAGATATACAGCCGACTACAGGAAATTCTTTTTCCTTGTGGATTTTGATAAAAAAAAAGAGGATTTAGAATGTTTTTGTTTACACCGATTCAACCTGTTTGTTAAGGCTGACTGAAACGTAGAAATTTTAAATGAACTTTTTTAGGTAGATGAAGTGCTTCAAGAATTTGCTTCCAAATGTTGCCAACATAATTCTACACCAAATTATGAGATCTCAACAATAATGAATGCTGACGGCATTTATTTAGCTACATACTCAGCCTTACTTTTAGATTTGAAGTTAATACAATCTGGACAATACGAAGACAAAAATGTAATTATAAATTTGCATGTTTTTCTCTTTAAATGGACTCTAAATAAAAAAAATATATATAGGGTGATTGATTAGTGTGATAAAGATCAGTATATCCACTATAGCAATAGATAGGAATCGAAGTTAATAACAAAAATTGTAGCCAACTTTGAGCCTCACAGTGTTCGATAACATAGTGGCAGACAAAACTTATTTTTTTTTAATGGAACACCGTGTATTTTATTTTATATTCGACATCTTCCTAACACTTCCCTATCACAAAAATATAAAGGTGTATTATATTACACAGGGTTAACTATTTAGATGGGAAATAAGCCACAATTATATTGAAAAAAACAATTTTATTAACGTTTCGACGCGTAAATCGGGTGTCGTTGTCAAAATACAAAATACTACTAAATTAACCAAAAATGTTGTTGTTTAGTAAAAAATTCTTCCAATAATTTATTTAATCTGGCTCATTTATATCGGCAATTCAGACATATTATACATTTTAAAGTAGAAGACTTTAAAATGATATTTATTAGCCAATATTTATGAGTTGCATTCCTGGGACGACTTTATTGAAAGATAGTTCATTCGATTACATGAAATCAACCCCAACTCAAGAATATCCGTCACAAAAAAAAATCATAGCATGTGGTCTGTCTTTAAAAAGACAATCAAATGCAACGGTGGTTATATTAAAATTAAAAAATTATACAGGGTATTTACCAATTTTCAGGGAATATTATATAAAAACTAAAGTACGGTAATACTACTTTTCGATAGTGACATAAAATACAGGGTGTTCCAGTTAAAATTACTGAGAAAATACTGTACTTGCATTTTTACTCACCCTGTAAGTATTCAATATAAAGAAAATTAGCTGTATCAATCATTTTTTAAACATTTTAACAATCAATAAAAAATATGACATCAATAAACCATTGCTGTTGTGACTATTTTTATTTATGCGGGGAGTTGAACTTGTTACAATTTTCATAGAAAATTGGTTATAACTTTGTAAATACCCTGTATAATACAACAAACCTTTATATTGTGATGGGTAAGTTAGAAGATTTCGAGTAAAATATAAGATATAGGGTGTTCCATGACACTTTTGGGAAGTTTGGTCTGCCACTATGTTGTCGAATACCCTGTAACACTTTAACTAATTTTGTAATGTGAAGCTCAAAGTTGGCTACCATTTTTGTTATCAACGTTTATTGCTATCTATTACTACAGCGGATCTACTGAGATTTATCACACTAATCAATCACCCTGTATAAAATTGTGTAATAAACTAATATGATAATTTAAATAATCATTATATGCTCATTTAGGATAATATGTTTTAGATACCAGTTCCTATAACGGAAGACCAATTTGTTGAAGAAGTTCATGGAAGTGGTGTTCTTGTGTATGTTTCAGCAACTTGGTTGTGTGAATTGTACCAAAACGTCTTGTCAAAATCATTATTAATATCTGCTGGATACGATCCAACCAGCTCCTATCAACCAGCCCTAATCAATATGCTGACTGGTATATATTTATTTATTTATAATTATTTTATTATTTTACATTTTATACAATACAGCATAACGATACCAATGTTCAAGAAATGAGACAAAGAAGACCCCAACAATTATAGAGGTATAAATCTACTGAACACCGCACTTAAGCTAACCACAAAAGTCTTAACCAACAAAATTAATAAACTATCAACTTTATCAGATGAACAACAAGGATTCAAATCCCGAAGATCCTGACAAAAACCAGCATAATATCTATGTTTTATAGACCTGACAAAGGCTTTCGATCGCATCCAAGTCGAAGACGTTTTACACCTACTGTATAGAAGAAACATACCAATCACTATTATACAAACCATCGAAAATATCTACTTCCATAATCGAATACAGGCAAAGATAAATGGAAAACTAACACAGTTTATACCAGTACAAAGCGGAGTCAAAGGTGACTCGTTAAGCCCACTGCTCTTTAATGGACGAAATAATACAAGCAGTACGTACAGGTCATGGTTACAGAATGGGGAACAAAGAAATCCAAATATTATGTTATGCAGACGACGCCGCATTAATCGCCGAGACAGAAGACGATCTCCAAAGATTAACACACATCTTCAATACAACAGCCAAGACATGCAATATGATACTATCAGCAAAAAAACCAAATGTATGACAACACCTAAATACCCACTATGATGTAAAATCGAAATTGATGGGAAAATATTAAAGCAGGAAGCAAGGTTTAGATATCTGGGAATATATATATATAACTAGTTACAGAGATGTTGAAGAAGAATGACAATATAGTTAAAAGCAAGTAAAGCGGCGGGATCTCTTAATGACACAATCTGGAAGAATAAAAACCTAAGACAAGACACAAAAGCAAGAATCTATAAAGCAGCAATTAGACCTATATTGACATATCGCACCTTCAGTGCAAAACTGTTGTAACTCAAAATTTTTATGAAAATGAAGTAATCATGGCATTCGCTTGTAAACATGCGTATCTATCCCGTGTAAAACTTTAGTAACTTTCAAATGCTCAATTAGCTCAACCAGCTAAATATCACATCTCTCACATCGACATTAGCACAGACATAAAGGCACGAAACTAAACAAAATCGTCTTTATCTCGAAACTTATTTTGACTTACAACACTCTTGCACTGGGGGTGCGATATACGGCGGAGACAAGACCTGACACATCTAAAACGAGAAGACTACTAGAAACAACAGAGATGAAAATACTTCGACGAATATCAGGTAAAAGTCTGTTGGATAGGGATAGAAGCGAAAACATAAGAAGAGCATGCAATGTAGAAGACATAAATGGATGGGTGACAAAACGGAAACCGGAGTAGAACGAACACAGTAAAATGGCAGAGGATAGGATACGAATAGCACGAAATAAGTCACCAAATGGACGAAGAAGTATTGGCAGACCAAGAAAAAGATAGCGCGATAATTTAAACAATTTAGGAGGCTGATATTGAAGAAAAAACAGGTTTTAAAGCGCCGCTTTTTACCTTTACTCTGCTGCATAACGCACACACATTTTACGCCATAGGTACACCCAGTGATTACGCGACTTATGTCTTCGAGGACGCTAGAGTAGGATTTGCTGGTAGAGCTGAGTTCTATTCCTAGAGAACCCCAGACCTATTTCGTCGGGAAACAGTGGAAATTACTCAGAGTTTTATTACAGTGTGAGAGTCGGCACCTCATGCTGTCTCCGAGGTCCATTACCAGCCGTCAACCACCTCTTTTAAATAATAAAAAAATCTTTTAAATATTAATTTTATATTTAGTATATAAATATTTATATTTTTTGCCTATTAGCTAAATACTAAACTCACATATATTAGATTGCTGTCAATTTGTTTCTAGAGGTTGGTAATATTTTTGTAGATATTGGAGGTCTTTCAGTATCTCAGCTTCTTACCGATTGGCAAAAACTACAAAGAGTCCAGGTATCAACTGAAACAAATCCAGAAATAGAAGCAGGAATCAAGCTATCAAGAAGAATTCTAACTTGTTGTTGGACCTCTGTTATATCTGTATTAGGTCTACCCTTAGCTGAAAATACTAATTCGACTGGTACACCATCAGCATTGAGTATATTGGTTGCTAGAAGAGCTCGATTAAAACACAGACAGAAGTTAAAAGATGAAATAACTTCTTCTTGTTTGGAAGGACTTCATAAGGTAAATATAGGTTTTGTGATATACCACGTGTTTCATCAGTTCTATCACTACCAAAATATTGTAACAGGATTTAACTCATTAATTAAATTTTTCAAAAATCCCCAAATGAACTAAATTAATCATTAGATATTTATTTATAAAATAAAACAATAAACATCAAGCATACGTTTAATTTCATAAGTAGAACACCTTAGGTAAAGTGCACGCAATGTAGTTTTGCAAACAACAGCAAGGTTGTTTATGATCATAACATAAACTTGACACAGTAATGAAAAAACATAGAAAAACATATTTACATAACGATGTACCTATTGATAAACAAGGGAACGCGAATAGGTTCGGATTAATCGAGTCATTTAATTAGACGAGTTAGTTAGTTTTGGGGGTTTGCTACCCTTAGGCCCGGTACTTTATGTCTCGATTAACAGCCCGTTAGTTAACGGAGGTTTAATCGAGACCTCTTTAGGGTCTCTTGCGTTGTAATAAATGCATTTACAAGTAATATTATAATTATAAATAAGTATAATAATAATTATAATTGCATTTATTACAACGCAAGAAACCCTAAAGAGGTCCCGATTAGACCTCCGTTAACTAACGGGCTGTTAATCGAGACATAAAGTACCGGGCCTTAGAGCAGAATAATGTAGTCGTCTGTCAACTGATTACGCTTATATGGTATTTGTTCACCGAATAAACGAGTTATGACTATTTCAGTGTCTTCCTGCTAATAAACCACAACAATCACCATATATAATATATAGGTACTAACGATTTCCCCAGTTTTCACTGTATTCCTTCACTCAACCGTTCTCTCCAGCCATTTCAGTCTTGCCAGTCCCCTTCCTGTAGATTTCTTCTCTCCATTGCTTCGTCCACTTCATGTCTGAATCCTTTTATCTCTTCCTTTTTCCTATCGGGCTCCATTCTGTTATTCGGTTTATCCAACGATTTTGGTCTGCTCTTCTGACATGTCCGTACCAGGTTAATCTCTTCTGTTCGATGTAGTCTATTATGTCTGAGTTCACTCCCATTCTTCTCTTAATCTCTATGTTATTTATTCTATCTCTTCCCGTTACTCTGCAGCTTCTCCTTAGGAATTCCATCTCTGTTGCTCTTATTTTATTTTTGGTTTTCTTATTTATTGTCCAATTTTCACACCCATAAGTGAGAATACTTCTTGTCATGGTATCATATATACTTCTTTTCGTTTTTATGCTGATGCTCTTATCCCACAGTATCGGGTTCAATTTTCGCATGCAGTCTCTTGTTTGTCCTAGTCTATTTTTTATATCTTCCTCAGTTGTCAGTCTTCTTTGTTTGATATTATAAAACCTAAATACTTGTACTTATCTGTTCCTCCGATTTGTTTACCTTCGTCTATTTCCAGTTGTTTTATTTCTGTATTCTCCGTTGTTAGGTATTCAGTTTTCTTTAGGTTTATTTCCTTCCCATTATCCGTATATTTCTGTTCCAGTTTCCTCATCACAAAACTGAGGTCATCTTCGTCTTGTGCTATCACTAGTTGGTCGTCAGCAAAACTTAGGGTATATAGAAATTCATTCCTTACTGGTATACCCATTCCTTCGCACTTTCTTTTCCATGGTTTCAGGGTTTTTTCCAGGAATATTTTTAACAGGGTAGAGGATGCGGAGCAGCCCTGTAGTAGTCCCTTTATCGTCTTAAATGGACTGCATATTCTATTGCAACCACCATATGGCTAACATATATTTTTATAATATCATTTTGATATTTTGGATCTTTGGATATTTTGGACCAGTAGTCTAAAAAATAGGACGCTGGCCTATCATGGGTTAAATTCACTCGTTAGTTTTAAAAGCTAAAATTTTAATTTCTAATACCTTATTTATTTTCAGGTGGCCAGTCTTAGCAACGTTTTAAAACTTCAAACTAAAAGCAGTAGTATACTGGCATTACTTTCAGCCTCATCTTGTAAAAACCAGGGAAGTAAATTGCTAGCATCGCATGCATTGTCACTTGATGTTCTGCTATCAAAAGGTATATACTTTATTACATAAAACAAGTGATTGGACTTTGTAAGTCCTAGGTTTTTGCACAATGTGTCCGAAAATAGAACCGATGAGGGGACTTCAACATCAATTATGCTGCTGCATGTACTACACAAAAATATCCTTAGTCAACATATTTGAATCGTATGGTCAAACATTGCACGTTAATTCTCCTACAAGGATTACAAAAACTACATCTACCATAATTGATTATATTGTCTCAGATTTCTCACCTCTTGATGTCCGCCCTACAATAATTAATGCGGGACTAGGTATCGGATCATGAAGCAGTTTATACAAAGTTTAACATCTTCAGCAAACCCTACTCGAAAACCCGACGTTTAGGCAGGATTTTTTCCACCCGCAACTTTCGTAAATTCCAAAATTTATGCTTAACACTATTGTACATCAAGAAATTCACTACCAACGTCTCTGTCACTGAATATAATCACCAAGTACAGAGCAACCTATCTATAAAATCAGCTAAAAAAGTGTACTATCAAAATCGTTGATATTTTGTGATATTTCCAAAGATATAATTTAATTTATTTTATTGTAAATTTTTAATACTTGTAGGCTTAGAGTTAGGATGTCATAGTTCAGCATGTTGGCCTCACGTTTTTAGCGCCTGTATAGCTGTCTCAACATTAGAGCATTCATTGTTTAGTAAAACTGGTTCAACGCAACTATTAATGGTAGCTCAAAATCCGCAAAACAACGTTATAACATCTACAACTCGATCAGGTTCTCAAGAAAAATTACACATGCCATTTAATGTCACTGGAGATGAAGAAACGTAAGTAAAGATCCAATACATACAAAGAGACACACACATATATAATATAAATATACCTCCTGAATCATTTTGGCATCGATACATTATGTCTTTACCATCAATTTGGCATCCTCTTACAAAGTGGCGCCTGTAGGTATATAGATGCCACTTTACATGACCTTAATAACTTTTTTCCTGTAGGTATTAATTACAAGAAAAGAGTTAAAGATTTGATTCCGAGATGTTACTTTAAGACATCAGTTTTATTTTTTATCCCTTACTAATGTTTGAGTCCAAAATGATGGTACAGTGAAAATATGATATATATTTAGTTCAATGTTTCACCGTTTTGTCGGTAAGACTAAAGAACTTTGATCTTCCCGACTATTATATGACACATGGCACATGGTATTTATGTAATAAATCTCTTTGTTATTAGGGTAGATATATATAGTTTTCTGCATAACTCAAGTCATAGTGATATCAACGATACCAGTATATCGGACATTGTAGAAAAGAGTGGTGCCAATAATATCCAAGGACAATGCATGTTAAGCGGAGTCTATGCTGCCAAAATTTGTTGTATATTATCACAGAAATCTGACGAGCTTTTTCACACAGCTGCCTTAAGGTTGTCGTTACCAGGATTGTGTAGTTTTCTTACAGAGCTATGCAAAGCGTCTCATATACAGGTAAAAATCGATAAAAAATCTTTTCAATATAGTTTAAATATCTTTCCATTAAATATAATATATACATATATATTTTTATTACTGTATATAAAGAGCTTATTGTAATATAATAACACAATTTTACAAAATTATATTTTATTACATTATGTAGGGTAGGTATATAAACAAACGAATTAACAAAGGCTTGTTTATCTATACCTACTGTAATTAAAGATGGCCCATTCTCCACTAACTTAATCTTTACTTTTTTCTTGTTGGGTCACTAAATATTTTAATTTACCTCGTACTACTTCGTTGACTGTATATTGTCACTACACTACTGCCAAAGATACATTTGATCTACAAAGATGGTTTCAAACTACAAAAACCGGTAACGATTCTTCCCGGTCTCTTCGCTGTACATACGAAAAGTGAACTCCCGAAAAAAAAATTACCTCCCAACGATTTTCAATGTATCATTGACAGTTGACATAATGTCAACTTATCATTTCGCTAGTGACAATTTCAAATTCAAACAAATGATTGGATTTTGTTTATTGTAATCGAAGAGACACGTGTAGACACTCGAAGAAAACACTCGAAGATTTTAAGATGTGTATAAAAAACTGTCGTTCGAATAATAAATGATGTAAGACGCAGAATGAAAAACTTATACAGGATGGAATTTTAGATACGTAAATCAAAACTTTATAGGGTTTTTAGATCGTTACAGCATTACGTTGCAATAAGGTCTTCATATTTTTATATTTAATTGTAGTACTAGTACAATGCCTAAAAATCTTAACTTAAAGTTACACTTTATAATATATTTTAAACGTAGGAATATTTTAGCTTTTTACCAAATATGAAGAATCTCCCAGACAACAAAAAAAGTGGTGGAAGAGAGAACTAGAAATTCAACAAAAACCACCAGTGACGTTGCTACTACATCGCATTGGAGAAGTAACACTAAAGTCTATAAAATCTGGTAGACCATTATTACACATTATGAAGATATGGTCCATCGTTGGTCCCCATTTTATGCAAGCTGCTTGCCACAAAGAAAGAGCTATTTCAAAAAAGGCTGTGACATGTATCCATGATGCCGTGACGACTCTCCTAAACGAACAAGCTGAATTGCCTCATTTTCACTTCAATGAAGCTCTTATAAAGCCTTTTGAAAACCTGCTATGTTTAGATATGTGTGACATGGATGTACAGGTATTTATTTACTATTGTAGTAAATTTATAATATTAATCTTTTTTTAATCTCTTCCTTAGCTTTTTCCTTTTTGGGGGTAGTTTTTCCTTACTCTTCTTGACTACTCATTTCTAACTCTTTCTGGTAATTTCTTTTAGCTGAGTTCTTCTATAACTACAGCATAAAATCTATCTGATTTTCCCTTCCCCGCTATCTTCAAGCCTTAAGCTATCCATCTTTGGACATGGGCCTCCTCTTCTCTTTTCCACTGGTTTCTATCCAGCGCTGTGGTCATCCATCTGGATTCGGCATGCTTTTTGAGGTCGTCGCTCCATCTCATCTGAGGCCTTCCTCTTCCTCTCTTATGTTCCCATGGTCGCCAGTAGATTATGTATTTGCTTATTCCATCTTTCGTCTGCTTGTCGGATGTTGTGACCTGCAAATTTCCATTTGAGCTTTGCTACCTGTTCTTTAACGTCTTTCACTTTGGTTACTCATTTGATGCAGACGTTTCTCCTCCTTCTCCGCTACTATAGGCAATATACTGGTCTTCAGTCTTCATAAATAATGTGTTAACAACCACAGACAAATCTCATGCCACTGCAAAGTCAATACTATTTCCATCATTTCTTATTCCCACCCCAAAACCTTATGAATTCTTTCTATTCTTGCTCTTTATCTACCAAATTGTTCTTTTAAATCAGTCCTAATAAAACACTTTTAGTCTACAGGAACCTAAAGCATCTCGAAATCAAGGGCACTCCAAAATATTTCTTGTTCTTGTTTTTCACACTCTATCTGTGGGGCGTAGGCATATATGATACCTGCATTCATTTGGGCACCCATTAACTTATAACTTCTTCTGGTTACTCTTACAAGAGGTTCCTTACAGGTCATAAATTAAATCATATGTTCTGGGACCAAAAATAGTTGGATTAGTACAAATGTGCACATAAAAAAGTTATAGCCCCTGAAGTTACAAAATAAAAATCGTTTTTTCCAATATATTGAAAACTGTTAATAATTTTTTATTGAAAATGGACATGTGACATTCTTATGGCAGGAACATCTTAAAAAAAAAAGAGAATGTGTGTGTGTACTTTGTACGCACGTAAGAAGTTATTCTTCTATTATATTATAATTTCAACGAAATAGATATACTTAACAGTTACAATACCAAAAATTAGCAATAATTACCAAAAATTAACCAAAACTTAACAATACCAAAAATTAAAAAAAAAATGAATACGAATCGTCCGGGATTTGAACCCGCGATGTCTCGATCTCTGGTCTAATGCTATACCAACCGAGCTATCAAGCCCCGTGCTATTGACGTGTTGGATATAATTACACATCACGGTGACAAATAGATCAAAGTGAAGTATAAAAATAGATATTTTATTATCTTACGCCCGAGGAAGACAAATCTAAAGACACAAAAATAAGTATAAAGAAGTATAAAAAAGAAGTATAAATTCAAAAATAAAAATGAAATTTGTGTACCCCATAAAAATTTTATGGGAGTTTTATTCCCTTAAACCCGCTAAATATTTGTGTACGTTTCAATTATATTATTGTTGTGGCACCATTAGTTAAAAAAAATGTTTTTAAAACTTTTTTGTCTCTTTGTAATTTTTCGATAAGTCAGTTTTTATTACGATATTTTGAACATTTGTAAAATCCAATACAAATTTTTACATGGTAAGTAAGATTATAGAGACCGGTAATAATATGAAAATTTATTGTGAATTTACATTTTTTAGATATACTTGGAACGTACACAAACATTTGGGGCGTTTAAGGGAACAAAACCTCCATAAAATTTTTATGTAAACATATTAAAAAAGAAGCCGTATGTATCTCAATAAAAACTGGCTTATTGAAAAAATACTAAGAGGCAAACAGTTTTAAAAACATTGTGTTTAACTAATGGTGCCGCAGTAATAATTTAATTTAAACGTACACAAAAGTTTGGGGGGGTTTAAGGGAACAAAACCCCCATAAAATTTTTATGGGTGTACAGATTTCACTGTTATTATTTTTTTAAGATATCCCTACCATAAGAATACCACATGTCAATTTTCAATAAAAAATCTCTAATAGGTTTCGATATATTGGAAAAAATCGTTTCATTTTTAACTTCAAAGATCTCGAAAACTAATGACTTTATCGTTACGAATGAAGAGGATACTATTTTCATAGAAAGTATTAGAGAATCTAAAAATTGAACTCAAATAGCAATTCCGCCAGTGGCGTAGAACTTGGAAAGGGTCAACCATTCACTTTCCCCCGTCGTACGCCTCTGGTAATAGCCAGAAACGTTTGTTTAACATAATTTAGCAGTTTGTACAGTACCTATACTCCCTGTCAAGTATGAAAAGGATACGTCGAATAGTTTTAAAATGCTGAACAAAAATGGTTTTTAAATTTTTAGGTAAAACACCCTGTAACTCAGTAAGGAACCACATTTTATTTAAGTGTTTTAGGTTAAATCTTCGTATTTTGTGCTAAGGTTTCTCCAGTTACTATATGGACAATTATTAATGAAACACCCTGTATATTAAGTATCCATCTCCATGATTTCTCGACTTATTACCTATCCAACAAGTTTCTTGCGCACAAAGTACACCAATCCTTTTCCTCTGTGTGAAATCGTCGAGCTCTCTTCTTACGAACGCCCTAGCCTCTAAACTCTTTTCCATATTTCTTCCTTGCATGGTTTTAGCAAGGTTTTTACTGTTAGATGCCCTTCTGGATACAAACCCTCCTCCTTTATCCGGGCTTGGGACCGGCACTGAGCTACATCCGGCAATTACCAAAGACGGAGCACCATGCGGGCTGATAAATATATTTCACTAAAAATTGGCATATTTGTAACAAAAAATACAATAATAATTATTTTTCAGGATCAAATTGTTGCTTGCCTTTGTGAATTCGTTGAGGCAAACAGAACAGAAATTTGTTCTGGTTGGAAACCTCTTTTTGGAACCCTAAGAGTAGCAAATACAAGAAATAACGCAGCTGCAATTTTAGATGTATTTAAAATCTTTCTTTCTACTGATAATACTCTGGTGTTTGCTAATGCTGCGTTAGACTACATCCTTTGTCTTCTTTCGCATATCAAAAATTCGAACGTAGAAGAAACGTCAGAGTCAACACAAAATACTACGCAACAAAACGACTGGAACAAATCTATGTTTTTAGAAAAAGAACCAGATTTTCCTTCGAAATTGCTACTTGGGCCAGTAGATGTATGTATCGAATCGTTAAAGCTCCTTCAAAAATGTGCTTCCATATTATCAGTCATCTATAATATGCCCAAATGTCCCACTTTTAACTTAACGCACAGAATAAACATAGAAACGAATCCACAATTAGTAGATCCCGTTTTACAGAATTCTGAGATTAACTACTTTAACCAAGTGAATTTCAGTAAAGTTAATTATGATGATCTCTCGATCAAATATGATCTTGAAAATTGCGAAAAGCAAAAAATAACCTTAGGAAAAATGGACAAGCAGAGCAATATTCTTAAAATCTACTATATTTTACTGGAAGGTCTAGCATCAGCATCTACTTTGGCTGTTACAAAGAATCAGTCGTATGTTATAGAAACTTTGTTTAAACTTATAAGAGATTTAACCAAAAACCCAGGTATCAATTTCGGATTTTACTGCATCAATCACATTCTTTTACCTATGGTTCAGAATTGGTTGCGACAAAACGCAAACATTCAAAAACCTGGAGAAGTTTGGCAAAATTTTAAACACTGTTGTGGATTAGCTAGCGAATTAGTAGTAGACTACTTATATGATCTACACAAATCAGATGCGAATTTAGTAAATGAAGATCATCCAGGCGCAACTCTTGCTCTTAAACAGCTTCTCCTGATTCTTATCGATTGCATATCTCAACCTTCCGAAAACATAGCTCGATTGGGATCCTCATGCATGAGACACATTATCCTAAGCGCTGGAAAAATTCTTTCTATTCGACAGTGGGAGATATTAGTCTTAGCTTTACATCGAGCTTGTGCAATAAGCTTGAATCCCTTGTACCAACTATGCTTGGTCTTTAAAGAAAATTCTGATAGTTTCTATGGAGATCTTGCTACTGTAAAAGTGGCTGCAAGGAAAGATACTGATTTATCTGAAAATGAAAGATTGTATGAGTTAGCTCAACAAGTTTTTTCGTCGCAATGTCAAACGCACTGTACTAATTGCCAGAGGAAACCCTGCACATGTGATGTTAGTAAAGGAAAAGTGACTGAAGACAGGAACTTTGTGTTTTTGTTATATCCGTATAATTCAAGTACTATTATTAATCCAGATTTGTATACGATCAGAGTACCATTTAAAAATTTGGTTGTTGGAATACTGGCTCATCAAATGTTGATTCAAACGGTATCGAGTGTATTATTGCAGAATCTCAACCATATTACACCTATCTTAAATATTCTTCATATAAATTCATGTAGCCTACGAGGAATTCTAACTACAGTGAATGCCAAACACGTTGATATCCTTTTAAAATGTTTG
Source organism: Diabrotica virgifera virgifera (assembly GCF_917563875.1). Classification (NCBI taxonomy): domain Eukaryota; kingdom Metazoa; phylum Arthropoda; class Insecta; order Coleoptera; family Chrysomelidae; genus Diabrotica; species Diabrotica virgifera. The sequence continues at coordinate 342,844 of NC_065445.1, read as the reverse complement.
GAAATGTCGAATATGAGAGCTGCAGAATTCGATGTAAGACCTGGTTTAAAGTTTCTTATACAAAAGGTTGGTAATTTCAAGAAAGCTGCCAATTTGTACGTCCAAGCGAATACGTCTGAAGTGGTTCAAATTATAGTCCTAATTGAACTATGCCTTGACGGAATCGAGAAATATGCGATTGATCCGAAAAATCTGAGAAAAATTTTAACTCAGGAGGAAAAACAGAATTTTTTGACGGATTTGGACTATATAGAAAATTTTTTAAAGAAACTTTATACTAAATGGAATAATCTCTGTAGTTCTTACATGAGTCTTACTATTGCGATACCAGAAGTAACAGATGAACTTAATAATGAGCCGTTCATCTTTACAAAGCATTTAAAAACAGATTTCAAACAAGAAGAAAGTGATAACGTTAGTATCAGTACAGAAACCGATAGTTACTTAGAAAAAGACATATTACCGGACATAAAAAGTGATGAAGCTATTATTTACACCAACGAATCAAATAAAACATGGTTGCCCAAAAAGGAAAATTTAAAACAAAGGAGTAACAGCGCCGATAATTCAACAGACGATGAAACGAATGAGATGGCAGTCAGATATAACAAACTCACATATAAAAGCTACAAAACTGAGGTAAATGCCATAAAGTACGACAAAAACACTTTGCTTCAAATGAGAAAGTCAACTATATCTAGTGATAATATAAATTCCATATACAACAAATCGCATGAACTACCAGTTATGACTACGGACCAAAAACGAGTCAAAGATGATTCGATTATAACAGATAACAAGCAAGTTTTGGATTCTTCATTTGTTCCTAATAATAATTTGTCATCAACCCAACCTGTACCAGCCGAGATTCTACAACAACGAAGTATAAGCATGTTTAAGGTAAACAATTTATTTAATTTAAATGTATATAGAAATTTTTTGTAGTTATACTTTTTTGGACGCGATTGAGAGTGAATGCAAATGTGCGCGAATTCATCAAAAATTGTTGGTGCTACGCGTATAGGGCTTTTCATTCACAGTCATTTGTTTCGAGCTTCCGTCATGTGTCAAATAATACATATTAATATATCTACGCCATACGTTATTGGCATATACCAATGATAGAAATCAAAGACGTATGACGTAGATATATTAATATTATGTGACACATGACAGAAGCTCGAAATAAATGACAATCGATGAAAAGCCCTATGGATACGTTATACGTCTGCTCTGATTAGGTATTCAAATGACATGTCAAAAATTATCCAATATGGCGGCTATGGTTAAATAATGGGTGCATTCGGACGACCACAGTGGCTGGACATAAGTAAGCGATAGCTGTCAGATGACACTGCCGGAAGTCAGCCGCTGAGAGATCTACTACTAAGCTTCCCCTATTACCGCTGGATACAACCATTAAGCTGCTTTGTGCTGACAGCCGCTGTGGTCGTCCGAACGCACCCAATGTGTTGTCATTGTTGTCATTTTTATTATTATGGTTGATTTGGCCATAGGGCTCACACTCCCTCTAAGGGGAAAATTGAATCATCCCAGATACCAACGGTATCAAAACGATTGAGGTCTGGTGGGACTCTTTCCACACTATAGAGTCATATGTGACTTGTTATGCAGACGTATCTCCCAAAAATGTTTGTACACTTCTGGCCGTCGCGCGTCGTGAGTAGTACAACTTTTCTGTATGGTCTTATAAAAATGTTCATTTAGACCCAGCTTTTTTTATGTTTTCGAGGAGGTTCTTCGGAATGACTCCTGTAGTAGACATATTAATTGGTATTGTCTGAGTATTTTGCATTCTCCATTGTCTTCGTATTTGAATTTCCAGATCTCTGTACTTGGCGATCTTTTCAGTAAATTTAGTACCTACGTAGATTATTGTTATTAGGTATCGCCACATCAATTAGTGTTGTTTGCCTTGTTAATTTATTAACTAGTACGAGATCTGGTCTATTATGTGCCACTGTTTGATCTGTGAGCACAGTGCGGTCCCAGTATAGCTTGTAGTTGTCATTCTCAAGCATACTCTCAGGGACGTATTGATAATGATCTTTCCTACTGCGTCATACCGTTCCTTGTATTCAGTTGCAGCAAATGCCTGGCAGCCCCCTGTAAGATGGATGGTTTCTTGAGATTGGCATCCATATCGGCATTTGTCGTTTTGGACCTGAGGGTCTTTCGACGATATATTTCCGGTAATTTCTGGTTGGTATAACCTGATCCTGAATGGCCAGTAATGAACCCTCCGTTTCAAGGAACATTTTCCCGTAGGAAACATTCTCGTTGGAATTTTACGGCGCTGAGCAGATGGGACGTGAATTATAAATAGTAAAATTCCCCCATCTTCCTATAGTCTCAGAATCCGCATGACTTGCATTTTTGGAAGCCTCGGATGGTGTCAGCAGAAAAGGTTTTCCATTGTTTTTAATCTGGTAGAATATAAAATGGTATTTTAAATATCAAAACTTAAACTTGTTTCGTTTTAGTTTACCTATTAGGAATATTATGATTAATGACTATTAAATTTTAAGGATCTGGAAACATATAAAACAACTCGAATCGAGACAATGGAAGCCTGTTTGGAACTTTTGACCAGTTTATCGACAGAAAAGTTGTCTCCCCTGGCGACAGTGTTAAAAGATGGAGCTGTTTCACTAATCGGTGCCCAAGACGAAAAGATAAAAAATTCTACTGAGATTTTGCTACAAAGAATGAATATTTCGTATGTTGATCACGATAATTATTAAAACATGAATGTGATAATATATTTTTGGAATCTAAGTTTAAATTAAATGTGACCATTTTCTTTAAAAATAAATAGCAACATAAAATAAGTAACTTTTTATTTCATAAAACTAAAAGTCAAACAATTAGGAATGCACGTCATAGATTTAATGACATCATAACCCACCTACAGTAAAAACTAGACGACAAACAAATTCAACAAATTTTTCCTCATATATTAGTTTTTTTGCTACCGTTAAGTTTAGTAGGAAAGCGTTGTTGCTGAATAAAAAACATATATTTATTTACCAAAGCAACTACGGGCTACACTGTTTCTCTTTGTCTTTAAGAGTGCGAAACAAAGATGTGAGTGTGAAAGAAAAATATCAAATGCTTTCTGCGTAAATTCTGGACTAAGACAGGGAGATCCGTTGTCCCCATTGTTGTTTAACCTGGCCTTAGAATATGTAATGCGAAAAATGTATCCAAAACTCAAACCAGACATAACTGCTCGGGGAGCAAAAATCATACTCGCCTTTGCCGATGACGTAGACGCAGTAGCACAATCAACATTAGAAATTAAGCATATTTTCTCGAGCTTTGAAGAAGCTGCATTAAACATCGGTCTAAAAATAAATGAAGACAAAACAAAATACATGGCCGTCTCAAAACAAGAACGACGGCGAATAAGGCAAAATATTACTATAAACGATCATAACTTCGAAGTGGTTAAAAAATTTAAATATCTAGGAGCAACAATCACAAATGACAAAAAATTAGAGCGAGAAGTTGAAACCGAATAATGGCAGGAAACGCAGGACAGCGTGACAAACGGATGGAGGCGCAGATACAATAACGAGCTAGAGTCTCTATTCGAAAAAGAAAAAAGGTGGAAAGATGCAGTCAAAGAAGATCTAGAGAAAATGGGAGTGCGACAATGGGAATTAGTGGCACAGGATCGACAAACATGGAAGGCAATAGTAAACGAGGCAAAGACTCACGAAGAGTTGTAGCGCCATTGATGATGATGATGAAACAAAGATAACTACCTGTAATATAAGTAGTGTCAAAGTCATGTTGTCATATAGCACGGTTTTTAGACATTACTACGGTTTCCCAGATCGACTAACCAATGAACATTAAGGGTGCGATTACGTCACGAGTATACTGTAATTTTAATCATAATATGATTTTTTTCGAATCCTGAGAAAACTAATAAGTATTTTAGAAAAATTTAAACGCAGAATGAAAGATTTCACACTTCTATTTTATTTTCAGCCCTGCATCTTATTAAAATAAACAATATAGAAGTTTTCAGGGACTTTCGGCCCTCGGTAATAATGTAGTCTTTCATTCTGCGTTTAAATTTTTCAAAAATATTTACTTGTTTTCTCAGGATTCGAAAAAAATGAATACATTTAAAAAACTAATGAGAATTTTGACGTGCGTCAAAGTTTTTCATTTTGAAAAATCCACAAGGAAAAAGTTTTCCTGTAGTTGGCTGTATACCATATAATACAAAAAACAGTAAAATCCTGTATAAAAGGTATATTTAAAATCCCTCCAAAGGGCCACGTTGTGATTTTGATGTGGCCCTTTTGAGGGATTTTAAATATACCTTTTATACAGAATTTTACTATTTTTTGTTTTTTCATTTTGCTCATTCCCCTTAATGGATATTTATATGTCTTTGATGTATGAAAAATAGTCAAGATAGTTAAGAAATAAAGATGTTTAGTGGATACCTAATTATGGAAACTGTTGATATTTATCCATGCAATATTTACGGAAATCTAGGACTTCAATCTCCATTATACACTGACAATTTGTCGATGAATTTCCATTAATACTGGCTTAACTATTAAATACATACTATCCTTAGAGGTCAGCTAGGATTATGTCAATTAGAATTACTTGTATAATTTATTGTAAAAATTTAAATAATGGGTACCTAATAAATTTGGCAACACTACAGCCTGTACCTGGCATTCTAAAATATCAACATTATTATTACGTTATTACATAATGAAATGTTAACGTTTTAACCTACTTTATAAATATATATTCTTATTTAAACTCCTACAATAGGAACGATGTACAACTTTCATGAATAATTCAAAATAAGTTTTTACTGGAAACAACACCAAAATTACAAATACAAAAATATAAAGTAAACTAGGATATTACCGGGTGGTGAATTGGAAAACGGGCCATAGGAAACTCAATGTAAAATTCTAAACTGTTGAATTCCTGCTCCCTAATTATTTTACATCAAAAGACATTAGAAACTATTTGTAGAGGATTGAAATCTGTATTGAAAACAACTGTTAAAATTGTTCTACGAATTAAACATATTCCAAATTTTTAAAAAAATGTAATACATTTTTCAGTTTTTCAGCCCAAAATTAGGCCACACACAGAGCAATGTCACAATAAAGTTATTATTTTTACATTTTTAAACTGTCAATATTTTCATTTTATCATTAAAAGCAATACAGTTGATAAGATACCCTCAGTTGCGGAGAAAGTATTAATAATAAAGATTTTTTATTCAGTCAATGGTGTGACCACTGTCAGTTAAATAGTAACGTGTGGCCTAACTTTTACACACATACCTACTGTGGCAAGTGTATTATATTTTTCAAAATTTTGGAATGCGTTTAAATCGTAGAACAATTTTAACTTTTGATTTTAATACAGATTTCAATTCTCTACAAATATTCTCTCATGGTTTTTGATGTAAAATAATTAGGGAAGCAGGAATTCAACAGTTTAGAATTTTATATTGAGTTTCCTATGGCCCGTTTTACGATTCACTACCCGGTATAAGATAAAATGTGTATTATATGTCTTATTATTTAATAACATAAATACTACACATACATACACCACAACACACATTCAGTGATCGAAAAGCATTTAAAAATATGGGATTCTGTATTCTTGTGACGTAAAGTCAAAAATTGAAGTCTCCCCACCACCGTCGATCTGGGCAACCGTAGTATGTCTAAGAACCGTGGTAATATAGGGCTTTTCATCGATTGTCATTTGTTTCGAGCTTCTGTCATGTGTCACATAATATTAATATATCTAAGTCATACGTCTTTGGTTTGTATCATTGGTTATATCAATAGGACTTTTCATTCACAGTCATTTGTTTCGAGCTTCTGTCATATTTCGTATAATCCGTGTATATTAATATTATACACAGATTATACAACATATGACAGAAGCTCGAAATAAATGACAATCGATGAAAAGCCCTATAACGTATGACGTAAATATATTAATATTATGTGATACATGACAGAAGTTCGAAACAAACGACTGTGACTGAAAAGTCCTGTAGAAGGTTAAAGCCCGATTTCATAATAAAGTTAAAGTGGAAATCGTTTTCAAAAGATTATTACGGAAATTGTGCTTAAATAGTGTATAACCTCCAAGTTGTTAAGAAGGTATCATAGCCTCCTTATTCCTGATTCTTCTTCTTTTTCATGTGCCGTACTCGATTATCGAGTGTTGGCTATCAAATTGGCTATAGTAATTTTGTTGACAGCAGCTCGGAAAAGGGATGCAGAGGATCTGTTAAACCATTCCCTCAGTTCTCAATTAGATTACAATCAAAGTAGGTGATACTGTTAGTTCTCTTCAGTTGTTCATTATAAGCCGTTATTACTTAGGGTTGTATTCGAGTCTTACTGACAACCATCACCTTGGCCTTTGAGGTGTTTAACTTATGATAATCCTATTAATCAGATGTTGAAGTTCTTCATAATTGCTCGCAATTAACACCGTGTCATCCCCATATCTCAAATTATTAATATTGACGCCATTCATTTTGATACCACATTGAACATTATCCACTGCTTTATTGAAAACAAACTCAGAATAAATGTTAAATATTAGTGGGTACCAAATGCAGCCCTGCCTTACTCCTCTTGGTATTTGTTCTTCACAAGTGTCCCGGCCAATCCTGATGTTTGCACGTTGATGCCAGTAAAGATTTTTAATAATTCGTAGATCTTTATCATCAATACCCACTTTCTGAAGAATGGCAATCATTTCAGTATGTTTTACTCGATCAAAGGCCTTCTCAAAGTCAATTAAACACATATAAACCGGATGTTCGACATCTCTGTACCATCACCTGAATACTAAATAGTGCTTCTCTGGTTCCAACGTTATTGCGGAATCCAACTGTGTATCATCAAGTTGTTCGGTAGTCACTACATCTTGTCGCATTAGCTTTTTTAGGTATCGTCACAAAAGTCGACAGCAGCCAATCCGTTGGTATATAGCTAGTTCGATAAACTTTATTAAAAAGATGAAGGAGAAATTTTTTATCTGAACTTTCGAAGAGCTTTATTATTTCACTTGGTCCCGTCGCTTTTCTTATCTTTGCTAATCTTATTGCTTGTTCAATTTCGTCCATAGTTAAGTCAGGTCCTGTAACTACTTCGTTAATTTAAATCTCGGGCCTTTCATCATTAAACAGTTCCTCAATGTAGTGTTTTCATCTGTCTATTTTATCCAAATCAGTGATAATCAGTTTTCCGTCTCTATCAACGATGTTATTTGTGTTTTTTGTTCTGACCTGTGAGTTCTTTTTATTTGTGAGCTGTTATTCCTGTTTAGTGGGGTATTAATGTCTCAAAAAGTAAAAATTGTTACAATATATTTATTATTAGCTACCTTAATCTTTATAAACATACAAATATGTATACAAAAATGTAATATGGACCATAAAGGAACATTCTTAAACATGATACAAATATTCCTAGTGCAGATATAATTTTATTAGGTAAATCACTAGCGATATCATCCTAACCACAACTTCTTGGAGATAATATCGGCGTAAAATGAGTATTATTATTATTATTATTAATATTAAGGAAGGGAAGAACAGTCTTAAATTGCTTGAAATACAAAAGATAAGCCCTTGACAACGTTGCTCTTGTATTTAATACCATATTACACCAGGGAAATAAGCAAAAAAAAGACATCTTCGGGATTATGACAAATCCAGATATCTTATTTTTTTTAGTTAGTATGTATAGGTTAAAATGCTGAAACCATAAACAACATGCAGGTAAGTGTAGAAAAGAAATGGGAAACGATTAAACTTACCGTACATCAAAATGCGCAGGTTATCTTAGAATATCAAAAAGAAGAACGGAAAGAGTGGATAAGTGAAAATACGTGGCAACTTATTAGAAAAAGGAAGGATCTCAAAGCCACATTAAATAGAGCACAAAGAAGTGACGACAAAATTAAAATAGCCCAAGAATATGAAGCTGCAAATAAACAGGTAAAAAAGAGTGCTAGAGGAGACAAGAGAAAATGGACAGAGAGAATTGCGCGAGCAGCAGAAGAAGCAGCAGCAACAAATAACCAAAGAGAATTATACAGTGAGCACGTAAAGGTTGGAATAAATTCATTTTTTCATGAATGGAAAATTTTGGAAATAAATCCCGAAACAGATCAATTTTTATTTTTAATTTACGACTTTTTGGCATATATATCATACTAGTGACGTCACCCATCTGGGCGTGATGACGTCATCGATTATTTTTTTAAACGAGAACAGGGGTCGTGTAGTAGCTCATTTGAAAGGCAATTCAATTCTATATTCAGTAATATAAACATTAACATAATTATTTATACAGGCTGTCCAAAAAAAAATTTTTTGAATTCAATTTATTGACATAAAAAGAGGGATGTGTGTAATTTATTTAATTCAAAATACATTTTAGTGCTATAAGAAAACAGAAAAAAATGTTTATTTGATAAATAAATATTGTTTTTTGCTTAAATTCAATATTAAAGCAGCCATCCACCTGCCTCTTGACAGTTTGAACTCTTTAATTTAAGCGAAAAGCAATGATTATTTTTCAAATAAACATTTTTTTCGTTTTCTGAGAGCAGTAAAATGTATTTTGAATTAAATAAATTACATACATTCTTTCTTTTGTCAATAAATTTAATTCAAAAAAATTTTTTGGACACCCTGTACAAATAATTATGTCAATGTTTATATTATTGAATAGAAAATTGAATTACCTTTCAAATGAGCTATAACGCGACCCCTATTCTTTAAAAAAAATCATCGATGAAGTCATCACGCCCAGATGGGTGACGTCACTAGTATGGCATATATGCCAAAGAGTCGTAATTTAAAAATAAAAATGGACCTGTTTTTGGATTTTTTTTTCAAATTTGTCCATTCTCGAGAAAATGAATTTATTCCAACCTTTACGTGCTCACTGTATAGAAACACCAAGCGTTTGGCAAACAGGAACAGAAACAATAACAAACCACTAAAAGACAAAAGAGGACAACTTCTAACAACAACAGAAGAACAGACCCATAGATGGCAAGAGTATTACAACGAACTCAAGCAGAGCAAGAAAACGAACTGTTTGCGCAAGAAAACCATGCAGCAGGACCAATTGAAAACTTTAAAAATAAATGCAGAGAGCCCAACGAAGAAAGAAATACGTGAAGCAATCCGCCACATGAGGAATAACAAAGCAGCGGGAATTGACAATATCCCATCCGAATTGTGGAAATCTGACATTGAGGGAACAGTGGAGTTACTGGTACCATTGCTGACAGAGATATGGAATGAAGAACATGTACCTACAGACTGGAATAATGGAATCATAATAAATCTCCCAAAAAAAGGTGACGCGCAGCTGTGCGAAAACTGGAGAGGTATAACGCTAATATGTTACATAAATAAAATAACAAGCGGGAACAATCCTGTATTGACCAGATTGCTACAACACGCATCATCATAGAAGAAATTAAAGAAAATAATGCAGCACTGATAATGACGTTTGTAGATTTTGCCAAAGCTTTTGGTAGCATAAAACACAAAGCTCTTTGGAACATTTTAAGCCAAGCTAAAATTCCACCTAAGATAATTAGAATAATACAAGTGATGTATAACCGAACAACATTCCAGGTATTACATAAGGGTCAAATGACGGACAAAATAGAAATAGACAAGGGTGGTAAAGCAAGGCTGTATACTCTCACCATTACTATTCAATATACCGGGTGGTGAATTGGAAAACGAGCCATAGGAAACTCAATGTAAAATTCTAAACTGTTGAATTCCTGCTTCTCTAATTATTTTACATCAAAAGACATTAGAAACTATTTGTAGAGGATCAAAATCTGTATTGAAAACAACTGTTAAAATTGTTCTACGAATTGAACATATTCCAAAATTTTGTAAAAATGTAATACATTTTTCAGTTTTTCAGCCCAAAATTAGGCCACACAAAGTGCAATAATGTGTCACAATGAAGTTATTATTTTCACATTTTTGAACTGTCAATATTTTTATTTTATCATTTATTGTTTAAAAACAATACAGTTGATAAGATACCCTCAGTTGCAGAGAAAGTATTAATAATAAAGATTTTTTATTCAGTCAATGGTGTGAGCACTGTCAGTTAAATAGTAACGTGTGGCTTTACTTTTACACGCATACCTATTGTGGCAAATGTATCATATTTTTCAAAATTTTGGAATGCATTTAAATCGTAGAACAATTTTAACTTTTGATTTTAATACAGATTTCAATATGACTACAAATTCTCTCATTATGTCTACAAATATTCTCTCATGACTTTTGATGTAAAATAATTAGGGAAGCAGGAATTCAACAGTTTAGAATTTTACATTGAGATTCCTATGGCCCGTTTTACGATTCACCACCCGGTATGTCTCAACTACATTTTCCATAAAACCATAGACAGGGAAAACGGAAACCCTTAGAACCCTTAGGAACTACTTAGATGGTAAGAAACTGGCCGATATGGAATATGCAGACGATATATGCCTGGTATCATATACAATAGATGATATGAAGAACATGCTACGTAAACTGCAGATAGAGGCGGCAGAAAATTATTATAAATGTCAATAAGACGGTTGAAATGAGAATAGGTCAATTCCGACAGGAAAAATTATATATCTATTAAGAAGAAGTAAAACAGGTACAAGAATTTTGCTACCTGGGAAGTATAGTTGGCGTACATGGTGGCATCGAGGCAAATATTAAACATCGACTTAGAAAAGCCCAGAAAGCATTTGGAACACTCTCAAACATATAAAGGTCAACACAAGTTAATCAAAACACCAAAATTTGTTTTATTTTACAGTTTTCGAAATAACAATTGAATTTTACAACTTTTACAATCGTCATTTTAAATTTTTTTTATATTTTCAAAGATACCTAAAATTTTGTAATTTTACGTCAATTATTAAGAGGCTACAGTAGCGATCAATAGGTAGCAACAAACGCGTTCCAAGATTGCGGCTCTAATTTTGAATATTTTGTCGAGATATTAAGAGGAAAAAAAAACTTTCTTCAAATAAACTTTTTGAAGTTATACTTCTTTAGGCGCGATAGGGAGTGAATTTTTATTATTCTGCGCGCATGCGCACAGAGACAGTATGTTGTTCCTTGCTAAATCTTTTAAGTTATATGCATCAGTCCAAAAAAGGTGTGGAAAAAATATATTAGTGTTTTTAGTAAATATATTTATTATAATTTTTGTGTCTTTTGATTTTTTTTCCTTGGGATTAAGGTAATACGTATTATTAAAACATTTTTATTTAATACTTCAATTTTCGTTAATTTGTTACCGTGGTTTGTCATAATGTCCGAGAAACCGTCAAAACAATGCCTTCGTAGCCTCGTTGGTACAGCATTCGACTACGAATCGAGAGGTCCCGGGTTCAAATGCGGACAATTGCTGTCTTTTTTTAATTTTTGGATTTTTGGAAAATGGTAAGTATATTAAACTCAGTTTAATATTTAATAAAATAAAAATAAACGTTAAAAATTATTGAATTCGCTGAAATCATATAATAGAAGTATAAATTCTTACGTGCGTACAAGGTCACATTCTTTTTATCCCATACCTCGATTTTGTGTAATCTTGGAACTACTAAAATTTTTTATTTCTAACAAGAAATAGAACATATTATAATAATATTATTATTATAACTAAATAACTAATTAGGCAACATAGAGAAATTATCACTGTCATTTTGACAAACCTGCGTCAGATTTTTTCTAATCTGTTCTGTCATCTTTATCGATATCTGTTCAGTGCAGTAGTGTGTTAATTTAAGAATTCGTTATTGTTGTTTCATAGGAAAGTAGTGTTTATTGATAGTTAATTTATTATATATTTGTTGTTGTTGTATCTCTTTGTTGGCCTCTTTGAAAGAATATATTGTTGTTAATTGTGAGTTTTAGTTATATGTAGGTAAGTAAGTATATTTTACGTAAAAATATTTCGAATTCTAATGAGAGTATATAAAGTTTTAGGAGGAATTTTTATTCTAAAAATATTATCAATAGTTTAACAAAATGGAAAAAGTAAATCAAACGAAAAATAAAGTAAAACCTTCCAAGAAAAAGTCCATTAAAAACCGTGTCAAAATTATGCGAAAATCGAAATTTGTTTCGCTTCACAACAAAAAATGATTATTTATTATTGTTTTATTATTAGATATTTCATGCAAATACCTTTCTAAATACCTATCTTAACATAAAATTTTCACCCATTTTGGTTTATTTTTATAAATATCTATTTATTATAAATTATATAAATTATGATACTATCTCCCGAAGTTATATTTTGTTGCTACCTTTTGATCGCTACTGTTTACTCTTAAGCTTTTTAATGGAAAAAAAAAATCGAAAAAATGGCATTTTTTGCACTAAATTGTTAATAATTTACAAAAGACGCCGAAATCTCTGTATAAAACGTACAGTGGAGCGTCGATAATTCGAACTGATTGGTACAGGGGTAGTTCGGTTTATCAAATTGTTCGGATTATCGAACATATGTTCAAAATACATACAAAGCTCATAAACATAGTACATATATGTACATACGTTTTAGTTACAAGGAATAAAACACCTGCAAAAATCCGCGGTCGTATTTTGCCCATATTGTCATATTAAATCCAAAAATTCGGTCCGCGATCATATTTTTATAATTTTTTTTGCGTTCGGATTAGCAGGGTTTGGATTATCGACGCTCTACCTACTGTATATGTTTTCTTTATAGAAGCCTATAATAACTAAAAAATCCTATATTTGGATTTGTCACAGTCCTGAGAAAAATCTTATTTCCCCGAGCTAAAAATGTTATGTTGTACTGCATGTTCTCTATAAAAAATTGGATCAAATGATAATACACGAATTTTACTACATGTCATTCATTATAGGTATTAAAATGGTTCATGAAGCCGTTTTAAGCCAAAGAAAATAATTACTATTATAGCTTGATTATGTGAAGAGATTTCATAGTCTTCTTACGATATTATTTGAATTTATACAGAGTGTACCAAAAGTCTGGAAAGTGGAAAACCACTAACCATTATCAAAAGGAAAATTTATACAGAGTGTACAGAGTTTTCCTCATATGAGGTATGCTCTCTTGATATTGGGGCCACCGATTTCCAGAGGGTGGCATGGAAAATTGCCGTGAAACAAAAACTGACACCTGGCAGTAGGTTTAATTTACAGACTCATGAAAGTGGCGACTAATATAATGTACGTTTAAAATCTGAGATCGAGAAGAAAAAGAAAAAAAAGAGAGAGAAAAAGAAAAATAAATAACGTGGGATCAAAGGCATTACCAAATATAGATGAATTCGAAATAGAAAGAGCTTTCAACGAGCTAAAGAATAATAATTCTCCAGGGCAGGACGGTATTGCTCTGGAAAATAAGCAGGACAGTAACAATTCCTAAACTAACAGAGCTATTTAAAAGATGTCTCCACAATAGCAAAATCCCTAAAGACTGGAATGAGACTCTAGTAACACTCTTACACAAAAAAGGGGGAAAATGTGACCTAAAGAATTATAGAGTTACACTCACCGGCACAAAATTCCGCGAACCAAAATTTTTGAATAAGTTTGACAATCTATAACTTTCTTATTTTTGTACTCCGATTTTCAAGATTCTTGCATCAGTTTGTAGGTATATGTATTGGTATATGGCATTATACGGGGGTGAATGGAAGCGTTATATTTTCTCGTAACTTTAAAAAATTCTGTGGAAAAATTGGAGGGCTAATTTTGTTTGGTACTCCTTTTGTATTATCCTGGAGGTATCACTAAGGTTTTATTTCTTGAATTACCCGAATATCTGTTTTCTTGTAAGAGCTGTAAATAAAAACACTGCTTTTATGTTTTTTTTTAAATAAAAATTTCAAATGCACTAAAATTAACAAAATAAAACATAATTAACAACAAAACAATTCAATAGCGGGTATGTCTACATCTTGCAGCAACGACTGCGCGCAATCTGTTTGGCATCGAATAAAGATGTGTATCCTTGCCTGGGGAATAGCCCGATATTCCTCTACCAGGGCCATAACTGTACCAAATTTTCTGGAGGCCTAGGATGACGGCTAATAGCTTTTTTTAATTCATCCCATCAATGCTCAATAGGATTGAGATCTGGTCTGCATGCGGGCCATTCTAATCTTATCAACCCAACCTCTATTTTATGAGTCCATCAGTGTTTTTATTTACAAAAAATGGTACAGCTCTTACAAGAAAATAGATATTCGGATAATTCAAAAAACAAAATTTTAGTGATGTCTCCGGGATAATATGACAGGACTATGAAACAAAATCAGCTCTTTCCACAGAATTTTTTAAAGTTAGGAGAAAATACAACGCTTCCATTCATCCCTGTGTAATGCCATGCAAGCAAAATTTTTGTGTTACCGGGATAATACCAAACGATATCAATACATGTACCTTCAAACTGATGCAACAATCTTGAAAATCGGAGTACAAATAATAAAGTTATAAATTGTCAAACTTAATCAAAAATTTTTAGGGGCGGAATTTTGTGCCGGTGAGTGTATATCGTTGCTTAGTCAAGTATACAAACTGTTTATGAAGTTGACTTACACAATTTATACTAACAGGCCGAACAGGATTGCTTCCGCAAAGGATATAGTATATAAGAGCATCTGCTGATAATAATGAGAACAGTGATAGAGAAGGCAAATGAATACCAACTACCGGTAATTCTTGCCTTCGTAGACTATAAAAAGGCATTTGATAGTATCGAGATGTGGGCCATAAAACAAGCTATTAATAATTGTAGAAATTGTAGAATAGATTCGAGATATGGGCAAACCAAGCCTCTAACCAAGAAAAATATGAATAAACTAGCCACAACAGAAAGAGCAATGTTAGGTATACGACTGTCAGATAAAAAGAGGAATGACTGGGTAACACCAAAAACAAAATTCGAAGATATCACAACAAAAATGGCCAAACTCAAATGTAGGTTCGCAGGCCAGTCTGCTAACAAAAAGACCAACAATTTGAAGAAAAATCTTCTGCGTAAAAGGTATATTTATTTTTAAAAACCCAAAAAAGAACTACAAATACAATACAGAACGTTTTCGCTCTCAAGGGAGCATCATCAGTGTTCTTGCAAGCTCTACAACTCTACATGCTAAGCCACCAAAAATACATCGGTTAAAACCGTTTAAATGTCGATTAAATGCCTTACATTATATTATTAAATGTTACATCCAGATGATGGATGAAATTAATAAGGATCTACCCTAAGGCATTATATGACCTTCCACGAAGCACGTGGGTTGTTGAGTTAAATTATCTGTCTTCACATAGAAAAAGGTAAAAGTCAACTTTTATAAAGTTGACTTTGTAAAAACTGTTTTACTTGTTGGCTTTTACCTTTTTCTATGTGAAGACAGATAATTGAACTCAACAACCCACGTGCTTCGTGGAAGGTCATATAATGCCTTAGGGTAGATCCTTATTAATTTCATCCATCATCTGGATGTAACATTTAATAATCTAATGTAAGACATTTAATCGACATTTAAACGGTTTTAACCGATGTATTTTTAGTGGCTTAGCATGTCGAGTTGTAGAGCTTGCAAGAACACTGATGATGCTCCCTTGAGAACGAAAACGTTCTGTATTGTACTTGTAGCCCTTTTTGGGGTTTTAAAAATAAATATACCTTTTACGCAGAAGATTTTTCTTCAAATTTTTGTATTTAATGGTATACAGCCAGCTACAGGAAATTCTTCCTTGTGGATTTTAAAAAGACCAACGTTTGAACGCCACAATACAACATTGGAGACCTTACAAAAGTAGACGACCAAAAGGAAGACTACAGGTAAGATGGATTGATAGATGACATAAAAAGAATGGCTGGAACAAATTGGAAGTATGTTGCTCAGGATGGAGATCTATGGAAGGAGCTGGGAGAGATCTATGTCAAAAACTGGATAGAAGGCTAAGAAGAACGTAGATTGGTGTGCGTTTTTGTTCCCTCAGTCAGCCTCTATTTTCACGATTATTGTGAATTTTTTAAATCTCGATGGAAGATATCGTAATATTACAAATGTAAATTTTTCGAATATGTTTACTCTCTGGTTTTACAATTAGGGAATAAATGTCATCGCTTGATGTTTACAATTTTAGTTATGGTAGTTATTTTTCGCTTTATTCTACCGGCTTCCGTAATTTCTTTCGTAATCTCCTTGAAAAATACACAATCAGTTATTTTTATATATGTAAATGTACAAGAACGATTTTGATTCGATACATTGCGTTGTCTTCAACTACATAATATTATCACTCGCGTCACTAACATATATATACAGCTGAAGCAGCCTATTTATTTAATGTTGGGCAATTAACAGATTACAATCTCATTCTCTGTCGAAGTCGGTTCCATAGTGACGGCCAAGCTGAGACAGTTGTTTCATAGATTCCATGTCTACAACAAAAATACGTAACATTAATCTATGACAAAAGTTCACAATTTAACCGCAGCATAAAACACACACACACGATGGTAATCCCGATCTGAATGAGTCTTGCATACCCTTAGGAACGTCTGATCCAGAGTGGGCGGCTGATAACAAACTCACCAACCCGCATGGCAAGCGTGGTGTTTTAACTGCCAATAACCCCCTTTCAAACCACAATGACGAGTACTAAAACACACGGACATGTACCCCGGGTGGGTAGAGCATCTAGTGACAAATCCTACACCTTGAAAAAGGTCAGTCTCACGGAGTCTGGGAGAGACAAGAACTCGTTTATGAAAACTCAACGAAACAAAACCCTAAAACTAAATGTCTGCACATACAATCAAGATATCTAAATGGAGATGAAAAAATTATTGAGCTACAAGAAGAACTATCGAAAATAAAATGGGATATACTGGTTCTTGCAGAAGTAAGAAGAAAAGGTGAAGAGAGAATACAGCTGAAATCAGGTACAAAGGTAACGAAGATAACAACAACGGAGTTGGCTTCATAGTGAACAACAGGATTGGCAAATATGTAAGCACATTTAGAGGAATTTCAGTCCGCGTAACATACATGTCATGATAATGAAAAGAACTTCACTAAAGACAGTGCAGATATATGCACCTATCTCAACCTATCCAGAAAAAAATATTGAAGCATTTTATGAAGACGTGACAATGGCCCTTGAAGAACGTAAAACGAGAATAACACTATTTATCGGAGATTTTAATGCAAAATTAGGAATGAAGCAGGGCATAGAAGAAACAAGGATAGGATATTTTGGATATGGGTCAAGAAATAATAGAGGAGATACCTTAATGAACTACTTGGAAGAGAGGAAACTATATGCTATGAACTCGTTTTTCAATAAGAAACCGCAACGAAAATGGACACGGGTCAGTCCTTCTTCAGTTAAACTAAAATGGAAATTTGCCGGTCATACTATTAGACAAAAAGACGAAAGATGGAATAAAATTATTACAAAATGGAAACTATGGACATACAAATGAAAGAGAGGGAGACCGCAGATGAGATGGGTAGATGACTTAAAACACCAAGCAGACTCAAAATGGATGCACATTACTCAGGATAGAGAAAGATGGAGGAGCGAAGGGGAGACCTATGTCCAATATTGGATGTCGCAAGGCTGATAGATAGATAGATAGATATATATACCCTTAGGAACATTTGAGCATACAATTCATTGGGGTGAGAAGAACTGGTCCAGGTAAATCGAGGGCGAAGCATCCGAGCCCCAATGCTCTCAGGCACTCCTCCATAACTCCCCTCATAGCACGCTGATGCGCTATGAAAGGCGCCTATCTATAGCCTATTTCGACTATTCTTGAACGTAGGCCTCCCCTTTTTCTCCCCAGGATTCTCTGTCCTGGGCTATACTCATCCATTTGGAACCAGCGTGTTTTTTTATGTCGTCAATCCATCTCATTTGCGGTCTTCCCCTTCGGTATTCCCAGGGTAGTACCATAGAGAAATAAAAACAAGAGAGCGGTCAAAGGATAGGGCAAACCGTTCACATTCCTTTCTGCGTAGGTAAGTAGCACATCGGGGCGCTGTTGTTTATGAAACTAAAATTTTTACCATGCGTGAAAATATACTTGTTGACATTGACCAGGTTGTGTTTTTATCATGTTTTTATGACTCCATTTTGTTGTTGTGCTGAATTGTTTGATTTAAATATATTGAATTGGTGGAATTGAATATTGGTAGGTGGAAATACAATTTTAATATTATATAATAGTCTAGAAATAATGATTTTTTAAATTACATTCATATGCCGTGTACAACAAAGCGAAATTGCTTTCATTTAGGACTTAGGAGATAACATTTCAAAAACTATGAAGTGATTAATTACTGCATTTTACTAAAAATAATGTTAATTCCATGTTTTCGAGTGATTTATATTATTTTTTATTTTCAGGTATGTACCTACTAGTACTGTTAACTGTTAATCTGATAATACAGTACAAATTGGAATTACACAAGTGATAATGGACTAATGGATATAGTGTAATACATAGTGTATTACATACAAATAAAAAACTAGTGATAGTGTGACAAAAGACCGTGTTTTGCAAGTAGGTAGGCTAAATATCAATAAAGATTAATTAAGATAAAATGTGTGTAGTTTTTTTCCCATCCTATATTTCTGAAAACTTTTAAGGGAAATATAGAATTATTTTAAATTTCCCGTTTTCCCTGTTCTGGCCGTTTAGGTGAGTAAGTAGTTCATCGAGTCGCTAGCATCGAGTGTGACAATCATATGTATGCAACCAAGCACTCTTCTTGTTTTTATTTCTCTATGTGTAGTACTTGGTTATTCCATCTGCCGTCCTTTTGCCTTGCATTGTGCCCAGCGAATTTCCATTTCAGTTCTGCTATTTTTTCATTTACATCTTTGACCTTAGTGATTTTTCTTATCCATTCGATTCTTTTCTTATCCTTCATCATTTTTACCATTTTTTTGTTAGGTTAGAATTTATTGCCAATGTTTTCTCTTTTATTTTGTTTCCCTTGTTCCGTCACTTGACAGCATGACTCCTAGGTATTTATATTTATTTACTTCTTCGAATTTGCATCTTTCCACTTTGACCTCTCCATTAGTAGGTTTTTTCCTAATCTTAACATTTTTGTCTTGCATCAATACTCAACCCCGCGATTTTTCCTTCTTGAATGAGTTCCTCTACCATTTGCGTATATCTCTTCTCTTTGTCATAATCCCAACGTCATCGGCATATATGCTACAAGTTGACCTCCTCTATTCCTGAGTGTTCTTTTGTTCATTTTTCTGGTAATATATTCTATTGCCATGTTGAATAATGTTGTGGATAAACTATCACCCTGCCTTACCCCTTTATTTGTTTCGAATTCTTCTGTTTCCCTTATATGCGTTTTTACACTCACTCTGGTATAAGTACTGGCAATTTAACGATTAACAATTTTTTGTAATACACGAATTTTTTGGGTTACAGTTGGTCCGGATGTCGATAATATTGTTATAAACAAAAAACTTGCAAAATTACAAAAAAGCTTTTTAGCGCAAGACAAAACAAATTTTTTGTATTTTTTGGGCCATTCTAAGCAAAAAATGTAGGTACTTTCAAGTTTTTTTTCGTAGGATGCATTTCGAGATAAGCGCGGTTACATTTTCAAAAAATCGAAAAATTGCAATTTTTGAACCCGATTAACTTTTTATTAAAAAATAAAACAGCAATTCTGCTTACAGCATTTAAAAGTTCAACTAAAACTATACCGGTTTTGATTATTTGCATTGCTAAAAATTAATCTTTTTATTGTTAAACAAAGCTATAAACAAATAGTGTTTGAGCGTTTTGACGCGTGCCCAATGCATGCGTTTTATGCATGCTATGTAGAAATTGCCTGTTTTCAGGAGCTTGCACTTGCACCTATTCGTTCGTTTTTAAATGAGAGATGCATTGAAAACATCATTCAAGCACTATGTGTTTATAGCTTTGTTTAACAATAAAAAAATTCATTTTTAGCAATGAAAATAATCAAAACCGGTATCATTTGACTTGAACTTTCAAATGCTGTAAGCAGAATTGCTATTTTATTTTTTAATCAAAAGTTATTCAAAAATTTCAAAAATTGCAATTTTTTGAAAGTCTAACCGCGTTTATGTTGAAAACTATGCATTATACGAAAAAACTTGTAAGGATATTTTTTACTTAGAATGACCCAAAAAATACAAAAAAATGTTTAGATTTGCGTAAGATCGCTTTCTTGTAATTTTGCAAGTTTTTTCGTTTATAACAATCTTATCGACATCCGGATCAACTGTTACCCAAAAAATTCGTGTTCTACGGGTCAAAATACATAAAAAAACTTGGGTCAGTCCATCTAAATAAAGGAGGCCGTTGTACCCCTGGCGACCTGTAGCGTTTTTAATATTCCCAATAGTTGGTTTCTTTCCATGGAATCAAAAGTTTTGTTAGTAAATGTAATACGTTTTGGGTTCAATTATTTGAGTTCACTTACCTGAGAAAGAATTGTCTTCAGCCTTTTCAGATTCCGCAAGATGCAAAGAATTATTATCCAGAAGACTTCGACTACTACTAAAAAATGGACGTAAACTCGGTTTGGGAGTACTCGTTATAGATATAGTATCAGGTTCTCCAGAATCGTCGTCACAACTAAGCGATTCCAACTCTTGAAATAAAGCTTGAATATCACTTGGATTGTCTAAGCAATCTCGTACTCTTCCCCCTATTGAACAGAAATACACATATAACACCTTTGTATTTTCATTTTATTTATTTATTTACGGTTACAACCTTTTACAAAAAAAAAACAATACATTAAAATATCAATTACAACAAATAATAGAACAAAAAATACAAATCATCAATATAATATAATACCAATACAAATTAACCAACAACCATACCTAACGACATTATAACCTACTAACTGATTACTTTACTTGATATAAGGTCGAATTAAAAATATCTACAGTCGAAAAAATTAAAAAATACCCATGAACGATCACATCAATCACTTATTTTGTATTTGCTGTCATTTTCTATAACAAACGTTTATTTTCTTTTTTTTTATTTAGCTAAAGCCTTCGACAACTAATGGCCATTGGCATGGTAGGTACAGTGAATTTCTGCAGTTAGGTACCTAGTGTCATGTGTAGCGTCTGTAATGAGTAAGTGTCTTGTTACTTTGCAAAGAGACGCTAATTGTATCCGAACGTCTGCGGTCCCTCCGGTGAGTACCGATCCCACAAACAAACGTTTGTTATTTATAGAAAAAGACAGCAAATACAAAATAAGTGATTGATGTGATCGTTCATGGGTATTCTTTTATTTTTCCGACTGTATATTACACTTCGCTAGTAAGCTATTAGTGTTCTCCTAAGCAATCTGACCAAGCCAATACCAAATCTATAATTGGTTCGGTGTGCTTGTACAGCAAAAGTGGAATGAGCTCTAAGAGATCTAAGTGGAACATATAGATCTTAAGTATTATTCTAGTTCATTCAGAGAGAAGAGCATAATATGTATCTCCTGATGAGGGGCTAAGAAGCCCCGAAACCGGTAGATATTCTTGCTGTACTCTCTGATTGAACTAGAAATATAATGCGACTGCGGTTTCGGGTTACAATGAAATTGAAAATGTTTATTCACTTTTAATTGATATTAACATTTTTAAAAACTAATTATTACTTCACAATAATTATTAAGAGAATATAAATCACCTTCATTATCAGGTACCCTGAATCTTCTGAGCAACGATACAAATCTTTGTTTCAGGTTATGCCGAGTATGTGGAAGCTTTCTAATAGGTTCACTATCGGAAAGGTCGACTCCTTCTTCTTCGCCTGAACTTATCTCATCCTCATCTTCGCTGAAATCGTGTTCACGAATCTTATGTTCATGATCAACTGGAGTAGAGCTAAGCTGTAATACTGAAAGTCTAGCGACAGGTGAAACGTTCTTATCCTTATTATTGTTTTCTGGTAAAAGTTCAAGTTCGAAGTCCATTTGCTTTTGAAGGACCTACAATCAGACAAACAATGAAATTATGGCCAAGACAGGAAGATGAAAATAGTTGATGAATGAAGATATAAGTGACAGAAAAAAAGGTACGTCCGTGATTAAAGTCATTTATAACAATTATTCTACACTGACCGGCAAGAAAAACGGGCCCCCAAAAGGGTCATCTTTGATGTCTCGAATTTACTAAATCTGTTGTCCAATTTACGTGATTTTTTAATATGTTACAGCCTTATTCTTTATCAATACCGCTGTAATAATATTGTTGTTAGACAGGAAAATTGTCATTGTATACCGAGTGTACCAATTAAACTGTGTTTTTTTCTCAAAGTTCACCACACCCTGTGGAATATTCTAGCATTTATAAAATATTAAAATTAAAACCCAACTATAGCCTCATATTTTCTTAAAATTTTGTTTTTGATTCATTCGCTTATGTTGGATAATTAAAAAGTTAGGTACTTTAACAACTAGTCCTGTTCTTCATCAAAAAAAGGGAAAAAAAAAGGTTGAGTATAGGTGCTCTATACTCTATACTATACTATTTAAAAGTGCATATTTTTGTCCAATGCTCATGTATAATCATATTGAATATAACAATTGACTACACTAGTCAATAAATAAACAAAAATAAGTTGCGACTGATGTTATAATGGCTGTACCGGGGAGTTCAAAGCGTCATGAATGCAGATTCAAACACTAAAATTTTTCACCACATATATAAACATACGTGCATAAAAATCGGCCCACTCAAAAATTTGGTAATTTTTGATGTCTCGTATTTCCTAAACCTTTTGGCCGATTTAAATGATTTTTTTAATATGTTATAGCCTGATTCTTTCGTAATATCGCTGTAATAATATTGTTGCTAAACAGGTAAATTTTTATTGTATACCGGGTGAACAAATCAAACTGTGTTTTTTTCGCAAAATTCGCATCACCCTGTGGAATATTCTGGCATTTATAAAAAACTGAAATTAAAACCTAACTACAGCTTCAGGTTTTCTTAATATTCTGTTTTTAGATTTATTCGTTTATGTTGGATAATAAAAAAGTTAGGTACTTTAACAACTAGACTGCTCTTCATCAATACACGGTGTTTCTAAATAAGTGCGACAAACTTTAAGGGGTAATTCTTCATGAAAAAATAATGAACAGTTTGCTTTATAAACGTATGTTTGCAAATGTTTCGTTTCCGAGATACGGGATGTTCAATTTTTTCTTACAAACTGACTATTTATTTATTGTTTTAAAACCGGTTGAGATATGCAAATTAAAGTTGGTGGGTTTTAAGACGTAGTTATTGCACATACAATTAAGAATTTAATATTCACCATTAGCACGCATACTAGTAATATGACCGTATCATATTACCCGTATGCACGCTAATGATGAATATAAAATGCTTAATTTTATGTAAAAAAATCGGCAATAACTGTCTCTTAAAACCTAGCAAATTTCATTTCCATATCTCAACTGGTTTTAGAGCAATAAATAAATTGTCAGTTTATAAGAAAAAATTCAACATCCCGTATCTAGGAAACGAAACATTTGCAAACATACGTTCACAAATCAAATTTTCATTATTTTTGAAGATATTCTTCTTTAGCGGTGAATCGATTGAGGGTAAAATTTGATTGATCCGCGCGCATGCGCACACCGACAGTATGGTATTAGTTGTTATACGGGCTCTGATTGGGTGTTGAAATTTTGAAATGATCTGTCAATAATTGTTCAATATGGAGGTTATCGGTAAACAAAAATATTGTATAATATTAGTTTTTATTGATGTGTGGACAGAAATAAAATCAAATTTATAATTATAGTGACTTTTTAAATAGTTTTGAAAAGCCGCAGGTACGTAATTCTAAATGTTTCATTTGGAAATACCTAATAGTTTCAATACCTATCTATTTGGAAAATGTAAACAAAATAATGTAGTTACCTATTAGTAGGCAATGCTTTAATTCACATAATCTGATTACGAACAAACTTTCTACGAATCTTCATCTCATATATCGTTTTCTTACTCTATATTTTGTTGTATTTTATTTCGACAAAAATCAAACTAATAATTTTATTAAATTCATATAAATTTATGGTGTAAACGTTTAGTTTGTGTATATTCCCACATGACGTATACGAGAGTTTGGTGCAGTTTGAAATGGCGTCAACTTTCGTACGGCGCGGTAGACGTGAAGTGGGTTCAAGGCCCAAGCAAGTTATTATTTTGTTATTTTTTTTATAGATTTTATGATTGTAAGTATATTATTATATAATTTTTGAAGATATTCTTCTTTTTTGAAAGTGGTAGATAAGAAAGTTAGTTTGATTTTTAAATAAAATAAGTACAAATAACCTTTTAAGTATATTTACTTCGTTTAAATTACCTATTATATAATAGAAGAATATCTTCTTACGTGCGTACAAAGTACACACACATTCTTTTTTTTTATTCAGAATTACCCCTTAAAGTTTGTCCCACTTATTTAGAAATACCGTGTATTGATGAAGAACATGTCTAGTTGTTAAGGTACCTAACTTTTTTATTATTCAACATAAACGAATGAATAAAAAAACAGAATGTTAAGAAAACCTGAGGCTATAATTGGGTTTTAATTTCAGTATTTTATAAATCCTAGAATATTCCACAGTGTAATGCGAACTGAGAAAAAACACAGTTTGATTTGTACACCCGGTATACAATAAAAATATACCTGTTTAGCAACAATATTATTACAGCGATATTGATAAATAATCAGGCTATAACATATTAAACAGATCACTCAAATCTGCCAACAGGTTTAGGAAATACGAGACATCAAAAATGACCAAATTTTTAAGCGGGCCGATTTCTATGCGCACGTAAGTTTATTTTGAGTTATAGAATGCATCAAATATTGCTGTTTGTTATCAAAATTCTTATATACTATACAGTGATGAGCACGCTAATAACCGGCAAAATAGCTCAAAAGATGGAAAACATAATACATTGCGAAACAAAAAGAGATGAAACTAGCGGAGGTGGAAATTATCGTTATAAACATATTAATTAACATTAAATTACATAGTTTCCCTCCTTTAAACGTCTGTGACAGGAGAATTTTTATACAATTCTACGATCACAGTGACAGTTGTCATACTCCTCTGATACGTCTAAAGGTAAGAAACTATGTAATGTAAGGTTATTTTAGATGTTTATAACGATAATTTCCACCTCCACTAGTTTCATCTCTTTTTGTTTCGCAATGTATTATGTTTTCCATCTTTTGAGCTATTTTGCCAGTTATAAGCGCGCTCATCACTGTATATTTATATATACATAAGTTCAGAACTAGAAACAAAAACTATAGTAAGTCTTTTGTACACAAATTTTTTGCAAACGCTTATTTTCCTTTATACTCTGTATCACTTTCTCTCATGAGGAACCAACAGTAATCTCCCATCATTGTTGCATATCCCAATTATCCCATAACATTATTTGGATTAACATAAACACAATAACACAATTTTTAGAAAAAACGTTAATTTCATAACATCACGCTCCAATATATGGATGCCTCAGAAGTCAAACGGTGTAAGTCACATTCTCCCTAAAAATGACTTATGAGATATAATACATATTACTATATTATAATAATATTATTATTTCCTTGTTTGTATTTATGAATATGTTACCCATATTATGATAAATAAAGACAGTTTATTTGTTTTTAATAACTTCTTATATTTCTGCAACTGCTTTCAGAAACATCTTAGGGCCGGTTGTTCGAACGCTAATCAACAATGATCACTATCAAATATTTAATTACTGTCACCAACTGTCAATGTCAACTTTGATTGGGTTGCTGAAAACATAATTGACTATAATTATGAGATTAGTTAATCAATTAACATAACAATTATTAACATAATTAATCAACTAATTTCATAATTGTAATCAATAATTATGTTTTCAGCAACCCAAACAAAGTTGACATTGACAGTTGGTGACAGTAATTAAATATTTGATAATGATCATTGTTGATTAGCATTCGAACAACCAGCCCTTTATGAAATTACTTAATCAATTATGTTAATAATTGTTATGTTAATTGATTAACTAAACTCATAAATATAATCAATTATGTTTTCAGCAACCCAATAAAAATTGACATTGACAGTTTTGGTGACAGTAATTAAATATTTGATAGTGATCATTGTTGATTAGCGTTCGAACAACCGGCCCTTAGGGCCGGTTGTTCGAACGCTAATCAAAAATGATCATTATCAAATATTTAATTACTGTCACAACTGTCAATGTCAACTTTGATTTTGTTGCTGAAAACATAATTATTGATTACAATTATGAAATTATTTAATCAATTATGTTAATAATTGTTATGTTAATTGATTAACTAATCTCATAATCATAATCAATTATGTTTTGAGCAGCCCAACCAAAGTTGACATTGACAGTTGTGACAGTAATTAAATATTTGATAGTGATCATTGTTGATTAGCGTTCGAACAACCGGCCCTAAGTGTCTCATTTTAAACACTGACTTATTGACTTACACTGATTGGCTTCTGAGGCATCGATATTACAAATGACTGTTTTAAAAATAAATTTTAGTAAAAAACTCAGAACTCAAAAATTATAATTCATTTTTTTTTGAAAAAATCATAACCCAATAAACTTAAGTTAGGATCTTTTTACCATCATAATCGTATTCAGAGGGCAAAAATTAGCAAAATACATAATTTTGCATTCGAGTCGGAAATTGGGTGTAAACTAGTGTTATTATTTACCAAAAGTTACTTACTTGATCCATTCTAATAATACCTTCTGCCAGAGTCTTAAACCCCAACATTGTTCTATTTTTATACCTCTTTCGTCGTTGTAACAAGATATGTAATTTATTGCCCTCTCTTTTCAAAAAATGAGGATATTGAAGACAAAATGTCACATCTAGTGGTGCATCTAGAACTCCACTTTGAGTTAATACTAATTCATTGGATCGAAGTATTCTTTTTGTTGACTGCATCTTTACAGCAATTGAAACAGCAGCCAAATCAGATCCGAGTGGTTTTAAAATTATTATTCTTGTTAAAGTGAGGGAACAAAGCCTAAAAAATTAAGTAAGAATTATATTAGTTTATTCTTAAAGGTTCAATTTTAAAGTTTATTATCAAAAACAGAGCCTTGAAGGGCACTATACATCAGACATTGTTTCTGAGAATCACACTGGTTGAACTGAACATACTGATCACAATTTGATAGATACAAATTAGTTAGTTGAATAGAATCACTATAAAAATTCTTAAATTCTTAAATTTGATAGATACAAATTAGTTAGTTGAATAGAATCACTATAAAAATTCTTAAAGCAGGTTTTCTTAGCAGAATACTATGTGTGACCAAATAACTGTCAATAGTAGTCAATACTGATGAAATGGGCATAAAGCGAATTGAATGCAGCTAGAATGAGATAGAGCTAGTCACGGAAGAAAATCTCCATATTTGATAAACAATGTTTAGATTTGTGGTTTAGACTGTTTAAGAGTTTAGATTGATTTGTTGTAATTTTTAGTTTCAAACAATTATTTTTAGAAGGCCTAACTACTGGCCTCGTTTAATTTAATTACTTCCGGTAAGTACCTATTTATTCTTTAACCTTCGGATGTCCAAGAGGGGTAAATTTGGACCCCAACGTATGTTTTTATTTAATAAATTCAGAAATATTTTCAATTTTAAACTCATTATTTGTTTATTTAACTTTAATATCATTCTAGATATCCTCATATTTTGTAATAAAAAAAATTCCCTATATTTTACAAAAAAATTTTTTTTTTCTGAATTTGGGGTCAAAGACGAACTCCCTTGGCCTTCCATGTTCCAATTTTATATTAAGTAAATACCGTCTATTATGTGGAATTGTTTGTAAGAAACATTCCAACAGTGAAAAAAAATTGTTTGTTAAGCCTGTGCCGACGTAAATTAGTGTACCCATATTTTTAAATTTCTTTAGTTCTATGTTCAGAATGATGATTCCTGTTTTGGTTCAGTTGTGATTAAAATATGTTTTACTAATGTTTATTTATCATTTATTGATACAATACTAATATTAAAATTAGGAAAAAATTATTTTATTTCTTAAAACAACTTAATTTTTTTGTCAATTGTCATTTTTGACTTGGGTCATTTTTACCCCCGTTGGTCATCCGTGTAACAAAAAAAGGTTGGTCATCGGAAGGTTAAGGAAAAGTGGCAAGTAATATTTATAAGTGTGGCTATAGTTCTGTCGAATGGAAACTTATTTTTTTATTTTACCTTTTAGTTTTTTTAAATTTATTTATTACCATTCTATATATTTATCTCTTTACTATGGTCTGTTTTTAAACCAGGAGTAATTCAAATTTACCGCTCCATAATGCTTGTTTGTAATTGGTCCAACCTCACGCAAGTTTACTCCACTGTTTTACAATTTTGACACTTATGACATTTATGAAATTTTGACACACTTGGCATTTCATAGATTAATTAAGTTATATCGGCTTTTTTTGAGTTTTCTGCGTTATACCTTTAATTTTTAGATTTTTAGTCTGCTTTTATTAAAAAATAGTTGTTTTTAGAACTCTTTAGCGACATATTAGTTTAATATAATATTTATTGATTACCATCAAAGGCCGATCTGATCAACCAAAAAAGAAGATGTAGTTGGTGATTTTTCTAGTGACTCTCTTGGGTGTGAATCTGTCTTTCTAGTTTACTCTTCTTGGTTTAAAAACAAACCATAGTAATACTCGTTATGAGGTTCAAACTGTTTATTGAGTAGATCAATATCCTCAACAGTAAAAAAAGATTAAACACAACCTACAATTATAGACCAGTAAGGATCTGTTTTTAGGTGGATGTGACAGGTGGCATTCAGATGTTTGCGGATAAAGTTAGGTGATAACTTCGTTAAGGCTATGGGTACATAATTCGCAAATATTTTACGTGTATCCCTACCTTTTCTGTCTTTACATGGCAAATTACGTGTAGTAAAATTCACACTGGTATGGATATGTACATATTACTAGAATGTCATTCTACTTGACAATGTCATAACTAGCTTAAAGAGATGGCTTTTAAATGTTCTTGGATAACTGTTATTTTTTGTATAATTGCAAATTATTAATTCAGTTAATAAATGTGAAAATTCCACACCTGTAATTTTGAACCAATCAAAATACGTTATTTTGACAGATCACCATGGCAACGGAGGTATTTTATCGGAAATCTTTTGCTCGTGGGGTACCCAACAGCGAATTTTAGTGGAAATTTTTGACGTTTACAATAACAGAACATTTTTGACAGACTGGTTTTTATTTGTTTACATAATTTAGTTTTGATTCATTTTCTATCACTTGTAGTTACTCAAAACTTATGTAAAATTGAAGAATATACTATTTTCTATCTTGAAATGGTATTCCCATGCAACTACAATGAGTAGAAATTACGAATTTGAAAGCCTAAATAATTGCTGACAAAGCTATGGCGCGCTATTAATCTGTTCATGCAGCTTTGGATTTTCAAATGCAAATTTGGTGTGGAATTTTCTTACCGAATACCACGCGAAGTCAAATTAATATCCGGAAATTTTTTTTTGATCATGAATATTTTTAGAAAATTTCCGGAAATAATTTGACCTCTAGTGGTATTACTAGTGATAATTTTTTCACTAGCTATGTATTCAGTGATTGTAATAATATGTACCTACAACAAAAACTCAATCGAGAAAAGAGCAAAAGTGTTAAAGTGATTTTTTAATAATATATTGTTACTATGGAACGCTTACAATTTTGAACATCTTTAAAAACAAAATACTTGGATCACAGAATATACCTATCTTGATGTATTCTCTGCTTTTATCTTCCATAAATAATACACAATAAATAACTTTTTATAAAGTTCACCTCTTAAATCAATTATTTATCAAATACACTATATATCAATATTATTTAATCAACAACTAAAAATATTCCCGATTCATGTCAAATAATTATTTAAAATTGTCACTGATTGTCAGTGTCTGACTGACAATATCCTATTCGACTAAGTGCGTTGTATGACAAAGATAGATTTGGAAAATATTACCACGGACATTGTGCTCATTTTTTTCGAATCCTGAAAAAACCAATAAATATTTTTGAAAAATCTAAACGCAGAATGAAAGACTAAATTATTTCCGAGGGCCGAAAGTCCCTTAGAATAAATAAAAAGTTTATTTTGAATGAGATATTTGAAATTAAAAATAACACTACATTTTCTCTAAGTTTTTCACCCCTGTAACTTATTAAAATAAACATTATAGAAGTTCTCAGGGACTTTCGGCCCTCGCTAATAACGTAATCTTTCGTTCTGCGTTTAAATTTTTTAAAAATACTTATTAGTTTTCTCAGGATTCGAAAAAAATGAATCCCTATTTGAATAGCATTGCAGCCGAAAAAACGTACCGATCCTCTTAATAATAATTGAATTATGCTCCTTCTCAAATATGCCCGGAACATTAATAGTCCTGTCGCCAGGGGGGGTACAACGGCCTCGTTAATTCAGATGGACTTACCCAAATTTTTTTTATGTATTTTGACCCGTAGAACACGAATTTTTTGGGTAACAGTTGATCCGGATGTCGATAAGATTGTTATAGACCAAGAACTTGAGGAATCAAATAACAGCGATTTTTGGCAAAACAAAACAATATTTTGTATTTTTTGGGTCATTTTAAGCAAAAAATATTTCTACAAGTTTTTTAGTAGGATGCACAGTTTTCGAGATAAACGCGGTTGAACTTTCAAAAAATCGAAAAACTGCAATTTTTAAACCCGAATAACTTTTGATTAAAAAATAAAATAGCAATTCTGCTTAGCGCCTTTGAAAGTTCAAGTCAAATTATGTCGGTTTTGATTATTTGCATTGCTAAAAATTTATTGTGTTATTGCTAAACAAAGCTACAAACAACTAGTGCGTGAGTGATGTTTCTATGATTTCTCATTTAAAATCGAACGAGTAGGTAGAATAGGTACTAGTGCAATCAAGACTATTTCTACGTTACATGCGTTAAAACGCATGTAAAAGCACGGGAAACCCTACGTGTTTATAGCTTTGTTAAACAATAAAAAAATAAATTTTTACCAATGCAAATAATCAAAACCGATATAATTTGACTTAAACTTTCAAATGCGGTAAGCAGACTTGCTATTTTATTTTTTAATCAAAAGTTATTCGGGTTCAAAAATTGCAATTTTTTGATTTTTTTAAAGTTCAACCGCGTTTATCCCGAAAACTGTGCATCCTACGAAAAAACTTGTAGAAATATTTTTTACTTAAAATGGCCCAAAAAATACAAAATATTGTTTTGTTTTGCCAAAAATCGCTGTTATTTGATTCCTCAAGTTCTTGGTCTATAACAATCTTATCGACATCCGGATCAACTGTTACCCAAAAAATTCGTGTTCTACGGGTCAAAATACATAAAAAAAACTTGAGTAAGTCCATCTGAATTAACGAGGCCGTTGTACCCCCCCTGGCGACAGGACTATAATAAAAAAAATAAAATATTTAAATATTTCAAAAAATTTCGTTTTTTTCCTACTTTTTTTGCTTATAACTTAAAAACTATTCATTTTAGAACAAAGTCGTATAGGAATAAAACAAAGATAATTAAATTTTCTATCAGATGCGATTGGTTAAAAATGTCTTAATTTATCACCCTTGCTTCAAAATAGCAATAAATATAAAATAAGGGGGCAAAACAAGCCTGTCCTTATTCAATGATTTTCCATCACTTAGGTTACACTTGGAACCTTCCTAATTCGCTTAGAAAATTTTTGTAATGTGCTTAAACCGTACACCAAATTTCATTAAAATTGACTTACTAGTTTTTGCATAATAATTTTGCAATCTAAACTTTTTTTTTAAATTAAAATTTTTTAAAATCATGCACAACAAAAACTAGAACATACAAAGATTTGTCAATTTTTTTACATATAAAGAAGTACTCCACCTATCTAATGCACTTTACAAAATTTAAATCGGATTATTTAAGCAGCCTCAGCAATGTTTTAAAATTATAAACAATTTTTTGGCTTATAAACAAATTAGTGCTGTGGCCAGGAGGGGGTGCTACGGGCTCCTTTATTTAGATGGACTTACCCAAGTTTTTTATGTATTTTGACCCGTAGAACACGAATTATTTGGGTAACAGTTGATCCGGATGTCGATAAGATTGTTATAAACAAAGAACTTGGAATTTCATAACATCGATTTCTCGCAAAATAAAACATTTTTTTTTGTATTTCTTGGGTAATTCTAAGCAAAAAATGTTCTTACAAGTTTTTTCGTAGGATGCATAGTTTTCGAGATAAACGCGGTGGAACTTTAAAAAAATCGAGAAATTGCAATTTTTTAACGCGAATAAGGTTTGATTAAAAAATAAAATAGCAATTCTGCTGACAGCATTTGAAAGTTAAGTCAAATTATACCGGTTTTAATTATTTGCATTGCTAAAAATTAATTTATTTATTATTAAACAAAGCTATTTGTTTATAAGCCAAAAAATTGTTTATAAATTTAAAACATTGCTGAGGCCCCTTAAATAATCCGATTTTAATTCTGTAAATTGTATTAGATAGGTAGAGCACCTCTTTATATGTAAAAAAAAGAATGTGTGTGTACTTTGTACGCACGTAAGAAGTTATACTTCTAAATATGATTTCAATGAAATAAATATACTTTCGGACAGTTTATTTGTATTTTATTTAAAGATTAAATTAATTTTTACTTACTACTTTCCAAAAATTTTTATTGAAACAATACCAAAAATTAAAAAAAGATTAGAAAACACCAGGATTTGAACCGGGACCTCTTGATCTCCAGCCCAACGCTCTACCACTGAGCTATACCCTTTTGTTTATACGGGCTACAAGATTTCTCAGACATAGTGACAAACATACGAAGTGAATTATAAAATACTTTAAATATTACTTATTATCTTATTCCCGAGGTAGAGAAGTCCAAATACACAAAAATTATAGTAAAAGTTATTTATGATATAAATGTTAAAATCACAAGTTTAAGGCACGTATGTGAAAGATTCGCTTCGCTCATTCTGCAATTCACATGAGTGCCTTAAAAATGTACTTTTTAACACCTATATCATACAATATTTTTTCTACAAACGTCTTATATATCAACAATTATAATTTATTCATTCTCAATTACAGGACAATACCTACAAAAACTTTTACTTGAACTTGCCTGACATTCCATTTTTATATTTTTCTTGACATTACATCAAAACTGCCTATACTGTCAATACGTAAATCATAACAACTATAGAATAACATCTACTTTTATTTTTGTATATTCTAACAAATCTTAATAGTTTTTTTCTACAAACGTGTTAAAAATGCAATAACACAGTTTAAATTAAATTAAAAAAAAGCCTTTTAAACCACTTTTTTCAAATTGCGCAAGTTGTATTATTAATATTAATGTTAATAAATGAAATATAAATATTTTGACGTTTCACAATTTGACAATTCACTTTTAACTGCAGTGCCTTAAATTTTTAAAGCACTGGTGCTTTAAAGTAGCATGTTTAACACTCCTATAGAGTGCTATAAATTGAATTTTTAACACGTTTATAGAAAAATATATTTAAAAAGACTAATATATCCTTTCCACACCTTTTCTGGACTGATACATACATAAATTAAAACATTTAGTAACGAACTCCATACTGTCCCTGTGCGCATGCGCGCAGATTAATAAAATTTCACCCCAATCGCGCCTAAAGAAGTATAACTTCAAAAATTAGCCAACTTCTAAATGGTCTACTTTTTGTTCAAAAAGATTTTAAAAAATTTGAACTTTTTTAAAAACATTTGGATTGCAAATTTATTATGCAAAATTTATTATGTCGATTTTAATAAAATTTGGTACACGATTTAAGTATGTTACAAAGATTTTCCTAAGCGAATTACTAAGGTTCTAAGTGCCACCAAAGTGGTTAAAAACATTGAATAACAACAGGCGTATTTTGCCCCCTCATTTTGTATTTATTGCTATATTGCAGAAAAGGTAATACCTTAAGACATTTTTTACCAGTCGTATATCATACAAAATTCAATTATCTTTATTTTATTTCTCTACGACTTTGTTCCAAAACGAATCGTTTTAAAGTTATAAGCAAAGAAAGCAGAAAAAAATCGATGTTTTTCGAAATTTTTAAATATTTTAATTTTTCTATTAATGTTCCGGGCATATTTGAGAAGGAGCATAAGTAAATTATTATTGCTGAAGGTGTCACCAAACTTTATGTGCAAAAATCCGATTGCCACCTCTCACATCCAAAAATAGACGTTTTTTCGCAGATCCTTACTGGTCTATTATTAATCCATCAAGATATACCAGACATCTCAAAAGAGCACCAGCAACTGAGATCTACAGCGATGAAAAATTGGTGATTCCTATGATGATATACATAGGCAATGGTCAACAAGATGGATGCCTACAATAGCAGCAGATTATTTATTTATTTATTTATTTACGGGCGAACCCATTTTACAAATTTAGTACAATTTTAAAACAAGTATGATTAAAACAAAATAAAACATTTATAAGCTAAAAATTACAAGACAATTAAACATATAAGTACACAGACATAATATAAATAATAAACATAAAAAGTAGTTACCTACATCTGATAATAAGCGTCGTCAAGTGATATTTGACAATACGGCCTTGAATCTGTTTAAGCTGTAGGAAAAGTCGAGTTCCTGAAATTGATTTGCAATTCTTTGGCTTCGAGATAAGAACGAATAATGAGCATAATTTGTTCTATGCATTGGTACAGAAAATGAAACCAATTGTCTTGTCTGGCGGTTGGGAACTGCAAAATCAATTTTGGCTAACATATCTGGGCAGTCGATTTGTGAGTTAACCAGCTTAAATAATAGAATTAAGTCGTGATGTAATCGACGGCTTTTTAAAGTAGTAATATTTAACATCTGTAAAATATCGTCATAATGCATATACTGGCCAAGTTTAAACGCAACATGTCTAAGGAACTTATGTTGCACACACTCAATTTTATCACTATACAACTGATAATATGGAGACCACACCGAAGAGCAATATTCCAGATGAGGTCTAACTAACGAACAATATAGAATCTTTAATGGTTGGATGGACGTAAAATCAGAAGTAACTCGTTTGATATATCCAAGAAGCCTCAAAGATTTGTTAATGATGGTTTTAAAGTGCTCATGGAAAGTTAGTGAGGTATCTAGCCATATTCCAAGATCTTTGATAACAGTTTGTGATGAAAGAACAGATGTATTAATACTGTAATCATATAGTAAAGGGTTATTGGTTCGATAAAAACGCATGACATGACACTTACTTGTATTCAGTTCCATACCATTATTGATGCACCAACTTTGAAGTTTAGTCAAATCGTCTTGCAATTTTTCAGCATCTTCACTTGACCTTATTACAGAAAATACCTTTAAATCATCAGCAAATAGGAGTACCACACCATGGTGAAAACTTTTAACTATATCATTAATAAACAGATTAAACAATAAAGGTCCCAAGTGGGATCCTTGTGGTACGCCAGAAGTTACAGAAATTTCATTGGATTTAATACTGTTAAAACGTACAATTTGTTTTCTATTGGAAATATAATCTGTAAACCATTTTAGTAACGATCCAGTGATACCAAAACTTTCAAGTTTAGTTAATAGGAGCTCATGATTAACTCTGTCAAATGCTTTTGATAAGTCTGTATAAATAGCATCAACTTGATGACCTGCCTCCATTGCTTGTGTTATATAACTAATAAAATATAGAAGGTTGACTTCTGTAGATCTACCACTGCAAAATCCATATTGTTGAGACGCTATTTTGTGCCTAAATACTAATGATAGATGTTCTGTTAATATGGCTTCAAACAGTTTGGGAATGGTGCTTAATATAGATATAGGACGATAGTTCTTTATATCATGCTTATTACCGCTTTTATAAATTGGTGTTATATAACTCAATTTCCAGTAACTTGGGAATTGACCTGATGATAATGACTCATTAAATATATAATATAAGGGACGAGCTAATACAAAACTACAGTATTTCAATAAGATAGGAGGTACTGCATCAGGACCTGGACCTTTCCGTGGTTTCAGATTAGTTAGATGTTGATAGACTTCGGAGATGCTAACAGAATAATTAGAAACAATCTGATCACTATCAGTTACGAGTATTTGATGTTGAGTTATATTGTCCTTACGATACACGGATAGGAAATGAGAAGCAAACAGATTGGCAGATTCATACGTAGAATTGGACCTAACATTATCAAGGAACATTTCAGAAGGTAGAGAATTCTGGTCCTTTTTGGCATTTGCAAATTTCCAAAACAACCTACTGTCAGCCTGTATAGAACACTGGGCATCACTCACAAACTGATTATAGCATTGTTTAGAGAGTACTTTACACTGAGATCTAAGACACGAAAATTTGTCGTAACTGTCTAAATTCAACAGTGTCTTGTGTTCTTGGTGTGCCATTTTTTTTCGTATAACTAGTTCCCGTAATTCAGGTGTAAACCACGGAGGAAATTTCTTAGCAGAATTTTTTTTGATGGGGACATGAATCTCGATTATTGAATATAAGACATCGTAAAATATATTAATCATTTCATCTAAAGACTTACCCAACAGCAAATCATCCCACAAAACTGCACCTAAACAATCATTAATAACCTCAAAGTTTGCATTTTTGAAATCGTAATAATATTGTTCAGGAATGTTATCAGTGTTAGTATTTTTAAATCTTAAAGAAGTTACAAGTGGAGGGTGGTGATTATCGGGGGTAATGAGATCATCTATTGATTTTGAGACTATGAGAAGACTTTGAGAAAATACTAAATCCAATAGAACACCTCTCTCATTCACAATATTCGAGCACTGAAAAAGATTATTGAATGCAACCATATTTGATAATAAATCAATGGCATTAGTTTCAAGAAGATTAGCTTGTACATTAGGTGTAGCTACAGATGCCAGATTATTCATTCGCCAGTGACAATTAGGAACATTAAAATCGCCAAATATATGAAAACAAGCTTTAGAATATTCTTCGGTAAGTGTGTCTACATCCTGACAAAATGTTTCAAATACATCTAATGATGCCTTTGGCGGTATATAAACACTACCTATCACTTGAGGACAATTATTACCAACTACAACAAACAAGTTTTCAATAGTTCGAGAAGTGTCCAACTGACGGCTTGTGAGGGACTTGTGAACTGCAATCAAAACTCCACCGCCTCTTTGTAAGGTACTCGTATCTGCGGAACGATCTCTTCTGTATACATTATAGTCATCGAAACCTAATTCTCCATCGTGAAATTCACCATTTAACCAAGTTTCAGTAAAAATAATAATATTATAATTTGTTGTGGAAATGTTGCGCTTCAATATAGATAATTTGGTCCGTAGTCCTCTAACATTTTGATAATAGACACTGTAATACCCATTTGATGCATTATAATTTGTTGTGGAAATGCTGGGCTTCGGTATAGATAACTTGGCACGTGGACCTTTAACATTTTGACCACAAATATTCAGTTCGTCAGAATTGACACTACCTAAAAGTCATTCATTTGTACGTGAACTGCCTGCATTGCGAGACAGTCGAGGAGGTCTTGACACAAATTCTCTAGCTGTGACCCTAGCAGGCCATGCATCTGGCTGCAGCATAGCTTCAAAGAAAGATTGACGAATACCAATTTTAAAAGAGCAATAGTAATCATTAGATGTCAATGGTTTAACTGAAAAATCTTTCTTCAACAAGGAATGTTTTTTTACTATGTAATCACAAACCTGATGCTCGGATACACCAGGGCTAATATTATTTAAGTGAATAAATCTCATTCGCTCAACTCCGGCAAAATCAGCATCAGCAACGGTACCAACAACCTCTGCAAAAGTGGAACGTGAAACGTTGTTTTTATGATTAACATTGGGTGGTTTCTTTGAACTAGTAGTCCTATATTTAGCTGTTCCATGTATGGAATCAGTTGGAATCCCTGAGACATTTTCGGCGAATACAGGTGGTGGACAAGGAACTGAAGGGGATAGTACAACAGTGTCCTTAGCCAGTGATGTCGCGTTCATGTTTAACAAGGACATTGAACCGCTACACCCATTTAATGTATGAATCATCTGAATGTTGCTCTCACGAAGTATAACAATCTCATTTTTTAGCTCTTCAACTGATTTTTGATAGCCAGCGTTCATCGAATCTAGTAAAGCCTCAAAGTGCTTTTGGAGCGCCTGAAACTTAACATCAATAGCAGGATTGAGAATGGTTGCAGATGATTGACAGTTTTCACATTCAAACTTCAATTTTCTAGTGCTAGCAAGTTGCAAAACTCTTATTTCAGTTGAGCTAATCCCAGAACATGATTGACAAAACTGGGTATTACAGAGATCGCATCTAATTTTTTTATTTAATTCTTCTTTAGATAATTCATTCTTGCACAAAAAACAACTCATGTTAATCGAAAATATATAAATATAAATATTAATCCTGATCACGGAGTAGTAGCCACTTCATAAAAATTATGATCAAGCACTGGCCTATCTTCAAAATATATTATTTGTAGAAGTACTGATAACTTTTTATGAAGAGTACTTAAGTTTTTGTTGAACTCAATTAGGAGAATATGTGCTTCTAATTGCAAATAAATGCAATTTCTGAAACATTCACTAATAAACATGAAAGATAACTTACAGATTAATAGGGTCTGAACTTTTACGGATTTTTTGATACAAAACAACACATTAAACACTAATAAATATCACTTAAATTGTACATCATTAACAGAGCAGGAAAATATGTGCTTTCGCCAGTAATTATTAGTCTAGTATTGTTTTTATTAGTCTAATTTTATTAGTCTAATTATTATTAGATTATATGCAGATATCCACCCCAACTCAGGGTTTCATTGGATCAAGTCTGTCCTGGCCCACCTGGGGAGGCTTAATCGCATACGTACTGGACATGGTAAATGTGCTGATTCTCTGTTCAAATGGGGTTGTGCAGAAATTCCCCAGTGCGATGGCGGATCACCGAGACAGACCATAAGCCATGGTGTTTCAGACTGCCTAAATCGTGCCTACCGTGGGAACCTCCAGGACTTTGTAGAATGTTCCCCAGAAGCAATTGAATGGCTATGTAAATTGGACATTAATATTTAGGTCCATTCATTATATTTTAGTGTTTGAATAATATATTATATTTGTGTATTTATCCTACTGTAACAGTCCATAGTATCGTGACGCATGGGAAAAGATAAAATGGAACAACTAGGTATATCAAACAAAGAGTAACATTACTTACCTGGGAATACAATTTGCAGGAGTTCTGTCAACCCATGTAGCATAAAGTCTCATTTTATTAGGAACAGAGGTCCCAGTAGCTTTGGACATTTTATCACTCATTTTCTTCAAATAGGATTAAAAATTATCAAGATGAAAATCTTT
Source organism: Diabrotica virgifera virgifera (assembly GCF_917563875.1). NCBI lineage: Eukaryota > Metazoa > Arthropoda > Insecta > Coleoptera > Chrysomelidae > Diabrotica > Diabrotica virgifera. The sequence continues at coordinate 303,125 of NC_065445.1, read as the reverse complement.
AAACAGGCCCACTACTATGACCATAAACAAACATTTTACTTTTGTCTTAAAAGCTTGGTAACAAAATGGAATAACCAAGGATTTATATAAGTGAACCGGCATTATATCATAGATTATTCATTAAAATCGTAGGATAATAAAAACAATTCTAATACATACAAACACTACACAAACGCACTTTAATGAAGGACATTGCCATTAGAAATCAGATGTTATGTCAGTCAGTTATGTGTCATGTGTCATGTCAGACACTGTCAGGTGATGAGTACTCTACTGTATAGTTGGTTGCCGATATCGTAGAGGAGTTTATAACAAGTATATGTTTTTAAAAAGAAACTTGTTTTCTTCCTATACTTTTACAGCCATCAATTTTGCCTTTAAGGATCAGTTAGTTGTAGTATTCTTCATCGCTTTTTTCCTCGCTATATGTTCAAAATAAGACATTTTCCGGTGTTTAACAATCTTTAGTAGTTCTCTATCTTTATTGACCCTCCTTAGTTTTTCTTGCTGTCCAAGGTATCTTCAACATCCGTCTATGAATCCACACTTCCCATGCTGAAATTTTGTTCATGGTCGATACTTATAGTGTCCACACTTCTGTACCATAAAAAATACGGACCAAACAGTACTTTATTCTTTGTCTTGGTGCTAACTGAGATGATTATTGCAAATAAATGTCTTCATTTTCAAAAAAGTAGTTTTAGTCATTGCTATTCTGAGTTTTATTTCTATGTATGGATCTAGTTGGTCCAATATGCTCCATTTAATTGAAGCTCTACATTTGCATGTGGGTTACGGATTAAGACTAGAAAGGTTTTTATTAAGTATCTCTATTCTCTATCTATCTATTCTCTCCTACTTCATGAATACGATCAACCAGAATTTGGAGACATTCAATATTTTCTCATAGAAAATATATCATTGTATCATCAGCGTATCTAATAATTACGTAGTTCTCCTTTGATTTTTATTCCATATTCCATCTGCATTAATTTTACATGCTGTACTTTACATAGAGGTATATATTAACATAGAGGGAGCCTACCTTCCGCGCTTCCTGACGACAAGATCTCAGGGACTGGTTTGTTGCATCTCCTTCTAACACATTGTATCGAGAATCTATAATGACATTCAGTGTGAATATAGGCACGGAAGAGGAGGACAACTGTAGCAGCTTTACTATGCGTAAGAGTGAAACAGCACTAATCCAAATAAAAAAGATGGTGTCGTCACTTCGCTCTGAATGACACTCTCTCTATGCTAATATTTAACTCTATGGTACTTTATCGAATCCCTTTTCGAAGTCCACGAATCATGATGTTTTTTTTATTATAGCACTTTTGTAATAGGATGTTATAGCGCAAAAAAGTGCCTCCCTGGTTCCCATAGCGTTTCTAAAACCAAATTGGCTATCTTAGACATCTTCTTCACATTTGTGTTCAATTCTGTTATGAATCGTTAGGGAAATCTTAAGAGCATGGCTCATTAAGGGGGGGAGGTATGGTTTGAAATATTTAATTTTTTTATTATTTAAAAAAAAGTGCATACTTTCAAGAATACCTACTCTCTGAAAATTTCAGATTCAAAAAACATATTAGTACATCACTGTACGATTTGACAGACAAATAAGAAGATAAAGATGCAGTTGTCAAAACTTTAAAGGCATTTTTCTCAAAACTGTTTTTTCAAATGCGGTGGACATTGTAACTGAAAAACTACTTGACCGATCTACCTGAAATTTTGCAGATTTTCTTTAGACATTTCATGAGGTAACAACGTCGAGATATTTTTCGTTTTGTCCTTATTTTTTGTTCAACAATATTAAATCTGTTGATTTTCACAAAATTTCGTATTTTTGACTTCTGAGTAATACCAAAAATTCAAAAATCATTAAAAATAAAAAAAAAACTCGACGTTGTGCTCGTGAAACTCATACATAAGCTAATTAAATTTTTGAATTGTTTGTTTCGTATGATCCAGTGACGAGTTCTAATGTCCATTTTTTTTGTGCTGCCTGTTCAAGTTTGTCACCAATGGCTTATTTTTCAGTATGTATTTTGGATTGATTTTTTTTAATATTCTTTGAATTGTATGTAATATGTTTATTTAATTTAAAAATAAAATAATCTACCTCAGCTCCGAAAAAATATTCACAAAAATGTGCTTGATTTGTTGATTTCAAATCATACCCCTCATGCCCCCATCCCATATGCTAATTAATCGATGTGGCAGTGTTGCCATTGTTGCCAATGCAAAAATAAAAATTATCCGAATGTTGGGAGTAAAATATCCGAAATTTCACTACGTCAGCACCTACGCAGTTTTTAGAACTTTTTCCAACATTAGTAGATATTATAAAAATATACTTATTTATTATATATCGTTGGAAAGGTCTTTTTAAGTGCCATTCAACCATAATCTTGGTTGCACATGAATTTAAAAAATAAAACGAAAATACACTCATCTGTACAAAATTCCACCACTAATAATTTTTGCGATTAAGCTTGACAATTTATAACTTTATTATTTGTACTCCGATTTTCAAGATTCTTGCATCAGTACATGTTTTGTGTACTCCTTTTGTATTATCCTGGAGATATTCCTAAGATTTTGCTTTTTGAATTATCCGAATATCACTTTTCTTGTAGGAGCTGTACAATTTTTTGTAAATAAAAACACTGATTGACTCATAAACATAAATATCTTAAATAGAGGTTGCATGGATAAGATTACAATGGCCCGCATGCAGCCCAGATCTCAATCCTATTGAGCATTTATGGGGTGAATTAAAAATAGCTATTATAAATTGATTGATCTTTCTTAAGGTTTTCCTGACGTTCAAAATCTGTAACCTGCTCCATAATTAAAACTTATTCCCCTGTCCCAGTGTTTCCGTACATCAAAGTTTGTCCGACTAGACACCGTTAAGCTATTAACAAATTTTCAGCTGGCTATTAATACACTTTTTTTGTACGCGGAATCCAGACCTATTAACTAATTGTAGATACAGCAATTTTTCATGTGTCAAACACATCCACAATCTATAAAAAATATCTGTATAATGTACTAAAACGTACCTTTAGGTGAGATTGAACAGTGTGTTGCATAAAATTGTTTTAGGTCATTTAACAAATAAAAAACTAAAAATTAAAGTCGCAGCAATTCAAAACAATTGAACAGTCAACTTGGTAACAACATAAACTTGATGAGTTCGTATTTAAGTCAGATTATCGAAATAATAAAATGAGAGAAATTGTTCATATACAAGCTGGCCAATGTGGAAATCAAATAGGGGCAAAAGTAAGAACACTTTAAATTACTTATTCTTCATGATTTAATTAGTTTCTTTTTAGTTCTGGGAAGTTATTTCGGACGAACATGGAATTGACCCTACTGGAACTTACCATGGAGATTCTGATCTTCAGTTAGAACGTATAAATGTATATTATAATGAGGCAACTGGAGGAAAATATGTACCAAGGGCAGTATTAGTTGACTTAGAACCAGGTACTATGGACTCAGTGAGATCCGGACCTTTTGGTCAAATTTTCAGACCGGATAATTTTGTTTTTGGCCAAAGTGGAGCAGGAAATAATTGGGCTAAGGGTCATTATACTGAAGGAGCTGAATTAGTTGATTCCGTTTTGGATGTTGTAAGAAAAGAAGCAGAAGGCTGTGACTGTATGCAAGGATTTCAGTTAACGCACTCTTTGGGAGGTGGTACTGGTTCCGGACTGGGTACTTTATTAATATCAAAAATAAGGGAAGAATATCCTGATCGAATAATGAACACTTTTTCAGTAGTTCCTTCACCCAAAGTATCAGATACAGTTGTAGAACCGTATAACGCTACTTTATCAGTACATCAACTGGTAGAAAATACAGATGAAACTTATTGTATTGATAATGAGGCCCTTTATGATATATGCTTTAGGACATTAAAACTTACAACTCCTACTTATGGTGACTTAAATCATTTAGTCTCGTCTACAATGTCAGGCGTTACAACTTGTCTACGGTTTCCTGGTCAACTGAATTCAGATTTAAGAAAATTAGCTGTAAATATGGTTCCTTTTCCTCGCCTTCATTTTTTTATGCCTGGATTTGCCCCGTTAACCTCGCGAGGGAGTCAACAATACAGGGCTTTAACGGTTCCAGAATTGGTTTTGCAGATGTTTGACGCAAAAAATATGATGGCAGCTTGTGATCCTCGACACGGAAGGTATTTGACTGTAGCTGCTATTTTTAGAGGCAGAATGTCGATGAAAGAAGTTGATGAGCAGATGCTTAACATACAAAATAAAAATAGTAGCTATTTTGTAGAATGGATACCGAATAATGTAAAAACGGCAGTTTGCGATATTCCTCCCCGAGGGCTGAAAATGTCATCTACGTTTATAGGGAACTCCACATGCATTCAAGAACTATTCAAAAGAATTTCTGAACAATTTACTGCCATGTTTAGAAGAAAAGCATTTTTGCATTGGTACACAGGTGAAGGAATGGATGAAATGGAATTTACAGAGGCTGAAAGTAATATGAATGATTTAGTGTCAGAGTATCAACAATATCAAGACGCAACAGCCGAGGAAGAAGGTGAATTCGAAGAAGAGGAAGAAGGAGATGAAGGAGAGAACTAAATTTTACATTGTGTCCTTAAATGAATATTAACAATGTCTACCGATAATTTGTATCTTGACAATAAATAAACATGTTAACAAAATATTCTAATAGAAAATAAATGTGTTTTCATATTTTAAATCTTTACCGTTTAATAGTGAACATTTTTTAACCTCGTACTGTTGTAGGACTTGCATAGTCTGTATATCCTCTACATCCTGGTAGTGTTGGATTCCTAAATCTAATCAAGATTAGGTTGTCCAGTTTGGACCTATGCTGTCTTCGCTGCCCTTCCATGTCCCGAAACGGCTGAGAAAATCTAAACTTCACTCCGAGCAACGAGAGAGGAGGTTCCTTTTTGAACACTTCATCGTCTAGATTCTAGGTGTCCACTTCTATGCCTTGATTCCCATATATCCTTCCTATCCTGTTCTATCCGTTTGGTTCATATTCTCGTTCACACAACCTAATTACGAGTAGCCCCCAGTAAGCTTGCGCTCTTTCTGTGATTACTATCTCTCTTATTGTCAGTTTTTCTTTAAGCGCCTTCTCCCAATTGAAGGTTGGATATCATCATCACTATCTTTACTCTATCTATCGCTACTCTAAAGACTTTCTATGGAACTGCATTAAAATCAGTTTCTTAAAATCAACCTCTTCCCACACTTCTTCGCTGTATTATCATTATCACTCTGTATTTCATATCGCTGTTCCCTTAATACGTATCCCAGATAGTGTATCTTATTTTTATTGTATTTATTATTTATTATTGGCTATTCTTTGCCAATTTCTCTCAATCTGTGTTTATTTTCTTCTGTGTCCGCCCTATTCTAACACCACATTTTAAATAACTAGCTTATTTTTATTTATGTCTTGCTTCAGTCTTACTACTTATTCGGGCTCGTCTGTGCTGGGTGGCCGGGAGCCTTGCGTGACTTAGGGCTAAAATATTCTCGTTTAGTTTGTGTTCGTTTCTCATAACACGGCCAAGATATAAATTTGCACCCTTTGATTGTGTTAAATATAGTAGGTACCTATGTCGCATTCCATGACCTTTTTATCTCCAAGAAGTTGTGGTTAGGATGATATCGCTAGTGATTTACCTAATGAAATTATATCTGCACTATGAATATAAGAATGTTCCTTTATGGTCCATATAACATTTTTTTATACATAACTATTTGTGTATTAAGATTAAGGTAGCTAATAATAAATATATTGTAACAATTTTTACTTTTTTAAATCATACTTTTTGAGACATTAATAATACCCCACTAAACAGGAATAAGAACTCACAGGTCAGAACAAAATACATATATACAAATAGCATCGTTGATAGACACGTGTTGAGATAAAATTGAGCTGAGTCTTATTTTTAATCACATAGAATGTAAAGAAATGAAAAAATTTAATTCTGGGACTGAGGCCATTTGCCTATCTTAACCCTTAACTACCGAGATCCGGTATTTTTTACCGGCGGGCATTTCCAAAATGTGGATTTCATGGTAACCTAATTAACGACTTACAAGTTCATGTGTCTCTGTACCTCTCGGGTAGTTTGTATAACAATGCTAGTCAAAGCGTGTAGTGTGTATTGTCAATATTTTCTTTTCTAGTACACATCAAAAATCTTAACCGGTAAAAATTACCGGATGTCTGTGTTAAGTAAGTATTTTTATATGAGTACTATATTTGTAAATCTGAAATGTTTATATTATTTTTTTATGTATTTAGAAAAAAAGTAAAGAAATGGACTGCGGAAGTCATCCTGGACCTTCAATGAAGGTTAAATTTGACGATAAAAATTTTGAGGCCACTTTGCAAAAATGGAATTGCCATTTAATTCTGTGATAATTTTACCCCTTGCAGATTTTTTCTCATGGATGTAAAAATTTTTTTAAATACTATTTTATGTTTCCTTTGTGATTCTATGTTACGTTTATTTGTTAAAAAAAGTCTAAATTTTTGTTCAAAGCATTTATGGCCGTTTGTTTCAATAGACCAAAAATGTTACCAAAATTCTGGTTTAATAGATTATTCTTCAAAAATCTTGTATTATATTATTAAAATCACTCATTTTACCATTTTTTCCCATATCTAGAGACTCCAGAAAATCTCATAATGCAATTTTTTTGTTTTTTATTATTAACTTTATATTTTGACTCTATTTTATAATGACCGGTAAAAAATAGCGGGGATCTGTAATTACGTGCTAATATTGGGATGTCTGTAGTTAAGGGTTAACTGGTACCCTTTGTATAATCTTGTATGAAAGGGCGTCATATTTTGTTTTCCCGGGCGCTCAAAACCCTAGAGCCTAGAACCGGCCCTGGATCGATGGGAAACAAAACAAAAACCTAACCTCACACTTTGTTTTTGTTTTTAGTGATGTCACAGCATAGAAAACGTTTCGTTTATTATTATGCTGTGGTGATGTGATGGGCGAATATACCAACGGAATATACACGTATAGTTTGAGTAGTATATAATATATTCTTTATCTATGCATATAGTATAGTAGACTATACACTACAAGACTTAGGGTGAGGGCAGGGTGACTCAGGCCTCAGTTGAACAGTCCAACTCCAAGAAATTTGAGTGCAATTTGAGTTTTACAGCAGAAGCGTCATGTCTTTAAATACACTTAAAAAGTGCACCCAGAAGGAAGGAATGCAAAGAATGAATTATTTGTATCAGGTAAATTACTATTACTTTAAATTAGGGGAACCAAACGTGCTGTAAAAACCGGATTGTCCCGTTTTTAAGCTTCAAAATTGTTTTATTTATTATACGCCCCACGTTTTAAATTAAACTACATACATATTCATAGGTAAATTGAAAAAGGTTTATGTCTCAAATCAGCTAAAAAGAGAATGTTTCAATGATTATGTCTCGATGGAGGCCCCTGAAGAGTATCGCCCCCAAACCGTCTTTGGATGTGTCCCGTTTTTTCAAGTTTATGATTTGGTCACCCTACTTTAAATGCATTGTTGCTACTACTTCACATAACCTTACAAGTAAGTATCATAAAGATTTAACATTCTTTTATTACATTCACATTCCTTTAAAGTTACCCTACCTTAGCTTGTTTATGTTTGTGGCTTAGCCTGTTGCAGGTGTAAGGCTACGGCCAGACAAGCAACAATTTACGGCGCCGTAAGAGCAGTAAAATGAAGCGCAAAACTGGGTCCCACTGTGAGTGTAGTGGATGGCCAGACTGAGCTGTAAAATATGGCACAGCAACATCGAATGAGCCCATCTTTGGCATTATGATGATCCAAGGGGACCAACACAGTTTTTTTAAATTGGTTTCATAAATAAACATCCATTTGTACATTGTACATAACTGAAAAATGTTCTTATTATACGGGATAACCCCATTAACAGTTAAAAATTACAATATAAGTTAGGATTTAAAACATAAATGATTACTAAGGAACGGATTTATATGCGATCATTTTTATTTTTTTTTTTTTTTTTTTTTTTTTTTTTTTTTTTTTTTTTTTATTTATTATTCATTTACGGACCGAAGTCCATTAGTACATGATACAATTAAAATTTTTTACAATTAAAATGTCACACAAATTAGAAAAATAAGATCTAGTAGATACAAAATTGGTAAATACATAACAAACAATAATAAAGAATAAACTTACTTGCTCTCATTCAACAATTGAGAGCTAGAACATTTTGAAATTGACAAATACAACTTATCCTAGAACAAAGACAATAACAGTAGTTGACAAATCAGTCTTGAAATTAGAACATTAAGTTAAGTATAAATATAATTGTGTGGAAAACGCAGTAAAGTCGTTCACAAAGAAATCAATTTGCGGAGATAATGTGTTTGCTAATTTAAGAGTTTTAGAGAGATAGGAACTTGAACTATAATTTGTGCGGTTAATGACCTCGTGGAAGGTGGTCACAGAACGGGTGGTTCTTGAAGGTACATGTAGACCAATTTTATTTAAAAGTGGGATACAGAATTTATGACCATGAATTAAGTTATATAAGAAGCAAAGATCTTTATGTTGACGACGACTCTGTAATGAGTCAAGTCGAATAATTTGCAGTAAAGACTCATAACTTTGACCAGTGAGATGCATCTTATAAGCATAATAACGTAAGAATTTACGCTGAACTTGTTCGATTTTATTAATATGACAGTTATATTGAGGTGACCAAACACATGATGCATAATCTAAATGTGGTCTAACCAAAGAACAATAAAGAAATTTTAAAGAACGACCAGTCGTAAAGTCATAGCTGCATCTTTTAACAAAGCCAAGCATCTTTAATGACTTAGAAACCATGCTATTAATGTGTAGGTTGAAATTTAAGTTAGTATCAAGAATAACACCCAGATCTATAACTGAGTCAACTAATTGTAACCTAGTGTCCCGTATAAAGTAAGAATTATTCTCAAAGTGTCTTAGTCGAGTAAAAGTTATAGCATGGCATTTGTTTGCATTTAAGTCCATACCATTAAGTGAGCACCATTCCACAAGACCATTAAGATCTGATTGCAAATTGTAGTGATCCAAATCAGAGGTAATTATGTGAAATAATTTAAGGTCATCAGCAAATAGAAGAAATTGAGCAAAATTGAAGCTTTTATTTATGTCATTTATAAATAAATTAAAAAGGATAGGTCCTAAGTGGGAGCCTTGAGGTACACCCGATGTAACTATAATTTCATTAGAGAAATAATTCTTAATACGAACTATCTGCCTTCTATCTAATAGATAATTTCGAATCCAACTAAGCAGAGGATCAGAGAAACCCAACTGTTCGATCTTATGTAACAATAACGTATGGTTGACTCTATCGAATGCCTTGGAAAAATCTGTATAAATCGCATCTACCTGTTGTTTACTTTCCAATGCTTCATTTAAGAAGGAGGTATAATTTAACAAGTTCATTTCAGTTGATCTCCCCATAACAAAACCATACTGTTGTTCAATGATTACATTTTGTATAGTAGGCTTAATTTTGTCACATATTAAACTCTCGAATAGTTTAGGTATAGTATTAAGGATACTAATAGGTCTGTAGCTCTGTACCCCGCTTCTATCTCCATTCTTGAATATCGGTGATATAAAACTAACTTTCCAAACGGGAGGGAATTCACTCGTTTGTAATGATTTTTGAAAAATAAAGAATAAGGGACGAGCAAGATTAAAACTACAGTATTTCAGTAACTTGGGTGGGATTCCATCAGGCCCTGGACCCTTATGTATGTTTAGCTGGGATAATTTGGTATATACCTCTGAAATAGATAAGTCACAACCAGTAATGTTGAAACTAGTGTTAGCCCTTGCACTATTTGGAATAGGACATTCGTCCTCACTATATACTGCAGCAAAGTACTGAGCAAACATCTTGGCTATGGTAGGACCATCGGAACTGGTTTGGCCATTATGGTTTAAAGTGTTCGGAATGCTATTATTGTTCCTTTTAGAATTTACGAACCTCCAGAAGCTTTTAATGTTACTAGGAAGTGTATGTTCAACGTTTGCTACAAACTGATTGTATGCTTGACCTGATAAGGACTTGCATATCGACCTCAATCTAGAAAATTCATTATAGTCTTGAGGTAACCTGGTCACTTTAAATTTCTTATGAGCTTTCTTTTTAGCAATGATGCAGTTTCTTAACTCTCGGGTATACCATTTAGGAAAATTGCCGGTATAAAACTTTTTCATTGGTACATAAACATCGATAGCGCCATATAAGACATCATAAAGTATATTGACCATATCATCTAAACTTTTGTCTCTGAAAATTTCATCCCAGTATATTGTGTCTAAGTAATCAGAAATACCTTGAAAATTTGCTGATTTAAAGTCGTAGAAAAAGCCTTCAGCTTTCATTTCATCAGTTAAAACATCTCCGCGGTTTAAATTAAAGCATAAAGGAGGGTGGAAACTATCGGGGTCAACTAATCCCTCATCAGCTTCTGCGACAATGCAATTTTCATCATGAACCAAAACTAGATCAAGTAATGAGTTTACATTATTATAAATGTTATTGCGTTGGAAAAGATTTTGATAGGAACATATATGATTCATAATATTTATAGCATCTTCTTCGATTAAAGGAATGTCTGGAGCAGAAATTGCCGTAGAACAAAAATTATCATGAGACCAAGTACAGTGTAGGTTGAAGTCCCCTGCAATACAGAAATGAGAGGTGGGAAATGTATTTGAAAGATTATCGATGCTGTTATTGAAAGAGATATATTTTTCTAAAGCAGACTTAGGAGGAAAATAAAGCGCTCCCACAATAAGCGGACAATTAGTACTGCCAACAGCCACATATATTTGTTCTATACCTGGAAAAGATTCCAGCAGTCTACTAGGGATAGATGAGCGCACTGCAATTAGAACTCCCCCCCCTCTGCTCGCAGTACTAGTGAGGTGAGAACGGTCCTTTCTATATATTACATAATCAGTAAGATCAAGTTCTGAGTCAAATATTTGGTCATTTAACCAAGTTTCAGTAAATATAATTATATCATAACAAACTCCCTGCGAATTGTTTCTAATAACACGAAGTTTAGTGCGCAATCCACGACAATTTTGATAAAAGATAGAAAAAGGAGACTTATGAAGATGGTTAAAACTTAGTTTTTTGTAACAATTTGAGGTACACCACGAATATACTTAATTATTAAATTTTGTTCGCCCTTGGAAGTCCGGTCTTGTAGTTGCGTCTTCATATTTTTCTCATAAGCTTGCTGTTTTGGAGTTAGATCAGGAGTTATGAATACATGCGAACCTTTTAATGCTGAACGGCCTTTTAATATAGTTTGGACATCATAATTACTGGGTAAGACAACTTTAAGGCTTCTGTTACCAGACTTATTCTTCTTTCCTACTCTAACAGCCTTTTGAATAGGTATGGGCTCATTGGTAATTTTCATAAAAACTGACTTTACTGCTTCCATATCGTTGTTGGATTCAGGCATATTAAAGATCATCAAATTATTTGAGCGTTGTTGACGTTCATAAATTTCTGCAAGAGTATTTTCATCCGACGAACTATTCCCTTTTAAATTGCTTTTTAATATTTCAAGTTCATTTTTTAGTTCCTTGGTTTCCTTATCTTTTTCTTTCCTCAACTGCTTAATATCATTTTTGATGGTATTCACTTCTATGTTTAGTTTGTCAATCTGTTGCAATAAAACAGGTATTTTCTTAAATGCCGATCGACATTCAAGACAAAAATATACTAGAGTCTTTTTCTGGATAACTACAGCTCTCAATTCTGATGCACATAGACCAGTGCAATTATCGGTGGCATGCATTGTTAAATGACAGCTATCGCAAGTAGCGGTTTTGTCTTCATCCTCCAAAGAATTTTTACAAGTTGAACATTTACTGACCATAAATTATGTTATTAAAGTTATTAAACATGTTAAAGTTGGTACATTTAAATACAAGCGGTACAATATTAGTAATTTATTAATTTTCTTCTGTCACCTTGGTAACACTGTTTTGACACATGATCCAATATGTCTGACTTGACTGATCTTTTTAATATAATAATGGTTGTCATTTTTGTTAAGCTTTGTTTAATTTAATGTATAATAAATATCTTTCATACTAATAAAGTTGTACGCTAAAATATACTGTGTATAAGAAGAATATTTGGAATCCTCTGATTTAACATGGTAGAAGAGTGTAGGTTGTAAAGTGATAAACCTAATTTTTGTCATTCAGTTCCTACAAGCACACAGATATTTTTTATTAACTTGTTTTTGTTAATCAATATGACAACTCCAAGTAATTCAAATAATTCCACAACAATGGTAACTTCAGTTTCTTCAAACGTACCAAACATTGATAAACTTGAAGGACAGGTAAACTATGGTAGCTGGAAATTTGCCATGAGAATGAGTTTAATCTTGGAAGATATTTATGGGTATGCTGATGGTTCATTACCAATTGTATCAGATATTGACAAAGCAAGAGATCAAAGAGCATTAGCAAAAATATGTCTTTGCATCCAACCAAGTTGTTATGTTCATGTTCACAATGCTAAATGTAGCAAAGAAGCATGGGATAATCTTAAAAAAGCCTTTGAAGGTAATAGTATGGCGACGAAATATGAACTCACACGAAAATTCTTCAATATGCGCCAAAATTCATGTTCCTCAATGGAAGAATATTTAAACAATATTTTAGTAACAGTACAAAAGTTGGCAGACATAGGTGAGGCCATAGAAGATAAATGGATATCTTTTGTTATGAGGAACGGAGTGTCTGAGGAGTTCGAAAGTTTTATTGCTGCACTAAATCAGCAATTAAGTGACAAATCAACATCTGAAGATGTGAAAAATGCTTTACTTGGTGAAAGTGAGAGACGAAGAGTTAAGGAAGAATTACCACAAACGACAGCTCTTCTATTGCAAAATAAAACTTTTAAGAAGAAATATAATAAGCATAAAGTAACCAAGAAATTTGCATGTTATGAGTGTGGTGACCCTAATCATATAAAATCTGATTGCCCAAAATTGTGTCAAGGTTCTACTTCAAATTTTTACCAAAAGAAGAAGGAAGAAAATAAAGACAGTTCAAACAAAAGTGTAAAGACTACTACTCTTTTAACTAGAGCAATGATGACATCAGTTTCCCCTTCATCTTGGATAATTGACAGTGGTGCTACTTCCCATATGGCCTGTGATGAGACTGTTTTCCATAATTTGAATTCCAGTACAACTACTTCTATTTGTGTTGCTGATAATTCTGAAGTCAAGTCAAAAGGTATTGGTGAGGCTGTCATTCAGTTTGAACAAGGTAACAATTTAATTAAAACCGCTACTAATGTTTTATATGTACCTAACTTGTCAGCTAACTTGTTGTCTGTTGGAAGAATGACAGAAAAAGGTTATGCTGTTGTTTTTGATAAAGATGCATGCACAGTATATGCTAGTTCTGATTTTTCAGTTAGGGGTGAAGTAGAATTTTCATGTAATAAAAAAGACGGTTTGTATGGTATTCATAATTTGAAACAAGAATCAATGATGGTAGTAAAAGAGGGATTTTTATCAGACCAAGAATTATGGCATAAAAGACTTGGTCACTTGAATCGTAAAGGGTTAAGATTGCTAAAAAATACAGCAGGTGGGATTAATTTTGTTGACGAACCAAACCAGGTATGTGTTACTTGTCTTGAAGGCAAGCAAACTGTGAAACCTTTTCCGAAAAGGGGTAAACGGGCAAAGGATCTTTTAGGTATCGTTCACAGTGACCTGCAAGGACCTTTTGAAGTGTTATCATGGGGAGGTGCTGCATATTGTCTTATATTTGTTGATGATTATTCTAGGAAGGTTTTTGGGTACATGCTAAAATATAAGAGTGAAGTTTTTTCAACATTTCGCTTATTTAAAAGTATGGTGGAAAATCAAACCGGGAAAACTATAAAATATCTTAGGACAGATGGTGGTGGTGAGTATACTTCTAGGGAAATGGAAAATTTTCTTAAGGAAAATGGCATTATTCACCAGTTAACAGTATCCTATACACCTCAACAAAATGGGGTGGCAGAAAGGACTAATAGAACTATAACTGAAAAGACACGTTGTCTATTATTTGATTCTAATTTAGATAAGCGCTTTTGGGCGGAAGCTATGAATACAGCGATTTATCTCAAAAATCATTCACCAACAGCAGCTTTGCAGGGAGGTATTCCTGAAGAAGTATGGCGGAAAGAAAAAATAGATCTGTCGCATTTACGTATTTTTGGTTGCAAAGCACAGATACATGTTCCTGATGTAAAAAGACATAAACTTGATAAAAAATCCTCTACAATGATTTTTGTAGGCTATAGTGAAGAAACAAAAGGGTATAGGTTTGTATCTGAAAGCAATCCAAAACATGTAACTATTGCACGCAATGTAGTATTTCTTGAAAATGAAATTAAAAGTAACTTTTCTCCAAAATTATTAAATATTGATAGTAAAAATATTAATATTCATGAAAGTTGTAAAGATAATCCACATCGATCTGAAACTTTGGACCATTCAGATGGCCAAGGTTGTATATTATCTGAAATAAGTGGTCAAAAAGAGGAAAACGAAATATTTCCTGATTATACGAATGGTGATGTTAGTGAGGGTGAAGATTTAATCTCAGTCCATGATGTCAGTGAGGGTGAAGATTTAATCTCAGTCCATGATGTCAGTGAGGGTGAAGATTCAGTCACAGTCCATGATGTCAGTGAGGGTGAACAGATAGCTCCCACATTTGGTGGTCGGTATCCTAATAGGATTAGAACAGCTAGAAGGGATGAAGATTTTGAGTATTCATTTCTTTCTGTTGGGCCTAATGACCCAAAGACCTATGCTGAAATCTGTGAAAGGTCAGATAAATCCTTATGGGAAAATGCTATGGCTGAGGAAATAGAATCTTTAAGTGAAAATAATACATGGGAACTTGTCGATAGACCAATAAATAGAAACGTTGTCAAGTGCAAGTGGGTATATAAATTGAAAAATGCAATAGATGGGTCTAAACGTTATAAGGCAAGGCTTGTAGCCAAAGGTTTTTCACAAATCCCTGGAAAAGACTATGATCAAACATTCGCACCAGTAGTGAGATTGTCCTCATTAAGAATGTTGTTTGCGTTGAGTGCGATAAATGATTACGAAATAGATCATGTAGATATAACTACTGCATTTTTGAATGGGGAATTAACAGAAACTATTTACATGGAGCAACCCGAAGGGTTCATAAAGGAAAATGAAAAAGTATGCAAATTGAAGAGGGCGTTGTATGGTCTTAAGCAATCTGCTAAGTCATGGAATGACAAAATTCATACATTTTTATTAGAAATAGGATTTGTAAGATCAAAAATGGATCCTTGTGTATATATAAAAGAGGATAATGGTATTTTCATAGTTATAGGTTTGCATGTTGATGATTTTTACATTTTTTCAAACTCTAAACATGAAATTAAAATTCTAAAAGGGAAATTATCAAGCTCTTTTAAAATTAAAGATTTAGGGGCAGTTAAGGAATGTCTTGGAATGAAAATTACTAGGGATAGAAAAAATAATTTTTTAAAAATGGATCAAGAGAACTATGCTTTAGACATAATAAAAAGATTTGGATTGGAGAATTGTAACTCAGTTTCAACTCCATTAGAATCAGGTATTAAACTTCAAAAACCTGAAAATAATGAAATGAACCCAGATTATCAAAAGCTCATAGGAGCATTAATGTATTTGGCAGTTGGGACTAGACCTGATATATGTTTCGCTGTTAGTTATCTCAGCCAATTTAACAATTCGAATAGCAAGGAGCATTTCAGTGCAGCTAAACGGGTTGTTAGGTACCTTAAAGGTACAGCCAGTTTAGGTATCACATATTCAAAGAAAGACAAAAATTTGGTTGGTTATGCCGATGCAGATTATGGTAGTTGTGTTGTAGATAGGCGATCATTTACTGGTTATGTTTTCATGCTAGGTGGAGGAGCCATTAGTTGGAAAGCTAGAAAGCAAACATCTGTAACAATAGCAGATAGTACTACGTTTGCAGAGTATGTGGCAATAAGCGAATGTGGAAAGGAATGCATGTTTCTTAAACAGCTGATGAAAGAACTGAAGTCACCTACAGGAACTGTCACTATTTATAATGACAATAGTAGTGCAAATCAACTTTGCAACAGTCATACGTCACATGCCAGGAGTAAACACATAGATGTTAAATATCACCAGATAAAGGAGTGGGTTAAAAGGGGTGAGATCGAAGTTAGTTACTTACCAGGTGAAGAAATGATAGCTGATTTCTTGACTAAAGTGCTGTCAAAGAAGAAACATTGGGCATGCGCAGTAGGATTGGGTTTAAAAAATTAATGAATTAAGTGAGGGTGTTAAAGTTGGTACATTTAAATACAAGCGGTACAATATTAGTAATTTATTAATTTTCTTCTGTCACCTTGGTAACACTGTTTTGACACATGATCCAATATGTCTGACTTGACTGATCTTTTTAATGTAATAATGGTTGTCATTTTTGTTAAGCTTTGTTTAATTTAATGTATAATAAATATCTTTCATACTAATAAAGTTGTACGCTAAAATATACTGTGTATAAGAAGAATATTTGGAATCCTCTGATTTAACAATTGTTACTGTTTAATTATATTCAACTACTGGCCTATGGAACTTGAATAAATCGAGTTTTTGTCTGCTAATGAGGTTTTACAGTTTTTGTTATATGTTTATAAATTCTGCAGGAAGTAATTACATCAAATTGATGCACAGAAGACACAATTTGGAAAATTCAACAATGGATCTTGTACAGAATTTCATACAGTTTCCTTTGATATAAAAATCAATATTTATTTTAAAGTATTTACCAACAGAAGACAGGATTTTGAGGAGCACTTTTTACACATCAACTCACTTCGACTGTGACAATGACTTGATGAAATATGCGCATATATATGCAGTAAAAAATTACGAAATATGCGCAAGATATGCACAAAAATTAAAAAAATGCGCATTTCGAGAAACCACAAATTTTCTGTTCTATTCTATTCTAGGGGGTTCTTCTACAGGGAGGGGGCGGCAATCTTATTTATTATCTTTCAAATAAAATCATTATTTTTTATATATGCAATTTATTCACATTTTTTACAAAAACTGATACCAGTAGTTACCTATTTAAAATAAAACAACAATATCACTATATATATATATATATATATATATATATATATATATATATATATATATATATATATATCTTCATATATGTCTTCATATCAAGGCGAGATCCGACTAAATCGAGGACAACCCGAGATCCACCAATAGGAAATTAATTATTGGAGTATATTGTTCATAAGTATCTTTATAATTAACATATTAATCATGGCACACTTAGAGGGGAAAAGATTTTTGTACTTAAATTTTTCTGATAAATTTACAGCGAAACGAGATCCGTCGCTGAAAAGTAAAGGGGAGGACTTATATACGAAATTTTAGATATTTACCGTTCAACGCGAGATCACACACTGATGCCAGCTCTAAAGAGTATTAGTCGAGCGGTTGGAGCTCGTGTTGTATTGTATATTTCCCACGATATAAAGATATATAATGGGCGTAACTTTTAAGTATCGCTTCTTTTGTGTCTTTAAAGTCTACGATTGACCTTTCAGAAAGTCCCTTAGTTTTATTACATACATAAGGGTGTGAAAAAAGAAAAAGAATACTTGACAAATAATAACCATTTAATAATGATAATTATTTGCAATACAATATTTTAAAACTATACATTAATATTCTTAAAAAAACACTTACTACGAAACCAAAATGTAATTATTATATTCTTAAATAATAAAAATTGTTACAAAATAATTATTTAAATGATTGCTTGTTTTAAAGATACATTACAAGAAAGTAAAATTTTTTATAAATATTATTAAAGTTTAAAAAATAAAATAACTCAATATGTAATTATTATTTGATAGTTAAAAAATGATTTTAAGTAAAATGATTTAAAAGATAAAAAGAAACACACATAATTTTCAGGGTCAACTCCTAACTGCATGAAAATTTGGATTTAGATTCTACCCATCCCCCACTTCAAAGTTGAATTTGTGCCGTTGATTGCTTTTACTTGTAGGGTGAAAAAATATACGTTTAAAATAAGTCCGGAAACAGATCTGACTAAGTTTAAGCAACTTTTGTTCTATAGAGTTTTTTTTAACTTAGGTACTAGGTTAATTTAGTAGTAGGTACTAGAGTCACTTGCGACTAAAAATATTTACTTTTCAACAAAAAAAAACACAAATACTCAAAAAGTAAGTATTATATCGAAAAAATATTCTTGGAAAAAATGTAGCATATAAAAAAAACGAAAAAATGGTATATTCTTAGTCTATAGAACCAGTAAAAGTAAATTTGTAGCTCATAAAAAAGACGATCTTATCCTTCAAATTCCAAATCAAATATTTTAACGCGATACATAGTACCAAAAAATTAAGCTCTTTTCGGGGAAAACCCATTAAAATTTTTTTAAAGTGTTAACAAAAAGCTTTATTTTATTTTATAAAAGTTATATACGGGTAGGAGAGACAACGGAACGAATTTTCGAACGTTTAAACAGACGACATCCCAGATTTACCAATTTCTGGACAATTGATCCAAAGGCTGGATTCTAACAACGAAACAGTTGTGGATTTTCAAGTTTTCAATGAGAGTTAGAATGAAAAAACATTAGTGACCTCGAGTATGATGGTTTGGAGAATTTGGCTGGTTATATCTGCCATAAATTGAAGGACTCCAGTATTCAATCCGAAGATGTTTCAACGTACACGTGGGTTGATCATTTGAGTAAGTGTGGTTTATGTAAACCATCAGACACTCTCTTGTCATATATTAAGTAACTGGAGACAATTTTTCCTTCCACATGAATGGTGATTCCATTTTGGTAACTAAAAATTATTTAGAAAACCTTATGTCCAAAAGTGTAACTGTAGACTGTTCTAACAAAGCGAACAAGTTATTTTTTAGGTCTCGGATGTACTTCCGAATTAAAGAATTAAACAAGTCTCTTAACAACCTGACATTGCGTAAAAGAAAAATTATGAAAACTGCTACATAGTTGCTGTATGTACGTCTATTTCACATGCACAAAATTTAAATAAAGTGCATGGCATGAAAACTGTAAAACTTATTTTTGTCTTTTCCAAGCCTCTTACTTAAATCTGATGAAATACATTATTTAAAAAGTAAAAAATTTTGTTTTTTTATCAATCCATTAAATTTATGGTTTTATTTTGGGGCTTTTCTTCCCCTTGGTAAAAATTATATTTACTAATATGTAGGCCACTAATCAATTTTTGCCAACTAACGAAATATAATAATTTTAGTAGATATCGATTATATGAATATTTTTATTTTCCGGATACCAATATAATCAAGAAACTGGGAACTTTACAAATAACTGAAAATCAATTTAAATAAAAGTAAATAGTTTAATAATTTTCTAATTATCTAAACTATAAAAATCACTTAGTTTCTTTTAGTCATAATTCATTCATTTGTATTATTCTCAAATTTCATTCGCGTTCGTATTACGAACGCATAGACGGGACTATGCTTTACTTTATAGACCGGAAGTTCAGGGTCCGGATAGGACCAGTTCTATCAGAACACGGAATGCCGGAAGCTGGAGTACCACAGGGGGCAGTTTTATCACCCCTTCTGTATACCATATATACAGCAGATGTTCCAAGAACACCCGGAACATTGATCAGCCTTTATGCAGACGACACTGCAATTGCTGCAAAACACATGAACCTAGATATAGCTGTAAGAAATCTACAGACGGCATTGGATACAATAGAAGAATGGAGTATCCAATGGAAAATAGCAATAAATCCAGATAAGACCCAAGCGGTTATCTTCAAAAAGAGAAGAGATAACCCAGAAGAACAGCTAACATTGCAAGACAGACCCATCGAATGGCAAAACGAAGTTAAATATTTAGGAGTCACAATGGACCAAGGTCTTACATTCACATCACACGTCAACGCAACAGTCCAGAAAACAGCAGCGGCCAGATCAGCAATAAGAGGACTCACAGGAAGAAGAAGCAAATTAGCTATGAAAACAAAATTAAGACTGATAAATAGCATTATACTGCCAATAATTACATACGCATCTCTTGCATGGGGTCACATAAGTCAAAGTAACAAAAAGAAGATACAAGCGGCACACAACAACTGCCTCAGAGAAGCTGCAAACGTGCCCAGATACGTCGCCGAACGGTTCTTATTTAGAGACCTAAAACAAATAAGAGTACTGGATATTATGGAGGAAAAAGCCAGAACAAAATTTGCTGAGCTAGAAGACCACCCAAACCGGATCTTGCAAGAGATATTAAGGTATGATGTGTACCATAGATGGAAACATAGGAGACCCAAACAACAAATATTAGTAAATATATAATAAAGGCTAGATAATCGTAGCTCTATCAAAAGAAGACAACTTGCTCACCTTTGGCATCTCATTATATTTATTAATGTTGATTTTTATAATTTTCAGACATCCCTCAAAAAAATATACAAAAAACTTCAAATCGGCTTCAGCCACTAAAAAAATCAATAAAATATTAACAATAGGCGAAAGCCACAAAAAAAAATATTAGTAACAAAACCCAAAAAAGGGCATGAGGGGCCCACATCCTCGAGCGCCGAGTCGCCGAACTGGACAGAGCCCAGAGCGGGGACTCGGCGCCCGAGCAAGCAAAACAGATCGAAGATAAGTCACTAGAGATAGCGGGAATAGAGCGCCTCACGCTGGCCTGCATTGATCGGGGTAGGATTTCATATGGGAGTCCGTGTACCCAAGACTCCCATATGATAAGCACTTTGCTGATTGAGAGCCTCTATAGCGCATCAGAGTGCTATAGGGGGGTAAGTGGATGGTCTGGAGCATTGAAGCGGGGTGGAGTGATTCCTGCTTACGGGA
Source organism: Diabrotica virgifera virgifera (assembly GCF_917563875.1). Lineage (NCBI taxonomy): Eukaryota > Metazoa > Arthropoda > Insecta > Coleoptera > Chrysomelidae > Diabrotica > Diabrotica virgifera. Next base: position 282,019 of record NC_065445.1, on the reverse strand, counting down.
GTTAATCCTCCTCGCCCCAATGAATTGTATCACCCGAATGTCATTCTCTAGGGGTGAGCAAGTCTCTCAGGCTGGGTTAAATCACTATGCTTGCTTGCTTGCTTGATTATATGAATATTTTTATTTTCCGGATACCAATATAATCAAGAAACTGGGAACTTTACAAATAACTGAAAATCAATTTAAATAAAAGTAAATAGTTTAATAATTTTCTAATTATCTAAACTATAAAAATCACTTAGTTTCTTTTAGTCATAATTCATTCATTTGTATTATTCTCAAATTTCATTCGCGTTCGTATTACGAACGCATAGACGGGACTATGCTTTACTCTGTTGTTAATGTCATGCGCCAATCGGACGAGCTTACGTAACTAGAATATCAGGGTGTGCATATTTCCGGGTCCCGGTGAATTCGTATCTATTTTAATCCCCATCCTAATTACAGACCAACTGGCAACTCTGGTGCGCAGGTAATTTTTAAATAACGCATTAACTACCGGTGAATTGGTAACTTTCATTTTTTAAGTATTGTTGATAATCTAATATCGGTATTCCAGGTATTTAGCGCTGCACTCATAGAAAATGGAAAAAATGGAAAAAATGTCACAGGAAGTGAAACCGATGATGAAACGAAACGCAAAAGAGAAAACTTGGATGATTGTTTTAACAGAAGTAAAATTAAAAAACGGTCACCAAGCAAAGCAGGCAACGAAAACAAGGAAGACATGGAAAATGTTATGATTACAATAATGAAAGAGCTAATGAATAAAAACGATGAAATGCTTCAGGAAATAAAACAAATAAGGAAAGAATAACAACAAACCAATAAAGAGTTAATGGGTGTAAAAGCAGAGAAACAAAAACTAAAAAAAGAAGTAAAAAAGCTACATGAATGAATGGAGCAACTGGAGAAATTTAGCAAAAAGAAAAGCTTGATCGTAACTGGGTTGAAAGTAGAAACAAATGATTATAAGAAATTAAAAGAAGAAATGGAAAATTTCAGAGCCCAAGAGTTGCAAATACAAATAAAACTAAGAAGTGAAAAAAAAAATAGGAGAAACAGTATGCGCAATAGAAATAGAAGCCCTCACGGATAAAATGGAAATCCTAAACAAGAAACGTAAACTAAAACAGCATAAAGATCGTATCTATATAATGGTAGGGGAGCCCAAGCGGGAATTTTTGCAGTTACTCGAGCGCGTCAGATTATCATATGGGGAGAAACGTGGTACCCTGCAGATGTACCTCTGCCATATATTGGCTCTTAACACAGGGAAATTGTCAGATTAAGATAAGGTAAGTTAAGTACATGCAAAACAGTATATATTTAAAAAATCTGACGATTTGAGCAGGGCGTAAGGGAATTGGTGAGTCACAAAGTTTCACAAGAAAAAGGCGAATATTTCGCGAAATAAACGTCAGATCGAAAAACTAAAAACTACACGTTCAATATTTTTCAAAAATCTATCGATAGATACCAAACACGACCCCTCGCAGAGAGGGGTGGGGGGTAAATTTTAAATACAAATCCCGCGATATTTAGCAAAATAAACATCAGATCGAAAAACTGCAAAATACACTTATTTAATATTTTTGAAAAATATATCGAATGGTACCAAACGCGACCCCCACGGAGGTGGGGTGGGGGGTTACTTTAAAATCTTAAATGGGAGCCCCCATTTTTTATTGCAGATTTGAATTCTCTGCATAAAAATAAGCAACTTTTATTCGAACTATTTTTTCGAATTATGGATAGATGGCGCTATATTAAAAAAAAACGATTAATGGAAATGGAAAATTAAATTAAAAAATGGCAAGCGCCCGCTAAAATGGAAAATTTTACTTAACTTTTTTTGGTTTTAGGACCTAATAATCACAACCCAATAGGTCCCCAAAGCGCTCGAGTGACTGCACATTTAGCATACTTTGCTCCCCTACCATAAACAACGATTGGACATCGAAAGAAAAAGAAATACAAAAGGAAATAACTAAAATAGCAAAGGACGAAAGAAGCAAAGGTAAGCAAACGAAAATCGGCTACAAGAAATTAATAGTGAATGGCAAAATCTAGATATGGGACGAAGAGAGAGAACAGCTGATAGAAAATTCAAAAAACTAATAAACGAAGAACAGCGGCTGAAATATGATATTGACATGGCAAAAAAAGACTCGGAAATGCAAACGGTTAACGAAAACAAAATAACGCACACAAAATAAAGAAAGAATCTCAATAAGAAGAAAAGAACAAAACCCATTAGAATGGGCTCTTGGATATTAGAATCATGCTGGCATCAGGTAAGATGCAAGAAATAGCTCTTGAAATGAAAAAATACCAACTAGAAATCCTAGCCGTACAGGAAATACGATGGAAGAAAGAAGGAAAAATTGAGAAGAAAAACTTTAGCATGTATTATTCGGGAGAAAACAAACAGGGAACGAATGGTACGGCATTTATGGTGAACAAAAAAATGAGGGAAAAACTGATACAATTCAAAGCAGTTAATGAAAGGATATCTTACATAAGAAAATAAACAAGCCCACATCTCGATAGTCAATTGCTATGCACCCACCGAAGAAGCAAACCAAGAAGATAAAACAGAATTCTAAGACATCCTGGAAGAAACCTGTGAAAATATTCCGAGGAATGACATATTAATAATATTGGGTGATTTCAATGCAAAGATCGGAAAGGAGGACTATAATCGTAATGTAGCTGGCAAAGAAACCATTCATGAAACTACGAATGATAATGGAGGAGAAATCTGCAACCTAGCAGCAGCAACAAATACACATATAGTTAGTACTGGGCATAAACATAAAAAAGAAAACAAAATAACATGGATGATACCAGGAAGAATGGATGGAAACCAAATAAATCATACTCTAATTTCGAAAAAGTGGACACAAATAGTACAAGACGTAAGGTCATATAGAGGGGCAAATGGAGGCACTGACCACATATTGTTGATAGCAAAACTTAAGATGAAAATAATCAAAGCAAATAATCATAAGAAAGGAAAAAGGAGGAAATGGAATATAGCCAATCTGAAAACGCAAGAAACAAAGCAACAATATACAGAACAACTGGAACAGAAATTGGGTCAGTACGAGCACAAAGAAATAGAAGGAGAATGGAAAAACATAAAGAACAGCATAATAGAGACAGCAGAACAAATAATAGGATTCCAAAAAACAAAGAATCGAAAGAATGGTTTGATGAGGAATATCACCAAAAAAGTCAACCGAAGCACCTCGCAAGAAACAAATGGCTACAAAGTGCCGAACAGGAACAACTGGATCAATATAGAAAAGAAAAACAAGAAGCATTGAAACTCTATAGAAGAAAGAAGAACACATGGATCTCTGAACAAATGCAAGAATTAGAAACGAATAATAAAGACAACAAGAAATTGTTCGAATAGATAAAACAACAACACAGTACCAAAAAATCTGTCACAAAAATAAACAAAAAAGATTGGGAAAAACATTTTACGGACCTATACAAAAACGACAATAAGGCATATTCAGAGGATGAGGATATAAGAGATAACAGAGATGAAGAGGAAGTTGCACCTACTTATTAGGAATTCATGGAGGTATTAAAACAACTAAAAGTAAACAAAACGCCAGGGCCAGATGAAATCAACAACGAACTGATCATCAACGGCGGAGAGGAGCTCACGAAGCGAATGCACAAGTTAATGGTTACAATTTGGAAGGACGAAAGCATGCCCATAGAATGGAAAAACGGACACATCGCACCAATCTTTAAGAAAGGAGATCCAACTAAGTGCTGCAACTACAGACCAATTATGCTACTAAATACAACGTATAAGATATTGACCACAATTATAAGAAACCGACTAAATCAATACACAGAAAAAATTATAGGACCATATCAACAGGGTTTTAGAACAATAGATCAAAGGAAGATCAACAATAGATGCAATACAGCAAAAGTTAAAACAAATGAGGGCGATACAAATGACATCAAAATAGAACTTGAAGTAAGACAAGGAGACAGTCTGTTAACGACAAACGACACTATTTAATATCGCTCTAGAAGGAGTAATTAGGGACACAGGGCTGAAAAAGACAATTATTCAAAGCTCAACACAGATCATAGGATATGCAGATGAACTGGGACTGGTAGCACGAGATAAAAAAAGACTAGAAGAGGCACTTTTAACCCTGGTAAGAGAAGCAAAGACGAGAGGACTAATAATCAATCAGAATAAAACAAAATATCTTATAAGCACACGAGACAATGTAAACAGAATAGCAGAAATAAAGATAGGTGAAAATACATTCCAGAGAGTAGATTGCTTCAAATACCTGGGGGTGATGGTGGACGGCAAAAACGGAAGGAGTATAGAGATAAACGACAGAATTAAAGCAGGTAATAGAGTATATTGGAAATATCACCAACTACTCAAGGACAAAACCTGAGCAAAAAAAACAAAATCAAAAATATACACAGCAGCAATCAGATCAGTGATAGCCTATGGAGCAGAAGTAATGTGCCTTACGAAAAAAGACGAAGAAAAGTTAAAAATAATTGAGAGAAAAATTATAAGGATACATGGCCCAGTAAAGACAGAAACAGGGGAATATTGAAAGCTGATGAACCATGAAATAATAAATATAAATAAAGGAGAAGATATAGTAAAATTCATTAAAGCACAAAGCCTCAGATGGTTTGGGCACACACAAAGAAGAGGGGTAAAAGAACTGATCAGGAAGATAATGAACTGGAAACCAGTAAAAAATAGACCAAGAGGAAGACCAAAAATTAGATGGGAAGATCAACTGCTAGACGATATATCAAAGATGGAAATTGCAAACTGGAGAGAAAAGATTCAGGACCGGAGAGAGTGGAAGAAGATAGTAGAGAGGGCAAAAAAACATCACAACCTATGAACTAAGACCTAAAGGAAAAGCGGACTAATTTACCGCGTGAAATGGATTAAAAGAGCTCATATTTGAGCGAGAAAAAAACATCACAACCTATGAACTAAGACCTAAAGGAAAAGCGGACTAATTTACCGCGTGAAATGGATTAAAAGAGCTCATATTTGAGCGAACTATACTCTAACAAGAGTGAACGGTCCATATAATAATTCCAGGTATGTACCTGTATAAATTACCCTCCTTGAAGTTGGTGTAAAAGGTATTCACCATTTATGTATTGTCTTTTGGAAGGATTACTAGAGAAAATCCAAATAAATTTTGAAAAAATGGCTGAAATCGCTGAAATTCTTGTAACAGATTCCGTAATGAGTGTACATGGGTGGTAAATGATTTTAAATTTCACTTAAAGAAAGTGCTAAAAAGTCTAAAACATTTATGGTACTGTTCTGCATCTGGTTTCCAGGCAACCTGTTATACCGACGGTTAGTTTTTTTAATATTTTGAGTAGTAACTATGTTGGTTATCAACAATTTGATGTCAAAAATGCACATTTTGCCATTTTTTGTCTACCAGTAAGAAGAAAAACATTCAAAACAAAATTTAAGATAACCGCATTATAGAGCATGTAAAACAATTTAAACAAGGTTTTATAAATTTCGCTATACTTAATTGTTGCTTATAAAACTATAAATTAAGTCAGTTTAACGTTAATATAACTTATGTAAAAAATACAACTTATATCTCGATATTACGTGAAATAGCTCAAAGAAATGAGTAAAAATACACGGTTTTTATGACACTCAGTGTAACTACGTAACAATTGTTTTAGTTTCTCTATGGACGGAATAACAAAATTTATGTAAATCTGACCAATCTTTTCTCAATTTAACTATTTATTGACAATTTAAATGAAAAATAGCCGATTTTAAGAATTTTCGTCTATAAGTTACAATATTTTACCAAAAAACTGAAAAAAGAACCGATTAGTTTATTGAAATAGCCTTAAAATGAGTTGAAGTAAAATAGAATTGGAGCTTTGTTTATCAATAAACATTAACTATTCAAATTTATTTCTTACGTTTTAAGCTAACTACCTGAGGTACCCCTAAACCCTAAAAATGTCATCAAAACGACGATTTTGAAGCTCTTTCGACTGGATTAAAGAAGCTATTATCGATTCAAACAAAAGTTGTGTATTTTTAATTCTAAATTTCAACTATTTAATTAAAAATAAAGTGTTTCAGTTGAAAATTCAAAGTTGCTACACCCACCGCTTTCGCAGGCAGAATAAGAACCCTGCTATTGCATAAGTATATAGATTTTGAAAAACCATTCAAAAAGCATTCCAAAGTTTTTTCGATATGCCGTCTAGTTCTCGAGATATTTGACAATCGCCTTTCTGGACAGAGCCCTTAAATAATGTAAACATTCTTATTCAAGCTAGACATAAGCCGAGTGAGAGAGCTGACCGTGAAATTCATTTGCGATGTTTCCAAATTTACCGGATCTCGGATTGTCTGCAAAATATATATTTACCATATACACAACGGATCGCGCGCGCTGCCCTCTACAGCGGATTTAGTGGAACCACTGCAATATAAAATTCACCAAAAGGGGTGCAAAATGAGGTCCAGACAAAAATCGATTTCCTTGTACTCTAACCATTGTTACATCGAGATGTCACTATATACACGTGAATACAAGGTGAGATCCAAAATCGGATCTCGCCTTGCAAAACGGATCTCATCTTGTATAGCTTATGATACAAACGGATCTCGCCTTGATATGAAGACATATATATATATATATATATATATATATATATATATATATATATATATATATATATATATATATATATATATATATATATATGTTCGGAAAGATTTCCGCGGTCAGGTAAATGAAAATTACTAAGTTCTCGGGAAGAACCGCGTTGAGAATTTATAACTCGACGTTTCGGCACCCTTTTTGGAGCCATTATCAAGAGGGGTATGGTTCCGTTCGAGTTCGGGGTCTCAATCTGCCTACTCCCCTCACTCGTGACGTACCAGTAGTGTCTTGTTCTCTAGGAGAACGGTCAAGCGGCACTGAGGTCTCAATCTGCCTACTCCTCAGTGTCGAGTGACGACCTGTCTTCGCCTGTGTAGCTCCTTTTATACTCTCAGTGCGCGCGGGAACTGTATGCGCGGGAGAGGCCTGAGTGGGATCGACTGACGTGGGGATTCGCCGAAGCAGCGGTCGCCATGTTGTCGGCAGTCTTTTGGCGTCATCGCGTGTGTTTAGGCTGTGAGGGCGTTTTTCAATTTCGATGGCTTCACGGATGATTCTCGATTTTAAGGAGCGGACAGGGGCGATGGTTTTTGCTTTCTCGAAATCTATTTGGTGACCTGTCTGAATATGATGTTGGGCAAGGGCTGAAGTAGTGTCGGAATGTTTTACAGATATGGAATGTTCGTAGATACGGTTTTGGATTCGTCGGTTTGTCTGTCCTATGTATGTCCGTGGGCAACTGGAACAAGGTATCTCGTAGATACCATGGTCTTCATTGGGGATTTGGTCTTTTACGGATCTGACAAGATTGCACAACTTGGAGTGAGTAGTGAAGACGGTTTTGATATTTAGAGGGGTAAGAATTCTACTAATCTTGTCAGTGACACCTTTGATAAAAGGTAGAAAGATTTTGGGTTGATCGGGCGGCAACCCAAAATCTTTCTACCTTTTATCAAAGGTGTCACTGACAAGATTAGTAGAATTCTTACCCCTCTAAATATCAAAACCGTCTTCACTACTCACTCCAAGTTGTGCAATCTTGTCAGATCCGTAAAAGACCAAATCCCCAATGAAGACCATGGTATCTACGAGATACCTTGTTCCAGTTGCCCACGGACATACATAGGACAGACAAACCGACGAATCCAAAACCGTATCTACGAACATTCCATATCTGTAAAACATTCCGACACTACTTCAGCCCTTGCCCAACATCATATTCAGACAGGTCACCAAATAGATTTCGAGAAAGCAAAAACCATCGCCCCTGTCCGCTCCTTAAAATCGAGAATCATCCGTGAAGCCATCGAAATTGAAAAACGCCCTCACAGCCTAAACACACGCGATGACGCCAAAAGACTGCCGACAACATGGCGACCGCTGCTTCGGCGAATCCCCACGTCAGTCGATCCCACTCAGGCCTCTCCCGCGCATACAGTTCCCGCGCGCACTGAGAGTATAAAAGGAGCTACACAGGCGAAGACAGGTCGTCACTCGACACTGAGGAGTAGGCAGATTGAGACCTCAGTGCCGCTTGACCGTTCTCCTAGAGAACAAGACACTACTGGTACGTCACGAGTGAGGGGAGTAGGCAGATTGAGACCCCGAACTCGAACGGAACCATACCCCTCTTGATAATGGCTCCAAAAAGGGTGCCGAAACGTCGAGTTATAAATTCTCAACGCGGTTCTTCCCGAGAACTTAGTAATTTTCATATATATATATATATATATATATATATCTTCGATTGTAATTCACTACAATGGGTTTTTCCAAATTTTTTACTAGGAAACATTTTCTTTGATCAGATAAAATATTTTTATAACTTGAAAAACTCCTTTTAACATCAACAGAAGTAATTGGGGCGTATTTAAAATAACTTGTTAAAGCCGAAAATTCTGCACAAATCAATTTCAAAATTTCCATTAAAAATTTCGCATATAATGTCCTCCAAAGTTTTAAAGCCGTTTAAAGACGGGATCTGACCTAAAGCATGAATATTTCAATTTCCGTTATAAAATCGTAAAGCTATGGTTAAATGTGTAAATTCCCTTAACAATAGGGGATTTAAAAGAATCCCAGAATTATAGGTACCTACTAAATTGGGATACAAATTGTACTAAATATAATAAAAGTAAATAAAATTCGGATTTCCCGGTAAACCATCCTTCATCATTTTAACATCCTACAACCATTTTATAACGGCGTACTATAAGCACTATAAGTACTTTGTGTAAAGATCAGGTATTTTCTAAGAAATGAGCCGTCTCTCTTCAGGTAGTTCTCGAATTAATAGATACGACAGCCTGTGAGAGGAAATATTGTGTGTCGAATTAAAAAAATTATTTTTTTTTTAACTTAAATGTTTTTAGATAGGCACAAAATATGCATGTTTTTTTAAAAATATGCAAAATTAAGTAAAGTTCTCAAATATGCGAAATATGCATGCAATATGCATTTAGCATAAAATCCGCTCCCTAATGATTACCTATAGTATAAAATCACTAACAAAACTTACATTCAAAAAGTTCACTACATACCTACTGAAACATACAAAATACAACAAAAATCAACTGTACCAATATACATAATATCACAAAGCAAGAGATCTTTTTAACCGAGTTAAAGTTATTTTGAATATATCACAATCGAACTGATTTAATAGCCCCATGTATCTCTCCAATACTCTGTGAGCTACGTAGAGGGGATATTTATAAATTGGCGAGAGCCAGTAGTGACAAGTCTGTAAACGTTTACTGGAAATTTGACATAAATGTCAAAGTGATTAATTTAAAATTAAAAACATTAATTATAAAAAATATTAGTTGGTCAAAGCTGTGGTATATATTTTTACCTTAAATATACTTACGTTTTAAATACTGAATTTACGTTTTTTTAATGATCCGTAGTATATAATTATAAATTAATCTATTAATCTTAGCGCTAATTGGGAAAGTATCCGAAGTAAGAAATTAATATTTCATCAATATAACGTCAAAATGATTAGCAAAATCTTAAAAAAATCTATTACAATTTAATTACTTTTTAGCGTTGTAAATATTAAGCGATAACAATTAAATAATAAATTTAAAAATTACCGGTAAAAGTTGAATTAGTAATCCGCTAGGAGCGACACCAGCGAAGCTCAGAGCGTATAGGGCTTTTCATTCACAGTCATTTGTTTTGAGCTTCTGTCATGTGTCAAATAATATTAATATATCTACGTCATACATTATTGGCATATACCAATGATAGAAATCAAAGACGTATGTCATAGATATATTAATATTATGTGACACATGACAGAAGCTCGAAACAAATGACAATCGATGAAAAGCCCTATGGGTTGTGAATACCATAGTTTGTTCTGCGGAAAGGAATGTTGAAAACATTGTGGTAACATAGAGCTTGGTTTGGAACATTAAAGTTAATCTGATTTAACAGGTTAGGTCAATCAATCAAGCCATCTATGATCTTATATGTAAATATAGCACCTGACATATTACGATGGTTCTTGAGTGGGGGTAAAGATAACTGTTGTTCGATAAGGGAATAATCATGATTTCTAATAGTACTGCGAACATGGTAAGCACAATATCTCAAAAATTTATGCTGGACTGTTTCTAACGTATCAATATTATTCTGAAAGTAGAGTGGCCAAACAACTGAGCAGTATTCTAAAATAGTTCTAACTAAGGAACAATACACTAATCTTGTTGAAGTAATGGAGAAACTTGCAATTCCTATTAGTAACAAAACCGAGAAGTTTAGATGCCTTTATTGAGATAGTATTTATTTTCTACTAGTTCTGCTAGTATATTAATGTGGTTCTCTGTTAGTAGTCTTAAGATTTCTGTAGGTATTTCATCCAGTCCCATCTGGCCTTTAATAATTATTATTTATCCTTTGTTTCAGATATGTAATCTGATGATCACTGAGAATAGGACAAATAATGCAGCTGCTGCAGCTTATTCAAACCTTCTTAATAATATTTCCAGGAAAACGGTTCAAAGACTGTAAGTTATAGTGTACATACTAAATATATTATATTATTTTATCAACTAGTCAACTAGTACCTATTTTTAGTCAAACTAGGACTTGACTGATATTGATCACTTACAAAGAATTTTGTAAAAATGGCAAGTCCATAAATAAACATTACATTACATTACAGTTGAGATCAGTATTGTGTTATCAAATATTCTGTAAAAACCAATGATGTAATATACCTACTCATTTACAGAAAAACACTAATTTTACAAAATACTTATTCTGCAGTTAGTTGCAGGTATTTTATACCCTTATTGATATTGCTAACGGTAATCACAAAAGTAAAGAAGTAAGAAGAATACTAATTGACGATTTTCAAGAACTTCAAAAACCAGACTTCGAAAGGGGATAGTCTATTGTGCCTTCTATTCAACATTGCCATAGAGAAAGCTATTAGATAATCTGGAATAACTACAGGAGGGACCATTATTAATAGGAGTGTACAAATACTAGCGGATGACACTATTTATACAGATGCACATGACATTGATATCATAGCAAGAAGAAAGACGGACCTGGTTCAATCGTTCACGACATTGGAAGCAGCATCAAAAAGAATCGGGTTACAAGTTAACACTAATAAAACTAAGTATATGAAGGTCATAAAGTCATAAATAATAATCAAGTATCAGAACCTGAAGATCTAACGGTCAGTACATATACTTTTGAAGGAGTAAAAGAGTTCATAAATCTAGGCTCATAAATCAACCAAAGTAATACAGTAACTGCAGAAATTAACATACGTATATATACAGGGTGGTCCTTAAGTAATTGTACAAAAAGAAACAGTACATTCTACACTCTAAAATATTATGATTTAACCCAACTTACTTTAATAAAATGTTGATATTAAGAAGTTACAGGGTGGTAAAGTTAAACTTTTTTTTATTTATTATTGAATATTTCCTGACAGGTATGAGATAATAACATGAAATTTGGTATGTGGGGTTTTTTTGGGTCGAGAAAACTAAATTCCCTACCAAAAATTATGTATTGCCCAGAGGGCGCCTTTCAGCACTCATTTATTACGTTCAATTTTTTTTATCCCACACTGTATAATTTTGACATTAAAATTTTATTCTCCTATTAGTTTTACTTAAAAAAGGTATACTTCTTTCATCTCCCTAAACTCAACCGTTTTCGAGATAAACGCATTTTAAATCTGCGATACACCATCATTTTTAGCATAATATCATTGTAGTTACACCCGAAAAATAACTTAAAACCATAAAATTATCCAAAAATGTATCGCAAATTTCTTTAAATGGAATTTGCGATGCAATGACATACATTTGAGAACTGGCACAATTATTATGGTTTTAAGTTATTTTTCGGGTGTAACTACAATGATATTATGCTAAAAATGATGGTGTATCGCAGATTTAAAATGCGTTTACCTCGAAAACGGTCTAGTTTAGGGAGATGAAAGAAGTATACCTTTTTTAAGTAAAACTAATAGAATAAAAATTTTAATGTCAAAATTATACAGAGTGAGGGATAAAAAAAATTGAACATAATAAATGAGTGCTGAAAGGCGTATGTGGCGCCCTCTGGACAATACATAATTTTTGGTAGAGAATTTAGTTTTCTCGACCCAAAAAACCCTCACATACCAAATTTCATGTTGTTATCTCGTACCTGTCAGGAAATATTCAATAATAAATAAAAAGTTTAAATTTACCACCCTGTATCTTTCTTAATATTAACATTTTATTAAAGTAAGTTGGGTTAAATCGTAGAATCTACTGTTTCTTTTTACACAATTACTTAAGGACCACCCTGTATATATATATATATATAGCAAATAGAGCATATATATGTACTAGGGATTAAAGAAACTTTTAACATCAAACAGTCACAAAAAGAACAAAAATATTGATATACACACCTCTAATCAAGTCTGTCCTCACTTACGCGTCAGAAACGTGGACAATAATAAAAAGTGATGGAGAACGATTGAACGTAAAATCCTCAGACGTATCTAAAAAAGGTGTGCATGAGAACGGATTATGGGGTAGCCGCTACAATTTTGAGCTTTACCATCTTTATAGTGAGCCTAGTATTGGTCTAGATCTGTCAATGTAAACAGGCTGCGGTGGCTAGGCCACTTAGAGAGAATGAATGAGGAGGAGCCGTCGAAACACATTTATAACCAGAGACCGGATGGAGTGAAGAGGCAGGCCAGAGCACGATTTAAGGACCAGGTGGAAGCGAAATTGGAAAACCAAGGCGAAGAATAGGAAGGAATGGTAGCTGATTCTGGAACAGGCCAAGACCCACCATGGGTTGTAGAGCCAATAATGATGATGAATATTGACGATTTGGAACTGAAAGGTGTGGACACCTTCACATAATTAGGTAACAACATCAGTGAAGAAATTTTAAGGAGAAGAGTGCTTGGTGATAAGTGTTTTATTTATTTATTTATTTATTTACGGGTTTCCCCAATTAAAAAAATATATACATATATAAACAATAAGTAGAAGTAAAAGTAGTATTAGTAAAGTCCAGTAAAACAGTAAAAAACTAAAAATAAAATTAAATGAATTAAATGAAAGTGTGACAGCATAAAACTGTAGTAAGTACATTACAATAAAACTAAATTTAACATACACACAATCCACGTTATGCAGTGACAATACATAATAATATAATATAAACTGACATTAATCAACTAACTACAGACAATAAAAAATTAACACATTACATAATACAAAAGCATTATCCATGGTAAAAATTAACAAATCCACTGAAAATATAATATTAAATATTAAACATAAGTGCTGACCGGAAAAATTGATTTTAGTCGGTTTTTAAATACTCGACTGGAAGAAGAGAATAAATCGATGTCCAAATCATTCAGGCGACTTAAAGTTCTATCTATTGGTGAGTTAAGACCATAGTTTGTTGAATGATGAGGTACATGGAACAAGTTATTATTTCTCAGATTATGGTTTGGAATATTAAAGTTTCTTAATTTTAATAAATCAGGACAATTGATTTCACTATTTAATAGTTTATAAATAAAAGCTAGATCATTTATAATTCTACGGTCTTTTAAGGAGTGCAAATTGAGATCACTACGGATGATGGTATAGTTGTGGTTTAGTTCAGTAACATTATATCCCAATCTGTATGCTGCAAATCTTAAAAACTTATTTTGAACTCTCTCGAGACAAACAACATGAACATTATAAAATGGTGACCAGACAGTAGAGGAGAATTCTAATATAGATATAACCAATGATGAGTAAACAGCCTTTATTATATTAAGGGAAAGATCAGCACAACTGCGAAGTATATAAACCAGTACTTTTGAATCCTTTGCTGTCACATAGTTAATGTGATCCACAAACGTTAAGTTTTCATCGAATATTACTCCTAAATCCTTTACTGTTTTAACATAAGAGAGCGCTTTACTGTCGATGACATATGATGATTGATATTTTTTTGCAACTTTGTGGAAGCTAATGAAATGACATTTATTAATGTTTAAAAAGAGTCTATTTTTGTTACACCACTCAACTAAATTATTGAGATCGTTTTGAAGGAGACTACAATCTTCATGATCTTTGATAGATCTGTAAATCTTCAAATCATCAGCAAATAGCAAGTACTTAGAGTGATTAAAACATTCACCTATGTCGTTAATAAATAGATTGAACAGAAGGGGCGAGCAATGAGCACCTTGTGGAACTCCAGATTTTATTTGTATTGCATCTGACATAAATGAACCCAGTTTGACTTTTTGTGTGCGACCTATTAAATAGCTATCAAACCACTTTAAAAGCTGATCGCTGAAACCATATGCCTTAAGTTTATATAGCAGTAAGTAAGTGTTACTAGGGCTTGAGAAAAGGGACAAAATAACCTCATAACTATCCAGAAACATTAATGTGACTGATTATAAAACACTAATTTTTCAATGATTCATCACACATTATTCCAATCATTTGTCTCTTTTGCCATTAGTTGCACAATAATGTACAGACGTGACAGTACAATAAGTTGTTGGTTTCAGTATAAGCCAATCATTCTTTTTTAAGTTTTCTCCGTTACTAATTATTCTGAATGAGATAATAATTAATTTTCTTCTGATTTGTTATGAACTTCATTGTATCAAATAGATTACCTACTCCAAAGATCGATTTATCGATTCTGGTGGATTTTTTATATAATACTCTCGCATGGCATTTAGTGTACAGTACATCGTCCGTTTTGGAAGATGATTAAAAAGTCTTAAAAATGGTCTTAACTGCTTCGTTAGAGCGAGTCTACCACTTTCTGAAAACTGCAGGTTGGACGCGTTTCCGCGTCATTAACATATCTACGTTGTCGGACTAACGAAACGTGGCTGTAAATTTGTCGGACAGGAGTTCGACAATTTTTATTAATTAAATATAAGTACTTTAATTGAACATTAAGAGTTTTGTAATAACAAAATTACAGCGCCAGAGTGACATCTTGCGAGTGTCGGACTCTACGATTTTATTATTACAAAACTCTTAATTTTCAGTTTAGGGTAGGTACATACATACTTATATTTAATTAATAAAGATTATCTATCTCTAGTCTGACAAATTTACAGCCGCGTTTCGTTATTCCGACAACGTAAATATGTTAATGACCTGCACTCTGAAATTTTTCAGAAAATGGTAGACTCGCTCAAACGAAGCAGTTAAGAGCGTTTTTAAGCCTTTTGTAATCATCTTCCAAAAAAGGACGATGTACTGTGGACTATAAGTATTCTGGTCATAATACAATATCGTTTACAAAACTCTTTAGTTTCATCATTATTATGAGATGAGTTTATATATGTATAAAATCTATATTTTCTTCTTTTGTTTCACCTTAATTACAAACGTTTTTTCGCCTTTTATAAATTTAATATACCAAACATTAACACAAACTGGTATACAAATATAAGATTAAAATATGTTTTTCTTGATAAACTTGAAAATTCGAATTTCTATTATTTTTTCTTATTTTAAGTTAATTTTTTGTTTTAGGGAAATAGACATGAAGCGAACTATATGTAAGGCTTGCGTATGTCTTCTTATTGTTGGAGTTACTGCAAAAATAGCAATTAAAAAGAAAAAACGCATTTTGACATGTCTTAGATGCAACCATTCGAAAATATATATTATCAATAAATAAATACTATTGTTATATTATGTACATATATATGTTGTATTTATTATCTGTTTGAAAGTGGGACCAGGCAAAGTAGCCTTAACCCATTAGCGCCCACGAGATCTGATTTTAAGAATTAATATTCCAGCACTTAATGAGAATTAGGATTAATAGGCCACCTATTAATATCATCTGTATAATTTTGTTTCTCACCAGACAAATTGATAGCGTTTTCTAACTCTTCCTCTGTCCGAAGATCCTTTTTTTTTATCGAATCTGTCAGTGTACTTGTGTTAAGTATTTAGACTAGGTGATAAAATTTTATAGATTTTACTTATTAAGTGTTATAATGTATTTCAATGATGCATTTTAACAGACTTTGACTTATGTAAATACTTTGTATATTGACATCAATAAACTGAATTGAACAGTACAGTACATATCGACGTTTGACTGAGTCTGTCAGTTGCTTCTAGGATTGCCTAGGCAAAGCCTAAAACAGATTATTTTTATTTTCAACTCTGAATCAAATAAAAACAAAAACTGCCTTTTCTCTTTTTCATCTTTACTTAGATTTTTGAGTCCTTTTCCTAGACGAAAAGAAAATAGATGCGTGACCGTGTCCTTTCTGCTTTCTTCTATATTCGTCGTCTCCATGCTTATAAATTGTAAAACCCGAAGATACGGGATGCAGCCAGAAAGCAGTTTCTTAACGAAAATTCTTGGATTTAAAATATTGTTTATTATTTTATTTGAGTTATTTTAATTGTGTAATTGTAGTAAACTTTGTATCTGAGACTCTTCTTCGTTTTACGAGAGATGTTGCTAGTTTGGGTCTCAAAAGTGGAATTATTGCATTCGCGGTAATTTCCCTTAAATAAGGCTGTTAGTGTTTGATTCTGAGTTTATTTATTTTTTATTTATTTATTTCAACGGTAGAACCATTTACAAAAGAATACAAAACAAAATAGTAAAAGTAAAGATCATGTACAAAAAACATCAAAAATCAACGAATAAAAGACAATTTAAACAATAAAATCTGTAAAATAACACAGTATATCCAATCACGGAAGATGAAAAATATCAAATATTTAAATTATTAATCTCCCAAGCTGCCTTTTGAAGATATTAATGCTTGGACAGTATGGATCAAGTAACATGTCATTACAAAGGGAAAATGACGAGCATACTCAGTCCTATGAAAAGGAATATAAAAGAGTGCAGTGTGTCGAGTTCTATGTATTGTGTTTAAGTACACATTATTCAATAACTAGGGACAATTAATAGCATTGTTTAGAATTTTAAATAGAAACAACATATCCGCTCTCAACTTGCGGTTCTTCAGTGTAGCAACGTTAAACTGAGACATTATTCCAGAATAATCTATGACGAAATTTTCGGTATTTCTTATATGCTTTTTCTCATGAGGATCTTTCAGTGCGTCACAGTTTTTCGATTTCTGTATAACGCATTAAATTGTATGTGACAGAAAAGAACGCACGTCGGTGAATACATTTCGTCGGTGACATTTATAACATTTATTCTAGTTGTCAGTAGATAGCGCTATAATCGAAAAAAGAATGTGTGTGTACTTTGTACGCACGTAAGAAGTTATACTTCTATTATATGATTATAAACGAAATTAATATACTTTTTATTTATATTTTATTTAAATATTAAACTAATTTATACTTACTACTTCTCAAACATTTTTATTAAAACAGTGCCAAAAATTAAAATAATAAAACACACACAAACACATTAAAAATGCCACAAATGATTTCTGAACATTAATTGTCGGAAATTTTTTTAACTAAATACGTATTTTCTGAAAATAAAATTATATAATAAATATACTTACAATCATAAAATGCATAAAAAAATAAAAGTTTCTATTGGGATTCGAACCAACTTATCAGCGCGGTTGGTAGTGGCGTTGTATTAGGGTTCATTCGCATTAAACGCTTCGCCACGGAGACAACGTGTCATTATGTGCGAAGATCAACTAACTAAACGGATTAAACTTTTGACATTTTTGAATTACATAAATCAAATTATTTTGATTTTGAATTGAAATGATTCAGAATTGAAAAAATACAACAAAACATAGAGTAAGAAAACAATATATTAGGTGAATATTGATAGAAATTTTGATGGTAATCAAATTATGTAAATAAAAGTATTACATACTATGTATTTTGGTAGGTTCAAATAGGTAGGTACCTATGATACATTTACAATTATTACGTACCTGCTGCTTTAAAAACTATTTAAAAGTCACTACAATTTTTAGTCACTACAATTTAGTCACTACTAAACTTTTTTGTTTCTGTCCTCACAACAATAAAACTAATATATTATACATTTGTTTACCTTCATATTGAACAATTATTTATTATTGACAGATCATTTCAACACCCAGAGTCCGTATAACGACTAATACCAAACTGTCGGTGTGCGCATGCGCGCAGATCAATATAAATTCAATCTCAATCGCGCCTAAAGAAGTATAACTTCAAAAAAAAATTACTAATTGTATAATATATCTACGAATATAATCTGTACAGTTTATAAGACTATACAAATCAAATAAAATACCATTTTATAAATGCAATAAACAGAATTGATTTGTTTTTATTCCAAATTGAAAATAAAATGTGACAATTGTCAGATTTAACTAAAATGTCATGTTAGAAGAAATGTCATAAATGTGTATTATCACGGACTTACCTTTTTTCTATCATTTGTGACGCACTGAAAAATGCTGATGAAAAGAACCATATTAGTATGTGCTTTATAAGCTTAAGATCTTAGAAACTTCCGCTGAACGCTGTCTAATCCATCAATGTAAACTTGATGAAATAGAGACCAAACAACAGAGCAGTATTCAAGTCCTGAGCGCACTAGAGAGCAGTACATTAATTTGAATACAGTAGGTGAGAGATCATGACTGTTACAAATAAAACCAAGATTGCGAAATCCTGTTTCCTTAATTTTAAGATAATGGCTTTTAAATGTCAATGCACAATCCAATAATACACCCATATCTTTAATCTCAGTAACTGAACCCAAGAGTACATCATTAAGAACATATCTATTAGCTGTTAGATTATTTATACGACCAAATGAAATACAAGAACATTTAGTCGGATTTAGGCTTAAATCATTTTGTTTCGACCATAAACATATATTATTAACATCATCTTGCAGAAGATCTCTATCTGATATATCATGTATGTAACGAAATAACTTAGATCATCAGCAAATAGTAGAAAGTGTGAGTTTTTGATAGCTTTACCAATATCGTTAATGAACAAGTTAAAGAGCAAGGGACCACAATGAGACCCTTGTGGGACACCAGAACAACAATGGAATTCTTTAGAAACATAATTGTTGATACGAACATGTTGTGTACGTCCCATCAAAAAGCTTTTAATCCAGTTAACAATGGGTTCACAAAAGTTGTGACTACATAGCTCCATTGATAACGCCTGAGAGACATAAATAGCTATCTGGAGTTGGTGGTCCAACTCTGAATCAAATAAAAACAAAAACTGCCTTTTCTCTTTCTCTCGATTATTTTTCTTTCAACGTTTGACTAAGACAGTTTGTCAGGCCTGAGGATTGACTAGTCTCACCTAGTGAGTACCAGAACTTTAGTGTTTGACCTTAACATATACACACTTCGTTATTGTCGGTCCCAAAGTGGTGATATTGGAAAAGAAGCATGTGTTTCCTCGATTATGTAGATGATCACTTTATTTACGTAACTTCCACATTTTACTTCCCAATATACAATAGAGAGTACGTTTAATATACACACAACTAAACTTATAATATGGAATCATCATGTATTTCAAAGCAATAATTATTTCTTTTGAAAAAACTTGTTAGGTAGGGTTCCGAAGAATAAAGGTTTTTATTGAAAACAAACAAATCGATAAGACAATCAGATAGAACAGCTCGGCACGGTGTGGGTTATTTGCTTGAGTTGCAAATTGGATGAAAATAAATCAAGTCATGTGGGGTTATAGAACTTATAACGGGGAAAGATTATTGGTCTTGTGGAGCAAGTGATGTTCTCAGAGGGACATAGCTGCAGAGCTAGGCGTAACACAGGGCGTTCTGTCCAAAACCTATGCTAGGTAGAAGGAACCAGGAAAGCTCAAAAATAAAGCAAGGGAAAGTCGCTAAAAAGTAATAATGGCTCGCCACGATGCACAGTGGTTCCAAATGCCGAAAACGTGGTCATGAACCTTTAAAAGCGTATATTGTTTATACATTTTGGAATTACTTTCGTTCTTAAGGGTTTTTGGCATCGCCGATTACGAATCTGGCATTATTATTTCTGAAAAACAAAATGGCGGATCCAACATGGTGTAAAGAAATTGAAAATATCAATCAAAAAGGAAAAATGTTTGTCAAATTTGGTAGCACAAGGTAGCTGATTACAAATCTAACATTACTTTTTTTTAGACAAAATGGCGGATCCAATATGGACGAAAGAAGTTCGAAAATTTTATTTAAAACGCATATTTGTTTAAAATTTTATATTATAAGGGATTTTTTTGAAATTGCTGATTACCAATTAATTTTCTTTATGAAGTACAATATTCAGAACCTATTACTTATGTACAACTGCCCATACATACTCAACAATCGCCAGAATCATGTATTATACGGCATTTCCCACTTTTGTATTCAAACAACTGCCAGCAATGCATAGGCAGTTAAACCAAAGTGATTCTGCATCTCCTTACTATATATTTTAAGATTAATAAACATTAGTCGCAGAATTATGCAGAATTTTGTACTTTTGGAATGCATCTTTACAAATTTTTAATTATTTCAAGTATATTTTCACTATTTATGCATTAACAAATTTAAGGCATTTATTGTTAATGAATGTTGATTTAAGTTAAATCTTACATTACTACATACTTAAAAAAGAAGAATCTGCTTTACAGCGATAAAATTGATAAACTACAACACGTTTTACAGCGTTTTCAATATACGAGTTCTTTTTCACTTTCTGTGCCGGCCAAAATAACCCCGGACGTGGCCTACTTGTTCCCGAGTTGTGAACCAGAATACATCCAGTCTGATCCTCATACCTGCCTATTAGGACTCTACGATAGTATGAGAAAATAACTGTAAACATGAAAATCCTTAAATAGGGACTCCTTTTTTCGCCTCCTGGCCACGTTTTCAGCTTTTGGAACCACTGTGCGATGGTTTAAATGACCAATCAGCTGGATGACACCCAACCATTTCTCATCTGCAGCTTTTGGAAGCTAAAGGTGTAACTGTTTCAGTTGAAACGATAAGAAGAGTTCGTACCAAGTAGTATACAGCAGTTAAAGGTTCCCGAGTTATCCAGGCAGCATAAGATTGATCGCCTAAATTGGTGTCTTCACCACCAAAACTGGAACATTGGGAATTGACAAATTGTGCTATTTTCAAGAAAAGTCAGGATTGCAAGAAAGCAAGAACGAAAACTGTCAGATCTGTTCACAAATATAAAAGGGAAAGTGTAATATTCTGGAGAGGAATTGTGATTCGTAAAAAAACTCCTTTAGCTTTCATCCAATCAACTTTAACTACTCACAGATATGTTGATAACCTGTAGTTAGGCTCTGGAGAGGTGCAACAGGAGAAAATTTAATTTTTATGGATGATAATGGATCTCCACATACCATTAGAGTGACTAGAGACATCATTGAAGCAGAAGGTATCCCTTGTTTGGAGTGGCCTGCTTGCTCACCTGAGCTTAACGACGTGCTACACCTTCGGCAAAGAATTAAGGATTTGCATGAAATTTTAGTATGTTATAGTTTACTTCAAAAAACTAAGACATGATTTTTTAAAAATTGTTTTACCGTGCCGTTTAATTACTATTAAGGTTCAAAGTTAAGTTTTAACATGGGCTCTTATGGGAATTCTTAAAAAGTTAATAACTTTTGACCCAAATTTACGATTTTTAATTATTTGTGCTTAAATTAAAGGTTTTTTTGTAAGGAATAACATATTAAAAAATGAGGATTGTTTACCGTACCACTATTAAATAAAAGTGAAAATACTGTTTCGCTTTTAAAAAGTTAATAACTTTTGACCAAAATGTACGATTTTTAATTATTTGTGCTTAAATTAAAGGTTTTTTTTGTAAGGAATAAAATATTAAAAAATAAG
This sequence comes from Diabrotica virgifera virgifera, assembly GCF_917563875.1. Classification (NCBI taxonomy): domain Eukaryota; kingdom Metazoa; phylum Arthropoda; class Insecta; order Coleoptera; family Chrysomelidae; genus Diabrotica; species Diabrotica virgifera. The sequence goes on along the minus strand of NC_065445.1, from coordinate 259,961 downwards.
GATTGTTTACCGTACCATTATTAAATAAAAGTGAAAATACTGTTTCGAAAGCATGTTTCGCTCTTAAAAAGTTAATAACTTTTGACCCAAATTTACGATTTTTAATTATTTGTGCTTAAATTAAAGGTTTTTTTGTAAGGAATAACATATTAAAAAATGAGGATTGTTTACCGTACCACTATGAAATAAAAGTGAAAATACTGTTTCGAAAATACTGTTTCGCTTTTAAAAAGTTAATAACTTTTGACCAACATTTACGATTTTTAATTATTTGTGCTTAAATTAAAGGTTTTTTTGTAAGGAATAACATATTAAAAAATGAGGATTGTTTACCGTACCACTATGAAATAAAAGTGAAAATACTGTTTCGAAAATACTGTTTCGCTTTTAAAAAGTTAATAACTTTTGACCAACATTTACGATTTTTAATTATTTGTGCTTAAATTAAAGGTTTTTTTTGTAAGGAATAAAATATTAAAAAATAAGGATTGTTTACCGTATTATTATTAAATGAAAGTGAAAATACTGTTTCGAAATCATGTTTCGCTCTTAAAAAGTTAATAACTTCTGACCCAAATTTACGATTTTTAATTATTTGTGCTTAAATTAAAGGTTTTTTTGTAAGGAATAACATATTAAAAAATGAGGATTGTTTACCGTACCATTATTAAATAAAAGTGAAAATACTGTTTCGAAAATACTGTTTCGCTTGCATATAAGTTCCCCCCCTTTCCTCTCAGAGGCATACCCCGCAACGAAAGTGTAGAACGTCGTTAACCCTATAGACTACAGAGTATTTGTGGGATATGCTTAAAAGAAAAATTAGAACTCGCCGGGATAATTACAAAACACTGCACGGCTAGTACAAGTTGCTCTTGAAGAGTGGGGCAACCGATCACAACAAAATGTTGATAATTTGATTAGGAGCGTGCCCACGCAAACTGAAGCTTGCTAAGGACTAGAGGTGATAACACTAACTATAAAAAAAAAAAATAAAAACAATTCAAACGTTATTCGTTTTGCATTGAAATTTTTTATGTTATTTTTTTATTATTTTTATTTGTTATTAAATTGCTTTAAAATAAATATTGTTTAAATTCGCACGAAATAATAAGAAAGATGATTCCGTATAAGTTTGGTTGTGTGTATAATATAAAAGACGCGGAGACAAATAAAGTTTTTAAAAGTATATTTTCTACTTATTCAATAGTTGAGAAAAAATTTTTAATTACAAAACATGTAATAACAACATACAATAAAAAACTATTACATATCACAAAGAAAATAAAGTAAAACCTTATTACTGAAATATAAACATAGTGGAATATTGTTCTATGGAAAAGTGGATAAACCTAACTCCACGTCGGATCATAGCCCTTCCAATTATTTGACGGTGTAAAGTGTACCATTATCCCGTTGTAGTGAAAGGTAACAATTCCTTTATAAGAAGTTCTTGGAATGCCACTCTGAAATAAATATAAAATCTTTATATACAAAAATGTGATTATTCCAATTAAATTTTTTGAAAGTGTATTGTTTGGTACATTTTGTCCCAAAATGTATGGGACAAAATCGAATCGCATGTTTATGGTCAGTAAAAAACTAGGAAACTTCTCCCGTTCTGTTTTTTATTTTTGTTCTGTTTTTCATTCTCGTCGCCAAAATTTTACCTTTCCAACGAATGTCTAATTTTGAAAATCGATTATACCATTCAAAAGTTACCAATCTCAGAAAGGACACCGCACACATCTTATGGAAAATATAATGTCACTCAAATTCAATAAAATTTATACGAATAGAATCGTTTTAAATTAACGGTCAATTCTTATCATTGCACCATCTCTTAATTATGATTAATTACGGCGCAAATTGTAATTAAGCTTTATCGAAATCACATTTTTGGAGTTAATAAAAGTGTCACTTACAATCACTATTGCTCTGGGTGCTATTCAAAACAGCTTAAACCCCGCTGGGCCTAAGCGGATTAGTGAAACTATTATAATAAGATGCTTAATAGCCGAGAAGATTTATGAAGTACCGATAATTTGGGTATTTTAGAATATTTTTTCTCTCTCTAACGTATGTAGGTACCTACCCATTTGATTTCAGATTAATTTATATCAATTTCTGCTCTTATTATTGAAAATTAAGAGTTGGCGCAATGATAAGAATTGACCGTTAATTTGAAAAGAATCTATTCATAAACATTTTATTGAATTTGAGTGACATATTTTCCATAAGATGCGTGCGGTGTCCTTTGACTCGATTTCTATTTAAAAAGGGGAAATGTTTGTATGTGTGTAGAAAAATTACACCGATCTGAATTTTTTTCTGTTTCAAAAGGGGGCCAGGGCCGATTCAGTACTGATGTGGTTTGTGGATTTTGACCACTCATAACCCAGCTCTAGCACTGGGTAGGTACAATAGGGCATATTTTTTGGGTGAATGTATCACAGGTTCAAAGAGAGATAGGAAAACTGTAAATACACCAAATCGGTAGCCCTTGACTTCAGCTTTCCAATGCCGCCTAAGTGGTCAGGATCGGACATACGCACGGCTCACTATAGTCGAAAAACTGAAAAATTGAACTTATAAAATTTTGGATTTTCGACAATTCCTCAAAATTTCCAGCTACGAATTACGCCAATAACTGAACGTTTGTAGGATGACTCCAGACGCGCCTAACAATGTATACCTCATATCTGGAACAATTCGAATTTATAAGTTATAGGCCCCATAAGTATGATCAAATCCAGTTCCGATTGGAAAAACGGCTTTTTAAGTTCACTAAATCCTATAACACCTTCAGATATCATATTTGCCCTTGGGTGCATCAGACACTACTTGTAAATACCTGTCAAACTCATGTTTAGTGATCAAAATCGGTTAAACTGTTTAGAAGTTATCGAGCTCCATTTAACCATTATCACTGAAATGGTCTATAAGGCTATAGTGATTACGACGCTAAACTTGATCGGGCAATCCGAGTTCATTTTCCATCCCAATATTTTTTTATCTATTCCGAATAGAAAAAAATCTAATCTACACAAAGAATTATTTGAAAAATAAATATTGGGATGGATGTGATATGAATTTGCATTGTCACAAGTTTAGTGTCGTAACCACTAGCCCATTTGGGCGATAATGCGACAAAGGCGACCATTTATAAAGCTTAACGTGTAATCTAGAAACACTCCATTCCAGTTTATACATTTAATTTATAAAAAACTTTGAAAACTCCTGATACAAGAATAAAAAACCGCTAAACGCCGTAAAATGAGTGGCGCACAGTGCACACTATATTCCAGATACAAAAGAGCTGATATGAATATTAAGTGGCGCAAAAATGTATTTTCATTTTGATGGAAAATAAAATTATAGTTTTATATTTTGAAAAATTTTTCCACAGTATTTGCTATTTGAAGTAAAACGCGCCACAAAAGAGTACCTTTGCTGCAGTTTGAGACTCTTTTGGGGCGCTTTTGATTTCAAATATAGCATTTACTAAGAAAAATCTAAATATAAATATACTATTTAATTTAAATTGGTATATAATATAACATTGAATACCTACTTTAAAGTCATCCATAAGTCCTAATTTTTTAGTAATAGTTTTATATTCTTCTTTAGTTCTATAGATAATTCGAACAGGCGTATTAAATTTAACCTGCTTCAGTTCTTCAAAACTTATAACTGGGCTCTGGTAAACTTTTTTAACAAAATCAACGTCATAATTTTCCTAAAATGAAAGAGTAAGGCAAATATAAAAATATGGAAGATAAATGTTAATTTCATAAAAGCGATATATTAAGGGCCGGTTGTTCGAACGCTAATCAAAAATGAAATTAACTGATCATTATCAAATATTTAATTACTGTCACCAACTGTCAATGTCAACTTTGTTTGGGTTGCTGAAAACATAATTGATTACAATTATGAGATTTATTAATCAATTGTGTTAATAATTGTTATGTTAATTCATAATTAATTAATCAATCAATTATGTTAATTATCATAATGATAATTAACAATTGATTACAATCAACTGATTGACGTACGAATGAAGGGTGTTGTTATTTAATGGTTGTTAAGGGGACTTAATTATAATCCATTTCTTGATTAGCGTCCGAACAACCGGATTACGCTAATCAAAAATGAAATCAACTAATCAATATCAAGTATTTAATTATTGTCACCAACTGTCAATGTCAACTTTGTTTGGGTTGCTGAAAACATAATTGATTACAATTATGAGATTAATTGATCAATTAATCAATTATGTTAATAGTTCTTATGTTAATTAATAATTAATCAATCAATTATGTTAATTATCATAATGATAATTAACATAATTGATTACAATCAACTGATTGACGTACAAACAACGGATTTTGTTATTTGATATTTGTTAAGGGGACTTAATTATAATCAACTTCGTGATTAGAGTTCGAACAAGCGGCCCTAAATGTGTTAAATATATTATCACCGAGTTTCCAGAACATACATCTAGAGTTAATGTGTTAAATACATCAAGTTAATTGATGTAGTAAGATAGAATTCGGAGCCAAATACCAGTGACTGCACTATATACTTTATATTCGGTAATAATCAATATTCATCATCATCAATGGTGCTACAGCCCTATGAAAGAGCATCGACCTTCCCAAGTCTATTACGCCAGTCAGTTCTATCCATTGTCAACCGTTGCCAATTTGTTGCGCCTATTTTTTTCCCATCCTATCCACACCATCCTTCCATCTGAGTTTTGGCCTACCCCTATTTCTACTTTCCACAGGTTGTGACATAAGGATTCTTCTAGGAGGGTTGTTCTACTGTGATCTTGCAAGATGTCCTGCCCATTTTAGTCTTCCTATTCTTATAAGAGATACTACGTCTTTACCGCCAAATTTTTGTTTATATTTGTGGTATACCTCGTAGTTGTACCTCCTCCAAACATCATTTTCACAGATGCCACCGAATATTCCTCTCAAGATCCGTCGTTCAAATATAAGCAGAAGGTTTTCATCTGTCTTGGAGATGGTCCATGTCTCCGATCTATATGTCAACACTGGTTGTATAAGGGTTTTGTATATGGTTATTTTTGTTTTTTGGCTTCTGTTCTCATATGCCTACTTAGTCCAAAATAGCATTTGTTTGCTAGGATTATCCTTCGCTTGATTTCTTCCGTCATGACGTTCTCCTTGGCGATCAGGGAGCCTAAGTATGTGAATTCGTCCACCACTTCAAAGGTAGAGTTATCAACCGTGAATTGATGACCGATGTTTCTGGCTCTATTGTTGGATGTTGATGCCATCATCTTAGTTTTCTCCTCGTTTACTTGCAGGCCCATATTGTTTGAGGCATTTGAGAAGGAGGCATTACACTGAATAATCAATATTAAGTGTAATTCTATAATAATGACTCAAATAAATTAATAAATATAAATAGTAAATACTACTTACTTTTAGTAAATATGTCAAATTTTGCTTTGTGAAAGATACAAATTCTTCGTTTAGTTTAATATATTTTAAATGCTTTTCGAAAAACATTCCGCTAAAAAATAAACAAATGTCAAGAATAAAACACTACCTTGGCTAATGAGTTTGGCACATACAGGGTTATGAAAATGTACCTAACGAGATTTAAAAAACGCAGGAAAAATGGCAAAACGGTACTTAACCGTTTAAAACGGTTTTCAAAAGGTCATATTAGACATAGAGAGGATATTGGGATGCAAGAAACGGGAAGTAAAGGAGAAGAAACAGAAGTCGGAGAAACGGAGACAATTCGTGGCAACAAAATAAGAAATATGATATGTCAAAACTGACAGACCCTGGTTATGACAACGGACATGAATAAATTAAATCAAAGAATGAAAAGCATAAAACACATAGACACACAAAATATAAAATAGTAAAAAAAGATCATATCATTTAAAAAATGGAGTGTGGAACATAAAGGGCATAAATGATTAAGAAATAGAACTAGTAGAGGAGTTTGAAGCAGCAGAATTATATATACTAGCAATATCAGAGACCAACAAAAAAGGACAAGGAATGGTAAGTATATATGTATACACCGTTCTTAGGCGTCAACGCCCTTCGGTAGGGATCTATAGGGGAGTTTCACCGAGCCGCAAGCCCTTATCCCTTGCCGTACTGCTCCCTCGTAGGCCGATCAGATGCCCGCATATTCCAGTCTAAGCGCCAGATTCATATTTAAAATTTTATACTGATGCGTTAGCCTTTTTGTTTTTCCGATGGCCTGGGCTGGGCTTGAACGCACATACCTCACGGCGAAGTGAAGTGTGGGTCAGCCGCAAGTCGCACTGAGCTATCCGATCGACGGAATGGTAAGTAAAAAAAGGGTTTTTTTTTTGGAATGGTAAGTAAAAATGTAAAATAATCATACCTTAATATACAGTGGAATATCATAAGACAAAACAGCGGGTGTAGGTTGTATAATACAAAAATGACTGGAAAACAGATTCTGATATACTTATGGAAAGCATGGTAACTAAGAATATTACTAATAGAAATGAATGATAACGAGTGTATCCTTAATAAAAATATTATAGTAGTATATGGACCAAACGAAAATGATAAGGCACAAAGCAAAGATGAAATATGGGGAGAGTTAACGTTAGCAATACCAGATGCAATATAAGAAATATACCTTGCAGGATTTCAACAGTAGGGTCGGACTAAAAGAAGAAACCTGCACTAGACATACAGGACCATATGGAGAAATGACCAGAAATAACAATAGAATAGAAGATTACTAGAACTTTGCACTTTAAACAATATGACAATAACTAATACATTTTTTAAACACAAAAAAAATGTAGTAAATCTGTATTAATTGCTAATGTTACTTATACTTACTTTGAAACACCAATTTTTCCGAATGTTCTTGTTCTGGAGATTTCAGGTCGAATACATGATCTACCCTTTCTTTGAAGAGGGTCCCTGATCCAGTCGTCCCAATAACTAAAAAAAAAACGTATTGCATGGTAGAACTTTGATTACAACATGGATGAAATGAAGAGCGGAAAATCTTCATATCGAATCATATTAATCAATCTATTGAGTGCTTTTAACTACGATATATTTGTATATCAATTGATTGTTGTTTTATTTATTTTAAACAGTGCGTTCAATTAAAAAGCCAAAATGGTACCTAAAGTAAATTAAAAATTTATCCAACAATCATGTATTCCAATATGACTGACTGCAAAATTTTTGATAAAATAAGGTTGCAAATAAAAATAACTTTGCAATCGTCATAATAACAAATGCATAATAATTTAAAAAATCCTAAAAAATCCCAATGGATTGAATAAAATATGTTTAGATCGAACGTTTTCGGACCTATCATTCCATCATCAGTGAACTCATATACTTGCTAACTAGCCCCAGAACCAAACAATGGTTGTAATTATAATTTAATATACATTCTAAGGTTGTAAAATTGAAAAGGCTTAACGCCGATGTTAGTAGATAACCTCTGGGAACATGGTGAAACACTAATCGAGAACTTTAACCAACCAATTAATTTAAGGTTATCTACTAACATCGGCGTTAAGCCTTTTCAATTTTACAACCTTAGAATGCAGATTGAATTATAATACCTAATTACAACCATTGTTTAGTTCTGGGACTAGTTAGCAAGTATATGAGTTCACTGATGATGGACTGATAGGTCCGAAAACGTTTGTTCTGAACATATTTTATTCAATCCATTGGAATTTTTAGGATTTTTTAAATTATACCTATTACATAGAAGTTGTTTTACTTCAATGTTATAGTTTGTTTAACTATATAGTATATAACCAACCCAGGTAACATTCCCTTTTTAGTTTAAAATAAAAATATACTCACGCTCGTGGCCATTTCTGATAAAGTTCCAGCCAGATATTTTTGGTAAGCATCCAACCTAAACCAGGAAAAAAATCTGTCCGATATAGCAAATCAGGTCGCTTAAGATTTATGAGACTTTCTTTTCCATTATCATTCCACCCCGAAATACACCAAAGCGACGAATCCTTTAATAATATAGGATACAAACCCAAAAAATATTCAAAAAAATCTGGAGAAACCTCAAGATCATCTACAACAAAAGTTTTATTAATTAGGAAATAACTGGGCAAAATATGTCATTATAATTTTAGTAGGTATAATGTATTCTATAACATCTGCTAATGTGGTAATCTCTGTACACTGTCCTTTTTTGAAAATGATTACAAGTCTTAAAAATGGTCTTAACGGCTTGGTTTGAGTGAGTCTACCACTTTCTGGAAATCTTTAGCTCTAGCGCAGTTATGTTTTGTTGCAAAACTATAATTTTTCATTTTATTCAACAGATTATACGTTAAAAAAAATATTTTTGTCGGACAAAAAAGAGGGAGCGACCGTCGAATCCAACACCCGCAAGATGTCACTGTAGCGCGAAACAATTTTGTTATTACAAAACTCTTAATTTTCAATTGAAAGTATGTACTTATAATTAATTACAAAAGATTGTCGACCTCTTCTCTTGTCCGACAAATTTACAGCCTCATTTCTTTAGTTCGACAACGTAAATATGTTAATTATGGCAGGTTATGTTTTGCGATTACAAAATTTCGGATACGAATCACAAATATTCGCTCTGAGCTTCGCTGGTGTCGCTAACTAGCGGATTATTAATGCGACTTTCGTCGGAAATTTTTAAATTTATTATTTAATTTTTAACGCGTAATATTTACAACGCAAAAAAATAATTAAATTGTAATCGATTTTTTTAAGACTTTGCTAATCATTTTGACTTTCTATTGATGAAATATTAGTTTCTTACTTCGGATACTTTCACAATTATCGTGTAGATGGTGCTTAGATGAAGAGATTAATTTATAATTACATATTACGAAATATTGAAAAAATTTAAATTCAGTATTGAAAACGTAAGTATATTTAAGGTAAAAATATATATCATAGCTTTGACCAAATAATATATTTTTTCCTATTAATGTTTTTAATTTCAATGTTATAAATAAATCACTTTGACATTCATGTCAAATTTCCAGAAAAAGTCCACTAATTTGTCACTACTGGCACTGACGAACTTTTAAATATCCGCTCTACCTACGAGTTCACAGCGTATAGCACTATCGGAAAAAAATTGGATATCAGATAGCCAGTCCGATAAATGCATTTCAATTAATTAAGATTGAAACGTTAGCCTATGGATATTTGTCAAAAAAGTTAACGTTTTTCAATTCTCTATTAGTTGTTTTTACGTCAACGTCGACTTTTTTGACAAATAACCATAGGCGGACGTTTGAATCATTATTAATTTAATATCAAACTACAATTTTAATTTATTCATCAAAATAACTTGAACTCAAACAACATTAGTATTAATTGAATAGGTATTTTAATATCTTTCAAACAAGATATCATTTACCATAAGGTCCCATTTAAAATTATCGGTCAAAGTGGCCCATGTCATCTGACTATTACGTTACCTGTTTGCCTCTGTCCGTTTGTCCCCCCCCCCCTCCAAATTTCACTATTATAAGTATAACCGTTCAAAAGATATGTGCAATATGTTACGCATAAATAATTACTAATAAATTGAATAATACAAATCACATCCTGTAGTGAATACACTTACCTGGGAGTAATCTTCGATAGAACGGAAAAAGACGATGAGGAAATAAAGAAAAGGGTAACACAAGCTAGAAGAACAATTGGCTGTCTAAATAGAATACTTTGGAGCTCCGAAATAGGAATACAGCGAAAATACAATATCTATGAAACACTTATTAAAAGCAGCCTACTTTACGGAGCAGAAACTTGGACAATAACCGAGAACAACAGGAAAAAATTAGAAGCTGTAGAAATGGATGTGTTTAGAAGATCGTTAGGTATATCCCGTAGGGATGGAGTTCGAAATGAAGAAGTAAGACGACAAATTGGAATAGATGGTTACTTAACAACAGACATTGAGAGGAAACAGTTGATTTGGTATGGTCATGTTCAAAGAATGGAAGACACAAGATTGCCCAAAAAGATCATGCAGTGGATACCACCAAACCGCAAAAAACGAGGAAGACCCAAAAAGACATGGAAAGAAGGGGTAACCAAAGCAATGAGTACGAGGGATCTTAGAGATGGCCAATGGGATGATAGAAGGACGTGGAAGTTAGGCATCGGACAACGTCGAAAGACGTTCTAAAACCGATACATAGATAGATAAATTGAATAATAATTATTTAATAAAAATGTATACCATTTTTATTCAGTTGCAATGCGAAGGCAAAACAATCTTACTTTCAATTAGAATACGGAGTGCAATCCAGCTCTCTGAATCGCGATTTTCGATTCTTATTGGAATCTCATCGGAGAGAGCGCAGGCTTGTTCTCCATATCCTAACTGACCAGCACCGAGAGCTTTTCCCACACATTGCAACTGAAACAAATAGGGTAGGTGACTAGCGTCATCTGGCAATTGAAAGATGAAGTTTTTCAATCCTCATAGCAACATTAATAATATTGAAAATATTAAAAATATTACTAATAGATTTTTAAATTGAAAAACTTATTGGTACATTTTCCTGGTGACACCTCCAAGGCTTCTACAATTTGCAAGCCAAATGGATGCTGCAGTGAAGACAAAGGGAAGGAATTCTACACTATGCTCACATCCCCGTCTGCAGCTTGGTAAAGTTCCAACGGAAAATGCACCTAGTTACTCTACGGAGTAATACGAATATAAAATAAGCAATACGAAGGCAAAACAATCTTACTTTTCAATTAGAATACGGAGTGCAATTCAGCTCTCTGGATCTTCCTAATAATTATTTAATTAAAAATAAGTCACTTTGCGGAGGTTTATTAATGATAGTTATCTATCCTCTTTCTTTCCAAGCACTTCTTCGGCTCGTTTTGTTGCGCGCGCTATGGTACCAAATTCACAAATAAAGAAAAAGAAAAAATTTGTTTTTTTATAATTTTGCGTCATTTTTTTGTGTCGGTCACTTATTTTTTTAATAAACATGTTTTATTTGAAACTTAAAAAAATATAAATTATGACTTTTGTAATCGCATAACATAGCCTGCTACAATTAACATATTTACGTTGTCGGATTAAAGCAACGAGTCTGTAAATTTGTACCGTAACAAAACTGTACCGCGCTAGAGTGACATCTTGCGGGTGTCGAACTCAACGATCGTGCCCTCTTTTTTGTCCGACAAAAATAATTTATTTTATTGTAACGTATGTTTTGATCCAAATTAAAATTATAGTTTAGCAATACCAAAACCTATCCTAACAGTTAAAACCATTTTTAAGACTTTTGTAATCACAAAAATTGGAAAAATCCTTTGTAAAAGGTATAAAATTTTATCAAAATCCCTTTAAGGGTTACGTCACAGACCGTTTTCGATTTTATTAAAAAATCATCATCGGTGTTTTATTAGACCTAAAAGTAAATAGGTACAGTAGAACTCCGCAAATCCGATCCCCGCTAATCCGAACGTTCGGCAAATCCGAACCAACAGAAAGTGAAAAAAAATTAAAAATTCAAGACAAAAATTTAAAAAACATGATTATTATACAGAGTAAAACCAAAAAATTTAACAATCTAGCAGCGATGGTAAACCGTTTACGCATAAACATTACATTGACCAGTAACGCAGCAGATTTCTGCTCCACGTAACGTAGAGCCACACCCAGAGCTTTAGTGGCATCTGCGTGTGACACTCAATATGACAGGGAAACTTCTTCCTAGTTTTCTTCATCTTCATTGCGAAAGGTTGCCTTGAGGTTAAACCATGTTTACAATGTGTTCATCCGTAAATTCTTGGTGCCCATTGTCGTCAGCCTCAATCCATTCTATAATTACACTTTCTTCTTCGTTTTCTCATCCTGTTGTACGACTTCTAGGTCATCTTGTAATGGAGCGTGGAAAAATGGAGCTTCTTAAAATTGTAAATCATTCTCTGCATCAGTGACATCCCAGATAGCACAAGTACGTTTTATGGACATCCAATGGACGTACATCTGTGTACATTGGAACGTCCAATGGACGTCCCGCTAAGGTACAATCGACATCCGATGGACGTCCAACGAATGTCCAGAGTTCACAAAATTGGACGTCCATAGAACGTCCGCTACAAACGTACATTGTACGTTGTATTGAAGCTTTCAGTGTACACCTTATGTACATTCAATGTACGTCTTATGGACATTTGTAGGGCACTTTTCAGAAAGAAATCTAGTATCCATAATTTTGTGAATACATAGCAAAATGCCTTTATAGGAAATAGTTCCTTATAATACTAAACTTATACTTAAAAATATTACACAAAAGACCTTTTTGTTTCTCTTTACTATAACTTCATTATAATATATACTTTATTATAGGAACTAGGAACTTCATTAATGCACGACTGCACTTGCACGATAAACAGAAAACATAAATATATCACAGGATGTATTTTCATAAAGACGAGATTCAGATAATGACGCCCTAGGAAGCATGCACATTAAAAGAGGTTTAATCTCTGTTCTGTTTCTGTTCCAAACTATTTTTAGAGTCAGTACCGTTGTTGTATATTACAAGCGCGTTTGCCATTCTGTGAATTATCATAAATAAACCATCCTTCAGTATTCCACAACAATTAACAGCGATAATCCCCTAAAAGTACCTGCCTAATAATACTACCTTTCACGACCGATAGCGCGAAGAGCGACAACGTTGTCAAGAAGAATCTCATTTAGTTTGTATTGGGACTTAATATAATAGTCGCGTTTTGTGTAAAATATCCATAATCCATGGACCACAAATGGATGTCCAATGTACGTTGAAATCAAACGTCCAATGGACGTCCCGTAATGTACGTACATAGTACGTCCAGTTTTGGTCCATGAACGTTTGGACTTTAAATGTACGTTATATGGACGTAGGATGGAGTAGAGAGAGAGAGAGAGAGAGAGAGAGAGAGAGAGAGAGAGAGAGAGAGAGAGAGAGAGAGAGAGAGTGAGACAGGTGCAGCGACTCAAAATCAATTATTCAAAGTGACGAAAGCTCTGAATTATTAGTTAGGCTAACTTTCGGATAATCCGAACTTTTCAGAATCCGAACAGACTGTCCCCCCAATTAGATCGGATTTGCGGGGTTCTACTGTATAGTCGTTTAAATGGAAACAAAGTTAATATTTAAATCTTGACTAAAGTTAAAGCAAGTTGGTAAGTATAACCAACTTGCTTTAACATTAGTTAAAATTTAAATATCAACTTTGCATTCAATAAAACGGTTATACATATAGTTACTTTTAAACATTCTGTGATGTAGCCCTTAAAGGGATTTTAATAAAATTGTATACCTTTTACAAAGGATTTTTTCCAATTTTTGTGATTGATGGTATACAGCCAACTAAGGGAAAACTTTTTCTTTACTTTGTGGACTTTTGTAATCATTTTCAAAAAAGGACGGTGTACTAGTGACTGTGGTAATAAAATCTAATATTAAGTTTTTTAATCTAAACCAACAAAAGTATTTTTATATATAAAAACTATGTGAAATAATTACCTTCAACGATAATTACGGCACTATAGTTAAAATTAAAAAAAATTTGGTTGAGAGCCCAGCCGTAATGTCTAGCAATTTTGAAGTAACCTTTTAACTTCTTTTCCTTTGGAGGAACTTGGATTTCAGATTGATCTGGCTGTTGGATTAGAGAGACTTCATTTCTGTATTTGAGAATCGCTTTTTTCGTTTCTGTGTGATTACAATCCTAAAAAATTATAAATTTAAATGTTATGGCTCACGAAAATATTTCTATTTTATAATTTGTCAAAAGGTAAACTTGATAAAGAAAGAGAAGGATTTTTTACTGTAACTCGAAAAGTAGAAAATGACTCTTACCCCCTTTCAACAATAATAGAATAGAAATATGCTTTATTGTCATGGAAAATTTAACAATTTTATAGACAAAGCTTACAAGAGTCATAAATAAAAACAATAACAAATAAAATTTACTAAAATTATATAAATCGTCAATATAAATAAAATATATTGAAGTGAAACAAAAAACAATAACAATCTATTGCAAAATTTAAAAAGAAAATGCAAAATGCATAATCTATTTTAAGAAATTTAAGCTGCTGGATATGACACTCAAATATAGATTAAAATTCTACTAAGAATAAATTTTACTAATAATACATAAGAATACTGTAATTTCTTAGTTATTGGTTAAAAAACTCTGCGTTTGAATAATATGGTCTTTCAGATAGATAGGCTTTTGTCATTTTATGGAACTTGGGGAAAGATGTTTCAGATTTAAGTTGTAGAGGGAGATGGTTGTATAGTTTTTTTGCAGAATATAATATAGATTTCTTTACTAAATCACTGGACGGGATTGGTAAATAGATGTCAAAGGTAGAATTTCTGGTGGAATAGTCATGACTAGGTCTTGTTGCAAAGACATGTAGATGTGTACGAATTAAGCAAACAGTTTCTAAAATATATAAAGAAGGTAGTGTTAGAATCCTGAGATCTTTGTAGTAGCTTCTGCAATGTGTTGTTCTTCTGATTTCAAACAGATATTTGATTGCTCTTTTTTGTAATTTAAAAATAACATCGGATTGGGTAGCTCTACCAGAACCTTCAAAAGGAAGACAATATCGAAGATGCGACTCGAACAAAGAAAAATATGTTATTTTGGAATGGCTAAATTAATTTCCTTCGAAACAGATCTTATTGCATAGCAAGCTGAGGATAGTTTCTTGCTTAACACATCGATATGAAGGGACCATTTAAGATTGCTATCTAAAAAAGTACCAAGAAACTTTACAGAAGCAATGATACTGATCTGGATGTTATGAAGAGGTAAGGGTTGAAGAGCTCCTTTATAGGATAATGTTACTGTTTTATCTACATTAAAAGGGAGTAAATTAGAATCGGACCAGGATTTTATTGTGAGTAGATCAGAAGTTATAGTAGCATGAAGAGTTGCGATATTTGAGTTGCTCCAAGTGATACTGGTATCATCAGTAAAAAGAAAAACTTTTCTATCGATTTTTAAACTAGTAATGTCATTAATAAAGATAAGGAAAAGTAGAGGACCCAATACTAAACCTTGTGGTACCCCACATACGATATTTTTGAGACTAGAGTCTATATCATTTGTTCTAACCAGTTGTTTCCTATTATTCAAGTAATCGAAGTAAGTACAAATCATATAATAGAAGTATAACTTCTTATGTGAGTACAAAGTACACACACATTCATTTTTTATTAGTATATTACCAATCAATACGCTTACCTGACTAACAATTATTGGAAATTGATCCATCCTAGGCCTATACTGAATTAGACTATCTAAACATTTAGTAACAGTTATTCTATTGCAGGCAAAAACCAAGACTGGAATCTTAACATCACGGAATTCATTTAAATTCATACTATGTTGGTAATTTTCATTTTCTTTCTTGATTTCTAATATTTTTTGAGCATCTTTTATCATAACATTATTTTTTATAAATTCTCTTGATATGCCTTGTTCTAAGATCACAATCTGCTGGCTCAATTTACTAGGTATTTCACTATATATGTGAACAGGATGGTAATAATATGTTAAATAAAATATTGATGACCATATTATTATCAATAATCCTAATATTAGTGTCGTGCGTTTAATTCGCATCATTTAAGAATGATACAATGTAGAATCCTAGAACAAAATAATCATCTGGATTAAGATTTATGACAAATCTCTAGGTAAAAAGAAGGCTATATATTTTATTAGCTACTCTGAAGTTACACTATTGTCCACTAATTTCATGATTATTAAGGTTGTATCAAATATGACACATAGAGTTTTTTGCAGGGTAATTATGGCTACCCGTAGACTTCAGACTGACAGGGAATTAGAAGAAACATAGCAGCCAAGTTTGGGAACAGTGCTGATGATTTAGACATTAGTTAATCTGAAGATTACAGATATTAAAAGAAGAAATTAAATTGGCATTAAAAAACAGCAAAAATGGTAAAGCAGTAGGTCCAGACCAAATCCCAGTAGAAAGCTTAAAATGCATTAATGATGAAACCTTAGACATTATCGTAGACTTGTTTAACACAGTGTACAAAACAGGAAACATACCAAAATAATGGTTACTCTCCACCTTTTGTACTATCCCTAAAAATACAAAAGCTAAAGATTGCAGTGAATACAGAACAATATCATTAATAAGTCACATTCTCAAATTATTCTTAAAAATAATACATTGTTGTATAAATAAAACACTGGAAGAAGGAATAGATGATAGTCAGTTTGGGTTCAGAAACGGACTAGGAACCAGAGAGGTGTTATTTGCTTTTAATGTGTTAGCTCAAAGATGCATGGACATGAATGTGGATGTGCATGTTTGTTACGTTGATTTTGAGAAAGCATTTGACAAAGTACACATGAAAAATTATTCCAAATTCCAAAGACAAAAAACATAGACAAAAGGGACTTACTAATAATAACAAACCTTTACTGTGGAATCAAAGAGCACAAATTGTAATAGATAACGAACCCAGTCCAGAAATTGAAATCAGGAGAGGAGTTAGGCAGGGATGTATTATGTCTCCATTACTCTTTAATGCATAATATAGTGAAGCCATTTTTGAAGAAGCATTACTATCTCAAAGTGAAGGAATAATAATTAACGGAAGATCTATTAACAACATAAAACATGCAAATGACACTGTGCTCTGCACCAAGCTCTGCTGAACAACTTCAATTACTACTAAACCAAACAAACAGTTTTTGTGAACATTATGGACCAAAAATGAATATAAAAAGACCAAATATATGATAATAACTAAGAAAACAAGCATACATTTGGGAAATGTACCAATAGAAAGGGTTGATAAATACAAATACCTACCTAGGAACCTGGATTTCAGAAAAAAATGATCAAACAACGGAAATAGAGACCAGGATAGAAATAGCAAGAAATGCGTTTGTAAAAATGAAAACAATTCTCTGCAACAAAGACATTAGATTAGAACTGAGAGTAAGAGCTTTGAGATACTATGTGTTCTCGATACTACAATATAGACTTGAAAGCTGGACATTGAAGCAAGAACACATAAATAAGATACAGACATTTGAACTGTAATGTTACAGAAGGATGCTTAGAATAGCATGGACACAGAAGAAAACGAACACGTAAGTATTGAGAGAAATGGGCAAAGAATGCGAAATAATAAATAAGTAGGTACAATAAAAATAAGAAAGTTACATTATCTTGGACAGCAATATGAAATGTTGAGACTAATAATACAGGGAAAGATAAGAGGCGGAAGGAGTATAGGAAGAAGGAGGGTATGATGGTTGAAGAATGTAAGGCACTAGTTTAGAACTATTCTGAGCAGCAGTAGATAGAGTAAAGATAGTGATGATGATAATAAGAAGAATAATAACTAAAAAATTCAGATACCTGGATTTGCTACAGTTTACAGTTCCCAGAGAAATTTTAATAATTCCCAGAGCTATTAATCAGTATTGATTTGTAAAGGTATAATCTAGTAGAAGAGTATAAAAAAATTTCTAAATACAGTTTGATTGGATCAAGTGGCTATGGATACCTTTGACTGCAAGGGGGCAATACATTTGTACCACAATCTTTTTAAACCTTACTGTTTCACTTTTTAAAACAATATTTGCTACTTTAAATTTGTGCTAAGTCAATTGAAAATGATCTACTCTCAGGTAGTTATCTGACTAATTACACTCTCGAGAGTGGTTCTCTTAAAAGGACACGTACTTTTATAGATAAAGAATACGAGGTAAAACTGTGGAAATATATTTATCTATAAACCACAAGTTTTACATTAAATTATTACAGAAACATAAAGACTTTGTTTCGCTTCCAAAACATTAGCAAAAATTGTACATACCTTCATACTGCACGTGCATACAAATCATGTAAGAATAATATTTTGGTATTAGGATTATGCTTTAACTTTTGCTAAATCTTGTCAAAATTTGCCTGAACCTGAAATAGATGCCAAGAGATCAAATATAAAAATTAAATAAATTTTGAATAAGTTTTCACGTTTATCACTATAATTAATCCTAATAACTATGTACTGTGTTTTATTTTATTGAAAACGATATTTTGAGCTATCTATATTATGTGAAAATAATATAGATTTTAAATAAGTTAGCTGAATAGCCATACATACAGCAATACTTTTTAGAAACATATGTTTATGACAATTGACTGGTCTTTGGCAGCTGACACTGCTGACAGTAAGTATATAGTCTAAGAGCCAGGGCATTTTCGTGGCCGATCAAAGTCAACGAAGTATATTACAGGGTGTAACAAAAATGTAGGTCATAAACTAAATCACATAATCTGAACCAAAAAATCTAACGAAAAATAGTACGATTGAACCTAACTTACCTTAGTACAAATGTGGACATAAAAAAAGTTATAGCCCTTTAAAGTTACAAAATAAAAATCGATTTTTTTCAATACCCTACCTAATATCGAAAACTGTTATAAATTTTTATTGAGAATGGACCTGTGGCATTCTTATGGCACGTAACATCTTCACGTGTCATGAGCGAAACAGAGTATTTTTATCTCTCTATCGCGCATTTTGTTTAACAGTAGAGGGCTTAATGAGTATTCCTGTGTTTGCTTCTATGGGTTCTGTTATTATTCATATTAATATTATTCTAAATCATTCATAAATAAATTCATGATTATTCTAAATCCTTGTTGTTTATCAGATATATTACGCCATTACTTTCTCCATCAATATTTTTGTTGTGAGTTTCAGTATAGTGCTCAGTAAATGTATCCCTCTATAATTACTGGAGTCTACCCTATCACCTTTCTTAAATAACGCTATCATTTGAGTGATTCTCCATTCTTCTGGAATTCTTCCTGTATTTATTATTTTACTTATCAGGATATTCAGTTATTTGTGAAGTCTTTCTCCTCCGTATTTTAAAAGTTCGTTAGCTATTCCATCTTTCTCAGGTGCTTTTTGATTTTTCATTTTTTTTAAGTCATTCGTTATATCTTCCTCTTTAATTTCTGTTTGCTCATCCGATTCTAATCCTGGTGTTTCCAGTTTTTAATGATTAGCTGTTTGAGAAAGGTTTTTTAGGTAAGTTGTCCGTGTATTTGTATCAATATTTTTACTCGACTGAGAAACTTTGAGAATAATTCTTATTATATACGGGACACTACGTTACAATTCCTAAGTTGACTCAGTTACAGATTTGGGTGTTATTCTTGACACTAACTTGAATTTCAACCTACACATTAATAGCATGGTTTCTAAGTCATTAAAGATGCTTGGCTTTGTTAAAAGATGTAGCTATGACTTTACACGACTGGTCGTTCTTTAAAACTCATTTATTGTTCTTTGGTTAGACCACATTTAGATTATGCATCATTTGTTTGGTCACCTCAATATAATTGCCACATTAATAAAATCGAACAAGTTCAGCGTAAATTCTTACGTTATTATGCTTATAAGATGCATCTCACTGGTCAAAGTTATGAGTCTTTACTGCAAACTATTCGACTTGGCTCATTACAGAGTCGTCGTCAACATAAAGATCTTTGCTTCTTATATAACTTAATTCATGGTCATAAATTCTGTATCTCACTCTTAAATAAAATTGGTCTACATGTACCTTCAAGGACCACCCGTTCTGTGACCACCTTCCACGAGGTCATTAACCGTACAAACTATGGTTCAAGTTCCTATCTCTGTAAAACTATTAAATTAGCAAATACATTATCTCCGCATATTGATTTCTTTGTGAACGACTTTACTGCGTTTTCCACACAATTACATTTATATTTAACTTAATGTTCTAATTTCAAGACTGATTTGTCAATTGCAAAATGTTTTATATATTTAGATTTTTGAAGTTATAATTCTTTACCGGCGATAGAGGGTGAATTTTTATATTATGGTAAAACCTAGCGACCGGGCGCATGCGCATTATAACTTTGTTCTGATTGGATGTTCAAATGACATGTCAAAAATTATTCAATATGGCGGCTGTGGCACAGCTCTAGTTAGATTATTCATGGTTGTTGCGTTTTAAAATTTGTGTGAAAAGAAACAACAAACAAAAGTTAGTTAATAGTTATACTGCCTTTTTAAATAGTTTTCATATACCTATATTTTTGGACTTTTGGACTATTTTGGACAAGGAAAACTCATTCTAATTTGGTAAGTAGTTTTTATTATAATCATATTGTAATTATACATTTGGATTAGGTTGAAATACATACATTTATTTTCTCAAGAATGCGGATTTTAGAGAGAAATCCCAAATTAGGTTCGATTTTTATTTTTAAATTATGATTTTTTGGCGTAGATTTATTTATCTAGTAGGTATGTAATGCTTTGATTTATATACTTAATTTGATTACCAACAAAAGTTCTACCAATCTTCATCTAATATATTGTTTTCTTACTGTTTTGTTATATTTTTATATTTTCTTCCACAAAATTTAAACTACATAATTTAATTTTCAAAACAACTGTCAAACAGTAAAACGTTCAGTTACCGTATTTTTCCACATGATAAATAATGTGGTATTGGACGAGTGAGTCTACGGTTCGATTACGAATCAAAGCGCCACGAAATTCACGGGTTCAATTCCCGATGCAAGTTTTATTTTTTTTATTTTTTTATGCATGTTATGGTTGTAAGTATATTTGTTATATAATTTTTTTTCAGAAAATGCGTATTTAAAATTTTTGCCAACAATTATTATCGTTCAGAAATCATTTTTTCTTTGTGGCATTTTTCAATGTGTTTGTGTGCGTTTTATTCTTTTATTTTTTTAAATTTTTGGTATTGTCTTAAAAATCAGATAATATGTAGTAGAAGTATAACTTCTTACGTGCGTACAAAGTACACACACATTCTTTTTTACTTTAGACCCGTTTGCCATTATACTAATTTCAGTACTGATTTCAGTACTAAAAATATTGGTTAGTTGCGCGAGTCGATTTAGTATGAAAAATGTCAGTTTGTGTCAAGTTTGTGTTTGCAACTATCCGAATTATAATCAGCATGTAGGCATGCGCTCTACTAATTTTATATTGATAATATTGATGTTGAAGAAGTATTTTAAACCTTTCTAATCCTATTTTTGAGTAAACAAAATAAAGAGCTAAAGAGGCAAATAATGAATGCGAACAATAACAGGAAGCGAAAGCTGAAATTATGTGCAGCAGCTGTAATTACAATGATGCTAGCAATTAAGAAAAAAAAACGATACACTTCTATTATGTTAACAAAACAAAAGTAATATATAACATATCCTCACTGTTTAATATTGTGTCAATTTTAGTACAAGAAATTAGAACATGTTTTAATTTTTAGTACTAAATCGGCGCGCGCATCTAATTTGTAGATACAATATTTTTAGTACTAATTTCAGTACTAAATTTAGCATAGTGGCAAGCGGACCTTACTTTATATTATAGGACTGGCTCTCAATTGTTAAATGAGAGCAAGTAATTTATTTTTTTGTTGTTGTTTATTATGTATTTACCAATTTTATACCTACTATAGCACTAGTTCTTATTTTGAATTCTTTTTATAATTTGTGTGACATTTTAATTGTATCATGTACTAATGGACTTCGGTCCGTCAATAAATAATAAATAAAAAAAAATATTTTTAACTTCTTTCAATCCCTTCATCTCTGCTCTTTGAGCTCTTATCATTTTCCACATTTACTTTTGCATCCCCTAGAAGTCGTGCTCCATTTCTTTTGAAAATGCTTCCCAATGTTCTGTTTTCTTCCTTCTTACTATTGAGTTTAATTCATTTCGTACTCTTTATATTCTCCATATGTTTTTCTCGTTCTTTTGGATTTGTATTATAGGTAGATTTTCTTTTTTCTTGGCATTTTAAAGTAGGTTTGAAATTCAACACTGTGAAACTCCGTGATAGGCCACGAAACAGCCGGCTCCTAGACTAATATCCAAATGTACAAAATAGGTTGGCACGTTGGCAATACTCAATACACTGTGTATGTGTTGTAGTTGTCTACTTACTACATGTGTATAAAGTGAAAGTACATTTTTAGCATATTTTTAGTACATTACATACAACATAAATAACTTTCATAATTTCATTTGTTGTGGTATTTTGTATTTTTTCCATTTCCAATCTAAAATCTAAGGTAATTGAGCTGAATGTGCATTGGAAGTAAATAAATAAATTGTTGAAATTAGGTTCATAATATGGATTTTGATTGGGCCAAACCATACCCTGAAATGTATAAAATGTGCACAGCTTTTCAAATGTTTGAGTTATTAAATCCCATTAAATTTAAATATAAGCAGTTACAGCAGTTTTTACAAAGTGGACCTGAGTGTGGTCTAGTAGCACTTGCTATGTGTATGGGAAATCCTACCAGAGATACTATTGAAAAGTTGTATAAAACAGCAAAAATGAAAAATTATACTCATAATGGTGAAATGTTTAGCATTAGTGATATGACTGCTTTGGCAAGGGAATATTTGCATGGTAATAATATTAAGATTCATATTTTCAATGGATTTTTGGACAGTGATGTTATAAGGAATTTCTTACTGGATGGTGGTGTTATGCTTGTACCGTATCCTTTGTTAATCAATTTAATTAGCATGGTGTTAGAGAATCACCAGGTCTTCTAACTGAACCAGGAGAAATCAAAGTGTCAATCTTGATCATTTCTATGCATATGTCATTGCTCCCAGAATTCTGTAATTCAGCTATCTCATCTTTTCCAACTGCTTAGTGCTCCACCGCATCATTCAATAACTCCTTAAAGTACACTCTGTCATTATTTCTACCCTGGTCATTAATTAAATTTCTGTATTTGCCTTTCATATAACTACAGTGGCTTTGGTAACCTTTTCCCATTTGCTTAACCCATTCAGTGCCAATGACGTTAATTAATGTCATACTTTCCCATTGTCTAGTTCTGGCAACATTTTTGTACTTCATAAGTAAACTTACGCTCTGCACCTCAGTAAGCAATTGGCATGCAGTGAAAAACCCCAGGTTATGGCACAGCATCCATTGTGTTAACTTCTTGATAGAACGAACTCACCTTTTTGTTTTGGAACTTTTCTTCTATATCTTTTAGAGATACTCATGATGAAGAGATACTCTTTTTCTTTCTACACAGTGCTTTCAATTACCCTCTGATTATTTTATATTCTTTTTGACTATTTTATGCTGAGTATTTTCAAGGAATAAAAAGTTGTATTACAGAACTAACAGATTTGACTTCAGCAGCTCCGGGGGAATGTAAACACCTTGTTCAATTACCTAGTTTACCTCAGAATCTAGTATACATAAGTTTAAGTTTCTGGTTGAGGACAAAAATTTGAAAAACAAAATGTGACTCTTTGTGAATCAGTTGATATGATTAATCATGATAAAAAAATATTTTCGTATGGTTAAAGAATACATAGGTATATTAAGTAATAAAATAAAATATAAACCTTAACCGAAAGTCAGATATGATACAGCAAAAGATAATTCACCTGGTTTCCATAAAGGTCATAAAGCTCATTGGGCTGCAATTTCTGGATGTATTTTAACCGAAGATGATTTTTATGTAATCGCACGCCATGGTAAAGTTAGAAACATCGCAATCTGGAAACTAAAAGTTTTAGCTGATAGTAACAGACAGTTATTGGAAGTTTCCCCAGATAGAATAAATCACGATATAAAATACAAATTGCCAGAAGGTGGTATAGCAGGTCCTCTTGGTTTGAATGAAAGAAGTATTCTAATAAAATACTTATGAATTATGGAACATTGATATAAGTAATAGGTAATTATAACAATATTTCCTTTTTTTATTTATTATATATTTTTTACTTTATTTATTTACTTTGTGTGTATTGTAATAATTACTTATGCAAATAGAAACATGAAATATGCGCATAAATATGCAGTATTTTACACAAAAATATGCATGTTTATCTAGAAAATATGCATGTAATAATAAAAAAAGATAAACAACTCAGAAAATGTTTTATTTACAAAAATAATTAGGTACAGTATCTTCATATTTTATAGTATAGTGGTACCTCGATAAGTTGGATTAATCGGGACTGCAGCCGATCCAGGTTATCGAAAATTCAGTTTAGCCGGAGAATATGGTAAAAATCAAATACATAAAAATAATAAACAAATAAGTACACATTATAATTGCAAAAACATTAAATACATATGCACAGTACAACTAAATTATGTTTGTATACGTACAGTTGTATACAGTAGTATTTATTTCTTAGTAAAAAACTCATTCAAAGTAAAAAAATATTTGTGTTGTCTGAGGAAAATGGATTCTGGGTTAGCTGAACTTCTGGGTTAGAGGAGACCAACTTATTGGAGTTCCACTGTACCTAATTAACATTTTTATTTATTTTACAAACTAAATTAGGTAATCAAAAATTAGGTAGTTTAACAAATAAATGATATTATTACTTCAAATTATGCTAATAATAAACTAGAAATGCTGTTCAAAATTTTTTAATAAAAACTTATGGCTTCTGAGTACCTATATTATGTATTTGTAAATGCAAAACCTTCTTTCTACATCAACTGATGTAACTGGAGCATTTTTCAAATTTATATTTTGTTTTAAATTAAATGGTTCGTAAAATGTCCCACCTAGTATTTGAACTACTTTAAAAAAACCTGATAACTATTTGAATAATAATAAATATTTAATTTAAACATATTGTAGCGTGACTATTGTAATTACTTATAATTACAATAAAACTAGCGGTTCGTAATTTATATACGACTTTATTTATATAAGTTACAGACGAATTTATCTTATACACTAAACTTATTCACAAAATATGCCCGTATTTATACCCAGTTGTTATTCTGGAACAATCGACTCCCATCTCGAGCTATCGGCTTGTTCCGCCTACGTGACGTACCTTCCAGAATTCTCCGGCGAGGCCTAGCACATCCGATTACGTCATTCTCGAGGTGTTTACTGTTATACGGGGATCGGCCAAGATTTCTCTTCCGCTACACTGCTCCCCTCTTAAGATCTGAGCGTCTCGATCAGCAACTCTAAATGAAGGCCCAGAATGGCGGAATCTACACGACTCTCCAGCTCTGCATACACCCTTCAAGAAGAAATAACAGTCTACTGTCTTTGAAGGGTACGACATCTTCGGGTTCATGCAACACACAGTGATTTGTACACCAGTTCCTCTGAAGACCACTTCAAGCATGCTTCTCACAATCTTCCAATCCAGATTTTCTACTGCATGGCCTATTTTTGGTAAAGCCAAATTTTTGATGTCATAATTACACACGATTTTCTTCAAATTAGTTAGAACACGCCATATGTTCTCGTAGCTTGGCGTGTCCGTATAAGACTTTCTGGTCACCATATACAGCAAAGATCGAGGACCATCTTCCAATCGCAGTACTCTTCCAATTTTAGGCTGCTGATTTCTTAACTCGTCCAGGCGGCCGAACTTTCTATTGAATACGGACGATATTCCTTTAGTCATCTCGAGGTCTTGGGCAACACAGTGGGCCAGAGAGACGTTTTCTGGAACACCAAACAGATCTTGCTGAACTTCTATGGTCACGCCGAATCTAGCACTCTTTCTCGCTGCGTAATTTGACATAAATTGATTAAAACTTGGCTGTGCGACATCTTTCATCTCCTGTTGGAGGACTCGTGCTTCTTCTGTTTCATTTGAGCCAGCATATGGTGCAAGACGATTTATGTGAATAACTTTTGGTTTACCGTTTGGCAACTTCTTAATTCTATATATTACGTCATTTATTTTCTTCTTAACTTCATATGGACCTTCCCATTGTCTTTGCAGTTTAGGACATAAGCCTCGACGACGTTGCGGATTATAAAGCCAGACAAGATCACCTACTTCGAAGCTTTCATTCTTGCATCGAGAATCATATTGATCTTTCATTCTGTCACTGGCTATCTGGATGTGTTGTCGGGCAAGTTCATGAATGTTGTTCATTCGTAATTTCAGGCGGTCAACGTAGTCTTCGCCTGCAACATGTTCCTCGGAAGGTCCGCAGCCAAACTCTAGGTCGCAGGGCAACCGAACTTCACGACCCAACATCAGGCAGGTTGGTGTTTGACCTGTAGTTTCATTTACGGCCGAGCGGTAGGCCATCAGGAATAAATGAATGTGTTGGTCCCAATCTCGCTGATGTTCAGATACAACTTTGGACAAGTGTTTACCCATCGTTCGGTTCATCCTCTCGACCATCCCATCTGATTGAGGATGCAGGGGTGTTGTTCTGGTCTTATTGGCACCAATCAATTTACAAACGTTTTGGAAAAGAGCTGACTCAAAGTTTCGCCCTTGGTCGGAGTGGATCTCCAAGGGAACACCAAATCGGCTAAAGAATTCTTTAACAAGTACCTCTGCAACGGTAGCAGCTTCTTGATTCGGTAATGCATAGGCCTCGGTCCATTTCGTAAAATAGTCCATGGCTACCAGAATGTATTTATTTCCAGCATCGGTTTCTGGAAATGGACCTGCAATGTCGATTGCTACTCTTTCCATAGGACTTCCAACATTGTACTGTCTCATGGGTGCTCTCTTTTTACCAACTGGACCATTACCGGATGCACACAGTTCACATTTCTGGCACCATCTTCTTACATCATCTTTACAGTTCACCCAATAGAACCGTTCTCGAACCTTTTGCAGAGTCTTCGTAATACCAAAGTGTCCACCTGATGTACCGTCATGCAACTGACGCAATACTTCTGACACTTTACTTTTAGGTACAATCAACTGAAGCTTAGATTCTGTACCATCATCGTTCTCAAAGGTTCTGTACAGAAGATCATCTTTTAGTATCAGGCAATTCCATTGGCTCCAGTAGGCCTTGACTTCCGGACTACATGCACTAATGTTTTGCCAACTAGGTCTCTCACCTCGACGCATCCAATCCAATACTCTTTTTATACATGGATCGTCTTCTTGGGCTTCTTGTAACTGTTGTGGCTGCCATTGCTCATTAACGACGGTAGTTCGTCTCACATGGCAAAGCTGTTCATCTAGTTTAAGCCGGTGATTACAACTTTCACTGCATGGCCGTATCGAGGAAGCATCTGTATTTGAACCAACTCTTCCAGCCCTCTTCATGCGTCTCTTCGGCATCGTGTCACGAATCACCCTCCGTACCATTTCCACCAAACGTTCATCTTTTCTCTTATCGCCTTTTTCCACGGTTATTACTCGATTGTTTCGTGAAGCTTGGCTAGCTGCTTCGTGTTCCAAGGCAATAGCAAGTGCTTCATCTAAAACTTTCGGTCTTGCTAGTCGTAAAGCTTTCTGTAGTTCATTATCTTTCAGCCCATTGACGAAGGTATCTACTGCAATTTCTTCTAAAACGCTGTCTGGCACCTCTGGATAAGCCAACCGCACCACACGAGCCACATCTGCTTCAAATTCTTGCAGATTCTCACTTGCTCGTTGACTTCTACTTCGCAGTTGTGCTTTGTATACTTGTTGTAGATGGGCATCTCCATAGCGTTTTTCTAGACGAGTGAACAAGGTCTGGTAACAATTTTCTTGACCCTTAGGAATTGATCTTAATATATCTGCAGCATCACCTCGCAAAGCAGCAGTCAAGGAAACAGCCTTTTCTTGTTCGGTCCAATGGTTGGCGGTCGCAATAGCTTCAAATTGTCTAAGATATATGGACCAAGAGGACTTTCCATCGAATGGTGGTAATTTGAATCTCATATTATGCGACGTTTCGTCTCTCGGTAGTTCATCTTTCACTAAAGGATCTAACGTTGCTGCATTAACTGATGGTTGTACTTTTGTATCGGTTATCCTGCTCTCTAGCTGTTTGATCTTTTCTTCTACGGTCTCTACACTTTTCTGCATCTTATCGAATGTTCTAGAAACTTCTTCAAATTTCTCATTGTTCTGTTTACAAACTTCTTCTAGTTTTTCGTTGTTTTGCCTACAGACCTCTTTAATTATTTGAGAAGTCTCATCGAATCTTTTAGCAACATTTTCGAATTTCTCGTCGCTTTTTCTACTAACTTCTTCAAGTTTCTCGTCGCTTCTTCTAGAAGTTTCATCGATCGTTTCAGAAACAGTTTTTAATTTCGATAAGATTACTTGTTCTGCTGACTGGAAGTGGAACGTCTTTGGGTCTTCTCCGTTCTTCGTGAGGACATCCTCGAGTCGTGCTTGTAGGACTATCTTGAGCCCACTGCTGTCCAGATCCCGTTCCTCGAGCTGTTCACGGAGCTGTTTTACTGTAAGTTCTTGTAGCAACATCTTTGGTCGGCACACACGTACTTTCCAAAATGTCTTTTAACAGTCTTTCCGAATACCGAACAATCAACGCACTTTAACTATTCCCGACGAATAAAGTACAAAAGTCTTTTAAAGTCTCTCTGTAATTCACTTATTTATATCGCACTAAGTTAACCGAACACCGACACCAACTGTAGCGTGACTATTGTAATTACTTATAATTACAATAAAACTAGCGGTTCGTAATTTATATACGACTTTATTTATATAAGTTACAGACGAATTTATCTTATACACTAAACTTATTCACAAAATATGCCCGTATTTATACCCAGTTGTTATTCTGGAACAATCGACTCCCATCTCGAGCTATCGGTTTGTTCCGCCTACGTGACGTACCTTCCAGAATTCTCCGGCGAGGCCTAGCACATCCGATTACGTCATTCTCGAGGTGTTTACTGTTATACGGGGATCGGCCAAGATTTCTCTTCCGCTACAATATCAATAAAATATGACTGTGAAAGAAGGAATATCCCCAAATATTTACTCTATGGTTTTTTCCGTTTGCCTAAGAAAAATACTATGAGCATAAATTAAAGGCACCATTAATTAAGTGCAATATATATCTAGGTTTGAGTCAAATAAAGGAAAACTAACGATATTCTATGAGAGAAAAATGTAACATAAATGTTTAACATTCTATTTTTCATCACTAGAATTTAAAAAAATGCAGAAGCAAAGAAAAAATACATCGATTTATTGCAAATTAGCACATATCTAATATAGAATAATATAATGCATAATATGTAGTACTTCCGGTTTTACCACAAATTGAGCAGTAACGTTTAGTTCTCTTTGTAAGGTTTTATCCAAGTTAAAGCACTATTTATGTTCGGCAGTTTCAAATCATAATTCATAATTTCAAAGACACTTGGTACTGGTTTCTTTTACAACAAAAGTGATTTCTAAAATATACCATTCCAATAAAAATAAAAAAAAAACCTGAGTAATGTACCTCTCACTATTTAAAGAGCCTCCATGTAGACACCATATCCGTACTTACTCTCAAGAAAATTCCACCCAAAACATCACAGAGCCTCCATTAAACAGTCTCTTCATTCATCAAAAGAAGAGCCAGTCATACTGACCCCTCCCAAAACATAAGGAATATTTATATGCAAAACTACTAAAATACAAAAAAAAATCAAATCATAACATAACATTTATTAAAAAACATATTATTATTTACTTCTAAAACAAATTTAAGCTTATGGTGAATCCCAACCAGTTAACCATTTTTGTCTTGAATGTCGTCTTAGAGTATCACCATCCAAGCGTTGTCGATCATTTCTGAATTTGTCGGATGCACCTAGTTGCTCTTTGTGAATTGCACCCTTTTTAATAATGTTTAATTCGCCATTTTCTTGAAGATAAGTTACATCATTGACATGTGGAAAACCATTAGGAAATGTAATAGGTGTTATATTAATCATGTATTTTATTTTCCATAGCCTTTGATTATTTTCAGGGATGTTTTTTACTATAGTATATGAATTTACCTGAAAATAATAGATATTATTTAATAATGCATAAAAATTGTATCCACAGTAGGTACACATGACATTAAGACGACCAGGTACGATATTGCTGCATGTCACTATCAGCTGATCGCCTTCTATCGACATCACAATGAGAGAACCCGCTGTTGGAATACACATGTTGGGAGTTTTATCGATTTTTTAGGTTTTGGTGATATTTTTGTGAGATTTTTAGTTGATTAATAGGCTACTTAGTGTGAAAGAATTATTATTATTAACCCCTTAATGTATTGACTCCAAAATTAGTTTATTTAAAAAACAACTGAAGGGTATCTTAAAATAAGTTTGTTATAGTTTATTATTCTGAGATGTTTGATAGTTTAAACATTTATTGTTTGTAAAGTGTAGCTTTCTTAAAACTTTTGTAAATGTACGCCATTAATAAATAAATAAATAAACAATGTACAAATTAGTTTTGAAGTCTCATTCGGTCAACCAATTATTGAATTTTACAGAAATGATTGAAATATAAAGATGGATAACTATATACAGAGTGTAACAAAAATACAGGTCATAAATTAAATCACATATTCTGGGATAAAAAATAGTTCGAATGAACCTAACTTACCTTAGTAGAAATATGTATGCACATAAAAAAAATTACAGCCCATTGAAGTTACAAATTGAAAATCAATTTTTTCGAATATATTGAAAACTATTAGAGATTTTTTATTGAAAATGGGCATGTGGCATTATTATGGCAGGAACATCTTAAAGAAAAATTATAGTGAAATTTGTGCACCCCATAAAAATTGTATGGGGGGTTGGTTCCCTTAAACCCCCCAAACTTTTTTGTATGTCTCAATTAAATTATTATCGTGGTACCATAAGTTAAACTGAATATTCTTCAAACTTTTTTGCCTCTTAGTAATTTTGCGATAAGGTAGTTTTTATCGAGTTGGGGCTTATTTTTTAATATGTTTACGAATAAAAATTTTTTGGGGGTTTTGTTCTTTTAAACCCCCCAAATGTTTATGTAAGTTCCAATTAAAATATTACTGCGGTACCAATAGTTAAACAGTGTATTTAAAACTTTTTTGCCTCTTTGTATTTTTTCGAGAAGGCACCTTTTATCGAGATGTGGCCTCTTTTTTAATATGGTTCAAAATATACCTAAAAATGTAAATCATACCTAACTTTTCATATTATTACCAAGTCTCATAATCGTTGTCCAATATCAAACATTCATTATTCATATCCGATATTGAACAGTATATTTTTATCACCCCGTATATCACATGAGCCAATTTGTTATGGTATAATACATGTACGGGTTTCTAATTTAGTTCACGAATTGTAAATTATAAACAATAATTCGGGCAATTGCATTATTTAATTTGATTGATCAAATATATTTCTTTGTTCTCAATATTTGTAAATATACTAAGCGCGTGGCTTGACACCAATACTAAGTGCCACCGCTGAGAAAGTATACACATTTAGAATCATTCTCTAGAATCACTTCAAGCTGTCAAGATGTAACTTCAAATGGAGTCTTCAGCAGTCTTCAACTAAACGCATACCAGTAACAAGTCAGTGTTCAAAAGTTCTCCCGGAGTAAAAATACCCTAGTGTCGGTTCTATAAATAAATACCTTTATCGCTATTGGTGTTTCCATCTGAACAATGTTCTCCACTGAGCCCCAGAGGGATTATACATTATACAATCGTACTTAACCATATACAAATATGTGGTAGATTTGACAAATATTCAAAATATCTCGATAAAAACTGACTTTTTGAAAAAGTACTAAGAGCCAAAAAAGTTTTAAAAACATTGTATTTAACTAATGGTACTACAATAATAATTTAATTGGAACATACACAAAAGTTTTGGGGGTTTAAAAGAACAAAACCCCCATAAAATTTTTATGGGGTGTCCAAATTTCACTATAATTTTTTCTTAAGATGCTACTGCCATAAGAATGCCACATGTCCATTTTCAATAAAAAATCTCTAATAGTTTTCAATATATTGGAAAAAATCGATTTTCATTTTGTAACTTCAAAGGGTTGTAACTTTTTTTATATGCACATTTGTATTTTTGGTCCCAGAATATGTGATTAAATTTATGACCTGTATTTTTGTTACACCCTGTATACATATACAATACCAAACTTATATGGAATCATTATGTATTTCAAACCAATATTTATTTCTTTTGAAAAAACTTGTTATTGTTGCCAAGAATAAAGGTTTCCATTGAAAATAAAGAAACCCATAAAACGATCAGATAACACAGCTGTGTACATTAGAGATTATTTGCTCTAGTTGTAAATTCAAATAGTTCAAATTTCAAAATTACTGTGGCATAATAAGTATTGTTATAGTTTATATTGAAGATCAAAGTAATTATTCATAAAATTTAAAAATTTTTACTATCGCAAAACAAAATTCTGACATCACTTCGTATCAGTTATGAATAGTTCTGACTGGATGTCATTCTATTCTACTTCGATAAAAAATAAATATCTTACAGTGACTCAACACCGGCTGGGCAATAAAAAAAGGTACTTAGGTATTACTGCTACATGTATATTATACTTCCATTTATTTAGGTATTTATATTATACATTTCTACACCTTTGCAAGTGCTTGAAAATTTTTTGGATTAAGAATATTTATTTAAGTTACTTTAATTTAATTTAAAGTTAGACTATTTTGAACTCGGTGTGTTTTTATAAGTGATAGTGATTAGTGTCAATATTTTGGTGTTTTGTAAGTTATATAAGGTATGTTCAATTATTATTGAATCAGAACTTAATAATTAACCATACACATACCCTGTATTTAAATGATTTATTTATATTAATTATATTATATACATGTTTATAATTCAGAATATTTATTTCTTATTTTAATTATTTTTATGGTCAATTTAAAACTAATAATTGTGTTCCGAGTGCTAATGTTTTAAATGGGGAATATTTAGAATCACTTTCACTGTGATGTATTGCGTGAACTCTTCCCAATTTCAGACTCGGGTCCATCGTACCTGGTCGTCTTTATACCATGGTAGGTACATGTCAAAAACTTGGTGAAAAACACTTAGATTAGGTATTGAATATAATTTGTGACACAAAAAATGGAAAATTTTGATGACATTCATTGGTTGTACAAATTAAGATGTGGGGTTCTATATTTAAATGATCCACCTGGCAGAAATGATGAAAGATTTTGCCCAATGTGTAACACTTGGAAAAGGGAAGATGCGATGTCCTAGAAATCCTATATTTTTCTTTTAGTGAATTTAATTAAATGGTTGAACAGTAAAACCTCTGTTAACTGAAATAATTGGGGGAAGTCCATTTTGGATAACAAGAATTTCAGTTAAAAATAACATTTTTTTTTTGTATTCTTGTATCAAATTACATAGTATTGGAGATGTATACTTAGCTGCAAAACATCATTGTCAAAGGAAAACACAAAAGAAAATAGAAAATTACGTTAAAAAAACACTGTATGTTCATTTTTCTTAATTTTATTGCTTTTTTTTAAATTTATGTTTTGTTGTCGAAAATTATTGAAACTGTCAGCCATTTCAGTTAATGGAGGTTTTACTGTATTTATATGGTTAAAAGATCACAAAATTTGGAATAAACTATTCAATCTAGTTCAAGCTATACTTACTTTATCGAGTTTAAATTCTTTCATGATGTGTTTTTCCCAATAAGGTGCTCCCTTAAATGGTTTTTTTAATTCCACTCTAAATAACTTTGCAGGGTTCATGGAAGGGTCAGTACGCACAGCATTTCTAAAAGTTAGTAAGTTTGAAAATAGTATGGTTAATGTATCGCCGCCTCAAAGCAACAGTAGGATATGTACATATCCTACTGTTGCACAAGTGCACTGTATATGCGTATATACATACACATTGCATCGGTCCAATATGACTTCAACTGGTTGATCGGTGCACTTGCAACAGTAGGATATGTACATTATCCTACTGTTGAGGCGACGGTATGTATCAATAAAACTCCCTAAATAGTAATTTTGAAGAATATCTGTGCCAAGTCAAGAACACGAAAACTAGAGAAAGAAATAGTTTTCAAGTACTGACGTAATTTTTTTTACCCTACTTATTAAATTTTATGTGTTAAATAAATAATAAGATCCACTTACTTTGGATAATATTTAAAGCCATGATGTTGTAATCCCTCTTCATACCAATTGAAAGCGCGTTTACTGATACTTCTATATATTAATTTAAAATTGACAGCAGTATTTAATAAAACCATTTTACTTTCCAGTTTATATAGTTAATAGGCAAAGGCAATCTATTTGTATTTTAACTTAACACTGTTTTTCTTTATTTTATAACCTAACCTAACTAACACACAGACAGTGACAAGTGACAGTGACATTAGGAGGAATTCTCTTCTTTTCTGGTAAGAGTTTTAGGTAAGACGCCTGTGGCGTCTGGGATATGAAACTAAACATTTGGCAGCAAATTCAAAATGCGTGTTTTATGTTTTGTCTCCTAAAAATTGATTTAAAAGAAATGGAAAATAAATAAATATAACTGTAAAATCAATAAAACCTACTAAAAAATATATTCTTGAATGCAAAATTAATAGGGCCGGTTGTTCGAACGC
Organism: Diabrotica virgifera virgifera; assembly: GCF_917563875.1. Taxonomy (NCBI): domain Eukaryota; kingdom Metazoa; phylum Arthropoda; class Insecta; order Coleoptera; family Chrysomelidae; genus Diabrotica; species Diabrotica virgifera. The sequence continues at coordinate 225,439 of NC_065445.1, read as the reverse complement.
TAATCAACATTGATCACTATCAAATATTTAATTACTGTCACAACTGTCAATGTCAACTTTGGTTAGGTTGCTGAAAACATAGTTAATTATAATTATGAGATTAGTTAGTCAATTAACATAACAATTATTAACATAATTGACTAACTAATTTCATAGTTGTCATCAATAATTATGTTTTCGGCAACCCAACCAAAGTTGACATTGACAGTTGTGACAGTAATTAAGTATTTGATAGTGATCAATGTTGATTAGCGTTCGAACAACCGGCCCATAGACTATTACAATTTACGACAAACACAAGTGTATTTTCCAATTAGTATATAATATCTACTAAGTTGTCATGAAATGGAAATAATTAAATTACTCAAATTATTATACTACTTGAAAGAAACAAATATAATTTAAATGAAATAGGTATAAATATAACAAAACTAATACATTAGGGTAAAAATAAAATAAAAATTTGTAGCTAACGGACCTGCACCCAAGCCATCTTTTCGCATATACACAGTAATAATACTTTTTTTTTAAAGAAAATGTTTATTTATTTGCAGTAATTACAAGTTTGTCGATATTACATACAGAGATATAACCGTTATAAATGACACATTCGTTGAAATTATTTATTGCATTATTTAAGCTAGAATAATTTTAATTTCAATTACAGGAGTCAATATAGAACGAAAACATGCGTTGTTTCGGAAAAATTCAAACAAGCTTATATTTTTCTAAAACTTTTATAGTTAGTTTATATACATGTTATTACCTCCTAATAAAAAAAAATGCAAATTTTTCTCAAATTACCGATACCCAACATCATTTTATTACAATTATGATAAATATTTTATTATCAATTTTACAAAAAAAGGCATTCTTCCTAAACTGCTCTACCTGGTCTAAAATCTAAGATGCAACCATCAGATATCAAACAACTTTAATATGAATTTCGCTTAACAGTTAAGTATTTACCTTTATAGCTCACAATATTTCAGTTAGAAGGATGTAATTGAATATTGAAACATAGTTTTTAATTCCAAACAACTTTTCATAATCACAATCTTCGATATTATGAATTATAAAGGCACTTTACTCTTTAGCGAAATTCATATTTATTGACATACCCATACCTAAAATTAATAACATTTGATATCGATGGTTGCATCTTAGATTCTATACGAGTCAGAGCATTTTATGAAGAATAACTTTTTTTTCGTAAAATTGATAATAAAGAAGTTTTCAATAGGTTCCAAGTTACGTAGACATACTGCATAAGAGCTCAAAATTTTTTTTGACAATTATTGTTGTTTAAGCTTGTTATTAAATGTATTTTAGGTAGGTTGTACAGAAATAAGTTTTGATGACTTTGTATAAACATTTTTTTAACTGATAATTTGCGGTTTTTGTTTATATTTTTTATTATTCTTAATTTCCTCAAAAAGAAGTTGTTTAATTCATTTTTAAAGTAAAATAAGGTAGTGCATTTTAAAGACTACATCTTAAGCTTTAAAAACCACCTATTAAATTGTAATATATATGTCTAAACTTAAGGTAATATCCTCTTAAAGTGGTAGTAATTCTGTAAAACTACGAAGTTTTCAAAAATTACATGTTTTGAGACGTCGTATCATTTAAATTACATGTCTGAGATTTTTTTGAATAAAACGTCTTTTAGTAAGATATTTAAAAAGTAATTTATGCAAATTTTAGAGTTTTATAGACCAAATTGCATTAGTTACACATTTTTAAATCATTTTTAAACAAAATTCATGCAAGTCTCATTTTCTGCCCACACCGTACTTATGCCCATATATTTAATTTCTTTTTATTATAACTATAACATAGCTCTATTGTTCTTCTTTCATTTCCAATTTGTAGAATTTAATTTGATCAATTATTGTTGTTCTAAAGCTATTTCCTTGTGACATTTTTATAATTAACTATTTAGATAACAAATAAGCAACAATTAAATAATTTTATTAACGTTTCGACGCCCAAATCGGGTGTCGTCAAAATAAAAAATACTACATTTTTATACGACACCCGATTTGGGCGTCGAAACGTTAATAAAATTATTTTTTTTTCAATTTAATTGTGGCTTATTTCCCATCTAAATAGTTAATTGATCAATTATTTAAATAATTATATTAAAATAACTCAACCGTGCGCTTCGCCTAACGCTACTATACAGTGCGTCAATGTTTGTGAGAAGGGTGACTTTATTGTTATAAATAAAAAATTGTAGAAGCTATAGATTTAATTTTAGAAAAATATTTATATAAGGTTTATTGTGAAGAATATTCTGAATTTTTCAATGGTCAAGTTAGTTTTTCCCAAGATTTATATTTTGGTAGGTGTCTAAAAAAACAATTTCAAAACAACTGCTAATTTTGCAGTTCATTTGTCAAATAAAAAGTGAAGCACCCACTTCTGGAGTAGAACTTTTTGATATGTTGTTATTAAACATTTCTTAATGAAATTACAAAAAGTTCTATCTTGTTTAAGTTTTTCCGTAAGCAAAAACTCTATTGACTCCTCGATTAACGCTTTCAGGACAACACCGTACATAAAAGGAAATTTATTTTGATATAAACTTGCATCGATTTATTTTCAGTCGAGCATTGCCTGACACAGTTTTCAATATTACACTCGCTTCTTCTTCAGTACAATTTGCGAGATCTTTCTCATCCACTGCAGTAATTAAATCACCCTTGATGAGTCCACCATCCAAATCTGCAGAACCACCGTTTATCTAAAACAATATTTTAAAAGAACGTTTATCTAAAAACAAAGTTTAAATCACCAAATTAATTATCAAATCTTATTACTATCATAACTGTATTATTACTATGATAACAGAAAAGATCTGGATGCAAACATCCAATGGAAGAACTTAAAATACACTACGTTACAAATAAGCAAAGATGAGCGCAATAAAAAGTTCCAGAAAAAGAAAAAGACTGGATGACCCACGAAATACTAAAACAGAAAAAAATTACAATATTAATAAATACGTAAACATTCTAAGCTCTCTACTATGGTCTAGTAGTCTAGTCTAAAGTATTAGACAAAAAACGAAATTGACAATCTATCGGACCTTGGTAGAGCCTATTATGACTTATTGAGCAGAGGTTTGGCAGATCACGAAAAAAGAGAAAATGAATAGAAGTAGTAGAAATGGATTATCTAAGGAGAGCGTGTGGTATATCCAAAAAAGATCACATCAGGAATGAAGATATTATAAAGAGGACAAATACCGTATATTCCAGTGTAGATAGAATTGAAACGAGACAACTAGTGTCGTATGGTCACGTGAAACGAATGAATGAAGATATATGGCCGAAGAAAGCTTTAAATTACATATCACAACAAGGAAGAAGAAAGGGAAGGCCTTTAGTTGCCTTGGAAGAAAATGTACGGCACATCATGAGAGATAGAGCCATCAAAGAAGACGAATGGATGAACTGAAAACATTTTCGGTCGAAATGTGAGAAGAAGCAAAGGCTGTAGAAACCTCGGTTATAGATAAATATATATTGTAAATACTTACTATATCTGCTACGTATATGCCTTTAAGATATTTTCTACTTATTACACTTAATCCCAAACCCCTTCCTGGCTTCTTGACTAAATTTATTTCAAACGAAGTGTAATCAGATTGACTTGGTCTGTAGACAATTAGTCTCACCTATGAATTAAAAATTAAAATTACCTATGAATTAAAATTTACGTGGGGAGGCGCAAGATTTGCTTGTAATGTTTTTTAATTGCATTCTTTTTTTCGTTATCCTGAGAAAACTAATTAGTATTTTTGACAAATTTAAACGCAGAATGAAAGATAACATTATTACCGAGGGCCAAAAATCCCTGAAAACCTCTATAATTGTTTATTTGAATCAATTACAGGGGTGAAAAAAGAGAAAATTGAGTATAATTTTTAATAATTTCAAATATCTTATTCAAAAGAAATCTTTTGTTTATTTTAAGGGACTTTCGGCCCTCGGTAATAATGTAATCTTTCAATCTGCGTTTAAATTTTTCAAAAATATTTATTAGTTTTTTCAGGATTCGAAAAAAAAATTAATCCATTTAAAAAGTATTGCAAGCAAATTTTGCGCCTACGCTCTTAACAGTCGATAACGATTTACTTTAGGTCCTGTTTCACGTAAAGCTTGTGATGCTGTTGTAAAAGGTACCTCGCGTAAAGATATACCATTTACTTCCATTATCATATCTCCTGGTTGCAATCTTTGGTCTTTATCGGCCAAACCTTTTTGGTATATTTCAATTAGGATCACTCCATACTGAAACATCACAAAATCACCATAAAAAGTAGAGCACTTAAATGAAATTGGTACGCGAAGTGATCGGGTGGTTAAAGCGAAAAACACACCGAAGCGATGGCGTTCACGATGGCGATAGCGATTCAACTCATCTGAAGCAAACAAGCGAATCAGCACATACTTGTCGCAATCTGCTGGCGATCAAAGGAATTTGTGCAGCGCAGCGTTCTGACTGCGATCCCGGCGATATAATTAGTTCAGCTTTCAGAACGCAGCAGGTTTCATTTATCGCTGGTCGCGATGATGCAAATAAAAATGGATATGTAAAAATTAATTGAAATTGTAAAAAAATTTGATATATTCTTCGGCCTGCCCACCCAGATTATAAAAACTTACGTACTAAAAATAAATGGTTCACAAAAACTTTCTAAATTCATTCTAAAACATGTATAGAAACGGTATATATGTTACAGTTCAAGTTGATTCTCAGTTAGAGTTGACTCCAACTAGTTGGAGTCAACTACAACTGAAACGAGCAGTAAAAGTTGATTTTAAAAATTTAAATCAACTTTTACTAGTTGGAGTTGACTCTTCCTGGATCGATTCAGTAAATGTTGATTATACGAGAATCTCAAGTGCATTTTTGATGAGTGTGCGTTTCTTTGTTTTGACCGTTTCAACTACTTATTAGTATAGTCTGTAACGTCGCCCGCGTTAGGTAAATTATTCTGATTCGATTTTTTGCACAAACTTACTCAAAGAAATACATCCGTTTAACAATCCTTATAACAAATACACAGGGTGTCACGCGGTACCGCGGTCGAAAAATTGTTTAACCAATTTTTGTTAACCAAATTCACAAAAATAATTTTTAGCTACTTTATCTCATATTATGTAAAGCAGCGGTTCTCAATCTGTGGTACATGTACCGCTGGTGGTACATATCATTATTTGCGCTGGTACACAAAACACACAAAAACTTAAAATAGTAGTACATAGTAAGTCTTGATTATACAATCTAAAAATATAGAAATATAATAAAAGAAACTTTAGATGGTACATAACTCAAAAAGATTGAGAACCGCTGATGTAAAGGATTTATTGTGTAAAAATTGTAAATATAGATAGCAGTACATGAAGAGTTTAAATAAGTGTGTCTGAAGTAACAATGTATTTTAAATGGGTTTTACTTTTTCGCAGTGTTTTTTAGCACACTTTCATATAATTAAACATCCTTAACTTTCGCCTTCGGGAGGAAATCAGACATGCCCTTGCAACGGCAACTGAAATACTCACAAAACAGCGACCACGGAAGCAAAGATGGATGACAGAGGAAATATTGGATTTAATGGATGAAAGAAGAAAATGCAAACATCACAAAGCGATGTACAAAGCATTAAATAGAACCATTAAACAAAAAATAAAAATTGCAAAAGAAAAATGGATAACAGAACAATGTAAAGAAATCGAAAACTTATATAAAAAACATGATGACTTCCATCTGTATAAGAAACTCAAGGAATTCACAGGCCCGACAACTCACAAGGACCAAATAATCTAATCAACGCAGAAGGCAAACTGATTTCAAGCCCTGAAGAACAAATAAACATGTGGGAAGACTATATAAAGGAACTCTTCTATGACATCAGAGAACCTCCTACATTAAATACCGAAAACGACGAAGGTCTTCCAATACTGAAGTCCGAACTGGAATATGCTCTACGTCAACTAAAAAACAACAAATCTGTAGGAAAAGATGAAATACCAGCTGAGCTATTGAAATTAATCATCGAGGAAACCTTAGACCTTCTTCTTGGACTATTTAATAATATTTACAATACAGGGACTATCCCTAAAATATGGCTTGGATCAGTCTTTATACCACTGCCTAAAAAGAAGAACGCCAAATTATGCCAGGACTTCCGCCTTATAAGTCTATTAAATAACATTCTAAAGCTTTTCTTGCGTATCATACAGAACAGAATATATTATAGAAAATGTGATGAGGTCACCGGTCAAGAACAATTTGGCTTCAGGAAAGGTATGGGGACACGAGAAGCAATATTCTGTCTTCAAACTCTGGCACAAAGATACAAAGATCAGCAAGCAGACCTTTTTATCTGTTTCATAGATTTTGAGAAAGCTTTCGGTAGGGTGAAGCACAAGACCTCGATAGAAAGATTGAACGACATCGGAGTCGACAAAAGAGATTCTAGAATTATAGAGGCTATTTATTGGAATCAGACAGCAATCATAAAGACCAATGGTAATACGTGAAGGCCAATTGAAATACAACGAGGTGTTAGACAGGGTTGTGTGCTATCACCCATACTTTTAACGTCTACTCTGAGGTAATATTTGCGAACTCTTTATCGGACCCTTCAGAAGGAATCAGGATAAACGGTCAGAGAGTAAATAACATCCGCTATGCAGATGACACAGTATTAATGACTGATTCGGACCATATTCTGCAGATACTGTTGGATAGGGTTACTGAGAGTTGTGAAAAAATGGGGATGAAGAACAATACTGCGAAAACCAAAGTTATAAGAATATCAAGGAACAAAAATTTACCTCTTCCAATAAATATGTGAAACACCAACAGCTTGAATACGTAAGCCAGTACAAATATCTTGGTTGCTGGTTCAACAATCAACTTGATTATAAACAAGAAGTCAAGAGCGAGAATAGAGGTAGCCCGACAGGTTTATCAAAATGAAAAGCTTATTTTGTAACAGTAGCATTAATATCAGCCTTAGATGTCGTTTTCTGCATTACTATGTGTGGTCAATACTTTTGTATGGAACGGAGACCTGGACAAAACAGAACACTGATGAACAAGTTGGACGCCTTTGAACTCTGGCTTTATAGAAGAGACTTAAAAATACCTTGGACAACCCACACCACCAACGAATATGTTCTGAGGAGAGTAGGTACAGATAGGGAACTGCTAAAAATCATTAAAGTCAGAAAAGTTAGCTACCTGGGACACATAATGAGAAACGAAAAGTACCGCCTCACGCAACTGATCATCCAGGGTAGGATTGAAGGAAAACGGGGTCCCGGTAGGCGCCAGATTTCATGGATTAAAAATATCAGAGACTGGACCGGCCTTGATCTTTGTTTAGAGCCGCATTGGATAGGGACACATTTGCCAGTGTAGTCGCTAACCTCCACTAAAGGAGAAAGCACCACAAGAAGAAGAACTTTCGCCTTGTCATGGTGATGACATGTGCGAGCAATAAATTACAAAAAAAGTTTTGACAGTTTTGTGGTTTGACAGAAGTTTGAATTTTTAAATGTCAAAATGGTGCAATGATGCATCTCACTCGCAATCACATTTATAGCTACGTCAATACGCTCCTAGCGCTCATTGTTAATAATTAAAAATACATAACCGCTTAGTAATAAAATAATAACAAAAATTTCTTCAGTATCTTTTAGGGGGGTCGTTAAAATTTTATTTGGTGACTTTCGCACTTTCGGACTTTCATAATAAAACTTTTTAACTGAGTTATTAAGCCTTGAAAATGGTCATTTTCGTATTTTGCAAATTTTAAATCGAGTATAACTCGAGAACAATAAATTTTACAGAAAAATCACAAAAGACCTCTTTTGCTCCGAATGACCCAAATGATGTAAAGAAAATTGTCGTAAATGAATTTTTTTGTGAGTTTGTTTAAAAAAATTGTTTAAACAATTTTTCGACCACAGTACCATCTGACACCCTGTGGATTCGTTATAAGGACCTCTTTTTGAGTAAGTTTGTGCAAAAAAATCGAACTGGAATAATTTACCTAACGGGGGCGACGATACAGCCTAGACTAATTTGAACATATTCAGTAACATTTAATTTCTAGAATCGGCTGTTTGTGTGAATCAGAATCAACTTTTACTAAATGGCATTGGGAAGAGTATACTTTTCCTAGTTGGAGTCTACTTTTACTAGTAAATGTTGAATATAAATCTTCATTTTATATTTATAATCAACTTTTACTGAAACCAGCCGTTAGAGTTGACTCCAACTAGTTGGAGTCAACTCCAACTGGATAATCAACTTGAACTGTAACATATACATCTCTGCGAAGTGCTGGTAACAATCTATGAAATTCTCCTTATTGCTTGTACCTCAGGTTAATGTTATGTACCTTGCCAAACATTTCTTCTTTTTCTGCAAAATAAACTGTATAAATGTCTTTATTTGTAAATGGAAAAAAATTGTATTGTAAATTGTTGTGCCCACGCATACCTTTTATTAAATTTCTTTTTTTATTCAAATTAATTTTGAATAATGACGGTTAGATGCCTTCAAATTAGATTGAATTGTCTTATTTCGTCCAACAATACTGCAACAAGCAGTGCTTCTTCTTCTTGTAAATCGGACATTTTATCGACCATCGCGTCGTTATCGCTTCGGCGTGTTTTCCGCTTTCAGCGTCAAGAGACATTTTCTTGAATTGTAATTTTTGGTGACTTAGGTATATTTTGTTTGAGAAATTGTGTCACATTTCTCAAAGTGGGAGAATATCGAGTCATCATTCATCATCATCATCATGCAACATCCTCCGTCCACTGCTGGACATAGGTCTCTCCCATTTTTCGCCACTCTCCACGATTCTGTGCGTCTTGTTGCCATTTCTTGGACATTCGTTTAATGTCGTCCATCTAGCGTGTTGATGGTCGTCCTCTGCTGCGTTTGTCTTCTCTTGGGCGCCAGTTAATTAGTTTTCTGGTCCATCTTGAGACTTTTAGTCTCGCTACAGTAATAATTGTCGTATAACTATTCGTGTAACTTTGCGTCGATTGATATAGAATTTCACTAAAACACAAAACAGTACTTCCAGTATATATTTGTTCTCGTATTGCTAAGGCTCGTCGAATAATATATTGCTTGTTCTATTTTGGCAATTTTAAAATAGACTTTCGGTTGTAACTCTGAAACCGGAAACCCGAGGTCAAATTTCTCACGTTTAATATCATCCTTGGGTTATAAGCTTCCATTCGATGTCTCAGTCGAAAGGGTCGGCCTAACCTGAAAAGAAGTCAGAGAAAAAGCACAAGTTCGGCAAAAATGGAGAGTGACAGTAGATGCTTTATGTTCCAGTGGAAACGAAGAGGATAAGTAAGTAAGTAGGTCCCGATTCCCGAGATTTATGTGGGGTGTCTCTACGTACTAATGTTACTTACTGCACTAGTAGAATTATCTCCTTTTCCGACAAAGAAAATTCCTAACAGTTGATTTTCTGTCACAATTTCTATAGTAACTTCTTTACCTTCACATATGGTACAAACTAAAGGATCTGCAGCTGGATCTACAATATTTAAACGAAAACTCTTGGTACTATATTTTTCATTACACACCACTACTAAACAAACTACTAATGTAAAAGTTTACATCTTCAAGCCAAAGCTTACTATCGCTTTGACGTATTAAAGCTAGTCTATGGCGTAGGAGCACAATAATTTGCCAATCTCTCGTGCTTGAATTGGTAATGTAGACCGCGTTATGACGTCATTTCGAGCTCCCATGCTCTCATCAGACGCTGGGGCTAAATCCAAAATCAAAAAAGCAGGCCAACGATTGTCTCCCTAACTGTTTCCCACTTAAGTGGTTAGCGTAAAAAGGTGTCATCTACTTTGATGGACATAGACGGAATCGATTTTATAATATCGTTTTCTGTCAGTTCTGTGAAATATGTAAAAGTTTACATCTTCTACAGAAGGTATATAGAAGATACATAAGATTTTTATGAAAGTGCGAATTACAAAGCAAATTAAAATTGTGATTTCTTACCTTTTGTTGGGGTTGGTGATCGAGAAGCGGGTAGAGGTGACTTTGGCGATGCAATTTTATTTTTATTCTCATCAACTGCAGATGAAGGAGAAAGTAACTTATCCTCCTTCTTTTCAGGATTTGATACAATTAGTGTGACAACACCATTTACATTTTTAAGTAAACTTGCTGCCTAAAATAAAAATACACGCACAGGAACATGAATAATTTGAACCAAATAAAAAAATATTTAATAGGTATTTTATGACAGGGCGGATCTGTGAAAAAACATTTGGATATGAGAAGTGACATTCTGATTTTGCAGATAAAATTTCTAATTTCCCAATTAAAAATATTTTTTCTATGGATGCTATAAAATGTGCAACTTCTCTCACTACTTACATATATTCAAAACGAAAAATGTCTCACGCACTGAAAAAAGTCGACCACTGGAGTGAGAAATAATTTCTCACTGGTTCTCCGCCGGTTTTCCATACCGTATCCGCTGGTTCCATGGTAACATGCACAGTACAAACACAATTATTGTGGTCAAACAAAATGTGTTGAAGCAAAATTTATCAGGAATTAACTTTCAAAACTGTTCAAGTATTCAAAATAACTTAATTATAATTTTAAATAAATAAAGTATATAAATACTAAGAAAATTAAATATCTACCTACATATATGTATTTTACTTCAATTTAGGCATATAATATACCTAAAAGCACATAAATTATTTAATTTTGAAGTTTGAACTCTTTACAACAACGCATCCATAGAAAAAGTACAGTGTACAACACGTGAAAAAATGACATATTTCTCTATCGCTTGATTTGCGGCACTCCCTCGTGCCTCAGCTCGTGCCAACAAACTTCTGCACTCGTGAGAAATTGATTTAAAAATAATGTTATTAAGTGCACTTGTTATAAGAAAACTACGCTAATAAGTATAATTTAAATAATTTTAACTTACAACTTCATATGTTACGCCTATAAGAGAATCCTTATTCACTGCTAATATCATTTCACCAATTTCGAGACCAGCCTAAAAAAGTAATGACTACAATTTTTTTATGTCACATTATTTAGCAATCAAAAAAACACATATTATAAGGTTTTATAAACTAATCTGCTAGCTGCGGAGCAAACGGCTCCTATTGGGTTGGTGAGGTCTTCTCCAGTGACAAAACCACTTTAACAGTTTCTCAGGTCAGAGGGCCAGTTTCTTTTGAGTCTCCTATGGCGTGATGTTCTCTTAAAGGTTGAAGTAGGGGGTTAGTGTCTGGGACTTCAGTCTTTCATGGTGCTTGGTGCTATATTTAGTGATCACATCCTGCATGAACGGGATTCTTAGGTCTTCAAGAAGTGTTAGGTTTGACACATACTAGGGCGCATCAATTTACAGTATTTTCGATTGGTTTCTTTGAATTATGGTTACATTTGACTTGTTCGCACCTCCCTAGATATTCCGTATCTATACATCCAGATAGATTATATGACAGCTTTGTAGACAAGGATTTTTCTAGGTTCGGTTTCAATTTCCTACTGACTAGCCAGTTTAGATCTTTCATTCTTAGGTCAATTCGTTTAGTAGGATTTAGTATGTCCAAGGATGAATTAGTAATTAATAAATATATCATAAACAAATAATAGAGTAAAATCAATTAAGTTTACAATATGTATTACCTTTTCAGCGGTACCACCTTCTTGAATGTCAGAAATGAATATCCCCTTGCCAACTCCAGCATGTTTTCCTTCTATTATCATTATTCCCAGACTATGGGTGGGTTCCTTTAAATTAAAGACAATTAATATTTGATTAAAACGCTTAAAACACTGTAATATTAATATTGTTCTGAAGCTATTTATTTGTGCCATTTATGTAATTTATTATTCTGACTGGGAAATAAGCCACAATTTAACTTAAAAAATGATTTTATTAGCTTTCGACTTTCACCTCGGACGCCGTTATCAAAATACAAAATATAATTAAATTAAAAAATGTCGTTGCTTAGTAAAAAAAATCTTCTGATAATTTAATTTAGTCAATATTTATGAGTTGCGTTCCTGGGACGACCTTATTGAAAGATAGCTCATTCGATTGCATGATATAAACTTTAACTCAAGAATACCTGTCACACAAAAATCACAGCATGTGATTTGTCTTTAAAAAGACAACCACATGCAATGGTGACAGTAAAATTCTCGTGTTAGTGATTCCATAGTAAATCACGAGGAAAAATCTCAGAGTTTTTCTTGCTTCGTAACTTTTTACTTAAGTTTCATTTTATTTGAATTTTTAAAAAAGTAACTAATTTTCTTCGAGCATAATAGTAATAAATGATATAATATTTGCCTACCTTTCTTAGAGCAACTGTACGAACGTTGGGAAATTTATCTTTAAAAGATTCCTCGGATACCTACAATAAGATACCTAGTCGTGAAATATTTATAATAATATAATTGAGGGGGCTAGAAGTAAAATGGTTTAAGTGCAGTTTTCTAAAAAATATGCTCGAAGCACAGATTCGCATACTTAAATGGTATTATAACTTGGTGGTAAAAGGATTCAAGCATATCTCGGCCTACAGTCACTATCTATCGCCATTATATTTAATTTAATGAAAAAAATTGCAGTTTGCATTAGTAGTAAACGGGTTTATGAGCGCTTGAATCGTTTTACCACAAAACTATTTTTAGTATTCTGTAAAAACACATGTTAATACAGGATTAATTTCAAGTAAATAAATATTAAATTTGTGACGAATTTTGAAGACTAATTAAGATTTATGCAACGCAGTTGTAGTTACACTTTAGAGCTGGGATAAAAATGATTAGTAATAGTTAACATCTGCACTTGAACCGTTTTACCAGTAACATTTATCAACATCATGTACCGATTCAAGTACATTTTTTTAATAATTTGAAAAAAAGGAAGGATGTACCCTTATATTTTTATCGTATCGAGAGAGCTGAGGGAGACCTATGTCCATCAGCGGACGCGTGCAGCTTGATAATGATGATGATTGTATATGTATATGCATAAAAATAATTGTTACTTGTAAAACACTAAAATCAACTTACAGCATCGATATCTGCAATAGGAAATTGTGTAATAGGCTTAACAGCTATATCGTCTATACCAGTTTTTTTTCTGAAACAAGTAAAATTATTGACAAAACTTTTTTTGTTTTATACTTGTTCAAAAGAAAACGGCTACTTAAATTATGAGTTAATTAATTTGTGATTTTTTTGGAATAACACTAATTTAAAAAATACCTAAGAGTCGGTTCACACACACCCGTGACGTGACTATAACGGGACAGTGTCGGATCAGTGCTTCGCCTGCCCGTGATTACGACTTCCGCTAGAATTATGTCCCGTTCAAATTCATGGTACGGTAACGGGTGTGTGTGAATCGACCTTAAGCATACACTCTGCAACAGTTTGATAGGCCACAAATTAGCCCTGGCTCCTAGATTAACCCGTTTTATATGCTAAATTAAATCATAACTTACCTTAATAAAATTATTTTAAGTATTGGTCCTGGTAGTCCTTTTATTATAGTGGAGACATTAAGATGGCAGCGGCCTTGTAGTACGACACCATTTATCTAAAAAAAAAATAGTTAGGTACCAATGTACAGCGGAAATCGTTTATTACGTTCTGGAAGGGTCAGTCACTTGATCACCTTTATTAACAATAGTATTTGTATCCGATTTTCAAAAATTAAAAAATCATGCCACAAAATGTATGCCACACTACCATATTTAATAAAAACATATTACATATACCGAAATGATTTCTCTAAGTATTTAATTATTAGCCTTTATTTTTAATTTATTTACACGCACGTGATTTATCGCAAACTAAAGTGCATATAAAAGGAATATTGTAATGTAAACTAATGGGTATTGACTATTGACTAAAAAAAACCGAATACCGGTTTTTGGACTGACTAACCGATTTTGGTGACCGGTTAAATCGTAATTAAAAAAAAACGGTATAACCGAAAACCTGTATTTTGACAATAACCGCCATTCCTATAATATGGAACATGATTAATTATTTATTTTAAAAAAGCATATTCTAATGAAAATTCTAACATTACCTCAAGAATTTCATCACCAACTTTAATGTCCCCTGATTTGTAGGCAGATCCCTGCGGATTAAGACCGGCAACAAAAACGGCCATACAATTTCTATCTTTATGGCCAGCTAAGCTGAGGCCTATTTCTTGAGAGAACCGTTCCAATTGAGCAGTGACTATGTGATGGCTTACATTTAAATATTTCTTTTTTATTTTACCTAAAAATTGAGTTTTTTTTTCAAAATATATGTTGCTAAATTAAATAGATTGTACAATCCAATTTAATAAACAATTTATTTAAAGACTATTTAAGTAGTAAAAAATGAGAAATGGACCAACAACCAAAAGATAAGAACACGCATCGAAAAAGCTAGATCCACATTTAACCTGGTGGGGGTGGGGACTTCTTTAAGAGTCACAAACTCTCTCTTGACATACAAGTAAGAATGCTGCGATGCTACGCCATCTCTGTCCTATTTTTATGGTGCTGAATCGTAAACCTTGAATCGTAGATATGTGCAGAAGATTGGAAGCATTTGAGATGTAAAATCCCATCGACTGACCGGATCACAAATGAAGAGGTCCTCAGAAGAATGAATTTCTTGGTTAAAGGACCTCAAAACCTGGTTCAACAAAACTTCTGTGCAATTTTTTCGCGCTGCTGTAGATAAAATATTGCCATGATGATCGCCAACATTCGTCACCGATAGGGACATCAAGAAGAAGAAAGCAGTAACATTATATCAGAAGAGAGCTAAGGAGCTACTAACGCATTAAGATTCGTAATGAAATGTCATTAAACAATAATCAGCTGTAAGAATGGCCAGTAAAGAAGAATCTCCGCTATGAAACTAAAACAATACAGTTCTGGTAACGAAGGTCTTAGGTCTTAGGAATGTCAAAACAAACCTTAATTTTCTTATAAGATCGCACATACCAAGGATGTAAATCATCGATGTAATGTAAACCTCGACCGCGATCGCGACCTACACCGCGCTCATCCATGTAGGTATCTTAGGCATGTTCGTACCCTTAACTTGAAAATCTGTGCTGGTTCTTCCTATTTGACGGTATTATACAAGCCGAGCAGACAGTATATAGTACGATATCAATAATCAGCATATAAGAGAAGAAGATAAAATTTATTTTACAATTATTTGTGAAAATGCATATTCTGTCGACTTACTCATTGTATATCCAAACAAATCTTCTTCTTCCGAATCATTAAGGATCTCATCCTTAGTTCTTGTAACGTTTCCAGCGCTGGCCCTATCGATCTAAAAAAGTATATAGGTTAGGTATAGGTATATAGTATTTTTACTACAAAAGCGATGTTACGTAGGTCAAAATTTTTGACTTAAGAGAACTGTCAAAACATTAGAATGTGACTTTTCATTATTGCCAGTATTTTCATATAATGAAAAGTCACATTCTAATGTTTTGACAGTTCTCTTACGTCAAAAATTTTAACCTACGTAATAACGCTTTTGTAGTAAAAATACTATATATACATAAATCAGTTACTATTCGTACCAATAACTTAAAATATGATCATCATCTTGGTAGCAACAATATTATACTCGTAAAATGAGCACGCTATGTATAAATTTATTATCGAATTATCTTATAAGATTACTTTAATTCATTAAATAGAGTGCAGGTAAATGGAAAATATGATTAGCGTGTTTAATTTACTGTTTATAATTTTAATAAATCTATTGAATTACTTTTTTCGTAAGAAAAGTATTTTTAACGATTAATGTTGAAGCATGAAACTCATCTAGGGCCGGTATTTTCTGTCCCGATTAAACCCCGGTTAGAGTAATTTTGTCAAAATTCCAAATATTTTTCTAAATACGTTTTTAAAATTTTGTAAATTACTTAGATTTGGTGAATGTAACTAAAATCTGTAGCCTGTAGTCTTATGTTATCTAATATAACTTATTTACCATGTATCCCTTAGCGGTCATAGTTCTACCCTCCAAGTCTCGAACGTCCTCCTCATCATCATCATCTTCACTTTCTGATTCGGATAATGGTTGACTCTTATTATGTTTTTCATGATGTTCTGTTTCAGTTGTCTGTGTTATCTCTCTATTTATTTCTACAGATTGTATCGGTGTAATTGATTGCACATCATTAAACATCTATAATAAAATAAAACAATCTACAATTAGACTGAAGATAATTATACAGGGTGTAACAAAAATACAGGTCATAAATTGTACCACATATTCTGGGACCAAAAATAGTGTGATTGTACCTAACTTATCTTAGTACAAATGTGCACATAAAAAAAGTACTAAGTACGTATTTTTAGTAAGTATTTATAAATAATTTTAACTAATATTTTATTGATATCTTCGTCTGGAATATTTGCTAAACTGTGCTGCTCACGTTGACAAGTTAAAAATGTGTGTCACATCAATGGGGATAAATGTCACTGAATGTTTTTATACAAAGACTTGAATTTTATACGTAAGTATTAAAAAATAATCTGTCGAATGTCACACGATAGTAAGAATAAATAAGAAAATAATTCTCCGATTTTTTCTTAAACTTGTTTCCAATCGGCAATACTCACTCGAGCCCTCCGGGCTCTCGTGTCTACTGATGGCAACGATGTATCGATACATTAAACATATCGATATATTTTAAAATTTTATCGATATTTTTATATCGATATTCAACTTTCATAAACTTTGATAAATTTATTATGGAGTAAATGGAAACGTTTCGGGACTTCAAATTTATATTAATATTCCCATAATAGCTTTTAGTATAGAATATTCTTTACGTTATAACTTTGTATTTTATACTTACCAAAGGTGGTAAAAGTGACTGTATAACAAATGAAATGGGACTTTCCGAATTTCCAATTAGCTGTAAAACTTGCTCGGTACTAGCTTCTTTTAAGTCAACTCCATTTATTTCCAAAATTCGGTCACCTGTCTAACAAAACAATATATTATAAAATCCACGAGGAAAATAAAATTCCTGTAGCTAGCTGTATAGCATAAATAACAAAAAATGAGATTTTTGTAAAAGGTATATTTAAAATTCCCTAAATAAGGGTTACATTACATCACAGAACGTTTTCAGATTAAGAAATCCATCATCAGTGTTACTAAAAGCCAAAAAATAGCATTCCTGAGCCACCAAAATGTTTTGGGTAAAAACCCTTTAAATGTTTACAGTTGTGTTATATTACATATTAATAAATTTGCTCACAGATAGACAAATTCAACCCAACAGTTTAGCAAAAGCCATTTTCTAGATAGTAAAATTAAGGGAACTTAATGCATATTATCCAGAAACCTGGAAGCATTATTTTCAGACACTACTTGGAACTCAAGTAGACATGGAAGATGAAATGGGCATGGTCTACGTAGAAGAGAATGGAGTAGAAGCTCCAACCATAGAGGAAGTTCTCGAAGTCATTAAGGCCCAGAAAAACAATAAAGCTCCGGGAGTTGACGAAATACCAGCAGAACTATATAAGGTAGGTGGCGACCACCTAGCAAGTCACATCCACGCGCTCATCAAAGACGTATGGCAAGAAGAGAAAATACCTGACGACTGGAAGAAAAGTATAGTATGCCCGATCTATAAAAAAGGAGACAAACTCCAGTGCAAAAACTCCCGTGGAATCTCTCTACTATGTACAGCATATAAAGTCATCACGTATATTATAAACCAGCGGCTCCAACCACTAGCAGAAAATATTATTGGAGAGTATTAGACGGGCTTCCGACGGGGAAGATCGACACTGGATCAAATATTTACAGCCAAACAGATCTTGAGCAAAGCATGGGAACACGATGTTGATGTTCACAACGAGTTTGTAGATTTCAAACAGACATACGACTCAGTCAAAAGGAACAAACTATACTATATATTGGCTGAATTGGCAATACCACACAAGCTAATAAGACTCATTAAAGCCACAATGGATGAAACTCAGGCATGTGTACGAATACCACCAGACAGACTTTTTCAACATTTCGCAGGGACTAAAGCAGGGGGACTAAAGCAGGGACTGTTGGCCCCAACATTGTTTAACCTGGCAGTGGAGTATGCGGTTAGGCAAATGCAAACTGGACGAGGAAATCTACTGACCAACCGAACGGTTCAACTGGCCGCTTATGCTGATGATATTAATATTATGAGTAGAACATCAACAGGAGCACAGGAAACATATGCAGAGTTAAAAACACAAACAAAAATGCTAGGTCTGGAAAATAACACAGAAAAAAAAACAAAAATAATGACTCAGACAAGAAGAAATATAGTCCCAAAAAACATTATACATGAAGATGACATTGTATTGAAACGGTTGAAAAATTTACATACCTGGGAGTTGAAATATATGCCGACGGATCAGAAGATCGAGAAATACGGAAGAGAATAACGCAGGCAAACAGAGCTTATTTTACCCTCTCCCATATATTTCGGTCTAAAAGTGTCCACCGAAATACAAAGATGAGAATCTATAAAACCTTAATTTGACCAATAACATGATATGGCAGTGAAGCCTGGTCCTGAAAGAAACATCCAAAAACAAACTCGACACATTCGAAAGGAAAGTACTTAGGGAGAATACTAGGACCTGTGAGGGAAAACGGAATCTTCAGAAGTCGATACAACAACGAGCTTTATCAACTTTATAAGGAAACACCCCTGTCAGACTTCAGTAGAACACAAAGATTGTAATGGGCCGGACATGTGATAAGAATGGGAGAGAATAGGCTACCAAAACGAGCACTGAATGCTAGAATGCAAGGAAAGAGACCGGTTGGGAAGCCACGAAAGCGCTGGGAAGATATAGTAAACAGCGACGCACAAGCCCTTTTAGGAGTCCGTGTATGGAGAAGAGCAGTCACAGACAAGCAATAGTCGAGGAAATGAAGCATTTTGGCTCGCAATTTTTTCGTCCAGCATGGATTTACTTGAAATTTTCAGAGAAGGTGAGGAATAGTCCAAGGATCATTTTCTATATCATGCCGCTGTACGCTAAAACCTTGGGGGTGGTTGCCAGCCCATCTCGGGGGCGGGAATTTTTTATTACATTTTAACTATGTGAATCGATGTAAAAAGTAATTCTAAGAAAAAAATGTTTTTTACATTTTCTTCGTAAAACTAATATTTTTCGAGTTATTCGCTCTTGAAAGTAACAGTTTTTCGATGAAAAAATCGACTTTTTTAGAGGGTTTTTTGAGAATAGCTCGAAAAATATGCATTTAATCAAAAAAACTGTAGATATCAAATTTGTACCTTTTAGTAACATAAACCAAATTGCTTTTCTGTAATATCTTTAAGACTAATACAAACCGAGATACGGCATGTTAAAAGTTAGCTTTTTTCGTCAAATGCATAATTTGAAATATTCAAAGTAAAATAACGGAAAAACTTTGCATTTTCCAAGGAAAACTTAAATAATCTTTTTTTTAAGTATACAGTTAGACCTCTCAAAAAATAATAATAAAAAGTTTCTAGCCTGAAAATTAGGCGACTTATGATCAAAAAAATTTGGTACCTGCTTTTCTCTATGAAAAAATCAGTGAAAACAATCCCCTAACTACCCTCCTAATTAAAAATTGGTCTTCACCTTTCTGTAATTCCTTTTATATTTGTATTATCAATATACCCAAGATTTTTGACCTATTTAAAAGGCCTAATTTTAGAAAAATTAGAGTTTAAAGAAAAATAATGTTTTTGGAATTTCCCATTTTTCACCTTTTACTTCAAAATATCTCCGAAAATACTGGAGATCTGAAAAAAATTATAGACTACTAAATTGTAGCTTTTTTAATAACTAAAATTCCATTGTGCATATATTTTCATTACAGTGAACAGTTAGCGAGATATAGCTGTTTAAAACCTCTATTTACGAGCAAACACCCCCTTATTCGAGCCCTTTAAACCCACCCTAATTAAAAACTAAGAGATCTTACGAAATTTAGTTTACACAGACTTACAACTCTTCAAAAATCCTATAAAGTCATTTTTGAATAAACTTTTTATCGCCAAAAATGAAGGAGCTATGTTTATAAAACGAATTTTTTTTTCGAAAAATTCGGATAGTCCGCTTATGGATAATATTCAATGTATGTATAATACCACAGAACCGGTTCGTATACTGGAAGATGACTAAAAAACTATTTGTATTTGTATTTGTACATATTTGTAAATTCGTATTTTTCTGTAAATAAATGTTTTTGTAATTCTTTAATTCTACTTTTTTCTGTATAGATCTATTAAAATATCTACTTATAAAAACTGTAATGTTATTAAGGGTGGTTTTTCAGGGTAAAAATATTATGATATTATATCCTAAAGTATAAAACAATCATTATTTAACCAATCAAAACCAAATTTTACCCATATTAAAGTTTACAATGTTTTTATATAATTTTTGACAATAAGGGGTAGTTTACACCCCTAAAAATAATCAACGCCCTTAAGCATGATATAGAATATGAAGTACAGGGTGAGATGATCCTAGTCCCAAATTTTTATGTAAATCGATGCAAGCCGAAATTATTCTTTTAGGATAAGTAAATTTTTTTATATAGCTCCAACAAGGGTGGTTTTAAGGGTTGAAATATTATGATATTATATCTTAAAGCATAAAACAATCATTATGTAACTAATAAGAACCAAATGTTGACAATATTAAAGTTTAAAATTTATAATTTATTTTATAATTTTTTACAATTAAGGGTAGTTTTCACCCTTAAAAAACTAAAAGCGTACAACGGCTCAATATAGAAAATGAACTAGAGGGTGAAATGAGCCTAATCCCAAATTTTTGTACAAATCGATGCTGGACGAAAAAATTGCGAGGTTTTGCCATTTTTTCAGCTTCATTTCCTCGACTACAAGGGTGGAGGCAAAAAATAAAGGAGGCCAAGGCTCAATTTGGGCTGTAGTGCCGTAGAAGAAGAATGCATATTATAAGTTATTATTTATGTCTTGTATGTAGTTTGGGTCTATCTTTTTTATGTATTTTGGTAGGTGTTTCATTGGAATTTCCCCCCTAATGCAAATTTACCCTCCCAAGGCAAATGTCTATATCCGCCATTGCCGACAATGATTCTGTCAAAATATTCCAAAGCTGAGTGAACGAGTAGTATATAGAGCTTAACTTACTTTAAATTTTCCCGTTTTTTCTGCGCAGCTGTTTGATAAAACGGCTTTTATAAATATGCCCAAAATATCTTCAGAGTATATACCGTACGATGTTTCTAATTTAACCTGTAATAAAATAGATTATTTCATTTATGTAGATGATTTTACAGAAAAGTAAAATTAAGGACTGTAAATTATACAAAAAGACACATAATAAAAAAAAGAAGAAAATCTAATTAATCTAGGCGTCAGCTAGGTTATCGTGGCCTTTTTAATTTTTATGGGTCCACCCAAAGTTCTTTTAAAGTATTTTTGCTACCTGATTACTAATTTCGAGGGTGGATTTCGATCCGAGTGGTCAAACAATGTAAGACAAAGTAGTTTAACAAATTTTGTTTGGAAGTCTATAAATTAAGCTGTAAGATGAGACTTTGTAAAGGTCATTTGCATGCGTCAAAGCCGAGTTACCATTGAAAAAGCTTCGAAATATTCTTATTTTGCAACCATTTTGCACTAATTTTACATATCTCGAGTTAGAATTATTGGATTAAAGTTTGGTAAAAGCCGTTTTGTTTGTTTTTTATTAAGGAACAAATTTTATTTGAAAAAATTTTGTTTCTCCTAGTTTTCGAGCTAGAGCCTTACAAACAATGTATAAACAATTAAATTATTTATAACAATTGTTTAACCACTCGGATCGAAATCCACCCTCAAAATTTGCAATCAGCTGCCAAAATACATAAAAAAAAATTGGGTGGACTCGACACAACTGAAAAGGCCACGGTGATCTAGCTGGCACCTAGCTAGACTATGATGAGTTTCCTAAAACTCATTATTTTCAAAACCTATGTTATCTCAGACCACCTTCTCCTACTACCTAGATATTTACCTTTCCTTCTACTGCAGTAATGCCCAAGTTTTCTTTACATTTCCTGTACAATTGTACAGTTTGTATAGTACCCCAATGATTTTGTAATTTTTTTCGTAGTTTATTAACATCGGAGTTATAGCTGGTTTGCCGAATCACCGCCATTTTGTCTGAAAGAAATGAATACTGAATTATAATAGAATATTGTAATTACATATATATTGCATATTTTTAGTATGATAATTGATCCAAAAGATGGAAAAACCCATACATCCAAAGTGAAAGTTATCCTCCAACACCAAATTGTTCTATATGGTCCACATAATGTTCAGAGTCACACCATTTTCAGCGTCGGGTTTGGGAGGGGGGGGGGGGAAGGGGAGAAATCGGCAAATTCGTAGTTTTTTACGTTTTTCGTCAGTATTTCTAAAAGTATGCGGTTTAGCATGAACAACCTTCTATAAAAAAATGTTCTACATTAAATTTGAAATAAAAAAGGCCCTATGCATAATTCTTCTAAAATGAACGGTTCCAAAGTTATAGGAACGGAGATAGTATATTATAATTGGTCCAAAAAAAGGCCTAACCCAGACATCCAATAAAAGTTTTCCTCCAACACCAAATTGTTCTATATTGTCCACATATTGTTCAGTAAAAAGTTACACCATTTTGTGCGTCCGGTTTGGGAGGGAGATGGGGGAGAAGTCGGTAAATTAGTAGTTTTTTTAACGTTTTTCGTCAATATTTCTAAAACTATGCTTTAGCGTAAACAATGGTCTATACAAAAATATTCTACAAACAATTTAAAACAAAAAAGGTCCGACACATAATTGTTATAAAATCAACGGTTCCAGAGTTACGGAAGGTGAAAAGTGGAGGTTTTGGATACTTTTTATATTTTTGGGGCAATTGATGATGATTTTGGGTGGTGAGGTTGACGTTTCTTCAAGGGCTTATCACTAACATACCATCGGCCACTGAAATAGCAAATTTTATTTACAAAACACAATCCTGTTAAAGAAAATTTCTTTCATCAGTAATAATATAAAATTGCCCAAAAAATATAAAAATTATCGAAAACCTCCACTTTTCGCCCTCCGTAACTCTGGAACCGTTGATTTTATAACAATCATAAACCTTTTTTGTTCTAAATTTTATGTAGAACAGTTTTGTATAGAACATTGTTTACGCTAAAGCATAGTTTTTGAAATATTCACGAAAAACGTAAAAATACTACTAATTTACCGACTTCTTGTTAACATTATCAACGTATAACTTTTTGTTAACATTATCAATAAAGTTGGGTGCGCAAGTATTTTCCTACCTTGACAGTCCAAAATAACTTTTTATTATTTTAAGGTTACAAATACGTACCTACCTACTAAAACACATGTAAAAATTTGTTAGCCTATATGGAGTATTTAAAGAAGAGTTTAGAGTTTATTAGAGTTTTTATTTATAATAAGGTAAATTGTCTTTAAAAGTCTCTCTTTAAGAAACCTTTTTAGATTTGCTATAAAACTGCGTGTACTTAGTGTCTTTTAGAATGGTTTTAAAAGTACCTCCACGGCAGCTTTAAAAACAGCTGCTTAAGAAAACAAAGTTTTAAGAAAGTTTTCATTTTTGGTTCTATTGACCTCCTTCAGTGTGGGCCCTTTTATGCTCAAAGTAAGTTTATTGCAACCTTACTTAGTTTTATTCTACAGTTTTAAAGCATCCTTAAAATACTTACTAAACCCGTTAGGTGCTACTTGGGTTGTCAGACATAGTCGTGAGAGATTGGAGAAAAAAGCAAGGGATCGAAAAAATGGAGAGAATAAAGTTTTAAAATTTACTTACAGGTGGTAGGCTATGACGGAGAAACGAAAATATTTCACTAAGTTATTTTGCGTGTCGTTGCCATTATCCAATATTGGTTAGTTAGGTAAGAGTATACTGATATATTATGTACTTTTAATTTAATTAGTTAGAAATACGATATTCTTAATCTTATTACTTATTTGGTCGAAAAGTTCCTTGAAAACTTAAAGCAGGTATGTTAGTCTAGGGAAATAAAATGTTTCTCGTGCCACTGACTCGTTTAGACAAATGAAATTGAGTTGTATTATGGACCTTAATAACAAGAATCTATTATGTTTAATGCAGTCGATTTTTTGTACTTACTTTTAACAAATTAAGGTCAAAACCCGGTAAATTTTCGCTTTTTTATTTTATTTGTTTATCCCAAATTAAATTTTTTTTGCAACAACATAGGTCCGAAAATATTAGTTACAGTAATTCTACGGGTAGCATATAGCATATGATATGAAAGAAATAGTTAAGGGAGCCAATGGACTTTTTGCTAACGGAAAAAATCAAACAAGATGGAACTTCTCGTAATTTCATTAAGAAATGTTTAATAATCAACATATCATAAAGTTCTACTCCAAAAGTGGATGCTTCACTTTTTATTAAACAAATGAACTGCAAAATTGGTTGTTTTTTAAATACACAATACATACCTACAAAAATATAAATTTTAGAAAAAAACCGACTTGACAGTTGAATAATTCAGAAAATTTTACAAAAAAAAACCTTATACAGGGTGAGTCACCACTAACGGGACGGAAGATTACAGCGAAATGGTAAAATATTTGTAAAAAATTTTAAATGAATAGTTTGTAAGTTGATAAAAGCTACATTCTAAAATTATTTTGAAATATACAGGGTGTCCCAATAAATGGCGACGTATCAAAGTTATATTTTTTCTTATGGAACACCCTGTATTTTATTGCATTTTTTAATTGTCCGCAAAAAATAAGGTATAGTTTCATAAGGCTTCCCTATACCTATGTACAGAGTGTTCGGAGTTATGTTGACTTTTCTTAAAATTTAAAGTTTTAATAGAAGGCTAATTCTCAAGTTATTTAAGAAATTATAAAATAATTATTTTTAAATTTAAATAGTTGGATACTGGTCGAATGTATTCCATTATTGATTATTACGCATTTATTTAGAGTGTTCAAAATTTACACTTTCATTATTGGATTATTCAATATGTCATATTATCCTTATTTTAAATGGAACACCATGTATATTAATAAATAATTATACTAAAGAGATTTACCTCTTTCGAATGGTGTATGGATGTCCTATACCTAGGTCTCATAGTTTTTGCGTAATTTGCAATTATTTAAATTCTTAATCGGTAAATCGATTTTAAAACAAAAGATGTAGTTAATTAATGTCATTGTATGACATTGTCATTTTATTACAGTACGGTCTGTGGTAGGGGAGCCCAAGCGGGGATTTTTGCAGTTACTCGAGCGCGTCAGGTTATCATATGGGTGAAACCTGGTACCCTGCAGATGTACCTCTACCATATATTGGCTCTTAACACAGGGGAGTTCGTTAAGGGGGGCCCGAAAAAAAAATCCAGCCTTAAAAAAAATCGAAATTGTCAGATTAAGATAAGGTAAGTTAAGTACATGCAAAAGAGTGTATATTTCAAAAATCTGACGATTTGAGCCGGTCGTAAGGAAACGGGTGAGTACCAAAGTTTCAGAAGAAAAAAGCGAATATTTCGCGAAATAAATGACAGATCGAAAAACTAAAAAATATGTGCTCAATATTTTTTAAAAATCTATCGAATGATACTAAACAGGACTTCCCACGGAAAGGGGTGGGGGGGGGGGTAAATTTAATATTTTAATTACGAATCCCGCGATATTTCGCGAAATGAACATCAGATCGAAAAACTGTAAAATACACTTATTCAATATTTTTGAAAAATCTATCGAATGGCACCAAACACGACCTCCATGGAGGTGGGGTGGGTGGTTACTATAAAATGTTAAATAGGAGCCCTTATTTTTTATTGCAGATTTGGATTGCTTACGTAAAAATAAGTATCTTTTATTCGAAACATTTTTTCGAATTATGGATAGACGGCGTTATAATCGGAAAAAACGGTTGTTGAAAATGGAAAATTAAATTAAAAAATGGCAAGCGCCCACTAAAATGGAAAACTTTACTTAACTCTTTACTCTTCACAACCCAATAGGTCCCCAAAGCGCTCGAGTGACTGCACATTTAGCATACTTTGCTCCCCTACCACTGGTAATTATCAAAAATATAGACATTCGTGTATGATATTCAAATTTAATTGTTCCTAAAAATGAACAATCACGCTATCTCCGAAAGCCACCTAGGTCACCAAGATCCAGGATTGACAAAGATGGATTTTTTAAACGGTTTTTTTTAATATTGTATTTATGCTACACTTCCTACTACTCCAGATGATATGCAATTCAGAATTTCGAAGGCTTTTGCGTCTATAACACCCTCTATGTTAAATTATATGTAAGCAAATCATTTAAAGATAAAATCGCTTGTTGTATTGCACAAGAAAGTAAACATTTTTAACATTTATTGCATAACTGATAATTTTTTACTTACAGTAATTTATGGTTCATTTTGTATTATTTATGTATTTGTTTTATAAAATTCTTTGTTTCGTTATGTATTTAATTATTTTCAATAATGAACAAATTTATTTTACAAATCAGCAACTAAAAGTATACCTTCATTTTTATTTACAACTACACTCGTTTATACCAACTATGCCAAGATAATGTGTTTAAACATCGAGAGTGACTCTAAAACAAATATTTAATCGATTTACCGTTTAAGAAAATTGTAAATTACGCAAAAACTATGACTCATAGTTATAGAACACCCTATACCATTCGAAAGAGGAACCTTTGTTTAGTATGATAATTTATTAATATACGGTGTTCTATTTAAATTAAGCACCATATGACACATTGAATAATCCAATAATGAAACTGTAAATTTTGAGCACCCTGTAAATAAATGGGTAATAATCAATCATGGAATACATTAATTATAAGATAATTACCAGACCGTACTGTCATGAAATGACAATGCAATACAATGACATTAATTAACTACATCTTTTGTTTTAAAATGGATTTACTGATTAAGAATTAAAGAATTGTAAATTACGCAAAAACTATGAGACCTATATATAGGACATCCATATACCAATCGAAAGAGGTAAATTTGTTTAGTATAATTATTTACTAATATACATGGTGTTCCATTTAAAATAAGCATCATATGACACATTGAATGATACAATAATGAAACTGTAAATTGTGAACACCCTGTAAATAAATGTGTAATAATCAATCATGGAATACATTCAACCAATATTCAACTATTTAGATGTAAAAGCAATTTTTTTATAATTTCTTAAATAACTTCAGAATAAGCCTTTTTTTTAAACTCTACATTTTAAGAAAAGTCAACATATCTCAGAACACTCTGTACATAGGTATATGGAAGCCTTATGAAACTATACCTTATTTTTTACGGACAATTAAAAATGCAATAAAATATAGGGTGTTCCATAAGAAAAAATATAACTTTGATACGCCGCCATTTATTGGGACACCCTGTATATTTCAAAATAATCTTAAAATGTAGCTTTGATCAACTTACACACTATTAATTTAAAAAAAATTCAAATCTTTTACCATTTCGCTGTAATCTTCCGTCCCGTTAGTGGTGACTCACCCTGTATAAAGATTTTTCTAAAGTTACAATCTACATCTTCTACAAACTTGAAATGAAAGAAGAACATTAAAGCTATCTTAAAGTTGTAATAAAAAGAAAAAAAGTGATAGGCATAAGTACGGTGTGGGCTGAAAATGAGACTTACATGAATTTTGTTTAAACATGATTTAAAAATGTGTAACAAACAATTTTACCTATAAATCTCTAAAATTTGCAAAACTTACTTTACATAATAAAAGATTACGTTATTACCGAGGGCCAAAAGTCCCGTAGAATAAATAAAAAGTTTCTTTTGAATGAAAGTTTTGCAAATTAAAAATCGCACTAAATTTTCTTTTTTATTTTTACCCCTGTAACTTATTTAACTAAACATTATAAAAGTTTTCAGGGACTTTCGGCGCTCAGTAATAATGCATTCTTTCATGCTGCGTTTAAATTTTTCAAAAATATTCATTAGTTTTTTCAGGATTCGAAAAAAATGAATACATTTAAAACACAATGAACATTTTGACAGGCGACATTTTGCGCCTATGCCCTTAAACAATGGCCCAAAGTTTCGTAAAAATGACAAAATTGGTAAAATTGTGTATCAATCGACGCAAAGTTACACGAAGAGTTCAAAAATCGACTTCCAGTTCTACTTTTGATTACTTTGGGTGAAAACCTAGGACTTACGAAGTCCAATTAGGTACTTGTTTTGAGAACGATTTCCGAAGTGGAAATCGAAACGTCAAATATACTGAATTTTAAAGTAAAATTGTGGCTTTAAACTAGTAAATTGAATAAACGCATATATTGAATTTTATTTAGTCGACTATCCTATCGGTTACACAGTTATAAATTCTTATATGACAAACAATGACCATTTAATGGCCCCAACCATTTGGTACTTTCCCGGATACTAAACAAAAGCATATCCGGTTTACACTATTATCAAGGCCTTTCATTACACATATTCATACCAATACACAGCGAACTTTCAGCGGTAGTTAATGTATATACATGAGAGTGATTATAATATTGGAATAAACCGTAAGTTTCAATTTAACATATTTACAGAATAATGACCCTTTTGGCAAAAAAATATTTTTTTTCTATACTAGGTGTTTTTTTGGGAAAGTAACATAATACGTTAACTGTAAAAAGGGGTCACTCAGGGGATCCCAAAAACCTCATACTTAATGAGTCTCACTTGATCAATAACAAAGATACTGGGTGTTTTATCTATTTTGTCAAATTCTTATTTGGCTCATAACTTTTTAACCACACTGTATATTTTCTTTATATTTGACGCTCGAATATTCTTCAAGGTGTCCAATCGAGTAATTTATTTGTAATTAAAAGAAATCCAGGCCCGGATTAAAAAATATTGACAAAATATTCCGACTCAAAAACAACACCCTAAGTGTCCCCTTTTTTTCAGTTAAATAAAAAAATCAAAAATCAAAAAAATATATTCTATAGGCAATTCTGACTAAAGTTGCGAAGGAATTATGGGTGTAAAATCAATTTCGAGTCCGCGAAAATTCGCAAAAGGGACATCCAGTCAATGACCTTTTTCCCGCATATTTTTCTGAGTGTGCACCGACTGGCAGTAAAATTGGGCTATAATATGTTCTAATTACCCTCAATTTCAAAGTTTGTGCCCTGACCCTGTGCCGTTTTATCCTGGAGGGATGCTAACCCTTCTCGGGGCTAATTTTTTTTATTAAAAATAACACTGCGGATAAAATATTTTAACCAATTTTAAGCAACTTCGGTCTTTTACATTTTTTTCTGAAGATTACCTAATACTTTTCCACTTCTTTCCAAATGAAAATGTCAACTTAAAAAAATACTTTTTTCAAACAGTTTTTTGTGGATTACTCAAAAAAACATTATCAGAAATTTAGCTTAAAAAAAAACAAAAAGAGTGGCGCACTGTAGGTGATCATTTGTACCGTAGTTAGGGCAAAAACCAGCCTGTTCTCTTGGCTGATACAGTCAAATTTTGTTTCCAATCGATCGGTTATTATTCTGGTGTACAGTTTGTATAAATGACTGAGTAGAGAAATTGGCCTGTAATTCTCTAGGTTCATGTTGTCACCCTTTTTATGCAGAAGAATTGTATTGGAGTTATTTCAAGCTATAGGAATTTTTTGACTATACAATCAGAGAGTGAAGAGGTGTCGTATTTTTTTCAGAAGAGAAATTCCGCCAAGTTTTATAGCTTCCGTATGCCAAGTTTTATAGCTTCCGTATTTATTCCATCCTCTCTTGGAGCCTTGTTGTTTTTCATTTTTTAAGTGCATAATTACATATTCAGAATTTGAATACTTAGTAGTAACCATACCGAACACGGGAAAAGAAGGAAAAGAGATAGACAAAAAATTAATGAAGAGTAGGAGAGCGATTGGGTCACTAAATTCAATACTAAAAAAAAGTGTGCCAAGAAGAGCTAAACTGCGAGAATACAGACGGCAGAGAATATTTGGGAGAAGACTAGCCCAAAGAGTTAGATGGCTTTGTCATATTATACGAAGGCCAGACAACCGAAATGTTACCATCAGATCAACTTCTAGATCTAGATAGACCATACTATAATAGTGTACATTAATAAAGTGAATTGTAAAGGGGTAACTAACAATAATTTTGAATTAAGATTCTAATTAGGAAGCGACTTTCTCGTTTTCGTTTATAAATAAAATACTACCTAACATATTTTTATCATAACTCCATCAGGATTGGTGCTAGAGACTTTAAAAAAAATGAGATTTTTTCAAGCACTACAAAAAAGGTATTCCGCAAAAAATGCATTGGTTTATTAATATTCCACGTTGAAACTTTCAATTTTTTATTGTTAGAAGTTAACACTTTCACGTGCAAATAAGTCGAAAAGTATTGACTTTGAGAAAAAAATGTGTAGGATGAAAGTTACTTAAATAATTATTGATAATATATTCATTCCTGGTGTTATTTTTTATAAAAAAAAATACATACTCTCGGTAGTCCCCAGAGTCAAAGAACCCTACGGCACAGAGCCAACTTTGAAATTGAGAGTAAAGTAGAACCCATAGCCAAATTTTTGGGGCAAATCGGTACAGGCTTAGAAAATTATGCGGGAAAATGGTCATTGACTGGATTGACCTTGACCATTGACTTTTTTTTAATTTCGGCGAACTCGTAATTGCTCTGGGCAAATTAGCAAAATACAAGGAAACGTTATTACCAGCAATTTTATTTCTGGAATCGAATCTTATGGTTCTATATAATATAATAGGTATGCAAAGTCCGCAAATAGTGTGCTATTTCTTTTTATAAAGAAAATGGCGCTCCGAAATCGTGTTCTTTTTCAATTATTGCTCTATAACTCCAAAGATTTTAACTTTACATTAAAAATACGTACATAATAATTCACTGCAATTATTCAAGAGAAAATAGTTTCGAGATTGCTCTCGAGCCTATTTTGTCTAAAATGGACACTTTGCTTTAAGGTAACTGTCCACTTGAGATAAAATCTCGAGATTAGTCTCAAGGTGTTGTCCATTTAAGATCACTTGCGGTCTCGAGATCGGCATGGGAGACTCACTGGTGCCTTTAGTCTCCAGGAAATGAAAAAAATTGTATAACATCCTTTGTATTTCGTGTCCATTATAATTATTAAAATTTGTTGAAAACTTATCATACAAACTCATTTTTTTCGCGGTTCCTGTATAACTTGTGAATAACATTTCATTCGTAAAGAGAAATTCATTGCAAAATTTTCTCATGTCATGGCAAAACGTCACGCACTCATTTTTGAGCAAGTCAGTATTTACTTTTTCACTAAACACCAACCTGAGACTAGTCTCAGCTCTTCTGGCATAGACAGAAGACTGGAGGTTAGATCTTGAGATCATAAAAAAGCGTGTCCACTTGTGACAAGCGCAGCAGTGTCGACGACAAGTCACAGCTTGTTTCGTAGAGTTCTCTCAGACCTTAAGGCTGTATGACACTATGCATTTTCTTGAATCATTTCTAATATCGTTTCTGATATCGTTTCTTGTATACATTTTCTTGTATCATTTCTTATACGTACATTTGTGCCCTGTATGACACTATGCAAGTTCTTGTATCGAAAATTGTATGAAATTCGGCACGTGATTGGTCGAAATTTTGTTTGTCACCCTGCGTCACGTTACATTGGTATGGTAGTTAGTGATGTTGAAAAAGTAACTATTCGTTACAAAGTACTCGTTACTTACGAATACCGAAAGTAACGATTACTATACAGAGAGGCAAATCGTTACTTTGATTACTCTGATTACTTCGTACCAATCGTATCAGAGCTAGTAACGAACCTACTTTGATTACTTTGATTACTCTGATTACTTCGTACTTCGTGAAGGTGGTTATTATATCGGAATACCTATACAAAATACCTACCTACTGAGAAATACGATTCTCGATATGATTACCGGTACTCAAATACAAAAAGTGATCATAGTAATCAAACCATTTTTATCCCTTAAATAGATCGGTGAAGGTCGTTGTTATACCGGAATACCTATACAAAATACCTACCTACTGAGAAATACGATTCTCGATATGATTACCGGTACTCCAATACAAAAGTAATCTAAGTAACAAATACTCTAAATGATTACTTTATACAAAATACCTACCTACTGAGAAATACGATTTTCGATATGATTACCGGTACTCAAATACAAAAGTAACAAAAGTAATCATAGTAATCAAAGTAACGAATACTGTAAATGATTACTTTATACAAAAGTAACGATTTGTAACGAATACTCGAAAATAACTATAATCAACATCACTAATGGTAGTACTGCGTCTACAGCTGATTTTAAGGATTTTATAAAATTTATAAACTTTTAAAAACACAAATTTAACATTTTAATGTTAACCAGAATTTTTACGTTGACTGTTGATTATTTGTTTTTTATTTTGTTTTGATATTTGTGCTAAAATATTTGCATCCGAATTATCTTCAGTTTGATCCAAATTAGGAACTATCGTATTTTCCTCTATTAAAAAATTATGCAACACGAAACCCAAAGTTATACATAGTTTGAACTTTACTAGGAGCTAAATATATGGTTATTAGTAGAACATTAGTCCATACCAAACGGTATATTAAGTATCAATAAAAGATTTATAAATAATACCTACAAAAACACAAATAAATTCATCAAGACATAAATCATATGATCTCATTTTCAGCCGCCATTATGACATTTAGATATTTTACCAGCAGGTTTTACGTTTTTGCTCTTTGCGCAGAAATTGGCGCAGTTCTTGTACAAGAATCTGTGCCTCACTCAAATTCTTGTATCATTTCTGATATCGTTTCTTGTATCTGTGTATGACACTATGCATTTTTTTGACATATCAGAAACGATATCAGAAACGATACAAGAAAATGTATAGTGTCATACAGCCTTTAGACCCATGTCCATTTGTGAGTGCAGTCTCGAGATTGCTCTCGAGACTATTTTGTCTCAAATGGACACTTAGCTTTAGTTTAAAATTCCTTTGGAATTTTACTCAGAATTACCTATTGATTATTTTTTTTCATACAACTATACACCTTTCTCCAAGAAATTAACGCACCACTTTAAAAATTGGTCATTTTTAATGTCTCGAATTTCCTAAACCTGTTGTCCAATTTAAGTGATTTTTTAATATGTTATAGCCTTATTCTTTAACAATATCGCTGTAATAATATTGTTGTTAGACAAGTAAATTTTCATTGTATACTGGGTGTACCAATCAAACTGAAATTTTTTCTCAAAGTTCGCGTCATACTGTGGAATAATCTAGCATTTATAAAATACTGAACTTAAAACCCAACTATACGCTGTGAGCTCGTACGTAGAGGGGATATTTACAAATTCGCGAACGCCAGTAGTGACAAGTTTGTAAACGTTTACCGGAAATTTGACATAAATGTCAAAGTGATTAATTTAAAATTAAAATTAAAAACATTAATTATAAACAATATTAGTTGGTCAAAGCTGTGGTATATATTTTTACCTTAAATATACTTACGTTTTAAATACTGAATTTAAGTTTTTTTAATATTCCGTAATATCTAATTATAAATAATCTATTATAATCTTAGCGCCATCTACACGATTATTGTCAAAGTATCCGAAGTAAGAAATTGATATTTTATCAATAGAACGTCAAAATGATTAGAAAAATCTTAAAAAAATCGATTACAATTTAATTACTTTTTTGCGTTGTAAATATTAAGCGATAACAATTAAATAATAAATTTAAAAATTACCAGTAAAAGTTTAATTAGTAACCGCTAGGAGCGACACCAGCGAAGCTCACAGCGTATAGCCTCATGTTTTCTTAACATTCTGTTTTTTTTATTCATTCACTTATGTTGGATAATAAAAATGTTAGGTACTTACTTTAACAACTAGCCTTGATTTTCATCAATACAGGGTGTTTTTAAATAAGTATGGCAAACTTTAAGTGGTAATTCTGCATGAAAAAATAATGACAGTTTGTTTTATAAACGTATCTACACAATTGCTTCGTTTCCGATATAGGGGATGTTAAAATCTTTCTGACAAACTGATGATTTATTTATTGCTCTAAAACCGGTTGAGATATGCAAATCAAATTTGGTGGGTCTTAAGAGGTAGTTAATATGCGTTTTTTTACATACAATTAAGAATTTAATGTTCACCATTGGCTCACATACGGGTAATATGACCCTTATCAACACCTCCTATCTCAGAAACAAAGCATTTGCGGACCTACGTTTATAAAGCAAACTGTCATTATTTTTTCATGCTGAATTATCCCCTAAAAGTTTGCCTTACTTATTTAAGAACACCCTGTATTGACGAAAAATAAGGCTAGTTGATAAAGTACTTAACTTTTTTATTATCCAACATAAGCGAATGAATCAAAAAACAGAAGGTTAAGAAAATATGAGGCGAAAGTTGGGTTTTAATTTTACTATTTTATAAATGCTAGAATATTCCACAGGGTAATGTGAACGTTGAGAAAAAATCACTGTTTAGTTGGTACACCCGGTATACCATGACAATTTACCGGTCTATCGACAATATTATTACAGCGGTATTGTTAAAGAATAAGGCTAGGACAGGTTTAGGAAATTCGTGACGTCAAAAATGACCCATTTTTAAGGTGGTGATATACATATTCATATTTGTTTTTTCAGAAATCAAATTATGTCCGGATAGGATAAAATTAAAAAAACTTCGAAAAGTTCAAAATGAATAGGTACCCTATAATTAGAAGCATGGTGCAAGCTATCACTGTTCTTACGGTTTTAAAAATGATGACAAAAGGTAAATAGGTATAAAAAGTTATAAAACAACAATAATAAAAGTAATAGTAATATTAGTGTAATATTAGTGGAAAATAGACATGTTTGTTTTATTATGAGGTGAAATTATATAGGATTGTCCACTCAAATGAGTACTCCCTAATATTCTGCAATATTCATTTAATTTGGTGAAAATATATTCCATCTTCATCTTTGGCGCATCATGGACATCTCATTTTTAAAGGAATTGTTTTGAATTTTTTTTGTCAAAACTTGAACTTTTAATCTTTCAAATGGTGTGTTTTTTTAAATCTTGTAACGCTTATAATGTCTACAGAAATTTTAAAAATAGAAACACAGAATAAATGTCAAGAGATTATAAATCTACCAATAACAGAGGCTAAAGAAGAATGGACTGAAGTGAAAAGAAATAAACAAAGAAGAAAAAAGATAAATAGACCCCAAATTGTTGGTACTAGCACCGAGGGAGCTGCTGCCGGAATATAGGGTGTCCCTAAATTCACCGACTTGCATGTACCTATACAGAGTTGACCCAGCTACCGATGTGGCTACGATAGAAAAATTACTAAAATCGCACTTCCCAGAGGTTTTATGTGAATCTATAACATCCAAACATCCAACCGTTTATGCATCCTTCAAAGTAAGAATATATCAAGAGAATTTTAAGAAAGCCATGGACCCATCGATCTGGCCTAAAAATGCATGTGTTAATAGTTTTTTATACCTTCGGAACAATTACAAACTCCAATCCCAGAGGTAATGTTTAACCCTGAGTTGATGCTACTTAATGTCCAAAGTATTAGTGTTGAAAAAGCTTGTGAAATTTCTTTAGATATTAATAACTTTAAGGATATAAACGTAATTTGTTTAACAGAATTATGGGAGACAATTGATTCTGTAGACTACGTTTATCTTGAAGGTTATAATCTAGTAAGTAACTACACCCGTGACAACTTCTGCAGAGGTGGAGGCATAGGAATATGGGTTAGAAATGGTATAAAATCAAACAAAATCGATGTTCACGAGTTTTGTGTTAATAAACATTCAGAATTTTGTTGCATTTCATATAAAGACAGATTAAATAACATAGTTATAATATTAAACTGTTATAGGTCCCCCTCTGGCAATATTAATACTTTTTTAGAAAATCTTGAGTCGGTTTTAAATTTCGTTTTTAAATCTAATACCTATATTATTGTATGCGGTGATTTTAATATTGATACAAGATATTTAAATTATGATGTTATCAAACTACAAAATGTCCTTTCTTCTTTTAATGTAAATTTTAATCTCGTAAAATGGCCCACTAGGGTCACGGATACCAGCATTACGACGATTGATAACGTCTTTGTTAATTTTTCAAACTCTTCTGTTACTTGTGTAAACGACAATACTGTGTCCGACCATCGAACTGTACTTATTGAGTTTGATTTTGGGGCGGGTGAGTCGAGTGTTCTCTATCAAAAAAGAAATTTTAATGACATTACTATAAATAAATTTATAAATGACATCTCAAGTGAGGACTGGAATCAAATATATGGTATCCTAGAAACAAATATTGCTTTTAATACCTTTTTTAATATTTTTATGTATCATTTTAACATTAATTTTCCTATTATAAATAAAAAGTCCAAATTAAATAGTAATAAATGGGTTAATAATGAGGTGAGACAATCAAGTTGCCAATTAAAAAATTTGCATGCATTATCTAGGGCATTTCCAGAGTTGCGTGATTATTATAGACATAAAAAAAGAGAGCATCAAAAGCTTCTAAATTTAACCAAAAAATGCCATTACCAAAATATAATAAGCACCTCAGATAATCCTTCTAAAAGTGCTTGGAAAATTATATCTGATTTTTCAAAAGGTAAAAAAAATGAGAGTAACATAACACTTTCAAACGGGGATAACCTAATTACAGATTCATTAGAAATAGCCAATAAATTTAATCTATTTTTTAAAAATGCTCCATTGGATGCAATTGGGACAATTCCAAACAAACCTGATAATACATATCCTTGTAACAACACTGTTTTGGATGTCCACTTTCTTCTACATCCGTACACTACAATAGAATTAAACAAATTATTAAACCAAAAACTAAAAAACAAAAAATCTCAGGGCTTTGATGAAATCCCTGTGTTTTTAATAAAAAAGGTTGTTTCGTGTATAATATCGCCATTAACATATTTAGTTAATTTATCATTTTCAAATGGCAATTTTCCAGATTGTATAAAAACGGGAAAGGTGTTACCAATTCATAAAAAAGGTGACCCAAAACAAGTAAATAATTACCGCCCAATAACAATTTCTTCGGTATTTTCAAAAATTTTTGAGTACAGTTATTTACAAAGACTTAACTCATTTTTACAGACGAATAAAGTGATTGTTAGTAACCAACATGGTTTCCAGTCCAAAAAATCTACCCATACAGCAATGCATTCCTTTTATGATACTCTCGCATCTTTAATAGATACTGGAGAGAGTCCTGTTGGGATATTTTGTGATCTTAGCAAGGCTTTCGACTGTGTCAATCACGAAATTTTATTTTATAAATTAAAAAATATCGGCATTCAAGGACGTGCGTTAAATTGGTTAACATCATATTTAACTGCACGTCGTCAATACGTCAGTTTAACAGAAAAAGGAAAATTATCAAATGCGACGCATAAATCCAACTATCTCGATATTGACATAGGTGTACCGCAAGGCTCAATTTTAGGACCTGTTCTCTTTCTTATTTATGTAAACGATGTTCTCTCGGTTAACTCGGATGGACATTTCACGATATTTGCAGACGACATAAATGTAATAGTCAATGGACCTGATACTTCTTTGAAGTCCAAATGTAACAGCTTACTGTCAGATCTTTACAACTGGTTCAGTAATAATTATTTATTGTTGAACACCCAAAAAACTCTTTTCATGCAGTTTTATAATAGGCAACGATGTATTAACCCAATTAACTTAAATATAAATAATAATGATATTGAACTTGTTTCATCATTAAAGTTCTTAGGACTTCATTTAGATGAATGTCTTAATTGGAGGAAACATTGTGATACGCTGACCGCAAAGTTAAACTCAGTAACTTTTTTGTTTCGAAATTTAAAACAAGTGTTAACGGAGAAACAATTAATAATGCTTTATTGTGCCCAAGCCGAATCTCGTTTGAGATACGGGATTTGTTTTTGGGGATCAAGTTGCCATATCAATGAAGTCTTTTTTGCACAAAAAAGAATAATACGGACTATTGCTGGTATCCCTCATAAAACAAGTTGTAGGCAGTACTTTCAAAATTTCAAAATATTGCCATTGGCCTGTATTTATATTCTGGAGACTTGTATATATATATATTTAATAACCTCGAAAATTTTAAAACCAATGGGCAAATACATAACATGAATACTAGATATAAAGATACCTTGCGTGCCCCAAGGTGTAGGGGAAATATATATTGCAGGTCCCCGGATATAATGGGACAAAGACTCTATAATAGATTACCAGCGCATATAAAATCGTGTAGGAGCCTGACAAGCTTTAAACTAAATTTAAAGGAATTTCTGATGACACACACTTTTTATACGGTTGAAGAATTTCTTCAATTTTAAATGTATTTTCATTGTTAGTTTGTGTAGTGAAATTGTTTAATTGTTTGTTATATTTACTTAATGTATTACTTTTGACTAATTCTATACAGACTCTGTCTGTCTAAAAGAAAATAAAGTATTTATTTATTTATAAGCAAAGATTCGATGAATTTTTGAAAAAAATGGCTAACTCGTGTTTCAAAGGTCATCGAAAATTATATATTTTTTAAATTCGTGTAAATAGGCCAACATATCGAATAAAAAAATTCCTAGATGTTAATGAGTTATTTTAAATGTTTATAAGCTTAAAGCATATAAAAGCTTTCTGAGATAAACAATTTCAATTTTTCAATAACTATTCAGTGAAACTTTCTTAAAATTTTTATAGCTGAATATTTGTGATATTGTCCTCCTTCTCACGTGAAAGTTACATACTTGCGCATTAGAAAAGTTATTAATAATTTTCAAAAATCGACTTTTGAAGCTATTTTTTTAATATTTAACTAAGCAACAAATTAACAAAAATAACTTTACTAATTATCATAGGATTTTCTGTATTTTTTCAGTAAAATTGTGTCACTTCCATATTATTATAATTTATCGGTATTCATCTTTTCATTTAAAATGATATTCATTTAAAATCAAATAGCGATCGTACATTGTTTATATATTGTTTTAAAGTAAAAAAAAATTCTTACATATTTCTATCACCAAATATATCACAGACGGTTTTTAGGTGCCTGTTTCAAAGAGTGTCGCGAAAAAGGCTTTCCTTGTTTGTGACGTGTTCTGTCCACGATATTTTCGGAATCCTTCTGTACACCTACAGCTCGAATGATTCTAGTTTTTTCATTGTTGCGGTATTCAAGGTCCAAGCTTCCATTCCATAAAACAAAGTCGAGAAAACGTAGCACCTAGTCAACCTAACTCTTTGCTCCAACTTCAAATCTCTTAATCAGAGCACTTTTCTCATTATGTTAAAATTTGCTCTAGCCTTTTCTATTCTGATTTTGAGTTCCTGGAAGTAATCATCTGCGGAGTTGATCTTTGTTCCAAGATATGCATATTGGTCGACTCGTTTGACATTAGATCCGTTTATGAAGATATTATCGTTATTTCTTTCAGTTTTTGATATTCTCATAAACTTTGTCTTTTTGACGTTCATTGGTAGACCGTATTCTTATCCAAACTCCGCTATTATTCGGGTCATACCAGCCTCTGAAGATCCCTAATATTTTCGGCTAAGATGACAGTGTCATCCGCATATCTACTGTTGGTAATGGGAACTCCATTTACCTTTATTCCAGCTGTTTCACCCTAAAGAGCTTTTTCAAGATATCTTCCGAGTGGGCATTAAAAAGAATTGGTGACAACACGCATCCCTATCTCACCCCACGTCTGATTTCAATTTCCTCTGAGAGCTGATCGTTAACACGTACTTTTGCTCGTTGCCTATAGTATAAATTCCCTGCAATCCTGAGGCCATTGTAGCATATCTTCTTTGATTTCATGACATGCATTAATTGTTCATGTCGTACTTTGTCGAATGCTTTATTATAGTCAAAAACATGCATATATATATATATATATTTATATATATATCTTGATTGACGTCTAGGCACCTTTGTATTAGTATGTTAAGTGAAAAAAGAGCTTCACGAGTTCTTAGGTCTTTCCGAAACCCAAACTGCTTATCATTAATGTCTATGTCCAGTTTGTGATATACTCGGTTATGGATGACTTTTAGTAGCAACTTTAACACGTGGGACATCAAGCTAATGATGCGGTAGTCGCCGCATTTTCTTGCGTTTTTCTTTTTAGGGAGACAAATAAAGTGAAATAAAATTAGTGGATACGTGCTTTTAAAACGTGTTTTTCAGTTCTTCGCTCGATGTAAATTAGTAAATCTCTCGAAATAATCGACCTTCGCGCTTCTTTTAACACACCCTGGATAATAGTCATGATTTGTTTATTTTATAGCACAAACATCATGTGGATCGGGATCTTTAAACGGCAAATTGTTATATGAAAGACTACCAAACATTCAACTTCAAGGTTTTGATGATGACATTGTTAGAGACACTTCTCCGCCTTTTATGGTCCTCGAAAAGTGTCAGGATTTATGTTTACGAGATAGAACACCAAATAATATAGTTCGAACTTGCACATCATTTGACTTTCAACCAGGTAGCCGAATTGCTGTTTACACCGGTGGTACAGATTACGAGGAAAGCACGTGTTATCTTACTTCCGAATCAGCGAGACCTGAAGGTATAGGAATTTTAATGATGGTGCCAAATAGCGTTCATTTTACTGAAGTTTGCATAACGTGTAAGTATATCGTTATAGTGACCTAAATGGTCAATGATCAATAGTAGGGTAATGAACATATCCTATCGACGAAACAAATATACTACTACTACTATTATTATTATCGGTTTACAGCGTTCTCCGACGCTTTCCGACTTCTAACCGCTATTCTTATCTGTTTAGCCACAGACCTAGAGGGATTTCTCTTTCCTCTAATTCTTTTTCAATTCCCTCTCTCCAGTTTCTTCTTGGCCTTCCTCTTTTCCTTCTCCCTTGTGGTGTCCACGCGTCAAAATATGTTTAGGGATCTTGTCATTTGGCATTCTTTGTACATGGCTGTACCACATGAGTTGTTTTGTTTTTATGTCATCAATTATTGTATGTGTAACTTCCATCATTTCTCGTATTTTCTCATTTGGTATCCGATCTCTTCTTGATTTGCCTGCTGCTCTTCTCCAGAAGTCCATTTCTGTTACTAGTAACATTTTTCTCTGTTCTTTGTTTCAGTGGCCAACCTTCACTGCCATAAGTGATTATACTTTTAAGTATAGTATTGTATATGGGCTGTTTGTTCGCTTTAGATATATAGTTTGGTCCCATAGAATGTCGTTCATCTTGGATATGGCTTTTCTACCCTGTAAGTTTCTGTCTTTTATAGCAGCATCGAGTGTTCCATCTTGATTTATCTTCATGCCCTGGTACTTGTATTCATCACAGTGTCTAATTTCTATCCCCATCGTCTAATGTAATGAATTGCTTTGTCCCTAAAATACACATATGGCTTCAGTTTTCTTAATGTTGACTTCGAGACCCCAATTGTTATATTCTTCTATTAGCTTCCGTGTCATGTAACTCAAGTCGTCATGATCCTGAGCAATCAGAATTTGGTCATCAGCGAAACGTAAAGTGTATAGTGTTGTCTTGTCATTGAGAAGGATTCCCATATTCTCATGCCATTACGTTTTCTTTTCCACAGCTTGAGTGCTTGTTCCAGCCAGACGAATTTTGAAAAGGGTAGGCGAAATACAGCAACCCTGCTTCAATCCTTTCGTGACCTTAAATCCCTCAGACATCCTTGATTCAGTTTTAATTTTTGCAGTTCTTCCATTATACAGACTTTGGAATGCTTTGATAAGTCCATGTTTAATGTTGGTTTGCTGTAGGGTTGACCATTTGTAAGTCTTAGTAGGTACACCAGGTGAACTTCTTTAGTGACGGCTAAACAAATATAACTTTGAATTAATGGTGCCACTATAATAGTATACGCAATATACAGTCTACCGTCGCGTTTCTGTTATAGCTTGCGGTCTACCTGTGAGGCTATTATGTGTACACCATAGTATTTTCTCAGAAGAGTTTCCACAAAATAATGAAACGCAGCAAACCGTTTGTAGGCAAAATGTTTATTGCTAAGTGGTCATGTAATATACAATAAACTTACTTTTTTTAAGATAGAATCATTGACTGCCTTTCTCTCTTAAAATTATGGTGGATGAATTTTTTCTTTATCCCTTTAATTTTTTTTTCTTTAGGCTGTATCATTTTGTAAATAAATAAGTTACATATAAAATTTGTTTTGTAAATATTTGAAGTGCATTTTATTGTAAATTATTAGTCACATTTCATTTTATATTACTTATATTCCTCCAAATGTTTATTACTTGTGAATAATTTTTTTCTACAAGAGTTTTCTTACATATTATTTTGCGCAAATCCTTCAGTAATTACACCGCACACTATAATAAAGCTATATGCACCGAGAGACCACATCCTCGGGGTAGACCGCATACTATGGTAGCACCGAATCAATTTAATTTAATATCAATTTAATTTGAACTGTGTTACTAATAAAATTTTGTTACATTTCTAGCGAGTAGACCTGAAAGAGAATGCCCAAATAGAAGATATGTGTTTGAACGACATCCTCGCAAAAAACTAAAACTACCTGCTCCTGATACTAAAGAGATCATAGTGTCAAATAGAACGGAGTGTGAAAATAAATGTTTAAATGAATTTAGCTTCGTTTGCCGGTCCGCAACTTTTGATTCCACTGCACGAACTTGCAGTCTCAGTAGATACACTCGAAGAACTCATCCCGAATTACTAGTGGACGATGCAGCTTCCGATTATCTAGAAAATACCTGCTTAAGTGGTAAGTTAAATATATAAGTAATCATATCGTCGCCTTTGTACTACAAATTGATAACTCCAAAATTGGCGTTTTTGAGATTAACTATTTCACGACTTTTCCCCCACCTCCCCCAAACCCGACTCTCAAAATGGTGTAACTTTTTACTGAATAATATGTGGACCATATGGAAACAATTTGGTGTTGAAGAATAACTTTTACTTTGTATGTCTGGGTTTGGGCCTAGTTATACCATGCTATTATTTTTTCATGTAGTACTACCCCCTCAAGTTTGTCGCATTTATTTACTGTAGGTATAATATATCTATTATGTTCTTTGCAAGTAGCTAAAATTTGAAACCACATGAGTTTTTATTAAACTACTTCAAATTGATTTTTTCCAACGACAAAATGTTGGTAGATAGGTACTATAAAAGTAAACAATTAGTACCTAGGTACATATTTAAAAAATTCCAATAAAATCTTCTAATATCTGTATTTTTTATAAATTTTAGCCGAAAGGAGGTGTGACGGATTAGCAGTTTTCATTAAAGAGGAGAACAAGAGGCTTGGAGGTCCATTTGAAGTAGATATGTTTACAAATATAACTTTGGATGATTGCCAAACCTTATGCATTAAAGCTGAAAAATATTT
Organism: Diabrotica virgifera virgifera; assembly: GCF_917563875.1. Lineage (NCBI taxonomy): Eukaryota > Metazoa > Arthropoda > Insecta > Coleoptera > Chrysomelidae > Diabrotica > Diabrotica virgifera. The sequence continues at coordinate 181,714 of NC_065445.1, read as the reverse complement.
GTGTCGATCAATCGAATATGACGAAATGACTAGACAATGCACGCTTTCAGAAGAAGACTCAATATCCCAAAAAGATGATATTGGGGTAGCTAATAGCGAGTCTCATAATTTTTATGATTTTGCTTGTTTAGACAGCCGTAAGTATAAACTAAGTTTAAGTTTATTACGGTATCAGATTTATTATAATTATTTTCCTCCATTCCCCCTGTCCGCAATAGTAAGTAGAGCTCTTATAGTAGTTCCATTTTATCTTCTCCCATGCATCACGATTCATTTTCAAACAAATTAAGTCAAAACATAAAGTGAAACATACGTCGATGTGTATACACATTGTGTATACTGTATACTATATAAGGTTTGTTCCAACACGACCGAGAACCGTCACGAAACGGTAATGCTCCTGCGCAGTAAACAAAATCCGTTCGTCATCGGATCGTCCTTCCCACTGTTCCAACAAAAATTGTGATCTTTCGGTGACAGTTTCGTGATGATCATTTCAGTAATCGGGCAAATGCATAATGTGCTGGTTGGACTGACTTACGCACTAGGACTTAATTCTTTAAAGTTTTTTAGCCTTTGATCGACTAAAAGCACACAAGCTGTCACCAATAAAAATGAGAAATATATGATTACCGTCATGGGACGATAACTGGGCGATACAATTACGAACATGCGCACAACAAACGGTACAAGTAGTTTCGTGACGGTTTCTGGACCGTCCAAAAGTTCATGTTGGAACAAACCTATAGTATACACATCGACATATGTTTCACTTTATGTTTTGATTTAATTTGTTTGAAAATGAATCATGACGCATGGGCAAAGATAAAATGGAACAACTATACCTCTCCCTCCCATGTTACATAAACATTGTTATATCTATGCATTTTTGTTTTAATGTATTCGGATGTATTTTTTATTGATTCTTAAGCAGCAGCTTTAATTCTAGAAATAAAAATATAGATTTAGAATATTCCAGAAGATTTGAATTTGGCGTGCATAAGCTGTATCCACAAAAAAGGAGACAAAAAAGAAATGTAAAAATTACAGGGGTATAAGGGTTATTAGCTCACTGGGGAGGTTGTACGGTCGGTTGATAAAAGAACGAATCGAAAACCAATATGAGGAAATAGAAGATCAGAGTGGATTCCGTGCTGGCCGATCATGTGTACCGTTGTGGCCGATAATATATTTGTACTTCAACAAATTATAGAGAAACTAACAGCCAGAAATTTACCTACTCATTTAGTGTTCGTTGTCTTAAAACAAGGTCTATGATAGAGTACCCTTAAAAATATTATTTGAAATATTGAAGAAGGCAGGCCTAAGTAATGCATACATCAACGCTATTGCGAACATGTACATAAATGCAAAAAGTGCCGTTAAAATGGAAAATAAAATTTCAAACGCGTTTCCTGTAACAAAAGGTTAAGACAAGGATGTTTTTTGTCCCCAACTCTATTCAAAATCTATATTCAGGAAGCATTAAACAACTGGAGGAGAAAATGCACAGGAATGGGAATATAACTTGAAAACAAGTACATAACAAAATCTTTTCTTCGCAGACGATCAAGTAATTATGGCAAATGATGAAGAAGACATGGATTATATGATTCGAAAGTTAACCGAAGAATACGAAAATTGGGGACTCACAATCAATATAAACAAAACAGAATATCTTAGAATAAAGGACGAAGAAAGAGACCCACAACTTTCGATTAGAGATACCTATTAGATTAGAGAATTTAAATACCTAGGGACAGTCATAGCGAAGAAAGAAACATCGAAACGGGACATCCAGCAGAAAATACAACAGGGCCAAAATGTGGTACAAACACTAAACTAGTTACTTTGGCCTCCTAAAATTAGTTTACAAACCAAAATGACAATCTACAAATCTGTTGTAGAACCAATTTTGACATACGGATCTGAATGTTGGCAAATGACAATGAGTGAGAAGAGAAAACTGGAAGTAGTAGAAATGGACTATCTAAGAAGAGCGTGTCGGATATCTAGACTTGATCGCATCCCAAATGAAGAAATAAGAAGAAGAACAGGAAGGATCTACAATACCGTAGATACAATAGAATCCAAACACCTTTAATGGACGGGCATGTAATGCGAATGAATGATAAACGATGTGCAAAACAGGACTTAAACTATGTTACATGGTATAGAAGAAGGAGAGGAAGATCAGCACTGGAATGGAGAGAAGGGATCAGACGAATAATGAGAGATAGAGGAAGAATGGACCGACCGAAAAAGATGGAAATCGAAATGCGGGATGCGGCAGAGGCTGTATTACCCCCTTAGAGAGATCTAGAACAGAGGATTTAACGCACTTTCGTAATCAAGTAAACAAACTTTATTAAATTTCTGGTATTATTCTGGTATAAAGCAGAAAGTCACAACTACACAAAGCAGCAAAATTAACGCACCACCTTAAAAATGGGACGTTTTTGATGTCTCGAATGTCCTACACCTGTTGGCCGATTTTAGTGATTTTTCAATATGTTATAGCCTTATTTGTTAAGAATATCGATGTAATACTATAGTCGCTAGACAAGTAAATGTCATTGTATACCGAGTGTAACAATCATACTGTGTTTCTTTCTCAAAGTTCGGAACATCCTGTGGAATATTCTAGCATATATAAAATATTGAAATTAAAACTCAATGAATAATAAAAAAGTTAGGTACGTTAACAACTAGCCATGTTTTTTCATAAATTGCCATTTTCTGCTTAGTTTAATCAACAAGCCTAAATAAGCTAGAAATTAATAATTTGATAGATGTCAAATTGTTAACAGTCAAAAACTATCTAAGTCCTTCGTAGGTACGTAGTACGTACTCCGTAGCTAAGTCCTTTGCTGTAAGGGTTCCTTAATAATTAGTGTTTACATATACATAGTATTACCACATATACCTACCTAGTTTATATATAATATATTATATACTATCATTTTAGCTCGAGGCTCAGAATATCCAGATAATTCAGTTACTTCTCATTTGTTTAGTGGTAAAAAGCCTGACACAGCATTTCAGAGATATCGCAATAGTCGACTAGGTGGCGAACATCATTCAGAGATTTCCGGAAGGACTTTGAGTGAATGTTTAGACGAATGCTTGCGTCAACCGAGTTTTCAGTGTAGATCTGCAGAGTATAGTGACCGATACCGAACATGTCGTTTAACTAGGTATAACCAAAGAGATGGGATGAGAATTATATACGATGCTGATTATGATTACTATGAAAATTTAATGCGTAAGTCCAATTTTTTTTTAATTTTTAAATCTTATGCTTTTTTATCGGAGAAAATATCAACGTCAAAAATATCAAACAAAATTTATATTTTGTCACTGGTTCATGTTTGTTTTTATTTATAATTTTGAGGTTCGATTATATAGAAATATGTTATTCTTTAGTATCACATAAGCACCTGCAAATAGGCAATTTATTCGTAGCATGCATAGCGGGTACGTGTTAAAACGGTCAAACATTTGTTTAAAGCTTTGTTTAACAAAAAACAAATTCATTTTTACCAATGCACATAATCAAAACCGGTATAATTTGACTTTCAAAAAATGCTGCAAGCAGAATTGCTATTTTATTTTTTAATCAAAAGTTCCAAAACCGATATAGGTGCAGGGGCTGGAATATATGGCATGACATAAAACCAAGGACGGAAGTCCGGGTATGTCTAGGAACATATGCGACCGTATTTCAAGCCGAAGTAGCTGCTATACAAAGGTGCGCTATGGAACTAATCAGCCGAAATCTAGATAACGACTCCATCGTTATCTATTTAGATAGTCAAGCGGCTCTAAAGGCTCTCAGTTCGGTGCAGGTCGATTAATGGCTGGTATGGAATTGTTTGAATGTCCTCTCTCAGGTGGGAAGTCGAAACAGGTTGACACTTGCCTGGGTGCCTGGATATAAGGGTCATCGTGGCAACGAGCAGGCCGATGAATTGGCCGAGAAAGCGCATCTACGCCATTGGTTGGTCTGGAACCCTTCTTTGGAATCGCAAATACGATAAAAAGACCAGCTATACACAAATGGGTGCAACAGAAGTCTTTTGAATGGTGGAACAACTCCCCAGGACAGAGGCAGGCCAAACAGTTCAGCAAAGGACATTCAGCAGCAGTGTCAGAATGATAGTGGCTCTGCTGGCTGGACACTGTAGACTCAATAGACACTTAAGTCTCATAGGCCTGACAGAAGAGGACACCTGTCGGTTATTTCTGGAAGAAGAGGAAACCGCTCTACACGTTCTGTGTCATTGCGAAGGTCTCGCAAGAGTGCGGTTTCTAGAACTCGGGGAGGAAAAACCGCAAGCACCAGGCTACATGAAAAGGCCACTATTAAGGCTGTTGAGTCTCGTTAAGAGGACCAAGCTGGATGAAGTGCTTTAAAAGAAGGGTAAACACAATAGATCTATAAAGATCGCAGTGTATCAGGCTCTATTGGCCGCCCCATTTTCTACATTCTACATTCATTCTACATGCATAGCGGGTACGTGTGAAAACGGTCAAACAGTTGTTTATAGCCTTGTTTAACAATAAAAAAATTAATTTTGACCAATGCAAATAATAATCAAAACCGGTATAATTTGACTTGAACTTTCAAAAAATGCTGCAAGCATAATTGCTATTTTATTTTTTAATCAAAAGTTATTCGGGTTTAAAAATTACAATTTTTCTTAATCAAATTACAAAAAGTTCTATCTTGTTTGATTTTTTCCGAAATTGACTCCCCTACATAATATGTAACAGTTCACTAGTAACTTTATTTCGCAGATTTACCCACTTCGCGGATCTCCCTGTTCTCTCCTACTACATATTACTGCATTTTTAGTAGATTTATTTTTTTTCAGTTGGAGATAATGATAGTAGTCAAAGACCCATTGATGTCAATAGACCTTATGAAAATACACCACCTGAACCAGGTCATTATGGTAACAAACATCCTGAATATCCTGACCAAGATGGATATCGTCCATTACCACCACCCAACAGATTTTTTCCACCTGGAAATACCTATGACGACCCCTACCACAAAAAAAGACCAACGTATCATTCTCAAGATAATGGCGAAGGAAATTATTTCAATTATCCATATAATTTCAATCCACAACGAGGAGGTCCTGGTTTGCCATATAAACCAGATAAATATCCTAACTACTTACCAGAAAACAATAGGTACTATTATTTATTTATTTATTTATTTAGCGTATGGCTTACATACCAGTTAACCTTACAATTAAATATTATACAATACATTACAGATGAACACTTTTTTTTTGTATATTCTATTGACTCTTCGGTTTTCATTACGAAGTAATGAAACGGTTTCAGTTGGTTAGCTCGCAGTTGGATCCAATTTTTTAAAGGCTGATTTTTTAAAGTCAAGGTTTTCGACAGTCTCTATTAATTTGTGGCGTCACGATGTTGTGTAAGAGTGCGTCGGTCACCACTTTCGGGAAATTGTGCGTATAAGTCTTCACATATTTCAGTTTATACGGGCACATATATTCTGTGTGATACTCCTTAGGGATGGCTTCCTTTGCAGCGCTTATTACTGCAATTACACATTTTTCGTGATTTTTACTGGTTGGTGGGATCCAGGTCAAGGTAGTTGTTCAGAGAACTTCTTCCAGTTCACTTTTTTACGATTCCACCTAGGTTGATGATATGATCTACTTATTGGGATTGATATGACCATGGTGATAAACACAGGACAATGTTTAGTATGTGGGAAGTCTGTAAGGACACTTTTCGCAGTTGTTAGTGGTCTATCATTGGTATCTTTTGAGAGAAAGCATCACCAATCAGCCTATCGCGTCCACTGCTGGACATAGGTCTCACTCAGTTCGTTATTTCCAGTGTTCTCTACACTGGGCCGCTTGTAGCCTGTTTCCTGCTACTCTTTTGATATCATAGGTCGTCCTTGGCTTCTTTTATAGTTTCTGGGCCTCGTTTCCATGATTCATCTTGTCCACCTCCCATGTCGTGTTCTAGCTAAGTGCCCTGCCCAGTTCCACTTAAGCGTCTTGATTCTTTAGATGACGTCTTGAACTCCTGATCTTTGTCTGATTTGTTGGTTTGTTATGTGGTCCCGAAGGCTCACGTTCAACATTCCACGTTCCATGGCTCGTTGTGTAACTCTGAGTTTATTTGCGGATTTTTGTGTCAATGTTAAAGTCTCTGCATAAGTTTGTAACGGGCAAAACCCATTGGTATAAATCTGTCACTTGAGACACATGGGAATTGAACTTTTTAGAATATGGCTTAGCCTTGCCAAATGCTGCCCATGTCAAGCCTATTCGCCTCTGTAATTCATGTGTTTGATTGTCTCTGCTTATTTTGATCGAGTGTCTCAGATATTTGTAAGTGTCTGTTTGTTGTTTGGTATTATTGTTAATAGTTATATTTCCACTCATTACGCATAATTTTAGTTTTCTCATAGCTTATTTTTAATCCTGCTCTTTCAGACAGGGTTTTAACCGAATGTATCATAGAAATTATACCTTGCATGTTGTATGCGATTAATACAATATCATCTGCAAACTTCAAATGATTTAATCTTTCTCCATGTATATTAATGCCCATATCTTGCCATTGAGTATTCTTAAATATTGACTCTAGAGCTGCCGTGAACAATTTTGATGAAATAGTATCTCTTTGTCTTACTCCGCGGCCTAATCTGAATTTTTCTGTGTCTTTGTGTGGTCGTATATTTGATGTAGCGTTCTCATATATAATTGATGGATTCGACCGTTCTCATATATGTTTTTAATTAATGATATATGTACCTGTAATCTATTCGGCTTTGCTTTAGGGTTTCCAATACTGTTTCAAACTCTACAGAATCAAAAGCTTTCTCATAATCGAAAAATGCAAGAACCAGTGGTATGTTGCACTCGGTTATATTGAACCAGTGCTATATATGAGAAAGCATAGATGTGGGTTATATTCTTTTCTCCATCTAATTAACTTCATCTATCGATTTAATTTGTGTTTTTTAGGTACTATCCACCACAATATCACAATAATAAATATTATCCACCACATTCTTATAAACACCGTTATCCATATGAAGACAAATATGGTGATATATATCCATATAGACGAGGGAACATGAACGGAGACAGATATGGTGACAATGATGGTTTATCCAAAAATTATTTTCCATATGACGGCTATAGAAATCAATTTAATAAGAACCGATACGAAAATGGCAATGTCATTCGTAGCCGATACGGCTCTCCTAACCATAATTTATACGCAGATAGATACTATCCATATAACGATGAAGGACGCAGATATGGACCTGATAATCAGTTTGATGATCAATTCAAAAATTTTGGAGGAAAAAGATGGCCATATATACCCGATAAACGACCCCGTCCTGAGAATCCATACATCCAACCTTTTGTAGATCGAAGAAGACCTGTGTCACCAGGACCGGACGGACCAATATATGATAATAGACCTTACAGCCTTAAATGCGATAACGAAAAAGATCTCTTTAAACAAATGGGTTATCGTCAACGAATGAAGAAGGATTTCGTACGAAAGGTGTCTTTTGCACGATCTTTAAGAGATTGTGAATTGGAATGTATTAATACAAGAGAATTTGGGTGTTTATCGTTTAATTACAGGTAAAATATCTTATATTATTATTTATAGTTTCTTCCTTCTGCTCTTCCACTATCACTCCTATTTGAAATTTATTAGAAAATTAAATACAATTCCTATTTTAATTAATTCGAATAGAATTAAAAACAAACAAAAAATATAGAAAAACAAGGAAGACGAAAACACCCAGGTAATTACACAGTTTACTGTAATAAAACAATTCAAAATGATTGAACAAAATAATAAACAATATTTTAAATCTAAGATTTTTCGTCAAAAGAAACTGTTTTCTGGTTAAATCCTGAATCTCTCGCTTTAACAATTAATAAACACGGAGACGGCGACTATAGAAGAAAGCAGAAAGGACAACGGTCACGTATCTACTTTCTTTTCGTCTAGGAAAAATGCCGAAAGACAGTTTCGAGTACTCAAATATCTGAGTAAAGACTTCTGAGTAAAATCTGAGTAAATTCTTCTTTACTCAGATTTTTGAGTACTCGAAACTGTCGGCATTTTTCCTAGACGAAGAGAGAGTAGATACGTGACCGTTGTCCTTTCTGCTTTCTTCTATATTCGTAGTCTCCGTGATAATAAATTTTCAAAGCCGAAGATTCAACATGTAACCAAAAAGCAGTTTCTTTTAACGAAAAATCTTAGATTTAAAATATTGTTTATTATTTTATTTCAATTATTTTTAATTATTTTATTACAGTAAACTTTGTATCTGGGCCTTTTCTTCTTCCTCGTTTTACGAGAGATGTCGCTGTTTTGCGTCTCAAATGTGGAATTTCTGCATCGCAGTGATTTCCTTTAAAAGGCAGGCGTGTTGCTTTTTGATTCAGAGTTGTGACTGCATAGCTCCACCGATGAAGCGTGAGATGCAGTAATAGCTATCTGGAGATGGTGGTCCAACTCTGAGTCAAATAGAAACAAAAAATATAGAATTTTATTTTTAAGAGGCTACAGTAGCGCGTCATCAAAACGGAAAAACAGCTTTGATTTTCAATATTTTGTTGAGATATTTGGCAGAAATATTCGTAATATAGTAAAGAATGGCGGTATAGAGCCCAATTTCATAAATATGTTAGTATGTATGTGGAAATTACTCTATAATTAAATAAAATATTACAAAAACGAGCCTGTACCGCCATTAAGAAGAACACAAAAATACACTTTCTTCAAATAAACTTTTTTATCCCATGTCTAGATTTTGTCTCACATTGGAACAACTTAAATTGTTTATCTATAATAAGAAATAGAAAATATTATAACTAATAACTGATTAGGTAACATAAAGAAATAGTACCTCATTTGGAAAAACCTGCGTCGTTTTTTTAAGTGTAATAGCACAAATCTCTTATGTGTTCTGCAATCTATATCGATATCTGTTCAGTGTTGCAGTAGTGTATTATTTTCTAAGATATTAAAATTGATTAGTGATGATCCATAGGGAACTAGTGGTTTTTTTATATTTAATTAATTATAGTTTTGTGTAATAGAACTAAGTTGTCAGACTATTTGAAAACATAGATTATTATTAATTATTGTGAGTTTAGTAGGTAAGTATATTTTACCTAAAACTATTTCGAATTCTAATGAGAATAGGTATATATAAAGTATATGTAAAATACACGCTCTTATTAAAATTTTCACATATTTTGGTTTATTCTTATAAATATTTTTTACTTATAATAAAATTGTTTTCTATTACTTCCATTTAGCGCGCCCATGAGCATATTGTCACAATATTGAGCCTTCATCTTAGTGTCAAATATATGTCAAATACTGCCGATGCCCTATTGCCAAAGTTTCGCAGAACTTTCGAAAAAGTGTGTGCTACTGTCTCCCGAAGTAATATTGATGACGCGCTTATGCGGCCTCTTAAGATATCTGTATAATTTTGATTACATATATGTCAAAATATTAATTAGATTTTTATTATCACTCAGGATTTTTATTTCAGTTCAGGAATATTTTTGACTTTATCTAGTGTTCCATAACTAACGTTAAAACGAAATAAATAAAATTCAAATTTGTTTAATATAATTTGTTCAATATATTGATCAAATACCTTCGAAAATTATTACACGTATAAAAAAATCGATTAAATCAATTAAAACAAAACCTAACAAAGTTTCCCTAGCTTTAACAAATACTTCTTATCTACATGGGCTGCCAAAATATCCTTGGCTGTGGTTCTACCGATGAATGATAAACTTATTTGTAAGTACTTACAAATACTACAAAACTCAAATACTGCAAACTTCCAATCAATAAATATTCAATAAATATCCTATATCAAAATCATCATCATCATCATCACACAGCCAAATTTGTCCACTATCGGACATAGGCCTCCTCAAGATGTCTCCACCCTTCTCTGTCTTGCGCAGCTGCAATCCAGTTTGTCGCTATTCTTTTAATGTCGTCGGTCCATCTGGTGGGTGCTCTTCCACGATTTCGCTTGTCTACCCTTGAACACCACTCTAAAATCTTCTTTCTTTGTCCATCTGTTGTCTCTCTTTGCGACGTGTCCTGACCATTTCCACTTCAACTTCGTAATGCGTTTTATGATGTCTTCCACTCTAGTTCTTCGTCGTAACTCATCATTTCTTATTCTGTCTCTCAAAGTTAGGCCAAGCATGGATCTTTTCATTTTTCGTTGGACTACTTGTAATTTTTTATTGATGATTTAGTCAATGTCAGTGTTTCAGCTCCATAAGTGAGCACCGGAAGTGCGCATTAGTTAAATGCTTTTCTTTTTAGCTTTATTGCGATGTTTTCCTTAAACACGTCTCTTAGTTTGCCATACGCTGCCCATCCTAAAGATATTTTTATAGATAATTCGCTTGTTTGGTTGTCTCTACTTATTTGTATTTCGTGGCCCAGATAGATATATGTATTTGTTAACTGTTTCGATATATCGATTTTCTAGATCAAAATATTAATCCTTAAATATTTAATAGTACTCAATTAAAGATATTTTTGTTAATATGTTAACTTGATTTACTAATTCACACTAACCTTTAAGAGATATTCTACCCGAAGAGAGGCATGAAGGCTATAGCATAAAGAGGAGTAACTGTGAGTTAAGTGATCGAGATAGCAGAGATATGGAGCTTGATAATGTACCATATCTCGACAAAAAGGATAATTACAATTACTTCGAAAGAACAGTTAAGGCAGAAGATGATTGTTTGGACGGTAAGTAAAATAACGTTCTTCTTCTTCTTACGATGCTTTATTTAAGGACATTGGCCATTACATTTGCCCATTTAATCTTATTTGCAGCTGCCCTGAATAGTTCTATGAAGGTCATATTCGTCCATTGTCGTAGGTTTTTAAGCCAAGAGTTGCGTCTTCCTTTTGGTCTCCTTTTACTATTGATTTTGCCTTCGATTATAAGTTGGAGCAGTTTATACTTTTCGTTTCTTACGATGCGACCAAAATATTGTGTTTTCCATTCTTTTATTATAAGTATAAGCTCTCTTACCTTATTCATCCTCCGCAAGACTTCCGCATTTGTCGTATGGCTCATGTAGGATATTCTGAGAATTTTACGGCAGCACCAGAGTTCGAATGCATGGATTGTTTTTTGTGTGGCTTCTGTCATTGTCTAGGCTTCAACACCATAGAGCAAGGTGGAGAAAACATTGCACTTAAGTATTCTAGTTCTCAATGAGATACCCGGCTGGCGGTTGCATAGAACTTTTTGAATTTTCTAAAACACTGTATGTGCCTTTTCCAGACTCTGTATGTTCTTATCTCTAGTGACTCACTATTTACTACTCACTCACTAGTAGTGAGTGGTCCCAAAGTTCATCAAGGTTACTTCCAAGGTACGTTATTCTTGTTACTCTTTCCAGATCTGTTCCGTCGACAGTAACTTTCACCCTTCTGTTTTGGTGCTTGCTGATGACCATCGTTTTTGTCTTGTTTGTATTCAATTTCATTTCAAATTCTCTACAGGCTGTCGTTACTCGGTCTATTAGGCGTTGCAGTGCTTCAGCATTATCTGCCAGAATGACCGTGTCATCAGCGTATCGCAGGTTATTTATACATTGCCCGTTTATAATTATACCATCCGAGGTGCCTTCCAAAGCTTTCTTAAATATCTTCTCAGAGTAAACCTTGAACAGCAAAGGTGACAGGACACATCCCTGTCTTGCTCCCTTCTCGATATTGATTTTTCCAGATGTTTCGCTTTTTATTCTGATTTTAGCCTTTTGTTCTTGGTAGAGGTTTGAAATGATCCTTAAGTCTTTGTCGATATTACATGACCTTAAAATATCTATCAGTTTATCATGTTTCACCAGGTCAAAAGCTTTCTGAAAGTATAAAACACAAGTATACATCAGAATCGACATCTCTACATCTTTCAACTAGCACACGTATTTAAAAAAGTGCTTCTCTTGTTCCGAAGCCATTCTTAAAACCAAATTGAGTTTGACCAGTGTGTTCGCCTAGTTTATTGTATACTCTATTGTGTATTATTCTTAGAAAAAGCTTCAGCGTATGATTCATCAGGCTTATGATGAATAAAATAACGGTAATAGGCCAGAATTCCTAAATGTAGGGTGCGGCATTAGTCCAATGCGTAGGACGTCCAATTATTCGAGATACGAATAAAATGTATCTAGGTAAAAGTTGGGGCCTAAATAGGATCATAATTTAAAGATATTTACAAATATACCCGGCCACCCGTATTGACAGGGTGAAATAAACTTATCTTTTTTATATTGGAATATGATATCTTGTATATTTTTACATTTTTTTATTTTTCTTATTGTTTTCTTTCTTGAAATATAAGGTTTTGCAATGTTATAGGAGGTTAACGTATGGTCCTATCCTATGTACCAACTTTTACTTAAATACATTTTTCGCAGCTCTTACGACAAACGATGTGTACCTAATTGGACTTAATGCCGCGACGCACATATCCGCACCGCGCCCTCACCGAGAAGAGACAGCGACATGGATGTGATGTGGTGACAGAGCATTTCTACGGTGCTGACGCGGTGCGGTACTATGTATCCCCACACATATATAATACTGTGGTACTACTACTTACTTTTTACATTAACAATGTATAAAACCATTTTCAATTTCGTTGCCACCCGAAAATTCCGCAGCAGCATTATATTCTAGTTCAATCAGAGAGTGCTGGAAGAGTCCATACCGGTTCCAGGGCTTTTTTGACCTTCATCAGTAGACACATATTTTCTTCTCTCTGATGATTGAACTAGGATACTTCGGCGCGTGCCGTCCCAGATTGCAACGAACGAAATGGCTGGGGTGTCGTAACGACATCTGCTAAGAAACAAACTAAATTATCAGTCTAATAATACATAAACCGACAATAAAAATCGTTCTACATACCACCAGATTGAAAACAGTGGAAAACTTCTCTGGTAACAACCTCCCAGGCTTTTAAAAATTATAAGCCATGCGGGTGCCAAGACGATTAGAAGATGAGGAAATTTTAAAATTTATAATTCACGTCCCATCTGCGCAGCGTAGTAAAGCTCCAACGAGAAGGTTTCCTACGTACTCCCAAAAAAATATACCTATATAATGCGAACCGAAAATGCTGCAGCATTATAGTTTTCCACTGTTTTCAATCTGGTGGTATGTAGAACGATATTTATTATTGTCGTGTCACAAATAAGTGTGTTGTTAATGCCTTTCTGGTCCAAATCAATTAAAACTCAGTTGTTCAGCTAAAATTATATTAAAATCAAACAAACGGTGATTCAACCATCATAAGTTGTTTACAATAACATCATATTACCTATACCAATACATTTCTACAACTCAAGTATCTAACAATAACCAAATACTAAATTCACCTACACTACATTTATACCCGACATAATATTGGTTGCGTTCGGACGACCACATGCAGCGGCTGACTGTCAGCAGAAATCGGCTGAGTGGTTGTATCCAGCGCTGATAGGGAAAGCTTAGTAAATCTCTCAGCGGCTGACTTCCAGCGGTGTCGTCTAAACGCTACCGCTGGCTCAGCTGTCCAGCCGCTGTGGTCGTCCGAACGCACCCACTGGGTGTCAGTCATGTTTCCAATTCAGGGTCAAATGTCAGTGTCTTCGTCTCGGGTTAATACCATTATTATATTTTGATACAGTTATTTAAAACTTAAAACATATTTTATATAGAGTGTCCTAATTATATTACAGTAGGTTTATGTGTATTATTAGATTGAGAACTTAGTTTGTATCTTACTTTTTCTATCTCGCCATAGCACGTCCCATAGCACTATGCCGTGTGTCGGCTCGGGATCGGTGCGGATGTGTGCGTCCCGGCCTTTACTCGCACTAATGGCGCACCCTGTATCTGTTCCTGTTTACCTATTAGCTATTTATCAAGTTTAATTTTTATAGTGAGTCAGATCTGTAATGAAGATGGAATGGAATTTACATTAAAGACGCCTGGAGGTTTTTATGGCAAAATCTATACATACGGAAATTACGATCGGTGTTTTTTTCGTGGAAATGGAGGAACGTTAAATGTACTACGCATAAGTGCGGCTCAAGGATTTCCGGAATGCGGAACCCAAAGATATGGAGACATCATGACTAACATTGTAGTGGTTCAATTTAGCGATTTTGTTCAGACTAGAAAGGATAAGAGATTTAATTTAACCTGTTTATTTAAAGGTCCTGGAGAAGCAATTGTATCTTCTGGTTTTATCGGTGCTGGGTAGGTATACATCTTTTACATATTTGTTTTAGTTTAGTCGTTTTTAACGATATAATAATACAGGCCCGAGTCATTTTTGAGGTCGTTATTTTTATAGATGATCTTTATATTTCATGATCCATTCAAAAATGCAACCCATTTTTCTCAATCATGTTAGGTTTATTCACTACATATTTTAAATTTTCGGAAAGTCAATTAAATAAATAAATGATAGAGCACAAGAATAATTAATATTACAGTTATTATTTGAAAACAGATTTACATTTTAATAATACCTTAAATACATTTAGCTAAATATTAATTTCAATCTTTTTTACAACAGCTACATGCCATAAATAAATATGTTGCTGGTTAGGTGCAGTTCCTTTTATCCTTAATTAAATATTTGGTATAATAAATACTACTCATCTGACTATGTTATACTTTATTTATCCGGTCTTCGAACTATTAATATATAGAACAACAATGTATCAACCTGCTCCAAGGCATGTTGCAATACTACTTACAATACATATAATAAATACGTATACATATAATACAATACAATACGCAATACATATAATAAACGATAAAACGAAGAAAACTCGAGTATTTGGGTCACCTGATGAGAGGTCATAAATACGCATTACTTCAAAATATAATGCAAGGAAAACGGAATCCAGGCCGTAGAAGAATGTCATGGTTGCGGAATTTGAGAGAGTAGTTTGTGTGTGTGTTTGAGCATTATTGGCTTCGGAGTCAATGTCCATTCGCCAGAGAGAGTGGTTTGGCTGCACCACTAATGAACTTTTTAAGTCAGCTGTAAACAAAGTCAGGGTAGCCTTGATGATTTCCAATCTCCGATAGGAGTGTCACAAGAAGAAGAAGAAGAAGACATATAATAATAAACTATATCAAAGGAGGTTCCTTTTACTGCATTGTTCCGGTCAATATTTACTTGATTATTGACATTGTGTACGTGAGGATTAAATATATGATATACTGAGTTTTATAATATTGTACTACATACACTACTTTATTTACCAGCATGTTCTGGGGTGTTTTTCACCTGTAACGTCCCTCTTAAGACAGGCAGCATTAGCTTGCAAACGCATTTATATCCCATTGGTTCTGGTATCTATCTTCCATTACTCGAATCTCCTACCTGATAGAAGCCATTCTCTTATTCTTCACTATAATCCCCCTAGTTTTCAGGGAAGTAGTCCAAATGTGAGCTAGGAAAGTAAATCTTTATAGACATACATGCGAGAAGATCATTGAAGTTCTGAAGGAGTTCCTCTATAGGACAAACTCATAATCCTTGCTTCTATACTTGTCCAGAAAGTTTGTAATAATAGACTTCAATGAAAACCAAGAATTTCTCTTTTGTCTACATACTTTCATTGAATGCTCGAGTCTTGCTCGAGCTCCCAAATCTGAGGGCCATCAAAAGCTTATTAGCTTGGCTTCACTAATAATACGTGGGAATTTTTCTCTCAGAAATGCAAAAGGTCTAGTTTCTTTGTAAATTGCTTTGACAAACTTTTTCATGAGGCCAAGTTTTATATGGCAGAAGTAGAATTTTTTGAGGATCCACTAGAGCTTTTGAGAAAACGTTGTGTGAATCAGGTTCGAGATTAGGTCTTACTTTCCAGGCGCGTTTCACGTAATGCTGTTCGTCTGCTCTGCTATCTTAAAGATACAGGAATAAGATACTTGGTATAGCCACCTTGTAGACCCAACATAATGAACACTGAAATCAAAATAGCGTCAATTAGCATTGCAGGCTTCCAACATATGTTTTGCAACATATGTGAGGTGCAAGATGCTTTTGGTCACCAAGCTTAAGATCAAAGGGTATTTTTGATGTCCGATCTAATTTGTAACTTTACCACAAATGCACCAAAACCAAACGGGGTGATTCTTGCATTTTCTATTTTCATTTTGTAGGAGACACTCAAGTACTGTGTACAAACAACTTGTGAAACTTATGTTCTATGCACAATGCTATTTGTATCAAATATATCTGCCGCTCTTCTGCCAACTAAAATATCTGCCAACTAAAAATATCTGCCGCTCTTCGCCAACTTGCTCTCATTCGTACAACGTCATGCATATCCAATATTCATGACGTATACGGTATAAATGTAATCTCCTTCTCACATGCATCTTTCAGTGCGTCACAGTTTTTCGATTTCTTTCTAACGCATTGAGTTGCAAGTGACAGAAAAAAAGGTACGTCCGTGATTAAAATCATTTATAACATTTATTCTAGTTGTTGATAGATGGCGCTATAATCGAACAAAAAATTATTTATATAATATATAGATATAGTCTATACAACTATAATCTGTACAATTTATAAGACTATACAAATCAAAGAACATACCCTTTTATAAACGAAATAAATACAATTGATTTGTTTTTATACCAATTTACGATTACGATTCTGACAAGTGTCAGATTTAACTAAAATGTCATGCTATGATATTCTATTCATTCTTAAAATCATAATTACGACAGTAATGGCACACTGAAAAGCTGAGAAGAACTTTGAATTATAGTCGTATACAGTCCGTCTAATTTACTTACCGTTGCACGTCATTATCTACGTTAGAGATCTAAGTTGACATTGTTGCCCAATTACAAAAAATTCTTGAATTCATTTTAAATCAAATACATCACACAATTTTTGCGGAAGTGGATTATACAGCAAAACAAATGAATATTCAATGTAAATAAATAAAAACTTTAGAAATAGAAAACAAGAATTAAGTTATAATCTTACGTTAAAGTACATAATAAAAACAGTAAATATAATGAAACAAATACTTATAGTAAAGAATATAAACAAATATGAAGTGTCATCACCGCAACTGTCAAATAAATGTTACCAATGTATGCCAAAATATCACCTTTGTTCGATTATAGTTACAGTGTATTCCGAACAAATGTGCTTCGTAAAAACGCTTTATAATCCATTTATACAAATTAAATGAAACATATTATTGTGTAGGTATTTCTTTAAGTTAAGAATAATAGAAATCTTTAAATATTATTTCTACGCGTATATAATAAAATATGTCTAGTGGCTGTAATGCCAGTGTACTCGGCAAAGTGATTCTAAAAGAAACACACCTACCGCCTAAATATTTCGTGTTGGTATCATGTAACGTCACGGGCTATGACGCGGATGACGTGCAACGGTAAGTAAATTAGATGGAGTATAGATATGTAATAGGTAAATACCTAAATAATTTCTTTTCCGATTATAGCGCCATCTATCAACAACTGGAATAAATGTCATAAATGTGTATGTATCACGGACGTGCCTTTTTTCTGTCACTTGTGTCGCACTGAAAAATACCTCTGAGAAGAACCATATAACATTTTCAACAATAGTATACAAAATAAATGTATTGCTAATGTATATAACTAGAGGTATACCTTTGAATGAAAACTTTGTTTATTACATATTTGTATATTTATATTAAATTACACTAAGTGTTATTAAAGAATGGTTTTACAAAATGTTAAAATTTCCCTTTTAGCTCTGGTAGTCCGATACCAATAGAATACCTGCCTGCTGAAAATACTCTCGGTTCAAAAGTTCGTTTAATGATTTTGTACCAAGGTCGGCCTACAACAACAATAGCTGTGGGTGATCCCCTTACTTTCAGATTAGAAGCTCAAGACAACTATGGTTTGGTCCCAGATATTTTTGCTACGAATGTCATAGCCAGAGATCCATATACCGGAAGATCAGTTCAACTTATTGATCGATTTGGGTAAGTATTTTATTATAATTATATCGAATAAAAAAAATTTAAACTCGAAGTATTCGAGAAGAACTGTTAGACAGATTAAATATACAAAATTCTCGCACATTCGTTAAAAAATTGAAAAAATCTAACACACACATTCGTTAAAGAAAATCGTGGGGCACGTCTTCATCGAATAAACGGTTTAAGGATAGGTAGATACTTTTTTACTTTTCGCGCCTCACGCTTTTCGTTAAACAATGTGTTAGATTTTTTCAATTTTTTAACGAATGTGTGAGATTTTTATATATTTAATCTGTCTAACAGTTTTTTTTCGAATAATCCTTCGAGTTTGAATTTTTTTTATTTTTTGCTTTTTAGTTGATTTTTTATAATATTTTTAATTTTAGTCACTCGTAACTAAAGAAAAGCATTTCTTAATTTTTTTATCTTTTGCTTTTTAGTCTTACACTTTTCAAACATTAAAATATATCGTCATGTTTAAAAAAAGGATGTATATGATAGACACATTTTTTGCATTTATTTCAACATTTGATACATACATTGTACATTTTCTGTAATTTCTTCATACATTTCTTAAATTAAAATCATTTTTTACACGTATTACATTTTTCGCAGTCTTTCCATCTCTTCTAATGCTTTACGGTGTAGACCCTGTTAATTTCTCGCGAATTACAAATTCTATAGTTAATTGTAGCACGAAACATTTCTACCGGTAGTTTTTCTAAGACTACGTTAAAAACACGAATTTTTTTAATTCGAGTTTTGGTTGAAGTTTTGATTCGTATCGTATTGAAATTTGACACGAATATAAGCGCCGATGTTTACATAAACAAAGGTATGAGCATTCAAAATTGTCGCCGCTTAGGATGTTTATAAACATGATGTACAAAACATGAAAAGTAGTGATTTTAAAATTTTATGAAGCGTAACGTAAACAACGTAAAAAGTGAAGTTATGTATAGTTCATATAATTAGCTACAATCTGTAAAAGTTGCAAGTTTCTACATTGTAAAAAACAAGAGAGCTTAAGCATTTTCCATTAAAATAGTTTTTTTTTATTTAAACAATTATTAATAAACATAAAGTTTTTTTTATTGACTATTCGTGCACTGTTCCCGCGAATGCATGTGTCTGCAAATTTTCATTCATTTGCATTGAAGAAAAGGCATAGCCCGATCAAGGAACACAAAATTTTACGAAAACCTCCAAAAAAATAAAGGAAGGATGAAAATTTGGGAATAGGTAGTTGAAATTGTGTATTATTAAATAAGAAAAAGTTTACAATTCTATATCCCCTCCATTTTACAAAAATTGGGAAATACAGGGTGAAATATTTTTTCTCGGGAGTGAATAGGCCCGGAATAGTTTAAAGTAGAGTGAATAGTTTAAAATAGGCCCGGAATTGGATAAAATAACTAATTCTAAGCAATATAGCGTTTTTTCACTAAGTCAATACTTTTCGAGTTATTTGCGAGTGAATATGTTCATTTTTAACAACAAAAAAAACATGTATTTGGACGATTTTTCGCAGATAACTCAACAAGTAAGTATTCTAGCGAAGAAAATATTCTTAGTAAAAATATAGCTTATAAAAAATTGAAAAAGATGGTGTACGCGTAAGGTCTGCAAACCCAGTAGAAGCATACTTGTAGCTAATGAAAAGTAGGTTCTTCGTCAAATTCCAAATCGAATATTTCAATATGAAATAACTAAAAAACAGAGCAATTTTCGGGGAAAATTCATTACAGCTTTTTTAAAGTGTTTAAAAAAGGTTTATTTTTGTTAAAAAAAACTTCTAACATTAAAAATAAGTGAGTTACGCTCAAAATATTGTTGGTCCCTTTTATTTTTTGGTACAAAAATCGCGAAAATCACCTCCTAATTAGCGCACCAAATAAAATGAATCGTTACCGCTTCGCAAGTTACTTTACTTATGCATTATTTATATTATCCATGTTTCATTGGTTCAAAGTGCTCATTTAAAAAAAATGGGGTTTAAAATAAAACATTTTTTTTATTTTGAAAAAAAAAATGGAATTGTTCATGGAATTACCATAACAATTATTAGTAATACCAAAAATCTTAAACAGTAATAAAATGTACGTTTTGCTTTTCTGAATATTTTTGCTTTTTTGTTTTCTTGTTAGACAAAAATTGGTTATGCTATGGCTGTTCAAAATTTGCCTAAACTCGTGATTAGTTACTCGTTCAAGCCATTTTAACTACAGCTTTTTCAAAAATAATCACTTTGAACCGATGAAACTTACAGATCATATAAATAATACATAAGCAAAGTAACTTGTGAAGTGGTAATGATAAAATTTATTTGTGATGCTAATTAGGGGGTGATTTTCGCGATTTTTTTACCAAAAAATAAAAGGGACCAACAATATTTTGAGCGTAACTCACTTACTTTTAATGTTACAAGTGTTTAAAAAACAAAAATAAACCTTTTTTTAAACACTTTAAAAAAATTAAAATGAATTTTCCCCGAAAAGTGCTCCATTTTTGGGTTATTTCACATTGAAATATTCGATTTGGAATTTGAAGAAGAAAAACCTACTTTTCATTAGATACAACTCTGCTTCTACTGGGTCTACAGACCTCAAGAATACACCATTTTTTTTCCGTTTTTTATAAGCTATATTTTTGTTAAAAATATTTTCTTCGCTGAAATATTTACTTTTTGAGTTATCTCCGAAAATCTGTCCAAAAACATGTTTTTTTTCTGTTAAAAATGAACATATTCACTTGCAAATAACTCGAAAAGTATTGACTTATGGAAAAAACTCCATAGAACAAAAGTTACTTAGAATAAGTCATGTTATCCAATTTTGAACTTATTTTGAATGTATATTTTTCACCTTCGAGAGGGGGTATTCCCCTCCATTTTTGTAAAATGGAGGGGATGTAGAATTGTAAACTTTTTCTTATATAATAATAGACAATTTCAACTACCTATTCCCAAATTTTCATCATTCCTTTATTTTTTTTGGGGTCAGATTGTTCTTTGATCGGGCTAGCAGTAAAATTAACGTCTAAAGATTTGACCCAAACGATTGAACTAAAGAAAAGCGTTTACAAAATGAAATCCAAAGATCCGGGGATCCGAAGATTTCTTGCGTTTCAAATAAATTCTTGTCACAGCCTAAATCCGTGCTTTTTATAATTTTAAAAGAAAATAGAGATTAAATGGATAAACGTGAGGAATTTAAAACTTTTATTCCACTCGTCAATTTATCTACGAGTAGGCAAGACTCACAACGAATTTGATTCCTAGTACTCAATTTTCTGAGTAAACGAAAGTAAATAAACACAGTTTAAGATTTAATTTCATTACAGAGACCACCACCATTTGCTTATTCACATTTTTCTTACAAACTGACGATTTATTTATTGCTCTTAAACCGGTTGAGATATGCAAATGAAATTTGGTAGGTTTTAAGAGAAGTTATTGCGCATTTTTTGATATGCAATTAGGAATTTAATATTCACTATTGGCGCGCATACGGCTAATATGACTCTTATGTGCGCCAATGGTGAACATAAAATTCTTAATTGTAGGTATGTCAAAAAATGCAAATGAAAATGAAAATGTTTTCTTTTTTACAGATGTCCCGTAGATAGTTATGTTTTTCCTGAACTGGACAAAGGTAGAAACAGTGACAGCCTTGAAGCTAGATTTAATGCTTTTAAAATACCTGAGTCAAACTTTTTGGTATTCGAAGCTACCGTACGTACTTGTAGAGAAGAATGCCAACCAGCCTACTGTCAAGTTGGAATAGGACGGACAGAACCTTCATTCGGCAGAAAAAGACGAGATGTTAGTGCTGTCATGGGGGAAAACATCACTAATCAAATCAATGAAAGTTTGGCATCTAACCTAAATATATCAACAGAACTTACGAAGCAAATAAATAATGGTGATAAACAGAAACCAACAGATTATATTTTACAAGACACCTTGGATGATAATAATAACAACTTAAGAAAAACCAACGAAGATGGAGAATTTGTACGTGAAATGATTGAGGTATGTATAAATGTGTTAATAGCTATAATAATGAGCTAATAAATATATTATTCTTTGGTTAAATATTTGGGTATTGTTTTAGACAAATAATAATAGGCGAGCGACAGCAACCCCTAAAATTACGTTATATCGACCACGAAAACCAACTTTAAGGTGAATAACCAATTTTGGTGATTCTTTATGTTTTAGAGGTCGCTGAATATATCAAGTTTATTTTTATCTACAATTGGTGGAACGTGTTTAAAAATCAAATTTTATGCAAAAATGCGAAAAATCAATTTTGATGATTTTTCAAATTTACCTCGCTGTATCTTTGGTTGCTGTAAATATTTCCTTTTGAAAATTTTACTGTGCTATCTTTGAAGTATGTAGTAAATAAAAATCTTTGTCCAAAATGTTAAAACATATTAAAAGAGGAGTTGTTAATTTTTAAACATTTTATCGTCAGATTTCGTTATTTTCATGTTTACTTAAAAAAGTTGAGTGACAAACTTTTTAGTTTATAATTTTAACCAACACAGTAATAAAATATAATTCATGGAGAAGTTTTCTGGAAAATTTTAGGCAAATTTTTGCAAAATATGCAATAGGAAAAAACTTATGACTTTATAGACGAGCGGCACATCCCAAAAATGCTTATTTCTCGAGATACTGTGTGGTGTGATGACCACGGTGTGGTAAATGGTTAATTTTGATCATACTGTATGTTTTTGATGGTGGTGAAAATTAGGTTTATTTTGAATTTTACGTGGGGGAACATTGGCAAAATGGCAATTTTACCCTAAAAATAAGAAAAAAATGAAATCACATTTTTTTGCGCTACAACTCGCTACAACTCTGTTCCGTTTTAATACATTTTTTCTTGAAATTTTTATAGTATATATTTTTTACCCTTCTGAAGACAGTGAAACATGGTTCAATCTTTCTGCCTTATTATAATAAAAGTCATGAATTGTGTAAAGTAAAAGATGAAGATTCCCGAATTGCAAAGTTTAATCGCATAAGTTGAGTGACACAATTTGAAATTTGGCTTTTTAATTTAGTTTTTGTTGAAGTATAGGGTACAAAGAATAAAATGTTTTATAGAAAAAAAATGGTGCAAGTTTTAATTTTCAGAAAAACGTTATTTCATTTTTTTTATTTTTAGGGTAAAATTACGATTTTGACAATGTTCCTCCATCTAAAATTCAAAATAAACCTCATTTTCGTTTTCAGCAACATCAAAAATATAAAGTAAGACCAAAATTAGCCATTCACCACACCGTGGTCAGTATCTAGAGAAATAAGCGTTTTTATGGGAGTGCCACTCGTCTACAAAGTCATAACTTTTTTCCTATTGCATATTTTGACTTGAAATTTTCCAGAAAACTTCTTCATGAATTATGTTTTATTACTCAACTTTTTTAAGTAAACATGAAACTAACAAAATTTGACGACCAAATGTTTAAAAAAGAACAACTACTCTTTTAATTATTTGTTTTAACATTTTGGACAAAGCTCGTTGTTATCTAAATACTTCAAAGATGACACAGTAAACTTTTAAAAGGAAATATTTACAGCGACCAAAGATACAGCGAGGTAGATTTGAAAAATCAAAATTGATTTTTCGCATTTTTACATAAAATTTGATTTTTGAACATGTTCTACCAATTCTACATAAAAATAAACATCATATTCGGATTCAGCGACCTCGAAAACATAAAGCATGACCAACATTTTCCATTCACCTATCATGGTCGCTTTTTCGATTTCTAAGTCTCAAATTAGGGGTGTGCCGCTCGCCTATAATTATTATAGTCTAACTACAAGCAAGATGTGAGAAAGGGGTGAAAGCTTACATTCACTCTGTAATAGATTATGAGGGTACATTATAATACAGGGTGTTTCATTGGGAAAGTAACATACGTTAACTGCAGAAAGAGGACACTTAGGCGGTCTCAAAAATACCATACTTAATGGATCTTACTCCATTAATAACAAAGATACCGAGTGTTTTATCTATTTTGCCATTTTCTTAATTGGTTAATAACTTTTAAACCACACTGTATATTTACTTTATATTTGGCACGCAAATATCGATTAAGGTGTACAATAAATTAATTTATTTACAATTGTAAAAAATCCAGGTCCGGATTAAAAAAAATTGGAAAAATATTCCAACCCAAAAACAACACCCTGTACATTAAATTTTTTTAAAATGGATTTTTCATTTGAAAAGAGGATGAAAAACTAAATTTAGTGGTATACTTTGAATTTTTGGCAAAATGATTTTTCTGGTCAAATTTTGAATTTAAATTCTGAAATTATGTGAATTTCGAGAGTAGAAAAAAATTGAAACACAACTTACAACTTGTCAACCGCACTATATATTCATTTTATATTTAACACGCGAATATTCTTTTAGGTGTCCAATCAATTAATTTATTTACAAATAAAAAAATCCAGGTCTGGGTTAAAAAATATTATATAAATGTTCCGACCCAAAAAAAAACA
Source organism: Diabrotica virgifera virgifera (assembly GCF_917563875.1). Lineage (NCBI taxonomy): Eukaryota > Metazoa > Arthropoda > Insecta > Coleoptera > Chrysomelidae > Diabrotica > Diabrotica virgifera. The sequence goes on along the minus strand of NC_065445.1, from coordinate 157,066 downwards.
CCCTGTATATTAATTTTTTTTTAAATGGATTTTGCCTTTGAAAAGAGGATGAAAAACTAAATTTAATGGTATACTTTGAATTTTCGGCAAAATAATTTTTCTGGTAAAATTTTGAATTTGAATTCTGAAATTATGTGAATTGCGAAGCTCAAAGTAAAAAAAATTAAAATATGATTTAATTTTAATCAATACCATTATTTAATCTAAATTGGTAAAATAATAACATTTTGACACATAACAATAATTTTTGATGTTGGTAATTTTGAATAGTACTTTAGTTTTGAATAGTTATGCTGCATATTTTCTCTGTTTTGTTGTGATGTATTCTTTATTGACTCTTTATTATTTATTCATTATTTAAAGATGAATATTCGCCATAAACTATTTGTCACAGATAATAAAAAACACTGAAATGTTTTAAAATTTTACCAATTTAGATTAAATAATGGTATTAATTAAAATTAAGTCGCATTTTAATTATTTCTACTTAGAGCTCTCGCAATTGACAATTTCAGAATTCAAATTCAAAATTTTATCAGAAAAATCATTTTGTCGAAAATTCAAAGTATACCACTAAATTTAGTTTTTCATCATCTTTTCAAATGCAAAATCTATTTTAAAAAAATTTAATATACAGTTTTTTTGGGTCGGAACATTTTTACAATATTTTTTAATCCAGACCTGGATTTTTTATAATTGTAAATAAAATAATTGATTGGACACCTAAAAGAATATTCGCGTGTTAAATATAAAATAAATATACAGTGCGGTTAACAAGTTGTAAGTTGTATTTCATTTTTTTTTCTACTCAGAGCTCTCGCAATTCACATAATTTCAGAATCAAATTCAAAATTTGACTAGAAAAATCATTTTGCCGAAAATTCAAAGTATACAACTAGATTTAGTTTTTCATCCTCTTTTGAACTAAAAAATCCATTTTAAAAAAATTTAATATACAAGGTGTTTTTTGGGGTCGGAACATTTTTACAATATTTTTTAATCCAGACCTGGACTTTTTATAATTGTAAATAAAATAATTGATTGGACACCTAAAGGAATATTCGCGTGTTAAATATAAAATAAATATACAGTGCGGTTAACAAGTTGTAAGTTGTATTTAATTTTTTCTACTTAGAGCTCTCGTAATTCACAAAATTTCATAATTCAAATTCAAAATTTGACCAGAAAAATCATTTTGCCAAAAATTCAAAGTATACCAGTAAATTTAGTTTTTCATCCTCTTTTCAACTAAAAAATCCATTTTAAAAAAATTTTATGTACGGGGTGTTGTTTTTGGGTCGGAACATTTTTCTAATATTTTTTAATCCGGGCCTGGATTTTTTACATTTGTAAATAAATTAATTTATGGTACACCTTAAAGGATATTTGCGTGCCAAATATAAAATAAATATACGGTGTGGTTAAAAAGTTATGAACCAAATAAGAAAATGGCAAAATAGATTAAACACCCAGTATCTCTGTTATTAATGGAGTAAGACCCATTAAGTAGGTATTTTTGAGACCGCCTAAGTGTCCTCTTTCTACAGTTAACGTATGTTACTTTCCCAATGAAACACCCTGTATAGTTTCTCCTTAAATACTAACTTATGTCAAAATCGTCACAAAATCATGCAAATTTGGCCGCAGTACAAGAACTTCATTCTTGTGTATGAAGATCATTTTTTAACAAATAAATCGTTAATAAAATACAGGACATATAGGGAAAAGACGGGCAAAATGGGGTACTTATGGTTTCAATTGGGATTTAAAAAATCTGTAACTTTTAAGGTCTTGAAATAAGACAAATGTAATTGTTACAGTTATAGTAGTAACTATTTATTAACATAACTTTAACAGTAACGCAGTTAAAAGTAGTATAAGTTAACAAAAGCAAAAGTTTTTCACGTTACATGAAAAAATAGAAAATAATGTAAATTACCCCATTATGCCCGTCGTATAGGGTAAAATGGATGGAAAGATCAATGCTCGGGGTGGGGCTTATAGACAAAAAAAAAAAACAAATAAATGGATTAAAAGCAAAACCAAAGTAAAAGACGCAGGAGAACATGCTGCCAAATTAAAATGGAGCTTTGCAGGACACAATGTCCGACTGAAGGATAAAAGATGGAATCACGAAAAACAACAATAGAGACCATAGTTAGGAAGGAGAAGCAGAGGAAGGCCACAAATGAGATGGGCTGATGACATTAAGAAGATTGGAGGACACAACTGGAAGCAAGTGGCGCAAAATAGAAAACACTGGATTGAATTGGAGGTGGCCCATGTCAAAAGTTGGATTACTTAACGCTGAAGAAGAAGAAGAACTTGTATCAACTAATGTACCCATAGACATATATGTAGTAATTAAACAGCGCGCTACAATCTAAAATTGTCGACCCAGTGCGACAGAGAAAAGTGTTTGTATTTACGGTAGGCATCTCTCTTTAATCGGCGAGGTTTATCAAATCGGCGGCAGTATGAAAGTCACGTGGTCGATAAATCCAACATTATTGGATAAGGGTAAACCCCGTCAATTAGAAAGAGATGCCTATCTTAAATACAAATCCTTTTCTCTGTCTCACTGGTGGAACAGTTTTAGATTGCAGCGCGCAGTCTAGGTATAAATGTCTATGAATCTCTCTCTCTCTCTCTCTCTCTCTATCTCTCTCTCTCTATCTCTCTCTCTCTCTTGTCGTTTCCCCATTACTGAGGATCGTGATTTCTTCCAATATTCCTAACAATGTTTCTCCATTGGTCTCTATCTTCAGCTGCTCTTAAGAGCTTCGCAGAATGAGTTTCCTGCTGAATTCTTAATTTGGTCGGATCGTCTAGTTGGTGATCGTCCTCTTGATCCTCTCCCCGGAACGTTTCCAGAAACTAATAATCTCTCATAATCTCTCCAAACTATCGTCACCTCTGCGAACCACGTGACGTAAAAATTGCAGAATTCGTTACAGACATATTGTGGACAGCCTTTTTTTTAATTTCGAGTTAGTTTAGAATACAAACGTTTGTCCTATGAGCTATCCAAGGTATGCTTAGCATTTTTCTCCAGCTCCACATCTCAAAGGCATCAATTTTTTTTTGAGTCTAAGTCTCTGCCCCGTATAGAAATATTGAGAATACAAGGATATATTTGTCTTTCCAAACTTTAGTTAGGCGACTCATCACATTTTTTGCCAAACCAATACGTTTTCGAACTTCTGCTTCATAGTTACCATCGTCAGTTATACTAAACCCGAGATAGACAAAGGTGTTTACTATCTGGTATTCCTGTAACATGTTAGTCAGTTGAATAGTGTCGAATCTGTCGACCACCATTATTTTTGTTTTAGCTTTATTGATTTTCAGACTAACTTTATTGCTTTCGTACTCAACTTGTCATAGGAGATCAAACATTTCTTGCTCATTTGCTGTTATAAGTGTAGTGTCATCAGCAAATCTTAAATTGGAGATTTTCCTACCAGCTACTGCTACTCCACCGGTTCATCCTTCTAAAGCCATCCTCATGACATGCTCACCATAAATGTTAAATAGGTCAGGTGACAACACGCACCCTTGTCTAACACCTCTCTCGGCCTTGAATTGGTTTGAGAACTTCAGATCTAGTCGTACTGTTGCTATATTGGACTGGTAGAGAAGTTTAATAAGTGTCTCCAGGTGCATTGGTGTGCCCATTTCTATTAAAATGAACCACAGAATTTGACTACATTTTGGTATTCAACGAAGCATATAATCATAGGTACTTGAAATTCTTTAGACTTTTCAATGAGTTGTCTCAGATTCAGGATTTGTTCACGTGTACCTTTACCCTTTACAAACCCTGCTTGTTCCTGGGGTATTGGGTAATGTAGATAGATTTTTAATCTGTTTTTGTGTTTTGATGATATGCAACATTATTTTACTAGGTGTGTTATTAGTGACAGTGTGCGGTAGTTTTCAAATCTGGTAGTAGTTTTAATCATATGGCCATTTTCCTGAATTCCAATGATTGAGTCTATGAGTATACCTAAACTAACCTATATCAACTAAGTAGTATAATATTTTTAATTGGATGTAATCGATTTTTAGGTATTCGACTCTAGAGAAGAACTTCAACAAGAAGCGCAACGTACTGATAATCTAGAAGAAAAGGTTTGTCTCACCGCTGCTAGTTACCACGGTATGATAGGCACCGTAATATTTCTATCAGCTGTTCTTTTAACTATTTGCTTATGTTGTGGAATATTCTATCGACGTTATTGGGCAAATATAGAACATCATCATCATACTATGTTAGATAGACGTAAATCTATTTCTTCTTTTAACGAGAATATTCGAGAACACGGTTTGGCAAATATTTCAATGATACCATCAAAATTGCGAAATCCATTTTTAAATTCCATCACAAATTTTCGTACAACTAATAACTCAGATGAATATAATCATGGATTTGTAGATACATCAAAAGGATTATTCGAAGACCCTAGTGAGCCAATTTACACCGACCCGTCACTATTTGAAAGATCAAGAAGTTTAAGAAGTATTGCAATTTCCTCTAAGAAAAAGAATAAGATGGAAAAATAAAATAATTTAAACAAATTATGAAAATTTTATAAATACATGTTTGAAAGGGTGTCTGCATATTTTTTTTAAACCTTTTATAATAATTAATTTTTCATAAAGATGACTTTAAAATTTGGTATAGGTACTACCCACATAACAATGATGTTCGTATCATGTTCTAAGCATATACTACCAACATTCGTCGGAGTATATTCTTTTTAGTACAAGCATAGCGTGTACCTTAAAAAACATTCTAAATTTCATGTTCTTTGCATATACTTTAAAGTATATTCTCGTACCGAATATACTGAGTACATTCGTGTACGAAGTAACTCGGAATATTCGTAAAAGTTTATTCTTAGAATATACCTTTATCGAATATTCTTAGCACATACTTTTAAGTACATTCTTAACACATACTTATAAGTATAGATACTTTTAAAATATCTTAAAAATAATATGTATGTATAGGAAGTATAATATTAGCCTTATAGATTATCAACTTCGTTATATTTTAGAATAATTAATAAAATTTATGTATGTAGGTAGTATTGGACGAATTTCATTTCAAAATTGTTGTATGGTAAAAAAGTTTAAACATTAATTGTATTAACGTTTATTATTAAAAATTCGTTTTCATAATTGAAATAACTTTACCATTTCGAGTTTATCACGAGTATTTTTACATCGTTGGAATTTGAAATTAGGTACATTCAATTCAATAAGGGAGGCTGTGATACGGGCCATTCCAGAACCAAAGCATGCGCCCAAAACCCACAACCAATAAAGGCTTTGGTGTTGCCAACCATCGAGTAAGCTTTTTCCGTCAACCTTAAAAATTTCCACACTTATATAAAAAATTCCCTCCTGTTTACAAAATCTGAGAAGATATGTTTAATTATTTTCAAATATTTTGATTTTTTTTAATATTTAATAATTTGGACTGGAACAAAAATTCCCTTTTGAGTTAACTTTTCCCTTTATCACCTTTTATGTTAAAAATTCCCGCAAAAAGTGAAATTTCCCTCCGTTTTGGCAACACTCACCGGTGCACCGTTGTTATTCCACTTCCACAATACATATCCCCCTAACCCCGTCTTGTCTTATTCTGACCATTTCTTACCTGAATGGATCAGGGTAGGAAACAACGGTAAAATATATTAAATCGAAAATATGTGTCTATGCAGTGTGGAGTGTGGCAGTGTTAAGGATTAAGACGAATAATAATAAAGTACTAGTAATAATCTATTTTGGTAACTCAATATTATTTAATAAATACATATAAGTAAGTACATATAAGTATATAGATTTTAGTTACTCATACATAGTTTAGTTTAGCTAAATATTATAATATAATGGTTTATATAGATAACTAAAATTTATAAATATGTACTTACTTTTTAAGTAATATTGCAGAATGTAGGTACTAACTACATTCACATTTGCCATTAAAATATGTAAATATAATAGGTATTTGGTAGAGCCAGTAGAACCTAAGATGAGATTAGGTGATGCTGAAAACATACTTCTGAGCAATATAGCACTTGATAGCACTTTCTTAGAATATCCTCAGTAGTACGTTCTAAGTATATAAATAGAAGGTTTATAGCACTTCCTTGGAATATTCTAAAAAGTACGTTCTTAGTATAAACTAAAAAGATGTGCGGTACGTTCTAAGTATATAAATAGAAGGTTTATAGCACGTCCTTGGAATGTTCTAAAAAGTATGTTCTTAGTATATACTGAAAAGAAGTGCGGTAGTACATTCTAAGTATATGAATAGAACGTTTAAGTACTGTAATGTAGTATATATACTCAGTATGTGCTCTGCACATTCGCAATGGTCTGACTTTCGGACTACCGCTTTCGAAACTACGATTTTAAAGTACAAATTCTGGTAAAATTTATAGTATTTTTTGAGTCGAACAAGAAAATATTATTAATTAGAAGTTTGTACAAAATAATATTAAAAGTAATTCCTTGTAAGTAACGTTTATTATACAAAAAAAACCAATAACAAGAATATAAACGGGATTCATTTTTTTCGAATCCTGAGAAAACTATATAAGTGTTTTTCAAAAATTTAAACACAGAGTGAAAGATTACGTTAGGACCGAGGGCCCAAAGTCCCTGAAAACTTCTATGTTTATTTTAATAACTTACAGGGGTGAAAAACTAAGAAAATTTAGTGTGATTTTTAGTTTCAAATATGTCATTAAAAAAACTTTTTATTCATTCTAAGGGACTTTCGGCCCTCGGTAATAAAGTAATCTTTTATTTTGTGTTTAAATTTTTCAAAAATACTTATTAGTCTTCTCAGAATTCGAAAAAAATGATTACATTTAAAATACAGGCGTCAAAATTTTGCATTATGTTCCTTTCCCCTTAAAATTTGTCGGACTTATTTAGAAACGCCCTGAATTGATAAATAACAAATCTAGTTGTTAAATATAAACGAATTAATCAAAAAAACAGAATGTTAAGAAAACCGGAGTCTATAGTTGGGTTTTAATTTCAGTATTTTATAAACGCCCTGTACACCATAAAAATTTAACTGGTTAGCAACAATATTATTACAGGGGTATTGTTAAAGAATTAGGCTATAACATATTAAAAAAATCACTTAAATCTGCCAACAGGTTTAGGAAATATGAGACATTAAAAATGACAAATTTTTTAAGTTGACGGATTTCTATATGCACGCAAGTTTATATAAAAATATATTATATTGAACTAAAATCATCTTAATAACATACCTTTTAATGTTCTTTATAATTTGGAGCACGAAATATTGTAAAATATTTCAGTTTCTCTGTAAATACAGTGAAAATTATTTAAAAACAAATGAGAACTGTCTGAATTAATCGGTCTACCAATAGATGTTGCCAAGTTTCAACTTCATGGCTTGTTAAGTAAAGGTGGCTATGCGCTGATATATTAGGTGACACATGACAGAACCTCGAAACAAATGACAATCAATAATTATTAGGTCTGTTCCTTTGTTTTAAGTGTAACACTAGTTCTTGAAAAGTGTAAGAAAAGTGTAAAAGTGTTACACTTTCTTGTTTCTTTGTTTTTCTAGTGTTTACACTTTTTTTCACGATACACTCAACTTCTGTCGTAGAACGCGTACAACTCGTTTCTTTGAAATGCTGTAAGAAAAAAAGTGTAACACTTTTCTACACCTACCTCCGAGACGGTGGTGGATATTACACTCGTCCTGCGCAGTATCATCCAACCGGAGCCAGCTGTTTAGCCGTTAAATGTGTTTGTTTACAAAAAAGATATATTTCTTTTTAGTTTAATTTAAACTAGATTTATAAATTGAAAAAACTAAAGTAGCTACAAGTTTTAATTTAATTTTGCTTAACCTCCGAGTGGCACTTTCCTGTAATTTTAAAATTATCACTTTTCAGTGATTTTTTTAATATGCTTTTATGTCCTTAAGTTCAACAAAGCATTTCCTTTAATTACAATTAAGCCAAAACATCGCAAATCCTGGGCCCTGGACTACTAAAGGTATCCGGTATCCGCATATCAGCCATGAATATGCGTTCACTACTCTACATCAAGAAATTTACTTTCCAATGGCTCTGTCACTGAATATATCAGCAAGTATAGGAAAACCTATTTAAAACTTATAAAATCAGCTAAAACATCGTACTATCAAAATTGTCTGAGAAGCTCTAAAAGTGTTGCAAAAGAAACTTAGTCCATAATAAACGATCTTCGAAATAAAATTCACCCAGCTTAAACATTTTTCCTTTCAGACCCTGGAAATCTAAATGAATACTTTGTTAATGGGAGTAAAAATATAACATCAACAGCTTCGTGCAATTGTACTTGAGACACTGTGTCAGGTGAGGTGTTTGAAAATTTGAGTAACTTGATTCTGGGGTGTGAATTTCTAAAACTTTTAAGTGTGGTTTTTAACCGTTGAGAAAAATTATTTATTTAGTGTTGTGTTTATAATTTAATGTATGTTTTAAAATGAGTTTTGTTTTATTTTTTGAGAAAAAATTAAAAATACAGCATACTTACAGTACTTTTTTTGAAATGCTATTTTCCAAAGTTTATAAAATTTCTTACGCTCGATTTTATATTAATAAAGTTAAAGTGGACTTTAAATTTAAAGTTTTCTTTAACTGTAACAATTGCTTTTTTTAAGGTAACACACACTTTAACTTTATTATGAAATCGAGCGTTAGTCAAAATTCTAAATGCTCAGTAAATAATAACAACAATTAGGTACTTGTATTGAAAACAACATATTTTGTAATTTGAAAAAAAAACAACATATTTGCAACATAGATAACAAAACAACATGCTTTGTTACGTATTTTAAAAAACTCTCCATCATGCATGCTCCATGAGAAAAGAAAATATAAAACTAATTTCATCCTTATTGTGTCTCAGATGGCGTAGCTACTTTTGCTATAACTACTCAATGCTTTGCTACTCTACCTACCTACATACAGTTTGTATTGTTTTATCAAAAAACAAGCATTTACATACTCTGCAAATTGTATATTTTTTCTTTGCATTTTCATATGAAAAAACCGTGGTATTTATCTTGAACTTTTTTTGAACAAGGTGCAATACTTAGGTAATATTATTATTAATAAAACAAAGTATATTAAAATACAATGTTAAAAACTTTAATAATATTAGCAATATTTAAAAACTTCAATATATTATAGTATACATATTATGAATCAGTAGAAACGATTATATTTAAATTTGGTAAATTATAACTCCAATCGACCAGAGCACGACCACACAACCCAAAACACAAGTACGCAAATATGGTTGTGTGAAGCGTGGCTCGAAGCCGTGCAATTTACGAGACTCGCTCGATCTGTAGATCCTTGTGTCCTCATCTCGCCAATTAATGATTCTTTTGAGAAAGGTAAATTTCCAGAGTACCTAAAGACAGCTATCATTATTCCTCTTCATAAGGGTGGTGAAAAATCTAATTCCTGCAAGTATATACCTATTGCATTACTACTGGTACTCCAAAATTATTGAGAGACTCATAAAAGCATGACTTATGTCCTTTCTTGTTAAAAACAACATTTTATTACAAAAGTTCGGCTTTTTAAATAATAAATGTACTGCTGATGCCATGTTTTCTGTACTACATGAGGTTTATCAAGCACTGAGCAATAATCTTCACACTGCCACTGTTTTTTGTGACTATGCCAAAGCTTTTGATTGTGTAAATCATGAAATTTTGATAAAAATAACTAAATTTCTATGGAATTCGAAGAATTTCTTTGAATTGGTTTCAATCTTACTTGGATAGTTGGAAACAACTGGTTAGAGCAAATAATACAGACTCTAGTCTCCAAAATATTGTATGTGGGGTCCTCTACAAACCACAAGGTTCAGTATCAGGTCCTCTACTTTTCCTTACGTTTATTAATGACATCCCTAGTTTAAAAATTAATGGAAAAAATTTTCTTTTTGCTGATGATACCAGTATTACTTGGAGCAACTCAAATATTGCTACTATACCTTCTGATCTACTCACGATAAAAACCTGGTCCGATTCTAATTTACCTTTTTTTAACATAAAACAGTAGCATTATCCTATACAGGAGCTCGTCAATCTTTACCTCTTAACACATTCACAGACACAACTGCATATGAAGCCACTTACTCCATAAGATGTGTCTACATCTAAAGTGTGTCTGTGAATGTGTTAATAACAGCCAGATCAGTATCGTTGATTCTGTAAAGTTTCTTGGTATTTTTTTTAGATAGCAATCTTAAGGGTTAAAAGGGTCTAAAGGGATAAACATTCACTGAAAGCGATATTATCTTTAATACCCGTGGTGCCTTCAACATTTAATGTCTGACTAAATTATTCTTTATAGGCAAAAAAATTTAAGGAATTTTGAATTAATTAGTTTTTAAATAAGTACATTTACCAGCAACAGTTGTAACGTAATTGTGTCAACTCGACAGTATTTAACTAGTTATTTGAATTTAATACCCTAGCTAGGGCATTATTTTTCAAAATAAATATTGAAAAATAACGCCCTAGGGCATTATAATATAACTTACTTCGAAATCATGTACAGTGGAACCTCGATTATCCGTCTCTCCATTAACCATCACCTCTGTTAACCGTCAGGGTACATACAGAAGTTGTATTGAGTTATACATTAGCAATCATTTAAATGCAAAAAAATAAAAAAAAAAGGTAATTTGATTTGTGATGAGGACACAAACGGCTATCCATTGCTGACAGATAAAGAACTCATTGAAATGGCAACAAAAGCGGACCAAACCTATTCGGAAGCTGACACAGTAGCTATATTGATGCTTGGACACAAGGAAGCTTGACTGTAGCTATATTGATGAACCTATTGTAACTGACAAAGATTTGCGTAAATAATCTAGAGAAGCTGCATCGCATATGCAATAATTCATCGAGTGGTATTCTCAACAAGAAGAAGCCAATAAAGTAGATTGCATGATCTTATGCCTTATGCCGATTAAGAAATTCAGCCGTCGCAAAATATGAAGCAGCAGTAAAACAAACACAAATTTCAGAATATTTTAAATTGATTCGATTGTATGAACACAAATCCCTCTTATATTGTCAAACAAACCATACAAATGAAATTTGAGAGTTGTACTATGAATTTTTATTTTTTTTTAATGTTCTGTTAACCGTCTTTTCGATTATCCGTCATACCCTTGGTCCGGTGCCCTGACAGATAATCGAGGTTCTACTGTAATAATATTAATGTCCGACTGGTATATTATTTGACAAATAATGACATGATTTTGAAGTCAGTTTGATAAATAATGACATGATTTCGAAGTCAGTTAAGTATGATATAATGCCCTAAGCTCTAGGGCATTATTTTGAAAAATTACGCCCTAGGGTATTAAATTTAAATAACTAGTTAAATACTGTCAAGTTGACAAATAACAACCCAAGTAAAACTATGGTTACCACAATTACGTTACGACTATTGCTGGTAAATGTACTTATTTGAAAACTAATTAATTCAAAATTCCTTCAATTTTTTGCCTATAAAAAATAATTTAGTCGGACATTAAATGTTGAAGGCACCACGGGTATTAACGATAATATCGCTTTCAGTCAACTTATATCCCTCAGGCCAAAGGCCCTCGGTATATACACCATTGACCTCAAGTGTTATTATCCTTATAATACCCTTGGTACCTTAACTATAATCTCACAATCAGCCCATAGAAGGTGTCAAATAAATAAAATATTTGGGAATCATACTTGATAATTTATTAACAATTAAACGATTACTTTATTGATTACAGTTAATTTATTTAATGGAAATTAAGGTAATAATAATAATAATGTTTATTCAAAAATAATCAAATATAAAATCTTCCTGAGACTAAAAACATATTTAAGTGTATAATTAATAAGAATTAACATAGGAAGCCACAAGGAAATAAATCTGCACTTAGCTATAGCCCAAAGTAACTCCTGTTATTTATCCAAATCTTTACTAGTCAAACACATTTGTTTTGAAATTCCAGCAGTTTCTTCTTTTTATACCTTTTAAATATCTGGTGGTTGTTCCTAAAACAAAGACATAAATAAAAATTCTACATTGTGTACCATAAAAAAATCATAAAAATGTGGAAAGTATCACAAGAATAAAGAAAAGTCCCAGATATAAAATTCACTATTAAAATAAAAATAGTAAATAATTATTTATATCTGACACTTTTCTTATTGGAACTTCTTTCTGGTAACATCCTTAATCTCTGACTTTTACAATTTATAAGACAAGAGATGATGAATAAAGAAAGGGAAAAGGACTCTGCAGTATACAGTTACATTCTGCTTTCATTAATCTAGAAAAAAGATCAGAAAGATAATTCAAAGTCCGAAATTGTAAAAGTCAAAAAGAGATTAAGGATGTACCAGAAAGGGGTTCTAATAAGAAAAGTTTCAGATTTAAATAATTATTTACTATTTTAATAGTGAATTTTGTATCTGGGACTTTTCTCTTTTCTTTAAGAGATATCGCTGAAGCATCCTAATAGTAGATAACTATTTTTGAAATTCCACTTAAATAGACAATTTGATTTCGTTTTGATTCAGAGGTGTGCAGGCAGCTCCACTGGGGACGCCGTAAGGCAGAAACAACTGTCTGGAGATTGTGTATCGCCTCTGGATCGAAAGGAAATATAAACTGTCTCTTCACTATCACAAGAGTATTTTAATATTTTTATTGAATAAAAGTAGTCAAAAAAAAAGGACTAGTTGGTGGAGCGAAGAGATAAAAATAGCTGTGAAAGAAAAGAAAGTACCATGGAGAGCTTATCTAGAAAATAACAGTTAATAAGCAAGGAAGCTTGTGAAAGAAAAAGTTAAAAAAGCTAAATTGGAACAGTGGGAGAGATTTGGAGAAAAGATGGAGCAAGACAGTAGTAGGACAAACCAAAAATTGTTCTATTAAGGTCTGAAAAAATGAGAGGTAAATCAGGTAGTACTGTCGTGCAAATAAAAAAAAATAAAATGGAGAAACACTTACCCAACCACAAGATATAGTTAATAGATGGAGTAAATATTCCAAAGAGTTGAGTAATGAAATAACAATGGAAGAATTAACGGAAGCCATTGCAAAAATGAAAAATGGTAAAGTGGCAGGAATAGATAATATCAAAACACGATTGTTGAAATATATGGGGGAATCTGCATTACACTACTTACACAAATTACTGATAACAATTTGGAAACAGAAACGCATCCCAGAAGATTGGGCAACAGCAGTAATGGCTCTTCTGGTAAAGAAGGGAGGTAAAAAAGTAATGTTCAAATTATCGAGGTATTTTCATGCTAAGTATACTGGCTAAGATTTATGAATGAACACTGGAGATGAGACTGAGAAAGAAAGTGGAACATCAACTAGACGATGCACAAAAAGGTTTCTGACCGGGCACAGTGTCCAAGATCATATCTTTACTATAAGACAATGGAAAAAGCCTTTGACAAGGTACCCGGACATCACATTTGGAAAGGGCTTGAACTGTTCGATGTTGGAGGAGAACTAATTGATGCAAGTAAAATTTATGTACTGGAACATTGTGCGAGCATTAAACTGTGAATCAAACAAATTTGCTAATACACAAGGAGTAAGGCAAGGTGGAGTTTTAAGCTCACTGCTATTCATTATATTATATATATGAATGAACCAATAAAAAAATGCAGTAGAGTCCCGAAAATTAGATTTAGGTTACCATTGATTAAAAAGTATAACTCTGAGTAAATGTGTATCTGCAGATGACATTGCATTGATACCAAGTTCAGAGAAATCTTTACAAAGCAACCTAAATTTATAGACGAGAGAACTTGCAGACAAAGGAATGAAAATAAAATTAGCAAAGACTAAAACTTTACTTATTTCCAAGACACTGAGAGAAATCCATATAAACCTAGACGGAAATTTAGTAGAACATATGAATGATTTTGAATATTTATAAACTATAATAGACAAAAAATGCAAAAAAAAATGAACAACAGAATTGCTAAAACATCACGATTATATCACTCCCTCACTACAGGTTTCATTAGCAAAAGAGAAATTAGTGAGAAGACAAAAGGGACAGTATATTATATACCTCCCTTCTTTGCTTCATGGAAGTGAAACATGGCTGGCTTTCCTAATAATTAAGCTTGAATTATCACATCTTTATTATTATTGTAGACATTTAAAATCCTTATTAATCGAATTACATTAAACTTACCACTTATAAAATGTTTACTTTTCATATTTTAATTTTAGTTCCCTTATATCTGTTCTTCTTGTGGCTTTTATCCATTGTCCCCAGCTTTGTTTGGATAATTCATTTAAATGTATTGCATGGGGAGCCTTGGGAACAGTACAAAATAAGACTTTTCCCTGTCTGCCCTACTCCCACAATTTACAACAATACAAGTTACATGTATAAGCTTCCCAAGAAAGAAAAACTGATAACTGCTATGGATTAATTCAGTTCTGTAGGCGATAAACTACTTTATATTTGATTTGCTGCACACAATTTCGCTGAACAATCGACAATAAAAACAAACAGGATATTCTTTACAAATGTAAATATTAGGATTAGGTTATGTTATGTTATGTGCCCCCAGTTAGGCCATATTCGGAAGTTCCCCCCCCACTCTTCTATGGAAGTTCCTTATCCCTTTGCTTGGATTGGCACACCGATAATTTTCGTTTAATACTGTCCGCTGTCATGAGCCGCTGTCACATCCGCTGTCATTTTACACTCAAATGTCCATAGAATTTCGTACACACACTCAAAAGTGTAACACTAAAAAACAAAGGAACAGACCTAATATATGACTTGAATATATGACTTGAAAAACATGATATATTATATTTTATTTCAAGTATTTGTAATTGTATCTGTAAATGCTTGGGATACAGAGCAATTGGAAGTGTTTGATGCAATAGAAGAAGTAAAACAAAACTTCTACGAAATTCTAAATGTTTCAAAGGTAATGTAGATCAATCATTTTAATTTTTTTAATACCACAACTCTTATTTTAGGAAGCTGAAAATAATGAAATTAAATCGGCATTTAGAATGCTTTCTCTTAAACTACATCCTGACAAAAATAAGGAAACGGATACCTCTGAACAATTTCGTAACTTAGTGACTGTTTATGAAGTCCTAAAGAGTTCTAGCAAGAGAAAATATTATAACGATGTTCTTGTGAATGGCTTGCCAAATTGGAAATCTGGTATTTTTTACTATAGATATGTTCGCAAAATGGGAATACTGGAAGTTATCATCATCATATTTGTCATTACCACAATTGGTCAATACCTTTGTAATTGGGGAGTCTATTTTGAGAAAAAAATGGCAATTGTATGTTTCTATGTATTTCATATTTTATTAAAAGTTAATATATAGTGAGCATGTAAAGGTTAGAATAAATTCATTTTCTCAAGATTGGATGATTTTGGAAAAAAATCCCGAAACAGGTCAATTTTTACTTTTAAATTACGACTCTTTGGCATATATAGGGTGAGACAGATAACTGGCCTATTAGAAATATCTCGAGAACTAAAGGCAACAGAATCACGAAAATTGGATAAAGGGGTTTTGAAGGATGATCTATTAAATGAAAATACATATTTTCATCTTTGCAACTTCCGGTTATACCGGAAGTTGCTTATAACTTCGTTATTTTAAATGGGACATTGTATATTTTTACATTTTTGGATTCTCCTCAATATATTCTTTCTTAAAATATGAGGTTTTTTTTTATTATTATACAGGGTATTTTAAGAGATATTTACGTTTTTTTATTAATTTCATAGCAACATTCACACCCTGTAGAATTTCAATAGTTTGACATTAAAAACTCTGCTTACGTTCAAGTGATTTTTAATACAGTCTATTATTGTTAAGAATCATTAGTATAGCTAATTTTGAAATTTTAGTATACAGGGTTTGTCAAAACTCAGAATGAATATTTTCTGAGTTTTCTTAAATGGAACACCCTGTATTTTAGTATTGTAATGAAATCATATTTCATAGTACTTTTTTATTTTATAAGTATTCCCCATACCTAACTGCTTTAATTTGTGAGTTATTGGTGATTCAAGCTAAACATTAATTGCAACAAAAAATATGTAAAATTTTATTGGTTGGCCGTTAAAATATACAATCAGAAATAATTTTTGAGAAATAAATACATATTAATCCAGACTGATCCTTAAAATTACCAATAATGGTTTAGCTATCAAAATACCTACGTAGTTAAGATTGTTGGTGCGATTAACAATTAAGCACAAATTAAAGCAGTTAGGTATAGGGAATGCTTAAGAAATAAAAAAGTACCATAAAATATCATTTCATTACAATACTAAAATACAGGGTGTTCCATTTAAGAAAACTCAGAAAATACTCATTCCGAGTTTCGACCAACCCTGTATACTAAAATTAAAAATTTAGCTATACTAATGATTCTTAACAATAGTAGACTATATTAAAAATCATTTGAACGTAAGTAGAGTTTTAGATGTCAAATTACTACAATTCTACAGGATATGAATACAGCTACGAAATTAATAAAAAAACGTAATTATCTTTAAAATACACTGTATAAAATACACTGTATAATATTACAAAATCTTATATTTTAAAAAAGAAGACATCGAAGAGAATCCAAAAATGTAAAAATATACAGGATGTCCCATTTAAAAAATCGAAGTTATAAGCAACTTCCGGTATAACCGGAAGTAGCAAATAGATGAAAATATTTTCATTAAACAGATGACTCTTCAAAGCCCCTTAATTCAAATTTTCATGATTCTGTTGCCCTTAGTTCTCGAGATATTTCTAATAGGCCCTTTATTTGCCTCAACCTGTATATCATACTAGTGACGTCACCCATCTGGGCGTGATGACATCATCGATGATTTTTTTTGATGACAATAGGGGTCGTGTGCTAGCTCATTTGAAAGGTAATTCAATTCTCTATTTAGTAATATAAACATTGACATAGTTATTTATACAAGGTGTCCAAAAAAATTTTTTTGAATTAAATTTATTGACATAAAAAGAAGAATGTATGTAATTTATTTAATTCAAAATACATTTTACTGCTCTCAGAAAATTGAAAAAAATGTTTATTTTCAAAAATAATCATTGCTTTTCGCTTAAATTAAATGTTCAAGCTGTCACGAGGCTGGTGGGTGGCGACTTTCATATTGAATTTAAGCAAAAAAAAATATTTATTTGCCAAATAAACATTTTTTCCTGTTTTCTGATAGCAGTATAATACATTTTGAATTAAATAAATTACACACATTCTTCTTTTTGTCAATAAATTTAATTAAAAAAATTTTTTTTGGGCACCCTGTATAAATAATTATGTAAATGTTTATATTACTGAATAGAAAATTAAATTACCTTTCAAATGAGCTATTACACGACCCCTATTCTTATTTAAAAAAATCATCGATGACGTCATCACACCCAGATGGGTGACGTCACTAGTATGATATATATGCCAATAAGTCATAATTTAAAAATAAAAATTGACCTGTTTTGGGATTTTTTTCCAAAATCGTCCATTCTCGAGAAAATGGATTTATTCCAACCTTTACGTGCTCACTGTATATGGTAGAACCCTGATTATCCGTGCTCTAGGAGAACAGACTTGGCATGAATAGTTGAAAAACACAGATAATTCGAACATATGTTACAAATGTATAACGTAACATATATGTGCCTATAAATAAAAACAAAAAGGTAACAATTAAAAACAGATTTCTGCAAAAATTTTTACACTAAATAAGAAAACTAAATAATTTGCATTTACATAAAGTAGTTTATATATCTTTTTATAACTATGCATTTTAAAACGTCAGTCACTTTGGTCTGTATTAAAAGTTTGACTATCGATAGCTTCTTCAGTCTCTTGATTAGTTAGTCTGAATTCATACTGTCCCATCATTTTCTTTGTTTCGTTTTCTCATTTTCAGATGAATCAATTTGAGCTTTACCTGGCCGATTCAAAACTAGTTCAAATATCGTAAGCTTACAAATCAAGTGATATTTTTTTAATTGATGTAGCCAACCACTGCACAAAATTCTCTTGCTTAGCACATATTGCTCTGAGATTGTTACACTTTCTGATCTTTTCTACACAAACTACTTAGTTGGAAAGTGCTTCATCAAGTTTTTGAAAATTCCATCCTTTTAATGAATCTTGATTAGATGCTACACTTTCAATTTTCACTTCGTTTAAAATCCCTAATTTGTGTTAAGTTGTTAAAACATTTCTCTTGCATTTAAGTCAAGTTAATTGCCATTACAAAAAAATATTAAGAATAGGTATACATAGTGTGACCAACTAGCCCGAAAAATCCGGGACATGGCCCGAATTACAAAGTCGTGTCCCGGCGTCCCGGAAAAGGCTTCCGGGCCATCCGAATTTTCAACTTTTTGGTAAAATTCTATTTTTTAGTTATTCTGTTAAGAATTCACGTCAAATTAAATTGTTGGGACGAAAAAAAATCGACAATAATAATTATGATTTTAAAAAATAAGCAATGTAAAGAATTACATTGCAAGAATACATCATATTTTGTTTGTTGAGGTCAATTTAAAATATGAATGGATTGATTTTTAAATGTTTTGAAGCTGTTTTCTTGTGACCTGTTTGGCAATTATATTTTTGATGGGATTAAGCCACAATTGGTTGTAATGATAATTACATTTTTATATTTGGACATCGTTCTGTAAAGGTGGAGCTCTCAAGACCCCAGGATGTATTTGATGTGTTAAAAAATAAATATAATGTAAGCCGTGATAGACATATTTTCATAAGTGCTGACCTCACGCGTCTTCAACAAAACATCTTAAATAAGTTAAAAACTGAATTGGCAGAAAGGAAATCTAAAGGTGAGAAAGATCTAGTTATAAGGTATATTAATGGTGAGCCTAAAATAACCAAATATAATCAGCAAAAAAACTCGAAATGATCATTCCACAAGTTTCCAATACACTGAAAATCTACTGTCATAATGTAGGAGGTTTAAGGACAAAATTATCTGATTTCTCTGCAGCAGTTAATTGTTCTTGCTTTGATATATTTGTCATTATTGAAAGTTGGTTGAACGATGATTTCCTAGATAAGGAACTTTATTTGGTTAATTATCAGATATTCAGATGTGATAGATCTAATCTTTCAAGTACTAAAAGTAGAGGTGGAGGGATTTTGATACTTATTCATAGAAAAATAAAAGCTTTTAGAATGAGCCTCATAAACAATTCAGTGGAACAGTTATTTATATCTTGTTCTGTTTCAAATTTTAATTTTATCATTGGTGGCGTGTATATTCCTCCTAACAGTCCAAATAATTGTTATCTATCACATGTTGAAACGATTGAAGATTTGAGAATTCAGTATAATAAATGCAACTTTTATATTTTTGGTGATTTTAACTTGCCTAATATAACTTCCGATTTAAATAATATATCACCATCTCAGATGAATGAAAACATTTCTAGTGTAGCACAATGTTATGATTTTCTTGATTTTAAACAGCATATTACTATTCCTAACTCTAATAATAAGTTTTTAGATCTACTATTTTCGAATGTGGATAGTATTCTAGTTTCATCTGCAATAGATCCTATTTTTTCTGAATCTACCCATCACAAACCATACTCCTTTGATTTATCTATATCGGGCATTACAAATAATTTACTGTGCCAAGAATTTTACTATGATTTCAGAAACGCTGATTATATTAGCTTACAGAATTATTTGGGACCTATCAATTGGCACAAGTATTTAAATTTAAATGACATAAATACTGCAGTACACAATTTCTATCATATTATGAGTATGGCATTAAATCTTTTTGTGCCCAAAAAGAAAAGTAAGGTATCAACTTTCCCAAAGTGGTTCAATGCTGAGTTGAGAAATTTAATCATCCAAAAGAAAATAGCTCACAAAAATTACAAGAATACTGGCAATCGCTGTTATTACATAGAATTTTCAAAGTTACGTAGTCAATGTAATATTTTATCTAAAGAATGTTTTGTGAATTACAAAAAAGACCTTGAAAATAATTTTAATACCGATCCCAGGTCATTTTGGAGATTTTTTAGCCGAAAAAATAATCTATATGATGTTCCTAATAATATGTATCTAGCTGATAAAAAAGCTGTGAATGGTGATCAGATAAGTGAACTTTTTGCTGTTTACTTCTCTGAAGTTTATGTTTCTTCCCTGGATGTAAGTTATCATGACACATTTAATAATTATTCATCTATAAAGTGTGATTCTTTGACAGCGGAAGTTATTTTCGATGGTTTGTCAAAACTTTCTAATAATGTAACAGCTGGACCGGATGGTCTTCCCGATTTTTTCTTGAAAAACTGTGCTTACAGTCTAACTCAACCATTGTTTGTTCTATATAACTTATCATTGAAATTAGGCATTCTTCCTGATAAATGGAAAACTAGCCATTTAATTCCAATTTTTAAATCTGGCGAAAGAGAAAATATAGAAAATTACAGAGGTATATCTAAACAATCGACCATTCCTAAACTACTTGATAAGTTGATTTATAACCATATTAGTTTTACTTGTCAACAATTAATAAATAATTATCAACATGGCTTTATGCACAAGAAATCCACAACTACAAACTTACTATCTTATGAAACATCTATTATCAGAGATCTGGAAAGAAAATGTCAGGTAGATTGTGTATACACAGACTTTTCAAAAGCCTTTGATAGGATTGACCACTACTTACTGCTACATAAACTTAAGGCATATGGTTTCAGCGATCAGCTTTTAAAGTGGTTTGATAGCTATTTAATAGGTCGCACACAAAAAGTCAAACTGGGTTCATTTATGTCAGATACAATACAAATAAAATCTGGAGTTCCACAAGGTGCTCATTGCTCGCCCCTTCTGTTCAATCTGTTTATTAACGACATAGGTGAATGTTTTAATCACTCTAAGTACTTGCTATTTGCTGATGATTTGAAGATTTACAGATCTATCAAAGATCATGAAGATTGTAGTCTCCTTCAAAACGATCTCAATAATTTAGTTGAGTGGTGTAACAAAAACAGACTCTTTTTAAACATTAATAAATGTCATTTCATTAGCTTCCACAAAGTTGCAAAAAAATATCAATCATCATATGTCATCGACAGTAAAGCGCTCTCTTATGTTAGAGCAGTAAAGGATTTAGGAGTAATATTCGTTGAAAACTTAACGTTTGTGGATCACATTAACTATGTGACAGCAAAGGCTTCAAAAGTACTGGGTTATATACTTCGCAGTTGTGCTGATCTTTCCCTTAATACAATAAAGGCTGTTTACTCATCATTGGTTATATCTATATTAGAATTCTCCTCTATTGTCTGGTCACCATTTTATAATGTTCATGTTGTTTGTCTCGAGAGAGTTCAAAATAAGTTTTTAAGATTTGCAGCATACAGATTGGGATATAATGTTATTGAACTAAACCACAACTATACCATCATCCGTAGTGATCTCAATTTGCACTCCTTAAAAGACCGTAGAATTATAAATGATCTAGCTTTTATTTATAAACTATTAAATAGTGAAATCAATTGTCCTGATTTATTAAAATTAATAAACTTTAATATTCCAAACCATAATCTGAGAAATAATAACTTGTTCCATGTACCTCATCATTCAACTAACTATGGTCTTAACTCACCAATAGATAGAACTTTAAGTCGCCTGAATGATTTGGACATCGATTTATTCTCTTCTTCCAGTCGAGTATTTAAAAACCAACTAAAATCAGTTTTTCCGGTCAGCACTTATGTTTAATATTTAATATTATATTTTCAGTGGATTTGTTAATTTTTGCCATGGATAATGCTTTTGTATTATGTAATTTGTTAATTTTTTTATTGTCTGTAGTTAGTTGATTAATGTCAGTTTATATTATATTATTATGTATTGTCACTGCATAACGTGGATTGTGTGTATGTTAAATTTAGTTTTATTGTAATGTACTTACTACAGTTTTATGCTGTCACACTTTCATTTAATTCATTTTATTTTATTTTTAGTTTTTTTACTGTTTTACTGGACTTTACCAATACTACTTTTACTTCTACTTATTGTTTATATATGTATATTTTTTTTTTAAATTGGGGAGACCCGTAAATAAATAAATAAATAAATAAATAAATAAATTTATATTAACCTAAGGTTATATTTACATGGAAATCCAACATCACTTTATTTTCTAATTTTAGTAATTTTTTCTTTTTTGAGAATGATTGGAAGTCGAAACGTCAAAAACTAACAAAAATATAATTATCATTATAACTATAACCAATTGTGGCTTAATCCCATTAAAGATATCATTGTCAACATAAAAATGTTAAATAATCAATAAAATGATGATATTAAAGTCCTATATTTGAAAAATAAAAAATGGCCCGATTTTCATTGAAAAGTCCCGGATTTCAAGTATTTTTTTCAGTCTTGTCCTGAATTCAACTGAATTGGAGTTGGTCACACTAGGTATACAGTATACTTTCTCTAACACCTCTATAACAAGGCTTATTTGGCTATAATGAGGGAAAATGAGATTGAAGAACATGTTGCTTTACCTATTTTTGGCTTTTTCTATAAATAAATACCCCAGCTGCCTGTATCCAGATATGCCTAAAATATGTGTGCTTATAGAGGCCAGTGATGTAATAAACTCCATCGCCTGTCAACTTCTTTCTGTTTATCCAGAGACTCTTTTTTAAAATGGCCATTCAAACAATATTTAGCATCTTGTATTGCTCGGAATGGATTCACTATAGAAAGTTAATATTTCAGAAAACTACATATTCATTTGTATGCACAATATTATTTTTGTTTCAGTTCTAGTTATAGAGAGAGTCTACTGTAGTAAACTAGTGCCTTTTCGCTAGCACACAACTAATCTTATAGTGAATGATTTTGATCGGTTCTTCAATATCAGTAGCTATCAATATAGTATACTGTTGAATGATTTATGGTGACACTATTTCTATAAAACCACAAAAATGAGTAATGGAAAATATGGCACAGACAATCTGTGGCCCAGATATTCCCTGCACAGATAATAAGGGTTCTACTGTAAAACTGCCTATATTAAGTAAAATTTTCTTAAATTTGAATAGGTAAATCATATAACCATACCATTTTAATTTATACAGGGTGTCCAGAAACTCTACCGACAAACCAAGACAGGAGATTCCTCAGATAATTTTAAGACAATTTAACCCAATTCACCTAGTCCGAAAATGGTTCCTAAGGGAGCTAGAGCTCTTTGAAGGTGGCGCCATGTAATTAGTTTTTCTTAAATACCTCTAAAACGCTTCTATTTGGAAAAACGAAAATTTCTAGTACCGGTCATAGGCATCCGTTTTGGGTAGGATCCTACCGACTTAAAGTAAGAGTACCTTTTAGTACTAGAATACCTCACAATTTAATAATCCAGTATCAAAAATGCTTAAAAGTTGAAGACAAAGAAGGTATGCGATAAAATAACCGTTGCCCTACCGAAAATCGCGAAATTGCGAAAAGTAAATACGCATACCAATTTTCGTTTTTCTAAATAGAAGTGTTCTGAAGGTATTTAGGAAAAACTAATTACATGACGCCATCTTCAAAGAGCTCTAGCTCCCTTAGGAAGCATTTTTGGACTAGGTGAATTGGGTTAAATTGTCTTAAAATTATCTGAGGAATCTCCTGTCTTTGTTTGTCGGTAGAGTTTCTGGACACCCTGTATATCTCTATAATTTATTAACTGATTTGATTTGCTGTATCAAGTGTATCGTTTACCTGTTTTAGGAGGATCAAATAAATAGAAATAGGAAATTAAAATCAAAATTTAAAATGGATGAAGAAAAATATATTATTGAGAAACCGTCAGTATTTGATACTTTGCCTATTCAGATTCCAAAACTAATTTGGCTTATAATTACATCAATTCCTGCCATATTAAGACTACTTTCACATTTATTTAAAACTAAGATTGAAAGTTTTCATAAAAGTAATGAACCTGAAACTGAGCCAGTATCCAACCCAATATTAAAAGCAAAAACAGCTAGAAAAAGAAATAAATTTGTTGTACCAGAAGGCCCAAATTTTGAAGTATATCATGAGGGCTCGACTATTAATGACACATCTACCCCTTTAATTTCCGGAGGTTTATGGACAGATGAAGACTTATTGGATTTAATAAAATTGGTTAACAAATATTCTCAAGGTACTCCAGAACGTTGGGAAAAGATAGCACAATCTCTAAATAGGTCTGTCTCAGAAGTGACATACATGGCAAATAAAATGAAGGAGAATGGATACAGATTAGTAGAGGAAAAGGAAAACACTGCTCCAGAAAAAATAAAACAGAAAACAAGAAAGTTGATAGAAATAGATTCAGATACAAATAATTGGAACCAGATCCAGCAAAAAAGATTGGAAGAAGCTCTAATACTTTTTCCTAAAGGGTGTGTTGATAGATGGGATAGAATTTCAGATCATGTTCCCAACAAGACAAAAGTAAGTATGCTTTTGCAGGTATTGTGTACTGTATCCATAAAATTATGTGAATATTTAGTTATACCCCTATACCCTTAGTATCTCTTTAGCTTCGGTTCTCACTGCATATATCCATCTCTTCTTTGGTCTTGCTACTGGCCAATGTTCCACTAAGTATTCTTCTGTTATTATCCATTCTTATAAGGTGACCTGCCCGGCACAATATTTGAATTTTTGCATAATTCACTGTAAAGGGTTTTTGTAATATTGATACAACTCGTGGTTGAACCTTATTCTCCACATACCATTCTCGCAGATGGGTCCCAATATCATTCTATCAAAAGTTTTGATAAAGTTTATGGTTTTTTCTGTCATGGTCCATGTTTCTATGCCATATGTTGTGCTATTGGTCATGTGATGGTTTTATATACTTTGAAATTTATTTCCCAATAGATCCAAAGACCTGAGACAGAGAGACGTTATGATGAACTATTTTAAATGGGAAATAAGCCACAATTTTACAAAAAAAAATGAATTTATTAACGGTTCGACGCCCAAGTCGGGTGTCGTTGTCAAAATACAAAATAATACTAAATAAACAAAAATGTTGTTGCTTAGTAAAAAATTCTTCTAATAATGTATTTAATCTGACTCACTTATATCGGCAATTCAGGCATGTATTATACATTTTAAAGTAGAAGACTTTAAAATGATATTGCCAATATTGATGAGTTGCGTTCCTGGGACGACTTTACTAAAAGATAGTTCATTCGATTACATGAAATCAACCCCAACTCAAGAATATCCGCCACAAAAAATCTTAGCATTTGATCTGTCTTTAAAAAGACAACAAATGCAACGATGGCAGTAAAATTCTCGCGCTAAAGATTCCATAGTAAATCACGAGGGAAAACCAGGAAAAAACCTCGTGATACTATCTCGACATCATAAGTATTTGGGCTTGCATTTAGTTTACTCTCAAAACTAATACCAAATTCTGACTTTAATGTATGTATGCTATTTTAAATTATAAATAATATTAATAATACATAGATATTATATAAATAAAACTAAAATATAAAATATGTACTAACTCGATATGTTAATTGCTTACTAATCGTGGTATTTTCTTTTTATTGACTTCCTCTTTTAGTATGGGTAACCACATCCTACTGCATTCTACCGAGGAATTTGCGACACAATTGTTTTAATTTAGCATAATTAGAGCCGCTTCTTTGATTTTTCTCTTTTTACTATCTGTTTTTTTCAGGACTATACTTGAATCTCTCCACTGAACTCTATGTTCATTATCCCACGCGTGTTGACGTATTTGAGATCTATCAAATTCTCTATTTTTAAAATAAGACTGATGTTCACTTATTCTAACGTCTACTGGTCTTGATGTTTCACCTAAATAAAATTGTTCGCATTCACAAGTTATTTTATAAATACAATTATTTCTTCTTTCTTGTTCATTGTTAGGTTTAGTTTTAGATAGAATAGATCTCAATGTGTTTGTTGTTTTGAATGTTGTTGAAATGTTGAATTTATTTCCTATTGTTTTAAGTTTCTCGGATAGTTCTTTTATATATGGTATTGATATTTTCCTCGTATTATTTCTTGTGGATGTTATAGGATCCCGTTCTACGTTGTTCTGTTCCATTCGATCCAATCTTGACAATTACTTATTTATAAACGATAAAAGATAATCATTTTTTAATAAAACAGATGTTAACAAACGTTTTTCTTCTAAAAATGAATTTTCCTTAGAACAAGTAATTTTGGCTCTATCATATAAGGATTTAATGATTCCCTTTTTAACGTTGATGTTGTGATTTGATTTGTAATTGAGATATCTGTTAGTGTGTGTTGGTTTCCTATACACTTATGCCCGATTTCACCAACGATACCTAAATATTTACGAATTACCTAAATGGGTTTAGGTACTTCCTAACTCTAAAACGGATTTCACCATTCGATAAGAATTGCCTAAACCGCTTAAGCATTACCTTAAGTTAGGCTACGGATTTCGATCTCCCTAAACTTTAGGTATTACTTCTATCGTTGACAGTCAGGTTATGTTTTTACAATTTTGACTAATGTACTTGTGACGTTTGTCAATAATTTGCTTCTTACCTTAATTTTTCTGTTATTCTGTAATGTTAGGTATATTAGTTGTAATTTTGTATTTTCTTTTATATTATTAATATAATATGTGTTGGAAAATATAGAAAATCCTTTGGAGTTTTTTACAGGTCTGTTGACAAAATTATGTAGTCTACCTACTATCTAACAAACTAGTGTTGTGTTTCAAAAACCCATTCACGATATAACTAAAAGTGTGCCATTAAAAAATTAATAATAAAAAGCAATTTTCAACATATTATTTATTTTAAAATTATTTCATTAATGACAATTCAACTAACTTCAACTTTTCGTCATATGTGAAATTTACAACTCTTTTCTTTTCCCCCATTTCACTGTACATATACAAATAACACACAAAACTATATTTATTATATACATACTTAATGCACAAATAACTAACTACTAAATAAAAGAACTATAACAGTAGAAAACTCAATAAAACCAAATTGGCAAACAAACAATAATGACAAATAATGGAAAAAGTAAGAAAATGTCATCTTATTCTTCTTTTTATTTATCAAAAATAGTTCAAACGTACCCTAGGTAATACCTAGGAAAGCATTTCCCAGATAAGCAGTTCTTTTAGTTGTAAAATGCGATTGTTCCTAAGTATTGACTTAAGAAGTTCCTATCGATAAGAATTACTTAATAAGGCAACTGTTTAGGTATCGTTGGTGAAATCGGGCATTAGTCTCATATCCAGTATCGTTCTTTGAGACTAAAACATGGAGGAAAGGTAGAGTGTTATTACATTCCTTTTCCATTGTAAATTTTATTTTCTCTTCTTGATCGTTTATATTTAGGAATGTATCTAACAATTCTGATCTATGAGGCCATATTGAAAACACATGATCTACATATCTCCACCATACTGCGGGTTTTAAATTTTGTTTAGAAATGATATAAGTTTCGAAATCCTCCATAAATATATTAGCCAATAATGGAGATAAAGAAGAGCCCATTGCTAGACCAAAATTTTGTTTATAGAATTCATTATTTAGTTGTAAATAAGTATTATTAGTACATAATGTCAATAACTCCATTATAGCTGATACATTTAGTCTTGTCCTAGTTGTCAGTGTATTATCATTCTCCAATTTCGTTTTGATTATGTTTAAAGTTTTATCTAATGGCACATTTGTAAATAAACTGTTTATGTCAAAACTTACTAAAACATTATTTGGATTAAATTCAATATTTGATAATTTGTTTAAAAAATGTTGTGTATTTTTTATAAATGTGTCATTATTTGCAAATGGTTTTATAATATTTAATAAAAATTTTGAAAGTTCACTACAAGGAGAATTGATGGGTTCACTACAAGGAGAATTGATGGTACTACAAATGGGTATAAGTGGAATATTCGCTTTATGAATTTTCACTACTCCATAAAAATGTGGTAAACAGATATCTCAATTACAAATCAAATCACAACATCAACGTTAAAAAGTGAATCATTAAATCCTTATATGATAGAGCCAAAATTACTTGTTCTAACGAAAATTCATTTTTAGAAGAAAAACATTTATTAACATCTGTTTTATTAAAAAATGATTATCCTTTATCGTCTATAAATAAGGAATTGTCAAGATTAGATCGAATGGAATAGAACAACGTAGAACGGGATCCTATAACATCCACAAGAAATAATACGAGGAAAATATCAATACCATATATAAAAGGACTATCCGAGAAAATTAAAACAATAGGAAATAAATTCATCATTTCAACAACATTCAAAACAACAAACACATTGAGATCTATTCTATCTAAAACTAAACCTAACAATGAACAAGAAAGAAGAAAGAATTGTATTTATAAAATACCTTGTGAATGCGAACAATTTTATTTAGGTAAAACATCAAGACCAGTAGACGTTAGAATAAGTGAACATCAGTCTTATATTAAAAATAGAGAATTTGATAGATCTCAAATATGTCAACACGCGTGGGATAATGAACATAGAGTTCAGTGGAGAGATTCAAGTATAGTCCTGAAAGAAACAGATAGTAAAAAGAGAAAAATCAAAGAAGCGGCTCTAATTATGCTAAATGAAAACAATTGTGTCGCAAATTCCTCGGTAGAATGCAGTAGGATGTGGTTACCCATACTAAAAGAGGAAGTCAATAAAAAGAAAATACCACGATTAATAAGTCATTGACATATCGAGTTAGTACATATTTTATATTTTAGTTTTATTTATATAATATCTATGTATTATTAATATTATTTAAAATTTAAAATAGCATACATACATTAAAGTCAGAATTTGGTATTAGTTTTGAGAGTAAACTAAATGCAAGCCCAAATACTTATGATGTCGGGATAGTATCACGAGATTTTTTCCTGGTTTTCCCTCGTGATTTACTATGGAATCTCTAGCGCGAGAATTTTACTGCCATCGTTGCATTTGTTGTCTTTTTAAAGACAGATCACATGCTATGCTTTTTTGTGGCGGATATTCTTGAGTTGGGGTTGATTTCATGTAATCGAATGAACTATCTTTTAGTAAAGTCGTCCCAGGAGACGCAACTCATCAATATTGGCAATATCATTTTAAAGTCTTCTACTTTAAAATGTATAATACATGCCTGAATTGCCGATATACGTGAGTCAGATTAAATAAATTATTAGAAGAATTTTTTACTAAGCAACAACATTTTTGTTTATTTAGTATTCTTTTGTATTTTGACAACTACACCCGACTTGGGCGTCGAAACGTTAATAAATTCATTTTTTTGTAAAATTGTGGCTTATTTCCCATTTAAAATAGTTCATTATAAAAATGCCACAAGGAAATAGCTTCAGAACAACATTAAGAAGTTATGATGTTAGAAACATTATCCTTTTCCATATTTCCTCCGCTTTGCTGCTGTGCTCTGTTGTCTGTACACCCAGGTATGTGAGCTGTTTTACTACTTCAATATAATATTTGCACTGTGTATTGTCAGTCCTATTTCTTGCAGTTTATTGCTATTCGTCTGATCAAGTTTACATCGTCTGCTTAGACTTACTAAACAATAATTTTTGTCACAAACTGAAAAGTCTCAGATGCAGAGTTCACCAATATAATAAAAATTAAAATGGTAATTAGTTATTTAAATCTGAAACTTTTCTTGTTGAAAGTTCTTTCTGGTACATCCTTGTTATAAATTGAGTTAGGTGTGCTAACTAAATGACCAACAACGATTATGTTTCACTGAATTACAGGACAATAGGAAAACATTTTACTTGAATATAACATATATAACTGACATTATATTTTATTTCTTGACATTTCATTTTCCACTTCTAAACTGTCAACACATAGAGTATGTACAACTATAGAGCAACATCTACTTTTAACGTTGTATATTGTAACACATCCTTAATCTGCGCCTTTTACAAATTATAAGGCAGTAGACGACGAATATAGAAAACAAAAAGGACTCTACTATATGCAGTCACATTCTAGGAAAAGGACAGAACGAATGAAAACGGAATGTGATTGCATATAGTAGAGTCCTTTTTGTTTTCTATATTCGTCGTCTGCTGTCTTCTAAATAGGGAATTAAAATTCTCGCGTTAGAGATCTCATAGTAAATCACGAGGGAAAACCAGGAAAAACCTCGTGATACTATCCCGACATCGTAAGTATTTGGTCTTACATTTAATTTACTCTCAAAAATTAATACCAAATTCTGACTTTACTATAATTTTGTTTAAATTATAAATAATATCAATAATACATGGATATATAAGTAATAATAAAATATGTACTAACTCGACTATTGACTTACTAATTGTGGTATTTTCTTTCTATTGACTTCCTCCTTCAGTATGGGTATCCACATCCTACTGCATTCCACCGATATGGCTCTAATTATGCTAAACGAAACCAATTGTGTCGCAAATTCCTCGGTGGAATGCAGTAGGATGTGGATACCCATACTGAAGGAGGAAGTCAATAGAAAGAAAATACCACAATTAGTAAGTCAATAGTCGAGTAAGTACATATTTTATATTTTATTATTACTTATATATCCATGTATTATTGATATTATTTATAATTTAAACAAAATTATAGTAAAGTCAGAATTTGGTATTAATTTTGAGAGTAAATTAAATGTAAGACCAAATACTTACGATGTCGGGATAGTATCACGAGGTTTTTTCTGGTTTTCCCTCGTGATTTACTAAATAGGGAACTTACATAAAATTTTAAATTCGAAAAAAATGGTATAAATCACAACAGAACATAATTTAGAATCTGTATCAAAGATAAAAACGTTTTGTTTGTCTTTCGTTTGGCCCCTAAAAACGACTAAAAATTCAACTTATACCAGCCACTTCAAAACGCGTCGTGACGTCACAGGGTTGTATGTTTACATTCTACACCAATTGTATATATAATTTTAAATTAGACATTATAAACGTCAGTAAAAAATACAGTTATGTGACGTTAAAAGTGTGTTTGATCGTTTGAACTATTCATAGAAAATTTGTACTTTTACAAAATGGTTTTATTTTCAATAGTAAACCTACTTTCTTTTCCTTCAAAAACTGTATCAAACTGTAATCTCAACAAACTGGTATATATTATTACGATGACGTACGAAAAATGTCATTAGAATATAAATATTTTTCCTTTATTCCCCGACGACGAGCTGGCCAAATACCCAAGTAGGTGGAGGCCAATACACTAAAGAAGAAGAAGAATATACTTAAATATACCCATAAACAGAACCACATAGTCAAACTCTGTGACGTCACGGGTCGTTTTAACTATTTTAAGATAAGGAAGACTTTAAATTTGTACTTATTATGAGTTTTTCAAGCGTGAAATTTTGTAAATCTAATTTTTATACAATACTGAACATTATTATGTATTAAAAAAAATGTGCAAATTCCCTATTGTAAAAGCCGCAGATTAAGGATGTACCAGAAAGAACTTTCAACAAGAAAAGTTTCAGATTTAAATAACTACACACACCGGCAAAATTAGCCGAACACCTTAAAAATGGGACATGTTTGATGTCGCGAATTTACTAAACCTGTTGTCGGATTTGAGTGATTATTTCAGTATGTTATAGCCTTATTAGTTAAGAATATCGGTGTAATAATATTGTTGCTAGACAGGTAAATGTCATTTTATACCGGGTGTTACAATCATACTGTGTTTTTTTTCTTAAAGTTCGGAACACCCTGTGGAATATTCTAGCATGTATAAAATATTAAAATTAAAACTTGATTGTAGACTTAGGCTTTTTTAATATTTTCTTTTTTGATTCATTTCCTTATGTTGAAAAATAAAAAAGTTATGTGCTTTAACAACTAGCCATGCTTTTTATCAATACATCCTCATAGGGGAGGAAAGTATGCTAAATTTGCAGTTACTCGAGCGTTATGGGGACCTATTGGATTGTGAAGAGTGGGTGCTAAAACCAAAAAAAGTTAAGTTTTCCATAAAGTGTGGGACTCTCCACTTTTTAATTTAATTTTCCATTTCCACCAATCGTTTTTTCCGATTATAGCGCCATCTATCCATAATTGGAAAAAATGTTGCGAATAAAAGTTGCTTATTTTTACGGCAAGGATCCAAATCTGCAATAAAAATTGGGGGCTTCTATTTAAGATTTTAAAGTAACCCCCCACCACACCTCCATGGGGGATCGTGTTTGGTGCCATTCGGTGGATTTTTGAAAAATATTGAATTTTTGCAGTTTTACGATCTAATGTTCATTTCGCGAAATATCGCAGGGTTCGTATTTAAAATTTTTAATTTACCCCCCACCCCTCTCCGTGGGGTGTCACGAGCCCCCACGGAGGTAGGGTGGGGGATTTAATTTAAAATTTTAAATAGGAGCCCCCAATTTTTATTGCAGATTTGGATTTTTTACGTAAAAATAAGCAACTTTTATTTGACACATTTTTTCGAATTATGGATAGATAGCGCTATAATCGGAGAAAAATGATTTCTTTCAAATGGAAAATTAAATTAAAAAAATGAAAAGTCCCCTACTATGTAGAAAACTTAACTTAACCTTTTTCTGATTTTAGCACATACTCTTCACAAGCCAATAGGTTCCCATAACGCTCGAGTAACTGCAAAATTTAGTATATTTTCCTCCCCTACTATGAGGATTTATTGATGAAAAACACGGATACTTGTTAACGCACATAACTTTTTTATTTTCTCACATAAGTAAATAAATCAAAAAGGAGAATGTTAAGAAAGCCCAAGTCTACAATCGAGTATTAATTTTAATATTTTATATATGCTAGAATATTCCACAGGGTGTTCCAAACTTTAAGAAAAAAACACAGTATGATTGGTACACCCGGTATAAAATGATATTTACCTGTCTAGCAACAATATTATTACAACGATATTTTTAAATAATAAGGCTATAACATACTAAAAGAATCACTCAAATCGGACCTGTGGTTTAGGAAATGCAAGACATCAAACATGTCCCATTTTTAAGGTGTTCGGCTAATTTTGCCGGTCTGTGTATTTACCATTTTAATTTTTATTATAATGGTGAATTCTGCATCTGAGACTTTTCAGTTTGTTTAAGAGATGTCGCTGGATTGTGTCCCAATGAGGATTTCAATGGTGTTTGAAATTTCTCTTAAATAGATGGGCTAGCTGGTTTTCGCTTCAGAAGTATGCACGCCAGCTCTGTTGAGGAAGCCTGCAATGGCAGAAACAGCTGTCAAGGGATTGTGCATCCCTCTGAATCGATATCAAGCAAAACCATATTTTACTTTACTAATAATTTTTGTATTTAGAGACATTATTTTTATAGTCTTGTCGAAAATCTACAAAGATTTGATAGATATCTGTCACACTCCCAGGCTTTAGCTAATATTTGTTTTACATTGAATAGCTGGTCAATAGTAGACCGTCCTGGTATTCCCCTATGATTTGCTCTGTAAAGTGACAATCTCCTGTTTATGATCCATGTAAAAACCTATAACTCACACAGACTAAGGATATTATTATGCTTCTACAGTTTTTGTAGCTGAGTTTGTCTCCATTCTTGTGGATTGGATCGTGTTCCACTCGTATGCTACTCTCGTTTCACTTTTACTTGTCTAGTGTATCACTGATATTTAATTTTATTTTTAAGGATGAATGCATGCAAAGGTTTAAATACATAGCCGAAGATCTCAAAAAAAGGAAACAAACAGGAGCTAACGACAGTTGATTCAAGCAAGATCTCTTTTTCAATTATGTATATTAATAAATAGAGTAATTCATAAAAGGATTTTCATTCATCCTCATTCGGACCGATTTGAGCGCAGCATACACCCATACAACATTTCTTTGTATGAACCTTAATTTAGAGAAATATATTTCAAAAACAATATACAGGTAAAAAGTTTTATACACACAAAACGAACTAAACAATATTAGAAGTTATGTTTCGAATTTTAACTATTTAGAATGGGAAATAAGCCACAATATTATTAAAAAATGATTTTTATTAACGTTTCGACGCCCAAATCGGGTGCCGTTGTCAAAATACAAAATACTATTAATATAAACAAAAATGTTGTTGCTTAGTAAAAAAATTCTTCTAATAATTTATTTAATTTGACTCATTTATATCGGCAATTCAGATACATATGATACATTTTAAGGGTCTAGTACTATTCGGCGCGGCCGGTTCGGCGCCGCCGATTCGGCTTCGGCCGGTTCGGCGCCGGCCGATTCGGCGTCGGCTGTTTTGGCGCCAGATTATACCTACGTTACTTTTTTAGAAATTTAAGAGGCTCTTGATTTATATCTATACCACACTAAAAAAATATATTAAATGTTATTTTTTCCAACTTTTGTAAATGTAAGCTATTTAATTGCACATAATTAATTAAAAAATTAATATATTATATATTATACAGTACAATTTTCAAAGGAGGAAGACCTAACCCTTCGGTCCAAACCTAACTTTCGGGTATTATTTTACATCTTCTAAAATTAAAATGTCGAAAATTGTTCTCCTGACTCTACATTTTTTGTTAAAGAAAATTTCAGACTATCATACATTAACAACTATTTTTTTTCTCTCTCACTTTGCCAAAGTATCTGTCGCCGAATCGGCGGGCGCCGAACCGGCAGGCGCCGAAACGCCGACGCCGAATCGCTGGCGCCGAATCGCCGGCGCCGAAACGGGCCATCCCCACATTTTAAAGTAGATGACTTTAAAATGATATTGCCAATATTTATGAGTTGCATTCCTGGGACGACTTTACTGAAAGATAGTTCATTCGATTACATGAAATCAACCCCAACTCAAGAATATCCGTCACAAAAAAATCATAGCATGTGATCTGTCTTTAAAAAGACAACCACATGCAACGGTGACATTAAAATTCTCGCGTTAGAGATCTATCTATTATAGATCTATCTATCTATCCATGTATTATTGATATTATTTATAATTTAAACAAAATTATAGTAAAGTCAGAATTTGGTATTAATTTTGAGAGTAAATTAAATGTAAGACCAAATACTTACGATGTCGGGATAGTATCACGAGGTTTTTCCTGGTTTTCCCTCGTGATTTACTATGAGATCTCTAACGCGAGAATTTTAATGTCACCGTTGCATGTGGTTGTCTTTTTAAAGACAGATCACATGCTATGATTTTTTTGTGACGGATATTTGGCTCCAAATTCGATCCTACTGCATGGATTTTAATGAAATTTTGGGAATAGCCTCTACCTATCTCCTAATTCAAAGTCTACCCTATGCAGATGTGCGCTTTTATCTTGGGGGTGGTTTCCACCCCTTCTCGGCGGCGGAAAATTTTTTGGTCAAAACACCGTCAAAATAACTACGGAAGTGGCTAGAGCACCTGATTCTAAGCAAAAACGGTACTATTTTTTTTTAAACTTAATACTTTTTGAATTATTCGTAGTTGGAAATTTGCCATTTTTATTGAAAAATGTCAACCGGACGGTTTTTTGCGAATACCTTAAAAATATGCATCTAACGAAAAAAACTATATAAAACATTTTTATAGCTTATGAAAAATCAAACAGATTCGTTTCTTCAAAAATCTTCTAGTTAGAATACAATAAGAGATATTATGATAGCTGAAAAGAGATTTTTTTTGTACATGCTCAAGTCAGTTTGTTCAACGTAAAATAACAGAGAAATGGTCGATTTTAGAGGCATAATGCTACAAAAACCTTTTGTGGTGGTTGAAAAGACCTTTAAAATGAGCACTGTTAAATGTCGATTACATTGAAACTAAGCGAGATATGCAAAAAAAAATTGATGACTAATGTATTTTAAGGAAAAATGAGAAGTATATTTAACCCCTCATCTACCAGAATTTACATGTATCGTTTTCCTTTTACAATAGTGTTATTTTTATCATCAGAAAGAATGGTTTTTGAAAAAAAATAAGATCAAATTATAGAGCACATTTTTAAATTTTTTTTAAACCTTCCTTTTTCTCCATGTAACTCGAACATGATAGGAGATACGAATAAAAGATGCAGTACAAAAATGAAGGGTTTTTTCAGATAATAATTTTGTTTTTTCTACTGTATCTCTTTCATCATTTTCGAGTTGAGAAAAACAAAGATTTTTAAGAAAAGCTAAAAATGCGCTCTATAATTTAATAATCTTATTTTTTTCAAAAACCATTTAATTTTAAACCCGTCCAACTTTTTGAACATAGAAATAATACTATTGTAAAAGAAAAACGATGCATTTAAATTCTGGTGTACTCATTTTTCCTTACAATACATTAGTCATTAGTTTTTTTTACACCATATCTCGCTTAGTTTGAATGTAATCGACATTTTACAGTGCTCATTTTAGAGGTCTTTTCAACCACCACAAAAGGTATTTCTAGCATTATACTTCTAAAATCGATCATTTCTCTGTTATTTTAAGTTTAACATACTAATTTCAGCATGCACCAAAAAAAAAATCTCTTCATAAGCTATAAAAATGTTTTATATAGTTTTTTTCGTTAGATGCATAATTTTTAAGGTATTCGCAAGAAACTGTCCAAAAAGGTGACATTTTTCAATGAAAATGGCAAATTTTCAACCACGAATAACTCAAAAAGTGTTAGGTTTTCAAAAAAAAAATTATGGAACAGTTTTTGCTTAGAATTAGGAGATAAGTAGAGGCTATTCCCAAAATTTTATGAAAATCCATGCAGTAGGATAGAATTTGGAGGTAATATCCTGTTTTTCCTCTCATTAACTGACGTATTGATCATCTTTATATACTCGTAGATCCAGGCAATATAATCCCATGTCTCCAGTATGTGTTAGGTAGGAATTAAAACAAACACAATTTTTTAAATTTGTACCAATAGTATATTTTTATAAATACCTAATATGCTAATAATACCTTATTTAAATATATCTAAAACTTTCACCTAGTTTATATCAATCTAAGAATCTTTTATGACCTTTCGACCCATAGATAATGGGGTGAAACTACTTTTACTCGGAGGTGGCATCAATTTGCTAGTGATGTAGACAAAAGGCTCATACAGGCTTGCCCTCTTTAGAGCCGATGCTGTGAAATGTTTCACTTTTTCCCTCATGCACCACTGACTTGCTTTACTGACTATAAGATTCATTTCTTCATTTGCTTCTTCTTTAAAATGATTACCAATAACAACTATGGATACCTTAAAAATTAGACGATGTTATTAAATTTTTTGAAGTGTTCGTAATTCTGTAAAAAAATATGATTTTATTCCATTTTTTAAAATCTATTAACAATAATTACTGCTATAGTAACATATTATAGAGTAGAACCCCGACTATCCTTGCTATGATTTTTTATTACTCATTTTGAATTTTTGATATTTTTTTAAATAGCGTCACCGTAAATCGTTTGACAGAGACTCTATAAGCTACAATATAAATGCATAATGCAATACCGCTAGCAACAGTGCTCGGGGAATCACTGTAAATCATTCACTAGCCATCTGCTGCTGCGTGTTACGCCGAATGTGTGAGATTTATTTGAACGCTAGAGAAGAGTCACTACTCTGTCACACTACTCTGTGTCGACATTTTTTCTTTGATAAACAAAACCCATACACAGCACGCCTATAGGTGTGTTAGGCATCCTAGCGGGAAACCAAAGCATACCTATAGGAGTGTTAGGCAACCAACAATTTTTTTAATATAAATCATTGGTACCAACATTTTTGTTGTAAACAAAACCCACACACAGCACGCCTATAGGTGTGTTTGGCATCCTAGCGGGAATCCAAAGCACACATATAGGTGTGTTCGACAATCAACCTGTTAACACGTGTCTGTTTTCAAAATTTTAATAACTATGTACATAGTTGTAAACACAAGAGAAATGTTTTAACGATTGAACAAGCAGAGCTTTTATACAGAAGTGGAAAGGTGAAAGTTTCGCATTATTATCACGAATCTATGAAGTTGGCAAGCAAAAAATACAAAATTCTTCTCCTTATCGTGAAAGGTAAAATCAGAGGCTGAAGTGGAATTGAAAGGAATCAGATGTCATGCTTCAAGAACATTCGCGATTGGATAGAAATACGCTGTGCCAAACAACTATTCCGATTAACTAAAGACAGTGAATAACTCGCTACAATGGTATTGCCAACGTTAGGGGGACCTAATATGGCACCGGTAGAAGAAGTATGCACATGTGTATGTGTGTACAGGGTTATTCACTATATTCTGACCCCCCTCTAAACTGCTTTATTTACAGAATTAGAAAAAAAATGTAAAATACAAAAGTTATTCGATTTTTAAATTATGATTTTAGACATAATATATCGTACTAGTGACGTCATCAAAAGTAGTAGCAGCAGTAAAAGTCCTGTTAAAAGTCGTACATAATCGTATCTATAGAAAATGCGAAACAATCATCGGAGACGATCAGTTTGGATTCAGAGCCGGCATGGGAACGAGAGAAGCCCTCTTCAATTTACTAGTTCTCGCGCAAAAATGCTACGACCAACAAAAAGATATATTTATATGCTTTATAGACTTCGAAAAAGCATTTGATAGAGTAAGACACGGCCTACTATTAGAACGTTTGCAAGAAGTCGGTTTAGATGGAAAATACATCAATTTGCTAAAGAACTTGTACTGGAACCAAAACGCCAGAGTTAGGATCGAGGGTTCCACATCCGCAGAACTAGAAATTAGGAGGGGAGTTAGACAGGGAT
This sequence comes from Diabrotica virgifera virgifera, assembly GCF_917563875.1. Classification (NCBI taxonomy): domain Eukaryota; kingdom Metazoa; phylum Arthropoda; class Insecta; order Coleoptera; family Chrysomelidae; genus Diabrotica; species Diabrotica virgifera. The sequence goes on along the minus strand of NC_065445.1, from coordinate 118,136 downwards.
GTGTTCTGTCGCCTCTGCTGTTTAATCTTTACTCCGAGTTTCTATTTAAAGAGGCACTAGAGGACCCCAAGGATGGAGTCAAGGTGAATGGCGTAAATATCAGATACGGTGTTGATTGCGGATTCCGACTTGGGTCTACAACGACTCATCGACAAGACCAACTCGACCTGTGAGCAGTTTGGTATGAAAATAAACATTAAAAAAACCAAAGTGATGTCAGTCCGAAAAAACCAAAACGTACCTCAACCTTGCACAATAAATGGGCACATTTTAGAACAAGTCAATAGATTTAAGTACTTGGGATGTTGGATCGATAGCAGCCTAAATCCTGATGTAGAAATAAGATCGAGAATAGAACAGGTCAGAAAATCTTTCGAAAAAATCAAAAAACTGCTTTGTGATTCTCGAATAAATCTCGAAATTCGATTACATTTATCCAAATGCTACGTCTGGTCGACTCTTCTCTATGCGGTTGAGACATGGACCCTTAAAACATCAACCATAAATAAGTTGGAGGCCTTTGAAATGTGGATCTACCAGAGAATTCTCAAAATTTCGTGGACATCGCATACCTCAAACGAAGAAGTGCTGCATAGAATAGGCAAGGCAAGAGAACTTTTCAACGCAGTGAAAGTTAGAAAAACATCATACCTGGGCCACATACTGAGAAATAATAAGTACCAATATGCTCAACTTATAGTGAAAGGAAAGGAGAGGACTAGGAAGGAAAAATACTATCGTGGCTCAGAAATATTCGACAATGGACAGGGCTAAATTTTGAACAGCTGAAGACAGAAGAGTTTGCAATTGTAGTAGCCAATCTCCATTGAGGAGACGGCACTTTAAGAAGAAGTGACGTCATCCATTTGGGCGTGATGACGTAATCGACTATTTTTGAAGTCAAACTTCTTTAGGCACGAGGGTAAATTTTTAAATTCCCTGGCGCATGCGCACACCGACATTAGTCGCTCAAACGTTATACGGGATCTGATTGGGTGTTAAGATCATCTGTCAATAATTGTTCAATATGGAGATTATAGATAAACAAAAATGTTGTGTATATTAGTTTTTATTGTTGTGATGGCAGAGAAAAAAGCAAGTTTATAATTGAAGAGTACAGGGGAAAAACAAGGAATGTCACTTTTTCATGAATTTTGGCTTTTTTCGGCATGTGGTAGCAAAAACTAAGTCCTATCGATTCAGAAAAATTTGCAGATAGATCAGTCTATAATTATAAATTTTCTAAGAATTTGTATCCAGGGGAAGGACCAGGATTGTTCGCACGCCACTGAACAAAAATAAGGAATGTAGCAGTTTTTTCGTGCGTTATTAAATTAACAAATTAATATAGATTAATATTATATTAAGATTATAGAATAAGAATTGCTAGAATTCTACTAAGAATCTCCTAAGTAGTTTTTAGATATCATAAGAATTAAACCTTTATTGGTGTTTATCTCAATATGTATAAAATGTGACATTTCTTGTTTTTCCCCTGTACTCTTCAATAGGGCTTTTCATTCACAGTCATTTGTTTCGAGCTTCTGTCATGTGTCACATATCTACGTCATATGTTATTGGCATATACCAATGATACAAACCAAAGACGTATGACGTAGATATATTAATATTATGTGACACATGACAGAAGCTCGAAACAAATGACAATCGATGAAAAGCCCTATTGTAGTGACTTTTTAAATAGTTTTTAAAAGCGACAGGTACGTAATAAGTATTGTAAATGTTTCAGTATCCTAATAAAAAATTACATAGGTACCTACCTATTTGGAAAATTTAAAATAAACCTACCAAAATAGTATATTGTAATGCTTTGATTTTACATACTTTGATTACCATCAAAATTTCTACCAAGATTCACCTAATATATTGTTATTCCACAAAAATCAAACAATTTGATTAAATTCATATAAGTAAAAAACAACTGTCAAAAAGTTTATGGTGTAAACGTTCAGTTGGTGTATATTCCTACATGACAGATACGCGAATTTGGCGCAGTGGGAAAGCGCTTTGATTTTCGATCGAAGAGAAGTGGGTTCGATCCCAATGCAAGTTACTATTTTTTTATAAATTTTATGATTGTAAGTATATTATTATATCATTTTTTTTTCAGAAAATACGTATTTTATGGAAGTACACACATTCGTTTTTTTTTTAATGGGAATAGGGGGTCGAGTGCTAGCTCATTTGAAACGTTATTCAATTCCCTATTCAGTAATATAAACATTAACATGATTAATTATACAGGGTGTCCAAACATTTTTTTTTATTAAATTAATTGACACAAAGAGAAGAATGTATGTAATTTATTTAATTCAAAATACATTCTACTGTTGTCAGAAAACAGAAATAAATGTTTATTAAACAAATAAACATTACTTTTCACTTAAATTCAATGTTCAATAAGCTGCCACCCATCTACCTCTTGGCAGTTTGAACATTAAATTTAAGCAAAAATCAATGTTTATTTGTGCAATAAACTTTTATTTGTTTTCTAACAGTAAAATGTATTTTAAATTAAATAAATTACATACATTCTTCTTTTTGTGTCATTTAATTACATTAAATTTTTTTTTGGACACCATGTATAATTAATCATGCTACTGTTTCTATTACTGAATAGGGAATTGAATAACTTTTCAAATGAGCTAGCACTCGGCCCCTATTCCCTTTTAAAAAAATAGTTGATTATGTCATCACGCCCAAATGAATGACGTCACTAGTACGATATTTATATATATATATTGTTGTGATCTTGATTATTGATATGAGATAATATTTTTATATGTCATTTAATTTAATCAATGCATTAATAATAATCTAATTAATTTACCAGATCACATATCAATATCTTTTCAATCTCAGGGCTTTTTATAAATTAATTACTTACATACGTGGCTTCTAAGTATTTCTTAATGGTTCCTAATCGGGATAGGAAAGAAAAGAGTAAAATAATAACACATATGGGTTACAATTGTAATCAAAATATTGTTTATTTTATTTAAATGGCAATCACTGCTTAATATTTGCTATATCTTATTATTCTTAAAAATAACATTTATACATGGGAATCTTATTTCCTTTTGATTTCCAATTGAAAGTTTTTATTAACATTTAACTATTATGATTTATCAGCAACAATTCTATTTAAGTTTGATGAAACTTTTCTGATATTATTGATTATGTTTTTTCAATTTTAAATGTGGTATTTACTACGAAAAACCCATACATTCATGTCCAAACAAATGAGACTGACCTTTTTCTGGTGCACTGAGAATGTCTTCACACAAGACCCGTTTCCTGCTATCCTTGGCTGCAATCAATACCTCGTCCTGGCTTCCAGTAATGTTCTCCTCTGAAACTAGCTCGTATAGCTCTCGTTTCCTGCTTCTGTCGTGATGCTGTGTTCTACCTTTTTCGAAACTGCAATCAGCTACCGGGAACTCTTGGCTCAAGGAGGTTCTTTTACTCTCAACCTGGCCTACCTCTCGTTCTACGATAGATACTCCACACTCACGGAACTACCGGCTTTCTCACTCTCCGTACACTACCGTCTACTACTCGACTTCACTTCTCGACAGCTCAAAACATTCTGATCTCTATTTGTCATTCATTCCCCTACTTTCTAAATATCCCTTCCAGATTCACAAACCAAAATTCCACCACCAACTCTCATTCGCAGTATTCCTCAAAACCAATTTTTAAACTTTCTAAATATGCTTAATGGATTTCAAAGAAAATAGTTAATTCCCATTCTAAAATTACTTTCTACTATATACAAATTTTAATGACCTTTTAACGATTTCACTTGAGTCTTATTTAATCACTTCTTAAAATTAAATATAACAATTTGTTGTATACAGGTTGTTCTAAATTTATATGCCCGTGGTTGAGAAAATTGAAAATATTTTATATTAAATTGAATTCTGTTTATAATTATCAAATTTTAATTTTCATATCACATAGAAATATAACAAATCCCCGCCTTGTATTCGATAAAATTTATCTGCATTTTTAAATAAATTTTCTCGAGGCAAAACCAACTCCCTGTATATTTCCTTACTTTAATCTACGTCTTATACCCCTTCTTCTTGTATTACTCTAATTAGTCCCACCTGTAGAGTAATTGTTTCCTTATTTTCAGTGTCCTCATCCTGTGTTAGAGTGTCGGCTATTATGTTGTCTTTCCCTTTTTCCCCATATCAATCTTCTGTCTTTTTCCTCAGATTTTTCACATACTTTTACCGTGCATTCTGCATCCTCGTTTTCATATGCCTCCTCTTCAAATGCCACTGTTTCGATTATATCTTTTTCGCTTTCATTTGTTAGCTTTATTTCTCCTTCTCCTGAGCTCATCTCTTCTTTTGAGGAATCCCAGTTTTCTTTTGCTTTTGATACTCTCAATTTTTCTTCTTCTGGGCTCAACTCTTCTTTTGAGGAGCCACAGGTTTCATTTTCTTTTGTCTTTTTCTGACTTTTTCTCCCTTTTCTTCTTTGTCCTTGCTTCGTTGCCAAATTCATTTCCACTGTTTGGTCTTTACCTGATTCGTCCGTATTTTGTTTCTCCTGTTCCTTGTCCTGTTCTTCTTCTTTTTCTTCTGTTAGATTCATCGTATTATTTTTAAAATCTATCACTACATGTTTTTCTGCCAATTCGTCAACTCCTACTATCATGTCATGTGACATGTTTGGCATTATTACACATTGTAGTGCATACATCTTCTTACCCAGTCGTACCATTACTCGTATGCCTTCATTTATAGTTGCCAATGTCCGTTTGTTTGCGCCCACTAAATTTACCCTAGGTATTTTGTAAATTAAATTTGTTAAGTTAACTTCTTCTATTAGTTTTCTGTTGACCAATGTTATTTCAGATCCAGTGTCTATCATAATTTTAATTGGTTTCTCGTTGATAAATCCATCCACAAATTTTAAATTAACTCCATTTTTCTTTTCGTTGTTCCTTGCCAATTTAATAAACTCCTTGGGGTTACAAAAGATTCCTGTTTGATTTTTGGTTTTTAGTGAGCGCCGTCGTGAAAAAACGCCGGTTGCTCATCGTAGTTTATATTTTCGTCATAATGTCTCTCTCCGTCATATTCATCTGTCTGGGTATTATTTACTTCTCTTCTATTTTCTCTTGGTCTGTCGGATCTGTTTCGGTTTTCTCGATATCCCTGTTCATTTTGTCTACCATTATTTCTGTTTTCTTGATTTGCGAGTGTGGTGTTTCTATTCTGGTATTCTCGATTTCTGTCCTCATTCCATTGCCTATTTCTTTGTTCATAATTTCCTCTTCCGTTGTCTCTATTTTCGTTTTCCCTTCTGGGATTAAATTCTCGTCTTGTATAGTCCCTCCTATTTTGATTTCTATCTCTGTAATCCTGTGTTTCTCGGAGCCTGTAATCTTCTCGCGACCTTCTTGATTTTCTTTCTCTTAAACGTGATTCTCTTATTTGTAGGAATTGGCATAAACTATCTATGTCTTTGTAGTTTTGCAATGTGATATGGTCTTCCAGCGTTTCTTCGAAATGTCTTGCAATCAGTTCGACTAATTGTTCCGATGAGTAATTATATTGTAGATGTTTTGCGTTATAGTAAATTTGTAATGCATATGTCCTTTCTGATATACCCATCCTATCATTGTATTTCCCATTTTGCAATTCCTTGTTAATTTCCAATTGTTGGACTTTTCCCCAGAAATAATTCAAAAATTTTTGTTCAAATTGTTGCCAACTGTCAAATTCTTCTTCTTTGCAATCGAACCATAGGCTTGCTTCATATTTTAGATGGTTTCTGATAGTTTCTTTTGCTGTTTCGAAATTTCCGATGTGCTGTATTTTCTTTTTCAGGCTATTTATGAACGGCACTGGGTGTAATCTTCTTACATTCCCGTCAAACCTTATCTTCACGTCATCTGTGCTATGTATAACCATTTCTCTTCTTTCTCCGACATTCTGTTGCGTCCTGTTTTCGGTGACTTGTTTTTCTATTTCTGTGATTCTTTTTTCCATTTCTTCTCTGTCTACTTGAATAGCATTTTCCAACTTATTTTCCAAATTTTCTAGTTCCTTTTTCTGGCCATTCGTTAACTCCTTTATTTTATCTTGAATTTTCATTTCATACTTTTCTATGCGTTCCTCCATTTTCTTGTTGTTCTCTTCTATGGCTTGTTTTGTTTCCTTCTGATTTTCTTGCATTATTCTTTTTGTTTCATCCATTTTTTGATCCAATTTTTGTTGTGTTTCATCCATTTTTTGCTGTGTTTCCTTCATTGCTAGTTTTGTTTCCTCCTGATTTTTATCCATTGTTCGTTTTGCTTCATCCATTTTTTGTGACTGGAGTTGCATAAGTTGTAATAGTTTATCTATTCCTGATAATTCTTGCTGTTCTGATGCCATGATTGTCGTGTCTAAAATATCTTCTTGGTCTGAATGTTCTTTTTGTTTTTTGTTGTCCTTGCTTTGGCTTCTTGTCACTGACATTTGTTTTCAAGAAGTACTGTCCCCGCCAAATATGAAATTTTACTAGTATGTTACCAAGACGACTTTTTCTCACCCAAATATTATAAATTGTCAATAAATATATCAAATGTAAATATCGTAAAAATAAAATATTAAATCAGTTATGTAAAATTTGTACCTAAAGAGATCTAAAATTTTATGTTATCAAATGTAAGTATCTCACTTTTTACCACAGGCATATAAATTTTCAAATACCGGCTTTACTCTTTCTATCCTTCAAATTTGCCACTAGAAATACTTTACAATGCCCTCCACGTTGGACGACAGTTGTTGTGATCTTGATTATTGATATGAGATAATATTTTTATATGTCATTTAATTTAATCAATGCATTAATAATAATCTAATTAATTTACCAGATCACATATCAATATGTTTTCAATCTCAGGGCTTTTTATAAATTAATTACTTACATACGTGGCTTCTAAGTATTTCTTAATGGTTCCTAATCGGGATAGGAAAGAAAAGAGTAAAATAATAACACATATGGGTTACAATTGTAATCAAAATATTGTTTATTTTATTTAAATGGCAATCACTGCTTAATATTTGCTATATCTTATTATTCTTAAAAATAACATTTATACATGGGAATCTTATTTCCTTTTGATTTCCAATTGAAAGTTTTTATTAACATTTAACTATTATGATTTATCAGCAACAATTCTATTTAAGTTTGATGAAACTTTTCTGATATTATTGATTATGTTTTTTCAATTTTAAATGTGGTATTTACTACGAAAAACCCATACATTCATGTCCAAACAAATGAGACTGACCTTTTTCTGGTGCACTGAGAATGTCTTCACACAAGACCCGTTTCCTGCTATCCTTGGCTGCAATCAATACCTCGTCCTGGCTTCCAGTAATGTTCTCCTCTGAAACTAGCTCGTATAGCTCTCGTTTCCTGCTTCTGTCGTGATGCTGTGTTCTACCTTTTTCGAAACTGCAATCAGCTACCGGGAACTCTTGGCTCAAGGAGGTTCTTTTACTCTCAACCTGGCCTACCTCTCGTTCTACGATAGATACTCCACACTCACGGAACTACCGGCTTTCTCACTCTCCGTACACTACCGTCTACTACTCGACTTCACTTCTCGACAGCTCAAAACATTCTGATCTCTATTTGTCATTCATTCCCCTACTTTCTAAATATCCCTTCCAGATTCACAAACCAAAATTCCACCACCAACTCTCATTCGCAGTATTCCTCAAAACCAATTTTTAAACTTTCTAAATATGCTTAATGGATTTCAAAGAAAATAGTTAATTCCCATTCTAAAATTACTTTCTACTATATACAAATTTTAATGACCTTTTAACGATTTCACTTGAGTATTATTTAATCACTTCTTAAAATTAAATATAACAATTTGTTGTATACAGGTTGTTCTAAATTTATATGCCCGTGGTTGAGAAAATTGAAAATATTTTATATTAAATTGAATTCTGTTTATAATTATCAAATTTTAATTTTCATATCACATAGAAATATAACAATATATATATATATATATATATATATATATATATATATATATATATATATATATATATGTCAAAAAATCATAATTTAAAAATCGAATAACTTTGGTATTTTACATTTTTGTCTAATTCTGTAAATAAAGCAGTACAGGGGGGTCGTCAAAATATAGTGAATATCCCTGTACATATGCATCATATGAGAAATAAATGTTCGAATTATCCGTGCCATGTCCGGTCCCATGTAGCACTGATAATCAGGGTTCTACTGTACATTCTAATAATATATTTATCTACATGTACAGCTTTTAAAGTGGGAGATTTTGTAATCCTCAGTTACCAAAACAAGAAGTATCCAGGTTTGATAAAAATATTTGGAGATGATACATGTAATTTTTTGTGTTTTCTTGTAGTGTTTTATAAAGAAAGGGAAACGTAAATTGTGACTTTTCTGATGATTTTTATTTGACAACTTCAAAAACCAGGGCCGCCGCTTAAGTATTGGCCGCCCATGTGCAACTTAATATTTGCCGCCCCCCTTTTAACACTTTAGTTGTTTCAACATAGGTACTAGTATTTAAAGAAATGTGCAGGAGATACATTGTAACCGTAACGCGTATATGAATAAATCTCTGATCTCGACGTTACTTTTAGACCTGGATCCCGCGTACCAAAAAAAAGTAGATTAATAGCAAGCTGAAAATTTGTTAATAGCTTAACTGTGTCTAGTCTGACAAACTTTGATATATGGGAACACTGAAACAGGGAAGTTTTAATTGTGGAACAGGTTAAAAATTTGGAACGTCAGACTACGAAAACGTTCCATGTATTTTGTCAGACATAACTTCCAATTGATTTGTTATCATTTCATTAAACTGTCATGCAAAAATCAGACTGGTGTTTACCACCAACTGGGCATTTTAATGAGTGGAACACCAAGAACATCAAATGACAGGAATCATGTTGGCTAGTAATAGCAGTCTGATTTTTGCATGAGAGTTTAATGAAAGGATAACAAATCAATTGGATGTTCTGTCCGACAAAATACATGGGACGTTTTCCTAATCTAACGTTCCAAATTTTTAAACTGTTCCAAAATTAAAACTTCCTCTGTTCCAGTGTTACCGTACATCAAAGTTTGTCCGACTAGTTACCGTTAAGCTATTAACAAATTTTCAGCTTGCTATTAATCAACTTTTTTTGGTACGCGGAATCCAGGCCTGTTTGAAATAAAGTAGTGTGCAAAAGAAACGGGCACACTACTATATTATATTACAAACAAAATCGTTTATCAAAAGCGTGTCTAAAATCATCAAATTCTCACTTGACTGAACTATAACCCATCTATAACCATACGCATGAGCATAAAGGAACAATATTATAACAGAGCAACCATCGAGTAATAAAAAAGATTTTTTTAAACCATCGAATAATAAAAAAGACTTTTGTATTACTCAATGAGAGCAACTTAACAAGCACTTATCTAAATTCTCGGAAAGTATCCTATTGTCGTATCGTACTCTCTTAACAAAAATCATAAATGTTCAGAATTTGAAAAAATCGCATATGGACCCGTAGGACATACAGGCAATAATTTACGGCGCCGTAAGAGCAGTAAACCCATTGGTTGACTAACTCCTCCACCAATTGTAGATGAAATAGGAGTTAGTCAACCAATGTCTCGTTAGGTTTACTGCTCTTACGGGGCCGTAAATTATCGCCCGTGTGGCCTGAGCCTTAGCCACAGTAAGTTCGAAAGCCGCCAGCCACTTTGAATTAAAAAGCATTCCTGGAACTACTTTATGACTACAACTGCAAAAGGGCAAAATAACATTTTCTGTCTTTTTTGGTTAAATTGTTTGAAATATTATGAGTTTATAGATATATCTGAATCATTACTATGTATTTAATTTTTTGAATTTATTTTCGTTTTAAAAAAATATCATCAGTGGCCTGCTTTTGGCAGCCCCTATAATCGGCCGCCCGTGTGCCATGCACACTTTGCACACATGGTAGCGGCGGCCCTGTCAAAAACAATGTAATAATCGTACAACCAAACTATACATGGCGTACCAACAACAACGTAGTATATCCAGTGTCCCAACAGTCCAAAAGCTGAGATTAAGATTTTATATATTTTTTAAGATTTTAGATATTTTGTTTTAAAGATTAAAAGGGCCGGTTGTTCGAACGCTAATCAAAAATGATCGTTATCAAATATTTAATTAGTGTCACAACTGTCAATGTCAACTTTGATTTAGTTGCTGAAAACATAATTATTGATTACAATTATGAAATTAGTTAATCAATTATGTTAATAATTGTTATGTTAATTGATTAACTAATCTCATAATTATAATCAATTATGTTTTCAGCAACCCAACCAAAGTTGACATTGACAGTTGTAACAGTAATTAAATATTTGATAGTGATCATTGTTGATTAGCGTTCGAACAACCGGCCCTTAGATAATGGAAAGAATATAATATGTTGATTAAAGGATGTAATGAAAGATCGTGTATATATATTATATACTCCATTACTAGGCATCAAAGCAATCCAGTAGGGATCTATGGAGCAAAGCTTATCCCTTGCTGTACCACTCCTCCAAAGGCCGATCAGACACCAGTTTATTCCAGACCAAGTCATAGATTCTATATAGAATTTTATACTACGATGTTGGCCTTTTTATTATTCAATGTCCGGGCCAGTTCTCGAACCTCAATTGTAAATCACACTAAATTTGACGACCTAGCGCGCCTCAGCCCAATGAGCCATCTGACCGACTGTAGTCGTGTACAAATGTAATATTTGTCACTAAGCAAATTACTGAGAAATCGCTAGAGTATAATAGACCATCATTTCTTTGTCTGATTGACGTGAAGAAAGCATTTGACAGAGTAAAACTAAAATATGTACCTAATCCATTTTCTGTATAATAGAGAAATAAATCACTGTAAGATCATAAAAATAAAAAGTATTGAAACTATTTACCAAAATAACAAAATGGAATCAGAATTGATGGACAACTTACATAATCAACATATATAGGCTGTGGAATAAGACAGGGGGACTCATTGAGCCCTATGCTCTTTAATTTAATCAAGGATGAAATCATCAAAGGAAGAGAGTATATAATGGGAAACAAAGAGGTAAAAATACTCTGTCGTCTGTTACACAGATGACACAATACTGGTAGTCCATGATGAAGATAGTCTGCAAAGATTAGTCCACAGTTTTAACGTAAGAGCAAAAGAATTAAAAATATGACGATTTCATCTCAGAAAATTAAGACAATAGTAATCAGTAAAGAAACAAACAGATGTAAAGTAGAAATTCATGGCATCAGTATTGAACAAGTAATGGAAATAAAATACTTTAGAATTACCCTGTCCAGTTACAAAAGACCTTAACAAAACAGTAAGAAAACAAGTACAAAAAGCAAACAGACTGACTGGATGCCTTAACACCTTGACTGCATTTCAAGACAAATAGACCTCGTATTACACTAATATAACGTAAATTTATAAATGAAGACACAAGTACATGAAGGGTCTATGTGACATTTGCAAGATATTGAGAAAAATGAAGTAAAAGTTTTTATACTAGAACTTTTTTACTATAATATCTAAATAGACTAAATTTATAGAATAGGTAGTCCTAAAACTAATAACTATATTTATTAACACTATTAAAAAAAACATATCCTTTATACACTTACATTTTAAAATTTACTGTGTACATAGATCCTTTACACTCTATTGTGCGTCCCAGTTTGACTTTACAGTACAGGTTCTTATGAATAACAGTGATGCCAAATTTTATCAGAAACAGGTTTTAAGCAAACATACTTTTTTCTATAGGATAACTATTAATAACTTAGGAATTAATATTACTGACATTTTGTGGCTGTCAGGGGTTCTAAAACATTTTTTTTTTCGAAAAATACCTTTATGTGAACTAAGTAAAAATAATTTTGTATTAAACATTTATATAATAATGTATTTAAGCTCATAAATACGTTAAACCTTAATAAATACATAGGTACCTACAGAAATAATTAAAATACATTTAACTATATATTTTTGCTTCTTTCTATAATCCCGTCTTCCTCACTTCTACTGCCACTGTCGTAAGGTGTAAACACATTAAAATGACATTAATTTCATCTTGGAAATCAGTCATTAAGAATAACAATAAACTAAATTAGGATCCAAATTTTCCAAATAAGCAATGAGTTACTCAATACAATGTTATCAGTAATAATTTTAAGCTTATTTAATATTCTTTGTTATAATTTAATTTAGGTGAACTGATCATCAACAATTATATTTTATTTATTCTCAACTGTAGGACCTGGTAGGACAATACAGTTGAGTCCGCGAGTCTTTACCCGTGCGTCATTAATACCTGGCGAGATAAAATACATACTTTTTATTTAGCATCATTCTCTTCCACGCATGAAATTAATGACAAACCAGCTGCCGCCTGTTATAATGTTACAACACATCTTATTTTTATGAACGATTTAGACTCAGTGCATTGAAAAGAGATAGATACAAAGAAAGACGATTGGGGATGTCTTCACATATTTTAAGTACAATTTCTGACGTTTTGGTTTGTTTACTTTTGTGGCTGTCAGTTTGTTGAATTTTTTGCTGTTATTTTGTCGAATTTTTGCATTTTGAAGTTCTTTATAGTATACAAACAGTTGTTTTCACAACTAATTTTATATTGGAGTTAGAAATTTTGTAATAAGTTTATGTTATTTTACGATAAATTTTGACAACGTACAAAGCTAACCTCATTGTTGACACAGTTGAATGCTTGTGTTTAAGGTTCCGCCAAAGTGAATAAAATAACAAAAAGAAAATATGTTATTGAACTCTTTTATAAATTGTTTATTTATTTATTAATCAATGATAATAAAATAATTTATTAAGCTACTTCAAATGTAGCTGTAATTATGCAGCAAAATGTTAAAGCAAAACTTAAATTTGACATTCTATTTATTTGACATCAAATTTTATACTATAACCCGTGATCGGAATAATATCCACTTGCCGTTGCGTTTAGTAAATTTCCGACTTATTTCGTATGCTTTAAATGATGACGCACGGGTACAGACTCGCGGACTCAACTGTATAAAAAATAAAACTTTACTTAAACTTGACGGACAATATATTTTATATTTTTCTTGACACTTCAGAACTGTCTATACTGTCAATACATAAATTAACAACCATAGAACAACATCCACTTTTAATGTTGAATATTCTAACATTCTTAACCAAAAAAAGTTGCTGATTACTTTTCAAAAATGATTACCACTCACAAAAAACAATGAAAAATTTTGTTTTACTTGACTGTAACGGATTAGTTTTAATTTAACATTTTTAGGGACCTACATTTTTAGGACCTTGGTAATGTCCGATTGAAAATTATTTTGAAGAAAATCGGCATCGCCACGCTAAAAACTCCCATAAGGATTTTTTTTATTAATGGCTTTGACATAGCCAATTAGCCAGACTATTTGTTTTTTTTTGTATGGTATTACAATAACAATTTTAAATTAATATCTAAGAATACTTATTATCTAAATTTACAGGGTGTTATAATATATTAATGGATACATTTTTCAATTTTAATTGTATTGCCTTATGTTCGTGTAACTTGGAGGAACTGTTTGTTGAAGTTTGCACTCTGAATGAATGTTACTTATATATTGGTACAGTTTATCTTCCTCCTAATTCAGCCTTAATATCCTATGAGAATCATTGTATTAGTATAGAATCTGTCTGTAACAATTTTCCTGAACACAAGTTCATTCTAACAGGAGACTACAATCTGCCAAATAGCGAATGGTACCATGATAAAAGAGGTGTCTTTAGTAATAATAGTAACACTGCTACTGATACTTTAGTTGATACTTTTGCATTTTACAACCTATTTCAGCTTAATCACATCACAAATTGTAACGGAGTTTTACTTGACCTGGTTTTTGCTAATGATAATGAAAATGTAACAGTTGAAATTGCTAATGATTATTTATTGCCTTGTGATCGTTATCATCCTGCGTTATCTATCTTTAGCTATTAAAGATAATATGCCTGAGCTTCAATATGATAGTTTTGCCTTCAATTTTAGGAGAGGAGACTATGTTGCTCTTAATATGTATCTTGCTAGTATCTCCTGGGAGAATGTTTTAAGTATTTGCAGTGATATTAACGAAGCCACGGAACTGTTCTACTCCATATTGCAGTTTGGTATCCATTGTTCAATACCACGTGTAAGATTAAAAAATCCCAAATTTCCTCGTTGGATGACTAATGACCTAAAATCATTAATATTTAGGAAAAAAATTGCTCATAAGATATATAAACAAACAAATTCTTGGGACGATTATCTACTTTTCTCTTTCTTGAGAACCAAATGCAAAGAATTAAGCAGGTCATGTCATGATATTTTTATATAAGTCAAACTGAATCTAGAATTAGTTCAAACGTAAAGCACTTTTGGAATTTTGTTAACAGCAAACGCAAAAATAATGGTCTACCAAACACTATGTTTCTTGGAAACACAGTGCTTAATAATGGTGCGGATATTGTTAATAATTTTGCGCAATGCTTTCAAAATATTTACAGAGTAAATGATGATTTAATACAGCCCACCTTAGAATATGAAAAAACAGTGAGTCTAAATTCTTGTAATGTATCTATTGAAATCATATTTGAAAAATTAGCCAATTTAGACATTTTTAAAGGCTCTGGACCAGATGGAATTCCACCCATACTATTAAAAAATTGTAGATGTACTTTAACCCGTCCCTTATATTTTCTGTTTTCTCATTCACTTGATTCAGGTATTTGTCCAAGTTTGTGGAAATCTAGTTTTATTGTTCCTATTCATAAATCAGGTGACAGGAGTAATATAGCTAACTACAGACCAATAAGCATTCTTTCTTCTATTCCTAAAATTCTAGAGAGTATAATATGCGACTCTATTAAAACACCTTTATGCAATGTACTAATTGAAGAGCAACATGGTTTTCTTTCAGGTAGATCAACTTCTACAAATCTTTTACTTTTCACGCAATACATATCTGATGCTTTGGAAAGGAGACTACAGGTGGATGCTATTTATACAGATTTCTCCAAAGCTTTTGACAATGTGAATCACAAATTGTTGTGTAACAAGCTTAAAGCTATTGGATTTACGGGCAATCTGTATAACTGGTTATGTAGTTACCTAACTAGCAGAATACAACTTGTTAAAATTAAACACTTTCAATCTAGTGAAATTTCCGTAACATCTGGTGTTCCACAAGGAAGCCACTTAGGGCCTTCCCTTTTTAATACATTTGTTAATGACATTAAATCTCAAATTAACTCTAAATTTCTGCTATTTGCTGATGATTTAAAAATCTATAGAATTATTGAATCCGTCTCAGATTGTGAAAAACTTCAAGATGATATTAACAAAATTATGGCATGGTGCAATTGGAACCAAATGAGCATTAATGTTGGAAAATTTCACTTTATTAGTTTCTGTAGAAGAATTAACAACCTCTTTTATAATTACAAATTAGCTGAAGAACCACTGAAGGCTGTATCAACTGTAAGAGATCTAGGTGTTCAATTAGATTCCAAACTAAATTTTTGCGCTCATTTTGATTATGTGAATAACCAGGCATTTAAAATGTTAGGCTTCATTATTAGACCTTCCAGATGTTTGCATAACATTAATTCCATTAGACTGATTTACATTTCCCTAGTTAGATCTGTTCTTGAGTATTGCTCAGTTGTTTGGTCACCCACTTATGAAGTCCATATAGCCAAGCTTGAAAAATTCCAAAATAAATTCATTAGGTACTTAAGTTTTAAATTACACAAACCCTTAGTGACCATTCCTACTCAGAAATTAGAAATAAATTAAACCTTCCTAGGCTATCTTCCAGACGGATGTATGCTGATGTTTTGTTTCTTCATGAAATACTGAATTAAAAAATTAATTGCAATGATTTACTGTCTCTAATTGACTTTAATGTTCCCTCTAGAGTTACTAGAACATCCCAAAATTTTGCAATTAAATTTCATCGCTGCAACTTTGGTAGGCATTCTCCGCTGAGTAGAATTATTCTAAATGGAAATAGAATAGACCTGGATTTGTTGCTGTGCGCTTCGGAAAATGTTTGTAGACAGTGTTTAAAAAAAAATTTGTAATCTTATGTGATTTATATTTGTTATTTACTTTGTATTATTTTAATATTTGTTTTTTCTATATAGCTGCATCGCCAATTTTTGTCATACATATTTACTATATCTTTATATTTATTGTATCACTAGATAATTATAATATTTTGTGTATATATTAAATTGGGTGGTATCCCGTTAATAACTAAATAAATAAAAATAATTACACTTTTATAAAAAAGAACTTTTTTATAATAAAACCTTTTTATTATTTATAGGAAAGAATATAAAATAATTTAACCTTTTTATTATTTATAGGAAAGAATATAAAATAATTTAACGATAAACGATTTAACTATAAAGTGCTTAAAATTCCAAAAATTACACTCTAATAAAAAAGTACTTTTTATAATATCACGGTTTTGCTATTGTACATATTATATAGGAAAGAATAATTAACTTATAAAATATGAATTTTTAGTAGGTGTATTAACTGTTATTTATAATTATTATGATTCCAAAAATTACACTAGTATAAAATAGTATTTTTTTATAATACCACGGTTGTTTAAAATGGTATATACAGGGTGTCCAGAAACTCTACCGACAAACGAAGACAGGAGATTCCTCAGATAATTTTAAGACAATTTAACCCAATTCACCTAGTCCGAAAATGCTTCCTAAGGGAGCTAGAGCTCTTTGAAGATGGCGCCATGTAATTAGTTTTTCTTAAATACCTCCAAAACGCTTCCATTTAGAAAAACTAAAATTTGTATACATATTCACTTTCCAGAAATGAGTCGATTCCATTCATTGCGAATTTCTAGTACCGGTCATAGGCGCCCGTTTTGGGTAGGGAAACGGTTATTTTATCGCATAACTTTTTTGTCTTTAACTTTTAAGCATTTTTGATACTGGATTATTAAATTATGAGGTATTCTAGTACTAAAAGGTGCTCTTACTTTAAGTCGGTAGGACACACCGTTTTCTAGAAAAATCGATTTGAAAGTTTTTGGTTTTGGGAATTTGAAAAAAAAAGTTGAAAAAAATTAAAAAAAAACGATGTATTTTACCAACTTAAAGCAAGAGTAACTTTTAGTACTCGAATATCTCATAATTGAATAATCTAGTGTCAAAAATACTTAAAAATTAAAGATAATAAAGTTATGCTATAAAATGACTGTTGACCTACCCAAAACGGACGCCTATGACAGGAACTAGAAATTCGTCATTAATGAAATCGATTAATCTCTGGAATATAAATAAATGTACCAGTTTTCATCTTTCTAAATAATTTTTTTTAATCTTCTTTTTGAAATTCAAAGAACGAAAAATTTTCAAATCGATTTTTCTAGAAAACGGTGTATCCTATCGAGTTAAAGTAAGGGTACCTTTTAGTACTAGAATACCTCACAATTTAATAATTCAGAGTCAAAAATGCTTAAAAATTAAAGACAAAAAAGTTAGGCGATAAAATAACCGTTGCCCTACCCAAAAAGGACGCCTATGACCGGTACTTGAAATTCGTAATGGATGTAACGATTCATTTCTGGAAAGTAAATATGTACACCAATTTTCATTTTTCTAAATAGAAGCGTTCTGGAGGTATTTAAGAAAAACTAATTACATGACGCCATCTTCAAAGAGCTCTAGCTTCCTTAGGAAGCATTTTCGGACTAGGTGAATTGGGTTAAATTGTCCTAAAATTATCTGAGGAATCTCCTGTCTTCGTTTGTCGGTAGAGTTTCTGGGCACCCTGTATAATTTTAAGTACATATATAAACTTTTAATTATTTATTAAAACAATTAAAAAAAGGTACGCAACAGCTGGGTTCCAACTGGGGACCATCTGCAGTTTAATGCCACTGAGGCACCATCAATTTGTAGATATTGATTTATTAACGAACTTTAAAATATCATTGCATTAGTCACATTTTTAAAATAGTTAATTGATATTTAAAAAAATCGATTCATCCATACAGTGTGATTGGTCAGTGTGGTAAAGCTTTGTATATCCGTTATAAGTAATAGATAGTAATAAAAGTTAACAACAAAAATTGTAGCCAACTTTGATTACAGATTGATAATCAGTAATCGCAAATTGTAAGTTTTAGACAATTATTCAATCATGGCTTACTTAAAATTTGGAAAGATTTAGACCCGTAATTATTAATAATTTTGCTCTGAAAAATTAAAATATTTCGAAAACTAATAAATTTACACATAGGGAATGTTATACAAAAATTATAGTATGGTAATGGTACTTTTCGATAATGATATAAAATACAGGGTGTTCTATTTAAAATTACTGAGAAAATAATGTACTTGCGTTTTGACTCACCCTGTATTCAATATAAAGAAAATTAGCAAAACAACCATTTACGAAAATTTTGACAATAAATAAAAAAATATAACCTTAATAAACCATTGACCTTGTGCTTGCTTTTATTTATACAGGTAGTTAAACTTGTTACGATTTTCATATAAAATTGGTTATAACTTTGTAAATACCCCGTGTAACATACCAAACCTTTATATTTTTGTAATCGAAAAGTTACGAAGATTTCGAATATAAAATAAAATATAGGGTGTTCTATTTAAAAAAAAACATAAGTTTGGTCTGCCCTATATGTTATCGAACACCCTGTAACATTCTAACTAATTTTGTAATGTGAAGCTCATAGTTCGCTACAATTTTTGTAATTAAGTTTTATCGCTATACATTACTATAACGGATCTACGGAGCTTCACCCCACTAATTAATCACCCTGTATAAGAGCAGTTAAATATTGCATTGTTAGCTAGTTCTAAGCTATCCTGAAAATTTCAGGTGTCTAGGTAGCCTAGAACTATTTTTAAAATGGATTACAAAATTTGCGAGTCCGTGACACCAACCAAGCCAAGTACCTATATAAAAAGGTTTTAATAAATAAAGTAATGTAAAGTCAAGGTAGGACAGACATTAGTAACTTATAAATATTAATTTTAAAACGTGTTTGGCTTGTTTGAAACATTTTTAGGTCCAAACAACTTACTTTTAACATAAAAAACATGACATTCAAAACATTGTTTTGAAAAATTTGTCACATAGACCCTTCGTGCACTTGTGTCTTCAATTATCTCTAAACACAGCTAAGGTGTAGGTGTTGTAAACACTGTATGGTGAAACCAACATAATATAAACACTGAGATGAAGTCAAGAATTTATAAAGCCAGTGTAAGACAATAATGACATATTATGCATCAGAAACAAGACGTAATACAGCAACAAAACGAAGATTACTAGAAACAGCAGAAATGAGAGTACTGATTAGAATTACAGCGAATATGCTGTGAATGAATTCGCCAATGAACAAGCAGAATTGCTTATAAAGGGTAAGAAGAAAGTAGGTAATACCTACCTCTTTTTTATCTTTATTCTTATCAATGTCCTTCTTTAAAGCTACAAGTATATCCAGTGAAGTACTTTTTGAAGTATCATAGACTAAGATATACCCATCTGCTATCTGTAAATAATGCCTGGGTAATTGTTGACTTGTCATTCCATTTGAAGTAGATATTTGTGAAAACTCTATTCCAGCTGTGTCATAAAATCGTAGTTTTTCTCTAGTACCTTTATCAGATTCTATATTTGCGACATAAATATCTTCTATTGTAGGATGCAAATCCTAAAACATGAACTAAAGTAAAAAGCGAAATACAAATATGTAATTACAAACAAATTATATGTAATTACCAATTTTGTATTAGCATGTCCATATATGACTTGTTCTAAAATTGAACTTTTACCTATACCCTTCATTCCACACACAACTACTTTCGAAATCTTCACCATTATTGTACTTGTATTTTATAATATAGATATAATTAATAAATATAATCCTATTGTTCTCAGGGTTGCCAGATGAAGTGAAGCAAAAATCGTGAAACTCGACTACTGAAAATCGTGTAAAGTCGGAAAATGCTATATAAACCGTCCTTGAATGGTTGAGTCTGCGCAGTAACGAAAACTGTGTTACTGCGCATAATTATTCGCTATCGCGCATGCGCCTAACCATTCAAGAACGGTTGGTGACAGGCTAATATTTATACCTTCCTAATATTTTCAGGGGATTCCACTATATTTTACTTTAGTGTAAATGAGTACTTAACTTGAGACTCTTCCAATGATGTTTATGTTATCATTATGGTATGTTATGATTAGGTATGAAAGTATAGATTACAAATATCCGAGGATTTCTCTTTCTTTGCAAAGTAATTTTTAAACAATACAGTGAGTATTAAGTGAATTTTGAATAAAAATGTATTAAAAATACTACTGAAAATTTTTAATGGTAAAAATCGTAAGATTTCGTACTTGATTCGTGTAATCGTGTAAAATAGGAACAAATCGTGTAATTACACGATAAATCGTGTAATATGGCAACCCTGATTGTTCTTTTCATGATCATTTTTCAGTGCCTCACAAATGATAGGAAAAAGAGTACGTCCGTGATAATACACATTTATGACATTTATTCTAACATGATATTTTCGTTAAATCTGACAGTTGTCACATTTTATTTTCAATTTGGAATAAAATCAAATCAAATGTGTTTCTTGCATTTATAAAATGGTATTTTCTTTGATTTGTATAGTCTTATAAATTATACAGATTATATTTGTAATATTATTATCTAATTAAAAAAAATTATTTTTTTATTATGGCGCCATCTATCGACAACTAGAATAACTAGAAGAAATGTTATAAAAATGTCACCGACGAAATATAATCACCGACGTGCCTTTTTTTCTGTCACATACAATTTAATGCGTTAGAACAACGTTTCCCAACCGGTGGGTCGCGACCCACTAGTGGGTCGCGGGCAGATTTCAGGTGGGTCGCGGCGTGGCTTTTACAGTAGCTGAGTGACGTACGGAGTACAGAATAGCGTATCTTCATGGGTGAGGGATGGGTCGCAAATATGAAAAAACATCAGAAGGTGGGTCGCCCGACATAAAAGGTTGGGAACCACTGCGTTAGAAAGAAATCGAAAAACTGTGACGCACTGAAAGATGATCATGAGAAATACTGTACTTTATACCTTATCTATGAAATGAGCTGACTGAAGTCTGAAAGTGAAAGTATGTATGTAGTATTTTGACGGTGATTTTGACATTTGACATGTTATTGTTTTGTCATTTATAATAAAAATTTTTGGAAAGTAGTAGAGAAACTGTTTAAAGTATATTGATTTCGTTGAAATCATAAATATAATAGAAGTATTTATAACTTCTTACGTGCGTACAAAGTGCACACAATTCATTTTTTTTGTAATTACAGCTTCAATTTACCGTACACGTACACTTGTCCTTCTCATAGACTCTGCCGTCCCGTCTGCCGATAAGGTAGAGTCGTATTGGGGATGGCGATGGGGAAAGCTCGCCGCTCGCGTGCCCCAGTGCCCCAGTGACAACTGACATTTTGGTGAAATGTGAAATCGGTGGTACCTTTTAAGGGGCGTTTAAACACAGCGATAAGTCACAGCAACTAGTTGTGATGACAAGTTGCTGTGATTTGTTGAGATTGAAACGCTGTTTAGACGCTGCGATAAGTTGACCACAACAAGTTGAAGAGGGGACCATTGTGTACATTAGACCCTTTTAGACCCTTCAATGAATTATAACTAGTTTTCATCCTAAACAAATAGATCCTGTTACTTTCAAAATATAAAGGTTGGGTATGTTATACAGGGTATTTACAAAGTTTTAACCAATTTTATATGAAAATCGTAACAAGTTCAACTCACTGTATAAATAAAAATAAGCACAACGGCAATGGTTTATTGATGCCATATTTTTTTATTTATTGTCAAAATTTTTAAAAATGATTGATATTGCTAATTTACTTTATATCTAATAAAGGGCGAGTTAAAACTCAAGTACATTATTTTTTCAGTAAAATTTAAATGGGATACCCTGTATTTTATATCACTATTAAAAAGTACCATTACCATACTTTCATTTGTATACAACATTCCCTATGCGTACGTTCAGAGTGGAGCGAAGAAAGAGTGCGAGCAAAGAGCACGAGCAAAGAGCACGAGCAAAGAGCAAAGAAGTGCACAGAATGGAGCGAAGAAAGAGTACGAGCAAAGAGCAAAGAAGTGCTAAACCAGAGTGGAAGCTGGTAGTTACGCGAGACGAGAGTTTAGTTCTTTCCCACGCGGCAGGCATAGATAGTTAATTTCTTTTTTTTTTTTAGATAACTCCTCATTGAAAACGTGGTACTTCCTAACTCGCAGAAAATGTTAGAGAATTCATCGTAAAGGGAGGTATACATATGCGCTCTGCTCGGTGTGCGAGCCGCTCGCGCGCAGCATATTCGTCAGATTAGTACGTGTTTTCAAGTGGCGCACAAACGGCACGCACACGGCGCACCACAATCTAACTTCTGTCGGTTTTTCAACAAAAGCTTTGATGGTTCGCAATACGTATTTGGACGGGTTTCCGAGTGGTTTGTTGGTTTTGGCGCGCCTGAGTTGAATATATAAAAAAAAACATTCATAAATTAAAAATTAAACTTTGTTTCTGGTGAAGCAACACAGTTGGAAAAAGCAGATATAATATTATAATTGTCACCGGAAATCGAAAAAGGTAACGCACAACTTGAAAGAACCTATAGATTTCTAGCTTCGTTTCTGGTGAAGCAACGCAGTTGGAACAAACAGATATATTATAATTGTGTCACCGGAAAGCGAAAAAGGTACCTCACAACTTGGAAGAGCCTATAGTTTTCTAACTTCGCTTCTGGTGAAGAAACGGAGTGGGAACAAGCAGATATATTATAATTGTGTCACCGGGAAGCAAAAAACCTAACGCACAACTTGGATGAATCTATAGTTTTCTAACTTCGTTTCTGGTGAAGCAATGGAGTTGGAACAAGCAGATGTATTATAACTGTGTCACGAGAAAGCGAAAAAGGTAACGCACAACTTGGAAGAACCTATAGTTTTCTAACTTTGCTTCTGGTGAAGCAACAGGGTTGGAACAACCAGATATATTATAATTGTGTCACCGGGAAGTGAAAAAGGTAACTCACAACTTGGAAGAGCCTATAGTTTTCTAACTTCGCTTCTGGTGAAGCAACGGAGTTGGAACAAGCAGATGTATTATAGTTGTGTCACCAGAAAGCGAAAAAGGTAACGCACAACTTGGAAGAACCTATAGTTTTCTAACTTTGCTTCTGGTGAAGCAACAGGGTTGGAACAACCAGATATATTATAATTGTGTCACCGGGAAGTGAAAAAGGTAACTCACAACTTGGAAGAGCCTATAGTTTTCTAACTTCGCTTCTGGTGAAGCAACGGAGTTGGAACAAGCAGATGTATTATAGTTGTGTCACCAGAAAGCGAAAAAGGTAACGCACAACTTGGAAGAATCTATAGTTTTCTAACTTCGCTTCTGGTGAAGCAACAGGGTTGGAACAACCAGATATATTATAATTGTGTCACCGGAAAGTGAAAAGGTAACTCACAACTTGGAAGACCCTATAGTTTTCTAACTTCGCTTCTGGTGAAGCAACAGGGTTGGAACAAGCAGATATATTATAATTGTGTCACCGGTAAGCGAAAAAGGTAACTCACAACTTGGAAGACCCTATAGTTTTCTAACTTCGCTTCTGGTGAAGCAACAGGGTTGGAACAAGCAGATATATTATAATTGTGTCACCGGTAAGCGAAAAAGGTAACTCACAACTTGGAAGAACCTATAGTTTTCTAACTTCGCTTCTGGTGAAGCAACAGGGTTGGAACAAGCAGATATATTATAATTGTGTCACCGGTAAGCGAAAAAGGTAACTCACAACTTGGAAGACCCTATAGTTTTCTAACTTCGCTTCTGGTGAAGCAACAGGGTTGGAACAAGCAGATATATTATAATTGTGTCACCGGTAAGCGAAAAAGGTAACTCACAACTTGGAAGAACCTATAGTTTTCAGGGACTACCTTTTTCGCTTTCCGCTGACACAGCTATAATATTATCTGCTTGTTCCAACTGCGTTGCTTCACCAGAAACGAAGTTAGAAAACTATAGGTTCTTCCAAGTTGTGCGTTACCATATTCGCTTTCCGGTGACACAATTATAATATATCTGCTTGTTCCAACTGCGTTGCTTCACCAGAAACGAAGTTAGAAATATATAAGTTCTTTCAATTTGTGCGTTACCTTTTTCGCTTTCCGGTGACAATTATAATATTCTGCTTGTTCCAACTTCGTTGCTTCACCAGAAACAAAGTTAAATTTTTAATTTATGAATGTTTTTTATATTGATAACGATTTCCGAAGTGAAAGTTGAAACGTCAAGTAAACTTGATTTGAAACTCGAATTGTGGCTTATGTCCAAATAAAATAGTAAATCTTATTTTGTATTTCTCACGCCGGTAAGAAGACAACAATGAAATGACCTTTTTTACATTGGTCCGCATGTATATTTTTTATTTTAGCTTCGAGATGGATAACGTCACTAGTATGTAAATGCCAAAAAATCATAATTTAAATATAAAAATCGACCTGTTTCCGGATTTTTTAGTCGTCGGTTTACGAAATAATGAATCTATTCCATTTGGTTTTGCCACACTGTAGAATGTAGAACTATGGAATCCTGAGAAAACTAATAGTATTTTTGAGAAATTTAAACGCATAATGAAAGATTTGCCTGAATTCAGGTTGCCTGGGTGACACAATATGGAGAAATAAAAATATTGGAAAAGATATGAAAGGCAGAATTTACAAAACAGTCATCAGAACAATAATGACATACGCGGCAGAAACACGACCCGACACAGAGAGGACAAAAAGATTGCTCGAAACAGCGGAGATGAAAACCCTTCGAAAAATCGATGGTGAGACTCTATGGTACAGAGCTAAAAGTGCAGATATACGACAGAAGACAGGGTAAGAAACAGAACAATAGAATGGAATGACCACATAAGCCGAATGACAACAAATAGGGTAGTAAGGACAGCGAGAGACGGTTTCCTAATAGGCAGACGATCAGTGGTAAGACCACGAAAACGATGGAACGACAACTTACTAGAGGCACATTGAAAAAACAGACAGCCATGTCTATACAAAAAGAAGAAGAATAATAATTTATGAAAATTTTGAAAATAAATAAAAAAATGGCATCAATAATCCATTGCTTTTGTGCTTATTTTTATTTATACAATGAGTTAACTTGTTACAATTTTCATATAAAATTGGTTATAACTGTAAAATACCCTGTATAACATAACAATCCTTTATACATTTGTAATGGCGAAGTTAAGAAGATTTTGAATATAAAATAAAATACAGGTTGTTCCAATAAAAAAAAAATAAGTTTGGTCTGCCACTATGTTATCGAACACCCTATGTAACATTCTAATTAATTTTATAAATGTGAATCTCAAAGTTGGCTACAATTTTTGTTATTAACTTTTATTGCTATTTATTACTATAACGGATCTACGTAGCTTTACCCCACTAATCAATCACCCTGTACATTATTTAATTGGATATGTAAATAAATTCTAATTCTGTAAGATTTTCCTAAATTGATGCAACCCAAGTCCAATGATAAATCGCTGTACCGTTTAGACACGACGATAAATTAAAACAACTCGATCCTTGTGATAAGTTGATACCAACCTCAACCCAACTCCAACTTTGATAAGTCGTGCGATGCACCGTTTACACACAATGATAAGTTGCAACAACTCGATTGACCTTGATAAGTTGTTTGATATATCGCTGTGTTTAAACGATCCTTTAAGGATCGTTTAAACACAGCGATATATCAAACAACTTATCAAGGTCAACCTTTAAGGATCGTTTAAACACAGCGATATATCAAACAACTTATCAAGGTCAATCGAGTTGTTGCAACTTATCATTGTGTGTAAACGGTGCATCGCACGACTTATCAAAGTTGGAGTTGGGTTGAGGTTGGTATCAACTTATCACAAGGATCGAGTTGTTTTAATTTATCGTCGTGTCTAAACGGTACAGCGATTGATCATTGGACTTGGGTCGTATCAATTTAGGAGAATCTTACCGTATTAGAATTTATTTACATATATAATTAAATAATGTACAGGGTGATTGATTAGTGGGGTAAAGCTACGTAGATCCGTTATAGTAATAGATAGCAATAAAAGTTAATAACAAAAATTGTAGCCAACTTTTAGATTCACATTTATAAAATTAATTAGAATGTTACATAGGGTGTTCGATAACATAGTGGCAGAAATCATAGAGCAAAACAGCGAAACCAAACAAGTTTGATTTCTCCGCTCGCACTCTTTGTTATTTTTCCGAAAAATGAATCTCGATGTCCTGATATCTGAAGTGTTTCAAAGAAAGCTGTTTTTGAATCAGTAAGATTCCCTATTCAGATGACGACGATGGCTTTTTAAATTTATAACTTTATGCAATTTTATAATTAAATAAATATTATGTAACTTAATAATTATTATTAGTTCTACGTTCTACAGTGTGGCAAAACCAAATGGAATAAATTCATTATTTCGTAAACCGACGACTAAAAAATCCGGACATATTTTTAAATTATGATTTTTTGGCATTTACATACTAGTGACGTCATCCATCTCGAAGCTGAAATAAAAAATATACATGCGGACCAATGTAAAAAAGGTCATTTCATTGTTGTCTTCTTACCGGCGTGAGAAATACAAAATAAGATTTACTATTTTATTTGGACATAAGTCACAATTCGAGTTTGAAATCAAGTTTACTTGACGTTTCGAGTTTCACTTCGGAAATCGTTATCAGTATATAAAAAAACATTCATAAATTAAAAATTTAACTTTTGTTTCTGGTGAAGCAACGCAGTTGGAACAAGCAGATATATTATAATTGTGTCACCGGAAAGCGAAAAAGGTAACGAATAACTTGGAAGAGCCTATAGTTTTCTAACTTCGTTTCTGGTGAAGCAACGCAGTTGGAACAATCAGATATATTATAATTGTGTCACCGGAAAGCGAAAAAGATAGTCCCTGAAAACTATAGGTTTTTCCAAGTTGTGCGTTACCTTTTTCGCTTACCGGTGACACAATTATAATATATCTGCTTGTTCCAACTCGTTGCTTCACCAGAAGCGAAGTTAGAAAACTATAGGGTCTTCCAAGTTGTGAGTTACCTTTTTCACTTTCCGGTGACACAATTATAATATATCTGGTTGTTCCAACCCTGTTGCTTCACCAGAAGCGAAGTTAGAAAACTATAGATTCTTCCAAGTTGTGCGTTACCTTTTTCGCTTTCTGGAGACACAATTATAATATATCTGCTTGTTCCAACTCCATTGCTTCACCAGAAACGAAGTTAGAAAAGTATAGGTTCTTCCAAGTTGTGCGTTACCTTTTTTGCTTCCCGGTGACACAATTATAATATATCTGCTTGTTCCAACTCCGTTGCTTCACCAGAAGCGAAGTTAGAAAAGTATAGGCTCTTCCAAGTTGTGAGTTACCTTTTTGACTTTCCGGTGACACAATTATAATATATCTGGTTGTTCCAACCCTGTTGCTTCACCAGAAGTGAAGTTAGAAAACTATAGGTTCTTCCAGGTTGTGCGTTACCTTTTTCGCTTTCCGGTGACACAATTATAATATATCTGCTTGTTCCAACCCTGTTGCTTCACCAGAAGCGAAGTTAGAAAACTATAGATTCTTCCAAGTTGTGCGTTACCTTTTTCGCTTTCTGGAGACACAATTATAATATATCTGCTTGTTCCAACCCTGTTGCTTCACCAGAAGCGAAGTTAGAAAACTATAGGCTCTTCCAAGTTGTGAGTTACCTTTTTCACTTTCCGGTGACACAATTATAATATATCTGGTTGTTCCAACCCTGTTGCTTCACCAGAAGCGAAGTTAGAAAACTATAGATTCTTCCAAGTTGTGCGTTACCTTTTTCGCTTTCTGGAGACACAATTATAATATATCTGCTTGTTCCAACTCCATTGCTTCACCAGAAACGAAGTTAGAAAAGTATAGGTTCTTCCAAGTTGTGCGTTACCTTTTTTGCTTCCCGGTGACACAATTATAATATATCTGCTTGTTCCAACTCCGTTGCTTCACCAGAAGCGAAGTTAGAAAAGTATAGGCTCTTCCAAGTTGTGAGTTACCTTTTTGACTTTCCGGTGACACAATTATAATATATCTGGTTGTTCCAACCCTGTTGCTTCACCAGAAGTGAAGTTAGAAAACTATAGGTTCTTCCAGGTTGTGCGTTACCTTTTTCGCTTCCCGGTGACACAATTATAATATATCTGCTTGTTCCAACTCCGTTGCTTCACCAGAAGCGAAGTTAGAAAACTATAGGCTCTTCCAAGTTGTGAGTTACCTTTTTCACTTTCCGGTGACACAATTATAATATATCTGGTTGTTCCAACCCTGTTGCTTCACCAGAAGCGAAGTTAGAAAACTATAGGTTCTTCCAAGTTGTGCGTTACCTTTTTTGCTTTCCGGTGACAATTATAATATTATATCAGCTGCTTTTTCCAACTGTGTTGCTTCACCAGAAACAAAGTTAAATTTTTAATGTATGAATGTTTTTTGTTGATATTTTCAACTCAGGCGCTCCAAAACCAACAAACCACTCGCAAACCCGTCCAAATACGTATTGCGAACCATCAAAGCTTTTGTTGAAAAACCGACAGAAGTTGACGTGCCTGATCCCTTGATCACGCATTTTTAATTACTTTTTCTTTTGCGTAGACAGACGAATAGGGAATGTTGTATACAAATTAAAGTACGGTAATGGTACTTTTTAATAGTGATATAAAATACAGGGTATCCCATTTAAATTTTACTGAAAAAATAATGTACCTACCTACTTGAGTTTTAACTCACCCTTTATTAGATATAAAGTAAATTAGCAATATCAATCATTTTTAAAAATTTTGACAATAAATAAAATATGGCATCAATAAACCATTGCCGTTGTGCTTATTTTTATTTATACAGTGAGTTGAACTTGTTACGATTTTCATATAAAATTGGTTATAACTTTGTAAATACCCTGTATAACATACCCAACCTTTATATTTTGAAAGTAACAGGATCTATTTGTTTACGATGAAAACTAGTTATTCATTGAAGGGTCTAAAAGGGTCTAATGTACACAATGGTCCCCTCTTCAACTTGTTGTGGTCAACTTATCGCAGCGTCTAAACAGCGTTTCAACCTCAACAAATCACAGCAACTTGTCATCACAACTAGTTGCTGGACTTATCGCTGTGTTTAAACGCCCCCTTAGACAAGGAAAGCTTGTCTAAGGGTGGTACGGTGGTCGGTCGGTGGTCGGTGACATTTGGTGACGACCACGTGACGACGACATTCACATTTTTCACGTAAATAAATTCATAATGAATACTCCAATTTCAGCGTTTTCAGTTTATAGAAAAAAGCCAAATCCAAAAATAGTTAAAAGACAGATCGTTGTAAAAAAACAGGTTAAAAAGAAAATGACTATTTCTTTAAAAAAATGCGTGAATAAAATCAAGCAGAAAAATACCAATCCTAATCCACAAAAATTGAAGGACACTGTAAAACCAAGAGCTGTGATAACACATAATCTAAATCAAAACTTTAAGAAGGTAGATAATAAAATAAAGAAAACCACATCTCCACTAAGCACAAAACTTAAAAAAGGTAAGATGATGCAAACTAAAAAACACAACTTACAGTTAGGTATACTACCATGTAATGTGTATGTACACATAATGTATGTTTAACTCGAAGTAGGGCCTTTCATTGGTACAAATAAATCTAAGTATCACCCGAAAAGGTGTTTTATAAACACTTCTCTAATGACAGGTAGATTTCCTACACTTTTGAAAGTGAGTAAAATTGTTCCTATTCAGAAGATTTTGAATACAAATAAAGCTAGCGAATTTAGGCCCATTAACACATTACCCCCAATTGAAAAAATATTAGAGATAGCAGTTTATGACCAACTACTAGAACA
This sequence comes from Diabrotica virgifera virgifera, assembly GCF_917563875.1. Lineage (NCBI taxonomy): Eukaryota > Metazoa > Arthropoda > Insecta > Coleoptera > Chrysomelidae > Diabrotica > Diabrotica virgifera. Next base: position 87,917 of record NC_065445.1, on the reverse strand, counting down.
CTTGGGAAAAAATTCAATTTTAATAAATAATCAGTCCGGTTTTCGACAGAAACATTCATGTGAGTCAGCTTTACAATTGACTCTCTGTAAACTTAAAAACGATATTGATAAAAACCGATACGTAGTAGGTGTTTTTTCTTGATTTTAAAAGAGCCTTTGAAACCACTGATCGACAAATACTCCTAACAAAACTAAAAAATTATGGGTTTGTAGGTAAAATACACAAATGGCTAAGTGATTATCTTAGTGATAGGAAGCAGATAGTATGTTTTGATGGGGAACCCTCTGAACATTATATCAATGTTGGGGTACCACAAGGCAGCGTATTGGGGCCTCTCTTATTTATATTGTATCTAAATGACATAGACCTATATGTAGAAAGTGAATTTATTAATCTTTTTGCGGATGATACTTTTGTAGCTTGTAGTGATACTAACCTTGAAGTAGCGATTCAAAAAATGAATAATACATTAAAAAAAATGGCTAAATACTTGGCATCAAATAAATTAAAATTAAATATTTCCAAAACCAAAGCAATGATGTTTACAACAAAACACAAATATAACCAATTAAATACCGATAACATTCTGCTACAAGTAAAAAATGAAAAGATTGGTATTGTAAGACAGGGGTCACCAATTAGCGGACCGCAGTCCGCATCCGGACCGTGAGCTAGTTTTGTGTGGACCGTCAATAAATTCAGAATATACCTAGTGTTTGGCAATTTTGAAAATGTTTAGCCATGCAATTGTGTACTATGTTTGGCTCAAAGGTAGAGATCTCGCTTAACAGATGAATATCTCATCTCCCTAATGAGACTCAATTGCACTAAACTCACTCCAAATTTCAGACACGTTGTACATAAAAAATGTCATTTTTCTCTCTGATAATTTAATATTGTAAAGAGTTTTCCCCTTTATTGTTATACTTACTAATCATTATAAGCTGTAATATAAAACTGTCATGTGCATTTTTTATTCATTTCCTTTCTACTATATTTTAAGTAGGAGTACTTTTCAGATGTTCATTTAACTAAAATAATTTTAAGATTTAATAAGTTTGCAACAAACACCTTGCATTGAGATAAATGTAGAAAAGATAACATGTTAATTAGCGTTTTGTACTATGATTATTTATTTTAAATTCCTCAGTTTCTTTTCTACAAAATTGAAGATGTCTAAAAACTTCATTAGCATTCAAAATATAAATTCCTAATTTTTAAAATATTCTCAGTAACAATTTACACTACATACTGCTGTTTTCAAAATATAGTGATAATAACATCAAAACAATACACAATGAATTTATATTTTATTTATTGTACCAGGAAAACTTACAGAAAAGTATACAGTAACCAAAAAACAATCAGATATTATTAGTTTTCTTTTCCATATTAGTCCATGTGTGAGGCCACTTTCGTATTAAAAATGTTTCTGACTCGATTGTTTTGAGGATTCCTGTTCAAAAATGTCCCCTTTAAACAAATCAGAAGGGTGCCGGGTGAAACAGTTTTTTAAGCAAATTCAAAATTACTTTTTTGCCTCAAAAAATATATTTTTAGGTTTCTTGGGTAATTATAAACAATAGAGGTCTCTTGTCATATTTCTGAAAAGTTGGTAGTTTTCAAGTTATAAGCGATGTAAAATCTGAAAAATGCGAAAATATGCATTTGCGATGCTTGAAAACTGAAGTTTTAATAAAACTGATCTTTTTTATTTAAGATTACCCAAAAATGCTAAAAACACATTTTCGCAGGCAAAAAAGGTGATGTTTTGAAATTGTTAAAAAAATATTAAACAATTTCTGCCCAAAAATTTCGCCCGACTCCCTTCTGCTTTGTTTATAGGGGATATTTTTTACCAAGAATCCACAAAGAAATCGAATCAGAACAGTCAGACACAGGCAGCATAAATCCGGACGCCGGAAGTGTCATAGGTTTTCGAAACGGACCCTCAGGGAAACTAATTGGTGACCCCTGTTGTAAGATGTGTTAAATATTTGGGGTTTCAAATTGATAGTTGTTTGAATTTTGATCATCATTTTGATTATATTGTCCGGAAAATAAAGAAAAAACTATATTTTTTTAGCCAAATATCACAAAATATATCGACTCAAGCTAAAATTACAGTTTTTAATTCAATTATTCAGCCACATTTTGAGTACTGCGCAACTATATTGTATATGTTTAATTTAAATAAACTCAATCAACTACAAAAACTACAAAATCGTGGCATGAGAATTATATTGAAAACAAATCAACTTACACCTGTATCATAATATGCTACAGGTTTTAAGTTGGTTCACAATTGAAGAGAAACTGTATTATTATACAATGATTTTGGTTTATAAAATACTTAATAATGTAGCTCCAGATTACTTTAAGCAGTTTATAGTGTACAATAAAAATGTGCATGATTATTCTACAAGAAATATGGGGAATATTTAGATAGCAAAAACAAATTATAGAATGACGATGAACTCATTAGTATTCAGGGGTTTTAATGAGTTTAACGCTCTACCGGGTGAATTAAAAAATACGATGTCACTAAAATCTTTTAAAACCAAACTTAAGCTGTATATTAGAAACAAGTGATGTAATACTTTATTACGTTAATTTTATGGGTGGTTATTGTATGGAATTATATGTTGTATATATTATTCAACGAGCATGTAATGATGGCTATTACTCACGATGATGAAGTTTCAAGCATCAGAGTGAGTAATAGCCATTACATGCGAGTAGAATACTATACTTTTTCTACGACCTTTTTTATTTTAATTAGTAAAAAATTTAATTATCAACTACTCAAGATTTAAATTATAATAATTTACAAGAATACCTAAATGCTATTTACTCCTAGTACGTGGCTGAATAATTGGTTGCCTACTGTTACCAAATTATTATTTTTATTGTAAAAATACAACTAGAAATAGTCAATATAAGTTCTATTCGTTTCCGAAAAATTATACGCTTAAATTGGTACCTACTGTCAATTAATCTAATAAATAGGAAATGGTTGTTGTCGGTGGACGTATTTCAATAGTTATAATGTATATTTACATTTAACTATATATAATATAATAATATAACTATACATAATATATTATAACATATTTAACACAATATAACTTGAAAAATAAACACAATATTAGTTATAAATTCCAATTAACATAAATAAAATGAGCTAATGGGTGGAATGCATAAAACGTAGTACCGGCTAATGCTTCAAGTATGTACTACATTTTTGAAGATTTTAATACACTTACAAAGCATTATTACGCCTACAAATGCTTTGTAAGTGTTTTACTATACTTACAAAGCATTTAATGCTTTGTAAGTGTAGTAAAATCTTGAAAAATGTAGTACATACTTGAAGCATTAGCAGGTACTACGTTTTGTGCATTCCACCCAATGTAACTGTCACTAAAACTAATGATAAACGTCAAAATTTTTAGTAAACAAAATATAAACGTAAAAAATATACTGACACTGTTACAGTTAAAATTCCTTTAAAAGTTAAAAAGTTTATTATTGATATAAATAACAATAATTATTGTATTAAATAAACAACTTTAAGTAATTTTATTTGCAGTTTATATACGATTAATATTAAAAGTGACATGCGTCACTTGAATCTAACTTCAGCCCGTGAGTAATGAATTATTACTCACGGGTACAGTAATGGGTGCTATTATCTATGAAAACATAGCGAATAATGAGCAATTTATTAAACGGCAGTAGAAAAAATTTATTTAAAGTTTGTTTCAATTTCATTTGATGTTGCTTAGTTATATTCGATTTTGTAAATTATTTGTAATATCTATTCTCTTCACTGATTTTATATTAGGGTAACCTATTTAAATGAATAAATATCTATCTAAAGAAAATATTGATGCTTTTTACCAAAATGTGTGTGGTCTTAGAACTAAACTAAATGCTCTTCAATCAAGTGTTACTGCAAACTGTTACTCTATTATTATATTAACTGAGACATGGTTGACCGACGATATTAATGCCAGTGAGTTGGGGTTATTTGATTATAACATTTACAGATGTGATAGAAGCCAAAATACAAGTAATTTGTTAAGAGGAGGTGGTGTGCTGATAGCAGTTTTAAAGAATCTTACAAGTTCCATGTTAGACTCCCCAAACGGTATTGAGCAATTATTTGTTAAAATAGGAACAGGTTTGGACACGATCATAATTGCTGCTGTCTATATTCCACCACGTTCTCCATTAAACAAGTACCAGAACTTTTTTACCACGGTAGATTGTATTATGGAAAATTATGAAGAATCTGTATGGCTTTGTGGTGATTTTAATATGCCATATTGCACTTGGTCAACCGAAGATTTCTGTTCAGTAGCGGTGGTGGCGGTTGGTGAACGGAATCATACAAGGGATGTGGTCACCTTAATAGCAGACTCTTGTGCATTTCACAACTTATATCGGGTGAATGAAGTCCCCAATAACACTGATAGAATGCTGGATCTGATACTATCCACTAATAAAAATACTTCTGTTACATTGAGCAACGACCCATTGGTACCAGCTGATAGATATCATTCTCTATTGAACATTCAGACTAAAAAAAATATGAATCACACAAATGAAAGCAGTCCTCAGAATGATATATTTTATCATGATTTTAAATCAGCTGATTTAACTCTCTTAAATGACTGTTTCAGTAACATTAATTGGGATGAATTATATTAAATCACTCAGTCAATAATATGGTAAACATTTTTTATGATATTCTGTACTTTTTTGTTCATGCAGTAATTCCTCAAAAAAAAGTATCTAAAAGAAAATTTCCATTATGGTTTACCCCAGAGTTGAAGCAGCTGACAACCCAGAAAAAACAGGCTCACAAAAGATTTAAAAATTCAGGGTTAAGAGCTGATTATGTTGATTATAGCATACTTCGAGCTGAGTGTAAAAACTTATCTCGATTGTGCTACCTACAGTTCGTTGAAAAATCTGAATTTTCTTTAACGGATCAAAGAAATATAAAACAGTTCTGGAACCTTCGTTGTTCTTTAAAGATAAAGAATGTCAGTTGAGACCTGATTTGCCTGATCTTTTTGCAGAATATTTTCAGTCAGTTTACACTGACAAAAATATCAATCCGCAAAGTAAACCCTCATTTAATCATATTTGTATCTCTGATTATAATATTCCTATATCAACCATTTACGAGGAGATGGCTAATATTGACATAACGAAGGGACCAAGTCTAGATGGCATCCCTCCTTCAATTCTGAAATCTTGTAGTTTTATTCTTTCACGTCCACTTTATGTGATATTCAATAAATCTCTTCCTTCAGGTATCTTTCCAGATTCCTGGAAAGCAAGTTATCTTACGCCTGTCTGTAAGTCTGGTAACAGAGCTGATATATCCAACTATAGACCAGTATGCAGTCTTAATTCTATTCCAAAATTATTCGAGAAAATAGTAGCTGCTTATTTAAGATCAAAATTAAGTTTGTAGCAGATGGATTTCTACTACAATGTTTTATAAAAAAATATCCATTAATTTTAATCCTATCCCAAGAAAAATATTAATTTTTCTAATATATTTTGCGAGTTTATATATCTTTAAAATTTCCTAAGCCGCTCCTGTTCGCATTGTAAAGGTTAGGAAATTTCCTATTTATTTGTGTAGCAATAACCAACTACGTAGATTGTTATTGAAAACATCCATTATTCGAGAATGAATCCTCTAAAAGGTTCAGTGTTTTTCCTTTAAGTTTTGAGCGCTAAAAATCCCATGTTATTATTGGTCTGCATTTTGAAAGATCCTTGAGTTGTAGTTGACGATTGGTCAATAGTTTTGGCCGAACGATCGAGAAGAAATGCATCGTTTGGACGCGAGAGAGACGTGACGATGTAAAGCCAGTTCTAAAAGTACATCACTTCAGTAAACATCTTTTTGTTAGAACTCAACCAACAGACTCGCAGAAAGTCGCACTTTGCCGGCCAAAATGGTTTTATTTTTATGGTAAAAGAAGTGAAAGACTGGCAGTTTGCCCAGTAAATGTCAACGAATATAATGACAATAGTTTCACGGCATTTTAATGGATATATTATTGTGAAACAGTTCTATTGTTATGCAGTTAGATTTGCCGGTGGTATAAAAAAGAAGTGCGTGGTTTCCTGGTTCCTGTCCTTTATGTAGCTGTTGCTATTTTTATGATATATGGATTTGTTCATGTTCCAGTAAGAAATGCCCGGATGATATTATTTGGTATCGATTTTATCCAGTTTAGTAATGATTTGAATATCTTCCCTCCCTCCAATCTCGAATGGAAAGTTTTGAAGTTCCAAGTGTTGTGACATGGATTTTTGTTTTAAGGTATGATAATGTTTATTTTAAATAATTCACAAGTGGATATTATTGGTAAAGGTTTTACATAATTAAAAATGTTTGTTTTCAACATGGAAAATATATTATGTAAAGTAAATATTAGATGGCAGTGACATTTGACAGCCATGTCAAATTTTTGTTTTGGTACACTGCTAAAAATAAGGTTAAAAATTGTAAAATCATGTATTTTGTTATTATTATTCATTTCTGGTTTGAGAATGTGTCTATTCTCAATAAAAATAAAAAGGTAATAAGGTTTAAATAAACATTATAAAATGTACACATCTTTATTTCTGTAACCTCTTTATTTAAGAAAATTATTAACAGATATCTAATACAAGTGAATAAGTTTTAGAACAGAAGAAAATATAATGGCATAGAAGCCAAATGATGATAAATAAGTAGCCCACTATAACCCCAACGAGGAATCTACGATGAATGTCCCCCAGTTGCTTTCCAGTAAGTACTCGATATGAGAATTTGAGGATTTTTCGAACGGCGTCCCAATTTGTTTAAATAGTAGGAAAGTCCTCAAGTCTGTGTAAGTATCCTTTGCTTATTTGGTTATGTAGTTAGTCTTCTTTAAACCCTCCTACCCCTCCCAACGAATCTACGACCCGCCACCGCACAAAAAAATTGAGCTGCCGTTCGCATGAAGGTTTGCGTGTCTGTTCCTTCTACTAGCCCCATTTCTACCCCACAGTATCTCTATAGATAGTCTTTCCTTGTCCCCATAGAGCAGACATGTAAAACGCTTCAACTGGCGCCCCACGTTGGGCGCCAGTTAAAGCGTTTTACATGTCTGCTCTATGGGGACAAGGAAAGACTATCTATAGAGATACTGTGGGGTAGAAATGGGGCTAGTAGAAGGAACAGACACGCAAACCTTCATGCGAACGGCAGCTCATTTTTTGTGCGGTGGCAGGTCGTAGATTCGTTGGGAGGGGTAGGAGGGTTTAAAGAAGACTAAACTACATAACCAAATAAGCAAAGGATACTTACACAGACTTGAGGACTTTCCTACTATTTAAACAAATTGGGACGCCGTTTGAAAAATCCTCAAATTCTCATATCGAGTACTTACTGGAAAGCAACTGGGGGACATTCATCGTAGATTCCTCATTGGGGTTATAGTGGGCTACAAATTATCATCATTTGGCTTCTATGCCATTATATTTTCTTCTGTTCTAAAACTTATTCACTTGTATTAGATATCTGTTAATAATTTTCTTAAATAAAGAGGTTACAGAAATAAAGATGTGTACATTTTATAATGTTTATTTAAACCTTATTACCTTTTTATTTTTATTGAGAATAGACACATTCTCAAACCAGAAATGAATAATAATAACAAAATACATGATTTTACAATTTTTAACCTTATTTATTTTTAGCAGTGTACCAAAACTAAAATTTGACATGGCTGTCAAAAGTCACTGCCATTTTACATTTACTTTACAATAAAATATTTTCCATGTTGAAAACAAACATTTAATTATGTAAAACCTTTACCATTAATATCCACTTGTGAATTTATTTAAAATAAACATTATCATACCTTAAAACAAAAATCCATGTCACAACACTTGGAACTTCAAAACTTTCCATTCGAGATTGGAGGGAGGGAAGATATTCAAATCATTACTAAACTGGATAAAATCGATACCAAATAATATCATCCGGGCATTTCTTACTGGAACATGAACAAATCCATATATCATAAAAATAGCAACAGCTACATAAAGGACAGGAACCAGGAAACCACGCACTTCTTTTTTATACCACCGGCAAATCTAACTGCATAACAATAGAACTGTTTCACAATAATATATCCATTAAAATGCCGTGAAACTATTGTCATTATATTCGTTGACATTTACTGGGCAAACTGCCAGTCTTTCACTTCTTTTACCATAAAAATAAAACCATTTTGGCCGGCAAAGTGCGACTTTCTGCGAGTCTGTTGGTTGAGTTCTAACAAAAAGATGTTTACTGAAGTGATGTACTTTTAGAACTGGCTTTACATCGTCACGTCTCTCTCGCGTCCAAACGATGCATTTCTTCTCGATCGTTCGGCCAAAACTATTGACCAATCGTCAACTACAACTCAAGGATCTTTCAAAATGCAGACCAATAATAACATGGGATTTTTAGCGCTCAAAACTTAAAGGAAAAACACTGAACCTTTTAGAGGATTCATTCTCGAATAATGGATGTTTTCAATAACAATCTACGTAGTTGGTTATTGCTACACAAATAAATAGGAAATTTCCTAACCTTTACAATGCGAACAGGAGCGGCTTAGGAAATTTTAAAGATATATAAACTCGCAAAATATATTAGAAAAATTAATATTTTTCTTGGGATAGGATTAAAATTAATGGATATTTTTTTATAAAACATTGTAGTAGAAATCCATCTGCTACAATAGCCTCCTCGGAAGAGAGGAAACTGGATTAACTATTCAGTTTTCGATAACAACAAAAAAAAACATTGACTTCTTGGGTATGACAGGATAAACAATACTAAAATATTTAAATAATGGCTAGTGGGGATTAAACAAAAACAAAACATCATTAGGGAGTGGGCTAGCGTGCCATCAATCGCCAGACTCTTTAAAGTCGAGTAGACTTAAATGTTTATAGACTCTACTGAGAACTGTAGGTGACAAGAGTTTCTGTGTCTTGGGAAAGAAATAATCTTGTGCCCTATGTGGACCTCGCTGACATCCACTGTAGTAACACAAGTGATATATATATACTATATATACCATATAATATATACCATATAGCAGGGCAGACACAGCCTCATCACCTCGTTGCCTAACTAGGATTGGTTTTCACAAATTAAAAAATCTTTCTGAGCTCTTGGCTCAGCAGATAGGCATCTGCTTAAACTCTAAACACCTAGCGAGTTTCACGGGACATTCGGCAACGGTTCTGCAAAAGGAGGATTTAGACAATCCAGTCTAAATACCTCGTTGAGATAAAATGTCAAAAATGACATCTCAACAACTCATTCAAACAAGACCAACAAGGGGGGGGGGGAAACGCGTGTGACAACATACAAAAGACCAAAAAAACTAGTATACTGGATTCAAACGGGATATCAAACTATTTAATCAAGACCAAAAAAAAAAAAAAATAAACGTAACACATGACATAGGAAATACTACATCATTACGTTTTCAATCAACAGTCCTACCTAGGACATAAAACAATTTCATGAAAGTTCACAAGACAACTTTCACATTTTCAAATCACAAACTGGGATATTCTTTATTTTTCAAAACCGGGGATATGATCTTACTTTTCCAAAACATGAGTAGATCTTACTTTTCCAAAACAATGGGTAGACTTTATTTTTCCAAAACATGAGTAGACTTCACTCTTCCAAACTGGGGTTAGACTACTTTTTCAAAACAGGGATGAAAGCAAACACACAAGGGAAAGACCAAAGGGACATTGGAAAGAATGACAATTCCGACGAACGACCACTTCCATTTATCCACCGAAAGCAAGCTTCACCTGTACTCAACGCGGCCAGATCCTAAGCTCACCAGCCTTGTCACAGCTTCTGCTCTTGGCCTACTTTCAATGAACAAACACAAGAGAGGTCAACGAACTATTCGCCAAAAAAAATCAAACTCCATCAGGGACATGGGCTAACAGACATTACGGGATAACAGACTCTAGAATTTCCAGACAAAAAAGGGATAGACAAACAAACAGGGAACAAAAGACTCATAGGGCATTTATACATTCTCCATACACATGGGCTTACAAACACAAATAATATCGAAACTTGGTTCTTAGTCATACTCCATATACATGGGCTTACAAACACAAACAAATATTGAAATTTGGTTCTTATATGAGCTTACACAAATAAAATTGTTCTTGCTCCGACTATTAATGGGAGTATTCTCAGACAACTGAACAACACTTCCTCATCACGAGTATTACACTTGTGATATGCCAGATACAAGAAAACATACATCATTTTTAATCAATAAGTGGAGGGGCCTCGCCACGGTTTCCCTCTTCACTTTTTCATGGGGGTAACTTTTTTTTCACTTCTAACATGAACAAATCCATATATCAAGGGTTTTTTTCAAAACAGTGTCGACAGAGTACGCTATCTTCAAATCAAAAAGTGATAGCTTTTCTCCTGGCTGCTTGAAAAAACAAGGGGTCTACTTCTTCATTAATAAGTGGAGGGGCCTCGCCACGGTTTCCCTCTTCACTTCTTCATGAACAAGTGGAGGGGCCTCGCCACGGTTTCCCTCTTCACTTCTTCATGGGGTTACTTCTTCAAGGACGACTTCTCCAACTAACCTGTGGCATAACATACCCAATATAGATAGGCTTCGCTGGAAAATCACGGAACTTACTCACACAGACCATACCGAATTAGCTCATACACGGACCATACCAACTATTATCACACATCTACTCAAACGACCAAATCAATAATCACAAAAAACGTTTATTCTGTAAAAAAAACTGTTGATCTATAAGAATACATGCAAAAAAATACAACATATTGTTATACTCTATAAGTGTATTCAATATTAAAAACATTCTAATTGTAACTTTTAGCAAAATTTTCAAAAAAAAATCTCAACGTTACTTATACCAAAATTTTCTAAAAAAAATTTTTACTTTACTTTATTTTTTACTCATCCGTTTGTCTATAAAATTCATCAAATTTTTTCCAAAAAATTTAACCAATGCTTTCATCATGGGTACAATATCAATACAATATAGTAAGTACGCTACAATATTTAGCATACTATTCTGTTGTACGATACATAAAATACAATACCAGTATACTACGGTTTACATAATATGGGGTTACAAGTTAAATACACTATGATGTATGAAATGGTACATGCCTATACAATCAGCAGCACGACCAAATCAACACCACAACAAAATGTGTACTTACTTATACCTCTTCGGAAAAATTATTAACATGCGTAAACAAAAATTACAAAAATGGGCTCTTTTGTGGGAACTAAAAGACTGAAACAGTTTCAGGGGCACTAAAAGACTTGAAACAGTTTCTGGGGACAAGACAAGAGGAATCTGGGCTAAACTACTGGGGAAGACTAGTGTGATAGTTACTCGGGGGGTCAAACTTCAGGGTGAACGTTACAAGTATTATAAGTGTAACACCAAGTGGGGGTGGCTAAAGATATTGGGGGCTAGTAGATAAGCTAACTACTAGTGCAAATGGTATACAAGCTAGACTTGTAACAGTGGGTACATAAAATATGACAAAAGTCAAGCTTCCATGTTATCGGAAACACCTGCACCACAAACTGAGATCGGCTGCCCAAGGGGACGGGCACTGCCTAACAGTTGTAGTACAAATGAGACCGAAAGGAGGCTAAAAGGACATGGTAGTGGGAACATGCAAATGGGGTCTGAGGGAGGCAAAAAAGACATGCCCCACGTTGTCGGGGCCAGTTGAAGCATTCAACTGGACAAGACAACTACTGGATACTGAAGGAGGCAGAAAAATGAATCGGCCTCACACGTTGGGCGACATTTGATGCATTTTTAAGCCCCACACGTTGGGCGCAATTTGATGCATTTTACATGTCTGCTCATATGGGAACAAGGAAAGACTATCTATATTTGGGTATATTATTGCCACAGGTTAGTTGGAGAAGTCATCCTTGAAGAAGTAACCCCATGAAGAAGTGAAGAGGGAAACCGTGGCGAGGCCCCTCCACTTATTAATGAAGAAGTAGACCCCTTGTTTTTTCAAGCAGCCAGGAGAAAAGCTATCACTTTTTGATTTGAAGATAGCGTACTCTGTCGACACTGTTTTGAAAATAACCCTTGATATATGGATTTGTTCATGTTAGAAGTGAAGAAAAAGTAACCCCATGAAGAAGTGAAGAGGGAAACCGTGGCGAGGCCCCTCCACTTGTTCATAAAGAAGTGAAGAGGGAAACCGTGGCGAGGCCCCTCCACTTATTAATTAAATGATGTATGTTTTCTTGTATCTGGCATATCACAAGTGTAATACTCGTGATGAGGAAGTGTTTTACAGTTGTCTGGGAATACTCCCATTAATAGTCGGAGCAAGAACGGTTTTATTTGTGTAAGCTCATATAAGAACCAAATTTCAATATTTGTTTGTGTTTGTAAACCCATGTATATGGAGTATATATAAGAACCAAGTTTCAATATTTATTTGTGTTTGTAAGCCCATGTATATGAAGAATGTCTAAATGTCTTATGAATCTGTTTGTTCCCTGCTTGTTTGTCTATCCCTGTTTAGTCTGGAAATTTTAGAGTCTGTTATCCCGTAATGTCTGTTAGCCCATGTCCCTGATGGAGTTTGATTTTTTTTGGCGAATAGTTCGTTGACCTCTCTTGTGTTTGTTTATTGAAAGTAGGCCAAGAGCAGAAGCTGTGACAAGGCTGGTGAGCTTAGGATCTGGCCGCGTTGAGTACAGGTGAAGCTTGCTTTCGGTGGATAAATGGAAGTGGTCGTTCGTCGGAATTGTCATTCTTTCCAATGTCCCTTTGGTCTTTCCCTTGTGTGTTTGCTTTCATCCCTGTTTTGAAAAAGTAGTCTAACCCCAGTTTGGAAGAGTGAAGTCTACTCATGTTTTGGAAAAATATGGTCTACTTATGTTTTGGAAAAGTAAGATCTACTCATGTTTTGGAAAAGTAAGATCATATCCCCGGTTTTGAAAAATAAAGAATATCCCAGTTAGTGATTTGAAAATGTGAAAGTTGTCTTGTGAACTTTCATGAAAGGCTTTTATGTCCTAGGTAGGACTGTTGATTGAAAACGTAATGATGTAGTATTTCCTATGTCATGTGTTACGTTCATTTTTTTTGGTCTTGATTAAATGGTTTGATATCCCATTTGAAACCAGTATACTAGTTTTTTTTTGGTCTTTTTATGTTGTCACACGCACCCCCCCCCCTTTGTTGGTTTTGTTTGAATGAGTTGTTGAGATAAGTTATTTGTGACATTTTATCTCGACGAGGTATTTAGACTGGATTGTCTAAATCCTCCTTTTGCAGAACCGTTGCCGATAAAAGTCCCGTGAAACTCGCTAGGTGTTTAGAGTTTAAGCAGATGCCTATCTGCTGAGCCAAGAGCTCAGAAAGATTTTTTAGTTTTTGAAAACCAATCCTGGTTAGGCAACGAGGTGATGAGGCTGTGTCTGCCCTGCTATATGGTATATATTATATGGTATATATAGTATATATGTCACTTGTGTTACTGCAGTGGATGTCAGCGAGGTCCACACAGGGCACAAGATTATTTCTTTCCCAAGGCACAGAAACTCTTGTCACCTACAGTTCTTTGTAGAGTCAAGAAACATTTAAGTCTACTCGACTTTAAAGAGTCTGGCGATTGATGGCACGCTAGCCCACTCCCTAACAATGATGTTTTGTTTTTGTTTAATCCCCACTAGCCATTATTTAAATATTTTTGTATTGTTGTCCTGTCACACCCAAGAAGTCAATGTTGGATTTTTGTAGTTATCGAAAACTGAATTGGTAATCCAGTTTCCTCTCTTCCGAGGAGGCTATTGTAGCAGATGGATTTCTACTACAATATTTTATAAAAAATATCCATTAATTTTAATCCTATCCCAAGAAAAATATTAATTTTTTTAATATATTTTGCGAGTTTATATATCTTTAAAATTTCCTAAGCCGCTCCTGTTCGCATTGTAAAGGTTAGGAAATTTCCTATTTATTTGTGTAGCAATAACCAACTACGTAGATTGTTATTGAAAACATCCATTATTCGAGAATGAATCCTCTAAAAGGTTCAGTGTTTTTCCTTTAAGTTTTGAGCGCTAAAAATCCCATGTTATTATTGGTCTGCATTTTGAAAGATCCTTGAGTTGTAGTTGACGATTGGTCAATAGTTTTGGCCGAACGATCGAGAAGAAATGCATCGTTTGGACGCGAGAGAGACGTGACGATGTAAAGCCAGTTCTAAAAGTACATCACTTCAGTAAACATCTTTTTGTTAGAACTCAACCAACAGACTCGCAGAAAGTCGCACTTTGCCGGCCAAAATGGTTTTATTTTTATGGTAAAAGAAGTGAAAGACTGGCAGTTTGCCCAGTAAATGTCAACGAATATAATGACAATAGTTTCACGGCATTTTAATGGATATATTATTGTGAAATAGTTCTATTGTTATGCAGTTTGGTTTGCCGGTGGTAATAAAAAAGAAGTGCGTGGTTTCCTGGTTCCTGTCCTTTATGTAGCTGTTGCTATTTTTATGATGTTTTGATTTGTTCATGTTCCAGTAAGAAATGCCCAGATGATATTATTTGGTATCGATTTTATCCAGTTTTGTAATGATTTGGATTTGAATATCTTCCCCTCCCAGCCCCGTCTGAATGGAAAATTTTGAAGTTCCAAGTGTTGTGACATGGATTTTTGTTTTAAGGTATGATAATGTTTATTTTAAATAATTCACAAGTGGATATTATTGGTAAAGGTTTTACATAATTAAAAATGTTTGTTTTCAACATGGAAAATATATTATGTAAAGTAAATATTAGATGGCAGTGACATTTGACAGCCATGTCAAATTTTTGTTTTGGTACACTGCTAAAAATAAGGTTAAAAATTGTAAAATCATGTATTTTGTTATTATTATTCATTTCTGGTTTGAGAATGTGTCTATTCTCAATAAAAATAAAAAGGTAATAAGGTTTAAATAAACATTATAAAATGTACACATCTTTATTTCTGTAACCTCTTTATTTAAGAAAATTATTAACAGATATCTAATACAAGTGAATAAGTTTTAGAACAGAAGAAAATATAATGGCATAGAAGCCAAATGATGATAAATAAGTAGCCCACTATAACCCCAACGAGGAATCTACGATGAATGTCCCCCAGTTGCTTTCCAGTAAGTACTCGATATGAGAATTTGAGGATTTTTCGAACGGCGTCCCAATTTGTTTAAATAGTAGGAAAGTCCTCAAGTCTGTGTAAGTATCCTTTGCTTATTTGGTTATGTAGTTAGTCTTCTTTAAACCCTCCTACCCCTCCCAACGAATCTACGACCCGCCACCGCACAAAAAAATTGAGCTGCCGTTCGCATGAAGGTTTGCGTGTCTGTTCCTTCTACTAGCCCCATTTCTACCCCACAGTATCTCTATAGATAGTCTTTCCTTGTCCCCATAGAGCAGACATGTAAAACGCTTCAAGTTTGACAGTAAAAGAAGAGCACTTTGGGTTTCATAGCAAAAAATCTACAGAATTAAATTTATTTACTTTTGCTAACTATCTGTCGGACGTCTTGGATGGGGGCGGGGAGGTTCACGCGATCTACACGGATTTTTCCAAGGCATTTGACAGGGTAAACCACAGAATCTTGCTCAACAAACTGCAAACTGCTGGTATTCAGGGAACATTGTTGGAATGGCTAGCCAGTTATCTAACTGAAAGAAGTCAAACTGTAAAGGTAAATAATTACATGTCTAAAAATATTCCCAACCCCTCTGGAGTGCCGCAAGGGTCCCACCTGGGACCCTTATTATTTGTATTATTTGTCAATAATATTTCGGACTGTTTTAGATTTGTTGAATTCTTGTGTTTTGCAGATGACCTGAAATGCTACCTCAAAATATCCTCCCCAGAGGACTGTCTTAAACTTCAATAAGATCTGACCAGACTGGATGAGCGGTGTGAGATCAATGCCATGGATCTAAACATCACTAAGTGCAACTCCATAAATTTTACTAAAAAACTTAATAAAATTAATGTTGAATATAGTATTAAAGGGACACCATCGTCCCAAGTCTCATCTATATAATAATTGTGTGCTTACTTACTTTTGTTTTGATTAATTGGATAATTATAGGATGAAATAAAATTAATAAAACACATGGTTCAAATTGACATCTGAGAGGGGCTGCTCCCTCCTCTTCTCTTTTTTGTCACTTTATTGAATAGGCAATTTCTAGCGAATGCCAGCCATCTAAATGATGTCATCATGACATCTCCCTTCCTAAGATAATAATTCAACAT
Source organism: Diabrotica virgifera virgifera (assembly GCF_917563875.1). Lineage (NCBI taxonomy): Eukaryota > Metazoa > Arthropoda > Insecta > Coleoptera > Chrysomelidae > Diabrotica > Diabrotica virgifera. The sequence continues at coordinate 71,506 of NC_065445.1, read as the reverse complement.
TCGCTAGAAAAGAACATGTCAAGAACTTAGAAGCTATTACAATAATAAACATGTAGACCCATACACATATATACACACATATACAGATAAACAGCTTATACACTATGATTAAAGTTTAGCAGAAAGTTAATTACCAAATTATAAAATCATAAAATACATTGCTTACACATTATAAATTAGGTCGAACAGGAGGTCTAACAATTCGCCCAGATCTTGTTCTAAAAGATGTATGCTCAGAGATTACAGTTGAATTATTTATTTCATGATCTGATAAATCTGTATCACATCTGGAAGAGTGATTAGAACTTACACTTGAATTTAATGAATTTTCAACAGTGTCGCGTATGTGTGTGCTATTTGCAGAAGGTGCATTATCATATTGAAACTGATTGTAACTACATGAAGCTTCACCTGAATTTACATTTTTCAACTCTACTTTTATTAGGTGAGCTCTATTTCTTACTACAACATTATTAGTTCCACATAATCTTATTTTATATGATCTCGGATTAGACAGTTTTTCAACTACTATACCATCTAGCCATTTTTCTTTGTTAGATTCATTAAAATTTTTTACTTTAACTTGATCATTAATTTTTAATACAGGCAATTCTTTAGTATTTTTATCATAGTACTTTTTATATTGATTTTGCCTTTGTGTTAATTCCTTCCGTACATTGTTTTTTACCACTTGTGGTCTCAAATTTGATTTTAATACAGGAAAAGTTGTTCTAACTTTGCGACTATATAGCAATTCAGCAGGACTTGGAACTTTATCTGATATTGGTGTATTCATTAAATCTAATATACACAAATAAGGATCTTTATTAGATTTGAATGCCTTTTTTAACATTGACTTTGCAGTTTGTACAAATCTTTCTACCTGACCATTGGATTGAGGAAAATGGGGACTAGATGTTTTATGAGAAAACCCCCATTCTGCAGCAAAACGACTGAACTCCATAGAAGAAAAGCAAGGCCCGTTATCAGAAAACACAACTGTAGGGATTCCATGTCTGCAAAAAATTTGTTTTAAGAACTGTATTACTCTATTACTAGTTTGTGACGTTAAAGCAGACATTTCCACGAATTTTGAATAATAGTCAACCACTAAAATATAATTTTGTGAATTAAAAACAAATAAATCAATTCCGACTTTATCCCAAGGGAGGTCAGGAATGGTGTGAGGCAGTAAAGGTTCTCTCTGATTACATTTTCTCTCTGATAGGCAAATATTGCAACATTTCACAACATTTTCTATATCTCTTGACATTCCTGGCCAAAAAAAATATTGCCTAGCTAATAATTTTGTTTTCTGTATTCCTTGGTGTGACATATGTAATTTATCCAGGGTTTCTTCCCTTAGATGTTTAGGTACAAGCAATTTATTATTTTTTACAATTATACCTTGAACTACACTTAGTTCATCTTTAAATGGCAAATATTTTTGAAATTCTTGATTTATGTATTTACTATCAGGGAATCCTTCTGTAATTAATTTCATGAGTTGTATTAAATGAGGGTCTTCTGCAGTTTGTTTTTGAAACTCTCTAATTTTACAATTTGAAATTGGGAAACTCTCTGTAATGCTTAGAAGCTGTGATTCAATTTCACTGAATTTATTTTCAAATGTTTCATCATATGATTTTGGAAAAGCCCTACTTAAAGCATCAGCAAAAAACATATCCTTACCTTTCTTATAAACAATAGTAAAACTATATGGTTGTAACATGACAAGCATTCTTTGAAGTCTAGCTGGAGCATCCACTAGAGGTTTGTTAAAAACTCCAACAAGAGGCTTGTGATCCGTCTCGATTGTCACATCAACACGACCAAAAATATACTGGTGAAACTTCAAACAAGCATTAACAATAGACAGCATCTCTTTTTCAATTACTGCATAATTTTTCTGAGTTGGTGTAAAAGCCTTCGAGGCATATGCCACAGGTTTATTATTTTGTAGTAAAACAGAACCACATCCAAACTGACTGGCATCTGTTGAAATCACTACAGGACATTTTACTGAATAAAACTGTAGGATAGGTGCTTCAACTAACAGCTTTTTTAATTTCTGAAAAGCAGTTTCCTGTTGGTTTTCCCAATGAAAAGAAATATTTTTTCTTGTCAGAAGTCTTAATGGCTCTGTAAGCTCAGAAAAGTTAGGTATGAAACGACATAAATAATTTACAACACCTAAGAATCGTTGTACATCTTTTGCAGATCTTGGTCTTTGCATCTTAGTAACAGCTTCAATTTTTTTCTCATCAGGTTCCAGACCCTTTTTAGAAATATTATATCCCATATAATTTACAGAAGCTAACCCGAACTTGCATTTATCTCTATTAAATTTTATATTATTTTTTCTAGCAATATCTAAAACCTGTTTTAATTTTTTATTGTGACCCTCAAGAGTATCAGAATATATTAATAAATCATCAAAATATAACCCTATTTCTACATTTTCAAATAATTGCTGCATTTTCTTTTGAAAAACCTCAGGAGCTGAAGCTATGCCATTTGGCATTCTTAAAAAACGATATCGACCAAATGGGGTATTAAATGTACATAGTTTACTGCTGTTATCATCTAACTGAATATGCCAAAATCCGTTGCTAAGATCCAAGACAGAAAAATGACAAGAACCTTTTAGTCGACTAGAAATATCATCAAGTGTAGGGATATAAAAATGCTCACGCTTAATAACATTGTTAAGATCTTTAGGATCCATACAAATTCTTATATCATTATTAGCTTTTTTATTAACTATTACAAGAGAATTTACCCAATCCGTTGGTTCTGTCACTTTTCTAATTATCTCAAGTCTTTCCAGCTCCTTCAGTTTCTTCATCAGTTTGTCATGCATTGCAAATGGTACCTTTCTAGGTGGATGGACTCTGGGGGCTACTTTCTCATCAATTTTTATGGTATGTTTACCTTTCAAACATCCTACACCCCTAAAAGCATCATCATATTCATGAATTATTTGACTAATACTCTCAATATCATTGTGTAAATTATCATTTATTACATTAATATTATTTTTCTGAATTAAATTTAACATTATACAGGCATCAAGACCAAGTATTGCATCATTATGTGTTTTAACAATATAAAATTTCAATTTAGCTATATTTTCTTTATTTTTGCATTGCCTGACTTTTAAATATACACTTCCTACTGTATTTATTATTTTTCCATTATAATCAGTAATTTTATTGGTGCTACTAGTAAGTTCAGAAGTTTGAATATTTAATTTTTTAAAATAAGTGTATGGCAAAACACAACAGTCTGCTCCTGAGTCTAATCTAAAAGATACAATTATTTTATTATTTATAAAACAGTCTTCATACCACTTTTCTGAAGACTTTTCATTTATATTATTTAGAAAAAACTGATCTGGCGAAAAATCAGAATCTGAATCGGTATCACTTTGATGGACATTTACATTATGGACTCTGTTTCTATAACTATTAGCATTACAAACTTTTGCAAAATGGTTAAACTTATTACAAATTTTACACCGTAATCCATAAGCCGGACACTTGTTTAAACTATGATTAGAACCACACTTATAACAGTTTTTTATAAAATTGTTACTTATCTTTTGATTTCCTGACGTCTGGGGATGATTTCGGTAAGACTGACCAGGATCAGCTGTATACTGAGGAGCAGATTTCGGCTGCTGGTTTCTATTTGATTGATGTTTTTTCTGTTTTTGTATTTCTAGAACTTCTAATGATTGACTACTATTGGCCCCACTAATAACGCTCAACTGTCTTGCTGCCACCTCAGCAGCTCTGCATATTTCTAATCCTCGGCTCAGTGTTAAACCTTGTTCTCGTAACAATCTATCCTTTAACGAAACATCCGAGATTCCAAGGATTAGCCGATCACGTATTAAACTGTCAGTTAGAGTGTCGAATTCACAGGTACTTGCAAGCTGTCTCAGTTCTGTTACATATGAGTCATATGTCTCTAACCCTATCTTGTCTCGAGTAAAAAATAAGTATCGCTCATATGTGACATTTTTTGAGGGTGTAAAGTACTCTTTAAACTTTTTTAGAATAGCTTTACAAGACGTTTTCTTTTCATCTGAAGACCACTCGAAATTGTTATAAATACGAAGAGCCCGATCTCCAACTCGATTCAACAGTACGCTGCCTTGCAAACTGTCGGTCTCTTCATTAAGCTTGCTGGCTTCCAAAAATATATTAAATTTTTGTTCGAAAAAACTCCAATTATCTCCCATATTACCATCAAAACACAGTTCTGTTACTGGAACAATGTGGTCGTTCATTTTGGAGGTTAAGTCAAATTTAAAAAGTATTATTATTTATCAATTCTCCTTAGGGTGCGAAGACAACGAAATATGACTGCGCCATATAATAATTGTGTGCTTACTTACTTTTGTTTTGATTAATTGGATAATTATAGGATGAAATAAAATTAATAAAACACATGGTTCAAATTGACATCTGAGAGGGGCTGCTCCCTCCTCTTCTCTTTTTTGTCACTTTATTGAATAGGCAATTTCTAGCGAATGCCAGCCATCTAAATGATGTCATCATGACAATCTATTAGGGACCTTGGAGTCACAATGGACTCCACATTCTCTTTTGTAAATCACATTGACATCATAGTTTCTAGAGCACTTAGGATGCTTGGATTCATTAAGTGAAGCACACATGACTTTAGGAGTATTAATGCTATTAGATTGGCTGTACTGTAGTCTTGTCAGGCCTTTATTGGAATATAGTTCTTCAGTTTGGAGCCCCCATTATACTTCACACATTCACAGAATTGAGCAGGTGCAGAGAAAATTCCTTAGGTACCTAGCATATAAATCCAATATACCTCGTGTAAATGAATTTTCATATGATTTTGCATTATTACAAGATACATTTTCCCTTCCTACTTTGAAAGTGAGGAGGGATCAGGCAGATCTCAAAATATTTTTTAAACTGATTAATAGCATGATTGACTGTCCTTCATTGATTTCCACAATGTTCTTATCAGTTCCATTAAGAAACACCAGATCAGTTAATGTATTTCATCAGCCATTTAGGGGAACCAATGTTGGCCTTAATTCTTATATACCTAGAGTGTCACGAATGGCTAACTGTTATGCTGATAGTTTGGATTTTTTTAACAAAAGCTTTACTAAATTTGTGAGCCTGTTAAAGCAAATTGTGATATAAATTTTTCAATGTGATATATTGTAATAACGTGTAACTATTTGTAGCTGTCAGTTTTATATATCAATGTTGTATTTTTTTTATTATTTTAACTTTAACTTTATTTTTCTAAGCACTTTTTAAACTGTTTTTAGATTATTTTTATATTAAGATTTTATTATTTGACTAATTCTATTGAGGTTTTTAAACTGTCAATTATTGTACTAAAAGTAGTCCAAGTAATGAAGCTTATAATAGGACAAAACCTCGCAATTTTTACAGAATGGATCGATTTGCTTCAAAATTTGAGAATAAGTAGTGGATAGTCCAAGGATCAAAATCTATATCATGCCGAAAGGCGCTTTTACCATGGGGGTGGTTGCCACCCCATCTCGGGGGTGGAAATTCGTTCTTATATTTTAATTGCAAAACTTGGTAAAAACGTTCATTCTAAGTAAAAAACGTTCTATACATTTTTTTGATAAAATTTATAGTTTTCGATTTATTCGCTATTGAAAGTATTAGTTTTATATCGAAAAAATCAATGTTTTTAAAAGTTTTCTGCTAATAACTCCAAAAGTTTTCGTTTTATCAAAACAACTTTACCTAACAAAAATGTACCTTTTGAAAAAATAAACAAAACCGTTTTTTAAAATTTTCTTTAAGACCAGTAGTAATCGAGCTATACTTTATTATATGATGGCTCTTCTTCGTCAAATGCTAAATATTGTAGTTTCAAAGTCAAAAGTCGGGAAAACTATGCATTTGTAGAGAACAACTTGTTGAAACTAATTTAAAGTAATTAAAAATATCTATCTGCAGAAATAAAAAAAGTCTAGCTTAAAAATTAAGTGACTTATAATGACAAGAATGTCAGTCCATATTTTTTTCATCAAAAAAGTGATCGCAAGCAACCCCGTAATCACCACCCCAATTAAAATTGGTCATTGACCTTATTTGATCTTTTTCATTTATGTATTATTAATACGTTCTAGAAGTTTGACTGGCTTAGAATGATTAGTTTTTAAAAAACTGGAGTTAAAAGCGAATAACGAATTTTTGTAGTTTGGTAAAAAATGCCATTTTCTTCAGAATAGAAAGATTAGCATCAGAGATAGGAAAAAATGTTTTAATATAAAATTGTAGGTTATTTAATTCCCAAGAACTTGGTTTGAAAAAAAATTTTCTACGGCAAAAATTCAGTGAATCATAAATAAGTAAGTATATCGAAAAACATTGATTTTTTCTATACAAAATTAACACTTTCGATAGCGAATAAATCGATAACTATTAATTTTATCAAAAAAATGTATAGAACATTTTTTGCTTAGAATGAATGATTTTATCAACTTTTGCGGTCAAAATATAATAAAAAATTTCCACATCCGAGATGGGGTGGCAACCACCCCCATGGGAAAAGCGCCTTTCGGCGTCATATAGATTTTGATGGTTGGACTATCCACCACTTATTCTCAAATTTTCAAGCAAATCGATCCATTCTGTAAAAATTGCGAGGTGAAAAGCTTCGGTTCCTGGCCTAAAGTGGGCAAGGCCCGTTAATAAATAAATAAATAAATGTGTCCCAGACCTTGTATTAATCTATTAACACATTGATGCCAAAAGGTATTTTGTGTTATTTAAATCAGGTGCCACTGAACCTGACTGGTTTTGGCATTCATAACCTGTGGAATTAAATAGGATTCTTTTCGTATTGGCTTCATACCAAAGTGACTGAATATAAGTGGCAACGAATGTGTTAATATTGGTGTTCTTGTTGCTGACATCTTCTTTTATTTTAATATTATCAACTAGAGCCTGCTACATTCTGCTGATGGGTTTACTAAACATTTCTCTTCTTTATAGACCAGTCTAGTTAAACTCAAAAATAGGAGTGAGGCTACAATAATTACCATCAAGCTGAAAATTGGCAGGATTGTTCAAAATACCATCATAAATGGAATCTAAAAAGTCCTCATAAATCCGACCAGTGCTAAAAAATTTACGCGGGGTCAAAGGTCACCAAATAAGGTTTTTAGCGATTTTCAGCGAAACGGTAAGTTTTATCGTAAAATTAGTTCTAACAAAAAATGTAGGTTAGATAATTATCTATAAAAAATATCTTAATAGTTTTTTTCCTAAGAGCCACTGTTTTTGAGATACAACGATTCAAAGAGTTGAAAGACTTCTAATCGTCATAATATATTATGTATTAGTCCACCAGGTATATACATCACTGAAGGTGTAATACAAGTAAACATAATATTCTCTCGGTCAACTTAACTTATATTACACATAATAATATAAGATTATAAATATGATAATGTTTCTACTATACAGCTTGCGGTCTACCGAGGGATGCAATGTATAAGCTGTATTATATTACAGTGCCAACAAAAAAATCTTTACAAAGTGAATGTAACGCGAAAATAATAAGAATTATTTGAATTTTACGGCTTAATCCTAACAAAAATAGTAAATTGATATGACAAAGTATTAACGTTTAATAATTCTTTTTATTTATGCGCCTTAGTTCAATTTGTAAAGATGGGTTTTGTCGGAATAAACACGTTCGTCGGCTAATCTAATCACCCTACCTATTCTTTTCTCAGAAGGGTTTGAACATAATAATGAAAGACAACTTTCTATTATAAATATTAATATTAATAATATTAATATTAGTTAATATTAATATTAATATTAATATTAATGTTAATATTAATATTAACAACATAAAAGCGACATACATCATTGATGGAGGATATCTATTACATCGCATTGTGTGGGATAACGAAGAAACATTCAACGTTATCTTAGATAAATACGTTCAGTATGTACGGCGTCATTTTGGTCACAGAGTTACTGTCGTATTTGATGGCTATAATGATTTTACGAGAAATATTAAAGCTGCAAAACAACGTCGTAGAACTTCAGCAACATCTTCATCTTCTAATATTTTATTTGATAAAATGACTATGACACTATATAAACTATGACAGTATCTACCACTCAACAGAAATTTCTTGCAAATACTCACAACAAATCTCGGTTCATTTCAATGCTGAAAGATAAGTTTATTGCTGAAAATATATCGGTAAAACAAGCTAATAATGATGCTGACGTAATGATAATTGAAACAGCCATAGAGTAATTCAATTTAACAAATACAACTATTGTTGTAGGTGAAGATGTAGACTTGCTCGTATTACTCACTGGTAGAACTCCAATCGAAAAAACTATCTTTTTTTTAAAACCTGGAACAGCTCAACACCAATCGGAAATATATTCATCGAAAAGTTTATCTACTTTTGCAAAATGTCAAAATCATATACTATTTTTACACGCAATAACTGGCTGTGATACGACATCTGCATTTTTCAGGAGGGGTAAAACGACTGTTAGTTTTTAAAATGTTTGAAAAACAAGATTTACATGAATATGCTGAAGTTTAAAAAAAAACTAATTCAACTTCACAAGAAGTTATTTCCAACGGAATTAGTTGTCTTCTCTCTATGTATGGAGCGCCTAAGAAAACTACGTGCTTAGATAAGTTTCGATATGCATGTTTTTTTAAAAGTACTCGAAACAAAAAACAAGTGCAGTTATCTTGTCTTCCTCCAACCTCAGCGGCTGCTCATCAACATCTTTTTCGGGTATATTACCAAGTTCAAGTGTCGCTTGGTTATCAGCTAGATCCAAAAGACTGGGGATGGAAATTAGTCGGCAGTTCATTAGAACGAATTCAAACTTTACTCCCCCTGCGCCGGAAAGACTCCTGAACACAATTTTTTGCAACTGTAAAAAGGGATGTAGCGCTAAATGTGGTTGCAAAAAAGTTGAACTGTTTTGTTCGGTAGCATGCACTAATTGTCAAAACCGGTCGTGCTCCATTGTTGAATCACCAACAATTGAGGATTCATTTGATTCTATCGAGGAGCCATGCGATGTGTCATTATTGGGACAATTTACTTGCACCCAGGATGAACAAGAAGAAGAAGAAGAACTAGAAGAGGAAGAAGAACAATGAGAAAAAGAACAAGGGAAGCAGAAGTATTAGAAAATTATGAACCAGTTTGATAAATTTCCATTTTTTTAAATTTATACCGCTTTTTATAACTTTTATCATTTTTAACCCTTGCCAATATCAATTATTAAATAGCTTTAAATTAAACAGAATCATAACAGATCCGTGGAAAAGGCCTACTGGGGAAACCACGTTAAAAAACGCGCTAAATACACTACCTCAAAGGTGGTGTGGAAACGTGTGCACATATTATGACGATTACCACTTTTTGAATCGTTATATCTCAAAAACGGTGGCTCTCAGGAAAAAAAGTAATAAGGAACTTTTTATAGATAATTATCTAATCTACAGTTTTTGTCAGAACTAATTTTACTATAAAACTTACCGTTTCGCTGAAAATCGCTAAAAACCATATTTGGTGACCTTTGACCCCGCGTAAAATTTTTAGCACGGGTCGGATTTATGAGGACTTTTTAGATTTCATTTATGATGGCATTTTGAACAATCCTGCCAATTTTCAGCTTGATGGTAATTTTTGTAGCCTCGGATGCGTAAGTTGACCGGAGTATTAAGTAGGATGAGAGCTGCTTTTTTTATCTTTTCTCCTTTTCATGTCTGTTTCTTTCAAGATTATTAATGCACCTTTCCATTGTACTCTGTTCTTGATATAGTTTCTTGCTTGTTTATCCTGACACTTAGTAGTTGTTTGGTTTCTACCACATAAAAATTCCGTTGCATTCACAGGGTATTTTATATAGGGGAGGGTGCGCAACAATGAGACAAAATTCACTTTATTTTTTTATTTTTTTTTTTCAGTAGACAGATTGTTTTCAAATTTAGTATTCTAGAAACGTTGACGTTTTCTCTACGTTTTACATTGAAATTGATGATCTGTGATTGATTTCAATCAGTTTCATAAAGTTTTTTAAAAATCATTGCAAGTGTCCATGCTTGGGCCACAATGAGACACCTGGATTTTTTCAACTTTTCTTTAAAAAACTTACTTATACATCACCATGTATGTCCTTTGTTGAGATTACTTTACCTATGTAATAAACATCTCTCATGTCTCTAGCCTCAAACTTAACAAGGACAAAATCTTCAACAAGGGGCTTAAATTTTGAAGGATCAACTCTTTCTTGCTGGTCATTATCAGTGTCAGAAAACTTCTCTTCACTGTTACTAGAAGCAGTAATTTCAAATTCCTCGCTGCTCTCACTTGAAATGTAGTGTTCTATGTCTGACTGCCTACAAAAATTCTGTCTCATTGTGGCCCAATGCACAGTGTTTTATTGAAGTTATACTTCTTTACGATCGAGAGTGAAATTTTATAATGCCGGGCGCATGTGCACACAGACAGTATGTAGTTCGTTGCTAATATTTCAAGATATGTATGTGTCAGCGCAAATAAGTCATTGAAAGGATATATTAGTGTTTTTAGTAAATGTATTATTTATTATAATTTTTGTTTCCTTGGATTTGTCTTCCTCGGGAATAAGATATTTTATAATAATAGTAAGTATATTTAAAGTATTTTTGTAGACTTCACTTGGTCTATTAAATTTGTCAGTATATATGAGAAATCTTGTAACCTGTCAAAGCAAAGGCAGTTTAGCTCGGTGGTAGCGCGTTCGACCGGAGATCGAGAGGTCCCGGGTTCAAATCCCGGACGATTCATATTCTTTTTTTTTTTATTTTTTTGGTATCGTTTTAATAAAAAAATTTTAAAAGTGGTAGGTAAGAAAGTTAGCTTAATATCTAAATAAAATACAAATAACCTGTTAAGTATGTATATTTATTTCTTTGAAATTATATAATAGAAGTATAACTTCTTACGTGCGTACAAAGTACACACACATTCTTTTTTCTTTTCTTATTATAACTGATTTAAACATAGAAACTCAAAATGTAAATACATATCATGAAATTCAACTATATAAACATGTGTTATATGTTAGTTATAAAAAGTAACAGAATATCTGCTTAACTGGGTGATACTTTGTGATGAAATAGAGTGATGAAAAAACTTCCTGTGTCGAAAAAGTATGAAAGTCAAACAATATGTAATAGAGTGATAGCAGCCATTGGTAATGTAGGGTTATGGGTAAAGATGAAATTCATAGAACTGCTCATACAGTGCAGCACCTGTCAAGCCCCATTACATTTAAATACTTTAACCATTGTTTATATAGGGATAGTTGGTCAGCCCAATAGGAAAATTTGTTTGATTCAAATTGAGACAGTCTCCAGATGTCCCCACAATTTCTGTCAGGGTCGCAACATCAAAATGCATAGACACCAAGTTGGATACGATCCTATTCATAACAACCCAACTCGCATACATATTAAGAAAAATAATTATATAAGAAGAGTATATTTAGAAATTGAATTAATGATGCCATGCTACTATACATTATATACAGGGTGTAACAAAAATACAGGTCATAAATTAAATCACATATTCTGGGACAAAAAATAGTTCGAATGAGCCTAACTTACCTTAGTACAAATATGCACATAAAAAAAGTTACAGCTCTTTGAAGTTACAAAATGAAAATCGATTTTTTCGAATATATCGAAAACTATTAGAGATTTTTTATTGAAAATGGATATGTGGCATTCTTATGACAGGAACATCTTAAAGAAAAATTATAGTGAAATTTGTGCACCTCATAAAAATTTTATGGGGGCTTTGTTCCCTTAAACCCCCCAAACTTTTGTGTACGTTCCAATTAAATTATTATTGTGGTACCATCAGTTAAAATCAATATTTCTAAAACTTTTATGGCTCTTTGTTTTTTTTTCGATAATGAAGTTTTTATCGAGTTGCAGCTCCTTTTTTAATATGTTTACATAACAATTTTATGGGGGTTTTGTTCCTTTAAACCCCCCAAATGTTTGTGTACGTTCCAATTAAACTATTACTATGATACCATTAGTTAAACACAGTGTTTTTAAAACTTTTTTGCCTGTTTGTATTTTTTCGATAAGGCACCTTTTATCGAGATCTGGCTTCTTTTTTAATATGGTTCAAAATATACCTAAATATGTAAATCATAAATAACTTTTCATATTATTACCAAGTCTCCATAATCGTACTTAAAATATGTGGTGGATTTGACAAATATTCAAAATATCTCAATAAAAACTCGAGTTTTCGAAAAAGTACTAAGAGGCAAAAAAGTTTTTAAAACATTGTATTTAACTAATGGTACTGCAATAATAATTAAATTGGAACGTACACAAAAGTTTTTAGGGGTTTAAAGGAACAAATCCCACATAAAATTTTTATTGGGTGTCTAAATTTCACTATAATTTTTTTTAAGATACTACTGCTATAAGAATGCCACGTGTTCATTTTCAATAAAATATCTCAAGAGTTTTTGATATTTGGAAAAAATCGATTTTCATTTTGTAACTTCAAGGGGCTGTAACTTTTTTTATGTGCACATTTATAATTTATACTAAGGTAAATTAGGTTCAATCGAACTATTTTTGCTCCCAGAATATGTGATTAACTTTATGATCTGTATTTTTGTTACACCCTGTATATAATGTATAGTAGCATGGCATCATTAATTCAATTTCTAAATATACTTTTCTATATAATTATTTTTCTTAATATGTATGCGAGTTGGGGTGTTATGAATAATGAATAGGATCGTATTCAACTTAGTGTCTATGCTTTTTGATGTTGCGACCCTGACAGAAATTGTGGGGACATCTGGTGACTGTCTCAGTTTGAATCAAACATATTTACCTATTGTTCTGATCAACTATCTCCCTATATAAACAATGCTTTAACTGTCTCATTGTGGCCCACTCTACCGCAGTTACTTATTCAATCTCTCTTGCGTCTTATTTCATTTGGTTTTGGTCAGAATAGATCTGAGTGTTTTGGTGGTTTTGAATGTTGTTTTGATGTATTTATTTTCTATCCGTAATAATTTTTCTGATAAACCCTTTACAAATGGTATACCTAGTGGTCGTATTTAAATACTAGGTAATTAAAATACAATGAATGCACAGAAAAACGAAACAGGAAGCAAGTTAGACACTGTCAAAGAGAATAAACGGAAGAGAGGAAAGCAAGATTACAGCTTTGAAAGAAGCAAATGAAGGGTACATGCTAAGAACAGCCAGGGTCCATTTGAATTTTTTTTCGAGCAAGCTGAAAGTTAATATTTGTTAACTTATTATAAAGTCAAACTTAAAGAAAAATAATCAGTCAAATTTAAAGAATAATAATAAAGTAGTATAATAATTACTTGGACTTTATATTATACAGAGTGAGGTTTATGTATGGAAACCCTCAATTTTTAGAAATATAAAGAAATATAATTTTTGAAATTATGAAGTATATAAAATATACCTAAATTCAAGCTCAAACCTTCTTCTATCAGCTTTCAATAAGAATTTTTGGTACGTTTTATTCTAAAACATTGTTTTTTAATTGTTAATGAAGCGCCTATGAGATGACGGACGACCGGGCTGCATTAACAACTAAAAAAAAAAATGTTTAAAATGAAACAAACCCAAATTACTTATCGGTAACTGATAAAATAAGGTTTGAACTTGAATTTAGGCACTTTGTAGTTTCAAAAGTAATATTTTTTATTTGTGTTTTTAAACCTTTAAAATCGTCAGTTTTAGTTTTTTTTCAGTTTTAAATTGTGTATAACTCGGAAACGATTAACTTTAGAGAAAAATTACAAAAGACCTTTTTTATTCCCATTGATTCAAAGAATATAAAATAATGTCTGCCCGGGCCAAAAAAATTGATTTTTATAATTTGTTTAAAAAGTTTTTTTTTTAAGTAAATGTAGCAATAACTACGAAACTATGGCATTTAGGTATTGAAAATTTAACATGAAAAATAATCAGTATTTCTTAAGGACTTCAAAACGTAAAAAATATACAGGGTGTTCCATTTGAAATAAGAAAGTTCATTATATTTCCAGAAAAACAGAATATCTGGCAACAATGTAATTAGCACTATAATATCGGTAGCATTAGAAAACCCTTACCCACCAAAATCTATAAAAATCGTGCAAGCCGTTTTCCAGATAATTGAGGGTTTCCATAGATAAAACTCACTCTGTATTGACTTTATAATCAGGTACTTAATAAATCTTAACTTTCAGCTTGCTCAAAAAAATCCAAATGGACTATGGCCGTTCTTCCCCTGTATCCTTCAAATAAACAAATAGAACACCACAGAAAAATGAAGAAGATGAAAGACAAAGAAACAAGTAGAGTTATGATTAGAATGATGGTAGAACTTTTGGGAAAAATTATACCTAAACAAAATAAATCAAGTGAAAAAAGAACAAGCCAAAAAACGGTATGCATTAATGCCTGATAAAACCTGATAATATCAGGATTAAAAATGGACACAAACAATGATAGAAACATAGGAAAAAAAGACTACAAGTAAAAATGAAATTAAGGTGAATGCTACAAAAATTGGGGAGAATCTCTGTGTTATAGGAACAGAGACAATGATAGATAAAGCAGAGATATTGCTATTAAATAAAAAAAACCATAACGACTGCATTTACATTAATAATTACCTAACAATACAATTCAAAAGCAATACAGAAACAAGTAAGCCAAATGGCGAAAGAGGAAAAGGAAAAAATGACAAAAATGGGGTATAAAAAGTTAACAGTAGACAGTAAGGAAATGAGATAGGATGAAAAAAAGGAGTAAGGAGGATTATACGAAATAAAAAAATGAGGAAGCTGCACAAAGGGTGTCATAAAACTAATAAATAGTAAACAAGAAAGGAAAAATGGTAACGACATGGCTATGATAAAGATGATGTTTCCGGTCATGGTGAGCAGCCGATCAATCGCAGTCAATAGAAGTAATAAATTTTATTCATTTCATGAGAAACATGGGTATAGTCCAGCGATACTCAACCTTTTTCTTTCCTCGGCCACATAGTAGCTATTGCCACAGCTGGCGGGCCGCAATCAAGATGAAGTAGTATACAGGGTGTTTTATTGGGAAACGGAAATACTTGAATGGTGAATAGAGGTAAATGAGGTGGTTCTAGACATATTAAATTTATTGCTCCACCTACTTTATAACCGAGTTACACCGTGTTTTTTTGCCCATTTCTTTCTGGACCCATAACTTTAGAACCACCTTGTATATTTTCTTAATATTTGGTACACATATGTCACATTTAGAACCCAAACCACCCAACTACTAATAACAAGAAAAATCCAGGTCCGGATTAAACAAAATTATAAATCCATTGTGACCTTGAAACAACATCCCATATATTGAAATTTTAAAAACCGTTTGCACATTTTAAAAGAGCTTTAATGGAGCTTCCATTTCAAACAATGCAATGACTTTAATTTTAAAATTATGTCGAGATTTTTAAGAACTCGAACTTTCAAAACAAAAATTTCGATATAATTTCAAAATTAATGTCATTAAATCGTCTGCGCAAAAAATTTAAGCGAGCAATTAAACTTAGATTTTGTGCTCTTTTCAAATGTGCAGACGAATTTTTAAATTTTTAATAGACAGAGTGTTGTTACAAGGTCACAATTATTTTAAATTTTTTTTGTTAATCCAGACCTGAATTTTTCTTGAGATTACTAAATGGGTCGTTGCAATGTAGTAAATAAGTATTGATTATTTTTAAAATGAGTATTTGTTCATTAACTCTAATAATTTATTATTAAACGTTAATAATACCTTGCTTTTTAATCAATTTTTAAAAATTTCAATACAATTTAAAATTAAAGTCATTAACTTGTCTGCCACACTCACAAACACGCCTCAAACACATCGGCACACTATCAAATAATTTGAAAAAACACTTGAAATTTGACAAATAATTTAATCACAGGGCCCTTTAGTTAGCCTTCGGGCCGCACAAAAAAGGCTAGAGGGCCGCATGCGGCCCGCGGGCCGCAGGTTGAGTATCACTGGATAGTCGGTTCGCTAAACTCGGACACAACTGGCTAGAGATTTTAGTCGGTATTTTTTTTGTTTTTTGCCAATTTTACCAAAATTGGAAAATTACTAAATGATTAGTTATTATTAACTATTTAGTAATTATTTTTTGCCAATTTTACCAAAATTGGCAAAATTACTTACTAAAATAACTAACCAGTTGTGTCGAGTTTAGCGAACCGATTATACAACATTTATTTATTTCACAGCTTTATTGAAACTGACTATATTTGCAGCAAAATTGCATACGAAAGTTGCACTCTTCACCTTTAAAATACATTTTGATTTTTGTCTAGAGAACATTCTGATTAAAAGATATCGAATTTTACCAGTAGTCCTGTCGCCAGGGAGGGTACAACGGCCTCCTTAATTCAGATGGACCAAGTTTTTTTATGTATTTTGACCCGTAGAACACGATTTTTTTGGGTAACAGTTTGATCCGGATGTCGATAAGATTGTTATAAACAAAGAACTTGAGGAATTACATAACGTCGATTTTTTGCAAAACAAAACATTTTTTTTGTATTTTTTGGGTGATTCTCAGCAAAAAATGGTCTTACAAGTTTTTTCGTAGGATGCATAGTTTTAGAGATAAACGCGGTTGAACTTTCAAAAAATCGAAAAAGTGCAATTTTTGAACCCGAATAACTTTTGATTAAAAAATAAAATAGCAATTCTGCTTACTGCATTTGAAAGTTCAAGTCAAATTATATCGGTTTTGATTATTTGCATTGCTAAAAATTAAGTTTTTATTTGTTAAACAAAGCCATAAACACAAACTGTTTCCCGTGCCCAATGCATGCGTTTTAATGTACGTAGTCTATGTAGAAATTGTGTGTATGCGCGCCTACTCGTTCGATTTCAAATGGGAAATGCATTGAAAACGTCATTCAATCACTGTGTTTATAGCTTTGTTTAACAATAAAAAAAATTAATTTTTAGCAATGAAAGTAATCAAAACCGATAGAATTTGACTTGAACTTTCAAATGCGGTAAGCAGAATTGTTATTTTATTTTTCAATCAAAAGTTATTCGGGTTCAAAAATTGCAATTTTTCGATTTTTTGAAAGTTTAACCACGTTTATGTCGAAAACTATGCATCCTACGAAAAAACTTGTAAACACTTTTTTTCCACCTACCTCTACCGAAAGTATACCCTTCCGGACCTGATTGTAGGGAGCAAAGTTGTACTTTTCCTCCCTAGGGAGGAAAAGTAAAAGTGACGTCATGGTATTTCATTCATGAAATATAACTTATTGACGCCCTGTACAATATCTATTTTCTATTACGTAAGTATCTATACATTTTAACGTTTATTTAAGAACACTCTGTATTTTGTAGAATGGTAAAAAACACTAAATTGTTATTCTGATTTAACAATGTTTACATTAATAATTTGACTTATATTTGACAGTTATATTGTACCTACTTGTTAGTTTTAGTTCTAATAAATTTTGTTGGTTAGTTACATAAATAAATTAAGTAAAAATGAAAAAATGACTTGTTATTTGAGGAAGGTAGAAAAACCATATGTATAACATGGGAGTAAAGTGCCTTTTCCTCCCTTGAATGATTACTACATAGTAAACTACATTCTCGGGAGGAAAATTAGCACTTTCCTCCACCAAAAAATATAAAACAATGTTTTGTTTTGAGAAAAATCGCTGTTATGTGATTCCTCAAGTTCTTTGTTTATAACAATCTTATCGACATCCGGATCGACTGTTACCCAAAAAATTCGTGTTCTACGGGTCAAAATACATAAAAAACACTTGGGTAAGTCCATCTGAATTAAGGAGGCCGTTGTACCCCCACTGACGACAGGACTACAGAGAGTTTATTAAAATTTTAATTAAAAAACTTATTTTAATTAAATCACTGGCTGCTTTAAGCCAGCGTTATTTTTAAGGAAACGGTTCATTCTACACAAAACAGTGCTATATACTAAATATTTTTGTTCAAAATTAGCTACGTTTATTGTTTGCAAAATTTTTTCTATGGCATAAAAATTGTTGGTAAAATGTTTCCCGGTTGTAGGAGTGTCAAACTTTTTTGGAGTTAAAAAAGGGCCTATCAAAATTCAGCTTGCTCATATATTATGTTTAGAGGTTCAGTGGCACTTTCGTCCCTGAACACTGGACTATTACGTACATAATAATTATAATAAAATATTAAATTTACAGGTACGGTATTTCACAATAAAGATCCAGTTTCGGAAAGTTTAAAATTATTTAAATGGTTAATTGCACCTCTAAGTCCAACCAAGTTTTTTGAACAGTACTGGGAAGTTAAAGCCCTACACATACAACATAATTCACCTCACTACTTTAGTGATATCTTGACTACAGCAAGATTGGATAGTATTTTTAGGTAAGTCTTTCTGCTTACATTGGCTTTTGCAGAATCCTTAGCCAGATCATTTGTTTTATTTGGTATCCTTTTTGTAGTACTTTTCAAACTCTTACTTCACAAAATCATTACAATTATTCCTCTACAAACAATATGATAATACATGTTACACACTTGTGACATATCGCCAAAACTGTTTCTTTCTGTATTTGTATTTCTTTATTAAAACATTGACGGACACGGACAGTGCATCAAATGTGTAATACACTATATGTATTTTGCAAAGTAGAATAGTGAAATTGCTGAATTTCTTTTAGCGCTTATACTTAGTTAAAAAGGCTATTGATTACATTCAAAATAAGATAGCTAAAAGGAACTACAACGTTAACGGGGTCTTATTATTTCGTATGGTCAATGGACATCTATATACGAAAAAACCGCAGAGTGCTACCATTTAAAGGGGTGAGTTTTTGATAAATGGGTGAATTAGTCCCTGGGCACAGGTTACATTAGGGTGAGTTCTATGCACTTTTGGTACAAACATATCTACATAAGAATTGTTCCTGGTTAAATTTCCTATCTAAATATCGTTTTTTAAAGTCAATGATACTTTTTTTACAAAAATATATTCAAAAGAAAAAGCACAAAGAAACCGAAAAGAAATAAATTTTGTTTTTCGTCCGATAACTTTTGTCCACGAGAATATAGGTATAGACATTGCTTTACAGAAAAAAAAACCTACATATTTTTTCTTTAAAATATTGTTTAGTAGAGGTAATTAGGATTTATAGTTTTCGAAATATGATTTTTCAAAGTTCTCCACTCACAGCAATTTTGGGCAATTTTCCTTGTTATTTCGCAAATATTGTTGTGTAACTTTTTTCTACGTAACTTTAGGTATATGCAATGGTACACGTAATAGGAATAGAAATCAATTACCTTTAAAATGGTCTACTGTATAACGTTGTACGACTTTTTTAAGAGATTATGGTCTTTCAAGGTTTTATACTTTTAACGATTTTTTATAATTTAATATAAAAATAAAATAATATTATATAATATAATATTATATTATATAATATTATTATATAATATAATATTATATTATACAGGGTGTCCCGAAAAGATTGGTCATAAATTATACCACACATTCTGGAGTCAAAAATAGTTCGATTGAACCTAACTTACCTCAGTACAAATATGCTCATAAAAAAAGTTATAGCCCTTTGAAGTTACAAAATGAAAATCGATTTTTTTTCAGTATATCGAAAACTATTAAAGATTTTTTATTGAAAATGGACATTTATCATTCTTATGGCAGGATCATCTTAAAACAAAATTATAGTGAGATTTGTCCACCCCATAAAAATTTTATGGGGGTTTTGATTCCTTAAACCCCCCCAAACTTTTGTTTACGTTCCAAGTAATTCATTATTGTGGTACCATTAGTTAAAAACAACGTTTTTAAAACTTTTTTGTCTCCTAGTATTTTTTCGATAAGCGAGTTTTTATCGAGATGCGGCTTCTTTTTTAATATATTTACATAAAATTTTTATGGGAGTTTTGTTCCTTTCAACCCCCCAAATGTTTGTGTATGTTCCAATTAAACTATTATTGTGATACCATTCATTAAACACAGTGTTTTTAAAACTTTTTTGCCTCTTAGTCTTTTTTTGATAAGTCGCCTTTTATCGAGATGTGGCTTCTTTTTCAAAATATACCTAAAAATGTGAATTATAAATAAATTTTCATATTATGACCAGGTCTCTATAATCGTACTTAACCATATACAAATATGTGGTGGATTTGATAAATATTCAAAATATTTCGATAAACACTGGCTTATCGAAGAAGTCCTAAAAGGCAAAAATGTTTTAAAAACGGTATGTTTAACTAATGGTGCCACAATAATAATTAAATTGAAACGTACACAAAAGTTTGGGGGGGTTTAAGGGAACAAAACCCTCATAAAATTTTTATAGGGTACACAAATTTTACTTTAATTTTTATTTAAGATTCTGCTGCTATAAGAATGCCACATGTCCATTTTCAATGAAAAATCTCTAAAAGTTTTCGATATATGAAAAAAAATTGATTTTCATTTTGTAACTTCAAAGGGCTGTAACTTTTTTTGTGTGCATTATTGTATATAGGTAAGTGAGGTTCAATCAACCTATTTTTGACCCCGGAATCTGTGGCATAATTTATGACCAATCTTTTCGGGACACCCTGTATATAGTGTATACCTAATATATACCTTAATATATACTATATTATATTAATACCTAATATAAAAAAAAATATTGTTTTTTACATTTTTTGCGATTATTTTTTAAATTTCTCATTATAACTTTTTTTTTTCTTGTACATGAATATACAGGGTGTCCCGAAAAGATTGGTCATAAATTATACCACAGATTCTGGGGTCAAAAATAGGTTGATTAAACCTCACTTACCTATATACAATAGTGCACACAAAAAAAGTTACAGCCCTTTGAAGTTATAAAATAAAAATCGATTTTTTTTCATATATCGAAAACTTTTAGAGATTTTTTATTGAAAATAAACATGTGGCATTCTTATGGCAGCAACATCTTAAAAAAAATTAAAGTGAAATTTGTCCACCCCATAAAAATTTTATGGGGGTTTTGTTCCTTTAAACCACCCAAACTTTTGTGTACGTTTCAATTAAATTATGATTGTGACACCATTAGTTAAACACAATGTTTTTTAAACTTTTTTGCCTCTTACTACTCTTTCGATAAGCCAGTGTTTATCGACATATTTTGAATATTTGTCGAATCCACCACCTGTTAATAATCTGAAAATTTATTTATAATTTACATTTTTAGATATATTTTGAAAAAGAAGCCACATCTCGATAAAAGGTGACTTGTCAAAAAAAGACTAAGAGGCAAAAAAAGTTTTAAAAATACTGTGTTTAACTAATGGTACTACAATAATAGCTTAATTGGAACGTACACAAACATTTGAGGGGTTTAATGGAACAAAACCCCCATAACATTTTTATGTAAATATATTAAAAAAGAAGCCGCATCTCGATAAATACTAGCTTATTGAAAAAATACCAAGAGGCAAGAAAGTTTTAAAAACGTTGTGTTTAACTAATGGAACCACAATAATGAATTAATTGGAACATACACAAAAGTTTCGGGCGGTTTAAGGGAACAAAACCCCCATAAAATTTTTATGGGGTAAACAAACTTCACCATAATTCTGCGTTAAGATGTTCCTTCTATAATAATGATACATGTCCATTTTCAATAAAAAATCTCTAATAGTTTTCGATATATTGAAAAAAAATCGATTTTCATTTTGTAACTTCAAAGGGCTGTAAATTTTTTATGAGCATATTTGTAGTAAGGTAAGTTAGGTTCAATCGAACTATTTTTGACCCCAGAATGTGTGGTATAATTTATGACCAATATTTTCGGGACACCCTGTATATTGCTCAATAAAGAGGGCTTACTTTCTGTTCTTTAAAATGATGTATCATCTATTTTTAAATAATGTAAACCGAGTGATTCTTTGATATTTTGTTACCTGTATTATTTAAAATTGTTTCTTTTACAAAAATTATTTAAACGTTGACATTTACAAAATTTTCAAAATCAAAGTCCATCTCTTCGTTAACATTAGCTTCAATATCTTCCTCTGATACCTCAGTTATTTTAGAGTTCCCACAATTAGTACCCATGCACATGCACCCTTTGCAGAATATTGAACAACTAATTCCTATCTTCCTACAACCGCAGTTTTTTGTATATCCTTTGGTACATTTACATGCTATTTTTTCAAGCAAAGCTTGTGGTACAGGAGCTTTGACAGTAAATATCGGAATTAAACCATATTTTGAAGTTTGCCCGGCCGAGTCAAGTGGATCCAAAGTATTACCTATAAAAATAAGATTCAATCATAACACACAATCACATAAAAAAGTTATAATAAGAAATTTAAAAAATAATCCTAAAATCAAAAATCGTTGCAAGTACTTATTACATTTTGAAAAGCATATCTTATTCAAAAATAATCCTAGAATTTTTTATAATACTAATACACCATTTTAAAGTAAACAGAATAAGCTTTCTTTTTTATTATATAATATATACCGTAGAAAAAAAAGTTATAATGGGAAATTTAAAAAATAATCGTAAAAAATATAAAAACTCGTTAAAAGTATAAAATCTTGAAAAAGATAACCTCTTTAAAAGAAGTCTTACAACAATATAAGGTAGAACATTTTAAAGGTAATTGATTTCTATTCCTCTTACATGTACCATCGCATATGCCTAAAGTTACGTAGAAAAAAGTTACAGACCAATATTTGAGAAATAACAAGGAAAATTGCTGTGAGTGTAGAACTTTGAAAAATCATATTTCGAAAACTGTAAATCCTAATGACCTCTACCAAACATCATTTTTAAGAGAAAATATGTAAGTTTTTTTTGTGAAGCCATATCTATACTTATATCCCCGTGGACAAAAGTTATGGGACAAAAAACAAAATTTCTTTCTTTTGGGTTTCTTTGTGCTTTTTCTTTTGAATATATTTTTGTAAAAAAGAGTATCTTTGACTTTAAAAAGTTATATTTAGATAGGAAATTTAACCAGGAACAATTTTTATGTAGACGTGTTTGTACCAAAAGTGCATAGAACTCACCCTAATGTAACCTGTGCCTAGGGACTAATTCACCCATTTCTCAAAAACGCACCCCTTTAAATGGTAGCACTCCGAGGTTTTTTCATATATAGAGATTCATTGACCATACGAAATAATAAAACCCCGTTAACGTTGTAGTTCCTTTCTATAGTACATAATCAGCCTGTAATGGAAACAATGAGTTTTTTAACATTCTTTGTAAACATGTGAACGACGGCCATGGGCCATGGACATCGTGTAACATTTATATATCTGTATATATGTAACTAGCTGACCCGGCAGACTTCGTACTGCCTCAATAAATAAAAAAAGCTAAACTTTTTGTATAAAATACACTTAAAATAAACAAAAGGAGACTAAGTTTTCACTCTAATGGCATATAACATATCCCACCAGAATGAAAACAATGGGAACCTTCTCTGGTTACACCTCCGAGGCTTCTACAATTTGCAAGCCATACGGATGCTGAGACTAAGGAAGATGAGGGAATTCTACAATTTACAATTCACGTCACATCTGCTCAGCGCGGTAAAGTTCCAACGAGACTGGTTCCCTTCATACTCCACACAGAGTAAATGTAAATCAAAAATGAATAACCATTTTCAATTTCGTTGCAAAACGAAAATACAGCCGAACCATATTCCAGTCCAATCAGAGAGTGCTGCAAGCACCTCTACCGGTTTCGAAACTTATTAGTCTCTCATCAGGAGGCACATATGCTGCTCTCCCCGATCCAACCAAAACAAACCCCAGCGTGCAGTCCCGAATTGCAACGAACGAAATGGCATAGATGCCCTAGCGGCAACTGCTAGCAAAAGACTAAGTTTTCACTCTAATGGCATATAACATATCCCACCAGAATGAAAACAATGGGAACCTTCTCTGGTTACACCTCCGAGGCTTCTACAATTTGCAAGCCATACGGATGCTGAGACTAAGGAAGATGAGGGAATTCTACAATTTACAATTCACGTCACATCTGCTCAGCGCGGTAAAGTTCCAACGAGACTGGTTCCCTTCATACTCCACACAGAGTAAATGTAAATCAAAAATGAATAACCATTTTCAATTTCGTTGCAAAACGAAAATACAGCCGAACCATATTCCAGTCCAATCAGAGAGTGCTGCAAGCACCTCTACCGGTTTCGAAACTTATTAGTCTCTCATCAGGAGGCACATATGCTGCTCTCCCCGATCCAACCAAAACAAACCCCAGCGTGCAGTCCCGAATTGCAACGAACGAAATGGCATAGATGCCCTAGCGGCAACTGCTAGCAAAAGACTAAGTTTTCACTCTAATGGCATATAACATATCCCACCAGAATGAAAACAATGGGAACCTTCTCTGGTTACACCTCCGAGGCTTCTACAATTTGCAAGCCATACGGATGCTGAGACTAAGGAAGATGAGGGAATTCTACAATTTACAATTCACGTCACATCTGCTCAGCGCGGTAAAGTTCCAACGAGACTGGTTCCCTTCATACTCCACACAGAGTAAATGTAAATCAAAAATGAATAACCATTTTCAATTTCGTTGCAAAACGAAAATACAGCCGAACCATATTCCAGTCCAATTTTTCCAGTATTTTCCAGTATTTTCGTTTTGCAACGAAATTGAAAATGGTTATTCATTTTTGATTTACATTTACTCTGTGTGGAGTATGAAGGGAACCAGTCTCGTTGGAACTTTACCGCGCTGAGCAGATGTGACGTGAATTGTAAATTGTAGAATTCCCTCATCTTCCTTAGTCTCAGCATCCGTATGGCTTGCAAATTGTAGAAGCCTCGGAGGTGTAACCAGAGAAGGTTCCCATTGTTTTCATTCTGGTGGGATATGTTATATGCCATTAGAGTGAAAACTTAGTCTTTTGCTAGCAGTTGCCGCTAGGGCATCTATGCCATTTCGTTCGTTGCAATTCGGGACTGCACGCTGGGGTTTGTTTTGGTTGGATCGGGGAGAGCAGCATATGTGCCTCCTGATGAGAGACTAATAAGTTTCGAAACCGGTAGAGGTGCTTGCAGCACTCTCTGATTGGACTGGAATATGGTTCGGCTGTATTTTCGTTTTGCAACGAAATTGAAAATGGTTATTCATTTTTGATTTACATTTACTCTGTGTGGAGTATGAAGGGAACCAGTCTCGTTGGAACTTTACCGCGCTGAGCAGATGTGACGTGAATTGTAAATTGTAGAATTCCCTCATCTTCCTTAGTCTCAGCATCCGTATGGCTTGCAAATTGTAGAAGCCTCGGAGGTGTAACCAGAGAAGGTTCCCATTGTTTTCATTCTGGTGGGATATGTTATATGCCATTAGAGTGAAAACTTAGTCTTTTGCTAGCAGTTGCCGCTAGGGCATCTATGCCATTTCGTTCGTTGCAATTCGGGACTGCACGCTGGGGTTTGTTTTGGTTGGATCGGGGAGAGCAGCATATGTGCCTCCTGATGAGAGACTAATAAGTTTCGAAACCGGTAGAGGTGCTTGCAGCACTCTCTGATTGGACTGGAATATGGTTCGGCTGTATTTTCGTTTTGCAACGAAATTGAAAATGGTTATTCATTTTTGATTTACATTTACTCTGTGTGGAGTATGAAGGGAACCAGTCTCGTTGGAACTTTACCGCGCTGAGCAGATGTGACGTGAATTGTAAATTGTAGAATTCCCTCATCTTCCTTAGTCTCAGCATCCGTATGGCTTGCAAATTGTAGAAGCCTCGGAGGTGTAACCAGAGAAGGTTCCCATTGTTTTCATTCTGGTGGGATATGTTATATGCCATTAGAGTGAAAACTTAGTCTTTTGCTAGCAGTTGCCGCTAGGGCATCTATGCCATTTCGTTCGTTGCAATTCGGGACTGCACGCTGGGGTTTGTTTTGGTTGGATCGGGGAGAGCAGCATATGTGCCTCCTGATGAGAGACTAATAAGTTTCGAAACCGGTAGAGGTGCTTGCAGCACTCTCTGATTGGACTGGAATATGGTTCGGCTGTATTTTCGTTTTGCAACGAAATTGAAAATGGTTATTCATTTTTGATAAACAAAAGGAATTCGTAATTAATAAACAAATAATGCTCGATATGAATGAGGTTTTATTATTATTTTCAATTAATTATACATGATGTTTGAAGTATTAAAGTTTAGTTAGGAGTAACAAAATAAAGTTTGTAGTGTAACAGTTACATTCTTAAATTTGTTTATTAATATATTTATTTGAAATTATTAAATATATGTTTTTGTTTAATCAAATAAAATTAAACAAAATTAATAAAAATTAAATAAAATTTTATAATTTTCTGCTTGTTCCTTTCGTGTGCTCAGAATTTTTCTCCTGCTTGCCGTTCGTCAGAAAAGTTCCGTTTAGAGATATTTTTTGAAAATTTCGAAAAATTAAAAAAATCATATTTTGCCCAATTTAAGTCCAAAACTTAAACAGTTGCTCTTTTCTTCGATGAAATTTGTTGCTCGTTCTTCTTCTGTCCTCAGAATATTTCTACAGCTAAAGATATTGTATTTCGGACACCGATTGCGCTAGACAAAAAATTTTAGTACGGTTCTGCTCGGAAAGCAAGGAGTCTACCTATTTAATTTCGTATTTTTCACTTCATTATTATGAGAGTTATGGCGTCATGGGCAACCCCCCTTTATGACGTACGGGTATGAAAATAGTTGTCTATGAAATGCCTATTCCCAGTCCGGTAGAATATATTTGTAAAATTTCATAAAATTCTGTTCAGTCGTTCTCGAGTTATAAATGGTGTAACTAACATAACTCGACTTTCTTTTATATATATAGATATAAAATATTTAAATGGCTATTAAAAAATAACGGTTTGAGACAGAAATATGAAAATTTAGGATTGTATGTATCTTTTCCTTCTACATCATACGAAATTCAGAAGAAACTGTTTGTAAAAAAAAAAGAATGTGTGTGTACTTTGTACGCACGCAAGAAGTTATACTCCTATTATATAATTTCAACGAAATTAATATACTTTAAACAGTTTATTTATATTTGATTTAAATATTAAACTAATAATTTATACTTACTACTTCTCAATTTTTTTTTAAACAGTGCCAAAAATTAAAATAATAAAAGAATAAAACACACACAAACACATTGAAAAATGCCACAAATATTTTCTGAACAATAATTGTCTGAAAAATTTTTAACTAAATACGTATTTTCTGAAAAAAAAAATATTATATAATAAATATACTTACAATCATAAAATGTATAAAAAAATAAAAAACAAAAGTTTCTATTGTGGTTCGAACCCGCTTATCAGCGCAGTTAGTATTGAAATTCATTCACCTTAAACTTTTACCCACGGAGACCATGCGTCATCATGTGCGAAGATCAACTAACTAAACGGATTACACTTTTGACAGTTCTGAATTTAATCAAATTATTTTGGTTTTGAATTGAAATCATTTAGAAAATTGAAATATTAAAATACAACAAAACATAGAGTAAGAAAACAATATATTAGGTCAGTGGTTCCCAACCTTTTATGTCTGGCGACCCACCTTCTCGTTTTTTTTTCATATTCGCGATCCATCCCTCACCCATGATGATATATATAATGTACTTTATTCGACTACTGTAAGAGCCACGCCGCGACCCACCTAAAATCCGCTCGCGACCCACTAGTGGGTCGCGACCCACCGGTTGGGTAACGCTGTATTAGGTGAATATGGATAGAAATTTTGTTGGTAATCAAATTATGTAAATCAAAGCATTACATACTACTCGTATTTTGGTAGTTTTTTTTTTTTAATTTTCCAAATAGGTAGGTACCTATGAAATTTTTTATTAGGATACTGAAACATTTACAATTATTATTACGTACCTGTCGCTTTTCAATACTATTTAAAAAGTCACTACAATTATAAACTTTTTTTCTCTGCCATCACAACAATAAAAACTAATATACACAACATTAATTTGTTTATCCAAAATCTCCATATTGAATATTGACAGATGATTTTAACACCCAATCAGATCCCGTATAACGTTTATACCATACTGTCGGTATGCGCATGCGCCCAGTAAAATCAAAATTTACCTTCGTGTCTAAAGTATAAATTCAAAAATAAAAAAATATTTCAGGGGGCAACTCCCCTTATGACGTACGTGTATGAAAATAGAGTTATGCCTATTCCCAGTCAGGTGGAGTATACGTGTAAAATTTCATAAAATTCTCTTCAGTCGTTCTCGAGTTATAAATGGTGTAACTAACATAACTCGACTTTCTTCTATAATATAGATGTGATATTATTTGACACCGATTTTTGGTCATAACTCGTTTTTATAAAAATGTCGTCTGTCACATAACATCAATGTAAATTAGACGTCTAAAGACGTTCTGTCCGTCAATGTGTTAATAATATAATATACATATGATGGTGAAAAAAATTCCACTCCTGATTTTGTTAGATTAATGTCCATTGCACATTTACTGTTTTTAGGGAATTTCCGTTATACTACACCAAAAACATTGATGTCGTCTCATATGAAAATGGTGTAAAAGAAGTTCACAATGAACAAGGAAAGGTGGTTGCTTCTGCTTTATATGATTATTATTCAAATGGTTGTAGTATAAGACTTCTAAATCCTCAGACGTATGATCAAAAAGTTCATTTATTGGTATCAACATTACAGGAGTATTTTGGCACTTTAGTGGGAGCGAATACTTATTTGACGCCACCAAACAGCCAAGGCTTTGCTCCACATTATGATGATATCGAAGCTTTTGTTATACAGTTAGAAGGAAGAAAACATTGGAAATTGTATAAACCCAGGTAATTTATTTTACACTATATTGTTATATATTATGTGTCAGAATTTGGTAGGAATGATAAGTATGTATTAGATTTTGTTAAGATTGATAAGACAGAGCAAATGAAGGAAGAAAAACTGGAAAACAAGTAAAAATGTGCTTTAGTAAGATAAAACAAAAAGAGAGATATGGAAGTGGACTAGAGAGAATGAAAAATTAGAAACAACAAAAAACTTACGGCAGAAAGAGCTGAAAAGAGTCAAAATATTTTCATCTCGAAATAAACAGGCAAATACAGAGCAAAAAGACGAGGGCAGTTTACTTTCATATCTAATGATATGATTATTTATTTATTTAATACATGCCTTTAATACATATTCGTAAATGGTGGCCCAATCATAAAAAGAAGGAAAGGATGATCCACACAAAGACAAAGAGAATTAATTCGAAGATTGAGAAGAAACATGGATGCATGGAGGATAATAGTAAGTTAATTTAGCAGGCAAGGAGCATGATTGCACAAAAAGCCACCCCACTTGATCCAATTTTTGTAATATATTATATTAATTGAATCAGTCATTTTGAAAAGGGGTCATCTCCATTTTGTGACATGTCCACTTTCTGTCGAATTTTTATTTAATACACCTAGACACGTGACACGTCTATTTCATATTAAAACTGGTTAACTTTCAATGCTCTACATACATTAATAATATTGAAAGTTGACCCGTTTTAATATGGAGTAGGTAGACGTGTCTACGTGTGTGAAATAAAAGTTCGACAGAGAGTGTACATTTCAAACAGTGGAGATGACCCCTTTTCAAAATGACCGATTCAATTGTATTTCAGGCCTATGCCTTCAAGGCTCCCCCCCCCTCCCACGGGCCAAGTAGCAGTTTCGTCTCGTATTGGTTTATGAGTTTACAAACAGCATAAAAACATTATTAAGTTTTGTTCTACATTAACTTTTTGGCTTTTTAAAAAAAATTTCTTTCGAGTTGTACCTAAGGAATACCGTAGCGTGTACGGAGCAATGTTCTGCATGCGCCATAGCAGTCCGTCTAGTGGTCCGCTAGTCAAACTGCTTGTCTATCAACTTCTAAGAATTTCTTGGAAGAGGGGCTTCAAGTTGATTCAATTTATACTGACTTTTCCAAGGCCTTTGACAGAGTAAACCATGAACTCCTGATTCGCAAGTTTAGCTCATATGGCATAACGCTACCTACATTCTAATACCACGTATGAGAATTTTTAGCCGAAAGAGTTAGAGGTTGATTCTAAGTATATTGCGCACGCTCTACTGAATGATTCTTATCCCAAGTACGAGAAAACATTATTTCTCGTACTTGGGATTAGAATAATTCAGTAGAGCATGCGCAATATACTCAGAATCAACCTCTAACTCTTTCGCATAAAAATCCTCATACGTGGTATTAGAATGTAGGTAGCGATAAGTGGATCTTTGTTGCAGTGGTTACAGAGTTATTTAACTGAAAGAATTCAACAGGTTCGAATGAACCACTTTTACTCACAAACTTTTTCGGTTAAGTCAGGTGTACCACAGGGATCCCACTTGGGTCCATTACTCTTTAATCTATTAATGATATTACCAACTGTTTTCCCGATTGTGACGCCTTACTATTTGTTGATGACTAAAGTGCTTTAAAATTAGAAAAAATCATTATGATGCTGCCATATTGCAGTTAGAACTGACTAACCTCTCTGCATGGTGTACACTTAACGGTAGGAACATTAATTCCAGCAAATGCCATGTAATTAGCTTTAACCATGCTCACCACCCTATATTATCAAATTATTACACTGATCGCCAATTGCTCAATACTGTAAATAAAATCAAGGACTTTGGGATTACACTGGATAATTCTCTTTGTTTCAATACTCATGTCATCAATGTTATTCAAAAATCTATGAAAATGTTGAGTTTCGTAAAAAGAACAGCTCTAGACTTTACAAACGTATCCGGTATTAGAGTTCTTCACTTCTCCTTGGTCAGGTCTCACCTTGAGTATTGCTCTTCAGTGTGGTCCCTACACTTCTTGCTTCTTGTTAAAAACATACTTGCAGAAAATAGTCATTGTAAATTTACTTAACATATAAAAAAACTGTACCTGAAAATAATTTGATGAATTTTTATTTTGAGCACCTTTAATATATATGTAGATACTTTTTATAACAGCACTTATTTTTGACAAAATTAGAATTTTCCGGACTATTTATACTTAAATAATAGTTTATTTTTAGGGGTAGCGATGTTTTAGCTCGTGAGTCCAGTCCTAATTTAAAACATCATGATATTGGAGAACCTTTTATGTCCGTTACCTTGAATGCTGGAGATATACTTTATTTTCCTAGAGGTACGATTCACGAGGGTAGGACTGATCCTGATTGCCATTCATTCCATATAACAGTGTCAGTCTATCAGCATAATTCTTTCGCCGATTTGTTAGAACATGCTTTACCTGAGGCCCTAAAAAAAGCATCACTTGACAACATACGTTTTCGGTAAGCTGTTACATTTTTTATTTGTTTTAACTGGCTTTTATTGTATGGCGAATACTTGTATGTATTAACGAGATTTTATTGTATTTCCTATTACATAATAAAGAAAAAAGACCAAGGTAGTAAAGACATAGGAGATTTTACTAATATACATATCGATACCTCAGTTCAATAGCGTAACAAGTCAAAAAAATTCAAATTTTAGTTATTGCAATCATTGCATTCGTAATTCATATATCTACCAATTTCAATACTGAAATAAGTGGAAATTCGTCTTTTAGTTCATAGAGGGCGTAATCCATTTATGTAACAACTTCAAATTTATAAATGTTTTAGTTCAATAGTGTAACAACTTGACTTGTTACAGTACTGAACAAGAAGGATTATTCTTTCAATGTGACAAGCGGTTTCTTAGTTGTTACATCTTTCTCTAAAAATGAGTGAATTTAAATAAACTAATAGATTTAAATAAACTAGTAGAAATATTTTTAAAGCTTACTGGCAATTGGGTTCAATTGACAGGCAAAGAGACTACATTGATTCACATATTGATGAAATAACGCCAGTATACAGAATTAAAAAGGAAGGTAGTAATAGATCTAAAAATCTAAAATATACTTTCAGAGTAGAAGATAAAGTTTTCCAAGTATGTAAAACTTTCTTCAAGAATACATTAGCCATCAACAATGGGACTATTTTTACAACAACTAAAAAGAACGATAAGCAAGGCTGTTTATTAACTGATCAACGAGGAAGACATGGAAAACAAAAAAAGATCAAAGAAGAAGTACTTGGAATAAGAGACCACATCAATTATTTCCGAGGAAGAAATCACATTACTGCCGAGATCGGACAAACAAAGAATATCTAGATGGAAGTCTGAACATTTCTACTATGTACATATTGCCTTTACGTGAAAAGCTGCACGTTAAATAATAAACAGGTTGCCAAAATTTCATTGTATTCAAAAATATTGAATACGGGCCAAAGAAGATCAATGCAGCTTATGAACTAGTTACACAAATGGAAATGATGAACAAAAAAATGAACTGAGAAGCAAATATGAAGCGCATTTAAGTGAGAAAGATTTAAGCAGATAAGAAAAGATTCAAGATTTGCAATCAGGTGAAATCCTTCAAGTGTTGTGTTTCGATCTTCAAGCCGTTCTCCCTACTCCTTGTGGTAAAGTTGGTAGTTTCTATTATAAACGGAGACTGTCTAGTTACAACTTTAGCGTGTTTGACATAAAATCAAAAATTGGATACTGCTTTTTCTGGCATTAAGGAATTACAAAGAGGGGGGCTAATGAAATTGGTAGCTGTATCTACAATTTTTTGAAAAGTGAAGGCAAAGGGGAACATGTCATTTTCTACTCTGATTTCTACTCGCAGGGCAAAATAAAAATAAATTTTTGGTTTGTATGTACCTGTTCTGTGTGATGCATGTCAACAAAATCAAGACAATTAAACACAAATTTTTAGAGAAACACAAAAAATGAAGGTGATAGCATGCATGCCACCATAGAAAGATAGAAAAAGCTTGTTATTAAAAGTTTTCCAATTTACGTCCCTGTACAATGGGCAAGTATACTCAAGTCAGCAAAAAACTGGGATTCCCTACAATGTGAATGAAATTTGCACTGAAATATTTATGATTGAAAGTCACTAAGTACCGCAATGGGTAAAGAATTTCAGTAAAAATACAGAAAAAGATAAAGTTATTTGGAATAACTTAAAAATTATCCAAATAGAAAAAATGTACCCGAATATATTTTTTTATAAAACTTCTTATGCACGAGATACTTTCAAGAACATTGACATCAAACAAAATAATAAATAACTTAGGAATCAAGGACAAAATAAGGAAATCCAGCTAAAACCAGCCTTCAAAAAAGGCATTCAATCGATAAAAATAAAAAGAAAAATCTACTGGATATTTGTAAGGAAAATGCCATTAGACAGGTTTATTGTAAGGTTAATGCCATTTTACTAAAATTTGCCGGAAAAGATGGAGTAGAGGAGGGGCCTGAGTCCGACTCTGAATAATTTGTATTTAATTTTATTTCAAATTAAAAATTTATTTTTCTAACAAGTTAATTTTATTTCAAATCCTAGTCACCAGACAGACCTCTATTTACAAAAAGTAGCTAATTTATGTCGTAATTCTAAAAAAATTTTAGTTCAATAGTGCAATAATGTCACTAAAGTTTAAATTTCAGTTAGTTTAAACAAATATTATCTAAATATTTTCATGCACTAAAATGTCCTACAGTCCTATAAAACTAAATTACTTGTTTTCGTTCATAAAAAATGAAAATTGAAAAAAATATATAGAATATAAAATACGAAATTTCTTTTTCTTCGTTTTCTCAAGTATTCTAATTTTGGACTTGTTACGCTATTGAAGTGAGGTATCGATATTTATAGTGGAATAGAGAGAGCCAAGAAAGCACAAGCACCATTTTTTGTCCAATCTTATTGAATTTATCATATCTTCGTACAACTCCTTCACAGCATTGATGTAAATCGGTGGAATTTTCTTGTTTTCTAGCTCTAATGGGAAACAGTCATACGCCTTTAGAAGATCAATAAATACCCATGTGTGTCTCCACATTGCGTTCCAAGTCCTTTTCTATTGTTTGTTTTAGACAGAACACATTGTCTATACAAGAAAGACCAGTACGATAGCCACTTTGATCTTCAGCGTCTTCCCAATAACTTTCAATTCGGCTTTTCATTATCTTCCCGTACAATCTACAAATTAAATCGGTTTGTTTAGTTTGTTGATATATGCAGTTTTCCACTCTTTACCAAAACAAAAAAACGTAGGTCATAAGTCATAAAAGAAGTCAATTCTTTCTCAGATAGTCTAAAGGATTGGTATAGTTTGAGTAAGTCATATCGTGAGCTAAAAACTCTATATTTACAAAAAAAATATCAACACAAAGTTTTTGTTGAGACAACAAAAAGTCAGTTTTATTTTAACAAAATCTCTGAATCTTCTACCAAAAACAAAACCACATGGGCTGTTATAAATGAACTTAATGAAAAACGAAAAGCTCACAAAAATATCTGTCTAAAAATAGATGATACTAAAATCACAGATTCAGATATATTATCAAACAAAAATGATTATTTTATAAATGCACTAGAAGATACAATTATTAGTAAAATAATTAAACCAAATTTTTTTTGAAGAGAAGTATCCATTCTCAAATGTGGTCTCGAGGTAAGGAAGTACAAAACTCAAAGAGGTACCACAAAAAATGTATATTAATAAAAGGTCATAAAAGGACGCGTTTCGGCTCTTCACCAAATTTTAATTTTCAGCAGTAGTGTAGGAAACAGAGGTTGAACCCCGCAAAATGGACACAAGTTCGGTTTTATTTTTTTTTTCTGGTATATCAAGGGGTGCTTATTATGAGAATAACTTTTTCTTAAAAATTTCGCCCCGGAACCCCCTTTTCATCCCTTTAAAGGGGGTACCCCTCTCTACCTTTTGCAAAAAATTTATTCAATAGTAAAATGAAGAGGACTATATTTCCTACTATTTATTTCCCGACAGCATATGTCTATCGCCCATCGTTTAGCGGGGGTGGCGCCCCAAAGTTGATAAATTTTTAAAAAAGATGTTTTAAAAAAATATTTTTCCCTAACTGTAATGAAAATTAAGAAGAGAGTCTGAGGAAATTAATCACAAATAAGTGGCTGATTTTTTGGTATAGGTTTCATTTAAGGGCAATTGCCCATTATTTAATTACAGGGTGTTACATTATAAAAAACCCCTTTTTATACCATCTGAACCGCGTATGCTGGAGTAAAAAAACTTTCAACGATTATCCAGGTACTGATGTTATTTACAAATTTCTATAATGCACCCCCATTTTTTTTTCAGGAACCACCCCAAAAAAGGAGAATTAATAAAGAAAGTGATTTTCTTGGAATCCTTCACACACAATGCCCTTTATTAATATGCTTCATATATCATTTTATGCTTGTTTTTATTACCCATGCATGGACACCAAAAGCGATTTCTTGATGCAACCCCTGTAGCCAAAAAAAAAATAAATAAAGGGGGAGTTAAAAATATATTTTTTTGCTTTTTGACCCGTATGGACATATGCTCCATCAATAGGGTTTTTCATAAATATATATGATTATTGCAACATCCCTGCGGAAACTACCCCTATCCTTGAAAATAAACTGCAGAAACTATCCCTATCCCTTGGAGAGCATGTTTTTACGATTTTCTCATTACCTATGCATTTTTTAAAACAAAACTTATACAGAATTAAAGACTATTATTTTTTCTACAAATAAGGTCCTATGCATTTTTTTCGTATAAGCAACCGTTACGGCACAGTGGCGCTGTAAACCTCAGAAATGCTTTGGTGGGCTCCAGTTTTTGATTTTTTTTTCGTCGCCTATTCATTTTATTGATAACGTACTTATGGAAAATAAAACAACACACTGTCTGCTACACATTATAACCTATGCATATTTTATTTTCTTTGCACCCTAAAGCCACAGTGGTGGCCCAAAATCAATTTTTGATTAATTTCTTTATTAGTTCTCCTTTTTTTGGGGTGGTTCCGGGGAAAATATGGGGGTGCATTATACAAATTTGTAAATAACATGAGTACATGGATAATCGCTGAAGGTTTTTTTACTCTAGCATAGGCGGTTCAGATGGTATAAAAGGGGTTTTTTAAAATGTAACACCCTGTAATTAAAAAATTTGCAATTGCCCTTAAATGAAACCTATACCAAAAAATCAGCCACTTATTTGTGATTAATTGCCGCAGGGTGTCTTTTTAATTTTCATTACAGATGGGGAAAAATATTTTTATTTAAAAACACCTTTTTTTTTAAATTTGTCAACTTTGGGGCACCACCCCCGCTAAACGGTGGGTGATAGACATATGCTGTCGGGAAATAAATAGGAGGAAATATAGTCCTCTTCATTTTACTATTAAGTAAATTTTTTGCAAAACGTACAGGAAAGGCTACGTTTCGCAAAAACCACAAATTACCCCCTTTAAATGGATGAAAAGGGGCGTTCCGGGGCAAAATGTTTTAAGAAAAAGTTAGTCTCATAATAAGCACCCCTTGATATACCAGAAAAAAAAAATAAAACCGGACTTGTGTCCATTTTGCGAGGTTCAACCTCTATTTCCTACACTATAGGTAATCCAATGAATTTTTTCAAAATAGTTAATTCCTATCTTATATAACAGAGGAAGAAATCTTGAAATCTAGAAATCTAACATAATTAAATATAAAATTAAAAATAAAGCATCGTGTGATTTTGATGAAATATTTTAAGAAAATTGTTTTTCACATTTTGACTCCACTTGCTCACATTATAAATTCTTCTTTCAGTACTGGTGTTTTTCCTAGTATGCTGAAAACGTCCACATTTCACCGTTATTAAAACAAAGGGATTCTGAGTAATGTCAAATTATCGACCATTGTCTGTTCCATCAATGCTATCTAATATTATTGAATATGCAATGCTAAAACAACTTTTGTCGTTTTTAGATATCAATGAAGTTTCTACTTCCACAGCCATTAACAGTTTTAGTCCTGTCGCCAGGGGGGGTACAACGGCCTCGTTAATTCAGATGGACTTACCCAAGTTTTTTTTATGTATTTTGACCCGTAGAACACGAATTTTTTGGGTAACAGTTGATCCGGATGTCGATAAGATTGTTATAGACCAAGAACTTGAGGAATCAAATAACAGCGATTTTTGGCAAAACAAAACAATATTTTGTATTTTTTGGGTCATTTTAAGCAAAAAATATTTCTACAAGTTTTTTAGTAGGATGCACAGTTTTCGAGATAAACGCGGTTGAACTTTCAAAAAATCGAAAAACTGCAATTTTTAAACCCGAATAACTTTTGATTAAAAAATAAAATAGCAATTCTGCTTAGCGCCTTTGAAAGTTCAAGTCAAATTATGTCGGTTTTGATTATTTGCATTGCTAAAAATTTATTGTGTTATTGTTAAACAAAGCTACAAACAACTAGTGCGTGAGTGATGTTTCTATGATTTCTCATTTAAAATCGAACGAGTAGGTAGAATAGGTACTAGTGCAATCAAGACTATTTCTACGTTACATGCGTTAAAACGCATGTAAAAGCACGGGAAACCCTACGTGTTTATAGCTTTGTTAAACAATAAAAAAATAAATTTTTACCAATGCAAATAATCAAAACCGATATAATTTGACTTAAACTTTCAAATGCGGTAAGCAGACTTGCTATTTTATTTTTTAATCAAAAGTTATTCGGGTTCAAAAATTGCAATTTTTCGATTTTTTTAAAGTTCAACCGCGTTTATCTCGAAAACTGTGCATCCTACGAAAAAACTTGTAGAAATATTTTTTACTTAAAATGGCCCAAAAAATACAAAATATTGTTTTGTTTTGCCAAAAATCGCTGTTATTTGATTCCTCAAGTTCTTGGTCTATAACAATCTTATCGACATCCGGATCAACTGTTACCCAAAAAATTCGTGTTCTACGGGTCAAAATACATAAAAAAAACTTGAGTAAGTCCATCTGAATTAACGAGGCCGTTGTACCCCCCCTGGCGACAGGACTATTTCTATGAGGAAGTTTTAATTTCAATTGAAAATATTGAACATCCGACTGCCATTTTTCGTGACCTCAGTCGTGCTTTTGATTATGTACAACACGATGTACTCCTCGATAAATTGTACATTTGGATCCTATCTGAAAGACCGACACCAAATAGTTAAAATAAGAAATGACTTCAAAATTTCAATATCTGATCCGATTGTTATTAAGAATGGAGTACCGCAGGGCTCCATATTTTGCCCGATATTATTTATCTTGTATATTGATGAACTACCGTATTATGTAATGTCTGATGCATTTGTATCACTTTATGCGGATGACTCTATAATGCTATATCGTAATAAGGACAAGTTTTTTACAAGATAAAATAACAAATTCACTGAAGACCTCTGACTGGTCCAGTAATCAGTCGCTTCTGTTTAATATTCAAAAAACTAAATTTGTATCGTTTACATCCCGTGCAAACTCTACTAAACCTGATCTAAGTGTTGCCACCAATGGTGAGAGTATTTTTAAGTTGTAGTGATGTGAAGTTTTTGGGAGTGACTTTTGACTCACATTTATCGTTTAAGACTCATTGTTGGAATATATGTAAAAAAATCAACTCTAAGTGTTATCTATTGAGAATTTTGAGTAGAATACTTAGCACCATCTTCGTCTCTTTTATTTTGCTGAAGTTATGAGTCCACAATGAGTTATGGTATAACTGTCTGGGGTGGCTCTCCTAGTATAAAGGATGTTTTTAAAGTCCAAAAGTGTATTGTGAGATGCCTTGCGGGTATTTCGTATGGTTGGTCTTGCAGAGGCCTATTTAAGGAGTTAAATATATTAACAGTGTATGGAATTTACATTTCCGAGTTACTAATACTAATTCGTAAGAATAAAACAATTTTTTTTATGTAACACTGATATTTACTCGCACAATACAAGGAATATTTTAAGAAATGACCACTTTCAACGTCTATGCAATTTTGTAACCGATATTCAAATGACCGAGCCACATTTCTAACATTTTTGTAAGTCAATATTATTAAAAGCTTCTTTTATTCTATTTTTCATATCATCAAGCGCTGTTGGATGCTTCTGGTATACAAGGTTTTTTATATAGCCCCACTTGAAAAAAAAAAAGAATGTGTGTGTACTTTTGTACGCACGTAAGAAGTTATACTTCTATTATATGATTATATGATTATAAACGAAATTAATATACTTTATATTTATATTTTATTTAAATATTAAACTAATTTATACTTACTACTTCTCAAACATTTTTATTAAAACAGTGCCAAAAATTAAAATAATAAAAGAATAAAACACACACAAACACATTAAAAATGCCACAAATGATTTCTGAACATTAATTGTCGGAAAATTTTTTAACTAAATACGTATTTTCTGAAAATAAAATTATATAATAAATATACTTACAATCATAAAATGTATAAAAAAAATAAAAAATAAAAGTTTCTATTGGGATTCGAACCAACTTACCAGCGCTCCTGTTATTGGAGTTGTATTGGGGTTCACTCGCATTAAACGCTTCGCCACGGAGACAGTGTGTCATTATGTGCGAAGATCGACTAACAAAACGGATTAAACTTTTGACATTTTTGAATTAAATTAAATTATTTTGATTTTGAATTGAAATGATTTAGAATTGAAAAAATACAACAAAACATAGACTAAGAAAACAATATATTAGGTGAATATTGATAGAAATTTTGATGGTAATAAAATTATGTAAATAAAAGTATTACATACTACGTATCAATATAACGACTAATAAATTTCGCAATCACTTGCATCGTGCAAAGTGGCTATGTTCAAATATCATAACAAAATTTGATCAACTATTTTTAAAACACTTACCAGTGTAAGATTCTTTAGCTTTGAATAAGCGAGATCGTAGGTCGTCCCGGTTGATTGTTGTTATCCACAGTTCTCTACGCCTTCGAGCTATTTAATAGGTTTTTTATCAGTAATTTTGCGGCACTCATACTAGTCACAGTTTGATGGGCTTTCACATTGGCATGCAACAATCATCTCTTCTATGTTAATAAGTCCAAAAATATAATATGAAAACTATTTAAAAAGGCAGTATAACCATTAACTAACTTTTTGTTTGTTGTTTCTCTTCCTACAAATTTTAAAACGCAACAACCATACATAACCAAATCACAGTCCCACAGCTGCCATATTGGATCATTTTTGTCATGTCATTTGAACATCCAATCAGAACAAAGTTGTAATGCGACTGCGTCGGGATCAAAGGTTTTAATCCTATGAAGTATAACTTCAAAAATCAATTTTGGAAGAACTGGAGCACCGTCGTATAAAAACCTCAAC
The DNA here is from genome assembly GCF_917563875.1 of Diabrotica virgifera virgifera. Classification (NCBI taxonomy): domain Eukaryota; kingdom Metazoa; phylum Arthropoda; class Insecta; order Coleoptera; family Chrysomelidae; genus Diabrotica; species Diabrotica virgifera. The sequence continues at coordinate 31,057 of NC_065445.1, read as the reverse complement.
CGTCAAAAAATGTGGACCAATCACATAATCTCTAACAATATCACCTTAAACATTTATAGATCACCTAGTTTGAGTGTTAACAAAGTAGTAATTTCTTGATGCATATTAAAGAAATTTAATATGAAAATTATATTATTAATAAATGCGGGTCACAATCTGCAATTAGGAATGTGTTACTAAAAACTTCTTGGCTTAGAATGCTGTTGATATAATAATCTAAAAACTATTAAATTAGTTGTATATTGTTTTGATTTATGTTTTGTGTGAATTGTTTATTAAATAAAAATAATCTTGTAATTTTATTACATATACACAAGATATGTACCTATATTTTTTTGTAGGAATTGTATGATTCTTGTATATTAGGGAAATATGATAATTCCTTAATATCACATTTATTGATACATTCATTGCATATTGCTATGGTTTATATTTTGTGTTAGTTTTTTATTGAATAATAGTATATTATTCAACGAGCATGTAATGATGGCTATTACACACGATGATGAAGTTTGCGACACGAGCCGTAGGCGAGTGTCGTAATTCATCAGAGTGAGTAATAGCCATTACATGCGAGTAGAATACTATACTTTTTCTACGACCTTTTTTATTTTAATTAGAAAAAAATTTAATTATCAACTACTCGAAAGTTAAATTATAATAATTTACAAAAATACCTAAATGCTATTTACGCCTAGTACGTGGCTGAATAATTGGTTGCCTACTATTACGAAATTCTTATTTATTGTAAAAATACAACTAGAAATAGTCAATATAAGTTCTATTCGTTTCCGAAAAATTATAAGCTTAAATTTGTACCTACTGTCAATGAATCTAATAAAATAGGAAATGGCTATTGTCGGTTGACGTATTTCATATATAGGTATATAGTTATAATGTATAATATAATAATATAACTATACATAATATGTTATAACATATTTAACACAATATACAAAAACTTGAAAAACAAACACAATATTAGTTATGGGCCATTCCACGAACATACGCCTGTTTTGGATTAGTTCGACAACGAATATTTTACTGTGCAACATAAGAAGTACGAAAGTAAATGGCGCTAATAATTATTCCAATAAACAACAATGTAATTTGCAATTTACTTTCGTTCTTCTTATTTTGCACAGTAAAATATTCGTTGTCGAAGTTATCCAAAACAGGCGTATGTTCGTGGAATAGGGTATATAAATTCTAATTAACATAAACAATATGCGCTAATGTCACTAAATTAAATGATAAACGTCAAAATTTTTAGTAAACAAGATATAAACGTAAAAATATACTGACATTGTTACAGTTAAAATTCCTTTAAAATTTTTTCGAAGTTAATTATTGGTATAAATTACAATAATTATTGTATTAAATAAACAAGTTTAAGTAATTTTATTTGCAGTTTATATACGATTAATATTAAAAGTGGCATGCGCCACTTGAATCTAACTTCAGCCCGTGAGTAATGAATTATTACTCACGGGTACAGTAATGGGTGCTATTATCTATAAAAAAATAGCGAATAATGAGCATGTTATTAAACGGTCGTAGAAAAAAATAATTTTGTTTAATTATCATTCAATACCAACTTATTTCTACTAGAAAAATTGAATGTATTCCCAAAAGTTGAAAAAAACTAAAAATATCTCCGAAAGTAATAAGTTTAGATATAGGGAATGTTATATAAAAATGAAAGAGTATAATAAATACAATATTTTTGAAAAATAGAATATAGGGTGATCCATTTAAAAAAATAGAGAAAATCGTAATTTGGTTTTGTAGTTCACCCTGTATACAAACATTCGTCAATGATTTCAATTGGACTTAATTTAAAACTACAGTATATTGTTTATCTTACTACATAAAACAAATTATTGTCTATGAATTACTTCTTTATATACAGGGTGTTAATCTCATAGGGATTTCGAAATAAAAATCGTCATAACTTGTTAAATACTCTGTATAGTAATGCAAAACCCTATATTATATGAACAAGAATTATGAGGGGAATATAAATATGAAAAAATATATAGGGTGTCCCATTTAAAAAATTATATGTTTGATATACTACGCTGTTATTGATCACCCTGTAGAAATGGACATATTTTCCAAGCGTGGAGAATATCATTGCCTACATTTTTTCTAAATAACTTTTTTCGATATTCTATACCGTAATGGAATTATCGACCGATCCCGCACTAAAAACTCACCCTGTATTTACTGACTTGCTATAAACATTGTTATGTAATTTATAACCAAATAAATTATATATTTATCTATTTTGAGGATAGCTCTTCAACTCTCAATGTAAATTAAAGGTGTATGTATAGGCCAAGAGCTGAATGTTTGTCAGGACCATATTTAATAAGTTTATGCGTGCTTCTCCTGGTCTTGGGGAAATACCATATTTTTCATAGCCACTATCTTGGAGGTCTACTCGATATGTTCTGTCAGCATTTATTCATAATACTGTTCACTATTTCGGGGATATTAGAGTTAACCTACTGCCTTCTTTTCTATCTGTTTTATTACCTCTAATTATTGTTTGTCAGGCTTCTTCAATTCTTGCGGTACCCATATAATATTCTATGTTATCGGCTTTATTCTACATTTTAGTTTTGGCCTTGTTTACCTCTTTTTGAAGTGAAAACTTCGTTAGGGACGTTCTGCAATTTTTGGATAGGGGAAAAAGCATTGAATTCGCGACCGTCATCGCGACCGTCATCGCGACCGTCATTGCGACCGTCATCGCTTATGCTATATATTATTTGTACGTATATATAAATTGTATATAAGTACATATTTAAATTTAAAATAAATGTACAACCTATTTTAGGATGGGGAAAAAGGATTTATTTCGCGACCGTCATCTCTTCGGCGAAATAAATTTTGTACGTATCTATATTATGTGTATCTATACATAAATTGTATAGAAGTATTTAAATTTAAAATGAATGTAAAACCTATTTTTGGATGGGGAAAAAAGATTTATTTCGCGACCGTCATCGCGACCGTCATCTCTTTGGCGAAATAAATTGTGTACGTATAGGTATTGAAGTGAAAACTTCTTTAGGAACGTTGTGCACTTTGGGATGGGAAAAAGTATTAAATTTCTCGACCGTCATCGTTTCGAAGAAATATATTTTTGAAGTGAAAACTTCTTGAGGGTCGTTGTGCACTTTTTGGATGGGGAAAAAGTATTAAATTAGCGACCGTCATCGCTTCGACGAAATAAATTTTTGAAGTGAAAATTTCTTTAGGGATGTTGTGCACCTTTTAGATGGGGAAAAAGTATTGAATTAGCGACCGTCATCGCTTCGGCAAAATAAATTTTTTAAGTGAAAACTGCTTTTGGGGACGTTGTGCACTTTTTGGATGGCGAAAAAATATTGAATTAGAGACCGTCATCGCTTAGGCGAAATAAATTTTTTAAGTGAAAACTTCTTTAGGGACGTTGTGCACTTTTTGGATGGAGAAAAATTATTAAATTAGCGACCGTCATCATTACGACGAAACAAATTTTTGAAGGAAAACTAATTTGGGACGTTGTGCACTTTTTGGATGGGAAAAATTTTTAAATTAGCGAACGTCATCACTTCGACGAAATAAATTGTTGAAGTGAAAACTTCTTTAGGGACGTTGTGCACTTTTTGGATGGAAAAAAGTATTGAATTAACGACCGTCATCGCTTCGGCGAAATAAATTTTACAGTGAAAACTTCTTTTGGAGACGTTGTGCACTTTTTAGATAGGGAAAAAGTATTGAACTAGCGACCGTCATCGCGAATGTCATAGCTTCGGCGAAATAAATTTTTGAAATGAAAACTTCTTTAGAGACGTTGTGCACTTTTTGGATGGGGAAAAATTATTAAACTAGCGACCGTCATCACTTCGACGAAATTAATTTTTGAAGTGAAAACTTCTTTAGGGCCGTTGTGCACTTTTTTGATGGAAAAAGTATTAAATTAACGACCGTCATCGCTTGGCGAAATAAATTTTACAGTGAAAACTTCTTTTGGAGACGTTGTGTACTTTTTAGATAGGGAAAAAGTATTGAACTAGCGACCGTCATCGCGGCCGTCATAGCATCGGCGAAATAAATTTTTGAAATGAAAACTTCTTTAGGAACGTTGTGCACTTTTTGGATGGGGGATTATTATTATTAAATTAGCGACCGTCATCACTTCGACGAAATACATTTTTGAAGTGAAACTTCTTTAGGGACGTTGTGCACTTTTTGGATGGGAAAAGTAATAAATTAGCGACCGTCATCGCTTCGACGAAATAAACATTTGAAGTGAAAACTTCTTGAGGGACGTTGTGCACTTTTTGGACGGGGAAAAACTATTAAATTAGCGACCGTCATCGCTTCGACGAAATAAATTTTTGAATTAAAAATTTCTTTAGGGACATTGTGCACTTCTTGGATGGGGAAAAAGTCTTGAATTTGCGACCGTCATCACTTCGCTGAAATAAATTTTTTACGTATATAAATGATGTATATGTATACATAAATAGCATAGGGAATACGCATCGCGTATATGATATAGGTGAAGCAATTCGTTTTGGATGGGGAAAAAGCATTGAGCTCGTAATTTATATTTTTTATTTCTTTGTTTGTACTTTTGCCGATCGTGAAGGTCCTTTGTTGCTATCCATTTTATATATCCTTTTTTTTCTTCGCAATATCTTCTATTTCTTCATTGCAGCTTCGTCAAGAGGTTTCATGATTTCGTTGAATGCATTAAGAGGCAACAGTAGCGATCAACAGGTAGCAACAAACGCGGTCCAAGATTGCGGCTGTAATTTTGAATATTTTGTCGAGATATTTGTCACACATGTTCGTAATACAATAAAGAATGGCGGTACAGAGCCCAATTTGAGAAATATGTTAGTACATATGTGGAAATTACTCTATAACTAAATAAAATATTGCAAAATGGAGCCTGTACCATTATTAAGAAGAACAAAAAAATACACTTTCTTCAAATAAACTTTTTTATCCCATGCTAAGATTTTGTGTCACATCGGATCTACTAAAAATCGATTTTCTATAACAAGAAATCGAACGTGACTGACTCTGCAACATTTAGCACGCCTATGAGTATAACAATTATTGTTTTTGATAGTATAATGTCACTGTCAGTGTCGAATTGTTGTCCAACGTACTGTTGTCTCATTGTTGAAAATTCGAAGAACAAAAATATTGATGACGCGCTACTGTTTACTCTTAATTGGTGGTGAGTCACAAACATTGTGTAATTTTAAATTCAATCTCGATCCCTACAGACCTACAGAAACTCGGTAGACTCATTTTCAAAACCTTGTCCTTGTACCTAGATTATATTATTTTTTGGTTGAAATGTCTTGCAGTACCTATTACTGAACTTTGATTTTCATTTTGTACTTTCATACGAATTTATTTATTTACTTTTTTTGTATTTGTATTTTAGGAAAGGATTACCACTTAATTATTTGAAACACACAGGTTATGTAAATCGAAATATAATATCAGAGGAAAGATTAAATATAAAGGCAGAAATTGAAAAATTATTTGACTCTCTGAGGGATTATATTGACATCGATAAAGCAGCTGATCAATTAGGTAGAAGGTTTATGTATGATTCAATGCCCCCGACATTGTCAAAACAAGAAGTATGTCATACATCTAAATATGATGGTGATATTATGAAGGATGGCAAAATTTTTAACAGGTAAATATTATTAAAACTTTCTTCTTCTTCTTCTTCCTACTTTATAAGTAGGCTCAATGCCTGTTTTACTTCGGTTTTAGTCTCAATTGACAGACATTGTCTGACCATCTTTTCCTCGGTCGTCCCAATGATCTTCTTCCATTTGGCGATTTGTCTCTTGCTATTCGTACTATTCTATTTTCTGTCATTCTTTCTATGTATTGATTCCATTCTATTTTTCTTCTTTTGGTCCACATGTTTATTACTTTTATACCATACCACATCTCGCTCGTATTTCCTCACTTCTTATTCTGTTTCTTAGAATTTGGTTTGTTATTTTTCGTAAGATTTTCATTTCTGCTGTTTCCAGCAGTCTTTGTGTTTTCGCCGTATCTGCTCTTGTTTCCGCTGTATACGTCATTATCGGTCTTATTGTTGATTTATATATCCTGGTTTTCGTTTTCATTGTGGGGTATTTGTTTCTCCAGATTGTGTTGTTGAGACATTCTGCTGCTCTGTTCGCCATGTTCACTTATTTCTGTACTTCTTCTTCCACTTTTCCGTAGCTTGACAGTTTTATTCCCAAGTATTCCGTTTCCATCACTTGTTCTATAATTTTGTTATTTACGACCAATTTACATCGTCTCGGTTCCGCTGATATTACTATCGATTTCTCGGTTGAGATCAGCATGTTGCATATGAGAGCCGTGTCTTCGAATTCTTTAATTAGTCTTTGTAGTTCATCTTTATTTTCGGCTGTTATTGTGGCGTCGTCGGCGTAGCAGATTATCTTTATTTCCTTTTCTCCACTTCTATATCCTCTTATACTTATACTTTCTTTAACTTTCTTTATGATTTCGTCCATTATCAGATTAAATATTAATGGGCTCAGCGAATCTCCTTGTCTAATGCCAGTTTCATACTTGATAGGTTGCGATAGTTTTGCCTTACATCTTAGCATAGGTATGTTATCTTTATATACAGGGTGTTTCATTGGGAAACGGATATACTTGAATGGTGAATAGAGGTCACTGAGACGGTTCTAGATATACCACATTTATTACCTTACCGATTTTTATAACCGAGTTACAGGGTGTTTTATCGATTTTGCCGATTTCTTTCTGGACCCATAACTTTAGAACCACCCTGTATATTTTTTTGATATTTGGTACACATATGTCTCATTCAAAACACCAACCAACCATCCAACTACTAATAGTTAAAAGAAAAATCCAGGTCCGGACTAAAAAAATTATAAATTCTTTGTGACCTTGAAACAACACCCTGTATATTGAACTTTTCCAAATTGGTCTGCACATTTAAAAAGAACACAAAAAACTGTTTTTACAGGTTTGCTTTAATTTTTTGCACAGAAAATTTAATATCTTTAATTTTGAAATTAAATCTATTGAATTTTTTTTTAACTCTGAGATTAAAAATCAGTTACCTATTAGTAACTTTTAATAATAAGTTAATGACTAAACACTCATTTTAAACATAATCAGTAATCACTTACTGCATTGGAACGACCCATTTACTAATCACAAGAAAAATCCAGGCCCGGATTAACAAAAGAGTATAATGTAATAGTCACCTTGAAAAAACACCCTATATATTGAAATTTTCAAAATCCGTTTAAACATTTGAAAAGAGTACAAAAAACTAAGTTTAATGGCCCGCTTTAATTTTTTGCGCAGACAATTTAATGAAATTACTTTTGAAATTATCGAAATTTTTGTTAAAGTTCTCAGAGTTCTTAAAAATTTCGGCATAATTTCAAAATTACGAGTCATTAAATTGTCTGCGCAAAAAATATAAGCGAACCATTAAACTTACTTTTTTGTGCTCTTTTTAAATGTTCAAACGGATTTTGAAAATTTCAGTATACAGGGTGTTTTTTCAAGGTCGCTTTATTTTGTTTTTGTTAATCCAGACCTGGATTTTTGTTGTGATTAGTATGTGGGTCGATCCAATGTACCTATAGTTTGTTTTTTAACCAAGAGGAGTGATTCAAATTTACCGCGCTGTATTGCTTGTTTGTAATTGGTCCAGCCGCAGGCAAGTTTACTCCACTGTTCTAAAATTTTGACACTAATGACATTTATCAAATTTTGACACTAGTGACATTTCATAGGTTAATTAAGTTATATTGGCGATTTTTGTGTTTTCTGTGTTATTCCTTTAATTTTTAGATTGTTAGTCTGCTTTTATATATGTAAAAAGGAGTTGTTTTTGGAACTCTTTAGCGGCGTATTAATTTAATATAATGTTTATGGATTACCGTTGAGGGCCGACTAGATCAACCAAAAAAGAAGATGTATTTGGTTATTATTCTAGTGACTTTCTTGAGTGTGAATCTGTCTTTTTAGTTTACTCCTCCTGGTTAAAAAATAAACCTTAGTAAATGAGTATTAATTATTTTTAAAATAAGTATTTAGTTACTAACTTTATTAATTTATTATTAATAGTTACTAATATCTGCTTTTTAATCTCAGCGTTCTAAAAAATTTCAATGGATTTAATTTCAAAATTAAAGTCATTAAAATTTCTGCGCAAAAAGTTAATGCGCAGCTATAAACTCAGTGTTTTATGCTCTTTTCAAATGTGCAAACCAATTTGGAAAATTTCAATATACAGGGTCTTGTTTCAAGGTCAAAATTACTTTATGTTTTTTTGTTAATCCGGACCTGGGTTTTCTTGTGATTAATAAATGGATCGTTCTAATGTAGTAAATAAGTACTGATTATTTTTAGAATGAGTATTTGTTCATTAAAGCAAAACGTTGAAATTGTGACTGTTGAAAAAATTAGAAAATGTGGTTACTTACGTCCAGTGTACATGTACTTGAAACTAGCTACTATGGAACGTGTGAAAACCTTTAAATTACATGGTTAAACAATATTAAATATGCGACATCAAGTCGATGATTATTTATCATAAACCATGTGGATGTATGTATTTCATCCATGCTCGAATAAGGCATGTAGTAAATTAGGGTAATATTTTATAATAGACTGTCCCCAAAGGAGTCCAACTCCCTTAATTTATAATTTCGCAAATAATGTATACCTTAGCATAGAGGTTAAGGCATCTATCACAGTAACAAACTTTGAAGCTTACAATACAATTTAATCGAGGATTCGGGGATACCGAAGAAGCAGAGTTGTCTCTAATGAAAAGTAGGTTCTTCTTCTTCTTCTTGTAGTTCCTTCTCCTATCGGAGGTTGGCTATCATCACAGCTATCCGTACCTTATTGACGGCTGCTCTGAAAAGATCTACTGAGCTGCAACTATACCACTCTCTTAAGTTTCTCAGCCAGGAAATTCTTCTTCTGTCTATGGATCTTTTACCCTTTATTTTACCTTGCATTATGAGCCTTAATATCTCATATTTCGCACCTCTGGTAATGTGGCCTAAATATTCCAGCTTCCTTGTTGATGTTCTTTATCAGCTCGCAATCCTTTTGCAGCCTTCTTAATACTTCTGCATTTGTAACTCGTTGGATCCATGGTATTTTCAAAATCCTTCTATAACACCACATCTCAAAGGCTTCCAACTTCTTTATATTTTCTACTTTTAGTGTCCAGCTTTCCACTCCATACAACAAAGTCAAGAACACGTAGCACCTTAAGGCTCTTATCCTCAGCTCCAGAGGAAGGTCTCGATTAACAAACATCTTTTTCATTTTTATAAATGCTTGTCTTGCAATTTCAATGCGTGTCCTGATTTCTCTACCCTGGTCATTGTTTTCATTTACCCAGGTTCCCAGATATTTGTAATTATTCACTCTTTCTACTTGTTTTCCCTCGATATCCAACCTTCCTCCTGTATGTTGCTTAGAAATAATCATGAACTTGGTTTTCTTAACGTTCATTTGTAGACCATAGTCCATACTGACTTGATGTAATCTATTTACTAATAGTTGCAGTGCATCTAGACTGTCTGCAAAAATAGCGGTGTCGTCTGCGAATCTTATGTTGTTCAAGATTTTTCCGTTTATTGATATACCCTGTTCTTTCTCTGATATTGCTTCCTTAAAAATAGCTTCGCTGTACAGATTGAATAACAATGGAGACAACACGCAACCCTGTCTAACTCCTCTCTTGATCTCTATGGCCTCTGTCTCGACATTTTCAATTTTAACCGTTGCTTTTTGATTCCAGTACAGATTGACAATAACCCGTATATCTCGACTGTCCACATTCTTCTCTTTTAAAAATTTTATGAGTTTCTGATGTCGTACTCTATCAAAAGCGTTTTGATAATCTATAAAGAAGACATAGAGATCTTGGTTCATATTTAGTCGTCAAATTCCAAATCGAATATTTGAACGTCAAATAACCAAAAAAGGTTTATTTTGGTTTAAAAAAAAACTTCTAACTTTTAACTTAATTAAAATTTTTTAATATCACCCCCTAATTAACTTCACAAGTTACTTATGTATTGTTTATATCATCTATAAGTTTCATTGTTTCAAAGTGCTCATTTTTGAAAGGATTTGGTTTTAAAATAATTTTTTTATTTTGAAAAAATTCCATTTTTTTTTCAAAATAACTTAAAAATTATTATTAATACCAAAAACTTCAAACAGTAATTAAATGTTCATTTTGCTTTTCTGAATATTTTGGATTTCTTGTTTTCCTGTTAGACAAAAATTGGTTATACTATGGCTGTTCAAAATTTGCATACCCTCGTGGTTAGTGACTCGTTCAAGCCATTTTAACTACAGAATTTTCAAAAATAAACACTTTGAACCGATGAAAATTATTGTTGTTCTGAAGCTATTTTGATGAAAATTATATGTCATAAAGAATACATAAGAAAAGTAACTTGTGAAGCGGTAACGATTAATTTTATTTTGATAGGAGGTGATTTTCGCGATTCTTTTTGTCAAAAAATAAAAGGAACCAACAATATTTTAAGAGTAACTCACTTTTAATGTTAGAAGTTTTATTTAACAAAAATAAACCTTTTTTTACTTTAAAAAAGGTTAAATAAGTTTTCCCCGAAAAGTGCTCCGTTTTTTAGTTATTTCACGTTGAAATATTCGATTTGGAATTTGGACGAAAAACTTTTCATAAAAAATACTTTTCATTAGCTACGACTCTCCTACTGTGTCTACAGACTTCATGCATACACCTTTTTTTTTCACTTTTTTATAAGCTATATTTTTGCTAAGAATTTTTTTTTCGATGAAATACTTAATGGGATATTTGCGAAAAACCATCCAAAAACATGTTTCTTTGTTAAAAATGAACATATTCACTGGCAAATAACTCGAAAAGTATTGACTTTGTGAAAAAACTTTATAGAACAAAATTTGCTTAGAATTAGTAATTTTATCCAATTCCGGACTTACTATAAATGTATATTTTTCACCCCCGAAAAGAGGGTATTCTCCTCCATTTTTCTAAAATGGAGGGCATGTACAATTGTAAACTTTGTCTTAAACGCATGTCTACTTAACTTGGAAACATATGGGAAACTTTTTTATTATTAATTTTACGAAAAAAGTTATTCTCCATAAAAAGTTCTGCTTGCTCTAAAACCTAAGATTCAATCATTAGATATTAAATTTTATCAATATTATACGAGGTATGTCAAAAAATATGAATTTCGTTCAACGGTAAAGTACCTTTATTTCTCTGAATATCGAAAATTCTTATTATGGAAAATTGTTTAGAATCAAAAACTAACATCAAATATACAATTGCGTGCTTCTAATTGAAAAAAAAAAAATTAAATTTTTTCTCAAATATGAATACCCAACATCGTTTTTATTTATTTCAAATATGATAACTCTTTTATTAGGCATTTTACGAAAAAAAGTTATTCTTCATAAAAAGCTCTGCATGGTCTAAAAACTAAGATACAACCATGATTTTAACTATTTTAATGGGAAATAAGCCACAATATTATTAAAAAATGATTTTTATTAACGTTTCGACGCCCAAATCGGGTGCCGTTGTCAAAATACAAAATACTACTATCATAAACAAAAATGTTGTTGCTTAGTAAAAAAAAATTCTTCTAATAATTTATTTAATTTGACTCATTTATATCGGCAATTCAGATACATATGATACATTTTAAAGTAGAAGACTTTAAAATGATATTGCCAATATTTATGAGTTGCGTTCCTGGGACGACTTTACTGAAAGATAGTTCATTCGATTACATGAAATCAACCCCAACTCAAGAATATCCGTCACAAAAAAAAATCATAGCATGTGATCTGTCTTTAAAAAGACAACCACATGCAACGGTGACATTAAAATTCTCGCGTGAGTGATCTCATAGTAAATCACGAGGGAAAACTAGGAAAAACCTCGTGATACTATCCCGACATCGTAAGTATTTGGTCTTACATTTAATTTACTCTCAAAATTAATACCAAATTCTGACTTTACTATAATTTTATAAATAATATCAATAATACATGGATATATAAGTAATACTAAAATATAAAATATGTACTAACTCGACTATTGACGTACTAATTGTGGTATTTTCTTTCTATTGACTTCCTCTTTCAGTATGGGTATCCACATCCTACTGCATTCCACCGAGGAATTTGCGACACAATTGGTTTCGTTTAGCATAATTAGAGCCGCTTCTTTGATTTTTCTCTTTTTACTATCTGTTTCTTTCAGGACTATACTTGAATCTCTCCACTGAACTCTATGTTCATTACCCCATGCGTGTTGACATATTTGAGATCTATCAAATTCTCTATTTTTAATATAAGATTGATGTTCACTTATTCTAACGTTTAATGGTCTTGATGTTTCACCTATATAAAATTGTTTGCATTCACAAGGTATTTTATAAATACAATTCTTTGTCCTTTCTTGCGCATTGTTAGGTTTAGTTTTAGATAGAATAGATCTCAATGTGTTGGTTGTTTTGAATGTTGTTGAAATGTTGAATTTATTTCCTATTGTTTTAAGTTTCTCGGATAGTCCTTTTATGTATGGTATTGATATTTTCCTCGTATTATTTCTGGTGAATGTTGTAGGATCCCGTTCTATGTTGTTCTGTTCCATTCGATCCAATCTTGACAATTCCTTATTTATAAACGATAAAGGATAATCATTTTTTAGTAAAACAGATGTTAAGAATTGTTTTTCTTCTAAAAATGAATTTTCATTAGAACAAGTAATTTTGGCTCTATCATATAAGGATTTTATGATTCCTTTTTTAACGTTGATGTTGTGATTTGATTTGTAATTGAGATATCTGTTGGTATGTGTTGGTTTTCTATACACTTGAGTCTCATATCCAGTATCCTTCTTTGAGACTAAAACATCGAGGAAAGGCAGAGTGTTATTATCTTCCTTTTTGAAGTTATACTTCTTTACGGGCGTAATGACGGTGAAATTTTATATGGGAAAACCTAGCGACCGGGCGCATGCGCATTATAACTTTGTTCTGATTGGATGTTCAAATGACATGACAAAAATTATCCAATATGGCAGCTGTGGGACTGTGTTTGGTTATAATGTATGCTTGTTGCGTTTTAAAATTTGTAGGAAGAGAAACAACAAACAAAAAGTTAGTTAATGGTTATACTGCCTTTTTAAATAGTTTTCATATTATATTTTTGGACTTATTTACATAGAAGAGATGATTGTTGCATGCCAATGTGAAAGCTCATCAAACTGTGCCTAGTATGAGTGCCGCAGATCTCGCTTATTCAAAGCTAAATAATATTTCACTGGTAAGTGTTTTATAAATAGTTGATCAAATTTTGTTATGATATTTGAACATAGCCACTTTGCACGACGCAAGTGATTGCGAAATGTATTAGTCGTTATACGGGCTCCGATACCTACCTTGAACCTACCAAAATACATAAGTAGTATGTAATACTTTTTTTTACATAATTTGATTACCATCAAAATTTATATCAATATTCACCTAATATATTGTCTTCTTACCCTATGTTTTGTTGTATTTTTTCAATTCTAAATCATTTCAATTCAAAATCAAAATAATTTGATTTACATAAGTTAAAAATGTCAAAAGGTTAATCTGTTTAGTTAGACGATCTTCGCACATAATGACAAGCTGCCTCTGTGGTGCAGTTTTAATGCGGGTGAATCCCAATACAACGCAAATACCAGCCGCGTGGTAAGTTGGTTCGAATCCCAATAGAAACTTTTATTTTTTTATTTTTTTTTATACATTTTATGATTGTAAGTATATTTATTATATAATTTTATTTTCAGAAAATACGTATTTAGTTAAAAAATTTTCCGACAATTAATGTTCAGAAATCATTTGTGGCATTTTTAATGTGTTTGTGTGTGTTTTATTTTTTTATTATTTTAATTTTTGGCACTGTTTTAATAAAAATGTTTGAGAAGTATTAATTATAAATTAATTTAATATTTAAATAAAATATAAATAAAAAGTATATTAATTTCGTTTATAATCATATAATCATATAATCATATAATAGAAGTATAACTTCTTACGTGCGTACAAAGTACACACACATTCTTTTTTTTTTATTTTCTTTCAATAGAAAGAAAATACCACAATTAGTACGTCAATAGTCGAGTTAGTACATATTTTATATTTTAGTATTACTTATATATCCATGTATTATTGATAATATTTATAAAATTATAGTAAAGTCAGAATTTGGTATTAATTTTGAGAGTAAATTAAATGTAAGACCAAATACTTACGATGTCGGGATAGTATCACGAGGTTTTTCCTGGTTTTCCCTCGTGATTTACTATGAGATCACTCACGCGAGAATTTTATTGTCACCGTTGCATGTGGTTGTCTTTTTAAAGACAGATCACATGCTATGATTTTTTTTTGTGACGGATATTCTTGAGTTGGGGTTGATTTCATGTAATCGAATGAACTATCTTTCAGTAAAGTCGTCCCAGGAACGCAACTCATAAATATTGGCAATATCATTTTAAAGTCTTCTACTTTAAAATGTATCATATATATCTGAATTGCCGATATAAATGAGTCAAATTAAATAAATTATTAGAAGAATTTTTTTACTAAGCAACAATATTTTTGTTTATGATAGTAGTATTTTGTATTTTGACAACGGCACCCGATTTGGGCGTCGAAACGTTAATAAAAATCATTTTCTAATAATATTGTGGCTTATTTCCCATTAAAATAGTTAAAATTGTAAAAATGCCACAAGAAAATAGCTTCAGAACAACATTACAACCATGATATATCAACTTTTTTTTAATTTTATACGAGGTGTGTCAAAAAATATGAATTTATCTCATGAGTAGTATCTACCTTTGTATTTCACAATATTTCAATTAGAAGGATGTAATTGCATATTGAAACATTGTTTTTAATTATATACAACTTTTTGTAATTAAAATTTTCAATGCTGTGAAAAATAAAGGTACTTTACTCCTGACTAAAATTCATATTTTTTGACATACCTCGTATAAAATTAATAAAATGTGATATATGATGGTGCATCTTAGGGCTCAGGACGTACAGAGATTTTTATAAAGAATACCTTTTTTTCGTAAAAGTAATAATAAAAGAGTTATCTTATGTGAAATAAACAAAAACGAAGCTAAGTATTAGTCCATGTGGTGAGACCGCTCCCGTCTGAAAAAAATTTCTGATTTGGTTTCTTTGTGGATCCCTATTCAAAAATGTCCCCTTTAAACAAATCTGAAGAGTGCCGGGCGGAATTTTTGGGCAGAAATTGTTTAAACAATTTTTTAAACAAATACAAAAGATCACGTTTTTTTGCTCCGGAACATATTTTTGAGTGTTGTCGGTGATTCTGAACAAGAAAGGTATCTTGTAAATTTTCTCAAAAATTGATAGTTTTCGAGTTATAGACTTAAAAACTCATATTCAAATTAGGATTTTTGAGGTTGCCAGATACTTAGATTGAAGACTGAACATTCAGCTTCCAGATTCTGAAGAGTGACCGCGTCTAACTTTAATTTATACCGTTGTTTTTTAATTGTTAAATATGCGTGTTTATCCGATTTTTTTGCCGGTAATTAAGTTTATTTGTGAAGAAACTTTCTTTTTAAAAACTTTATTTTAAAAATACATTTGTAATATTTCCTACCGAACTACTAACAATAATCAAAACGTCTTCATTACAATTAATAGAACTGAGCCATTCGACTTCTGGTGGATGAAAGCTTATTGGTAAACAGGTGTGGGCTTATTTATGGCCTCATGTTTTGATGGACTGTGGTCGGTGGTTTCCTATGGAATTACTTAACGATGTTTATATGATTAGCTGGTAAACAGATGTGGGTTTATTTATGGCCTCGTGTTTTGATGGACTGTGGTCGGTGATTTCCTATGGGATTGCTTAACGATGTTTATATGATTCCTCCATCATTAATTTCAGAAAACAAGGGACTTTTTTCTGAACTATTTTCTGTTTTCTTTATTTTTCTTTTGTAACAGTTTTCTTTGAAATAGCTGAAATTTTTAAGAAATATTAAAGTAATAATTTTTAATATGATTATAATGATTAAGCTTGAGTTGGTCCAATTGTGATATGTAGGAGCTGCTTTCAATTTAGGAATTTCGATGTTTTCTGCTAAATTTTGAATATGTTTAATTTCGCTGCTATCTAATGTTTTTAATTTTAATATGGGTAAATTCGTCTTATTTTCTTTGAATTTAAATTTTGGTAAGTCGATTCTTCATGCATAGTTTCTTCTTTTTGGTATATTTGGTTATCAATTGTTATTTTACATTTTCCAATAGTGATGATTGATGGTATGTTTATCTTATATAAACCATTTTGGTCGCAATTTGTTTCTATTGTGGCTGAATTGGCTGGAATGATTATTAGTTGATCAGAATTAATGGATGTTATAGTTGTTTTCTTTAAGTGTATACTTGTACTTTTGCATTCGTTTCTTCCGTGTTGAATTAGGGTGGCTAGACAAGGTTGTGGATTTTCTTAAAGAGAATTCTTAAGGCAATAATAATGGTTTTCAATTTCTGGACATCTTTTAGCTGTTGTCCAATTTTCTGTGTTACTGAGAAGTAGGAAGGGTTGGTCAGGAATAATTGTAAGGTTGTTGAGAGGTATAGGGTAAATTTGGAAGTATTTGAAGGAATTACTGACGGTTGGAACATGAATTTTAAAAATAACCAAATTCTTATGAATTTGTACATGAGTAGAAAATAGATTATAGTAATTCATACAAATTTTTAATTTTGGAATATTTTGTGTGTTATATATTTTATTTAGGTTTGTAATTATTGATTCTAATTGAAATGGACTGATAATAGAGTTATGAAGAACATTTAATTTTGCTAATGATATTGCGGTTTCTATATTGCTAATAACAAGTTGTAAATCATGTAATTGATTTATTAAATTATCTGTTACAATATTTAATGAGAAAGCTCTTTCGACGTTTATTATTTCCTTCATTTCTTGTGTCATCATTGTTAATTGTTTACTAATGAGGTCTTGATTTTCTTTTACAATATTGAAATTTTTTGCGTATTATTTTGACATTTCGATTAAAAGAGTGTGATGTTTATATAAACTTGAATTTAATTGATTTTGATTCTCGTTAAGAATGGAAAGATAGTTATTATAGTAATTTTCATCGTCAGAATCTAATGTTCCAAAAAGCCATTTGGAAACTTTGCCTACTGCATTAATTAGAGCTGTTTTTATTCTATTTTTGGAGTAAGCCGCTAATTGATTTTTTATGGTTTGACTTAATTTTATAGCGTGATTTATTTTATTTAATATTAATGTAGCAAAACAATGAGTCACCGGCCGCAAGGCGTAAGCTGAGAAAAGTCTAGATCGAAGCACGCTATACGTGGAACCGGCGCGCGGTTGTTGGAAGGTCACACGATAGTCGGAGAGCTGGCTTAGCCCGGAATGATCGAGAATAACGACTAGGATATATAAGGCATAATTTTTGTGAATAGAGTTTAGTCTTAAGCTAAAGTTTGTAAAGTAAACTTGTATAAATAAATAATAAAGTCGTAAATAAAAACCCGAACGCTCGTTTTTGTTACAGTTGGTGTCGGTGTTCGGTAAACTTAGTGCGATATAAATAAGTGAATTACAGAGAGACTTTAAAAGACTTTTGAACTTTATTCGTCGGGAATAACCGGAGTGCGTTAATTGTTCGGTATTCGGAAAGACTTTTAAAATACATTTTGGAAAGTACGTGTGTGCCGACCAAGATGTTGCTACAAGAACTTACAGTAAAACAGCTCCGTGAACAGCTAGAAGAACGGGATCTTCACAGCAGTGGGCTCAAGATAGTCCTACAAGCACGACTCGAGGATGTCCTCACGAAGAACGGAGAAGACCCAAAGACGTTCCACTTCCAGTCAGCAGAACAAGCAATCTTATCGAAATTAAAAACTGTTTCTGAAACGATCGATGATACTTCTAAGATAAATAATGAAAAATTCGAAACCATTTCTTAAAAGATCGATGAAACTTCTATAAAGAACAACGAGAAACTTGAAGAAGTTAGTAGAAAAAGCGACGAGAAATTCGAGAACGTTGCTAAAAAATTTGACGAGACTTCTCAAGTAATTAAAGAAGTTTGTAGACAGAGCAACGAGAAATTTGAAAGTGTTTCTCAAGTAATTAAAGACGTTTGTAGACATAACGACGAGAAATTTGAAGAGGCTTCTAGAACATTCGATAAGATACAGAAAAGCGTAGACGACAGTAAAGAAATGTTAGAAGAGAAGATCAAACAACTAGAGACTATGGTAACCAATACGAAAGTCCTACCTTCAGTTAATGCAGTAGTTTTGGCCGTAGAAGAGAAGATCAAAGAATTAGAGAGCATGATAACCGATACAAAAGTGCAACCGTCAGTTCATGCAGTAGCTTTAGATCCTGTAGTGAAAGATGAACTACCGAGAGAAGAAATGTCGCATAATATGAGATTCAAATTACCACCATTTGATGGAAAGTCCTCTTGGTCCATATACCTTAAACAATTTGAAGCTATTGCAACCGCCAATCATTGGACCGAACAAGAAAAGGCTGTTTCCTTGACTGCTGCTTTACGAGGTAATGCTGCAGATATCTTAAGGTCATATTAACGAATTTTTCGGATTTTCAATCGCTTATAACTTAAAAACTATTAACTTTTGAGAAAAATGTCAAGAAACTTATTTTATTTAGAATGTCCCAAAGAATCTAGAAAATATATTTTTGGGATAAAAATAGGAGATTTTTGAAATGGAGCGCGCCGCACCGGCAAAAAAAAACATATTTAACAATTAAAAAATAACGGTATAAATTAAAGTTAGACGCGATCACTCTTCAGAATCTTGAAGCTGAATGTTCAGTCTTCAATCTAATTATCTGGCAACCTCAAAAATACTAATTTAAATACATATGAGTTTTTAAGCCTCGAAAATGCGTATTTTCGCATTTTTCAGATTTTAAATCGCCTATAACTCCAAAACTATCAATTTTTGAGAAAATTTACAAGATACCGTTCTTGTTTAGATTGACCCAAAAAATCTAAAAATATATGTTCCAGAGCAAAAGAACATGGGGTGGCGATTGGGCTATGCTGGTCTATTACGCAATCGAATTTAAAGCGGACTGTATGGAAATAATAACAAAAAAATTCTTACCTTATTTTAACTGGTAGGTCGAGAAGTCTTCAGTTATTAGTAAGGTGAAGGAAGGAGGGAGAAAGGGTTAATTTATTTTTTACTATAACTGAAACCGGCGTTTTTTGGCGACACTTGATAACTACAGGAAACGACTTAACAATTCAATTTGTTCTTACTTACTGACGACCACGACTAGTTAGTACTAACGAAAGGTAATTAAAGAGAAAACAAAAAATTTAGTACAATATCTGGGCAAGAAAATAGGCCAGGTACTTCGAATGAAATAAATTTAATGAGGCCAAAACATCCTGCCCCCCCGAGTTTATTTTTAAAATAAACGAAAAATCAACGAAAACTAATTTAATTTTAATATGCTAAGTCTGCACATGAACCCATCACCCTAAACTAAAATTTTAACTATCAAATAAAATAAAAAAATCCTCTCCAGTTTATTGACTGGGTAGAGGACACAGTTTAACGACTGGGCGCATGTAACTACCGTGCTTGGTTCGCACTTTTACGATTCGAACAATCCCATCTTTTCCAGGATACAAAGTCTCTATGACTGCCAGAGGCCACTGTAAAGGTGGGATAGTTTCATTTTTTATTATAACTACCATTCCCTCTTTGGGAGGGTTCGAGTTAGTGTTCCATTTTAAACGAGACTGCATAGAAGACAAATATTCTGAAAGCCATCTTTTCCAATAATGTTGAACAATGCAATCTAATAATTTATATCTTTTCAAAGTACTCATATTTTTATCAAGATCAATATCCATCGAGGGTAATGACACTAAAGGTTCTGTACATAAAAAATGCGATGGAGTCAGCGCGACTGGATTTTCAGGGTCGTTACTTTGAACACAAAGAGGACGCGAATTCAAAAGACACTCGATTTGTGTCAGAACAGTTAAAAATTCTTCGTAAGTAAGGATTTGATTCCCCACAACTCTATTTAAATGAAGTTTTACACTTTTTATATTGCTTTCCCAAATACCACCGAAGTGACTGCCATAAGGTACGTTCATTTTCCAAGAAATTTTGGTATTATTAAGTTCCTGTTGGAATGCATCTTTATAAGTTTTTGAAGTAGTTAATTGATATATTTCATCGAGGACTCTCTTGGCACCCACAAAATTTGTGCCATTATCTGAATATAAAACCTTACAATTTCCACGACGAGATAAAAATCTTTTGAAAGTGGCTAAGAAACAATCTGTAGAGAGCGAGGAGGCTAATTCAAGATGTATGGCTTTCGTACTTAGACAAACAAACAAACATACGTAAGCCTTTTGAGTTTTTACGCCACGATATTTTCCTATAGTAATGGAAAACGCACCAGTATAATCTACACCAGTGTGTAAAAAGGCTTTTGCCTGATTGACTCTTACGGCGGGTAAGTCAGCCATCATAGGATAGGTAGGTTTAGGATTAAGACGAAAACAACGATTACATCTCCAAATTCTATTTCTGATGGCCTGACGACTAGATAGTATCCAATAATTTGTTCTCAGAAGATTTTGCAACAAATACGCTCCAGCATGTAAATGCAATTTATGGAAATAATCTATTAACAAAATGGTTAAAGGATCGGCTTTGGGCAACAAAATCGGATGTTTTTGTTCAAAACTACATTGGGAGTTGGACAAACGTCCACCTACTCTAATTATTCCATTTTCAATAAATGGATTCAAACGACGTATGGAAGATTTTACAACGAGATTTTGAGAAAGGGCTTTATATTCTTCAGAAAAATGCTTTTGCTGGACAGCTCGAATTAATTCAATTTCTGCAATTTTTAAATCAAATAGAGATATCCGTTTATTTAAAGACAATTTTCTAAGAAATCTCAATACGTATACTGTGGAATTTAAAAGTTTCGACCAACTGGAAAAATATTCAATAAGAGTATACAGCGGAGAAATTACACGAGTGACATTACCAAAGAAGGTTTGTGATCTATATTCAGAATCACAAATCATAATTTCCTGTCCGTTGACAGACTGAATAGGCCAATATTCTGGCTCCAACAGTAACCAATTTGGACCAGTAAACCATGTGGAATGGTTGACTAACGAAGAAGGAAACAAACCTCGAGAGGCGCAATCAACAACATTTTCCTTTCCAGGAACAAAAAACCAATACTCTGACGGAACCATCTTATGAATTGTAACAACTCTATTTTGAACAAATATTTTGAGATTTTTCTCTGAGGACTTTATCCAATTTAATACAATCATGGAATCACTTAAGGCAAAAATTTTATCAATATTATGTCTAGGAGAATAAGTTTCAATAGCATGTGAAAGAAGCTTTGAGAGAAGAAGCGCTCCACAAAGCTCTAATCGAGGAAGAGTTATTTTAGACATTGGAGATACTTTAGATTGAGAGTACAGTAAAGTAACTTTAACTTGACCTGTACAATTAACAACCCTGGAATAAACAATGGCTGCGTATCCAGCAGCACTTGCGTCTGAAAATCCTACAAAAGACAACGACGAATTAGGTGTAACTGCTATATGGCGTGGAATTTGTATTTTGTATAGGACATGAAATTCATTTTGAAACTTTTCCCATGCTATTTCGATTTCTTTTGGTACGGTACTATCCCAATCTACCTTTAGAGTCCAAAGTTTCTTTATCCAAATTTTAAGCAAGAGGGTTATAGGAGATAGGAATCCCAAGGGATCAAACATACGAGCAACAAGTGAGAGCATGTTTCTTTTTGTACAACGGGTCGATGAGGGTATTTCTAACCCAAAACTAAAATTGTCACATTTTTCTTCCCATTGCAATCCTAACACTTTGGAGACTGACTTATCAAATTGTTTGGTTTTGACCAATTGAAGGGGTTCGGGGATTGTCGATAGTAGATCGTTCGAGTTCGACATCCATTTGGTTAATTTAAAACCACCTTTTTGAAACAAATTCACTAACTGAGTGTGTGTAACTATAGCTTCAGAAACATTTGGAAAACTGCTAATAAAATCGTCTACATACATATCTCTTAAAATTGGGATGATAGCATCAGGAAAACTTTTAGATTCGTCATTACATAATTGTTTTATTACCCTGAGACTAAGATATGGTGAGGCTTTTACTCCAAAAGTTAAAGTATTTAATTGGAAAATAGAAATAGGATCATTGGTATCAAATCTCCACAAAACTCTTTGAAACGAACAATGAGATTCAACCACTTTAACCTGCCTATACATTTGTTTCAAATCAGCGACAATTGCGATTGGAAAAAGACGAAAATTCAACAATATTGTGGTAGGATTATTTTGTAATTTTGGACCTTTATAAAGAATTTCATTTAATGACGGTCCTTTACTAGTTTTCATAGAGGCATCAAAGACTATTCTACAAGGAGTGGAAGGGCTATCTGATTTAAAAACACAATGATGGGGAATATAATACGACAACGAATCAATGGTTTGAATGGGAACTAAACTCATGTGCTTTTGGTCTAAATAGTCTTGAAAGATATCACAGTAAAGTTTTCTAAGTTCTGGGTTTGGTGCTAGGCGATTTTCTAAGGACAACAATCTATTTTTAGCAAGAACAAAAGAATCACCCAGTACATTAGGATCATTTTGGAACGGCAATGAAACTGTGTATCTACCATCTGCATCTCTACATACATTTTCTAAAAATAAATTTTCACAAATTTCATCTTCTGATGAACTATTAGTAACAGTGGGCAAATCCTCTAATTCATACATTCTTTCGACCAAGGAATCTAAATTCAACAAAGGGTTACAGACGAAAGACAAATATGTGTGGATTTTTTCAAAATTTGGTGCAGCTGAGCCCATGACTACATAACCTAAACTAGTCTCAATAGCTGATAGAGAATCTTCGCATGACACTCTATTACAACCAATGATATTTGAAAAGACAGATAAGCCTAAAATACCATCTATCTTGCCAGGAAAAAAGAAATTCGGGTCAGCTAATTTCAAGTGTTCTATACTGTTAATACAGTCTTTGTCAACTGGTTGATCTGGCAACTTATTAGAGATTGTGTCTATAAGCAACACTTCTATAGGATATTGTATTTTTTTATCAAAATGGGAAAAGATAACAATGTTGGTTTTACCTACTATCGGGGTGGTTGATCCTCCTATACCAGAAACTGTCAAATTTAATTTCGAATAACTTAGGCCTAATTTTCGGGAACAATCAAAAGTAAGAAAATTAGCAGAAGAACCACTATCTAACAAAAATCTAACCTTGTGAGCACTACCCCATTTATCAACAACTTTAACCATTATTGTCCCAAACAGACTAACAGAACTCGATTCTGATTCATTTGGGATATTTTTAGAATGGCGGACATGTAAACTAGAAGGATTATCAGAAGAACCAGAGGTAGGCTCAGTACTAGTGGAGGGAAATGGAACATTCTCATTAGGCCGAGTAGTATTTGGCTTATGCAACTTGGAATGGTGCCTAGCTTTGCACACAACACAAGAAAATTTTGACGGACAATTGGATACTCGATGCTTTGAAGAAAAACAATTTAAACATAAATTATTTTCCTTCACTAATTTAAATCTGGATTCAAATGGTAGCCCTAAAAAGTGCTTACAGTCTTTAATTAAATGTGGGCCTTTTTTACAAACAACACAATCTATGGAGGAATACGTATTCTGTTCTTGCAAATGAAACGAATTGTTCGGTTTTTGAAACGAAAAATTATTTTTGGAATTCCTTGATCTATCATTTTTAATAAGAGATTTACTACGTTGGCGTAAAAATTTCAATAAATCATCATAAGCGGGTAAATCATTATTATTTCTTATTAAATCAAATGAATCTATGGTATCTTGTGGTAATTTTAACATAGCTAAATAAGTTAAAATATGATCATCTAAATTATCGAGATTTAATCGTTTTAGTGCAGAAACATTAGTATCAAACTTTTCCAAAAATATTTCCAAATATGATGGATTATTAGATTGCAAACCGCGAAAATTAACAATTCGATCCATATAGAGATTAAACAAATATTTTTTATCATTATATCTTTCAACAAGCATATTCCAAATAATGTCATAATTATTAGGAATGGGTTCTATTGAGCTACAGCTTTTCAAGGCTTTCCCGGAAATACAACTCAACAAATACTGTAGCTTATCGGACTTGGGATATTCTATTTTGTTATGAACAAATTGTTTGAAATTTTCATAGAAAACAGGCCACAGAGATATATCTTCACCATCAAACTTAACTAATTCAAATTTGGGCATTTTAATAGTAGAATTATTAGTACTATTGGGATTATTACTCAAAACAGCAGGTTTATTTATTAATAATGAAGCTAAATATTCAATATTGGAGTAGAGATCATAAAATGCATCTAAATGCGTATGGTATGCAACGCCAGCATCTGGCTCCATCTCTTGTTTTAATATAACGATATCTTGAACAATTTCCTCATATTCTGATAGAGTTTTTTCGAAAGTACTATATCTAACTGCAAAGTTACGCATTTTTGAGGCATTTTCTGGATCTTTTTCTAAGGCCGACCCGGCATCGTAACATAATTGAGCCCTACGAAAGATAGTTTCACGTTTAGAGCATAATCGCTCCAATTTTAGTTCGTTTTGACTTTTAGGCATGTTTAATAATAAATATTGAAATTCTTTCAAAAAATTATCAATGATGAAGAAATAAAATGGAACAAAACCCAAAATATGTCAAGAATAGTAGTTAGGTGTATATATTTTTTCAACAATTACTAAAATTTTATTAAACTAAATCCAAACAAATTATTTTTAGGTTTGCAAAATATCCAAATCAAATATATTTACTTAATCAAAATCGATTTCACTAAGCGATGGGTTCAGAAGCAAAAACACGAATTCAATGTTCCAACTATAGTCGACCGAAGAACAAGGTTTTTCGATACACGACAAAAAAAGGGTACACTACGATTTAATTAGATTTTAACACGACAAATATACTATACCGATTACAATTATAATTTTAAATAAATTTATCCAATGCGAAAAATACGATAGATCAGATCTTGAACCGGCAAAGCAACAACGAAATTGATTCAAGACGATCCGGCTAGAAGGCCAAACTTATGGGGTGGCGATTGGGCTATGCTGGTCTATTACGCAATCGAATTTAAAGCGGACTGTATGGAAATAATAACAAAAAAATTCTTACCTTATTTTAACTGGTAGGTCGAGAAGTCTTCAGTTATTAGTAAGGTGAAGGAAGGAGGGAGAAAGGGTTAATTTATTTTTTACTATAACTGAAACCGGCGTTTTTTGGCGACACTTGATAACTACAGGAAACGACTTAACAATTCAATTTGTTCTTACTTACTGACGACCACGACTAGTTAGTACTAACGAAAGGTAATTAAAGAGAAAACAAAAAATTTAGTACAATATCTGGGCAAGAAAATAGGCCAGGTACTTCGAATGAAATAAATTTAATGAGGCCAAAACAGAACATGATCTTTTGTATTTGTTTAAAAAATTTTTTTAAACAATTTCTGCCCAAAAATTCCGCCCGGCACCCTTCAGATTTGTTTAAAGGGGACATTTTTGAATAGGAATCCACAAAGAAACCGAATCAGAAATTTTTTTCAGACGGGAGCGGTCTTACCACATGGACTATATCCATTTTGAGAAAAGTTTAAAAAATATTTTATTTTTTTTTTCGATTAGAAGCATATAATTGCATATTTGATCTTAGTTTTTAATTCCAAACGACTTTTCATAATAAGAATTTTCGATATCCAGATAAATAAAGGTACTTTACCCTTGAACGAAATTCATATTTTTTGACATAACTCGTATAATATTGATAAAATTTGATATCTAACAATTGAATCTTAGGTTTTAGAGCATGCAGAACTTTTTATGGAGAATAAATTTTTTTCGTAAAATTAATAATAAAAAAAAAATCCCATATGTTTCCAACTTAAGTAGACACGCTGTATAATAATAGACAATTTAAACTACCTATTGACAAATCCTTCCTTTAATTTTTTTGAGGTTTTCGTAAAATTTTGTGTTGTTTGATCGGGCTATTATTAATTCCGATATCTTAATTTTAGGGCCGAAATTGATATGGATACGGAAGTACGACTACTTCGATATTTTTGTTTACGCCTTGTAACAGATGAAAAATGTTCAAAATTGTACTATAATACAGAAAACGCAAAAATATATCATGGCGAAGAAGAACAGGTTTTAGAAATAGATTCCGACTTAATCCCAACGATAGAAATGTTGCAAAGTACATATCCAAAATTTACAAACGTTCAAAGATTAGTCGAGAATAATAATTCCAATATGGCAACAATACAATTGGTCTCTGACTTATGGGAACATGGATTACTAATAACTAATAATTCACTCACTACTGGAACTGACGACTAATTATATAAAAATGACGAATTTATATGTCTATAATGTATATGTTATATTAAAACGTTAAGTTTAAAATTGAATAAAGGAATTATATTTAAACAGATTATGTTATATGTATTCAAATAATAATTAATATGTTTCCATTTATATCAAATCAATAAACTAACAACTTTATCAGATGAACAACAAGGATTCAGATCCGGAAGATCCTACGTAGACGCCGTATTTGTACTAAGACAAATCACAGAAAATGCCATCGAGTACAATAAACCAGCATATCTGTTTTATAGACCTGACAAAGGCTTTCGATCGCAATCAAGTCGAAGACGTCTTACACTTACTGTATAGTATAGAAGAAATATACCAATCAATATTATACAAACCATCGAAAACATCTACTTCCATAATCGAATCCAGGCCAAGATAAATGAAAAACTAACACAGTTTATACCAGTACAAAGCGGAGTCAGACAAGGTGACTCGTTAAGCCCACTGCTTTTTAATATAATAATGGACGAAATAATAGAAGCAGTATGTAAAGTACGGTGGATCGATTATCGCAATATTTTTAAAAAAATGACACATTGATTTGGAATACCCACCAAAAGTTTCCTTTAGTAACGACAATAAAAAAGTTTTATTACAACTTTTTGATAAAATTACATCTTTTGCCCTCTACCGGCCTTTGAAAAACGGAAAAAAAATGTTGGAGTAATAATTACAAAATAAAAAAAATTGACAAATTGAATTGTAATACCCACCAAAATTTACCTTTAGTAACGACAAGAAGAAAGTATTATTACGACTTTTGGATAAAATTTCATGTTCTGTCCTCTACAGGCTTCTTAAAAACGAAAAAAAAAACAATTTATTGGCATTATTAACAGAAGCCCGGTCCTGGCGGCCCTGGTTTGTTTAGTATATTGGTTCCATCTTCGTGGTGCGGGGGTGCTGCGACTTTGGACTTTCAAGAAACAAACTGAGAAGAGCAAGAGATCAATGAAGAAATGGTTTTATGCAAAACTCCCCCGAAACTTTGAATGCCATATATTTTGAGGGAAGGAAAGAAAATATTGAAGGCAAGCCCCACAGAAGAACCGCACTCGAAGAGCACGTTTCATTAGTTCAAGAGCCAGGCTCCACATTTTTAGGTCACGCAGTACCCCTTACTGGACCGGCTCTAAGCATTTGTCAAAGTATTGTGAACTTTTTAGAGAGTTATAGGTATAATCTAGAAGAACTAGTGGTAGAAGGATATGACGGAACTGTGGTAAATACCGGAAGAAAAAACGGTATAATTTCTCAACTAGAGTTAAAGTTAGGCCGCCCTTTACAAATATTTATGTGTCAGCTTCACGCTAATAAATTGCCTTTACAGCATCTTTTCCAAAAGCTTGACGGTCAAACTCAAAGTCCAAGAGCTTTTGCAGGACCTGTAGGAAATCAAATAGTGCATTGCGAAAATATGCCGGTTGTAAACTGTGACTTTATTGACTGTGAGTTACCAGAAGTAGATTTAATTGACTTTAGTACCGATCAGAAATATTTGCTTCAAATAAATTTGTGTCGCAATTTCTACAGGGGAATGTTCTGTGGATTTATTAAACCAAAGCCCTGGACCTATAGAATCGCAACCTTCTGTCCTAAAGCTTTAGCACGAGGAAAAAAATGGGTAGTGACAATGAATATGATACGGAGACCAATCAAAACAAAAGGCGAAGGGGGAGAAAAATTGGAGAAAGACAAAATGGATCGAGTATTAGAAATGTTAGCAAAACTAACCACTGACATTCAGGAAATGAAAGAGGAACAGAAGCAGTATAGACAGGAGATTAAGGAACTAAGGGAAGAAAACGATCATATAAAAAAGGAAAATAAGGATCTGAAGCTAAAAAATGGACAAAATGGAGGAGAGGATGGATAAAATGGAAAAAGAAAAGAGAAGAAACAATGTAATCATACAAGGAATGGACATAAATACATACGATCAGAATATATTAAAGAAAATGATAGAGGATTTCTGCGCTAAAACACTGCAGGTGGAAATAAATATTAAGGGTGCAACAAAGTTAGGAAATAAAACATGTCTGGTGGAACTGAAGAACGCAACTGATAAAGAAAAGATAATGGTAAATAAAAACAAATTACAAAAGGTTGGCCAGGAAAAGATATACATTAATGAGGATATGAATAAAATAGAAAGGGAAATACAAGGAAGAATAAGAAAACGAGCAAAGAAAGAGAAAGAAGAAGGCAAGAATGTAAAAATTGGTTTCCAGGAACTGACAGTAAACGACGAAGTCTGGAAGTGGAACGCCAAGGTGAACCGCTTTGAGGTGCAGCAAAGTTCAAAAAACTAAAAACGGTATGTAACAGTAAAACAACCGAGGCAACGATTAAGGCAAATGAGAAAGATATACGAAAAATAATAAACTTTGGAATGTGAGAGGGACGTATGGTGCAGGCAATCTGAAAGAACTAGTAAGAGAAGACAAGAAATATAAATTGGACTTGCTTGCAGTACAAGAAACCAAACAATTAGGAACTGAAATAGTGGATGTAGAGGGCACAACCTTTTTTAAAAGTGGTGGAAAGGACAGAACCAGAGGAACAGGTTTCATACTACAGGAAAACTTGAAATCAAGGGTAATAGCTTTTAAGCATATATCTGACAGACTGTGTTCTTTAAGAATGAAAGGGGAAAGAAGAAATATAAGCATTATAAATGTGCATGCTCCCATAGAGGATGCGGATGAAGATGAGAAAGACATGTTCTATGAGCAACTAGAGGAGGAATGCGAAAAAATACCGAAATACGATATGAAAATAATAATGGGCGATTTCAACTCAAAGATTGGAAAAGAAAATATATATGAGAACATAGTAGGGAAACATAACAAACATGATATAACAAATAATGACGGGCACCGAGCAGTATGTTTTGCAATGGAGAGAAATATGGTAATAAGAAGTACACAACTCCGCCGGAAGGAAATCCACAAAGGGACATGGAAGTCGCCCGACGGAAAAACAATTAACCAAATAGATCATGTAGTAATAGAAAAAATGGACATGAATTTTATATCAAAAATAAAAAGCATGAGAGGAGCAGAATGCAATTCAGACAACTACCTAGTAAGCGTGACATGCATAAGAAACTGGGGTTCGACCGGGAAGGGAAAAAGGAAAAGAACGGAAGGTAAGAGAAAATACAATTCGACCCTATTGAAAAGTGAAGAAGTAAAAGATAAATATAAAGAAAAAATAGAAATAGAACTGGCAACATGCGCACAAGAAATGGAAATCGAAGAAAGATGGGAGAAAGTATAAACATCAGTAATGAAGGCAAATGAGGCAGTTCTAAACAGTACAGTGAGAAAAGGAAAAGTAAATGACTGGTATGATGAAGAATGTGAAAAAGCAGCTGAAGCAGTTAGGAGAGCTAGACAAATAATGCTATTAAAAGAAAACGAGAATAACAGAAATGTGTATAGGGACGCAAGAAGGGAAATGAAAAGACAATGTAGGAGAAAGAAAAGAATATCCAAAGAAGATAAGCTAAAGGAAATCGAAGAAAAATTTCAAACTAAAGAAATAATGTCATTTTACCAAGAGGTTAAAAGAATGGACAAAGGATATCAGAGCCGAAGCATCTATATTAAGAATGAAGAAGGATTGCTAATAAGTGAAACAGCGCAGGTGCTAGAAAGATGGAAAAATTATTTCGAAGAGCTATTAAATAATGTTGAAGAGGACGAGATGGACATAACACAGAACATGGAAGAAAACGATACGATAGTGGCGACACCAACAAAACAAGAGGTAGTGAATATAATCAGCCAACTTAAAAACAACAAAAGTCCAGGAGCGACAGAAATAACAGCTGAAATGTTAAAGGCAGGAGGAGAACAACTGTACGAGCAACTATATTGGCTGGTGAAAAAGATATGGGAAGAGGAAAAAATGCCAAATGACTGGATGCTGGCTAGAATCTGTCCCATACATAAAAAAGGAGATAAACAAACATGTGAAAATTATAGGGGAATAGCACTCCTAGAGACAGGGTATAGGATAATAGCACAATGCATACGTGGAAGACTGAACGAATACATGGAGGATACTGTGGGAGAGTACCAGGCAGGCTTTCGATCCAACCGTTCGGTAACAGACCAGATTTTCACGCTAAAAGAATTACAAGCAAATTGCTATGAGTACAAAACGACCCTGTATGCGCTGTTCATAGATTTCAAACAGGCATATGATCGTATAAATAGAAAAGAAATGTACCGTGCTCTGAAACAACTGCAAATCCCCAAAAAATTGATTAGCTTGATTGAAATGCCGTTG